>NC_083601.1:48499594-50999594 GCF_029168945.1 Cannabis sativa
AAAAGTGAGAGATTTTGCTAGATAGACCAACAAATATAAGTTAAGTGAAATAAAATAATAAGGATTAGAAATAGAAAGTATCAATAAGATGATGCAATGAATGATGTCAAACAAACTATATTTTATATGTTTCCCATCCATTGTTTAGACAAATATACATAAAAAAGTCATCTTATATGGAAAACAGTACCGTACTATTATATACTATATAAAGAAAGCCCAATATGATACTCTACAAGTAGTATCATGTTTATATATGTACCTACATAATATATTTATTAGCTAGTACTAATGTACTATCAATATTCTTTATCATTACATATTTAAATGCGAATTGATATCAATAAAATAAACCAAATTGATTCGATAAGTGCATAACCATGACTGCATAAGCATGAGTTATTAATAAAGATAAAAAATTAGTTGTATTGGCGCCATTACTTAAGAGATCAAGCATTACAACAATGCATTATGTACTCTAATTTCATGTATACTCCACTCCATTAAGGGCATTTTAAAGTGAATAAACAGAAAATTCTTAATTCTATAATTTTTGTTAATTAATATATAATATTAATAATCTCAATTCTTATTTAGAACAGAGTGTCTTTAGGATAGGACGGTTGCCTAAAGCCCCTCAGGTTAAGAGGCCTCCTAATATCTTTTGTTTTTTATTACATTAGTCTATAAGTCTTCAAAAATAATTTTTTGTTAAAAAAATATTTGAAAATTTTATTTTCCACAAAAGATAGAGATCGTGTTGTAAATACGGGTTGAGATTTTTGACACGATATTAACAAAAAAATATGGGCTTCAGCACGATATGATATGATAGTACTATAAATTGGCATGACACAAGAAGCACGAAAGACACAACATATAAGCCTGAATAGACAAGTCCAAAAAGCACGACACGCGATAAATTCGAAAAGTATGGCATGAAACATTAAAAAACCCTATAATTCAATAATTATAATAATATATATGTATTTGCCAATTATAAATTAGATAAAATAATAATAAAATTTAAATATAACATTTATTATTATAATTTTATAATTAAAATTATTAAAATATGTAAAACAAAAATTATATATTGATTTATTTAGAGTATGAGTAAAAATTTTAGTATTTATAAGTAATTATTTAAATTCTAATAATTTTAATTATCTTTGATACAGTTTTGTGTAAAATATTATTCAAAGTATACGTATAATTTAGTAATTAATTTATTAATTGGAAAAAATATAGCAAAGTAAAACACGAATTCAATGAAAAGCGGTAGACCTGTTCAAAACATTTGGTTGGCACGAGCAGTACGAAACAAATTCGATCATAGTACAAAAATATCAGTCTTATAACCGTATCGGGTCTATCCTTTAAAAATGTTGACACGACACGATACGATTTATATTTTTTTAGGGGAGTTCTATTTACACCCCACAAAATGATAAGTACACCCCATTATTAAAAAAAAAATATAAACTTAAATAATTTTTAAAACTTACTCTTAATATTTTTTTTAAAAAAATTTCTCACATTATTTTATGTTAATTTCAATATTTATTTTGATTTTATTTTCATAATTTTTTCTAACTCATGTATATTTTTTTTAAAAAATTTTCTAAGAAAATTTCATATCATTTTTTATTTTAATTTTTTCCTCATAGTATTTAAAATATAATTTACTTTTGTTTGATAGGTATATTTTTTAAGAATATAAATTGGAAAAAAAAAGTTAAAAAAATTTAGTACAATTAAAGATATAAATTTTATATAAAATAAAAATTATTAAAATGAGGTGCCTTTAAAATTTTTTTGGGTGTAAATAAAATTTTTCTTTTTTTAAGACACAACATGATAATTCATATTTTAAAAAAACACACAAAAAAAAAAAAAAATACAAATCAAACCAGCACAACACGACTTGCACGAATTTACATCACTTAGCTAAAGATTGTCGGACTCATTTTGAATATATTCCTTAAATTTATAGTGTCTACCAAATCCAATTACCAAATGATATTGCAAATAATAAGAACAACTGATATGAATTCACCTTAGCCAATTTAGGAGGCGTTTGGTTGGGAGGAATGAAAATATAGGAATAGGAATGGGAATGAGAATGAAAATAGGAATGGAATGGAATAAAATTTAAAATGCATAAAAAAAAATTGATAAAAAAATAATTAAATTTTTTTTCTTGTTACATTGGAATGGTCATTCCTTCCTTTTTAAAATGGAATAATCATTCCACCAAAATGGTGGAAAGAGCATTCCATTGGAATGTCATTCCAATACTTTAAAATGCAACCAAACAAAGGAATAGAATGAAAATTATTTCCTTTCCATGCCATTCCATTTCATTACCTCCAACCAAACGCTACCTAATATCACCCAGTTTAAATTTACAAACTACACTCTATAGCACTGTGTGTGTGGTGTAGGTTAATCAACACGTGTGGAAAACAAGGGAAGGGTAATATTGTAAATAAAGGGAAAAGGATGGGCAAAAAGACAAGAACAAGATGAAAAACTTTAGTATGAAAGGAGGGGAAGCGACCACGTCACCACAAAGGCTTTTAAACCTCGTACCCTTGCCGACAAGTACATAGAAAACTATTATTTTTTTCATCTAACTTTCCCATACTTTCTTTTTTCTTTTCTTCTTCTATCTTTTAATAATATTTTCCACTTGCACTTCTTCTACCTAAAACTTTATCATTCATCCCATTATTCAATCCAATAATTATAACTTCACTCAAAAGAAAAATATTAAAAATCTCAATCAAATCATTATTCTCCATTCGATATTTCTTTCTGTAATTTATAATTATCCTTCCAACTAAAAATTTGTCATTGTCAAAAGACAAAAGGAAATTTATAAAGCAAAGTTGTTTGGTAAAACTCTCTCTATTTCGGTATAAAAAAATGTTTGTTTTTTAGTTATATGTAGTAGATATTTATGGTTATTTATAAATTTTTAACATATTGTTAATAATTTATTATACCGAAAATAATATTAAAATAATTATTTAGTACGCGCATAGAAAAAATAGTTACGTGTGCAATAAAATAATTAGATTTTATTTTCGGCATGATAAATTATTTTAATTTTTTTAAAAAATTTATGGTAATTCTAAATAATATAAAAAAGGACTAAAAACCTTTTTAAATGTCAAAATAAATAAAAAACCTACCAAAACAACTCTTTTAAAAAAATGTGCAATACAAATATCCTATATTAATAAATAATAGTGATATTATGTATATGTACTTTATTATTATTATTATTATTATTATTATTATTATTTAGGAAGAGAGAGAAACATTCAACTCTTGATTTGGGTACGGTTCCCATGTTTCATAAACATGATAAATATATATATTAAGGATCTTCTCCAAATTTAATAATTTTCAATCGATTAATCATTCTCGGAAAATGTTTTTATTTTTAAGTTGGAATCGATAATAGCCAGTAACTTTGACATTTTTTATAGTATTGTACACTCAACCCAAAAATTTGACTTAATCATTTGACATTAGCAAACATTTGACATTTTAGTAATAATAATAATAATAATAATGATAATAATAATAATAATAATAATAATAATAATAATAATAATAATAGGAATTATGGCACATACTATTTTTTTAATTTTTTTTCTTTAAATTTGTTGTTTGGGTTTCTAAAGTGGTTGCAGCACTAGTTGCAATAGGAGTTTTTATACGATTTTTTGTTGCAATTTAGGTTGCAGCGCTAGTTGCAATAGGGGTTTCTATGTAGAATTTCGTAGAAATACAAAAAAGAAAAAACTATTTTGAAGTGTAAAAATAAAAAAGCCCCTAATAATAATAAGGCTAATTAGCAATTTTTCCCCCGAACTTTGACATATACCAAATTATGCCCCCTGAACTTTTTTGGTCGTTAAAAATTCCTCCTGAACTATTGAGATTGTTAGATTTAAGGATTTTTGTCTAATTTCATTCAATTTTACTGTTTCAGTGATTGTTTATGTACTAAACCATGCTCCCCAGACTTTGATATCTACCAAATCACACCCCTCAAACTTTGATATGTACTAAATCATGCCCCCTGAACTTTCATCCATGTTAGAATTTTTTTACTAAAATTAGACAAAAGTCCTTAAATCTAACAATCTTAATAGTTCAGAGGGAATTTTTAACGGCAAAAAAAGTTCAGGGGGCATGATTTAGTACATGTCAAAGTTCGGGGAAAAAATTGCTAATTAGCCTAATAATAATAATAAAAAAAATTACTCTATATATTATTTTTTCAATTTATAATTTTAGTTGCTCCAATAATTTTTATGTAGGTTGTTACGTAAATTTTAATTAGAATTTAAATAGCTTCGTTAATTACTGTGTGAATTTATATGAATTTTTATAAAAATACAAAAAAAATTATTCTAAAGTATAAAAATAAAAAAAAACTTCTGTAAAGTCCTTTTTTGGCAAGTTAGGTGACAAAATAATTTTTCCTTTTTATGGTAAGATTGCTATGCATTCATTTTCGAAATCTTACCTCTTTTATTCGGTCATAAGTTGCCATTTTCCTTGTTTGGAAAGTTGCACTTTCAGCTGAACTTTCCTTTGTTGAAAACTTCTCAAAAGAGAAGGAATTCTCTTTTGGAAAGTTGTCCTTTTAAGGGAAACTTTGATTATTGCCTTTTCCTTATTAATTTCGATTGTATCTTGATACAATCAGAATATCTAATCTGTTTTTGGCAGGAATCAAGCTTTGAAAGAAGATCAGACCCGATTTTAGTAAGTTTCCCGTTTCTGGGCAGATCTGCTTCGTCAGCAACCGAATCTGATGTAGCAGATCGTGTTTGTTTTTGGAAAGTCTTTGTTCAGCTGCTAATTCGATCTTGTGGTTGCCTCTTTGGTTTCTATGATCTATAAATAGAGCCTAGAGAGCAACCATTCGAATTACCTCTTCCATTATTCATTTTTTGCATTTATCTTTTGTGAGAAGAGAGTGTTTCTTTGTTTTGTGAGAGCCTAGTTGTTCACCTAGGTTCTAGTTGTTCTATTTCTGTTCTTACTCTATCCTAGAGGTTGTGAAGAACTACTTGACTGAACAAGAGATTCGTCTTCGGGAGAAGACTTGATAAAGCCTTACTTCGGGAGGAAGTAAGCACTTGGTCTTCGGGAGAAGACTTGCTAAAGCCTTACTTCGGGAGGAAGTAAGCACTCACACTTCAAAGACGAAGGGAGTTCGGGCTTGAAGGTGTTTCAAGAAGTCAGATTCATAAAGTGGATTACAAAGGATTGCGGCAATACTTTAGAGGGAGTCTAAACTTGTTTAAGTCAATTGTCTTTGTAATTTTGATACTTTATTAATTGATTTCATTCTCTGGGCGTGGCCCCGTGGACTAGGAGTGTTCGTGAGAACACTGATACCACGTATAAATCTCTTGTGTCAAGTTATTTATTTTTCTGCAAATATTTTATATTCTGCCTGTTCAGTTTTGCTGTAGCAGAATTACTTTCTGTTGCTGCAAACGCTTACAGTTTTTATATTTCCTTATATACAACTGACATTTGCAAAAACACGGTTTTTCAATTGGTATCAGAGCGGGACACTAAACTCTTAGTGTGGTCCTATAACGTTTTTGTTAGAATGTCATTTTTTGCAGAAGGAAGTTCTATTTCTAGACCACCATTGCTTAATGACTCTAACTATCCTTACTGGAAAGTTAGAATGAGAGCCTTCATCAAATCTCAAGATGAGAAGGCGTGGAGAATGGTTCTATCAGGTTGGTCTCCTCCAGTTGAGACAGATTCTTCAGGTAATACTATTATAAAATCTGAACTGGAATGGTCTATCAAGATGATAAACTATCTGCCTACAATAGCAAAGCCTTGCATGCTATCTTTAATGGTGTAGGTGAGGGTTACATTAAACTTATATCATCTTGTGTTTCTGCTAAGGAAGCTTGGGAGATTCTTCAAACTCAGTTTGAAGGAACTTCTGATGTGAAAAGATCTAGATTTATCATGCTTCAAACTAAATTTGATGAGCTTAGAATGTCTGATAATGAAACTTTAACTGAATTCTATGAAAAATTATCTGACATTGCTAATGAATATTGTGCTCTTGGAGAAAAGCTTGATGACTCGTTCTTGTGAGAAAAATTGTTAGAGTTCTTCCGTAAAGGTTTGATACGAAACTTTTGGCAATGGAGGAAGCTAAAGACTTTAGCACTATGAAAGTGGAAGAATTGATGGGTTCCTTACGTACTTTTGAATTAAATCAACAGATTAAACAAAAGGACAAACCCAAATCCATTGCTGATAAAGGTAAAAGTATTGCTTTGAAAGTTGCTAATAATGAAAATTCTGATAGTGAATGTGATGATGAGATTGCTTTATTAACTAAGAATTTTCAGAAATATATGAAAAAGATGGGAAATAAAAAGAATATTTCGAAAGGTTCAAAAGGTAATGCTTTCATTAAACCATCTGTCTCTAACAAAAAGGGAATTCAGTGCAGGGAATGTGAAGGTGTTGGGCATATTCAATCTGAGTGTGCAAACACTTTGAAAAAGAATAAGAAAAGTTTCAATGTCACTTGGAGTGATGATGAAACCGAAAGTGATGAAGATATTACTGAAAATGTTGCCCTAACCTCTGTTATGACTAATGTGTTGTGTGATTCACAGGTGAAAGATAGATTGGTATGTCTGAATAATACCACCAAACAAGAGGAATCAGATTCAGATGAGTCTGAAATCTGTGAAGAATCTCTTGCTGAATCATACAAAGTCATGTATGAAAAATGGATTCAGGTTGCTTCTGAAAATAGAGAGTTGAATAAATTGAATAAAAAATTGTCTCATCAGATTGAAATGTGTGAGTTGAAAATAAAAGAATATGAGACAAGTGTTTGTGATAAAGATGAAAAAATCTCTCTATTGAAGAAGGAACTTGAAAACTTTAAGAAAAATGTTCAAATGCTTAATCCTGGATCTTCTATTTTTGAAAAAGCTCAGAATGCAGGTCAGAGAGGTTTTGCAGGCCTTGGTTCTAATGGAATGGAAAGTTCTGGAGTCACGAAGTTTGTAAAATCTAGTGTTCCAACGAATCACCATGAGGCTACAAACTCTGCAGAATAGCTTGAGTTTCGTGCAAACTTGTGGCAAAGGCGAAGAACAATGTTTTTACCGCAAAATCTCCAGAATTTTCGAAAAGGGTAAGATCTCAGGTAAAAAGATTTGTTCCCATTTGTCATTTTTGTGGTAGAAAAGGACATATCAGACCTAAATGTTTCACATTGAACAACCTGTTTAAAACAAATTATTTTGATAATTTGAAAAAATCTCAAAAGAAACATAAAGGTTTGAAACAAATATGGGTGAAAAAGAAGTGTCTAGCTGGTTTTTCTGATAAAACTGCTGCATCTCAAATGTGGTATTTTGACAGTGTTGCTCTAGACATATGACAGGTTGACAAGGATTTCTTGACTAACATACGGCCTATGCAATGTGGAGAAGTCACTTTTGGTAATGGCTTATCAGGAAAAGTTGTTGGTATGGGAACTCTAAATTTTGAAGGGTTACCTAGACTGAAAAATGTGATGTTAGTTGAAGGACTGAGGGCTAATTTACTTAGCATCAGTCAAATCTGTGATCAAGGGTTTACTGTTTCTTTTGATAGTGATCATTGTTATGTTATGAATGATGACAATGAATGTATCTTGCAAGGATTTCGATCCAATGATAACTGTTACACTCTAACCCCTGTGTTTACTTGTCACTCAGCTATCAACAACACCACAGATCTGTGGCATGCCAAGCTTGGGCATATTAATTTTAAAAACCTGAAAAAATTGTCAAATGCAGGTATTGTTCGAGGTCTTCCCAAGCTTGGTAAGGAAAGTGAAGGTAAGTGTGAACCGTGTCAACTTGGGAAGCAATTAAAAATCACTCACAAGCTCTGTGTCGATATCAATACCTCAAAGGTATTGGAATTGCTTCACATGGATCTTATGGGTCCAATCCAAGTTGAAAGTTTGAATGGTAAACGATATATCTTTGTGTGTGTTGATGATTTCTCTCGTTTTACTTGGGTAGATTTCTTAAGAGAAAAATCTGACACTTTTGATGCCTTTAAAACTCTTTGTCTGAGATTAAGAGTTGAGAAAGGTTGTAATATTGAGAAAATTGTTCGAATTCGAAGTGATCATGGTAAGGAGTTTGAAAATTCTGTGTATGATGATTTTTGCAAGTCTACAGGTATAACTCATGAATTTTCAGCTCCCAAAACTCCTCAACAAAATGGAGTTGTTGAGAGGAAGAATCGAACTTTGCAGGAAATGGCAAGAGTGATGTTAAATAGCAAGAAATTGACAAAACGCTTATGGGCTGAAGCTATTAACACTGCTTGCTACATAATAAACAGAGTGTTTATTCGTCCAGGTACCTCAAAAACATCTTATGAAATCTGGAAAGGTAAGCGCCCCAATGTAAGTCATTTTCATGTTTTTGGATGTGTGTGTTATGTCTATAGAGATCGTGAGCATATTGGTAAATTTGATGCTAAAAGTGATGTTGGTGTGTTTATTGGATATTCCTTAAACAGTAGAGCTTATCATGTTTATAACATGAGAACTCAAACTGTTTTGGAATCAGCTAATGTGGTTGTTGATGATTTTAGAGATTTTTCAGAGTTTTCCACAGAAGCCAAGATAGATAGTCTCATGGATACTCCTCCAAAAGTTGTATCAACAGATCCTGATGCAGCAGAACCCATTGCTGATGCTGCAAATGACGAATCTGCTGCTGCAACTGAAACTGGAGAACCAGAACCTTCTATCTTGACTCATCCAAACACCATCACTGACTCTATTCAGAAAGAACCAAGCACCAGAGTCAAACTGAATCATCCAAAAGATCTCATCCTTGGAAATCCTGAAGAAAGCATGGTAACTCGCAGAAGGTATATTAATTTAATCAGCTTTCTTTGCTTTGTTTCTCAATATGAACCGAAAAATGTGAAGGAAGCCATGACCTTTGAGGAATGGCTCAATGCAATGCAAGAGGAACTCAACCAATTTGTTCGCAACAAGGTATGGATTTTGGTCCGAAGACCAAAAGGTATAAATGTTATTGGAACAAAGTGGTTATTTAAAAATAAAAGTGATGAGTTCGGTACAATTGTGAGAAACAAGGCTCGTTTGGTGGCACAAGGGTACACACAGGTAGAAGGTATTGATTTTGATGAAACTTTTGCTCCTGTTGCAAGGTTAGAATCAATTCGTCTACTTTTGTGTATTGCTTGTATTCTGAATATTAAATTGTTTCAAATGGATGTGAAATCTGCCTTCCTAAATGGTATTTTGAATGAGGAAGTTTATGTTGAGCAACCAAAAGGATTCGAAGATCCTCAATTTCCAGACCATGTATACAAACTTGAAAAAGCTTTGTATGGTCTGAAACAAGCTCCTCGAGCTTGGTATGAAAGGTTGACTCAATTTTTACTTTCTCATGGCTATCACAGAGGTAGTGTGGATAAAACTCTTTTCATCAAACATATAAAATCTGATTTTATCATTGCTCAAATTTATGTTGATGATATAGTTTTTGGTTCTACATCTAACCATGAAGTGCAGGTATTTGTTGATCAAATGAAAAGTGAATTTGAAATGAGCATGGTTGGTGAGCTTAATTTCTTTCTGGGTCTTCAAGTGAGACAAATGGAAGGAGGTACATTTGTATCTCAAAGCAAGTATGCTAAGAACCTGGTCAAGAAATTTGGCCTTGAATCGGCTAAGCAGGTAAGTACTCCTATGAGCACCACACTGAAATTAACAAAAGATGAGAATGGAGTAAAGGTAGACACTACACTCTATCGTAGCATGATTGGAAGTCTTTTGTATTTAACTGCTAGTCGTCCTGATATCTGTTACAGTGTGGGAGTGTGTGCTAGATATCAAAGTAATCCTATGGAATCTCATGTATCAGCTGTAAAAAGGATTATTAGATATGTTAATAGCACTCCTGATTATGGAATTTGGTACTCAAAAGATACCAATTCAAATCTTGCTTGTTTTAGTGATGCGGATTGGGCAGGAAATGCTGATGATCGAAAGAGCACAAGTGGAGGGTGCTTCTTCCTTGGGAATAATCTAGTATCTTGGCATAGCAAGAAACAATTCCATCTCCTTATCCACTGCCGAAGCCGAGTACATAGGCTCTTGGAAGTTGTTGCACTCAACTATTGTGGTTGAAACAAATGTTGATTGATTATGGGTTTGATTTGGGTGTTTTGACTATTTTTTGTGACAATACTAGTGCCATAAATATTTCCAAAAATCCTGTTCAACACTCTAGAACAAAGCACATTGATATAAGACACCACTTTATTAGGGAACTTGTTGAAAATAAATCATTGCAATTAGAATATGTTGATACTGAAAAACAATTAGCTGATATTTTCACCAAGGCCCTAGATGCAAGTCGCTTTGACTCCCTCAGAAAATCTTTGGGAGTTTGCATTGTTTAATTTTATCTGTTCATAATTCGTGTACAATAGTGTTATGTGATTCTTCTTTAGCTCTTAATCTTCTCTCATTGTATTTTGACAAAACATGTTTATGCTTTTGGAATATAATTAGTTAGGATCTCAGTCTGATCATACTTTGTGATGTTGTGTTAAAAGATTCTTGTTACTCTTTATTTGTGTCTAGGATTAAATAATGTTCTTATACAGAGTTGAGCAATTTTTGTTTCATTCTTGTCAGGCCCCTTCGGAATAGAGCTACCCATACTGAGGTGTGAAAGCCATCTGATGAGTAAGCTGGAACATTGTAATTAGCAACTATGATGAGGATGCACTACCATAGAAAAGGGCTACCTTCAGTATGGTGTGAAAGCATCCAGTTGCGGGATCAATTTGAAAAAGGCGAAAATGAAAAATCATGCCAAGGACAATGATCCTATTTTCACTGCACACACTTATGTCTGACAAGTGTGTTCAACTCTGTAAGTCTCCTCTATTAAAATTAAATTAATAATCCTGGTTCACAATTCTCAGTAACATGCATATCTTTTTCCTCAACATCAATTAAGTATGATCATTTCATGAGATTCTAATTAGTTATTTTCCTTGAAAGCATAACATGTAATCTACTTTGTCAATTGTCAATGATATTTGATTTCTCTGCTTGATTCGAATCACATATACTCACTGTACACATTATTTTTTATTTTCGGTTTTCTTTTAAATAAAAAAAAAAAAAAAGAGGGAGGCGTGTGACTTGCTTCATGGTCAAGGAAAATCTTGTGCATAAATGGTAAGTATCAACATTCATTCTTTCTTTGATTTATTATGATATTTTTCCAAGTAAAGATTAATCTTTATATGGTAATGTGTCCTTATTCTTGAAAGATTGCTTTATTTTTGGAAAAATTTGTTGGCATTTCTAGTTTCCTTTTATTTTTTCAAAAAAAAAAAAAAAAAAAAAAAAGGGGGAAAGGGGAAAGGAGTTGAGAAGTGGGCGGTTTCCTCTTTTGGTTCATGGGCTGGCGGTTATCATTTGAATTTTCAAAATTGGTTTCCTTTTTCTTGTTTTGATTCCAAGGTTATATAAACCAAATTTTGTCACTTATTTCACCACCTACCCGAACCTTCTTCTTGTTTCTTTGTCAGACACTATTCATCTTCTCTTTCAATTTCAAAATGGTGAGAACCAAGAATCTAGGGCACTCTAAAAAATTAGAAGAAATCGTTCCAACTCCTTCTAGTGCTCCCCCTGCTGCCTCAGTTCCTTCTCCTGCTGTTGCAAAGCCTGGAGATTCATCGCTTCCCCAGCGTGAATCTCAAGCCGTGAAGCCAAAACGTCCACCCAAGCAAGTAGCACGCAAATCGGTAAGGCCCTATCGCACCTGGACTTCCTCTTCTGAATCCTCGAAGGAATCTCCTCCTCCATTGGCTGTTCCTCCTCCTGCTGCATCAATGGCTGGCACTACTCCAACAGGCCCTTCCACTCGAACTCGAGCCCAGCAAGCCTCGGCTGAGAAAGAACTTCAAGCCTCTCAATCTCGAGAGAAGACTGCCCCTCCAGCCAAGAAGAAACTCAAGACTAATCCTCCCTCGGTTTCCTCGAGTTCCAGTTCAGAAGAAGAGGATCCAATGGAAGTCTCTTCAGACAAATCAGTATCTCTGCATACTGAGAAGGACAGTGAATACACAGAACTCGAGCCAGAACCTCCTTGTTCAAAAACTGCTTCTGCAGCAAAGGCCTCTGCTTCTTCTATCTCTGGCTGTCCAACTTTTTACTATCGAGACAATGAGCGTGACTGGAATCTTTATGCAACTCGTAAGTTTGAAAGTGAGAGGAATTATGATTTGCATGCCCATCGTGTATATGGTATTGTAAAGTTCATTCAATTTCATCAATGGGAACACACTCTTACTGGTTTTATTGGATTCATTGCTAACATTATTAAAGAGTTTTATGCTAATCTTACTGATGATTTCCTTGATAAGAACTCTAGACTGTATAGAAGAGTGTATGTTAGGGGTCACTGGTTCTCATTTTCTGAAAAGGACATTGCTTAGGCTCTGCAATTGCCTGAGAATGTTTCCAATGCTGTGATGTCCATGGATCGTGACTTGATGCACTCTGAACTCACTGGAGCTCGTTCAGAATTGAAACCAGGGGAGAGTCTTCGAATTACTCACCTCACTTTTGCTCATGCTTCCCTTATGCGGTTTGCACTAAGCAATTGGGTTCCAAATTCGAACAAGACCGTGGTGTCTCAAGAAGTGGCTACACTCCTATACCGCATCACCTCTGGAACTTCCATTGATCTAGCCTCTCATATTCTCAACCAGATTGTCTCCTTTCGAAGAGGTAAAAAGCCAACCTTCAAACTTGTATTTCCAAATCTCATCTATAAGGTTTTATCCTCTCAGAAGAATGTGGCCCAAGAACATGAAACTCTTGAGCCTCCCATCACTGGCCCTACATTCCAACCTTCTGAATATTTTGATGGTGTGTTCCAAAAACGGCCAAAGGCTGGTGCTGCTGCTGCTTCTGCTGGTGCAAGTTCAGGCTCTGCTGCTGCAGAGCTCCTGGAAGTCAAGTCTGAACTTCAGAATGTGTACACTCGTCTTGAAGCAATGGCTGATGTCCAGCTTGACATGTCCAGGCAACTGACCACCTTGATTAAACTCTCCAAAAATTAAAGTGTTATAGTTTGTTTCTTTTTACTTAAACTTTGGTCTATTTTTGTTCTTTGTTTACTTTGGCCCTCCGATAAACAAAAAGGGGGAGAGATATTTATTTTTTGGTTTGTTGCCCAACTCTGGACCCTCTTTTTCAGGGGGAGTTGTGGTGTGTTAGTACTTGTGAACTTAATGTTTCTTAATATTTAAAGTTAGCATGTTCTTTGTTTTTATTGTGATATTCGATTGTGTTACTCAGGGGGAGTAGTATCGTTTGCTCTTGCTAACTTTGCATTGCAGGTACTTTATGGTAAAAATTATTTTGTTCATCTAAAGTGCCAAAGGGGGAGATTGTAAAGTCCTTTTTTGGCAAGTTAGGTGACAAAATAATTTTTCCTTTTTATGGTAAGATTGCTATGCATTCATTTTCGAAATCTTACCTCTTTTATTCGGTCATAAGTTGCCATTTTCCTTGTTTGGAAAGTTGCACTTTCAGCTGAACTTTCCTTTGTTGAAAACTTCTCAAAAGAGAAGGAATTCTCTTTTGGAAAGTTGTCCTTTTAAGGGAAACTTTGATTATTGCCTTTTCCTTATTAATTTCGATTGTATCTTGATACAATCAGAATATCTAATCTGTTTTTGGCAGGAATCAAGCTTTGAAAGAAGATCGGACCCGATTTTAGTAAGTTTCCGTTTCGGGCGTATCTGCTTCGTCGACAACCGAATCTGATGTAGCAGATCGTGTTTGTTTTTGGAAAGTCTTTGTTCAGCTGCTAATTCGATCTTGTGGTTGCCTCTTTGGTTTCTATGATCTATAAATAGAGCCTAGAGAGCAACCATTCGAATTACCTCTTCCATTATTCATTTTTTGCATTTATCTTTTGTGAGAAGAGAGTGTTTCTTTGTTTTGTGAGAGCCTAGTTGTTCACCTAGGTTCTAGTTGTTCTATTTCTGTTCTTACTCTATCCTAGAGGTTGTGAAGAACTACTTGACTGAACAAGAGATTCGTCTTCGGGAGAAGACTTGATAAAGCCTTACTTCGGGAGGAAGTAAGCACTTGGTCTTCGGGAGAAGACTTGCTAAAGCCTTACTTCGGGAGGAAGTAAGCACTCACACTTCAAAGACGAAGGGAGTTCGGGCTTGAAGGTGTTTCAAGAAGTCAGATTCATAAAGTGGATTACAAAGGATTGCGGCAATACTTTAGAGGGAGTCTAAACTTGTTTAAGTCAATTGTCTTTGTAATTTTGATACTTTATTAATTGATTTCATTCTCTGGGCGTGGCCCCGTGGACTAGGAGTGTTCGTGAGAACACTGATACCACGTATAAATCTCTTGTGTCAAGTTATTTATTTTTCTGCAAATATTTTATATTCTGCCTGTTCAGTTTTGCTGTAGCAGAATTACTTTCTGCTGCTGCAAACGCTTACAGTTTTTATATTTCCTTATATACAACTGACATTTGCAAAAACACGGTTTTTCAACTTCTGATAATAATAATAATAATAATAATAATAATAATAATAATAATAATAATAATAATAATAATAATAATAATAATAAAAACATTAGCATTAATTTAAATTCATCCAAATTCAAATGAAGCACTTTCAAATGAAAATGCACTAACTAACATCATAATATTCATCTCTTTATTTTCTTTGTAAGAAAAAAATATACATGAACTTGACATTTTACTAACTATCATTTTTAAGAATTCCTCATTGGATTTTCGAAGATATGTACTTTCTACTTTAGATGTGTCACAACATCTTATTTATTTATTTATTTATTTATTTATTTGAATGAAATTCACCTTTATTAAACTTGAACTTCAGCTACCAACATAGGTAGCAAAACAGTTGGGACATCCCCAAATTGAAAGTTCAATCAGGATAAGAATTAGAAGCTCTAGCAAAAGCATGAGCAACTGAGTTCGCTGACCGTTTAACAAAGAAAACAGAAACATTACGCATAGTAGCAAGCAAATTCTTACAATCTTTAATGACTAAACCAAATAAAGAAATCATATCCATTAAGCTACGTAAAGCTTGAACTACCACAAGACTATCAGTTTAGTTTTTAATCTAGGAAACAATTATTTATTTGTCTATTAATAGTATAACTAACTAGCATGTATTATTTTTTGTTAATACAACTTTTCAGTGAGTATTAGTATAACTAAAAGTAGTTACGCGCTTCTTGATTCAAACTCTTGTAATCAATTATCTACCTCTATAAATAAAGTGTTAATCTCAATCAGTTGAACTAAGCTAAAGCTTATTCTCTATTAAGCATTTCTTTCAAAATTTTTGCTTTGCATTTTACAAAACTCTATATGAGATCACTATCAGCCGTTTTTTACTAATGGCCATGTGGCTCCCCTACCGATCCTGTTGCGGATAAAGCTCATCAAGAACACCATCCCAAAGAGCTCAAACAATTATTAACATAATGACAATAACTGAATAATCAATGAATAAAATACTTTGAATGAATGAATTTTTATTTCATAGCGGTGTGATAAGATAGAGGAGGAGAATATACAAGTGGGATCACCAATACACTAATTTCAAGATTACAATCTCTGTTTACAGCCCTCCACACACACATACAAGCTGAAAGCATAACCTCTAACAATGGTGACCCCTCTTTTCTTTCTCCTCTGAAAAACTCTATCTCCACTAAGACCTTTCTAACTTAATTCAGTTGAGATTGTTGTTCTCTAAGTTGTGAGTGAGTCGAGCTATTAGTTTGTGTATTTATAAGCTATTATGAAAGTTAAGAAACACACTTAACCATTTTGTTGAGCTGTTAAAACACAGTTGGTTGAAAGTGGTCAAAGCAACAACAATTACGCATAAATATTAAAATTTCTCTTTTATTATTCGATATTGGATCAAAATTTAATAATTTAATATTTTTAAAATTAATATTTGTTGTTAAATTTATTTAGTAACTATCAATGGGTAATACCTTGTGACAGTTAGTAATCTCGTGATCTGTAAGGGGAAATATCAGGTAAGCTGTGCAATCCCACACCGCCTGAGGAAAGTCAAGTGGGATGATTCTGAGATTGTGTAGGTATGAGACTACACAATTGAAGAGGGCTTAAATGGATTTATTGGTACTACCTATATCAACAAGGTGCATCTTGTTTTCTAGTAGCCCATCATGAAAGAACTCCACAGTTAAGCATGCTTGACCTAGGGTAATTTCAGGATGGGTGACTTCCTGGGAAGTTTTCCTAGGGAGCGTGCAAGTAAGGACAAAGCACGTTGGAAATACTTGTGTTGGTCTGTAGGGTCAGTCGTTAGTCTATGAAGCATACAGAGTGACGTGCTTGTATATAAGAGCCATTATTCTGTGGGTATAAGGGTCTAATAGAGGCTTGAAGCGAGGACATTACAAATGGTATCAGAGCCTTGACACAGTTAGAAGTGTGGTCGACGAGGACGTCGGATCCCGTAAGGGGGGGTGAATGTGACAGTCTGTAATCTCGTGATCGATAAGGGGAAATACCGGGTAAATTATGCAATCACTCCTTGGGGAAGGTCAAGTGGGATGATTCTGAGAATGTGTAGGTATGTGACTACACAGTCGAAGAGGGCTTAAATGGATTTATTGGTACTACCTATATTAACAAGGTGCATCTTGTTTTCTAGTAGCACATTTAAGCATGCTTGACCTGGGGTAATTTCAAGATACGTGACCTCCTGGGGAGTTTTCGGACAAAGCACGCTGGAAACACTCGTGTTGGTCTGTAGGGTCAGTCGTTAGTCTATGAAGCATATCTAGAGTGACGTACTCGTGTATAAGAAAAAATATCTACTTTCTTTGTCAAAAAAGAAAAAATATCTAACCTTTTTATTTTAAGCGAAGTAGTGACATATGTTTCTCCACTCACAGGTGCTCTTGGTGGAATCCACTTAATATTGATCACATTTCTCCTCCACTTGCATGTACGCTCTTAAAAGTGCGTCGAACACTTCACTTGTTCAAGCAAAATGCACATTTTTTTTTCTTCTGAGCATTTTGCAACGCTAAATCTTGAACGACCAGACAAAACCTTCATATTTGTTTTAAAAAAAACCAAATACTTCATCTTCTTCTTATCCTTTTATGGCCTGTTTGGAACTCAGGATTGAATTAGACAAAATTAGATTGTGCTGAAAGTAATTCCGTATTTGGTTTAAGAATAGACTAAACTATTTTATTTATTTTGTTTTTTTAAAAAAAACTTGAATTAAAATAAAAAATATATAATAACAAATAAATAAAAAATGAATAATTCTTAACAAAAAATAAAAAAAAAATAATAAAATAGTTAAATTATAAAATAAAATAAAATAATATGTCATATATAATCAAATGCATATCATAAATATATAATAAAATAATTTATTATGTTTATATTTAATATATAATTACAATAGTAAAATAAAAATATTTAAATAATATAAAATTATTTATATTAAATATTAATTTAACTACTAATTTAATATAAATATTAATTTTTTAACATAATAATATAAATTTTCTAGTAATTTATAAAAAATATATAATTTTATTATCATATTGTTTCTCTTAAAAATAATTTAAGTAACTATTATTTAATTAGTAATATTTTAAATTTTGAAAATTTATGTATGATATTTCAAAATTTTACATTTTCAGTAATTTTAATGAATAATTTTTTTTAAAAAAAATATGTATATATATAAATAAATTAATAATTCTTTCGTTAAAATTCTTATTATATTTTAAAATATTTTAACAAAATAAAAATAAAAAAAATGATAAAAAAAATCTCACCTGAGATTATTTATTTCACCCTGCTGAATGGGTAAATAATCTCAAACAGATGAGATTAGCTGGATTAGTTATCTAAACTTCTAGCATGCTCAAACACTGAATTAGATAAATTAGTCTGTTTAATCCAGTCTAGCCTTTAACGAAAATAAAGTTTCATAAAAGACAAGTGGCATTAAATAATTGAGTTGTTGTGGATATTACCCATTTAAATTATTATTTTAATTGCTTTGTCAAAAGAAATATATAGGGATATGATTTTGTCCCGTAGTTATTTGATCTGAAGGCTGAGATTGATCTAAGGGTAATTAGGGTTAAAAATAGTAATGTATCCTCACACTCATTTAATGTACCCTGAGACCCCTTTAATGAACCACGAAATACATTCCGTAAAAGTACATCACAGAACAAAATTGTGTCCCTATATATATTGTATTTTAATTGTCATAGCCATTTTTTTAGGAGAAATAAAGATGAGAATGATTCATTTATTAGAGAAAATAAAAATAAACATTTTGATCAGTTGGCAGGATTTTAGCATTTATGTCGTAAAATTGGTTAGACTTACCAAATACGAGTCCCACTGTCCTGATATTTTTCTTTCTTTTCAATAGCGTGATTCACGACGATATTTTATTTCCAAAAACAGTTACATTTCTAATTTTTTGTACATAAAATAAAAAATATTACTATGTGTACCCATTTACCTAGCATTATAATAAGATGAGAGCTTATAACTATAATTATTTAATAATTTTTTATAATTTTATTAGATTAAAAAAATTAGGCCTTATTCATTTTTATACTTCAAAATATTTTTTTTTTCATTTTTACGAAATTCTACATAAAAACTCCTATTGCAACTAGCACTGCAACCTAAATTTTAACAAAAAAAATCGTATAGAAATTCCTATTACAACTAGTGTTGTAACCACTTTAGAAACCCAAACGGTAAATTTAAAAAAACTTAAAACAAATATTATATGGAATAATTCCCTAAATAAATTTAAAATGATATTAAATTTCACCTATACCACCAACATTACACTATACCTCACAAAGTATTAGGCAGCATGTGCCTGTTAGCATATTTAAAAATCATTTAAAATAATTAAAACAATCGAATAAAAGTAAAAGACCATTTAAAATCATAACTTCGTGTGGTTGATTAAAGTTGACTTTACATTAATTTAATAATTGACCTTACATTTTTAACACGTGTCATTGAGTTAGTAAAATTTCATAAAAAGAAATAGTTTACAATATAATTATAAAAACCAGTACAAGAATATTATGATTATTATTATTAGGTTAATTAAAGTTGCCTTTTATAATATTTTTTTAATCAATTTTTTATTTTTAAAATTAAAAAATTAAAAACATTTTCTAAAATCACGTTTTTTTTAGAAAGAAACTTTTATTAATTAACCAACAGCAAGAACAAACTTACATCAGAGCCAACTTATCAAAAACAAAGAAACTATCCAAACGAGAAGGAAACTTGTCCTCCCAAACAGAATTACAATTGGAAATTATAGCCAACTTGGCAAGAAAATGAGCAGCTTTATTGGTGGCATGGAGGGAATGAAAACAACCAGCACAACGACGGAACAATCCGCCATCCAACAGATCATCTAACAGGGCGCTCCAATCTGTCCGACAAAGAGCCCTCTGCTTCAAATAGTCAATCAGATTGACA
This sequence comes from Cannabis sativa, assembly GCF_029168945.1. Lineage (NCBI taxonomy): Eukaryota > Viridiplantae > Streptophyta > Magnoliopsida > Rosales > Cannabaceae > Cannabis > Cannabis sativa. Next base: position 48,519,304 of record NC_083601.1, read on the forward strand.
CAATCTACAGCTAAGAAAAAGAGTGAACATTGTGTCATCTAACAGGGCGCTCCAATCTGTCCGACAAAGAGCCATCTGCTTCAAATAGTCAATCAGATTGACACAATCTACAGCTAAGAAAAAGAGTGAACATTGAGTTTTTGACACAATTCAAGACCCAATTTAATAGCCAACCCCTTAGCCACCAACCGAGCAAACACCCTTCCTATAGGCAGCAGCAACGCCTAAAATCTGCCCATTTTTCTTTCGAATAATAGCCCTAAGGCCCATTCTTTGGGAAGCAAGATCAATAGCAGCATCACAGTTGAGTAACAAGGTTTCGTCATCGACCTTTAACCAAAATAAAGCTTTATCTGAGGAAGAAAAAGTGGCAACAACTGTAGTTGGAATATGAACTTAATGATAATCCATATGCTCGATTGCCCACAACATCCATTGAGTGATGCGAGCAACACTGTGTTGAAAACATTTCTTATTCCTCCGAACCAAACCAGCAAAGATAAAGTGACAAAGCTTCCAAAACAAATGTTGGGTTAGGTTTCATGAATTTGCTGCAAGAAATCCCAAGGTTCAAGATTTTGTTTGGGGAATAAGTGAAACCAACCTGTGTGTTTCCAGAGAGGACAGATGGCAGGACAAAGCCAAAGAGCATGGCAAATGGTCTCCATTGGGTAACCACAGCTGCTGCAATCCGTTGGAACCAGCAGCCCCCTATGAGCCAGATTGGCTTTAACAGGGAGCTAATTCCAACACAAATTCCGAAACAAAATTTTTTACTTTCAAACTAACTCCCAAGTTCCAAATAAACTTCCACTAGCTCTCAACATTTTCATAGGAAGCGCACTATGTATCTGTTTGAAATAAACTTCCACCAGACTGACTTTTATAAAACTGTTTTTACTTCTCAATTTTTTAATTAAGAATGTAAACTTTTTTTAAAAAAAAGAATCATTTTCGATATTTTTTTAAATAATTTTTTAATCAATATTTTGGACTCTGATTCTAACTTAGACCTTAGAAACCGAATCTGACCCCAACTCCAAACTCGGACCTGCCCCCAGTCCCGACCTTGAACTCGACTCCAGACCTCACTTAAATAAAATCAACAAATAAAAATGAAAATAAAATTTACAGAACACACTTTTATTTTTTGTTTTTAAAATTAAAAAATAAAAATAGTTATAGAACACATTATTATTTTTCAAAATCAAATTTTAAAAACAAAAATTTTACTTCAATTTTTATGATTAAAAAATTTAAAAATAAAAGTGTTAGCAAACGCCACCTAAAATTTTTGCTCCTTCACATATATTAAATTATGCTTCTGAATTGATCATTAAATTTTTTTTATAAAATATTAAAATTTGTTAAATTTAAAGATTTTTATCTAATTTCATTAATTATGCTAATGTAACGATAATTCATATACTAAATTGTGCTCCTAAATTTTAATATCTACCAAATCGCCTCCTGAAATTCTTGAAATTTTCATCCACATCAGACATTTTTTAATAAAATTGGACAAAAATTCTTAAATCCAATAATCTCTATAATTCAAGAAAAATTTTTAACGATCTAAAAAGTTCATAATTTAGTATATGTCAAAATTCAGAAATAAAATTCAAATTAATTTTAATATTATTATTATTATTATTATGTTAATTCAGACTCGTTTCATAAGAAAAGTATGTTAAAAAAATTGAAACTTTTCTGGCGTAGGTGTTACCAAACCTTATTATTCTTTAGAAGGGTATAGGTAGATGAAAACAATATAAAATTTTGGAGCTTATATGTACATATGTTAATATATTTACAGCACCTCCAATAAATGAGCATTCTAGATAAAGTTTAGTCATTATACATATATATATATATATATATATATATTTAACTCAATTAATAGTATTTTGCTAAATATGTATAGAAATAATCAATCATTGTGGTACAAATATTTTATTAATAACTTTTTAAAATAATTGTGTAAAAATAAAATATATTAAAATACCATAAAAAAAATTAAAATAAAATAATTTATTATATTGAAGTAAAAATAAAAAAGATAAACTTTTGTGATTTTTCTCTTACAAAAGTAGAAAAATTTTATGAGAGACCTCTATAATGACCTAACACCGTCCTTTTTGTAATGAGAGCCCTTCTCTATACTTAACAGGTTAGCACTATTTCTTATAATGACCGTGAGGTCTAATTTTCTAGTATCAATGAATGTCTTATTTTTAAAAAAATACTTCTAACTCGTAATCAAAGCTAACCAAACGGAACATTAAACTCACAATAAATACATCTTTAGAGTTAGAAAGAAAGAATAAGGGGGATTCAAATTAGATAGTGAGCACCCTTATTCACATATCCCTTAACGAACATATCAAAAAGCAAATTAAATTTCATACAATAAAATTTTAAAATAGAGTTGAAACTGATAATGAGAGGAGTTCTATGAGACATGTCCGAATAAAAGTAGTTAATATATTTTAACAAAAGAAAAAAAAATTAAAAAAGAAAGAAACATATTAAGTGAGGAGTTGTTTGAATTTATTAGGTAGTTGAAGAAAAGAGTTTCCATAAGGGGAAAGGTTCCATAATGAGTGGGTACAAAAGATTCTTGTGTGTTTTGTCTTATATTTGTAGCCAATCACCATTGAATTTTCCAAATGAGGAAACGAACGGCTCTGATTTTTTTGGAGCATAGTTCTTGTGATAACCCTTTTTTTGGAGTGGAATTTATTTTAATCAAACCCCAAACCAGTGACAACTGACTGACACTGACAAGACCCTTTTTTTGGAGCATAATGCGCTTTCAGTATAGACAATCCAGAAGCTTAAACACGGACAACGCTATCTGAACAGTACCAATTGGTTTTGAGATGGAACCACATGATTCTTATCATGGTATCAGAGCCAATCCCTTGTGGGCAAGTGATCCTATCCGATCCGCACCTATACAGATAGTGACGATGTCCACTCTGATACGGTTCAAGATTGATGTGCAAAAAATAACTATCATCTTGAGGGAGAATGTTGTGGACATTGTCCCACATAGAATAAATGGTAGAGAATTGAGCTATATATATATAAGAATATGAGTTCCACTCATTACCAATTGGTTTTGAGATGCAACACCATAATTCTCATCACTGCATATATGTGAACTAAAATAATTAATTGCATAAAATAGTGTAATATTGTTTCAAGAATAAAAAAAGTTGGCCATAACTAACATATATATTCTTTATATATACTCTATTATTGTACATATATGTATTATTTTTGATATATTTGTATTGACGACTCTTCCCTAATCTTAACCACAATCAACTTATCCGTCCAAAATTGTTGGTCATACGTCTCCATCTCCACAAAAACATGATTAGGATTATGATTTGATTATTAAAGTAATTTTGTCAATAAACAAAACTAATTATAGCAACCTTACAATAAGATCTACTTCTCCCGGTTGTTAATATAATATATATCTTAGTATATATCTTACGTTATTACTTATGACTGCATGAAATCAATTGATGTTATTATATGTCGTTATTTATCTTTTTATAATAACATTTAGATCGAATTTGCACTGGTTAGAGAGATGTAATTAATTAATTAAACAACAATTCTATTAAATGTTTTCACAACACAACTTGTTTCTTTATTTTGTCAGTATAATTAATAATCATGGGATGGGAGGGTTAAAATTGTCTTTTGATATATGCAACGTTGTGGTCCTAGGAAGTCTCTCTCTTATTTTTTTTAATTTTTTTTTTTTCAATTAATAGGAAATAAGAGATGTCTTTTGGGACAAGGGAAGGGGCACTCATAATAATCGATATATTCAGACGCAGTTAAGGAAAAAAAAAATTACTCAAACGCTTATTTTTTTTTTTTTTCTAATAATTTGCAGTAAAAATATTTAAATTTATAAATTTATAGTACTTATTTATTTTTTTTTTTTTTTACAAAAATGCTTAACGTTACAATTTATTGGTAGTAGCTATAGGTTAATAGCCACATGACGCACATGTGACAAATTAGTCCATGTCATTTTTTTTGAGATAGATTAGTTGATGTCATTGATACTTTATTTATTATTTCAAAAAATTATTGAATTATTCAAATTTATACATAAATTATTTAAAAAATATTAAAGAGTACAAAAGATCATTAATGTTAAAGTAACCAAAAAAAAAGACCGTAATCCTTCTTTCTCGAAAAATTTATATAATTGACCAAAAATTTAAGAAGAAATTTCAAAAATACATGGACTTGGCATTGGCGAGCTTGTGTCTATGTTGGTGAGACTGGGCTTGGGGTTGGCGACCCTAGTATTGACGAGCCCCATGTGGACTTGGGGGATTATGCTAATCTTGCCAGGTTGAGAGAGGCCTTAGAGCAAGTTTGGGGTCATACTAACCTCCTACACCACGACCAACAAGAAACATGCTCTGCTATGGGCGATGCTTTTGCCCATCAAGACGTAAATTCTAGGAGTGGATGGATCAGCAGGCCGCGATCCTCCAAGCCTAGCAGGCAGAGTTGAACCACCAGAATAAGGAGGCTAACAACCTGATTAGGTCTTTCAACGACAGAGATAGACTTCAAGTTGAAGAGCCCTTGTCAGGGATCCCTGTTGGGGAAAAGGTCCCTGCGTCCTAAAGGGAACTCAGCATCCAATGGATCATGGGCAGACCTCAAGGTTAGAAAGGTCAACTATGTCCCAAACAAGGCCATCCTGTCAGCCAATGATGGCCAGGTCTTGCCTGACAGATCATATGGCAGGGCTGATCGATTCCATGGCCTGCCCAAGGGCAAAAAAAGAATGGAGGACATCCCACCAAGGCCAAAGCAGGTCTCGTAGTGGGGAGTCTTACCCCAACGATGATAGTGGCACTAGTCACCCAAGTGGTGAATGCACTAATTAGAGAGCCTAAAGTTCTAGGCACTACAACAATGTTCCACCTAGGAATGATCAGACATGTTCTGGCTAGGTGCCCAGATAGTCTGTGTTTGCCAGAATGTGCCCTTATGTCAGAGTGGATCTTCGAGCTGCCTTGAACGAAGGAGGGGTGCTCGGGATGGATACATTCCACACCTAAACACTCCACAAATAGGGCATATTAGACAAAACTTGACTAACTCAATAGAAGGATTGGCCGGCCAGTAACTTGTCCACCAACCACTAGCCTGGCCAGTCAGGGGTTAGCAGGACAAAACATGCTCGAGCAAGCACAGTCTGAAGTTGATCCTTTAGTGCAAACACAAGTGGATCAACTCAAGAATATGATACAAGGCTTGTCTGGCCCAAATTTGTCTGACTTAGAGTTGGACAGGACCCAAGGGTCACTTTTCTCTACGCGTATTAATGCGCTGCCCTTGCCTGCCAAGTTCACGATGCCGATTTGGAGGATGTACATAGGGAAAGAAGATCCTTTAGCACACATTAAGTATTTTGAAATCTAAATGGATTTACAATATATTGATGTTGATACCCATTGTTGGATCTTCCCAGTAACCTTGTGTGAAACTGCACAGCAGTGGTTTTTCAAACTTGCTATCAAAAGGTTTGATTCTTGGAACTCTTTCATAAGAGAGTTCTATACACATTTCTCTTCTTCTCAACAAATTCATTATAGGCTAGAAGACTTAGTGGAGGTCAAACAGAGGCCAGGGGAAGCTTTGAAAGACTACCTCCAAAGATTCATGACCAAAGCCACCAAGGTCAAGAATCTTACAGAGGTAGGAAGGTACACTGCCATCATGAGTGACATACTACCTTTAAGTGAGTTGTAGATGGACATTCACCGAAACTCAGCCCAAAACATGGTTAATTTCTTTAGTCGAGAAGAAGGCTTTGTCAAGCTTGAAGAAGCTGCTCGATAGGCCAAAGGTGGAAGACAGGCATGATCAAGACAAGACTTGAGTGCTGAGGGTTGTCCCACATACCTGCCAACATGATTAGTTCTGGCCAGTCCTCCAAAGGCAAAAACAATGGAGGCAAACGTGGCAACAAAAACTCTGGCCAAGAAAAAGGCAAAAAGGGGAAATTTAATAATTCCCCTAACCCACAAGACTCTCAGGAGACGGAAAGGAGCTTTACATGCTTCACCCTTTTAACAACAACTCCTAAAACAGTCTATGCCGCTACAAAGTCCATAGTTCCATACCAAAATCCTCCTCCCATAAGGAGGGAAATGATTAAGAGGTACACCTCCAAATTCTACCGATTTCATAATAATTTTGGCCATGATACCAACGAGTGCAAGCACTTAAAGATAGAAATTGAGTTATTGATTAGAAAGAACAATGCCCATCTGCGTCGTTATATGAAAGACAACCAAACACAGGCATAAGATGCCAAAAATAGAGATCCAATACCACCGCTAGTGGCAGGTCACCTAGGGGCCATAATTGGTGGACCCCATATAGCAGGCGAAACTCGCAAGGCCATGAGGCGCTATACTCGGAATCTCTGTCGTGAGCATAAAAGCGACATCTTGGTTGTAGAGGAAAAAAATTCCAAGTAGCTTAAGCTTAGAGAGCTTGTCATCTCCTTCATAGAAGAAGATGCTACTTAGGTCAAGTTCCCTCATAATGACCCCATGGTCATAACTACACAAATAGGAAACATGACAGTCGCCAGGTGCATAATTGACAATAGAGCCTCCTCCAACATACTTTTTAAGACATTTTATGAAAAGATGGGGCTCCAATTGATAGATCTAGCACCCTGTAGAAAATTGATGTACAGGTTCTTTGGCTAAGGCTTTGCACCATTGGGATACATCTGCTTGCCTTTGACAATTAGAGAAATTCCTACAAAAAGGACAATGATGGCTCAATTCATAATGATCGATGTGCCATCAGCGTTCAATGCAATGATAGTCTGGTTAGTCCTGTACGACCTAAAGGCAGTGATGTCAATTTACCACCTATGCCTAAAGTTTCCAGCAAGACATGGGGTAGGGTGCTTAAAGGGAGATAAAAAAATATGCCCGCATTGCTACAACTTGGCTTTGTCCAAAGCCAAGAAAGAAAAGATGCCAGCTAAGAGCTCTTACCAAGAGTCCGACGAAGGGCAATGAAGTTTAGCCCAAAGTGGGGAGGTAGACTTAGATCCTTACTTTGCGGATCTTGTAGAGAGCTTTGGAATGGTATAGGAATTAGAAGATGTAGAAATCAACCCCACCCTTCTGACCAGAAATTAAAGATTGGTAAAGGTTTAGCGCCAGAAATAAAATCCACAATGATGGTTCTAGTACTGATATAGTGAGTACAACTCTAATAATCATTGAGACCCATGTGTGCTTAAAGCTTTCATTCCACTTCGTGGAAATAGAGGCAATAAAGACCAACCACTTGCTCAAGAGAAGCAATCGGTTGAAGGCAATGAACATAAACTGCTTGCTCAGGAAGAGCAACCAGTTGAAGAAGAAGTAGTTTCCCAAGCAAAGTAAATAATGGAGATCCCTCTAAAGGTCACACAAACGGAGCTAGATAGCTTACGCAAGTTGGTGAGAGACCTACCTGCCTTTATAGGTGTCGTAGACAAGAGTTTTAATAGAGATAGATTGTCTCCACTCTTGAGATGCGTCATGGCATTGGTCATTTTGAAATTCAGGATGCCAAAATAGAGTATGTATACGAGAAAGGGAGATCCTCTTTCTCACATACATAATTCTGAAGTGCAGACCGATATGCAAGATATTCGAGATGATTCCATGCTGAATCTTTCTAGCCATCTTGTTAGAAATAACACAACAGTGGTATGAATAAACAAGGCCTACGTAGCTGCTTTACTTATGTTTTCCAAATTAGCTAGAGCCCGCAATTGCGATCTCATAGCACTTTATTGTTAATATAATAAATAAAGTAATGGATTATGGCTTTTTGGTACTTTATTTTTAATCAATCATTTGTGCCTAACATGTCAATCTGGATATGTGTCCTTGAGATAACCTCAGTCTTTTCTTTATTTATTTACCATTGCTAGGTTAGAAGTCTCCAGATGAGTGATATTAATGTTCAATATGTTGAAGGTTACAAATGCCACCAAGGTTTATAATAGAAAATTCAAATAGTACATTGGTATGGCAGGTGACCAAGAAAAAGAATTTATTCATTTACTTGGGGCATGCCGGCACCATCACACATGAACATGAATTCTGCACAACTAATTGGTACTTTGATGGTTTAATAAATGTTGAAGGTTACTTGTAATTGTAGTATTTGAGTTCATAAATGTAAAGTGCTAGTGTGTGTTGGTGGGTTCATTAAGTTGATCATACCACACGTGTAGATTATATCTGTACTTGGAAAATTGTTAGAGGCTATCGTGGCTACACGAAAACAAAGCCATCCATATTAGACCGACTAACAAAGAACTAAACTATGGACTAAAAATGTACGACAACCAAGTCCTAAGAAGCTATCAACTATCTGTGTCAGAAATGACATCAATTGTAGCTTTAGTCTCTCCTAGTTATTTTAGCACGCCTGAGTTATTATTTTTATGATTTTATAAACTCTTGAGGTCACTTGCGATTATCGTGATCGGGTATATAAATCTAAAGTTCTAGTGCAAGTGATTCTCCATGGAGTACACGGATCAAAAAGAAAAGAAACACATAAATCATAGAAGACTCTCTAGAAGCATGCCGCTGCATCAAATAGAGATTTTATCCCTGATTGTACGAAACCTTTTGAGAGTGGGACATTGTCCAAGTTGTTGTATTCCTTTTGTTGTTAAACTCCTCCTAAATATGAGACGATGTACTTAGCATAGGCTTACTCCAATCTTTCTTTTTTCTTTTTCCTGCCATGGAGTTTTTTCTTGTAAGCATCTATCGAGCTTCTATGAGTTGAAATCATCAAAAAAAGTCCTCCAATAACCTTTGATTTAACCATTATACTAAATCTGGTCAATATTCCCACACTACTATTTAGTAGTGATTCATCATGCTTATGCTGATGGATGGGATTAGTGTTGTAAATATGGGTCAGGCTTTTTAACACGACACATAACTAGCACGAGCACAAAAGGCACAAGCACGACTAAGCACGAAAAAAATAGGCTTATGCATGACATGACACAATGCTACAAAATAGCACAACATGACACGAAAAATATGTCTTTAAGCACGACATGGAACGAGAAGTACGAAAGGCTCAACACACAAGCACGAATAAACTAGCCTGAAAAGCACAAATGTGACAAGCCCAAAAAATATGACACGACATATTGAAAAATTTATAATTTAATAATAATAATAAGATGTAAATTTATCGATTATAAATTAGTTAAAATGATAATAAAACTTAAATATAATATTGAATATTATAGTTCTATAATTAAAACTATTAAAACATGAAAAATTAAGATGATATATTAATTTATTTATAGAGTGTGATATAAAAATTTGAGTATTTATAAGTAAATATTCAAATTCTAATGATGTTAATAATTTTTTTTATATGATTATTTATAAATTATTCAAATGTTATATAAATATAATTAAAGCTTTAAAATATACATATAATTTAGTAAACGTAAAAAAATATATGAAAAAGTAAAGTATTAATTTAAGCTCGGATATGAAAATAGGCTAGCATGTTTAAGAAATACGGGTAGACACGAGCAAAGCACGACACTAAAATATCGAGCTTACAGGTCGTGCTGGGCCTACCCTTTAAAAATATTGGCACGACATGACACGACCATATTTTCTTGTGGCACGACACAACCCTTTTTTTTTTAAAGTACGAATAAATACGGGCCAAGCCAACAAAAGATGCAAAAACTTATACAACACCGGATGGGACATATGCTTGAACATCGGAGGCATAAGCTATAACCCACTATACCTCGATAAAGGTTTATGTCGCTGCTAGCAAATAGCTTCAGTATACATGCTTCAGCGCGTCTCCCTCACACTACTAGAAAAACCCCTCTTAAGTCCATCAACATTGGACTAGATAAATTTTTTGAGTTCCTTTTGTGTTGGACATAATAGCCTGGGATATAAAAATATTTTTAAAAGCGATCTCACGCTATAAATCCCTTTCTAGTCCAGCTAAGTTGGACTTGAAACTAGATTTTTTGTTTTTTTTTTAAAAAAAATTAAATGCTGCAAAATTAATTTTATTTCTTTATTTTTATATTATATTATAAATAATTATTTACATTATATAATATATTTTTTTTCCAACAAACTATTTATAATTAACTTACCTCAATTAATACACATAAAAAAGTGTAAATATAAAGAAAAAAAAATTAACTATCATAGATGTCACAAAGTTTACAATATTTGATAAAGATATATACATAACAAAATTAACAAATATTGTATTAGAAAAAAAGAATACATATTTAATTGGTATTGTAACTAAACATTTGTCATGAATAAATTTTATTTTAAAAAATTAACTAATGACCAATAATGCGATGACTCTGCAAGTGTGGAAGCATATCTGTCGCTCACTCTTCTCTCATCTCGTCAATCATAGCTTTTGGATATGGCTTTTAGTCTATTAGCTACAAAATATAAAAGAGAAATAAATTAATAATATAATAAATATAAATAAAACATAAATTTATATTTGATAATTATTTTACAAATATTTATGTACCTCTTTCTTAATATAGTCACGTCGATTAGGCGATTGAACTAGATCTTTTATCATCCTCATAATATTATAGCCACACTCTACATTACTTGGTTGATGAGGACACTACAATAATTTATAATTTAAATAAATACATCAATAATTTATTAAAACCTTGTCAAACAAAGGAGACTTCCAAGCCGCTTTATCCACATTTGACCTGCTTGTCAAGTTCCGATAGCAACAAGCATTCGTCGCATCCTTGGTCAACCAAAGACCATCTCGCAAATGCTATAAGTCTTTGTTGGCATTCACCAGGAAGACCTCCTTTGCTGTGAAAATAGCTGAGAGATGAACAAGACCTCCTCTGTTATAATAACAATCGAGGAGAGGAACAAGACCTCTTCTGTTCTGATAAGAGCCAAGGAGGCGAATAAAACATCATCCGCTGTGAAAACAACCAAGGAGACAAAGAAGGCCTCCTCTGCTGTGAACACAGTTGAGGGGAGGTTGAATACCTCCAAGGCTACAACTGAGGAAAGAATAGAGATTGCACTTATAACTATTTTGAGATGCACCCAAGACGGGGAAGAATTTGGCCCTGGATTGAGAATGTGGACTTGAGCCGAGATATAGAAGAGCCCAAGCTAAGGGCAGGTAGTGTCAAAAATAATGCCAACCTGGTTACTTCGCGATAAGAAGTATGCAATATTCACGCTTGAAAGTCAGCATTGTACCAGAATAAAATACTAACTTGGGGGAAAATGTTTACCCAAAAATTTGGCTTGATTATGTGGGCACTTTTGACGCATGGCATGAAGGAAACAACACGGGGACCTCGCATCGTAGGATAGGGCAGTGTTACCTGGACACTGAGGACACCCACTAAAATGAAGAACCATTAAGCTGAGGATGTCACGTGTAGATCACAAGGTTCAATCTGGGTCCAACATCAGTGTTGGGCGCCCATGTTGACATCTTGTGCCTTGTCTCGCATCAACTTTGGTTCCTATAAACTTCTTATGGGAAATATGCTAAGCCATTATCTTTAGATACATGAGAGACATGCTCAAGCCAAGTTTTAGACTTTGGAGATAAGTCTATGAGAAATAACACTTAGGAATCATGAAGCCCTAATGGGCTCCTAAGTTGACATCTACTCGATATGGGCGCACAATAGCTAGGTTTAGGTTCTTGGGGACATTCTTGGACCTTAGTTCCTTAAATATATCGAGGAACAATGCCATGCCATGATATTTTATCAGTGATATCCCAAAGGAGCCCAACTCAACTTATGGGCACCCAGGTTGACATTTCAACCTAGACACCAATTTCGTTTCACTTGGTGATGCCTGTGCGAATTTGACAAAAATAAAATATGTGGAGTACTTTTCACCAAATGAAGATTGAGAGTCAAAGAGACAAATTTTGGAGATGTTTCCCCACACCTGGGTGCTCAGTGCAAGCCCCCAGGATATCTTGGGGGCCTAAATTAACATATTTTCAACCTAATGCACCTAGGACATCTTTTTAGAGAAGTCTTCCAACACTACTACAAAAATCACTATTCTCGTTTGTCAAAAAATTGCTTTTTTCAAGGACCGTCGCTAATAAAAATAAGTGAGTGTCTAAAAGCGACACCTATAGTTGAGAATTCTTGTCAGTTTTTAATAGTCGTTGAGTATAGGCGATTGTTTAAAGCACTTACAAAATTGAAACTTTACACTTTTAAAATAGAATCCCCGAAAATTTTCAAACATCGGCTATACTATAGATGACAAATTCCCATTTTTAGTAAAACTCTCAAAATTTCTTAGATCTCATTTCATTTCTCTCTTTTTCTCAGCTCTCTCTATTATTATTATTATTATTATTATTATTATTATTATTATTATTATTATTATTATTATTATTATTATAACTTTGGAGTATAACTTTATCACTTCCTAGAAAGAGCTTCATCTTTTCATTCCTGTCAAATTTATTTAAGATAAAAAAAATCATATCTCTCTTTCTCATCCATTCATCTTCTTCATTCAAAAAGCCATAGCCGTCATCATAAAAAAAGCATACGCTGGAGCACTTGGTGGGAGACAAAACAACATTTGCTAGTGGTTTGGCCATAGATGGGGACACAGTTTGGTTGTAGACATGAGGGTAGAAGGTTCGAGGTTGTAGTCATCGGTGGGTTTAGTTTTTGAAGGTTCGGGGTTATGAATCTTCAACGTGAGATAGAGCAAGCGACTTGGCCTAACTTGAGATTTACTAAGGTTTAATTTTCTTCTTCTTTCATTCTTCTTTGAGATCGTCAATCTTTTTATGTTTTTTTTTTTTTTTTTTAATTTTCATTCTTCTCATCTTCAAATTGCAAATTTGATATGTGTTTTCTTCTTCTTCTTCTTCTTCTTCTTCTTCTTCTTCTTCTTCTTCTTCTTCTTTTTTACAGGTGACCGGTGGTCATTGGATTTTATAACCCCAAACGCTCGCGGTTACGACTTTGCTTGGCCACTATTTAGAAACTGCCGGAGACAAGGCTTTTTGAGTCAGATCCAACAGCCTTGAGTCTGGTTGAGGAGGACGAGCAGCCGCCAGTGGTCATGATTCGACGAACACCTCAGTCAGTTGCCATAGTGACATTCCATATGTTATATTTGGATTTGCAAGTATAGGAAGTTTTGCGAAACTGATAGCCATTCTTCTTAGTATTGCCGATAATTTTTCGATGTCGAGAAAAACTTTTTTTTTTGTTTTTTCACTGACGCCTATTCTACTCAGTTTACAATGGTCGAATAGGCGTTGGTCTTAGAAACTGACGGGAATACTATACCCGACTGTTAAAATTAGTCAGGAAATCCCAATTTTTTAGTAGTATGAGAATTTCCCTTATTTATTGTCCTCAATGAAGATTCAAGTGCTTTCAAAAAATAAACAAAGCCAACTAGAGCTCAAATTAAAAGTTAGGCACCGAGGGTGACAACTCCCCTGACATTAGGGACCTAGGTTGACATAGCCACCACGTTGGTGGTTCCGTCGATTTGATTGTGACTTTATCTTGGGCATTATTCTTGTGTTGCTCCCAAAACAAGATATGAGACTTGGAATCATGAGAAAATATCGTTCGATTGGTGATTTACCCCTAGGCATCACCAGGCACCAGCATGCAAGCACATTGGGCACCCAAGTTGACATTGGCGCGAGACTCAGTGTTCTGTCCATTAAATGACAATTTCACTTCGGGCATTGGTCTTATTTTTCCCCCAAAATAAGATTTCGATGCTTCTACAGGTTAATATCTCATGTACATGTGTCACACGCAAGTCCACTGACACCCATGTACACTAGTATCACCCAAGTGTCACCTAGTCGTCACTAGTGATTCACCTGGCATCACCCGTGCATATTAAGTAAAATTACCAAGAAAAGTTCACCAATGTCAAAGAATGAACTAAGGATAGCTATCAAATCATTCAAGCATCTCAAATATGCCTAAAGCCCAAGAAACCAAGTTCTGAGTGCCTTGGTTGATGTTTATGTCAGCCTGGGCGCCCAAAGGTTAGCCTCACCTCGCAATCAGCTTCAGCAGTGTACACCTCTCAATAAAATAGGTATATCTCTCTTAATTTTTTTTATCCAAATGGCACAAATTTAAGCTGAATATGAAAGCTCTTTTCAAGGCGGATCTAAGTATGTCTCACACTCCTGCACAATTCTATTAATTCGAGCCTTAAAATTAACTCGCGAAGTACTCGTGCAGGATTTTCAAGCAAATTTAGTGCGATTTTTCTATTATTTTATTGTAATTTAATAGGACATCTTTCGCTATAAATTGAAACTTTCCATTCTCTTTACAAAGCCAGAACTTCTCTCTGTTCATACTTTTTCTCTCTAAAATTGTGAAGTGAAGCTAGACTTAATAATTTTTTCCTGATTTCTCTTGTAAGACAATTAGCTTTTGTGATAATAAAAGCTCGAAGTAGACATAATTCTATCAGCATTGCGAATTGCGATACAAGGAGTGAACTACTATAAATTATGGTATTCTCTCTTTAGTTATTATTTTTTTCGTTTGTTGCTATTGCTTATTAGATGATACAAAATTAACATCATGTATATTTTAAGAAAAGAATTATGATTTTTTTAAAACAAAAAAACAAAAAAACAAAAAAAGTTAGGATGAAAAGAAAAAATTATGCACTAATTTTATAGTGTGGATTTTGGTGCACACCAAATTATACAATTTTGTGTATCATGAAAATAGAATAATGTGAAAATTCCACATCTTGGTGGAATAATGAATATGAACCCTCAGAGATGAGGCTCTCACACACATTATTTGGCGTAAATAATTTAGGAAGTCATGTAGCATAGTCTTTCCTCGCAAGTCCCAACTTTGATAAATCCAAATTTGGCAAAAATAATAATAATAAGCATAAAACGAAGTTTAATGGCAAAATTAATAAGAGCCATAAAAATCTAAGATAGGTATAAACATGTGGAGAAACTTTGAAAATATATCTGCAAATAAAACAAGAAAAGCAAAAAATCCAAACTAACAAATTCCGTGACTTTTTGGGTACACTTAATTATATATGAATACATTTATATATAAATAGATCTTTCTAGTTGTGGAAAGAAAGAGTGAAAAGGATACCCAAATTTAGATGTAAAAGAAAACGTACATTGCAGAACCGTTGAATTTAATGATCACTTGGTATAGGGGGACCATCACACATAACATAATTAAGCAAAAATAAAGAAAAGTGGTCCAATTGAATGTTAAAAATAAACTCCATTTATAGTATGGTCAACGTTGTCTACCATAATATGTGATCGAAACTGTGATATATCCCTCTACCTTTACTGCCCTATTAGACATTGCCAACTCATTCAAGTAAATGTAATTCATTCCTTAAAACACTTTTCTAATTTCATGTAAGACATTGGTGAAAATTGAATGAATACAATACATTACATTATAAAAAAAACGCGTACAAAGTTCAAAGGTGACTGACCGTCCAAAGTTTTTTTGAATGTGACCAGCTATAAATTAGAGTCTATTTCTCAATCACCTGAACTAGTTACTCTTTAGTTTCTTAGTAACTTTTCCTTTAACCAGAAAATTAGATATCTTTACCACTGAACGCAGTAATTCTCTACCATAAAATTTAAGTACTTTATAAATTTAATTACTATTTTTTAACTTTTGTTTCTTTTCACTACTTTGTGAATTTAAGATAATAATAAGAGAGAGAAAGAGAAAGTAGTAAAATTTGAGAATTTTAATCTAATTTTAGTTACAAAAATTTTAACATGAATGAAAGTTCAAGAGACATGATTTAGTAGATATGACATAATTGGTAGATATCAAAGTCTGAGAGCATGGTTTAGTACATAAATAATCACTGAAATAATAAAATTAAATAAAATTAAACAAAAATCCTTAAATCTAACAATCTCAATAGAATTTAAGGATATAATTTAGTACATATTAAAATTAAAGGAGAAAAATTACTAATTAGCTGTAAAATTATGGTAACTTATAACAGTAAGACTTGGCTAACTTCACAGCTAACACGTCGACATCTCTTTCTTTTTTAGCCATAAGACTTCTCTTTCTCTCATAACCAAACTAGATAGATTATTCTTCTGCCTTTTATTTCTTACTCTTAAGCTACACTTTGTTTTTTCTTCTTCTTTCTTTCTTTATTTATTTATTTCTACAAATTTTTAATTTAATTTTCCATCTGTCCTCTCTTTCTCTCTTCCATATTTATGTCTGTGATCCATTTTTCTTCAGACCCAACTGCCGTTTTTCTCTTTTCATTTTTTCACACAACTTTACAGGAAAACCTCTGTTTTTTTTTTTTTTTTTTTCCCTTCTTGGGTTTTTTATTTTTGATCTGAACTGGGTTTGGATTTTCTAGAGCTTTTTTTCTGAAAAATAATCCATTCAGGAAGTGGGAATTTTTTATTTTTTATTTTTTTTCCCATTTCAACCTCTTCAAAACAAATTTACCATCTGAAAATTTTGATAAAGAGATCGAGAGAGAAAATATATAAAGAAAGAAACTGAGGAATTTTGATATGATGTTGGATCTTAATGTTAATATCAACAACGGTGCCGATTCAACCTACGAGAAGACTAAGGAAAGAGGAGCAGAGTTGATGATAATGGAGGTAGAAGAGAAAGGTTCCACAACCCAAATAATGGAAGATTCTGGTTCCTCTGGTTCTTCGGTTGTTAATGTTGAAATCGATGCTCTGAGTAGTACTACAACTATTACTACCTCTAATAGCGTCTTTAGAGAAGAAGACTCTTCCATCAATGTCACGAACACAACATCTTCGACATTTTTCTTTGACATAATGAAGAGAGAAAAGGACTGTAACAACGGTGCCACTGCCGGGAAAGAAACTAATAACATCTCTCCGCCGGGATTTCTAACCAGGTCTTTTTTCCCGGTGGCCGGAGAAAAGGTTGGGAATCAGTTCGTTGAAGCCGGTTCTGGGTCGTCTTCCTCGCGACCTCAGTGGTTAAACTTATCTTTTGCGGATTCCGGTGGAGGAGGCGCCGCCGTCCAACCGCCGGCGGATGTTAAAGTTTTGCAGCAGAAACAACAGATAAAGAAAAGCCGGCGGGGACCAAGGTCCCGGAGCTCTCAGTACCGTGGCGTTACGTTTTACCGGAGAACCGGCCGGTGGGAATCCCATATTTGGTGAGTTTGTTTCCATGGAAAATCAACAAACATGTATATATATATAAAAATATAATATATAATTATATTATATTTACTAACTTCATTTTTCTTCTTCTTTACTTTTTGGAATACTTAGGGATTGTGGGAAGCAAGTATATTTAGGTACGTAATTTGGCTAATTATTAGTTTCTTTTTAATTATAATGTAACTAATTTCATGGCAAGAGGATTTTGTTGATTTGTTTGTTTTTTTTTTGTTTATTCATTTATTTATTTATTTATTTATTTTAGGTGGATTCGACACAGCTCATGCTGCTGCCAGGTATGCTTAATTATTTACTTTTTTTGTCTTTTTTTTTTCTGATAAAAAAATAAACATTTGTGTAAAATATACATATATATTTGTGTGTATATAATGTTAGCTAAATTGGGTTATTGATCATCATTATTTTTTCTAACTTCAGAGCTTACGATCGAGCTGCAATCAAGTTTCGTGGAGTTGATGCTGATATCAATTTCAATGTAACCGATTACGATGAAGATATGATGCAGGTGCCACATATGAATAAATATGTATAGTATATGATTTATATTTGTTTATAGTTAAATTTTTGTATTAACAATTTCTGTAATTTTGAAAATTTTTGCTCTTATTTGAGATGAAAAACCTGAGCAAAGAAGAATTTGTTCAAATACTTCGACGACAAAGCACTGGATTTTCTCGTGGGAGCTCAAAATATAGAGGAGTAACTTTGCATAAATGTGGTCGATGGGAAGCTAGAATGGGACAATTCCTAGGAAAAAAGTGAGAACCATTTCTCATCTAATTACACAATTATGTATTATTATGAGAGTCAAAACATTGAGAAAGTTGGTAGTCATCACATATGTGGTTGATGGTAGTGTTATGCATACAAAAGAAGAAATGCCTTAATGGGCACTCCACTTTTGTATCTATAAAATCATGATCCTTCTTTGCAGGTATATTTATCTTGGATTATTCGACAGCGAACTAGAGGCTGCAAGGTCCTCATTTGTTCATGAATATATTTGAAGAATTCAATATTGTCCTCTAATATTGACAACATTTTCTTTTTAACTCGATAGAATAAAACACATTATGCCTTTGGCTTGGCTTTTGTTTGGTGGGGATTTAATCCAACACAAGTTTTTTCTTTTATCTTTGTTTAAATTCAGGGCTTATGACAAAGCAGCCATCAAATGTAATGGAAGGGATGCAATTACCAACTTTGAGCATAGTACTTATCAGGGTGAGATAATTTTAGACACCAATGCACAAGGTACTAAATTTAATGACTTTATAGCTAAAGGAGTTATTATCTAGTACTACAAATATAACAATTAATTCTTCTGTTGCAAAAATGCAGGCAATGACCACAACCTTGATCTGAACTTGGGAATTTCTCCACCATGTGATGGTCCAAAAGGGCGTGAGTACTCTTTTGGTCTTGGGGACACTCGTGTTCATTGGAACCCTCGTGAAGGACCTCACAGAATAAGACCGATAATGGTACATTGATTTTAATAATAGGCACAGTTTAGAAAGTGCAGTTTTCTTTCCTTTCTGATATAAAAACTAAAATTAGTATCCACTACTCCCAACAGATTGATGGGCAGTCATCCCCACATATTCTACCTCCCAACTAGGGCTGTACATCGGTCGGTTTAGTCGGTTTATACTATATATTTTCCAACCCGACATAAAGATCGGGTTATAAAATTCTGCATGCAAACTGCCCAATTTAAAAAAAAAAATTTCTGGACCCGACCAACGGGTTGGGCGGGTTGGGCGGGTTAACCCGCCCAAACCGAGTTAGGATTTTTTTTTTTTTTTTTTTTTTTTTTTTTTTTCAGATTCAACTAAAATAAAAATTAATAACATTAAAAACATAATATTCCAAATCTAAATTCAATTTAGGGATTGGGTTTTTTTTAATATATATTATATATTATTATATATTATATAATATAATATATATATATATAAAAAAAAAAAAAAAAAAACTCTTAATCGGGTTAAATCGGTTTGGGCGGGTTCATTGGGCGGTTTGGGTCAAAATTCAACCCGCCCAATTTACAGATTGGGCGGTTTAGAATTTTGTCAAGTTATGTCGGTTTGTATTTTTTTTCGGTTTTGTCGGTTTGGTTTAGTCGGGTTATTCGGGTTGGGCGGTTTACGAAAATTTCTGTACAGCCCTACTCCCAACCATGCTGCTTCAGCTACATGTTCAGGAGTGTATCCAGCCTTCTTACCAAAACATGAGGTACTTTCTTTCGCATCATCACAAACTTGCCAAATACTTAAAGTTGATTATCTGAAACACTTTTTTGGGAGATACAGGAGATGAGAGCAATGGCAGATGATCATCAAAAGAGGATCGAAGCCGCCAATTCTTCGCAGGGTTTTTTGAACTGGGCATGGAAAATTCATGGCAATGGTAGCAACACTACTACTACTACTACATCTAGTTGTGTAACAGCCATGCCTACTTTCTCCATTGCAGCATCATCAGGATTCTCATCTTCCACATCTTTGGCTGCTCTATCAGCTACCAATAATATAAATCCCCAAGCCAATTTTGTTCAAAATAATATTTGCCTTAGTCCTAGTATGCCCATTACCACCACAAATTCTGTCACAAACAATTTTCACAACTCACAAATTCATAGAGGCTAAACATCAAACACCTTGAAGAAAAGCAAGATGTGCTAAAAAATTAATATTTTATATTAGATGTAGTTCTGTATTACTTGTACTACGTGTAAGAGATTTTTTCTTTCTTTCTTTCTCTGAATGCCTCCCTCGTAATATGCCAACTATTTTATTGATCACTGATTTTGCTACATTGCAATGTAATAATATTTCTTCATTGTAATCTTTTGTATATATAGATTATTTTCTTCAAAATGATCACTTTCTTTATTTGTATTTTTTTCGTTTTGAAATAACTGTATACAATATAATTATTATGCAGTATAATTAACATAGTAATTACATGAAAAGCATTAATATTTAGCATCTTAAGGTTTTTTTTTTTTTTTTGAAAATGGAATGCTGTATTAAGAAGAGCAATCGCTCCTAAGGATAGACATCAAATCCATAGGCACACAATTAAATGGAAACATACGTTCAACTAAGATACGAGAGTTCTGGGCAATAAAATGCGCGGCTCTATTCGCAGAACGCTTAACAAAAACAAGTGAAACATGAGACAAATTGTTGATAATGTTCCTGCATTCATCCACCACCAGCCCGAATGCAGAAACAAGAACAACAAAGCTTCGGATAGCCTCCGCACACACCTGGTTGTCAGCTTCAATCACCACCGGGGAGTAGTCGTTCGTTTTGATCCAACTCAAGGCTTCTCGAATTCCCATAACCTCTGCTAGCTCCGGAGAAACTCTCCCTATTTTACAGCCAGCAGTCGCTGCAATAAGGTCACCGTTAGAGTTTCGCATTACACACCCGTAACCGAATTTATGATCTTGGTCGAAGATGGCTGCGTCTACATTTAACTTTATGCCTGAAGTCGGTTTAGTCCATAGCTACGCACCATCACCCTGTTGAATGGGTGACAACGAGGGAATGTTCCCCTTTCCTTGAGCTTTTAACCATTGATCAAGTGTTGAATTCGCAAACATCACCACCTCTCTCACACTTCGGATACGTTGCTTCCAGATGATATCGTTTCTTGCTGACCACAAAGCCCAACAGAGCATGAGCACACGGCTCCCAGCATCCCCATTACAGAGCTGCAAGGTTCCGTCCAACCAAGAATAAAGAGAAGAAGCCTCTCTACCAGCCATAGCAAGACCAGAAAATTGTTGGAAATTTTTACCAGGATCTTAGATCTACTCACAAGTATGTTGATTAACACCCTAAATATGAACTTTCTAAAACGATGAAATAAACACGTATAAAGTTTAGGAAACCTTACATTGGGTGCAGCGGAATTAAATGACTCCTTCCGTTCAGATCTCTAACCCTTGTATCCTTTCTGTCGCAGAGTATTATCAAGATCTGAACCTGGATCTCTTTATCTGAATCTTTGATGCTGAAACTCCTTTTGCTGATGATCTTTCTTCACGATCTTCCTCACTATGATTGAGGTATTGCTTGCTGTGTGTGGGCACTACTCTAATCACTAAGGGATTTCGAAATTATCAAGGAAGAAGAGAGAGAGAAGGTGGCGGCCAAGGTAGAGAGAAAAAGGCTCAGGTTTTCTGAATCAGAAGTGTAATTTTCCTGAAGCCTTCACTACCTATTTATAGCATTCCATTAGGGTTAGGTTTGAATTATTTGGCATTAAAATAATGAAAATATCAGTTTAAATTCCCTACAAAAGTGGCCGGCCATGGCTTATTGGGTTTGGGCCTAACTTTTTGCAATTTTGCAGTTTTAACACTTTTGTATCTGATTTTCTCAAAAATGCCAATTTTCTAATTCAACCTTTTAAATGCTAATTCTAATTATTTAATAACTATAAATAATTATTAAATAATATTGTCATTTATCATATTTATTAATTGAACCATACAAAGTATCATAATTAACAAATATGCCCCTAACAACTCTTTCTTTACAATTTCGCCCTTACTTAGTGAAAATTTCACAAATAGACATAGTCTAATTTGAGAATTATAATTGATTAATCAAAACCAATTACATGAGTCTTACAAACAATATTATCTCAACTAGTGCGGGGACCATGGGTCTATATAACCGAGCTTCCAATAAGTAGATAAAGAATTTAGCACTAAAATTCACTAACTTATTAATTCTTCGTTGAATCCACGCATAGAACTTAGAATTGCACTCTCAGTATATAGAATGCCCTATATGTTCCACCATATAGACGCATCATTAGTTATCCATTGTTATAATCCTAATGTGATCAATGATCCTCTATATGAATGATCTACACTGTAAAGGGATTAGATTACCGTAACACCCTACTATGTATTTTATCCTTAAAACACTTGACCCCGTATAAATGATATTTCATCTTATGTGAAATGAGTACTCCACCATTTATGTTTGTTTGGTCAAGCTCGAAGGAGATTATCCTTTGCTTACTATTTGCCAGATAGAAGCTATAGATTCCATGTTTATGTTAGCGCTCCCACTCAATTGCACTACCGTGTTCTCAAAATGTACGTATCACCCTGACCTAAAAGTAGGCTTAACTAACAAATCAAAGAACACGAATAGCCTTTCAAGATTGAGCCTAATCATAACAGGATTAAGAACATTTGATCTAGGATCAACTTGGCGATATTGACTTGACTAGATTTTACGGTAAGTTTAATTAAATCTAAGTCAAAGTTCAATATCGGTCCCTTCTGACGCATACTCCATGCATCCAACCTGAGCTTTACTTTAACCAATGTTCTGGAAAGAACATAGCATTTCTCCAAATGCAAGTAAACTCTTGTTGTAGATTATCATATCAGTAAAACCCTGTGTCTGATAAATCTAGGAAACTTTATTCACATAGTCACGTTTACTTTCCAAAGTGTTGACAACACAATAAACAGGATCAAGTATGTGAAAAGGGTTTAAGATGAATTTATAAATCAAATAGACAAGCAATTGATAAAGTGAACCAAAAGATACACAAATGAATGAAAAATACTTCTGTTTCTTTATTGATGTTAAATAAAATAGATTACATTGAAATGGAGTTTTATTTAGGGCATAAAACCCAACAAACTCCCACTTGCACTAATATAAAACTAATTAGTACATATCAATTAATCCTAAATTCTGACGGTGCTTTTGAAATGCTGTCAAGGCCAAGACTTTGGTAAATGGATCAGCTAGGTTGTCCTCTGTGTCAACTTTCTCAACTAGTACATCCCCTCTTGCCACGTATTCTCTGATAATGTGATACTTCCTTTCAATGTGTTTGCTTCTCTTGTGGCTTCGAGGTTCTTTACTGTTTGCTATTGCTCCATTGTTATCACAAAGTAAGACCAGAGGCTTTTCCATTCCAAGAACAACACCTATACTGGTGAAGAACTTTCTTAGCCAGACAAGTTCTTTAGCAGCTTCGGCTGCAGCTATGTATTCATCTTCCATAGTTGAGACCGATATCGCTGTTTGTTTTGCACTTCTCCAAACCACTGCTCCACCCCCAAGAGTAAACACCATCCCAGATGTAGATTTCCTATCTTCAAGACTTGCCTGGAAATCTGAATCAGTGTAGCCTATGGGATTTAAAGCACCACCCTTGTAGACTAACACAAGATTCCTTGTACTCTTTAAGTATTTCAGAATATACTTAACTGCATTCCAATGTTCATGTCCTGGATTAGACTGATACCTGCTCACAATTCCAACTGCATAACAGATGTCAGGTCTAGTGCATAACACTGCATACATTAGACTCCAACTGTAGAGGCATAGGGAATTTTCGCCATGTCCTCTATCTCTTAAGGATCTGTCGGAGACTGTTCCTTAGATAGACCAATACTATATCTAGAAGGCATGTTTGCCCCATTGGTGTTGTTCATGGAGAATCTCTCTAAGACTTTGTCTATGTAGGTTGTTTGAGAGAGAGAGCAAGAGATCTGTTCTTCCAGTTTCTGATAATCTGAATACCAAGAACATAGGGTGCTTCACCCAAATCTTTCATATCGAATTGAGTGTTGAGCCATTCCTTGATGTGAGTCATTTTCTTGACATTGTTTCCAATAATCAGAATGTCATCAACATAAAGGACCAGGAATACTACTACTTGGTCTTCCTTGAGTTGGTAAACACAAGGTTCATCTTCATTTTGAAGAAAGTCATAGGTCTTGATGATCTCATCAAACTTTTTGTTCCATGAGCGAGAAGCTTGCTTAAGTCCATAGATAGACCTATTTAATTTGCAAACTTTCTTTTCCTGCCCAGGAAGAACATAATCTTCTGGTTGCTCCATATAGATGGTTTCTTTAAGTACCCCATTAAGGAAGGCAGTCTTGACATCCATTTGCCAGATTTCATAATCGAAAGCAGCAACTATGGAGAGAAGAATTCGGATGGATTTGAGCATGGCAACAGGACTAAAAGTTTCCTCATAGTCCACGCCTTCTCTTTGGGTATAACCCTTGGCTACAAGTCTAGATTTAAAAGTTTCGACTTCGCCTCCAGCTCCTCTTTTCTTCTTGTAAACCCACTTGCATCCTATCGGATGATAGTCGTCAGGTGCGTCTACATATTCCCAGACTTTGTTCTTTTTCATGGAATCCATTTCTGAATCCATGCCAACCAACCATCGTTTCCGTTGCGGACTAGCCATTGCCTGTTTATAGGTAAATGGATCGTCTTCAATACCGTCACCTACGACCATATTGATTTCACCATCCAAGCCATAACGAGCTAGTTTTGTTGAAACCCTCCCACTACGACGAGGTGCGGTGATCTTCTGAACAGAAACTTTAGTAGTAGATTTCTCAGTTTGTTCAACTGAGGGAGTGGGATTGTCTTCTTCACGAGTGGAAGAGGACGGAACATTGGAAGGACTTATATCTGATAGCAATTCCTCTAGAACAATTTTACTTTTCGGTTTGTAGTCTTTAATATAGTTCTCTTCAAGGAAAGTTGCGTTTGTAGAAACAAACACTTTGTTATCCTTGTGACTATAAAATAGTCCACCCCTAGTCTCTTTAGAATTTCCGACAAACATGCATACTTCGGTACGTGATTCAAGTTTGCCTTTTTTCTTTCTTAAGACATGAGCAGGGCACCCCCAAATTCTGTAATGGCGTAAACTAGGTGTACGACCATTTCAAAGTTCGACGGGTGTCTTAGGGATTGCTTAAGATGGAACAACATTTAAAATGTCATTTGCCATCTGTATAGCATATCCCCAGAAGGACGTAGACAGAGTTGAATAACTCAGCATAGACCTAACCATTTCCAAAAGAGTGCGATTTCTTCTTTCTGCAACTCCATTTTGTTGTGGAGTGCTTGGGGCAGTGTATTGGGATTCAATTCCAAGTTTAATTAAATGATCTATGAACTGCATATCCATATATTCTCCACCCCTATCAGTTCGCAAGATCTTTAATGATTTACCTAATTGGTTTTGGGCCAAAGCATGAAACTCCTGAAACTTTTCAAACATTTCAGATTTCTTTTGCATTAGGTAAAGAAAACTATATCTAGAGAAATCGTCAATGAAAGTGACAAAATACTCATAACCACCTCGGGCTTTGACATTCAAAGGTCCGCAGACATCGGAATGCACTAACCCTAGAGGGATTTTGGCACGCTCTCCCTTTGCAGAGAAAGAACGTTTAGTCATTTTTCCTTCTAGGCAGGACTCGCATACTGGCAGTTCACCTAAGACGACATTTTTCAATGGACCGCCTTTGGTTAGCCTATTCAGTCTATCAAAGCCTATATGACCTAAACGTAAATGCCATAGATAAGTTTGATCATCATTATCAATCTCTTTTCTTTTGAGGTTTCTAGGTTTAGCTACATTGAAAAGTTCACTATTAAATGAGATTCGTGTATTCGGTCTTAAAACATAAAGCCCTTGTTCCATTGTAGCAACACATATTTGAAATCCATTACGAGAAATTGAACAATTTGTACTCGAAAAATTCAATATATAAGATTGTGTTTGCAAACATGAGACACTAATCAAGTTTCTACTAAAGTTTGGAATAAATAAAACATTTTCTAAAATTAAAAATCTTTGTTGAAACTTGATGCGGGCTTTTCCTCTAGCTTTGACCGACACTAACTCGCCATTGCCAACTTTAAGCTTTAACTCTCTTGGAAGCAGATTTTCCCAAGTTTCAAGCAATTGCAGTGAAGAACATACATGGTTAGTAGACCCAGAATCAACAATCCAGACGGATTTGTCGTTCTCTAAAACACATGATTCAAAGACAAAAGCATTACCTTCGTTTGAATTGTTTAGAAGCCTAGGACATCGTTCTTCTTGATGTCCCTTTTCATTACAATTCGAACATAGAAGATTATGTCTGATAATTGTACTTGAAGAAGCAGCTTTGCTAGATCCTTCATACCTAGTCCTTTTCCTCTGATTATGAATTGCAAACCCAGGGGGACCCATTGCAATCAGATTCCGTTCATGGGCTCGTAATTCTGCTTCGAGCTTGTCCATGTCGGAGGAGTCGGAATTGTTGATCATGTAAGAGATAACAAATTCATTATACTCCGGAGGAAGACTATTAAGGATGAGTTGGACCCATTGTTCTCTTGATAAATCAATTCCTAGTAGATTTGCCTTTTGGAACTTCAGATTCATCATCAATAGGTGCGAGTTTATGCAACTACCAGGATGTATTTTCACATTATAGAGTTCTTTTGCTAAGATATTAACTAGGAGAGGATCGGGGTGAGGGTTATTCATAATGACACTACAACACATCAATAAAACAGAAGTAAGGTTTTGGTTCATAAATTCATACACAGTTCAGAAAATAACAAATAATTACATATGTTATAGAAATACTAAATCTAACATAGTTTATTTTCCAAGGTTTTTCAAAAAACTGATACAGTGTAGGCGAGAGTCAAAGCATCATCCATTGAATAGAGTTGTCAGCTCATCTAAAATGATAACCATTCTAGCAACCTTTTATTCGATCAAGATTGGAATTCAGCGTTGTCCCGTTTAGGCGAGAGTCAAGGCAATTCTATCTTATGAGCTTACACCATTGTTTCATAATTTGCAAGTCAAGTATGGTCGCCACCATTAGGGTGATCCATACCATACAAAACACTTACAAACTACTTATCTTTCGAGATTAAACGGTGCGAAATTGCTAATGAACGTTCCTCCATTAGGGAGGATTACTCACTAAAACAAACGCGATGTAAAACCAACAATGGAGATCGAATGTCTCTTGATTAAAAGCGCATTATTTAAAATAAAATATGTATTTTGTATAATCATTTTATTCGATATTATAATAATGAAAAATTACAAATTAAAGTTGGTTTAAATAAAAAATCAACTTTAATTAATTTTCAATTATTATTTAATTCGAAAAATAAATTCGAATAAATATCGAACAAGTTCCATAATATAATAATGAAAAATTACAAATCAAAGTTGGTTTAAATAAAAAATCAACTTTAATTAATTTTCATTTATTAATTAAATTCGAATGATAAATGAAACAAATTTGAAAATATCTTGTTTAAGTTGTTTTAGAAGAATCTAAAAACAATCAACTTAAATATCTTTCAAATTAGATTTAATTAAATTAAAATTAAGTTGTAACCACTTAATTTGAAAATATTCCATTTTAAGTTAATATTCGAAAAGATATTAACTTAAAAAATATCTTAAGAATCTTAATAACCAATGCCTAAAATTTCTCAACTTAATTTTAAAATTTTAAATCCAAAAGATATTCAGATTTAAGTTGGTTAGTTATAGATAACTAAATATCAACTTAAATAGGAATATTTAATGAAAAATTTAAATTAAGCTTCAGAAAGAATCTAGATGGTTATAATTCTATGTTTAATTAAATACAAGAAAATACATATAGTTTAGCTTAGAATATAAAATTCTTTAAACTATGGTTTTCTTAAATTAATTTCAAAATAAATGAAATTAATTATGTTGCTAATCAATTTTATTAGGTTAAACTAGTGTAATTAACCTAGTACAGTTATTCAAATCAGGCAAATGGGCCTTCACAATTGGGGTGGTTCATGTGAGGGGGTGCTGGGTTCAGTATGTCGTACCCACTACTATGGCTCCCAACTCTCACACAAGGCCCAAAAGAGAGGAATTTAACCTTAAAATGAACAACTGTTATTAATTGAATAAGCCCAAAAACTAAATGGGCCTAAATAAAATCTATCAAGAACTATGACATTTTATTTAGCAACAACAACCTATATGCATCTATAATGAAATTAAACACATAGGCTCACACATGCACACTTTGGATGGGTCCTATCATGTTGCTAGGTCATACACAGATGAAAGAAGATTGTAAATATACCTGTTACAAATTATTTACTTGACCAAGGGAGCCATAAGTTAAAATCAGATCATTGGATCTGTCAACAAGTTAACCATGGCTATTTGCAATCAAGCAATAATAGGTTTTAAAAAACTTACACACAAGCTAAAACACATACTCCTGCAACAAGGTTAGCTGGATAGTTGGATGTAGGATTTATTTAATTTTAAATAAATAATTTCGAAAAAAAAAAATTAATTAAAAAATAATTTTCGAAAATTTAAAAAAAAAATTGAAAAAAAAAATTCGAAATTAAATTAAAAAAAATTTAAATTTAAAATTAAACCTACAATTTTGAAAAATTAGGTTTCAACCAACCTAAATATCATTTCAAAAATTTGCTAACTACTTTTAAAAATTAAATGTTATTTTATAAATAAAAATTAAATAAAAAATTAAAAAAGATAAATGAATATCTTTTTTTTTAGATTTTAAATGTAATTTAAATAAATAAAATAATAAAATTTAAAAGTTAGCAAAATATCTTACATCTATTTAAAATTACATGATTATAGTTATCTTATTTTAAATTTAAATAAGGTCAAATTATTTAAAAAACATTTAAAATCTGACTTTAAATTTAAAAATAAGATAAGATATAATCAAATTTAAAAATAAGATAGATAATTAAGCAAAAAAGATAGATATTGACTATTTCAAATTCAAATTACACTAATATCATGAATTAAATTTAAAAAATATTAAATTAATTCATTATGATAATTAGAGTTGAATTAGGAATAGTAAATATATAAATACAGAACTACTCAAAAATTGGAAGTTAATTCCATGAAAAAACGATGAAAAATGAAAAAATTGCAAGCTGTACGGACGTGATGCTGTGCATACCCGTCCGCGCGCGTGCTGAGGGTGCTGGGCCGAGTTTTCTCGGCGGAATGTGTGTCACGCATGATTTCCACGCGAGCAGGGGGAAATCCAGCAACCTTATCTTTTTTCGAATCTTCAAAAAATCATAACTAATTCAAATTAAATCAAAATTGAGTTCTGTAAAAAAGTAACTTGCTTAATTTTTTCCATACTATCCAATAAAATAATTCCAGAAACATATATTTAATTATTTTTCACGAAAATTCACAAACATCAATCAATCATCAAATAACACTCAATACAACATGATACCATCCAAAACATCAAACAATCGTTTTAAAGTCCAATTTTCTTGCAAGCAAATCAATTACCATGGCTCTGAGGCCAGTTGTTGGAAATTATTTTAAAAGGATCTTAGATCTACTCACAAGTATGTTGATTAACACCCTAAATATGAACTTTCTAAAACGATGAAATAAACACATATAAAGTTTAGGAAACCTTACATTGGGTGCAGCGGAATTAAATGACTCATTCCGTTCAGATCTCTAACCCTTGTTTCCTTTCTGTCGCAGAGTATTATCAAGACCTAAAACTGGATCTCTTTCCTGAATCTTTGATGCTGAAACTCCTTTGCTGATGATCTTTCTTCACTATCTTCCTCACTATGATTTAGGTATTGCTTGCTGTGTGTGGGCACTACTCTAATCACTAAGGGGTTTCGAAATTATCAAGGAAAAAGGGAGAGAGAGGGTGGCGGCCAAGGTAGAGAGAGAAAGGCTCAGGTTTTCTGAATCAGAAGTGTAATTTTCCTGAAGCCTTCACTACCTATTTATAGCATTCCACTAGGGTTAGGTTTGAATTATTTGGCATTAAAATAATGAAAATATCAGTTTAAATTCCCTACAAAAGTGGCCGGCCATGGCTTATTGGGTTTGGGCCTTGCTTTTTGCAATTTTGCAGTTTTAACACTTTTGTATCTGATTTTCTCAAAAACGCCAATTTTCTAATTCAACCATTTAAATGCCAATTCTAATTGTTTAATAACTATAAATAATTATTAAATAATATTTTCATTTATCATATTTATTAATTGAACCATACAAAGTATCATAATTAACAAATATGCCCCTAACAACTCTTTCTTTACAATTTCACCCTTACTTAGTGAAAATTTCACAAATAGACATAGTCTAATTTGAGAATTATAATTGATTAATCAAAACCAATTACATGAGTCTTACAAACAATATTATCTCAACTAGTGCGGGGACCATGGGTCTATATAACCGAGCTTCCAATAAGTAGATAAAGAATTTAGCACTAAAATTCACTAACTTATTAATTCTTCGTTGAATCCACGCATAGAACTTAGAATTGCACTCTCAGTATATAGAATGCTCTATATGTTCCACCATATAGACGCATCATTAGTTATCCATTGTTATAATCCTAATGTGATCAATGATCCTCTATATGAATGATCTACACTGTAAAGGGATTAGATTACCGTAACACCCTACTATGTATTTTATCCTTAAAACACTTGACCCCGTATAAATGATATTTCATCTTATGTGAAATGAGTACTCCACCATTTATGTTTGTTTGGTCAAGCTCGAAGGAGATTATCCTTTGCTTACTATTCGCCAGATAGAAGCTATAGATTCCATGTTTATGTTAGCGCTCCCACTCAATTGCACTACCGTGTTCCTAAAATGTACGTATCACCCTGACCTAAAAGTAGGCTTAACTAACAAATCAAAGAACACGAATAGCCTTTCAAGATTGAGCCTAATCATAACAAGATTAAGAACATTTGATCTAGGATCAACTTGGCGATATTGACTTGAATAGATTTTACGGTAAGTTTAATTAAATCTAAGTCAAAGTTCAATATCGGTCCCTTCCGATGCGTACTCCATGCATCCAACCTGAGCTTTACTTTAACCAATGTTCTGGAAAGAACATAGCATTTCTCCAAATGCAAGCAAACTCTTGTTGTAGATTATCATATCAGTAAAACCCTGTGTCTGATAAATCTAGGAAACTTTATTCACATAGTCATGTTTACTTTCCAATGTGATGACAACACAATAAACAGGATCAAGTATGAGAAAAGGGTTTAAGATGAATTTATAAATCAAATAGACAAGCAATTGATAAAGTGAACCAAAACATACACAAATGAATGAAAAATACTTCTGTTTCTTTATTGATGTAAAATAGATTATATTGAAATGGAGTTTTATTTAGGGCATAAAACCCAACAAAAATTCCCAACAAGACCAAGCAAATGTGCATTGAACAAGCACATGGAACTCAGTTTCAGCAAACACATTGCAGAATGGACAAGTGGCTTCAGTTAATACCTTTTTAATGCAGAGATTTATCTTTGTGGAGAGGCACTTAGAGGCCGCACGCCAAATGAGATCCTTAGACTTAGGAGGCACCTTCTCAGCCCACATTTTCTTCCAAAACTCCCCTGTTGCCGTTGGTGTTGGCCCAAGCTTCTAATCTTGGATTAACTTGTAGGCACTTCTAACAGAATAAAAGCCATCCTTCTCATTTAGCCAATACCAGGTGTCTTCATAAGTAGTATGGCTAATTGGGATGCCAAGAATTACAGCTGCATCAGTAGGAGAAAACAAGTCTCTAACCACATCAACATCCCAATTTAAGGAACCAACTTGGAAGAGGCTACTCACATTGAAGTTCTCGAGTCCAGGAGTAACTGGGACTGGTGTAGGCCGGTTTACAATAGGAAGCCAAGGGTCTTCAGTGATTCTCACAGTCGTACCCGAACCAATACATTTCCGCAAGCCCATTTTGACAACATCTTAGGCCGCATATATACTGCTCCAAATAAAACTTGGATTAGATCCTAATTCAGCAGTAAGATAGGTTCCTTGTGGGTAATACCTTGCTTTAAAAATTTTACTAGCAAGAGTATCATGGTTAACGAGAAGCCTCCAACCTTGCTTACCAAGCATAGCAAGATTAAAGTCTCTTAAGTTTCTGAAGCCCATTCCACCTTCACACTTATGCTTTGTCATCCGATCCCAACTCATCCATATAATACCACTCCCTTCACCATTAGAAGATGAGATTTTCCACCAGAAATTAGCCATCAAGCGTTCAATTTCCTTACACGTTCCTACCGGTAATAGGAAGACGTTCATATCATACGATGGAAGCGATTTCACAACAGTCTTAAGCAGTACTTCCTTCCCAGCCCGAGAAAGTTACTTTCCCTCCCAAGAGTTTATTCTCTTTATTATTCTCTCCTTTAGGAAGCCTAACACCGCCTTTTTATTGCGACCAACAATGCTATACAATCCCAAATACATACCATCAGCCCCAGCCTCATTAATGTTCATGAAATCACATATTCGGGTCCTGGTAATCCCGCGGGTGTTCGAACTGAAGAAGACGGATGACTTCTGGATATTGACTCTTTGGCCCGACGCACCTTCAAAACTCTGAAGCAAGAGCATTAACTGAGCAGCTTCATCTTCGGTAGCTTGGCAAAACACATAACTGTCATCCGCGAATTGTAGATGGGAAACAATTGGCGCATTTCGAGCCACTTTACAACAAATGATTCGTCTACTAATCTCGAATTGACGAATTAGAGAGGATAGGCTTCCGCACATACTATAAAGAGGTAGGGAGATAAAAGACATCCTTTACGTATCCCTCTTGAAGGAGTTATTGGACCCACTTTTTGACCGCTATTAAGAACATGATAGTGAACCAAATTAACACAACTCATAGTTAAAGTTGTCCATCGTTCACTGAATTGCATCACACGAAGAACAGTTCCTGAGAATCCCCATTCCACTCGGTCGTAAGCCTTGCTCATGTCGAGCTTTATTGCCATGTACCCCTTACGCCCCGTAGTTTTTCGCTTTAGGTAGTGCATCACTTCAAAAGCCACCATAACATTATCAGATATTAAACGACCTGACACAAACGCACTTTGTGTTTCAGAGATGGCCTCATTAAGAACACCCTTCATTCTATTGGCTAGGACTTTCGAAGCAATTTTGTATAAGACATTACACAAGGAAATCGACCTCAAGTCACTTATTTGGGAAGGATTCTTCTTTTTCGAAATTAAAACAATATGAGTGTCATTGATGGAATTCGGAAACTTGCCAGATTCAAAGAAATCTTGAACAAAACGAATTACATCACTTCCCATAATATCCCAGTGTTTTTGATAGAACGCCAGATTCATGCCATCGGGTCTCGGAGATTTGTCTGGATGCATTTGAAAAAGGGCTCTCCTAACTTCATCTTCCACAATAGGGAGCAGCAGGCTTTCATTTTGCTCATCAGTTTCCGTGGGCCAAATCCCATTCAAAGTCGCACCTAACTCAATACCAGAAGAGTGGAAAAGGTCTTGGAAATACCCCTTGATAACATCTTGCAAACCCGACTCCCAAGTCACCCACCTGCCTCCTTGATCTTGTAATTGAGATATTCTATTATTCCTCTTACGAGAACTAGCAACCGAGTGAAAGTATTTGCTATTTTTATCTCCCGAATTCAACCAAAATTGCTTCGAACGTTGTTTCCAAAAAGTTTCACGCTGAGTTAAGACTTCATAAAGCTTAGTCTTACCTTCCTCATGTTGCTGAATAGACACGGGGTCTCTTCCCCACTTCGAGTTTCCAATTTGCGCTTTGCATTTAGCTATTCGTTTCTTGAAACTACCAGTAATGTCTTTACCCCATTTTCCTAACACTTCCTCGCAATGCCGAATCTTCTCCTGAATTGTACAATTGCCCGATCCTACCCAACAACTTTCCACCAACACCTTGCACATCGGTTCCCGGAGCCAAGCGTTCTTGAAACGAAAAGAAGAAAAGGTTGTAAGAGAGACGGTACCTTGAAAAACCAGCAGCAATGGGCAATGGTTAGATGTTGAAACTTCGAGGTTGAAAAGAGAAGCTTGGGAAAATAAATTCAGCCATCCATTGTTCACCAAGGCTTTGTCAAGCCTTTCCTCTATCCAATTATCACTATCCCTCCCTTTCTCCCAAGTGAAAGGCTAACCTTGGAGAGGCATATCAATCAGCTCACACTCACTAAGCACCTCTCAAAACCCATCAATCAACCAATCAGGATACTTACGGCCCCCCTCTTTTCTGAGTGATCCCCCAAATTGTTCATATCTCCTATAAGGCACCACGACAAAGCATTAGTGTTTTTAAGAGATCGAAACATATCCCATGTTTGAGTACGAATCTCTCTCTTAGGCTCCCCATAAACCCCTGTAAGCCGCCAAATAGGATACCCGTGAAGATGAATAAGAGCATCAATATTGTGAAACGAGAACCCCTGTATTTCGACTTCTTTTTCAAATTTCCAGAGTAAAGCTAGACCCCCACTATGTCCACGTGAGTCAACCACAAAGCAACCTTCAAAACCCAATTGGGTCTTAAGTCTTTCCATACCATCCTTATTACACATAGTCTCACAAAGAAATAAAAAATTAGGCTTCTTATGGGACACAAGGTCCACTAAGAATTGTTTGGCCCGTAGGTTCCCAAGCCCACGACAATTCCAACTCAAAAGACTCATTGCTTTGGGCGGGTCTGGAAACTAGAACCCGCCAAAGGCCCATTTTTTGAGAGCCCAGTGTTGTCAATTTCAATTACTTCCATTATGTCATCAAGAGTTCTCCCCTGTAGGCCCATACCTTCCACAAAAGTATTACCTGGCCTTTTCCTCTTTGAGTCGACTATAGTAGTTATATCAGAATCAAAGAAATTTCTATTATTACTGACATTCAGAGCTGCATCTTCCCCATTTATCCCAATATCCCATCACTGGAATTTCGGCTATCAATTATTCCATGAAAATGGATATTGTTAGTACCATGATTCTGGCCAATCTGTCCCACGATCTCCTCCGTAACTATCGGGTTTAGATTGCTCCCCAGAGAAACACTGCTGGCATGAGATGGTTGTCTTCCTTCCTCTCGCACCACCGCACCCGAATGGAGCCATTGCGCCCCAAATGATGACTGTCTTCTTTGATTAGAAGCTCTTAATTCTAACCCATATGGTTTATCATGAAGATGCAGAGGTTTTTCAAAGAGTCTCGGACAAAATCTTTCTGCATGGCCAATAATTCCGCAAATAAAGCAGAATGTTGGGAGCTTTTCATACTTAAAGTTTACCCAGTACCAGGAAGATTGATCAGTGCTTATTTTCCTTATGAGTTTGATTGGTTTCCTCACATCAATCCAGACTCGGACGCGAAGATACTCCCTTCAAACCCCCACAAAGTTATTTGGGTCCGATTCCAAGAACTGCCCAATATAATTGCCTAACGCAGTCACCACACTAAGAGTTTGATTGCCAGATTGCAAGTTGTGGCTGGATCCACATATCAATATGATTGATATCAACAAGCCGTGGGTTATCCCTGTAACGCCCTAATTCTAAGGCACGCTACAGTGCTTTTTCAATTATTGTGCAATCTTTACTGGCCAAAGAAATTTCTTGAAAAACGTGTTAAATTAAAACTTTTGCTTTAATTATTAAACTTTGTAATATAATATAATATTTACAAATTCCGGGATCCCGATTTCAAACTTTGTAAAATTTACTGTTTAAACTTTACATTTCAAAATACATAATTTTCAGGTCGCACAGCGACTTTCAAAATATAACTCCCAGATGTCCCGAGACCGAACACTCCAGGTCGCGCCGCTTGACATGTACAACCTCACCCGAGCTCAGGTTCACTCCTGTTCAGCCTTCGCCTTTCCTTTACCTACACATAGAAGCAGAAACTGTGAGTCAACAGACTCAGTAAGAATTGCATATAACATACCATATAATTTCCGACCTGTAAATAGGCGCCCATACACCTATTTACAGAGCTTAACAGATGAGAATGAACGTTCAATACCAGGGTACAACCACTATACCACATACACATCGTACCTCACTGTACGAGTGTTGGTAGGGTTTATCCCGATTACCGAGTAACACTGAGTGATGTACCACACACCTTAGCATATTCCCGTGCCCGTGTTGGTATCACTGTATCGTACTCACAGTCACAATAATCACTATACCAATGCACTCTATAACTTATTCATACAAGTGTTGGTAGTGCTTAACATAATTCAAGCATGCATATATAAACACATATACACACATTCAGATAATCACATCATACATTATACACAGTTCTTACCTGTTTTCCGAATTCAAGTGTGCTGGCCGACCTGAACGGAATTCACGTGCTAGATGGATGCCCTAATCACAATAATTGCAACACAGATGAGTGACTCGCTAAATCACTTTCCGGGACTTAAACTTGAAACTAAAAGTTCCCCTATCGATAAACCTCATGGCAATACCCTAGATATCTCAAAATTGGCCAAAACTAGGGTTCTGGAAATTCCCCCAACAGGCAGACCGGTTCCCAACCGGCAATCCGGTTCTGGGTCACCAACCGGTCGACCGGTTGGTACTGGTCTCCCAGAACCGAAATTCCGGTTCTGCTGCTGGAAACCAAAAATCATCCCCCTTAATTCAAATCAAGCCCAAACCTTACCAAACTCTCCAGTATACCTATACAATAAATACACAATAATTTCCAACCAACAATTCACAGAATAAACCAACAATACTCAACTTGCCATTAAAGAACAAAGCTTTGAATTCAAAGCTCAAGGTTGCACAAAGCTCAACCCAATCAACCATATCAGCTGCTAGGAACTTAATTTAACTCAAATAACCTATACAATTCAAACCCTAAGCATTTTAAAACCTAACAGCTCCCAACACTAAGAAACACATATTCAACCTAGATAAAAGCTTAAAAAAAACAACAATCAAAGGTCTAGGGTTTTACCTCACTTAAGATTGCCTTGAATCCTTGCTTAATCCCAAAGAAAAGAGAAGAAAACTCTGGTTTTGGTCCTTGGTTTGTTCCAGCCGAAGCAAGAGAGAGAGAGTTCAAGAGGGTTTGACTTTTTCCTTTAATTTCCTTAATTTCTTACAAAAATGAAATGAGTTAATCAATTTAACTCTTCTAACTTAATATGCTAGGTGTCACTATACAAGGCAGCCACCTAACCCATTATTTCACCAAATGACTAAAATGGCCCTTAACTTAAAAGTAGGGTATTTCTAAAGCTAGGGGTAAAATGGTCAATTCCATAATCCCGCTCAATCCCGATAATTTATTTTCTCTAAATT
The DNA here is from genome assembly GCF_029168945.1 of Cannabis sativa. Lineage (NCBI taxonomy): Eukaryota > Viridiplantae > Streptophyta > Magnoliopsida > Rosales > Cannabaceae > Cannabis > Cannabis sativa. The sequence continues at coordinate 48,556,711 of NC_083601.1, forward strand.
ATTTCCCACTATGAAATAGGGTTCTAAACTTACCCATGTGATCAATCTAGCCATCCATCGCATTTTCCGTTGTCGCCGAGCAAAAATTACAAAATTAACATATTTCACATATAAGCTAAATAATACCCCTAGAGTTTAATAAAATCTCCGGAATTGAGAAATTATAACTCTAATATTTATTTTTAAATATTGGGGTCCACATTAAAATTAATTCACAAATAATAATAAAATAATAAAAATTAGTGCTAATTGCCTTTACTAATCCACATTACTAGAGCGGTCATTACAATTATCCCCCCGTTAAAAGGATTTCGTCCCCGAAATCTAACCTGAATAGCTCTGGATGTTGAGTCCTCATATCTGACTCCAATTCCCAGGTGGCTTCTTCCACCTTACTGTTCCTCCAGAGCACCTTAATCAGTGCAATAGTCTTGTTCCGAAGAACTTTGTCTTTTCTATCCAAAATCTGAACAGGTTGTTCCTCATAGGATAAGTCTGGTTGTAGTTCAAGGGCTTCATAACTCAAGACATGAGTCGGGTCTGACACGTATTTCCTTAACATAGAAATGTGAAATACGTCATGAACAGCTGATAAAGCTGGTGGTAAGGCTAGCCGATACGCTACATGCCCGACCTTCTCGAGTATCTGAAATGGCCCAATGAACCTAGGGCTTAACTTACCCTTCTTCCCGAAGCGCCTAATACCCTTCATTGGTGAAACTCGCAGGAAAACATGTTCCCCTGCCTGAAATGTAACATCTCTGCGCTTCGGATCAGCATAACTTTTCTGCCTGCTTTGAGAAGCAAGCATCCGAGCCTTGATCTTATCAATAGCTTCATTGGTCCTCTGCACTAATTCTGGACCCAAGTACTTCCTTTCTCCTGTCTCGTCCCAATGAATAGGAGAACGACATTTTCTACCATATAACATCTCATAGGGAGCCATCCCTATTGTACTTTGGTAGCTGTTGTTGTAGGAGAATTTAATTAAAGGCAAGTACTTACTCCATGAACCCTCAAAGTCCATGACACAGGCTCGCAGTAGGTCTTCTAAAATCTGGATAGTTCTTTCTGACTGACCATCAGTCTGAGGGTGAAAGGCTGTACTAAACTTTAACTTGGTACCCATAGCCTTTTGAAGACTCACCCAAAATTTCAATGTGAACTTTGGATCCCTATCTGACACAATAGACTTAGGGGCTCCGTGGAGACGAACTATCTCCTTCACATACAATTCAGCATACTGATCCACGGAATAGGTAACTTTCACTGGTAGGAAGTGAGCTGACTTTGTGAATCTGTCCACGATGACCCATACTGAATCATACATCCCCGTAGTTCTAGGCAAACCAGTTACAAAGTCCATTGCGATGTCCTCCCACTTCCATTCTGGAAGGACTAAAGGTTGCAATAACCCTGCCGGCCTCTGATGTTCAGCCTTAATCTGCTGGCAGGTTAAACACTTGGACACGTAGTCCACCACATCTCTTTTCATCCCATACCACCAGAAGTAGGGTTTCAAATCCTGATACATCTTGGTGGTTCCCGGATGAAACGAATAAGGCGTGGTGTGAGCTTCATCCAGTATTTCTTTCTTAAGCTCACCAACATTGGGAACACAAACTCGAGCTTTATATAACAACATTCCACTGCTCGAGACTGAAAAGCCTCTAGGCCGACCAGCCACTACTTCATCTCGAACTTTAACTAGCTCGGGATCTTCCAGTTGTGCCTTTCTGATTCTCTCCAACAGATCAGATTGGAGTGTTAAATTATGTAACTTCCCGACCACGAACTCAATTCCTGCACTAACCATTTCCGAGGCTAGTTGAGGGGCTATCATAACCGTAGTACACACTTGACCGGGACCTTTTCTGCTTAATCAATTATAATTCTTAAAGTTAGACTATGTCTACTTTATGAATTTTCACTAAGCAAGGGCGAAATTGTAAAGAAAAGAGATTCTAGGTTTATTTATTAATTAAGATACTTTGTATGTCTAAATTAATAAATATATTAAATGACAATATTATTTAATAATTATTTTTAAGTTATTAAATAATTAGAATTGGCATTTAAATGGTTAAATTGGAAAATTAGCATTTTTGAGAAAATGGGAATGAGAAATAACAAAATGGGAAAGTTGCAAAGTGAGGCCCAATTTCCTTATATGGGCCGCCCACTATGCATAGGCTTTTACCATTTTATTTTTCCATTATTTTAATGCCACACAATTCTAACCTAAACCTAGAGGGCATTCTATAAATAGAAAGCAATGGCTTCAGGAAACAACACACAATTGCATCTCATTCTTTTCTGAGAGAATTCCTGAGCCGCCACTTTCCTCTCTCTTTTCTTCTCTTCAAAATTTTGAAAATTCCCTTGAGTGATAGAGTAGTGCCCACACACATCAAGTGGTACCTCAATCATAGTATGTAAGACTGTGGAAAATCAGCATCAAAGAAGGAGAGAAGGAGATCCAGATTCAGATCTTGATTATGCTATGCTACAGAAAGGAATCAAGGGCTAGAGATCTGAACAGAAGGAGTCATAATATTCCGCTGCACCCAATGTAAGGTTTTCTTAAACTCTTATGTGTTTATTTTCATTGTTTTAGAATTCATATTAGGATGTTAATAAAACATACTTGGTAGTAAATCTAGATCCTGGTAAAAAATTTCCAACAACTGGCACCAGAGCCATGGTAATGATTTACTTTCATGTAATATTAATTAAAACGATGTTTTATATATTTTGTGTTGATTTGGATGGTTTCATGTTGGTTTATGTGCTTATGTGATGAATATATGTGTTGTACGAAATTTTTCCATAATTTTTTTCTATTTTTTAAAATATTTTATTTGGATTCCTTGTAAAAAAATTAAGCAATTTTCGTTTTTACGGAACTCGATTCCGATCAAAATTAAAAGAGTTATAATTTTTAGAAAATCAGGGTTCAATGGTGTTCCCCACAAATTGCAATTTATTGGGTTTTTTCTCCAAAAATCCAATTTTGTCATGGGATTGTTTCCCAAAATTCAATTTTTCGAATTTTAGATTTTTCCAATTTGAAATATTTCCAATTTTAAATATGTCCAAATTTGAAATATTTCCACTTTTTAAATGTTTCGAATTTGGAATATTTCCAATTTTAAATATTTCCAATTATGGTAAGATTTAAAAATTTGTTAACTTCTTTAATATTTATATATTATTTAATTATAAGATTAGATATTTTGATATTTAACATATTTTAAATTAAAAGATAACTTTGTCTTTTTATTTAAAATATTATATTAAAATTATCTTATATGACAAATTAAATAATTAATAAATTTGAAATTAACATAGATATTTTTATAGATACACTTACCATAATATTTTCAAATTCAAAATTTGTTATTTTGTTAAATATTTAATTATTTATAAATTATAAGTTTAAAAATGATATTTTTCTATATATATCATTTTTTTTCTTATTGGAAATTTATAAATCATATCTTAAATATTTAAATAACTTAGATATTTTGTAGAAATTTGAATATTGCTTAATTCGAAATATTTTGACATATAATTATGGTAATTATTATTTATTTATTATTTTCCTAAAATAATAATTATCTAACCAAATCTATTTTAAAATTGGTTTATTTTATTAAATTATAAGATTTGAAAGTGATATTGAAGATTCTTTCTTTCAAATCATTGATCTTATTTGATATTTAATTTAATTTGATTCAAATAAATCTAGATATTTTAAAATTAGTTTCTTCATTTTAAGATCTTGAGGTTTGTTTTTAACAACCCTAAATTTTTAAAATTTAATTGGTTAGTTTAAGAATAATAATTTAATTATATTAATATCTTATTTCACATCTGTTACATGGACAATGTTTGTTTATTTATTTATATTTTTTATTCAAATTTTTTTTTAACAAACCTATTATTTATTTGATCTAAATTGCTATGATTAACTTGTTGACAGATCCAATGATCTGATTTTAATCATAGTCCAATTTTTAATAGATCTTATGAATAATTTGTAACAGATAAATTTTATATTTCTTTCATCTGTGTAAACCTAGTAACATGATAGGGCCACTACTACAAACTAAGGCCTTTAATCCCGGTTTTTAAGGCCTTTTATCCCGGTTTTCGCTAAAATAAAAACCGGGATATATGGCAGTGGGATAAAAAGTCTATGAAAAAACCGGAATAAAAGAATACCTTTTATCCCGGTTTTTAGTAGAAAACCGGGATAAAAAGTACCCTTTTATCCCGGTTTTCTCATAAAAACTGAGATAAAAGAGTACTTTTTATCCCACTTTTTATAAAAAAACTGGGATAAAAAGTAACCTTTTGTCCCACTTTCTATAAAAAAACTGGGATAAAAAGCCACTTTTAATCCCATTTTTTCTTTAGAAACCGGGATTGAAAGTCTCTATATTTAATACCAAAAAAAAACTAATTGTATCAGTGTTATTTTCTTGTTGTTGCTTTCCTCTAGAGATGAGTTATTCAAATAATTACACTTACTTTACTATCCATTTAGCTATTCAAATTGTAAATTATAAAAGTAGAAACACTTCTTAATTTGCATTTTATGATAAAATCCTTGAATTAAAACATTATTTCTGTGTACAATACATGAATTTATTAGTAACTAATAGGATAAAGGAATAAGCTACAAATGATGGGATTACATATAATAAAACATGCATCTTGATATTTATCCTTCACAGCAAAGAGCTCCAAATGTATAAGGAAAACACGCCAATGATGTTAGGAATGGATATATCTACATGAATCATTTCTAAGTATCCAAGACCAACATTGTTGTAACAAACTGTCTTGAAAGTACATGCTTTGAATCTGCAATACCCCAATCATCACTCCATGTATTATACCTAGATTATGGAAAAATAAAATATTGAAACTCATAAAATATAGCAAACATAAATATTTATCACATATATATAAACTGAGACACAATGACATTAGCATTTAGAGAATGACTTGAAGACTTAAAGACAATATCCTGAGTGAGCTTTAAAATACAAGGTCTACTTGGAATCAAATTTTAAGATTACATAAGTTGTGGCATTCATAGGAGTGTTATGTGAAAGCAAAAAGCTGTCAAAAATTGTATCCAAAAAGAAATATCATAATAATTAAAATTATATATTTCAAACCATGAATCATTCTCTTAGTCTGCCCAACATTGAGATAGTGAACATTTTCCTTATGTACCTGATTAAAAATATAAATTTTAATAAATAACTAGTTAAGTAGATAAAAATGTTAATTTAAATAATGGATTTATCTATACCTTTCCGTGAAATGAACTTTTCTAGTCTCAATGTTTTAAAAACCAACTCCATTTCTTGATGCAAAAGCCCCAAGCTTTCCATTATTGGGTTGGAATCAAACATTTCAATATCAAAGGAAAATTAAGTTTTAATATAACTGAATGAAATAGTGACTATAACAACATAGATAGGTTCATAATTGCAGCTAGATTAATTGAGTCATGACATCCCACTGTCTAATTTCACTAGTATTTGTCAGAGGAGAAAAATGTAAGTTGTTGGATTGAAAATCTAGTTAATTAAGTGCACTAAAGTGCCCAACAAGTAGGTTGGACAACCATTTTTTTTTACTGTAATAATTTACAAGAAAAAGAAATATTATTAGGATTTCAAAATTTGATCAAAAAGATATTTTATATTTAGAATGAGAGTAAGAAGATGAAACCAGAAAACTTATGTACCATCCTAGCTATGTCACCGCCAATCAATCTCATTATTAGTCTCTTAGTAAGCATTTAAGGTGACTAAAATATTTCCAAATGCTGAAATATCAACAAAATCAGTTAAATTTTCCCAACATAGTCTGAAAATAGAATCATTATATACAATCATCACTCATTTTATTTATACAAGTATACTACAAAATGTTTTTTGATTAACCAAGTCTATTACAAAATTATCCCACTAAAGAATTTAAAAGCATACATGTGATCTTTTATCTACTTTTTTGATAAAACTAGTAGGATGTGCATGTTTTAGGTGATGCAATCTTTCTTAAAATGTTGAAAATCAATGAAAACAGAACAAATCAATCTTCTTATAATTCATGACAAAAAAGAAAAATATCACAAAAAGACTACATAATAACAAGAGCCACAACAAAAAAACAATCACTCTTTTCTACAAAGTACAATTGAGAAAATAATTGTTGTTAAGTATCATTGAGTAAATTTTACTAAAACAAATTCCAGTGTTTGATATGACTAACCCCCAACACAGGTAATATAGCAAATGTGAAAATGCAAATGCAAAGCAATGTGTAGTTGAAAGTGTTCAAAAAGATTTCTATGAAATTTGCTACAGACTTGTCATGTTTTCTCAAAACTTTGGCTTGTTTCTATCTATTTCAAATCAAATATAAACACAATCATAAACAGGTCTATGTAGAACAAAACAAACATAATAAATATAGTATTACCTAAATACCAATCTGAGAAATATTTCCCGCATCATTTTCATTAATTTGTTCTGAAGCAAGCGGCTTAGAGTCATCATGGGTGTTATTTTGCTCTATGGAATCAGTGGGAGGCTGAACTTGAACATCTTCATGCTCTTCGTCGTCCTAAACACATTGGCACTTCAACTAATCGGTAATATATTATAAGGGAAAGGAGATGGAAAGGGATGAACATAAAATAAAACTTGATCAACTAACTTACATGATAAAAGATTTATAAAAACTTGTTTCTTAAATATGCAAAATACACACATGAACAAATCAGAAAGAGCTTTCTTGATTTTAATTCCCTTTAAGGCCCATTATAGATATTTTAACATTGATTAAAAACTAACATTACGGTCTCACATTTATTACAATTTATTTACTCAAAAAATCATCTAACGATTAAGTTCTTCAGATTACATATGAGATTACAATTTACTTTATCCTTTCAGAAAAAATTAGTCTTAACCCATCAAAGTTTAGCAAAAATTAACCTTTTCATTGTCGCTATCTGGGTCAGTCTGCGTCCCAGTCACTCGACGAAGAATCACTCGCTTCCTGCAAAATCACAATATACTGCTACATTCACGAAAAACAATCATCATATGAAATTATATAGAGTTCAAAGTTAAAATGGTATTTATCTATTTTATCTTTTATGTGCTTAATCATTTGATGAAAAAATCTATGACAGTCCGTTACAGTCCATGCCATCCCAAATACACAAAAAATTTTGATGAAAAAGATGAAACCAAAGCTAAAGAAAATATGTATACATCGAATTTAATATCACAAAAATCATGTGATATTTACAAAACAAAGCAAGAATCATACACCCATTTCAATATATAAATAAAATATAGAGTAAAACATATATTAAAATGAAATACATATATATATATCATATTCATCATACCTAAGATCAAAGCTTCAAGATTTGGATAAAAATGGAGGTTGAGAAGAAAGAAGGAGGTTTGGGAAGCTTTCGGTTTCACAGAGAGGCAAATGATCGGCACGATAGAGAGGGTTTCAGAGAGAGATAGGGGGCGGCACGAAACAAAAATCTGTAGGGTTTGGCTGCTCTTCCATCTTTTTTAAGCCCATTTTTTGAGAACTTTTTATCCCGGTTCTTACATATAAATTGGGATAAAAAGTTTCTCTTAAATGTTAAGGCTGTGTTTGGAAAATACATAAAAATGACCCTTCCAATCCAGTTTTTTGTTTATTTGCCAAACGAGACCCTTGTTAGAACTTCTAAATTTTATTTCTTTCAAGCTCCAAATATAAAAGTGGGATTAAAAGTTATACCATATCTTTTATCCCATTTTTTATTTCTCCAAGTGTAAAAAGTGGGATAAAAGATCCCTTTTCTTGTAGTGGGCCCATCCAAATCTTTTGACCTGTGTGAGCCTATATGTTTGCTATTGAGCTTAGATGCATATAGGAAGCCCATTTAAGTTTTACTAAGTAAATAGACTAGGTTGCTAAAATAAAATTTGACATAAGTAATTTTATTTAGGCCCAATTAGATTTGGACTTATTCAATGAATAACAATTGTTTATTTAAAGGTTAAATTCCTCTCTTTTGGGCCTTGTGTGAGAGTTGGGGGCCAATAGAAGTGGGTACGACATACTGAACCCAGCTCCCCCTCACATGAACTACCCCAATTGTGAAGGCCCATTTGCCTTATTTAAATAATTGTATTAGGTTAATTACATTAGTCTAACCTAATTAAAATTGAATTAGCAACATAATTAACTTTTAAAATATATGAATTTTTTTTCATTTAAATATTTTAAAGTTAATTTTAGAAAAACACTTAGTTAATGAAATATATTCTAGATAGTTATTTCTATACTAGTTATTATTTCTAATATTAAATAGGAAAATATCATTGATTGTGAAATTAATTGTTTCATAATTAATTTTGGTACAATCTAAATTTAGTATATTTTCCTAGTATTAAACTAGAATTAATAATTAAGTTTCCTCTATACTTAATTATTTATTTCTTGAATTTAATACATTTAATTAAATTGAAAATTTCAATATCTAAGTTGATTTTCATCATGATACTTAAATATTGTTATTTTCATGTCATTTAATTAAAGTTGAAAATTATCTTAAGTTTGGAATCTTAATTCAGAATAACTTAAATCTGAATAATTTTCAAAATATATTTTATTTTACTTTATTAATCTCTTTCCCACAATTTCGAAATTGCATTTCTTTAATGTAGAAATTTCGAATTTTATTTGAAAAATAGATTAAAGTTAAAAATTATTTATTTTAATTTTGAACCAACTTAAATCAATGATTTTTTTATTTAATGATTAATTAAAATAAATGAACTAAAATATATTATAATTAGAAATTGAATTAATTAGTCAATGAAAGTCTAGATAGATATAATCTGTTTTGCTTGAAGTATTTTTCTAGTGTATTAATTAAATAGAAAATTAATATTTAAGTTGATTCTTAATCATAATACTTAAATATTTAAAAAATTTCTTAAATATTTAATTAAATAGGAAAATTATATTTTTGTTGTAAATTAATTTTATTAATTAATTTTGGGGCAACATAAAATTAAGATAATTTTTCCAGGATTTATTTTATTTTATTTTAAAGCATTTTCGAAAGTAGTATTCTTATACACTTCATTTTTCGAAATGCAATATATATTTATAGAAAATTAAATTTGAGTTGTAAATTAATTTAAATTAATTTTGAAACAACTTAAATTGCATATTTTTCTAAATATTTATGGAAATTATTACTAAGATGGAAATAATTCACGTTATTTTCATATCCATCTAAGTATAATTTATAAATATTACATTAAAATTTATAATTAGAATTTTTCATTCTAAATTAGAAATTTTAATTAAATAAATATATATATTGTTAATTCCATTTTTGGCATATTTAATTGACAAAAATATTTTATTATTTCCTATTATTTTCGGCTGGTATGTGCTTAATATGGTTTCCTATTTTGTGTATTCAAACTTGGAAGGAAAGTTGTCTAGCTTTCCTATTTTTGAAAAAAAGGTAAAAATGGTAAGTTTGGTTACCCATTTCGTTTTTATCTAACCAGCTGTATAATCTGATCTTGTGTTGAGTTTCCCATTTTCTCAGATCAGATTTCTTGAAGAGAAAACCGGAGCTAAACTTCAAGGTGATCGAAGGGAGTTCGATCTCTTGGAGTTTTATCAAGATTCGGTTAGTAGGTGGAATACATCAAGCTTGCGGCATACAATAAGAGGGAGTCTATTTATGCATAAGTCAATTACTTTGTATTTTTGATACCGATCTAATGAATCTTATCTCTGGTCGTGGCCTTGTGGACTAGTAAAAATCTGAAAGGATTGTTGAAACCACGTTAAAAAATCTTGTGTGTTTTTACTTTATGCACTATTTGTTTTTCTGGGTTTCTCTGGAGTTACAGAGTTGTATTCTGTAACTACGGAAAAACTGTTTTCAGTACCAGTTTCATTATTCTGCATTTAATTAATCACTTAATTAAATAATTAAACTGGGAATATTAAAATACGGAATTTCATTTGGTATCAGAGCAAGTCGCTAAATTCTTTGTGAGATCTTAAGGTTATTCTGTTTAACTTATTTTGTGTGAGATGTCTTTGTTTGCAGAAGGAAGCTCTATCTCTCGACCTCCTTTGTTAAATGAGTCGAATTATCCTTATTGGAAGGTCAGGATGAGAGCATTCATCAAATCGCAAGATGAGAAGGCATGGAGAGCTATTCTTACAGGTTGGTCTCAACCTACTGAAAATGATGAAAAAGGTAATACTCATGTAAAATCTGAACTTAGTTGGACCACTGAAGATGAAAAATTGTCTGGTTATAATAATAAGGCCTTACATGCTATTTTTAATGGTGTTGGTGAAAGCTTTATTAAATTAATCTCATCTTGTGAATCTGCAAAGGAAGCATGGGAAATCCTTCAAATTCAATTTGAAGGTACTGCTGATGTAAAGAGATCACGATTTACCATGCTGCAAACTAGATTTGATGAGTTGAGAATGTCAGAAATTGAAACTTTAAATGATTTTTATGAAATATTATCTGATATTTCTAATGAGTTTTTTGCCTTGGGAGAAAAATTAGATGAATCTGTCTTGGTTCGAAAGACTGTTCGAGTTCTTCCTGACAGTTTTGACACAAAATTGCTTGCAATGGAAGAGGCAAAAGACTTTGGCAAAATGAAGGTTGAGGAACTCATGGGGTCTTTAAGAACTTTTGAGTTGAATCAACAGATCAAGAAAAAGAGTAAGCAAAGTCTCTCGAATGAGAAAAGTAAAGGTATTGCCTTTAATGCTTCTAAAAATATTATTTCTGATGATGAAAATGATGATGAAATGGTTTTGTTGGCAAAAAATTTCCAAAAATTCATGAAATCTGCTGGAAATAAGAAGAACTTTTCAAAGAGCCCAAAAGGTAACATTTCTGGTAATATTCCCTCTAAACCTTTTTCATCTAACAATAAAAAAGGTATTAAATGCAGAGAATGTGGAGGTTTTGGTCACACTCAATCCGAATGTGCTAATACCTTAAAGAAAAATAAAAAGGGATTAAATGTTACTTGGAGTGATGATTCTGAGAGTAGTGAGGATGAAAAAGAAAAGGTTTTCCTAACAAGTGTTTTGTCAAGAAATTTGTAGGAAAAAGAAAAGAGCATTTGCTTGAATAATATCCTGATCGATGACAACAAGGAAGAATCTAGATCCGAATCAGATGAGTCAGAAATTGATGAGAATTCTATGGCTGAATCCTACAAGGTAATGTTTGGTAAGTGGTTGGAAACATGTGCTGAAAATCGCTCCTTGGTTAAAGATAATAAAGTCTTGTGTAACAACATTAATGAGTTGGAAGATAAACTTAAATGTTGTGAATCTGAACTGTCTTTAAAAGAGTCAAAGATTATTTCTTTAACCAAGGAAATTGATAACATTAAAAAGAATGTTAAAATGCTAAATCCAGGTTCCACCATCTTTGAAAAAATTCAAAAATCTGGCCAAACTAATCATGCGGGGCTGGGTTATGTTCCAAATCAACCTGATTCTAATACCACTTTTGTTAAATCTAATAGTTTTGTTTCTGGAAGAACTATTTTTACCTCGCAGGTTTTTGTCTCTACAGCAAAGCACTGCTGTTATAGAAAAGAAGCAGCACGGTAAGTTTGACAATTTCAAAGGGATTGGAAGACGTTTCATTCCTATTTACCATTTTTGTGGAATAAAAGGTCACATTCGACCTAAGTGCATAACCATGCAAAACATGTATAAATCTAATTATCTTGAAAATAAACATGTTTTACAAAAACAAAAATGGGTTGTCAAAAACAAATGCTTGGTAGGTTCTACTTGTTTTAAAACAGCTGCTTCTAACATGTGGTATTTTGATAGTGGTTGTTCTAAACACATGATAGGTGAAAAAGAATTTCTTGTGAACACAAGACCAATACACTGTGGAGAAGTTACATTTGGTAACTGTCTTACTGGAAAAGTCATAGGAATGGGAACTCTCAAGTTCGAAGGGCTTCCTAAACTAAAGAATGTCATGTTGGTTGAAGGACTAAAAGCTAATCTACTTAGAATTAGTCAGATTTGTGATCAGGGTTATACTGTGAGCTTTGATAGCAATCATTGCTATGTATATAATATTCTTGATGAAATTGTCTTAGAAGGGCTGAGATCTAGTGATAATTGTTATACTCTCACTACGTATGCTACTTGTCATTCTGTCATTGAAAATGTTACTGATCTATGGCATGAAAAACTTGGTCATATCCATTTTAAAAATCTAAAAAAATTGTCTGTTTTAGGGATTGTTCGAGGATTACCTAAATTAGGTAAAGAGTCTTTGGGAAAATGTGGACCATGCCAGTTAGGTAAGTAACTGAAAATTTCTCACAAGAGTGTCCCGAATGTGAATACTTCTAGAGTTCTCGAACTCTTGCACATGGACTTAATGGGTCCAATCCAGGTAGAAAGCTTGAATGGTAAGAGGTATATTTTTATTTGTGTTGATGATTTTTCTCGATTTTCATGGGTGGATTTTTTGAGAGAAAAATCTGATACTTTTGAAGCTTTCCAATCTTTGTGTTTGAAATTACGAGTTGAAAAAGATTGTAACATTGGTAAAATTGTTAGGAATAGGAGTGATCATGGTAAGGATTTTAAAAATACCATATATGATGAATTTTGTAAAGCTAACGGTATTTCTCATGAATTTTTCGCTCCTAAAACTCCTCAACAAAATGGAGTGGTTGAAAGAAAGAATCGTACTCTAACAGAAATGGCTAGAGTAATGTTGAATAGCAAGAAGCTCACGAGGCGTCTTTGGGCCGAAGTTATTAACACTGCTTGCTATACCATCAACAGAGTTTTCTTACGTCCAGGTACTCACAAAACACCATATGAAATCTGGAAAGGTAAGAAACCAAATGTAAGTCACTTTCATGTGTTTGGATGTGTTTGTTATATTTTACGAGATCGTGATTACATTGGTAAATTTGATGCTAAAAGTGATGAAGGTGTTTTCTTAGGATATTCCACAAATAGTAGGGCATATCGTGTGTATAACATGAGAACCCTAACTGTTATGGAATCTGCTAATGTTGTTGTTGATGACCTAAAAGATCTGTCTGAGTTTTCTACAGAAGAACAGATTGAATACCTGCTTGAAAAGCCTGCTGCTGAGGAAAAGGAACCTGACGAAGCTACAGAAGCAGTTGTCGAGGGTACTGTGCAGGAATCTGTTGCTACAGAAATCCCAACAACAAAAGAATCCGAGCACTCTTCAAATTCAATCACTGATCCAATACAGAGGGAACCATCCTCCAAGGTTAAAAAGAATCATCCTTCAGATCTCATCCTTGGAAACTTGGATGAGAGCATGGTTACAAGAAGAAAATATGCTAATATAATTCAATTCTTATGTTTTATTTCTTCTTTAGAACCAAAATCTGTAAAAGAAGCACTAATGGATGAAGATTGGTTTCTTGCTATGCAGGATGAGCTACATCAGTTTGTTCGAAACAAAGTCTGGAAAATGATTCCAAGACCCCCGTTTGTGAACATCATTGGAACCAATTGGATCTTCAAAAATAAGAGTGATGAGTTTGACACTATCATTCGGAACAAGGCAAGGTTGGTTGCCCAAGGATACACTCAAGTTGAGGGTATTGACTTTGATGAAACATTTGCTCCAGTAGCTAGACTGGAATCGATCAGGTTACTTCTTTCCATAGCTCGCATTCTTGGTATTAAATTGTATCAAATGGATGTAAAATTCGCTTTTTTGAATGGGCTGTTAAAAGAAGAGGTGTATGTTGAACAACCTAAAGGGTTTGAGGATCCTCATTTTCCTGATCATGTCTATAAGTTAGACAAAGCTTTGTATGGTCTAAAACAAGCACCACGTGCTTGGTATGAGCGTAAAACTGAATTTTTGCTTTCTCATGATTACAAGAGAGGAAATGTTGATAAAACACTTTTCATCAAAAACATTAATTCTGATGTAATTGTTGCTCAAATATATGTTGATGATATTGTGTTTGGCTCTACTTCTAACTCTGAAGTGCAGATTTTTGTTTCCCAAATGCAAAAGGAGTTTGAAATGAGCATGGTAGGTGAACTCACTTATTTTCTCGGTCTTCAAGTGAAGCAATCAGATGAGGGAACTTTTGTCACTCAAAGTAAATATGCAAAGAACTTGGTGACAAAAGTTTGGTCTTGAGAAAGCCAAACATACCAACACTCCCATGAGCACAACTTTGAAATTAAGCAAAGATGAACAAGGAGTAAAGGTAGATCAAACTTTGTATCGAAGTATGATAGGTAGTTTGCTTTATCTTACAGCTAGTCGTCTTGACATTTGTTATAGTGTTGGTGTTTGTGCACGATATCAGGCAAATCCCATGGAATCCCATCTCTCTGCTGTGAAAAGAATCATTCGCTATGTAAATAGCACAATTGATTTTGGGAGTTGGTTTTTTAAAGACACTAACTCTAACCTTGTTTGCTTTAGTGATGCTGATTGGGTAGGTAATGTAGATGATAGAAAAAGTACTAGTGGTGGATGTTTCTATCTTGGAAACAATCTTGTTTCATGGCACAGCAAGAAGCAAAACTCAATCTCTCTGTCCACAGTTGAGGCTGAGTATATTGCTGCGGGTAGTTGTTGTACCCAATTGTTATGGATGAAACAAATGATGGCAGATTATGGGTTTGATTTGAAAACTTTAACCATCTTTTGTGATAACACTAGTGCTATAAACATTTCTAAGAATCCTGTTCAACACTCTCGCACAAAGCACATAGACATTCGTCATCACTTTATTAGAGAGCTTGTGGAAAATAAAATTCTTGTCTTAGAATATGTTGAAACTAGCAAACAAATTGCATATATTTTTACCAAAGCTCTTGACTCGGTCTGTTTTATTTCTCTAAGGAAATCCTTAGGGGTTTGTACTGTTTAATGTTTTTTGTTCTTCTTAATCCTTGATATTTGAGTGTCTTAGAGTTCATAATGTCTTGTCCTTGTCCTAGAAGAAAATCTCAACCTTATAAGAATTACCGTCATTATTTTATTGCTAATGTTGTAATGTTATGGTGTCATACAGGTTTGTCAGGAAAATTGTTCACTCCTCACAGGAATATTTGGGTTCATCAAACAGTGTTATGTAAGCTACCATTTTCGAATAATGATGTTTAAAAACTGTGTTCAAGCTCCATTGGATGAATAGAGCTACCTATCTCAATGTGTGAAAGCCATCTCTGAGTAAGTTGGAACTATGTAATTGGGAGTTATGTAGAAGATACGCTACCATTGAAAAGGGCTACCATTGAGGTAGTGTGACATCGTCTCCTATGGTTACAATTTATCAGAAAAAGTCTTTTTGACAAATTGGGCAATGTTCCCTGCTTACACTTTCACACACTTATGCTTGACACAGTTTGTGGTAAAAAAATTTCTATCCTCGAAAATGGTGTTATAAAGTTGTTACATACTGTTTGATTTGCTTTAATATTCTTGGTAACTGAGTCAATTTTTCCTGTGTAACCGGTATGACCTCATTCTACTACTTCATTAGCTTGATAAAATAATTTCTGACTATTCTTATGAGTTTGATTTTTTCATCAGGGACAAAGACAAGTAGACATTGTGAATTCTAGTTACAAAAATATCAAGGTTATTTTATTTTTATGTCTTTTAATCAAAATATAAAAAAAAAAATTTGACCGAGTTTGTCAATTGAGCTTTCTTAAAAATTCGTGTTATTTTTCTTGTTATGTTTCATTATATACTTAGACACTATTTTTTGCTCTTAAGTGGTGATTAGTGCTTTATGTGTCTTTTGTGTTCTCTTGTTCTTTATTTGCAAAATTTTTTTTGGGGGGCATTTTTTGAAAAAATTAAAGAAAAAGGGGGGCATATTTTTCGATTCTTTATAAATATTTTTTCTTTTAATTTTTCATTATATGGAAACATATCTTAATTGTATTCTTTATAGTGTGTTTCCTTTATTTTTGGAGATTTTGCTGCTTTGAGGAAACTTGTCCTTAAATAATTAATTATTTTTGGTTTCCTTTTTGGTGGCAATTTCGGTTTTGGTAGGGTATTTAAATTCTTAGATTTTGTGGGGATAGTTGGTTTCCTTTTTCCATTTAAGGAAACATTGACCATTTTTTTAAAAACCTTTTTTGGTTTCCTTTTTTTTTTCTCACCACACGTGATTCAAAGGTAAGGAAGTTACTTTCCTTTTTAGTTTTTTTCTGATACTGGATAAGTAAAATCATGTGTATGTATTCTCAACCACCGTCTCACCCACGATCACCACTCTCTCTTGTCTTTCTATTTTTTTTCTCAAAGGTCTAATTTTTATTTTCAAAGTGTGAGAGTGTTTGTGTTCTAGGGTTTCAAAGAGATGGCCAAAACTAAGAATGCCCAACCGACCAAGAAGCCCTCTCGTGGCTCTGCCTCTGCATCTCTGATCTCCCCACCTGCGCCGCCTGCACCAGCAACCAGAGCTTCTGATTCGTCCTCTGCTCCGACGAAATCTGCCAGAAAATCGAAGACCCAAGCTCAAAAATTAGTGATCAATCTCGCCTTTCCACCTGTCGTTGCTTCTCCTATTGCTTCTTCAACTCATGGGTTTGGTGATCATGATGAATCTCATTCATCCGATCACACATTGTCGAAGTCCTCTTCTTCGAATGGTGCTCATAATGTCGACAATGCTTTGGTGACCTTGCCCACGGTGAGTTCTCGAACAAGGTCCAAGGTTTCCACTCCTCAAAAGCCCGAAGTGGTTCAACCTAAAAAGGTTTCCAAAGGGAAAAAAGTGGTGTCTTCATCTTCAAAGGTCAAAAATCTCAAGGAGAATCCCCCTTCGGTCTCATCCTCGGATTCTGAACCAGAAGAAACTGAGGAGGATCATGATTCAGAGGGCTTGTCCAATTCAAGTGAAGAATTTGTGCCCAAAGATCAACCTGCTGTTGATGATTCTGAATCTGAGAGTGAAGAACCAGAGGCTGATCCTGTCACTACAGAACCTATTCCTGTCCCTGCTGCAGTTCCAAAGAAGGACAAAGGAAAAAGGCCCATTGTCTCTCGAAATCCTGTTCTTCCTCAGAAAAGAAAGAGGCCCTCTAGTATTTCTCTTGATAACTTCAAGCCCCACTCACATTATTTTTGTTATAATGATCATGCTAGAGATATGAAATTCTATGAGAATAGGAATTTTACTGTGGAGAAAATTTTTAATGTTATTGCTCATAAGCCTTTTGGAGTGTATAACATGTTAAAAGAAAGACAATGGGTAGATACCTTGATCTGTTTTGATGGCTATGTGGATAGAATTGTGAAGGAATTTTATGCTAACATCACTGATGAGTTTCTCGATGAGGACTCTTCCATGTTTGGCAAAGTTTTTGTCAGAGCACACCGGTATTCCTTTACTGTGAAGGATGTGGCTGAAGCCCTCAATTTGCCTATGGGAATTGAGCCAACTGATGTGGAGTTTGATCGTCAAAAGGTGTTCGGTTATCTTACTGGTGATAATGATGTTGAACTCTCCGACACCATGCATATGTCTCAACTCACCTATCAACATGCTGCTCTCATGAGGTTTGCCTTATCCAATTGGTTTCCTTGCTCCAATCCGGTAAATGTTTCAAATGAACTTGCTTTCTTTTTCTATAAAGTTTCAATTGGTGCTAAAAATGATTTGGCTGACATGATTTGGGAGCTAATTGTTTCTCTTCGAAAGGGCAAGAAACCTAGGCTCAATCTTATTTTTCCTCATTTAATCTATAAGATTTTATCTGATCAAGAGGAATTGATTCTTGAGAATGAATCAATTGAGATGCCTGCTGTTGGAACCACTTTCAAATTTCCTGAGAAGCCTCCTCAAGGAAAAGCTGCTCAAAGAAAGGCTCGGTCTGCTTCCCCTGGTCTTACAAATGATCCTGCTGCTGCATCTGCTTCAACTTTTGCTCCTACAGAAATGGCAGAATTCAATTTGCGTTTGGGAAGAATGGAGACAAGTCAGGCCTTACTTCTTAGGAAGATGAACAGCATCATGAAATACTTCCGACCCAATGATGATGAATAAGTGGTTCAACTTTTTATCTCTTGCGTTTTATTAATGTATGCTTGAACTTATGACTTTGTCCATGTTTGTTTTTGTTATCTTTGGCTCCTTGATAGACAAAAAGGGAGAGTAGTATTATTTTTTTGGATTCATTGTTTGGATTCTATGTTACAACTCTGGACCCTTGGTTTTAGGGGGAGTTGCTTGTTTGTGGTTTGTGCACTTTTCCGTTTAAAAAGTTGTTGTGACTTCGGTTTGTAAGCTTTTCCTTCCAAAAAAAGTTCTATGTTTTAGGGGGAGTATTTTCTGTACTCTTTTATCTTTAAGAAGCTATTTGCTTTGGTTTCTAACACTTTATGCAGGTTTTCTCAAAATAAAATGTTTTGTCAATCAAAGTGCCAAAGGGGGAGATTGTTAATTCTATTTTTGGCATATTTAATTGACAAAAATATTTTATTATTTCCTATTATTTTTTGGCTGGTATGTGTTTAATATGGTTTCCTATTTTGTGTATTCAAACTT
The DNA here is from genome assembly GCF_029168945.1 of Cannabis sativa. Taxonomy (NCBI): domain Eukaryota; kingdom Viridiplantae; phylum Streptophyta; class Magnoliopsida; order Rosales; family Cannabaceae; genus Cannabis; species Cannabis sativa. Next base: position 48,575,388 of record NC_083601.1, read on the forward strand.
GGAAGGAAAGTTGTCTAGCTTTCCTATTTTTGGAAAAAAAAAGGTAAAAATGGTAAGTTTGGTTACCCATTTTGTTTTTATCTAACCAGCTGTATAATCTGACATTGTGTTGAGTTTCCTATTTTCTCAGATCAGATTTCTTGAAGAGAAAACCGGAGCTAAACTTTCCTTTTCTATAAAAGGAAAGTTGTAGTTACTGCCCACGATTCTGTAGGTACAGAAACGGAAATTCTTGGACTGATTGAAGAATTATTTTAGGGAAGTTTCTAGTGGGCTGAGGTCTTGTTCAGACCGAATGTAAGCTGTAAATAAGATGTATATTCATTATAAATACTGTTGGGTTTTATGCCCTAAATAAAACTCATTTCAATATAATCAGATTTACTTATTAATATAGATCAGAAATAACATTTAATGTTGCATGGTTCACATGATTTATTTCATGATTATATGTACATAATGTATGAATTCATCTGAAACCCTTTTCACATACTTGATCCTGTTTATTGTGCTGTCAACACATTGGAAAGTAAACATGACTATGTGAATAAAGTTTCCTAGATTTATCAGACATAGGGTTTTACTGATATGATAATATACAATAGAGTTTACTTGCATTTGGAGAAGTGCTATGTTCTTTCCAGAGCATTGGTTAAAGTAAAGCTCAGGTTGGATGCATGGAGTATGCATCGGAAGGGACCGATATTGAACTTTGACTTAGATTTATTAAACTTACCGTAATATCTATTCAAGTCAATATCGCCTAGTTGATCCTAGATCAAATGTTCTTAATCCTGTTATGATTAGGCTCAATCTCGAGAGGCTATTCGTGTTCTTTGATTTGTTAGTTGAGCCTACATTTAGGTCAGGGTGATACGTACATTTTGGGAACACGGTAGTGCAATTGAGTGGGAGCGCTATCATAAACATGGAATCTATAGCTTCTATCTGGCGAATAGTAAGCAAAGGATGATCTCCTTCGAGCTTGGCCAAACGAACATAAATGGTGGAGTACTCATTTCACATAAGCTGAAATATCATTTATACGGGGTCAAGTGTTTTAAGGAATAAATACATTGTAGGGTGTAATAGTAATTTAATCCCTTTACAGTGTAGATCATTCATATAGAGGATCATTGATCAAATTAGGATTATAACAATGGATAACTAATGATGTGTCTATATGGTGGAACATATAGAGCATTCTATATAACTGAGAGTGCAATTCTAAGTTTTATGCGTGGACTCAACGAAGAATTAATAAGTTAGTGAATTTTAGTGCTAAATTCTTGATCTACTTATTGGAAGCTTGGCTATATAGACCCATGGTCCCCGCACTAGTTGAGATAATATTGCTTGTAAGACTCATGTAATTGGTTTTGATTAATCAATTATAATTCTCAAATTAGACTATGTCTATTTGTGAATTTTTCACTAAGTAAGGGCGAAATTGTAAAGAAAGAGTTTATATGGGCATATTTGTTAATTATGATACTTTGTATGGTTCAATTAATAAATATGATAAATGACAATATTATTTAATAATTATTTATAGTTATTAAATAGTTAGAATTGGCATTTAAATGGTTGAATTTGAAAAATTGGCGTTTTTGAGAAAATCAGATGCAGAAAAGATAAAACTGCAAAATTGCAAAAAGTGTGGCCCAAATCCACCTTGCATGGCTGGCCACTTTTGTAGGGTTTTCCCTCTTCATTATTTTACTGCCAAATAATTCAAACCTAACCCTAGTGGAATGCTATAAATAGATAGTGAAGGCTTCAGGAAATTTACACTAAATTTCTACACTTTTCTTCTGACACTTCTGATTCAGAAAAAACTGAGCCTCTCTCTCTCCCTATCTTTGGCCGAACCCACTTTCTCTTTCTTCTTCCTTCAATTTCGAAAATCCTTAGTGTATGAGTAGTGCCCACACACAGCAAGTGATACCTCAATCATAGTGAGGAAGATCGTGAAGAAAGACTTTCAGCAAGAAGGAGGTTTCAGCATCAAAGATTTAGAGAAAGAGATCCAGGTTCAGATATTGATAATGCTCTGCTACAGAAAGGAATCAAGGGCTAGATATCTGAACGGAAGGAGTCTTTATATTCTGTTGCACCCAATGTAAGCTTTCTTAACGTTATATGTGTTTATTTCATTGTTTTAGAAAGTTCATATTTAGGGTGTTAATAAACATACTTGTGAGTAGATCTAAGATCCTGGTAAAATAAATTCCAACAAATACATCATATAGCAGCTAGGTTTTGTATCTCTTTCATTCACTTTCATATCTTAAGGAAAGAGTGTCTTTGCTATGTAGAGAAGAGTTGTTCGACCCTTACTCTGTTTATTTGTTGTTTGTATTGTCTTGAGTTTGTATTCAAGTCTACAACGAAGAAGAACATCAGTGCACCTTCGGGAGAAGGTATTTACAAGCTTTCGGGAGATTGCTTTTGAAGTCTTGCATCGGGAGGATACAAGCACACCTTCGGGAGAAGGGTTTTACAAGCTTTCGAGAGATTGCTTTTGAAGTCTTGCATCGGGATGATACAAGCACACAACCTTCGGGAGATGGTTGTATAGGCTTTCGGGAGATAGCCTTTAAGCCTTGAATCGGGAGGATTCATGCACTCTTCAAGGTGATCGAAGGGAGTTCGAGCTCTTGGAGTTTTATCAAGATTCGGTTAGTAGGTGGAATACATCAAGCTTGCGGCATATAATAAGAGGGAGTTTATTTATGTATAAGTCAATTACTTTGTATTTTTGATACCGATCTAATGAGTCTTATCTCTGGATGTGGCCTCGTGGACTAGTAACAATCTGAAAGGATTGTTGAAACCACGTTAAAAAATCTTGTGTGTTTTTACTTTTATGCACTGTTTGTTTATCTGGGTTTCTCTGGAGTTACAGAGTTGTATTCTGTAACTACGGAAAAACTGTAACTAGGTTTTGTATCTCCGCATTTAATTAATCACTTAATTAAATAATTAAACTGGGAATATTAAAATACGGAATTTCATATATATTTAAAATAAATAAATTAAAATAAGTTTCAGAAGAAAATACAACTTTCATTAAATAATAAGCTTTATTATTTGGATATTCGATCTCCATTGTTGGTTTTACATAGCTATTGTTTTAGTGAGTAATCCTCCCTAATGGAGGAACGTTCATTAGCAAGTTAGCACTGTTTAATCTCGAAAGATAAGTAATCTTGTAAGTTTTTTATATAGTATTGATCACCCTAATGGTAGCGACTGTATAAGACTTGCAAGAATAGGAAACAATGGTGGAAGCTCATAAGATAGAATAGTCTTGACTCTCGCCTAAACGGGACAACGCGGATTCCAATCTTGATCGAATAAAAGGTTGCTAGAATGTTTATCATTTTAGATGAGCTGACAACTCTATTCAATGGATGGTATCACTAACTCTCGCCTAAACGGGACACTGATATCAGTTTGTTGAAGACCTTGGAAATTATTTAGGATTGTATGTTTTAGTATTTTCACTTATCATTCCTACTTGCTATGTGATTAATAATTTCTGAATTGTGTATGAATTTATATTGAACCATGTTATTTTCTGTTATTAAATTGTAGTTTAATTTCGAATCTTCATTGTTGGTCTAACTTGGTTTGTTTTTCTAATGAGATAAATCCCTAATGGATTTTCACCATTAGACTAACATAATAGTGTTAGATCTCGAAAGTTAAGTATTGTAAATGCAACATCTAGCTGTTCATCAATTGATGACACCTTAGACTAGTATTTACAATATGAAACAAGAAGATTGTATAAATAAGATTACTTTGACTCTAGCTAATCGGAGCATCGTTGGATTCTTATTTAAAATGAAATTATCCTAATTTCTCTTAGCTTATGTTGGAAATTATTTTACCAGGATCTTAAATCTACTCACAAGTATGTTGATTAACACCCTAAATATGAACTTCTAAAACGATTATGAAATAAACACATATAAAGTATGAGAAACTTTACATTGGGTGCAGCGTAATAAAATGTCTCATTCCGTTCAGATCTCTAACCCTTGTATCCTTTCTGTCGCAGAGTATTATCAAGATCTGAACCTGGATCTCTTTCTCTCCTTTTTTTAGTGCTGAAACTCCTTCTTGTTGAATGTCTTTCTTCACGATCTTCCTCACTATGATTGAGGTATCACTTGCTGTGTGTGGGCACTACTCTAATCACTAAGTGGTTTCAAAATTTCAAGGAAGAAGAAGAGAGTATAGGTGGCAGCTAGGGTTTAGAAGAGAAGGCTCATGTTTTTCTCTGAAGGAAAAGTAGAAGTAAAAGTGTAATTTTCGTGAAGCCTTCACTATCTATTTATAGCATTCCACTAGGGTTAGGTTTGAATTATTTGGCATTAAAATAATGAAAATTTCAGATGAAAAAATCTATAAAAGTGGCCGGCCTAGGCAATGTGGATTTGGGCCTCACTTTTTGCAATTTCGCAGTTTTATCATTTCTGCATCTCATTTTCTCAAAAACGCCAATTTTCAAATTCAACCATTTAAATACCAATTCTAACTATTTAATAACTATAAATAATTATTAAATAATATTGTCATTTATCATATTTATTAATTGAACCATACAAAGTATCATAATTAACAAATATGCCCTAAAAACTCTTTCTTTACAATTTCGCCCTTACTTAGTGAAAAATTCACAAATAGACATAGTCTAATTTGAGAATTATAATTGATTAATCAAAACCAATTATATGAGTCTTAAAAGCAATATTATCTCAACTAGTGGGGGGACCATGGGTCTATATAACCGAGCTTCCAATAAGCAGATCAAGAATTTATAACCTAAATTCACTCACTTATTAATTCTTCATTGAATGCACGCATAGAACTTAGAATTGCACTCTCAGTATATAGAATGTTCTATATGTTCCACCATATAGATACATCATTAGTTATCCATTGTTATAATCCTAATTTGATCAATGATCCTCTATATGAATGATCTACACTGTAAAGGGATTAAATTACTATTACACCCTACAATGTATTTATTCCTTAAAACACTTGACCCCGTATAAATGATATTTCAGCTTATGTGAAATGAGTACTCCACCATTTATTTTTGTTTGGTCAAGCTCGAAGGAGATCATCCTTTACTTACTATTCGCCAGATAGAAGCTATAGATTCCATGTTTATGTTAGCGCTCCCACTCAATTGCACTACCGTGTTCCCAAAATGTACGTATCACCCTGGCCCAAAAGTAGGCTTAACTAACAAATCAAAGAACACGAATAACCTCTTGAGATTGAGCCTAATCATAACAGGATTAAGATCATTTGATCTAGGATCAACTAGGCGATAGTGACTTGAATAGATATTACGGTAAGTTTAATAAATCTAAGTCAAAGTTCAATATCAGTCCCTTCCAATGCATACTCCATGCATCCAACCTGAGCTTTACTTTAACCAATGCTCTGGAAAGAACATAGCATTTCTCCAAATGCAAGTAAACTCTGTTGTAGATTATCATATCAGTAAAACCCTGTGTCTGATAAATCTAGGAATCTTTATTCACATAGTCATGTTTACTTTCCAATATGTTGACAACACAATAAACAGGATCAAGTATGTGAAAAGGGTTTCAGATGAATTTATAAATCAAATAGACAAGCAATTGATAAGGTGAACCAAAACATACACAAATGAATGAAAAATACTTCTGTTTCCTTATTGATGTTGAATAAAATGGATTACATTGAAATGGAGTTTTATTTAGGGCATAAAACCCAACAGCTTATTCATTTTGAATTAGCTCAATGACATATCATTGGATGAATGGTCTATAAATCATATAAAGTCATTCTATATTTTTCTTAAGAAATTAAATGACGAATATGATTATATTCCTGAAATTCTATCCCGAAATGAGATAAATTCTCGATCTTAAAATCTCCTACTTGTATGGGCAAATCAACTTAGTGTTAAATTAGTAGTGGTGATCCAAGAAAGAATTACTCATTATACAGTTACACTTTCACAAGTGTTTCATAACCATATTTTCTATCAATGGATTCAAACTGTATGAGTTTAGTATTCTATGACCAGAATCCACTTGCACTATTCTAAGAACTCTTTGAAGTAACTAAACTTAAGTCATCAAAAGATACAACCACGTATTTTAAAAATCTATGGCATTTGTATCTTGTTAATAGTGGTTTTTGACAAGATCATTCTCTGCAAAGAGTTAATATGCCTATATCTACTGAAATTAAGTTCATCTCATTCGCAGATGGATGTACATTCATGTGTGGATATGAGTTTTCGTTGTATTCTTAAAACGATCACTCTAGATTTTACCCTATGCAAAAAGAAATTTGAAATGTTTGAAAAAATTCATGAATTTCTAGCAATGGTGATAAACCATTAAGGTAAGTGGTTAAAGATCTTGCGAACTGATAGGGGTGGAGAAAAAGTTAGTAGATATGCAGTTCAAAGATCATTAATTTGATTTTTGAATTATATCCAAACTTACCTCCCCAGAAATTCGTTTTGCATATTGATGATTAGTTACTAGTCGTTGCCTAAATCCTTCTATGGTAATACAATTTCAGAATGATGCAATGGTTGTATACTTAATGTAAATCATTACTAGATTCATGGATGACCTAATCAAAATCTTAAGAAAAGCCAGAACTGTTAGCCATGGTTTGCATGTTTGTTAGCTATTCTAAGTGATTAGGGGTCGACCATCCCATAGTCATTAGATAAGAAAGTATTTGTTTGAACAAATACTACTTTTCTAAGACAATGACTAAGTCTGAAAATAAAGTAGCAAATAAAGGAGATAATTTTTTTTTATTCCAATAGTGTTCTATCATCTTATTTGACATATGATGATCCCACTGCCTCTGTTGTCTTGACACAACCGAAGAGGTCAATACCATTTAATTTTCTTAGACATAATTCACGGTACCTTGTCGTAGTGGGAGAGTTTCTAGGAACTCACCTTCTTATGACTTGGAAGACACTAGTGATTAAAATCCATTGTAAGTTTAAACAGGTAATGGATTGTCAAGATAAGAAACTAAGAAGAAAGCCAAAAGAACTATGGTTTAATCCATTCACATGGAGTAACCTAAAGTTTTCTATTACAAGGACATAAAAGGAAATTTTCGTTAATAAGTCTATTCAATGGATTTAACAAAACTTCCTGTTCCTAGTATTATAGGTTTGAGTTTATCTAAACCTATGGCTTGTGGTATACCTTGTAATTACTTACTCTAATGCAAGCAACTTACTTTAGTAAGATGCTGAAGCATTTTCTTTCCAATGGCAATCTATAGAAGCTTCACAACTTCTAAGCATAGATTTTATTTATCTAAGGAAAATTCTCAACTATTCCAGAAAAGATAAAGCCATGAAAGAATTTCTTAAATCAACAGTGAGAGGTCTCAGATATGCTTTAGTATGCCTTAGACCAGACACCTGCTCTTGAGTGGGAGTAATGAGTAGGTATCAGATTAATCCAGGAGAGGAACATTGGAAGAGAATCAAGAAAATCTTAAGATTAAGAAGAGGAACTATATGTTAGTCAATAAGGGTGTGTTTAAACTCTTAGACTACACCACATCAAATTTCAAGACTTGCCTTTGTGCTAGAAAGTCTGCTGATAAAATGGTGATTACTCTGGGGGTGGGGTAGTGATTTTGGAGAAGTGTAAAAACCTATCTGAAGTCTCTTAGTCTACCAGAAAGAGACTGAATGTTAAAGTTGCAGGAAAGGTACTTATTCAGTCTAAGGAAAGTTCTATACATTTGTGACACTGTTCCAACTTGCCTTAACTACTAGTGTTACTTCCTGAATAACCAAGAAGTAGTTGCCGAAATTATAGAAACCAGTATCCCAAGAGAGTATACATATAGAGAGGAATTTCACATTATCAATGATTTTGTGATTAAGGAAGAGTAATGGTGGAGAAGAGGTTATGTTTAATTCAACCTGTCAGATCCTATTACGAGGAGTTTACTACTATTACATTTGATTTGTATATCAAGGTTTTGAGATTATTTGAAATGCACATTTGCGGGGAAAGGTACTTATTCGATCTAAGGAAAGTTCTATACATTTGTGACACCGTTCCAACTTGCCTTAACTACTAGTGTTACTTCCTGAATAACCAAGAAGTAGTTGCCGAAATTATAGAAACCGGTATCCCAAGTATACATATAGAGAGGAATTTCACATTATCAATGATTTTGTGATTAAGGAAGAGTAATGGTGGAGAAGAGGTTATGTTTAATTCAACCTGTCAGATCCTATTACGAGGAGTTTACTACTATTACATTTGATTTGTATATCAAGGTTTTGAGATTATTTGAAATGCACATTTGCAGGAAAGGTACTTATTCAGTCTAAGGAAAGTTCTATACATTTGTGACACCGTTCCAACTTGCCTTAACTACTAGTGTTACTTCCTGAATAACCAAGAAGTAGTTGCCGAAATTATAGAAACCAGTATCCCAAGAGAGTATACATATAGAGAGGAATTTCACATTATCAATGATTTTGTGATTAAGGAAGAGTAATGGTGGAGAAGAGGTTGTGTTTAATTCAACCTGTCAGATCCTATTACGAGGAGTTTACTACTATTACATTTGATTTGTATATCAAGGTTTTGAGATTATTTGAAATGCACATTTTGTTTTATATTAGTGCAAGTGGGAGTTTGTTGGGTTTTGTGCCCTAAATAAAACCCATTTTAATATAATCAGATTTACTTATTAATAAAGATCAGAAATAACATTTTATGTTGCATGGTTCACATGATTTATTTCATGATTATATATATAATGTATGAATTCTAATTAAGTCCAGAACATATGAATTTGTTAAAGATTATAGTGTTGTCAGCACAGTGGAATATAATCTTAATTATATGTTCGAAAGTTTATTCCCTGATTTGTCAGAACACTAGATTTAGACTAACATGGTATAATCAGCGATATGTATTCTTACACCTTGGAAAAGTGTTATGTCCTTTCCAGGACATTGGCAAAGTTTACCAGTATCGGATGTATGGAGTATACATCGGAAGGGACCGATATTGAACTTTGATTAGATATATTAGAATTTACCGTAATATCTATTCAATTCAATATCACCTGTTGATCCTATATCAAATGATCTTAATCCTGATATGATTAGGTTCAATCTCAAGAGTTTTATTCGTGTTCTTTGATTTGTTAGTTAAGCCTACTTTTGGGTCAGGGTGATACGTACATTTTGGGAACACGGTAGTGCAATTGAGTGGGAGCGCTAACATAAATATGGAATCTATAGCTTCTATCTGGCGAATAGAAAGTAAAGGATGATTTCCTTCGAGCTTAACCAAACGAAAATAAATGGTGGAGTACTCATTTCACTTAGCTGAAATATCATTTATACAGGGTTAAGTGTTTTAAGGATAAAATACATTGTAGGGTGTTACGGTAATTTAATTTCTTTACAGCGTAAATCATCTATATATAGAGGATCATTGATCACATTAGGGTTATAACAATGGATAACTAATGACGTGTCTATATCATGAAACATATAGAGCGTTCTATATGACTGAGAGTGCAATTCCAAGTTCCAAGTGTGGATTCAATAAGGAATTAATAAGTTAAGGAATTTACTTGGTAAATTCAGTTCGACTTATTGGAAGCTCGGTTATATAGACTCATGGTCCCCATACTAGTTGAGACCATACTGCTTGTAAGACTCAGTTAATTGATTTTAATTAATCAATTATAATTCTAAAAGTTAGACTATGTCTACTTTATGAATTTTCACTAAGCAAGGGCGAAATTGTAAAGAAAAGAGATTCTAGGTTTATTTATTAATTAAAATACTTTATATGTCTAAATTAATAAATATATTAAATGGCAATATTATTTAATAATTATTTTTAAGTTATTAAATAATTAGAATTGGCATTTAAATGGTTAAATTGGAAAATTGGTATTTTTGAGAAAATGGGAATGAGAAATAACAAAATGGGAAAGTTGCAAAGTGAGGCCCAATTTCCTTATATGGGCCGCCCACTATGCATAGGCTTTTACCATTTTATTTTTCCATTATTTTAATGCCACACAATTCTAACCTAAACCTAGAGGGCATTCTATAAATAGAAAGCAATGGCTTCAGGAAACAACACACAATTGCATCTCATTCTTTTCTGAGAGAATTCCTGAGCCGCCACTTTCCTCTCTCTTTTCTTCTCTTCAAAATTTTGAAAATTCCCTTGAGTGATAGAGTAGTGCCCACACACATCAAGTGGTACCTCAATCATAGTATGTAAGACTGTGGAAAATCAGCATCAAAGAAGGAGAGAAGGAGATCCAGATTCAGATCTTGATTATGCTATGCTACAGAAAGGAATCAAGGGCTAGAGATCTGAACGGAAGGAGTCATAATATTCCGCTGCACCCAATGTAAGATTTTCTTAAACTCTTATGTGTTTATTTTCATTGTTTTAGAATTCATATTAGGATGTTAATAAAACATACTTGGTAGTAAATCTAGATCCTGGTAAAATATTTCCAACAGAAGATGGGGAGGAGTTCCTTTTTGAAGGTCCAGGGGAAGGAGAACTGGTTATAGATACTCTTTGGTGTCTAGTTGGACGTCTTCTTACGGGGAGGGTCTCAGATTTCCAGATATTTCAACATTTTATGGCAGATTTGTGGAAGCCAGTCCGGGGTATGTATGTGAAGGAATTGAGTTCTAATCTTTTTCTATTTCAATTCTACCATGAAATGGATATTCATAGAGTGCTTACTGGTAGCCCATGGACTTTTGATCGTAAACATTTAATCCTTGAACGGTTGAAGGAAGGAGACAATCCGAAAAATGGCTAAATTGAATAAGATGGAGATGTGGGTTCAAATTCATGATCTGCAACCAGAATGTATGACGGAGACGGTTGTAAAGGCTGCAGGATCTTACCTGGGAGGCTTTGTTGAATCGAACCCGAATAATTTCTCGGGTGTTTGGAGGGATTTTCTTAGAGTACGAGCAACTTTGTCTTTGGAGACTCCGTTAAAACGGCGTATGAAAATTCAAAAAAAAAAAGATAGTACTGAGGTGTTTTGGGCTACTTTCAAATATGAAAAGATTCCAACCTTTTGTTTTCTCTGTGGTATAATGGGCCACTCCGAACGGTTTTGTGAAAAAGCCTTGGATATACCTCTAGATTCTATCATCAAACCGTATGGGAAATGGATGATAGCTTCATCTCGACGGGCAAACCAGTTGTTTGGTTCAAGGTGGCTCCGGTCAGGTAGGGCGGAGGAGATGAACGACTTTGGTGCTGGAGTGTTTAATGCTGGAGGCGTTAACAGTGGGATTGACCCACATTTTGTGCCAGTTAACAATAGAGGGGGGCCGTCTTTACAGAGAATGATGCATGGAAATATGGCTCAAATTGTGGGTACCACAAATCAAGCAAGACAGGAGTCAAGGGGGGGATATGGGTCAATTGGGAATATAAATATCATATCTCCAAACAATCAGGAGAGTGATACGCTGACTATTTCTGATTTGAAGAGGAGAAGAGTAGAGTTGGGCCTAGGTGATGGGCCGAATCAAGATGCTTTGAATGGAAATATTGGGCCGGTTGGTGAATAGGGGGATTTTGAGCAATTGGAGGTTATGGAACATGATCTTAATGGGCCAAAAAATGGATTGGGGGTGGGTCTTGCTTCGCAGGCCCACCAAGCATTATGAGTACTATAAGTTGGAATTATCGTGGGCTTGGGAACCCACGGGCTTCTCAATTCCTTGAAGACTTAGTGCTTCAAAAGAAACCCAGTTTTGTTTTTGTTTGTGAAACTATATGTAAAAAAGATGTTATTGAGAGGGTTAGAAATTGTTTGGGCGTTGAGGCTTGTTTTAGTGTGGATCCTTTTGGTCGAAAAGGTGGGTTGGCTTTGTTTTGGAAAGTTAAAGAGGAGGCTTCTCTGTTGGGATATTCCAATAATCACATTGATGTGGAAATTTCTCAAGAAGGAACGACAAAATGGAGGCTAACCGGTTTGTATGGAGAACCCAATCGTTCTCTTCGTCATCAAACTTGGACCCTTATTCGCACTCTTCAGAGGAATTCCCAACTTCCTTGGTGCGTTATTGGGGATATTAATAACATTGGGAGTCTTGCTGAATAGAAAGGGGGAGACCTTATCCAAATTCTTTGATTAATGAATTTCAGGAGATGCTTTGTCAATGTGGCTTGGTGGATATGGATCTTACTGGTTACCCCTTCACTTGGGAGAGAAGTCGAGGTACAAGGCGCTGGGTGGAGAGTCGTTTGGATAAAGCCTTAGTGTCTTCTCAATGGCTCAAGACTTTTAATGATGCTACACTTACTACTTGTGAGTTTTCTTCCTCCGATCACACACCTATTCATTTGGAGCCTACTGCCTTCCAACGAAGTCCTGGGATTGCCCACTTTCGGTTTGAAAATTCATGGACTCATGAACCTATGTGTTATGAGATTGTCAATGATTGTTGGAGTAACAATCCTCTTCTCTCTATTCAAGATAAAATAAAGGTCTGTGCTTCTACTCTTGCTACTTGGGGGAAGGAGTTCACGGGTGGTTTTAAGAGAAGAATTGTAGCTAGTAAAAGGCGGATGAGTTTGTTCAAAGAAAAGTCCGATGAACAATCTATACGGTTGTTCCAAGAAGCTCAAGATCAATATTTTGGTGTATTGGCTCAGCAGGACACATTCTGGAAACAAAGGGCCAAACAATTTTGGCTCAGGGATGGAGACAAAAATAGTAAGTATTTTCATGCCATGGCTAGTGCTAGGAAGAGAAGTAATAAAATTCAAAGTTTATCTAATTCGGATGGTGTTAGTTTTAGTTGGAATGGGGGTTTGGAACAACTTATTATTGATTATTTTGTCTCTCTTTACACGGCCGGTTCGGCTGATTATAACCATTTTGTGAGTGGTATTGTGCCTTCTGTATCCGTAGTTCAAAATGCTAAGTTACTTGCTGACTTGACTGATGAGGAAATTAGAGGTTCTATCTTTCAAATGCACCCGGATAAGTCTCCGGGTCCTGATGGCATGGGGCTGGGTTTTTTTTCAAAAACACTGGGATATAGTCGGGGGTGATGTTAAACAATTGGTGAGGAACTTCTTTGATACTAGAAATCTTCCTGGTGGTTTAAATGTAACTAATCTTTTCCTAATCGCAAAAAAGAAGAATCCTTCAGTTATGGGAGATCTCAGACCGATTGCACTTTGCAATGTTCACTACAAGATTGTTTCTAAGGTCTTGTCCAACCGAATGAAAGCTGTTCTTAATCATGTAGTTTCTGAAACTCAAAGCGCTTTTATCCCTGGAAGACTTATCTCTGATAATATCATGGTTGTGTTTGAGATAATGCATTTTTTTTGAAAAGAAAGACTACGGGTAAGAAAGTTTCATGGCTATCGAGTTGGATATGACTAAGGCGTATGATCGTGTCGAATGGTCTTACTTGAGAGCTGTTATGATCCAAATGGGGTTTGATATTCAGTGGGTTGATATGGTTCTTCATTGTGTGTCTACGGTTCAGTACTCGGTGGTTCATGGTGGGCATGTTATGGGTCCTATCACTCCTACCCGTGGTTTAAGACAGGGGGATCCTTTATCCCCATCTCTTTTTATTTTGTGTGCAAAGGGACTTTCAAACTTGATCAACCAGTATGTGAGGAATAATCTTCTTCAAGGCATTCGGGTGGCTAGAGGTGCTCCGATTGTTTCACACATGTTCTTCGCCGATGATAGTTATTTGTTTTGCCAAGCTACACAAGAGGCTGCGACGCATGTTCATAATCTATTGGCTGCCTTTGAAGAGGTTTCGGGTCAGAAAGTGAATGCTAGTAAGTCTTCAATTTTTTTCAGTCCGAACACTAATGCGAGTATCCGTGAGCAAATTTGTGGTACTCGTGGTATGGTAGAGGCAACCGAGGATAGCAAGTATTTGGGGCTGCCCAATATCATTAGTCGTAATAAATCCGCTATTTTGGGATTCTTAAAGGAAAAAGTTAAGAATCGCATTAATAGTTGGGATGGAAAGTTGTTGTCTCGGGCGGGTAAGGAGACTCTCTTAAAGACTGTTGTTCAATCTCTTCCTACATATGCAATGAGTGTTTTCCTCTTACCTTTAAAGACTTGTGATGAGCTCCAAAAGATGATGGCGAAGTATTGGTGGAAGACTTCGACTAGTAGGGGCCGGGGCATAATTTGGATGAGCTGGGAACGCATGGCTAGAGACAAAAAGTTTGGTGGTATGGGTTTTCGTCTCTTACATGAGTTTAATATTGCAATGCTGGCCAAACAGGGATGGCGTTTGTTGATACAACCGAATTCTCTTGTCGGCCGTATTTATAAGGCAAGATACTTCCCTAATGGTGATTTTTTATCGGCTGAATTAGGGGCCAATTCGAGCTTTATTTGGCGTAGTGTATGGAATTCTCAATCTTTGGTTCGTCTTGGGGCTCGTCGTATTGTGGGTACTGGTTTGCAAGTTGATATTCTTTCTCATCCTTGGCTTCCTCACAATGAGAATCCTTATGTGACTACAACTCACCCTGGTCTTATTAATCAACCAGTCTCCTCTCTTTTTATGGTTGATAGTAGGAATTGTGATATTGATCTTATTAAGGATATGTTCAATCAGCGGGACATTGATTTAATCTTAAGTTTGCCAATCAGTTTTACTGCTGTTGAGGATTTCTGGTCTTGGCGTGGGCAAAATTCTGGTGCTTTTTCAGTCAAAAGTGCATACAAAATCCTTGAAGACCAACGAGAAAGGCTGTCAGGTGCTAACACCTCTGGTTTTTGGGTAAAATTATGGCAACTAAAGATACCCAAGAAAGTTAAAAACTTCTTGTGGCGAGTTTGTTCTGCGTGTCTCCCAACTCGAGTTCAACTTCAGATAAAGCGTGTCCCTCTTTCTGTGGTATGTCCGTTCTGTTAGGTTTTATGCCCTAAATAAAACTCATTTCATATAATCAGATTTACTTATTAATAAAGATCAGAAATAACATTTTACGTTGCATGGTTCACATGATTTATTTCATGATTATATGTGTATATAATGTATAAATTCTTTTTAAGTCCAGAACATATGAGTTGGTTAAAGATTATAGTGTTGTCAGCACAGTGGAATATAATCTTAATCATATGTTCAAAAGTTTATTCCCTGATTTGTTAGAACACTGGATTTAGACTGACATGGTATAATCAGCAATAGGTATTCTTACACCTTGGAAAAGTGTTATGTCCTTTCCAGGACATTGGCAAAGTTTACCAGTATCGGATGTATGGAGTTTACATCGGAAGGGACCGATATTGAACTTTGATTAGATATGTTAAAATTTACCGTAATATCTATTCAATTCAATATCACATGTTGATCCTAGATCAAATGATCTCAATCCTGATATGGTTAGGTTCAATCTCAAGAGTGTTATTCGTGTTCTTTGATTTGTTAGTTAAGCCTAGTTTTGTGTCAGGGTGATACGTACATTTTGGGAACACGGTAATGCAATTGAGTGGGAGCGCTAACATAAATATGGAATCTATAGCTTCTATTTGGCAAATAGAAGTAAAGGATGATTTCCTTCGAGCTTAACCAAAGGAAGATAAATGGTGGAGATCTCATTTCACTTAGGTGAAATATCATTTATACAGGGTTAAGTGTTTTAAGGATAAAATACATTGAAGGTGTAGCGGTAACAGTAGTGCCTTTTCAATGTAGATCATCTATATAGAGGATCATTGATCACATTAGGGTTATAACAATGGATAACTAATGACGTGTCTATATCGTGGAACATATAGAGCGTTTCTATATGACTGAGAGTGCAATTCCAAGTTCTAAGTGTGGATTCAATGAGGAATTAATAAGTTAGGGAATTTACTTGGTAAATTCGGTTCGACTTATTGGAAGCTCGGTTATATGGACCCATGGTCCCCATACTAGTTGAGACCATACTGCTTGTAAGACTCAGTTAATTGATTTTAATTAATCAATTAAAATTCTAAAAGTTAGACCATGTCTACTTTATGAATTTTCACTAAGCAAGGGCGAAATTGTAAAGAAAAGAGATTTTAGGTTTATTTATTGATTAAGAGACTTTATATGTCTAAATTAATAAATATATTAAATGGAAATATTATTTAATAATTATTTCCAAGTTATTAAATAATTAGAATTGGCATTTAAAAGGTTAAATTGGAAAATTGGCATTTTTGAGAAAATGGGAATGGAAAATAACAAAATGGGAAAGTTGCAAAGTGAGGCCCAATACCCTTTGTATGGCCGGCCCTATGCATAGGAAATTTTATTTGTAGTTTCCATTATTTTAATGCCATGCAATTCTAACCTAAACCTAGAGGGAATTCTATAAATAGAAAGTGTTGGCTTGAGGAAAAAGACACACATCTTCGATCACTTTGTTTCTCTCAGAAAAAGCCTCACACGCCTCTCTCTCTTTTCTTCTCTCTAAATTTCAAAACTTTGAGTGAATGAGTAGTGCCCACACACATCAAGTGGTATCTCAATCATAGTATGTAAGACTATGGAATTTCTGCATCAAAGAAGGAGAAAAGAAGATCCAGGTTCAGATCTTGGTGATGCTCTGCTACAGAAAGGAATCAAGGGCTAGACATCTGAACGGAAGGAGTCATATTATTCCGCTGCACCCACTGTAAGGTTTTCTAACTTTATATGTGTTTATTTTCATTGTTTTAGAATTCATATTAGGTTGTTAATCCAACATACTTGTTAGTAAATCTAGATCCTGGTAAAATAATTTCCAACAACTAGCACCAGAGCCATGGTAATGATTTACTTTCATGTAATATGAATTAAAACGATGATTGCATGTTTCTGTGTTGATTTGGATGGTTTCATGTTGGTTTATGTGCTTATGTGATGAATGTATGTGTTGTACGAAATTTTTCCATGAAATATGTTTTTTCATTTTTTGAAAATATTTTATTTGGATTCCTTGTGAAAAATTAAGCAATTTTGTTTTTTACAGAACTCGATTCCGATAAAAATTGAGAAAGTTATGAATTTTGGAAAATCGAGATTCAAGGCTGTCAAGGGTGGTGCTCATGCGCACGAGACCCTCGGATCAGCCTCCCCATCCGCGCGCGTAAGCCTGGGCGTGCACCCTGCATCCGCCCCATGACGACCCTGCAAACGCCGACGTTTCTCGGCGCCTTGGTCCCTGTCCGCGCGCGTAGGAGGCTGCGTGCAGCCTTCCTGGGCTGCACGTGCAGCCTCCTGGGCAGTTTCCCAAAAAGTTGTGATTTTTGGGGTTTTTCCCCAAAAATCTAATTTTTTCATGGGATTGTTTCCCAAAATTCATTTTTCCTATTTTAAATATTTCTAAATTGAAATGTTTCTATTTTTAAATATTTTCAATTTAGAATTTTTCCAATTTTTTAAATATTTCTATTTTGGAATGTTTCCAATTTTAAATATTTCCTATTATGGTCAGATTTAAAAATTCGTTAATTTCTTTAATATTTATTTATTATTTAATTATAAGATTAGATATTTTGATATTTAAGATATTTTAAATTAAAAGATAACTTTGTCTTTTTATTTAAAATATTATATTAAAATTATCTTGTATGACAAATTAAATAATCAATAAATTTGAAATTAACATAGATATTTTTATAGATATACTTACCATAATGTTTTTCAAATTCAAAAATTTGTTATTTTGTTAAATATTTAATTATTTATAAATTATAAGTTTAAAAATGATATTTTTTTCTATATATATCATTTTTTTCCTTATTAGAAATTTATAAATCATATCTTAAATATTTAAATAACATAGATATTTTTGTAGAGATTTGAATATTGCTTAATTTGAGATATTTTGACATATAATTATGGTAATTATTATTCATTTATTATTTTATTCCTAAAATAATAATTATCTAACCAAATCTATTTTAAAATTGGTTTATTTTATTAAATTATAAGATCTGAAAGTGATATTGAAGATTCTTTCCTTTCAAATCATTGATCTTATTAGATATTTAATTTAATTTGATTCAAATAAACCTAGATATTTTTAAATTAGTTTCCTTTATTTGGTTAGTTTAAGAATAATAATTTAATTATATTAATATCTTATTTCACATCTGTTACATGGACAATGTTTGTTTATTTATATTGTTTATTCAAAAACTTTTTTAACAAACCTATTATTTATCTGATCTAAATTGCTATGATTAACTTGTTGACAGATCCAATGATCTGATTTTAATCATAGTCCAATTGACGATAGATCTTATAAATAATTTGTAACAGGTAAATTTTGTACTTCTTTCATCTGTGTAAACCTAGTAACATGATAGGGCCCATCCAAATCATTTGACCTGTGTGAGCCAATATGTTTGCTTTTGGGCTTAGATGCATATAGGAAGCCCATTTAAGTTTTTACTAAGTAAATGGACTAGGTTGCTAAAATAAATTTTGACATAAGGAAATTTATTTAGGCCCAATTAGATTTGGGCTTATTTAATGAATAACAATTGTTTATTTTAAGGTTAAATTCCTCTCTTTTGGGCCTTGTGTGAGAGTTGGGGGCCATAGAAGTGGGTACGACATACTGAACCCAGCTCCCCCTCACATGAACTACCCCAATTGTGAAGGCCCATTTGCCTTATTTAAATAATTGTATTAGGTTAATTATATTAGTCTATGTGACAGTCAGTAGTCCTGTGATCCGTATGGGGAAATACCGGGTAAGCTGTACAATCCCACATCGCCTGGGGAAGGTCAAGTGGGATGATTCTGAGGCTGTGTGGGTATGGGACTACACAGTTGAAGAGAGCTTAAATGGATTGATTGATACTACCTATATCAACAAGGTGCATTGTAACACCCTAACTACCATAGGCGTATTACGTGATTTTTAAACGTACTGTGCAGCTCGTTGCTAATCAACGAGGTTTATGGAAAAACGTGATTAATTAAAATTTTGCTTTTTAATTAAACTTATAAAACAATATTACAAAAGACTCGGGATCCCGATTATAAAATTATTTACAAAAAGTTTTAACTGTTTAACTGTTACATAAAATAAAGGTCGTCTAACGACCAGTTACAAAAATCAGCCTTGCTGTCCCGAGGATCGTACGCTCCAGGCCTAACCGCCCCGACATGTACAATCTCATAAGCTCGCTCACGGTCCATCAGCTTTAGCCTTGCCTTTACCTACACATAAACGTAAACTGTGAGTCGACAGACTCAGTAAGAAAAGCATAATAATACTCATACATAATTCTAACTGCCGTGTCCAACACGATACTGAGTCCCGCTACTGCCATGTCCAACATGGTACTGAGCCACTACTGCCATGTCCAACATGGTGCGAGTTTGAACGTTCACGGGGACGGTACTATTGACAAGTATCCTCCGATCGGTCGAAACCGGTCATACTCCATTGCTTGGTCATACTCCAGCCTGTACCAACGGGATAGGTCAATAGCACGGAACCACCAACCAAATGTCAGTCTGATCGGTCGAACCAGTCATACTCCGGCTGCTGGTCATACTCCAGCCTGTACCGACGTGACAGGGTTGGATGGTTCGAAGCCTATATACATAACTAATGTAATCTAACAGGCTTCCTACATGCACGCTAAACATGTATTCTACATATGCATATTGTTATACTAATCTTACCTGGATTCCGAATTCAGGTGTGCCGGTCAACCTGACTGGAACTGTAGCTGAGTGGCGGATTACTGGCTCCTAAACCATAAAAATCACAACGCTATAAGTGACACGCTAAATCACTTCCCGGGGACTTAAACTAGGAACTAAAAGTTTCCCTATCGATAAAAAGCATGGCAATACCCCTAAAAACATAAAAACGAGGAAAACTAGGGTTTCTGAAAATTCCCCAACCGGTAGACCGGTTGCCCAACCGGAATTCCGGTTCTGGGAAATTCAGGACCCTCATTCGGA
Organism: Cannabis sativa; assembly: GCF_029168945.1. Classification (NCBI taxonomy): domain Eukaryota; kingdom Viridiplantae; phylum Streptophyta; class Magnoliopsida; order Rosales; family Cannabaceae; genus Cannabis; species Cannabis sativa. Next base: position 48,595,429 of record NC_083601.1, read on the forward strand.
ATTCCGGATGCACAACCGGAATTCCGGTTCCTCGCAGGCAGCAACATCAAATTTTCATAACTCGACCAATTCAACCCCAAATTGATTCAAACTTTCCAGACCTGTTCTAAACCTTCCCTAGAACATTTCTAAGGCCTCAATTTAACCCAGAAAACACCGAAACAAAAATCACCATTGGAGCTCAAGCTTTGAGTTCCAAACTCAAACTTGAGCAAATCTAAACAACATGCATACCAAGCAGCTTAATTCTACTTAAACATGCTTAAAATAGCTTCTGAAATCAAGTAAAAACATACACAACAACCCAGCAACAGATTCACAATAATTTCACTAAAATCACATATTTAAGCTTAAAAAATTCCAAACCTTGAACAACACAACTAGCATGCATTAAAACCTATAAAATCCATTCAATTAGAACTTAATTAAGCTACTGTAAACAACAATTAAGCACAACAACAAACAGCCATACAAACTAACATGCAACCTACCATTTTTACTTCAAAAACGTCAAGAACACAAAGAAAGGTTGAGAACCACTTACTAGCAACTAAGGATCACAAAATCTACACAAGAAGGACTTGAATCTCCAAGAAAAACTCCTCCTCCTTGCTGCTCAAAGAGGGCCGAAAAGAGAGAGGCTTGAGAGAGTTTCTTTTTTCAAAATTTTCTATTTTCTACACTTAGTATAATTTTTGTAAAAATTGGAAAATAAAATAAAGCCACTTATCTCATTTACTTCAGCCAATAAAATAAACAAATAACATTTATTTTTCAAATAAACAAGTCACTAAAAGACAAAAAGTCATTGGGGCAAAAAGACCATTTTGCCCCTCCATTCTAAAATCACATAAAAATCACTAAAGGGGTATTTTTGGGACATTCTAAATTCCCGGCCATTCCCGACATTCCCAATGTCTAAAACCCGTCCCCAAACTACTAACATACTAAGTTGTGATTTCTACTGAGCCAAACGTCGAGTTCCAAAATACGAGACATAGGAAATGCAAAATATGAAAACTACTGAATAACATAACCATGCATTTCTGAATTCCATAAATAACAGTAATAAATTATTTAAATAGCTATAAATAATTTCATAATTAATCATAAGCAACTGCTAATTTCCAAATTAACTAAGCGGGCTTTACAACTATCCCCCCCTTAAAAGGATTTCGTCCCCGAAATCTAACCTGAATAACTCTGGATATCGAGCTCTCATATCTGACTCTAGCTCCCAGGTGGCTTCTTCCACCTTACTATTTCTCCAGAGAACCTTGACCAATGCTATGGTCTTATTCCGAAGGACTTTATCCTTTCTATCCGGGATGCGCACCGTTGTTCCTCATAGGTCATGTACGGTACGTAGCTCAAGACTCTCATAACTGAGTATATGAGAAGGATCTGAAACGTATTTTCTCACCATCGAGACATGGAATACGTTGTGAAGCTTCGATAAAGGCTGGAGGCAATGCTAACCGATATGCCACTTGACCTATCTTCTCGAGAATCTCGAAAGGTCCTGTAAATCTAGGGCATAACTTGCCTCTTTTCCCGAAACGTTTAATCCCCTTCATCGGAGATACCCGTAAAAACACATGTTCCCCTACTTGGAACTCAACATCTCTGCGTTTCGGATGCTCGCGTAACTCTTCGTCTGCTCTCCGTGAGGCAAGCATTCTAGCTTTTATCTTTTCTATCGCCTCATTGGTCCGCTGTACTGACTCAGGACCTAGGTATTTCCTCTCCCCTGCCTCATTCCAGTGGATAGGGGATCTACATTTCCTACCGTACAACAGTTCATAGGGGGCCATCCCTATCGTACTCTGATAACTGTTGTTATAAGAAAATTCTATCAACGGTAGATACTTATTCCATGAGCCTTCAAAGTCCATAACACAGGCTCTCAACATATCCTCCAATATCTGAATTGTCCTTTCGGACTGACCATCTGTCTGAGGATGGAATGCTTGTCTTGAATTTCGGCTTTGTACCCATTGCCCGTTGCAAACTTTGCCAAAATTTGGAGGTGAACTTCGGATCCTGTCCGAAACTATAGACTTCGGTACCGTGAAGTCTCACTATCTCTACGACATATAACTGCGCCAAGCTGATCCACTGTAAATGTTGTTCTAACCGGCAGAAAATGAGCAGATTTCGTAAATCGATCCACCACTACCCAGATGGAATCAAATAAACCCGTGGTCCTAGGTAACCCGACCACAAAATCCATCGTAATATCTTCCCATTTCCATTCTGGTAGGGTTAGAGGCTGCAACAACCCTGCTGGTCTCTAATGTTCAGCCTTAATCTGCTGACAAGTGAGGCATCTCGATACGAATTCTACCAAATTCTTCTTCATACCGCTCCACCAGAAGTACGGTTTCAAATCTTGGTACATCTTAGTGGTGCCGGGATGCAGAGAATACGGGGTAGAATGAGCCTCCTCAAAGATCTCATTTCTAAGTTCCACACTGTTCGGGACACAAACCCTAGCTTTATACAAAAGCATTCCACTATCTGATACTGAAAAGTCCTTGGCTTGACCAGCCAACACCTCATCTCGGATCTTCACTAACTCCGGATCTGTCATCTGAGCGACTTTTATTCTTTCCAACAGATTAGATTGCAGCGTTAAGTTGTGAAGCTGACCTACCACAAACTCAATGCTGGATCTAACCATGTCCTTCGCTAGCTGAGGTGAGATCTGAACCATACTAGCTATTTGCCCGGGACCCTTTCTGCTCAGAGCATCTGCCACTACATTGGCCTTTCCGGGATGATAGAGGATCTCACAATCGTAATCCTTCACTAATTCCAACCAACGTCTTTGTCTCATGTTCAAATCTTTCTGAGTAAAGAAATACTTGAGACTTTTATGGTCGGTATAGATCTCACACTTCTCTCCATAAAGGTAATGCCGCCAAATCTTCAGTGCAAAAACCACTGCGGCCAATTCTAAATCATGAGTCGGGTATCGCTGTTCATAATCCTTTAACTGACGGGAGGCATAAGCGATAACCTGGTCGGCTTGCATCAATACACACCTCAAACCCTGTTTGGATGCGTCACAGTAGACTACGAACTTCTCCTTGTCCGAAGGCAAAGCTAGCACCGGAGCAGTAATCAACCTCTGTTTTAGCTCCTGAAAGCTAGCTTCGCACTTATCTGACCAAATAAATCTCTGATTTTTCTTTGTAAGTTCGGTTAGGGGCATTGAAATTTTAGAGAACCCTTCGACGAACCTACGGTAGTACCCAGGTAAACCCAAGAAGCTTCTGATCTCTGTCACTGTCTTCGGTCTCGGCCAATCCCTGACGGATTCAATCTTCCCGGGATCCACCTTGATCCCATCTTTACTCACAATGTGCCCTAGGAAGGACACCTGAGACAACCAGAACTCACATTTCTTGAACTTGGCGTAAAGCTTATGTTCTCGAAGTCGTTGCAGTACCATCTGAAGATGTAACTCATGCTCCTCTTCTGATTGAGAGTACACGAGGATGTCGTCGATAAACACAATCACACAGATATCGAGGAAATCCTTGAATACTCTATTCATCAGGTCCATGAATGCTGCAGGAGCATTGGTTAGTCCGAATGACATAACCAGAAATTCGTAATGTCCATACCTAGTGCGGAAAGCCGTCTTTGGGATGTCCTCCTCTCGGATTCTCAACTGATGATAACCCGAACGGAGATCAATCTTAGAAAAGACCGTCTTCCCCTGAAGCTGATCGAACAAATCATCGATCCTAGGTAATGGATATTTATTCTTCACTGTTAGCTTGTTCAACTCCCTGTAGTCGATGCACATCCTCATAGATCCATCCTTCTTCTTGACGAACAAAACTGGGGCTCCCCAGGGTGACACACTGGGCCGAATGAACCCTATGTCAAGCAACCCTTGGAGCTGAATCTTTAATTCCTTAAGTTCAGCTGGGGCCATTCTGTACGGGGCTTTGGACACCGGTTCCACTCCTGGTGCCAAGTCTATCACGAAATCAATCTCCCGCTGAGGTGGTAACCCTGGAAGTTCTTCGGGAAAAACATCCAAAAATTCCCAAACCACCCTGATGTCCTCTGGCCGAATGGTATCTGGCCGAGTGGTGTCCACCAACACGGCCAGAAACCCTAAGCAACCGCCGTGCAATAATTCTCTCGATGACATAGCCGAGATTACCGGGATCCGAGATCCCTGAACTGAACCAACAAATACAAACGGTTCTTCACTTTCCGGTTGGAAGACCACCATCTTCCTTTTACAGTCAATGCTCGCCGAATATTTAGATAGGAAATCCATTCCTAAAATAATATCGAATTCGACTAAACTCATCTCTATCAGATCAGCGCTTAACTCTCTACCATCTATCCTGATCGGCATAGACCTAATCCACCTATTGGAGATAACCAATTCTCCGCCAGGTAACAGGGTTCCAAACCCTGATTCATAACTATCATACGGTCTACCCAATTTACTAAAGACTCTGGCCGCCACATAAGAATGTGTAGCCCCAGAATCAAACAGCACTGAATATAGCGAGTTGTTAATAAAAAGGCGGACTGTGACAAGCGATGGGTGGCATCTGTATCGGCTGCGTGATAGCGAACACCACTGGGCCGGAGTGGGTATCGCTGGAGCTCGCGGTGCCTCTGGTCGGAGCTGGGGACAGTCCCTCTTGAAGTGTCCGGGCATGCCACAATGAAAGCATCCCTGACCTTTACACTCGCCCCGATGGTGCCTTTTGCAGCTAGGGCACTCGGGATAGGAGAATCGGGTCTCAGTACCACCAGGACGACTCCCTCTGCTCTGGTTCCCCCGGAACCTCTTGTTCTGACTCGAGCCACTGGAAGCAGCGGGTGCTCTCTTCCTCTGATCAATGGCCGAACCACTACTCCCCTGCTTTATGCTTTGATGCGGGAGGGGTGGGAGCTCGCCACTCACCGAGATCTTGGGCGGTGCGACATACACCCCACTGCGCCCTCAGCTCGCAGTGCCTTCTCCACCATCTGAGCATAAGTGGTGCTGTCGTCGGTGGTGATCATCAGGTCATGCCTGATCCTGGCATTCAACCCTTCCAGATACTTCTCCTTTTTGCTGAAGTCGGTCGGCACAATTCCCGAGGCTAGCCTCGCCAACCAATCAAACTGAGTAGTATACTCAGTGACGCTCATGTTCTCACGCTGGGTCAGGTGAGCGAACTCTTTCCTCTTGGCGCTTCTAACCGCCTCATTGTAATACTTTGCGTTGAAGAGTTCCTGGAACCTTTCCCAGGTCATGGTGGTGACGTCATGGATCTGAGACACCATGTCCCACCAGACCAACGCGTCCTCCTGGAACTGAAATGTGGCGCACACCACTCTGTCGTTACCGGTGACACCCATGAAATTCAGAATCTTGGTGATCACCGTCAGCCATTGCTCGGCTTTCATTACGTTCGGACCTCCCAGGAAAACCGGAGGTGCTTGCTTCCGGAACCGCTCATACAGAGGTTCCAATCTATGGGCCGCCACCACTATCTCGGCACAGCCGGCGGGGGCGGTGCCACTTTGGAACTACGGGCCTTTGGAGGCTGCCGGGAGCACCCTGCCGTCTCAACCTGCGAGATCTCGAGGTCTTGTTCTTCTATCCGGGCTTGCATCTCCGCAAACCGTAACTCCCGGTCCCGGGCTCCCTGATCGGCTGAGGGAGCCTGGGCAGCCTGTGGCGGGTTCTCATCACCCCGGCCACGAGCCCTGCCTCGGGGACCTCTACCTCGGCCCCTAGCAGGTGGGGGAAACTGGGCTCCCTGTCCTTGGTTCGACCCTACGGAGTTGCCCTGACTCCTGGTAGTTCGCCTGGCGTCCATCTGATTAGAACCGCCTGCGAAACCAAGAGTTGGCATATCAGGTCGTATTCAAGGAGAGCTTACAATGCCGCTTAATTTGGAAATTTAAAAAAAAAAACAAAACATGCGCCTATTCTACTATCAGGCTACTAACATGCTTCCTAACAGGCTTTTCTTTTCATAACTAAATAAAATAAACTATTAAAGCAATAAAGGCTTACTGAACCGTGAAACGAGCTAACTGCTGAAGATGATTGTACATGTCGTGACGATCTTCAGAAGACAACCTGGCGGCTCTGATACCAAATTGTAACACCCTAACTACCATAGGCGTATTACGTGATTTTTAAACGTACTGTGCAGCTCGTTGCTAATCAACGAGGTTTATGGAAAAACGTGATTAATTAAAATTTTGCTTTTTAATTAAACTTATAAAACAATATTACAAAAGACTCGGGATCCCGATTATAAAATTATTTACAAAAAGTTTTAACTGTTTAACTGTTACATAAAATAAAGGTCGTCTAACGACCGATTACAAAAATCGGCCTTCTTGTCCCGAGGATCGTACGCTCCAGGCCTAACAGCCCCGACATGTACAATCTCATAAGCTCGCTCACGGTCCATCGGCTTTAGCCTTGCCTTTACCTACACATAAACGTAAGCGCGGGTCGACGGACTCGGTAAGAAAAGCATAATAATACTCATACATAATTCTAACTGCCGTGTCCAACACGATGCGAGTCCCGCCACTTGCCATGTCCAACATGGTACTCGGCCACTCTTGCCATGTCCAACATGGTGCGAGTTTTGAACGTTCACGGGACGGTACTATTGACAAGTATCCTCACGATCGGTCGAAGCCGGTCATACTCATTCTTGGTCATACTCCGGCCTGTCTGACGGGATAGGTCAATAGCACGGAACCACCAACCAAATGTCGGCTTGATCGGTCGAGCCGGTCATACTCCATTCTTGGTCATACTCCGGCTGTCTTGACGTGACAGGGTTTGATGGTTCGAAGCCTATATACATAACTAATTTAATCTAACAGGCTTCCTACATGCACGCTAAACATGTATTCTACATATGCATATTGTTATACTAATCTTACCTGGATTCCGAATTCAGGTGTGCCGGTCAACTTATTTAGGCTAGGCGAGTGGCGGATTACTGGCTCCTAAACCATAAAAATCACAACGCTATAAGTGACACGCTAAATCACTTCCCGGGGACTTAAACTAGGAACTAAAAGTTTCCCTATCGATAAAAAGCATGGCAATACCCCTAAAAACATAAAAAACGAGGACAACTAGGGTTTCTGAAAATTCCCCAACCGGTAGACCGATTGCCCAACCTAATTAGGTTGCGGGAAAGTCGGGACCCTCATCCGGAATTCCGGATGCACAACCGGAATTCCGGTTCCTCGCAGGCAGCAACATCAAATTTTCATAACTCGACCAATTCAACCCCAAATTGATTCAAACTTTCCAGACCTGTTCTAAACCTTCCCTAGAACATTTCTAAGGCCTCAAGCTAACCCAGAAAACACCGAAACAAAAATCACCATTGGAGCTCAAGCTTTGAGTTCCAAACTCAAACTTGAGCAAATCTAAACAACATGCATACCAAGCAGCTTAATTCTACTTAAACATGCTTAAAATAGCTTCTGAAATCAAGTAAAAACATACACAACAACCCAGCAACAGATTCACAATAATTTCACCAAAATCACATATTTAAGCTTAAAAAATTCCAAACCCCTAACAACACAACTAGCATGCATTAAAACCTATAAAATCCATTCAATTAGAACTTAATTAAGCTACTGTAAACAACAATTAAGCACAACAACAAACAGCCATACAAACTAACATGCAACCTACCATTTTTACTTCAAAAACATCAAGAACACAAAGAAAGGTTGAGAACCACTTACTAGCAACTAAGGATCACAAAATCTACACAAGAAGGACTTGAATCACCAAGAAAAACTCCTCCTCCTTGCTGCTCAAAGAGGGCCGAAAAGAGAGAGGCTTGAGAGAGTTTCTTTTTTCAAAATTTTCTATTTTCTACACTTAGTATAATTTTTGTAAAAATTGGAAAATAAAATAAAGCCACTTATCTCATTTACTTCAGCCAATAAAATAAACAAATAACATTTATTTTTCAAATAAACAAGTCACTAAAAGACAAAAAGTCATTGGGGCAAAAAGACCATTTTGCCCCTCCATTCTAAAATCACATAAAAATCACTAAAGGGGTATTTTTGGGACAATCTAAATTCCCGGCCATTCCCGACATTCCCAATGTCTAAAACCCGTCCCCAAACTACTAACATACTAAGTTGTGATTTCTACTGAGCCAAACGCCGAGTTCCAAAATACCGGGCACCGGAAATGCAAAATATGAAAACTACTGAATAACATAACCATGCATTTCTGAATTCCATAAATAACAGTAATAAATTATTTAAATAGCTATAAATAATTTCATAATTAATCATAAACAACTGCTAATTTCCAAATTAACTAAGCGGGCTTTACATGCATCTTGTTTTTCGGTAGCCCATCATGAAAGAACTCCACAGTTAAGCGTGCTTGGCTTGGAGCAATTTCAAGGATGGGTGACCTCCTGGGAAGTTTTCCCAGGATGCGTGTGAGTGAGGAAAAAACACGCTGGAAACACTCGTGTTGGTCTGTAGGGTCAGTCATCAATCCAGGAAGCAGCCAGAGTGGCGTACTCGTGTATAAGAGCCATTATTTCGTGGGTGGAAGGACCCAATGGAGGCTTGAAGCGGGGACGTTACAAATGGTATCAGAGCCTTGACCCAGCCGGAAGTGTGGTCGACGAGGATGTCGGACCCCATAAGGGGGGGTGATTGTGACAGTCAGTAGTCCCGTGATCCGTAAGGGGAAACACTGGGTAAGCTGTGGAATCCCACACTGCCTGGGGAAGGTCAAGTGGGATGATTCTGAGACTATGTAGGTATGGCACTACACAGTTGAAGAGAGCTTAAATGGAATGATTGGTACTACCTATGTCAACAAGGTGCATCTTGTTTTTCGGTAGCCCATCTCGAAAGAACTCCACAGTTAAGCGTGCTTGGCCTGGAGCAATTTTAGGATGGGTGACCTCCTGGGAAGTTTGCCCAGGAAGCGTGTGAGTGAGGACAAAGCACACTGGAAACACTCGTGTTGGTTTGTAGGGCCAGTCGTCAGTCCATGAAGCAGCCAAAGTGACGCACTCGTGTATAAGAGCCATTCATTCCGTGGGTGTAAGGGCCCAATGGAGGCTTGAAGCGGGGACGTTACAAATGGTATCAGAGCCTTGACCCAGCCGGAAGTGTGGTCGACGAGGACGTCGAACCCCGTAAGGGGGGGTGATTGTGACAGTCAGTAGTCCTGTGATCCGTATGGGGAAATACCGGGTAAGCTGTACAATCCCACATCGCCTGGGGAAGGTCAAGTGGGATGATTCTGAGGCTGTGTGGGTATGGGACTACACAGTTGAAGAGAGCTTAAATGGATTGATTGATACTACCTATATCAACAAGGTGCATCTTGTTTTTCGGTAGCCCATCATGAAAGAACTCCACAGTTAAGCGTGCTTGGCTTGGAGCAATTTCAAGGATGGGTGACCTCCTGGGAAGTTTTCCCAGGATGCGTGTGAGTGAGGACAAAACACGCTGGAAACACTCGTGTTGGTCTGTAGGGTCAGTCATCAATCCAGGAAGCAGCCAGAGTGGAGTACTCGTGTATAAGAGCCATTATTCCGTGGGTGGAAGGACCCAATGGAGGCTTGAAGCGGGGACGTTACAAATGAAAATTGTGACAGTCAGTAGTCCCGTGATCCGTAAGGGGAAACACTGGGTAAGCTGTGCAATCCCACACCGCCTGGGGAAGGTCAAGTGGGATGATTATGAGACTATGTAGGTATGGCACTACACAGTTGAAGAGAGCTTAAATGGATTGATTGGTACTACCTATGTCAACAAGGTGCATCTTGTTTTTCGGTAGCCCATCTCGAAAGAACTCCACAGTTAAGCGTGCTTGGCCTGGAGCAATTTTAGGATGGGTGACCTCCTGGGAAGTTTGCCCAGGAAGCGTGTGAGTGAGGACAAAGCACACTGGAAACACTCGTGTTGGTTTGTAGGGCCAGTCGTCAGTCCATGAAGCAGCCAAAGTGACGTACTCGTGTATAAGAGCCATTCATTCCGTGGGTGTAAGGGCCCAATGAAGGCTTGAAGCGGGGACGTTACAAATGGTATCAGAGCCTTGACCCAGCCGGAAGTGTGGTCGATGAGGACGTCGAACCCCGTAAGGGGGGGTGATTGTGACAGTCAGTAGTCCTGTGATCCGTATGGGGAAATACCGGGTAAGCTGTACAATCCCACATCGCCTGGGGAAGGTCAAGTGGGATGATTCTGAGGCTGTGTGGGTATGGGACTACACAGTTGAAGAGAGCTTAAATGGATTGATTGATACTACCTATATCAACAAGGTGCATCTTGTTTTTCGGTAGCCCATCATGAAAGAACTCCACAGTTAAGAGTGCTTGGCTTGGAGCAATTTCAAGGATGGGTGACCTCCTGGGAAGTTTTCCCAGGATGCGTGTGAGTGAGGACAAAACACGCTGGAAACACTCGTGTTGGTCTGTAGGGTCAGTCATCAATCCAGGAAGCAGCCAGAGTGGCGTACTCGTGTATAAGAGCCATTATTCCGTGGGTGGAAGGACCCAATGGAGGCTTGAAGCGGGGACGTTACAGTCTAACCTAATTAAAATTGAATTAGTAACATAATTAACTTTTAAAATATATGAAATTTATTTTTCATGTAATATTTTAAAGTTAATTTTAGAAAAACATTCAGTCAATGATATATTCTAAATAGTTATTTCTAGTACTAGTTATTATTTCTAATATTAAATAGGAAAATATCATTGATTGTGAAATTAATTGTCTCATAATTAATTTTGGTACAATCTAAGTTTAGCATATTTTCCTAGTATTAAACTAGAATTAATAATTAAGTTTCCTTTATACTTAATTATTTATTTCTTAAATTTAATACATTTAATTAAATTAAAAATTTTAATATATAAGTTGATTTTCATCATGATACTTTAATATTATTATTTTCATGTTATTTAATTAAAGTTAAAAATTATTTTAAGTTTGGAATCTTATTTCAGAATAACTTAAGTTTGAATAATTTTCAAAATATATTTTATTTTATTTTATTAATCATTTTCCCAAAAATTTCGAAATTACATCACCTTGATGCAGAAATTTTGAATTTTATTTAAAAAATAGATTAAAGTTGAAAATTATTTATTTAATTTTGGACAAACTTAAATCATTGATTTTTTCATTTAATGATTAATTAAAATAAATGAACTAAAATATATTATAATTAGAAATTGAATTAATTAGTCCAAGAAAGTCTAGATAGATATTATCTGTTTTGCTTGAAGTATTTTTCTAGTGTATTTAATTAAATAGAAAATTAATATTTAAGTTGATTTTTTAATCATGATACTTAAATATTTGAAATTTTTCTTAGATATTTAATTAAATAGGAAAATTATATTTTTTGTTGAAAATTAATTTTTATTAATTTTGGGCCAACATAAAATTAGAGTAATTTTCCACGATTTATTTTATTTTATTTTAAATCATTTTCGAAATGCAATATATATTTATAGAAAATTAAATTTGAAGTTGTAAATTAATTTAAATTAATTTTGAAACAACTTAAATTGAATAATTTTCTGAATATTTATGGAAATTATTACTAAGATGGAAATAATTCACGTTATTTCATATCCATCTAAGTATAATTTATAAATATTAAATTAAAATTTATATTTGGAATTTTTCATTCTAAATTAGAACTTTTAATTAAATAAATATATATTTAAAATAAATGGATTAAAATAAATATTAGAAGAAAATACAACCCTTCATTAAATAATGAGCTTTATTATTATAAGGATATTCGATCTCCATTGTTGGTTTTACATAGCTATTGTTTTAGTGAGTAATCCTCCCCAGTGACGAAGCCAGAAATTTAGTTGAGTGAGGGCTTGAATAAATATTAAGTCAAAACTAATAAAAATAATGATAAATGTATCTTTCAAATTTTCATCTTCAACAAAGTAAAATAATACTATTGACAAAAATAAAATAAAATATTGTCAATGGTATTATTTTATTTTTTAATAAAGTATTATTTTTTTATTATTTGTATTGGACTACTTTTAAAATGGACTTGATTAGAATAAGAGTAGGCTCATGAATCATGATTAAGATATTGAGTGAGAGCTTTTGTGAATTGTACTTTAATAAATTAAGTAAAATGAATTAATATATGTATATATCTACATATAAAAAATTTGATGTATATATTTGAGTGAGGGCTTTAGCCCACATATGGGCTAAAGTCCCTCCGTCCCTGATCCTCCCTAATGGAGGAACGTTCATTAGCAAGTTAGCACCGTTTAATCTCGAAAGATAAGTAATCTTGTAAGTTTTTTATATAGTTTATGACCACCCTAATGGTGGTGACTGTATAAGACTTGCAAGAATATGAAACAATGGTGGAAGCTCATAAGATAGAATAGCCTTGACTCTCGCCTAAACGGGACAACGCGGATTCACATCTTGATCGAATAAAAGGTTGCTAGAATGTTGATCATTTTAGATGAGCTGACAACTCTATTCAATGAATGGTAGCTTTGACTCTCGCCTAAACGGGACACTGATATCATTTTGTTGAAAACCTTGGAAATTATTTAGGATTGTATGTTTTAGTATTTTCACTTGTCATTCCTACTTGCTATGTGCTTCATAATTTCTGAATTGTGTATGAATTTGTATTGAACCATGTTATTTTCTGTTATTAAATTGTAGTTTAATTTCGAATCTTCATTGTTGGTCTAACTTGATTTGTTTTTCTAATGAGATAAATCCCTAATGGATTTTCACCATTAGACTAACATAATAGTGTTAGATCTCGAAAGATAAATATTGTATATGCAACATCTAGCTGTTCATCAATTGATGACACCTTAGACTAGTGTTTTACAATATGAAACAAGAAGATTGTATAAATAAGATTACTTTGACTCTCGCTAATCGGAGCATCGTTGGATTCTTATTTAAAACGAAATTATCCTAATTCCTCTTAGCTTATTCATTTCGAATTAGCTTAATGGCATATCAATGGATGAATGGTCTATAAATCATATAAAGTCTTATTTTCTCTTAAGAAATTAAATGACGCATATGATTATATTCCCAGAATTCTATCCCAAAATGATATAAATCTTCAATCTTAGATATCTCCTACTTGTATTGGCAAATCATAGAGTTAGATTAGTAGTGGTGGTCCAAGAAAGAATTACTAATTATACAGTTACACCTTCACAAGTGTTTCATAACCATTTTCTTTCAATGGATTCAAACTGTATGAGTTTAGCATTCTGTGACCAGAATCCACTTGCACTATTCTAAGAACTCTTTGATGTAACTAAACTTAAGTCATCAAAAGATACAACCACATATTTTATAAATCTATGGCATTTGTATCTTGTTCATAGTGTTTTTGACAAGATCATTCTCTGCAAAGAGTTAATATGCCTATATCCACTGAAAGTAAGTTCATCTCATTCGCAGATGGATGTACATTCAGGGGTGGATATGGTTTTTCGTTGTATTCTTAAAACGATCACTTTAGATTTTACCTTATGCCAAAGAAATTTGAAATGTTTGAAAAATTTCATGAATTTCTAGCAATGGTAAGTGGTTAAAGATCTTCCGAACTGATAGGGGTGGAGAAAAAGGTAGTAGATATGCAGTTCAAAGATCATTAATTTTATTTTTGAATTATATCCAAACTTACCTCCCCAGAAATTCGAGTTGCATATTGATGATTAGTTACTAGTCGTTGCCTAAATCCTTCTATGGTAATTTCAGAATGATGTAATGGTTGTATACTTAATGTAAATCATTACTAGATTCATGGATGACCTAATCGAAATCTTAAGAAAATCTAGAACTGCTAACCTTGGTTTGCATGTTTGTTAGCTATTCTAAGTGATTAGGGGTGGAGCATCCCATAGTCATTAGATAAGAAAGTGTTTGTTTAAACAAATACCACCTTTTCTAAGAAAATGACTAAGTCTGAAAATAAAGTAGCAAATAAAGGAGATATTTTTTCTTGATTCCAAAAGTGTTCTATCATCTTATGTTACAAGATGATCCCACTGCCTCTGTTGTCTAAACACAACTAAAGAGGTCTATACCATTTAGTTTTCTTTGACATAGTTCACGGTACCTTGTTGTAGTGGGAGAGTTTCTAGGAACTCACCTTCTTATAACTTGGAAGATACTAGTGATTAAAATCCATTGTGAGTTTAAACAAGTAATGGATTGTCAAGATAAGAAACTAAGAAGAAAGCCAATAGAACTATGGTTTGATCCATTCACATGGAGTAACCTAAAGTTTTCTATTACAAGGACATGAAAGGAAATTTTCGTTAATAAGTCTATTCAATGGACTTAACAAAACTTCTTGTTCCTAGTATTATAGGTTTTAGTTTATCTAAACCTACGGCTTGTGGTATACCTGGTAATTACTTACTCTAATGCAAGCAACTTACTTTAATAAGATGCTGGAGCATTTTCTTTCCAATGGCAATCTATAGAAGCTTCACAACTTCTAAGCATAGATTATATTTATCTAAGGAAAAGTTTCAAGTATTCCAGAGAAGATAAAGCCATGAAAGAATTTCTTAAATCAACAGTGAGAGGTCTCAGATATGCTTTTGTATGCCTTAGACCAGACACCTGCTGTTGAGTGGGAGTAATGAGTAAGTATCAGATTAATCCAGGAGAAGAACATTGGAAGACAATCAAGTAAATCTTAAGATTAAGAAGAGGAACTATATGTTAGTCAATAAGGGTGGTTTTGAAACTCTTAGACTACACCACATCAGATTTCAAGACTTGCCTTTGTGCTAGAAAGTCGGCTGATGAGATGGTGATTACTCTGGGGGTGGAGTAGTGATTTTGGAGAAGTGTAAAAACCTATCTGAAATCTCTTAGTCTACTAGAAAGAGACTGAATGTTAAAAGTTGCAGGAAAGATACTTATTCAGTCTAAGGAAAGTTCTACACTTTTGTGGCACCGTTCCAACTTGCCTTAACTACTAGGGTTACTTCCTGAATAACCAAAGAGTAGTTGCCATAAGTATAGAATCCAGTATCCCAAGAGAGTAGACATATAGAGAGGAATTTCACATTATCAAGGATTTTGTGATTAAGGGAAATTAATAGTGGAGAAAAGGTTGTTGTTAATTCAACCTGTCAGATCCTATTACGAGGAGTTTACTACTATTTCACTTGATTGGTATATCAAGGTGTTAATGATTATTTGAAATGCACTTTTTGTTTTATATTAGTGCAAGTGGCAGTTTGTTGGGTTTTATGCCCTAAATAAAACTCATTTCATATAATCAGATTTACTTATTAATAAAGATCAGAAATAACATTTTATGTTGCATGGTTCACATGATTTATTTCATGATTATATGTGTATATAATGTATGAATTCTTTTTAAGTCCAGAACATATGAGTTGGTTAAAGATTATAGTGTTGTCAGCACAGTGGAATATAATCTTAATCATATGTTCAAAAGTTTATTCCCTAATTTGTCAGAACACTGGATTTAGACTGACATGGTATAATCAGCAATAGGTATTCTTACACCTTGGAAAAGTGTTATGTCCTTTCCAGGACATTGGCAAAGTTTACCAGTATCGGATGTATGGAGTTTACATCGGAACGGACCGATATTGAACTTTGATTAGATATGTTAAAATTTACCGTAATATTTATTCAATTCAATATCACATGTTGATCCTAGATCAAATGATCTCAATTCTGATATGGTTAGGTTCAATCTCAAGAGTGTTATTCGTGTTCTTTGATTTGTTAGTTAAGCCTAGTTTTGTGTCAGGGTGATACGTACATTTTGGGAACACGGTAATGCAATTGAGTGGGAGTGCTAACATAAATATGGAATCTATAGCTTCTATTTGGCAAATATAAGTAAAGGATGATTTCTTTCGAGCTTAACCAAAGGAAGATAAATGGTGGAGATCTCATTTCACTTAGGTGAAATATCATTTATACAGGGTTAAGTGTTTCAAGGATAAAATACATTGAAGGTGTAGCGGTAACAGTAGTGCCTTTTCAATGTAGATCATCTATATAGAGGATCATTGATCACATTAGGGTTATAACAATGGATAACTAATGACGTGTCTATATCGTGGAACATATAGAGCGTTTCTATATGACTGAGAGTGCAATTCCAAGTTCTAAGTGTGGATTCAATGAGGAATTAATAAGTTAGGGAATTTACTTGGTAGATTCGGTTCGACTTATTGGAAGCTCGGTTATATGGACCCATGGTCCCCATACTAGTTGAGACCATACTGCTGGTAAGACTCAGTTAATTGATTTTAATTAATCAATTAAAATTCTAAAAGTTAGACCATGTCTACTTTATGAATTTTTACTAAGCAAGGGCAAAATTGTAAAAAAAATAGATTTTAGGTTTATTTATTGATTAAGAGACTTTATATGTCTAAATTAATAAATATATTAAATGGCAATATTATTTAATAATTATTTCCAAGTTATTAAATAATTAGAATTGGCATTTAAAAGGTTAAATTGGAAAATTGGCATTTTTGAGAAAATGGGAATGGAAAATAACAAAATGGGAAAGTTGCAAAGTGAGGCCCAATACCCTTTGTATGGCCGGCCCTATGCATAGGAAATTTTATTTGTAGTTTCCATTATTTTAATGCCATGCAATTCTAACCTAAACCTAGAGGGAATTCTATAAATAGAAAGTGTTGGCTTGAGGAAAAAGACACACATCTTCGATCACTTTGTTTCTCTCAGAAAAAGCCTCACACGCCTCTCTCTCTTTTCTTCTCTCTAAATTTCGAAACTTTGAGTGAATGAGTAGTGCCCACACACATCAAGTGGTATCTCAATCATAGTATGTAAGACTATGGAATTTCTGCATCAAAGAAGGAGAAAAGAAGATCCAGGTTTAGATCTTGGTGATGCTCTGCTACAGAAAGGAATCAAGGGCTAGACATCTGAACGGAAGGAGTCATATTATTCCGCTGCACCCACTGTAAGGTTTTCTAACTTTATATGTGTTTATTTTCATTGTTTTAGAATTCATATTAGGTTGTTAATCCAACATACTTGTTAGTAAATCTAGATCCTGGTAAAATAATTTCCAACACGTTCTGTGGTCAAGCTCAAGAGACCGAGTATCACATTTTTGTTTCTTGTGACTTTGCCACTGCTTGCTGGTTTAGAGTAGGGGCAGCTGCTATAGATTTGGAGAATGCTAATATTGTCTCCTGGTTTGAGAAGCAGTTTGAAGCATTAGATGAGGAGTTAATTAGCAAAGTTGTTATGATATCTTGGGCCATTTGAAAGGCTCGTAACAGTATTATTTGGAAAGATAAACCTCTCTCGGTTGTGGAAGTGATGGCCTTAGCACACAATGCTTTACACCATTGGAGAAAAGCTCAACACAAAGATAGCATTCCATCTTGTGATCTTCAACAATCTGGGGATGGAAAGGAGCTTTGGAATAAACCGGTTGCTGGTGTGATTAAAGTAAATGTGGATGCGGCCTTCTTTGAAGAAGAGAATCGTTTTGGTTATGGGTTGGTGGCCAGAGATTGCACGGGGAAGCTTATTGAAGCCTGCTGCCAGTCGGTTCAAGGTCAGCTGAATGTTGCAGCAGCGGAGGCGATGGGAGTCAAGGAGGCTCTCAGTTGGATTAAAGAAAAACAATGGAATCATGTTGAAGTTGAAACTGACAGCAAATTAACTGTGCAAGCAGTTCGTAGTTCAATTGTTATGAAATCAGTGTTTGGCCTCCTTGTTAATGATTATCGTTATTTATTCCAAGCTATGCCTAATGTCAGTTTATGTTTTGTTAAACGGTCTGCCAATCGAGTTGCTCACTATGTTGCTAGGCAATCTCGATTTTTTGTTGATCATCGAGTCCTTAGTTCAAATGTTTCTGCTATGATGCAGGAAATATTGTATCAGGATTCAAGCTATTAATAAAGGTTATATTTACTTTTTCAAAAAACATAGTAATTACATTATTTTAAAATATTAATTATATTTGGATATCAAGTGGCAAGATAGCTAGTAAATATACAATAAATTAACATTGTGTAATATTTAATATAATAAATATTTAAAATAAATTTTATCTATTAAAATAAATATTTTTTAAAAAAATAAACTCAAGTTTCATAACAATTTTATAACATATTTAAAATAATTTTTATCTATTAAGGTTATTTAATTGTTTTTGCATTCCATATGTGACAAGTGAGATTTATACTCGTTTATTAAAGTAGTATACTGTTGGGTCCGCCTCTTTGTTGTTGGGCTTGGACCATTAATGGCTTAAGGCCCAAATTAAGTAAAACCTAAAAAAAACAACAAAAAGAAAAAAAAAATAAAAATGTTGGTCGTGTATCGTAAACAGTAAGCAGCCAAGAGAAAGAAGGAAAAAGAGAGGGAACGAAGAGAAAGAAAGCTAAAGAGAGAAAGGAGTTTTGCCAATTTGCTTTGAAGATCAAGTGGTTGATTCTCATCCATTCTAGCTCAAATTTTGGGTAGTGAATCCTTGCAAGGTGCTCTTCAAACCTATCGGTTCCGATTTAGTGATTGTCCTCTCTTAAGTGCTCTTCTATAATACCCACTTGGGGAGACCCAAACTTTTTCTATTCGTGTATCCATCTTTTGAGATGATGATGATGATGATTGTATTGGTGATCCAAGATTGTTTAATCTTGATGTTGTTGTGAGCCTCTAGTTTTACTAGAGAAGAACTTTGTAATCCCATTATTGAACTTTAGTGATATTTTGCACACGCAAGTGTACGTATCGTTATAAGTAGTAAACTCACCAGGAGTGAGGTCGATCCCACAGGGAGTGTAGTTAAGTACGTTAAAATTAAACTTTTACTTCTATTTGGTTAAATAAAAATAAAGAAAGAATTAAAAATAAGAAACTAGTAAGAAACAATTATTCAAGAGAATTGAAAGTTAATAAAAACTAGGGCTTCGATTTCAATTGTTTCTATTGAATATGGCCTAATATGATTATTTTCCTAATATTAATCTCTATGCAATAGCAGGCTTACTAAGGTAATTTATAGTCTTCTCAGATATATAAATCTCAATTACATGCAAACTTTCTACTCTCGTGATAAATTTAACATGCAACAGGCATTAAGCATAAAAACCCTATAAGCTATCTAAACCATATAGGTACTCTCGTCCTATATCGAAATTCAGTTCTATTTTACTATAGCATATTTGACACTCACTTCTCAGATCTCGCATCAAAACCATAGACAGATAATTGGTGATCAGGCAATTAAAAGTAATTAAGCACAAATAAAATAGAATACATAGAAATTAGGGGGAAAATAAATCATATTTAAACCATAAACAATGTTAAACAATATCCATCTAACCCTAATAAAGTGTTTAGCTACACATGTTCATTGAAGCACAATTACACATATTAACTTTAAGAAAAGAGATGAAAATAGAGAAGAGAAGAATGCTGAAAACCCTATGAAGAATGCCTCCAATATTGCAGTTGATCTCTCCACTTTGTATCTGAATTCTCTCTTTTTTTCTCTCTGAAATTGCTTGATGAAATCAACTCTCTTCTGCTCTTTATATAGGCATTCAGGGCCTAAAAAGATGGAAAAACGCACATGTTCAATGCCCATTCGAACTAGGAAACCCCCAACACCCACGTGAGATAAAAATACGATTTTTGTGCTGTTTAGGGAGGTGGGCCGCGGCATGCTAAAGCCATGCCGCGGCCCGTGTTGGAAGCGATTTTTCTACTGCGTCGACTGATAGTATTTTGGCCATAAATCTCTCAATATTGCTCGGAATTGGACGATTCAAGATGTTCCGAAAAGATAAAAGAGAGATCTAGAACTTTTATGCTTTGACTTTTTCCAAAATCTAATCAAAACACCGTCGAATTCAGGCTTGAAGGTTCAGCTTGCACAATTTTCTCTATTTTAAATATCATGATATTGTGAGATATTTTTATCTTTTTTCCCATCTTTTTCTCTGATATTTTTCTAATCTTCTTCTATTTTAAATCTGCAAAAATAAAAGATAACAAGCGTAAAAATGCTCCAAACACGATTAAAACTTAATTAAAAATATACTAAACTTAATCTAAAATTAATACTAAAAATAACCTAACAGAGCCAAGGTTGATTGGTGTTGAAAAACAGATGAGTCGGATGGAATGATGAAATTGAACTTATCAAACTATTCCGCTTGGAAGCAATTGATGGAAGATTTGCTCTATTGTAAAGATTTGTACAAACCTATTAAAGGTGGTGAGAACCGTCTAAGTTAGATGATGAGGAATGGGAAGTTCAACATAGAAAAGCCATTGCCTATATTAGACGATGGGTGGATATAAATCTTCATGAGCATATCTCTAATGAAACCATAACTGATGTTGTTTTAAAAAAACTAGAAAATCTCTTTGCCAAAAGAACGGTTGGTAATAAAATTTCTCTACTTAGAAGACTTCTAAATTTGAAGTACAAGGATGGTGGTAGTATGGTTGAGCATACAAGTCAATTTTAGAGTCTTGCAAACCAATTAGTTGTCATGAAGATGAATATGGATGATGAGATGCAAGCATCATTACTCCTTAGTTCTTTACCTGACAGTTGGAAAACGTTGGTGATAACGGTTTCTAATTCCACGCCAGAAGGGACTTTGACTATGGATTTGGCAAAAGATAGTTTGCTTAATGAAGAGGCCAGAAGGAAAGCACAAGGTGAATCTTCTTCTTTTTCTGGGGTTCTTATTATTGAAAAGCATGACAGACGGGGACGAAGTCAGACTAAAAATCAGCATGGTTTTAGAAGAAGATCCAAGTCTTGAAAAGATATTAAGTGTTACCATTGTAACAAGCTAGGTCACTTAATAAGGGATTGCAGTATATTGAAAAGAGAACGGAATCAAGGAAAGAAAAATGAGAAAGAGACTAATACAGTTTCCGGTGAAGGTGATGTTGTCATTGTATGTGATGATGGGTGTGTTAGTCTTGCTACCCAAGATTGTAGTTGGGTGATTAATTCTGGTGCTTTATTCCATGTTACTGCTCGTAGTGATTTCTTCACTTCTTACACTATTGGTGATTTTGGCAATGTTACAATGAGAAATAGTGGTGCATCGAAAATTGTGGGTATTGGAGATATTTGCATGGTAACCAGTGTTGGTAGCAAATTGATTCTCAAAGATGTTAGGCATGTTCCAGACATTCGCCTTAACTTGGTATCTACTGGAAGACTTGATGATGAGGGGTTCATAAACTGGTTTGGTGAAAGTAAATGGAAGCTCACCAATGGTTCTCTTGTAGTGGCGAGAGGAAAGAAAGTGAATACTCTCTATGTCATGGAAGCTAAGCTACACAAATGAGAGATTAATGCAGTTCAAAAAGATGCAAATATTGATCTTTGGCACCAGAGGCTCGATCATATCAGCGAGAAAGGACTTCAAACTCTTGCTAGAAAGCAATTCATACTGAATTCGCAAGGTACGCCTCTTAAAACTTATGATCATTGCTTAGCTGGAAAAACACATAGAGTTTCTTTTCATATACGTCCACCATCTAGAAGATCTAATGTTATTAATCTGATTCACACTGATGTATGTACTATGCAAACTAGAACTCTTTGAGGTGCACTTTACTTTGTTACTTTTATTGATGACCATTCTAGAAAAGTTTGGGTTTTTGATTTGAAATCTAAAGATCAGGTGTTCGATGCTTTCAAAGAACTTCATGCCAAAATTGAAAGAGGAACTAGAAGAAAGTTAAAGTATGTTCGAGCAGATAATGGTGGTGGGTATAGGGTCCATTTGAATACTATTGTAGACTCCATGGAATCAAGCTTGAGAAGTCAGTTCCAAAAACTCCTCAACATAATGGTGTGGCAGAAAGAATGAACAAAACAATTGAAGAAAGGATTAGGTGTATGATTTCCCATGCCAAGCTACCTAGGTCCTTTTTAGGGGAGGCTATGAGAACTGCAGTTGATTTGATTAACCTTTCTCCTTCATATCCTTTGAACGGTGATGTGTTTGAGAGAGTATGGAGAGGGAAATATGTCTCATATGGTCATTTGAGAGTCTTTGGGTGCATAGCATTTGTTCATATTCCTAAAGATGAGATATCCAAGCTTGATGATAAGGAAAAACCATGTATTTTCTTGGGGTACGGTCATAAAGAGTTTGAGTACACATTATGGGATCCAATGAACAAGAAGATTATCAAAAGCAGGGATGTGGTGTTTCTTGAAGATAAAATGTTTGAAGGCAGTGACAAAGTTCAGAAGCAAAAGTTCCCTGCTAATGTTCCTATGAGTACTAGCTCAATTCCTTCACCCATAGTGCATGAAAATCATGGGGGAGATGAACAAGAAAACCATGAAGAGCATGTCAATGAAGAAGCATATGAACAAGAAGATCGCGGTGAGAATATTGATTATGATGTTCATGATGATGGTGAGCAAACTGAACAGGATCAAGAAGCACCTCCACCACCACCAGTTGAGACTCCAGTAAGGAGATCCACAAGAGAGCGTAAACCAACTTCAAGATACAATTCTCATGAGTATGTAATGCTCAGTGATGGGGGAGAGCTAGAAAATTACCAAGAAGCCATTCTACATGAGCATAAGAATGAGTGTGATAGAGCCATGCAAGAAGAGATGGGATCCCTGCATGAGAATCACACATATGACTTGGTGAAGTTGCCTAAAGGGAAGAAAGCTCTCAAGAACAAATGTAGGCATAAGACTAAAAACAATGGCTCACAACTGTACAAGGCACGATTGGTTGTGAAAGGGTTCAGTCAAAAGAAAGGTATTGACTTTGAAGAAATATTTTTTCTGTTGTGAAAATGTCCTCTATTAGAGTTGTTCTTGGTTTAGCTGCTCGCTTGAATTTAGAAGTAGAACAACTTGATGTGAAAACTGCATTTCTTCATTGTGACTTGGAAGAAGAAATTTACATGGAGCAGCCAGATGGTTTCAAAGTCAAGGGAAAAGAGAATCTTGTGTGCAAGCTTCAAAAAAGCTTATATGGACTCAAACAGGCACCTAGACAGTGGTACAAGAAGTTTGATTCTTTCATGGCCAGCCATGGATATACCTGAACTACTTCTGATCATTGTGTGTTTACAAAGAAGTTTTCAAATGAAGATTTCATTATTCTCATGTTATATGTTGATGATATGTTGATTTTTGGCCATGATGTCAGAAAGATTGAAAAGCTAAAGGAAGAGTTGAGCAAGTCTTTTGCTATGATAGACTTAGGATCGACAAAACAGATACTTGGAATGAGGATTTCCCATGACAGGAACAATGGGAAACTTTGGTTATCTCAAGAAACTTATGTTGAAAAAGTTCTTGAAAGATTTAACATGAGCAAAGCGAAAGTAGTTAGTTCTCTACTTGCAGGTCATTTCAAGCTAAGCTCCAAACAATGTCCTACAAGTGAGAAGGATAAACAAGAAATGGCTTCAATACCTTACTCATCGGCAGTTGTCAGTTTGATGTATGCTATGGTCTGTACGAGGCCAGATATTGCTCATGCAGTTGGAGTTTTTAGCCGATTCCCCTCTAATCCTAGTAAGGATCATTGGGAAGCAGTGAAATAGATATTAAGATATCTACGAGGTACTTCCAGGTTGTGCTTATGTTTTGGCAGTGATGAACCTATGCTTGATGGGTACATAGATGTAGACATGGCTGGTGATTGTGATTCCAGGAAATCCACTTCAAGATTCTTGATGACATTTGCAAGGGGAGCTGTTTCATGGCAATTGAGGTTACAGAAGTGTGTTGCTCTGTCTACTACAGAAGCTGAATAAATAGCTGTAACTGAAGCTTGTAAAGAAGCTTTATGGATGAAAAAGTTTCTACAAGAGTCGGGCTTGCAATAAGAAAGATACATTGTCTACTGTGACAGTTATAGTGCCATTCACATCTCTAAGAATTCAACATTCCATTCAAGATCCAAGCATATTGATGTTAGATATCATTGGATTCATGATGTAATTGAGGTGAAAGAATTTTACTTAGAAAAGGTGCATACCAGTGAGAATGGTTTCGATATGTTGACAAAGACTTTGCCTAAAGAGAAGCTTAAAGCTAGTAAAGCCCACCAACTGAGACGGAGGGGGAGATTTGTTGGGTCTGCCCCTTTATTATTGGGCTTGGACCATTAAGGGCTTAAGGCCCAAATTATGTGAAATCTAAAAGAAACAACAAAAAGAAAAATAAAAAAAAATAAAAGGCTGGTGGTGTATCGTGAGCAGTAAGCAGCCAAGAGAAAGAAAGAAAAAGAGAGGGAAAGAAGAGAAATAAAGCTAGAGAGAGAAAGGGATTTTTTCATTTTGCTTTGAAGAATAAGTGGTTGATTCTCATCCATTCTAGCTTAAATTTTGGGTGGTGAATCCTTGCAAGGTGCTCTTCAAACTTACCGGTTCCGATTTGGCGATTGTCCTCTCTAAGGTGCTCTTCTATAAGTCCCACTTGGTGAGACCCAAATTTTGCTATTTGTGTATCCATTTTTTGAGGTGATGATGATTGTATTGGTGATCCAAGATTGTTTAATCTTTATTTTGTTGTGAGCCTTTAGTATTACTAGAGAAGAACTTTGTAATCCCATTATTAAAATTTAGTGATAGTGGATAATTTTAGTGGACTATGGTCATGTGGTTTTTCCGCGTAAAAATCTTGGTGTCTCACTGAAAATATTTTAAAAAATTTAATCTTTTATTATATGTAAAAACTATATATACATATTATATATAAGTTTTTCAATGGATAAATCTATATTTTTCTTAACTCCAGTAATATCAAAATAGGTCAAGGTAAGTTAACACGAATATAATACGATTTTTTATGTTTTGCGTTAGGATTGAGAAAATTAGACTTAATTTAAAAACAGATTGACACATCTCACACAAAATATAAAAGCATATTAACTAAAATATAACAGGAAAAAATAATTTTGCCACTCCTACGTAGAGTTAAATCCAACATTCTTATACGCGAAGTGCAGCCGTTTCCTAGTAATAATAATAAAGAATTCAAAATAATAATTAATTAAAAAAATAAAAAACTAAAAACCCCATCTCGTCTTCGCATCCTCTGCCAAATATCTGAAGCTGTCACAATTCGCAATGTGGCGCTCTCGCACAGTAGACGCCCATTTCAGGACCATGCGTCTCATCCCTTCTCTCCTCTCTTCTTCTTCTCCACTCATCCTTGTCCGTACAATCAAGAACCAGGTACACCTTCCCTCCCCTTTGCCCAATCCATCTCGGTCTTCTTCTCTTCCCAAATCCCTAATCTCCCCTATTGTTACCTTTACGCCTTCCTCTCCCTCTGGTCTCCGTAGCCAGAGCCTTAGCTCCGGAATTGGATTCCGTGTCGTCCGTTGCATATCTTCGGTGTCACCTGCGCCGACATTTGACTGGAACGAGCCGGTCTCCTGCTCGGAGGTCGGAGATGGTGACATGGGCACAGTGGATGAAGAGACCAGGCCTCATATTCCCGTTAGAGCTTATTTCTTCTCAACTAGGTTTGGTTTCTGGAATTGGCTTATTGTTGCGGAGTAGCTCTGTTCTGTG
The DNA here is from genome assembly GCF_029168945.1 of Cannabis sativa. Classification (NCBI taxonomy): domain Eukaryota; kingdom Viridiplantae; phylum Streptophyta; class Magnoliopsida; order Rosales; family Cannabaceae; genus Cannabis; species Cannabis sativa. Next base: position 48,621,076 of record NC_083601.1, read on the forward strand.
TAGTGGCTTTTTCAAAATGTTTCGTGAATTATGTATATTTGCTTATTTATTCATGCTTTTAACTGTGTAGTGTGGATTTAAGAAAATTGGTGGAACAGAACAGGGCAAATTTTATCCCACCAACATCAAGAATGACTAATTACGTTCTTCTTAAATTCGGCGAGCTTTCTCAAACCAATGTAAGCCTTGCCATTGTTTACTAATTACTACTACTGTTTTCAATTATGCTTTGTTTTGTATAATTCTATCATCATAGAAGCAACATCATGAGGATTAGGTTGGGTGGTCTGGTCACTTGTCAGGCCACGGTTTTGTTCAGTTAACAGTACTTGTAGAAAGCAGGATTACTAGATGTCGTGTTGATTCAATTGGGAATTAGTTTATTGGGTGCACATGAAAGAATATATGCACATATCTATATATTTATACTAAAATTAGTTTATTTGTCTAGGTGAGAATGTATGGATTGAGGAATGGCTCCTGCAATGTTTGGTTTCCTGTTGCTGCATGTTCTTGATTTGTATGATGATACGGCTTTTAAGATGTCGATTCTAGTTTAAAATTGTTTCCTGTAGGCCTTGTTTGGATCTTGAATTTTAAGAGAAAAGAAGATGAATTCCAAAGGATTTCATTTTCTCATTTTAGATTAAAAGTATAATATAATTTTATGAAATTTAGAACGATTAATATGTAAAAGAAAAAGAAAATATTAAAAATAGTCATCAAATTTGTGGAAAGCGTTTTCATCCATTTTTTTCACTTTCCCTTCATAATCCCGAGATCCAAACGAAGCCTTAAGAATTGTGCTTTTACATGCTGTAATTATTATTATTTTGTTGGGTCATAACATGATGTAATTGTTGATCTATCTTTAGTTTTAAATTTTAATTGATTTGTCTCATTGTCTAATCCCCCGATGGAATACCTGTTTATAAAGCAAATGCTTTCATATTGGCTTGATATAGGTTTTTGTTGGTTTGGGTTTGGCCTTTTAAAAGGAAAGTGGTATTGTAAGAATGGGGTTGGCTTTGAAAAATTTGAGGTCCAAGATAAATTTAATTGTGGGGCTCTTAATACAAATAACTTTTTTTGGTGTTTATATAAATTATATTTTCTAACTAGAGACCTTTGTATGATGGAGGCCATAGGACTATCTACCCTATCTATACTCATTGTCTACTGTCGGCCCTTGCTGACACAACTTAAGATGATAGTGTGAATTTTGTTTCAGGGTTTGCGTGCTTCTTTAAGTGGCAGTGATTGCTGCTACATGGTTGTCTTTCAATACGGTTCAATTGTCTTGTTTAACGTCCGCGAACATGAGATTGATCAGTATCTAAAAATTGTAGAGAAACATGCATCAGGCTTACTACCTGAAATGAGAAAGGATGGTAAGATCTCTAAAGCTTCACTTGGATTTAAGTATGTGCTTCCGTTTTGAAATAGTAAATCATCATATAGATGTTGCATTCATGTTACTGTCACATTTTCTGTTCTCAGAACATATTTGTATAGCTAAAGCTAATAAATTAACATATTTATGGAACAAGTCTAGCATTAAAAGAGAAAGCAGGATTCTACTGTGTATCAATCAAAGTCTTCTTTTGTTTGACTTGGTGTGATGTTTTATATGTTCATAACAGGTTCCTTCTTTCTTGGATTTTAAACTTCTCATAAATTTTAAATGAAATTTGTGGAACAGTAGGTTTTGAATGTTATTCATGTTGCTTCCTTTATTCTTGTGTAAAATTAGAGTACGAAGTAAGAGAGAAGCCAACATTAGACACGTGGATGGAAGGAGGATTGGATTATATAATGTTACAGTATGTGAATACTGATGGGATTCGTACCATTGGTAGTGTTCTTGGTCAAAGTATTGCTCTTGATTACTATGTTCGCCAGGTATGGTGTATATAATTTTGGGAGTTTCAATTTTTATTGAGATAGTTCTTTGTAAGTAATCTGAAATTTTACTTCTTTTAGGTTGATGGAATGGTTGCAGAATTCACAGACATTAACCGTGAAATGGAAACAACTGGAAATTTTAAGATGAAGAAAAAAAAATTATTTCAATTAGTTGGAAAGGCAAATTCTAATCTTGCTGATGTGATTCTTAAGCTTGGACTGTTTGAGAGGTGATTTTTTAACTGTCTACTACATGGAATATTTGAATTTCAAGTTTGAAGTTGTCTAATTTATCAACTATTTCTCTGTAAGTGAGTGCTGCTTCTGAAAAATTATGGGATGGGTGCATTTGTGAACTTTTAAAACAAGGGAAAATTAGTGACACTATAATGTTTCAAGATTTGCTTTACTGGGGAGAGGGGATATTAAATGAGCAGTACGATATAATTTAAAAAACTTTAGTAAATCAGTTATTGCTGATAATGTACCCATTAAAGTTTATTATCAATTAGGGTTTTGAAAGGATATGATCTAGTCTAGATTTGTTATTATAGGTGAAGAATTTCACAGGAACTTGCAACAATGCCAGGATATATTTCTGTCTCTAGTGAATGTAATCATTTCCACTGGTATCTGTTCTAAGAAATGGCAATGGAGATTTTGTTTAGCGAAAATGCGGAGTTTTATCATATCATAATTTGTTGTTAAGTATTGTATATAGGAAAAAAGTAAAAAGGGAAATATGAAAAATGGAAAAGAAAGTAGAGAAAACAATTAGGTTGATTAGTCTTTTCACTGCAGCAGCTCAAAGATGCTAACTTGGCTGTTTAAGATTAGTCTCATGTGATTTATTTTGCTAATTTGATATCTGGTTAGCTTTACAGATCAGATATTGCCTGGAAAGATGCTAAATATGCTCAGATATGGGAATATCTCAGAGAAGAATTTGAGGTAACCCAGAGATTCGCAAGTCTTGATTTCAAGTTGAAGTTTGTAGAGGTAAATAAATATGCTCTGTGGATTTTTCTTGTTTTCCTAGATATGGCAGTTTGCTGTTGCATCCTATGTAACTAATAAAATTTTATTTTATGGTGCAGCATAATATTCGGTTTCTTCAGGAAATTCTTCAAAATAGGAAATCAGATCTGTTGGAGTGGCTCATTATTGCCTTGATAGGTGCTGAAATTCTGCTCTCTCTTTATGACATTATACATAGATCAGCACTCACTTAACTATAGCACAGTTTGGGTAAGCAAGCCAAAATCCTAATGGAAGCGTCCAAATTCCTGTATATTTTATGGCTGATTATAGTTGAAGTTACAGGGGCACATCTGGAATCATGTATCTACATCAATTCAATTGATTTTATCAATTTTTACACTCTTTTTTTTACACAAAACATAATATTTATCCATTTACCAATCCTATCACACTATAATGAGTATTGATGCTTCATTGAATGGGACTTTACTTGCTAAGTCCTACAATGAGATCTATGACATTATTATAGAATCGCCAACAACAATTATCAGTGGCCTACTACTAGAGCATCTCCGGGAAAGAAAGTTACTAGTGTTCTTGAAGTTGATGTCATTATTTCTTTAGCTGTTCAAGTAGCTTCAATGTTAAATATGCTCTAGGCTATGAGCATGGGTCAACAAATAGTTTCCTCACATGTGGATCAGCTCTCGGAGATTTCTTGTGTTCATTGTGGTAAGAGCCACATCTTTGACTACTGCCTATTCAATCTTGCATCTGTTTGCTCCATGGAGAATCAAAAAATTTGTTAGCAATTTTCTTTCATGATGTGTAAGTGAATATAATTTCGCTCGAGTAATATAATGATAAGTCTAAATATTGTCTAGCTATTATGTATAATGTAAAAACTAAAAATTACTTTGTTTAATTTTGATACTAGTTAATACTTAATATAGTAAACGTTTTTGGTCTGGAGAGGGAAATACCCTCTATTTTATTTTGGTAAATTTTTTGATATCATTTAAACATGGTCTATAAGTAAATGACTTGATTGTTAGGTATTTATTTATTTGTTTATTTGAAATTAGATTATTTGGTCGCATGGCTTTGTGATTCTTAAAAAATGGGACAAATTGTATTTGTACATTTTTTTTTTTAATGGAATTTAGTTTGATTTGGTCGATTGCATGTCTTTTACTTTTTTTTTTAAATTTTTTTTTTATATATATATGTTATTTTTTCAAACAATGAATAATTTATTAAAAAGAATCAGGATTGAGTGTATCAATAAGGAATGATAAAAAAATTATTTATCCAAATTGATTTATCTCCTTCCTTTAGTGCATGAGTTAATTTTTAAGTACCTATATTGACGATAAATATGAATTAAGGATGGTTTAAAAAAAGATTAAATATTATTTTGGATAATGTGTTTTGCAAAAGTTATTTATTAGATCTTTTGTTTTGTTAAATGACAAAATGTATTTTATATTTTCCAAAATGGTAAAAATAAAATTCTGAACTCAATTTTCAACAATTTATTTTATAATATGACCAACTTGAAGACAATTTTTAACATGAATAGATACAAAAATGTAATTAGTTTTGTCATAACATTTAGATAAGATTATTATTAAGTTTTATTTTAACAAAAAATCAATTCAGGATCCTATTTGTACAATTTTAGAAAATACAAGGTCCATTTTGTTATTTAACAAAATAGAAGATCCGATTGATAACTTTTACAAAACCCAAGATCCAAAATAATATTTACTCGGAAAAAAATTAAAAGTAAACTAACAATATTATCTAATAGAGAACTTAAGATCATTATAGAATGAGTCTCCTAGAGAATGTAGAGACTAAAGTTAAATAGTTAGATTCCTCCAAAATGAGGAGTCCTAAGCTAAGTAATTAATCTAATGCCACCATAACAATGTCAGCTTAAATAATTGTGAATTGTCCTACAAAAATAGCATAATAATGATAAGATGAACATATCTCAACTTCACCACACTTAGAAGAAACTAATCTATGGAGAAAATGCATGCAAAGAAAAAAGCTTACACATAAAGAATAAACATCAGTTCAGTTGCTTTATAGAACTAAACAAAACTATCAGAAATATGGTTAGCGAAATTTGATTTTATATACTTAAAAAATTAAAAAAATTTATTATAAAACCAAAAATCTAAATCCTAAAAAAACTATGCTTTTTTTTTTTTCAAAACCCCAAAAATACCCCCTCACAATTCACCCATTCTCTCTCTCTGCATCATCTCTCTCTCTCTCTCTCTCTCTCTCTCTCTCTCTCTCTCTCTCACATCCCAACCGCCCACCCTCACCACCACCTCCGACCTCCATCCTCCGACCTCCGACCCTCACCGCCACCTCCGACCACCCGCACCAACACCCCGACCCAGCTCCACTCTCTCGGACCGCCCAAAAAGTCGCACCCCGAAAGCCCACTCTCTCTTCCTCTCTCTGAAATCGCAGAAAAAAAAAATTTCTCCCAGGTCCGATGGTCGGACCATGGGGTCCGATGGGGTCCGACCAATCGGACCCATGGTCCGACCATCGGACCTGGGAGCAATTTTTCTTTTTTTGCGATTTCAGAGAGAGGAAGAGAGAGTGGGCTTTCGGGGTGCGACTTTTGGGCGGTCCGAGAGAGTGGGGCTGGGTCGGGGTGTTGGTGCGGGTGGTCGGAGGTGGCGGTGAGGGTCGGAGGTCGGAGTATGGAGGTCGGAGGTGGTGGTGAGGGTGGGCGGTTGGGATGTGAGATAGAGAGAGAGAGAGAGAGAGAGAGAGAGAGAGAGAGAGAGATGATGCAGAGAGAGAGAATGGGTGAATTGTGAGGGGGTATTTTTGGGATTTTGAAAAAAAAGGCATAGTTTTTTTAGGGTTTAAGTTTTTGGTTTAATAATAAATTTTTTTAATTTTTTAAGTATACAAAATCAAAATTCCCTACGATTAAAAGCCTGATCATAAGTATAACACTAATACCAACAATCGGAAATCATACTTAAATAACAAATTAAAAGTACGATTATTGGGAAACTTACCAAAAAAAAGAAAGTTTAATATCAACAAATATTTGAGTTTGGTTCCTCCCAATCAGCATTGGTAAGCCCAAATGTTTGTCAATGGAATTAGTCAATCGCATTAAAAAAGTCTCAACATAAAAAGATTGCAAGTCTTCCAGAGTATTTGGGGAGAAGTACATTGTAGACTTGAAAAATTTATAAGTTGTAGTTAAAAATAAAAAATACCAGTCAGACACAAAAAGTCATACTAGAAAAAAGTGGCAAGAAAAATAAAGATAAAAAAAAAATACATATAAAGTATATTCTAAACCATACTCTTCTGAATGCTGAATTAGGTTAGATTTACAAAAACTTAAACAATGGTATAAGCTTATAAAATAAAATATTCCTAAAATGGTGTCTATTTTAAAAGAATTGACAACTCTATTTAATTAGTGGTATCTTTGACTCTCGCCTACCAGGACACTAGTATTATTTGGTTAAAAACTATAGAAATATTTGAGATATATGTTTGTTTTGTATTTTTTTTTTTTTCATATCTTCATTACTTGTTAAATATTTATAAATCTTTTGAATTTATGTGTGTGAATTTATATTGAACAAGCAATTGATCTCTATTTATTGATATTTGTAGCTTTCACTATGTGGGAGACTTGAGCTAAACCACTTAAGTTTTGTTGATGATGTTTTATTGTTTTGCAATGGAGATTTCAAGAGCATATACTATATATTGCAGGGTCTGAAGCTCTTCTCTCACACATCAAGATTGTTCCCTAACCCCTCCAAATCGGCTGTATATTGCAGTAATATGGCGGATGCAGAGGTGCAAAGAATACTTGATGTCTCTGGATTCCAAAAGCAAGATTTGCCATTCAAGTACCTGGGAGTGCCCATTTGCCCAAAGAGGATTTCTTCAACAGATTGCAAGGTATTGGTGGAAAAAATGATGGCTCGAATCAAAATTTGGAGCACGAAAAACCTCTCTTTTGCAAGTCGTGTTGTGCTCATCAATTCAGTCCTCACGACCATACACTCATACTGGTGCCAAGTAATGTTGCTGCCAAAGAAAATTGTAAGTGAAATAGAATCTATTTGCTGCAGTTTCTTATGGAATGGACAATATACATTAACAGGGGTGCGTGCGGTTGCTTGGGCCTCGGCTTGTCAACCTAAAAGCTCAGGAGGATTGGGATTTAGGTGCATTGCGGATTGGAACAAGGCTGCGTTGTACAAATATGTTTGGGCTACTGCTAAGAAGGAAGACAACATATGGGTTAAATGGGTACACAACGTATATATCAAGGATGAGAATTGGTGGACCTATAAAACTTCAGCTCAAGCAAGTTGATATTGGAGAAAATTGGTGAAGATTAAAGATCAAATGAAGGATTTGGGTGCATTAAACATGGTTCAAGGCAAATATATTGTGGCAGTTGGCTATAAAGAGGTACATTGCCAGGCTCCAAAAGTAGAATGGAGTAAATTTGTATGGAATCGGTTCAATATCCCGAGGCATAGTTTTATTGTATGGTTAGATATGCTTGGGAAATTGAAAACAAAGGAAAGATTGAAGAGATTTGGGGTGATTGACAATGATGACTGCCTATTATGCAACAATGGGAGTGAGACAATTGAACACCTTTATTTTGGCTACCAGTTTTCAAAAGAATGCTTGTCAAAAACCAAGTTTTGACTCCATTGGAAGACATCGGCAGCTTCTTTGAAAGGAATCAACAAGTGGATTTCAAAGGCCAAATGTGACAGCTTCAAAAGAAAGAGTATTTGCTGCTGCCATTGCAGCTCTGATTTACTTGATTTGGGCCAATCGGAACAATCGTTATTGGAACGGGGAGATTGAAAACTGAGATAGAATTGTGTCTAAAGTAAAAGCTGTCATTAAAAATAGAATAGTGTGTATATGGCCAAAAAATGTAACTAGTAGAGAAGAACATTGGTTTAATACATTGTAAAGCATATGTAAAAATTATAAATCTTAGATTTGGAGGTCCTCTAATTGTGGATGCTCTTAGGTTGTATAAATTGTTGTTTGGATTAATAAAATTACTTATTTACCAAAAAAAAAAAAAAAAAAAAAAACTTCAACAAGTCAAAATGACTAATGAACAAGATAGGGCTGGACATTTACTCCATAATGTTCTCAAATTTCACAAAGCTACCCTGATAGACATTTTGATTGAGAAAGAACTACAAACCCAATTTGTCGTTAGTAGCTTATCCCCTGAATACCATTAATTCATCGTATCCAATATGATAAATAAATGGAACTTCTCTGACTGATGAGCGCCCATTTGTACACTCATTCCTAGTTAATTATTAGATGAATTAGTATTTATTTATTAAGTGTCGTATATATTTGATGTTTTTTTTTGTAGTTGTTCAATTTTGAGCTTTATAGACGAAAATAATATAAATTTAGTGCACAAAATAATAATCGAGATAGATGCCAAAGTCAGGAAGTAAAATGTGATTGAAAGAAGTCGAAATCAAAAATTGGTGTTCTAAACAACATGTCGCCTAACTTATGAGGAAGGATTATTTTGGAACGTGTGGATAAAAAAGTTAAAGTAGTCCTGAAGGTAAGGTTCACGCGACATGTTGCTTGACTATTGGCGACATATCACCTTATTTATAAAATAAACAAGTTTTTGCACGTGGTAGATAAAAAAGTTGGATATCCTAAAGATAAGGTCCAGCCGACATATCGCCTGACCTTAGGAGACTTATCGCCCAACGTAGTTTTCAAATTTAAATACTAATTATAAATGACATTTTTTTAATCTTGTTGGGCCTATATGAAGACTGATGTACATCGACTTTGGACGAGGGGAGAGAGATAGAAAGCAACCTAGAGATCAGAAGACATTAGAGAGTAAGAGAATGAGATTTCAAGCTTAAGCATCATGAAATTTCATTAGAGTCCTTTTCTTTTGCTTCTTTATTCATTTGTTTTGTTTTTTTGATTATGAACATGATGATTGTTGTGATTATGAACTAAGAACTCTTTCTAGAATGTTGATGAAACTATTTTAGATTATCCTATATTTGTCCTTGCTATTTATTTATGCAATTTTGTGTTAGTTATCATCTTGTTAATGCTTGATCACTATTAATTAGTATAGAGATTTTAGGTTTTACACTTGAGAGGTAATCTAAAATCGAACTTAGAATTGCATGAGATATGAAAAGTGTGAGATTGAGAGATTCCACTAATTGTGTGTTTCATTTAGAGAGAATCATATTATTTTATTATTGCTTGATTGATTAATATTGAATAGAGATATCTTGTTAGTTAAATAAGTTAATTCTATCATTACTCGAGATAGGTTAATAGATTACAGTAGGATTCTTGAAATTATAAATTATAGAATAAATTAGGATAATTGATAAATTGAGATTTATAGTTTATAATATGGAAATAAATGCTCTAGGTCTTTATTGTGTGATTAAAATCGTTGTTTGTGTATTTACTTCTTAGTTATTTTATTATTTCATTCTTAATTATTATTTACTTTGAATTGTCTAATTAAAGCATAAAACAAAAAAAGTATAGTAATTGGTAAAATTTAATAATCAATTCATGTGGGTTTGATAATCTTTTTAAAATTAAAACTTTGGTATAATAACAATTTACGCTTGTAGTAAAAATCGTGAATCAAGTTTTTGGCACCGTTACTAGGGATTGAAAGTTTTGTAAATTATTGCTAATATTATTAATACTTTTTTTTTTTGTTTTAAATTAGATTTTATTTTGTTTTAATATTGTTTGTTATTTTGTGATTCAATTTATGCAAAGAACTTGAAGTGCTACACCTTTTACACTGCTTAATTCCTAAATTGAAAATTAAAGTAGTTGAAAGCAAATAAAATGCTGGCTTTCACCATGGCAGCTATTAATATTAATAACAATAATGTGAACAATGCTTTTAATAACAACCAACTAGCACCTTTTGTAGTTGATGCACAACCACAAGCCGCTCATCACTATTGCTTAACTGTAGTGAATGAAAATCTGAATAGTATTGCTAATTTAGTCATCACTAGAAACAATTTTAAGTTGAAGCTTGCTTTAATCAATATGGTGCGAAAAAATTAGTTTGGTGGGTTGGCTATTGAAGATACCAATATTCCTCTAGTTATATTTTTTGAGGTATGTGCTACTGTAAAAATGAATGATTTTATTGATTACGCCAATACGACTCTTTCTTTACTCTTGAAGGGATAGCGAAAGAAGTTGTTTGCAATATCTACAGACATGATCTATTACTACATGAGATGATATGGCTAAAAAGTTCATGGTAAAGTTCTTTCCTCCATCGAAGTTTGCATAGTTGAGAAGTGAAATTAGGAAATTTAGACAGTTTGATATAGAACAACTATATGAAGCATGGGAGCAATTCAAAGAATTACTACATCGCTGCCCACAACATAGCTATGAAAGCTGGAAGTCTCAATTTTCTACTATGGGTTGAATGGTCCAACTAGGAATATTATTGATGCTACTATCGGAGGAGCTTTATTGGCTAAGCCTGTAACTGAAGCCATTAATTTATAGGAGGAGATGACTACTAATAGTTATAGCTGGATTAATGGAAGAAATACTCCAAGAAAGGTGGTTGGCTTACATGAAGTGCTAAGTAGATGACTTGGCCTTCTTGTTGGCGAGCTGTAGTGGCACGTGGAATTGATATTGGCCATGTAGACATGCCACATCAAGTGGGAAAAAAATCAAGATAACAAAATGAGTTGCCAAAACTACTACTAAAAAGTAGCATTCTTATAAGTTGGTCACTAGTAGTACTTTCTAAGGTGTTGTCCATTCTAATACTTTGGTAGGAGAACTAACTCCATGTTCTTATTGTACCTGCGAAGCTTGTAGGAACCCTTACTTATTATTCCTCTCCTTGACTTGTTTGTTGAAGTCCCTTGCAACCTTCTGCTGGCAGGCCTACAACTTAAGGCTGGCTTGGTCTTTTCTTTCTTCTATTTTGTCAAAGGATTCTGCCAAAAAAGTATTATTTACTTCTTGGTCATATGTTATCCTTCTATGAGACGGTAGCACTAACTCTACAAGCAACATTGCTTCATAGCCATAAGTTAAAGTAAATTGTGTTTGCCTAGTGGTCATCTTCTCGGTGGTCCTATGTGACCAGAGTAACTCTGAGAGCAATTTAGGCTAATTTCCTTTTACCTCTTCTAGATGCTTTTTCAAAGTGACCCTGAGGATCTTGTTCACAACTTCTACTTGCCCATTCATTTGAGGATGAGCAACGGCAGAAAAGCTTTTGATGATGTTGTGTCTATTGTAAAAATCAAAGAACATGTCACTATCAAACTGCTTCCCATTGTCTGACACAATCATTTGTGCAAGTCCAAATCGACATATGATGTTCTTGACAATAAAGTCGAGGACTTTTTTAGAAGTTATTGTCGCCAGGGATTCAGCTTCTGTCCACTTGGTGAAGTAGTCTACTATGACTACGACATATTGCACACATGCTTTTCCTTTTGGGAGTTGACCAATAAGGTCTATTCCCCATATAGAATAAGGCCAAGGAGACTGCATCAATGTGAGCTCATTGGGTGGAGCTCTCAAGATCTTTGAGAATCTTTGAAACTTGTCACATTTTTTAACATAGTCCATTGAATCCTCAATCATTGTTGGCCAAAAGTACCCCTGTTGGAGTATCTTTTTGGATAGGCTTTGCCCCCAACATGATTTCCGCAGAAGCCTTTATGCACTTCTATCAATAATCGCATGACTTTTGTCTTAGTGACACACCTTAAGAGCAGCAATGAGAAGCCTTGTCTGTACATTGCTCCATTTAGGATTAAGTACCTAGCAACTTTTCTTCTCATCATTCTTGCCTCATTTTTGTTCTCAGGCAAGGCTCTAGTTTAGAGGTATATTGCTCTAGGTGTCATCCATGTTGGATTTTCATCCAACATCTCGACCTTTTCTGAAATGGTAATGCTTCGTTCTTTTAAGAACTGTATGGGCATCGAATTTTCCTTACCGGTAAAGGTGTTGCTTGCTAGACGAGCGAGTGCATCAGCTGTTGCATTCTCTTCTCTGGGGATCTTCCTTATTGTATAGTCTTTGAGTTAACTTAATAAGTCTTAAATTTTCCTTAAATAGGCTATCATTCTTTCACCTCGGTCTGTGTACTCACCTAAGACTTGATTTACAACTAACTATGAGTCGTTGTATATGTTTAGGTGGTCAGCCCGAATTTTATGTGCCAACTTGAGGCAAGCAATCAGAGCTTCATACTCAGCCTCGTTATTAGAGGATTTAAGGCCAAACTTGATTGTCTCGTGCATCTATTTCCCCTGGGTGTAATGAGGGCAATACCTGCACTAGACAGTTGGTCAGTACAACTTCCATCAACATGTAGTTTCCATGTTGATTCTTTAGGTTCTTGCTATTATTCTTGCTCTCGCTTCTTTTCTAGCTCTTACTTTTCTTTCAAATCTTGAGAGATTTCAGGAGATATAATTGTACATTCAGCCACAAAGTCAGCAAGAGCTTGGATTTTTATGGCCACTCTCAATTGGTATGTGATGTTAAATTGGCCAAGCTCGATGGCCCACTTGAGTAGTCGGTCAGATGCTTTGGGTTTCTGTAATACCTGTCGCAATGGCTGGTCAGTGTATACCCTTATCGGGTGAGCTTGGACAGTACAATCTTAGTTTTCTTGATGCTAATTGTAAGCAGTATGTCAACTTCTCCATGAGTGGGTATCGACTTTCAACATCAATTAGTCTTATGCTGATGTAGCATACTGGATATTGGATACCATCTTCTTCTCTTATCAAGACTGCACTCACAACATGCTCTATGACAACCAAGTACACACCTAGTTTCTATTCTGGAGGTTTTGATAGGAGAGGAGGTTAAGCTAATTCCATTTTCAGCTCTTGGAATGCTTTTCCACACTCCCTTGTCCACTCAAATTTTTTGTTTCCTCTAAGTATGTTGAAGAAAAAAAACACACTGTTTGTGGATTTGGACACAAATATGCTTAGTGCAGCAATACGTCCCATCAGGCTTTGTATTTCTTTGATTGATGTGGGTGACTTCATTTCCAAAAGGGCTTGGATCTTGTCTAGGTTTTCTTATATTCCCCTAGCATTGACTATGAAGCCAAGGAATTTGTCCGAGCCTACTCCGAATGAACACTTGAGAGGATTGAGCTTCATGTTGTACTCTCGGAGGAGCTTAAAGCATTCATCTAATCCTCCACATGACCCCAGCCTTTTTGGACTTGACCAACATGTTGTCCACGTACACCTCCATGTTGTGCCTAATGAGATCCTTGAACATTTTAATCACGAATCTCTGATAGGTGCCCCCTGCATTTTTTAGCCCAAAGAGCATGACCTTATAGTAGTACATACCTAAATCTATCATGAAACTTGTGTGTTCTTGATTCAATGGGTGTATCTTGATTTGGTTGTAACCTGAATAAGCATTCATAAAGCTTAGGATCTCTTGACTAGCTGTAGCATCTACTAGCTGGTCCATCCTAGGAAGCAGGAAGCAGTCATTTGGACATGCTTTATTAAGGCCGGTGAAATCTATGTACACCCTCCACTTGTTGTTCGGTTTAGGTACCAACACGGGATTGGATACCTAAAGTGGATAGAATGGTTCAGTGATGAAGTCCTTGGCGCTCAACCTCGTGACTTCATCTTTCAAAGCTTGGGCACGCTCATTATCCAACAACCTCCTTTTTTGTTGTACAGGTTGGAAGTTTTGATCTATGTTTAGTGCATGGGTCATCACGGAAGGGTCTTTCCCCACCATGTCTCCATGTGACCGTGAAAAGAGGTTAAGGTTTGCCCTTAGAAATTTTATCAAAACTGATTTTATTTCTGGCGCTAAACCTTTCCCAATCTTTAATTTTCTAGTAGGAAGAGTGGGATCAACATCCAATTCTTTCAGTTCTTCCACATGTCCAAAGCTATTTGCAAGATCCCCAAAGCGAGGATCTATGTCTGCTTCCCTGCTTTGGGCTGGACTTAATTGCCCTTTGTCGGATGCTTTGTCAGAGCTCTTAGCGGGCGTTTTGTCTCTTTTTTGGCTTTAGATAAAGCCAGGTTATAGTAGTGTTGGGCACACTGTTGGTCTCCCTTAACACATCCTATCCCATGCCTTGTTGGGAACTTTAGGCATAGGTGGTAGATAGATTTTACCGCCTTTAGGTCGTATAGGGCTTGTTGACCTATCATCGCATTGAAGTTCGATGGCACGTCGATTACTACAAATTGTGCCATCAATGTTCTTGTTGTGGGGTTCTCTCCGATTGTCAAGGGCAGCTTGATGTATCCCATGCGTGCAATGCCTTAGCCAAAGAAGTCGTACATTACTTGGGTGCAAGGTGCTAGGTCTATTAGTTAGAGCCCCATCTTTACATAGGTTGATCTAAAAAGAATGTTAGAGGAGGCTCCGTTATCCACCATGCACCTGGAAAGTGTCATGTTCTTGATCTGTGCTGTAATGACTAGGGGATCATTGTGTGGAAAGTTGACCTGAGTAACATCTCCCTCTATAAAGAAGATGGCTAACTCTCTAAGCTTGAGCTGCTTAGTGCCTCTTTCTTTGATGACTAGGATGTTGCTTTTAGGCTCGTGACGGAGAGTCCGAACATAGCGCGCCCTAGCCTTGCTTGTCTCCCTAGTAATATGGGCTCTGCCAATTATGATCCCCAAGTGACCCGCCATTGCTGGTGGCATAGGGTCTCCATTATGGGAAGCTGGTGCCTGAGCTTGGCCGTTCTGCACATAACAACACAAGTTGGGATTGTTTTTCCTTATGAGGAATTCAATCTCCCTCTTAAGATTTTAACACTCCTTGGTGTCGTGGCCAAAATCAGTGAAATAAGTAGAACTTTGAAATGTCCCTCTTGGTCATCTCCTTTTTGATAGGAGGAGGCTTCTTATATGGCAAAGTAGCCTGAGTGGCCATGTAAATGGACTCAAGTTTCTCAGTTAGGAGGGTGAAGCACTTGTACTTCTCCTCTTTCTCCTTTTGGTTTCGTGGTGTAGGGGAAGTGTTGTACTTCCTTTTTGGCCACTCATCTGGCCATAACTATTGTTGTTGTGCTTACCTTCAGCATTCTTGCTACTAGAGGGCTGGCTGGCACTGCTTGTACTGGTATGCATGTTTGGCAAATCTTAGGGCTATACAACACCTTGAGACTGCCTGTTACTGACTTGCCCTCCTGTTTGGGCTTGTTTGACGACTTCCTCCAGTTTTATGAAGTTGTCTGCTCGTTTGAGGAACTCTTTCATGTTGTTGGTTGAGATCCTCAAGATATCTTTCTAGAAGTCATTCAATGGAAGGATGCCCCCCAGTATGGCTATATAGCAGCCTTTCTCGGTTAGGCCTTTGACCTTGTTGGTCTCGGTCATAAACCTTTGAATATAATCCTTTAAAGGTTCGCCTTATCTTTGTTTCACCTTGAAAAGGTCTTCCAACTGTGATGGTATCTACCTTGAGGACGAGAATTGTGTGTAGAATTCTTAGGAAAATTCATTCCAAGAATTGAATCTTCCTGGAGCTAGCTTAAAGTACCATTGTTAGGCTGTTTCTGACAAAGTCGCCTAAAAGATCCGACACCGCACATCACCCGTGACTTTTTGGAGATCCATCAGCATCTCCCAGTACTTGATGTGTGCGGAGGGATCTTCTATTCTGGTATACATCTTTCATACCGGCATCTTGAACTTAAGCAAGGAGAAGGCATTAATGTATATCGAGAATGCATGGAGAGCCCCTTGACCTATCTAGTTAAAGGTTTGATGGTTTTGGGCCGGCTAAGCCCTTGATCATGTCTCTTATTTGTTCCAACTGTGCTTGCATAGAAGCATCTGATGATGTAGAACCTGGTTGAGTGGCCCTTCTTAGTTGGGCTAGAGCCCTAGGTTGGCCAAACTCTGGCCATCCACACCCTGGGAGAGGGTATGTCCATGCTCGGTTAGCCCCAGGTTAGAGATCTGGCTTTAGCCGGCCAACCCTAGGTTAGGCAGCTGGCCATGGCCAGCCTGCCCTACCCTGGGAAATTTCTCATGGTCGGCCACCTCTATGCTTGGCAGTGTCTGGCCGTTCGCTCTTCCTTGATTGGTCGGTACGACCTGTGTGTTGACAGGGGGTTGATCACACTGATTTCTTGGGTTTGGTGGATCCAACTGTCTAAAGTGATTGTTCAATGGTGGAACAAAATCACTTTGATTCTAACTCCTTGAGTTAATGTTGTCTTGGGTGTTTCCACCCATTCCCGGACCTATCCAGTTAAAGATAGGCCTTAGAATGACTTGCTCCCAAATTTTTCGGAGAGGAATTTTGCTTTGTAGGCCGGCCAAAGGTTGGCCCAGTGGGGTTGTTAATGAGCCAGAGATACCTGGCCGGCCCCCCATGCCATCAGGTGCCGGAGTCTGGCTATTCCCGCCACTAAATCTATTTGGCAGGATTTGTTCGTCTTTGAGTAGGGGAAGTCCATCTCATTCCCAAAGAACTTGGTTGGACTGTTTACCTGTAGACCCTACACGATTTGTCGATAAGTCTTCCTTAGAGAGGATCTCTAATCAGATCCTATCTTCTCCTAACAGTTCTCTCATTGAATCGCCTTATCAGGTCACTAGCTTCCCTTTTACGGCAGTCTAGCTCTTCCTGATGAGCTCAGAGGATGTACTCCTGGTCATCCATCCATATCAGGAATTTGGATCTTTGTTGGGCAAACACATTGCCACCAACAATGCGTGGTTCTTCAATTTGGCCAACTTGGCATACAACCTCTCTAAGTATGGCTAATTCAAAGTCTTCTCTTAGGTCCACATGAGGCTCACCAACTGCTGGTTTGTCGATTCCTGGCCCTATTTCCCTAGCATAATATCGGGGAACAAAGTTAGTCGTGGTGCATAAGGGTTGTTCCACATTGAGAAAACCTTCTAGTCAAGGTGCCAATGGTAGATCTACCCTAGGCAGCAGAGACTGTTCATTAGGTTAAGCAAGGTTAGTAGGGTCGACCAGACTTGTTGTATTGGTCGAGTTTGTTGGGCCTGCCGGGTTGGCAGGATTGGCTATATCTGATGGGTTCGTGGAAACTCTAGTTGTGGCTAGAACACGAACATTAGGATCAACATCATGGGGTCTTGAGGAAGGCCCGATGAAGTAAAAGTTGTAGCCAAAGTTCTCCTTGTCACATCCATGGTGATTGATCAAATTCATAAGCAACGCTCTGAATGAAAGTACCAAAATGTTGACCTCAAATTTGGTCAACCAACAGTAAAGCCTTATTTACAATTATCATCACAACCCGTGAACAATTAGAATAAGTAAATAAATAGACACAACAATTTTATAGAGGTTCAACCCCTTGGTTAGAGAGTAATAATGACCTACTCTCCTTTTAGTTGTATTGATATGAGAAATAATACCACTCAGATAATAAGTTTTGTGAGTTCTAGAGTGGCTCTTAATGAATTACAATAGTGAGAATGTAAGGCATATCTCAAGTAGGCGAGATGAGAAAGGGTAGTCTCTCATTCACTACGAGTGGCGTATAGGAGGAAGAGGCTAGGGTTTCGAGTGCTTGAGCTTAAGAGCTTAGGAATGAGAACTTAGAACTTAGGTTTAGCCTAGTCCTCTTTATAAAGGAGAGAACTTACAAAAGATCTAAGCCAAAGTAGGTTGATATCCTTATAATTAGATATCACCTTTTTTTTACACATTAAATATATAAGAAAATAACTCATTAATTATTCCTTAAAAATAGGTAAATATCTGAAGTTGAACCCCTACTTTCGTAGGTTGTTGGAGTGAATTCGTACCTGAGAGTGATGTTTGCCTAGGTTGAAAATTGCAGAGACACTAATTGTGTGTGCCAGAAGGGAAGCTGGTTGGCCTACCATTTGTTGGAGGCTGGTCGGCCTATGCTTCACTATGGCAGGCCAATGGTGGTCCGACCAGACCCCCTTGGTTGGCCATATGTTGTCTCTTTGCCCTGCTTGATCATTTGAATTCTTCATCAACTGGTACGTTGTGCATGGTGACTTGATCCTCTCCGTAACAGGCTGTACTCTACGTGGCATCAATCTTGCATGTGTAGACATGCCACGTCATGTGGGTAAAAATTGAGATAACCGACCTCATTGTTTAAAAAATGGACGAATTATTCTTTACCAGACTTAACTAGTTAAAACTTTACTGGAATACATTTCCAAATTATTCTGAACTCAAAAGAATAGATGAAAGAGAGAGAGAATAACAATATTGAAGGAAATTATGTAATTAAACTTATAGAATTTTTTATTTGGTTAGATTAATCAGGGGTAAAGAACTCTGAATTATAAAATAAATTTATTGTTGAGCTAATTTCTAACATCAATACATAATGAATTGGACTAATAACGACATATAATATTACCTTATGATATTTGCCACCTTAAATTATCGTTGTTCTCATAAATAAAATATTTGTCAATAGGTGCCTTATGCAGATAAAATAGACTCATTTGTGAATTCTCTTTGAGAAGTGTTATCTTCATTTCCCATTATTTCCCTTCAGCATCTGTCTAGACAAGGGAACACAACAGTACATAATTTGGCACAAATGGCGATTGGGTTAGATAGCACTTAGTTTTAAAATGGCAATGACCCCTACCCGTACCCGTTGTTGGGTTGTTTCCACTCAAAACAAATAAAATTGTCAATAGGTGAACTGTGAAGAAGAAAAATAAATTAAAAAAAAAAACTAAAATAATATATCAACAATATATCTCTTTGTTTATTATTTATTATGAAAAGGAAGAAATTAAATGTCCTATATTAGTCTATGGGTGACTATTCAATGGTTACATTTTTATTGTAACCATCATGATTACATTTTTATTTTAACTATAATAGCAGGTTACTAATATATAAAACTTCTTTTTTTAGAATTAATTAATTATAATTAATTATTTTTTTTAAATAATTAATTGAATATTTAACAAGATCTCTTATAGCAATTAATAATTAGAAATAATGTTTCATATAAATTCCTACTATAATTATTTTAACAGTAAGCCATTTAATTATAATATTTACTATGAAACTTTATTTTTTCTTACAAAAATTAGAATTTTCTTCTCGTATAATGAATTTTTGAGTAATTAATTATTTTTAAATGATGTTAAGTTATTTTTTTTAAAATTAGAAGAACTAAGTATGAGTTTTTTTTATTGTTTCGTTTTTTGGGGGAGCTTAATTTTATTTTTTAAATTGGTTTAGTTTTTTTATTTTTGAGTAAATGACTCTTTATCCAAAAAAAAAAAAATGGAGGAGTTTAGCAATTTTTTTTTTTGAAAAATACATTCAACCTATATATTTCACTTTTTATTTTTTAAATATTTAAATAAAAAAACTAAATAATTAAGTGTAATAATTTTAAATTAAAGTCATAAGTATAAAGAAAAATTAATTATGAAATTGTATGTGTATAATTTTAAATTATAAAAAGTTTTGCTATAAAAATTTTAATAATTTAAGGGCGAAAAAAAATTGCTAAAAAATCCTTATTTAATAATAATTTATGAAAAATTAATTAATAATTATAATTAATTTAATTTTAAAATATAATTAATCTTCATTAAAATTTTATAAAAAAATAAATTATTAGGTGAATTTAGGTTATAATTTAATGGGTGATTCTACAACGCACCCCCTTAAAAGAGAAGTACTGATGCACCCTCTACTTGTTATTCGGCATCCAAAAAAAATTTTTAGTCTATTTTTTTTTTCATAATCATGTACATTATAGCTATTTAAGATATCCTACTAAATTTTGAGAAATTCGGTGTATCCATTTTAAGGGGTTGCATTATAGAACTTCCCTAAGTTAATTATTATTTTTAGGGTTGAGATCCAAAATGGCCCTCAATTTGGTAACTAAGTTAGTAAATGTCCACTTTTCAAAAAAATTAAGAAAATGGCCAAATCTAATAAATTAGATAACAAAAATTATAAAAATAGATTTATCACATTTTTTTTAAAAAAAAATATATATAATAACAAAATTAAGTTACATAATTTTTTTAGTATTGCAATATTGTAACAAAAATAAATAAATATATTAGATCATTTAAATATATACAGCAGTATTAGATATATCGTAGTACAGAAAATTAATATACCGTAGTAATAAAATTATATACCATAAAGAAATTATAACAATACTAAATTAATACTCAAAAAATATATATATCATGCTAAGAAAATTATATATACCACCATTAAAATATGAATACATACCAAAAAAAATTTATATATAATAAAATAGAAACTAAATATCATATTAAATAAATATTATATTATAGACAACATAAATCATATACCATACAATAAAACGTATATACCTACAATAAAAAAATAAAACAAAATAATATAATATTATTAAAAAAAATTATATATATCATATTAACAAAATTATATATCACCTTTATGTAAACTAAAATAAAAACTAAACATGCATTATCTAAAATAAAATGATATAATAAAACTTACATATCATATAACATAAAATATATACCTTACAATAAAAATATATATAATAATAACAACAAATAAAAATAAAAATATATAGGATGCTAATAAAATTATATATCATGTCAACAAAAGTACAATAGAAATTAAAACTTAAATATTATTTAAGAAAAATATATGCCGTATAACAAAAAATACATATACCATACACCAAAACATATATACAAAAAATAATAATAATAAAAATATTGATTACTAATACATATATATGTATGTATACTATACTAACTAAATTATATACCACAATTAAAATATATATACCATGACCATTGTATATAATAAAATAAAAACTAATTAAATATTATTTAAAATAAATAATCATACATTCAAAAAATATAAAAAAATAATAATTAAATATATGTAGCATGGCAATAAAATTATATACATACATTAAAATATTTTTATTATGCTAATAAAATTATATACTACTATTATACATATCATAATAAAAAATAAATATCATCTAAGAATAATAATATACCATATACAACAAAATAGAAATATATATATCGTACAACAAAATTTATATACCAACAACCTAAAACAACTCATATAAAATTAAAAAAATTGACATAACTTTAAAATAAAAAAGATTTTAACAAAACTAATATAGATATACCATAATGTTTAAATAATTTGCTTCTAATTCTACAAAAAAAAAAAAAATTGAAATGAAGACATTTACTAACATAGTCTTATGATTTATGGTCATTTGCTATATTTTTTTGAAATGAGGACATAAACTAACATACTCCTATGATTTGGGACCATTTTATTGACAACCATTTCAATGATAATTTAATAGCTAAAAAAATATAACCATGATGGTTACGTATTTAATTGTAACTACCTCCTTTATTAGTGTTTATATATCATTATAAAATAATAATAATAATAATAATAATGATAATAATAATAATAATAATTCCATTTTTTTCAAAATTTTTATATTATTATTTTGGTAAGAAAGGAAAGAAGAAAAAAGTTGGATTTTTCTCTACTGTCTGTGATACATATCTTCCATTTCAGGTAGCACCGATTGAATACAGCTTTTGGTCACGTATGGAAACCTCTTCACTCTCCCAGCAAACCCTTGTGAACCCACACCCACCAAACCCTTCCCCACTTCAACATATATATAAAACACTCTAAACAACAACAATGTCGTCACACACACAAAACAAACAAAAATATATATATCATTATTCTCCCAAACCAAAACCCAATCATCACCATGGATTCCTTCCTCTCCTCATCCTCTGTCTCCCAAGAAGAGTTCAACATCTTCCACAGGGTTGACCGACTTCTCTACCGTCGTCTCGTCATAGATCTGCGCCGGGATCCAGCCCACTCATCTCAAGTCATGGCTCTCTGGATGTGGCTCGAGCACACTCTCTTCTACTTCCGAGGAAGTGGTTACGATCTCATCTCCAAATATGTCATTGCTCTCCCCGAAACACTTCTCATTGCCTTTGCTAATGAATCTGAAGCCGTCTTGAGCTGTGTTGAGACCGATCATTTCCCCTTCGCTTCTTCCATTATTCCTAACACCACCGGGGCCACCCTTCGTCCCCGCGCCCCAGCCCTACCCATGTTCGAGATGCTGATCGATTGCACGGCGAGCCTTGAAGTCTTTTACAAGATCCGGCTTCGAGTCATCTGGGGCGTCGCTGACATGAGCAATAGGGTTTGTGCTCGGGCTTTTACGGACATCATAGCTGAGGTGACTGAGAGGAAGATGGTTGAGAATATGGCTATGAGTGAGGCTATTGAGGCTATGTATGGAGGAGGAGTAGGAAGGAGATGGCTTAACAATATGAATCGGATGATGATGATGATGCCACCGGCTGGTTTTGCTTATAGGTCTTTGGATATTCCGAGTTCATTTCCTGCTGGACTTTTTCAGAGTAGAGGTTATCCTTATCAACACAGATCAATGGTGCCTTCGGTTGATGATTTTGTCATGCCAACTCGGCCTGCTGCTAATGCTGTCAATACTACTACTTACAGTGATTATCATGCTGCGATTGTTCGTGATGAAATGGTCGATAATGATATTGATCATTATCAGAAGAATGAGGAGAGGAGTTTCAAAGCTGATGAAGATGTTGGTGTTGATGGAGATGGTGATGGTGATGATGGTGAACTTGAATTTGATTTCATGAGAGAGATGTTGGACAGTTTGCAACTGAATGATGGTACTAAGAAGGATGATGATCCTGATTTGAGGACTATCTTTCTCACTTTTTCCAAAGGGTACCCTATTTCTGAGAAAGATGTTAAACTCTTTTTCACCAGGTATATATACTACTTAACTAATTTTTGGTTGTTCATTTTTATAATACGATAAACTTAAATTTATTATAACCTAATATTAATGTATCAAAGGAGTAATATGAAAATGAAAATAACTTAGGGCTTATATAATTTAATTTGTTTGGGAATAACATTAATCGACAGTACAAATGAGAAATAATTAATACATATCTCTCTCTGGAATAATATACAGGTCTAGGGCTCAGAATATAGCATTGTATAAACTATGTATAGGGCTAAGAAATACATTTTTGTTTTTGTTGAAAAATTGAAAATATGTTTGAAAGATCTCTTACATTGTACATTTATTTGAAAACATCATGACATACATATAATTTGATTATTTTTCGATACACCTGGACCTATATAACACTAGTGTCTACATGTACATTATGTGTCTTATTATTAAAAGCAAATATAAAACCGATCCCCTGGTTGTTTGATTAAATTATTATGTTTTCCCTTAGTATTGGAAACGAAACTAGCTATTTAATTAATGTATAATTTCCGTAGCAAGGAGCACATAATTTCAAAATATATATGGTGATAAAGCTACGTGTTCTTTTATATCTCTTATTAAAAAAGTACACTATATATATATATATAGAATTTGACTCTTGTAAGTCTTGTTTATATATATGTATATTGGCCGGTAATTGGATTACACTCATATTTTCAATTTTATTTTTATTTTCAAGTATAAGTTATATATGATTTCGCCATATAATAATGAGCATAACATTTTTTTTTTCTTTTTTTACGAATGAGCTTACTAAAACCAATTACTTTTATTAGCTACATTTTTATTGTCTAGGTCTCAGGACATTGTTATACAACAAATATAGATTTGCTATGTTTGAATCCACACACTTATTGTTTATTGTTTTGTTTTATATGTATGATCAGTGCTTGTTTATTATCTATCGTCTTTTATAATTACAACTGTTTGTGAAGATTACATGGGATATATAACAGTGGAGTGCGCCTCTTAAATTATCAGTTTTGTAACAAAAACATTAATATATTCACTCACTGATCACTGTATGTGAAATATGCATATATATAATTAATAATTTGGGGTTTTATTGTGGCTATATATATATAATATATATATATAAATGTTGCAGTGTGGGTGGAGAGGGTTCGATTGAGGATGTTCATATGCAACATCGATCTGGAGAGGAGCAATCTCTGTTTGCTAGGCTTGTGCTTCGATCAGCTTCAGACATGGAAGCAGTTCTTCAAGGAAAGGAGAAAGTGAAATTCTCCATTGATGGAAAACATGTCTGGGCAAGAAAGTATGTGCGTATGACGTCAGCTCCTACTACTACTACTGTTACTACTCCCACCAACACCAAGTCAAACCCATCCTCACCAAAATCCGACCAGGCTTAATCTATAAGCTCTTGCCTCCTGTTAAATTAGTGCTTTCTTTTAATTATCTAATATATATATGCATGCACTAATTTCCAGAAAATAATAATAATAATAATAATAATAATAATAATAATAATAATAATAATAATAATAAAAATGCGTGGTTCCAATGATTGAACTTTTTATTTATTATTAAAAATGATCTCTTGAATATTGAGGACTTCTAATATATGGTGGCCTGATTTCTTGATTAGTCGAAGCATATATATATGTTTAATTTACAGAAAAAAAAATAGACGTTTGACAATTCTTTACTCAATATTACTGAACATATATATTTTCTTTTGAGTTTTTTCGACTAAATTCTTGCAACTAACCTTTAGTTGCACTTACCTCTCTCAAATTTTGAGTTTTACAAATTTAAGGTGTCATCAACTATTTATAATTAACTTTCAACATAAATACACTTTTATACACATAACAAATTTATATTAGTGCACTAATATTATTATTTAAAAAATATAAAAAGATAATTCAAATTTTATTATATTTTTTATTTTTATAATTTTATTTAATTTCAAAGGAATTTTAAAAATAATTAAGTTTTAGATAATAATATTCGGTATACTAATATAAACGTGTCACGTGTCACATGTACAAGAGTATGCACATAAACAATCTATATGGTGTCATTTAATCGGATGACACCTTATATTTGATACTGGTTTAGAAGTTTTGAGGGTTTTACCGTCAAAATTTAAGATTGGAGAGTTATATACAAGTAAAATGATGAGAGGGTGTAGCGGTCAAAAATTATTATTTTTTATATGATGTTCTATATAGTAGTTGTAATAGGCATTCTTTCTCTTTTTGAGAAGTTTAGAATATTTTATGGTGTAAAAATAAAATTTAATATAATATGTGGCAAGCGTGTGTAACATAAAAATTACACGCATCCAACTGAATGCATGAATAATTGTTGGAATTTTTTTGAAAATGGTTTTTTTTTTTTTTGAGAGAAAGGATGATCATTCAATTAAATAAAACATAGTTGGGAATCACAAAGGGGAGACCCTCCCTTAACTTAAAATCAGAAAAAGACTCGTTACTTCTCGCAAGCTTTGCAAGTGCATCAGCTTGAGTATTGTCATCTCTTTTCAAATGAACAAAATCACAACTAGCAAAAAAACTAAACAGACTCCAAATTTCAGTAACTACCGCCCTTGATTTCCAACAAGGAGGAAGTTTTCGACTCATCATGGACTGCACCAGCAGGAGGGCATCAGAGGCAATTGCAATGGAACGAAAGCCAAGTTCAGATCCCAATTGCATCGCCCATAAAATTGCCAAAGCTTCGGCTTCCAAAGCTGCATCAGCAGCCACAACTTTAGCAGACCAAAACCACTTACCATTTTGTCTATCCTGGCACCCAACTGCAATGCCAGCCTTGCCTTCTTTCCAGGAAGCATCCGTGACCAGAAAACCATGAACTGAATTCGGGATACACCACACTTTTTCCTTGCTGATCTGGTGCATGACATCACAATCCTGCAAGTTACCTTGGACTGATATAAATTCCTCCATTTTCTGCAACATCTCATGTCTTGCATCCAGAACATTCGCCTTGTTACTTCTAAATGTAACTGCATTTCTAGAGAACCAAATTGTATCAAATAGTGTACCAACGAAAGTAAGGAAATTCCCCCTCTCATCCTCCTTACACTGAGCCCCGAGATGACAAACAATTTGACTTAAATCATGATCCCCCGAATTCATATCTGCAACAGGAAAGGGACCCGAGAACCAAAGGGCTCTAGCGAAAGGACATTCCCAGAATAAGTGCTTGATCGATTCGATTTCCCCATCACAGAGAACACATCCTATGTCCGAAAGAAACTTTAAATTCGCCCTGACTGGGATACAGCCTCCCAGCACTCTCCAAAGCATCATTGAGACCCTTGGATGGAGTTTATTGTTCCAGATCATCTCCCACTTATCACATCTCTGACTTGTATTGAGTTTAACCAATTCCGAATAAGCTCTCTTCGTTGTAAATCTTCCATCTTGAGCATTCTTCCATACAAGCATATCGTTGTAATCACACGGGAGGCGTTTGATTTTGCTAATCTTATCCCCCATCTGTTGGCCAAAGATCTCGTGTAAAAGCTCACAATTCCAATCATTACCATTCAATGACAAATCAGCCACTGATCTCAGGTTGGGAAATCGGGTTCTACATCCCATCATCAAATCTCTAAACTCATTGTAGCTTAGCCATGGTATCCACGGCTGGTACCAAATGTCTATTGACTCCCCTTTCCCTGGAATAGATGTTGATGCTGATCTTAAAATTCCTCTTGACTGAAGAATACCTTTCCACATTGCAGAGTCACTCCCTCGTGGTTCTACTCTCCAAAAGGATTGGTTTCTGCAATACTTTGCCTTAAGACATTGGACCCATAGCTTGTGATTGTTGCTAGCCACATGCCAAGCAAGTTTGGAGATGAGGGCTCGGTTTGTGTCTTCAAGTCTCCTGAACCCCAAACCACCAACTAATTTCGGTTTGCACAGTTTTTCCCAACTAATCATTGCCTGGTAACGATCCCTCGTGGCGTCCCCTGTCCACCAATATTTCCTAATCAACGCGTCTAGTTCCCGACAAGTAGATAAAGGTACCTTGCAAGTACTCATAGTGTAGATGGGCAAACTCAAAGCCACCGATTGAATAAGAGTGGCTCGGCCGGCAAAGGATAGGAGCTTGAGCTTCCAACCCTCTAATCTCTTCATAAGACTCTCTTTCAATCTTTTGTACTCCTCCCTTTTCCGTCTCTTGAAAACGAACGGGTTCCCCAAATGCATTTCATTCCCCGAACATTCTTGGACTTGCAGCGCTTCCAATATTGTGGCTTTCCTCGAGTTCTCCATATTTGAGGAGAATAAGATACTAGTTTTGGGTTTACTGCACTTTTGACCTGACCATGATTCGTACATCTCCAAACATCGCATGATTGTTATAGCATTCTCCATATTAGCCCTTGCAAAAAGTATCGTATCATCCGCGAACATGAGATGGCTGACTACAGGTGCCGAGCGAGAAATTTTGATGCCGTGGAGATTGCCTTCCCTTTGAGCTTTTGCCAAAAGCTTGGCCAAAACCTCATGACAGAGAAGGAATAGAAAGGGCGATAAGGGGTCTCCTTGTCGAATCCCTCGCTTCGGGAAGATCTTCCTCTGTGGAAAGCCATTAATCAAAATGGAATAAGATACTGACTTCACACATTTCATTAACAGCTGACAATTGAATTCATCAAATCCATTCGCCTGGAGAACCTTGGAAATAAAATTCCACTCCAATCTATCATATGCTTTGTGCATATCTAGCTTAATCGCCATCAAGCCTCCCTTTCCTTTCTTTTTCCGAATGGTTTGGACCAGCTCTTGCGTAAGTACCGATGACTCCGCTATCCATCTTCCCGGAATGAAGGCGGCTTGCACCGGAGACACAAGTTTATCCATGACAGCCCTCAATCTAGTAGCTAGGATTTTGGATATGATTTTATAACCAAAGTTGCATAAACTTATTGGTCTAAACTTCTCAACTGTCTCCGGTTTCTCCACTTTGGGGATCAAGCAAATATGGGTAAAATTCAAAGAATGTTCCATCACCCCTTGCGAGAAAAAAAGCTGAACCATCTTGATTACTGAATCCCCAACAATTTTCCAATGTCGCCTATAAAAACACCCTGGGAGCCCATCGGGTCCAGGGGACTTTAGAGGATGCAAATTAGCAATTGCATTCTCAATTTCCATACCATCAGGGACTCTCCTTAGACTCATGTTCTCCTCCATTGTGACTTTCGGTTCAAAAAGCTCTTCAAAATGCTCATCTATTTGAGGGTTGGAAGAGGAGAAAAGTTCCTTGAAAAATTGGAAGAACACCCCAGCTACTCTCTTTTCATCATTAACCCAATTGCCATGCTTATCCCGGATCTCTTGTATCTTGTTCCTCCTTTGTCGGATGATTGTCGAAGTATGAAAGAACTTCGAGTTACGATCACCCAACTTCAGCCAATTTTCCTTCGATCTTTGTTTCCACATACTCTCTTTCCTATACCACAGTTCTCGCAGTTCTCTTCTCAGGGTATCTTCTTCGACATTTAGATTGTGTGATATGCTTTGATTTTGTATCCATGCTAAGCGGGCTTCAATATCTTTGATTTTACGATCGCAGTTACCGAAGGTGCTGATCTTCCAAGATTGGAGGGCTTTTCTTGTTCGTTGGCACCGCTGCGTGAGACTATCGTTTCTTGCTCCAAGATCAGACACCCAAGCTTCTTTAATAACTTCGTTGCAAGACCTCTCTCTACTCCAAGCATCAAAATAACGGAATGGCTTGAACTTTCTCCTTCCACCCTTTTCTGTATCTACCACAATGAAGCCATGGTCCGATACAGTAATCGGGTGATTAATCACTTCAGCAAATTGAAACTCCAATAGCCAGTCGTGCGAAGCAATAGCACGGTCAAGCCTTTCTCGAGTCAGCATCCCATTAAAACGGTTATTTTGCCAGGTAAAGCTACATCCCTTGTACCCAAGATCTACTCCCCCGGTATCCCTTAAAAAATTGCGTAAATACCTCGTGTCTTTATCCATTAACCTTCGCCCGCCCAATTTCTCCTCAGGATTTGCTAGAACATTAAGATCTCCCGCCATTAACCACGGCTGTTTCAAGTCCAAAACTTTGCTGGCCATATTCTCCCAAAACATTCTCCTTTGGTTCTCATACGGTGTTCCATATACAGTTATAAGGATCCATTCAAAGTGCTTTCCAGGATCCCATACAGATGCAAAAAACACTCCATCTTCCACCCTCTTAATAGATAAATTTAAATCCTCATGCCACAACAAAGCATAACCTCCCGCAATACCCACTGCAGGACTTACACTATACTTCCCAAAACCCATAGAATTACACAACTTTTTGATTCCTTCCTCATCACATTTCGTTTCCATGAGGAAGACACACTCAGGTTTGTACCTTTGAA
This sequence comes from Cannabis sativa, assembly GCF_029168945.1. NCBI lineage: Eukaryota > Viridiplantae > Streptophyta > Magnoliopsida > Rosales > Cannabaceae > Cannabis > Cannabis sativa. Next base: position 48,650,346 of record NC_083601.1, read on the forward strand.
TCCAAGCATACAAAGCTTGGGATGCCGGGGCCCTGAGTAAACCCCGACAATTCCACGAAAGAAGCCTCATGGCGAGTGTGGGGGCTTGATAAGGGCCGCCTCCTCGCCCATTTTGAAGTTCTGAATTTCCTCAATAGCAACCTCCACCAAACGATCTTCCTCCAATTCACGCTCTCCCTCATTGCGGTTTCTCTCATTGCTTAAGTCAAATTTCACTGGGCTTCCCAACTGAATTTGTTTTCTCCCAGTAGCTTTTCTCCTTCCTTTACTTGCACAAACTCTCTTTCCCTGCCTCTGTTTTGACGATGAGCCAGTTTCCACTCCCCCTTTACTTCCAGCCGAGTAGCAGTCGACTTCCAAAGCAGGCAAAACCAATGCTTTTTTCTCAGGATCTGGGTTTTGGGCTATAGGGATAATCCAATCAGTAGCCTTTCTCTTCTTTTGACCCAATAAGATAGGCCCATTAGTAGCCAAAGTAATTTCATTACAAGTTATGTACTGTTGGGCCGAAGCATTCATTTCCTTGGAAGGATTCATTGCCTCATTTACCACCTCAACAAGGCCTTTGTTAATGGGCCATTCGACTATATTGGGCTCAGGAAAAGAATGAGGTTTCCTAGATTTACATACCTCTTCATGTGGTAATTCTACCATTTGGTCTCGGGTGGGCCCAATGTCAGCCATAAAGCTCATGATCACTCCTTCATCTCTTTTGTCATTGTTAATTCTATTCATGGGGTGGGCCCGAGGTCTGATTCCCTTACCCTCTCCATGCATCGTACTAGCATTTCTCAAATAAGAGCAACCATCTAAGCTTTGGTTTCCAACAACCTTCTTGAACTTCAGAGCATTCCCTTCTGGGTTTGCTGCTGTCTTTTTGCTTCCCATTCCCCCAACGTTAACCTGATGGGTTGTACCATGATCTGAACCCATAGAAGGGTCATTATCAATGGGTGAAATTACTTTCTTGCCCTTGTCAAACTTTGAACTCACCGGAGCTCTCGCCAGCCGATTGAACTCCATCCTTCCTCTCCGTAACTGCGGTAGAGCTGAATCGAAACAGCTCCGAATGGGGACTCCGGCCTTTATCCACGCACCATACAAAGGAACTGCTTTACCAATAGGAGGGAAAGCATATTCAGTGGGATTTTCACATTTGAATAAGTGGCCTATCATTCCACAGTTGAAGCAAATGGCCGGGAGTTTATGGTATTTGAATTGTATCCATTCCTTTCTATCCCTCGAAATGTTCAAATAGAATCCCGCCACTAACTTTTGATCGATTCTTAAATCAACCAAGAACTTGAGGAAACCTCTCCTTGCTATTGTGGTTCTAGAGGCCCGGTCGAAGTCTATGTAGACACCAATCTTTCTCGCGACAACATCATTGTTCTCCCACGTAAGATACGGGGTGGGAAGTCCATGAGCTTCTACCCAATATCTTGCTTCCGCCATATTGACCTCTTGCCATACACCATTCTCCGGCCAGTCCCTTATGTTTAGCAGTAAGCCGTTAACCAGCCACGGTCTCTGCTTGAGGATGAAACTTTTATCTTCATCACTATCAAAGAAAAAACCCCAGACACCATCACTGGCATTTAGAGTCTTCATTTTCCAATTTCCTTTTAGACGCCATATTCCTCCTAATATTTCCTTAACTTTGCTCTTTGACAGGCTCCTTCTTCCAAAGATTTTTGCTAACACCCCTTTCTTGACTATATCAGCACTAAGCTCAAAGTCCGCTTCGAGATCCATGGACATGGAATCCAGGAACTGTTGTCGAACTGCTTCCAACTCAGCATCCACCTCTTCATCATCCACATCTTCATCTGCTTCTTCGTTAATCTCCCTACTAGGGGTTGCAACCGCCATCTCTCCCTCTAGGATGGACTCAGTCATTTCCATTTCCCTTGTATCACCCGCAGGATTGCTCTCTGCAATCTCAGAACTCATTCCTCTATCTTTCTGACCACCTTCCTCCATAAGGAATATCTCAAATAAACACTAGAAAAACTAGCGTGGGTGCCTCAGTAGCACTAAGAATTCTTAGAAGTTGATATCTCAACACCTCACCATGGGAGTATGTATATTGTAAATCCTACGCATCGTTTTTTTTATGTAAATTTGTTTGGTGACAACATTTTTTATGTAAATCCTTGAAAATGGTTAGATGCCTAATATATTTGTAAATATACTATCATATGAAAAATAAATAATTTATAATTTCTTATATGTGAAAAACAAGGAATACCCTTAAGGTAAGGTAAGAGAATAACTGATGCTTTCACCAAATAATTTTTTTATATATATAAGCTAGCTAGTGGCAAATAACTTCTGTGAAGTGTTGCAACGTTTTTTCTTTTATTTTTTCTTTTTTTAAAAAAAAAATAACATTTCATTTTTTAACCATAAATATTTCATTGATTATAATAAAAAAGTGATACAATTGAATCATGATGAACATGAATTAAGAATATCTCAGGAGATCACTAGACAATAAACTTTTTTTTGAAAGGTAGACAATTGGTATATAAGAATTTTCAATATAAAGAACCTAATACATTACAACATAAGAATCTTGTATAAAAATGAAACAAAAGGCCATCCCAAAACTATCATCGAAGCTACCTACAATTTGAATGATCGTGGAATCCCATCTTTTTTAATAATTCAACACTTGTTGACCATATCTTGTGAAAACTGTTAAAAAAAAAATCAAAAACGTATTATTTGAATAAGTCTCACATTGTTTTAAAATACTTATTTGTAAGTGTATATATATTGCAAACTTGATCGGGTTGGCACCCAAGAGGTACCCAATTTTATGAAAGAGAGATGAGTCACACAAAGTGTTGACCTTGCTTTTAGCCGCGACGACAGTGAGTCAATTATTAAATGATTAAGAACATAATGAAAATAGAGCAAAAATAAATAAGTAACAAAGAATATCCGATTTTAAAAAGGTTCGGCTCCCTAAGAGTGGTAATAGCCTACTCCCCTTAAATTGTATTAACTTGAGATAAAGAATAAAGTATTTTTCTCTCTCAAAGCTCTTACAATAAAATCTCTGAGTAATTCTCTTAGATCTCTCTCTGAAGCAATTCTTTCGATCTCTTTCACAGTGAAGCTTAGTCACTATTTATAGGGTATTAATGCATGAGGAAAGGTTTCTACTTTGCTTATAATATATAAAATAAGAAAGAATATTCATTACATAATTATGATACACAAAATAAAAAATTAGAACAGGTTGCCATATTCCTTTGACTCAATCCCACGATCGTAGGAATTATCTTCGTGTCTGGACTTCACGAGATCATTCTGAAGTAGTTAAGTCCAGATAAGTAGCTCAAAAAACCAGATCTATGTCTGCTCGGATAATCTGCCCTTCACCTTGCTCAGGTAATTAGAAGTTATACATGCAGATGTATAATATGAAGTCTGCTCGGGACATTCATCTCTACCAAATGTGAGGAATGCAGGACACGTGTCACTTGTGTATTCTATCACGTCGTTATGCAAAAAAATGGGATAACACAAAGGCTAGCTATTCTGGTGTTCACTTTCTTTTTGGAGAAAACTTATTTATTAAATTATTACTTTATTTAATAATAAGATGTACTAAGCAAGGTTTAATTAAGTGCACGATTTAGAAAAATGACATTCTTTCTGTTAGAACTTATTTTGAACAGGATCTTAATTTACTAAGCATGTATGTTTAATTATCACATAATAATCTAACATCCTAAAATATAAAATACTTAAAATGATCAAATAACACATAAGATATTAGAAATCTTAATATTTATTGCAGTGGAATTAAATGTCTATTCTGTTCAATTATCTAACCCTTGATTCTTGTTTTGTAGCAAGGTATTGCCTAGATCAACGTCGGTAGTGAATTTTACCAAAAACGACGCTAAAAGGCTTTAAAAACTGTTTCTAAAGCTCAAATTTGTAGTTGTGAATAGAGGGTTCAAGATTAATCATTTTCAAAATTTTAAACTTTTGAAAATGAAATTTAATATTTAATATTCCTACAATATTAAATAATTAATCAAGAGAAGTGAACTTGAAGGAAATAAAAGAATAAATAAGTAAAATATACAAAATTAATTTTTGTATATTTGTCAATTGATAATATAGTGGCCTCCGAAATCTGTAACTGCATTATGCAAAAAACCTTAAGACTCAACCTGAATAGTCGAATAAGGAATAACATCTATAAGATTTATGAAGGTTGTTGCACTTACTTTTAGTGCAAGTGAAAGATTACTAGGGTTTATATCCTAAAAGCAAGTATTTAATAGATAATATATTAGAGAATATATAAAATACAAGTATAAGATAAATTAATATGTTAATTATAGAACTATAATTAATAAATATCTAAAAATTCCATACTCATATAGAGTAGGTATGATCTTGTAAAGCAGTATAAGAGAACTAAGATCATACAGTATGAATAAAATAAGTCGGTAGTGTATTAATGTATGAAATCTTTAATATGAAATTCCCAAATACGATTATCTAAGAACTATACATTAGTGCCAGTGATTTTGATTCGGATCACATATGTGGATAGACATTTAGTAAATGTACTATGTATAATTATTTGATTATGCATGATTGGAGCAATATGAGCTAACTTCTTTTATCAACGTACCATTCCTCATAAAAGAGTTATCATATCAGAATGATGATGATCACTAGTAGACCAGTATGAATCTTAAATATTCATGAATTTCTGTTTGTGTTAATTAGATTCTTTGATCACTCAATAAAGCTTTTTCAGAGAAGATGATTCATACAATTTATATTTTGGGAACCTGATGACATGAGTGGCTGGAAAGATATTATACAACAGTGAAATTTAAGCTTTTCAAAAGGATCGAATATTTGCTGCTTTATATTGTTAGTTCAGGGAGTGCTAACAGTTGGATTCAAAACTATAATTGGTGTTATAGATTAACTCTTCACATTGAATTGATGCATATAAGGAATTCAAGAGATAATTAGAAGAGTAACACAGTGATCTTGACAAGCTCTAATTATGAGCTAATATAATTGGAGGACAAACTACTTATATTGATTATATCAATAGACTACTAGAAAGAATTTTGTAGATATAATTATAGTGGAGCAACAATGACATTAATAAACTATAATTACTTTATTGATAAGTTTCAATAATAATTATGAGTTTATTAGAGATTCGAAATATAGGTTCATGGTCCCTAGATCACTTCTATACAACACTGTATAGGGGAAGGTTTAATTTGAGGAATAAATTGAGAACGAGTTAGTTTCTATGATAAATGATTCTTGAAAGAAAATTAGTAATTTTGTATGAAATAGTATAATTATTTAATTATGTTTTGAATAATGAAAATGTATTTAAATAATTGCTTTTATATAATTAAAACTATATATAAGTTAAATAAAATATTATTATTGAATAATATTATGAGAGAGAAACATATTATATTAGTGGAAAATAATATTTAGATAATCTAGATTAAATAAGAGATTAATGAGAATTAATCAATTATTTTTTATTAAAAAATAAATAATAAACTTATTTAGCACAAAATTAAAAAATTAATATTAAACTTTAAAATATAACAAACAAGTGTAGGGTGACATATAAAAGTCCATGAAATTTGTTTTGGTTATTTTATTATAAAATAAGATTATGAAAATAAATATTTATCTATTCTTTTAATTATTTAACTAAATATTTTATTGTATAAGATATTTATAATTAAAAGAATTATTAAACAAAAATGTAACTTATTTAGTTATAGATATTATCATATTTAAAACTCAAATAAAAAAATATTATATTTTTATTTTATTGGGTTAATTTTTAATCTTATATATGTACTAGATAGATGTTACGTGCCAAGTCATGTTAATTTTATTTTAGTTTTTTTTTAATATTATAATTTTAAAGTTAATAATATTCAATGTAGTGATAATTATTAAAATTTGAAAGCATAATAGTGATTTAAATAAAAACAAAAATTACTATTATATTTTGTAATAATAATTAAAAAAAATTATTATTCGGCCTAAATTTATCTTCGGAATTAATGAAAATGACATTAGGATCATTTGTAATAATTTTTAACAGTGATTTAAAAATTTATTATACTATTATTTAGTTTCAGATTTTCGAAGTAAATATCAAAATTTGAATATAATTTTTTTAAAAAAAAATAAATAATATGAACAAATTTATTATTAATTGCATGTTGACCCTTTACGTGGCAACATCTAATAATTTGTTATTTTTTTTATTTTTTTTTAAAAAAAAGTCACCCAATAATTTTTCATAAACAAAGAATTATGTTATATAGACACATTTTATATAGAATAGATTTATGATATATACATATAAGACAATAGAATATATCTATTCTATATAAAGTGTGTCTATATAACCGAATTCTTGGTTTATGAGAAATTCATGGGTGACTTCTTATTTATATTAAAAATAAAATGATTTATTATTAAAAATAAAATAGTTTATGAGAAATTCATGGGTCACTTTTTATTTATATATAATAAAATAAATCTCATTAAATTCAAAAAAAAAAAAACATCATTAAATAAAAACAAAAAAATGACTCAACATCAAATCTTCAATTACACGATACATGTAATTACTCAAACATCACATCTTTCAATTATAAAAAAAAAATGACTTTTTAAGAGGGAAAATATAGTTGTCTAATAGAGCTAAAACAATATGTTTCCAGTGTGATGAAAAATTAAAGCAACAATTTTGTTAATATCAAAAAGTTTAATTCAATTAATCTTATAATCTTAATTTTACTCTTTCTAGAATCAATATATGAACAATAATTTGAATTAATCTTATAATCTTAATTTTTTTAATTCAATTAATAATTATTTGTCACGTAATTATTAAGTCTTTTCCCTTTAATTTTCCTTTTGTTGATGATGCTAATTTATTCATATTTTAATTTCTACAATTTTTGTGTTCAGACCATTAAGGTAGTGTTCTACTAGGGGATCTAACGAGTTTTGCCCCTTCGCTAATGGCCTCTAAGAGTTCAAATTCCAGTATTGTATAAATTTTCAATTTGTTCTCTTTCTTATATTAACTGAAATTTTACAACTTTTTTTTTTAATTTACAACTTTATTGTTTATATCTTATTAGGGACATTCATGGAAATTAGTGTGTTTTTTTATCATAGTGTGTTTTTGAAATATACAATTAATGAGCATTACTTTTTGATCATAGTGTATTTTTCATAGTTGAAAACCTCAATAATCTCTATCATTTGATATCAAATAAAATAAAATTATCATGATGTATACATTATGGTTATTTAATGAGTAATTAGTGTGTTCAAATTGTCAAGCTGATATTTAGAATTGTTTATAATTGAATTGTTTCTTTGTCAAAATTAATATTAAGTATATTTATATGTTTATAGGTTTATCTATTTCTCTTAGATCAATCATGCTCATATAGCAAAAAAATCATACTCATATAGACATGTTATTTTCATTTTGTAATTTAGATCTTCTTATTCATTATTTAGTTCACTTAAACCTTTTCCGATTATGGTAACTGAAGTTTTGTTTCTTTTAAGGTACTCTTAGTTCACTTAAACCTTTTCCGATTATGGTCACTGAAGTTTTGTTTCTTTTAAGGTACTCCATTACAAAGATCTGTATTACATGTATTATTTATTTTTGACTATGAGGAGGTGGATTTCTTTATTGGGAAACATATAGCATGACAAATTATTGTTCATATATTGAATAATTATTTTTGAATAATGGGATTCATATATATAACTGTGTATATTGAATTTTTTATTCAAATAATTATTTTTTATTTTTACGTGATTATTTATTGTTCATATATCTAGAACCCTATTTGATTAAAGTTAAGATTATAAGATTAATTAATTTGTGATTTCTTCCTATACACATAATAATAATCTCACCTAATAACTAATAATATTTTTTCTTTAATTTTTAATTGTATAACTTTCAAATAACATAGAAAAAAATTAGCATAAAATTTAGTATACGTGCTTCGCACGCTTCGCACGTAGCTTTTTGCTAGTACGATATAATACAGAGTTAGAGAATATTCTAACGCTAATTTTTGAGTCGCCCTTCTCACTCTCTCTCTACCTCATGCCTCTCTCTCTAAGCGAAGGTGGTGACTCTCTCTGAGTTCACAATGTCTTATGAGTTGAATACATACTGTGATAGAAATTTCATCCCTCGCCTTACTCCTATAAGCCTACTCTTATCCTGAATATTGAGGATGATCTGGGAGAAACTAGTGTGAAGTTTTCATTGTGTTTATATCGCTTTTGGGTTGGATGATCGATATTAATTATGAAAAGAATCGAGAAAACCCTTAATAGGCATTAAGAGTTAATATTCTTTTACTCGTAGTGTAGATTTAATTTATGTAATCATATTGAGATTTTGACATTTATGGTTTAGATCAATTTTATGTAAAATTAAGTCTTTCATTAAAACATGCTTTCTACATTGATTTGAACCATATAAACCAACATATACGTCATATGCATTGTAACTGCACGATACATCGTACATGAAGAGACGGGACCCGACACTATCAATTTGCCCATAAAAGATATTAGCATGCCACTATTAACCATAAATATATACCAACTGAGTACTCCCGTGGGGGGAAATTGCAGCGACCTCCTCGCCGATAATATAGCAATATGAGAGGATTTTCATGTTATTACTAGTGGAGTGTTCTATCCCTTAATGTTTCCTTGGAACGAAATTTTTCAGGATCGAGGAGATGGGTCGCCGAAAGGAGGTTTCAGGAGGGTAGGACAAACTGTTGTGGTGGTGGTAGCTATATTTTTGGGTCTTAGTGGTAGTGGTGGCTGATAGAAAGAGAGAGAAGAGAGGAAAGGAGAGAGGGAAAGATAGGTTAGGAAAATAATGAGTAAGGTATTTTGAGTATATTAGTGTAAATATAGGGGTGTTCATCTGATCCAATCTGCATTTTTTTAGTCAAATAGCATTCAATCTGCACTAAATGCGGATTTTATATTTTGGATCCAATCCGATCTGCATAACAGTTTAAATCCAATCCAATCCGCAATTGTACGGAATGGATCGGTTATTTTTGTTAGTTATTTTTTTAATGATAAATTATTTAATATTTCATAAAAACAATAAAAAAAAAAGACGACTATTGTTTCTTAATCTTCAATAATAATATATTTCTATCTTCATTTATATATAAATCAAACCAATATACATATATGTCAATATATATATATACTTATCTTTAGATTTATACTAAAATATATATGTATTCATTTCTAAAATAAATAAGTTAGTATATGTATTTAAAAATTTATGTGTATGTGAATAAGAATAATTTTTCTGGTATTTTTTTATTAGGGAAATTTGCAACATAAATACCATATGTTTTCAATTTTATACACTTAAATACTATATTTTTCTTTTTGGCGGATTTAATACCAAACGTTGTATTTTAAGCCTCACCGTTACTACTATTCTGTTAGTTGTGACAAAGTGTACACGTGTAAGGTCCAGATTAAATCCTTATTTTTTTTAAATGTTTAGTTAAAATTAAAAACTTACTTTTTTAATCTAATATATTTAACTTAAATTTAATTTTCATAAAATTATATGAATGAATTAAAATACAATAAAAATAAAAAAACAAACGAGAATACGAATCATCCCAAATAATCCTAAATCTCACGCCTGTATTCTTTCTTCCTGCTGCCTTCTTCAACCAAAAAATAAAAAAATAAAAAAAATTACAGGCAGTCAAAGCCTTTCTTAGGAACAGGCCTGACTAAATTCAAACCATCCAACGATTTTGAAGGCTGCCCATCATTAGACCAATCGATAGGAATCTCTTTCTCGTCAGGCATTTTACCCTTGTTCTTGTGAAAAGTTTTCTCTATTTCAATATAACTAACATCTGGGTTTCCTTTCCTACCCAATATCTGAAATTAAAAACAATAAATAAATAAAAGATAAGACTTTGAAAGAGCCCACTTCACCAAAAACACTAACTATCACGAGAGAAGAACAAAGAGAGAGAAAGGACCTTGGCAAGGGTGAGTTTAGGGTCCTCATCGAGCGTGCGACCGAACTTGAGCTCCATATCCATTAGGTCCGAAGGGTCGAGTCTAGGCTCATCTTGAGAACCAAAAACTACAAACTTATTGGGGTATTTGGACAAACAAAGGACAAAAAAAAATTACTGCTGTGGTTTCTGGGTTTGTTTTTTTAAATTTGACTGCCTGTAATTGTTTTATTTTTTGGTTGAAGAAGGCAGCAGGAAGAAAGAAGACAGAGATGAGATTTCTAGGGTTATTTGCTTTTTATTTTTATTAGAATAAAAAGTGAAGCTTTTAATTTTAACTAAATATTTAAAAAAAAAAATAGGGATTTAATCTGAGCCTTACACGTGTACACCTACTCACAACTAAATAAAAATAGTAGTAACGGAGAGACTTAAAATACAACGTTTGATATTAAATCCGCCAAAAAAAATATAGTATTTAATTGTATAAAATTGAAAATATATGGTATTTATGCCGTAAATTTTCCTTTTTATTATAAAACAAATAAAATATACCAGCTCAATATATTACTAAAAAAGATTAAGAAATTAGAAGTTTGTATTTCTTTAGGAATAATTACATAAGACACTATTTTTTTGTAAATATTTACATTTTTACGTTCAAAGAATTTTTTTTACATTTTTACGGTTTTTCAAAAAATAACACGAAAACAACATAAAATCAACAAGAAAACTACATAAAATTAATATGAAAATAACATCAAAATAACAACAAAAATTAACAAGATTACAACAAAAAAAAAAGACCGTATTTTCTGTAAATAAAATAAAAAAAAATCGTAAAAATATTTAAAATTCCGTGAAACCGTATTTCTTGTAATTTCTTTGTTGTTTTTATATTTTTGTGAAATAATCTCTTTTTTTTTTTTGTTATTATTACTATCAAATTAATATATATTATGTATATATATTATAATTTTTTAAAAATATATATAATTAAGTGCGGATTAGATTGGATCGTTACTTTATGAGGTCAAATAATATTCAATCTGCACAAGTACGGATTTTAGATTTTTTAATCCAATTCAATCCGCGCAAGTACAAATATCCGTATATTTTACAGCTTAGATTAGATCGAATATTTAGTGAACACACCTAAACTATAAAATAACATATAAATGGATAATTATGTGGGGGAGTGTCTTGTTATTGGACACACTTAAGCATAGAACTCAAATTTTCCTATACAAACTAGTTTCAATTTTATTTCATAAATATATATAAACTTATTACGCAATCTATGTATATTATTATGATGTATATAAATGGCATGACAAATTTTAGGCGTGTTATACACTCACTATTTCAGCTTCATCATTGATATGGATATATATGTTCCAGTCCGAAAGTCATGACACATTTTCTTTTCTTCTATTAAAAATGTAATCTCCTACTTATATGGTGCTATATGAGAAGAGATGCTGTAAATTTAAGCAATATATATCATCTTAAACTCAAGTAGTGACTCGTCATACATCGGAGTAAATGATGTTTTATAATCAATAATTAATGCATTATTGGTAATACTCCACCTCTGATTGCAACATATAAACAATGTATATATCCTCTATCCACTCATTGCCAATAAATTAATCATAGTAGTAGACTAGTAATAGTCATGTAATTATCTAGAGTGAGAGAAAGACTATAGTAATACTCATGCATATAATTATTTAACTAGCTAGAGTGAGAGAAATACATTACAAGAAAAGCAAAAATTTAGTATTACGCTGGTAAAATAAAATTTATTTCTGATGTATTAGCAAATCAACATTGGTATTAAAATTTTTGCCAACATAAAATAAAAAACGATAACAAAAATAACTTTTTCAAGAGGGTAAAATTTTAACCTTTTTACTAAAGCAATTTGCGAAATACACTGATAAAAGTAATTTTTGCTAACACAATAGTGAACTGAGCTAGTAAAAATAACATTTTTTTGTAGTAATACATGCTTAATAAAATAATATAAATTTATATATATAGTGCTGTCTTTCTGCATTAGTTCACCCACTACATACTTTCATGTCTATAGATAAGTGTGTGTGTGTGTGTTTTGAGTGGTACATAGCACCAAATAGAAGAAATAAAAATGGACATTAATTCACGTAACCAAAATGACTACTGTCACAAGAGAAGATCAAGTACTAGAATTAGCCAAAGATGACGATCGCGTTAATTTATGCTAAAAGAGGAGGCTGGATTACTCTCCCCTCTCCTCAAAATTCACATTATTATGATTTTTATTACCTTTTTAAAATCTTCGACTTCTAAATTCACATTATTATGATTTTTATTACCTTTTTAAAATCTTCGACTTCTAAATTCACATTATTATGAATTTTTTGCTCTATATTAGTGCTGTAGTGACTGATTTAATAGATAGTGTTGCTGGTTGGTTACCTGATAATATAAACCAAGGGAGAGTGGATAATGTGTAGAGTCATTGGATTAATGAATTTCGGGTACTGCTTGATCAATTAAATTTTTAATAAAAATTGAATAAAAAAATGTATCTACAAGTGTGCTTTCTTTTTTGTAAAAAATAAATAAATCAAACTAAAAACAAGAAGGAAAACTCTATAATTTTATGTATTGTAGAACTTTTATTAATTCCTTATTTATTATTATCAAAAATTTATATTTATCGCAATCCCCAATTTATGGTATTTAAAATTTGAAAAATTTACATAAAAATTTAAAAAATTAATTTTTATTACAATTTTATCTTTACAAGAGTAGAGTAAGTTTTATACTTCTTTTTTTATTTTATTTATTAAAATACTTCTTACACATACATAAAAACCTTCTATGATGATGTCATTATACTTCAATGACACTTCAACTATTTTTTCCAATCTTTTATATACATGTCCTCCATTTTATTTTGAGTTTTCATTTTAATTTTTTAATTTTTCATTTTAGTTTCTTTATGAACTATTTCTCCATGATCAAACCAATTTTTTCTCCAAAAATTGCTCCCCACGATTTCCAACTTCTATTGAAGCTTCGCTCAATGATTTTTCTTTCTACTTATTTTTTCTTCTTCTTCCAAATTATGTGTAAATGATTGTGACCTAAGAAGCCCATTTACAAAAGTTTTAAACCTGCAACAGTAAGTGTTAAATCATTGTTGAACAAAGGGATAAGAAAATAGGCTATAGTATTTGGATGTATTTTTGTAATTAAATTCTTGTAATTGCATTTGGAATCTGTTCTTGAAATTTCTGTTATTGATTTTTGGTTTTTTTTTAATATAAATTTTTGATTAACTTTTAGATAAATTGTTTCTTAATTTTTAGATTATGTAAATATTTTATGATTTTTTTTTGTATGGTATTATTATATATTAACTCATAATTCTTAGTTATATTATTATTATTATCTAAATATAATAAATTAAATAAATTTTACAATACAATCTAAATTAAAAAAAATTAATAATTATTTTTTTTTAAAAAAAATATAATGACACACTTTTGAGTGTGACTATTATCAGAAAATAAATAGATATAGTTTAATAAAGTGAAAATTACATGAAATATGGGATTTCATAACAAAGTTAGAAAAATATGGCATTTTTAGGTTTGCCACTCTTCTATGGCATTTTTTCACATTTAAGATTTTTTATGGTATTTGATATGCCATATTTTTATAAACTTATTATCCAATCCCATATTTTATGTTTTTTACACTTACATTTTAGAGTTTCTTTTTATTTGAAAAATTTACACCAAATACTACATTTTTTTTCAAACATTACATATTTAATTTGACAAAAACATTTTACTTTTATACTTTTATTAATTTTTTTTTTTCTTTTTTACTTATTGAAACTTCAAAAAGTTTTGTTTTTTTTTTTGTTTATCTTTTTTATATATTTTTTAGTTAATTTTGGCTCTCTTTTTTCTTTTCAACTTTTAAGTCAGTTGCTATTTTTTTTTTTCTTTCTTTCGCTTATCTCTCTCTATTTTTTTTTTTCTAATTTCTCTTTGTGTCTCTTTTTTTTTTTAATTTTTTTTTCTCAACCTAATTTTTTTCTCTTAATATATATAATAAGTGTACATTTTTATATTTCATTTTTTTTTTACAAAAATTAAACTTGTTTTTTTTTTATTTAAACTACTATTTGTTTTTTTTTTTGTTAAAAACTAATTATTCCATTAAAAACAGCAGAAAAAAAAAACCAGTTTCATCAACATCATCCTGAAAAAAAAACAATATAAAAAATCATAATCTAAAAAGAATCCAAACTTTAAAAACTAGTTTCATCAACATTGAAAGAAACTAATAATTTCATTTAAAGAATACAAAAAATAGTTTCATCAACAAGATAATGAAAAAAATTACAATCTAAAGACGATACTAACTTTAAAAACCAGTTTCATCAATATTAAAAGAAACGAATTATTTCATTAAAAGAGGCAAAAAAAAAAAGTTTCATCAATAACATAGTAAAAAATACACAATGCCTAATAACTAAACTTTTACAAATTAACGATACTAAATTTAAAAACCAGTTTCGAACATATAAATTTTATATCAATACCTAATAATCAAACTTTTAACTTCATTCTTTATTTTGGCATTTAATTTTTTATTTGCTTGCTCAAAAATTAGAGTTAATTTAAACATACAATATGCAACAAATATAACAAAGAGAATCATAAATTAAAATCAAAGAGAAAAAAAAAGAAACAAAATAAATTAAAGAGACAAAAGTGCAATAAAAACCATAAAAGAATAACAAAAAAAAAACAGTGGAATGTGAGAAACCAGTTAGTAAAACAACCAAAATAAAAACAAACAAATAAAAACCAGTTTCTTGAAATAAATTAATAAAAAATTGAATAAAACTCAATTATGAACAACAATAAAAAAAAAAAACTAGTTATAAAAACTAGTTACTTAAAAAAACCAGTTATGAAAATAATAAAATAATATGTGTGTCAGAAACTGATTAATTAAAATAAAATAAAAATTATTGTTCAAATATCATACAATAATAAAACTTGTTTTATACAAACTAAAAAATATATAATAATATCATAAAAATTGAGCAACCCCATTACAGAACAGTTAAAACCTGTGAAACCAGTTTTGACGTTATAAAAAATCATAACAAAATACAAATGTTAATAATAAAGTTAATTGAAACCAATTTCATCAGACAATCAAATAAAAACATACACACACACAAATATACAAAAAAAAAATACTAATCACAAATATAATCAAAACAATACATAATGCCTACCAATAATTTAATAACAAAATATAAGTGTAAGTTTCCAACCTAGAAACAAAATAATAAAAAAGAAACTTGAAAAAAAATTCTAATAACATAATGAAACTATTTTTTTTTTATTCTTTTAATGAAATTAATAGTTTCTTTCAATGTTGATGAAACTGATTTATAAAGTTTATATTATCTTTAGATTAATTTTTTATATTGTTTTTTCTTCAGGATGATGTTGATGAAACTGGTTTTTTTTTTCTGCTGCTTTTAATGAAATAATTAGTTTTTAACAAAAAAACAAAGAAAAAAAATAGTAGTTTAAATAAAAAAAAAACAAGTTTAATTTCTGTAAAAAAAAATAATATCTATAGTTGAGATCATTTTTTATTGATTTTAGTATTTTATTTTTTAAAAAAAGAAAAAATAAATAAAAAGAAACACAAATTTAAAGTTTTTTATGGCATTCCTCAAGACTTTTTCCCATATTTGATAAAACTGGTTTTTAAAATTAGCATCATTTTTTAAATTATAATTTTTTTCATTATCTTGTATGAAACAATTTTTTTTTTATTCTTTTAATAAAATTATTAGTTTCTTTCACTGTTGATGAAATTGATTTTTAAAGTTTGTATTATTTTTAGACTATAATTTTTTATATTATTTTTTTTCCTAAATGATGTTGATGAAACTGGTTTTTTTTTTTCCGCTGCTTCTAATGAAATAATTAGCTTGTAACAAACAAAAAACAAATAGTAGTTTAAATAAAAAAAAAAACAGGTTTAACTTCTGAAAAAAAAAAACAGCATCTATAGTTGAGATCAATTTTTATTTATTTTAGTGTTTTATTTTTTTAAAAAAGAAAAAAAAAGAAAGAAACACAAATTTAAAGTGTTTTATGGCATTCCTAATGACTTTTTCCCATATTTGTAAGTTTTTTTTAAAAAATGCCATATTTAGTATAATTAAGTATTTATGCCATATATATTAAAACTTATCTTCATTTTCCCATATTTTTGTAAATAGCCCATTAATAAAGTGTGACTCTAAAAATCTACAATTACGTACAGAGGGTTTCTAAAAGCGTTTAGTGACCCACATTGAAGGGTCACTAAATATTGTCTTTCCAGTTACCGACATTAGTGACGTGCAGTGAAGGGTCACTAAAACATTTTAGAGTCCCTCAACAAGGATCACTAATGTCGATTTTTATAGTATTGCCTTATTCTAAAACTCATGGCCGGCCAGAGGATGGGGCAGCCGGTGCCGAGGCCCCAGGCCCCACAATTTTGGAGGCCCCAAAAAATTAAAATTAATATTATATATATAAATAAAAATATAATATATGTATATATATAAATTTTGGTTCAACAATTGTCATAAAAGAGCTTACAGCACAATTGGTAAGAGATGGATTTAATGTTGGTTAGTAGGTGCTGGGTTTGATTCTTGTCTTCTTCACATTTTGGGTATTTTAAAAATTAAAAGGTATTGATTAAAATTTGTAAAAATTATGTAGGATTTTTTCTATGCATTACCTAAAATACAATCAAACGGATAAAAATATCTATTATAATACTAATAAATAAATCAAATATTTTTAAAAAATAACTAACAAGAATAGTATAACTTAAATAAAAAATACATTTATTAAATATTATTTAATTTCTTAAATTTATAAAAACTTATAACATATATTAAAAAAAATTAACATAATTTTTGACATACTATTAATTTTTTTTTATTTTTATAAAAGTCCTAAAATATATAACACTTCAATAAAGATACTATTAATTATAATCAAATATTACGTTAAGTTTGGTTATGTGTGAAAAAAATTGTTTATTATATAGAGATAAAAGAGTTAATTATATTGTGTCAAAATTTCAACAATAAATAATATCTCAGAGCAAAAATAAAAAAATATATTTATTTTAATTTTTTATAAAAAAAAATGTTCTGTTTTAAATTTCGCCCTAAGCCTCTCAATCTCAACACCTTGAGATGGCCCTGCTAAAACTACTTCTACAAGGTATCAATAAATGGTATAGCGATAATTTTTATCAAAAAACTACCTTTAAATGTTAATTTTGAACTTGGGTATTTTACACTATTTAGCTTCCCTTTTTATAAAATAGATTGAAAAAATAACCTCTGAAGCCCATAATTATAGTAGTATCTAATCCTCATATGTTTCACATTGCACATTCTCTTCCTTTCTAAACTGTGCTTCAAATTTCTCTTTATGTAGACCTTTATTATTCTACCTTTGAGTTTCCTGCTCTGTTTCCTTTTAATGAAACAGTGTGTTCCTCTTTAAGACCTGCAATATTATAGGATCAACTTCTTACAACCCCTTTTACTTGTCTTTAGTTTTTATAAAATCTATGTCTTGTCCTCAAATGACTTCAGTAGCGAGTATTTTTAAAAACATAAGATAAATTGATATAAAAACTTAAGAGAAAAGTATTTTTTTTTAGTAGTGCACCAATGAGAGGAGAAAAGAAGATGGAAAGAAAAAGAAGAGAGGAGAAGGGGATCGGTGGTGAGCCATAAATTTAGGAGAGGAGAAAAATTGGAAAGAAAATAAGAGAGGTGGCCAGCCATCAAGGAGAGGAGAAACTAAAGGAAAAGAGAGGGTAGACGAGAGGAGAAAGAAAGAGGAAGGAAGGAAAATTCTGAAAGCGGATGTGAGTTGGTATTGGAGGAAAATTCTGAGATTACGAGATTCATTCACTCGTGAAGCTATCATGAAAGCTGGAACTAATGGCAACTTTTCGATTAGGCAAGCTTATGACTATCTCATTTCAAAGGAGACAAGTTTTGATAGTAAGAAAGCAGTTTGGTGCAAGCTCTCGACACCAAAACATCGTTTTATAATGTGGCAAATGGTACACTCTAACCTTCTCACCAGGGACAATCTTGTTAAGAAACATTTTTCCATTGATAGTGCCTACTGTCCGGTTTGTGAATGGGATCTAGAGTCTCATGAACACTTATTCTTTGAATGTCCCTTCTCTTGGAGAGTGATGCAAAATATCAAGAAGTGGTTGGGGGATTGGCTTTGGCCTAATTCTTTTCAATTGCTTCTTGAGTGGATCCAAGGAAAAAGACCGAGGAGTTTATTAATGGAAATCTACTATGCTACTCTAGCTAGTGCCATATATGGAATATGGCTCAATCGGAACTTGTGTGTGTTTGAAGGAAAATGTATAGCTCCATTGTATATAGATAGAAGCATTAAAGAGAATCTCAAAACTAGATTGTCTCTTATTCAAGATAGAAAACTTTCTAGTTTTGAGAGGATTGTCCTTAGAAATGCTAAAAGTTTGTAAGTTTTGTTGTAATTTTGTGGGTGTAGTCGCTATTTGATTGTAAATGGCTTGTTTGATTAATAGAATGATTATTATTCTTGATCAAGAAAAAAAGAGGAAGGAAGGAAATAATAAGGGGCTCTTGGGGTTCATCACTTTTGTTGGGTGTGTTTTCTCATATCATCATGTGCTCAATGATAGGGTTAACAATGTCCAAGCTTCAACATAATATTTTTTTGGACTTCTCTTGGCCCAAATCTCCAAACCAAGCTAAGTTTGTAATATCAATTATGGGTGTGGGAAAAGATTCACCAGTGTAGAGAAGTGGCATGCCGCGCGCACAACTGAATAGAGTACATCCATTTTTCACACACGAACACTAAGGCAGCCCATGTCCAAGCTGTCCTCCACTCTTCCAAAAAAGCTAACGTACGAACACATGATTTATCTCTCCATCGACTTTAATTAATAGTAAATATCATATTGTAACTTATAATTAACACACTGAAGTGTTGTTTAAGTTATTGAGTATGCATATCTTTCCGTTAGGTCAGAGATTGGACTAGTAAACATAGTTTTAGGTTAAACCAAATTTTCATTTTCAAAAACAAAAAATAATCGCCAAATCAATAATTTATTGATTTTTGAAAATTTGCCATAAATTATAGTACAAATAAATTTATGATAAACAATAAATGAGGAAACCAAAAACATTACAATACAGAGCAAGCTAATACAAATTTCTCTTTTTCTTTTATCAGATTTATTATTTAAAAAAAAAACATACACACTGCTACATATATTTTTTTATTCATTTTTATTAAGTTAAATCTATCAGGTCGTGGACGAGTCAATATGATTTTTTTGGTCATGTTCATACTTATACATGGTTGCACAAACCAAGTAGTACACGAAATTCACTAGTCCAATGGTCGCGCACAACCAGTACACATTATCTACTCGCCCTTGGTTTATATTATCAGGTAACCAACCAGTTGCACTGTTTATTAAATCAGTCACTACAGCACTAAGATAATACCCTAATCCAATTAAAAGTGATATCATAGCTGTTGATGTACTTTTCAGTGATTCTGGAAATTCTTGGTAATATAATGCAACTTGTCCTGGAAATTGTAATGCCTCGCCAAACCCCATAATGGCTAGAATCAACACCAACCACAATGCTGACATGGGCACCACTGAGCCAGACTGGTCAGGCGTCACGACTAACCCATCTGCTCGAACCAAGTGTAGCCGTCTCGATTCCAGTAGGGCAGACCCAACCAATCCTAATATATTGGTTGCGTGGCCCATTCCTATTCGTTGGAGGTGAGTTAGGGGCTTGCCACTTATTTTTTTCCACATAGGGAGCAAGTAACGGTTAATGATGAAGATTGAAATGGATGTTGATATGAGGCTGGAGACTAAGAATGTGGAAGCTGGAATTTTGATGGAGCCCAATCGTCTGTCCATTGTTAAGGCTTGGACAGTTGAGAGGCTGTTCACTATGGCAATTGTGATGCTTAAGAGAATACCAGTTGACCATAGTGGCATGATTTTTATTACCTTTTTTAAATCTTCGACTTCTTCAACAGTGCATAACTTCCATGATTTTGAGTAAATGTCCTTTTCTTGATTATCGTTTTCAGTTTTTAAGGCTGCTCGGTTGAGGAACCTACATATAAATAATAATACAATCTTTATGTATTAGTAACTATATCCAAAAAAAAATAAGGGATAAGTACTATAAGAGGTGATATAATTTAATATTAAATTCTACATATTTTAATTTAATTAATGCACCACCACATCAAAAATATGATGTTGGTCTATAATTAAATATAAGAATATAGTGAAGGATGTAATAAACTCAAAAGATTTATAATTAAATGAATGATATTATTAGAATTTATGTAGATGTTATATTATGATCGGTGGGTAGGATTTGACTAATAACTTATTGTTGCAATTTGCATTATTTGTTAGTGGAAAATGTAATTTCATAGCGAGACCAATTAGGTGTGTTTATCAAGTGCAATACGATATCATTTAAAACTTTTTTTTTAATGATATATCATATAAGACTGTATATCTACTATTTATATATAAATTATAGCCACGATGCACATTATTGGATATGTATGTACCACAAGTAATTATTAGATGACACATTATTCCTTTGAAGTGGAGCAATATGAGTAAACCACAAGAATACATCATTTTCAGTGAGTCTTCCCATAGAAGAAGTATTCACAATTATTAATGTTAAAAAGGTGAAAAGTATAAATCACACTTCACAAATACTAATCTATGATCTAAATAAAAATATGTATGTGACTACTAATGTGATAATTTTTAAATCAAATTAAGTAGCACTAAAGATATATAACGAGAGAGGGAATATTATGCCACCTTGCTGAGCATCCAAAAAATTTATTTGCTGAGACGTATGGTGATGGTTACACAAATTATTATAAATAAATATGTTTTACATTTAGTAACATTATATATAGCTAATGATAAAGTATCGTTCTATAATATAAATCATGGCGTATAACAGAGAATAGTATACCTCACTTTTTTTTTTTAACTTTTTTAGAATTTGGTTGGTAGGCTCAAATTAATTATAATATATACATATCTACTATGTAATAATGAGCATGTCACTAGTCCAATTTAATATTAATTGCATTACCTCATATATATTCGAATCTAATTTAAATATTAAAATATAAAGAAATAGGCATATGTTTTGCACCTTTTAATTAAAAAAAAACAATGAGCTCTGTGCTCCGCAATTTGGGGAAATTTGATTCACTTAAAATCAAAATATACCATAAAAAAATTAAGTTAGTAAAAATATTTTAATCACAACATAAATTTTTTAATCTAAATGTAAATTTTAGTTATAACAAATAATATTTAAATGCAAGTTATTTCTGACTTAACTTTAATTAGAACAAGTATTGTGTTTAAAAATATAGGCTAATTAGTAATTTTTCCTCCCAAACTTTGACATGTACTAAATCGTGCCCTAAATTTTTTTGGCCGTTAAAAATTCTCCCTGAACTATTGAGATTGTTAAATTTAAGAACTTTCGTCTAATTTCATTCAATTTTACTGTTTCAGTGATTATTGATGTACTAAACCATGCTCCTTAAACTTTCATCCATGTTAGAATTTTTTTACTAAATTAGACAAAAGAAAAAAGTACAGGGGCACAATTTAATACATGTCAAAGTTCGGGGGGAAAAATTACTAATTAGCCAAAAATATATTTAGTCACAATAAATTTTAATTTTTGTGACTAATATTTTTAACTACTATTTTTTACTTATAAGAATAATAATTTATATTTATAACTAATTATAACTTTTTTACTTATGATAAGTTTTGTTCTAAAAAAAAAATTGTAGTCACAATTACTTTTAAAAAAAAAAACACCACAATACAATTTATGCTAAAAAAATCAAAATTAATAAAATTTTTGAACCAATTTACGAAAGAATTATTTTAGACAACATAAACCTTGTTAACTTTCAGAATTAAATGTAATTTCAACTTGGTTAAGAGAGATTTACTCTCCTATATATGTTGTTGATGGTTATTGGTTTAGCTACTGAAACTAGAACAAACTCTACTGGTTTGAGAACTGTGATTGGGGAGGGATCTTCGATATCCTAATCTTTTTTAGTTTCTTCGAACCAGTTTCTTGCAAAAAAAAAAAAAAAAGAAAAGAAAAAAATAAGTAATATTTAAAAGAATATCATGTGCAAGTATATATGTACCTGAATTTTTCACTGGGTCGGGTTTTAGTTTGAAAAGTCTTATTAGGAGTCCCATCAGCAGAAGAAGAATAATAGTACTCGTTAGATGCCTCCGTAAAGCTTCCTTTGAATATTATATTCCTTTTGTTAATGGCTGCAACCATTACTCTAGCCATGCTCACAAAGGGGCTTCCCTTGGGCTTCACATGTCGATAGAATTTTTTTCCAATCAAAAACACGGTCAACGCAATCAACGTGGAGACTAGACAAATCCCAAACCCTAAACCCCACCCTACATTATCCTCGATGTACACGAGGACCATGAAGCTGAAAGCGTTGCCAATGAACAAGACAACGAAGTACCAGTTGAAGAAGCTGGCCTGGTCATCTCCTTTTTCGAACTGGTCAGCTCCCATGGTGGCAATCGTGAAGCGAGACCCTCCCACTCCAACTGTGGTCAGCCCCATCGCCGCGTACAGGATCAAATATTGAAAATTTGTGGGGCTCTCGCATGGCGATGTATTAGTTGAACATGGTGACGGCCTTAGTGAGTTCAGACTCCCTATTAGCGTTAGCATTATCATGCCCTGAAAATATTTAGTTTTGTAATGAAAAACCCATCCAATCAAATCAACATATAATTAGAATAAGTAAGTATTAATTTGTACCAACAAAGCGATGAAAGATGAAATGCTGACGACGGCAAAGTTACCGGTGAAGGAGTCGGCGATGACTGCACCGGCAATTGGAAAAAGATTGACAAATCCAAACCCAACATTATTGATCTTTGTAGCAGCTATGCTTCCAATATTAAACTTTGTTATCAAGAATACAATCCAATTTGATCCCCAACCACCCGCAGCAACCGACACACCCGCTAGATTGCCTGTAAGAAAAAATTATTAACAAAAAACCCAAATGAAACTAACTAATATTAACACACTTCGAAATAAAATATAGAATAAATAGACGAGAGAGAGACCAAGTATAAAGGGTAAAGTAATCCAGCCTCCTCGTTTAGTATGATCATGATCAACATCTTTGGCTAATTCTAGTAGTTGATCGTCTCTTGCGACGATATTCATGGTTTGGTTAGGTGAAGTGTTCATTTTTCTTTCATCTATTTTGTTCTACCACTCACAACATACGCATATATATATATATGCAATGAGAAATGCTAAAGGCACCGTGGTGCCAACACCCTCCTATGTGTTAATATCACTATTAATTCAATTAAGTATAGGGTTTCATATAATTTAATATAATAGCTTTTAGGGAATATCGCTAACTAATCGCAACGCGACATATTATAAAGGTACTGGGCACCACTCGTGCTTAATAACAATAACAATGCTCGTATCCAATATATAGACATAGAAAAGATCTATGTGAACTTATGCAGCACTATATATATATATATATACTAGCAAAAACTACGTGCGAGGCACGTATACTAAATTTTATGCTAGTTTTTTTCTATGTTATTTGAAAGTTATACAATAAAAAATTAAAGAAAAAACATTATTAGTTATTAGGTGAGATTATTTGAATAAAGAACAATAAATAATCACGTAAAAATCAAAAATAATTATTTGAATAAAGAATTCAATATACACATTTATATATATGAATCTCATTAATCAAAGAGAATTATTAAATATATGAACAATAATTTGTCACGCTATATGTTTCCCAATAAAGAAATCCACCTCCTCATAGTCAAAAATAAACAATATATGTAATACAGATCTTTGTAATGAAGTACCTAAAAGAAACAAAACTTCAGTTAGCATAATCGGAAAAGGTTTAAGTGAACTAAATAATGACTAAGAAGATCTAAATTACAAAATGAAAATAACATGTCTATATGAGTATGATTCTATTGCTATATGAGCATAATTGATCTAAGAGAAAATAGATAAACTTATAAACATATAAATATACTTAATATTAATTTTGACAAAGAAACAATTCAATTATAAACAATTCTAAATATCAGCCTGACAATTTCAACACACTAATTACTCATTAAATAACCATAATGTATACATCATGATAATTTTATTTTATTTGATATCAAATGATAGAGATTATTGAGATTTTCAGCCATGGAAAACACACTATGATCAAAAAGTAATGCTCATTAATTGTATATTTCAAAGAAACCCTAATTTCCATGAATGTCCCTAATAATATATAAACAATAAAGTCGTAAATTAAAAAAAAAAAGTAGCAAAATTTCATTTAATATAAGAAATAGAACAAATTGAAGATTTATACAATACTGGAATTTGAACTCTTAGAAGCCATTAGCGAATGGGCGAAACTCGTTAGATCTCCTAGTTGAACACTACCTTAAAAAAAATTAAATGATGTGGAGGTTTTTTTATGTGTTTCTGTTTCGATATGTTCTTTTAAAACACCATAAATTGTAAAACAAGCCTAACAGTTGCTTAATGTTTCCTTAGCTTTAACGTGACACCCACTTCTTAGATTGACTTTTTTATCTTGTATATTTATGTATCTTTGAGATTTAACGGAAAAGGCTCTATTGCCTTGAGATTTAAACCACGTTTGATTTTCTTATTATTTACAGGGCCGACATGCTTTGGTCTATGATATAAATACAACAAATGAGACTTGGGAGTGGGTTGACCTTAAGGAGGTAACAATTGTGTTTTAAAATCTTGGTTCCTGAAGAATGTTTCAAGATACAAGTATGATGGGTTTTTTATATTATAGACGATTTGTTCCAAAACATAATAGAACTAACCAATTTAGGTTAATGATCTGGCTTCTGATACGTCCATATTAAAGATGATTGGGGGTGTGCGGTTCTGTAAATGCTATGAAATAATTTTGTAGTTAGTCTGTGAATATTGCAATGAAAGTGTTGGTTTGACCAGGGCCGTCTTAAGGTGATGAGAGGCCTAGGGCGAAATTTGAAATGAGGCCTTTTATTTTAATAAAAATTAAAAATAAATTTTAATTAAATTTTGACACAGTATTAATTTTAATTCTTTTATCTCTACGTAATAAATATTTTTTTTGCAACGTAAGCTAACTCGATCAAAGTAATATTTAATTACTAAGAACATCTATATTGAAGTCAGGGTCGGCTCTGAGCAGAGGCGGGCTAGGCCTGTGCCTTGGGCCCACCTAGCTCAGGGGCCAAAAAAAATTTTGTTCCTTTTAAAATTACACATTTTGTTTTATTAATTTTAAAAAATACTACATTTTTTTCCTAAATGAGGGCCCAAAAATATTTTTTTTCTATGGCCCACTAAATTTCAGGGCCGGCCCTGATTGAAGTGATATATATTTTAGCACATTTGAAAGAAAAAATAATAATGTGTTTAAATAATATATATTTTATAAAAATAGATAATAAATATAAATCTTATTTATTATTAATATTTTAAAATTAAAAGTACTTTAATATATTTTTTTTATACAATCTAATACAAATATTTAAGTTATAATATTATTATTTATCACAAATAATTAAAAGTATAAAAAGTAGTGAGGGAAGAATTGAACCTTGAACCTCAAGTCCAATAAAAGATCCACTTACCATTTGTGCTACATGTTTTTCATGTTTTTTGTTGAGTTAAATATTTATATATTATACGTTTTTATATGTACATATATTAATTTTAATTTTTTCGGGGCCTCCAAAATTGTGGGGCCTGGGGCCGAGGCCCCGGCTGCCCCACCCCACTACAAGAATTAGGGGCATTACCAACGCCCCTATTACTAACGACATAAAGTCCTCACTAAAAATACAATTATCAATAACGACATTACAATGTCGTTGGGACTTTTTTTATTTTTATTTTTTTTTTCAAAAATACAATCAACAACGACAAAATTACTCCCAACGACAATGTCGTTGGGAGTTTAAGATCCACCAACAACATTGTCGTTGGGAATAATTTTGAATTTTAACCGTTGTTTGAGCGGCAAAATTTCCCCCCAAAGACAGCCCCCAACGACATTGTCGTTGGGAACTGGCTGACACGTTGCAGTGTGTCAGCCAGTTCCCAACGACAATGTCGTTGGGGCATGTCGTTGGGAATAAATTCTTATATCCTCTAAAAAACCCTACCCCCATTTCAGAAATGCATTTCCATTTTAATTTTTTCTCCTCTCCTCTCGCCTGAGCACATCTCAAAGTCACCCTCTCCTTCTCTTCTTTCATTTAATCAAACCCAGTTTTTTCATCTATCTGAATAACACATTTTGACCACCCGAACCATCGGACCACCACCTTGTGGGGTCCTTTGACCGTCGCTTCAACGTTGCCGGAGCACTTCACCTCCGCCGGACCACCTCCCCGCCGCCAGGTAATGTCTTTTTATTTTTTTAAAATTTTATGTGTAATATGTATATTTTTAGTTATATTTATATATTATTTTTTGAATATGTTTTGTTTTAATATTTTGTTTTTATTTTTTGGTTGAAGTTTTTGTAGATATTGTTGTGTTAATATCTACAAACAACTAAAGTTATATCTCTATATCGGAATCGCACTGTAAGTGTTTTTTTTGCTTATACTTATCATGTTCACTTGCAAATATTTGTCATGTTAAATTGTTTTACAAATAAAAATAATTTTGCATATAATTTTTTTAAAAAACAGATTTATTATAATTTTTAAACTTAAAAATCTGATTATGCATTAAGAAATTTTTGTAATTTTTTTTTTTTTTTTGTAAATGTTTATAAAGTGTGATGTAATTTTTGTTTATGTAAAAAATAGTAAGTGTGATGTATTTGGAAATTTTTGAAATATTTAGAGGAGATTTTTATATTTTTAGGTATTTAAAAAAATAAATGTTATCTGTTGGAAATTTTAATAAAATTTTGAGATAAAAACAATTATGCTAATTTGATAATTTAAAATTAACTACTAACTTTATAATAAAATTATTCTAAAGTTATAATTAAAATTAAAATTGATTATTTTTTAAATAAGTAATTATTTTAAAATTTTAATGAATAAAGTTTAACATTGAATAATGTAAATAAGAAAATAATTTTGTTTATTTTTTAAAAAATAATAATAAAGATTTATGTAATTAGCAAATAATAAATATATAGATAATTAAATAATTATTTAATGACATAAAATTAATTTAAAAAATTAAATATCTTTTTATTTATAATCATATCATAAATATAATTATAATATAATGTGGAGAATAGTTGATAATTAGATATTTTTCTTATATTTTTTTAAAAAATAAAAATAAATAAGTTGATAATTAATAAATAAATATAAAGAATTTAATAATTAATAAGAAAATAAGTTGACAATGAACAAAACTTGTGGAGAATAGTCAGAAAACATGTCATTTTCAATATAGCAATTCCTCTAAACCTATATAGTTATTATATATTTTACATATATCCTATGTTTAACTGTATCTTGGAGGTTTATTTGCAACACTATATTGATATTTACTTTATTGTTGGGAGTTGGATTCTGAAATAGTGTGGCTTTTGTTAACTACGCAAGTTTAATTATAAATATATGTTAGTAGTATGTCATAGAGCCATATTAACGACTGTGTCCAATTAAAATGTGATATTTAACTTTTATTAATCCAATACTACTATTTCCATCAAAACGTGGCTCATTCAAATGATCTCATTTGCTATACATGCATTAAGGAAACCAATGCATGTAGATCTTTACTTTTAGCATTTCAAAAATAACACATCTCACCAATTCAGACCTTTTTTCTCAATTCACTTTTTGTCAAATGTAGTTTATAACTATATCAAATGACTGAAAATTAATAGTTATTTCCTTATGCCTCTTTATTTTTTTTTTTACATTATTTTTAAAAACAAATGTTTGAATAAATATCCATTACCATTTTTATTTTTATTTAATATACAATAATCAAATATGCATATCTATAATTAAATCATGTGATATGACATTACCATTTTGAATCACAAGTAAGATCATCTTTAATACAAAATTTTAGATATTTTATTAATTTTGATAAAAAAAATAAATAAATATTATGTTTAATATAATATTTATAATTATACTCTACATAATAGCAATTTAAGAGTAATTGTTATTATGTAGAGTATAATGTTCAGATGCCGCAAAATGTTCAGACGTCGACACAAGGGCAGCAATATCAGAATACATCGCAGACGATGCCGACACAACCATGGGAGCAGACATCTCAAATGATGCCGACACATTTAGGACAACAGACTTCTCAAATGATGCCGACACAACAAGGGCAGCAGACATCTCAGATGTTGCCGACACAACAAGGGCAGCAGACATCTCAAATGATGCCGACACTACATGGGCAGCAGACATCTCAGATGATGACAAGTTCGTAAATGCCGCCATACTACCCACAGATGTCGGATATTCCTGGGTTGGATGTTCCTGGAGATGCTAGTGATGAGGACGATGCTACTACAAACTTCTTTTAGATTATTTATTTTAATTTTACGAACTATCGGTTTAATGTTTATTAATATTTTATGAACACTAATTTATATTTAGGTATGCAGTATTGTAATGTTTGTGACTCACTTTTTATTGCAATATTAGTGACTCTAAATATTTACTTTTAGTTAAATGATTTCATATCTTAATTGTAAATAATTTTATATATTAATTAATTAATTAAATAATTTTTATATAATTAAAAAAATATAAATTTAAAATAATTATTTAATTTAATAATTTTAATATAATATTATATATTAATAATTAATGAGAAATAATTGTAATATAATTATTTAATTTTTTTAAAAAAAAGTTCTTCAATAACGACATTGTCGTCATTGATAATAGTATCAATAACGACAATGTCGTTGCTGATGTACTCAGGTTTAGAAAAAATAAATAAAATAAAATATTATTCCCAACGACAATGTCGTTGTTGATAATTTTTATTCCCAACGACTTTAAAAGTCGTTGTTGATAATTGTTTTTACCAACGAACTATTCCCAACGACTTTTTACCAACGAAATGTCCTCATTGATGAGTAATACTAACGAAAATGGGGGTTTTTACCAACGAAATTTGTCCTCATTAATACTCATTTTTCTTGTAGTGCCCTTTGGCTGGCTCTGGGTTTGACCTGGCAATTTTGTGGTTACAACTTACAAGAATTCTTGACAAGGTTGTTGAATAGTAAATCAATATAAAACTTGTTTTACTCTGTTGAATAATATGAAAGATAATTCATTTTTTCACCATGTTTAAAAATAAATACAAATTTGATGAGCATATTACTTTTTTTTTCTTTTTTTAATTGAGAGTCTCAGAGTATCAAATCACGTGTTGTTTTTTTTTTTTAAATGTGTTGTGATTCTCGAATATTTAGCATCAAATATCAGTTCAAATATTAATGGAATTTGTTTTATTATTATTTTATTATATATAAATAATATTTTATTATTTTATTAAATAAAAATTAAAAGTCACCCAAATATCAATTCAAATATTAATGAGATTTGTTTTATTATTATTTTATTATATATAAATAATATTTTATTATTTTATTAAATAAAAATTAAAAGTCACCCATAAATTTCTCAAAAACCAAAAATTTTAGTTATATAGGCACACTTTATATAGAATAGATATATAAATTGATATTTTATTATGCGGCTTTGTCTCTCACTCTAGAAAATCATATGAAAAAAGTTAGTCTACTATTATTGGAAATGAGTGGATACTATTATTATTGGAAATGAGAAGATAGAGGATATATATATATTTATATCTATATAGGAGCAGTGTGAAACACTATTATACCAATAATCTCCGATGTTAAATTATTTTGATAATAGTACAATACATAAGCTAGTGTAGTGTTAATATTACTATATAGATATAGGAAACTAATTCTATCCCCTTTCTGTTGTACAAGGTGGGTCCCACGTTGTTTTAATTAATACTTATACAATATGTATAGTAATTTCACATTTTATAATTATTCTAGCAATTCTTATCATTCATATTTTATTGAATAAATAATATTTACCAACTGAAATTTTAAATAAATCTTCAATAAAATTCTGCAAAATAAAATTCTTCAAAAGAATATATATAATATTAGACAAAAAAAAAAAACAACCAAATCTAAAGTAGGAAACGACAAAAAAAAAAAGTGGCAAAAAGACGGAATGCAAGATAATGGCAGTAAGACAAACAATTGTAAAAGGGAAATTTCATTTTTGCCCTTAATAAAACCTCCAATATCAAAATTTAGACCCTCCACTAATTTGTACAAATTAATTCCATTGATTACATGAACTTCCTATTTTACCCTTTTATTAAAAACAATAAAAAAAAATTGTTAAAAACTAAAAAAACTTCCCTCTCTCTTCCCTCTCTCTTCCCTCTCTCTTCCTCTCTCTCTTCCCTCTCGTGCACCCCTCTCTCTCTAGAAAAAATTGAAAAAACTTCCCTCTCTCTTCCCTGTTGAATGTTTATTTCTCTGTGGGCGGTGGTAGAAAACCAGAGCACACCCCAAACACTCAAGAATCTTACACCATTATAATGGATAAATTGTGTTTTAAGCATTTTGTTAGATTTTATGTAGTTTGCTTTCGTTATATGTGTCGTATTTATTGGAACTGGTATTTTTTGGTTTGAAATGGTAGAGATCTTGCAGATCTAGTTTTCTGTCGAAATCTGGGTTTTCCAGATATATATTATCGACAGTTTATCGATAGAATACCGATGCTATGTCGATATCCTGCTAAGAAAGGTCAGGGATGACTATTATCGACATGTTGTCGACAGTTTGTCGATATCATATCGATTAAAAAGCAAATTAACCCTAAAATTGAAAGTAGTTTGACCAATCAAATTTTCTGTGTTGTTAATGTATATCGATGGGATGTCGTAGGTGTATCGATAGGATGTCGACACAATGAGAATAAAAAAAATTTGACCTAAAATGTCGATAATTTTTTGACAGTATATCGATATTTTATCGACAATGTGATTTAATTGCTTTCTGTGTGATAATATCGACCTCATGTCGACATGATGTCGACATTGTGTCGACAATTTTGTTTGCTAAATAGGCGTGATCATACTTGGAATATCGATAGCATGTCGACAGTATGTCGATATGTTGGCGACAATGTGATGTAATTGCTTTCTGTGATTGCTAAGTGTGATATCGATTGATTGTCGACATCATGTCGATAGTGTGTCAACAATTTTGTGTCGACAAATTCTCAAATAAATTATGTATGTTAATTTGCTTTTTAATCGACATGATATCGACAAACTGTCGACAACATGTCGATAATGGTCATCCCTGACCTTTCTTAGCATGATATCGACATAGCATCGATATTCTATCGATAAACTGTCGATAACTTCTGGAAAACCCAGATTTCGACAGAAAACTATATCTGCAAGATATCTACCATTTCAAACCAAAAAATACCAGTTTCAACAAATACGACACATATAACGAACACAAACTACATAAAATCTAACAAAATGCTTAAAACACAACTTATCCATTATAATGGTGTAAGATTCTTGAGTGATTGGGGTGTGCTCCGGTTTTCTAACACTGCCCACCGAGAACATGTTTTATAGAACATGTTTTTAAAAAATATTTTCACTTATTCAATTTTAAAAATAGAAAACTGATTAAAAAAGTGTTACCAAACGCCACTAATTATAAAACCACTAACTACTCCCAACGCACAGCATGTTTTGAATACCTTATGATAACCAATTATAATACAATATAAATATAAGAATATAGTGAAGAATGTAAGAGACTGAAATGATTTATAATTAATCAATGATTAATAGAATTTATGTAGCTGTTATATTATGATCGGTAGGTAGGATTTGAATAATAACTTATTGTTGCAACTTGCATTTGATAGTGGAAAATGATATTTCATAGCAAGACCAATTAGATGTGTTTATCATGTGCCATACGATATCCTATAAGACTGTATATCTAGTAATATTTATATATATAATATAGAGACGATGCACAGTGGATATGTATGTACCACAAGTAGTAATTATTAGATGACCCAGTAAGTGGAGCAATATGAGTACGTAAATGACAAGAATACATTATTTTCAGTGACTCTTCCAAATTCCAATAGAAGAAGTATTGACAATCATTACTGTTAAAAAAGTGAAAAGTATATATCACACTTCACAAATACAGTACGTACAACCTAATCTATGATGTAAATAAAAATATGTATGTGACTACTAATGTGATGATTTTTAGACCAAATTAACTAGCACTACATATATATATTATATATATATTTATAACAAGAGAGTGGGAATATTATGCCACCTTGGTTTAGCTAGAAAAGGGTGAGCATCCAAAAAATTTATGGGCTGAGACGTGTGGTGATGGTTACACAAAATATTATAAATAAATATGTTGTACATTTAGTAACATTACATAGCTAGCTAATCATAAAGTATTGGTCTATAATATAAACCATGGCATATAACAGAGAATAGTATACCTCACTTTCTTAACTTTTTTTGCATTTGGTTGGTAGGCTCCAATTAATTATAATATATGCATATCTACTATATATTAAATATATGAGAGTTATTATTGAGCATGTTATTAGTCTAATTTATTACATTACTTCATCTATATTCGAATCTAATTTAAATATATATTAAAATACAAAGAACTGCTATAGTCGTTTACACCTTTTGATTTTAAAAAATAAATCAGCTATAAGCGGTGCTCTAAGTATATACATGAAACTGAGAAAGCTCATATCCTCTTAGCAATTTGGGAAAATTGATTGATTTAAAATCAAAATACAATTCTTTTTCTTAAAAAAGAAAAGAAAAGAAGAAAAAAAATCAAAATACAATTTATGCTCAAAAAAAAGAAAAGACAAAACATAAACAAAATTCATTGATACAATTTTAAAACCAATTTATGAAATAATTTAGACAACATATTCAACAACACATTAATTTGTTGACTTTCAGAATTAAATGTAACTTCAACACATTAGCAAATTGTTTTGGCCGTTTTCATTCATTTTGGGATTTAGAATTTGATAAATCTTGCGAGTCACATCGATCAGCAGAAGAAGAACAAAAATAATACTCCTCGTGATGAAGCTTCCTTTGAATATTATTTTCCTCTCCTTAATGGCTGAAACCATTACTCTAGCCAAAGAGGAGCTTTCATTGGGCTTGACATGTCAATATATAGAATTGTTTTTCAAACAAAAACACGTATCAATGATAAAAGTAAGTCTCTATATAGAAAAATCATAACCTACAGTTGAGAATATTGAAGATTAGGTTTAATTTTTCAATTAGGTTTGCTCAATGAAGAAAATGTTTGGTGTACCAATAATAATGAGATGGGGAATATTACTAAAAGATACTATACTTCCCTCTTTACATCAATTGTGTCTACAGTTGAGAATATTGAAGATTTGGTGCAAGCAGTGGGACAAGTAGTTACAGATGAGATGAATGAAACGTTGGTAAAGCCTTTTTCTCTTAAGGAAATTGAAGAAGCAGTGTTTAGTATGCCAGCAGATAAAAGCCCGGGGCCAGATGGGATGAGTGCAATGTTTTACCAAAAGCATTGGGACATTGTTGGACCTTTAGTATCTAAAACAATTCTTGACTGTTTATCGGGAGTAGCTGATATGACACTTATTAATGATTCTTTGATTACTCTTATTCCTAAAGTCAAGAATCCTGATTCGATTAGTGATTTTAGACCGATTAGTTTATGTAATGTTTCATATAAAATAATCGCTAAAATGCTAATTAATAGGTTCAAGATTCTTTTACCATTAGTTATAAGTGGGAACCAAAGTGCCTTCGTTCCTGGAAGACTCATTACCGATAGTGTTCTCATTGCTTATGAATGCCTGCACAACCTAAAAGCGAGGAAAGATGGTAGGCGATGTAATGTGGCTATGAAGTTAGATATGAGCAAAGCATATGACAGAGTAGAATGGAAATTCATCGAGATGATGATGTTGAAGATGGGTTTTAAGGCAGAATGGGTTCATATTATTATGAAGTGCGTTTCAACTGTATCCTACTCCTTCCAAATTAATGGTACCATTTATGGAAAAGTCATTCCAAATAGAGGGTTAAGACAAGGTGATCCATTATCTCCTTATCTGTTCCTCATTTGTGCAAAAGGTCTCTCGGCTTTAATTAAGCAGGCAGAAAGCAAGAAAGAGATATTTGGTCTAAAAGTGGCAAGAGAAGCTCCCTCTATTAGTCATCTATTCTTCGTTGACGATAGTTTACTCTTCTTGGCGGCTAATGAGGGATCATTGCATTCAATCCAACAAATTTTTGCAGTTTATTCAAGGTGCTCAGGACAGGTAAAAAGTTGGTAGTATGGGTTATTGGAATTTTAATTCATTATTATATTAATTACCAAATGTTATTTACTTTAAAAGTTGGATAAGTAACTTTATGCTTTAATTCTTTCTTTCGAATTTATAGGTAATAAATTTCAATAAATCTATTCTCTATTTTTCGTCAAATACAAAGGAAGAAATGAGGAAACTGTATTCAGAAGCCTTAAATATGCAGACAACGGAGGCCATTGAAAAATATTTGGGTTTACCTATGATAGGTGGAAAGAACAAAACTGAGATTTTCAGGCCAATAAAGGATAAAATATGGGCAAAACTTCATGAGTATCAGGCAAAGCTTTTTTCACAAGGGGGTAAGGAAGTACTGGTCAAAGCTGTTATCCAAGCAATGCCCACCTACCAAATGTCCTGTTTTAAAATTCCAGAGGGTATCGGGGAAGAGATAGAAAAATTGATAGCAAGATACTGGTGGGGATCAGTTGACGACAAACATAAAATTCATTGGAGAGCTTGGCATAAGATTTGTAAACCAAAGAGTGATGGAGGTTTAGGTTTTAGACGGTTCAGCCAGTATAATCAAGCTCTTTTGGCAAAACAGGCATGGAGGATCTTAATGAACCTCAAATCAATATTGGCTCAAGTTTTGAAAGCACGATATTTCAGGCTCACGAATATTCTAGAGGCAGAAAGGGATCATATCCGTCACCAACTTGGCAAGGAATTCTATGGGGTAGAGATTTGTTATTAAAGGGTCTTAGACGGAGTATAGGAAATGGTAAAGACACAAGGACATTCAGAGACCCATGGTTACCAAGACCACCTTCTTTCCTTCCTAGCTCAGCTCCAGCGTATGAGGTGGCAAGAGTGTCAGATCTTATTGAGTCACCTGGATGTTGGAATTTGACCGTAATACATCAGCACTTTAATCCTCCAGATGCAGAATGTATTTTTTCCATCCCGTTGAGTCCATTCAATCATGAAGATGCGTGGTTTTGGCATTATACAAATCATGGTAATTATTCTGTAGGCAGTGGATATAACTGTTGGAATTTATTTGACCAGGATCTTAGATCTACTCACAAGTATGTTGATTAACATCCTAAATATGAACTTTCTAAAACGATGAAATAAACACATATAAAGTTTAGGAAACCTTACATTGGGTGCAGCGGAATAATATGACTCCTTCCGTTCAGATATCTAGCCCTTGATTCCTTTCTGTAGCAGAGCATTATCAATATCTGAACCTGGATCTCTTTCTCTAAATCCTTGATGCTGAATCTCCTTTGCTGATGATCTTTCTTCACGATCTTCCTCACTATGATTGAGGTATTGCTTGATGTGTGTGGGCACTACTCTAATCACTAAGGATTTCGAAATTATCAAGAAGAAGAAAGAAGAAGTGGTAGCTAAAGATAGGGAGAGAGAAGGCTCAGTTTTTCTGAATCAGAAAGTCTGAAGAAAAGTGTTATTTTCCTGAAGCCTTCACTATCTATTTATAGCATTCCACTAGGGTTAGATTTGAATTATATGGCATTAAAATAATGAAAAAATCAATTTAAAATATACATATAGGTGGCCGGCCATACATAAGTGGATTGGGCCTTGGGTTTTGCAATTTTGCAATTTTACCACCTTTTGTATCTGATTTTCTCAAAAATGCCAATTTCCTAATTCAAACATTTAAATGCCAATTCTAACTATTTAATAACTATAAATAATTATTAAATAATATTGTCATTTATCATATTTATTAATTGAACCATACAAAGTATCATAATTAACAAATATGCCCCTATAAACTCTTTCTTTACAATTTCGCCCTTACTTAGTGAAAAATTCACAAATAGACATAGTCTAATTTGAGAATTATAATTGATTAATCAAAACCAATTACATGAGTCTTACAAGCAATATTATCTCAACTAGTGGGGGGACCATGGGTCTATATAACCGAGCTTCCAATAAGTAGATCAAGAATTTAGCACTAAAATTCACTAACTTATTAATTCTTCGTTGAATCCACGCATAGAACTTAGAATTGCACTCTCAGTATATAGAATGCTCTATATGTTTCACCATATAGACACATCATTAGTTATCCATTGTTATAATCCTAATGTGATCAATGATCCTCTATATGAATGATCTACACTGTAAAGGGATCAAATTACCGTTACACCCTACAATGTATTTATTCCTTAAAACACTTGACCCCGTATAAATGATATTTCAGCTTATGTGAAATGAGTACTCCACCATTTATGTTCGTTTGGTCAAGCTCGAAGGAGATCATCCTTTGCTTACTATTCGCCAGATAGAAGCTATAGATTCCATGTTTATGATAGCGCTCCCACTCAATTGCACTACTGTGTTCCCAAAAAGTACGTATCACCCTGACCAAAAGGTAGGCTTAACTAACAATTCAAGGAACACGAATAGCCTTTCAATGAGCCTAATCATAACAGGATTAAGATCATTTGATCTAGGATCAACTAGGCGATATTGACTTGAATAGATTTTACGGTAAGTTTAATTAAATCTAAGTCAAAGTTCAATATCAGTCCCTTCCGATGCATACTCCATGCATCCAACCTGAGCTTTACTTTAACCAATGTTCTGGAAAGAACATAGTATTTCTCCAAATACAAGTAAACTCTTGTTGTAGATTATCATATCAGTAAAACCCTGTGTCTGATAAATCTAGGAAACTTTATTCACATAGTCATGTTTACTTTCCAATGTGTTGACGGCACAATAAACAGGATCAAGTATGTGAAAAGGGTTTCAGATGAATTTATACATTATGTACATATAATCATGAAATAAATCATGTGAACCATGCAACATTAAATATTATTTCTGATCTATATTAATAAGTAAATCTGATTATATTGAAATGAGTTTTATTTAGAGCATAAAACCCAACAAACTCCCACTTGCACTAATATAAAACAAAAAGTGCGTTTCAAATAATCTCAACACCTTGATATACAAATCAAGTGTAGTAGTAGTAAACTCCTCGTAATAGGATCTGAAAGGTTGAATTAAACACAACCTTTTCTCCACCATTACTCTTCCTTAATCACAAAATTATTGATATTGTGAAATTCCTCTCTATATGTCTACTCTCTTGGGATATTGGATTCTATACCTTTGGCAACTACTTTTGGTTAATCAGGAAATTAACACTAGTAGTTTAAGGCAATTTGGAATGGTGCCAAAGATGTATAGAACTTTCCTTAGACTGAATAAGTACCTTTCCTGCAGCTTTAACATTCAGTCCCTCTCTGGTAGACCTAGAGACTTCAGATAGGTTTTTACACTTCTCCAAAATCACTATTCCACCCCCAGAGTAATCACCATCTTATCAGAAAGATTTACTAGCACATAGGCAAATTTCAAAAATCTAATATGGTGTAGTCTAAGAGTTTTAAACACACCCTTATAGACTAACATATAGTTCCTCTTCTTAATCTTAAGATTTACTTGATTGTCTTCCAATGTTCTTCTCCTGGATTAATCTGATACCTTCTCATTACTCCCACTCAACAGCAGGTGTCTGGTCTAAGGCATACAAAAGCATATCTAAGACCTTTCACTGTTGATATAAGAAATTCTTTCATGGCTTTATCTTTTCTGGAATAGTTAAGACTTTTCCTTAGATAAATAAAATCTATACCTAAGAAGTTGTGAAGCTTCTATAGATTGCCATTAGAAAGAAAATGCTTCAGCATCTTACTAAAGTAAGTTGCTTGCATTAGAGTAAGTAATTACCAGGTATACCACAAGCCATAGGTTTAGATAAACTCAAACCTATAATACTAGGAACAGGAAGTTTTGTTAAGTCCATTGAATGGACTTATTAACTAAAATTTCCTTTTATGTCCTTGTAATAGAAAACTTTAGGTTACTCCATGTGAATGGATTAAACCATAGTTCTATTGGCTTTCTTCTTAGTTTCTTATCTTGACAATCCATTACTTGTTTAAACTCACAATGGATTTTAATCACTAGTGTCTCCCAAGTCATAAGAAGGTGAGTTCCTAGAAACTCTCCCACTACGACGAGGTACCGTGAATTATGTCGAAGAAAACTAAATGGTATTAACCTCTTTGGTTGTGACAAGACAACAGAGGCAGTGGGATCATCATATATTATATAAGATGATAGAACACTTTTGGAATCAAGAATTAAATATCTCCTTTATTTGCTACTTGTTTTTCAGACTTAGTCATTTTCTTAGAAAAGTATTTTTTGTTTGAACAAACACTTTCTTATCTATTGACATTGGGATGGTCCACCCGTAATCACTTAGAATAGCTAACAAACCATGGTTAACAGTTCTAGCTTTTCTTAAGATTTTGATTAGGTCATCCATGAATCTAGTAATGATTTACACGAAGTATACAACCATTACATCATTCTGAAATTGTATTACCATAGAAGGATTTAGGCAACGACTAGTAACTAATCATCAACATGCAACTCGAAATTTCTGGGGAGGTAAGTTTGGATATAATTCAAAAATCAATTTAATGATCTTTGAACTGCATATCTACTAACTATTTCTCCACCCCTATCAGTTCGCAAGATCTTTAACCACTTACCTTAATGGTTTTAACCATTGCTAGAAATTAATGAAATTTTTCAAAAATTTCAAATTTCTTTGCTAAAAGGTATAATCTAGAGTGATCGTTTTAAGAATACAACGAAAAATTCATATCCACCCCTGAATGTACATCCATCTGCGAATGAGATGAACTACTTTCAGTGGATATAGGCATATTAACTCTTTGCAGAGATTGATCTTGTCAAATCCACTATGAACAAGATACAAATGCCATAGATTAAGAAAAAT
The DNA here is from genome assembly GCF_029168945.1 of Cannabis sativa. NCBI lineage: Eukaryota > Viridiplantae > Streptophyta > Magnoliopsida > Rosales > Cannabaceae > Cannabis > Cannabis sativa. The sequence continues at coordinate 48,690,078 of NC_083601.1, forward strand.
GTGGTTGTGTCGTTTTGATGACTTAGGTATAGTTACATCAAAGAGTTCTTAGAATACTGCAAGTGGATCCTGGTCACAGAATACCTAACTCATATTCCATACAGTTTTAATCCATTAATAAAAGATGGATATTAAACACTTGAGAAAGTGTAACTGTATTGTATTCTGGAATTAGAAATATAAGAAAATTTATGTTTGGATTCTAAAATTAAAGTCAAAGACTTAAATTCAACCAAATATAATGAGTAATTCTTTCTTGGACCAGCACTACTAATATAACTCTAAGTCTGATTTGCCGATACAAGTAGGAGATTTCTAAGATTGAGGATTTATATCAATTGGGAATAGAATTTCGGGATTATAATCATAAGCGTCATTTAATTTCTTAAGAGAAAATATAATGACATGAAATGATTTATAGACCATTCATCCAATGATATATTATGGAGCTAATTCGAAATGAATAAGCGAAGAGGAATTAGGTTAATTTCGATTATAAATAAGAATCCAACGATGCTTCGATTAGCGAAAGTCAAAGTAATCTTATTTATGTAATCTTCTTGTTTCATATTGTAAAAATACTAGTCTAAGGTGTCATCAATTGATGAACAGCTAGATGTCGCATATACAATATTTATCTTTCGAGATCTAACACTATTATGTATGTCTAATGGTGAAAATCCACTAGGGATTTATCTCATTAGATAAACAAACATGTTGGACCAACAATGAAGATTTGAAATTAAACTACAACTTAATAACAGAAAATAACATGGTTCAATATAAATTCATACACAATTCAGAAATTATAAGCATATAGCAAGTAGGAATGACAAGTGAAAATACTAAAACATACAATCCTAAATAATTTCCAAGGTTTTCAACAAACTGATACAGTGTCCCGTTTAGGCGAGAGTCAAAGCATCATCCATTGAATAGAGTTGTCAGCTCATCTAAAATGATAACCATTCTAGCAACCTTTTATTCGATCAAGATTGGAATTCAGCGTTGTCCCGTTTAGGCGAGAGTCAAGGCAATTCTATCTTATGAGCTTCCACCATTGTTTCATAATTTGCAAGTCAAGTATGGTCGCCACCATTAGGGTGATCCATACCATACAAAACACTTACAAACTACTTATCATGCGAGGTTAAACGGTGCGAAATTGCTAATGAACGTTCCTCCATTAGGGAGGATTACTCACTAAAACAAACGCGGTGTAAAACCCACAATGGAGATCGAATGTCTCTTGATAATAATCAAGCTCATTATTTAAAGTGAGTTGTATTTTCTTTGATTCTCTTTATTTATTCTATTTATTTTAAATATATATTTATTTAATTAAAATTTCCAATTTAGAATGAAAGAATTCTAAATATAAATTTTAATTTAATTTTTATAAATTTTACTTAGATGGATATGAAAATAACATGAATTATTTCCATCTTAGTAATAATTTCCAATAAATATTTAGAAAGAAAATATTTAAGTTGTTACAAAATTAATTTAAATTAATTTACAACTCAAATTTAATTTTCTATAAATATATATTGCATTTCGAAAAATTAAAGTATTTAAGAATACAATTTTCGAAAAATGCATGTTAAAATAAAAAAAATAAATCCTGGAAAAATTATTCTAATTTAATGTTGGTCCAAAATTAATTAATAAAATTAATTTACAACAAAAAATATAATTTTCCTATTTAATTATATATATAAGAAAAATTTCAAATATTTAAATATGATGATGAAAATCAACTTAAATATTAATTTTCTATTTAATTAAATACACTAGAAAAATACTTCAAGCAAAAATATCATCTATCTAGATTTTTCTTTGACTAATTAATTCAATTTCTAATAATATACTTTAATTCAATTTATTTTAAATTAATCAATAAATGAAAAAATCATTGATTTAAGTTGATCCAAGAATTAATTAAAATAAATAATTAATTTACAACTTAATCTATTTTTCAAGATAAAATTCGAAATTCTAGCATTTAATAAATGCAATTTCGAAAATTGATTAATAAAATAAAAAAAATATATATTTTGAAAATTATTTAAATTTAGTTGAAAAAATAAATTTCAACTAAAAATAATTTTCTATTTAATTAAATGTCATGAAAAAGAAATATTTAAGTATCATGATGAAAATCAACTTAGATATTTAATTTTTCAAATTAATTAAATGTATTAAATTCAAGAAATAAATAATTAAGTTTGAGAAGGCTTAATTATTAATCTCTAGTTTAATACTAGGAAAAATATACTTAAAATAAATTGTACCAAAATTAATTATTTAAATAATTAATTTCACAATGTATAATATTTTCCTATTTAATATTAGAAATAATAAGTAGTCTAGGAATAACTATCTAGAAAATATCTTATTTGACTAAGTATCTTTTCCACAAAATTTGAAAAAATATCTAATTTAAGTTGTACTAGAAAAAAAATCTAGAACTTAAATATTTTCAAATTTAAATTTAATTAAATATCAAAAATTAAGTTGTAACCACTTAATTCAAAAATATTCCATTTTAAGTTAATATTTGAAAAGATATTAACTTAAAAAATATCTAAAGAATCTTAATAACCAATGCCTAAAATTTCTCAACTTAATTTTGAAATTTGAAATTCAAAAGATATTCAGATTTAAGTTGGTTAGTTGTAGATAACTAAATATCAACTTAAATAGGAATATTTAATGAAAAATTTAAATTAAGCTCCAGAAAGAATCTAGATGGTTATAATTCTATATTTAATTAAATACAAGAAAATACATATAGTTTAGCTTAGAATAAAAAATTCTTTAAACTATATTTTTCTTAAATTAATTTCAAAATAAATGAAATTAATTATGTTGCTAATCAATTTTATTAGGTTAAACTAGTGTAATTAACCTAGTACAGTCATTCAAATCAGGCAAATGGGCCTTCACAATTGGGGTGGTTTGTGTGAGGGGGTGCTGGGTTCAGTATGTCGTACCCACTTCTATGGCTCCCAACTCTCACACAAGGCCCAAAAGAGAGGAATTTAACCTTAATAAGAACAACTGTTATTAATTGAATAAGCCCAATAACTAAATGGGCCTAAATAAATTCTATCAAGAACTATGATAATTTATTTTAGCAACAACAACCTATATGTATCTATAATCAAATTAAACACATAGGCTCACACAGGCACACTTTGGATGGGTCCTATCATGTTGCTAGGTCATACACAGATGAAAGAAGATTGTAAATATACCTGTTACAAATTATTATCTTGACCAAGGGAGCCATCAGATCATTAGATCTGTCAAAAAGTAACCATGGCTATTTGCAATCAAGTAATAATAGGTTTTGAAAACTTACACATAAGCTAAAACACATACTCCTGCAACAAGGTTAGCTGGATAGTTGGATGTAGGATTTATTTAATTTTAAATTAAATATTTAATTTCGAAAATATTTAATTAAATAATAATAATAAAAGAAATTTCGAAAAATTTAAAAAAAAATTTAAAAATTCGAAATTTAAAAAAAAATTAATTTAAAATTAAACCTACAATTTTTGAAAAATTAGGTTTCAACCAACCTAAATATCATTTCAAAAATTTGCTAACTACTTTTAAATTTTAAATGTTATTTTATAAATAAAAATTAAATAAAAAATTAGAAAAGATAAATAAATATCTTTTTCAAATTTTAAATGTAATTTAAATAAATAAAATAACAAAATTTAAAAAATTAGCAAAATATCTTACATCTATTTAAAATTACATGATTATAAATATCTTATTTTAAATTTAAATAAGGTCAAAATATCTAAAAAGATTTTAAAAAAAATCTTAAAAGATAAGATATTATTAAAAAAAAATATCTTAAAAGATAAGATATTTTTTAAAATATCTTATAAAATCTGACCTTAAATTTAAAAAAAATATATATATATAATCAAATTTAAAAATAAGATAGATTTTTAAGCAAAAAGATAAATACTAATTCTATTCAAATTCAAATTACACTAATATCTTGAATTAAATTAAAAAAAATTAAATTAATTCAAAATGATAATTAGAATTGAATTAGGAATAGTAATAGTATATATACAAAACCATACAAAAAATTGGAAGTTAATTCCATGAAAAAGTATGAAAAATTGAAGAAAAAAGAAAAAATTCGAAACTGTACGGACAGTTCTGCGATCGCAGGAAAATATCAGCACAGCCCCGATTTTGTCAAATCTTCAAAAAATCATAACTAATTCAAATAAAATCCAAATTGAGTTCTGTAAAAGGCTAACTTGCTTAATTTTTTCCATACTATCCAATAAAAATAATTCCAGAAACGAAATCATAATTATTTTTCACGAAAATTTCACAAACATCAATCAATCATCAAATAACACTCAATACAACATGATACCATCCAAAGAACATACAAACAATCATTTTAAAGTCCAAATTTCTTGCAAGTAAATCAATTACCATGGCTCTGAGGCCAGTTGTTGGAATTTATTTGACCAGGATCTTAGATCTACTCACAAGTATGTTGATTAACATCCTAAATATGAACTTTCTAAAACGATGAAATAAACACATATAAAGTTTAGGAAACCTTACATTGGGTGCAGCGGAATAATATGACTCCTTCCGTTCAGATATCTAGCCCTTGATTCCTTTCTGTAGCAGAGCATTATCAATATCTGAACCTGGATCTCTTTCTCTAAATCCTTGATGCTGAATCTCCTTTGCTGATGATCTTTCTTCACGATCTTCCTCACTATGATTGAGGTATTGCTTGATGTGTGTGGGCACTACTCTAATCACTAAGGATTTCGAAATTATCAAGAAGAAGAAAGAAGAAGTGGTAGCTAAAGATAGGGAGAGAGAAGGCTCAGTTTTTCTGAATCAGAAAGTCTGAAGAAAAGTGTTATTTTCCTGAAGCCTTCACTATCTATTTATAGCATTCCACTAGGGTTAGATTTGAATTATATGGCATTAAAATAATGAAAAAATCAATTTAAAATATACATATAGGTGGCCGGCCATACATAAGTGGATTGGGCCTTGGGTTTTGCAATTTTGCAATTTTACCACCTTTTGTATCTGATTTTCTCAAAAATGCCAATTTCCTAATTCAAACATTTAAATGCCAATTCTAACTATTTAATAACTATAAATAATTATTAAATAATATTGTCATTTATCATATTTATTAATTGAACCATACAAAGTATCATAATTAACAAATATGCCCCTATAAACTCTTTCTTTACAATTTCGCCCTTACTTAGTGAAAAATTCACAAATAGACATAGTCTAATTTGAGAATTATAATTGATTAATCAAAACCAATTACATGAGTCTTACAAGCAATATTATCTCAACTAGTGGGGGGACCATGGGTCTATATAACCGAGCTTCCAATAAGTAGATCAAGAATTTAGCACTAAAATTCACTAACTTATTAATTCTTCGTTGAATCCACGCATAGAACTTAGAATTGCACTCTCAGTATATAGAATGCTCTATATGTTCCACCATATAGACACATCATTAGTTATCCATTGTTATAATCCTAATGTGATCAATGATCCTCTATATGAATGATCTACACTGTAAAGGGATCAAATTACCGTTACACCCTACAATGTATTTATTCCTTAAAACACTTGACCCCGTATAAATGATATTTCAGCTTATGTGAAATGAGTACTCCACCATTTATGTTCGTTTGGTCAAGCTCGAAGGAGATCATCCTTTGCTTACTATTCGCCAGATAGAAGCTATAGATTCCATGTTTATGATAGCGCTCCCACTCAATTGCACTACCGTGTTCCCAAAAAGTACGTATCACCCTGACCAAAAGGTAGGCTTAACTAACAATTCAAGGAACACGAATAGCCTTTCAATGAGCCTAATCATAACAGGATTAAGATCATTTGATCTAGGATCAACTAGGCGATATTGACTTGAATAGATTTTACGGTAAGTTTAATTAAATCTAAGTCAAAGTTCAATATCAGTCCCTTCCGATGCATACTCCATGCATCCAACCTGAGCTTTACTTTAACCAATGTTCTGGAAAGAACATAGTATTTCTCCAAATACAAGTAAACTCTTGTTGTAGATTATCATATCAGTAAACCCTGTGTCTGATAAATCTAGGAAACTTTATTCACATAGTCATGTTTACTTTCCAATGTGTTGACGGCACAATAAACAGGATCAAGTATGTGAAAAGGGTTTCAGATGAATTTATACATTATGTACATATAATCATGAAATAAATCATGTGAACCATGCAACATTAAATATTATTTCTGATCTATATTAATAAGTAAATCTGATTATATTGAAATGAGTTTTATTTAGAGCATGAAACCCAACAATAACACTGCGATGACTTTGGATAAGTCATTACCCTCATCAGCTAGTGATGTGTTCTCAACATGGTGGAAGCAATTCTGGGGATTAAAAATACCCAGGAAAATTTTACATTTTGCGTGGAGGGGTTTCCATGAAATCTTGCCAACGCGTATTGGATTGGAAAAAAGAAAAATAGTTTCTAATAATTCATGTGAGTTATGTGGATTTGGAGGAGAGTCTAATGCTCATGCTATTTTCCGGTGTCCCTTTGCACAAGAAATTTGGAAACTTCTGGAGTTTACATTTCTACATGAGGTGAGAGAGGTAATTGATTTTAAAAATGTGATATTATATGCTGCTGAGGTGGTAGAAAAGGATTTGTTTGAGAAAATTATTATTAGTGCTTGGGCCATATGGACGGAGAGAAACAAAATTACTCATGGTCAACATTTAGGACAACCACAACAGATTGTTAATTGGATTGACAGTTATTATGGAACTGTTGTATCTGCTCGTGATGGAGCCAAGGTTAGTAGCCTTCCTATTCAAAGAAATAGAAATAATTCAGAAGTTCTACATAGGGATCCTCAAGAAGAACAGAGACATACAATACTTATGGTTGATGCAGCAGTATTGAATAATACAAGTTCAGTTGGTTTAGGGGCTATTATCCTTTCAGAAGATAGAAGGGTGAGGGCAGCAGTTTGCAAGCCTCTCAAAGGTAGACAGATCTTTATCTTTAAGGAAATTTTTTCGATTTGTATTAACCTTAAATTTTATAGCATAGTGTTTTGAACAGGTTTCCAAACGTTATACATGGGGCGGTTTTATGTTTGAATAGTATTAGTTCTGGTTCTATATGTTTCAGATGATGTAGGGTCTTTTATATCTTAATTGCTAAAAGGGCTAGGTCTGATGTAACAAGTTTTAAAATATGCTTCTAGCTAAGTGATTGAGCAGTACTTGGTGGTGCTTATATAATGTGGATAGGTATTTTTAGACTGATTAGTTATTCATTGGTAGGCTAGTTTTGGAGTGCACTTGTATCAAGCTTGAATGTATCAAGACTAATATGTTTTTTCCCCTTTTTGGGGAAAATGTTTATTTTATGTTTTATGGTGTTCTTTCACTAGCCAAAGGGTTATCCCTTTGGCTAGTTTTTTCCTTATATTCTTTCTTAGCATTGTTGATTTTATCGTTTTGGGGTTGCGTCTCTTGTGGTAGTTTGCCTTTAACTTTGACTCATAATTTTCATTGTGGTGTTTTCTGGTTTGTTATGTCTTCAGGAAGTATCTCTGTTTTACAAGCGGAGACCTTGGCACTTTTGTTTGGACTTAATTGGGCTCTTTCATGCGGAATCCAAATTAAAAAAGTTTTTTCCGATTCACTGTCTCTAGTCACAGCTATAAACAAAGGAAAGGTTTTTTTCAACGAGCTGGGTGTGCTTTTTGAGGATGTCATAGCTTTATTGTCTAAACTCCCGGGAGCAGTTTTGTCCCATGTGGCTCGGAATATGAATTCTGCAGCACATGGTTTGGCAAAACATGCTCTTCGGTTAGACAATGAGCTATCCTGGTTCGAGGAGGTGCCGCCGCCGATTGTGGATTGCTGCTTTGTTAATCATGTGTGATCTGGATCACCGCGTCAAAAAAAAAACACGTATCAATGTGGAGACAAGCCAAATTCCAAACCCTAAACCGTAGCTGAGGGTCAAATTTTTTTGACAATGTATATCATTTTTCTAACAGCCACATGTACATGTCCTGACAAAATTTAGTTCAGTAAAGAAAAACACATCCAATCAAATCAACAATATATATGGTATAAGTCAATGGGTGAAGAATATATATGTTTTGCTTAAAGTTGGTAATAATTTGAATTTATTTCATAAATATGCTACTACTATATTTATTTTTTCGTTGATTTCACGAAAATGATTATAATGGTAATAATTTTGGTGGTTTGGTCGATCCGGACCGTTACGGTGTAATGGTTCGCTTACGGTTCGTAATAAATAGTTAACGGTTAAACCGGACCGGACCGTTTATAATAAATAATTAATTTATATATATTTTATACATGACTATATGTATAATTTTGAAGTTTTTTGTGTGTCAAGTTTTTTATTGCATGAATTTTAAATTTTTATGTTATGTTGGATTTTTTGAGAATGTTTTTATATCATTATTTATATGTTATACATCTATTACTTATCATGTTAAATATATATTTTGAAAAATAAAATTAAAAATTTAGTAAAAATAGTACAATGATTTAAAAAAATATGAATAATTATAACTTCATCTTAAACCGTGGTTTCAAACCAAACCAAACCGTTCTTAATGATTTGGTTTGGTTTGGTTTGAAAAATTTATTGGTCTGGTTTGGTTTCTAATATCAAAAAACTGTTTTATTGATTTGGTTTAAAAATTATGAAAATCGGGACCAAACCAATCCGTGAACAGCCCTAACTACATTTATTTTTTACATATCTTGGTGAACCATTCGATGACTTTTGCCTATTTTGGCATTACATTCTAACTTGTATTTTGCTTTCTATTTTCTGTACAGTGTTAGTAATATGCCATAATTTTTTATTCTAATACACATCATTTTAGACTCTCCGAACGTGGTAGACTTACATGATGTTCTTTTGAATAGCACTCAATTTCTTTGCTTTGTCTATATATTGAATTAATTGAATTAGGTCCAAAGAAGTCGATTTTAAACCGTCCAATGCTTAACTTTTTGCAAACAACCACTGTTACAATGACAGTGTATAAAGGCCTATGCTCTCATTATCAGCTCACATAACAAGACATGTTTGATCCACCAGAGGCTCAAAATTTCGAAACAGATATCTAGTTTGAAGTCTCTCTAACCTTTCCAACCAAAGCACCATTCTATGATTCGGAATGCTCGATCTATCACAAACTACTTTACTCAAACTTACTGCAAGTGGTTGATCAAATAGTAAATCATAGCCAATTTTAATGATATACCTTAATGCTACAAAATATGAGAGATCTGCCTTAAATTTGAAAGCATATTTAACAATGACTAGTCTCTTCCAGTACCAACTAGAGTAAGTTGGTGGGTGGTACTCCCACCAATTCCTATCCAGCAAGTAAACATTGTTAATCCATTTCACGAACAAGTTATCTTTCTTGGTGGCAATTTTTTCTAAACGTATTTTCTCATTGCAGTCATGTTCCAACCAAGAACCTTCCTAAAGCGCAAACCCCAACTTTCTTTGGCAAACAAATATTTTGCCAAGCCACTAACCCAAGAGTACCATTGGTGTGTTTCGAACCCTTCCAAAGAAAATCCCTGGAAATAGCTTCTACATCCTTTAACAACTTTTTTGGAAGAATCATAATTTAGGCACAATAAGAGTGAATGGTAATCAAAATAAAATTAATTAATATGATTATCTCTATGTATGACAAATTCCTAGAGCTCTAAACTTTGATCCAACCGAATTTTTTCTCAAAGATTCCGTTACATTCAACAACTGATATTTTTTGTGAACATATTAGGATGCCAAGATACCTGAAAGGAAGGTGAGCTCTTGTAAATCCTGACATTTCAAGGAGTCGGGTAACCTCACCCTCCTTCATATCATTGAAGCAAATTAACTAAAAAATTTCTTCATTTGGTAGTAAACCAGAAGTTGAAAAAGATTTTCAGACCTTTCAACATTAATAAAATTGAAATGAAGTCACCATGACAAAATAATAGTAGGTCATCTGCAAAGCACATATGATTCAACTTTCAAGTATCACTTCTGTCATGGTATTTAAAACCTTTCCAATAACCCACTTTTCTCATTATTGTAGACATATATTCTATGCCTAGAAAAAATAAGAGAGGAGACATCAGTTAATCTTGTCTCAATCCCTTCTTGGACTCAAAGAATTCGTGCATTTCACCATTAAGCAGTAAGCAAAATCTCGGAGCTTTGATACACACCATGATGAGATCAATGAAATTCCAAGGAAAGTGAAAAGCAATGAGCATTTCTTCAATGAATCCCCATTCTATGGTGTCATATGCTTTCCTCAAATCAATTTTGATCATGCAACTCTATTTACAAGTCTTCCTTCCATAACGCCTAACAATGTCTTGGCATACTATTATATTATGAGCTATATATATCGTCCATGTACGAAACTACCTTGGTTCTCTGGAATTATCTTAGGGAGGATTTTCCTTAATCTCAGAAAAATTATTTTAGTAGCATCCTTATATATCACATTACAACAAGAAATTGGCTTAAATTCTTCGACACTATCCAGGCACTTGACTTTAGGATGAGTGTAATAGTTGTTGTATTGATCTCTTTAAGTATTTTCCATGTGTTTAGGAAACTAATCACAATAATTCCAACCTTTTCTCCCACCAAATCCCAATTATCATGATAAAAAAAACTCCCAAACCTATCCTGGCCAGGAGCCTTCATACTTTGAATGGAAAATATAGTATCTTTAACTTCATGAATAGTGAAAGGTTGTTGTACAATTTGAATATGCTTTTTTAGAAATAAAGGTCCAACAATCATTACCGATTAAAAGCCCTTACTTTTGTTGCTCATAAAGGTCCCTAACAAGTTATGATAATAACACAAAAAAAAAAAAAAAAACTTGTTGGATTTCCTCTGGTTTTTCTATCTAAATATCACTCTCACTTCAGATAGAATTAATTCTATTTTGAGCTCTTCGGGCTTTCAAAGATGCATGGAATATGGCATTATTCTCATCACCATTTTTAACCCAATCAATCTTTGTCTTTTGATCTAAAAACATATTATGAGCTTCGTGTTAATGAGGATACCTATCTCGAGCCATTTGTTCCTTCTCCATTAATTCTCTATTTCAAGGATTTCTATTCAATTCTTCCTAGATAGCTAGCATCTCTTGCTTTGCCCACATTTAAGTCTTGTGTATTTCATTAAAACCCTCACTATTAATAGCCTTAAGAACTTCCTTAAGCCCCTTATATCTTCCCACCAACTTATACATAGGTGTACCTGCAATGAGGGTCTACCAACTTTGTCAAACCTTTTCTACATAATTTTAAGCTATTTTCCACATGCTCAAGTATGTAAATGGCTTCATTCAGAACTCAAATCTTTATCCAACGAGATCAATGTAGGACAATGGTCATGGTCCCCTTTCAAAAGGAAGATAACTTCTGAATTCAAAAAAGAATCTGTCCAATTTGAGTTCACCAAGGCACGATCATCTTAAAGAAAATTATCTCGTTAGGCTCCTGCTCATTGTTCCATGTGAAGTAGCACCCTAAAAATTTAAGGTCCTCCATTTTAGAATGGACTACATAGTCCTTAAACCTCTCAGATTGATTTTTATGGTTCCTTCTTCTAACTCTTTCATCATAGCTCAAAATCTCATTAAAATCCCCAACTATCATCCATGGTTCTTCAATTGAAATGGCTTAATACTGATCCATGTAGGAAGAAAACAATCACTAAGAATAATGTCACTAGTATTAACGTGAGTGGTGAATGGTACATAGATGACCATGTTATGCTTGCTACTCAAGCTAAGCTAGTATTTTATCCCAATGATCTACTTAGAGGTAAAAACTGTTGGGTTTTGTGCCCTAAATAAAACTCATTTCAATATAATCAGATTTACTTATTAATAAAGATTAGAAATAACATTTTATGTTGCATGGTTCACATGATTTATTTCATGATTATATGCATATAATGTATGAATTCTATTTAAGTCCAGAACATATGAATATGTTAATGATTATAGTGTTGTCAGCACAGTGGAATATAATCTTAATTATATGTTCGAAAGTTTATTCCCTGATTTGTCAGTTCACTAGATTTAGACTGGCATGATATAATCAGCGATAGGTATTCTTACACCTTGGATAAGTGTTATGTCCTTTCCAGGGCATTGGCAAAGTTTACCAGTATCGAATGTATGGAGTATACATTGGAAGGGACCGATATTGAACTTTGATTAGATATATTAAAATTTACCATAATATCTATTCAATTCAATATCACCCGTTGATCCTAGATCAAATGATCTTAATCCTGATATGGTTAGGTTCGATCTCAAGAGTATTATACATGTTCTTTGATTTGTTAGTTAAGCCTACTTTTGGGTCAGGGTGATACGTACATTTTGGGAACATGATAGTATAATTGAGTGGGAGCACTAACATAAATATGGAGTCTATAACTTCTATAGGAATTTAGAAGTGAAACGATGATATCCTTCGAGCTTGGCTAAACAGAGATAAATGGTGGAGATCTCATTTCACTTCGCTGAAATATCATTTATACGGAGCTAAGTGTTTTAAGGATAAAATACATTGAAGGTGTAACGGTAATTTGGTTCCAATTCGATGTAGATCATCTATTAGAGGGTCATTGATCAAATTACGATTATAACAATGGATAACTAATAGCGTATCTATATCGTGGAACATATAGAGCGTTCTATATGACTGAGAGTGCAATTCCAAGTTCTAAGTGTGGATTCAATAAAGAATTAATAAGTTAGGGAATTTACTTGGTAAATTTGGTTCGACTTATTGGAAGCTCGGTTATATAGGCCCATGGTCCCCATACTAGTTGAGACCATACTGCTTGTAAGACTCAGTTAATTAATTTTAATTAATCAATTATAATTCGAAAGTTAGACTATGTCTACTTTATGAATTTTCACTAAGCAAGGGCAAAACTGTAAAGAAAGAGTTTATAGGGTATATTTAATTAAGAGACTTGGGTTAGTCTAATTAATAAATATAATAAATGACAATATTATTTAATAATTAATTATAGTTATTAAATAGTTAAAATTGACATTTAAATGGTTGAATGTGAAAATTGGTAATTTTTGAGAAAATGGGAAACAGAAATGATAAAACAGGAAAGTTGCAAAAGTGAGGCCTTTTTCCATAAGTCTTGGCCAGCCACATGCATTTAGTTTTATCATTTAATTTTTTCATTATTTTAATGCCAAGTAATTCAACCCTAACCCTATGTGGTATTCTATAAATAGAAAGTAATGGCTTCAGGAAACAGAACACAATTGCATCTCATTCCTTTCAGAGAAAAATTCCTGAGCCGCCAATCTCTCTCTTTCTTCTTCTTTGTTTCAAAATCCCTAAGTGATAGAGTAGTGCCCACACACATCAAGTGGTATCTCAATCATAGTGTGGAAGATTGTATAGAATCCAACCAACAAGAAGGAGAATCAGCATCAAGGAAGGAGGGAAAGAGATCCAGGTTCAGATCTTGATTATGTTCTGCTACAGAAAGGAATCAAGGGCTAGAGATCTGAACGGAAGGAGTCATTATATTCTGCTGCATCCAATGTAAGGTTTCCTAAACTTTATATGATTTCATTGTTTTAGAATTCATATTAGGATGTTAATGAAACATACATGGTAGTAAATCTAGATCCTGGTAAAATATTTCCAACAAAAACTGAAAAAATAGTCGAGGATGTAAACCATCGATAAATTTGAGACATTGAGGAGGATGAAATGATGTTGTACATGATACAAGCTCGTCAAATTTTTGGATGACTATGGATCTAGGAGAGTTAATTTTTACAACCTTCTTAAGTGGCGACAATAATTGATACTGCACAAAATTTAAATGTTAATCAAGCTAATGAAAATATTGTAGATGACGACATTGACAATGTAATAGATGATAAAGGTGACGAGTTGCTAGTTGATCGATGTGAAGACGATATAATTTCTCAAAATGATGAGAGTGATAGTGACTATTAGTTCAACTTATGTTTTAAATATTTTGTTAACGTCTTCACATCGAGTGAATTGGAGTTCATAGACATTTGATATGTTTACCTAATTGGAGTTCAGATTCAGCCTTGAATTGAGCGAATGTTTTTAAAGCATCAGATTTGTTTTTAAGCATATATATCCAAGTGAATCTAGAGAATGCATCAACAAATTAGATGTAGTATTTATACCCATTAACAGATGGGGTTATAGCAGGGCCCCATAAGTTAGCAACCACAAGTTGCAAGGGTTCAGTATAAATAGTATGAGAAGATTTAGGAAATGATAATTTGTGAATTTTGCCTAAACAACAGGCTGAGCAAACTAAAAAAGGTATTTTATTGCTGATTTGTATATTACATGATTGAAGTACAGATTTGACAATCCTTTCAGAAGGATGTCCAAGCCTATTATGCCACAAGTCATATTTAGATACATGGAATTTATTACAAGCAGTACAGGCAGGAGTTATTTGCTCATTATTCTGGGATAGGGTTGCTGTGAAAGCACTTGGAAAGCATCTGGTGGTGAGGCTTGAACCCTGAACTGGGAGGGTTTAAAAGTATTGAGGTCACTCTGGTGTATCCCAGTAAGAAGGATGGCTTGAGTGACCTGGTCTTTTACAAAAAATTTGTTAGCATGGAATTCAAAAAAGACATTATTGTCACAGGCAAACCGAGACACAATTAGTAAATTTTCTGTTATTTTAGGCACATGCAAGAGATTATTTAGAACAAGGATGAGGAGAATTGGAATTAATAAAAGTTTGGCCAATGTGTTTGATTGATAGACCTGAACCATCTCCAACATAGAGTTGATCTTGCCCTTCATATTCAGTGCTGGTGGCCAGATTTTGAACATTTGGTATGCAATGATTTGTTGCACCCAAGTCTGGATACCAACTGGTGTCATCAGTTTGAGATGTCTGGGCAAGATTAGCTTGAGCAGTGGGGGAAGTTGAGCCCACCCCTGTGAAGCTATTATCGAACATGTAGAAGCAATCAATAACCGTGTGTCCAAGCTTATGGCAAAGCTGGCACTGAACACGATTAGCTAGTGTGGGGAACCTACCACCTCTGTTGACACCAGAAACACCACGACCATTAGTACTAGTAGGTAACACTATAAGAAATGTCCCTTTTACTTACTTTTACCAGCGCATTTCGCAAACTGCGCTGGCAAAAATGTCAAAGTTTTACCAGCGCACATTTGCAGTGGCTAAAATCTAACTTTTACCATTTTTGCCAGTGCTTTTCATTTTGTGCTGGAAAAAGTTCTAATACCAACGTTGATTTGCCAACACATCAAAGTAAATTTCATTTTACCAGCGGAATACTAAACTTTTCCAGCACAAAAATGTGCTGGCAAAAGTGACATTTCTTGTAGTGTAATTCATAATTGTACCTGTGAAAGCTCCACATTTTGTCTATCCATGGCCACCTCCACGAGGTGTGGAAACATGTTGCTTTGATTTGGATAGTTCTGGTAAGCAATATTGACTTCAGAGGATTGATCGAAATCAACCAAGGCAAGATTAACACTCAGATCAGAATCTTGATCAAGATCAGTCTTCTATTCGATTGTTAGAAGAGATGATGAAAGTGTAATACTCACTGGGTAAACCTTTGAAGATTATAGCAATATGATCCCTGGGACTTAGAATTTCTCCAACAGACGCAAGAAGATCAAATCATTGAGAGACATTGATCCTTTTTGAAGCTTCTGTAACTTGGTTTGAAACTCCAAGATATTGGAAGAAACCTGCAACGTAAAGTGTTTTTCAAGAGCATTCCAGATCTGTCGTGCTGTATTACACCCCACTATGCGTGTAAGAAGACTTTCAGTCATCGATGAGAATAGCCAAGACACCAGAAGTTGATCCTAGACTTCCCAATCCAGAAATTCTAGAATGAATGTATTCGAAGCTTGATCTGTTGGAATTTATTTTACCAGGATCTTAGATCTACTCACAAGTATGTTGATTTAACAACCTAAATATGAACTTCTAAAACGATAAATAAAACACATAAAAAGTTAAGAAACCTTACAGTGGGTGCAGCGGAATAATGTGTCTCATTCCACTCAGATCTCTAACCCTTGAATCCTTTCTGTCGCAGAGTATAATCAAGATCTGAGCCCGAATGTCCTTCAGTTGGATGTGATCCTTCACAGTCTTCCAATCTATGATTGAGGTATTGTTTGCTGTGTGTGGGCACTTCTCTCTCACTTGGGATTTCGAAATTCTCTCTCTTTTTGCACTGTATATTTCGTGTATGGTAGCATGCAAGAGGAAGAGAGGAGGGCTGCTATATATAAGGAAAAGGGAAGCTCAACTTTCCAAAATAAACAGTTTCCTCATTTACTGAGTAATTGATTAACTGCCTTATTTGGTGTGATCCACCACTTTCCAATTATAGATAACTGCTAGGTTTAGGTTAGTAATTACTTGGCAATTAAAAAATTGAAAATAATAATTGGGAAACACAAAGAAGTGGCCGGCCATGGTGTGACTGGGCCTCACTTGGGTTTTGCAGTTTCTACAATTTTATTTCTATTTTTCCAAAAATGCCATTTTTCTAATTCTAACCATTTAAATGCCAAAACTAATTATTTAATAACTAAAATAGATTATTAAATAATATTGTCATTTAATATAATTATTAATTAGACATGCAAAGTTTCTTAATTAATAAATAAACCTAGAAACCCTTTTCTTTACGATTTCATCCCTAAATAGTGAGAATTCACAAATTAGACATAGTCTAACTTTTAGAATTATAATTGACTAATCATAAATCAATTATTGAGTCTTACAAACAGTATGGTCTCAACTAGAATGTGGACCATGGATCTATATTGCTGAGCTTCCAATAAGTTGAACCGAATTTACTAAGTAAATCCCTAACTTATTAATTCCTTGTTGAATCCACTCTTAGAACTTGGAATTGCACTCTCAGACTTATATAGAGCATTCTATATGTTCCACGATATAGATATGCTATCTCATTTAACCATTGTTATAATCTTAATGTGATCAAAGATCCTCTATATAGATGATTTACATCGAGATGGGATAAATTTACCGTTTCCACCCCTCAATGTATTTGGCCCCTTAAAACACTTAGCTACCTGTAAATGATGTTTTAGTGATCTAATATATAGTCACTGAAACAAGAGCTCATCCATTTACTTCTATTTAACTAAGCTCGAAGGGAATCATCACTTGACTTCTATACACCAGTAGAAGCTATAGATTCCATATTTATGTTCAGCGCTCCCACTCAGTCATGCTATCATGTTTCCAAAATATACGTATCACCCTGACCCAAAAGTAGGCTTAACTAATAAATCAAAGAACATGAATAACACTCCTAAGATTGAGCCTAAGCATATCAGGATTTAGATTCTTTTAATCTAAGATCAACTACTGATATTGACTTGGAAAGATACAACGTTAAGTTTATAATATCTTGACCAAGTTCAATATCGGTCCAGTCCAATATATACTCCATACATTCGAAACTAGTATACTTTACCAATGTCCTGGAAAGAACATAACACTTACTCCAAGTGTAAGTATACTTCATCGCTGATTATCACATCAGTGTAAATCTAAAACACTAATAAATAGGGACTTAGTCTTTTGAATCATATAATCACAATCACATCCCACTGTGTTGACAATACTGTAATTGTGAATAAATATATGTTCTGGACTAGCTGATTTTGTGCATATATATTAAACCATAAGCATGTAAAATACATGTAAACATAATCACTTCAAAACTCTTAAATTGATAACTATCAGATTGTAATGGGTTTTATTTAAGGCACAAAACCAAACAAATAACATCGCTCAAGAACTGAGGTGGTGGAGCACGATCCTGAATGTATTTGATCAGTCTATTTTCCACGAATCGCAGCAAGCACCTGTTGTTTTCACAAAAGATAATTGTGATCATTTAGTCTAATAGACATATTGTGATTGAAATACACAGGAATAGGTTCATTTGAGTTGTTTCTTGGTCGATTGAAAGCAGAGGCTCTATTTTGTTGGTTCTGAGATCTGTTGGTGTTGGAGTTGATCTGATTGCCATTGTTAACAATTCTTGTGCTCACTATGTTTGTTGTCAATGGAGGAAAAGGCTCTGATACCATGTTGAATCTCTTCGCCATGACTGAACTGAGAACTACAACATTAAGGAGCAATAGCGGCGGGCCCCTCGGCCGCTATTGCTCCAGTTTTTGGCCGCTAAAGTGCAATAGCGGCGGACCTCGGCCGCTATTGGTCCGCCGCTATTGCTTGGCCGCTAATAATAGTATTAGCGCCAAAACCGGTTCGCTATAATGCAGCGGCGGAGCACATGGCGGACCCCGCCGCTATTGCTCCGTGTCGAATCGTGTTTCGAGA
Source organism: Cannabis sativa (assembly GCF_029168945.1). Lineage (NCBI taxonomy): Eukaryota > Viridiplantae > Streptophyta > Magnoliopsida > Rosales > Cannabaceae > Cannabis > Cannabis sativa. The sequence goes on from NC_083601.1 coordinate 48,708,652, forward strand.
TCGACACGGGGCAATAGCGGCGGGTCCCGCCGCTATTGCCTTCCGCCGCTACAACACCAAATAATAAAAAAAAAATATTAATTATTTTTAAAAATTTATTTATATTATATATAAATAAATAATTAAATATTTAATAAATAAATCTAATTAATATAATTAAAACAATTTAATTAAATATTTAATAAATAAATCTAATTAATATAATTAAAACAATTTAATAAAATTTATTAATAATTTAAAATTGTCTCCAAAGTAATTAACTTTAACATATTAATCCTAATAAAATATTGTCTCAAAATTAAACTAAATTATTACAAAACATAAATAAATTATTCATTAACATCTTCATTCAAGTCTCTAATTATGAGGTCTCTGGATTATTTTTCGGTACGAGTCCCCGGCCCGTGGCGAGAAGGCACATACGCTCGTCCGATGATAAACCGCAAATGTCAAATTACTCGAGCTCACTGTTGAAAATGGGAGTTGAAAAAAATTGGTTCTCCCGCGATGAACTCCCAAATAATCCAAAATCGCAAAGTTTGAGCCGAGCGGAGGAGACTCGACGGTGTTCGGTATAAGAACCGATTTCCTCCCATTGGCAGACCGTTGGTTGCCCGAGGAAATTGCCGAGGAAAAGATTGGGGTTCGTCGCAAAAAATTTTCAAATTGCCGCCGTGACAAATTTTGGAATTATTGTTGCGAGGAAGGCCGAAATTGTGGTTGCGTAGGAGGTTGTTGTTCGTTCCGAGGAGCCCAAGATGACTCGAGAAGACGAACCACCAGGCGACTGCGATTGACTATACGTTTGAACGAAATTGTCAAAGCGTGGGTTAAATATTTGGGCACGTTGTTCAGGCGTCAAATTACCCCCCCAAGTGGCACGCATAGCTGAGAATATATCTGCCATGGTGCTCATCATTTCAGTAGTTGGTTGGGGAGGCACCGTTGATTGAGTTTGAGGGATTGGTTTCTTTCCTTTGCCCTTGAGCCTTTTACCCACGCCTCTTTGATAGTCAGATCTTTGGCCTAGAACTGTTTCCATTACGTCAAACTGATAACCGCATCGTATTCGGATTCGTCCCGCATCGCCCTGGGATTGTCGTTCAAGTCGCTTCCTATCAAGCTCCTTGATCGCTCCTCCTATTTAAATCAAAATTATTAGAATATGTAATTAATATAAAACATAAATTTTAATAATAAATAATTTTAATCACTTACATAATCTTTTGCAGCTAATTCATTAACGAAATTTCCAGACGGTTTTTTCACATGGATCTCCTTCCATGCTTCAACTACATGCTCTCCAGGAGGACCCCCTATACGAATATAAACAATTAAATTAGTTTATTATAAGAAAAAAATATTATTAACTATTAAAGAATTTTTTTTTATGAAACATTTAACAATTAAAGAATTAATACATACCATTCCGTGGCGTATGGACGCCAACGATTTTGTGCCTTGCGTTGTTGGATATTTCATTAGTTGCCGATTCGATTTATTTTTAGTTGAACTATTCAAAAATGCCTCGCTAACGAACAATTCGCAAACCGGTTTCCAAGTCTCGGTATTCAAGTAGTCAGGGGGGAATTTGAGAACTGTGTCCCAATCTTCTGGTTTTTTGTAATGTTGTTTGAAATGCTTGTGTCTGAGCGTCTTTCGCTCACTATACCGCTCCGCCATCACCGAATATAAAGTCCCCATAAGTAGGTCTCGGTGGGGATTCCCATCGATATCAAAGTAGTACTATGTAATAAAATAATTTAAAATTATGTTAATTTGTAAATGAGGACATAAAATTATTACAACCTTTAATAATTAAAAATCACTCACTCTGATTCGATTGAGCACTTGATCCTTGTATTGTTGGGGTACATCGGAAAAATTTAGATGACCACCCGGGCACAACATGCTCACTTGTTGGCCAAGAAATCGAACATAATTGCCGGCTTCGGTGCAACTACTTTGCCGTTTCAAGATCTACCTCCACTTCCAGGTAAGGGCTTACCAAACCTCTCTCCTTTTTTTTTCGAGATTAGCGTTTGCGGCAACCCCACGACCCTTTCGACCGTGAGGTGGAACTATATATATTCGAGGGAAAAATAATTTTATTAGTAAATCATACATTCACTATTTATATTCCGTAACAATTGTAGATTTGAAAAATATGAAAACTCGCTTCGCAAGACGACGCGTACCCTAGAAGGATCGTGGATCCCCGCCATCACCATCCCCACCGTGGTATGTCGCTAACGTAGCCGACATTTTACTTTACTTTGAAGACGGAAAAAAACGTAAGAATTCACAAATGTGAAACACATAATTGAAATATAAGTATTTAAAATGTTAATACGAAAGAAATTAAATATTCCTTTAATTGTAAAAAATTTTAGTAACAAATGTTTACAAAATAAAAGTTACACTGAAGAATCACTATCATTTCCATCATTCACTAAGTTTACATTTTCATCCTCTACATGTTCAACTAGTAAATCATCTACTTCTTCAAGAACATAATTCTCATCCAAGCTCATTATTCTCTATCTCGTAATCCACTAACCGGACGGACGATTCAACAATTACTGGAGGTTCATTCGATTGCATAATCAACTCTGCAAGATCAACCGTCAACACAAAATTGGCAGAGTTAGAATCACTAACAACATCTACATCAGTCTCATCTTCGTTGTCAGTAATGTCCCAAATTTGTCGATGGCTAATATCTTCAACAACCTTCCAATCGCGACCTCTGAGTGGATCTTCAAGATAGAAAACTTGCTTTGCCTGGTTGGCAAGGATGTACGGTTCATCTTGATACCAATGTCCACGAGTATTTATACTAGTTATATTATTTTCAGTGATCGTCTTCTTTCTTAATGGATTAGTGTTATACCATTTACATTCAAACAATGACACTGTAAATGCACCAGTATAAGATATAGTGATTACATCTTCAAGTGTGCCGTAATAATTAAACCCTTCGTTCCAAAGAACAACGGAATAACCACTATTTTGTGTCTTCCGCTTTTGGTCTCGCTTTGATGCAATAAACCGAACACCATTCACTACACAACCTTCGTAAAATGTTGCTAAGTAATCGACTTAAGCGAGAGCGAGTAACTCATCACCATTTTGTAAAGTTCCAAGCTTCTATATATCTAAATACATAAAATGTATTAATATGAGAGGAATATAAATGATTGAATTAAAACTTAACAATTTTGTCGTTATACCTTCTTGTGAAACCACGGACGGAAAGTTTGCCTATGCAAGGCATCGTGATTACCATTAGGATTTTCATGCTTGATCTTGTCCAAATGTTCACTGTGAAGTATGATAATGTCAAGATACGATAGAAGGAGATAGAAAATAAAAACTAAAAATTTAATAAAATAATTTATAAAAATGTAACAAACTTACTCTAAGTAAGCTTGGATTTCAGGAGAATTTTGAAGAATGTACCACTCGGCCTTTTTCACGACTGGTATGATCAAGAGCCTTGATAAGTCCGCTAGTTAAAGGACGAGATTGAGAATTAAAAACTGAGAGATAGCGACAAACAGAAGGCGCATCTTCATTTCGATCAAGCCGATTAAATCTTGTTTCACACCCTTTAAAGTACATTGAACAAAAGGTTATCCGCCCATCGTCAACATAACCTTCGCAATTGACCCTTCAGACGTGCCTTATTTCCCACATAATTCTTCAATTTTTTCATGTACCTTTCAAAAGGATACATCCATCTCATAAAAGACCGGCCACCTGATATGACTTCTTCAGCAAATGCAATACCAAGTGTATCATTATGTCAAAAAAAGTCGGAGGAAAAATCAATTCCATCTTGCACAATAACGTAATTAAATTATTTTGAGCATCCTCCATATCTTTTACATTTAGAGTTCTGTGAGCATAACCTGTTTAAAAAAATTACACAACCGAGTAATAGTTGTTGCGTTGTCACGAGGTAGAAATTTACTGACACCAACCGCTAGTACTCGCCGCATAATGACATGACAATCGTGGGATTTTAACCCAATAATGTTAGACTCATCTGGAGAAACTTTGCTCTTTAAATTTGAACAGAAGCCATCGGGAAACTTTATTCCTTTAACAAACTGACAAAAAAGTTGTCTTTTATCACGAGTCAAAACATAAGGAGCATGCGGTTTCATTAGCCTCCCATTCGCATCTTCATAAATCCACAACGATTCCCTAATACCCATCTTCTTTAAATCATGGCGCGCATTGGTCAGTGTCCTTTGATTTATCATTATCCAAGATGGTTCCTAGGAGACTATCACACACATTCTTCTCAACATGCATGACATCAATGTTGTGTTTTAAAATATTCGTGCTCCAATACTCCAACTCGTAGAAAATACTTTTTTTCCTCCAATTACAATTTTCTGCAACTCTTCTACGTTTCACGCCCCCAAAATTTTCATGATGTCCGGGAATTTGGGGTTCGAGAGCATTAACTTGTGATAATATTTCTTCACAAGTAAATCGTCTTGGAGGAGGTCTTCTTTCAGCTTTACCATCAAATCGAGTATCCCTTCTCATTGCATGGTTACTTGGCAAGAACCTTCGATGACCAACATATGATGTCTTCCCGATCACTCGAATGGACGTCGTGTCTTCATTACAAGTAGGGCAAGCTTTATAACCTTGACCACTCCACCCGTACAAGCTTACTACGAGCAGAAAAATCATTCACTCGTCCACAAAAGCGCAAAGACGCATGGTGAACATCGAGTTGGTCGAACTATCTCTCGTTGCTACCCCATTATTCCACAACTCCTTTAATTCATCCACCAAAGGTCTTAAAAATATATCCATGTCTTTACCTGGAGATTTTGCACCAGGAATTAGGGTAGAGAGCAAAAAATAATTATCTTTCATGCATAACCAAGGTGGTAGATTATAGTTAGCCAACACCACTGGCCACATGCTGTATGCAAGACTCATGTTGCCAAATGGATTAAATCCATCCGCAGCTAACCCAAGTCGAACATTTCTTGGGTCCCTTGCAAACTCAGGATGTTTTGCATCAAAGTCTTTCCAAGCTAAACCATCGACCGGGTGTCGCAACACCCCATCATCTTTTGATTTACCAGTATGATGCCATATCATGCTTTTCGCTGTAATCCTCGAACTATATAATCTTTTAAGTCGAGGTGTCAACGGAAAGTATCGCATGACTTTGCAAGGAACTTTTTTTCTTTTCCCGTTTTCGGAAGTAACCCAACGACTAGTTCCGCAAACTGGACAAGCCTCCTTGGATGCATTCTCCTTATAAAATAAGCAGGAATTATACAAACAGACATCGATATTATCATAACCCAAGCCTAATTTCTTCAATCTCTTTTTTGCCTCGTAGTAAGTTGATGGAATATTATTTTCCTTCGGAAACGCAAACTTTAAAAGCTTCAATAATTCTTCAAAGATGTTATTAGGAATTTTTCCCCTAACTTTTAAATGCAATAGCTTTGCTAAAAAGTTAAGAGATGAAATCCAATCACAACCGGGATACAATTGAGCTTCAATTTCCTCAAATAAGTCATCAAATTGTGGGTTTGTGGTTGGTTGTGTTGGAAATTATTTTACCAGGATCTTAGATCTACTCACAAGTATGTTTATTAACACCCTAAATATGAACTTTCTAAAACGATAAATTAAACACATATAAAGTTAAAGAAACCTTACATTGGGTGCAGCGGAATAATATGACTCCTTCCGTTCAGATATCTAGCCCTTGATTCCTTTCTGTAGCAGAGCATTATCAATATCTGAACCTGGATCTCTTTGATGCTGAAACTCCTTTGGTGATGATCTTTCTTCACGATCTTCCTCACTATGATTGAGGTATCACTTGATGTGTGTGGGCACTACTCATACACTAAGGATTTCGAAATTATCAAGGAAGAAGAGAGAGAGAGTGGTCAGCTAAAGATAGGGAGAGAGAAGGCTCAGTTTTTCTGAATAGAAAAAGTCAGAAGAAAAGTGTAATTTTCCCCGAAGCCTTCACTATCTATTTATAAAGCATTCTACTAAAGGTTAGATTTGAATTATATGGCATTAAAATAATGAAAAAAATCGGTTTAAATTTCCTACAAAAGTGGCTGGCCCTAAACTTAGTGGATTGGGCCTTGCTTTTTGCAATTTTGCAATTTTAACACCTTTTGTATCTGATTTTCTCAAAAATGCCAATTTCCTAATTCAACCATTTAAATGCCAATTCTAACTATTTAATAACTATAAATAATTATTAAATAATATTGTCATTTATCATATTTATTAATTGAACCATACAAAGTATCATAATTAACAAATATGCCCCTATAAACTCTTTCTTTACAATTTCGCCCTTACTTAGTGAAAAATTCACAAATAGACATAGTCTAATTTGAGAATTATAATTGATTAATCAAAACCAATTACATGAGTCTTACAAGCAATATTATCTCAACTAGTGGGGGGACCATGGGTCTATATAACCGAGCTTCCAATAAGTAGATCAAGAATTTAACACTAAAATTCACTAACTTATTAATTCTTCGTTGAATCCACGCATAGAACTTAGAATTGCACTCTCAGTATATAGAATGCTCTATATGTTCCACCATATAGACACATCATTAGTTATCCATTGTTATAATCCTAATTTGATCAATGATCCTCTATATGAATGATCTACACCGTAAAGGGATTAAATTACCGTTACACCCTACAATGTATTTATTCCTTAAAACACTTGACCCCGTATAAATGATATTTCAAATTTTATGTGAAATGAGTACTCCACCATTTATGTTCGTTTGGTCAAGCTCGAAGAGATCATCCTTTGCTTACTATTCGCCGTATGTAAGCTATAGATTCCATGTTTATGATAGCGCTCCCACTCAATTGCACTACCGTGTTCCCAAAATGTACGTATCACCCCGACCTAAAAGTAGGCTTAACTAACAAATCAAAGAACACGAATAGCCTTTCAAGATTGAGCCTAATCATATACGGATTAAGATCATTTGATCTAGGATCAACTAGGCGATATTGACTTGAATAGATATTACGGTAAGTTTAATAAATCTAAGTCAAAGTTCAATATCGTCCCTTCCGATGCATACTCCATGCATCCAACTCCGAGCTTTACTTTAACCAATGCTCTGGAAAGAACATAGCACTTCTCCAAATGCAAGTAAACTCTTGTCGTAGATTATCATATCGCAAAACCCCGTGTCCGATAAATCTAGGAAACTTTATTCACATAGTCATGTTTACTTTCCAATGTGTTGACGGCACAATAAACAAAAGAGATCAAGTATGTGAAAAGGGTTTCGTATGAATTTATACATTATGTACATATAATCATGAAATAAATCATGTGAACCATGCAACATTAAATGTTATTTCTGATCTATATTAATAAACAAATCGATTATATTGAAATAAGTTTTATTTAGTGGCATAAACCCAACAAACTCCCACTTGCACTAATATAAAACAAAAAGTGCGTTTCAAATAATCTCAACACCTTGATATGCAAATCAAGTGTAGTAGTAGTAAACTCCTCGTAATAGATCCGAAAGGTTGAATTAACCACAACCTTTTCTCCACTATTACTCTTCCTTAATCACAAAATCATTGATAATGTGAAATTCCTCTCTATATGTTTACTCTCTTGGGATACTGGATTCTATATCTTTGGCAACTACTTTTGGTTAATCATGAAATTAACACTAGTAGTTTAAGGCAATTTGGAATGGTGCCAAAGATGTATAGTAACTTTCCTTAGACCGAATAAGTACCTTTCTGCCCGTTACTTTAACATTCAAATTTCCTCTCCGGTAGACCTGTAGACTTCGCATAGGTTTTTACACTTCTCCAAAATCACTATTCCACCCCTGCAGTAACCACCATCTTATCGTAAATATTTACTAGCACATAGGCAAATTTCGAAATCTCGATATGGTGTAGTCTAAGAGTTTTAAACACACCCTTATAGACTAACATATAGTTCCTCTTCTTTATCTTAGGATTTACTTGATTGTCTTCCAATGTTCTTCTCCGGATTAATCGATACCTACTCATTACTCCCACTCAACAGCAGTGTCCGGTCTAAGGCATAAAAAAGCATATCTAAGACCTCTCACTGTTGATGTAAGAAATTCTTTCATGGCTTTATCTTTTCTCGGAATAGTTAAGACTTTTCCTTAGATAAATAAAATCTATACCTAAGAAGTCAGAAGCTTCTATAGATTGCCATTAGAAAGAAAATGCTTCAAAGATCTTACTAAAGTAAGTTGCTTGCATTAGAGTAAGTAATTACCAGGTATACCACAAGCCATAGGTTTAGATAATCTCAAACCTATAATACTAGGAACAGGAAGTTTTGTTAAGTCCATAGAATAGACTTATTAACGAAAATTTCCTTTTATGTCCTTGTAATAGAAAACTTTAGGTTATTCCATGTGAATGGATTAAACCATAGTTCTATTGGCTTTCTTCTTAGTTTCTTATCTTGACAATCCATTACTTGTTTAAACTCACAATGGATTTTAATCACTTGTGTCTCCCAAGTCATAAGAAGGTGAGTTCCCTAGAAACTCTCCCACTACGACAAGGTACCGTGAATTATGTCGAAGAAAACTAAATGGTATTGATCTCTTCTTGTGACAAGACAACAGAGGCGTGGGATCATCATATGTTATATAAGATGATAGAACACTTTTGGAATCAAGAATAAATATCTCCTTTATTTGCTACTTGTTTTTCGTACTTAGTCATTTTCTTAAAAGTAGTATTTGTTTGAACAAACACTTTCTTATCTATTGACAATGGGATGGTCCACCCCTAATCACTTAGAAAAGCTAACAAACCATGGTTAACAGCTCTAGCCTTTCTTAAGATTTTGATTAGGTCATCCATGAATCTAGTAATGATTTACATTAAGTATACAACCATTACATCATTCTCAAATTGTATTACCATAAGGACTTAGGCAACGACTAGTAACTAATCATCAATATGCAAATCGAAATTTCTGGGGAGGTACGTTTGGATATAATTCAAAAATCAATTTAATGATCTTTGAACTGCATATCTACTAACTATTTCTCCACCCCTATCAGCCGCAAGATCTTTAACCACTTACCTTAATGGTTTTAACCATTGCTAGAAATTAATGAAATTTTTCAAACATTTCAAATTTCTTTGCTAAAAGGTATAATCTAGAGTTATCGTCTTAAGAATACAACGAAAAACTCATATCCACCCCCGAATGTACATCCATCTCGCGAATGAGATGAACTACTTTCAAAGGATATAGGCATATTATCTCTTTGCAGAGATTGATCATGTCAAATTCACTATGAACAAGATACACATGCCATAGATTAAAAAAAATGTGGTAGTTGTCTTTTGATGACATAGGTTTAGTTACATCAAAGAGTTCTTAGAATAGTGCAAGTGGATCCCGGTCACGAATCACCTAACTCATATTCCATACAGCTTGAATCCATTAATAAAAGATGGATATTAAACACTTGAGAAAAGTGTAACCGTATTGTATCCGGAATTAGAAATATAAGAAAATTTCGTTTGGATTCTAAAATTAAAGTCAAAGACTTAAATTCAACCAAATATAATGAGTAATTCTTTCTTGGACCACCACTACTAATACAAACTCTAAGTCGATTTGCCCATACAAGTAGGAGATTTCTAGGATTGAGGATTTATATCAATTGGGAATAGAATTTCGGGATTATAATCATATACATCATTTAATTTCTTAAGAGAAAATATATAATGACATGAAATGATTTATAGACCATTCATCCAATGATATGTTTTGAAGCTAATTCAAAATGAATAAGCTAAGAGGAATTAGGATAATTTCGTTTATAAATAAGAATCCAACGATGCTTCGATTAGCGAAAGTCAAAGTAATCTTATTTATACAATCTTCTTGTTTCATATCGTAAAAATACTAGTCTAAGGTGTCATCAATTGATGAACAGCTAGATGTCGCATATACAATATTTATCTTTTGAGATCTTACACTATTATGTATGTCTAATGGTGAAAATCCACTAGGGATTTATCTCATTAGATAAACAAACATGTTGGACCAACAATGAAGATTCGAAATTAAACTACAACTTAATAACGAAAAATAACATGGTTCAATATAAATTCATACACAATTCGAAATTATAAACATATAGCAAGTAGGAATGACTAGTGAAAATACTAAAACATACAATCCTAAATAATTTCCAAGGTTTTCAATAAATCGATACAAAGGTCCCTAAGAGGGCGAGAGTCAAAGCATCATTTATTGAATAGAGTTGTCGACTCATCTAAAATAGAAACCATTCTAGCAACCTTTTATTCGATCAAAATAAGAATCCAACGTTGTCCCGATGGCGAGAGTCAAGGTTATTCTCATTTTATGAGCTTCCACCATTGTTTCATGTTTCATAAGTTTATCTCTAAGTAAATACCGTAGGGGAGAGTCTAATGAGACGAAAACTTACAAAACACTTATCAAATGAAATCTTACGGTGTTAAATGCGTTCAACGAATAACCATCCATAAAGGGGGACGAAGTCTAGCGTCTCGAGGTTATATTGAAAAAAAATTTAACTTTTGTAAGACCAACAATGGAGATCGAATATCTTATAATAAAGCTCATTATTTGAAAAGAGTTGTATTTTCTTTTATTCTCTTTATTTATTCTATTTATTTTAAATATATATTTATTTAATTAAAATCTTCAATTTAGAATGAAAAATTCTAAATATAAATTTTAATTTAATATTTATAAATTTTACTTAGATGGATATGAAAATAACATGAATTATTTCCATCTTAGTAATAATTTCCAATAAATATTTAAAAAAAATATTTAAGTTGTTACAAAATTAATTTAAATTAATTTACAACTCAAATTTAATTTTCTATAAATATATATCGTACTCGAAAAATTAAAGTATATAAGAATACAATTTTCGAAAAATGCATATTAAAATAAAAAATAAATCCTGGAAAAATTATTCTAATTTAATGTTGGCCCAAAATTAAATAATAAAATTAATTTACAACAAAAAATATAATTTTCCTATTTAATTAAATATATAAGAAAAATTACAAATATTTAAGTATGATGATGAAAATCAACTTAAATATTAATTTTCTATTTAATTAAATACACTAGAAAAATACTTCAAGCAAAAATATCACCTATCTAGATTTTCCTTTGACTAATTAATTCTATTTCTAATAATATACTTTAATTCAATTTTTTTAAATTAATCAATAAATGAAAAAATCATTGATTTAAGTTGATCCAAGAATTAATTAAAATAAATAATTAATTTACAACTTAATCTATTTTTCAAGATAAAATTCGAAATTCTAGCATTTAAGAAATGCAATTTCGAAAAATTGATTAATAAAATAAAGAAAAAATATATTTTGAAAATTATTTAAATTTAGTTGAAAAATTAAATTTCAACTAAAAATAATTTTCTTTATAATTAAATGTCATGAAAAAGAAATATTTAAGTATGATGATTAAATCAACTTAGATATTTTATTTTCAAATTAATTAAATGTATTAAATTCAAGAAATAAATAATTAAGTGTAGAGAAGGCTTAATTATTAATCTCTAGTTTAATACTAGGAAAAATATACTTAAAATAAATTGTACCAAAATTAATTATATAAATAATTAATTTCACAATTTATAATATTTTCCTATTTAATATTAGAAATAATAAGTAGTCTAGAAATAACTATCTAGAAAATATCTTATTTGACTAAGTATCTTTTCCACAAAATTTGAAAAAATATCTAATTTAAGTTGTATTAGAAAAAAATCTAGAACTTAAATATTTTCAAATTTAAATTTAATTAAATATCAAAAATTAAGTTGTAACCACTTAATTTGAAAATATTCCATTTTAAGTTAATATTCGAAAAAATATTAACTTAAAAAATATCTTAAGAATCTTAATAACCAATGCCTAAAATTCCTCAACTTAATTTTGAAATTTGAAATTCAAAAGATATTCATATTTAAGTTGGTTAGTTGTAGATAACTAAATATCAACTTAAATAGGAATATTTAATGAAAAATTTAAATTAAGCTCCAGAAAGAATCTAGATGGTTATAATTCTATATTTAATTAAATACAAGAAAATACATATAGTTTAGCTTAGAATAAAAAAAATTCTTTAAACTATATTTTTCTTAAATTAATTTCAAAATAAATGAAATTAATTATGTTGCTAATCAATTTTTATTAGGTTAAACTAGTGTAATTAACCTAGTACAATATTCAAATCAGCAAATGGGCCTTCACAATTGGGGTGGTTTCAGTGTGAGGGGTCTTCAGGTTCAGTATGTCGTACCCACTTCTATGGCTCCCAACTCTCACACAAGGCCCAAAAGAGAGGAATTTAACCTTAATAAGAACAACTGTTATTCATTGAGTAAGCCCAATAACTAAATGGGCCTAAATAAATTCTATCAAGAACTATGATAATTTATTTTAGCAACAACAACCTATATGTATCTATAATCAAATTAAACACATAAAATTACAGCACACTTTGGATGGGTCCTATCATGTTGCTAGGTCATACACAGATGAAAGAAGATTGTAAAATTTACCTGTTACAAATTATTAACTTGACCAAGGGAGCCATCGTATCATTAGATGCAGCGCAAAAAGTAACCATGGCTATTTGCACCAAGTAATAATAGGTTTTGAAAACTTACAAACAAGCTAAAACACATACTCTCCCGCAACAGGTTACTGGATAGTTGAAAGTAGGATTTATTTAATTTTAAATAAATAATTTCGAATAAATAAATAATTAAATTAAAAAAAATATTCGAAAAATAATTTAAAAAATTAATTTCGGAATTTAAAATTAAATTTCGAAAATAAAAAAAATAAAAATTAAACCTACTTTTTATCTTATATCTATTTAAAATTACATGATTATAAATATCTATTTTAAATTTAAATAAGGTCAAAATATCTTAAAAAGATTTAAAAAAAAACTTAAAAGATAAGATATTTTTAAATATCTTAAAAGATAAGATATTTTAAAATATCTTAAAAGATTTTATAAATATCTTAAAAGATATTTTTTTTTAAAATATCTTAAATATCTTAAAAGATATTATAAATATCTTAAAAGATATTACAAATATCTAAAAAATCTGACCTTAAATTTAAAAAAAATATAATCAAATTTAAAAATAAGATAGATTTTTAAGCAAAAAGATAAATACTAATTCTATTCGAATTCAAATTACACTAATATCTTGAATTAATTTAAAAAAAAAATTAAATTAATTCAAAATGATAATTAGAATTGAATTAGGAATAGTAATAGTATATATACAAAACCATACAAAAAATTGGAAGTTAATTCCATGAAAAAGTATGAAAAATGGAAGAAAAAGGAAAAAATCCGAAACTGTACGGACAGTTCTGCGATCGCAGGAAACTATCGTTAGATTTTGTCAAATCTTCAAAAAATCATAACTAATTCAAATAAAATCCAAATTGAGTTCTGTAAAAGGCTAACTTGCTTAATTTTTTCCATACTATCCAATAAAAATAATTCCAGAAACGAAATCACAATTATTGTTCACGAAAATTTCACAAACATCAATCAATCATCAAATAACACTCAATACAACATGATACCATCCAAAGAACATACAAACAATCGTTTTAAAGTCCAAATTTCTTGCAAATAAATCAATTACCATGGCTCTGAGGCCAGTTGTTGGAAATTATTTTACCAGGATCTTAGATCTACTCACAAGTATGTTTATTAACACCCTAAATATGAACTTTCTAAAACGATAAATTAAACACATATAAAGTTAAAGAAACCTTACATTGGGTGCAGCGGAATAATATGACTCCTTCCGTTCAGATATCTAGCCCTTGATTCCTTTCTGTAGCAGAGCATTATCAATATCTGAACCTGGATCTCTTTGATGCTGAAACTCCTTTGGTGATGATCTTTCTTCACGATCTTCCTCACTATGATTGAGGTATCACTTGATGTGTGTGGGCACTACTCATACACTAAGGATTTCGAAATTATCAAGGAAGAAGAGAGAGAGAGTGGTCAGCTAAAGATAGGGAGAGAGAAGGCTCAGTTTTTCTGAATAGAAAAAGTCAGAAGAAAAGTGTGTTTTTCCTGAAGCCTTCACTATCTATTTATAGCATTCCTACTAGGGTTAGATTTGAATTATATGGCATTAAAATAATGAAAAAATCAGTTTAAATTTCCTACAAAAGTGGCTGGCCCTAAACTTAGTGGATTGGGCCTTGCTTTTTGCAATTTTGCAATTTTAACACCTTTTGTATCTGATTTTCTCAAAAATGCCAATTTCCTAATTCAACCATTTAAATGCCAATTCTAACTATTTAATAACTATAAATAATTATTAAATAATATTGTCATTTATCATATTTATTAATTGAACCATACAAAGTATCATAATTAACAAATATGCCCCTATAAACTCTTTCTTTACAATTTCGCCCTTACTTAGTGAAAAATTCACAAATAGACATAGTCTAATTTGAGAATTATAATTGATTAATCAAAACCAATTACATGAGTCTTACAAGCAATATTATCTCAACTAGTGGGGGGACCATGGGTCTATATAACCGAGCTTCCAATAAGTAGATCAAGAATTTAACACTAAAATTCACTAACTTATTAATTCTTCGTTGAATCCACGCATAGAACTTAGAATTGCACTCGCATATAGAATGCTCTATATGTTCCACCATATAGACACATCATTAGTTATCCATTGTTATAATCCTAATTTGATCAATAATCCTCTATATGAATGATCTACAATCGTAAAGGGATTAAATTACCGTTACACTTACAATGTATTTATTCCTTAAAACACTTGACCCCGTATAAATGATATTTCATCTTATGTGAAATGAGTACTCCACCATTTATGTTCGTTTGGTCAAGCTCGAAGGAGATCATCCTTTGCTTACTATTCGCCGAGATAAGCTATAGATTCCATGTTTATGATAGCGCTCCCACTCAATTGCACTACCGTGTTCCCAAAATGTACGTATCACCCTGACCTAAAAGTAGGCTTAACTAACAAATCAAAGAACACGAATAGCCTTTCAAGATTGAGCCTAATCATATCTGGATTAAGATCATTTGATCTAGGATCAACTAGGCGATATTGACTTGAATAGATATTACGGTAAGTTTAATAAATCTAAGTCAAAGTTCAATATCGGTCCCTTCCGATGCATACTCCATGCATCCAACCTGAGCTTTACTTTAACCAATGCTCTGGAAAGAACATAGCACTTCTCCAAATGCAAGTAAACTCTTGTCGTAGATTATCATATCAGTAAAACCCTGTGTCTGATAAATCTAGGAAACTTTATTCACATAGTCATGTTTACTTTCCAATGTGTTGACGGCACAATAAACAGGATCAAGTATGTGAAAAGGGTTTCAGATGAATTTATACATTATGTACATATAATCATGAAATAAATCATGTGAACCATGCAACATTAAATGTTATTTCTGATCTATATTAATAAACAAATCTGATTATATTGAAATAAGTTTTATTTAGGGCATAAAACCCAACAGGTTGTTCATCTTCTCCTTGTGGTTCCTCAGTTGTCGAAGGAAAGAAGTCTTCTAAAATAGGAATCATTTCATCCTCTGATTCAACATCAGCAACTGCTACATCAACGACGACATCCTCAGGCTCCCCGTGATAAATCCACTTATCATATCCTTGCATAAAACCTCGATCAAATACGTGTGCTCTAACCCTATCTATTTTTTCAAACCTACTATTTATACATCTCACACAAGGACATCGTATTCGTCCATCACAATCCTTATGTTCTGATGCCATTGCTAAAAAGGCTTGTAGACCATTCCAAAATTCATGGCAACCACGATTTCTGATTTTGGTCCAAGACTTATCGATTGTCGCCATCTACAATTTCGACGACAAATGAAGTATTAAATATTTAAATTTTTGTAAAGTCTTATGAAATTTTATGAGTACAAATTTTATGATATTTTTTTTGTAAATATAATGATAAATATGAATTATTATTGTTCTTTATTATTAATTTTTGAATTTTTGTAAAGTCTTATGAAATTTTATGAGTACAAAAGTTATGATATATTTTTTTAAATATAATTATAAATATGAATTATTATTGTTCTTTATTATTAATTTTTAAATTTTTGTAAAATCTTATGAAATTTTATGATATATTTTTAAATATAATTATAAATATGAATTATTATTGTTCTTTATTATTAATTTTTGAATTTTTGTAAAGTCATATGAAATTTTATGAGTACAAATTTTATGATATATTTTTAAATATAATTATAAATATAATTATAATTATAAATTATAAATTTTTGTGTTATTTTTATTATTCATAAAAAAATTAATTTATTTTTTAAATATAATTATAAATATGAATTATAATTGTTCTTTATTATTAATTTTTGAATTTTTCTAAAGTCTTATGAAATTTTATGAATACAAATTTTATGTTATATTTTTAAATATAATTATAATTATAAATTTTAAATTTTTGTGTTATTTTTATTATTCATAAAAAAATTAATTTATTTTTTAAATTTAAATAAATATAAAATAATTAAATTTTAAATGAATTATTATTTTTTGAAACTTAAAATTAATTATCAAAATTTAAACTAATTATATTATAAAAAAAATTATTTTACATATTACACTATAAAAATTCATTAAATTACTAAATTTTAAATTTTTAATTTTTAAATTTTTGAATTATTTTTCATTTATATAAAACTAAATTTATTTTTTAAATTAAAATAAATATAAAATAATTAATTTTTACCACCTTAAAAATACATAAAATTCCATTAACATATTTTTTCTTAAAAACTTACATAAAAATTTGATAATTTAATTACAATTATTATTAAAATTAAAAAAATTATTTTTATTTAACTTTTTAATTTTCAATATTCAAATTTTTATGTAATATTATACTTTTTTAATTTTTTTCATTATTTTTATTTTTCTTTATTTAAAAAATAATAAATTACAAAATTTAACACCTAAAATTACATATATTAAATTTACATATATATAAACATAAAAAACATATATTATATATAATATACAAAAAAAAAATACATTACATTTTAAAAATATATCTCATTAATATATATATATATAGTGAAAATATATACAAATATAAAACAATTAATATACAAATAAAATATATTAATCCCCAAATAAAACATAAAAAAAATATATATATACAGTGGATATATATATATACAGAAATATATATAGTTAATATATACATAAATAAAATAATAAATACTTAAATAAATTATATAAATACACAGAAAATATATATATCAATTAATATATGTATAAATATTTATATATAAATAAATATATATATATACAGAAATATATATACAGTTAATATATAAATAAATAAAATAATAAATACCCAAATAAATATATATATAAATAAAATATATATATACAAAAAAAAAAATTAATACCCAAACAATATATACATATACACATATTATTAATTATACACCCAAATACACAATATACACAATATACATATACAGATCTATCACAAAAACAAAAAAAAATCCGATCTAAACATAAATATATACCCAGATTATAAATCAAAATGTGCATACAAATACAAATCTAAAACCTAAAACTATAAGATTACAATATGCATACAAATACAAATACCCAGATTATAAGATTAAAAAAAAAAAACATACCAAAAAGCGTCGGGAGTGCGTGGGGATGTACTGTTGGTGCGTCGGGATGGTGGTGCGCCGGGGTGGTGGTGCGCCGAGTGGGGTGCTTCGGGGTGGGCGATGGTGGGGAAGGGCCTGATTTGGGGGGAAGAGGGGTAAAGGGGTTTGAATTTTGAAATGAAAGAAAAGTTGGAGAAGTGGGGCTGATGGGGGTATTTATAATATGTGTAATGCGGATTATTAGCGGCGGGGTCCGCCGCTAATAGTATTAAAAATAAAAAAAAAATAAAAAATACTATTAGCGGCGGACTCGCTCATAATAGTCCGCCGCTAATAATTTGAAATACATGAGCGGGAATTATCCCGTCCATTTATTAGCGGCGGAGTATTAGCGGCGGGCTCCGCCGCTAATACTAATAGCGGCGGACCTATAGCGGCGGGCCCGCCGCTATTAGTATTAGCGGCGGAGCAATTGCGGCGGACTGCCCGCCGCTAATGCTTTTCAAAAAAAAAAAAAAAATGGCCAACTATTAGCGGCGGACCCCACCCTCCGCCGCTAATACCCCTCTTATTAGCGGCGGAGACGGCCCGCCGCTAATAACCCCGCCGCTATTGGGATTATTTGTTGTAGTTCAGCAGAGAAAATAGAGCAAGAACAAAAGATAGAAAAAAAGAAAAGCATAAAGAAAAAGCAGAAAGAAAGTAAAGGAAGATTGATTGAACAAAGAGCAATCTTATTCATTTAGTGTTAATTGTACATATGGTTTATATAGTGACTGAGATCAATACAATGAATGAGAGAATTAGTTACAGCTGACACAAAACTAACAGACAAACTGTTACAACTGTCACTAACGGTATAACAACCATATACCCTTAACAAAGAGGGACTCTAACTTCACACCTTGTAGGAGGAAATTATATGTCTTACCATTTAAGGTACCTCTCTTGAGTAATTTCTCACTTATTAGTTCTTGATTTTCCCACAACAATTTCTAATTCCACCATCAACAAACTTGAATCATGTTTTTCTTTTATGTCATTCTATCGTACAATGTCATATCTATATTCATATAAACAAATTAAAACAAGGAGATAACTGTGTGGCTGATGCGGTTGCGGGATGGGCGAGATGTGCCATGTCCTGCACTCGAGGTTTGCTAAGGGACATAGCTCCGGTAGCTTTGAGGATGTTGTAGTTTGCTTTCCTTTCAATAAAATTTTTACTTAACAAAAAAAAAATTAAAACAAGGAGATAAGGTGGCAAGTAGCCAAACAAATTGATATAAACAAACAAATAAAAATTGCTAGTTTAATTTCATCTTCATTGTCAACTGTTTGTACAGCTCATGATGTAGTTACCAAAATATTTTTTTATATAATACATTTTAGATGCAAATTACGTTTGTTAATCTGTCCAAGTCATCCTTGTATATATGTCTATAGCGCTTTGACTCAACCACACCCCACCCATGACTTTTTTTAAACAAATCACCGAAATAATAACAAATAATTAGTTTATATATACATATACTTCTATATATATACACAATATAAGAGGCAATTTTCATAGTGTAAGAATATTTAAGAAGAAAAAGAAAAATAATGGAAACCTCTGAACAAAACATTAAGAGCCCAGCAGAACAAGGAATAGGAGCTCAAGATGATAATAATAATTATTCTAAAAATGGAGGCTGGATTACCTTTCCCTTCATCATGGGTATGTATTCTCTTTTATAATTTCATCATCATATATATATACAGATATATAAACTTAATTTATTTTATGTTTTTGGAAATATATATAGGAAATTTAGGGGGTCTTTCAGTAGCAGCTGGTGGGTGGGGTGCTAACTGGATTGTATTTCTGATAACAAAGTTCAACATTGGGAGTATATCTGCTACTAAGATCAACAATGTCGGCTTTGCTTTCATCTGTCTTTTTCCGATCGTTGGCGCCATCATTGCCGACTCCTTTGCCGGAAACTTCATCGTCATAGCCATCTCTTCTATGATCGCTTTGCTGGTAAGTTATTAACAATTTTAATGGACAAAGTTTAGTTTAGTTATTGCATGTCAAAACATATATGCAGTAACAGTCCTTTCACTTTCATAAACTCTTTTTGGTCTTATATATTATAAAATGAAAGAAAACGTAATTAAATCTTTTTGTTTGCAAAGAAAACACAGTCATATGATAAGGATATATAATTTTACAAAGGATTTAATTTTTTAATTACAACATGGTTAGCATGAAAGCCAAACAAGTCAGTAATATAGAAGCAATGTCCTGAAAGTGCATTTAATAATGCGTATATATGTTTTATATTAAAGTAAATATATTCAACTCGAAATGTGACTTTGTCGTCAACATATTTTTGTGTTTTGCAAAAATTTGGTATTACGCTATGTGTTGGCAAAAAAGATTAGCAAATTAACATTGGTATTAAAACTTTTGCCAACACAAAATGAAAACGCTGACAAAAATGATTTTTTACAGCGCGTAAATGCGCTGGTAATAAAAGTTAGATTTTAGTCACTGCAAATATGTGTTGGTAAAACTAACGCAGTTTGCGAAATGCACTGATAAAAGTTACTTTTACCAACGTATAGCGAACTGTGCTAGTAAAATTAACATTTCTTATATTAATTGATCATGTGTTGAACTAAAATTTATGGAGCTGTGGTGACTATTAACTTTTACCTATTGTATATTTAAGTGAGGATAACAAAATATTAAACACAAACTTAATATATATTGATGTGATTATTAGGTGTGAATATTATTTAATAAATTATTTTGGCATTATATGTGAAATAGATGTGTGTAATAATTATTGAAACCTTATTTAATATAGGGGATGACATTATTAACTCTTATAGTTGGAATCCCTTCGTTGATGCCCATACCGTGTTTGAATGGCTCTTCGAGTATTATTCCATGTGATAGCCCATCAAATGGTCAATATTTGATTCTTTATACAGCCATGGGGTTAATTACAATGGGAATTGGTGGCTCTCGTTTTACGATAGCAACCATGGGAGCAGGGCCGGCCCAGGCAAGCCAAGGCTAAGCCCGTACTTTACACTTTCCGGCTCGAAATAAAAAATAAAAAAAATTATTAAAGGCTTTTATTTAAGAAATTTAAGTGTATTATAAACAATAAATATTTATAAATAGTTGGTTATGGATGGCGTAAGAGTCAGGCTACGGTTCAAATCCCATAACACTCTTCTTTTAATTTTTTTTTATATATTTTTGAGGGCCCCAAAATTTAATTTGTCTTGGGCCCATATATTTTCAGGGCCGGCCCTGCATGGGAGCTGACCAATTTGAGAAAAACAACCACCAAGCAAGCTTTTTTAGTTGGTATTTCATTGTGCTGTACGTGGGAAATGCTATCAGCTACATTGTTTTGGTGTACCTAATGGATAACATTAGTTGGGAATTAGGGTTTGGGATTTGTCTTGCCATGACAGCACTTGGACTAATTTCGTTTTTGCTTGGAAAGAATTTCTATCGATTCGTTAAGCCTAAGGGAAGCCCATTTGTGAGCATGGCTAGAGTTGTCGTTGCAGCTATTCGGAATAGAAAATTGTCACTAAGTGATCGTGCTTTAACAAATACATCGGGTATCATTGTTCACACAAAATCACCAAGTAAACGTTTCAGGTATATATATTATATATAAAATATCCAACTAAATTATATATTGTAGAAATAAATAATAGTAATGATTAACTCCCTTAAAATTTCAAAGTAGTATTAAGGGAAAAAGAAAGTCCTCAAATTTACTGTTGAATTGATTAAAGGCTAAATAATTAATATACAATTTATAAGCATTCAATGGTTGTTAAGTACAAATTAAACTAATTATATCGCCCTGCTGCAAATATTATTTATAATATATTAATATGCGCAGATTGGAATATAGAAATACTATATAAAAAAAAAACTAATCAATAATAATGCATGTCAATATTTTATAAAATAAGCTAGCGTGGAATTTAATAATTTTTAAAATTAAGTACATGATTGTCTGTAATCAATAACTAATAATGTGAACTTTGTTAAAAAAATAATAACTAATTTGAATCACTTAATAATTAAAATATGTACATATTTAAATAATTATAATATGCTTCCACAATAATATTATTTAAATGAATATATATATATATTATTTTTTTTTTGATAAATTACACCAAATATAGAGCTTATCCTTTTACCAAAGGTTTGTTTTTTATTTGAATAATTGTTCTGTCATATAATGTTGTGTATATACTTATTTATTACATGTTGTAGTATAAGGTATATATATACTATATAAATGCACCCACCACCAACTATATATATAATTAAATTGGTATTTCAGAAAGAAAAAAAATAACAAACAACTATATAAATTGGTCAACATTAATACGTATTATATTCTGTACAGTGACTAGCTAGCTTGCATACAGGTCTTTTATAATTAGTAGTAAACTCATTAGTCATACTTAACTACACGTATTATTGTAATGTTGTGTATTTTCCTCCTACAATTATTATATATGCATACACCCAATAATATTATTTAATTCCATTTACATCAAGGACAAAAAATAATTTTATACTTTCACAAGTTTTTATTACAAATATATATATATATATAATATACTTTATATATGCATGCAGACTCTTGAATAAGGCTTGCTTGGTTACCCAAAACGAGGAACAAATTAATAGTGGTAGCACAAAATCATGGAAACTATGCACAGTTGAAGAAGTAGAAGACCTTAAAAGAGTAATCAAACTCATTCCGTTATGGTCAACCGGCATTCTCTTAACCACTACCATTGCTTTGTTCAATGGCTTATCAACAATCCAAGCCCTAGCCATGGACAGGGAAGTGGGCTCCATTAAAATCCCAGCTGGAACATTTCTAGCCTTTACTCTTGTAACAACTGCCATCTCAATCTTCATCGTCGACCGTTACCTACTTGACATGTGGCAAAAATTAAGCGGTCGATCGCTATCTCCACTTCAAAAAATAGGAATCGGACACATCTTCAACATATTAGGTATGAATCAAGATCACCTGTTAAAAATTATTAGTGTTCTATATTGTGTTAAACCAATTAAAGTTTAATTAACACATTAATTAATCTAATTTATATTAAATATGTTAACTACTTTTGTTGACTTAATTAAAAATTTAATTTTTTTTATAAAAAATAAGCTGATGTGTCGAACTTTGATTAGTTTAACACAGTATGGGACACCAATTTTTAACCGGAGATCTTGATTCTAATAGGTATGGTGGCAACTGCAATAACGGAAGCAAAACGACTCCACTTGGCACAAGCTAACCCTGCCACGTCAGTCGTGTCCATGTCAGCCTTATGGCTCGTGCCATGTTTAGTGATTGTGGGAATAGGTGAGGCATTCCATTTTCCTGGCCAAGTTGCGTTATATTATCAAGAATTTCCTGATTCATTAAAAACTACTTCAACAGCTATGGTATCACTTTTAATTGGATTAGGATATTATCTTAGTGTGGTTTTCACTGATTTTATAGATAATACTACTGGTTGGTTACCTAATAACATAAACATTGGCAGAGTAGATTGTGTGTATTGGTTGTTTGTGGTGATTGGAGTCTTGAATTTCGGATATTATTTGGTCTGTGCTAAATTATATGAGTACCAACTCTAATTATATTGTTCATAAGTAATAGTTTTTGACAAACTATACGTACATGGAAGAATATCCTGCAATAATATGTTTATGAATATATGTTTATTTCCTTTTTGTTTTCCAAACAAGGTAAAAGCCCTTTAATTATTAGGTTTGTTACACATATGATCCTCAATATAAAAAAATTGATTGCAAAAGCACTTTAATTTTCATTTTTGTTGCATCTGTCGAGTCAAGAACATTAATTGACAAGTAAGATTTATTAAACTCATGTGATTGGTCCACATAAGAAGCTGACATGGGTTAATTGATGATGTGTATTATTTAAAACTAAATAACTCAAATATCAATAAAAATAAAATATATATTTAATAATAATAAAAAGCAATTAGTAAAAAGGGAGATCTCCTCCAAGCTGATAACTCTAAATCCCTAAAATGAAAACATTAGAAAAAAAAAATCTCATCGAAGAAGTTGATCTCCTCCAAGAAAATACCTTATTCCAAATACCCAATCTCCTCCAAGAAATTTGAAACCTAGCTATAGAACCCTCTCAAAGAAACCCCTTCAAACCCAAACGAAGAACCTCACTTCGAACCCAGACGAAAAACTCAAAGCCTCCTCTCCAACCTGTTATGATGGCGAAACATAATGGTGTGAGCAAATCTGGAGTTGTGGCTGAAGAAGGAGGAAACGAATTTGAAGCTCCATGGATGAAAGGTATGTTTTGGACTTGTGAGCCACCAAATTTGACGGTGATTAGAATTTCTAGGACTTCAAAGAACCCAGGAAGACGCTTCAAAACTTGTGTGAAGCATCGAAATAAAGGAGGTTGTAATTTTTTTTGAATGGGTTGACAATGAACCCTATGCATGTCAATGTGGAATGGGTGTATTACCAGACTTGATGAGGAAGAAGCTATTATTAGAGAGAGAAATATACTCTATTTCTGCAGGTTCAATATCAAAGGCTTACAACCATGAACAACAAAATAGAGAGTTTCCAAGATCAAGTGTGAGTGATGTGGAAAGTTGGGGTGAAAGTAATATCAAGGAAACTGTAGAGAACCATTTGTTTAATATTTTGAAGAAAATTGTACTCTGTTTAGTTGTTATATATTTTCTGTTTTGGTTGATAAAATGAGTATAGTTTGTTATTAACTAATATATTTTTAAATGTAATGTTAATCTAACTAAGTTTCCCGTCTTGCTAGTGTATGTCAGTTGTGATTAATGGAGAAATTATTTTGGTATTATTTTGATTAGATTTTTTCATTTCTTGTCATTACTATACCCCATTCTTCACTTGCTACCAATACATAGGGATATTTATTAAATAATCTGCATAATCTTACAAAGTCTAGATATTTAGTCTCAAGACACATAAAAACCTACCATTAATATGTAAAAAAAAAATATTGTGAAGTTTGGTGACCAAATGGTAGAATATTAGTATTAGTCAATGGCAGGTAAACTAAGAGTTGGGAAGTACTAATTGATTATGCAACCCTGCAACTTGTCAATTTGTTCTAGCAAAAGGATAAGAAGAGTATAAGTTGTTATTGGACTTGGAAGAAAAGACACAAAGTAATTGAGAATAAGCAAAAAAAAAAAAAAGCAAAGTGATCATCCTACAGTAGCTTTATATGTTCAAAGCTTTTGTACAGCACAAACACTGTAAGCATCCTAAAGTATCATTCAATTTCGAAATAGCATTCGGGTCAAAGTCCAGAAAGACTTCCCTGTGTAGAGATACATTTCACATATTAATCAAAGACTTTTTGAGACTCCAGTAAGCATCTGAGTATAACTCACAGTCAGATTATAGAACTTTAAGGCTGCAAAGCACTAGAAATAAACTGTAGCAACAACAGTCACAATGCAGATAAAAATTTATAGAATTCAACACATTTCTATTTCAAATCATTTCCATTAATATCATAAACACTCTCATTTAGTCTAAACAATGCATATAAGTAAACCAAAAAACAATAAAAAAAATATTCCAATTAACATCAACAAAGTCATAATACTTCACATGTAGCTTTTAACATTACAAAGTCATAATGCAAGCTGCATTAACATCAAAAAATACTAGCTGCAATAATAAATCCATAGTACTTCAATTTTATCCATCAAAATACTAGTTGCGATAACAAAACCATACTAATTTAAGTGTATCCATCAAAATACTTGTTGTAATAGTAAAACCACAGTACTTGAATTGTATCTATTAACTATATAAAGTCATAGTTTTAGCTGCATTAACATCAAAAAATCTACACTCACGACTGCACTAAAATCCCAACAACTAAGAACTTGGACCAGCTACTCCAGCAGATGCACCTTCTTCCCTAAGTTGTTGCTTCTGCCTTCTCCGTCTCCTTTTGATTGTTTCGTCAGATGGATTATTGCTTAGTGGCCTTTCGATACTTTTTGTAACGTGTACCTACAAACTCACAAAAAGTATGTGTGCAAATAAATCCAACAACTGAGCTTGAAGTAGTGTCAAAATAATGAATACTTGTACCTGCACAATTTTTTGCATGCATGTTTTCTTATAGTGTCCCTTGTCTTTACAGTTACTACAACTAACTATCTGCCCAATTTTCCTAGCCTTTTTGCTCCTGGAGGAGGCTCATCAGCTTCTCTTCTCCTCTTTTTCTTAGGTCTTCCATAGGGGCTGCAGTAGGAGGAATTACAAGGTTAAGTCCAATATCTGGCCATGTTCATTGGATCACATCCAATGTTTTAGGCCCATCCAGATCCGATCTAATTATATATTGGATGTTAGATTTTACCATCCGATCCGATCCAATTAATTTCAGTCATTCAATCGATCCAACATCCATTGGATGTTGGATTGGATCGGTTCTATCCATTGGATATATTTCATATATATTTATTGGTTCAATTTGAATTTATTCAATATTTTAGACTAGTATTTTTTGGATCGGATCAGATCTATCCAATATTTTAGGTCCAATATGTACTGGAGTAGACTGGATCCATGCAATCCAAGAAAAAAAGAGTAAAATTTTAATGTTAATTTTTATGTATACATATATATTTTACGTATAACATTATAAAATCTAATTACTCATCCAAACTAAATGAAAATACTAATTAGTTTAATTGGATGTTGGATGTATTAGATTTTTAGACACTTCATCCAACATCCGATTCGATCCAATTGGATATTCAAAAATAACATCCAATCTGATCCGATCACAATTGGATATCCAATGTTTGGCGGTCGGTTGTGATTGGATCGGTCGGTTGTCATTGGATTGGATCGATTTATGCGCACCCCTATGGCCATTCATCTGGACTTGGCATTGGCCTAACAACTAATTCATAAGCAGCTACAAACCGTTCTTTCTTGTAACATTCATGGATAAAATCATAAACAGTTGCTCTGATGCTCCAAATACATGCCAAAGCATGTTCACAAGGGATTCCAGCCAATTGAAACTTTCTGCAAGTACATGTTCTGTATACAATATCCACCACACAGATCACATTATTCCCTGGTTAATGCACTTAAAACTTGTTTGCATCTGCCCTTTGAGGATAACAATTCTTAGTAATTTTTTTAAGTTTCTCTATAATCTGCATAATTCTATTTGCCACCGGCACTGGGTGCTTCCACTTTGATATACTTACTCTCTTATCATTGAACCTACACATCATCCAGTACCTAATCTTCTCTAACAATGACACTAGAGGCTTATCTCGAGCACACAATATAACAGCATTGAAACTTTCACAAGTACTATTAACCAACATGTCACATTTCACACC
The DNA here is from genome assembly GCF_029168945.1 of Cannabis sativa. Taxonomy (NCBI): domain Eukaryota; kingdom Viridiplantae; phylum Streptophyta; class Magnoliopsida; order Rosales; family Cannabaceae; genus Cannabis; species Cannabis sativa. The sequence goes on from NC_083601.1 coordinate 48,735,995, forward strand.
TTCTCGAAAATAAGACTTTGTCCACTGAGTTGGTAACTTACCAGACAACCAAGCAAATGCAGTGGGATTAACATCCTTAATTTCTTGCATCCTCCTTTTGAATTCTTGAGGAGTGGTTGCCTTGCAGCCGCCCATGGTAATTGTTTCATTAATAACCCAGGAAACTCTTTCTTGAAGTTACTGTGCAAATGTCTAACACAATTTCGAGCTTTGGCTCCCTCCCATATTTCTGCAATGGCTTTTTCTAGGCCTTTTTGTTTGTCACTCATCATTGTGAACATGGCAGGGTTGTCAACATATAGATCTTCCTTCAATAGATGAAAAAACCAAGTCCATGTATATGTATCTTCTTTTTCACAAATTGCATAAGCTATTGGGAACATACTGTTGCTCCCATCAATTCCAATTGTTGTTAGCAACATTCCTTTACAATACCCTTTCAAGAAGCATCCATCTAGGCCAATAAAAGGCCTCCAACCTCTTCAGAATCCTTCTTTACAGGCCTTCAAGCAAATGTACACTCTCTCAAATACCATTTTCTCACCCTCTAATCTTGTCTTCAATATGGCTGTGCTACGTGGATTAGTTGATACCACCATTTTGCAATAGTCATCTAATATTCTATATTTCTCTTCAACAGATCCTTCCAATAATTTCATTGCTTTGTTCTTTGTTCTGTAAAAAGTATGCCTACTAACCATAGAAAACTTGGTATCTTGAGTTATTTCTCTAAATGCCTTAAAATCCATATTCGGATTCAATCTGAATCGTTCCAAGAAATAGTTTGTTAACCAAGATGAGTCAGCCTTTTTATTATTCAACACCAACGGGCATTCGTGCGTTTCCCACAAAGAGTTCACCCTAAACGTTCTTTTGTCAGAGAGAACATGAGCATAGACCATCCAAGGGCAGCCATCACATTTGCATATTGCCCTCACTCGATCAGATTCATTGGTCACATACCTAAAATCTCTATCATTCTGAATTGAGTATTCCCTAATAGTCGTCCTCAACAAATCTATACTGCCAAACTACATATAAAGTTTGAACTTGAAGTCTTCTCACTTTGTCTTTGGATTATACTCTATAGAATACTTCTTCAGAGTAGTGTCTTCATCATCACTACATAAGCTAGTTAAGTCTTCTTCACTTTCTATACCATCATCCACTTCGTCTGTCTCATTGCACAACACAGTCACAGATCCCCACCACCTATTTGGATTGGTTGGAACATCAACATTCTTCTCTGCTTCTATATCTTAAGCATACTCTTCTTCTTCTAGTTCAAAATCTTCTTCAGCTTGTGGTTCTTCAAATTGGGTTTGTGGGACTTGTTGTTGGTCAGCTTGTGGTTCTTCAGTTTGTATTTGTAGGACTTGTTGTTGTACAGCTTGAATTTCTTCATTGAAAACTACATTAGCAGCCACATGTCTTATGGCATCTATGTGATAAATACTTCTAAATTAGACAAAACAAATTTTATGAAATCACACAATGAAACCACATACATGTTAAGATAAAACAAACAAGGTCAAATCATTAACTATGCAAAACATAAAATGAAATATCTCTTTCCTTCAATAAACTGTCACAGAAGAGAAGATGATTGAAAAAATTAAAAACCTATCAAATACTATAAATTGTTCTGTTTCAAAAAAATATATACTATAAATTGTTCAATCTTTGATTAAATGATTATTATAATGGAGTTGAATTTATTAGTAAAAAAGCACACATATAAAATAATCAATTCTACAGTAACAATATAATAGACCCCACTATAGAGGACCACTTGTGTAAGATTCTTAAGCATATATTCCAAAGCATGTACAGAGCTCACATGGATTTACTCAACTTTTCACATACTTTCCACAACTAAAGCTTATTAAATATTGAAATCAAACAATGAATCAATAGTTGACTACAATAAATAACAAAAAAATACACATAGAATTTTACTTATTTCAACACAAAGCACAACCCCACAAAAATATAAACTAGAATAATACATATTCCTCAATACATAAGACCCAACCAAATCAGTACATAACCCTCAAATCAAAGAAATTTTAAAGAGAAGAAAAAAAAACCCTAAAAAGTCATTTTATAAACAAGCTCTTGAAGTAGAGTAACTAACCATATATTGGGGCTCCTTCCTCTGAAAAATGATGTATCGGCATCGTCTTAAACTACTCCCTAGTTGGTAGACTATTTCTAATTTTTTTTAAGCTTTACGGCCTCTTTGAATGGGATTTCAAAGTTGACGAGGTTTGATAACTAACATATCTTACAAGTTTAGGCTTCGAAAATGGGGTTGTTGACCGAGGTTTTTGGCAACCAATAAATTAGCAGAATAAGAAGAGCTGTAGAAAGTTAATGCAGATGACTTTTACGTGGTTGGGGGCATTAATGAGCCTTAGTCTACAAGTCTTTTTTATTTATGAGAGTGTTTATTACAAAGAATGTTCTTGGTGAATCTCTCTCGTCTTTACTCTCTTTGATTCCTTAATCAATTTTTTGACCCCCTTTCCATTCTGTCTGTGGGGGTATTTATAGTGTTTTTCTGGAGGGATCCCTAGGAAGGGATCACTTGTCTTTCTGTGTTTGCTTCTTAGGGGTACATGCTCCTATCAAACACAAAATAGGAAATACATGACCTATATCGTAGGTATCTTAAGGGGTAGGTGGATATAATCTTTTATCCTCTCTTGACTGATGTGATTCCACATAATGTAGCTGTCACTAGACACATCGATCGTTGTGCAATCGCCTTTAAAAGAGCTTACACCATCTGTCATATCTTTTATGGAGGTTCCAATACGTTTTTCCCCATGCGGCATTAAATGCGAGGTGATCGTTCGAACGATCTCTTTCCCTCCCGGAGATGACTTGTTGTAATTCTAGCCTCCCGGAAAGTAAACACGTGCTTTGTGCTCTCCTTCGGGAGGCTCGCTCCCTGAGATGCACATCCTTCCCCAAGACTTAATTGATTTTTGTAAGTGGAAATTCTCCTAAATCCACGTGGCATCCTTACATGCGGCCACATATTTTGAAAAAAATCTTAGGCAACATTTACCCCCCAAGTCTCATTTAGTGAAGGGTAAATGAGGCTTGTTTGAGGCCTCCGCTAGCTTTGTTTACGTAACGGCACGTCCCCTAGGCGCTTGGGCTGCATTTATGACTGTCATCATTAATATTTATTTCCTTTTGCAGGCAACGATTCGCTTCCCATCCATTGAGAGACCGACGCATTTAATTCGGGTGTTAGAGAGGTACTCAATTGTTTTTAACTACCCTGGCACCCATTCACCCCGTCCATTGGATCATAATTTTTCCTTCATTACTGGAGACAAATTACGTCATACTTTGATAACTTTAGTGGGGTCTGTTTTGCTAATGTTGACCTCCTTAAAATCTTCCAATGGTTTAATCATCCTTTCTATCCCAACTCGAGGATCTAATTCATCTTCCTCCCAAGTTACCCCTGTTCTAGTTGTGTAACGCCCTAATGCTAAGGCACGCTACAGTACTTTTTCAATTATTGTGCGATCTTTGCTAATCAAAGAAATTTCTCGAAAAATGTGTCAAATTAAAACTTTTGCTTTAAATACTAAACTTTGTAATATAATATAATATTTACGAATTCCGGGATCCCGTTTTTAAACTTTGTAAATTTACTTTTCAAACTATACATTTCAAAATACATAATTTCCAGGTCGCACAGCGACTTTCAAAATCCAATTCCCAGATGTCCCGAGACCTAACACTCCAGGTCGCGCTGCTTGACATGTACAATCTCACCCGAGCTCAGGTTCATTCTTGTTCAGCCTTCGCCTTTCCTTTACCTACACATGGAAGCGAGCCGTGAGTCAACGGACTCGATGAAATGCATATAACATACCATATAATTTCCGACCTGTAAATAGGCGCCCATACACCTATTTACAGAGCTTAAGAGATGAGTATGAACGTTCAACACCAGGGTACAACCACTATACCACATACACATCGTACCTCACTGTACGAGTGTTGGTAGGGTTTACCCCGAACACTGAGTAGCACTGAGTGATGTACCACACACCTTAGTATTTTCCCGTGCCCGTGTTGGTATCACTGTATCGTACTCACAACCACAATAATCACTATACCAATGCACTCTATAACTTATTCATACAAGTGTTGGTAGTGCTTAACATAATTCAAGCATGCATATACAAACACATATACACACATTCAGATAATCACATCATATATTATACACAGTTCTTACCTGTTTTCCGAATTCAAGTGTCTTGGCCAGGCACGAACGGAAATCTCGTGCTAGACGGATGCCCTAATCACAATAATTGTAACACAGATGAGTGACTCGCTAAATCACTTTCCGGGACTTAAACTTGAAACTAAAAGTTTCCCTATCGATAAACCTCATGGCAATACCCTAAATATCTCAAAATTGGGCAAAACTAGGGTTCTGAAAATTCCCCCAACAGGCAGACCGGTTCCCAACCGGAAATCCGGTTCTGGGTCACCATCCGGTCGACCGGTTGGCACAGGTCCCCAGGCAAGATTAGGTTTCCGGGAACCCAAAAAATCTCCCCTTGAACTCAAAACTCAACCAAACTTAACCAAACTTTCCAGGGTACCTATACAATGCATAAACAATCATTTCTAACCAGAATTTCACAGAACAATCCATCAATACTCAACTTGCCATTAAAGACCAAAGCTTTAAACTTTAAACTTAAAATTGCATAAAACCATCAACACTAAATAAAACCAGCTGCAAGAAGTTAACATCAACTCAATAAGATCCTAAAATTCAAACCCTAGGCAATTCAAACCTTAACAGCCCCTACTTAACAATTTCATATATTCAAACCAAAGAAAAAGCTTAAAATCACATCTTCAAAGGTTCTAGGGCTTACCTTAGATGAAACCTCCTTGAATCTTAGCTTAATCCCAGAAAAACAAGATGAAAACTTTGATCTTTACCCTTGCTTTGCCCAGTAGAAAGAGAGAGAGAGAGTTCAAGAACAACTCAAATTCCAATTTCCTTCTTTCCTAATTTTTCTTTTCTTCAAAGTAATCCCTCTTTTCCCAATCACTAATTAAATTAAACTAGGTGTCATCACCCATGGCTGCCACCTACTCCCACCAAGGAAAAGACTAAAATACCCTTTAGACTTTAAACTAGGGTATTTCTAAAGCTAGGGGTAAAATGGTCAAATTCCATAACCCCGCTCAATCCCGATAATTATTTTTTTTTTCTAAAATATATCCCACTATGAATTAAGGTTCTAAACTTACCCATGTGATCAATCTAGCCATCCATCGCATTTTCCGTTGTCGCCGAGCAAAAATTACAAAAATAACATATTACACATATAAGCTAAATAATACCCCTAGAGTTTAATAAAATCTCCGGAATTGAGAAATTATAACTCTAATATTTATTTCTAAATATTGGGATTCAGAATTAAATAAATTCACAAATAATAATAAAATAATAAAAATTAGTGCTAATTGCCTTTACTAATCCACATTACTAGAGCGGTCATTACAATTATCCCCCCGTTAATAGGATTTCGTCCCCGAAATCTAACCTGAATAGCTCTGGATGTTGAGTCCTCATATCTGACTCCAATTCCCAGGTGGCTTCTTCCACCTTACTGTTCCTCCAGAGTACCTTAACCAGTGCAATAGTTTTGTTCCGAAGAACTTTTTCCTTTCTATCCAAAATCTGTACAGGTTGTTCTTCATAGGTTAAGTCCGGTTGCAGTTCAAGGGCTTCATAACTCAAGACATGAGTCGGGTCCGACACGTATTTCCTTAACATAGAAATGTGAAATACGTCATGAACAGCCGATAATGCTGGTGGTAAGGCTAGCCGATACGCTACCTGCCCGACCTTCTCGAGTATCTGAAATGGCCCAATGAACCTAGGGCTTAACTTACCCTTCTTCCCAAAGCGCCTAATACCCTTCATTGGTGAAACCCGCAGGAAAACATGTTCCCCTGCCTGAAATGTAACATCTCTGCGCTTCAGATCAGCATAACTTTTCTGCCTGCTTTGAGCAGCAAGCATTCGAGCCTTGATCTTATCAATAGCTTCATTGGTCCTCTGCACTAACTCTGGACCCAAGTACTTCCTTTCTCCCGTCTCGTCCCAATGAATAGGAGAACGACATTTTCTACCATATAACATCTCATAGGGAGCCATCCCTATTGTACTCTGGTAGCTATTATTGTAGGAGAATTCAATTAAAGGCAGGTACTTACTCCATGAACCCTCAAAGTCCATGACACAGGCTCGCAGTAAATCTTCCAAAATCTGAATAGTTCTTTCTGATTGACCATCAGTCTGAGGGTGAAAGGTTGTGCTAAACTTTAACTTGGTACCCATAGCCTTCTGAAGACTCACCCAAAACTTCGATGTGAACTTTGGATCCCTATCTGACACAATACATTTAGGGGCTCCATGGAGACGAACTATCTCCTTCACATACAATTCAGCGTACTGATCCACTGAATATGTAACTTTCACTGGTAGAAAGTGAGCCGACTTCGTGAATCTGTCCACGATGACCCATACTGAATCATACATCCCCGTAGTTCTAGGCAAACCAATTACAAAGTCCATTGCAATGTCCTCCCACTTCCATTCTGGAAGGACTAAAGGTTGTAGTAACCCTGCCGGCCTCTGATGTTCAGCTTTAATTTGCTGACATGTTAAACACTTGGACACGTAGTCTACCACATCTCTTTTCATTCCATACCACCAGAAGTAGGGTTTCAAATCCTGATACATCTTGGTGGTTCCCGGATGCAACGAATAAGTCGTGGTGTGAGCTTCATCAAGTATCTCTTTCTTAAGCTCACCAACACTAGGAACACAAACTCGAGCTTTATATAACAACATTTCACTGTTCGAGACTGAAAAGCCTCTAGGCCGACCAGCCATTACTTCGTCTCGAACCTTGACTAGCTCGGGATCTTTTCTGATTCTCTCCAACAGATCATATTGGAGTGTTAGATTATGTAATTTCCCGACCACGAACTCAATCCCTGCACTAACCATTTCCGAGGCTAGTTGAGGGGCTATCATAACCGTAGTACAAACTTGGCCGGGACCTTTTCTGCTTAAAGCATCGGCCACAACATTGGCTTTCCCGGGGTGATACAGTATTTCACAATCGTAGTCTTTAACCAACTCCAACCACCTTCTCTGCCTCATATTCAGATCTTTCTGGGTGAAAAAGTATTTAAGACTCTTATGATCTGTATAAATTTCACACTTTTCACCGTAAAGATAATGTCGCCATATCTTTAAAGCAAAAACCACAGCAGCGAGCTCTAAATCATGAGTTGGGTAACGCTGCTCATAATCTTTCAATTGACTAGAGACATAGGCTATGACTCTGTCAGCTTGCATCAGAACACATCCCAGACCCTGTCTGGATGCATCACAATAAACTACAAATTTCTCTTGATCTGATGGCAAAGCTAACACTGGAGCTGTTATCAAACGTTGCTTCAACTCTTGAAAGCTTGTCTCAAACTTATCTGACCACACAAATCTCTGATTTTTCTTGGTCAATTCGGTTAGGGGCATAGAAAGTTTAGAAAATCCTTCGACAAAACGCCGATAATACCCTGCTAATCTGAGAAAACTTCGAACTTCCGTCACAGACTTGGGCCTCGGCCAGTTCTTCACTGATTCTATCTTATTTGGATCAACCATAATTCCATTCTTTCCAACAATATGACCCAGAAAGGATACCTCAGACAACCAGAATTCGCACTTTTTGAACTTGGCATACAACTTGTGATCCACTGAAATTACATTTGTAATACCATTCGAAGATGATGCTCGTGCTCCTCTTCTGACTGAGAGTATACAAGAATGTCATCGATAAACACTATAACGCAGTTATCGAGGAAATCCTTGAATACCCTATTCATGAGATCCATAAAGGCTGCAAGAGCATTAGTCAATCCGAATGACATTACCAGAAACTCATAGTGCCCATATTCGGTTCTAAAAGTAGTCTTCGGTATGTCCTCCTCCCGAATTCTAAGTTGATGATAACCAGACCGTAAATCAATCTTCGAAAACACTGTCTTTCCCTGAAGCTGATCGAACAGATCGTCGATTCTGGGTAACGGGTACTTGTTCTTAATCGTCAGCTTGTTTAGTTCCCGATAATCGATACACATTCTGAGGGAACCATCCTTCTTTTTCACAAAGAGAATCGGAGCTCCCCAGGGCGATACACTGGGTTGAATAAACCCAATGTCAAGCATCCCTTGAAGTTGTAACTTAAGCTCCTTGAGTTCTGCTGGAGCCATCCTATATGGAGCTTTAGAAACAGGTTCGACTCCAGGTGCCAAATCAATTACAAAATCAATCTCTCGCTGTGGCAGCAATCCCGGTAACTCCTCGGGAAACACATCAAGAAAATCTTTTACCACCCTGACTTCCCCAGGCCCAAATGTTTCAGGTCTGCTGGAGTCATAAACCACCGCTAGAAACCCTACACAACCATTGCATAGTAAATCCCTAGCCTTCAGTACAGAAATAACCGGGATCCGAGACCCCTGAACTGACCCAACATAAACAAATGGATCTTCACCTTCCGGCTGAAAAGTCACCATTTTCCGCCTACAATCTATACTGGCCGAATACTTGGATAGAAAATCCATTCCCAGTATAATGTCAAACTCAGTTAATTTCAATTCTATGAGGTCAGTACTCAATTCTCTATCTTCGATCATAATTGGCATAGACCTAATGCGCCTATTAGAGATAACCAATTCCCCGCTAGGCATTAGGGTTCCAAACCCTCTTTCTAAAATATCACAAGGCCTACCCAAAAGATCAATTACTCTAGTAGCCACATATGAGCGTGTAGCTCCCGAGTCAAATAATACTGTAAACAATAAGTTGTTGACGGGAAGCTGACCTGTCACAACTGAAGGACTGGTTGCAGCATCATCTTGGGTGATGGCAAACACTCGAGCAGGAACCGGTTTCACCTCAGCTTTCGGTTCCTCTTTCTTTGCCTGGGGGCAATCTTTCTTAAAATGCCCCACCATGCCACACAGGAAGCATGTCTTCCGGTTACACTCTCCCGGATGATGTTTCTTGCACCGTGGACACTCAGGGTAAGAGTAACCCTGGCGTCCTCCTCTGCCTTGGTTCCCACGGAACCGCTTATTTTGCCCCGAGCCACCAGAAGCTGGAACAACTTTTCTTTTCTGCTCGGTGGTGGAGTCACCACCATCCCTACCATAAACAGGAGTAGGAACAGTGGGGATTCCACCAACACTAGGAGTCACAAGGGGCTCCTGAAGGAATTTCACTGCCCCCTCGGCTCTCAAAGCCTTTTCAACCATCTCTGCATATGTGGTTGCTTCAGTGGTGGTAATCACTAGATCATGCCGAATCTTTGCACTCAAACCCGCCAAATATTTTTCTTTCTTGCTAAAATCAGTTGGCACAATTCCCGCTGCCAACTTGGCCAATCGATCAAATTTTGTCGTATATTCAGTAACCGACATTCCCTCAGTTTGAACCAATTCGGTGAACTCTTTCCGCTTTGCACTGCGGACTGCTTCATTGTAATACTTGGAGTTAAACAACTCCTTGAATTCTTCCCAGGTCATCAGCGTGACGTCTCGAGTGAGGGTTATCAACTCCCACCACACGAGAGCGTCTTCCTGAAACTGAAAAGTGGCGTAGGTCACCCGGTCATTTCCAACCACTCCCTTAAAATTGAGGATGCGTTCAATCACTGAAAGCCACTGCTCGGCCTTCATCACATCAGGGCCTCCCAAAAACACTGGAGGTGCCTATTTCCAGAATCTTTCGTACAACGGCTCCATACGGTTGCCAGCAACAGGTTGTTCTGCTGGCACCGCAGGAACTGCAACGGCCTGAACCACTTGAGGAGGCACGGCAGGAGGACCTTGCTGCCTAAATCTTTGGATCTCTTCATCTTGTTGGCGGATTCTATCTTGCATTTCAGCAAATCTTTGCTCCCAATCAGGAGGAGCTTGAGGTGGATTTACAGGGCGACCACCCTGAGCTCTACCACGGCCACGGCCGCAACCACGAGGATTTTGAGGATTCCCCTGACCGCCTCCGGTCTCAACCATGCCACCCTGACTTCTTGTATTTCGCGGGGCGTCCATTTAATAGGACTTAGCCCGCGAATCCATAAGCCAGGCAGGTTAGACAGCGATCAAAACTTAACACCGCTCTTAAATACTTAAAGGCAACACACTTTTATAAATAATTAATTAAAATCTAATATGCTTCCTAACATGCTTTCACATTCATATTTATTTAAAGTACTAAACAAGTACGGGCTTACTGAACCATGAACCGAGCTTTCTCTGATGAAGATTGTACATGTCTTAGCAAGCTTCGGTAGACAAACCTAGCGGCTCTGATACCAAAATTGTAACGCCCTAATGCTAAGGCACGCTACAGTACTTTTTCAATTATTGTGCGATCTTTGCTAATCAAAGAAATTTCTCGAAAAACGTGTCAAATTAATTTTTGCTTTAAATACTAAACTTTGTAATATAATATAATATTTACAAATTCTGGGATCCCGTTTTTAAACTTTGTAAATTTACTTTTCAAACTTACATTTCAAAATACATAATTTCCAGGTCGCACAGCGACTTTCAAAATCCAATTCCCAGATGTCCCGAGACCTAACACTCCAGGTCGCGCTGCTTGACATGTACAATCTCACCCGAGCTCAGGTTCATTCTTGTTCAGCCTTCGCCTTTCCTTTACCTACACATGGAAGCGGAGTCAACAGACTCAGTAAGAAATGCATATAACATACCATATAATTTCCGACCTGTAAATAGGCGCCCATACACCTATTTACAGAGCTTAAGAGATGAGTATGAACGTTCAACACCAGGGTACAACCACTATACCACATACACATCGTACCTCACTGTACGAGTGTTGGTAGGGTTTACCCCGAACACTGAGTAGCACTGAGTGATGTACCACACACCTTAGTATTTTCCCGTGCCCGTGTTGGTATCACTGTATCGTACTCACAACCACAATAATCACTATACCAATGCACTCTATAACTTATTCATACAAGTGCTGGTAGTGCTTAACATAATTCAAGCATGCATATACAAACACATATACACACATTCAGATAATCACATCATATATTATACACAGTTCTTACCTGTTTTCCGAATTCAAGTGTGCTGGCCGACCTGAACGGAAATCTCGTGCTAGATGGATGCCCTAATCACAATAATTGTAACACAGATGAGTGACTCGCTAAATCACTTTCCGGGACTTAAACTTGAAACTAAAAGTTTCCCTATCGATAAACCTCATGGCAATACCCTAAATATCTCAAAATTGGGCAAAACTAGGGTTCTGAAAATTCCCCCAACGAGCGAGTTCCCAACCGGAAATCCGGTTCTGGGTCACCATCCGGTCGACCGGTTGGCACAGTCCCCGACGGGTCGGTTGCTGGGAACCCGAAAAATCTCCCCTTGAACTCAAAACTCAACCAAACTTAACCAAACTTTCCAGGGTACCTATACAATGCATAAACAACCATTTCTAACCAGAATTTCACAGAACAATCCATCAATACTCAACTTGCCATTAAAGACCAAAGCTTTAAACTTTAAACTTAAAATTGCATAAAACCATCAACACTAAATAAAACCAGCTGCAAGAAGTTAAAATCAACTCAATAAGATCCTAAAATTCGAACCCTAGGCAATTCAAACCTTAACAGCCCCTACTTAACAATTTCATATATTCAAACCAAAGAAAAAGCTTAAAATCACATCTTCAAAGGTTCTAGGGCTTACCTTAGATGAAACCTCCTTGAATCTTAGCTTAATCCCAGAAAAACAAGATGAAAACTTTGATCTTTACCCTTGCTTTGCCCCAGCCGAAAGAAAGAGAGAGAGAGTTCAAGAACAACTCAAATTCCAATTTCCTTCTTTCCTAATTTTTCTTTTCTTCAAAGTAATCCCTCTTTTCCCAATCACTAATTAAATTAAACTAGGTGTCATCACCCATGGCTGCCACCTACTCCCACCAAGGAAAAGACTAAAATACCCTTTAGACTTTAAACTAAGGTATTTCTAAAGCTAGGGGTAAAATGGTCAAATTCCATAACCCCGCTCAATCCCGATAATTATTATTTTTTATTTTTTATTTTTTTAAAATATTTTCCACTATGAAATAAGGTTCTAAACTTACCCATGTGATCAATCTAGCCATCCATCGCATTTTCCGTTGTCGCCGAGCAAAAATTACAAAAATAACATATTACACATATAAGCTAAATAATACCCCTAGAGTTTAATAAAATCTCCGAAATTGAGAAATTATAACTCTAATATTTATTTCTAAATATTGGGATTCAGAATTAAATAAATTCACAAATAATAATAAAATAATAAAAATTAGTGCTAATTGCCTTTACTAATCCACATTACTAAAGCGGTCATTACAAGTTGGATGGGTGCTTCAGGAGCTTCTTCAACTTCGTCCCTGACCATAAAAATTGATATGGCCGATACATTGTAACACTTCCATGCGCTTTTCTGATCGCCCTTTATTACTTCAACACTTATGTTGTCACATGGGAATTTCATGCATAAGTGTTTGAAGGAAGTAATTACTCTAAAATTGACTAAGACTAGCGTCCTAGGATAGGCAATGGGACAGTCTACTACTATGAACATACAATGCTTAAAAGCGAAGGTAGTAGTACTTCCGACTATACCCCATTCAAAGTAACTGGGAGATGGTTCTTCCTTATTAGCAGTAGAAAATCCCTATTAAAGCCTTAAAGTTGGATAGGGCATGGCATCAAATCAGGTTTAGTTAATCCAATTTCTCTGAAGGAAAACTTGAACAGTATGTTGACTAAGCTTCCATTGTCCACTAGCACTTTGGACACTCTTTTGTTGGTAATATAGGCTTCAATCACCAGTATATCGTTGTTTGGGAGGTGTATGTGTTGGGCGTCCTATTCTGTGAAAGTGATGGGAAAATTCATCATTTGCGAATGATGAGTTGGTGATTGCACTAGGGCACTAACTCATTCAAATATCTCTTCTGGGCATTGGAAGTACTTTCGGTAATGTGCGGTCCTCTAGAGATAGTTGCCATGTAGCCATCCACGAGTGGCAGAGCCAACCCTTGTGGGTATGGGTTCCAAGGTCTAGGGACAAGGACTGCCACTGTAGCTTGCATATTAAATACCCCATGAGGGGCCTGAATGGTTGGGGCTTGCATCACCGGAGCGGTTAGAGCCAGAGGTGGTATTTTGGGAGCTTGAAGAAGGCCCACCCCCTGCAGAGGAGTTATAGCTCCCTACTATTCGAGAATGACGAGCTGTTTGTGAGCTATACCTTGCCTAAGATAGATTATGAGGAACTAGACCCAATGACTAATAAGATGGTCAACACGGGCCAAAGTTTATATCTCATCTTTTAAATAATCACACTCATTGATAGTGTGGCCAACATCACTGTGGTACACGCACCTGTTACTTTGGTCTCTTTTTTGCTTCCCTCCTTTGAACATTTAAGGTGGATTTTTATAGTGGACCATATTGTAGGTAGCCTTATAAACATTCTCTCAAGTGTCGATTAAGTTGGTGTATTTAGTATATTTTGGTTCATACTGACTTCTTCCTTTCTTTGGAGCCTCACTCTAGCTCTATCTTCTTCCACTTTTCTTGTTATGCGAAAAGCTCACATTCAATTCTAGGGCTATGTCGCCCAATTAATTACACGACGATCGCGGTAGTAAATGGGCTATGTCATATCCGTAGGGAGGTAAATTACCACTAAAGATTAATGTAAATAGAAAATAATATAAATGTGAATGAACTAAAAATAATAAAAATGATGAGATGAGAAAGTTGATCAGATAAAGAGTTTGGTAAGATAGAAATGTAACCGATATTAATTCAAAACACAGTTGCAATTCTACACCATTAATTACAACTGGAAAATGTATATAATAAAAGCGTTAATTAATTAATCTTGCATAAATTGAATTTCACCTCTAACTTGACAACATATCATATTATATATCATAAATCGACAAAATACCACTATTAGCAGAATGCAGTAAACAGGGTCGGCCCTGACTTTTAGTGGGCCATAGAAAAAAAAATTATTTTGGGCCCTTATTTAGAAAAAAATATGGTATTTTTCAAAATCAGTAAAAAAATGGTATAATTTTAAAAGGTAAATATTTTTTTTTTGGCCCCTGGGATAGGTGGGCCCTAGGCACAGGCCTAGCCCGCCTATGCCCAGGGCCGGGCCTGGCAGTAAACGACATAAAATATAATAAATATACCAAAATATTAATAGCCTAACTTACATAAGAAAAGTATGACTGAACTTATATAAAAGATACTGCTAACTTTGAAAGAAAAATTAGAAGATGAAGAACAAGTTAATAAATGAGATACGAAGATGAAGCACAAAAGAATCAATATCAATATAAATAATAAAAAGTAAAATAGCTACCATCTAATCTCACCAATATTTCTAAAATAGTTCACTCATTTTTGTCACATAAAATAAGTAAAACTAAGAGAGAAATAAGAAAATAATAAAGAGAGTATAATTTTACTACTCTAAAAATCTGATGACTTTTGCTCTCTTCAATCATCTTATTTATAGAGCAGATTTTGCTCCCACACTTGATAGTTTTTTCATACACACACTGGAGAAAGTGACGAAAAACTTTGATGTAGTGGATAATGGGGCCACATCAATTACTTCAGCTAAGATGGTGGGCTTGTGTGTAAGTGGCTGTTTGAGGAAAGTGGGTCAGGTGGAGTGAGAGAAAAGATAGCTGCACCTATTGATGTTGGGCTTGAAGGAAAACAAGCGACCACATGGCTAATTGAAGACTTCCCTCAGGTGCATTATCATGATCAATTTGGGTTCTTCTATTATTTTGAAATGGTGTATGACTTGGGCTTTGGACGTTGAAGACTTGTGAAGCTTTAACAAGTTAATGTATCTTGATTGGAGAGAGAGATAGAGTAATGCAAGTATATAGAATTTGAATTGGGCCTATTTTATTGGGCTTGACATAATTTTTATTTAAACCACTTTGCTCAAATCTACAAAAAAAAAAAAAAAGTAACATAAAAATTTAATTAAATTAAATATTTCCAACTACAATAATTTTATAATTAAAACCATGAAAATAATTAATTAAATTAATTTTATGGTCGCAATTAAACCTTTAAAATGTACAAATTTGAGCCTTAATCAGCACTACATCTAGTTTGTACCGCCCCATAGCTAGAAAAATTAGTCTACGTAGGTGCATACCCTAGGGCAACAGGTCCGAAGACTGTAGGAGTTGTGTACTGGCTACCGGCCATTGTGCTGTCGAAGCTAAGAATTATGGGGCAAAGGCTGTGCTACTCGGTGGAGTTAGTGTTGGAGCAACTCAAAAAGCTTGAATATAAGTCTTTTAAATTAATAATTCCTTGGGCTCTGTACATGAATTTAGATGGAATTTCAGCCATTTTTCTTTGCATTTTGCTCCAGAGAAAGGAGCCAACTATCAATTTGGACTGAAGGGTCACAAGCTTCATGTCGTTACTGACATTGGTCTTGGCCACTGCTTCCATCATTCTTTGGATGAAGGTCGTAAGACTCTCCCTTTCCTATTGTTTGATATTGGCTAAGGATCTAAACTCCATATCAACGTCCTTGGTGGTAATGAAATGTTTCCTGAACGTGGATTGCAGGTCCTTCCAACCGTGAACTGATCCCAGAGGAAGCCTCTTCCACCCGCCTTCAATGGACATGGTTAATGTCAACGAAAAACAAAGGCACTTGCATAATTGCTGGCTTTTTCTACTTGCATTAGTCGGTTATATTTTAACAGATGGGCACGTGAGTCCGTCCTGCCTTCGTATAACTCTATTTGTGGCATTTTGAAATTTTCTGCTAGTGCCGCCTCTATGATTCGTCTAATATAGGGTTCTGCATATTCCTCCTTTGAATCGGAGATGGCCCCGCTTTGTTTCCTTATTATCTTGGTCAGGGCGACCATCTACTCTTCCAAGCACTTGGATCCTTCCGTTAATATGGTTGTGGAGATCATTTCCATGAGGCATCGCCCTTTCACCTCTGGCTCTTTCCCATTTTGTATTTAGGCGGTTACGGAGATCTATAGTGGACCAAATATCTTTAGGAGAAATTACCTTTATTCCCTTGTCTTGGCTTACAAAATTGCTAGGGCGGTCTTTCCATCCCTAAAACAACAGGCCTTGGTACTGGAGCATCAAACATGTCGTTCCAATCAACCTTGGCTCGCGGATCAGAAGGGCATCCTAGCCCTGGGGTAGGGGTGGCCTTCTTTTTTTGCAGGGACTAGTTGACTAGATTCTAGTTAGTCTTAAGTACAGTCGGAGTAGTCTTTTTCTGCGGTTCACACGTAACACCTTTCCTTTGTCCTTTGCAGGAGTAGAAGGTCTAACATCAACTGGGTCCGCCTTTTTTGTGGGGTTATTTCCTTGGCTCTTCTGGAGTGTTCTCCTATGAAATTTCCTCGTGGGCCTCGAATCTAGCCTGTAGTTGTGCTAGTGTTTTCTCCATCTGGCTGGAGATATCCTCTTGTGCTACTAATTTTTGTTGAGTTATTGTAAGTTCTCCAGCCATTTGATAAACCTCAGGATCTTGTTCATAATAATATCCATCTTTGTAATACCCATCTTTAATCTCGTTGTTGTCTCTGCCATCATCCTCATCATTATTTTTGCCCTCAAGGTCTTCTTCTTGGTCATCTATCTTCTCTTCATCGATGGGGTTCTCACCGACAAATTTCTCCTGATGTTAGGCTTTCTTGGCTGGACAACCACCATCTTTGAGTTTCTCTGATGGTTTCTATGTGAGTTGCTATGTGAATTGTAGTTGCAATTCAAGTTGCTCTGTTGGTTGTTATGTAGATTTTCATAAAAATACAAAAAAAAAAAAAATATTGAAATGTAAAAATGAAGAATTTCATTTTTGTTTTCTTTTAAAATATTAAAAAAAAGAGTTGGTCAAGTCAACTCGCCTAACTGTCAACCCGCGACACGTAAACAAATAGGTTCAGATTATTTTTTTCACCCGAAACCCGCCCAAAATTCAGTGCTAAGAGACACTATAAAAAGTAAAAGAGATTGAACTTAACAAGAAAATAAATAAAAATAAAATAAATAAATATGGAGTTTTTTTTTTTCTTTTTGTGGAAAAAAAAATAAATAAATATAGAGATTGAAAAAGGGAAAACGAACGGTGTTGATAAGCATAACGCCGAAAGGCTTCTCCATTCTTTTCTCCAGCGTCAGATTTCATAAAATCAATTCTCCAATAAAATTTTATAGCCCATCCAAAACAAAAATTCGGTTTCTCTGTCTCGGCGCCAAATACAAAACAACCACTTCCTTCTTCTTTTTCTCTATATAATTTTCCAGGTTTGTATACATACACACACCTTCCTCTCTCCTTTCTTTTCACAAATTTTCACTCTTCTTTGCTGAAACTCCTTAATGCTAGCCTGGACTTAGGGTAACAATGTCCGGCTATTGATTTTTTCCTTCTCTGTTCTCCATTGTATTTTTGGCATGACTGTATTTATGTGTACGCGTGGGTTTTGTGGCTGTGTACGATAAAATCTAGGGTTTTCGTTTTTGGGTTAACTGCAGATCATCATGGCGGAAGCTCCGACGAGTCCGGCTGGCGGGAGTCCCGATAGCGGCGGTGAGCATAGCCCGCGTGGGAGCGGTGTGCGAGAGCAGGATCGGTACCTGCCGATCGCCAATATCAGTCGTATCATGAAGAAGGCCTTGCCTGCTAATGGCAAGATCGCTAAGGACGCTAAAGATACTGTACAAGAATGCGTCTCTGAATTCATCAGTTTCATCACCAGCGAGTAAGTTTTCCAAAATTAATAATTATTCTGAAATAATTAGTAGTCTTGTTTGTCATTTTTCATTTTGTGTGTTTAGGGCGAGTGACAAGTGCCAAAAGGAGAAGAGAAAGACGATAAACGGCGATGATTTGTTATGGGCAATGGCTACGTTGGGATTTGAGGATTATATTGAACCGCTTAAGACTTACCTGGCAAGATACAGGGAGGTAAATTTTGAATCTTTGATTCTGATTTCCTTTTTCATTTACTGACCCGAATTATTATGCTCGATTCATGTTTGGCTATGAATTGAATTAAATACTTAAAATTTGAATTAGACTACACGGTGTTTTGTTGACGTGAAAACTAAAGAATAAAAAGAAGAGCAATCTTTTTTCCGTATCATATCCCAAATCGTATTTGAGGTTAATAATATTCAAATTGAGGTTGTCTGCATGTAGAATTTGAAAATTGAAGAAGGTTTTTCTGTCCTCTCCCTTATGCATCAAGGCAGCACCTTACTTATACTTGTATTTATTCATTTTCGACAAAATGAGTTTAACTCTTTCTTTTATTTCTTTGGGTGCAAATTCAACTCTAATTTTTCCATTCTTGTTTTGTTGACGTGGCTGATTTTGTTGGTGTGATTGCACTGCGGCAGTTGGAGGTAACAATTCTATCTTTTTAATTTGATGTTATCTTTTTAGATTTGTGTTAAATGTAGAATGTTTTCTAAGAGGAATGGTTATGTTGGGGAACAACCTTGACAGGGAGACACCAAGGGATCTGGTAGGGGTGGTGATGGTTCTGCAAAAAGAGATGGACTAGGAGCTGGGCCTGGTCAAAATCCCCAGGTCTGATAATAATAACATGAAGAGGTTAATGGTGCCATTTTATTTTGCTTTTAGTATATTTTAGATCCTTAGCTTACCAAATTTCTTTTTCTGTTTGTTCGAATCAATGTGGCAGTATGTTCACCAGGGATCATTGAACTACATAAATTCCCAAGTAATTTATCTCTCCTTTATATACATATTTGTACCCATGTATGCATGCATAATATTTTGAGAGTAATGATATGTGCACTCAAAATATGCACCAAAACATTACACCCAGTGACGTGATTTACAAAATTGTGATTGATGTGTAATTGTTTGGTGCATATTTTAGGTACACATAGCACTGCACATTTTTTATAGCTACATAGTAAGATGTGAATATATAATTTGAGTTCAAAATTTCAATGTCCTTAAATGACTTAACGCTGTTCTGTTCTTTTTACTGAAATTTATCATTTTTGTAAACATGAACCTTGAATGAGAAATGTTTCACCTCTTTCCAACTCAGTATTTTAGGCTCACTAATTTTGATATTTAATGTAAGCATACACACAATTACACATTAGATGAATAAGACCTAGTGCCATTTCTTAAAACGTAAAGTCTTGTACTCTTATAAAAAAAAGTAATTCAGACTTAATTGGGGTGGAAGATGGGAATAAGAACATTAAAAAAGAGTGAGTTATATGTTGTGAGAAATGAAGAGGCATACACGTACACCGCCTCCCTACTGCAAACTGTCCCCTTTAGGGGTGCTTCACAGAATTGATGACTCTCAGTTTAGGCTCTTTGGACTTAAAGGCCATTAAATTTTAATAAGTTAATAAGAAAGCCCAGTTTGAATTTTGTTTTTACTTACATAGTTTTTGCTGCTAAAATGAAAGGTGAGGTTTTTTATTTAGAAGTCCGAGAAGACTTAATAAAAATACCAGCTTTAATTTTATTCATTAGGAACCTTAATTCCATGTCTTTAATGTAGCCTTTGCTGCAAAATTAAGAGAGCTGAGCTGTCCGTCCCTTTAATAGCGCTTCTTGCTTAACATAAATATATAATATTTTTAGTTATGAAGTAGAATCTAGTTTGTAGTTCTATACAAAATAATTGTTATCTTTGTATTTGTGTTTTAAATAATTTATAAGATATTTTATGCCACGTTTGAAGTTTATGAAATAATAGAATTCAGATATTGTAGCTTGTGGTTAACATTCCTTCTCATGTTTGTGAATGTGTTATCCTTTCCTCGTGTATGGAAAGTGCAATAAAAACATGGAGTAGGATTGGGAATTGTAATAAATAGATTGAAATAAAATTTAATATGCATAATAAAATTGATAAAAAAAAAGTTATTAATTTCTTTTTATCTTTCAATGGAATAGCATTTCTTCCCATTTGGAAATGGAATAGTCATTCCAACCAAATGATGGAAATGTTATTTCTAATGCTTTAAAATGCAACTAAAATGAAAGATAAATTGATTCCTTTCCATTCCATTTCATTACCCCGCAACTAAATACACTTTAGGTTGTATTTGGTTGGGAGGAATAAAAACTATGGAATAGGAATGTGAATGAGAATATAAATAGGAATAGAATGGAATGAAATTGTAAATGCATAAATGAATCAGATAAAAAAGTTATTAAGTTTTTTCTCATTTTCTATTGGAATAGTCTTTCTTTCCATTTCAAATTGGAATAATCATTCCACCAAAATGGTGAAATGACATTCCAATACTCTAACATGCAACCAAACAAAAGAATGGAATTAAATTTGATTCATTTCCTTTCCATTTCATTACCGCTAACCAAACGCTACCAAAGGGTTTTAATCATTTTGTTTCTTATAGTCTTATGCTTATATTAGCTGAGATTTGTATGTGATGAAACCTTTGTACTCTATGGATGCTAGTTTTCATTGATGAGACTTTTTCTCTTCTTTTTTGTTTTCGCACCAAGTAGTTAACCGATGATAGGTAGATTTTTGCTGATTTTTTATTGTTGATTTTAATATTTTAACTAGGGTACACAATCTCAATATGGTACTTCATTTGTATAACCATTAGTTTCAGACTTAAACTCAGAGCTCAGTGGTATGTCTACTAGAAAACCTATTTTCATATTCTTGATTAGGGCTTCCATTTGTTGTTGCTTTGCTCTTTGTCAAGTCTCATCTAATCTTTGTAATTGTCCTCTTGGAATAATAAAGTTTCTCTGCTTCCTTCCAGCTTTTATGTGTATAGGTAGCCATTTGCAAAGGAGCTTTGCTATCCATCACAATGGAATTTTTATTCCAATCCACTTGTATTGGATCTTAAAATTTTACAAATTAATAAAATTTATTAAATGAACTTAATCACTTTGCAAAGGACCAATCAAATAAAACCGAATCAGCTCGTTCAGATTTTTTAATCAGGATGAATAGAATTTTTCTTTCCAAAATTAGTTATTGAAGGATTTAAATGTAAACTATCTAGAACATAACTGCTGTTATAAAATGGATGAAAATATGAGCACAACCAGCAGAGCTAATGTGCTTATCCTGTTTACTTGTTTTTTTTTTCTTTTTTTCTTTTGATTGAAGCGTCTTATTAGAGTTACAAAATCTGAGATTTGATCCCATGACCCCCACACACACACCCCTGTAAGCCCTATTGAGCTAGCCTCAAGTGGTTTTATCCCGTTTACTTGTTACAACAACCTGAGTGTCTATCATGGGTTGAATTCATCTCCAACAAAAACTAACTTTTTTTTTTTTGAAGTACAACTTCTTTTTATTTGTAGTAGTTGTCAAATGTTACTTGTGCATTTCACTAATTCTGATTATGCGCTATTTGCTTTTATGGTCATAAGTACAAATATTTTATCTGAACTTGGTAGTCAAAATGTCTTTAAAACTACCTAAAGATGCATGGATAAGGTGTACTTTCTGTAAACTTTATATGTTTTGTACACTTTTTGTAGACATTCTCTAAGAATGAAAGTTTGAGGTATTAGTAGTATATGTGTTGTTATGTAAGAGATTTAACCTATCATCATCATCACGTGTTACGGAAAAGTCTCACTTCATGTGAGTTCTTTTATTTTATTTTTCTTACATTATGTCATCTCCAATTAAATGAGCAGAATTGAACATTTTTGGTTTGGTTTCTCTTCCTTGATATGGTGCTTGCAAATTATAGGTTAATATATTTAAATAATGTTTCATTTGAGATCATTATTGCCCACTTAAGTTGACAGATCTGAAGTGTATCAATGATGTTACTTGTCATTTAATTTTGTGAATTTAACTTCATTTGAAATCTTTGCAAAGCTATCCTAGGAAAGTAGACATGTGTGCCTATGAATAATTTGGATGAGAGAAGTGATGGTTTAATTTTACTTTTCTGAGAAAGGAGAATACGATATGGGGTTTTATAACCACCATTGGCACAATGAATAGAATTATAACATTGCATGATTTTTTTCTTTTCCTCTTGTGATGCAGGGTCAGCATATGGTGGTTCCCTCCATGCAAGGCAATGAGTAGGACACTTGAGCTTTTCATTTTCAGTTTCCTTCTCTATCTTCTTTTATGCACTCCATGGGTGGCAAAATTACATTAGTTATATCCTCTTTATATGAATATTCTAATTCAGTCTAAGAATTATGTTTCAAAGGCTCTCTTTCCCATTGGGTAGGGATTTATTTTTACCTGGTTAATGATCTTACTCATCTGCAGTTGTGTAATGTAAATCACTTGTCTCTCTTCGTAGTATAGTGGGCTCGCCATGGAAGACTGCTTAGATGTATGGCTCCAAAACCTATGAACCGAAGTCGTTCTTTTCTCATTTTTGCAGTATATATGGCTAGTCAGTATTATTACGATTGTTTTTCTTCTCTGCACAGTGTTCATTTTGATTCATATTATTACATTACATGAACGACGTAACTCACTCAATTTTGTGACTTTTTCCACTCTATATACATTCAAAGAAAATTGATAGTGTAATTTTTCTACAAAATTTCCCCAAATGTCTCCTTTTCCCACGTTGAATGTTTGTATCCTTTTTTCCATGTGAAATGCAGAACAATGTGTAAACGTAAGACATGAATAGTCTAATTTTTTTTGGAGGATAGATGACAATGATCAAGTTATTCCGATTAGTGATGGAAATTTGGCATGCGGGGTGGGTATCCATGGTACCCATTCCAAATGGGGCAGGGATTATCCGTCTTAATGATAATGGTGTGGGGTAAGATGTAATTTTATATACTTAAAGTGGGTTTGGGGCGGGGTTGGAAGTGATACTACTCACTCTATATTCGATCTATATATAGTTTTTAAATTTTTTATACAGTTTTCTAATTAGTACGTAGAAAAAGTTATTAGCTATACGTACAAAGTTGATTATTAATCTTAATTTACTGTGTTGGTAGAATATTTATTTTAAAGTTTATATCTTTGTACGTTTTATTTTCATTTTGAATTATATTACATTATCATTTTCTTATTATTATTGTTTTAATCCTAATGAGTACCTAATGGGTTCTCATACTTAATGGGAATTTTGTTTTCGAGAGTGGGGATAGGGGGCATAAATGGGAAATGGGAACAAGGTTGGTAGGTACATTATCCACTTATTATTCACTCAATTTTTATTATTAATTTAGACTATTATAATTTACAAAGTTTTTAGTCAATTTGTATCTAAAAATACATGTTGGAATATTTTTTATTTTTTTTAAAAAAAATAAAATTATGACTATGTTCGTTACAATTATAACATCTTTTTTGTAAACGTTTGAATAATTTATCGTGATGACAATAAGTTTAAAATTTTTTTAGCACATGTGGTAAATTAAAATATTTGGAACTCTATTTTCAGTGCTGTAACTATTCGGAATTTTTTTAAAATTTTCATAGATGATATTGTAACATAACGAACGAATCTTGTTATAACAAAAAAAAAAAAATCACCATGTAATTTTAGATATAGAAATAAACTAAAAAGTTGTAATAAGAGTTTAATTAGCACTTCTCTTTATGCTATAATTGAGAATGGTTCTGAGGTAAGATTTAATATTTAATTCTACAAATATAAAATGTGCATAAGTTTGATACCTTAGGCTAAAGTGTTTAACATTTATCATGTAAATGTAGAAGCCAGTTGTCGTCATTTGAAATTGGTTGTTGTAGAAGTTAAAAGTTGGAAGGCAAAACTATCATGTTACATGCACGTGAATTGATATGATAATGGAGAGAAGAGAATGAAGAAAATAGCTCGTAAGGTGGCGTGGTGAAATCATATTATGGTCAGTCAAAGGGCCATTTTTATTAATTCCTTTTCAATTTCCATAACAAATAAACATAATAAATATATTATTGATGTGTGTATTCATTCCCCCACATCGCTCACGACGTGACTTATTTTGTTGGCTCCACGCGCCAGCCAGCTCATCAACAGGGCACGTTATTGCATTTTCTAAACACCCTTTTCATGAGGATCTACCTAAAACCCTTTGGGAATTTCCTTCTTATTATCTTTGATGAAATAGAAGAATAACAATCAAAATACAAATAAAATATTACAAACGGTACTGTGAAGAAAATTTTAGAAACGGTTGACAATATTTTAACCAAATAACTAGTGGTTTCAACAAGTGTCTCTTTTATTAATTTATAGAATTCACTTTAATTTTAAAACGAATAACCACTATAAAATCTTTAGCCCTTATTAATGATAAATTGGACGTATATTGAATTAAAAATTATTAGAGTTGTTAGAATATAGTACAATATTTACAAAACATTCAAAAATGCACGCAGATGAACCTTTAGGCAGGGTATCTATATAACGTTCCCTGTCCTTGTATGTCCAAGATGTAGGCAGGTATTATCTCCAACTTCTGTTCAACTCCCAGATGAACTTTTCGTACCCATCTTCGCCAACCTGGCCGGGCTAACGATGGTGTTGTACGGTAAACTCTGAGGACTCTGACGAATCACTTGTCACCTCCCACTCATCAAAACTTAAAGTTGATGAGCTCTTGCTTAATGACGATGAAGTTGCATGGAGCATGGGCCGGTCTTTGTGAAGTAGCTAAAGTAAATCTTTGTCTATCCGATGCTTACCCCTAAAAATTGTCCCGAATCATCTACAAAAGAAATGAGAGAGAGGTAAGGACCAGATAGATAAAATGTCTTTTCCAAAGAAAAATCATCATTGATGCTACGATCAGACAAATTTAAAGATCAAAGGAAGGAACTTCTAACTTGATAACAAAAATTCCAAAGCAAACAAGTTCAAAAACACAGGAAGAACTCATGAAATTTCCAGAAATGTCGAACAAATATTTTTTAATGTTTTATAGCAAAGAAGTTTGGAATTAACAAAAAATTAAGAATCATAGGTCATACGCATACATTCAGACCCAATATTAAGAATCCTAATTTCTAATGTCAAAAAATATTTTAATTTGAGCCTAGGTTTTACAAAAGAGATCCAAGCAAAAAATAAAATGTAGAAATTTGAAAAAATGCAAAAAAATTATAAAACTTACTCGCTGTTGGAAGTTTATGGATGATGAGTTGACTTGGTTTCTAGAAATTGCTTCGGGGTTCTTTGAAGCTTCAAAGAAGAAAAATTAAGAAATTCTGAAGAGAAAAAAACATTTTGCTCTGGTCCTCGAGTTTGAAAATGTGTAAACGAATGGGAAGGATACCTAAACCCCCTTTTGTAGTTACAATCATTACTTGTTGGAAAGTACAATTGTGAGTGTGCAGATTAATGTCCATTCTTCAAAGCGAGGTAATAAATTTTCAAAATACAAAAGGACAGCTAAATCTTTGTACCTCGTGATCCGACCTCATCAGAACTAGGCAAACAATGGGATCCAGACATGTGTCACCCATTCAAGACCTCAGAAGCCGCATAAGTCCACATATGAGCAAATGGTTCTCACGCAGATTTCAGGAGTAAATGTTATCCCAATTTCTGCATAGGATTATGTGGTGTTATTATGAGTGACACATGGAAAAAATTCTCAAACTTGGACGGGTAGTATATACTTTACTGTATTGTTCAGGGTGATTCATGTTTAAGAATGATAGTTTGAAGATCGACATGGAACATCTGGACAGGTTAAATGTGACCATTTGAGAAGCTTCCAGTGTGATAGTGAAGTCGAGTATTCCATATAGGGTGAATGCAGATGAAGCACAATTTTTAGGGATATTTCCCATAAATATCTCTCATTTAAATTCCTACTTTGATGGAGTTAACACACATCGTAAAGAGATAATAGGAAACTAGTTTAGTTTTCCCTTTTTATTCTAATTTGTTTTAAGAAACCATTCGAATGTATTTCTTCCCCTGTAAATGGTGGAGCCATTTCACCATTGAGGGATCCGATTTTGGATTTTCTAGAGAGTCGTTACGCTGTCTAAATAATTGTAAACTTTTTCTTTATGATTATTAAGAAACTCATTTGGTCAGCTCCTTGTGATATTGATAATTCTTTGAAGTAATACAAGTAAAAGGAGAGTAGACTATTACTATAATCATGGGGCCAAACCTCTATAAATTATGGTGTTCTTATTGCTTAAATATATTAATTATTATATATTATCTTATTATTTTAATTGACTCGTCGTCATTAGATAAAAGTGAGGTCAACAAGATCCATTAGCGAAGTCAAGCCTTCCATATGTTGGACAGATGGCTTGTCCAGAAAAGATGCACCTCCGACATAGCGTATCTCCAGATGGCATCGAATAGATCTTTTAGATTAGTAATGGGCATCTGGATATCCAGCTTCGTACCATAATAATTTATTGTCAAATCCCACAATAGCACAAATTTATTTACAGGATCATGTTCAGGATTCGTATCTTTCAGATAAGAAAATAAAGTAATTGTCAATCAAACATTTATGTGTCTTTATTATCCACAAAAGTATCCCACAATTTGACAATTATCAACATGATGTGGCATCCACATCATCAGAAGAACAATGCCTCATGGGTTGGACTTCACCAAATGAGCCCGAAGTCAATGTATTTTTTGTATTTATCCCATCAGTGGGCAATGTGTACATACTAGAATCCTAGCACTATAAATATAAGAAAACTCATTCATGCAAAGGGTTAGAAGTTCATTCCTTAAGTGCTCAGTCAAATCTTAGGCTTCAAACACGTGTGTAAATCAATAAGACTTTTTCAATCTTATCATAATAATATTAACTCGTAGACTAGAGGTCATTAATTCTTGAATCACGTAAAAACTTTGCTCTTATTCTTTGTCTATAATATATTTATTGAAGTAAACCTTCACTTACACTGATAATGGACTAATTACAAGGACAAAACAGTAAATACATGCAAATCCCTAATTTGGCCTTCGGCCTCTAAATCCCTAACAGAAATTAGTTAGAATGGATTAGGTTATAATCCACACCTAACTAATTTCTGTGACTAACTAATTACAAATACAAAGCATGAACCCTAGATCTATATATACCTGCATCAAACACAACCAGGTACGGTTGAGTGATATTCTTCAAGATCCAGAGTTGAAAAGCTTGAAGAAGAAGGAAAAGAAGCTCTCACATGCACAAGAAACAACAGAAAGTTAATAGAGTGAGAGAGAGAGAGAGAGAGAGAGAGAGAGAGAGAGAGATAGAGAGAGAGAGAGAGAGAGAGAGAGAGAGAGAGAGAGAGAGAGAGGGGATTAAACACACTATATGTGATAAATAAAGAGATTACTAGTCGAAATACCATACCTGTGACTTGGAATCTCCATCCTTGTAACTCTGAACATCAATTTTATAGTGAAATTGAGCTCTCAATCTGAGGAGCAGCTCAACGGAGACGTAGCCAATTTATTTGGTGAACTTCGGGAAAAAACTGGTGTTTTCTAACCCTATTCTTACTATTTTTGTGTGTGTTTGAGGATAGATCAGATCAAGTTTGATCTGATCTTGTGTTTGTGTTTGATCTGGGATTTCTGGGTTGTTTGAGGTTTGGCTTCGAGTTTCTCAGAGAGAAACTCTCTGCTAGGGTTTCGAGCAAAACCTAAGGCTGAGGGAATTGTTGAGAAGGTTCTCGATCCCTTGTTGGTTTTGTCTTGGGCAAAACAGGGTCGTATTGACCCTGCTGACTTTGAAAAGTCAGGGTTAGTAAAAGGTCGAAATTGACCTTGGTTAAACTGATTAAGTTGATTGTTGGTGTAGGGCAAATTGGTAAAAGAACCTAATTCCTACAATATTTCCTTAAGCTTTATTATATTTTATTAGGTTTTAAAAATTTTGATAAACAATTACATTAAAAATGTAACCATAATGGTTATATTTTTTATAACTTGCTACAACAAGTTGCCAATAGGTTTTTTTTATTAAAAAATATAATTTTTAGAATTGAATTAATTATAATTAACTATGTACATAAAGTAAATTAACTTTTTTAATCAAAATATTAAATAAAATTCTTTTAGCTATTAATATTTTTAAGTCCCTATTATAACATTTATTTAAGTCCTTACCACTTAGCTAAAATGCTTCATTTTCTTCTATTTATACTTAATAAGGATCATATTTTGTAGCAATTTCAAACTATTAGGAAGTGTTAATGCAAATATCTTAATTGTTAACATATGAAAATATAATACCAGATGCATGAATTACTCTTCTAATTGTTAAAAAACTATTTGTGAAAAAAAAATGGTAAATATTATTTTAGACCATGTATTTTGTAAAAGTTAACCTTCTATTTGTTAAATGACTAAATGGACCCTTATTTTCTAAAATTGTACAAATAAAACCCTGAACTAATTTTTTGTCAACATAAAATTTAATAATAATCCGTTCTAAAAGTATTATGACAAAATTGTTTACATTTTTTTGTATCTGTTCGTATTAAGAATTGTCTTCAAATTGGTTATATTAAAAAAAAAATTATTGAATATTAAGTTCAAAATCCTATTTTTACTATTTTAGAAAATACAGGGTCTATTTTGTCATTTAACAAAATAGATGATCTAATCAGTAACTTTTACAAAACATAAGGTCTAGAATGGTATTTACCAAAAAAAAAACTTGTTTAGTAGTTAATTGGAAAAATTAATTAGTAATTATAAATAGATTTAGTGTTAAAATAAAATTAGTCTTAATAAATATTTTATAAGAATATAAGATATATTAATTAATGAAATAAAATAGGTTAGTATTGAATTACAAATAATTTGTTAATTATTTTTAATTCATTTTTAAATTCTTAATAATAATTCAATAACTAAAATTGTAGTTAGATGGTAACTATTAAAAATTATTGGCATTTTGGCAATTGAGTTGTATTTGTTTATTTATTTTTTAAAATTTCTTAAACAATATATAGAAGTGAAAGGGATGTGGATGTAACTAGTATTTTACTAATTTTAAATGAAACCACCAAAAAAAAAATACCAAAATTAATAATAATAATAATAATAATAATAATAATAATAATAATAATAACCCACAAGACATGGGGAAATTTAACCATGCTTCACATGGATATGATTTCTCAGTTACAATATTTTCTTTCAATGGTTCACAGCTAATGCTGAGATGGATGTTAGAGAGAGAGAGAGAAGAAATAAATCTAAAGAGAACAGAATAATGAAAGAATCTTATCAAACACCTAATCAGAGTAAGAATAATATTTTTTTTTTAAAAAAAAAAAAAATGGGAAAGAAGAGGCAGAACAGAGCAGAAATAATAATGTTGTTCTGAGCAGCCACCACCTTCCGATTGTTATTGCCAACTATAGTCCTCATCATTCCTTAATTGCTCCATTGCCCAACCTTTATAAATCTTTCAATTGTACCTATTCCACAGTCAGGCAAACTATGTCTATAATATCAGTTTACATGGATCCACCCACTTACTTTCCATATTTATATAATGTATGTATAAACCTATAATTACAAAGATATAAATACACAGATTAAGAATCACACCTTATGTCACAACTATACACATTAAATAAATCTTTTGTAAAGGTTTCAATATAATGTTATGGCCAGTAAATTAAAGAATATTTTTCGGTACCAGAAAGAGAAAGAAACAAACTAGTCAAAAGTGACAGTTGGAAATGATATTTATTTAGGGTATCATGTGCAGAAAATAATAAAAGCTAACTAGGAGTATGATTCTTGAAATTTGATATGTATTAAATTATGCTTTTTGAACTTTTAAAGCCTAATATAGATAAAAATTTAGGAGTATGATTTAGTACATATCAAAATTCGAGAAGCATAATTTAGTAGATATCAAAATTTGAAGAGCATGATTTAGTACATAAACAATCGCTTAAATAGTAAAATTGTATAAAATTAGATAAAAATCCTTAAATCTAACAATTTTCAATATTTTAAAAGATATTTTTATCGACTTTAAAAATTCAATAAATATAATTTGATACACGTTAAATCTTAATTAGCCAATAATAAACTTGCAAGTAGAAGAACGAACTACCTGAGTTAGGGGCAGTAATTGATGGGGGCTTAGAAATGATGGCCGGGACTGCGCTAATGGGCCCTGTCGTTGTGGCGAACATGTGGGCCGAAGGGCCCATTGTATGTGCTTGATGGTAGTGATACATCGGGTACATCGGCATCAATGTGTTGGCGCTCATCACACCAGGGTATACTTGAGAGTAGTGCCCTCCTCCCATGTAGGCCCCACCATTGTAGCTTAGCTTCTGTATACCATCATCACATACGATCCACTTCATTAAAAAATTATTAACTATAACAAACAAATATTTATCAGAAAATAAAAATCTTGGCATGTGAAACACTAGCTGGCCTGGAAAAGTAATAAAATTAATAAAAAGCGAAAGCTTTATAGTTGTCGTATTGTGGGGACCAAAGCGAAAGCTTTATACATGCGTGTGCACCATAATTAATGGTACATCACAATAGAGAAATGACACGTATTGATTAAGTCAGCTACTTACTGGATTGTAACTCATATCAGCAGCAGCTATGTAGGTCGGAGGATATCTGGAATAAACACAGAATATAGTTAATTCATAGACTAATTTTTGTCTCCTTAAATTTTGTTGGGCCTTAGAAATTCTTTTGAATTATTGAGATGGTTAAATTTAAAATTTTTTATTTAATTTTACTATTTTAGTAATTATTTATGCTCTCGAAACTTTGATATATTACGTTCCTTGAACTTTTACATGTACTAAATTATGTCCACTAAATTATCGTCCATATCAGATTTTTTTTTACTAAAATTAGATAAAAATTCTTAAATCTAAAAATCTGAGTTCAGATAATATTTTTAAACACCTTACAAATTCAAGACATGATTTGTTCCATATTAAATTTCGAAAGATAAAAATCTTAATTAGCAATTAAAATAATAACCTACACAAATAAAATGACAAAAAAGTACATACCCGTAGACAGGAACGGCGGCGTGCTGATGAGGATGCTGCTGCCGATGAAACGGCGTCGCAGGAGGGGGCGATGCAGCTGGATAATACCACTGCACGTGATTCGCAGGTGCAGGCGACATTGACCTCGGTCCAACGTTAGATCCTATTAATATTTCATAATAAAGATTATATATAACCCAATTTTTCTAGTGAACATATATCATATATATATGTATGTATATATGTATACCTTGTTGAGGTGTAGGAGGAGCATTTGGAGGAGTGTTTGCATTAGAGGCGGACCTTGGTCGGCGGGCGCCTAGAGAAGCCAGATTGCAGTTGGCTCGGCGACCATTAATGATCGGCGTGGCTTCCTCGCACGCTTTCTTGGCGGCTTCAGGTTCCTTAAAAGTCACCTATATATATAAAAGGACAATAATATCTGATGATCTGATTAATGAGAGTTGCAATTGATTATTAAAATGTATGATAATAAACTTACGAATCCGTAACCCTTAGAACGACCGGTGAGTTTATCGGAGATGATGACGGCTTCCAAGATCTCACCATACTTATGGAAATGGTCTCTCATGGCTTCTTTCGGAGTTTCCCATGCAAGGCCTCCCACGAACACTTTAGTCAATGTCGTATCTCCGAACTGCCCAATGTGATTGTTACCATTACCATTACCATTAACGTTAGTATTGTTGCTTAGAGTCATGATGGATTGGATTATTATATATTCTTGAAAACCACAAGGTGTGTTTAGAGAGATGAGAGCTGGGATTGGGACTTGGGAACGAATCAGAGGGAAGGAATTAATGTATAGAGGAAGAGTTCCGGTGGAATAATTAAAATAAATAAATAAAAATGGGAGAAGAGAGAGAAAGACAGATTGACAGAGAAGCAGACAGATAGACTATAATGGAGAGAGAGAGAGAGAGAGTATTATAGCTACAACCCAACGTGAGTAGTACACACTCACATACATATTACATATTATTGATTTTCTCTTATAGTTATTTATTTTTTATTTAATTTTTGTTTATAGTAAGGTTTATTGTTATGTTTATTTTTTGTTAATTAATTTTAAATTAGAGACCTAAGAAAGTAATTTCATCACGCGCTAAAAACACGTGCCACGTGAATGTGTGTCACTGAGTTACTATGTGACAGTGCTTTCTTCCTAACAATTCAACTTGATTTTAAAACTTTTATAGAAAATTTGAGGATTCAAAAGGGTAAAGTTTTCACATTTAAATAGGATTTGATTGAATTCAAAAATATTACCGAAAAAGTATAAGAAAATAAAAGTGTTTTTGAAAGTTAGCTGTACTTATTAATGGAGAAAATTTGAATATTTATGATTAAATTAACATATTATATACACAAAAAAAAATTATTTCATATACAATTTTTTTTGTTTTTTTGTACGGTTTGGGTTGTTCTGGAATTGTTCCGATAGTTTTTATGTGAATTACAATGTAAATTTTAGTTGCAATTTAAATTGTTTTATTAATTACTATGTGAATCTATAAAAATACAAAAAAAAAAAAAAAAATTGAAGTGAAGTGAAAAATAAAAAACCTCAAAAAAATGCCTAAATTAAACACATTATCAAAATATATAATTCTTATGGTTGTTTCTAAAAATACTCTCTTATCTATAAAAATTAACGAAGTGACATAAACAACATTTTCGACTTGCACTATAAGAACAATACTAAACATTTTGTTGTCCTAAGTTATCAAAATCATCCTAAGTGCACATTAGGGACATGTGCGTCATATCCTAAAATGAGATATGAATTAGCAATTATAATTAACTTAATTAAGTATTAATGATAGTTTATATTACTTTATAATCCAATACTTGTGATTATACGTGAATATTTGAGCTTAAGTTCTCATTTTTATCTTTGTGGGCATTTTTATAATTTTGACCTGAGTAAAATTACAATCTTAATGTAGTGTGTTTAATTTGTTCGATTAGTTGTATTACCAATAGATGACTTTCAAAATAGCTAGATGCGGTTGGATGAAGTTACTTGCAAGCAAATTCATTCTAAAATCAGCGTATGAGAGGATATAAGGTGAGCAAAATAGGAGTTATGATCCAAATTAGAAGCTAGTCTAAGAGTAGAATGCATCCAAGATTCAAATTGATGTGGTGGAAGATTCTGCGTAATACGTTGATGACTAGAATAAGATCAAATGAGATTGTTCATATTGACCTTGAAAAGTGGTCAACCGACACCGAGGTCGTATGAATCTGATATTTGTCACGTGTTACACAATTAGAATGAGAAAATAAAGAACACACAAATTTGTTATAGAGGTTCGGCCCCCTTAGATAGCGGGTAATGACCTACTCTCATTTTAGTTGTATTGATATCGAGGGATAATATTATTCAGATCACTATAGGTAGGATCTGATATAGCTCCCTTAAGGATACAAGGTAGAAATCAAGGTTGGAAAATCTCAAGTGTTTAGAATACTTGTGTGTGTGTGTGTGTGTGTGTGTGTGTGTGTGTGTGTGTGTGTGTGTGTGTGTGTGTGTGTGTGTGTGTGTGTGTGTGTGTGTGTGTGTGTGTGTGTGTGTGTGTGTGTGTGTGTGTGTGTGTGTGTGTGTGTGTGTGTGTGTGTGTGTGTGTGTGTGTGTGTGTGTGTGTGTGTGTGTGTGTGTGTGTGTGTGTGTGTGTGTGTGTGTGTGTGTGTGTGTGTGTGTGTGTGTGTGTGTGTGAGAGAGAGAGAGAGAGAGAGAGAGAGAGAGATAGTGAGGAAGAGAGTTATCAGACTTAGAGATTTAGGAAAGCCTAAATCCTAATTTATAACTAAAACCCTAGGATATTTTTATATTAAATTAGTTAATTACAAAATATCAAAATACCATTAAACATAGATATTTTTTAGCTATTTTATTGGGTTGTTAGGGCCCAATTCGTAGCCCAACTCACATTCCACATGTAGAATTGCATAAAAAATCCTGACAGGCCTTCTCTTGACCGGCCAGACATCTGTAGGAAGCAGACTGGCCAGTCTTGGTGTTGTTCAAAGGCTGGACAGCCATATGGCCGACTAGGGGTGGCCAACCAGCTTCTTTGGGAAAGCTGGTTTGTCACTTGATGTCCTATTTGAGAGTCGCGGGTCCTCGTTTGCTAAGGTGTTGACTTGGCCTCTTGTTGGTGAGTTGTATTGTCACATCGCACTAATTTTGCCCACGTAAGCAACGTCACATCAACTGGACAAATATTGGGATAGCATTTGCCCCTAAGTCTTTGTGCTAATGTTTATACGGATAGGGACTTACTAGTTCAATCAATTGGAACTAAAGTAGCCTATTTTGAATAGAAGTTGTTGCATTTTAAGCCTTTTGAAATATTTGTCTAGAGTCTCTGATCTCATTTTCTATAGTAAACTAACTGCTTTATTTGTTTCTTTGTTGTGTATGTAGAGCAAGTGAAGGAGGGGTCCCACATGTACTATATAAGGGATTATGGGGGGAACCCTTTTCACTTTTTACTTTTTACTTCTCTCACTATAAATTGAAATTTGAAGAAGCTCTTCCTTCTCCATAGAGGACCAAACCCACACAAGCATCATTCTCTTAGGATTTTTGCGCCGTTTCGATGATCTAAGCTTCCCACATTCTTCCTTAACAATTTCTTGTAGTGGGTAAGCTTTCTATTCCCGTTAGTTCACTTAATTTGGTTGATTTTGCTATGAATGCATGAACATTATTCTTTGCTTTGAATATCTCTTGATTCCTACGTTAGATTGTTGTCCTTTTGGTATTTTGATCGGCATGATAGCCTTAGGATACGTAATGTGTGATTTCTAGACAAAAAGATCTGAATTTGACCTTCATTGTGATTTTTGGCTCTTTGAGTCACGAAGAACGTGTTTGAGTTCTTGAAAAAACACATGTTCAGATCTGTACAGGTCTTGGCCGGCCAAGGAGGTCTTATTTGAGACTTTGTCGGCCAAGGATGGTTATTAGGGGGTTTGGCCAGCCAAGGGGGTATACTGTTGGAAATTATTTTACCAGGATCTAGATTTACTAACAAGTATGTTGGATTAACAACCTAATATGAATTCTAAAACAATGAAAATAAACACATATAAAGTTAGAAAACCTTACAGTGGGTGCAGCGGAATAATATGACTCCTTCCGTTCAGATCTCTAGCCCTTGATTCCTTTCTGTAGCAGAGCATCACCAAGATCTGAACCTGGATCTTCTTTTCTCCTTCTTTGATGCAGAAATTCCATAGTCTTACATACTATGATTGAGGTACTTGATGTGTGTGGGCACTACTCATCTCACAAGGATTTCGAAATTTTCTCTCTTTTTCTCTCTTGAATTCCGTGGCTTATGAAGCATACAAAGACATGCAAGAGAAGAGAACAAGGATTGCTTTATATAGGGAAAAAAGGAGAGTACAACCTTCCAAATAAAATAGTTTCCTTAATTACTGTGTAATCAATTAACTGCCTTATTTAGTGTGATCCACCACTTTCCTATTTTTGCTAGGCTTTGATTAGCAATTACATGACAATTAAAATTGAAAATAATAATTGGAAAACACAAACCATGTGGCCGGCCATAGGGTGATATGGGCCTCACTTGGATTTTGCAATTTCCTCAATTTTATTTCTATTTCTCCAAAAATGTCATTTTTCCAATTCTAATCATTTAAATGCCAAAACTAATTATTTAATAACTAAAACAGATTATTAAATAATATTGTCATTTAAAATAATTATTAATTAGACATACAAAGTCTCTTAATTAATAATTAAACCTAGAAACCCTTTTCTTTACGATTTCATCCTTAAACTGTGAGAATTCATAAAGTAGACATAGTCTAACTTTTAGAATTATAATTGATTAATTAAAATCAATTAACTGAGTCTTACAAGCAGTATGGTCTCAACTAGTATGGGGACCATGGGTCTATATAACCGAGCTTCCAATAAGTCGAACCGAATTTACCAAGTAAATTCCCTAACTTATTAATTCCTCATTGAATCCACACTTAGAACTTGGAATTGCACTCTCAGTCATATAGAACGCTCTATATGTTCCATGATATAGACACGTCATTAGTTATCCATTGTTATAACCCTAATGTGATCAATGATCCTCTATATAGATGATCTACATTGAAAAGGCACTACTGTTACCGCTACACATTCAATGTATTTTATCCTTAAAACACTTAACCATGTATAAATGATATTTCAGCTAAGTGAAATGAGATCTCCACCATTTATCTTCGTTTGGTTAAGCTCGAAGGAAATCATCCTTTACTTCTATTGGCCAAATAGAAGCTATAGATTCCATATTTATGTTAGCGCCCCCACTCAATTGCATTACCGTGTTCCCAAAATGTATGTATTACCCTGACACAAAACTAGGCTTAACTAACAAATCAAAGAACACGTATAGCACTCTTGAGATTGAGCCTAACCATATCAGGATTGAGATCATTTGATCTAGGATCAACAGGTGATATTGAATTGAATAGATATTACGGTAAATTTTAACATATCTAATTAAAGTTCAATATCGGTCCCTTCCGATGTATACTCCATACATCCGATACTGGTAAACTTTACCAATGTCCTGGAAAGGACATAATACTTTTCCAAGGTGTAAGAATACCTATCGCTGATTATACCATGTCAGTCTAAATCCAGTGTTCTGACAAATCAGGGAATAAACTTTTGAACATATAATAAAGATTATATTCCACTGTGCTGACAACACTATAATCTTTAACAAACACATATGTTCTGGACTTAAAAGGAATTCATACATTATATACATATAATCATGAAATAAATCATGTGAACCATGCAACATAAAATGTTATTTCTGATCTTTATTAATAAGTAAATCTGATTATATGAAATGAGTTTTATTTAGGGCATAAAACCCAACATATACCCCATAGGCTAGCCAGCCTATACCTGGAAAATGGATTCTTGGCCAGCCCTAGATTGGGTCATGGGGTCTAGCTAGCCGACCTCTAAGGCTAAGGACCCTGGCTGGCCAAGGCTCCAAGCGGGTAGCCAATTTTTTACCCTTTGTTGACCTCGGCTAGGGTCTCGTGACGACCTTGGAGGCATATACAATTGTAGTCTTATGCGTGATTCCCCTTAGGAACTCTGTATAAGGCTCGATAGTGAGTCTATTATAGTCAATTGTATAACTTAAGACTTACTATATGTCTAAGTAAGTGTACTTAAGACGGTACTTGGTCAATAATTGCCCTTGTACATTGTGATTTACCTGGAAGGTATCCTTGGGTACTATTGACTTGAATGTGTTTGTAGCTTTGTCAGGTTGCTCACCTCCCTTTATTACTTCTATGCAGGTGGTTCTGAGTGTTGGATAAGGGAGGTGACAGCTACGTAGGTCCCTTGGTTATCCTGTGATCATGGCTAGAACAAAATAAACTTGTTGTAGAGCACCTCCATGTGACCCCCATGTAGCCAGGGTGGCTACAAGGGGTCAGGTCAGGATTGTAGAGGAGGCTACTCAGCTTCACATTAATGTTAATCTAGAGGTTGACCAGGAAGAGGTGCCTGAGGTCGACTAAGGGGTTGAGAGTCCCGATACTGAGTCTGATCTTGAGGAGGATGCATAGTTAGGAGAAGGAGATACAGGATATGTATTTGTCCTCTCCAACTACCCTTTGGGTCGTTACGAAGCTGATGGTATTTTTCTGAACAGGCTTGGTGGGCCTTCAGTGCTTGGCTTGGATCATATCTTGGTATAGTCTTTTAAGCCTGAGATACTGGATGCTAGACCACAGGGAGACAGTTGGGTCTCACTCGCTTCTACCCTCTATGTTGATGCTTTTGGCAAGGTACTTGTTAGTGGTTTAGTGAGGGGTGTCCATTGTGAGATACCTCATAGAGATCAAAGGGTGAACCGACTTCCCCTAGTTTGGTTGGCTTGGTCAAAGTATCATATTGAGCAGGGGCAGTGTTGCCGCTTCATCCATACTTCCAAGACATTGCTACTTACTTTGGGATGTGTCCAACACAAATCACCTTGAAAAGTATCAAGTACCTTTCAGCAATGTTTGTTTTATATAGGGAGCTAAGCTGGCCTTAGCCTACTCCTTATGAGATCAGATATTATTTTGATCTGAAGTCTGCTCTGAAGCAGAATAGGACTGGGTACTTCAACTTCAGCCAAGTTGGCTACCAGTGGTTGGGTGACACCAATAGTGCAACTATGTCAAAAGTTGTTGGGTACGCCAAGAAGTACTTTATTGCTTAGGAATTTCAGAGGATTGGACACTACGAGTTCTGGCAGGTACTGTTCTTCAAATGCTCTATCCCCACACTGTAAATGAGGGATATGGTGAACCACATCTTGTCTCTTTGGGTGGATAAGAGAAGCATACTCAGGTTGACCAGTGTGGCCAAATTCCAAAAGTATGGTTTGTACCCTCTTGCTCCTGGAGTTGTGCGAGCCCCAATTGCAGAGGGAGCTTGTCCTGGAGATGGTTAAGTTCCTGACTTGGATGACGACGTGCCTTTGTCTCGTATAGCTTAGAATCTAGAGAGGAAAGAGAGGCCCCTCTGTCGATGCTTGGCTAGTAGGGGTTCAGTTGGTGATGCTTCTCTCTAGATCAAGCTTGGAGGCTAGACTTCTGAGGGATTTGCTCGCCTCTTGCCTACATCTAAAGGCAAGGGCAAGGCAGTTATTGAGGATTCTGATGATGATGGTAATTTATAGTTGATAACGCTATCTCTTACATTCTTGTCTTGCATTGAATATTTATGACTTGCTTTCTGACTTTGTTACTTTCTTTTTGCAGATATGTCTTCCAGGTTGAGAGGCCTCACTAAGGGACCTTCTGATGAGCCTTCGGGTCGACTGAGGGCCAAGGTGGCCTGAACCTCTTATGGCGGAGATGCTACCGGATCATCTCTGCCTCCTCCTCCACCAGGGCCTGCACCAGCTGAGCAGCCTATGATAGATGATCCTCCTGCTATGAGGGAACTGTTGGATTATATTTTACTAGGACCTAGATTTACTAGTAAGTATGTTTTTAACATCCTAAATATGAATCTCTAAAACGATGAAACTTAAACACATATAAAGTATGAGAAACCTTACATTAGTTGCAGCGAAATTAAATGACTCCTTCTACTCAGATCTCTAACCATTGTTCCTTTCTGTCGCAGAGTATGATCAAGATTTGAGCCCGACACTCCTTCAGTTGTTTGGATTCTTCACATTCTTACACATTATGATTGAGGACTAACTTGCTATGGGTTGGCATGCACTCAATCTCTAAGGCTCAAATTTTTATGTGAAAAACACTATAGGATTTGGAAAATAGAAGAGAGAAAAGAAAAAGAAGAAGTCTCAAACTCTCTAGTTGTCTGACAAGATGTAAACTAGGTTTAGAGTCATTAGTTGGATTAAGAGACCATTCTTTTCTTTTTATACTAATTCACTTAGGGTTAGGATTGAATTATATGGAATAAAAAAATGATAAAATAATAACAAAATAGGGCATAGTGGCCGACCATGAGAAGGGCCCAACACTAGTTATATTTTTGCTATTTTACTTAACCATTTATCTATTATTTCACAAATATTTTCTAATTTCAATCCTAGAAATGCCAAAATTATTTATTTAATAATTATAATTAATTATCAAATAAAATTGTCATTTATATTATTTATTAATTAGACTCTACAAAGTCTCTTAATTAATAAATAAACCCTAAAATCTTATTTCTTCACAATTAAGCTATAACTTAGTAAAAATTCAAAAATAAGACATATTCTAATTTAGAATTATAATTGAATAATTAAAATCAATTAACTGAGTCTCACAAGCAGTTTGACTCAACTAGTATGGGGACCATGGGCCTATATAATCGAGCTTCCAATAAGCAGATCTAGAATTTATCAAGTAAATTCCCTAACTTATTAATTCCTCCTTGCACCACTATAGATTTGGAATTGTACTCTCGATTATATAGAACGCTCTATATGTTCCACGATATAAATACGCTATGAGATTATCCATTTGTTATAATCCTAATAATCAGTGATCCTCTATAGATGATTTACACCGAGTAGGGACAAATTTATCATTACACTCTTCAATGTATTTTATCCTTAAAACAATTAGCTACATATAAATGATATTTAAGTGATCTAATATAATCACTGAAATGAGCACTCAATCATATATCTCTATTAAGCCAAGCTCGAAGGAAATCATTGTTTCACTTCTATGTCCAGATAGAAGCTATAGATTACGTATCTATGATTAGCGCTACCCCTCAATTGAACTACCATGTCCTTAATCTATATGTCACGAGAAGAACCATTGGTCGACTTTAATGAACAAATTGAAGAACACAAATAATACAATTGAACTAGAACCTAACCATCTCAAGATTGAGATCATTTGATCTAAGATCAACTAGGTGATATTGAATTGCATAGATATTACGGTAAATTTATTATATCTATTCCAAGTTCAATATCGGTCCCTTACGATGCATACTTATACACCCAACCCAAGTTTACTTTAACCAATGCCCTGGAAATGACATAACACTTATGCACGGTGCAAGTAAACTACACTGTAGATTATCCTATCAGTTTAACCCTGTGTACTGATAAATCATAAGAATATATTTAATCACATAATCTTGATTACTTTCCACTATGTTGACAACACAATAAAGAAGAATATCAATGTGATAAGGATTTGGATGAATTTATAAATAAAATAAATAAATAAATGATCACATGAACCAAATAACACATTAAATAAGTAATAAAATAAATTTGTTTCTTTATTGATAATTGAATAGAAAGGATTGCATTGAAATAGAATTTTATTTAAAGCACGAAGCCCAAC
Organism: Cannabis sativa; assembly: GCF_029168945.1. Taxonomy (NCBI): domain Eukaryota; kingdom Viridiplantae; phylum Streptophyta; class Magnoliopsida; order Rosales; family Cannabaceae; genus Cannabis; species Cannabis sativa. The sequence continues at coordinate 48,777,108 of NC_083601.1, forward strand.
AAACTAACACTTGCAATAACATAACAATCAGTACATTTTCATTAATCCTAGATTCATTCTAGGCCGTACACAATAATAGACCAGTTTCTAGTTAAATTTTTGCCACTTTATTTTAACCACTCATTCTTCTTTTCAATAATACTATATTTTCTAATTCAATCCTATAAATGTCAAAACTATTTATTTAATAATAATTAATTACTAAATAAAATTGCCATTATGTTATTTATTAATTAGACCATACAAAGTCCCTTAATTAACAAATTGACCCCAAAATCTCTTTTCTTCTTAATTAAGCCCTTGCTTAGTGAAAATTCTTAAATAAGATATAATCTAATTTTAGAATTATAATTGATTAATTAAAATCAATTAACTGAGTTTGCAAGCAGTATTATCTCAACTAGTGAGGGGGCCATGGGCCTATATAATCGAGCTTTCAATAAGTAGATCTAGAATTTACCAAGTAAATTCTCTAACTTATTAATTCCGTCTTGCGCCACTATAGATTTTGAATTGAATAGCACTTTCAATTATATAGAACGCTCTATATGTACCACGATATAGATACGATATGATTATCCATTGTTACAATCCTAATAGTCAAGGATCCTCTATAGATGATCTACACTGAATAATAGGGATAAATTTACCGCTCTACCCTTCAATGTATTTTATCCTTAAAACCCTTAGCAACCTATAAATGATACTTTAGTAAACTAATATAATTACTTAAATGAGGCCTCAATCATTTATCTATATTCGGCCAAGCTCGAAGAAAATCATCGTTTCACTTCTAAATACTTATAGAAGCTATAGATTCCATATATATGAGCAGCGCTCCCACTCAATTGAACTACCATGTCCTTAATCTGTATGTCACGAGAAGATCCAATTGGTCGACTTTAACGAACAAATTGAAGAACATAAATAATACAGCTAAGTTGAACCTAACCGTATCAGGATTAAGATCCATAGACCTAAGACTAACTATTGATATTGACTTAGAAAGATATAACAATAAGTTTATGATATCTTATCCAAGATCAATATCAGTCCCTTCCAGTGTATACTCCATACATCCGATACTGGTAAACTTTACCAATGCCCTGGAAAGGACATAACACTTATCCAAGGTGTAAGTATATCTTATCGTCGATTATCATGTCAGTCTAAATCCAGTGAACTGACAAATCATGGAATTAAACTTTTGAACATATAATCATGATTATATTTCATTGTGCTGACGATACTATAATCATGAACAAATATATACATATTTATGTATGTTCTAGACTTAGAATTTATACATTAAACATAATCATGAAATAAATCATGTGAACCATGCAACATAAAATGCGATTTCTAATCTTTATTAATTAGTAAATCTGATTATATTGAAATAAGTTTTATTTAGGGCACAAAATCTAACACTTTCCATATCTGCGTGTGAAAAGCACGAGTCCTAGACTTGAAGGGTGTCGTTGTTACAAAATAGGTTATGTTAAAGGCGAACCGGTCAGGCTTGGGTGGTTGTGCATGTATAGCATGAATCACCCAAACTACCGAGACTTTTAAATTTAATGTTTAGGGGTTACTTTAAAAGTTCATGACTGTTATCCTGATTGTTTCGTCTTTACTTATGTTTAAAAGTTTTCACTTGTTTTGGCCACTTTTTTATCATATTGTTGACATCCTATCGTCATTTCATCGACATCCTATCGATAACCAACAATTACGATGGAAAATAGAAATTTTTACTAACCTTCGACAAAATATCAAAAAACCATCGTCAAATCATCGATAAGTTGTGCTTAAATATATTTTCCATATGTTATCGACATTATGTCGATATACTATCGACAAACTATGTTGCATCTACTTTAGACTGTATTATTAATAAAATGTCGATAAGTTATCAAAATCTTGTTAATAATGGTCATCCTTGTCCTTTTATTGCATAATATTAACATTTTATTGATATTCTGTAAAAAAATCTAATTTTCGAGAGAAAATCAGATCTGGCATTTCAGACCAAAAAATAGTAAAATAATAACAGTTCAAACAAACACCACACACATATAACAAAAACAAATTACATATTACATATTATTCATAATGTCTAAAAAATGGTTAAAACACAACTTACCTATTATAATGGTGAATTTGAGGGATTGATGTGGTCTGGTTGTCAAATGTCCACCATAGTCAGAGAGATTAAAAGGAAAGTGAGTGAGAGGAGGCTTGAACCAAGCTTAGAGAGAGGGTATCAGAGAGAGAGAGAGAGGGCAACAGATTGAGAGAGGGTGTGACTAGGGGTGAGCATAAAATCCAGAAAACTAAAAAAGCCGTTCAAAATGACCTACCGAACACCGTTGGAACCGAAAGCGATGAAACCGAAAATCAAAAAAACTGCCAACGGTTAAAACCGCCATTGAATGGTCAGTTTTTTTTTTGTAATAAACCAACCGAAAAAACCGAAACCGACCGTTATACATAAATATTAATTTATTAAGTTTTTTTTTGCATGTATTATAGTTACTAATGATATATAAAATTAATATATTATTTTTTTATTAATATTAAAGTTAAAAGAATAAGATAATTAGTTTTTGAACAATTAATTTGTATGTTTGTAGTTGTAAAATATAGAATAATGTATTTATAGAATAAATTGGATCATTTTTTTTTTGTAAAAAAAAAAGTTCGGTTTGGGTGGTTTACACCGACCAAACCGAGGTTCAAAACGGTCGGTTTTAAGATAGGTTTTGGACTGGTCGGTCGGTTTTTGGATAGGTTTTGGATTGGTCGGTCGGTTTTTGGATTGCACCAATCCAGACCGAAAACCGAATTTTGGATTTTTATATAGAAAAAAACCGACCAAACCGACCGATGATCAACCCTATGTGTGATTGAGATTTTTTTTGGCTGTGATATTTTTTTTTTTATTTTGATTTTTTTTAAAAACAAGAGCAAAGAGGAAAGTTCATGTAATCAAAAAAATTATTTTGTAAAATTAATTAAAGGGGTAAATTTTGAAAGATGTTTTATTATACAGTAGAACCTCTATTTAAGAATACCCTATTCAAGAATAACCTCTAATTTATTATAAAAAAATCAAGTCCCAATTTGGGCTTATTTATAAATAAGAATAACCTCTAAACTGTAATTAGTTATACAATTTCTAAGTCTCGAATTAACAAAGTATACCTCTATATAAGAATAATTACATTTTAATAGAATATATGCATATATTTTATAAAATTATTTATGTAGAATTAGTAATTTTATTCCAAATTGTAATACATGTATAAATATTATATTTACTCAAAAATAATTCTATTATGCTATAATATTAATGATTGTTTAATGTCATTGTTGTAACATTGATATTTCTTTATATTTTGAATTTTTTTTAGTGTAACTCTATTTAGTTATAACCTCTCAAATTAGAATATAATTTGCTTAGTTCCAAGTGTATTCTTGGATAGAAGTTCTACTATTTAGAAATTGGCTAATTAGTAATTTTTTTCCCCGAACTTTAACATGTACTAAATCATGCCCCCTGAACTTTTTTGGCTGTTAAAAATTCCCCCTGAACTATTAAGATTGTTAAATTTAAGGACTTTTATCTAATTTTAGTAAAAAAATTCTAACATGGATGAAAGTTCAGGGGGCATGATTTAACACATATAAAAGTTTGAGGGGCATGATTTGGTAGATATCAAAGTTTGGGGAGCATAATTTAGTACATGAAACAGTAAAATTGAATGAAATTAGACAAAAGTCCTTAAATTTAACAATCTCAATAGTTCAAGGGGAATTTTTAACGGCCAAAAAAGTTCAGGGGGCATGATTTGGTATATGTCAAAGTTCGGGGGGGAAAAATTGCTAATTAGCCTTAGAAATTTTTCTCACAATTGGAACTTCCCAATTGTATACATTAAAGAAACATCTTAAAATAGCTCCCCAATAGAAAAGCGCCGTGTCATCAAGCAATGACGTGATTTAGCTCTATTCGACGTTCGCTACTTCAGTTTTGAGGATCAAACTCACCCAAGTTTTCCTCAGAAAAACTAAGCAAAGCTGAAACTGCTGACCAATCAGTGCGAACAAAAAAAAAAAAAAACAAGAACACTTTATATTCGGACTCTTTTTTTCTTTTCTTTTCTTTTTTTTTTAAATTAATTATTATTATTAGTTTGGATCTCTTAAAGGGTACGAACCATATTGCTGTGCCCAAAAAAAAGGTTTTATGTTCAGTCTCTCTAAGCCCCAACTCTCAAAATCCTCATTTTAGTAGAACTTTAAAGTAGATCTAGCAAGGTACGACCATGATCTTAATCTTTCGTCCACTATTTTTGTGTCAATTTCGTTTTTTATTTTTGTATTATATTGATCAGCTTCTTGATTCTGTTGCTGTAGATTCTTTCAAGCTTGCATTAGGTTTTTTTTTGGGATTAAGGATTTTTGAATATTGTTACTTTATTTATTTATTTGCGGTTGAAAAAGCTTTTTTCTGATGGTTTTGAGAAATACCCAGATAGCGATTTGAATGGATGTAAATAAGGACGGGGAAATCCCTGTCGGTAGTGTTCCAGAGTCTACAGTGACTGAGAGTGAGCATGTGGCAGGTGAAACCCTAGTCGGTTCTGGTGGTGATACAGCTCAGGGGCAGATTGAGGGGTCATTCAGTAATGGGGTGGAAGATGATTCTTGTCATGGGAATGACATAATGGTGAAAGTATTAGGTTCTGATGTATATGTTGGTGGAGTTTGTACTAGTGGGAGTGGCGAGAACCTGGATGATGAGAATGAGGATGCCGTGCCTATGGATGTTGAAGTGGTTTCTGAGAAACCCGTTAATTCCATTGGCATAGATGGCTGTGGTGCTATTGATGAACAAGATGGGGAACTTTTGAAACAGGGAAATGGGGGTTCTTTGGGAGTGTCAGAATCATTGGAAGAGAAGGCTCAGCATGTTGATGGCATGACAAGGGAGGCGAGCTTGGGGGAAATTGTGACAAATTTTCATTACTTTCAAAGGAGTGCCTTTTTAAGGTTCAAAATAAGTACTATCATGGAAATTTGAATTTCGAAAAGTAACTAAATGTGGGACTTAGCGTAATTGGTTGGGTGATTTTACTACACGTGTCTTTATTTCCTTAAGATTATTTTCTCCTAATTCTTTCAATTTGATGTTATGTAGTGCTTAATAGATTCTTATTTTCTTTGGTTATATGTTTTTTCTTGATAAATGCCTTTAATTTTTTAATTCAATTTTTTCTTTCTCTTGGCATATTAGCTGTAAATGCTTTTAGATTTTATGGTATTTTTTATTATTAAAATATAACTAATGTGAAAAAACAAATAAATTGTAACAAATAGTCTTAAATCTTAAATCTCACACTAATGAAGGTTAATGTCTATTTTTTTAAAAAATGAAGTAAATGGCTTTTTATAAATGTTAATACCTAAAATACCCTTGATTATATAGATGAAGCTCAACTCCATTTACGAACACCATACCTTAAACCAATATAGAAGCAATATATCTCAAGGAAAGCGCCGCGAAAAAAAATTAATATACCACCAGCATAGTAAAAAAAAATTAAACAAAAAACTTAATTTAATATTCCACAAGTTTTTTTCTTGTTCTTTCCTTCATGAAATACCAATGAACATAAAATCAATATACCTCAATCAAATATAACTATACTTCATACTTAAATTAATATTTCATGTTTTTTTCCCTCTTTCGTTCATTATATACAATAACATATTAAAATAATATACCATAATATTAAATTAATATATTTTCTTTCAATTTTTTTTTCTTAGTATATTATTACACATAAAAACAATATATCATAGTGCAAAATAACTATACCGAACACTAAACTATTATTCAATTCTTTTAATTTTATTTTTATTTCTTTCCTTCATGATATATAATATAACATACAAATACTATACCTTAGAGTAATATGAATATACCCTAACAATTCTATAGTCAAATAAATATATAGAAAAAACTTAAATAAACTTTTCCAAGTTTTTTTTTTCTCTTTTTTTCATGATATACCATAGCAAATAAAAACAATATACCACTCTATTTATTTATTAATACATCATAGCACATAATAAAGATATACCGTACAAAATAAAAAAAAAATACTAAAAACTTAAATTAATATTTAAAAGTTTTTTTTTTCTTTCTATCCTTCACGATATACCATATCACATACAAACGATATACCTTAGACCAATATGCATATACCATAAACTTAAACTATTATACTATTAAATGATTTTTTTCCACGATATACAATAACATATAAAAATTATATTCTGCAATCATAAGCATAAATACTATAGTGAAAAATTAATATACCACCAGTATAGTGGAAAAAATATATATACCAAAAACTTAATTTAATATTCCATATGTTTTTTTTTCTTTTTCTTTCATTCATGATATACTAATGAACTTAAAGACAATATTTCCTAGTGAAATATAACTTTACCTCAAACTTAAACTAATATTCCACATTTTTTAATTTCCGTCTTTCGTTCATTGTATACCATAACACATTAAAATAATATACCACAATCTTAAACTAATGTACTACCTTTCAGTTTTTTTTAATATACTATTGCACATAAAAACAATATACTGTTGTGCACAATAACTATACCAAAAACTTAATTATTCAAGGTTATAATTGTAATTTTATCATCAAATTTTTCAGTGAATAAACATTTTGTTAATTTTTTATAAAAAAGGACATTTATTATTTTATTTTTTGAGATGAGGGACATTTATTAACTTAATTATGTTAAATTTAGGGTCACTTTGCATCTTGACCCAAAAATTTTTAAAATGACAAAAAACTATTTTTTATTCTGACTTTTAAAAACACAATTTTAAAAAATAGGGTTCAACTTTTCTTGAACACAAATCCGAACACAGTAACTCTTTTTGAGGGTATTGACCCTAAAAAGAAATGTCAAATTGAAAAAAAATGGCAATACAAATTACACCCAACTCGTTGAGAACATAACATTCATTTCCAACACAGCTGCTTGATTGAGCCAGACCCAGATCTCTGCCATTGAAATACCTCAATTCTAAGAAGCAAGGTCATGTCCGGGGAGAGACCTAGAAGAGGTGTTCTGCCTCCGGCTCAAGAGGTAATCCATCTTCTTCCATTTATTCTTTTTACCTCTTGGTTTTGGTTTTCCCGAGAAACCATTCTCTCTATTTTGTGTTTGTTTACCTGAAAAGTGATTGGAAGCGAAAAAGAGGGGTGGAGGGGTCTTGTGGGTGTTTGTTATTTGGATCCAAATAGTTGAATTTTGAAGCATTATTCGTTATTTGTTCTATGAAAAATTGATCACCTAATCGTTTTGTACTGGTGCATGGTCCTTTTGGAAAATGTCAAATCTCGGTTGATTAAACTGTCATCAGCATCGATTTGTTTCTGTATTAGAATATTCCTATTTTGCTTCTGATTTCAATTTCACGTACAAACTTAGATGCATAATTTTGTTGAATGTTGAAAATTTGGTTAGTAATAGTTGATGGAAAGGAGTTCTTATTGAAATTTGGTGCAGTTTTTGTTCGTGTGGTCTTAATTTATTAGCTAAGTTGAATGTTCTTTCAACAAAAAAAAAAAAAAGCTAAGTTGAATGAGTAATTCCAGTCTGTTTTTTTTCGATTTAAAATGCAGAATATTGAGAAATTAAAGAAAGTTGTTGAAGAGGGTAACTACTATGGAGCTCAACAGATGTACAAGTCTATAAGTGCAAGGTGCGGACATTCTCTTATGTTCAACATATATAATATCAATTTACACACACACATATATATATATATATATATATATACATACATATATATATTAGAACCTTAGATAATACACTTGACCAAGTAAATTCTATTCTAATGGAGAGATTATAACTAAATAAGGCTCTACTGTTTATATATATAAACATATTAGACGGCAGCAACATCCAATGCACGTTTAGCATTTTTTCATGCTTATTAATATAAGCTAACAATTTATCTAAATCTGATTTAAGACAAAAAATTTCATGCTGACAAGATGAAGATTTCTACTCATGAATAGCCAAGCACTAATTTATACTATCTTACAATTTCGTAGCTTCAAAATGGTTTAAATGTTAATGTAATACTAGTACTAAAATCACATGTTGAAACCAAATAATCTCTTAAGATTCCGTGTGTGTTGCCCTCCAAAAACTATTGTTCTTCGAAATAATATCAAGGTATTCTTACAAGTTTGTTACAGATGTATCTCATCCATCTACTGGTCTTGTACCTTCCACGTTAGTAGATTAATCATTGCAAGACATAGGATGAGATAGAAGACCATATCTAGAGCCAAAACCAATGTGCCTTTCCCAACCCGCATAACTCATATATCAGAAACTTTGGAAAAATTAGCATAACTCAATAATCTTAGTTAAGTAATTTACCTAACAACGAGCATGGCATCCAGACTAATTTGTATTATAGTTAACAAATTAAACTTTTTTAAGCTTCTTCGTTAAGTAACAGAAAATTAAGATAACAAGTGTTAAACCAACAAATTCTTTACACCACATAGGCCCTTTTTATATATAAGGATAAGGAGATAAGGGAATATATATGTATGGATGAGTTTTTTTAGTGGTTACATTTTGTAACTATAGTCTATAGGTGATTAGCAACAAACTTATGGAAATTATTGCACACTTTATTCATAAAACATAACCCAAGGTGATTTGTAGTAATTAGCTATAGTTTTCAACCATGACTTTTGGCGTTCAATATGTTGTGGGGGATACCTTACAATTTAGAATTTTCTCTCTCAAATATTGTAGGGTGCAAGGGGAGAATCCGATGTATATGTTTGTACATGTATATATGTGTGTGTATATTATTTATTATACATGTGTGTTAAGTGTATAAGTAAAGAGATCATCTTAAAAAGTTCAGTCAATTGCTTTCTTCTTTTCCTTATTTGGTGAGACTCTAATAACATTGAAAATTTCAGTTCAGTAGAGAAAGAGCAGTTGAAGATTGCGATAACTGGTGAAAGCACCGAGAAACACACAAATTTGATTTCAGAATCAGAGTCCTCACTCCAACAGACTCAAGTAATTGCTGAGAATGAAGTTTCTGTAGTAGAATCTAAGGTTATTTCAGTTTCTGAAAAAGATGAGACCTTGAATCCTGAAGAATACTTTGATGACAGCATGGCTTGTGATATCCACGTTCAGTCAAATGTAGAACAAGCAAGGGAAATAGATAGACAAGTGAAGGATAGTGATCAGGTTTATTCTGATGGAGGACATGAAAAGGCTTTAGATTTCAACACTGAAGTTTCAGGTGCCGCTGAGCACCTTAAGCCTATAGAGAACTTGGAACAGACTGAGACTTGTGATGTTTCTCCGATTTGTGTTAGTACTGTACAGGAGATAGAAACTGAACATGGAGGGCAGCAAATAGAATTTGAAAAGCAACAAGAAATGCCTAAGAAAATGGGTGGTGTAAATGAAAATGATGGTCATGCATGGGCAGATGTGACATTCTCATGTGAGCCCAGTGAATTAATACATGTTGAAGGTACAACACCTGGTGACAATTCTCCTAACCCTGTTGATAAAGCCGTGCTATCTCCACCAGACCATGACAGGAACTCACCTACTCAAACAGTATGTCGCTCAGAAATGGACAACCAAACCACTAAGAACGTGGACATTGCTCCAATGGACACCAATGAAGTTTTGATTTCAGCTAGTGAAGCTTTGGGCCAGTCAGATGATAATCAAAACTTGAGTAATGAAGAGTGCTTACAGGAGGGTGTAGCCACTGATTATAGTATTTCTGATGGAAATTTCGCAGATGAGGAAGGTGTTAAAGAGCAAGTTACCCCTGTTGAGTTTAGTTTACATGGAGAGAAAGACTTGACAGTGGTCAAAGAAATTACTGATAGTAAACAGCCAAACAACAGCGAAGAGAAAATCATTAATGAGAAATCTCTGGAGCCAGAGAATTCGTTAGTGAATCAACAAAGTTGTGACTTACCACCAGAAGATGAAGATGTATTTTCTGTAACCGACTTAGTTTGGGGTAAAGTAAAGAGCCATCCATGGTGGCCAGGACAGATATTTGATTTTACTGATGCATCAGAGAAGGCAATGAAGCATCATAAAAAGGACTGCTTCTTGGTTGCCTATTTTGGGGATAGAACATTTGCGTGGAATGAAGCTTCATCTTTAAAGCCCTTTCGGTCTCATTTCTCACAGATGGAGAAGCAGGGCAATGCAGATTCATTCCAGAAGGCTGTCAATTGTGCTTTAGTAGAAATTTCGAGGCGAGTACAATTAGGCTTAGCCTGTTCTTGTATACCAAAAGATTTACACGACAACATTCAATTCCAGGTCGTTGAAAATGCAGGGATCCGGCCAGAATCAAGTATAAGAGGTGTGGATGAATCTGCTAGTGTTAATTCCTTCCAATCTGACAAGTTGCTTGAATACCTTGGAGCATTAGCACAGTCTCCATCAGGTGGGAATGACCGATTGGAACTTGTAATAGCGAAGGCTCAGTTGTTAGCCTTTTTCCGTTTGAAGGGGTTTTGTAGCTTACCTGAATTTCATTGTTGTGGAGGATTGGTTGAGAATAACACCGTTGGCTCCCGATTTCAGGATAGTTTACATCCTGATGATATGGCTGAGGATGCAAGTTCTCTTTCTAAAGATGACGAACGAGCTTCCTCTAGCCAGGAGAGGTCGAAATTACATAGTTCTTCTCATAAACGGAAACATAATCTTAGAGACGGCGTTTATCCTAAATTAAAAGAGAAAAGCTTATCAGAGTTGATGGTTGGTGCCATAGATTTTTCAGATGACGATAATCAGTCTGGTAAGAGGAGAAAGGGTGTAGATTACCATGCTGAGGACTTGGCAGCTCAAGATGGAAGGAAAACTGTTTCTGTTGCAAAAGCTTCTAATTCCACTTTTCCAAAGCAGTCATTTAAGATTGGTGAATGTATCCGTAGAGTTGCTAGCCAGATGACTGCTAGCCAGACGACTCCCAGCCAGATGACTCAGAGTACTCCTACTGTGAAGCTTGAGAGGGTGAAGCTAGATGGAAGCAGTGACAGACCTGGGGATGGTTATGAAATTTCCTTTCAGAGCTCTGAGGATGTCTGTAGAGGAAGGACAAGTGATGCAGGAAGGGCAGCTGATGCAGGAAGGGCAGCTGATGCAGGAAGGGCAGCTGAACCAGCAGAGTACTCTTCACTAGATGAATTACTGTCTCAACTTCAGTCTGTTGCACAAGATCCCTTGAAGGAATTCAATCTTTCAAGTGTTATTATTAACTTCTTCACTGACTTAAGGAATTCAGTAGTGATTACAGGCCAGTATTTTGGGAGTGAGCATGTGTCAATTGACAAAGTCACTGGTAAAAGGAAGAAAGGGTCTCCTGAAACTTTTGAATTTGATGATATGAATGACACCTATTGGACAGACAGAGTCATTCAAAATGGTTCAGAAGAGCAACCTCTCCGTAGAGGCAGGAAAAAAGATAATCAACTTGCTGCTACACAGTCAGAAAAACCTCCTCAAGAAGGCCGTAGAACATACTCTAGGAAGCGATACTCTAATGGTGAGCTTGGCTTGACACCAGAGAGACCTGCTGGCTACGTTAGCGAGAACGCACCAGCAGAACTCATAATGAACTTCTCTGAGGTAAAATCTATGCCATCAGAAAGTAACCTGAACAAAATGTTTAGGAGATTTGGACCACTCAAAGAAATGGAGACAGAAGTTGATAGGGACAGCAGTCGTGCTAGGGTAGTTTTTAAGAAGTCTTCGGACGCAGAAGTTGCTTGCAGCAGTGCTGAAAAATTTCACATCTTTGGCTCAACACTTGTAAATTACCAGTTGAGCTATACTCCAACTCTCCCTTGTAAAGCATCTCCGGTTGTTATTACAACTCAGGATCATGAAATGCAACTTGATCTCTCTGCCCATGACCATGAGATGCAGCTTGATCTGTCCACCCACGAACATGAAATGCAACTTGATCTGTCCACCCATGACCATGAGATGCAACTAGACCTCTCCAGTCTGTCAAGTTTTGAGGTTAATTTGGTTTAGGAATTTCAGGTATGCATCATATACTAAATATATTTAGTTGTCTTTTGCAGCTCTTAAACTTATATTAAATTTCTCCTTACATTGATGGAAGGAGTAATTACTATGAAACTTTAAAGTATATTGCTAGTTGGAAAACACTTATAAGGTGAACCATGAGATGAATTTTCGTTATTGTTTCTGGTTATAATGTCTCTTCAGTTCTGCTGTTGGGTATAGAGAAGAGAATGTCTAATTAATTTTGTTCTCACACACACAACACATCTGTGAGAGTTGGGATTATTGTAAATAGAAAAAGGATAAAGACTGTTGAATTGCTAATAAAATGTTGGCATGTGTGGTAATGTTGATAAAGAGTTATTGGTAGATATAGAAGAATATAGATTGCCTATGCTCTTGCCATGATTTTCTCCAACTTGATTTTCTCATATACTTTTTACTATTCTGTGCATTATCACATTTAACTTGAGAAAATCCTTGTCTATTACAGGAAAAGGTTTTAGAAATCTGGCTGCAATGCTCTCACCTGGGCTGCCAAAAGGAGGTATAGGTGACCGAAATGTTAACCAGGTTATGAGATATTCACTTGGCTTCTGGGTGCTGTGTTTTGTTTTCTGTCAAAATGCATTTTTCTATCCTTACCCTTACCCTTCTTGTAATCTATCTGGTTGTTTAGTTTAATTTTAATGTATAGCTGAGTTAGCTGAGCTTCTTTTCATAGTTCATTTCTGTTCAGCCAGTCTTTTTTCTATCCTTGATGACTACTACAAAATTGAATCATTGATCAGGGGTGCACATGGTGTCTACTTGAAAAGGGTAAGAAATTTTCAGTATTGTCTATATAACATGCTGGGGAACCTTGCTTTTTTCTCTTACCTGAGAGCTTCTTATAATAGACTCATTTGACAATTAACAACCAATGCATTTAACTTGTACTTTTTTAACATGATTGGGCTCAAAATGGCACAAAATTTACGATTTTGTACCATCTGATGAGATCCAAGGTTTGAAAACAAAATTAGCTTGTTTGATTGATGAATCTTAGAATTTAAAATAAGATGAATAAGGTTTTATTTTAAAATTAATTGGCAATGGGAATGGTATCGCATTCATCTTATATATTCTATTATCTTAGATATAGGAGTAATTAAATAGTTTTTGGGTTTTGGGAGACGGGTGAGTACTTGAGGTGGGTTATTCGAAGAGAGGCCTTTCATCTAGAAGAAATGAAAAGAAAAAATATAAAGAACAATCACCTGTGTTTGAATAGGCAGGCTTTTGCCTTTTTATATAAATCAGTTATGAGTATGAAGCTATTGGTTGTTGCCAATTTTTTCTTTCCTGAATAATATTTTCCCCCTATATTTACCTTAAATATCTTTTGGAGTTTTGTTGTAAATTTTTATTGAAAACTGATATAATTTAATTACATTTAATATATATTAAAAAATAAAAATATATATTTTAATTATATTTATTAGATTTGTAATACTTGATTTTGTGTATTTGTTTTTATGATAATTTTTTATATTTTATTATTTGGTACTGGTAGTGTTGTTTTATTTATTTTAAATTTTATTTCAAACTTTTAGTTGTAAACTTGTAAGGATAACATATATATATAAGAGTATTAAATTAAAATGAAGGGTGATAATAAGTGTATTTTTGTAATATTAACTTACAGTTTATTTATTCTTATTCCGAAGTGAAGTAAATGTGTGAAATGATGAGAATATTGTCAATCTAATTCTAATTCCTGGGACAAGTAAACAACATATTCTAATTTCAATTCATCCATTAAGAGTAGTTTATTATTAGTGAGTTTGATTATGTATAAGTAAACATATTACTAGAGTTAAAAGTAGTCAATTTAATTCAATCTACATTTTATTTATGCATACACGTGTAGTTTTACAAAATATTTATATGCAAATAATAATCTTTAAGTTAATATGTTTGCTACAAAAATTAATAGTAATTAAAAAAAATTAATTTCTTCTATCAATCTTTTTTATAATAAGAGAAATTTGTTGTATGAAATTTAGATTTAGTTAAATGTTAGATGCTAATTATTAATTTTGTTTTACAAAATTTGGAATTTTAAAGTATAATAAGAAAATATTACAATTGATTAATAGTTTGAGATTTAGAATAAAGAAAAAAAAGTAACTAATTCAATTTGTACTTTTTACATATTGGGTTGGATTGAATTTAAAGAGTATAAATTGGATTAGTATAAGTTATTGAGTTGGAATTCTACCATTCCAAACCACCTCTTCATCTAGCCCTACCTTATGAGCTAAAACATTGGCATTTGTTTGTACATAAGTAAGAGTAACATTAGGGAAAAAAGACTATACAATTAAACAATATTTGAAAGTGAAGAGAAATTGCTGGAATTACAATTAATCTTCTCAGCCAATCCTTTTGAATATGTTTCTACTTGCTGAATAGGCATCTGAACAGCTACACACCAACATCTCATATTTTCTCGAATTGGAATAATACAACCAACAATAACTCTTTTTACATCATTTCTAATTACAGCTCTAACACCTATTTTATCTATTCATTATCTATTGCAGCATCTACATTTAATTTTAAAACTCCACCAGATTGTGGTATCCACTTTGCCTTGCCACAGATTCAGATTTATTTAGTCCAACTTAAATATGAATCTTTTAGATTGGATTAGTTGAATACTAATTAAATTGTTTAATTTTCTCCTCTTTTTTACCTTTGTAGCTAGCAAGTAATAATTTCAATGATTTTTGAATCAATTTATTTTTATTAAGTTCTTATAGCAAAAGTACAAATTAAATAAGCATTTGTTGTTTTATATCTATGGATTTAATTTAATTTTTTTTATAACTAAAAAGCAAATCACATGGTGCACATTTTAATTTCACTCTTTTAACTTAATAGCAATCCCAAAGACCACCGAGTAGTTAATTGGGGCTTATACATTGTTTGTCAGCGGAATCCCTCTCATGTAGGGATATCATGACCTATCAAATAGGGTGCACAAATTTTCATTACTTTCAAAGGAGTGCCTTTTTAAGGTTCAAAATAAGTACTATCATGGAAATTTGAATTTCGAAAAGTAACTAAATGAGGGACTTAGCGTAATTGGTTGGGTGATTTTACTACACGTGTCTTTATTTCCTTAAGATTATTTTCTCCTAATTCTTTCAATTTGATGTTATGTAGTGCTTAATAGATTCTTATTTTCTTTCGTTATATGTTTTTTCTTGATAAATGCCTTTAATTTTTTAATTCATTTTTTCTTTCTCTTGGCATATTAGCTGTAAATGCTTTTAGATTTTATGGTATTTTTTATTATTAAAATATAACTAATGTGAAAAAACAAATAAATTGTAACAAATGGTCTTAAATCTTAAATCTCACACTAAGGAAGGTTAATGTCCATTTTTTAAAAAAATGAAGTAAATGGTTTTTTTATAAATGTTAATACCTAAAATACCCTTGATTATATAGATGAAGCTCAACTCCATTTACGAACACCATACCTTAAACCAATATAGAAGCAATATATCTCAACGAAAGCGCCGCGAAAAAAAATTAATATACCACCAGCATAGTAAAAAAAAAAATTAAACAAAAAACTTAATTTAATATTCCACAAGTTTTTTTCTTGTTCTTTCCTTCATGAAATACCAATGAACATAAAATCAATATACCTCAATCAAATATAACTATACTTCATACTTAAATTAATATTTCATGTTTTTTTCCCTCTTTCGTTCATTATATACAATAACACATTAAAATAATATACCATAATATTAAATTAATATATTTTCTTTCAATTTTTTTTTCTTAGTATATTATTACACATAAAAACAATATATCATAGTGCAAAATAACTATACCGAACACTAAACTATTATTCAATTCTTTTAATTTTATTTTTATTTCTTTCCTTCATGATATATAATATAACATACAAATACTATACCTTAGAGTAATATGAATATACCCCAACAATTCTATAGTCAAATAAATATATAGAAAAAACTTAAATAAACTTTCCCAAGTTTTTTTTTCTCTTTTTTTCATGATATACCATAGCAAATAAAAACAATATACCACTCTATTTATTTATTAATACATCATAGCACATAATAAAGATATACCGTACAAAATAAAAAAAAAATACTAAAAACTTAAATTAATATTTAAAAGTTTTTTTTTCTTTCTATCCTTCACGATATACCATATCACATACAAACGATATACCTTAGACCAATATGCATATACCATAAACTTAAACTATTATACTATTAAATAATTTTTTTCCACGATATACAATAACATATAAAAACTATATTCTGCAATCATAAGCATAAATACTACAGTGAAAAATTAATATACCACCGGTATAGTGGAAAAAATATATATACCAAAAACTTAATTTAATATTCCACATGTTTTTTTTTTCTTTTTCTTTCCTTCATGATATACTAATGAACTTAAAGACAATATTTCCTAGTGAAATATAACTTTACCTCAAACTTAAACTAATATTCCACATTTTTTAATTTCTGTCTTTCGTTCATTGTATACCATAGCACATTAAAATAATATACCACAATCTTAAACTAATATACTACCTTTCAGTTTTTTTTTAATATACTATTGCACATAAAAACAATAGGGTAATTCTACAATGGACACCCCAAATAAGATATATCAATGCACCACTTAAACTCTTAATAATTATTGGGTGTTAAATCAAGTCCACACATTATTTGGTGGGATGCAGTACAGGAATTTTTTTTTGTATTTAAAACACATACGTACAAACCCTAGAATTATGTGTTTTGTTATATTTTTAAACCCCACTCACCCACCCCTCTGTTAAAAAAAAACAGTCGCAATCTTCTTTACAAAATATATATAAAAAAAAGAGTTGAATCTCATATAAAACAAGGGAGAGAGATTTTGAAGGCAAGGAATTAGCAGGTAATTACACACTCTTTTATTCTTCTTGTTTCATTGTTGTATTCACATTTTTTTTTATTAAATTCTCACCTAAAAATTCAGTTTTGTTCCCTCTTTACATCTGCCATCTTCTAGTCTTTGTGGAGTCCTTTTTGATTTCGTTGTAATCCTTTAGTTTTCTACACTGGTTTTGTGTGTATGTGCTGGTTTTTTCTGGTTTTCCTTTGTTTTTTACTGGTTTTTACTGCTGCCCTGTTTTTGGGTCCTTTAATGAAGTTTATTTCAGATTAAAAAAAAGAAAAACTCATATCCTAATCCAATCAGATAATGCCAAGTCATCAAATGGTCCAACCCATAAGTTTGGTTTTTTTTTGGAAGTGCATGTAAACTCAATATTATACTGAATTGAAGGTCTAGTCTAGAACACAAATACTTCCTCATGTTCTAAATTCAAAATGAACTTTGATAATATTAAAAAACAATGGTTCCTAATTAAATTACAATTATCTAAATTGATAACTTGAAATAGATAATATCAAATGAGAACTCCAAATAAATAAATGCTAGATCTTTCAACTATTCAGATGATGATATACACTTTGGAAATCTGAATGGGAGTGTTGTAAGAGGTTGATCATCAGATAATCCTTGACTAGCTAAACCCAAGGTATAACCTAAGGCAATACCCACCACTGCATTTCCTACTTGCATATACCTTTGTTTAATTGGTCCACTAAGTTTATAACAATCGGGAAATCCTTGCAGCCGTGCTAGTTCACGTACAGAGAGCACTCTATCTTGCTCTGGATGAATAATTATCTGGTTGTGAGGTTCAGCTCTGGTCACTACAGTTCCAATCGTTTCGTCCCATACGTTTGGTTATTGCCACAAAACAACCCCTGTGGAACTTAACCTGGTCCATTATCACTTGGTGTGCAATAGTCCATACAAAATTATAGGTGTAAAGACCACAGTAATTGCTCCCTAATTTGTAGTCTTCCAAACCAATCTCATACAAATTAAAATGTAAGGTAAAAAAAGGAGTAAGATTACAGTAATTGTGTTTTCTTTCAAAATCTCCAAGCTTTTATATCAGAGGAATGGAAAAAGATAGGATGGAAGAGTGAATAAATTGGAGATATAAAGAGAGTAAGCAATAGGGGAAGTGGAGAATATAAGAGAGTACGATAGGACGAAATATGAAATCTGAATCTAGCTACTAGCTAGGTAGGCCTATCAAAATGAATTCTTCCCCCACACTTATCTACCTGGGTTAATTATTAAAAAAAATAACTAATTTATGGGATAAATTTAGCATAACAAAATTACATTCCATGTTTGTTGATTTTTTCCCCTTTGTTTAATATTTTTTATTTTTCTGATTGTTGCCTCATTACTTTTCTTGTAAAATACCAGTAGAAAAGCGTGTATTTTGCAATTTAGCTGTGAAATTATTTATAGAGTTCTGGATGTATTTTTTACAATAGTGGATAATATGACTAGTTTAGATAATATTAGATAGGTATTTTCATACAATGGGGATTAGTTTCAAAGTTAAAAGGAACCCCTTCCTTCCAGATGATTACAACCCCTATATCTTTGTATTTTTTTTCTTTGGTTGTTCATTTTTTTTTCTCTCCTTTGTATTTGGATTTTTGGTTTGTAATGCATTCATTTGCTTCTTTTTGGGTGCTTTCTTTTCTGAAAAAAAAAAAAATTATATATGCTGAAAATAATTAGAGTCATTGCTATTACCCAACACCAATAATTGAGATTAGGAACTCTGTCTTAAATATATGAAAGTCTTATGGTCATCTTTATAGTTCTCTGTAAGTGACAATTTGTGTTTACTTCTCATAGCAAAATTAAAATTGAAAATTTGATGAAATATATTCAAGTAATCCTAAATACATAAGATGTGCTTCATTTTTTAAATATTGAAACACTACTGAAATATAAAATGGTGACAATATTATTGAACTTGTAAAAAGAAGTATATTTTATATTTATAGTCTCATTTTATGTATCATAGCACACATATATATATATAGGCTCTATCAAAAAAAGTTCAAAGGAATGTGTTTGGTAGGGGAAATCAAATTCATGGTTTGAAGGAATTTTAAAAAAATAATTAACATTTTAGAGGAGCTATTTGGATTCTTTGGAAACTAAAAATAATGGTGTCTTCTTGAATCTCTTCTATGATAACTCCAGAAGCCATGTTTCATGGACAATTATATCTCTTGCTCAATTAGTGTTCAGATTGTGTAGTTTTTTGGTGTTAGTTCATAATATTTAAGCCCAATCTTCTTATTTAATTGTTTAAGTGCTTTTTTCATTATCGTTTGACAATACAATATAGATTAAAATTTTTCTCTTTTTAATGGATATTGAATGCAACTCTTTTTGGTGGAGTAGCATTAGGCGTTGCTGATAAATATTTTCTCTAAAAGTTTAACACATTTGGGATATTTATTGTGTGAGGTTAGAATTTCACCCTTATTGAGTTTGAAGCTTCATTATAATGACTTAATTAACAATATAAAGTGTCAAGTTCAGACATGTTACATCACCTATTTTATTTTTTATGAAACATTGTTGTTGGTTTTTTTAGATGGAGAAATATCTACTACAACACTTGGATGAAGAATTGAGGCGTTTACAAAGTGTGACCCAGCAGATGGAAGAGTGTATTCATTCAAAGAATCACGAGGTTGATAGATTGGTGGAAGTAATTTTGAGGGCAGAGGAGGGTAGAAAAAATTCAACGAATCAAATTTTGTCTAGTTTAGCAACAGTAATTGATAAAATAAATAGTTTTGAAGGTCAATGTTCAAAGGGGCATATGCAAACCGGTTTGGCGGAGAGTAACATGGAAAAAGATGCTAAACAATTTCAGATGAAGCAATCTAATGTTGGTGAAGTGAAAACTAATATAATGACTTCAATTGAATGTGTAGATGGTAAACCAGTAAATAGTGTTGAGAGTGAGGTGAAGTTTGTCTCTGATTTGAAAAGGAGTGGTAATGTGATTGAAGGTGAAAGTTCAAGTGAAAAGCGTTGTAGAACTGTGCCAAACCGTATACCCTCTTTTACCCAATTTGGGCGAACATTGAAGGATTTAGGACACATTAAGGTTAAATTTTGAGAACATATAATATCTAATTGCTCTACTTTGTTCATTATTATGTTGTGTAAATTGGAGACAAATGGTTTAGAATTTCAGTTTTTTGTTGAATTTCATAATTTTGTGTTTGCTCTTTGTTAGGGGATTGATGGTGTTGAAATAAGAGGATCTCAAAAGTCATTATCAACTTGTAAATTATCAGTTAGACAAAGTTCATGTGTTAAGGTATTGAATCATTCTTTCTTAATATATTTAGAGTGAAATTTTTTTGTTCTTTTTCCCAATTAGATAATAAATATTGAAATTGTTAAATATATATCTTTTCATGCACAGGGTGTGTCTGAGATATGTCCTGTTGGTCAGGATACTAGTAGTGGGTTAGATGTTTTGGAACTTTGTAATTTGAAGGAGAAGAAGGACGTTGGACCTTTTAAAGTTAATGTTTCACTAGTTAATGTCGAGATGGATAAAATAATCTCGTATTTGTTTGAGAAGAGCTTAAAATCAAGGTATATATTGCATGTACTATGTTTTTTCTTTTTATAATAATAAAAAAAAAAACAGTAGTTATTTTGCTATTTAAAAGTGTGTCAAGAAGTGAGATGTCAAGTATGTCAATTCTAGTGTTGATATTTTATTTAGATAATGATATTTTTTTATTATTTTAATGTAGTGACATTCTAGTTGACACTAAATTTCATCAGTTGGAGCGTCATATATTTCAAACACTTGCTCCTTCTCAGAACATTAATGGAGAGGTTGGTGAATGAGTATGTATATTATTTTAAGTATATTTAATTTATTTTGTTAACACAACGTTTGGTTTATTTTGATATACAACATTTAGATAATAAACATTGTATCGGAGATGTGTACACATAAAAGGAGAGATTCTATGAGTAAGACTGGTTCAAACTGGTACCTAACTACTTGGATGACGGTAATAAGTTCGGTCATGCATATTTTTTTTTTTTTGGTATTTTTTTTTTAATTGAATACGATACATCTGTTATATTTATATTTTAATTTATGTTTGAGATACAGAGTAAGTTTACTTATTCCAAGAAAAGCCAACGAAATGGTGGAACAAGTAATCCAATGAGATCATTCTTTTTAGGAGATTTGGCTTTGTGCGAGAAGGTATATTAATATGAAATTTATAATTATATCATAATACAAGGATTGTAGTTTTATTTATGTACTTGTTGTTTACATATTTTTTTTTTTCAGATATTTGTTCCTGTTCATGTAAGGTCCGAGGATCATTGGATCTTGTTGATAGTAAAGATGAAGGGGATAATAGAAATATGAGACTCACTTCATGGTGGAAAGTCTGTTGGGAATGAAATTTTGAAGGAAGCGGTTAGATAAATTACCATTATTCATAATAATATATCTATGTGCACTTTTATGGTTATTTGATATTGGGTGGTGTCTCTTTTGCTTAGATAAAAAATTGGGATTGCTTTTTATCTGAAGAAATAAAAAAGTTGCATGGGGGAAATAAGTGGTCATTTACAGAATTTGAAGTTATTATGATGGATGTACCTCAACAGCCTAACACTTTTGACTGTGGGATCTATGTTATCAACTTCATGGAGGAACGAGATACACAACTTCTTGTCCCCCCCTAATGTATGTATCTTTTAGTGGTCTTATTTGAAGAAATTATTTTTTGTTAATAGTTTATTATAAATTTGGCTAACTAAATGTTTTACCTTTTAGTATGACAGTGATAATGAGCGTATGCGTGTTGCTTGGAAAATATTTTCTTCAAGCTTCAACAAAGTTAGGGAGTCTCAAATCAAGTACACATAGACGAAGAATTTAAAGTTGCATCTCTGTGGCTGTCGAAACTTTTTCCTGGATAGTAGTGTTTTTTTATTATCTTTTATGAACAAGAATCGTTGTAATTTGTCTTTTTTGAATGAACAAGGAAAAATTATTGATTCGAATGAGTACACTTGTTTTTTTGAAAGAGGTATTACTTTTCAAGTCATTATAACATTTCTATCTATAAATTTATTCCATTTCAAGTTTTGTTTGCTGCTTTTAAATTTATTCCATTCCAAAGTTTTGTTTTGTGATATACTCATTTTTCATGTTACGAAAATTCTAGACAACAAAAGAGTCGTATATAAATATACACACTCCTATTTCTTGGCATTATTTTTAACCTTACTAATTGAAATTATTAATCAAATGAAACACAATTTTAAATGACAAGTAATAAACAATTTTAAAGGCTCATTACACATGTACCTCTTTCAAAAATTCATGTTTCTTGTCATCTTTACCATTTTCAATTTGTTGTAGATTTTCATGTGTCTAATAAGTGTATTAAACTTTTTAAATTAATACCAATGAATGGACTACTCTTTTTATGAAATTAATCTGCGGATGCAATGGGAGTCAGCCCCCTCGGTCTCTAATACGAGGGTCAAACGCAGCACATAAGGTCAGCCTTCAGTTCTACAGAGCCAGCAAGCACAAACGTTGTTGCAAAAAACAGCAGCAGCCCCAACTCTAACAAATACCAGCTGCTAACTATATTAATAAATACATGTTTTTTTACAAGCTTCATAAAGACCCTTGCTCTTAACTCTAATTTGCACAACTTTCTTGACATCTTCGCTTAGTCTACTTGCAGCAGTACACACCATATCTCGAAGATGCATCAGTTTCTATTCTGCCAAATCATATACAAGGCAGCAGCAACAACTGCATTCTAGACTCGATTTTGCAAATCATGAGGCATAGTCTTGAACCTTAAAAGCAACTCAGCAACAGAATTGGGCCAATGAATACCACCTAGCTATTTACTTATGTCTTCAAAAACCTGTTTAGCATAAACACAAGTAAAAAGCACATGGTCATGAGTTTCAAACTCGTTATATGTACATAATAGTATTGGTGATTAATTTGCACTACATTTCCTATTCTATAATTGCCTATATCTTGAATTGATTGCTTTCCAGCTCAATTCATCAAACAATTAATGAATTATACAACTCCGTAGTCAGAAACCATTTATAAGTTCTTATGAGGACTCATCATTAGTGATTATAATTTCAACTTAATTTGTACCGTAAATGTTTTTCATTAATAGAAACCACATATATAAACTATATATTTTGCAACTTTTCATTATGTAGTGTATGGAGGATATAGTCTTATAATACGTGTAATGATAATAATCCTAAAATTAACAAAAGAGTTGGATTAGATTGCAGATCCACATTTAATATCAAGAAAATGAAGTCATGTTGCTGCAGAAACATGAAAGTTTACACAGGCTTCTATTTGTATCTTATTTTGAGACTTTCTTTTATTAAAAAACTCATTTAATTAACCAGCAAAAGGCTCACAACAGAGCAAAACAAAATAAAGTCTTAAATGACAACAAGAGGTGCCAACTCCTCAAAGCAAAAATAACAAAAACCAGAAAGGTTACTAACTCACTGGCGAAAACAACTATTATTTGGTTCATGATAATTAAAAATGTGAAAAGGAAACCACTTATTAAAAAACATAATAATAGCATCAAACAAAAATCAAAACAGGAACAATCTATAAGCATTAGTCCATCTTCTTATTTTCTTCTCCACTTTGATGTACCACTTTATTGAATATCATGAGTTCCATAAGGTGCTCCCCACCAATTTCTCATTGTCTCTGTATCATCTTTTTCCTTTCTTTCTTCCGCTACATATGTTGCATCAAATTTGTGCTGGTCTACATCAGTTGTTTGAGGTGTTGCTTTTTTTCTTTGATTAGCATCTTCCCAACACTTTATATTTTCATCAAACACAAATTCCTCATCTGAAACCCCATTATGTTCATTATCTTCCCAAACATTGCAGTCTTCATATGCACCTTCACCATTGGATATGTCCAAATCAGAATTATTTATATTCTCTTCTCTATTTTTCTTGCAGGTTGTTTTGTTGTGGCCATACATTCCACATTTGGTGCATTTTCTTTTCCTCACTTGCCTCGAGGTACCAGCCACTTTTCCGGTCCCTTTATTTTTGCTAACTCGGGGGTTGTTCAAATCATATTCCATGTTCTTGTCACATTGACTTGGCTCTTCGTATCCATCTTCTTCTAATGAAATTTTTTGTAGCCTATACATTAATTGCTCAAGTTCCTTCTTTGCCAAATTCAAAAGATTGTCACTCGTACAAGCAAGGAAAGAAATTTGGTAAAGCTGGGTTGAAATATTACCAAAACGAATTTTGTCTTTACGACATGTGAAGCTGCATCGGGTAGAACTTTCGTTTGGTATTTCTTGTACCTCTCGTGCATGTATTGTCCATTGTGTAATGACCAAAGACTTTGGAATTGAAGTCACTTTGAATTTTTTCATGACACAGAATATATGTCGGCATGGGATGCCATAGGTCGGGAAATATTGACATTCACAACCTATAGAACCAGTTGACAAGTCTAGATATACTGTTCTATGCAGCGTGTCAAAAAGAGGTGTTTTTGTCAATCGAACGACCACCATATCATCTTTTTTTGTTGAAGAATCTACCATGTACCTTGCTTCTTTTTCTATTTGAGCACGAACTCGGAAAAACATATTTCTTGTGTACAATTTTGCTGCCTCCTCCTCGATATGTGTCATGTTTGTCTGCTGAAGCAACGGCATAGTATTCATCGTGTCATAGTCATCCTTGGCATCTCGAGTTCTTAGCAATGACATTCCCACATCAATAGCACGAACAAATTCATACATTTTCATCTTCTCATTCACTCTCTTTTTAAGTAGAGCATGCATGCCCTCACACCTTTGTGTTGTTGTCATTCCAGCAAAGAAATTACCTCTCAGGTATGCCTCTGCCCATTGCTCTTTTCTATCGGTCATCCACTTTGCCCACTCGTTTTTTTGGAGCCCATATTCTTCAATCAAATCTATCCATAAAGTTTCAAACTCATCAACAGAGTAATAGTTAAAGAATAATTTATTGAGCTTCCTTAAAAACTCTGGATCCTTCACAGCTATCGCAACCTTCTTGTGGATGTGCCAATAACATAATCTATGAACAACTTCAGGCATGGTTACATTGATTGCAAGTCTTATTGCTGGATCACCATCTGTGATGACCGTCTTTGGTGTAACCCCTCCCATGCAGTCTATAAATGTTTTTGTTGCCCATAGTTGAGTTACAAGAAAGATGAAAACAGAGAGAGAGAAGCAAGAAGAGAAAGGAATTCTTTATTCAATGTATGTACTGTTATGATACAAGAGTTGGTATTTACACAGAAGTAATAATAACAGAAAACACACTAACTAACTGTACAACAGTATAACTGTTATTAACTAACTATAACAGCCCTTAACTAACTTCCTAACCGTATGGACTCTGTATCTCAACATCCCCCCTCAAACTGCACTGGGATTGGCCCAGTGACAGTTTGTTACATAAAAAGTTGAACTTAGGAAGAGTTAAGGGTTTGGTGAAGATGTCAGCAGGCTGCTCTTCAGTGGGAATATAGCAGACAGTAAGTTTGCCTTCAGTGACCAACTCTCGAACATAGTGTACATCAACCTCAATGTGCTTTGTTCGGGAATGAAAAACTGGATTAGAGGCTAGTTGTTGAGCTCCTTGATTATCACACCATATAACTGGTGTTCTTGCTGGTTTTATGCCTAATTCATTTAGCACAGAAATGATCCATACAACCTCTGTTGCAGTGGTAGATAGTGATCGATATTCAGATTCGGTGCTAGATCGAGCCACTGATTTTTGCTTTTGGACCCCCATGAGATTAGATTTCCTCCAAGCTTTACACAGTAACCTGTTGTCGATTTTCTATCATCCAAATTGCATGCCCAATCCGCATCTGAAAAGGCCTCTAAAGTAAGACATGTTGCCGGTTTGAAGATGAGTCCCATGTTAAGTGTGCCTTTAATGTATCGAAGGACCCTTTTGCATGCATTCCATTGGGCAACAGTTGGCTGTTGCATGAATTGACTCAGTTTATTGACTGAGAAGGCAAGATCAGGTCGAGTCATGGTTAAATATTGTAGGGAGCCAATGGTACTCCTGTATAGAGTAGGATCTTCGAACAAGGGACTGTCAGCAGTGTATAATTTGTATCCTGGGGTTGCTGGTGTAATGCATGATTTGGAGGTGTCCATGTTGGTTCTTTTGAGGATATCCAATGCATATTGTGATTGTGACAAAGAGATGATGTTGCCGGTTCTTTGAGCTTGAAATCCCAGAAAATAACTCAATGACCCGAGTGTTTTGAGAGCAAATTTGGCTTGTAGATCAGTAATAACTTTGTTGACAGCTTTAGAATTGGCACCAGTGATGAGAATATCATCAACGTACACTAAAACAAGTAAGGGACTGCCATTGGAAGTGCTGAAAAACAAACTGCTATCTGATACAGAATTGGTGAATCCCCAAGCTAATAATGCACTTTTGAGCTTCTCATACCAAGCTCTAGGTGCTTGTTTTAAGCCATACAAGGCTTTCTTTAATTGACACACATATGTAGGATAGTTGGGATCTTCAAACCCTTGTGGTTGCTGCATGTAAACCACTTCTTCTAAGTCACCATTTAGAAAGGCATTGTTTATGTCTATTTGTTGTATGTCCCAACCATAGGTTGCTGCAAGTGTAAACATGATGCGAATGGTACTAGCTTTAACAACCGGGCTAAAGGTATCAAAATAATCAACACCAGCAGTTTGTTGAAAGCCCTTTGCCACTAGCCGAGCCTTTAGCCTTTCTACAGTTCCATCAGCTCTTAGTTTGATTCGATACACCCATTTATTGTCTATTACATGCATGCCATGATGGTAGGGAACTAGAACCCAAGTATTATTTTTCTTTAGAGCATAGTATTCTTCCCCCATGGCTTTATTCCATAAGGGATTGTTTAATGCCATTTTTAAAGAAGTAGGTTCTTTGAGATAACATTAATAGTCATTTAACTCAGCTGCAAGAGCTTTTGGTTTAAAGATGCCAGACTTGGATCTTGTGGTCATAGGGTGTATTGATGTGTTTCTTGAGTCATGTTGGGCATTGGTAGTGATGGAAACGGGCAAGGCAGGTTGAGTGGGAATATTGGGGTCAATTCTTGGTGATGCAGGTGGCTGTAGAGGAATGTTTACAGCAGTGGTGACATCAGTATGGTGAGAGAGAGGGATTGGCTCGGTTCTTGGTGGTGCAGGTTGTTGCACAGATTGTGTAACTGGTGGTGTGATATTGGGATTGAGGAGAGGCACATTGGATGGTAGAGGGAGATACTGAACAGTAGGAGTAGATGAGACAGACTTGGAATTGGAAGAAAACAGTTGGGAATACGGAAAACATGTCTCATCAAAGGTGACACTTCGGGCAATATAAATTCGACCCGAGGAATGTAGACATTGATACCCTTTGTGTTGAGGACTGTAGCCCAAGAATACACACATGGAAGTTCTGAAATGAAACTTGTGTTTGTTGTAAGGACGTAATAGAGGAAAACATGCACACCCAAATGTTTTTAAAAAGGAATAATCGGGTTTGGAGTGGAACATATTTTCATAAGGAGAGATGTATTGATTCTTTTGGATAGGAAGTCTATTAATGAGATAGGTAGAGGAGACAAAGGCATCCCACCAAAATGATAAAGGCAAATTTGCTTGTGCAAGCAAAGTAAGGCCCATATCGGTGATGTGCCTATGTTTCCTTTCTACTCTTCCTTGTTGTTGGTGTGTATGTGGGCAAGGGTGTCTAAAAATGATGCCTAAGCTATAAAGAATAGGCTTGAGAGGTCTATATTCCCCATCCCAGTCAGCTTGGACTGATTTGATTTTGGTGTTGAATTGCCGCTCAACATAGTTGTTAAAGTGTGTGAAAACACTTGCGGTTTCAGACTTTGCAGTAAGAGGAAAAATCCATGAGAATTTGGTAAAATCATCAATGAAACAGATGTAATACTTAAATCCTTCAGGTGAAGGATGGGGTGAGGGTCCCCACAGATCAGTGTGAACTATTTCAAAGGGTGCATGGGTTCTATTTTGTGATGAGGGAAATGAAAATCGGTGAAGTTTGCCATATTGACATGCATGACAGAGAGGCATTTCAGCACTAGTAATATTGAGAAAATGGAGAACTTTATTGAGAACTTGTTGATTGGGGTGGCCAAGTCTATTGTGCCACAATGATACAAGTTTAGAAACTTTATTACAAGAATTGGGAACACTTGTAGTAGTAGAATTTTTATTACAAGATGAAGTAGAGACAGCATGTGCTTGACAGAAAGAAGCATTTCTTGCAGCAGCAGGGGCTGGGAGATGCTGGTTGGACTGTGGAGTCTTGTGAGTAAACTTGGGTGCTATTTGGTAGAGGCCATCTTTAAGGGCACCCTAAAGAAGAGGGATCTTCGATTGATTGTCCTTGACAAAACACAAATCAGGAGTGAATTCAACAGTGACATTGTTGTCACGAGTAAATTTGGAAATACTAATCAAATTTTTTGTTATGGCTGGAACATGAAGAATGTTTTTAAGATAAAGAGACTTTCTTGCAGCAAGAGTGCTATGACCAATGTTATTTATAGAGAGTGAGGAACCATTACCTACAACAATTTTCTCTTTGCCTTTATAGGAGCTTTGATGATGAAGGTTGTTGTTATCTTGGGTGACATGATGAGAGGCTCCACTATCAAGAAACCAGGATTCATCTGTGTTAGAAGTTGTTGCAGCAACATGTGCTTGAGGGTGGTTGGGGGCAGAGGGTGCATCATTGTCATCAGGACCATTGTAGGAGATATCAAATCGTCTGTAACATTTCTGAACTGTGTGACCAATTCGTCCACAGAGTTGGCATGTAGGGCGATTATTGTTGTAAGAACCTCGGCCACCATTGTTGTTTGATCGACCACCAGGAGGGCCTCTTCCTCGACCTCGAAACTGGTTTGTGTTGCCACGGCCATTAGTGTTGGGAGGGCTTGATTGGTTTCTTCGATACTGGGCATAATTTGCCGTGGCACCATTTAAATCAATGGTGGTATGGGTTTGATTTGCTTCGATGCGAATTTCCTGGCTTTGGAGCATAAACTGGACTTCAGCAAGGGTGAGATTTTCTCTTGAAGTCAAATTAACAACCACTGCTTCGTACTCGGTTCCCAAACCAGCAAGAACATAGAGTATTAATTGTTCATCTGAAATTTGATTTCCTGCAGCTCGAAGACCGTCTGCCAGATTTTTCATCTTCAACAGGTATTCATCAATGGCCAGCGATCCTTTCTTGGTGGATTGAAGTTGATTCATGAGATTAATTTGTCGTGCTTGCGATGCAGTGCCAAACAATTGCTCAAGAGTAGTCCAAATTTCAGAGGAGGTAGCACAATTTACCACATGCCCAATCATAGATTCAGATATGGTTGACATTAGCCAGGAAAGAAGAAATTGATCAAGACGCATCCAACGATTGAATTCAGGATTACTCACCATTGTTGTGGATTCTGGAGGTTGACGAATCCTAGCTTGAGGCCGATTTTGATTTAGCAGAATTCCTTCAAGATCATGTGCCCGTATTGCTGGAAGCACTTGTGATCTCCAAAAAAAATAGTTGCTTCGATTTAGTCGTAATGGAGGAACAAACATTGTTGTAGGAACGATTGACTGATGAGCTGCTTCACCGGAGGAGGTCGCCATGGAAGTACACCTTCAGCTCTGGTACCAAGTTGAGTTGCAAGAAAGATGAAAACAGAGAGAGAGAAGCAAGAAGAGAAAGGAATTCTTTATTCAATGTATGTACTGTTATGATACAAGAGTTGGTATTTATACAGAAGTAATAATAACAGAAAACACACTAACTAACTGTACAACAGTATAACTGTTATTAACTAACTATAACAGCCCTTAACTAACTTCCTAACTGTATGGACTCTGTATCTCAACACCCATGTATATGTATCTGAGGACTCGTCAGATAGCAAAGCGAACCCAAAAATCGTTGACCTGAAATGATTATTGACCCCTAACCAAACCAGAAGTGGCTTCCCATAGGCGTTTGTCTTGTACGTGGAATCAAAGGCAACTGAATGGCCAAACAAATGGTAGTCTTCTCAAGATTTTGAGTCAGCCCACATCACATTCAATAGGCGGTTATTGGCATCATAGCTAAATCTACAAAAACAATCTACATCATGATCTGCCTTATGTTGGAAATAGCCGATAGCCCTTGCTGCATCAGCATTTTTTAAGTGCACTGATTCATTCTTTGCAACTCAATTATACAAATCTTTAGGTAGGAAAGACAGTTTCCCATAACCCCCAACTAATTCTGCCATATAAGAGTAAATTTGGCATGTTTTTATCCCTGCACTTTTCATACAAGTGGCATCCATTAACATCCCATCCGGTATAATTCGGTTCGAGCGAATGAATTGTCGAGCCCGGCAATGACCAAGGGGTGGGAGTGTGTTGAACGAAATTCCTTGCAATACCATTTCCCGTCCTGCTTTCTCAAGGAAACTCTAAATAGAAACTTGCAACCTACCCTAGTAATAGCCCTCGACTCTCTTTTGCGGTTCAAGTTTTTAATCCATTTCATTCACGATGTCCTTTCCTTAGACTGAAACCGATCATGTTTGAGTATTGGTGGATAAAGAACTCTGCATCTTCAAATGTCAAGAACTGTTTTCCTACCAAGTCCTCCCGAACAAGTTCAATTGGGTCCTTGAAGATTTCTAACTTTTCAGCAGCTATAATCCACTTGTCCTCAGTTTGTTCTGCAAAGTAATTATTGCTAACTTGTTCTTCATTGAAATCACTCATTGTTTTTTTTGCAGTAATCTGAATTACGATTCAAATCCTCTACTTCTATCATTATATATCATAGAAGGAATTTGTTCTGCAAAGTACCTGTGCACATCATGATAGTATTAATAGATCGTCAGCACTGCATGAAAAGGAATAGATATTTAAGAAATTATAATAGTGATCAGATTCAGGGCATATATACAAAAATAATTTAAGACTTCAGAGTTTCTCCTTATTTTTTTGTGCTACAGGAATATGTTTGGCTACCAACATTATTAAGCTACATGATTAAAAAGAGACCTGGTACTTCAAGAAAGTTATTGGTTTATATAATTATTGAATTCACTATTCGGAAAAAGAAGACACGAGGGAACTCAACAAAAAGTTAAGGAATGTTTGGTATCTAAATTAAGGTACATTTTCCCATATAGAAAGGGGCTTACAAGTTGATGTTCCAAATTTTGATAATGTCATGGATGAGGAAAATTCAATAAATGCTTAAAGTAAGATTATTATCTCTTTCCTGATATCATTATATTTTCCATACAAATACAACTAAAAACTGAACAGTGCAAGCTCATCTCACTACAAGTACAAACAATCTTGTGGTGTTTTTATTACTACATCCAACTCTCCAAGTCCAATTCCAGCTGAAATTCATTCTAAATGAAAATAAAGTCAGAGCTCCAATTAATAAAAGCTTAGTTTCTATCAAACAGAATTCCCCATCTACTTAGAATGACATGTATTCTAGGATTAAACTTTTTTTAATCGTCTCCATATGCCACCTTTTATGGCCAAATCATATCTTATATGCAATATACTTTATCACAAAAACAAAAAAATTCAAGCCATCATTGATTTATTATTGGGTTCCATAGACAGAACAGAACAAAAGTCAACTGGGCATTTACTTCATCACCCAGAACAAAAGATCAAGTGTTCTTTTCCCTTGAAACTGATAAGCCACCAGGTTCAGTAGGAGTTTAGGCTTAGTTGTTAACTCTCTTCATTTTTTATTAGAAACTGATGTGTATTAGTGGTTGAGTTATATTACTCTTAGAAGCTGATGTGGCAATTATTTTAGAATACTTTAGAGTATATAAGGGGAGGAGGTCTCCTAGAAAGGGCATGAAGAAAATTGGTAAGAGTTGAGACTCATTGTGGAGAGCCCCAATCCTCTCTGAACATTGGAATAGGAGTGAGAGAGCAAGCCTCTCAAAAGCTTCTGATTTTGTAATTTTTTTCCATCCATTCAATAAAGTTTCAGTGAGGAATTTCAGCTAATCTAATCTATTGTGTAATTGCAGAAGTTGATTCTAACCAACAAAGAACTCACCAATTTGGTGTGCTGAGCTGCGGACAATGGCACTAAGGAAATCTGTGGAAACTAGAGTAACTTTGAAAAGTGACGCAACTAAAAACATAATATAATCACTTAGTAGCAATAAGAGATTGCTTTTAATCCAGACACCACCAAAGTCTTGGATTTCAAAGGGAAAACAGAGGAAAAGCATACAAGTAGCAAAAAGTTATTGAAAAAAATCTGAATCCAATGTTTTCAATATAGAAAAATACTTTCATTCAAATTATTGGGACCGATCTTACACACTACATAATGACCTTAGGCCTACATAATGACCTTAGGCGCATTTGTCACTTGGAAAACTAACACAAACTTCGTACTACTGGTCGAGGACATAAAACAATATAAAGTGAACAAGATAAACTAAATGGACTCTTCCCAATTGCGCATAAAAATAAAAACTCAAAAAAATTATCTATTTAACAGACAATCACAGAAAACAAGGTGGTCTCTGAAAAATTAAGGAATATCTATTTAACAAATAATGATCTTTGACTCTAAAGATAATTAACTCTTCTATAAAATGATCTACTCAGAAGGTTTTCCACGACAAACCTGCCAAAACTTCAAGATAAATCCCCATTCCGTCTCAGCTACAACAACCAAAGCAGCAATCAAAACAGCGTA
Source organism: Cannabis sativa (assembly GCF_029168945.1). Classification (NCBI taxonomy): domain Eukaryota; kingdom Viridiplantae; phylum Streptophyta; class Magnoliopsida; order Rosales; family Cannabaceae; genus Cannabis; species Cannabis sativa. The sequence continues at coordinate 48,810,141 of NC_083601.1, forward strand.
ACACCGAAATATTCCATCGAAAATCTATGATTCACCTCATCACAAGAAGCAACAATCAGAAATATCAACAATTGAACATAGAGATACACAAAACAATATAACAATAACTAAAGGGGTGAGAATGAGATAACATATGCACAGAAAACAGAGTTGGGTGGGTGAGAGAGTATATAATCAGTCATTGAATTTAGATTACGAACTGAAGCATATTATATTCCTGAAACATTATTATATATCTCAAAAAACTATTTTAACTTCTCTCCTAGATGTTTGGGAGAAGCATATTTCTTAAGCACCGTAATAGGAAACAGTTACTTGTTTCACAATGAAGGTGAAACACTTCACGAGCAAATGGGTAGAAGTTTTTTAATTTATTTATTTTTTAAAAAAATATACATAATGACAAAGAGGAAGATATTATAATAAAAAAAAATCATATTTGTTTTGGCATTTAGGATAATTTTTTAGTCCAAATTTTTTATAGTTGTGTACATTGTAGTTATTTAAAACCTCTTGTAAAATATTAAAAAATTAAAAAACAAATTAACACACTGAAACAGGGTTCAAACAGTCTGTTATACCCGTGACACTTTCATTTTATACACCTGTGTAATAGACTATTTAAAAAAAAAATTAATGGATCACTTGGATTTTTATATGCTTGGTAGACTCTTCTATCTTTTTCGGCATTTTAAAAAAATAGTCCATTTTTTTCATTATCACATACATCGTTAAACATTATAATTACTCTAAATTATACTCATTTTCAATTAATGTTGCTGCTATAAGAAAGCAATATGAAAATATATATTTTTCAAAAGAAAAGAAACAAGTAAAAAACCTTAAAAGAATCCGTAAAAAATATAAAAAAAAAAAATTGTAACAATATAAATATATATATATATGATTATAAGTAAATTGTTTAAATTTTCTTTCAAAATTTTAGTATTGCACTAGCTACTCATTTAATATAGATTCGTTTACCAAAATAAAAATGTTTGCCCTTTATTTAGTTTCTTTGTACGATAATAATATTTTATTTTTTTTAAAAAAAAAATATATTGTTTTATTATTCTTAACTTTGTTCGAATACATTTGATTAATTTTCATTTAGTACTTTACAGCTAGTCGAATTTTATTCAAAATAATAGCCAAAGAAACAACAACTATTTCCATTGTCTGATGTCCCTATAATTAGAAGAACTTTTCATCAATTAAAATTGAATAAAAATTTTGGCTTTAATAACAAATAAATAAATAGCAATAATTCAAAAACAATAGAACATGTTCACATATTTCACCATTTGTGTAAGCAGCTCTCATAAGTTGTATCACATATATACCACAATCATAATCTACACATTGCTTCTTATGAAATGGCATTAGCATAATACTAAACTTCTCAAACTATTCTCAAACTTCAAACACCTACCAATATGCATGCTAAAAGCATTAGCAAATGCTAAAACCATGTTCACCACCTCCAAATTCAACGAATCCTTCTCCCAATCAATGTAGTAACATTCAGTGATAGATAGTCTTCTCTCTGGTGTGGCCTCGTAGACTACGAGTGTTCGAAAGAACACTGATACCACGTACAATCCCATTGTCTCAATTGATTTTAATTTCTGGTATTTTATTTCTAGTTCTACTGTGTTTCTGCAAAATTATGTTCTGCGGTGACAGAATTGTATTCTGTTTCTGCCTACTGTTAAAGTTGAATTATTACTATTATTCTGTAATAATTATTGACATTTGCAAAAACTCAGTTTTTTACTATTAAATGGTTGTTATTAAGTTAGAAATTAAATAAAAATAAATAATAATTAACTTATAACCTAATAGTCACCTAATAATTTTTTGTAATTATATATAAATATATAATTTTATTATACCTATAACTTTAATTTTAAATTATTACACGTAATTATTTAATTTTTTTTATTTAAATATTTAAAAAGTAAAAAGTGAAATAAGTTCAATGTATTTTCCAAAAAAAATGGCTAAATTCCTCCATCCTTTTTTTTTTTCCAATAAGTAGTCATTTACTCAAAAAAACCAAACCAAAGTCAAAAAATAAAGTCCAGCTCTCCTACAATGGTATTTGAATATACACAACTTAGCCTTCAGCTTGAGGCCTTATACTTAGTTCTTCTAGTTGTAAAAAAATAATTTAATATCATTTAAAAATAATCAATTATTTAAAAATTAATTATAAAAGAAGAGAATTCTAATTTGTGTAAAAACAAGTCTAATTTTTATAAAAAAAATAAAATAAAGTTTCATTGTAAATATTATAATTAAATGACTAAACTCTTAAAATAAGGGCATTTTACAATTTTATATACATTATTTTAATTAATTATAAAATATGTGCAAAAAAAAAAAACTTATTACCATTTTCTCATATATTTTATTATTAATAATTTTTAAAACATTAATATAATAAACATAAGGATAAGATATTACAAAACAATATTATAAACATTAATTACATTAATCTATTTATGGTAATTAGTTTAATTATTAATTATTTATATTATTTAATGATTAAAATGTATGGTTTCATGTAATAAGTTTACAAAATGTATAAGTTTTTAAAATAATTTTTTATAGAGGAAGCTGCATCCAATCAAATTGTATGTTTGTGTTTCCCTTGTTCATTCTAGTTGTTTGTGAATATGGGATCTGTGTATAAATTATGCACCATTGGGTCCAATAGTCGGTTCTTATAGTGATTAAGTGGCTGGTTTGGCATCAAAATTAAGCATAGGAGAACCTAAGAGTTCAAATGGTCACGTGTATGGTTTGCTTCCCCGAGGTTTGAAGTTCAAGTCTCTCATGAGTACCTACATAACAACTGCTATAGTCCCGGTCCCAGGGGAAGCATTATTTATTTATAATTATTTTTGTAGATGATTTGTGCTGATTGTAAAACATCCGGGGTTGTTTTGGTAGTAGTTAAGAAAATCACAGGGGAGTAAACTATTATATGCTTTCATATGATTGACAAATGCTGCTAATATGATATTGAAGTGATCAAATAGTCATTTTGTTTCTAAATTTGTTTTAGAGTTACAAGACAAATGCATTGTTGTTATGCAGATGATGGGGGCAGAGTAGCAGTTCAATGGCAATTTTGATATCAACTCCTATGCTTAGCCTCATAGTCACATAATAAAAGAAACTTCTATCAACACAAAAGCAATCCTCACTGCCTACATGACATCAATAGTTATACTTTTCTACTAAAACCTTAAATTATCAAAACAAATTGAAAAAACTCTCATATGGACCGCAATTGAATGCACATATCTCTCCACAGAACATACACCGACACAACATTTACTTTAAAGCTAGTCGCATTTATTCAAAGACGACAATATAATAGCCAAAGAAACAACAACTCTTTCCATTGTCAAGTGCTCCAGTAATTAGAACATATTTTCATCAATTAAAAATAATAATAATGTTGGCTTTAAAAACAAATAAAATAAATAAATAAAAAAATAGAATAATTCAGAAACATACGTGTACACATATTTGACCATTTGTGTAAGCAGCTCTCATAAGTTGTATCACATATATACCACAATCATAATCTACACATTGCTTCTTATGAAATGGCTTTTGCATAATAATGAACTTCTCAAACTTGAAACTCCTACCAAGATGTATGCTAAAAGCATTAGGAAACGCTAAATCCAATATCACAAGCTGCAAAATAGGTTAAGTAATAAAAAAAATGTTAAAGAAACAAACAAGCTGAATTATAACTTCTCCAATTCAATACTCACAAAATCACTGATAATTTCCAATCCTAACGCAGGAGTCACCACACGGAGGTCATCATAAACATATACACTTTCATCAACAATACTAACAATAGCTAATAACCAATGACGCATTGCTAAAAGGGGCATAAATATCTACAGAATACAAATAAATATTAAATGTTAGATTGATTCACTTAAATGGTATGGAAAATATAATAAAAAAAAAGTAAAATCAAAAGAGTACCTTCTCACAAACTGATATATCCCCAACCCATCTTCGCAGATTAGTAGGATCTTTAATTGCACCTTCTTCAAGATAGGGTCTTTGACATAATATTCAAAGATTTATATAACCTCAATCTAAAACCATTTACTATCTATAATTGACTAAGAAAAATTAACACTAACAGAAATACTCGTCGGTATAAACCAAAATTTCATGGAATGTCCTCTTAGCTTAGCCTCATAGTCACACAATAAATCTACTACCATGTTCACCACCTGCAAAATTATTTATCAAACAATAGGTAAGAATAAAATAAAAAATTAAAGCAATACTTTGAGCCAATATTTATTCAACGAACCCTTGTCCCGATCAATGTATTAGCATTCAGTGATAGAAAGTCTTCTCTCCGGCCCACGACTCTTTCACTCAAATATAAAACTTCCCTACAAAAGGAAAACACAAAAATAATTAAAGTAACACAATTATTGTTGACAAATTAAGTTACAAACATAATTCTTAATAAGAGATAATAGTTTTTACTTACCTACAATTCAGTGAGTTGTCAAATATATATTTAGTCACACCTTCTTCGCAAGAAGAAAATGAGGACTCTTCAATAAAACAGGGTGTCGAACAAACTACTAGATACAATGCAGAAATTTTTGAAAACTTACGATGCTCCTCGCTTCTCTCACAAGCCAATTTTACTTTGCCATCCTAATATATATATATTTATATATATAAATTTTAACACATTTACACACACTACTAAAATGTATATTTATACAAGAAAAAGAATAAAATAAAAATAATTACCCACTTACCAATGCAGACAACTCAAACTGAGTAATATCATATAAGTTTAAATCAAATCCAGAACCAACATGAATAGCTACTAACTCTTTCTCTTCCTTAACATATGGATCGGAACATCCATATCCTTGCGCAAATCTCGTTTTATTTGATATTGACTCCTTATCTTTTGTTGATACTAACACCTTAGATTTGAACAACCCCCCTTCCATACAGTCTCCATCATTCGTCTCGAAACAATTCCATTCATCCAACATTGATGATTCCTTTTCAAAAGACACTTTTTTATTCTTCCCACTGTCTTCAAACTGAACATTGTCATCACCAATGCAATACTTTTTACCACAACTAACATTCAAACTATTTTCATCCACCTTATTTACCAATATTTTTTCATCTTTCACATTAGGTATAATCGAAACATCAAGATCACTACTGCTAAATCCTACAATATCTTCTACCAATTTCAAAAATTTGCCATTTTCCGTAGAAGGTTCCATATGACTACATAATTTCGAGTTCACCGAATCTTCAAATAATGCAACTGATGTTCTCAATAACACATCATCAGACTTGCAACAATCTTCATGAAAACGATAAAGATTATAGGCACAACACATCTTTGACTTTATAAGTGACACCTTTTGACGTAACTCTTCAACTTTGCAACTCTGCTCAGAAAAACCTTTTATCAAATCTAACAATTTCTTATTATCCATCTCGACCTACACACAACTGTGACACCAAAGAATAAATTTTAAAAACAACATGACAACCAAAAAAATTATTAGTCAACACAACCAAAGAAGAATTAACATAAAAATGTCAATTATTTAGTTAAATAATTTCTTATTGGAATATAGATTGTTTTTTTTCTCTTGAACATAACTTTATTAAATTCTAAATTCTAATAGAAATATCCCCAAAATAAAAAAAAAAAATATTCAAAGTGTTATATGGCTTAATATGCAATATATAAATATCTGTAAACATTATTGTGGACCAAAAATATTTTCTTATCTCACACTTAACTTCAATATGTTGAATTTTTATATTAGTCTTTTTTTTCATGTGGAATCTACTTTTACTTAATCATCATATTAACGGTATATATTCGTAGTTCGTACATTTATGGACCAAAATCTGGGATCAAAAAACAGAACTAATGGCAACAGTAAATCTTACGCTTATTTTTTCAGTATTACACATCAAAACATCAGTATTTCTCTGCCACAGGTCTAGATGGAAAAAGCCTCAAAAGAAAAGCCGAACACTAAACTATTATTCAATTCTTTTAATTTTATTTTTATTTCTTTCTTTCATGATATATAATATAACATACAAATACTATACTTAGAGTAATATGAATATACCCCAACAATTCTATAGTCAAATAAATATATAGAAAAAACTTAAATAAACTTTCCCAAGTTTTTTTTTCTCTTTTTCTCATGATATACCATAGCAAATAAAAACAATATACCACTCTATTTATTTATTAATACATCATAGCGCATAATAAAGATATACCGTACAACATAAAAAAAAATACTAAAAACTTAAATTAATATTTAAAAGTTTTTTTTTCTTTCTATCCTTCACGATATACCATATCACATACAAACGATATACCTTAGACCAATATGCATATACCATAAACTTAAACTATTATACTATTAAATGATTTTTTTCCACGATATACAATAACATATAAAAACTATATTCTGCAATCATAAGCATAAATACCATAGTGAAAAATTAATATACCACCAGTATAGTGGAAAAAATATATATACCAAAAACTTAATTTAATATTCCACATGTTTTTTTTTTCTTTTTCTTTCCTTCATGATATACTAATGAACTTAAAGACAATATTTCCTAGTGAAATATAACTTTACCTCAAACTTAAACTAATATTCCACATTTTTTAATTTCCGTCTTTCGTTCATTGTATACCATAGCACATTAAAATAATATACCACAATCTTAAACTAATATACTACCTTTCAGTTTTTTTTAATATACTATTGCACATAAAAACAATATACTGTTGTGCAAAATAACTATACAAAAAATTTAATTATTCAAGGTTATAATTGTAATTTTATCATCAAATTTTTCAGTGAATAAACATTTTGTTAATTTTTTTATAAAAAAGGACATTTATTTATTTTTTTTTTTTTTAGATGAGGGACATTCATTAATTTAATTGTGTTAAATTTAGGGTCACTTTGCATCTTGACCCAAAAATTTTTAAAATGACAAAAAACTATTTTTTATTCTCACTTTTAAAAACACAATTTTAAAAAATAGGGTTCAACTTTTCTTGAACACAAATCCGAACTCAGTAACTCTTTTTGAGGGTATTTACCCTAAAAAGAAATGTCAAATGCCAATACAAATTACACCCAACTCGTTGAGAACATAACATTCATTTCCAACACAGCTGCTTGATTGAGCCAGACCCAGATCTCTGCCATTGAAATACCTCAATTCTAAGAAGCAAGGTCATGTCCGGGGAGAGACCTAGAAGAGGTGTTCTGCCTCCGGCTCAAGAGGTAATCTATCTTCTTCCATTTATTCTTTTTACCTCTTGGTTTTGGTTTTCCCGAGAAACCATTCTCTCTATTTTGTGTTTGTTTACCTGAAAAGTGATTGGAAGCGAAAAAGAGGGGTGGAGGGGTCTTGTGGGTGTTTGTTATTTGGATCCAAATAGTTGAATTTTGAAGCATTATTCGTTATTTGTTCTATGAAAAATTGATCACCTAATCGTTTTGTACTGGTGCATGGTCCTTTTGGAAAATGTCAAATCTCGGTTGATTAAACTCTCATCAGCATCGATTTGTTTCTGTATTAGAATATTCCTATTTTGCTTCTGATTTCAATTTCACGTACAAACTTAGATGCATAATTTTGTTGAATGTTGAAAATTTGGTTAGTAATAGTTGATGGAAAGGAGTTCTTATTGAAATTTGGTGCAGTTGAACTGTTTTTTTGTTCGTGTGGTCTTAATTTATTAGCTAAGTTGTATGTTCTTTCAACAACAAAAAAAAAAAAAAGCTAAGTTGAATGAGTAATTCCAATCTGTTTTTTTTTTCGATTTAAAATGCAGAATATTGAGAAATTAAAGAAAGTTGTTGAAGAGGGTAACTACTATGGAGCTCAACAGATGTACAAGTCTATAAGTGCAAGGTGCGGACATTCTCTTATGTTCAACATATATAATATCAATTTATACACACATATATATATTAGAACCTTAGATAATACACTTGACCAAGTAAATTCTATTCTAATGGAGAGATTATAACTAAATAAGGCTCTACTGTTTATATATAAACATATTAGACGGCAGCAACATCCAATGCACGTTTAGCATTTTTTCATGCTTATTAATATAAGCTAACAATTTATCTAAATCTGATTTAAGACAAAAAATTTCATGCTGACAAGATGAAGATTTCTACTCATGAATAGCCAAGCACTAATTTATACTATCTTACAATTTCGTAGCTTCAAAATGGTTTAAATGTTAATGTAATACTAGTACTAAAATCACATGTTGAAACCAAATAATCTCTTAAGATTCCGTGTGTGTTGCCCTCCAAAAACTATTGTTCTTCGAAATAATATCAAGGTATTCTTACAAGTTTGTTACAGATGTATCTCATCCATCTACTGGTCTTGTACCTTCCACGTTAGTAGATTAATCATTGCAAGACATAGGATGAGATAGAAGACCATATCTAGAGCCAAAACCAATGTGCCTTTCCCAACCCGCATAACTCATATATCAGAAACTTTGGAAAAATTAGCATAACTCAATAATCTTAGTTAAGTAATTTACCTAACAACGAGCATGGCATCCAGACTAATTTGTATTATAGTTAACAAAATAAACTTTTTTAAGCTTCTTCGTTAAGTAACAGAAAATTAAGATAACAAGTGTTAAACCAACAAATTCTTTACACCACATAGGCCCTTTTTATATATAAGGATAAGGAGATAAGGGAATATATATGTATGGATGAGTTTTTTTAGTGGTTACATTTTGTAACTATAGTCTATAGGTGATTAGCAACAAACTTATGGAAATTATTGCACACTTTATTCATAAAACATAACCCAAGGTGATTTGTAGTAATTAGCTATAGTTTTCAACCATGACTTTTGGCGTTCAATATGTCGTGGGGGATACCTTACAATTTAGAATTTTCTCTCTCAAATATTGTAGGGTGCAAGGGGAGAATCCGATGTATATGTTTGTACATGTATATATGTGTGTATATTATTTATTATACATGTGTGTTAAGTGTATAAGTAAAGAGATCATCTTAAAAAGTTCAGTCAATTGCTTTCTTCTTTTCCTTATTTGGTGAGACTCTAATAACATTGAAAATTTCGCCCGTAGAGAAAGAGCAGCTGAAGATTGCGATAACTGGTGAAAGCACCGAGAAACACACAAATTTGATTTCGTAATCGCAGTCCTTACTCCAACAGACTCAAGTAATTGCCGAGAATGAAGTTTCGTAGTAGAATCTAAGGTTATTTCGCTTCGAAAAAAGATGAGACCTTGAATCCTGAAGAATACTTTGATGACAGCATGGCTTGTGATATCCACGTTCAGTCAAATGTAGAACAAGCAAGGGAAATAGATAGACAAGTGAAGGATAGTGATCAGGTTTATTCTGATGGAGGACATGAAAAGGCTTTAGATTTCAACACTGAAGTTTCAGGTGCCGCTGAGCACCTTAAGCCTATAGAGAACTTGGAACAGACTGAGACTTGTGATGTTTCTCCGATTTGTGTTAGTACTGTACAGGAGATAGAAACTGAACATGGAGGGCAGCAAATAGAATTTGAAAAGCAAGAGGAAATGCCTAAGAAAATGGGTGGTGTAAATGAAAATGATGGTCATGCATGGGCAGATGTGACATTCTCATGTGAGCCCAGTGAATTAATACATGTTGAAGGTACAACACCTGGTGACAATGCTCCTAACCCTGTTGATAAAGTCGTGCTGTCTCCACCAGATCATGACAGGAACTCACCTACTCAAACAGTATGTCGCTCAGAAATGGACAACCAAACCACTAAGAACGTGGACATTGCTCCAATGGACACCAATGAAGTTTTGATTTCAGCTAGTGAAGCTTTGGGCCAGTCAGATGATAATCAAAACTTGAGTAATGAAGAGTGCTTACAGGAGGGTGTAGCCACTGATTATAGTATTTCTGATGGAAATTTCGCAGATGAGGAAGGTGTTAAAGAGCAAGTTACTCCTGTTGAGTTTAGTTTACATGGAGAGAAAGACTTGACAGTGGTCAAAGAAATTACTGATAGTAAACAGCCAAACAACAGCGAAGAGAAAATCATTAATGAGAAATCTCTGGAGCCAGAGAATTCGTTAGTGAATCAACAAAGTTGTGACTTACCACCAGAAGATGAAGATGTATTTTCTGTAACCGACTTAGTTTGGGGTAAAGTAAAGAGCCATCCATGGTGGCCTGGACAGATATTTGATTTTACTGATGCATCAGAGAAGGCAATGAAGCATCATAAAAAGGATTGCTTCTTGGTTGCCTATTTTGGGGATAGAACATTTGCGTGGAATGAAGCTTCATCTTTAAAGCCCTTTCGGTCTCATTTCTCACAGATGGAGAAGCAGGGCAATGCAGATTCATTCCAGAAGGCTGTCAATTGTGCTTTAGTAGAAATTTCGAGGCGAGTACAATTAGGCTTAGCCTGTTCTTGTATACCAAAAGATTTACACGACAACATTCAATTCCAGGTCGTTGAAAATGCAGGGATCCGGCCAGAATCAAGTATAAGAGGTGTGGATGAATCTGCTAGTGTTAATTCCTTCCAATCTGACAAGTTGCTTGAATACCTAGGAGCATTAGCACAGTCTCAATCAGGTGGGAATGACCGATTGGAACTTGTAATAGCGAAGGCTCAGTTGTTAGCCTTTTTCCGTTTGAAGGGGTTTTGTAGCTTACCTGAATTTCATTGTTGTGGAGGATTGGTTGAGAATAACACCGTTGGCTCCCGATTTCAGGATAGTTTACATCCTGATGATATGACTGAGGATGCAAGTTCTCTTTCTAAAGATGACGAACGAGCTTCCTCTAGCCAGGAGAGGTCGAAATTACTTAGTTCTTCTCATAAACGGAAACATAATCTTAGAGACGGCGTTTATCCTAAATTAAAAGAGAAAAGCTTATCAGAGTTGATGGTTGGTGCCATAGATTTTTCAGATGACGATTATCAGTCTGGTAAGAGGAGAAAGGGTGTAGATTACCATGCTGAGGACTTGGCAGCTCAAGATGGAAGGAAAACTGTTTCTGTTGCAAAAGCTTCTAATTCCACTTTTCCAAAGCAGTCATTTAAGATTGGTGAATGTATCCGTAGAGTTGCTAGCCAGATGACTGCTAGCCGTACGACTCCCGGCCAGATGACTCGCAGTACTCCTACCGTGAAGCTTCGAGAGGGTGAAGCTAGATGGAAGCAGTGACAGACACAGGGATGGTTATGAAATTTCCTTTCGTAGCTCGAGGATGTCTGTAGAGGAAGGACAAGTGATGCAGGAAGGGCAGCTGATGCAGGAAGGGCAGCTGATGCAGGAAGGGCAGCTGAACCAGCAGAGTACTCTTCACTAGATGAATTACTGTCTCAACTTCAGTCTGTTGCACAAGATCCCTTGAAGGAATTCAATCTTTCAAGTGTTATTATTAACTTCTTCACTGACTTAAGGAATTCAGTAGTGATTACAGGCCAGTATTTTGGGAGTGAGCATGTGTCAATTGACAAAGTCACTGGTAAAAGGAAGAAAGGGTCTCCTGAAACTTTTGAATTTGATGATATGAATGACACCTATTGGACAGACAGAGTCATTCAAAATGGTTCAGAAGAGCAACCTCTCCGTAGAGGCAGGAAAAAAGATAATCAACTTGCTGCTACACAGTCAGAAAAACCTCCTCAAGAAGGCCGTAGAACATATTCTAGGAAGCGATACTCTAATGGTGAGCTTGGCTTGACACCAGAGAGACCTGCTGGCTACGTTGGCGAGAACGCACCAGCAGAACTCATAATGAACTTCTCTGAGGTAAAATCTATGCCATCAGAAAGTAACCTGAACAAAATGTTTAGGAGATTTGGACCACTCAAAGAAATGGAGACAGAAGTTGATAGGGAAAGCAGTCGTGCTAGGGTAGTTTTTAAGAAGTCTTCGGACGCAGAAGTTGCTTGCAGCAGTGCTGAAAAATTTCACATCTTTGGCTCAACACTTGTAAATTACCAGTTGAGCTATACTCCAACTCTCCCTTGTAAAGCATCTCCGGTTGTTATTACAACTCAGGATCATGAAATGCAACTTGATCTCTCTGCCCATGACCATGAGATGCAGCTTGATCTGTCCACCCACGAACATGAAATGCAACTTGATCTGTCCACCCATGACCATGAGATGCAACTAGACCTCTCCAGTCTGTCAAGTTTTGAGGTTAATTTGGTTTAGGAATTTCAGGTATGCATCATATACTAAATATATTTAGTTGTCTTTTGCAGCTCTTAAACTTATATTAAATTTCTCCTTACATTGATGGAAGGAGTAATTACTATGAAACTTTAAAGTATATTGCTAGTTGGAAAACACTTATAAGGTGAACCATGAGATGAATTTTCGTTATTGTTTCTGGTTATAATGTCTCTTCAGTTCTGCTGTTGGGTATAGAGAAGAGAATGTCTAATTAATTTTGTTCACACACACACAACACATCTGTGAGAGTTGGGATTATTGTAAATAGAAAAAGGATAAAGACTGTTGAATTGCTAATAAAATGTTGGCATGTGTGGTAATGTTGATAAAGAGTTATTGGTAGATATAGAGGAATATAGATTGCCTATGCTCTTGCCATGATTTTCTCCAACTTGATTTTCTCATATACTTTTTACTATTCTGTGCATTATCACATTTAACTTGAGAAAATCCTTGTCTATTACAGGAAAAGGTTTTAGAAATCTGGCTGCAATGTTCTCACCTGGGCTGCCAAAAGGAGGTATAGGTGACCGAAATGTTAACCAGGTTATGAGATATTCACTTGGCTTCTGGGTGCTGTGTTTTGTTTTCTGTCAAAATGCATTTTTCTATCCTTACCCTTACCCTTCTTGTAATCTATCTGGTTGTTTAGTTTAATTTTAATGTATAGCTGAGTTAGCTGAGCTTCTTTTCATAGTTCATTTCTGTTCAGCCAGTCTTTTTTCTATCCTTGATGACTACTACAAAATTGAATCATTGATCAGGGGTGCACATGGTGTCTACTTGAAAAGGGTAAGAAATTTTCAGTATTGTCTATATAACATGCTGGGGAACCTTGCTTTTTTCTCTTACCTGAGAGCTTCTTATAATTGACTCATTTGAGAATTAACAACCAATGCATTTAACTTGTACTTTTCTTAACATGATTGGGCTCGAAATGGCACAAAATTTACGATTTTGTACCATCTGATGAGATCCAAGGTTTGAAAACAAAATTAGCTTGTTTGATTGATGAATCTTAGAATTTAAGATAAGATGAATAAGGTTTTATTTTAAAATTAATTGGCAATGGGAAGGGTATCGCATTCATCTTATATATTCTATTATCTTAGATATAGGAGTAATTAAATAGTTTTTGGGTTTTGGGAGACGGGTGAGTACTTGAGGTGGGTTATTCGAAGAGGCCTTTCATCTAGAAGAAATGAAAAGAAAAAATATAAAGAAAAATCACCTGTGTTTGAATAGGCAAGCTTTTGCCTTTTTATATAAATCAGTTATGAGTATGAAGCTATTGGTTGTTGCCAATTTTTCCTTTCCTGAATAATATTTTCCCCCTATATTTGTTTACTCTCCTAGGACCTTAAATATCTTTTGGAGTTTTGTTGTAAATTTTTATTGAAAACTGATATAATTTAATTACATTTAATATATATTAAAAAATATATATTTTAATTATATTTATTAGATTTGTAATACTTGATTTTGTGTATTTATTTTTATAATAATTTTTTATATTTTATTATTTGGTACTGGTAGTGTTGTTTTATTTATTTTAAATTTTATTTCAAACTTTTTAGTTGTAAACTTGTAAGGATAATATATATATATATATATATATATATACTAGAAGAAAGTTACGTGCAAGGCACGTATATTTAGTTTTATGTTATGTGTTCTATAATTTAATTAAGAAAGATTCAATAAATAATCATGTAATTTAAAATGATTTAAAAACTAATTTTAATTAGTGTGTGGGGTTATTTGAAAATCAATAGTAAAAAGTCAAATTTAAAATTTACAGAAAAAGAAGTGGAGAATGGAGATTAGCTTGAAATATATTTAAAAAATAATAATGCTACACACTTACTATGGACACTTAACTTGAGCCGGTAATAATAAAATTATAAAGAATAAGGGTAGCAGACATATAACTGGACATATGAAAGAAAGAATATAAAAAACAAGAAATATGATAGCTTCCAAATAATATTATAACAAAGCAATGCTCTTCAAATTTATCTTAATATCATTCTTCTCTTGAAGCCTCTCATCAATCTCATAGCACTCCATGATAGATTCAACAAAATATATGTGTTTATGTATATTTGGATTCAACAAAATATATGTGTTTATGTATATTTGGATTCAACAAAATATATGTGTTTATGTATATTTATTTTGAGCAAATCAGTAAACATATATTTTCAACAAATTAACCCGATAAACTCAAGATTCACATATATATAGCTAAGTATTCAAATACAATTGTAAAATCTAAACTTAAAACAAAATCAAATAGACAATTCATGCTCAACTTAAAGCTATATATATACTGTTATGATTACATCAATCAAAATATTCTTACTTGCTATAACCGAATTATAAAAATTAAAAAGTATAATTTGAGATATATAGACTAAAATCATCCAAATAAACAAATAAATTAGTTACACATAGAATTATAAATGATACTTTTTTTAGAGTGTGTTTGAAGCTTATGTGAAATTTTTTGGATCTCTTCACTACTATTTTTTATCTCTATTTTTTTTTTTGTATAAATATATATGTATATAGAAAATTTATATTAAAAAATGAAAAATATACGTACATATATTTTATTGTTGTTAATTAAATTCAAAATAGTATAGTAATAGAGAAAATTTAAAAATTAGATTTTTATTATTAATTTTTATTTATTTAAAATAATTAACTTTAATAAAAAAAAATTAGAAAAAATGAGAACGTACAAGATTAGGTATATATATTTTATTGGTTTTAATTAAATTCAAAATAAGATAGTAAATTTATGGTTTAAATAATATCACATGAGAACAATATATAATATTGTATATATGAAATATTTTTTTTATTATTATTTAATAATAACTAAGTAATAAAATTGTATCAAATTTTAACGTACTAATTTTATATATATATTTTTTAATAATATAAAAGTAAGTGGATAAACGGGTTAACCCCACCTATATTTACAAAATGATAAACTAAAACTATTAATTAACATCATTTAAAAAAAAAACAATTAATTAATATGTCAAATTAATAAGAGAAAAGTCAAAATACACATGACTAAAAAACATATTAAATAATCTCTCTCATTCATTTAGACATTACTTTTATCTTGTTAGTAATCTTTTGTAATGTGTTTACTACACCTTAGTTGATGTAAAAATTAACCATTACCTAAATGTGAAAAAAAAATACTATTATGGATGGAAAATTTATAAATATAAATAAAAACAACCGAGTCAATATTGACAATGACCATTATAGTTTATCTTTTTTTTCTTCTTGTAATAGGTCTTTGAATACCATTGTTCACTCTCTTGCAAAGAGGGTGCTAGTTTTAGATGAGTCTCGTATCGGGTGACTGTGATTCTTTTTGGATTTTGTTGTTTCATCTATTTTGAGCTCATCTTTGTATCTTGAAACCTTTTAGGCTTAATAGAATATATCCACTTTCTTTCAAAAAAAAAAAAAACAGAAAAAAAAAAACTGTAGATCAAACAAAAAATACTAAATTAGATCAAAACTAATCAAAATAGATTCAAATAATCAAAAACATATATAAATCAAGGTTTAGAAATAGTTAGTTGAGATATTTTTTTTTTTATTTTTTAATTATAAAACTTAAATACATGAGAAAGAGTACTTAAAAATTAACTAAATTTTAAATTTAAATTTTGAAAGTAAAAATCTAATTGCAAAAAAAAAATGAAATTAATTAATTGAAAATATAAATTATTTTAACAAAAATCTGTTTTGTTTAAGAAAAAAAAAATCTTAAAACTATGTCTTGCCTATTTTGAAAATATATATAATTTTGTTAAACTTATTTTGTTCCATACTATCTAAAATCTAAAAGGATGTGAGTACATTAAAAATAAGGCACGGATATATAACTTAACTAAAACATTAAGTAATTGAAAAAAATCCTTGATATATTAACTAATTGGGAAAAAAAAAAGGGAAATTTACATCTAGAGCCTTAAAATACATCTCAATTACATAAATAACGTGACTTTTAAAATAATCAAAGTTACTATTATATTTGTAACGTTTTCATTAATATTGGTTTTGTTTTTAGTTCATAAATTCTTTTCTTGGTTATCCTTGTGATGTACATTCTTTATTTTTTTTGTACAATATATCTCAATGTTTGTATCAATTATCATGTCTTCTACACCTAATATTTTTTTACTGTACATATATTTAATAAATATTTAGATTTAAAATATTTTCTCTTTCTTCTTTTTTTTTTTATATTTAATTTATTTATTTTTTTTGGCTACACTAATAATTATTTGATCTCAAAAATTACATATTATGATTTACACTTTAAGATAATCATTTTGATATGTGAGACACAAATATTTTTTTGCTAGCCGAAATCAAAGGTAACATTTAAGTTTCTTTAGTTTTTTTTTTTTCAATTTTTTTTTATATTTAGTTTACCAATAATATTCAAACTATGAAGTATACTAGATAAAACTATTTCATATTTGTGCTTATTACTTCTTATATTATATATATGAAAACTAACTAGTTTCTACAATAAACTTAAAAGGTAACTAAAAATGTAATTTTAAAATAAGCAATTAATAATTTAAATGTTTACTAATTTTACTAATAAATTATGTGAGCTTTTTTTTTTTTTATTATTATAATTTATTAGTTTATTAAATAAACTTGTTGTTACAAAAGAAAAATAAAAAGTAACGTAAAAGTTTAAAATAATTGAATAATTTAATATGATTTAAAAATAAACACATAAATTTTAAAGTATCAAAAAGGTATACAAAATAATTGGTATATAAAAGTGGTAGATTATTATATTACATAACAACTCATTAGTTTCAATAAATTTTAAGATTACCAAAATATATTTTAAATAATAAGATACAATAATATAACTTAAAAATAATTAATTGATTATTAAGATGTTTACAAATAAAGTTTGGAGGTAACCAAATTGTATCTCAAATTATATGATATAAAAATGAAGTTTTTTTTTTTTATGTAAAATTAACTAATTAGTTTCTTATCAACATTATAACTAAGTAACCAAATAGTTACTTTTGAAAACGGAGGTAAATTAAAAATAAAAAGTATAATTTGAGATTAATTTCGTTTCAGGCATATTAATTTCAAATTAAGGTATTTTTTGAAGACGTGGCAAGGTATTATTGTAAATGAGATTTGTTAAGGTATTTTTTAAATTAATTTGTATTTTAAGTATATTATTGAAAAAATCCCAAAAAAAATTCTTTCATATACCTTAAATAATTTATATCTTAATTTGAATTGTACACATTTAACTGTAGCAATTTTATTTTAATCAATCTATATTTATGCATAGAAAGGTGGTCACTTTTTTTTAGAGTTATACGGAGATTGATATTGGTAATTTTAACTAATTTTTAATAGACTTATATTTTGAACAAATTTAAATAACTTTGGCAAAATAGTGTGAATTATTTTAGTATAATAATTTAAATCAAAATATAAATTTATGTTACATAAATAATAATAAAATAATATATAAAATATTCTACTAAATTTAGTTTAATAATCTATTGGCCATAGGTTAGCATAAAATACATATAAAAAATTAATGAAATAAAAAGAAAAACAATTAGTTTTCAATTCATATATCACAACTATGAAAACAAAGCAATCTTATTAAGAGTGTACCTCTACTTATTAAATTTTCTTTATTTTTGGTGTATGAATCACCTACAAAATAAAATATTTATGTTTTATTATTCATAAGAAAAATGTCATTAGAAAAACAAAAAAACAAATCATATAATCAAAACACACAAGAAGATTGCAAATATTCAAAATATAATTCATACTGAATCATTTAAAAATAGTTATGCAAACATACAATTAATTGATTTAATACATAACAATACAAAGGTATATTACATAATTAATCAAATATATAATAAATCTAATAATCGTTACAAAAATATTTTCTCGATAGATAAGTAATATTAAGAAAGAAAATTGAGAAAATTACTTACAAAGTAATATTAAGAAAAGAAATTGAGAAAGACAATACGAAGAGTGAAGAAAAATATAAAGAAAAATTATAATTGATAGTTTAGGGGTACTATGTTATGAGTTTGAGTTTGAGTTGATAAATATATATATATATATAAAGATTCTTTAATTAAAATATTGATACACGTATTTTATTTTCAGGTTGGAATTGATATACACATATTTAATATAATTTTAGCATAGATATTTTTTTTCAAAATAAATAATAGATAGGTTTATAGGTTTAAATTAATTTATAAAATAAAATATAACTAAAAATTAATAGAGAAAAACAAAATAGGATACACGTATTTTATTTTTAGGTTGGAATTATTAACTAATATGTATAGATTGATATATTGATAGCTTTTTTTTAATTAATTAACAATAATAGTTATCAGTTTAAATGGGATTTGTTTTATTTTTATTTTATTATTTTATTATATATAAATAATATTTTATTATTTTATTAAATATAAATAAAAACTCACCCACGAATTTCTCATAAACTAAGAATTCGGTTATATAGACACACTTTATATAGAATAGATATATAAGAGTATTAAATTAAAATGAAGGGTGGTAATAAGTGTATTTTTGTAATATTAACTTACAGTTTATTTATTCTTATTCCGAAGTGAAGTAAATGTTTGAAATGAGAATATTGTCAATCTAATTCTAATTCCTGGGACAAGTAAACAACATATTCTAATTTCAATTCATCCATTAAGAGTAGTTTATTATTAGTGAGTTCGATTATGTATAAGTAAACATATTACTAGAGTTAAAAGTAGTCAATTTAATTCAATCTATATTTTATTTATGCATACACGTGTAGTTTTACAAAATATTTATATGCAAATAATAATCTTTAAGTTAATATGTTTGCTACAAAAATTAATAGTAATTAAAAAAAATTAATTTCTTCTATCAATCTTTTTTATAATAAGAGAAATTTGTTGTATGAAATTTAGATTTAGTTAAATGTTAGATGCTAATTATTAATTTTGTTTTACAAAATTTCGAATTTTAAAGTATAATAAGAAAATATTACAATTGATTAATAGTTTGAGATTTAGAATAAAGAAAAAAAAAGTAACTAATTCAATTTGTACTTTTTACATATTGGGTTGGATTGAATTTAAAGAGTATAGATTGGATTAGTACAAGTTATTGAGTTGGAATTCTACCATTCCAAACCACCTCTTCATCTAGCCCTACCTTATGAGCTAAAACATTGGCATTTGTTTGTACATAAGTAAGAGTAACATTAGGGAAAAAAGACTATACAATTAACAATATTTGAAAGTGAAGAGAAATTGCTGGAATTACAATTAATCTTCTCAGCCAATCCTTTTGAATATGTTTCTACTTGCTGAATAGGCATCTGAACAGCTACACACCAACATTTCATATTTTTCGAATTGGAATAATACAACCAACAATAACTCTTCTTACATCATTTCTAATTACAGCTCTAACACCTATTTTATCTATTCATTATCTACTGCAGCATCTACATTTAATTTTAAAACGGAAATTTGACATTTTATGCTTAAAAGTTAGAAGTGGTGTTTAATTATACCACCCTCCTAAAAATTTTGTAACTATCCTAATCTTTAAGTGGTAACCCCAAAATACTCCTCTCCTCAAACCCAAAGCCAGCCTCCTCTTTCTCTCTCTCTCTCTCTCTCTCTCTCTCTCTCTCTCTCTCTCTCTCTCTCTCTCTCTCTCTCTCTCTCTCTCTCTCTCTCTCTCTCTCCATCACTGCCGCCGACTGCCACTGTGAACTCTCCTTGTCCCAGCCGACTGCAACCTCCACCATTTTTACCCTCAACCTCCACCTCACTTAACAAAGCAATGGGTAAGTGTTTTTCTTAGTAAATAGTGTAGTTTTTTGTTGAATTGCATGGATCTGAACGTTGTTAGTTGTAATATGTGACTTTTGTGTCCTTGAAATGGAGGTAGAGTTTGTGGCTAACAGTCTGTGTTTTTCTGGGTTTTTTTTGTTTTTTGCGATTTTATGCGACATCATGCGATGTTTTGTGCGATGTCATGAGAAATCTGAGGTTAGGGATGACATGATTAATTTTGGCGACTTTGTACGATTATTGTACTATTTTATATGCGATAGTGATGTTTGGCGATTTGTGTGCGATATGTTGTGCGTCGTTATGCGATTTTGTTGATTTCCAGATATTGTGCGACTTTATGCGATTTCTTTCCTTTGTTGTGCGATTATTGTGCGACATCATAACTGGTTTATATTATGTTAGCTTAAGGCGATATTGTGCGATATTGTGTGCGATATAGTATGGTGATTTTTAAATGTAAGTTTGTTTGTATTTCTTTGGGACAGATTCATCTGTATTTGTGCATGTACTGTATGATGGCGTTTGGACTTTGGAGGGTTTCAACTGGGTATTTGATTCCTCAAAAAGTAAGACATTGATATTGGACATTGACTGTACACTGAAAAAGTTGCGTGAAGTTTTGCATGAGGAGTTGGAGGTGGACCCCTTAGTGTATGAATTGAAGTTAGAAGTTCTTTACATGTACATGAAAGGCACTAAGTTTCCACCTGAGGTTTTAGTGAAAGATAGTCAACTACGAGTGTTCTTGAGCATGAAGGCAAAAATGAGTGTGGACAACTTGTTGCCACTATTTGTGACTAAGGTGAAGAAGAATGTGAATTTGGAGTAGACTCCCCGAAATGTAACCCGTAGAAGTGTTGTTGGGACCTTTGTCCCAGAAACTGATCTGGGGGTTAGTTTGGACGAGCAAGTTGGCACTAATGTAGATGATGAGAGAGTGGGTATCGAATTTCATCATTCAGATGAGTTCGATGCTCCCTTTTACAACAATGATCCTGTGGTTGATTTGGGTGTGGATGATGATGTGGCTGCTGATGTACCTCCCCTGAGGATGGAACTAACTCCAAGCAACCAAGTAGAGCGACAAAGAAGACCCCCCCGTAGTGAGAATTGCCAAACACCAGGAACTAGTAGCAGTCGGCCAGGTCCTTCTGATAGTGCTCCTGTATCTGAATTTGAAGTTTCTACTAAATTCAAACCTCTTGTGTGGACAAGGGAAGACATAGAGGAAAATAATGTGTATACAACATCTCTTAGTGGTACGCCTTCAGGGGAGATATATCTTGGCAAGTTGTACAAAAACAAGGAAGAATTGAAGAATGTAGTGGGAAGGTATGCACTGAAAAATAATTTTGAGTGGATGGTAAGTAAGTCTGGCACTGATGTGTTTTACGTTACTTGTAAGGATGAAAATTGTAAATGGAGATTAAGGGGGAAGAAGAAGGCACTTTGTGACATGTTTGAGGTTACTGTGTTTCACAACGAACACACATGTAACTTGGATTCTAGACATTCTGATCACCGGCAAGTAGCACCGTGGGTCATTGGTCACATTATTAAGAACAAGTACACATCAGATGGATCTAACTACAAGGCAAAAGACATACAGAGGGATATGTTTGATGAATATGGCATCAAGATGAGTTATGAGAAAGCTTGGAGATGTAGAGAGAAGGCAGTTATGTACAAGAGGGGTACTCCAGCAGAATCTTACACGAAATTATATGGTTACTTCTACATGCTGGAACAAAAGAATCCAGGCACTATTACTGACATTGTCAGCGAGGATAACCGGTTCAAGTACTATTTCTGGTCACTCGATGCTTGTAGGAAGGGATTTAAGTTTTGTCGTCCTGTGATTAGTATCGACGGAACATTCTTGAAGACGAAGTATGGAGGAACACTGTTAGTTGTTGTTGCGTACGATGCAAACAACCAATTGTTTCTGGTAGCCTTTGCAATTGTTGACAGTGAGAATCATGACTCTTGGAAGTATTTCTTGCGGAAGTTGAAGGAAGCCATTGGTGAGGTTGAAAATCTTATGTTCATATCGGATAGGCATCAAAGCATTGAACATGCTGTTGATGTTGTTTTCCCAGAAGCATGCCACTGTGCATGCTTCAAGCATATTACTATGAATGTCAATCACAAGTTTAAGACTGATGTATGCAACAAGCAAATATGGCTTGCAGCTTACGCATGGAACAAGACGGAATGTGATAGGCATTTTGAGGTGCTGAAACAGATGGACCCTGCCATTGCTACATACGTCGAGCAAATAGGGTTTGAAAAGTGGGCTCGTCCTTATTGTCCAGGCGATCGGTACAACATAATGACAAGCAATGCTGCCGAAAGCTTCAACAAGGTGACAGAAGAATTCAGAAAATATCCAATAACTATTTTGGTTGACTTCATCAGGTTCACACTTCAAAATTGGTTTGCTTCTCGTCTCGAAAAGGCTAGTAAGTGCGCTACTCCTTTGGCTATTACTTTTGAAAATGATTTAAAGGATCAACATAAAGATGGTATGTTCAGGAGTGTCCTTCGTAATGGTGCCCAATTGTTCAACGTTGGTACGAGTCCTCAAGGTGAGAGAGATGGTGATGTAAACTTAGTGGAGAGAACATGCACTTGCGGACTTTTCCAAACGCTCAAAATCCCTTGTCCCCATGCATGTGCCGCAGCAGTTAGTCAGAATGTGAGCGTGTACACACTTTACTCTCCATATTACACTAAAGAAACGTGGAAGAAGACCTACGATGCCACAATTAATATTGTTGGTGAGGAGGATGAGTGGGTACTACCGGAACATATCAAGAACATAAGAATCGGGGTACCAGTGGAGAAAAAACCAGTAGGTCGGCCTAGGAAGAGCAATGCAGGTAGAAGACCCACGAAGCGTCGACCGTCTAGTGGTCAGGTGGAAGTGGAACCTCGTCATTGTTCGCTATGTCACAGTTCAGGGCACAACAGAGCTACATGCAAAGCTCGAGTTTGAACCATTTCTCTAATATTTAAATGAATATGCGTTGTATTGGTGGTAGTTGGATATTGTGCGATTTTCTCCTAGATTAATACTTTTTTGGTTTGTTTACCGACTTTTAGGCGACATTATGCGATTA
Source organism: Cannabis sativa (assembly GCF_029168945.1). NCBI lineage: Eukaryota > Viridiplantae > Streptophyta > Magnoliopsida > Rosales > Cannabaceae > Cannabis > Cannabis sativa. The sequence goes on from NC_083601.1 coordinate 48,833,558, forward strand.
CTGTGCGATTTTTAACTGACAGAAACTTGTTTTTTAGTTTGTTTTGTTCTGTAATTTCTGGTGACATTATGCGATTATTGTGCAATTTTGTGCGATGTTAACTGCACAGGATCTTGTTTTTTAGTTTGCTTGGTTCTGTATTTTTTGGCGATATTATGCGATTAGTGTGCGATTTTTGTGCGATGTCAAAATAATCGTGATTGTTTAGTTTGTTTGGTTCTGTGTTTTTTGGCGATATTATGCGATTAATGTGCGATGTTAATGCGATTCTTACCAAAATAATTTTTCAAGATGTCATGATTTGACAGGTATTTATCAAAAATTAAAAAAAATAAAGAAATTGATACAAGCAACAATTTAAATAGCTTTAAATTTACTTGTTATATATAATTTTGGTTAGATTATAATACAATTACAAAAGGGGAGTTTATGTGTATAAGAATAACATTAGAAAAACCTACAAAAAACTACCATGTCAAGTTCTGGTAAAATAGGTCCACACACCACCTATGTCTAAAGGTGAGCATGTTATCATCATGAACATGCTCCAACGACCGTTCCAGCATCAAGTGCTCAATGTGCTCCATGGCATACATTCCACAATTGCCACTAAAAAAAAATACTAAATATTAGCAATAATTAAGTTAAGTAATTCATAATGGAGTGCAAAATTAAATTACTCAAATTATACAAAAAAAAAAAGAGATTCACCTGCTATTCGTTTGTGGTGCAACCTCAGATGTAACTCGTCTATAATGCAGGGGTAGGAGCTGACTGAGATCACCCAACTCCACCGGATGTACATAATTGTTGTATGGGAAATAACCGCTAGCTCGGATTAGATTCGCAAATAGCTCGCTGTAAGGCTTCAAATATGACTCCATGCGTGCCTCAACGGTGCCACCAATATCAGAATCATATACAATGATCTCCCATTTCTCGATATCCACCTCAACTGCCACCCAGTGGCGCTCTTTGGGAAGGTGCAACACAAAGTATATGTACTCCTGGTTCTCCCAACATGGCAAGTATATGTGCGGTATCCCCTGCACGTAATTCATAACGCCATCATCCCATTTCATCTTGCTCTTGTCACCCTCATACATATTCCAAAACATGGAAAAGAACTGTGGAGCAGATGTGTCCAAAACTACACCTTTTCGAGTGTAGACTTCTGGGTACAAGGTCCGTCTTCTTCTCAATAAGTGCGCCATGGCATCAATTTGCTGTATTCCAAAAGAAAACAGTAAGACAGAAATCGCATAAAAGTCGCACAAATATCGCATGAAATCGCACAAACCAATTACCAAAATTATTTCGAACGTCGCACAAACATCGCACAGTAATCGCACATAAGTCGCAACAAATACACAAATCACTGAATAATAATCGCACACACATCGCATATAAATCGCATAAAAGTCGCATAAACAGATTAAACATTAAGTGCAAATATAGCATATAAATCGCATGTAAGTCGCACAGAAAATGAAAAACACAATAAATTAATTCTGTTAAGAAATAACTTACAGCATCGTCGAGCCATTCGTTCAGCACCATCAATTTCACGAACCAAGATCTAGTGGCTTCGCCAGTGTGAACATCCCTAGGACGGCCATTGTCCCTAGCATAAGTAATCCACTTCTGGAAAAATTTTAACAGCCGGGGGTCCGCCGGTTTCAATGTGTCTACTACCACGGGCCCATGTCTTTGTTTCTTCTTCCCAGCTGTGTAGTCATTCAAGAAAACCGGCTTCCGCTTTCGCCTAAGCCTACAGAACTCCACCCCATCTGGTGGCCCCTGCAACTCTTCCACATCCTGAGATTCTGTATCACCCAGCGAAATGACAATGGCGTTTGTAGGAGTAGAAGGAACGTCACATACGTCAGGTTGCCAATCTTCTGGGTAGACATCATCATCATCATCATCATCATATGTCGGTGGTGATGGATGTACCGTCTGTAATGGCTCTGCCGTGTCAGATGGATGTGTGGGGTCTGATTGCTGTGCCGGCCCTGATGGTTGTGTCGGCTCCGAAGGCTGCTTCTGTAACAAACTTATCACGGTCGCAATTTGATCCATGATAAGATTCTTCATCTCTTTCTGACTTCTCTTGAAGTCAGCCTTCATCTCAGTCTGGGCAGTGAGAATCGCAAGTTGTTGCGCTTCTACCTTCTCCAACCTCTTAGCCAACAAGAGGTAGTCGGAGTCATTGGGTGGAGCAGAGCTTGGGGGCACAGTGGTAGATGCTGGGGGCACAGTGGCAGATGTGGAGGCGTCTGCTGTTTCCTTGGGTGGGGATGGTGGAATAATTTTGGACCTTTTAACATATTCTGCCACCCGTTGGGCTTGGGTCTCGAATGCGGTCGAATCTTGCGCCCCGACTTATGTTTCTTCGACCTCATCTAACCCCATTTCTACTGTGGGGACCTCATCCTCACAATTGTTCTTTCAGTAGTCAACCTCCCAATTCCGAGGATACAAAATTTGAAGCACACCATCTGAAAGAAAGCCAAATAAACATTTAACATTCAAAATCGCACAGTAATCGCATAAAATCGCGGACACTGACAAATTAACAAGTACCGATTATCACACATAACTCGCACAAACTCGCATACATATCGCCAAAAAAATCAGAATAGCAACAAGGTCAAATCGCACAAATATCGCATAAACTCGCATAACATCGCATAAAATAACTGTTCTAACACTAACATAATAAATCGCACAAAAGTCGCCAAAACATCGCATAACATCGTATATGAAAACAGATTGACAAACAGAAACATGCAGAAATCTCATACATATCGCATTAAAATCGCTTAAAATCGTATAAAATCATAGTTTCACAATTTAAATACCAAAAAAACAAAGAAACTAAGATTGACATACCCTTTTCTCAAATAGTGCAGCCACGTCAGGTTGCTTCACATCATGTCTCGTAACGGAATCGGGAGTACTCCAATTCAACATTCGAGGGAATCTAGTCCCTCTGCACTGCCCATACTTCTTCCCCAAATCTTGCATCACCTCGAAGGCCCAGTATTGCAGCGCTGGGGCATATCCATAGACATTGTACTTTGCCTCCGGTTGAGTAATTTTTTTCTCCGTCTTCCCTTTCTTCTTCATCTTATCTTTAGTAGAGACCTTATCAATGTAATTCTTCCTCAGGTCACTCATACTCTTAGTTGTGGATGACAATAACTTCTGATAAGAAAGGAGGCCCCACGGATACTTGAAGAAGTTTTCTACGTTTTCTACCAGCTTCAGCATATCCGTCCAGATATAAACACCCTCAGCCCTTGATAGAAGAACACCCTCAACAAATGTGCACAACCCCAACTTGTACACATCGTCCGCCACATCGCAGGACTCAAAAGCTAGCCAAAGGGTTTTGAAAGTGACCCGTTTGACATTATTGAGGTAGCCCCACAATATCCGATCAGACTCACACAGTGTACTCAAATCTTTTGTTGAGGGGCCACCGCTCATCTTTAGTCCGGTGATCAAACCAAACTCAGACCGCCCAAATCTGGCTTCAGTTTTATCCACGTAAAACCATACTTCATCATTTTTCACCTCAGTCACTTTCGTTTTCCTCAATAGCAGTTGATGCACAATCACCCCAGAGAATTTCAAATCACTGGCATTCCAAAAAACTCCAAAGGGAGTTTCCTTCACCCTCTCAGTCAAGTTGAAGGCTTCAAACTTAGCCTTTATTGAAGCAAAGTACCCATTTCCTCTGTACGTGATACGGCCTGGAAAATGCTCAGCCAAGGGTAGAATAAGTTCAGGAGCCATATGCATTTACAAGATTAATTAGACTACATCGCATAAAAATCGCACCAACATCGCTAAAAATCGCATAAGCCATCAACAAAAATTAAAAAGCCACTGTCAACATAAATCGCACAAAAATCGCATACAAATCGCCAAAAAAACAGCGTAACACTTGGAAATTTCTGATGTCAGTAAAATCGCACAATAAGTCGCATAATGTCGCTAAAAAATGCAAAACCTTAATCACATTCTATAAATCGCTCAAAATCGCACAACATCGCATAATATCGCTTAACATACCCAACACAAAAAGTCTACAACTTAATCGCACAAGATCGCACATAAATCGCACAAAGTCGCAAAAACACAAAAACACATGAACAGATCAATCAGCACGAAACCCATATTTTTCCTACATTTTTCTTGCACAATTTATCACAAAAACACATACTAACTCAAAATTAACCACATATTCATCCACAACTTAAGCCACACTTTAAAGATAAATTAAAATAAAAATTTGAAAAAAATACCTCTTTAATCCGATTGGGTTCGTGGGATTCGAGTGAGTGTGGTTGGTCGCTGGGATCGATTTGGTCGAGAGGGTCGGTGTTCGTTGGGTCGAGAGGGTCGTCGTTCGTTCGTGAGTTCGTTGGGTCGTCGTTCGTTCGGAGGGGTGGGTTCGTTGGGTCGTCCGTCGTTCGGGGGGGTGGGTTCGTTGGGTCGTCAGAGGGGTGGGTTCGTTGGGTAGCTCTGAGTCGCTTCGGAGGTCAAGGCGTCGATGGTCTGGTTCGAATGGAGGGGTGGGTGGGTTCGGGGTTTTGGGTTCGAATGGAAAGGGAAGGAAGAGAGAGAGAACGCTGATAGAGAGGAGGGGGGAAACTGAAAAGCTAAGGGTATTTTTGGAACCCAATTGAAAAATGAGCATATTTACACAATGTGTAATTTTTTTGTTCAAAATAACACCATGTGTTATTTTTAAGCATGAAAGATCAAATTTCCCCTTTTAAAAACACAATTTTAAAAAAGGGAAATTTGATTTTCTATACTTAGAAAATCAAAATTTTTTTTCCCTAAACCAAAAATTTAAAACCTAAAAAAACTATTCCTTTTTTTTCAAAACCCCAAAAATACCCCCTCACAATATTCTCTCTCTCTCTGCATCATCTCTCTCTCCCTCTATCTCACACCCGAACCCCAACCCCTCCGACCCCAACGCCGATCACCACCCGAACCCCAACCCCTCCGACTCCAACCCCAACCCGAAAGAGCAACCCCAGTCCGACCCCAACCCCTCCGACCGTCTGTGAAACTTTTTTTTTTCCTGCGATTTGAGAGAGAGAGGAAGAGAGAGGTCCGATGGTCGGACCTTGGGGTCCGATTGGTCGGACCCCATCGGACCCCAAGGTCCGACCATCGGTGTGATTTTTTTTTTTTTTTTTTCTGCGATTTAGAGAGAGAGGAAGAAAGAGGTCCGATGGTCGGACCTTGGGGTCCGATGGGTCCGACCAATCGACCCATCGGACCCAAAGGTCCGACCGTCTGTGAATTTTTTTTTTCCTGCGATTTGAGAGAGAGAGAGGGGAAGAGAGAGGTCCGATGGTCGGACCTTGGGGTCCGATGGGTCCGATTGGTCGGACCCCATGGTCCGACCATCAGACCTGGGGTGTGGGATTCTTGGGATCGGCCGAGATAGAGAGAGAAAGAGAGATGCTGTGAGAGTTTGGGGGTATTTTTGGGGTTTTGAAAAAAAAGGTATAGTTTTTTTTAGGGTTTAAATTATTGGTTTAGGAATCAAATTTTTTTATTTTCTAAGTATAGAAAATCAAATTTCCCTTAAAAAATAGGGTTCAACTTTTCTTGAACACAAATCCGAACTCAGTAACTCTTTTTGAGGGTATTTACCCTAAAAAGAAATGTCAAAGTGAAAAAAAATGCCAATACAAATTACACCCAACTCGTTGAGAACATAACATTCATTTCCAACACAGCTGCTTGATTGAGCCAGACCCAGATCTCTGCCATTGAAATACCTCAATTCTAAGAAGCAAGGTCATGTCCGGGGAGAGACCTAGAAGAGGTGTTCTGCCTCCGGCTCAAGAGGTAATCTATCTTCTTCCATTTATTCTTTTTACCTCTTGGTTTTGGTTTTCCCGAGAAACCATTCTCTCTATTTTGTGTTTGTTTACCTGAAAAGTGATTGGAAGCGAAAAAGAGGGGTGGAGGGGTCTTGTGGGTGTTTGTTATTTGGATCCAAATAGTTGAATTTTGAAGCATTATTCGTTATTTGTTCTATGAAAAATTGATCACCTAATCGTTTTGTACTGGTGCATGGTCCTTTTGGAAAATGTCAAATCTCGGTTGATTAAACTCTCATCAGCATCGATTTGTTTCTGTATTAGAATATTCCTATTTTGCTTCTGATTTCAATTTCACGTACAAACTTAGATGCATAATTTTGTTGAATGTTGAAAATTTGGTTAGTAATAGTTGATGGAAAGGAGTTCTTATTGAAATTTGGTGCAGTTGAACTGTTTTTTTGTTCGTGTGGTCTTAATTTATTAGCTAAGTTGAATGTTCTTTCAACAAAAAAAAAAAAAGCTAAGTTGAATGAGTAATTCCAGTCTGTTTTTTTTTTTTCGATTTAAAATGCAGAATATTGAGAAATTAAAGAAAGTTGTTGAAGAGGGTAACTACTATGGAGCTCAACAGATGTACAAGTCTATAAGTGCAAGGTGCGGACATTCTCTTATGTTCAACATATATAATATCAATTTATACACATATATATATATAATACACTTGACCAAGTAAATTCTATTCTAATGGAGAGATTATAACTAAATAAGGCTCTACTGTTTATATATAAACATATTAGACGGCAGCAACATCCAATGCACGTTTAGCATTTTTTCATGCTTATTAATATAAGCTAACAATTTATCTAAATCTGATTTAAGACAAAAAATTTCATGCTGACAAGATGAAGATTTCTACTCATGAATAGCCAAGCACTAATTTATACTATCTTACAATTTCGTAGCTTCAAAATGGTTTAAATGTTAATGTAATACTAGTACTAAAATCACATGTTGAAACCAAATAATCTCTTAAGATTCCGTGTGTGTTGCCCTCCAAAAACTATTGTTCTTCGAAATAATATCAAGGTATTCTTACAAGTTTGTTACAGATGTATCTCATCCATCTACTGGTCTTGTACCTTCCACGTTAGTAGATTAATCATTGCAAGACATAGGATGAGATAGAAGACCATATCTAGAGCCAAAACCAATGTGCCTTTCCCAACCCGCATAACTCATATATCAGAAACTTTGGAAAAATTAGCATAACTCAATAATCTTAGTTAAGTAATTTACCTAACAACGAGCATGGCATCCAGACTAATTTGTATTATAGTTAACAAATTAAACTTTTTTAAGCTTCTTCGTTAAGTAACAGAAAATTAAGATAACAAGTGTTAAACCAACAAATTCTTTACACCACATAGGCCCTTTTTATATATAAGGATAAGGAGATAAGGGAATATATATGTATGGATGAGTTTTTTTAGTGGTTACATTTTGTAACTATAGTCTATAGGTGATTAGCAACAAACTTATGGAAATTATTGCACACTTTATTCATAAAACATAACCCAAGGTGATTTGTAGTAATTAGCTATAGTTTTCAACCATGACTTTTGGCGTTCAATATGTCGTGGGGGATACCTTACAATTTAGAATTTTCTCTCTCAAATATTGTAGGGTGCAAGGGGAGAATCCGATGTATATGTTTGTACATGTATATATGTGTGTGTATATTATTTATTATACATGTGTGTTAAGTGTATAAGTAAAGAGATCATCTTAAAAAGTTCAGTCAATTGCTTTCTTCTTTTCCTTATTTGGTGAGACTCCAATAACATTGGTTTCTTTTAGTAATCTAGATCAGAGATTCACATAAAATTCTTTGCTACATACATCGATGCACTCTTGATGTTTATATTTGTCTATCGAGGGAGGAATATAACATCATAACTTTTACGAACCTACATTTGTATCAACTCAAACTTTGCCCATTTGGTATCCGTCATATGTTATTTTCACCTAGCATGTAACTTGTTACACTTTATCACCAATTCAGGTCACTGATGAAGCATGCATGCTTTATTGCAGATATGTATCTGCCCAAAGGTTTTCTGAAGCTTTGGATATTATTCATTCAGGTGCTTGCATCCAATTGGATAACGGGCAGGTTATACACTTTTTATCACTCTAGTACATAATATATTTAATATATATGGTGAAATTTATATTTAATAGTTCACATGGTAATATGTGGTGATTACAAAAGAATTGGAGATGGGCAATAAGCCCTAGCTTCGATTTGTTTACGAAAGGAAAAGGTCCTGATAAGTTGTTTAAGCTTATGAAAATCTAGTTAATGAATTGGACAATTGGAAATCTCTTATTAGTCTTTAGGCTGATGTGTATTAGTTGAATGAGTTGTATTCACTCTTGGTCACTGATGTGGCAAATGTTTTTGAGTATATATCATAGGCTTATGGTTTGTTTCACTTACGCTAGGAGAGGAAATAGGAACCAGACACAGGGGTAAGTTGGATATCATTGCTGAGCTGGCTGTTAGAGTGAGTGGAGGGGTGTTTTTGTAATTCCTTGTGTAAGTTGAGTTGCTCTTATAGAATGTATGTGAACTGAGTGAGGGTTATGCAAGAACTTAGTAATTCTTAGCATTCTTGGAGAGCTTCGACTCTAATTTTCCCTATAGAGCTAGTGTCTGATTTTCAATTACTATCAATAATAACTAATTTGTTCACCACTTGTTACTGTTTTATTGAGAATTGTTGCATCTGTGTACTGTTTCATTAGATTTCCTACTGTTTTGCTTTTAGTTTGTCGATATTACAATTATAGGGAAGGTCTTATCATTTTTTACTGAGCACCGACTCCAATAAATGTCGCCGACAAGAATGGAGACACGAATGGAAGGGATTATTGGTGGCTTGAAGGAGCACTTGAAATTGCACGACCAAAGCTTGGTCGTGATCACGAAACAACTTAAGATACTCACGAATGGGCAAGCTCCCATTGCTGATGAACTCACCACCATCATCTGCAAAGCTTTTGCGGTCTCCCAAACCTCCGGTTGGCGAATGACTGGTGAAGCCTCACCATTGTCGGGAGCAACTGGTTCCAATTCTCGCGCCAGCGAAGGAGTAAAAAGAACGTAATTTAGAGCTAGTAAAATTGAATTACCTATTTATTTAGAGGCCAATCCTGATGAGTGGACTCATCAGGCTGATCGATATTTTGGGCTCCAAAGATTGTCACCAACAGAACAACCTGAGGCAGGTATGTTGCTTAGAAGGGTAGCATTGAGTTGGTTCAGGTGGGAAACCTAAGGCAGACCATATCGACTTGAGAGGAATTAAAATCTGTACTCCTACGTCGATTATGCCTTGCTCATGAGGGCTTTGTCAACCATTTCTTTGCTCTTCAACATGTTGCGATTGTGCAGGAATATCGCCAACAATTTGAAGCCTTGGCTGCGTTGATAGGTGCATTGGATCATGTAGTTTTACAGTTTGCTTTTGCCTAAGGGTTGCAAATGGAAATTTAGGCCACATTATGTGTGTTAGAGCCCATTGGACTAATTCAGACCATGGAGTCAGCAGAGTCCATTAAGGTCATTCATGCCTTAGCTAGAAATCATTGGGCTGAATAAAACAAGCCCAATCCGGCCCAATAGTGCTTTAATTATTCTTGAAGCTAGCAAAGGCACATGCACCATGTTTCCTACCTCATCGACGACTTTGACATCCTCGAGTATAAAATTGATATCCACAATGGAAAATTCAGGGTATTGACGATTTACTAAAGTTGAATTGAAGGAAAGAAAAGATTGTGGTGTGTGCTTTAAGTGTGATGGAAGGTGGTACTGAGGGCATGAGTGCAAGGCAACGGAGTTACAACCGGTGCTTATTGCATATGAATCCATGGAGGGTTCAGAGCTCTGATACTTGAAATTCGTACTTTGCCTTGCGGCTCAATTTTCGATGGGAAGGAGTCTAAATTTGGCTTTCCTTGTGAAACATCAATTGAAAAAGTATTGAAAGAGCTTTCCAACTCAATTGGAATTGTGTTAATTCGAGTTGTACCTAAAACACTGTGAAGTATGCAGTCATCTCCTGGTTAGTTTGTATCCTGTGACCAAGTGAGCTATTTTTGTTCACCTGGGCGTAGAAATACATGATTTTGACATATTTTGGATTGCTAATGTGATATTGGTGCATCACTAAGTCAAATGCTTAAGTTGTGCATGATTTCCTGGAGAAAAACAAGATTAAGCACCTAGGTGGTGCAGGTGCTGAATGTTATGCTGCACCTTGATGTTGATTTGATGTGAGACTTCCTAATGTAATGGTGAATTGGCCAAGTCTGATGACAATTCTGGAGATTTGGTGAAGACGTTCCGTGTTTTTGATGGACAAACGCTCTACATGCACTTGGTGATGCATTGAGATCACCTGGGCGCATGGTGTCACTTGGGCACCTGGTGTCAATTCACTTGGCGCATGGTGTCACTTGGGCACCTGGTGTCAGTTCACTTGGTGCAACCTCTCAGGTTATGCGAAGTTAGGGTATTGTTGATGCTGAAGAAGCATTTTTCCATTGCTAGTGTGACAATTTGATGAATTGAACCATATGCGCTAGGTGAATGTTAACCTGGATGCATGGTCCAACTAGTGCTGGAGTACCAAGTGGGTACGACAGCTTCGGGTGATATTCTAAGTTGCCACAACATCTATCTTGAATAGAACTAGATTTTAACATCCCCTTGCTCTTGTGTGTCGGTAAATTAGATGTGCAAGCCTAGGTATGCATTAGGTGTCCACCTAGGCGTTGGTACTAGGGTTAGGGCCACCTAGGCGCCCCCTGGTGCATGGTGACTTCTTAGCTTCATTTGAGGCATGAGCACTTGTATTCACTCCCGTTTGAAGGGAAATGAGTAAAATGTCACGAAATCCTAGGGAAAGTTTACTCAAGTGTCCCTGCGTGGGGTCCCGACTCAGACTTTGTTCCTTAGTTGTCCGATGGTCTTTTGAGTAGAAAATAAGTTCAAAACTAGTTCTAACACAAAAATGAATCCAGATGGACATGGGGTCCACCGCTGGGTGCTGCGTGTGCCCCACTTGGACACCGGATGCTAAAACTCAAGTGCATACATCGTTCCTTGGTCGATTTGTGAGAACCAAGATACAGTTTGGACCTTGGAACCGAAACCCTAGCTGTCGTGCTGCCTAGGGAGCAAGAAGCTCACCTGGGCATCCCGTAGGTAACCTTCTCATAGTGTGTGAGTTTTGAGGCTCGAGACTAGAGTGTGGCTAGTCTTTTGCGTTCTCTGCTGCGTTTATGGAGTCAATTGCCTTTTGCGTTGAGATGTTGAACCAAAACCGCTGCAAACTAGGGCAAAGAGCCCACTTGGGTGCTGGGTGCTCACCTGGGGCACATGTGGTGGTGTGATGTTCAGGTGGCATCTTCGGTTTTTGATTTTCATTCCTGTGTCACCACGACCTTTTTGTTTAGACTGTTGAAGAAAACACTTTGAAACGAAAATTTCGAGATCCATGTGTTCACCTGGGCGCATGTGTTCTGTTGCTGAAATGTTAGTTGCCAAGATTATTTGGCCAAGTAACAACCCCTTTTCAAGCCTAGTATTGTTAGTCAAGAAGAAAGATGGTAGTTGGTTCTTTTGTGGGTTATCGCTCTTTGAATCGTGAAATTGTGGCTAACAAGTTCTCGATTCGTGTCATCAATGAGTTGCTAGATGAATTATACGAAGCACATGTGTCCTTTAAGCTTGACTTGCGCTCGGGTTATCACTTAATTCAAGTCCGACCAGAGGATGTGCATAAGACCACTTTTCTGACACATGAGGGCCATTATGAATTTTTAGTGATGCCTTTTGGCCTCACCAATGCTCCAACAATGTTTCAATTGCAAATGAATGAGATTTTTAGGTCTTTTCTGCATCGTTTTTGTGTTTGTCTCCTTTGATGGCATACTGGTATGTAGCCCAGATAAGGTTTACTCATATGGAACACCTCAAGATCATTCTCCAAACTCTGGCCAATCATTAGTTTTTTGCTAATTTGAAGAAGTGTTGCTTTGGGCAGCGATAAATTGAGTACTTGGCCATATAGTTTTCGGTCATGGTGTGGTGGTGGACTCTTCCAAGGTTCAAGCTATGTTAGATTGGTCCTTACCTACATCAATTAAAAGATAAGGAGTTTCCTTGGCTGTATTGGTTACTATCAGAAATTTGTCAAAGATTATGGTACCATTGCCGAGCCTCTCACGAATCAACTAAAAAGATAATTATAGTTGGTATGAAGAAGCGACTGCAGCATTCACTGCTTTGAAGACAACACTGACAACTATACCTGTGTTGGCTCTCTTCTAAGCCAGTTTTGGTTGAGGCGGGTGGTTTGGGGTATGGGTTGGGGGCGGTCTTGATGCAGGAAGGTTGTCCTGTTGCTTATTGCAGTCATATTTTGAAGTCCTGTGCTAATATGAAATCCATTTACTAGAAGGAGCTGAGCGCTATTGTTTTGGCGGTGCTCAAGTGGCGTTTGTACTTGTTGGGATGATGGTTTGTAGTTCGCACCAACGGAGTTTGAAGTTCTTTTTAGAGCAGCAGTTGGTGACTCTGGACCATAAAAAATGGTTGGTCAATTTCTTGAGCTATGATTTTGTGATTCAATATCATCTAGGAGCAGCAATGTTGCTGCTAACGCTTTGTCTAGGTGTTACATATAGTGTGCCTTACTCACCTCCACTACTGTTGGATTGGGAGGAGGTCAGCCATGACCCATGATGCCTTCTTATCCCGCATTGTGACTGACCTTGAACAAGGCAAGGATATTTCAGGTATCACTCTTGAGCATGGGCGGTTGATCTATAAAGGCTATGTGATTTTGGAAAGATTTATGATCTCACTGGCTGACGTACTAGCTTATAACCAACTTGTTCTTGTAACCGAAAATCCCTAGTATAAGAATATAATGTTACTCTTGATTGAAGCCACTTGGGAGAAATTTGATGTAATCCGTGACAAGTTTTTAACCTTAAACCTTGAGGACAAAGTTGAGATTTGGAGCAGGGGGAGGTTAATGATAGGCATGCCAGGCCTATGGTTTATTTCACTTATGCTAGGAAAGGAAATAGGTACTAGACCCAGGGGTAAGTTGGGTATCGTTGGTGAGCTTCGACTCTCAATTTTCCTGTAGAGACTAGTGTCTCATTTTCAATTACAATCAATAATAGCTCACCAGTTCATTCTTTACCTGTTACGGTTTTATTGATAATTTCTGTTCGTTTACTGTTTCATTGGATTTCCTACTGGTTTGTTAATATTACAGTGAGGATCTTATTAATATATCCCTAGTATTGGAGAGGGTGTGGAGAAAATTAGTGAGGTTTTAGACTCATTGTGGAGAGCCCCAATCCTCTCAAAAGATTGGAATAGTAACAAACCTATCTCGAAAGCTTGGGATTGTAACAATGTTGAACTTTATAATATGTCTGTGAGGAAATTCATTTATTCTTGTGTGATTATCTAACTAGATTATATCTAATTCAAGAAAAGTCTTTTAAATGGGATAGGGTTTATGTTATTAAATTTGGATGTCCATGTCTTAAAGCTTATCTTCTGTAGTCCAAACTTTTAAGTGGTGACCTTGTATTTGTACCTGACATGCCATTAGTTAATCTAACTTTATTGTGTTTACAAGATCATAGTTTTGGATGTAAAAGCTCTGGCTGAAGCTTTTTGATCCTGCTATCTAATAAAATAGTTTAAAAAAGCAGTAGAAGAATGAGAAAATGAATTAAAGAAAATGGAATCTTAGAGCAGGATAGCATTTTTAGGTAAAAATGTAATGAAATTCTTTAGATTTTATCTGTTGTTACATCCGTTAATTTGATACCCTCAAATCCATCTCAGGTAACATGTGGAGCAGAGCTAGCTGTGTTGTTTGTGGATACACTTGTCAAAGCAAGAGTTTCTTATGATGATGAAACCCTTGGTAAGTTCTTGCTTTTTCATGTAACAATTCAACGTGTATCAAATTTCATTTGTTTTTTCCCCATTTTAAGTACTTTCTGCCTTCATATCGTTTTTCCCCTTTGATGTTAATTCCTCATACAATTTGAATTCGTAATCGCTCAACATGATGATGTATATATACATATTGTTTTACTTGTTAGTCTCTTTATTTTTTCTGATCTTGTCTTGTCCGTGTTTGTAATATGACCATATAATATTCTCAGACCGTGTCAGGAAAATTTACAATAAGTTTCCTCAGATCCCTGTACCACAACATTTAGCTGATGATGACGATGTACAACAGCTTTCTGAAGCACTTGGGGCAGCAAAAACACGTGTAGATGGTTGCTCATCATTTTTAAAAGCTGCTATTAGGTGAGGATTTACTATCTGGTTGGTAGTGTATTAAAAAAATGCTAAATCCTTTTGTGAGGGTATATCATTCCAAGTGTTGTTTTAGGACAAGGTATGTCGTTCTTGAACAAAAACCAATAGTGATACATGTTTTATGATATGCAGGGTTGTCTGTCTTTGTCATATATGAAAGAGTCTTTTCAGAATTTACAATTTGATGTTTTTAATTCAACAGATATATGGTCTGCTTAATCAGATCCCTACTATCTACTCGTATGCTAATTGTTTTTTCTGGTTTCCTAGATGGTCTGCAGAGTTTGGAGCACCCAGAAATGGTTCACCTGAACTGCATGTTATGCTAGCAGAGTATATATATTCTGAATCTCCTGAGGTGGTAGGTGTGACAGCGAAGCTTTTTGCTTCAAATATTTTATTGTTGATTTAGCCCAAAAACTTGAAAGTATAAAAACGTGAGCTTTGTAATTCATACATGTCATGTGGTCTAAGTTTGGTGTTATTATTCTGACAAACTCCTACATCTTTTCTGTCTCATTGTTGAATAATTTAGATTATTAGGTGGAGGATAGTGCAATTATTTTAAGTGCTGTAAAACATATATATATATATATATTTAGATTCTTCATTATAGGAGTTTTATTGCTATTCAATTTGCATAACTTCCATCTTGGATATAGTCAATTAATTTTAATTCTATCACAGGATATGACTCGAGTATCAAATCATTTCATTAGAGGAAACAACCCAAAAAAGTTTGCTTCTGTTTTAGTAAATTTCATGGGCAAGGTTAGTGATTCTCTTTTCTCACTCTACCTTTGTGTGGTTCATTGATTCAAGTTCATAAATATGCTATGAGGTGTCCTGTATCCTCTCTGTTGTTAAAAGTAGATACTATTGATTCTTGTTCTCTCCCGATAAACCCTACATTCTTTGCATTCTTTTGAGTAATAATATGTGCACACATAATACGCAACAAAAAATTACAGAGGAACGTAACATGTATTTTTGAGAAAGTGGGTCCCATCTTAAATCAACGTGTTTGGTTAAAAAAAAAACTGCCATATCGACGTATGTAATTTTTGGTGCATGTTTTGTGTGCATGTACTCTTTATTTAAGGGGTTCTTTGTTGGTATTACAATATATAAACTGGTATTCAAATATTTTAGATTATTTTTAATATAACTAAACTTATTTATGTTTCTTATACTCTTGACTCTCCTTTTTCAAACATAGACTTTTAACTCTGAAAAACAGAATTTAAAAAGCAGAGTTTTGAAGAAAATAATGAAGAAAAACTATCTTTTTTCCTAGATTTAGACTAGGCTATTGTACATAATTTAGAGGAGAAGTTTGACAGAAAATCTGCCACTAATTCTCCTTTATTACTTGATAAAATAATCCCTTAAATCAGTTATTGAAATTAAAATCTGATCACATCAAATCAGCAAGGAGATTTAAGATCTTAGAGATCATTTTCTCTTTATTGTAAAAGTAAACCTAAAACTACAAAGAATACATTTGACATTTCAACACTTGCCCCTCAAGCTGGGAGATAGATGTCACTTGTCAATCTTTCCAAGCTTGGATATCATACTGTCCAATTTGACTCTTAGAAGAGCTTTTGTAACAACATCAGCTATGCACTCGACTGAGCACTCCTTGTTCAATCTTCTCTGTTATAAAACGAGGATCCAACTCCACGTGGATTTTTTGCTATACTGATTGTAGCCAAATTTCCGCAGAACACTCTCATTGTTGAGTTTGAGATTCTTAATTCTTCTCGAGCACTCTTTTGAGCCACATTCCTTCACAAATCCTTGAGCTAAAGCACAAAATTCAGCCTCAACACTACTCCTTGCAACCACAGTTTGTTTTTACTTCTCCAAGTTACTAAATTAGCCCATACATAAGTACAGCATCCTGTAGTAGATATTCTGTTAGTAATAGAACCTGCCCAATCTGCATCTGAAAAAATCTCAATGTTCTTGTTAGTTCCCTTCTTGAAGTACGACCCTTTACCAGGTGTCATCTTCTGATACCTTGTAAATCTGTAAACAACTTGTTGGTGAACTTGTTTAGGATCATTCATAAATTGACCAACAACACTTGACTGCAAATCTAATGTTAGGCGTGTGAGAAAGGTAAGTCAGCTTACCTACTAGGCGTTGATATTCCCCCCTTATCAACATGTGTGATTTCATTTGAGACGTAAGTATTTGACTGACAGGAGAATGACAATTATAACCTTTTGTGTAGAAGAGTATCCTAAGAAGAGACGTTTGATAGCTTTGGGATCTAATTTGCTCAAATTTGGTTGGTGATTATGGACAAAGGTTGTACATCCAAAAAATTTGATTGGCAGAGACAAGATAATAGGAACCTGTTGATAGATAAAAGAAGCTTTCGATAAAGGGTTCGAAAATTTATTACTCTCGAAGGCTGTTGATGAGGTAAGTGGCAGTTAGAACTGCTTCTCCCCAAAAATGTTTAAGAACATTAATAGTTAACGTGATATATCGAGCAATCTCTACAAGGTGTTGATTTTCCTTTAGCAACCCCATTTTGTTGTAGTGTATTGACACAAAATCTTCGGTGGATTAAGCCATTCTGTTGAAAAAAACCACCTACAATCAATCAAATTGTACTAATCTTTGGCATTGTCAATCCTAAGAACTTTTTTTTTTCTTTCTTGAAACTGAGTTTGGAATTTGGATCATGCTGCAACTTGTTTTTAAAAATATGGCAAGCATCTGACTTTTGCTTCATTAGATACACCCAAGTTACCCTAGTATGATCATCAATAAAGGAAATACCATCGATAACCAGAAATATTAGAGACTCTAGACTGTCCCCAAATATCACTATGAATCATAGAAAAGGGATGAGAGATTCTATAGCCTTCAATAGGACATGTGTTTCTCACATGTTTTGAAAGCTGACAAAACTCACATTGAAAATGTTTTGCATATACTGAACAAGTCAGGAAACATGTTTCTTAAGTAGAAATTTTTTGGGTGTCCTAACTTATAGTGCCACAACATAATAGCATTCTCGTTATTGGAAATAGATGAAGACAATAATAGCTGTTGGAGTTTGTTTTTCTGGATTACTAGATGTCTTGAGAAGATAGAGCCCCTCACATTCCTTATCGTCCTCCCTGATACCAAATCCTGAAATTCACAATATATATGGTAATTTTTAGCAATACAACTCATAGCCCTTGTAAACTTGCTGATAGATAACAGATTGCACTTAGTTCCATCTCCCATAGTAAGTGTTTATTCCTTTGTTGCATTAAGATTTAAAGACTCACTCATATTGATCATGCAGTGTTATCCAGGAGAAGATGATTTGGCTATTTCTCGGGCAATTCTAATGTAAGGTTACTTCTCCCATTATTTAAAGGCTAACAACATCTCCAATTTCAAACTCCCTAATCAGCATTCCATCTATTTTTCTCTCTCTCCTTTCTTCTTCTGATAGATTGCCCTGACTCTTGCCTGTTACAATAATTATGTTACTGTAGGTATTTGTCTTCAGGTAATCTCAGAGATGCTAATCAACTCATCGATGAAATAAAGAGTCAAGTTGAAGATAGGCAGCTTGACCTTCCTCATTCAGATTTGATCCAATTCATTACTTTTCTGCTACAAACGTGAGCTATTTAATCTGGTGCCCTTAGTTCTTTTTTCCCCTTTTAATTTCAGTGTAGATAGAAGAGATTTGTAGCTAATATATAACCATTGTGCTTGAAATGTAGCTTTGTTTCTAATTTCCTATATCATTACAGGTTGCAGAGAGATGCTTTACCTCTTTTTAATATGCTAAAAGTGAAATACAAATCATGTATAGACAGAGATCCTTCTTTTAAGGAGGTATGCATTTTCAGTAACGTGATGAGCACCCTCTTGTAATGTATATTTTTTTTGATTCGTTCTTGGCCCTGAGCAAGTTCGATTCTAATATGTTGATTATGTTTCAGTTGCTGGATGATATTGCTGAAAAGTTCTATGGAGTACGACGTAGAAATCCCCTGCAAGGAATGTTCGGTGATATCTTTAAGGTGAGTATGTGATGTGTGGTACATTGCCACCTATTCTATGCTAGATTTCCTTGAATGTTACCACCCAAGTGCATGCTAGTGGCTTTGAAAAATATTGACAATGCGATCTGAGTACTAAACTTATGACAGAACTCAGGGGCTGTCCCACCATTATCACTATGGTTTAATTTCTCAGGGCCACCAAGTGGGTTAATAGCCACAACTTTTATGTTTACTGAAGATTAGTTAATTTAGTTTAGTGGCATGTTGAGTTCTAAAACTCAGCAAAAAGAATAAAAACAAATGAAAGTCTAAAGAAATTGAAAGGTGAAAATAGATGAAGCTGCATCCAATCAAATTGTATGTTTGTGTTTCCCTTGTTCATTCTAGTTGTTTGTGAATATGGGATCTATGTATTATCCAAGCAAAATTATGCACCATTGGGTCTAATTGTCGGATTCTTATAGTGATTAAGCATAGGAGAACCTAAGAGTTCAAATGGTCACGTGTATGGTTTGCTTCCACAAGGTTTGAAGTTCGAGTCTCTCATGCGTACCTACATAACAATTGCTATAGTCCCAGTCCCAGGGGAAGCATTATTTATTTATAATTTTTTTTTGTAGCTGATTTGTAAAACATCCGGGGTTGTTTTGGTAGTAGTTAAGAAAATCACAGGGGAGTAAACTGTTATATTCTTTCATATGATTGAAAAATGCTGCTAATATGATATTGAAGTGATGAAATAGTCATTTCGTTTCTAAATTTGTTTTAGAGTTACAAGACAAATGCATTGTTGTTATGCAGATGATGGGGGCAGAGTAGCAATTCAATGACAATTTTGATATCAACTCCTATCCCAAGTGATCTGGCTAATTAACTTATAATCTGCCTTTAATTGATGCGTTTGATACGTTTCGGCAGTTACAATTTTCTTTTTCTTGAGCAGATGTAGAAATGGATCATAAGTGATCGTTTCACAGTTTTAATTTTTGGAAGTATATAAGTGAGGAACTGTATTTAATATGTTGTTTAACTTCATAATGTGTAAACATGTTATTTATTGAATTGGCTCAATTTTCTTTGTCCATCACATTTGACAGTCTTTAGCAATGTAATAAGAGAGTGCTGTATACAATAACTAGGGACACGATGAAAGAAAAAACATCTTAGTTTAGGCCCCTTCCTAATCTATTGCCATCCCCAACAAATGCTAAATCCAAGTACTGGTTCATGCTTGAATGCCAGAGCTAGTTCTTCCCACTGACTGCCACTAATAAGATAAGACAAACCAGTAATCCTTCCTACTATAAGGTAGCAGGAATAGATCTATTAGACCTTGATTCTCGTCTCGTCATCCTTTCTTTTAAAAATTCCTCCCCTACCGCAGTGGATGAGCAGAATTCTCATCCAAGGTGAAAGGAAAACGAGCATAACTTCTTGTAACTCTAATTCACAATGGAGCTTCCAGACCTTCTAAGTGCAGGCAATTTGCGTCATCACCGAGCCAAAAAGAGGTTGTCTCGTCTGCTGGGCTTGAACTCCTTTCCCCTCACTACTCCCTTTGGTTCTACCTTGTTAATGTATGTAGAGGGTTTTCTCACAAGTTTAACTTTATAATGTGTAAATATGTTATTTCTTGAATTGGCTCAATTTTCTTCGTCCATCACATTTGACAGTCCTTGGCTTGGCCTTGGACACTCAATGGAAGATGATGACTAGACTTATTGCACTTGAAACATTTGCAAGATCACTTGATTTGTTGGTCCACCCAGCGCCCTTGCTCAGCTGGTTTTGTAGTGTAGAAAGTGTTGTAAAATGTTGTCCTTCCAATCTAAAGAGATCTTCAATGTTCTTTAAAGTTAAAGAACTAGGCTATAATAGAGCTTCGACAACATAAAAGGACTCGTTGCACGATAATATTCCCTTCTCATAATTTGTCAATGTATTGTTAATGGATTTACCTTATGAAATAACTTATATTTCTCCGTTCCCCATATTTCTTAGTGTTAGATATTAGATGTATATTAGCTGTAAAATAATTAGATATTTAGTAGATATTTAGTAGATATTTAGTCTCCTAGCTTTGTATATAAATATGTATTATTCTATGAAATCAACACACAATTCGAATCACTATTTGCTACATGGTATCGGAGCATTGTGATCCGAAATTCGAAATTAGGTTTCATTAAAAAAAAAAAAGCAAAAAAAAAGAAGAGAGTTTAGGGTTTTTTTCAAAAATCTTTTCTGGAGTGCGAATCTATTCTCACCGCCCACTCAGGAGTGTTACCCATCCGCCGATCTACAGAACCCCAAAGTCCGGTCATCGAATTCCTCGCGTGTGGGGCTCACGCGCCGCCCAAAGCTTCTGCCCGTTCTCCCACGCGCCGGCGTGTGTGACGGTGCCTTCGACGGCGTTCTTTTTCCGATTCTCTACTGGGTTCTTCTAAGCCCACTCACATCTGTTCTAGGTTGTAATTCGATATTTGTTTGTCTTCTTCGTGTTTGGGTGTTCATTCTTTGGTGTTCTTTTATTCTTTTTCTCTGTCCTTTGTGTTTGTTTTTGAGATTATGGCAGAGATAAGATCAGATTCAAAATCAGTTGTTAGTTTCTGATGTTGTTCCCGTGATGTCTAAAATCACGGACCATAAGTTGATTGGTTCGAATTATTTGAAATGGAGTAAGACGATTCGACTGTATTTGAGGAGTATTGACAAAGATGATCACTTGACTGACGATCCTCCTGAAGAAACAAACGATTCAAGGAAAATATGTCTCCGTGAGGATGCTCGCTTGTTCCTTCAAATTCAAAATTCTATCGATAATGAGGTAATTAGTTTGATTAATCATTGTGAATTGGTTAAAGAACTAATGTGTTACTTGGAGTTTTTGTATTCTGGCAAAGACAACATATCTCGCATATTATGATGTTTGCAAAGCTTTTTATCGCGCGGAGAAACAAGATAAGTCTCTTATGAATTATTTTATGGCTTTCAAGAAAACGTATGAAGAACTTAATGTGCTATTACCCTTTAGTCCTGATGTAAAAGTTCAACAGCGCCAACGAGAACAGATGGCTATTATGAGTTTTCTTGCAGGACTCTCATATGAATTTGACTATGCAAAGTCACAAGTTCTCTCTGGTTCTGATGTCTCCTCTTTACAAGATGTGTTTACTCCTGTTCTTCGCACAAAGACTACCTCTTCAACTCCTCTTAATAGCGCCTTGGTGAGTCGTAATAATTCTGCACCGGAAAGAAACTCTACTCCAAGTGGATTTAAAGGAGGTAATTCACAAGGACCTGATAACCGCACACCAAATTCTGGGAGCATCATGTGCAATTATTGTAAGAAACCAGGCCACACCAAGTTTGAGTGTAGGAAGTTACAGTTTAAGAATCGACAATAACACTCTGCCAATATTGCAAGCACTAGTGATGCATCTGACAAATCGGTCCTTATTTCTGCTGATGAATTTGCCAAGTTCTCAAGGTATCAGGAAACACTTAAGTCTTCATCTTCTTCTCACATCGCGATTGCCGATTCGTGTAACTCTAATGCATGCCTTCTTTCCAAATCCTCAAACTGGGTCATTGATTCGGTGCCACGTATCATATGACAAAATGTAATTCCCGTCTCTTTTCCACTTTTCAGTCTCACAGTCCCACTTCTGTTGTCACCTTAGCTGATGGGTCAACAGCTTCTGTTCTTGGATCTGGCACTATTGTTCCTACACCTATGCTATCTTTGTCATCAGTCTTACATTTACCTGATTTGTCCTTTAATTTGCTTTCTGTTAGTCAACTCACTCGTAATTTAAATTGTTGCATCTCATTCTTTCCCGATCATTGTTTGTTTCAGGATCTTATGACGAAGAAGATTATTGGTAAATGACATGAATCTGGGGGCTTGTATGTTCTTGACCCACTTCCGCCACCCTCTATTGCTTGTTCGAGTGTTGCTTCCGCTTTTGAGGCTCATTGTCGTTTAGGTCATCCATCCCTTCCTTTGCTCAAGAAACTGTGTCCCCAATATAGTAGTTTATCTTCGTTAGATTGTGAGTCATGTCAGTTTGCCAAACATCATCGTGTTAGTTTGAGTCCTCGTGTCAATAAACGTGCTAGTGTTCCTTTTGAGTTAGTTCATTCTGATGTTTGGGGTCCTTCTCCTATTTTGTCTCAACCTGGATTCAGGTATTTTGTTACTTTTGTGGATGATTATTCTCGTGTAACTTGGTTATATTTAATGAAAAATCGTTCTGAGTTGTTTTCTATATTCTGTGCTTTTTGTGCTGAGATTCAAACTCAATTTAATGTATCTATTCGTACTTTGAGAAGTGATAATGCCAAAGAGTACACGTCTGCTCAATTTCAATCTTATATGACCTCTAATGGCATGCTTCATGAAACTTCTTGTGTTGATACGGCACCTCAGAATGGTGTTGCAGAACGTAAAAACAGACATCTTCTTGAAACTGCACGTGCTCTCTTGTTTCAAATGAAAGTTCCTAAACCTTTATGGGCCGATGCAGTTTCCACGGCATGCTTTCTTATTAATCGCATGCCATCCTCTGTTCTTAATGGTGAAATTCCATTTAAAATTCTTTTTCCTAATAAGTCATTATTTCCAGTTGCTCCGCAAGTATTTGGTATCGTTTGTTTTGCTCGCGATGTCCGTCCATCTATCACCAAATTAGACCCTAAGGCACTAAAGTGTGTCTTTCTTGGTTATTCTCGTCTTCAGAAAGGGTATAAGTGTTATTGTCCTGATCTCAACAAATATCTTGTTTCTATTGATGTTACCTTTGTAGAAAATACACTTTATTTTTCATCTTCCACTACTTCTACTAGTCAGGGGGAAGATGATGATTTGTTGGTTTATTCTGTCACATCCTATGCGCCTTCTACATGTTCTGGCGGGTCTCTTGTTCCTTCACTTGCCTCGGTCGTCACCCCCACAATGTCTACACCTCCACCACCTCCACCACCTCTACCACCTCCACCACTCCCTCGGCCTCCTATAGTGTACACCAGGCGCCCCCTCCTCCACCTCCTGTTTCATGTCCTGCACCTGTATCTTCGTCATCAAATCCGGAAATCTCAGATGATCTTCCCATTGCACTACGTAAAGGTAAACGCCAATGTACTTTTTCTATTACTTCTTTTGTGTCTTATAATCATCTCTCCTCTTCTTCTTGTTCTTTTATTGCTTCTCTTGATTCTATCACTATTCCTAAAACTGTTCGAGAAGCGATGTCTCATCTTGGTTGGCTTGCTGCAATGATAGAAGAGATGAATGCTTTGGTTTGCGAATGGTACTTGGGTCTTGGTTGATTTACCTTCCGGAAAACAGGCCATCGGGTGTAAATGGGTGTTCACGGTTAAATTCAATCCAGACGGCACAGTTGCTCACTTAAAGGCACGTCTTGTTGTCAAGGGTTATGCTCAAACATATGGAGTGGACTATTGTGATACTTTTTCTCCTGTTGCTAAACTCACATTTGTTCCACTGTTCATTTCCATGGCAGCTACTCATCATTGGCCTTTGCATCAGCTTGATATTAAAAATGCTTTTCTTCATGGTGATCTTGAGGAAGAAGTATATATGGAGCAACCTCCTGGGTTTGTTGCTCAGGGGGAGTTAGGGCGAGTTTGTCATCTTCGCAAATCTTTATATGGATTGAAACAAAGCCCTCGTGCTTGGTTTGGTAAATTTAGTCAGGCTGTTGAGAAGTTTGGTTTGTTGAAAAGTAAGTCAGATCATTCTGTGTTTTATAAAAGATCAACTGTTGGTATCATTTTGTTAGTGGTGTATGTTGATGACATCGTTATTACTGGAAATGATACCGAAGGCATCTCATCCCTTAAATCTTTCATTCACACCCAGTTTAACACGAAAGATTTAGGGGAGCTCAAGTATTTCTTGGGGATTGAAGTTACTCGGAGTAAACAAGGTATTTTTCTGTCTCAAAGAAAGTATGTACTTGATTTGCTAACTGAGACAGGAAAATTGAGAGCAAAACCTTGCAATGCTCCAATGAATCCAGCTGTGCATCTTACACGTGATGGGAAACCATTTGAAGATCCTGAGAAATATCGCAGGTTAGTTGGAAAGTTGAATTATTTAACTGTGACTCGTCCAGATATTGCATTCCCGGTTAGTGTTATCAGTCAGTTCATGTCTTCTCCAACAATTCATCATTGGGCAGCATTAGAACAAATTTTATGTTACTTAAAAGGAGCACCAGGACGAGGTATAGTTTACAAGGATCATGGACATACCCAGATTGAGTGTTTTTCTCGATGCGTATCAAGGTGCTCCAAGGTAGATAGATGATCCACTTCATGATATTGTGTATTTGTTGGGGGCAATCTGGTCTCTTGGAAGAGTAAGAAACAAAATGTTGTATCTAGATCCAGTGCTGAATCAGAATATAGAGCTATGGCCCAGTCTGTGTGTGAGGTAATATGGATTTATCAGCTTTTGATTGAATTCGGGTTTAAGACTTCTATTCCAGCAAAATTATGGTGTGATAATCAAGCTGCTCTTCATATTGCCTCAAATCCCGTATTCCACGAGCGAACTAAGCACATTGAGATTGATTGTCATTTTGTTCGTGAGAAAATTCAACAAGGTCTGATCTCCACAGGATATGTGAAGACCGGAGAACAACTAGGAGATATTTTTACAAAGGCTTTGAATGGGGTGCGGGTTGATTATCTTTGTAACAAGCTGGGCATGATTAACATCTATGCTCCAGCTTGAGGGGGAGTGTTAGATATTAGATGTATATTAGCTGTAAAAGAATTAGATATTTAGTAGATATTTAGTAGATATTTAGTCTCCTAGCTTTGTATATAAATATATATTATTCTATGAAATCAACACACAATTCGAATCACTATTTGCTACACTTAGCAACCCTCAATGATTTCCTTCATCTTCTTTTACCTAGCTACCATGTTCAGTTGCTCATTCTGCAACTCAGCTACCAAGGCTCCCGATCAAACACAGTACTAGGATTCAAACATAGTTGGAGCCAAAAGAAACATAAAACATGCTTTTGGATGGAAAAATTGCCAGAACAATAGTGAAAAATAATGATAATCTTGGTGGCGTTTAGTTGGAGGTAATGAAATGGAATTGAATGGAAGTGAAACAATTTTTATTTTATTCATTTGTTTGGTTGTATTTTAAAGTATTGTAATTTCATTAGTGATTTTTTTCTTAATTTTTTTTTATGCATTTTAAATTCTATTCTATTTTATTCATATTTATGTTCTCATTCTCATTTTTATTCTTATGTTTTTATTCCTCCAAACTAAATACCACCTAAATGCCTACATATAAACAACAATCATCGATACTTAAATACAAAAACTACAAAAAAAAAGTCATCAAAACTCAAAAGCAAGAGTTTTGACATCATTCTTTTACAAAATTCTTAAAGTTAAAAGAGAGTAGTGTTATCCTAATTTTTGGACAATGTGACGTGATACTGAATAGTGTAACATGCGTCAAGTATGTTCACAACTGAATGGGTATATTCACTCAGGAACCGTCCAAAATAGTTTAGAACGTGTGTTAAGTATGTCACTAAGCCGAGCAAGTTCCATGCCTTGCACTTCTCTAAGCAAATTAAACATGCCAAGCTGAGTCACATACTCTGTACATAGGGATGCTGTAAAAGAAGATCTCTGAAGATATTTTCCTTAAATATCTCCATGATTATAGCTGAGTTAAAATCCCTATTTTTATGGGATTTATTTTATTGAGAGAATTATGGGATTTATTATTCAGTTTCCCTTCTCATATTTTTCGAGACATTACATCTTGTATTTTCCTTATATATAGTGGAGTCATTCCATTGTGAAGGGGATCTTTTTTCTAACTTTTTGAGAGCTATTACGCTACTGAAATACTTGTAAGCTTTTACGAGAATATTAAGAAACCCACCTGGTCGGACCTTGTGATCTTAATAATTTTTTAAGTTATACAATTAAAATGAGAATAGGCTATTACCATTATCACAGGGCCAAATCTATATAAATTTCTTGTGTTCCTATTGTTTTTTTATTATTATTATTTTATCATTAATTAATCATTTAATTCAATCGCTTTAAAAGACTCAGTGTCGTTGGATAAAAATAAGGTCAATATTTTTGGTGCTTTCATTGAGAGTAAAAGAACACAATCTTATCCTTGATAAAATTTTGATCCTTTGACGATGGTCCTTGCAAGGAGATCTCAATCCACTGAGCCACGCAATCCAATGGCGACATACCCTAATGTCCAAACTCCCACTGGCATAGGAGTGGACAACCCCAATGCGCGACTGCAACCTCGAGGAATTTCGCCTGTAATCCCTGCTGTTGTGGAAATTATGTACGTAAGTATACGCAGTCAAACAAGTAATAGAGGATAAATAAGATCGTCTCCACAAGGATTTCAAACAAAATATGATGTAAAACTAACTAATTACAACTTAAAGCAAAAGAAAAAAAAAATATCAGAATGGTTGAGCAATGCTTCAAAATTAAAATAACTATAATTAAACTTGTTAAAATTAATGCTACTGTTGCTAGAAAATTGCTTGCAAAAAATGTAATATGATAAAAACTGGCTTGAATAACTAATCCCCCTAGTCAGGTTTTTTTCCCAATTGTTACAGCATCAGTTCAGCATTTCTCAAACATTTTTGCACAAAGATTACAAAAATTCTTCTAGGCTTATGAGAATTTTCCAAAACTCACAAATTAAGGTCTACCACTTAGCTCAATATATCCCTATATCAAACCAGTAAGCAGAACACTATTTAAACATCAATTCTTAAGTTATGCAAGGTAAAGGAAATATTTTTTTCCACTTACAAAGTAAAACCTAAATCTAGGGTTTCTCTTGCTCCATCCAAGTTTAATTACTAGATCTAGCCCTCCCGAAACAAGATCTAGCTTAACAAATTGTTACTCATGGCCAAGAAATAACAATCAAATAAAATGACAAGCTCACTTGAATGAACAAAAGCAAAGATGCTAAAATAAGCTTAAAAATTAATCATACCTAATATAGGAGTTATGGCAATTCAAGCCTCGAAAAGTTTAGCTCAAATTCAAATCAAAAAAAGAAATCCAAACTAAAAAGTATCTCTCCATGGATGCTACCCTTTGTTTACAATTCAACAAGTTTTTAATATCTAAATAAAAGAAACAAGAAAAGAAAAGAAGAAAGAAAAATAATAAGGGAATGTAAAAGAAAATCAAACACAAAAACTTGTGTCCTTCTCTCTTTCCTTCCTCTTCTGTACTTTGCTTCTGCAATTAATTCTTTTTCAGAAATAGCAGCTACATCATGTTGAAGAAGAAGGTGTACTTAGTCTTCTTTCTTTTAGTTGTTGGGTAAATAGGGTACAAAATAATACCCTATAAATAGAAGCTCAGTCCTTTTCCACCTTGGCCCACAAGGTTTAGTCTTCTTCCTCCACAACAGCCAGCTAGCTTAATTTTGAGTAATTGACACACTCATGTTGATGTGGACAACCAAAATTCGTTCTTCCAACTCTCTCCTCGTCACTGCCCAGAATGTTGAATTCGTTGTAGCATTGCTTCAGCAATTTAGCCCAATTTTAGCTTTTGTTCCCACTTCGTCCTTGACTCCTTTCCTTTTTCCTAACAATTTAATTCTTCTTTTTCAACAACCAACAAACACATTTAATTAAATTAACACAACTAAAAATAACAATTTTTACAAGACTTCAAAGATAACTTACTATTTAGAAAATAGAGTTATCACCTGCCAATATCAACCCCATAGCAATTGGGGTTACAACCTCCCTCGCTGGAATTATGCTCGATGTCCTAGAGACTGGATACACCAGCTAGGCCTATGCTGGAGAAACTGGACCAGGCATCGGACAACCTTCTGTGGGAGAACCCCAAGTTGATTTGGAGGAAAATGTTGATCTGGAGACCCTGAGAGAAGTGGTGGGACAAGTCTAAACTCACACACCATAGTTAGAAAGAAACATGCTCTATAGTGAACCATGTGTTAGAACAACAGAGGCGTCAATTCTAAGAGTGGATGGATAAACAGGTTGAATCCATGTGTGCCAGCAAGAAGAAATCAACCATCGATCAAGGGAAGCTACCAACTTAATTAGACAGTTCCACCAACAGACTGAGGGCAATTACTAGAAAACACACCGTTTAGAAGAGACCCAAATTGAGGGAAGGAGCCTTACATCCCCTTTGGACGACAAGAGTACAACCTAGAGGAGCGCCCAACTAATTATGTGCAAAAAACCCGCCATGACAAACATTCTGATTCAATGGCCCCAGAATCAAACTGGTGGCAACCTGATAGATGATCAAGCTCTACCAAGTCACTACCTTTGAAGAGAAGATCACCATAATTTTTGTCCCTAGCCTGAAGGGAGGATGGACGATGCACTTACCCGGCCATGTGCGGGATTTAGGGGACATGTGGCGGTGTACAACCAAGATGGACAAGTCCAAGTCTATAGGCAACCTCATTATGTCGGCCAACAACCTCCCCAAGGTCGTACAATGTCTCACAGTGGACAGTCATACGCAAACAATAGCGATGTTGAAGTTGATAGTGGACATTGCAAAAACTATCATCGCAATACTCATCGTACCCAATGGCAAAAATTTAGAAAATCTTCCGAACAATACTAATCCTCCTAGGCCAGCTCGATCTATGAGCCAACCACATAGAAGTGCTCTGGGAAATCTGTCTTCCAAAGGATGGAGCCATAGTTGATCTTTGAGATGATTTAAATCGTAGGAGAGAAAATTGGGACAAAAAGTTTGACCGTCTGCCTAAAAATCAACTGATTAATGTGGAGAACTATATTCCACAAAATGTAGATAACTTTTTAACCTTTGGTGCTCTGAAGGGTCAACAGTGACACATGCCCGTCAATAGGCAAGTCAAGTTGATCTAGGGGTGCAAGCCTAGTTGGACCAACTTAAGAGACTCATTCAAGGCCTGACCGACCTAAAACTCACCGACCTAGAGCTTTATCGAACAAGAGGTTCACCATTCTAACAACAAATCAATTCCCTCGATCTGTCGACCAAGTTCAAAATACCCACTTGGAAGATGTACACCAAGCCAACCAGATCAGTTATCTCATATCAAATACTTTGAAGATGGACCTACAAATAGTAAAAGGTGATGTAAGGCATAGAATATTTCCTGCTACCTTGGCAGAGGCCGTCCAACAGTGGTACTTCAAGTTAGCACCAGGGAAATTCAATTCATGGAATGCCTTTGCCTTAGAGTTCTACACCTAATTCTCTTCTTTGAGACAACTCCCTGCTCACTTAGAAGACTTGGTCGAAGTAAGACTTGGAGAAACTTTGAAGGATTACATAAGTTAGTTTACGACTGAGGCCACAAAAGTGAAAAGAGTTACCAAAGAGGGAAGACTAGCAGCTGTGCTAGGAGGTATTAAGCCAAAAGGAGAATTGTGGAAATATATCAAATGACTCATTGTCAGCTCGATGGGAGAGTTTTAAGACCGAGCAGACAAATTTATAAAGCTTGAGGAAGTAATTTGGTGAGTGGACATAATTAGCCAAAAAAGGGTCGACCAAAGTCCTGCACTCTCAACCACTACAACTAATACATCTATCTAGCTGGGAAACAATTTCGACCATGGTGGTAAAAGGTCGAACAATAGAAACAACCACAAAAATGGGAAAAAAGGGAAGTTTAATAATAAAATCGATCAACAACACCCCCGAGAGAAGGCATCAAAGTTCACTGTCTTCACCATACTCATCGGGGAGCGAGAAATCATTTTTATGGCAACTCAATTGGTTGTGCCTTACAAGAGACCCCCTCCGATTAAGAAAGATATGAGCAAGAAGGATACCACCAAATACTGCCAATTTCACAAAGATTTTGGCCATGATAGTAACAAGTGCAACAATTTGAAGGACGAGATTGAATTCCTCATTAGAAAGAATAATATGCACATATGTCAGTATGCGAAGACCGACCAGAACCAACAAGTTGCCCAACTTGATAACAATAAGAATCATCTAATGCCTCCATCGGTGGATGTGCATTTACAATTGATCATTGGGGGCCACACATTGCTGGAGATTTGAACAAGGCTAGAGAAAGGTATGCTCAAACACTTCAATATGAACAAAAAGATGAAGAAGTATTGGTTATGGAAGAGAGAAAACCAAAGCAGCCGCGCAGAGAAGAAGCCATCATCTCATTTAGTAAAGATGATGCTAACCATATCATTTACCTTCACAATGATCCCTGGTTGTCGAAGTGTAAATTTCTAACATGATAGTGGCTTGGTCAATGATTAATAATGAAGCTTCCTCAAATATTCTTTTTACAACAACATATGAAAAAGATGGGGCTTCATCTTAAAGATTTTGTTCCCTGCCCGCAGCTAGTGTATGTTTTTTTCGAAAAAAGTATAGCTCCTCTTAGATACATCGTCTCCCTTTCAACATAGGAAAGATTCCAATGACAAACACTATAATGGCCCAATTTCTAGTAATTGATGTACCTTCTGCTTTTAACATCATGATAGGACGACCATATTTGACTTGAAAGTAGCAATTTACCACTTGTGCGTCAAGTTTTTAACAAGGAAAGGGATCGGATGCCTAAAGGGAGACCAAAACACTGCCCACCACCAATGCTACAATCTTGCTTTGACAAAGGCAAAAAAGAAAGAACCTTCTGGCCAAGGGTCAAAGGTCGAGAAAAATTTGAATTAATAGGGATCCACCCAAGGCGAGGATGAAGACATGGATCCTTGCTTTGGAGATCCTTATACGAACATCGGGCTGGTGGAGGAATTAGAAGAAATAGAGATCGATTCCACTATGCCGAATAGGAAGCTCGAAATTGAACGAGGTTTGTTGCTCAAAATAAAATCCACTTTGATAAAATTTCTAAGAGAAAACCTTGACATTTTTTGCTAGTCGCATGAAGACATCCATATTTTTGTCCCGTACAACAAAAATGCCCTCAACGTTGATCCTAGTTTTTGTCCTGTACAGAAAAAATGGAGACTACTAGACAAAGAACGCACACAGACACTTAAGGAGGAATTATAAAAGCTCTGAACAAACAAGTTCATCATAGAAGCTTTTTATCCTGCATGGGTACCCAACCCTATCTTAGTGCCCAAGCCAAACAAAAAATGACACGTATGCATTGATTGAACCGATCTTAATAAGGCATGTTCAAAGGATTGCTTCCCACTTCCAAGGATCAATCAACTCATAGATGCTATGATAAGTCATGAGATCCTAAGATTTATGGATGCCTATTCGATGTATAATCAGATAAAGATGCATTCATCTGACCAAGAGCATACAAGTTTTTGGATTGACATTGGCTTGTATTGCTACATAGTTATGCTATTCAGAGTAAAGAATGTTAGGGCTACCAACCAACTGTTAGTCGATAAGATGTTCAAAGATTAGACTAGGCATAATATGGAAATTTATGTGGATGACATGCTTGTCAAATCTAGAAAGGCTGGGGGGAATATAGAGGACTTGGATGAATGCTTCCAAATCCTCAAAAAATACAACATGAATCTCAATCCCCTCAAGTATTCTTTTAAAGCTAGTTCAGGTAAATTATTAGGCTTTATTATTAATGCCCGAGGAATTGAAACTAACCCAGAAAAGATTCAAGTCCTTTTGGATATGAAATCACCCACGAAGGTTAAAAAAGTTCAAAGCCTCACTGGTCGGATAGCCGCCCTAAGTAGATTCGTGTCAAAATCAACAGATAATTGTGTACCCTTTTTTAACATCCTACAAGGAAATAAAAATTTGAATGGGCTGAGGAGCGTGAAGAAGCTTTTCAAGCATTAAAATAGTAGCTTGCACAGCCTCCTATCTATCAAAATCTCTGGACAAAGAGGAATTGGGGATATACCTTGCAGTGACCAAATTTATAGTAAGCATCGTACTAATCAAAGAGGAAAACAACATCCAACATCTGGTTTACTATGTTAGAAAGAGGCTAATTGATGTTGAAAGTCGATACCCTCTAATTAAAAAACTAATTTATTGCCTGCTCCTTGCTTCAAGAAAATTAAGACCGTACTTCCAAACTCACCCCATACGAGTTTACTGTTGGTTTTATGGTACTAAATTTGGTACGCAACTGAATAAAAGGTTTCTGATTATCATCGTACAATATCCTCAGGATCACCATATGTATATGTATTATATCTGAAAGTAAATAGACAAAAATATGATTTTCCCCTCGAAGCCTATTAGCGTATTCTTGAGTCTTTTTGTATGTTGTATCCTTAATTGATCTCGATTTACCTACACTATAGTCTTCCAGATCTTCCACCACACACAAGGAAGGACTAGTGTGGATTAGTACAAAAAAGTGTATACAAAATTCTTAGTCAATTCTCAACACATGAGCAAGAACTATTTTATAGTGATAATAGAGAGAAAATATTAATTATATTAATTCTTTTTAGGCTTACGAAAAGTAATGCGTATATATTTTTGGTTTATAAGGTATATTTAAAATAAAATCAATAAATTTTTTATTGAATTAAATGTTTAAATTCAAATTATTTATTAAATCATATTTAATTATTTGAATAGATAATATAATCGAATTCTATTATAGATATTTTTTTTAATAACCGATTAAGGGAATCTCTTAACTACCTTGAGAGAATATCTCAACCATCAGAAATATATATAATTACTTTTCAAATTCAAATTTAAATATCTTTTAAATTAATTAACCCAAAAATAAATTCAGTGGAGCAACCCTATTA
This sequence comes from Cannabis sativa, assembly GCF_029168945.1. Taxonomy (NCBI): domain Eukaryota; kingdom Viridiplantae; phylum Streptophyta; class Magnoliopsida; order Rosales; family Cannabaceae; genus Cannabis; species Cannabis sativa. Next base: position 48,866,706 of record NC_083601.1, read on the forward strand.
ATGGGACACTTATTACTATGTAAGAACACAGTGATAGTGACACCACCTATATCTTAATAAGACATTGGTGGTGTCTTTTATCCAAAATTTTTTTATCTTTTTTTCAATTTATTTAATTAATAAATTTTAAAAAATAAATTATTTATTACAAAATAAATAATTATTATTTTGACAAATTCAAATAATTTTTTCCAAACTTACATGTACAACTTTTATCCCTATCTTTGATAGTGTTTTAAGGCGGCCATCTAGATCGATAAACCTATAATTGTAAGCTCCAATAAATTAGATTATAACCTAGTATATATATATTATATATAAAAGTTAATGATAATAATATTAATTATTGATTTCCAATTTTATTTTTATTACAATCAATAAAAATAAATAAAAACATTCTTTATTATCATTTGAAAGCTCCATTAAATTATAAGAAAAATCTATAATATCCAACCTGAGTAAAACAAAAACATGCCAATCGAACCCTTTGCGCATTGATAATTGCGTTTTTCCTTTTCTTCACTTAAGTTTCTCCACATCAGATTCTACTTTAGGTATGCATGCGATTTTCCGAGACAAAAGCCGATATTATTAGTGCCAAGAAAAAGCTGATATTTCCTTTAATAAACTTGCTGCATTCTACTTTTTTTGGTTAGTTTAGTTGGTATCACTTCACTTTGTTATTGGCATTTGTGCTATGTCTCACATATAATAATAATAGTACTATAACATATAATTGCAGCGAAAGATAAATAAATAAAAAAAAAAAATTAAAAGGTAATAGGTGTGTATGATAATATGTACCTATACACTTTGCTAAAAAGGCATGTGGATATGTGGAAGATATGAATTTTGAAGTTTAACATTAGGTCAATGGACTGGAAGGTGAAGTTCCTTTGGTCCATAAAAACAAAAACAAATACAAAAAAAAAAATTGCATTTTAAAGCTTCAAGCAAATTGTATAGTCTCTTTTCAGCTTTTATTTTATTTTATAACCTATTCATTTGTTTAAGTTTCACAGTATTGGTGAAACCAGGTCAGTGATCTGATTTTCACGTGATATGAGATGAGAGAGACCAGTGATCTGATTTTCAACAATAAAGATTATTACATGGGTCCAAATAATTCTGACAAATTTCTATGTGTTTAATCACTAAGCATCACCCATTCACAGCATTCATTTTAATAACTAACAGAGGTCATATTTCTGAGTAAAGGTGCAGACATTCCACTTTTATATAGAAAAGAAAAGAGGATTTGACAATTTACATTATATGATAAGCTAGCTAGTCATCAATAAAGAAAACCACTCCATTTTCCTTGAAGTGATGCGTTGTGTGATCAACCAACTGCAGAATCATAAGAAGCTATCAAAAAAATTGATTTCGATTGAGAACAGAAAGTGGGAACAATAAATAATTGCTTAACAATTGAACTAGAATAGAGAAAACTACTATAAACATTTGAGTCAAGTAACTAGTGTGATTTACAACTAATGAGTAACCCAAAAAGGAGTCCAACAAACTTTGACCTTTAATTTATTGATGCATTATAAAGTAAGGATGGATTTTTTAATGGTGAACAAAGTCAACAGACACCCCAGATGTCAGGATAAGCATTGCCTTGAGAAAAATAATGATTTCTACTTTTGTAAGCTCAAATAATAGAGTATAACAACCAAATTCCAAATAGAGCTACTACTACCTTAGTGGTTTGACAAGTTAGGTGGGGTTCAGTACCCAAAAGTTAGTGAATGCATATCATATGAAAGCTTTTTGAGCGACTTCACCAGAAGCAAAAGGAAAAGAATGCATGAACATCATTAGTTTCAATTCAACCAGGGGAAAAAGCAATTACAGGATGATTGATTTGAACGACAAGGGCTCAAAGTTTAGATACCATTTCACCAAATTGCAAATTCCAAAGTGAAGTAAAGGGCTTTCTAAAACATAATGGGGCCTAAAACAATGCATCTTTCAGTCTCATCTCGTTCCAGCCTTGTAATGAAAGCCATATATAAAAATTCATTAAAAAAAAATTAAAAAAATCAATGAGAGCAATTCAGAGAAACATGTACTTTATAAAAAGTATATATTAGCCATTTCCAACTGGAAGGAACTCAAAACGAGACCACTTAGTTAAAAATACTCTTCTAACCACTTAACCTAACCTAGCTCCAAGTAGCTAAGGCACTTTTACTATATCAGCAAAGAAAAGGGTTTTCAAAAGTGAATACAAGTAGGAACAAAAAATCATCTTTTCATTCCTCAATTTTGCTAATTTGTTTAATGAAAGTTTGGTCATAGTTAAATCTAGCTCTAGAAAATGAAGAAAAATAAAAGCATATAAAAACAATCTCTTACATTGGTATCAGTCAGCTCCAGATTATAGAAATCCATAGACTCAGCCTTGAAAATTGGCCCAGCATGCCAAGTCCCACGATTGAGCTTAATGAACTTGGAACCTGCGATTTTGAAAACACGAATCTCCTCAACACGAGGAGGCTCGTACAAATGGCCACTCAAAGCCTTGACACCGTTCTTGCCCAAATCACTCTCCGATTCATTTGAATTTTCCAACAGAGATGGCCTAGCCACCCCAAGATACCATTCATGACCCCCAATCGAACCTAGACACTGGGTCACTCTCGCATGGTGTGTAATTGACGCAAATTCCAGTGGTCTTTTCTCAATTTTCATAATGTATAACCTGTTCGATACGAAATCCTAAAATTAACAATCATCAATTAACATTCAATTGATTTGGTACTGGATAATGCTTGAATGAAAACCCTAATTATGAATTGAGATCAAAACCTTGGAATTCCATGGGTGAGATCGAGTTGAGCATCTTTAGAGCTGAAAAGATCTCCGTCGTCAGAGGCCTCGACGACCTGACCGAACTCTTGGAAGGTCTCCGGAGTGGCTTCGATCGGCTTCAGCTTGATCGTCGCTGGCTTCGGTTTCGATCCGAAACGATTTTCCATTTTTACCCTTTGCCGTAGTAAGGAGAGTTTCGCGGATAAGAAGACAATGGTGGAGGAAACAGAATAATCGTCCATGAGCAGAACGTCGTCGTTTCTTTCTCTATTATTCAAAATAACAATAGGTGGAGGATTATCCTTTTTTTTTTTTAGAGGTTAAATAATAAAAAAAATTTTACATGAAAAATCCTTTTTACACACTTTATTACATAATTACCCTCACACACCTATTACTACATTTCTACTTACAAACTTATTTTTATTACACATTTACCACTTACTCATCATACCATGCATACACGTGTTCTCTCCCCATGCATCATCAATCAAATCATACTCTCTTCCCTCTCTTTTTTCATTTTGTTTTCATTTCATTTTCTATTCTTCATTTCTGTTCTCTAAGTTCATTTTGAATTCAAGTAACCTCCATTAACCACCCATAATTTATCACGTTTTTCCCTCTTATTTTTGGTTCATCCACGAATTTTCAACTTCCTCTTAGCCCACGATTTAGCAACTGTTTTTCCCTCTCTGTTTCATTTTTTCAATCTTATTTATACCATGGCAATCACTTGGTCATCTTCATCCCTTCTCCGGTTCTCAAAAAGAAATCAAAAATGAAGCGAAATCTTTGGCCAACAAATCCAAGGGTAAACGCCCAATCATTGATGATTTTGATTCTGATTTTGAAGCTCCCATGCCGAAGCGTGTGAGACCCCATTCTTCGAAGAAATCGAAGCTGAACTTGGAGGAGCCCACGCTTCCAGAAATTTCTGGGAAAAAATTTCAAAAATCTATTACACATGCTGAAGATCGGACTGAGGTTGGTTTTTAGTTTTATTTTCGTTTCCCCCTTTCTTCCATTTATGCTTTACCCAGATTTTGCCGTTTTCATGTTCATTATGCTTTGTGTGATTTTAGGGTTTCATTTGCGCATTTTGTTTTATGTTTTTAAATTTTTTAGTTATTTATTGTTGCTTTTGATCATTTCATTTGATTCTGGTCTGGGTGTTGTTCTTTAATTTTGTTTTGTTTTCTTTATTTTCGTTGTTTTTTGTGCTTACGAGGTTATGTGTTTTGTTTTCGTTTTTGGTGTTTTCAATCATTCTTTCGGTAGTTTCTTTTCGCCTTTAATAGTTTGTTACCGGTATGTTTTGATGTGTTTTCGATTTTCATTAGTGTTTAGTTGTCGTTATATTTTAGATTTCAAAACGATTTTCAAATCTTTGCTCTATATTTTTCTATAAAGTTGTATATGTTTTTTAGTTTGTTTGTTGTTTTAATATAGTTTTGTTGTTCTTTTTATACTCGCATTTTTCGATTTCTTTTTAGGGTTAGTTGTTTCATCGTTTTTTTTATGTTTCCAAACGATTTAAGGTCTTTCTTTCGTTATTTTCGTGTAGTTGTTTGCCATTGATAGTTTGTTTTAGTTTGTTTGTAGTTGTATTATGCTTTTCATACCGTTTTATTCAAAGATTTATAATTTATCTTGGCCCTTTTTTGTTATGTTGCAGTTGGGAATTGTAAATTTAGTCCTTCGATTTTACGAGATCTAAGTGTGTATGCACCGGTGTTTATTCCGTGATAAATAATATTAAAAACACTTTATCCGTTAATTTGCTTTCTTTGTTTCGTCAAACTCATTGGGCATTTTCTGGATATGCCCGAGTTTGTTTTTCATCCACAAGTCGTTCATAGTTTATTACTAAGGGAAGTTTTACGGCCTAATCCTAAGGAGTTTTGGGCTAAGGTTGTCGGCCGTTGCATACGGTTTAGTGCCGAAGAATTTTACTCGATTTCCGGTTTAGATTGTTTCTGGTTGCGCAACAAGTCGTTGTTTTCACAGAAACAAATCAATTGGTAGAAACATGTTTCCGTGGTGTAAAAACTATTGACAACAAAGCCATCGAGGATGCTTTTTTGGGTAGCCTGGTGGGGTTTGGATGAGTCTATTGGTTTGAAAATGGCCGTTTTGTATTTCATTCGTTTTCTTCTTAGCAATACTCCCGACAAAGAAGTGTCAGTTTGTTCTAGATGTAGTTGATAGCGGTCGGTGGGATGAGTATTGTTGGGGTAGGAATCATTTGAATTGACAATTGACTCATTCAAAGGTAGGATCGAGCATGGGATCATTATGAAAAATAGAAAGGCAGAGAAGTGAGGCCAATATGATGGCCGGTATAGGGCATTGGGATGTCCTTGGGTTTTCACTTGTTTGGTTTTATGAATGCCGTCCCGCAATGGTGAACTCTTTCGTAAGAGAGTTTCATCTTCTATTCCCGTGATTCGAACTTGGCAACACCATCGTCACCAAAATCCAACCCTTCGAGACTTCAAGGGCAAGATTTTTGATTTACCTTTGGAGAAGGTACTTTATAGTTTCTTTACTTTTTTTCCCGTTTCTTTCGCCTTTTATATATGTTGTTGTTTTTTGGTTTTTCCAATTGTTTTAATTTTTTTTCATATTATGTTTGATTATGTCAGTTTCGCTGAAGATAAAAAACATGCGTCCTACGATGAAGAGAGGCAGGCGCTTCAACTCGATTCTATTTCTCGATGAATCTATTGATGAACGTGGTGTAGCGAAGCAATCCTTCGAGGGTGGCTCATCTTCAAAGAAGTCCGATTCATCGTATATTGATTGGATGAAATCTAAGCCGGAGATGCTCGGTCGAATCAATCATCATCGTCGAGGACTTCATTTCGTCGAGGTGTTTTGTTGATTTTAATTTCAAATCCGTAATGATCGTAATTAAGGATATCCAAGAGAAGGTTAATGCCATTCATCGTCGTCCTTCGACGAGGTATTTATTCTTATTTTATTGTTTAGGTTTTTTTATATTTTTTTTTGTATAGTTTCTTTCTTATCGTTTTATTTAAGTTTCATTTATGTTGGTTGATACAGGGAAAGTCATCGGATGAATTAGTAACTCAAGATTCTGATGATGATCCTGATGATGATGATGATGATGATGATGCCGAGGATGATGAGAAGCAATTGCCTGATCTAGAAAATATTGATTCCGACTCCGACGATGGTGGTGAGTTGGTTAAAGTTGCTGTGATGCCGATGATGCCGACAAGGCATTCAGTACGTCGTTCCTTCGCCGATGTGAATCCTTCGAGGATGTTGGAGGGAGTGATAAAAATGTTAAGGATGTTGAGAAGCCGAAGGGCGATGAGTCTCGATTGAAGGGGACGATTTCTTTGATGGGTTGAGCTACCGGCTTGTAATAGATGATGATCAAGTTGTGTTGGGTTTGGTGAGGCCGTTGCTAAAATCAATGTAAGTTTACTTTTAATTGTTTTCAAAAAAACTAGGTTTCTTTTTGGTTGCTCATTAGTTTCTAGTATGTTTTGCAACTCGTTTTAATGCATTCTTCATTTTTTAGGTCCCCGCACCCAATCCGTATGTTGTTGGTGAAAAGTCGATGCCCTTCATACCGATGAAGAAACCGAGGATACTGCCTCTCGATACACCTCTCGTTGGATAAGAGGAAGCGTGCTCCGCCTTGAAATCTCCATTTGTTGATTTCGGGTCCGTCGATGTTCGGGAGCACTCCAATGGAGCTTATGTCCTCGGGTTCTCGATCGACCGGAGATGATGTGGATTTCAAAATGGTGACTTATGTGAAGGGCCTTTATGCTCTTAATGATGCTTTTGCCGATCCCGTATCTACCGAGATTGAGGCAAAATTTGACTTTTGGATTGGTGAAGGATTGCTTAAACATCCCTGTGTGACTCGTTTTTTATTAAATCGTTTTTGTATTATTTTTTTTTCCAGCTTTTATTCCCTGTTTTAATGCTATTTTTGTCGTTTTTTGTTGTTGTAGGCATTATAATTGTTATGAAGACGGCGCAAAGAAATTTACCCCGGTTTTAGGCTAGGTGTTGATTATGTTGAGGCTAAAACTTGGTTTGACCATTTGGCCACATGCGACATGTTTAGGAACGACTCGGTAAAGTTTCCAATTTATATTGTACTTATGGTAGTTTGTTTTTAGTTTCTTTATAAATGTTTTTTAGTTTTGATACTACATTTCGGTTTTTTACGGTTGTTAAACCTTTTCATTTGTGTTTCGTGTTGTTTTTTTCTCGGCATATGAACACCATACTCTATTACCTTCGGAAAAAAGGTAAGTATTCTTCCGCCGTGACGTTGAATTTCGCAACTACCGATTGTCTTTTTGATGATTCCATCCAAGCATTGTACCACAAATTTAACAAGGCCAAGTCAATGAAGACTAAGATGTCACACATTCACGCTCGCCCACCCAATTGCGCATTACATCCGAGGTATGCGCATTCCCCGTTCCAAGCCTTGGTATGAAGCCGATCACGTGCTTTTCATCATCAATTTAAGAAGGGAAAGTCATTGGGTTTTGGGCGTCTTCGACGTGCACGAAAGGACGTTATTTCGTACAATTCTTTCGAGAACCGCGAAGATGAATGCCGCAGCTAGGAATGCGATGAAGGCTTATTCCGTGTTGCTGCCTTTGTTTTTCGATTTACTTCGGTTCTGGAAGAATAGAGCACAAGTTCTGCCTCGCTTTCGACCCTACAAAGCTCCATTCGAATCGTGGAGCTTAGTGGTCTTGCGTCTCGATAAGAAGTGAGTGTTTCTTTTAAGTTTCTTTTATGTTGTTTTTTAGTTTCTAATCTGTTTATTTTTCCTCTATGTTTTTTAACAAAGTGATCGTGGAGCATATGTTGCCGCCTTTGCCGAATTCTTTATACACGGAAAGGATGTCCCGCGTACTTTGACATCGAAGTTTATCGAACCCGACTTGCTTCACTTTTCTACTCGTACCGGACAAAGGAAAATTGACGAAAGTATTGACAAAGGATGAGAAGGAAACCAAGTCTTCTAAGGCATCTAAATTGAAGAAATAAGATCTTTTAATTTGGTGGCTCTATTATGTTATTTGTTGAATCTATTTACTTGACAAGTTTTAGTGTTGTTGTGTGTTTAAAACTATGTAAATTTGGTTTAAAACTTTTAGGATATTTGACATTCACTCCTTATAATATCTTTATTGTATAGGTTTGTATTTCCCAAAGTTGTGTGTTTTTTTAATTGTTCAAGTTCTTATATACGGTCGCACAACTATGGAGAAACTATTAACCAACTAAATACAAACTATGTTTTCATTTTTCCTAAATAGTGCTATGAATGTATATTTATTCTTCGTATTCCATTAACTCTTTTCCCTTATTCAAGTTATGTTTTATCAATTATTGATCGACCGCCTTTAAAACTCGTAAAGAATAAGTCATTCCGTACTTAATATTTTACAAAGTGGTCGCAATCGTAACAAAACGATTTTGAAACTATTAAAAAATCGTTTCAAATTTCATAAAAATGAAATCACATGTATTTAGAGCATCACGTATCAACTGTTTGAATTTGCACACAAAATTAAACAATTCAAATATTTCATATGTATCTATTTTATTGCTTGATTGTTGCATGTCTTTCGATTGTGTCCGTGTTGTCCACATTTCGCCGCACCTTTGTTATGTTTTTTTGTATCCCATTCGATAAAAACCTTCGTTTCCTTGGTCTTCCGCATCTTATTTTTTGGTTTGGTGGCGTAACAATGATATCTTTTTATGTTTTGTGGCACATCCCAAGTTGTGTGATTGTGTACCTGATATGTTGAGCCGCCGTATGTTTCAAGCCATGTTCGCGTGGTGTAATAACCCGAACGTAGTTGTAAACATTCAAGTTCATCTCTTTTATAACAAAGAAGCGCATGAGCACACCGTAACTCATCAAGTTGGAATCGTTGCAACCGCATGTTTTCTCCTTGAGGTTGATGACCCATGATCCGGTTAGTTCAATGACTTCGAACATGGTCTCGTTTATTGGTTTTACACCGGATTAAGTGTAAAATCGTTAATATGTATAACAACGAAAAACAAACTATAAAGAAACTAAAATGCAACTAAAATATTTAACATGTCATTACATTTTCTCGTCAATGATTCCACAAAGTTGTCGACTAATTTCTTTTCTCGCCGTAGGTGTTAAAAATGTTGTTGTTTTTTCGTGCTTTTTTCCCGTTTGTGTATGTCCATTGTTGAATCAATGCTCTCAATGACTCCATCGTTGTTGTGATTGGTAGCTCTCTAGGTTGCCAAGTTTGTCGCATTTAGAGATTCAAATGTTTGAAGTAATAGTTGAATACCGTTGTTTTTTAAAGTGGTATCTTGACCATTTTGTGGTATCCAACTTGTTGTAAATATGGTCTTACACGGATGTCCAAGCTGTCCAACTCGCTCATATGGTCTTCAAATTTCCTCTCGTGTATGTTCCGTCAGCGAAGAATGGTTTATCCAAAATTGCTTGCATTCTTCTTGAAGGTTGCTTTTAGGTTGCTTAACAGGTGGTATACACAATAGCAATGTGTGATTTCTGGAAATACTTGACAAGCTGCCTTACTTATGCTCTCATGTCTATCTGAGATCAAGCAATGTTCCTCTCTAATCCCATATGTTTCTCTCACTTTTGTGAAAAACCATTGCCATGAGTTGTTGTTTTCTGAATCCACAACAGAAAAAGCTAGTGGAAAAATGTGCCCATTTGCATCCCGTGTACAAGCGAGAGCAAAGTGTACCTCCATATGTTGATTTAAGGAAAGTTCCGTCAACAACTATTATAGGTTTGCATTTCTTCCATCCTTTTATTGATGCATCCAACGACAAACAAGTACTCAAGGCCGTTGCCATCCTCTCGTTTCCATGTGCACTATTGTTCCGGATTAGTTTTTGCAACATGTGCAAAAACCGGGCAAAGAACTGTATGATTCGTTGGCTTTTCCTCGTAATTCTTCTTGCGCGTGCTCTTTGCTTCTCCATGCTTTCATGTAGTTCATTCGACCCCATACTTGTGTTTCATTTCTCCTGCGATGTCTTGTGGCGTTTGAGTTGTTTTTATGTTGGTGAACCGTGGCTTGATGTAGTTTCCAATCAATTTCGTTGTAGCTTGTCTCTTGTCGGCAAATCTGATGTTTAGATCACAAGTGTGTATCACCTTTCTGTCGTACTTTCGAATGATGAATGACTTTGTTGGCCCGTTTCTGGATGCTGTTAGTGCCCACTTGCATTTTGGATCCAAACAACAAATCTTGTATGTTCTTGCACATGATTTTTTAACTCTGAATTGGAAGTTGTTCCTAATTGCATAAAAATCAAGCACACTCTGCAGTGTTTCTTTGTCTTTGTATATTTGTGCTTCTTCTATTTCTGGATGATGCGGATCTGTGATTAGTAGTTCGTCATAATCTGTGATTTCTGGTTCCTTTTTTCGTTGTTTTCCGGTTGCTCAACCATTTCCTCTCGCCACAAGTTTTGCATAGTCCATGAAGTCAAAACTTTCTTCCCAAATTCCGGTACTCTTGCTTCAATTATATGTTGTTGATTTGTTGAGTCTTCTGTTGTTGCTGCATTGTATTCGATTGGTTGGAAGGCGCTTCTATGTGTAATTAATGAATTGTCATTTCCAAAGAATGTTGCATCGATGGTTGTTGTTGGGTTGTTGATGACATTCACACACATTGGGTATGTTGTGAAGTCGGGGTCTTTCAGTTTGAGTTGTATGTAGAAATGCAGGCTTTGATCATCCTTTATCCTCAATGGTTGGTATCCTTCCTTCACTTGATATTTCAGTTGCAAAACAGTGTTTTCTTGGTTGCATTCCAGGGCATCTTTGAGTTTCTGTTGCAAATCTTCATAGTTACAATTGGCAGAAATGTAGTGTCCACTGGCTTCATAATTTTCATAATTCATTCGATCATCGAATTTTCCATTGTAGAAGACTAGGAATGGAATGTCTTTCCTTTCCTGTGTTTTTGCAATGGTTATTAGTCCGAGGCAACGAATTTTAAAACTGGTTTTATTATGTTATGAAATAGAGTACAAACTTACTTCTATCTCTGTTCCTTTGTTCAAGCATTGTATTTCCTGATTCCTGATTTTGCCATTTTTTTGGTTGGTAATAAACTACAAAGAAACGAGAATAAAACTATTAAGAAACTTCATTTAAATTTTGGGAAGCTAACCATTTCTCAAACTGTTCTGTCCTCTATCTTTTCCACAATAAATTCCTGCAAAAAACGTAATGAAACTATTATTAAATGATTATGCAACTGTAAACCAACTGAAAAACCACAATTATATCCCCAAAATTACATAGTTCTTACGCATTGTCATTTTTCATCATGTTTATTCGAATCAGATCGATTTACAACTATTATAAAACTAATTTGCTACCATTAACATACATCTTACCTTGTATATATGCTAGCTCTTGGTACTTGTCATATAACACTTCTTCATGATTTCTAAACCATTTTCAAACGATAATGCAACTGTAAGCCAACGCAAAAAAAAATAAAAAAAAGTTATTAGTATCCCTTGTTTCCTTAATCAGAATCAGTTCTTGTTTATGGGTTTTACCATATGAATTGCCTGTTGCACACCATTGAATCAACCAGAATGCAACTAAAAATGCTGTGTATCATTGTTGAAAAAAAAATTCAGTTCATACCTTTTTTTTGGATTTGAGGGGGAGCTCCAGATCTGTTCAATACAGATTTACATTGCTTCAATCTGAATTTTCGACGATCGTTTGAGTGATATTGCACTATAAAAACCGAAATCAAATGTTGAATTTCAGTTTCTCCACGGTTGTCCTGCTCTTTTTTTAAAAAAAATTTATGTTTAGATCGTTGGATTTGATCGTTTCCTATTGAAATTCGACGGGATTTACAGCTGTTTTACGTTCGATCTGGTTTCATTATGGTTGCGTGGCCGACTGCATCGATGGAGCTTCATTCATCCTCTCCGTTTGTGACGTGCGGCTGAAGGTAAGGGCAAGTGGTATTTTTGTAATATTTTCCTTTTGGGCTGTACAAATGTTCATTGGGCCGGCCCACAGTATTGTTGTAATATTTTTCCCTTTTTAGAATATTCCTGTTTTTTTCCCAATAATAAATAGTGTGTTATCATAAATAAAAGGATAAATGACTTACAATAACTCAGTAAATTGGTGGAGGGATATTTTTCAATTAAAAATAAGCTTCATCTAACTGTAAAGTATATCTAAGCAACCCATGAGCAGCCATATTGACATTATGCTTTACATGAGAAATAGACACACTAAGGAGAGATGATAAAAGACAAGAGATATCTAATAGTGCATCTGTTTCAATGTGTAATCGACACATCCACTTATAGAATCCAATTTAGACTATGAAATAAAGTTTTGGCCTCTATTTTCACGCGATGCGAAATTTTTAATAATTGGCTTTGATAAGGCAGCGACAACTTGGCGAAGAGAATCACGAGCCACCGACTCCAATGCAGCATCCACATTAAGTTTTATGGCGTTCATCGATGGAGGCTGCCATGGAATTGGTTCAGTGGAGCGATGAGGCTGTTGTTGAGCACTGCTAGAAGTATATTGTTGTTGAGGAGGGCGAGTAGCAGCTAGTCTGAACTTAGTTTGAGCAGAGATATAGTTCTGCAAGTAGTTGGTTGCGAAGGAGGCTAACATCTTGACTGGTTGGACAATGTGACCATGAACAACACGATTTCGTTCAGTCCAGATACGCCATAGAGTGCAAATGATTTGATCCATTTCTAGTTTAGTGTAAATAGTTGACATATAAGCTAAGTAATCACCCTTGTGCATTGTTGACAATTTATTCCAATCAAAACCAGTTTCGAAGAGCGCCAAACTGCTCGCGCATATTTGCAGCCAAATAAAGTATGTCCTATGGTCTCTTAAGCCCGATGATAGATGGAGCAATTTGAGTTTGTAATGATCTTTCTTCTCACTAATGATGTTGCCACATGTGCTACATTATAAAGAACTCTCCATGCAAAAATCTTAACTTTTTTTTTGTGGAAGATTCAAAGACCAAAAATAGTTCCACCAATTTGTTGTTGACGAAGATGTCGAGAAATGAGCAATATCATCAAGAGCAACAACAAGGTGGTAATCTGATTGTATTGTGTAATCCCTATGTTGTTGTGATGTGAAATCAAAGTATTATTGCTGGGGAAATAACTGATAGAGATTACCAATATTTTTTCCACATCTAGCGAAGAGAAACAACTGTTAAGCAAAGGAACATTCCATTGTCGTTCCTCATTAATGAAGTCAGAAACAACAACAGCAGGCAGCCTCGAATCAAAGGTTGGGAAGAAAGAGTTATGTCCTAGATTCCAAGGATCTAAAGCACAAGTAACTTTTCTACCTTCTCCTATTTTCCAATGAAGTGTAGCGACAAGAAGTTCTCACCCAAAAAGTATACCTTGCCATGTTAAGGATGAAGAGTGACCATGTGAAGCTTCAAAGAAAGAGTTATTGGGGAAGTATTTCCTTTGAGAAACTTACTTAACAATGATGATGGATTATCGAGTAGTCTCCAAGCTTGCTTGGCAAGGAACTCTTGATTAAAATGCATAAAAGAGCAAAAACCCATCCCTTCATTTGACTTAGATTTGTACAGTAACTTCTAAATCTTCCAATGGATTTTAGAACCTGTCTCTGCTGTTCCCCACCATAAATTAGCCATCATCGATTCCCAATTGGTTACAAGTGGTTATTGGGATTCGAAAATAGCTCATAACAAAAGTAGGAATTGATTGCACAACTGCTTTGAGCACATGCACTAAGTACTTTTCCCATACTAGTGTTGGTAGGGCTGAACCGTACCCCGAGTACTACTGAGTGTTGTACCACATGCACTAAGTACTTGTCCCATACTAGTATTGGCAGAGCTAAATAATACCCCGAGTACTACTGAGTGTTGTACCACATGCACTACGTACTTTGTCCCGTACTAGTGTTGGTAACACTAGATCGTAGCCTTTGAACATCATATACTCTGAGTTTGTGGTGGTTTGAGGACGAGATTAAGGAATTTTTAAATACCCTCTCGATGAGGACGTTGACTTCATTTGGTGGGGGAGGGTTTGTTACACCCCAGTGAACCAAGATGACTCACTGAACTGTTGGATTTTATGCCCTAAATAAAACTCATTTCAATATAATCAGATTTACTTATTAATAAAGATCAGAAATAACATTTAATGTTGCATGGTTCACATGATTTATTTCATGATTATTTACATAATGTATGAATTCTATTTAAGTCCAGAACATATCATTTTGTTAATGATTATAGTGTTGTCAGCACAGTGGAATATAATCTTAATTATATGTTCGAAAGTTTATTCCCTGATTCGTCAGTTCACTAGATTTAGACTGACATGATAATCAGCGATAGGTATTCTTACACCTTGGATAAGTGTTATGTCCTTTCCAGGGCATTGGCAAAGTTTACCAGCATCGGATGTATGGAGTATACATCGGAAGGGGCCGATATTGAACTTTGATTAGATTTGTTAAAATTTACCGTAATATCTATTCAATTCAATATCACCTGTTGATCCTAGATCAAATGATCTTAATCCTGATATGTTTAGGTTCGATCTCAAGAGTATTATACATGTTCTTTGATTTGTTAGTTAAGCCTACTTTTGGGTTAGGGTGATACGTACATTTTGGGAACATGATAGTATAATTGAGTGGGAGCGCTAACATAAATATGGAATCTATAACTTCTATAGGAATTTAGAAGTGAAACGATAATATCCTTCGAGCTTGGCTAAACAGAGATAAATGGTGGAGATCTCATTTTACTTCGCTGAAATATCATTTATACGGAGCTAAGTGTTTTAAGGATAAAATACATTGAAGGTGTAACGGTAACTTAGTGCCTATTCAATGTAGATCATCTATTAGAGGATCATTGATCAAATTAGGATTATAACAATAGATAACTAATGACGTATCTATATCGTGGAATATATAGAGCGTTCTATATACTGAGAGTGCAATTCTAAGTTCTATGCGTGGATTCAACGAAGAATTAATAAGTCAGTGAATTTAAGATATAAATTCTTGATCTGCTTATTGGAAGCTCGGATATATAGACCCACGGTCCCCATACTAGTTGAGACCATACTGCTTGTAAGACTCACTTAATTGATTTTGATTAATCAATTATAATTCTAAAGTTAGACTATATCTAGTTTATGAATTTTCACTAAGCAAGAGCGAAATTATAAAGAAAAGAGATTATAGGTTTATTTATTAATTAAGAGACTTTATATGTCTAATTAATAAATATATTAAATGACAATATTATTTAATAATTAATTTTTAGTTGTTAAATAATTAGAATTGGCATTTAAATGGTTGAATTGAAAAATTGGCATTTTTGAAAAAATTAGATACAGAAATGATAAAACAGCAAAATTGCATAAGTGAGGCCCATTATCCAAGGCCCATGGCCAGCCACATTTATAGGGTTTTATCATTTATTTTTCTATTATTTTAATGCCAAATAATTCTAACTTAAAACCTAGGTGGTTACCTATAAATAGATAGTGATGGCTCTCATTCACACTTAACTTTGTCAGATGAAATTTGAGCCTCTATCTATTCTCTATAGCCGAAACCTCTTCTTCTCTTTTCTTCTTCAATAATTTCGAATTCCTTGAGTGAATGAGTGAGTGCCCACACATATCAAGTGGTATCTCAATCATAGTGTGTAAGACTGTGGAAAATCAACCAACAAGAAGGAGATTCAGCATCAAAGGAAGGAGAGAAAGAGATCCAGGTTCAGATCTTGGTGATGCTCTGCTACAGAAAGGAATCAAGGGCTAGAGATCTGAACGGAAGGAGTCATTATATTCCGTTGCACCCAATGTAAGGTTTTCTTAAACTTTATATGTGTTTATTTCATTGTTTTAGAATTCATATTAGGATGTTAATGAAACATACTTGTTAGTAAATCTAGATCCTGGTAAAATAATATCCAACATGAACATCGAGTGCAGGAAAGCTTGGGGAGACACTCTGAGGGATGATGTGATTCGGTAGAATTTCTGATGTATGCTTGAGTTATGATCGAGATGCATGGGAGAATGCTTGGTGGTTCATCCAAGGTGTTTGACAACGACAACAATGTTGGTTGAGGATTGAGCCATGTTCATTGTAGATGGGAAAAATGGGTGATCCATGTTGGAAATATTTTACCAGGATCTAGATTTACCACAAAGTATGTTTGATTAACATCCTAATATAAATTCTAAAACAATGAAATAAACACATAAGAGTTTAAGAAAACCTTACATTGGGTGCAGCGGAATATAATGACTCCTTCCATTCAGATCTCTAGCCATTGATTCCTTTCTGTAGCAGAGCATAATCAAGATCTGAATCTGGATCTCCTTCTCTCCTTCTTTGATGTTGATTATCCACAGTCTTACACACTATGATTGAGGTACCACTTGATGTGTGTGGGCACTACTCTATCACTCAAGGGAATTTCGAAATTTTAGAGAAGAAAAGAGAGAGAAGGGGCGTCTTGGCTTTTGTCTGAAGGAAACAATGTTCAAAGTCATTAGTTTCCTGAAGCCAATACTTTCTATTTATAGAATACCACCTAGGTTTAGGTTAGAATTGTATGGCATTCAAATAATGGAAAAATAAAATGGTAAAAGGTTTTGCATAGTGGGCGGCCATTTAAGGAAATTGGGCCTCACTTTGCAACTTTCCCATTTTGTTATTTCTCATTCCCATTTTCTCAAAAATGCCAATTTTCCAATTTAACCTTTTAAATGTCAATTCTAATTATTTAATAGCTTAAAAATAATTATTAAATAATATTGTCATTTAATATATTTATTAATTTAGACATGTAAAGTCTTTTAATTAATAAATAAACCTAAAATCTCTTTTCTTTACAATTTTTCCCTTGCTTAGTGAAAATTCATAAAGTAGACATAGTCTAACTTTTAGAATTTTAATTGATTAATTAAAATCAATTAACTGAGTCTTACAAGCAGTATGGTCTCAACTAGTATGGGGACCGTGGGTCTATATAACCGAGCTTCCAATAAGTCGAACTGAATTTACCAAGTAAATTCCCTAAGTTATTAATTCCTTATTGAATCCACTCTTAGAACTTGGAATTGCACTCTCAGTCATATAGAACGCTCTATATGTTCCATGATATAGACACGTCATTAGTTATCCATTGTTATAATCCTAATTTGATCAATGACCCGCTAATAGATGATCTACATTGAATAGGCACTAAATTACTGTTACACCTTCAATGTATTTTATCCTTAAAACACTTAGTTCCGTATAAATGATATTTCAGCAAAGTGAAATGAGATCTCCACTATTTATCTCTGTTTAGCCAAGCTCGAAGGATATCATCGTTTCACTTCTAAATTCCTATAGAAGTTATAGATTCCATATTTATGGTAGTGCTCCCACTCAATTATACTATCATGTTCCAAAAATGTACGTATCACCCTGACCCAAAAGTAGGCTTAACTAACAAATGAAAGAACATGTATAGTACTCTTGAGATTGAACCTAACCATATCAGGATTAAGATCATTTGATCTAGGATCAACAGGCCGGTGATATTGAATTGAATAGATATTACGGTAAATTTTAATATATCTAATCAAAGTTCAATATCGGTCCCTTCCGATGTATACTCCATACATCCGATACTGGTAAACTTTGCCAATGTCCTGGAAAGGACATAACACTTTTCCAAGGTGTAAGAATACTATCGTTGATTATACCATGTCAGTCTAAATCCAGTGTTCTGACAAATCAGGAAATAAACTTTCGAACATATAATTAAGATTATATTCCACTGTGCTGACAACACTATAATCTTTAACAAATTCATATGTTCTGGACTTAAATGGAATTCATACATTATATATATAATCATGAAATAAATCATGTGAACCATGCAACATAAAATGTTATTTCTGATCTTTATTAATAAGTAAATCTGATTATATTGAAATGGGTTTCATTTAGGGCACAAAATCCAACAATCCATTAGGCCATTTATGAATTTGGTGGAGTGTTTGCTTGAATAAGACTATAATTGTAGGAAAACGAATCATGTGAGAATCAAGTGAAGCACGTGTGCGAATGTGGATAGACTATCAAGAGATAACTGAGAGAATCGTAGAGTAGTTGGTTGACATGGGCAGATATCTCAAGCAACTAGATATTTGAATCAATTGCTGGTCAGCAAGATTGTGCGCTCGGACAGGCTTGTTCAGGATTGAAGTTGCGAGATTGTGGGATATTTTAAGAAATATCTAAGTAAACCCTCTACAATTATATTTTAAATGTATTTTTTAAATATATTTTAATTTAAGATCAGCCTAGTTGGATTTGTATTAGATTTTATTATTGTTGCCTATGAATATGTAAGTTGTGAAACACATAGAATATGACGTGTGTGAATCTTGCATCAAATTTATATTCCTTTTTGAGAAATTAATAAAAAGGTTGGGAAGTTTTCTCTTTCGTGTGCATGCTTTACATTTTTTGCTTACTTGATTATCGTTGCTAGGGTTTGAGTGAGATTGAGAGAATTTATTAGGAACACTTTGGGCAGAGAATGAGTGACTAAGCAAGAATGTTCAGTGCCATTGTAAAAAATTCATAACCGGATTTAAAGGTGCGACAGGTTCTATGAGATACATTTTAATAATGAGCATTGCTATTAGGTACCAATGGTGACTAGCACCTTTAAAATGTGTTGTCTTGCGATTAGCTAACGATACTCTTTAAAAGCTACTATATTAAACTATATAGGACCCGATACTAAATTAGACCAATAGCGATATTAACATGTAGGAGGGTGCTTAGTACTACTGGTGTCTTTATCTTTATACAAAAATTATGTACCAAAACATTGAAGAAAAACATTAATTTTTTAACCAATTAAAGATGACGAATGATTTATGTACAATGGTTTAGTGAATGGTTGTGTCATTGTTGTGTGCACAGACCACATATCATCGGTCATAATTAAATATAAAAGACCTGTTAATAGTTTTTTAAGAAATTGCTATTATACGTAATTAAATATAAAAGACTTATTATTAAGTTTTTTACTTAAAAAAAATTGTTTATTAGATAGTGTTAAACTTTTATTAAGAATAGTTAATAATTTTTATTTTATTAAATCATGTCAAACATTATATTTAATTGTACACATTTTTTAGCATTTCTCTTTAGTGAAAGTATATAGTTTAGGACAGGCTGTGACTATACGTTTTGACAGCAAAAGGTATATATGCATGCTCATCACCACTAGGCACTAGCTTTTTCCCTACAAATAATTAAGGTCATCACCTGAAACTATTACTGCCATCTAAAACGTCTATGTGATCATATACATATAATAATTTTATATGTAATCCCACATGTCGATATCTTTGTCTCAAAAAAAGAGAAACTAGGGTTATAGCTTTACCTTCATCATGCTTGTTGAGCCCAAGTCACTATTAATAGATTCTCTTGTATATGCTTTTTTTTTTTTGAAAACAAGCGTAGAGTTATATTATAATAAGAAAGCTAGACCTCATGGTCGTTACATAAAATGTTTGCAGGTACAGAATTGATCGGGATCGATCCGTAAACTTGGTGGGTAAAAGCCCACTTAGCGACATTATGAGCCGCAAAATTACTGTTCCTACTAATATTAGAAAAGGTACAACACATGAAAGAAGGAGAAGACTTAGTACAAAAGGAGACATAATTCTCAAGACCCCAATGGGACGCCTTCCCATTGATCGCATTGATTACTATGCTCGAGTCACTCTCCACAATAACATAATTAAACTTTAAATCTAGAGCTACTGACACCGCTAAGCAACAGGCCGCCGCTTCTCCGTACAGAGCTTCCGAGAAATCCAACCGGGACGTGTGTATAGAAATCACCCTTCCTGTGTGGTTCCTCGGCAACAAACGGTTGTGCACATACTCTCCATACCCACACGAACATCACAGTTTACCTTTATCCAATCCAGAGGTGGAGGCGTCCAGGTTTCCTTTACAGGAGGCGAAGGTCTGGGTAGAAGAGAAGGATGTGCCTCTGCATAAGAAGAACAAATAAAGTCAATACAATCATGAATATTAGGGGAACAATTGTTGTGGACCACATCATTGCGCATTCTCCATATATGGTCCACCACAATCGAGGCATAAAGGAAAACATCCTCTACCCGGATACCCCTCTCATTAAGGGACCAAATAAACTTCACCCAATCCCAGACTCTAATACCAGTATCACCCACAGGGAAGATTCCCCAAGGAGACGAGCGCCATAAATGCATTGCAACATCGCAAGTAAGAAATAAATGTTCCATTGTTTCATTCCCCACACCACACAACGGGCAACTGGTATCTTCTATCTGGAATCTTCTATTGATAACTTCACGAACCGGGAGAGCTTGTGAGAGGATACACCACCATAGAACCTTATGTCGCTCCAATATTTTACTATTCCAAAGCTTATTCCAAAGAGCAGGGGCGACAGTACGCTGAGGAGCTCTCTCCATGGCCAGAGCCAAATAAGCCGATTTGCTGGAGAAGTTCCCATTACTTTCCAATGTCCACATCCAACCATCATTTCCCATGCCCGGCGGGGGGCCCATTTTCTGGATAGCTGACACAGTCTCCTGATCGAAAATACTTTTCAGCTTACAATAGTCCCACCCACCCGAAGGGGATAGGAGATCAACCACACATTTATTATCCATGGCAACACCTCTGTTTGGTCTCGGGACGAAACCATTCAAGTGAGGGATCCAGGGGTCCCTCCAGATGCTAGTGTTTCTTCCGTCAGCCACCCTTTTACAGGCCCCTTTCCGGAGGATTACACTAGATTTAACAACATTCTTCCAGAACCAGGAATCCGAATCTTTATACTTACAATTGAGAAAGTCTTTTCCCCTTAGGTATTTGGCCTCAAGGATCTTACAACATAACGACTGACTCCCATTCATTAAATTCCAACCCCATTTCGACATAAAGGCAAGATTCATTTCATTGGTTTTCCGAAACCCCAATCCCCCCAAGGACTTGGGGAGGCACATTTTATCCCAGGCTTTCAGATAGAGACCATGGTTCCCTTTCTCAAAGCCCCACCAGAAATCACGAATCAAAGCATCAATCCTGTTCACAAGTCGGTTAGACAACTTGGTGGTTTGCATAGCATAAATGGGCATTGCCAGACCCACCGATTTGATCAGGGTAGCCCTTCCTGCTTTAGATAACGTTTTAGCCTTCCACCCCTGAAGTTTGGAAGTTAGATTGTCAATGATGAAATTAAAGTCAGCATCTTTTTGCCTTGATCTGAAAAGCGGCAACCCCAAATACTTGATAACTCCTTCCGGAGTTCCAATACCCAAAGCTTCCTTTATTCCTCTCCTCATCCCAACCGGGGTATTTTTGCTGAAAAAAATTGAGGTTTTAAGCTTGTTTACTGTCTGACCCGACCACGTGCAGAACTTGTCAAGGCACTCCCAATAGGCTTTAGCTTCACCTAGGTTAGCCCGGCCCACCAAAATGAGGTCATCAGCGAAGAAAAGATGGGAAATCACCGGGCCCCCCCTACTAAGCTTAATTCCATGTATACTTCCTTTCCCAATAGCTTCTTCTACCAATCTAGAGAGCACTTCCGCAGCACAAATGAAAAGGTAGGGAGATAACGGGTCCCCCTGTCGGATTCCACACGAGGGCATGATCTTACCCACCGGCCCACCATTAAGACAAATATTGAGTGACGTAGTGGATATACACTGAGAGACCCACCTGCAGAATTTTTGGGGGAATCCGAAACAATCAAGAACATGATCAATAAAACTCCACCTTAGCCTATCATACGCTTTGACGAGGTCAATTTTGATCGCAAATAAACCCTCTTTTCCTTTCTTCTTATTAAAAGAGTGGATAATCTCTTGCACCAGAACATTATTGTCTTGAATATTTCTACCAGGGACAAAAGCAGCTTGAGTAGGGCAGATGAGCGAGGGAAGGATAGGCTTAATTCTGTTTGCAATAATTTTGGAGATAACCTTGTATAGCACATTGCAAAGAGATATGGGCCTAAACTGATTAGGTCTTTTCGGGTTTGGCACTTTAGGTATTAGTACAACATTCGTGGAGTTCACACCCTTATGCATTCTACCCTTGTCAAAGAAATCCTTGACAGCATCACAAAAATCTTCCCCAACAGAATCCCAATAGTGTTTGAAGAATAAAACAGACATGCCATCAGGTCCAGGGGCTTTATGATTGCTCATGGCGAACAGAGTATTTTTAATTTCATCCCGGGAGGGGCATTCCACCACCCCAGCCTGGTCCGCAAGAGAAATCTTTTCCCTAAAGAGGTGGCCACAATCCAGCGGGCTTGCATTGCTAGACCCAGCAAAAATATTCTCAAAGAACTCCAAGAATTCCTGACCAATTAGTTCTCGCTCAGAAATCCAAACATTATTTTTGTTCAATATGCACTCAATTGAATTCCTTCTACCTCTAATAGCAGCAGATAGAAAGAAGAATTTGGAACTTTTATCTCCATCCTTAAGCCAGTCAATTCTCGCCCTTTGTTTCCAGTAAACAGCTTTCCTGGTTCTTGCTTCATTCAGGTTCCGACGAATTTCACATTCTAGTTTCCAATCTCTAAAGCCAGCAGGCAACGACTGAACTCTATCAAGTTTTGTCTCCAAATCCTTTATAGCCTCATCAATTTTCCCAAACTGCGATCTCTTCCACTGAAGGAGTGCCACTCTAGTAGCACCAATCTTCTTAAAAACACGGGCTGGGGGCCACAGATGGTGCACCGAATCCCAAGCATTGGCAACAACAAGCTTACTTCTACCATCCCTCGTCCAGTTTTCCTCAAATTTGAAACACTTTTTGAACTTGGACGCTATCCCTACCGTATCAAGAGACAACGGCCTATGATCAGAATTACTCGTCTGAAGCGAACAGAGAATCGCTTTGGGAAACAGGTGAAGCCAGGCTTCATTCATAATGCCTTTATCCAGGGCCGACTTCACGTGGCTATCTCCCGAACGGTGATTGTCCCAGGTCATCATGTCCCCTTGAATGCGCATATTGATTAGACCACGGGACTCCACCAGGTTAGAGATAAAAGGGATAAAGGGGTCTCTACCCGACGAGCCCTCCCGCTCAGAGGGGTCAAGGACAAAATTAGTATCCCCTATTATCAACCAAGGACCTCCAAATCTGTCTCCTAAAGCCATGATTTCCGTCCAAAATAATTTCTTTGCATTGTTGTAGGGCGGGCCATACACACACGAGAGGAGCCAAGGGTAGGTTGGGGGATCCGAGTAGACAATACCCGATATATGATTTTGAGAGCAAGCGATACATTCAAAACAAAAACCAGTCTTCCAAGCTAAAATTATTCCCCCAGCAATTCCAATGGGAGGCACAAAAATATGAAAGTAAAAGTGAAAAGCTTTCAAAATACGTACCAGGGGATTGGCATCCACCTTGAGCTCAGACAAGAACACAAAATCCGGGGAGCGCGATCTGAGCAGGGACTTCAGTTCCTGAACTGTAGAGGTCTGCCCCAACCCTCTACAGTTCCAAGCAACACCTCTCATGGCGCCTGTGGAGGAGATTTGACATTCTCCTCCACAGGGTTAGATGAGCGGACAGATAAGCTGGAGTCTGACTCTTCAATCACAAAAGAGCCAAGCAGGTGGTTTCGGTTTACTCCAAAGTTGCAGCTGGAGCTCTCACCAGATGGCTCCTCCGAAGGCTCCTCAGATAGGTCATCAACCGCCGCACGAGTCTCATGGATCCTCTTCTTAGTGTCCCAAGGAAAGTCTCTAACAACACCATGATAAGTTCTCACTAGCTTGTGAGGTCTCGAACAAAGAGAAGCAGAGCCCTCAAATTTCCTCTTTTTAAAAGGCGTAGTGCGCTCATTAGTTTCCGAAGAAGGCGGCACTCCAATGTCACCACCCAAGCTTTTGATCTCATATAAATCCAACTTACCAAAGTGTTTCAAATCATGAAGTAATTCTTCTTGGGCATTAAAAAACTGAGACAAAGCCTTCTTTTCCTCAACATTCTTTTCTGCCCCATATCCACTAGAATTAGTAATAATATTTTCATCACATTTAACTAACTTTGCCTTGTTGGTCTCCAGCCCTTTAGAGAGTTGCGGCTCATTAACATTAACCGGCCCAGTGGAAAATGAATAATTCAGCCCAAGAGACACTAGCTTACCATTACCAATCATATCACTCGGCCCACCAATAAGCAACCCACCCGATTCTCTCTCCACGTTCTCAGCAAGGTTAGAACAACAAATGGCCTTGCCATTTAAATTAGAAGGCCCAAGCCCATTAGGCCTCATGACGTCTGGCCCACTAGAGAAAACCGGCCCAGCAACTTGGAGAGATGCATGAAGTGATCGGCCCAGAGAAACAATATGTCCACCTTTATTATGTTTATTCAAATGAGGCTCATTATTCAAGGAACGGTCATAAGTAGGGATAGTACTAGGAGGTACTATACCAGGCAAACCATCAGAAGCCTTTTCATTAGTTTCAGCTTGAACCCCACCTTCAATACCCGAAATGGCAACCGGCGTACCATCAATAGCTGGCTTAAGTTTGGAGATCCACACCGCACGCTGGGCAGTACCACCGTTCGAAGAGCTCCGTCTAGTCACCATCCTTCCACGTCTCGAACCACGGGAAACATTGGGAACCGACTTCCCAGCACCACCGTCGACGCCATGGAAGTTCCCAGCTGCTCTGGGAGGACGACGATATGGAGGGTACAGTGCATAGCCGGAGTGATCTCGACAGGGCAGAATCGATTTGGCGCTTGAGAAGACGTCCAAGTAAGTAGACGACGTAGATAACCACGGCCCGTACAGAGGAAACGGAGTTCCATTGTCGCTGGTCACCATGGTCGGAGAAGAAAGCTTGCACCCCCTTCTTTGGTGACCCAAACAACCACAGTAGTAGCAGAAAATACCGATCTGTTCATATTTAAATTGTATCCACTTTCTTACTCCCGTGTCCAGATCGAAAAAACATCCAGAGAACAGAGGGTATTTGATATCAATTTCAATCAAAACTTTGAGATATTTTCCCCATGAGGATGGGTTATCCTCATGTAAATCTACATGAATAACACTCCCTGCTTTCCCTCCTAGCAGAATACCATTAGCCTTAGAGAAATAATCGTGAGGCATATTATGGACCTGCACCCATGTACGCAACATATCATTCTTCACAGGGGACACATTGGTCGGGGACCAAACTTGCAGAAAAAACGAGTAGCCACGGATGCACCAAGGGCCGTGATCCAATGCCCAACATCTATCTTCCTCACGAGCAAAACTAAGCTCAAAGCAGTTGATGAAAGTAGGGCCCTCAGTCAAAGCCACCACAGTCACAGGGAACTTCCAAGCCTTGACCACAAAATCCACAACATTGGCTTCACTCACAGTCATGGGGGCCACAACTTTTCCTAGCAGACAAAAAGTGGATAACGCTTTTCGGGAAGATTCGCTAGGAACCAACTTAATCAAAGCCTCATTAACAGAGAGACACCTACCTCTAAGAGGAGAGGTAGTTAAGGGAGCATTAACAATCTCCATTAATACCAACAGAAAGAGACAAACCACCTACCTCCAAAGACAACAAGAATAACAGGAATAATGAGAAAACACAACTCACCCACTCTCACTCCCACTACCACAGATAGGAAAGAATCAACAAAAACCAGTCCCAACTACCACAGATGAAATAAAGACACTCCCCCCCCACGAGCAAACAAGACCACTAACTAGACACACAAAGCTTAGGACACCTCACAAACCAGGGAACAAAGACCACAAGAGAAATGACAAGAAAAAAGACAAGGGAACCAAGGAAGACACAAAAGAAAACTCACAAGAGAAGCACAGTAGATGACCATGCTCTCATAAGTTCCAATGTTAGTTCGTATCCTCAGAACATTGTATTCGGAAATAGCTGTTGACTCTGCATATAAAATATATAGTAATACTCTTGTATATGCTTTTTATATATATCTACTTAACCTAAAGTTTGAAAGTGAAAAATATGCCAACATATATATAGGGCAAGACTATGGTAAGACTTAGTAAAAGTTCCCTACCAGTAGGGAAGCTTTTTTAACCATTGATTTTAGATCCTGTGATTATTATAATATAAAGTCTATACTCTTACGATAGAACTGCTTGTATACAATTAAAACTTCATATATATTATAATAATATTTATTATATATTTATTTTTTAAAAAATAATATTAATAATAAAAAATTTATTAATTTTTATTTTGAATTATTATTTTTTTTAAAAAAATAATTTGAATTATTTTTATATAAATATTTATTTTCAAAACATCACTAATTTATTTACATATATAGTTCTACCATAATTATCTTTTAAATTAATTCACTTTATTAATTTTTCTTATCAAGATAATTTTTATTAATCAAACCGAGTCAATTATATTCACAAGGGAATTCCCATTCAAAAGAGAAACTTACAACTCTTTTATATTTTTAAGAAAATTTTTATCTATGTTAGACTAGGAGTGTTCATCAAATTGCTCAAACCGCCCGCACCGCAAAAAAAATACGGTTTGAAATTTTTTATGGTGCAGTCGCGGTTTGAATTTTTCCTAAACCGCGCGGTGTAATGCGGTTTGCAGTTTTGAATTGTTAATTTGCGGTTCAAACCGCACCACACATTATAAAAATACTAATTTTTATATTTATTTAGGTCTAATATGTGAATGTCCAACCCAAAGCCCACTTTATCTCAAAAAAAAAAAAAAATCCAAAGTCCACTAATTATTGTATTATTGAAACTTAATTTTTTTTTTCATATTTATTTTCAAGCCTTATGATATTTTTGACAAGTGTTGTCAAACTTTGTTGTATTTGTGATAGTTTAATTATTGGTGATAGTCCAAACCGCAGAAACTGTAAAAACCGCACCGCATCATTTTTTGCGGTGCGATTTCTGCAGCTTTTTAGTTTTAAAATCTTTGGTGCGGTTTGGGGAAATTGAAAAACTGCATGTGCGGGTTGGTTTGAAAAAAGCTAAAAATTACACCACCCGTACCGCGAACATCCCTATGTTAAATAATTTTTTTTCATGTACAAAATTAAATCTACTTCTGATGCACTTTTTAATGCTACTATCTATACAAACTTGAATTCATACATTTTTCTTATTTATACATAAATTTTAATTTAGCCAAGCCATAAATTACACTTGATAATACATTCTTATAAATATAATATATATATTTTTTTCTATTTTTAAAATCATATGTATTTTTTTTAACATATATTTTTTTCAATAATAAAAAAATTAAAATAACAAATCTAATTAAAATAAAGTAGAAAAAAAATCATTTAATTTAATGTATATATAAAGGACATATATAAAATAACCGTGTCTTTTTATTATTGGACCAACTTTCTACTACCTTTTTTCATTATAAATATTGGCTATTATGAATACAACATAATTTAAGTACATTTTATTTCTTTTACTTTTAATTGGTTTAAATAATGTTCTCATGGCATGAGGAAGAATGGGCCGGCCCTACATTAGAACTTCCCCATATATATATATATTAATATTAATATCTAGAACAAGCTAGGGGTTATTAAAGATCTCTTAGGTATGTCCTTTAAAGTGACATCGATAGATTCTGCAGGTAGAAGGATTTTGGCTAGAAAATTTCGGCTTTGACATATAAAAGTTGTGTGGTTTCAAGTGGTTTTAAAAAGATGTAAAGGGTTTGGTTGCTTTTGGAAAGTTATTAAAAGTTCTATTTGGTTTTTTTTTTTTTTTAAATATATATATTCACAAAATAATACTCGTTGTTATTTACTTTGATTATCATTTCTGCAACTTAATTAAATTTCAATTATCATATAGTAATAATTTTTAAAGAGGGTTGTTAGTACCAATGGCTAGTAACAATTCTCCTATTAATTGCATGAAGTTTATGGAATCAAGATCTTCAGTTAAAAGATTGTGTTTCATAGTGTATTAAACCAATCTCATTATGACACAACAATTAATTTAAGCATAAAGAAAAAAAAATATAGTTAATTTTTTAATAAATGAAAAACTAATTAACGTATCAAACTTAAATTAGTTTAATAACTTTTTAACAGGGATCGTACTTTATCAACGTACGTAGCAAAGTGCATATCTTAGATTTTTATTAATTAATTATTATTATAATCATGAAAGAAAGGAGTATGCAAATTAAATTGTACTAATGTGAGCTGAAAATTATTAATTTGACCACCATACCATCAAATACTTTTTCCTTTCATCTCTATATAAGGCAACAAGAATTGTCGTCCTCATCATAAATAAAGACTACTCAAGTCACGAGTGAAGAACATATATATAAGTAAGTATTTAATTTCCACAAAAAAGACAGTGACATATTTTATTATATATGTAGCTACTTATATATAGTGATTAATTGGTAATAATTAAGTGGTGCACTTTGCTTAGCTTTAAAGCTACATGTTTTAAATTCAAAGTGTTAACCTATAAATTAAATGGCACACTTTTTGTCGCAGTGCAAGGGTTCAAGATCAACCGATACTTTTCTTTTTGTAATTTCGATCAGTACTAACTCGACCAGATGGAGAGGAAAGTCTAGCCCCAAATGCCAATAACACGTCTTCTTTTCTCTCTTTTTCTCAATACTAAATTAGTTATAATCACAATTATAAACTCACCCACTTATATCATTTTCTTACCAAAAAAAATTATTATTTAATGGACAGTACATTAATTATTCGTTTCGCTTTGTTCATATATACCACGTACGAAGTATACGTATCTAATAATATTTAGGTGGCGTTTGCTTAGAAGGAATAACATACAAATAAGAATGGGAATGAAAATTAGAATAAGAATAAAATGGAATAAAATTTAAAATGTAAAAAAAAATTATTAAATTTTTTTCTCATCATGCATTATTGGACATGATTGGAATGGTCTTTCCTTCAATTTCAAAATGGAATTGTTTATCCACCAAAATGGTGAAAAAGTCATTTCATTAGAATGACATTCCAACACTTTAATATGCAACCAAATAAAGAAATGGAATAGAGATTGTTTATTTTCCTTTCTATTCCATTTCATTACCTCCAACCAAACGTCACCTTAATGTTCATCGGAATCATTCTATCAATGTTCTCATTACCATTTATGCATAATGCATGACTCCTCTCTATTAATTGGAAAAAGAAAATGGATATGAGATAAGTGTAGTGATCGATCCGGTTTCCTGTTCTACAAGCTTAATTGTACATTATAATTAGAGGTGACATATAATCTAATCTCTTCTAATTCAATTATGAAAATTTAGATATCTAATTACAATTTAATTGGATTGAATTATAATTGTACTTATTGAATCGATTATTGAATGTCAATCTACAAATTTAATTAAAAAGCGATCAAATTCAATTACATTTATATACATAAAAAATTTAATTATATTGATTTATATAATAAAAATATTAAAAAATAATAAAACAAATATATTAATTATATTTTTAGTGGTTTTTTTTTCTTGTTGAGTTCGTAACATTTGGTTATTTTATGTACATTTTCATGATTTTTTTTCTATTTTATTACTTGACATTTTAGTTATTTCAAACTTTTAAGTGCATTACAGTTGTAAGGATGATATTTTTATGGAGTATTAAATAAAAATAAAGAGTGATATTTAATTTTTACGTATTTTTCTTCATATATGTAAATTAATACTAAAAATTAGTTGTGTAATTGGATATCCAATCAAAAAACTGATCTAATCCAATTAGTTTTTGTAGTAGTATCTAGTCTTTGTCTATTCGCCACTCTAAGTGAAGACTCGCGAATCTACAAATGTGTGCTTTTGTTCAACTCAAATACTCACAATTTTTAGTCTTGTCCAATTTCCTTACATGTCTCTAAAGAGTTAATGGGGGTTTAATAGCCTGATTATCCATTCTAATTGTCACATTCATTTTTATTTTATAAATTTGAATTTAATATATCAGCTATTACAATTAAAGGATGGATTGTACACAATTTTATTCCTATTTTATGTAAAAAAAATTATTTTCATTCCGTTTACATATAATGGTTGTTATATAAGCCAATAGTTTTAGTCTAACAACTAACAAAAATGAAGTTATAATAATTTGTCCCACATATATATGTGAAGGTGCACTAATGATTTATTATCTAATAAGGACTTTGAATAACAAAAGTACGCATTACGCATAGAAATGTTAAACTAATCCAACACGGTAGAAAAGCACACTACTACATCAACAATATCTATATTATATATGCATGTACAACACTCCAATTTGTTTCAAACTCATAAGAAAAGATGGTATTTTAATTTAGGGGTAGAAAATTATTTACATACAAGTCTCTTAATATTTGTAGTCTCTACATAGACCCATTTCCTACCGAAGCGGTGGCCCACCATCACAATAGGTCCGCAGTGTGTCGTTGTCTTGATTAGCCATATATATTAGGGAAACTTATAAAAATACTGTCACACGAATTTTTTTTTAAAAGCGTTATTTTTCTTATAAAACATTAATAGAACACAAAACAGAACAACTCAAAACAACAATTGAACAATTAAAAATATCAGTTGAACACTAATGAAAACTTAACACAGTATACTGCAGTATGAAACTTATAAAAAAAAATACAGTAAAAAAATAAAAAATACCGTCTGACAATATTTTTGTGAAAAAATGACAAAAATTAATATACTATGTAAATTTCTCTATATATTATCTCCTATTATTCCCACCCTTGCATTGCCTCACCCACTGAGTTAGTTTCAGTGGCTTTATGGCAGCATATAGGTTGTGATGATATTAGTTATCTTTTATATGAAAAAGAAAAGAGAGTATCCAACGACACTTATTGATGTTTTAGGTTAATTGGTAAGAGTTTTGTCCATATTATTCTTTCAATAATAAAATTTAGAAAAATTCAACGCATCACCCAAAAATAAAGTACTGTAATTTTTTATTTTAATTTTTTTTTATAATCGTATAAATCGTAATTATTTAAGAAATTTTATAAAATTTTAAGTTAAAAAAAAAATAACACCTTGAAAAAAAAGTTTAAATATTGTGTTACACACGTACCTCTACACGAGTAAAATAGACTGTTTGAACAATACTTTTTATATTATAAATTATTTAAAATTTCTTAAGATTTTGCATAATGTCTTAAAATTTATAACGTACATAACTATGAAAAAAATTTAATTAGAAAAATGTCTTAGATACTAAAACTATAAAAGTTTCCTAAAATTTATAATATAAAACAGAAGCGCATGCATATATAATAATTCTAAATTTATATAGGGTAAATACTATTTTGGACCATGTGTTTTGCAAAAGTTACCAATTGACCTTCTATTTTCTTAAATGACAAAATAGACTCTATATTTTCTAAAATGGTAAAAGTAGGACCCCGAGCTCAATTTTCAATGATTTTATATTTTAATATAATCAACTTTAAGATAATTTCTAACATGAACAGATACTGAAAATATAATTATTTTTATCATAACATCTCTAGATCGGATTATTATTAAGTTTTATTTTGACAAAAAATCAATTTAGGGTCTTATTTGTACAATTTTAAAAAATACACGGTCCATTTTATCATTTAACAAAACAGAGGATCCAATTAGTAACTTTTACAAAATACAGAGTTCAAAAATTAATTTAGGGTCTTATTTGTACAATTTTAGAAAATACAAGATCCGTTTTGTCATTTAACAAAACAGATGATCCAATTAATAACTTTTACAAAATACAAAGTTCAAAATAATAATATTTACTCATTTATATATTTGAAGAATTTTGTAATTGTTTAATAGTGTTGTGCTTTATTAAAAAAAAGTATATACAAGAAAATTATATAAAAACTTTACAAAATTGATACCCTCTATCTTTTTACTCAAACTTTGTATAATAAGCATCTGTTAATCAAAAAATTTGGCTGGATGAAGTGGACAGTATTTTTAACATATGTTTGATGTTGAAACATATTTTACTAAGATTTTATTTACTAACATATATATATTTCAATAGTTAACTTAATTATTGAACTACCTAGAACATATTTTCTAAAACAAAAATTAAACACTTTAAGTTTGAGTATACTTACATAGTGACACAGAGAAATAAATGACTTCTTCGGCTCAATACTCACCCTCGAATCCTTTCTATAGCAAACTATCACTATAAATACTGAACTTGAATCTTCTTTTCTCTAAATATGTGACTGATGTTCTATATAGTCTTCCTCAAAGTCCTGGGTATACACATGACAAGTGTGGGCAATCACTCAACTCACTAAAATGATAGTGATGACTTAAATTTATGAGAAAGATAGAGGCTAATTTCTATTTCTATGTAGAAAGAGAGAAGAGACTTGATTCTCTTATTTTCTTATAGCTAAAAAGGTGAATGGAGTGATTAACCTAATTCTAGTTGCATCTTTTTCTTTTATATATAAGAATTTTAGTAGGCTTAGTTTAAATGTTTATTTAAATAAAATAATAAGATAGTTGATTATGAGTGGCTGAAATTAAATTTCACTTAAATTTTAGATCAAATTATATTCAAATTTTATTTCTACTATTATCATATATAATTAAATAAATATTATTATTATTTATTAATTAATTTTATATTAGATTTAACGTTCAATTTACAAAATTTTTAAGAAAAACTTTTATATATATATATATACTAGGTATTAGTAAACATGCAATGCATGTTTGCCTAATCCGACTCTAAGCCTATATAAACCCCCCTTTATCTTTTTATAAAAGGGGGACGAACGAAAAAACTCTTTACCTTTTTATTTAATGCATATAAATACACTTTGAGAAAAAAAAAAGATAATAAAATAAAGACATAGAAAATTATTATTATTAATTTTTTAAAAGGAAAATAGAATATTTGTTAACTCAAAGAGAAGACTCAACTGTAATAAAAAATAAAAATTTTAGATAACATAATTATTTTATATATGTTTGCTATTATAATAAACTAGATCATAATATCATAATTAGAATTTTAACTGTTTACCAAACTCTATAATTTACCGAATACTCAATGTATTTTTCTTTTCACAACTCAACTACAATTGCTTTTTCTTACGTTACAATTATTACTTTTTTTTTCACAACAAAAATGTACCAATCTTGCCCTTACTTGCCTTGCTACATTAGGATGCTATTATATAACTTAGAGGAATTCTATGATGCATCCTCCAAAAATGTGTATATGGATGTCTACATAATTTTAATCTAAATTAACTATTTAAACCCTACTGTACGTAATTATAAATTATTCTAAACTTCTCCAAAGTTTGAATTTTTTTTTTTTAAATAACTACAATATACTTCTTTCTAGAAAATATATTTATAGTCATCATATATAAAATATATAAATAAAAATTGAAACTAATAAAAGTATTGCTGACCTTTGATGACTTCACAAGAGTCTCTCTTTCCTAGTCTCTCTATATATACACACCTATCCCTTTTACCACTTTCTATAATAACCTCATCACTTTACTTCTTCTTCTTCTTCTTCTTTAACAATTATTTATTTTCTCACTTTCCAAACAGAAAATATGGAATTCAAACCCAAAGCTCAAACGCCGCCAAGACTAACCGTTCCTACTGCATTTTCATCATCACTACCACTACAACAATACTCTCCCAACAATTCTTCCTCTTCTTCTCCGACTCTCAATAATTCATCATCTCAGTTATCTTCTCCACCCTCCTCTCAATCTTCTCCCACCAGTACTAGTAATAATGTTAGTCCAACTCCTCCTCCGCCACCGCCTCCACCACCAGCTATCGTCATGAGCCCCTGCGCTGCCTGCAAAATCCTTCGCCGCCGATGTGTCGACAAGTGCGTTTTAGCGCCGTATTTCCCGCCAACCGAACCTATTAAGTTCACCATTGCTCATAGAGTCTTTGGCGCTAGCAATATCATCAAGTTCTTGCAGGTATATATATATTTATTCAAACAATTAATCCTATAAATAAATAATTAAATTTTATAATATAGTCCAATTAACCATTCGACTATGTATTAATTTGGGTATAGAACATTTTCCTTAATTCTACTTTATTTTTTCATGTGCTCATTTTGGGGTAAAATTATGAGAAATGCTAAAAATTACCAATAGTGCCAATTACTCTCTACATGTTAATACGGTTTAATTTAGTCCCATGTAGTTTAATATAATAACTTTTAAGCAACACGTCTTAAAGGTGCTAGACACCACTAGTGTCCAATAACAATGCTCTAAAATTAATTGTGTAAATGTGAAGAATTTTAGTAAGTGAATATGATTGATGGGAATGTATTGTAATCTGCTCTTTTTTTTTCTTTAATTATTTTGTGTGACTTTTGGATTTGAGAAAAGTAGTTCTTTTTTAGTAATTATTAATAGATGTTTATGTGGAATTTAATTAAATGGAAATTATTAATTTTGATATAATTAAAAAGTATTTTCATTATGACGTATATATTGGTCGGAATTTAGAGTCAAGATAGTTAGGTGTTTGTTTTAGAATAAAATCTCTTCATTTCACATGTTTCATCATCACATGGGGGGGATCGGATTCTCAAAAGTCTCTAGAGACTGTAATTATTAATCCAAAACACTAATTAATTAATTGTTAATTAATTATTTCAAATATGCAATTATTGAATGGAGGTAGATAATAATAATAGATTGAGAGTGTGAAAATAAAATGAAAAATGTTATAAATTGATGATCAGGAAATTCCAGAAAGTCAGAGAGCTGATGCAGTGAGTAGCATGGTTTACGAAGCAAATGCAAGAATAAGAGACCCAGTGTACGGATGTGCTGGGGCTATATGTCAGCTGCAAAAACAAGTGAGTGAGTTGCAGGGACAACTGGCTAAGGCACAGGCTGAACTCGTGAATATGCAATGCCAACAGGCCAATTTAATTGCTCTAATTTGCATGGACGTCACACACTTGCAAGACCCCCCAAATTCCCAGCAACAGCCCCCATACGTTGACACTGCTTGTTTTCTAGATGACACCACTTTGGGCACCACTTGGGAGCCTCTTTGGACTTGATCAAACTTCACCATCATCATATATGATCATCTCTTATCTCAGTGTTTAATTAATAAATTAATTAATTAATTAAACTTAATTAATAATACTAGTAATATATATAAATATATTTATATTAACCTCTAATTGCGGAAATATGCATGAGACCCAAGAAAAAAATACTTAGTTTGGAAAATATATATCCAATAAAGTGATATCATGGAATATAATTATTATGATGATATATGTTGTTTGGTAACGAGATCAGGTGAACTTTAATATAATTAAAGCTCATTTTGGTTTCTTTAATTAATTAATTACTTTAAAATTTAAATTATAAGTAGTACTTGTTGAAATGTGTAAGTAATAATATACAAACATAGAGATGAGGAAAGCTATTATTGAAAGGGAAAGCGATCAGAAGCTGTCATATTCCAAGTTTGTGCTTATTCTTGAATTACAAGCGGTTTTGGTTACCTACCTTTATCTACTGATGAAATATGTAAGTTCCATTACCATATCAAACTTAGCTCTCTTGAGTCTTCAGCTTGATATTTATATTTTATATATGTAATTTTTTCTTAAAAAAATCATTCAAGTTACATTTCACCCATATAATTTTTGCTCATTATAATATATATATATATATAGGGACACAATTTTATTCCGTTAATGTATTTTCACGGAATTTATTATGTGATGTACGACAGTCGTTAAATGAGGTAATTATTTGATCTGAAAGCTGGGGTTTATCTAGAGATAATTAGGGTTAAAAAAATAGTAACGTACCCCGGAACACATTATTACGTACCCTATGACACATTATTACGTACCTGCCGTACAACAGAATACATTCCGTGTTTTGCATTTCTGGGTACAAAATTAGTTGTCTATATATATGCATAGATTTA
This sequence comes from Cannabis sativa, assembly GCF_029168945.1. NCBI lineage: Eukaryota > Viridiplantae > Streptophyta > Magnoliopsida > Rosales > Cannabaceae > Cannabis > Cannabis sativa. Next base: position 48,902,742 of record NC_083601.1, read on the forward strand.
AACAGTCTTCTTCTTTTGTGGCAAGTAATAGTGTTCTTATTATTCATGGCTTAGAGTTAATCAAGGAAATAATCCAAGGGAAACGGCGTTAATTACATTTAATTTTGAAGAAAATAAACAATTCACACAGCATGGTACATGATGTGAAGAGGAAAAAAATTTAGGAACATAGACAGAAAGTGACATGGTTGTATTGGACACTGAATATATCATTTATTATTGAACTATTGTCAACGTATATACTTTTAACTGTCAACATTCCAATATTGACTTTGACACATAGGTAGTCATTTCCATAGTCGCAACATAATGGACGGATTTTTTGATAACAAAAACTTCAAATGTTGCTAAATAGGTGATACAAATTTTGTGAGCATTGCTAAACAGTGGTATTTTATAATTGGTTAGCAATTTTATAATTGGTTAGCAATTTTATAATTGGTTAGCAATTTTATATATTATTTATTAAATTAAAATGTATGAGATCTGATGTTGAAATTCACCAATAGCAATATGCTACCTTAAGATGCCTCTTAACATATTTTTAAATTTTTTTCTACCACAAGCATATGGTGTACAATATAGTTTTATCTAGAGGATGTAGAATCCATAAGAATTAAAAACTTAATTTTGCTAAACACTATACTTTAAGAGCTTAGTAGCCCGTATAAAGGTCTATTGTATTAAATAATAAGGAACATTATATTTCGATAAAATTCTGTATCATCGTATTAACATTATGAAAATTAATTTTAATACAATATGTATGGTATTATTCAAAACATAATAAATAATTTCTATTAGCTTATATAATATTTACAAAGAGTCTTGGACTAAACTAGAATTTAGAGCCGAATTTCACACCCAGATTCTAGATTCGGACCCAAACCCAAACTCGGACTCAGACCCTAACCACGAACCTGGACCTGGACCCTGACCACGACCCCCAACCCCGATCCGGACCCCAACCCTAGACTTTGGCTCGACCTTGGATATCGACCTCAGCTCTGAACCCCGACCCAATTTCAAATCCCGACCCGGCTCTAGACCCGGCCTCGACCTCAAACTCAGCCCCGGTCCAAAAACTACATTAGAAAAACTATGACAATCCTTGTATTAATAGTTTTAATATTTTTGCTTCATTTTGTCAGAATTAATGGTTGTATTCTTGCTGTTTTGGTGTTGTTTGTTTTTTATTTTCGGTGTTTACAGTATAAAAGAAAAAAAATAGTTGTACAACCCAAAAACTAGGCGATAGTCGAGGTGATTGGACCATGGTGGCGGACGAGATGGGATCGGCGTGGTGCCACCATGGTGGTGTTGAGGTGATGCACTGTACTGAGGTGGAGCGGACGAGGTGTGGCTATGGATGTGTGGAGGTGAGTCGACTTTGGTCTATAGGACATGGACAGAGCACCTCGGCAAGGATCGACATGGTGTGGTATACCCTTATTAATTACATACTGATCATGATCATGAGCTGATATATAATTAGACACATTGATCTTTAATAAACAAGCTAGCTATAGTAGAAGAAAGGTTTGTAATAATAAGATTGTTTTGGTTTTCTCTTGATATAAAAGAAATGACCATTATATAAATATAGGATTAATATATATTGATGATATGTGTGTTTAACTACGTAAACTACTGCAACCCTTCTTTTTGTTGGAATGAGAGTTTGCTGCTCTTCATTTACAATATTGTCTCCATTTGAAACCGTTTTACACTTTACGTTTTGTTATGTTCAAAATTTAAAGACTATGTTCAAATGTTAAAAGAAATGGAAGAAGAAGAAGAGAAATAAGTCAGTCTATTATTACTTCAATTATGTTGTAATAATTATTCTTGCAAGAAAAGGAAAAGTTTACATAATCTAATACAAAATCTGATCCGACCCTTAGCCGTTTGGCATTAAAGTTAGTGACCAATATCCTTATCCATGTAAAGCAAAAATCCAAACTATAACTTCAAGAAATCGTGGCACTACCTTACCTCTAGCTGTAACTGGTCCCTGATAATATATATATATATAGAGAGAATCTAGTTTATCATCTTGTACACGTGTAAGATCATATGCCTATGTGTCACCTAAAGGCTCATCTAAGAGACACCTATCTCACTTGTTATAAATTATAGTTGAACTTCTTTATATTGTTATTGCTCAAATAGAAATTTACAATTATACAAATCTTATACATTATGGGTTCAGAAACTTTGATTGAAGTGATATTGGCTATACTCCTTCCTCCAGTGGGTGTTTTCCTCCGCTTTGGTTGTGCGGTAATAATTAATCTTAAATATCTTATTATGTCTATGCCAATAAATTGTGTAATTTGAAAGGTTAATTGAATTGAATTGAATATGCAGGTGGAATTCTGGATATGTTTGGTTCTGACACTCCTGGGATATATACCTGGAATAATATATGCACTCTATGTACTTGTAGGGTAGTTCATATGAGCTTTGTTGTCTAAACAAGGCAGTATTATCAAACTATGTAAAAAAGCTCTATTTTCAGATCATTATTACCTCTTACTTGGTTTCATCTGTCTTTACTTCTTGTTTTTCTCTTCATATTATTTCTCTTCATTATTTTCCTATTCTGTCTATGATAATGAAAAAAAAAAAGTGAACATAAAACCCCTGTTCAAGATGTATTAATTATTCAGACTGTAATTAAGATCAGACATTATCCAATTTGCAAGATTCACACTGTAATTAAGAATTTGCTATTAAGGTATCAAATTTGAATATGAACACAAAAATAAAAATAAGAATCGTTGGTATGAACAAGAGCAGCAAAGTCAATGTTAGCCTTATTCTCAAAACTTCACATTTTTGTTTTTTGTGAAATTGAAAATTGTCCCATGGCAATTATTTTCCCATCTTTTATATTTTTTTAATTCCTCCAACATTCTGATTTTGAAAAATATTGATGCACAAGGCAATTTATAAACTTAATTAGATTCACCTCTTCCTACAATTCTCAAATTAACTGAAAGACATCAAATTTGACATTAAAAAAAAAAAAAAAAACTCATTTTTATGTTTTTTTTTTTAAAAACACAATTTTCTCACCTCCCTCATGAAGTTTTTATTAATTAATCGCACCGAATCATTAACTTACTTTTTAATATAATTATTTTCATAAGGATAAATTTATTTTATCATATAATAAAAGGATAACCAAACTCAAAATAATATTTTAGTTTCTTTTTTATTAATTAACCAAAAAAATCAAAAGTATTGAAACTAAATCCGAATTCAATATAAGAACTGTGGTTGAGGCACTATTCAGCAAAAAACCCATTGTGAGGTACTATAAAGTTTGAGGTGATAAAAAATATTTTATTATTTTATATTTGGAAGTAATTAGACCGTGTTCTTTATCTACTTTAATAGGTTTCTAAAATAACTTACATAATAGTAGCTTGTGATTATCACTTATAGTAATTTTTCTATACTTTATTATAAAATTTATAAAAATAAATAATGTGAAAGTATATTAAAAAAACATATATAACTTCTTTTTTAATAAAATGCTATTATATTAATTCAAAGAGTCATAATACAATAGGTATTAGAGGAAAAGACCCACCGAAAGAGCATAATTTGCTAGTAAATGAGTAACAGTATTCACAAATCTATAAACATGAAATATTTGCACTCTAAGAAAATTAGACACTAAAAGAAAAATTCGTTAACAAATAATAAAAGTCAAAAACAAGAGCTTGAGAATGCTGTAATCCTTTAACCACTAAGAGAGAATTGGTTTCAATATAGTAAATTAGTAAATAAAGATCTTTAAGTCATTGCGAACTATACATTAAAGTTATTACTTCCATCACTTTCGGTCAAAAACAATCTTGGAAAGGCTTTGACATTACAGCGATGGTATCACCTTTACAATTATGTAATATCGCACCAAAACCAGAAGTATGAGTCATATTGTTAACGGTTGCATCTGTATTCAATTTCAGTCTAACGGAAGGGGGTTCATCCAATGAGCATTTGTATTGGTAAAACTCAAAGAAGAAGAAGACAGAGCATTAGCAGGCAGCTTGGAAATTCGAGCAGCTTGAAATTCTTCAAGATAAGTCACAGCAAAGTTGAGCAATATGTCATAGGATTTTGGCTTTGTTCCATGCCTTTCTTTGTTTCTCTCACTCCAAATACTCCAAAGGATTGTAGCAAACTGTTCCAATAGCATATTAGTCCATATTGTATAAACATGAAGCAGAAATTCTTTAAGATTCATGTGGCTAGAAAGATACTCATCAAGAGAAAAGGTGGAAGCCCTCCAAACCCGTTTAGGGCGTTTGCAATAGAGCATGTGTGATTGTTTCTTTATCACAATGACACAAGGAGCAACTGGGTGAATTCGTAATATGTCGTATACGAAGAATAGCAACCGCAAGAAAGCAGTCATGAATGGCACGCTAAAGAAAAATACAAATTTTTGAAGGAAGAGACAACGCCCAAAAAAAATTCCACCATTGAAGAGTTAAGATTCCACTTACAGTGGGTTGTTGTTCCTCCAACTGAGTGGCCAAAGAATAACCAAATTTGACAGTGTAGATACTATTTGATTCATGATGCCAAATGTAATGGTCCTGTTGAGAAGATAAAGTCAAAAAAATGCTCCGTATCTTTTGTACATTGGAATCAAAAAATAACGTCCTTAAGAGTGGGTAATTCCATTGACGAGAGTCGGTAATTAAGTTAGAGACTCATATTGTAATCATGACCCTTGAATACTAATGGTTGAAAATAAGTGAGTCCAGGCAACTAAGGATTTGTGGCACATATAATATTTTTTCCATCTCCAACTTTCTAACTCAAGCCTTTAGATAACAATTTCTTACCCCAAATGATGCCTTACCAAGTTAGTGCCGGATAGGAACCTAGGTCAACATCCAAGAAACACGAGTTCTTAAAGTATTTAGGCTTAAGGATTCGACTCAGGAGAGATGAAGGGTTAGAGTAAATTCGCCAAGCTTGCTTGACTAATAAAGCCTGATTGAAGTGAATAAAGCTTTTAAATCACATACCTCCTTCAACTTTAAATTGGCAAAGGGCTTTCCAAGTCTTCCAATTAATACCTAATCCTAAAAAATTTGAACCCCACCAAAATTTATTCATAATTACCTTAATTTGGTTCATAAGAGACTTTGAAAGACAAAAACAGCTCATTGGATAAGTTGGAATGGATTGAGCCACGACTTTAAGGAGAATCTCTTTGTCACTAATCGAAAATAATTGTTCTTGCCAAGCTGAAAAATGTTTCCATAACTTTTCTTTAATTTCCCTAAATAATAACTTTTTGTCCCTTCCTGAATAAGATGGAAGACCTAGGTAACATTCATAACATGGCTGGATCAGCATAAGTAGAAGTTGTTACAGGTTAGCTTGAATAGAGGGTAAAGTGTTAGGGGAAAAAGACGAAATAGACTTCTCCACGTTCAATTTCTAACCCAAGACACGATAATAATTATCAAAAGAACGCTTGATAGCCGCGGCTGATCGCATGTTAGCGCAACAAAGGACCAAGCTATCATCGACAAAAAATAAATGTGATATTGTCGGGGTACTGCGAGAGACCTTTAAACCTTGGAGATTACCACAGTTTTCTTCATGTTGAAATAGCCTAGAGAGGCCTTCTGCATAAATAATAAAAAGATAAGAAAAAGGGTCTCCTTGTTGAATCCCATAGCTAGGAATAATAAGTCATTGTACAGAACCATTAACCAAGAAAGAGTAGGAAACACTTTGTATGCAGCACAAAATAAGTTCCACCACAGAGGGATCAAATCCCATTACATACATCATACTCTGAAGGAAATTCCATTCAACTCTGTCGAAAGTTTTCATGTCAAGTTTTATTACTACATAACCTTCTTTTTCTCTCTTTAAATGCTTAAGAGGATGTAACAATTCAAATTCTACTAACACATTATCAGTAATGATTCGAGATTGGAGAAAATCACTTTGAGATTCATATACGACCAAAGAAAGATACGGCTTTAACTAGAGAATAATAGTCTTGGATACCCGTTTGTAAAGAACGTTACAGAAACTAATGGGATGCAACTGAGTCATTGAATTGAAGTTTTTTACTTTTGGTATTAAAGTAATCAAAGATTTGGTTGAAACTTGTTGGATCGCCCCCTTCATTAAGAATTTCTAGAACAGTTTTGGTAGCTAAATCTCAAACAATATGTTAGTAATTAGAGTAGAACATAACTGACATTCCATCAAAGCATGGGCTACCATTAGCTTTCATAGAAGAAAGAGCATCAAAAACTTCAGTAACGATATAAGGTTGAGTAAAGGTCTGGTTTATTTCAATAATAATTGTACATGAAATAGTGGAAATAACATGTTAAAGAGAATCAGAATTAATTCCATCAGTAGAATAAATGTTCTGAAAATATTGATGAATGATATTGCTAATTTCCACTTGCAAGGTCTGCTCCATTCCTTGATCATCAAGCAATTTATCAGTAGTGTTGTTAGTGGGTCTGCTATTAGCTTTTTGGTAAAAAAAAAAACGAGTGTTCGAGTCCCCTGATTTGAGCCAAAAAACACGAGACCGTTGTTGGCAATAGTCCTCTTTTTAAGCTAAGAGCTCATCTAGGATATGTTGGTGGCAAATGTTATCGTTATTGTGTAAGGTACTCGTATTTTAGTTGAAATGCTCTTCTTTTCAGGCCAAGTTTCTTTAAACAAATGCAAGTGCAAATATATATTCACATTAAAACTTATTTATCTTACTATATAAACATTTAATAATTTAATTTAAACTTCAATAAGCCTAAATATCTAAACTTGATCTATTATCTCTCATTTGGAGCGTGACATTGAAGGTAAACGATTATCAAATGATTTTATTCAAAATAAAGCATCAAAGGCAATCTAATTCGTAGTAGAATCTTCTTACATCTAAAATAGTTGTGAAAAGATTTAGTGTGATAAAATGATTGTAAAATTCATCCTCGTGAAGATGAAAGTTAACAAATGGTTTTCGTTATTTCCCATTTAGGGAAAATGAATGAGAACATGTGTGAGCTCAAAACTGTACAGATTTGCAAGAAAAATGAACATACAACATAAAATTCAAAACATGTTTCACTGCCATTAAGAGCAGAGTAAGTTCGAAACAAGTGACAGACAAAACTTCGGTGTGTGTGGAGAGAGGTCGGCAAGTTATAATTTTGAACAGAGATGCTGCAACTAGATCCGGAAAATGTTCAAAACTTTCCAGCAGCATTCAAATGCTCTATCATCATAAAAATAAAGAGATTGAACCTGCAGTCTATAGTAATGTAACCCGAAAATACAAAAGTTAAATTTACCCGGAACTGGCCACCTTCTTTTGCGAAAGTCCATCACCTGCTACTGCTAGTTCCTCATTTTTTACCATGGCCTTTTTTGCAAGTTCATAGCCTGCAAAATTCATGGCGCCTAGGGGAGCAATCCAGAAAAACCTGGGTACAGCTCCTTTAAATAATCCAAGGGGTCCCTCATGCCTGAGTATAGAGATGGCTACCACTGTCATCGAGACAGACTGACCTTGAGCAGTCATCATTCTAGTTTTCATCACATCAAAGGGTGTAGTTGCAACAGCAGCTAGTCCTCCAGATACAGCCCCAACTATAATCGTTTCCCACGGCTCGAGTTCACGTCGCAGGACATGTTGGGCAAGCTTAAAATAGCAAAGACACACACATAATAAGTCATCATATAGTAAATAATTTGTTAAAAATTAACATATAATAATTTGTTAATACAAGTAACCCAAGAAACACCAATAAATAGAATATATATTTTAAGAAAGAAAAAGATTTGATTTTATCACATAAATAAAGCTTGCTTGGTATTGTTTTTCATTTTTTTGTTCAAATAGTATTCTGTAAAATAAGAACACAATAAACTTGTTCTTCAAAAACTGTTCTCGGTTTTTAGAACAAAAAACAGAATACAATGTCAATCGAATCCAAAAAGTGTTTGGTTGATGTTTAAAAAATTGTATTAATTAATTAATTAATTAATATATTTTAAAACTTTCAAATAAATAATTTGAAGAAAAAAGTGATGAAAACACCTTACTGTTTCTACTTACACCAAGGGACTGCTATAAGCTTACCTTTTTGGATTCAGCATAAAGCCCCATGCCAGCAACATAGAAAGGAACTTCTCGACAAAGAGTTGCACCAGTCCCACGAAAGAATCCCCTAAGGCCATCCTGCCGCCAAGTCCCTATAATACCCTCTCCCACATTGTTGTAAAGACCAGCCTGCAACCTCTGCTTTAATACCTCACATGGGATCCGTACTGCTGTTCCTAGAACCGTGCTACAAAAGGATGCTAGAGATTGAACCTATAAAACAAATAAAATATAAAATAAATGCTTCAAAACCTGTTTGCAATCAGCTAAAAAGTAAAATAAAAGGATCAACTTTTCAGTCTCCACCTTGGAATTCTTTAACAAGGAGAGAGAGAGAGAGAGAGAGAGAGAGAGAGAGAGAGAGAGAGAGAGAGAGAGAGACTGCCTAAGCTTCATCTCTCACTAAAGAAACCCGAAACCCCTACATTCTTAGTAAACTCGAAAACAAAACAGAAACATCCTCTCAGCCCTACAATCTTTCAAAGCCGGAGAGTCGTATGATTATGCACCAATTTCAATCTCTCACAGGAAAAGCTGCTTTTCCATTAGCACTTCTTAAGTGAACATGCAGTTTCAGTACAGAAAAAGGATTGTGTACAGCACTGTGAGTTCAATAGCTTAAAAAAATAGTTTCAACATTATAGAAAGCAGGTACATAAACATAAGAATTAAAAGGATCCTGAACAAAGATGTGCTTCAGGTACATAAACAACATCAAGGATGAATTAAAACAGAAGAGCAACTAGCAGATCTTTCTTTATGGGATTCACTAACTAGCATCTACAGAAAGTTTTTAGCCAGGAAGTTTACAGCCATATACTAAGATGAAAAGTTACCTGGAGCTCAGGTAGTGTTGGAGCAAAATTTATTAGAACCAGTTTACTAGCTTCAAATATTCCAGTTCGCAGGCCGTGGCTACAATATGAAAAGAAAACCCTCAGCCAAACAAATTAGAATCAAGCAGAAGATAACAGGAACACTCTTTATTGTTCTCTTTTGGAGATAGAAGGGTGAGGCAAGCGAAACCTTGAAAATTGACCAAGAATTGCAGGAATTGAACCCCTATATAACCCTCGCACTCCAATCTGTGGAAGCTTTGAAATAATTTCTGGAAAAGACAGCGTTGATGCTTGCACACGAGTCTGGAAATCAAAATACAATGTCAATGAAGTTTCGTATAAAAAATCAAAACTAAGCCAAAGAACGGACGGAGAGAATTTGCCTTTATTGTATCAACTGGGTGTAGTAAGGAGCAAGAAAGTGCACACGAGAGTCCTCCTGCCAAAGCAGATTTTAGTACACTTCCAGCAGGTATTTGCATAGGCGGAGCAACAGCAACAACAGTTGCAGCTTCAAACCAGATATTCCTGTAATGTGAATCATAAAGTTACCATACATAAACAATAAACTCTTGAAAAAAAAACTAACAGAAATTCATATGCAAATTAAGCCAGTCATTGTTCACAAGTTTTAGATAACTTCAACATTATTCAATACCTGGACAATCACATCAGTAATGATGCATCAATTGCAATGAAGAAAAATGAATTTTGAACAATCTAAAATCTATGGAATAAACGAAATACTCAGCTGACTCAGAAGTCATAGAAATCAAAGAATACAGAATTATATCATCATAGAAATCAAAGAATACAGAATTATATCAACTTTCCACAGATTTTGACATCCAAATAAGCCTGGTTGTGGGTGCAATTTTGAAATAATTTTCTCAAATAAGTAATTAAGTAGTATATACATCATACCGAGGATCATCTTGTAATCGATCAGAAGGAAGCAGAAGCATAAAATTTCGAAAATGCCCATAAGAAATAGATTCCTCAGAATCTGCATTTAGAAATCGCATCATAGCAACAGCATTGTCTTCATTAGCTGGAAGTCCAGCATTTTTAAGTGAAGATAGTATTTCACTCTTTTGCAATGTCCCAGATTTGCTCAGACAGAGAGAAGTATATGCACGAAGAATGGTTGATTCCTTTTGTTCCATTAAGGATAGAAATTGTTTCCAGCCAAATGATTTTGAAAATATATGACTCCTTGTACGGCGCATGAACTCCTGCGCATATCTACGAGGCAATTTTCTTCTTCTCATTGCAATTTCAAGATCTTCAAGAGTTACTTGGCCGTCACCATCTCTATCCAGTTCTTCAAAGAATCTCCTTCCTGTATTCATGAAGCACTTAAATAAATCTGACTTTGTTTCAGATTAACAACACAAAACCATAATATACCACACTATGGTATAAAAGATAAAGAAAATGACCGCTTGATGCTCATCCTATTCCTATGGTCTCCACATTCTTTTTGACATCTCTGTATGACTAATCCACAGAATCTCGCATATATGACTAAAAGAACAATTAGAGCCCCTTGAGCTGTTCATACTCGAAAGCAGACAATCTCAAATGGTCTTTACAAACTGACAGTAATTTCGTGCTCATTTTTCAGTGAGAATACAGAACAGTTCTTGCACATTCAGGTAATCTAGTTATGTGCAATATATATTTTGACCTGTACATAGGTTATTTCTTTTGAAGGTGTAAGCAATCATAGAAGTTCAAATAGAAACTTCATTCATAAAATTAAGAAATAAGTCAAGGTTCTGTAAAATTTATATATATATAAATATATATAAATAACTAATTTATATACCCCAGTTATAGAAAATACCAATAAAATGAAAAACTAGAACTGATAATATTGGAAGCCAAAAAGAAATACAGTGACCAACAAAGAATTCATGAGTCTTAGCATTCTTCCGAGAGCAACAGCTCTCAAAATACAATCACACGTTCATGCCCCTCTAATTCTCACCTCTACCATATTCATATACTACTCTATCCCTATTCATCAATTACCCAGCTAATCCCCACTTTACTCACACCGTAGGTGTTTATCAAAAATCTCTGATTGTCTAGCCATTTTTTACATGCCAAATTGAGCAGGGACTGTACAACTAAAACTAACATTAGTTCAAAACAAATCACCTTTGGCACTTTGTTCAGAAAATTTATTGGCATTGAACTCCTCCAAGTGCCATAAAGTTGGCATTTTAGGCCACATTTTATTTCTTCTTTCTTTTCTATTTCCATCACTTTTATGACAAAATGACCAGTGTAAATCACATGTTCTAAGTTAGTGAGGAATACATGGAAACAAACTAAACTTTGGACAGTTCTGGGTAAGCAGAAAGACAGAATAATCATGTACTCTTGATCGTGCTGATGCTCTCACAAGCTTTCACAAACATCATACACAAGCTGAAGTATATATAGAGCAGACAATACTCAAAAAGGTTATTGTGCCCATAAACAATAAAATAAGTATGAATTTATCTAAAATCTGCATAATGCTAACTTATTATGTCATAAGGTTATGTTACTTTTCATGTATTAAATTGCAAAACGTGTTCTTTAGTAATGTCCATGTAACAAAAGTTTATTGACCCTTTTAAAAAAGAAAGATCCCCTCCCTCTTCACAAAAATATTTCAACTAAAATAAACTCCCATCACAAAAAGGAAGTATCCTCTCTTTCATGACACTATTATTGTGTAGAAACAAACAGAAAAGTAAATTTGAAACTCAGTCAGAAAAGAAGTTACCCTATTGTTTGAAAGAACATACCTTCAGATTCTGTGTATCTAAAGAAATCTTGGACAGAGAATAGTTTCTTTTTGTCGGGATAGTCTTTGGAAGGGCGGCCTATGTGTGGCACAAGCTCAATCAGCTCTGCCAATGAAACAGTAGACAATGTGGATCTCAAACGCTCCACATTAGAAAGTGGAATACTAAATATACCACTAGCCACCTTCTGTGGTGAAATGCCACCACTTTCTTCTCCATTGTCAGCATTACTGTCATCATCAACCGAAGAAGTAACCCCCATTACCCCCGAAGGAACCCCACCAACTTTTGCAAACATTAAATTTCCCAAGAACCCATTTACATCTGCCTTCCTTCCATCCAGAATACCTCTTACTATTTTGAAGTGATCAAATTGGGTGGTAGGAGAAGACGGCTGCTGAGAAGTATCACTATCTTTGTAACCATCTTCTTCCACACCCTGATCGAACTTAGGAAAATTATGAGTTATTTTATCAAAGACAAAACCTATAAAGCATTCAAGTGGTTCACACTTTACTTGTTTCTCAGCAACACCATCAATCTGTACCGTTGTAACAACTTCATCTTTAGACGACCTTCGATTCAACTCACCTGAAACCTTATCCTTAGTACACAAACACAGTTTATACTCGTCACTAGTTTTCTGAAAACGCTTCTTACCAGTTTTGAAAGGACCTGGAAATGCCTGAAAAAAGTTATTAACAAACAATGACCAAGCCAAAGCAAACTGCAAGCAATTCGCACAAGACACATCTTCCTTGGCCAAATCCATATGTTTTAACCCATTTTTGGACACTTGAGGTCGATGCCCATCTCCCGAGTTTGGCGAAAACTTTCCAAAAAACGCCTTAATTGGGACTTTAAAAGATAACCCTTTCTTTTTATCCTCACCGGCTGGGACACACTGACCACTCCTCTTCTTCGAACCACAGATCTGAACTTTACCAGCCTTATCACCTCCACCGAGCTGGGTTCCCAATTCCACACTATCTTTCTTATCCTTAGCCCCACCGTGAGCCCACCGCCACTCAAGGTCCTTCGTCGCTTTATGAAAGCTCAATTCAAGAGGCGAAAGAGCTTCTTTCACGACTTGAATCGAATTTAGAAGCGATTCAATCGGGTCATTCGCAGCAGCAACCATTACTAACAGTTAAAACCTCTTAACTTTACTCGAAATCAATACCAACCAAAAAAAAAACAAATAATTGATTCAATTCTATCACAAATACACACAAAATCGAAACCAGTTTCTATGTAGATTAAAACAATCCAAACAAAACCCTTAATCAATCAACTTGAGTACAATAACGAGGAACCTTAGCCCAGGAAAGGTAAAGCGAGGGATAGATCCAAATAAGAAGCGTGTCGAACCGATTGAATCCTATACTCAGAAAAAAGCCAATCTCTATGCACCAAAAACCAGAAATGAGCCCTCCATATCAACCGGATAAAGAATAATGCATATTCACCAATGACCAGAGCGCTTCGTATTAGTTTTTTTTTTTCAGTTCTTAAACCATTTCACAATAGCCTAACTTAATTAAGCTTAATCGGCATTGAAAACCATTAGAGAAAAACAAAGTTAAAAGAGCGATTCAGAGACCAAGAGATTTGAGTGGCAGAGAAGGAGGAAGAAGAAGAAGAAGAGAATGAAGAAGAAAGGGTTATTATAATCGTAATTTTCAAAAATGAAAATATAATTTGTTTTGTTGGATAATTTTTTGGTAAATGGATAAAGGCTGACGTCAGGAGCTTGTAGGACAGAGGACACTCGGGTTCCGGGAGGGATTTTAATTTGGATTTTTAGGACTATTTATTTATGGGTGATTCTACAATGCACCCCCTTAAAAGGGATGTACTGATGCACCCTTAACTTGTTTCGACATCCAGAAAAAAAATTTAGTCTAATTTTTTTTCATATTCATGTGTGTTATAGCTATTTAAGATATCCTACAAAATTTTAAAAAATTCGGAATAATTTACAATATAGAAAACAATGTTCAAACAGTCTATTTTACACGCGTATAAAATAAAATAGTCACGCGTGCAACACACTGTTTGAACATAATTTTCGGCGTGTTAAACTTTTCCAAATTTCTTAAAATTTTGCAGGATGTCTTAAATAACTATAACGTACATGACCATGAGAAAAAATTTGACTAAAAAATTATTTTCATGCTAAAATAGATAGGGGTGCATCAATATATCCATTTTAAGGGGGTGTATTGTAGAATTTTCCTTTATTTATTTATGGAAATTATTTATATTTTCACTTTCTTAGTAATTAGTTTCTAAAATTTAAATTTTGACAAAAAAAAAAATTCCAAAACCCGCCTTCTTTAGCAATTAGCAATTTTTATTTATTTTTGACAATTAACTGCGATGTTAGTTGTTCATGTGTACATAAATTTTATCCACATGGATACGTAAATAAGTAGAGTCTTCGCGGTGCGGGTGGTGCGGTTTTTGACTATTTTTTCAAATTAACCCGCACATACGGTTTTTTTAATTTCTCAAACTGCACCCGCACCGCGAAACTAAAAAATTGCACTGTAAAAAATAGTGCAGTGCGGTTTATACAGTTTTGCAGTTTGGACTATTACTAAATAATTAAATTATCACAAATACAACAAAGTTTGAGCAACACTTATCAAAAATACCATAAGGCTTGAAAATGAATATGAAAAAAAATTTCAAGTTTCAACAATACAATAATTAGTGGGCTTAGATTGGGCCTTCACATATTGAACCTAAATAAATATAAAAATTAGTATTTTTATAATATGCGGTGTGGTGCAGTTTGAACCGCATATTAATAATCAAAACTGCAAACCGCACCGCGCGGTTTAGGAAAAATTCAAACCGCGACCGCACCGCAAAGAATTTCAAACCGCATTTTTTTGCAGTGTGGTGCGGTACGGACGGTTTGAGCGGTTTGATGAACACCCTTATAAATAAGTATTTAAAAATAAATTAAAAATAAAAAATGAAAACCACTTTTAAAAAAAAAAAATTGCTTTTATTGTAATAAAGAAAAACCAAATTCATTTCACCCTAACCCTAAATTTTTATCTCTTTCACCATTCAGCCTCCCTCACCATCTTTCTCTTCCCCATCTCTACTATACCAGTACAACAACCACCCACCTGCCGCCAATGACGGAGACGAGACTCGCTCCTCAACACCAACCATCGTGACTACAGAACCCCTTCCTCTCTTAGCTCACTCGTAACTCAAACTGAGTCCACTCGATCGATGTTAAGTCAAATTTGAAACCCCCAGCTCGCTAGGTGATCTCTGGCCGGTGAAATTGGCCTGGCTCCGTCACGCCCTTGCTCTCTTCTCTTTGAAATTCTCTCCACCCCCGCCTTGAGAAATCCACCTCGGCTAAGATAGTTGGAATGGTTCTAGGTTTTAGGTCATGTGCTTCGACTAAAAATGAGTTGGGGAGGAGCGGAGATTGATCGAGTCGTGGACTTCAACATGAAAGGGATCCAAAGTTTGTTCTTTTGGATGTGATTTTTTTCTGTTGAATATGATATTTTTTTTCTTTTGAATTTGATTTAGGTTTTGTTTGATTTTGTGGGATTTGGATTTGGTATTATGACAAGTGTGGTGTATCTAGAATTAGTTTTTAATTTTTTAAATTTGGTTTGTGATGTTTTTTTTTTGACCTCGCGGGGGGGTTGGGGGTGTTTGAATAATATTTTACCAGGATCTAGATTTACTAATAAGTATGTTTTTAACATCCTAAACATGAACTTCTAAAACGATATGAAATAAACACATAAAAGGTATGAGAAACCTTACATTGGTTGCAGCGGAATTAAATGACTCATTTCGCTTAGATCTCTAACCCTTGTATCTTTTCTGTAGCAGAGTATCACCAAGATCTGAGTCCGACACACCTTTTGTTGTTTGGATTCTTCACAGTCTTACACACTATGATTGAGGACTAACTTGCTATGGGCGGGCATGCACTCAATCACTAAGGCTAGAATTTGATAGTGAAGAAGGCTATAGGATTTCGAATTAGAAGGAAGAAAAGAAGAAGAAGAAGTCTTAAAAACCTAGTTGTCAGAGGGAATGAAAACTAGGTTTTAAAACCTTTGAAGCATTAGTTGAATAATGAGACCATTATTTTCTTTTTATATTAATTCACATAGGGTTAGGGTTGATTTATTTAGAATAAAAAATGATAAAAATAGAGCAAAAATAGGCTCTAGTGGTCGGCCATGAAGTGGGCCCAACACTAGTTAGATTTTTGCTATTTTTCTTAACCCTTTATCTATTTTTTACGAATACCCCTTTTTGCACTTTCAACTCTATAAATGCCAAAGCTATTTATGTAATAATTAAAATAATTATCAAATAAAACTATCATTTATAATATTTATTAATTAGACTCCACAAAGTCTCTTAATTAATAAATAAACCCCAAAATCTTATCTATTCACAATCAAGCCATAGCTTAGTGAAAATTCATAAACTAAACATAGTCTAATTTTAGAGTTATAATTGATTAACTAAAATTAATTAACTGAGTCCTACAACCACTATAGAATTTAGAATTGCACTCTCAATTATATAGAACGCTCTATATGTTCCACGATATAGATACGCTATAAGATTATCCATTTGTTATTATCCTAATAATCAATGATCATCTATAGATGATTTACAGTGAATAGGAATTAATTTACTATTACACCCTTCAATATATTTTATCCTTAAAACACTTAGCTACATATAAATGATATTCCAGTGAACTAACATAATCACTGAAATGAGTACTCAACCATTTATCTCTGTTAAGCCAAGCTCGAAGGAAATCATCATTTGATTTCTATATCCGGATAGAAGCTATAGATTCTGTATCTATGATTAGCGCTCCCACTCAATTGAAATACCATGTCCTTAACATATATGTCACAGGAAGAACTATTTGGTCAACTTTAATGAATATATTTAAGAACACAAATAATGCAATTGAACTAGAACCTTACCATCTCAGAATTAAGATCATTTGATCTAGGATCAACTAGGTAATATTGAATTGAATAGATATTACGGTAAGTTTATCATATCTAGTTTAAGTTCAATATCGGTCACTTCCAATGCATATTCCATGCATCCAACCCAAGCTTACTTTAACCAATGCCCTAGAAAGGACATAACACTTATCCAAGGTGCAAGTAAACAACATTGTAGGTTATCCTATCAGTTAAACCCTGTGTACTGATAAATTATAGGAATACATTTAATCACATAATCTTAAATACTTTCCACTGTGCTGACGACACAATAAACAAGAATATCAATGTGATAAGAATTTGGATGAATTAATAAATCAGATAAACATATAAATGATCACATGAACCAAATAACATACTAAATAAGTAATAAAAATAAATCTATTTCTTTATTAATAATTGAATAAAAAAGATTACATTGAAATAGAGTTTTATTTAGGGCACAAAGCCCAACAAACTCCCACTTGCACTAACATAAAACAATCAATGCATTTCAATTAATTCTAAATTCAATATGTGCTTTTCAAATGTAGTTGCAGTCAAAACTTTGGTGAATGGATCAGCTAAGTTTTCTTCAGTATCTACTTTCTCCACCAGTACATCCCCTCTTGCCACAGATTCTCTGATGATGTGATATTTCCTCTCTATGTGTTTGCTTCTCTTGTAGATTCGAGGCTCTTTACCGTTGGTTATGGCTCCAGCATTATCACAAAGTAAAACCAGTAGTTTTTCCATTCCAGGAACAACACCAAGTCCTGTGAAGAACTTTCTAAGCCAGACAAGTTCCTTAGCAGCCTCGGCGGCAGCTGTGTACTCTGCCTCCATGGTAGAGTCTGACGTTGCGGTTTGTTTAGCACTTCTCCAAACAACTGCTCCTCCCCCAAGAGTAAACACCATCCCAGATGTAGACTTTCTGTCATCAAGACAAGCCTAAAAATCTGAGTCGGTATAGCCTACGGGATTTAAAGCACCACTCTTGTAGACTAACACATAATGCCTTGTACTTTTCAAGTACTTCAGAATATGCTTAACTGCAGTCCAATGTTCCTCTCGTGGATTTTCCTGTTCACAATTCCTACTGCAAAGCAGATGTGAGGTCTAGTGCATAACATTGCATACATTAGACTCCCACTGCTGAAGCATAAGGAACCCTTCTCATGTCCTTTATCTCTTAGGGATCAGTAGGAGACTGTTCCTTAGATAGACGGATACCAAATTTAGAAGGCATCTATGCCCCTTTGGTATTTGTCATTGAGAATCTCTCTAACACCTTATCAATGTAAGTTGTTTGAGAGAGAGCAAGAGATTTGTTCTTCCGGTTTCTGATGATCTGAATACCAAGAACATAAACAGCTTCACCCAAATCCTTCATTTCAAATTGAGTGTCAAGCCATTCCTTGATGTCAGTCATTTTCTTGGCATTGTTACCAATAATCAAAATGTCATCAACATAAAGGACCATGAATACTACCACTTCACTATCCTTGAGTTGGTAAACTCAAGGTTCATCATCGTTTTAGTGAAAGCCGTAGGTCTTGATTATTTCATCAAACCTTTTATTCCAAGAGTGAGAAGCTTGTTTAAGTCCATAAATGGACCTATTGAGTTTGCAAACTTTCTTTTCCTGTCTCGGAAGAACGTAGCCTTCTGGTTGCTCCATAAAGATGGCTAGTGCTGAGTGTTTCTTCAAAGGTTCTAGACGGCCTTCTGGCAATGTGTCAGGAATGTTAGCCTGGACCTTATACGCCCAAGTAGCGAGCAAGTAGTGCCTCCAGCCTTTGTTTAATTCTCAAATGAACCCGTTGTATCCTTCTCTGCTTATCTGGTCATTCTTTGACTTACCTTGACTTTAGTGGGTCAATGAATTCGCGGAGGGACAAGGCTGCTAGTGACCAAGCATCGAGTCAAGATAAGGGCACCCCCCCATTCCAACCAACCTATAAAACAAGTTTTCACTAGGTTTTATCTAGAAGGCGAGAAGAGCTCTATTGGAGCATTTGTCGTGCTTCTAGGCAAAGTGTTACGTGCAGTCTATGATGGCACGTTACAAGCTAAGTGATGCCCACAAGTTGGCCAAGTGGTGGTCAAGTGGTGGCGCATGTTGTGGTGCATGCAGGTGGCATGCTGATGCTAGGGGTGAAAATCGGTCGGTTATGGTCGGTTTTTAAAATTTTATAACCCACCGGTCGGTTACGGTTTTTATTTTACGAAAACGTAACCGACCGTTTAGAAATTATAACCGTATAAAACCGACCGTACAGTTTTTGGCGGTTTTCAGTTTTAGGCGGTTTTTGGCGATTTTAGGCAGTTTTTAGCGGTTTTTGGCGGTTTCGACGGTTTTTTGGTTAAACTATTTTTTTATTTCAAAAACCGAAACCGACCGCCATGTCAAAAAAACTGAAACCAAAACCGACCGCCAAATTCGGTGATGACATGGAACCGAAAATTCGGTTACGGTCTGGTCGGTTTGATGGTCGGTTTCAGTTGTTCGATTTTTATGAACACCCCTAGCTGATCCTTAGTTTGTATACAGTGGCATTTTGTAAATATCTTCAATATTGTCCGGATCGGGACGGGACTTGGTATTCGCCATTTATTTGGGTCTACAAATAGAATGGTGCAATCGGTTTGGCAAAACTAGGTGATTTGGTATATGGTGCTTCCCATATGTCTACAGAGCAAAAATCATCTATGTTCCTGGTAGAAGGCTAAAAGCTCAGAATGCTCTTTAAGGGGGTACTCTGGTGTCAACTCTCCACCACCCCTTGCACCTTGGTGCTAAGTGAGCTACTACTAGTCAGTGGGGACTGGTAGGGCGGGCATATGAGGACCACGAGGGGACTCATATGTCTCCATGAGTTGGAGTACTCATGGACATTATCGGGCCGACCCGGTAGTGCGTCAAAGAATGCCGCCAGAGGTTCGCTGGTACGTTTCCCTTGGCTTGTCGGTATGCCGCTTGCACGGGACGTGGCGTAGATCCTCCAAGAGACGTTGTGGTGCGCCTAGGCCACGAGTCTCAACACGAGATGACACGGGTAGTCATTCGTGGGCTAGTTAGCATACGCGCATGGGACGAATGCACCATGTTGGAAAAAGACAGAGGTCTAATTTATGCAACTAGTTTGGTGGCTTGTCTTGAGGGCCTGCCAACATGCGTGGAGGCATGGCACCTTGAGGATTGGTCCATGGACTTATGGGAGTCCTTGGGCGACGAGGGAGACTATTCGGACAGTATCGAATGGGGTATGATAGAAGCGTTGGCACGTTGGCTTGGTGTTGGCATCTTACCACACATGCTACCTTGGTCACGAGTGACAAGGTGAGCGTCGGTGTTGGGATTTGTCTTACCATGGTGGGAACCTATGGACAGTGTGAGTATCTTGGCTAGAGAGCCTCGATGCATGGATGCACTCATGGATGCTTGCGAGCATGACTCGGCGGGAGTTGTTCGAGAGACGGAAGTGTGCACGAGGCACACGGTCGCGCGAAAAATGAGCCCATTGTTACTCGAATGGTTGGAAGGCTGACCGTGGCTTAGAGAAGTCAAGGTACCACACGGGTGTTCCGCTGCCTGAAAAGGTGAGCCCGTGACAGTTGGTATCAGAGCCAAGTTCATCTCAGTGGGAGATGAACCTGGTTGGCCTATCCTAGAGAGGATGTAGGCGAGTGGACGGATCGAGATGGTCCGAAGGTTAGAACAAAACGTCGTTGAGCCAGTTAGTCTTTTAAAGAGGATCAGTAGGCTGAGATGGAGTTGAGACGGGGTTGCTTCTCTTCATGGGAATACTGGACATCCTAGAGAGGAGACAATGATGGTTGCTTCGAGTTAAGTTCAGAGATGCTAGAAAGACAACTACCACGTGCAATTGTAGAGAGGCGCAACAAAATGTTTGAGACTCATTGGCTGAGGACAAGATTGAGGGGATAGTCCATGCTGTATGCTTGGTACACTAGGCCAAGTTTGCCTGAGTGACATCGTAAGCTGCAGGAGGCGCTTTTGTTGAAAAGGAAGCTTGTTGGCAGGAGTGTGGAAGTGGTGCAGCGACCGTCAAATCCTTGTTAGTCACGACAGAGGTCGAGAGTTGATATCTAAGATGGCTCAAATTGGGATAGACATGGAATGCTTCAGTTGCTACATGTGTGTGTCAAGAGGGACGCACATGGAGACCAAGGCGGGTAGAGGCCGCAATCATCAGAGGATGGTTGTACTTGGAAGTGTTCACATGTGAGTTTTATTTGATCCATATGGAAGCGCCAAGGCAGTTGAGTTGAATGTGTTGGCTTGTTGAACCGCCAGAGGGCGTAATTCACACAAAGACATTGATAGAGATGCGGAGTTGTGGAATGAATGTATCAAAGAAGCCAGTAGGGCTGAGAAGACCGAGCGCAAGCGTTGAGATGGCGCTAGAGTTTGTGTGGAGGCCAGAGGGTCGTACCAGTGAGACTTAGTAGTCATGTTGGCCTTTAAGGTCGAGATGAGTATCATGGAGATTGATTGTTGTTCAGGATGTAAAGTCAAGAAGACTCAGGACACAGGCAGAGCCAATTATCTTGGGTGAAAATCTGCGGGACTCAGGTACTAAGATAACATCATGGCAATGTTGGCCTAAGGTGAAAGTCAGCAGGACTAAGGTACTAAGACAACATTGAAATGTCGAGGGACGAAGAGTCAGAATGACCGAGGCATTAGTTCAACATCTTCATTAAAGTGAAATGTGGAATGGAGGAACCGTATGCGAGTATGCGATTAGCTTGCGAGCTGTACCTTGAGGGGTATTCCTCTAAGAGAGAAGTTTTTCCCAAGTTGAAGTGGGGGAGCCCACTAATTCATGTGTCTGAAGAATCAGGGTACTTGTTCAGTTTTGGTGTGTGAATCGAGAGGGAAACACTGCGATAGATGGGTTGTTCAGTGCGAAGACTTGCATGATTGCTGCAAGCTGCAGATAGACAATATGCAAGGGTGTAGACTGAGATCAAGACTGAGCTAGTTTGCGGCATGTATGGGCATGTTTTGTGTTTATGGGGACACTGGTGTTGTATGGGACACTGTAAGCCGAATGGTTCAGAGAGCATATGCCGATGGGAGATAGTGGATTGGGATGACTTCAAGTCTTATGAGTAAGACTGGGTGTCATCAAGTTTATCGAAAGTTAGCGAGTCATCAGAGGATGCAGGGTTGATTTTGGGGGATGAACTTGTGACACAATTTTGAGAACCGACACAAGCAGGTTCTCAGAGGAGCAAGTATGCCGTGGGTCAGTGGGACCATTCCATGAAACCGTGGGTATGCGGTTGTTGGGTTTTATGCCCTAAATAAAACTCATTTCAATATAATCAGATTTACTTATTAATATAGATCAGAAATAACATTTAATGTTGCATGGTTCACATGATTTATTTCATGATTATATGTACATAATGTATAAATTCATCTGAAACCCTTTTCACATACTTGATCCTGTTTATTGTACCGTCAACACATTGGAAAGTAAACATGACTATGTGAATAAAGTTTCCTAGATTTATCAGACATAGGGTTTTACTGATATGATAATCTACAACAGAGTTTACTTGCATTTGGAAAAATGCTATGTTCTTTCTAGAGCATTGGTTAAAGTAAAGCTCAGGTTGGATGCATGGAGTATTCATCGGAAGGGACCGATATTGAACTTTGACTTAGATTTATTAAACTTACCGTAATATCTATTCAAGTCAATATCGCCTAGTTGATCCTAGATCAAATGATCTTAATCCTGATATGATTAGGCTCAATCTTGAAAGGCTATTCGTGTTCTTTGATTTGTTAGTTAAGCCTACTTTTAGGTCAAGGTGATACGTACATTTTGGGAACACGGTAGTGCAATTGAGTGGGAGCGCTAGCATAAACATGGAATCTATAGCTTCTATCTGGCGAATAGTAAGCAAAGGATGATCTCCTTCGAGCTTGACCAAACGAACATAAATGGTGGAGTACTCATTTCACATAAGCTGAAATATCATTTATACGGGGTCAAGTGTTTTAAGGAATAAATACAGTGTAGGGTGTAACGGTAATTTAATCCCTTTACAGTGTAGATCATTCATATCGAGGATCATTGATCACATTAGGATTATAACAATGGATAATTTATGATGCGTCTATATGGTGGAACATATAGAGCATTCTATATACTGAGAGTGCAATTCTAAATTCTATGCGTGGATTCAACGAAGAATTAATAAGTTAGTGAATTTTAGTGCTAAATTCTTGATCTACTTATTGGAAGCTCGGTTATATAGACCCATGGTCCCCCCACTAGTTGAGATAATATTGCTTGTAAGACTCATATAATTGGTTTTGATTAATCAATTATAATTCTCAAATTAGACTATGTTTATTTGTGAAATTTTCACTAAGTAAGGGCGAAATTGTAAAGAAAGAGTTTTAGGGGCATATTTGTTAATTATGATACTTTGTATGGTTCAATTAATAAATACGATAAATGATAATATTATTTAATAATTATTTATAGTTATTAAATAGTTAGAATTGGCATTTAAATGGTTGAATTAGAAAATTAGCGTTTTTGAGAAAATCATATGCAGAAAAGGTAAAACTGCAAAATTGCAAAAAGTGAGGCCCAAATCCACTAGTATAGGGCCGGCCACTTTTGTAGGGTTTTCCCTCTGATATTTTCATTATTTTAATGCCAAATAATTCAAACCTAACCCTAGTGGAATGCTACAAATAGATAGTGAAGGCTTCAGGAAATTTACACTTTTCTTCTGACACTTCTGATTCAGAAAAAACTGAGCCTTCTCTCTCCCTATCTTTGGTCGAACCCACTCTCTCTTTCTTCTTCCTTAAATTTCGAAATTACCTTAGTGTATGAGTAGTGCCCACACACAGCAAGTGATACCTCAATCATAGTGAGGAAGATCGTGAAGAAAGACTTTCAGCAAGAAGGAGGTTTCGGCATCAAAGATTCAGAGAAAGAGATCCAGGTTCAGATATTGATAATGCTCTGCTACAGAAAGGAATCAAGGGCTAGATATCTGAATGGAAGGAGTCATTATATTCCGCTGCAACCAATGTAAGGTTTCCTAAACTTTATATGTGTTTATTTCATCGTTTTAGAAAGTTCATATTTAGGGTGTTAATAAACATACTTGTGAGTAGATCTAAGATCCTGGTAAAATAATTTCCAACAGCGGTTGGGTCAGGGGGCCAATGTTGTGAACTTCGAGAAGAAATTGGGTGCAAGAGTGCACTTGGTGCTGCATTGGGTGCAGTTGGCTTGCGAGCCTCGTCCAGGTGGGACGCACCAAAACTTTATCCTGCGATGAGAGTGTCTTGCTCAATTGCCATCAGGAGGATGGTGCGCCATAGAGTTGGCGTGTGTAGTTTCTGGAGGGACTTGTCTAGAGGGACTTGGCTTCAGTGGAAGCGTGTTCTGTAGGTTCCGTTGGGAACGGTTGGTTTGCGAACCTCACCCCCGAGGGGTGCACCATACTTAGTCCGTGTCAAAAGGAGTATGCATTGGACGATTGACGAGTGAGCTGCAATCAGAGGATGTGGTAGCTTCAGGGTCAGTGTTTCAAGGGCTACTTGGTTGACTGGAGGGACGTCATGATGGACTCAGAGGAGTTCATGTTGGGGGAAGAGATATTCTAGTGCAGAGGCACTACTCCATGGGTGGATCTGAATAGCGACAGTGGCACAGGGTCTTTGATCAAGTCCAAGAGTGGACGTGCGAGATCATCACCAAGAGGGTGGTTCTACGGAGGTAGAGGGACAAGTGCAGACTTAGGATTCGGGAGAAGCTTGGGGTAAGCTTAGGAGTCGAGATCAGGAAGAGTTGCCTGTGGTCCGTCGATGAGGGCATCGACATGTTGAAGTGGGGGAGAATGTTACGTGCAGTCTATGATGGCACGTTACAAGCTAAGTGATGCCCACAAGTTGGCCAACTGGTGGTCAAGTGGTGGCGCATGTTGTGGTGCATGCAGGTGGCATGCTGATGCTTAGTTTGTATGCAGTGGCATCTTCGTAAATATCTTCAATATTGTTCGGATTGGGACGGGACTTGGTATTCGCCATTTATTTGGGTCTACAAATAGAATGGTGCAATCGGTTTGGTGAAACTAGGTGATTTGGTATATGGTGCTTCCCATATGTCTACAGAGCAAAAATCATCTATGTTCCTGGTAGAAGGCTAAAAGCTCAGAATGCTCTTTAAGGGGGTACTCTGGTATCAGCTCTCCACCACCCCTTGCACCTTGGTGCTAAGTAAGCTACTACTAGTCAGTGGGGACTGGTAGGGGGGCATATGAGGACCACAAGGGGACTCATATGTCTACATGAGTTGGAGTACTCATGGACATTATCGGGCCGACCCGGTAGTGCGTCGAAGAATGCCGCCAGAGGTTTGCTGGTACGTTTCCCTTGGCTTGCCGGTATGCCGCTTGCATGCGACGTGGCCTAGATCCTCCAAGAGACGTTGTGGTGCGCCTAGGCCACGAGTCTCAACACGAGATGACACGGGTAGTCATTCGTGGGCCAGTTAGCATACGCGCATGGGACGGATGCACCATGTTGGAAAGAGACAGAGGTCTAATGTATGCAACTAGTTTGGTGGCTTGTCTTGAGGGCCTGCCAACATGCGTGGAGGCATGGCGCCTTGAAGATTGGTCCATGGACGTATGGGAGTCCTTGGGCGACGAGGGAGACTATTCAGGCAGTATCGAATGGGGTATGATAGAAGCATTGGCACGTTGGCTTGGTGTTGGCATCTTGCCACAAATGCTACCTTGGTCACGAGTGACAAGGTGAGCGTCGGTGTTGGGATTTGTATTACCATGGTGGGAACCTATGGATAGTGTGAGTATCTTGGCTAGAGAGCCTCGATGCATGGATGCACTCATGGATGCTTGCGAGCATGACTCGGCGGGAGTTGTTCGAGAGACGGAAGTGTGCACGAGGCACACGGTCGCACGAAAAATGAGCCCATTGTTACTCGGATGGTTGGAAGGCTGACCGTGGCTTAGAGAAGTCAAGGTGCTGCACGGGTGTTCTGCTGCCTGAAAAGGTGAGCCCGTGACACAAAGCGGTGGAGTGCTACACCCTATATGGCAAAAGTCCAGTAGCTGAAAGTATGACTAGCTTATGCTCTGACCCGAGTAGCATGGGACACGTAGAATCCCGTGTGAATCAGCAAGGACCACCTTGCAAGGCTAAATACTCATGGGTGATCGATAGTGAAGTAGTATCGTGAGGGAATGTGAAAGATGATGTACCACGGGCTCGGGGGATTCTGATGAGTCACTCGTAACCTCCTACTCGTCAAAGCTCGAAGTGGATGAGTTTTCACTCAATGAAGATAAGTCTGGACGGAGCCTAGGCTTGGTCTCGTAAATAAAATGAAGAATGTCACTATCGATCTGGTGGTTACCTCCCCAGTATTCACCAGGGTTGATCTATAAAAGAAGGAAGACAAAGAGGTAAGAACTGGATAGAAATACAAATTTTTTGAAAGGGAAAAACACGTCTAATATTTCGACCAAGCCAATTTAAAAGAAAGAAAGGAAGAAATTTCATTCCAATCATGAAATTTCCAAATCAAGAGCTTTAATAAGTGACGAAGAACCTAGAAAATCTTCATAAGCCCTGAATGGATAATATTAAATAGTTCCTAGCAAAATAGTGAGGAAAAGCTAAAAATTCGAAAGCCTATATGTTCTCGGCGTGTATTAAAGTCAAAAATCAAAAGCCCTAAAATTTCTAGTCTCGAATCATCGAAGAACAGTTTCAAGAATTTAGATTTCCCAGAGCAGTTCAAAATAATAATGCATGTATTTAAAGAAAATGCACGAAAAGAAGAAATAGGACTTACTCACAACTTAGAAGTTTGTGAATGTGCTTGAATAGATGCTAAAGATTGAGCTTCGGTCATAGAGTTCTTCGAAGATGTCAGAGAGAAAATAAAGGTTGCACTAATTTTTTTTTAGAATAAAACTGGCTAAAAGAGTTTAAAATAATTTTTGACCAATTATATAGGCAGTTAGAAGGGTAATATGGTAATCCAAAATTCAAATTTTGGAATTCCTCCTAAGAAAATATAATCATCACGTATGTTGGGAAGTACATACGATAACATCCATATATAGTATCAATCAGTACTCCAATCGAGGCATAGATCTTAAGGTAACATTAAATGCCCTCGATACCAAAGAGACAATAGAATCTTCATTCAGACGTCACATCGGATCAAGGACGGTACGAAGAGCAAACACGTGTCATCCATTCAACCAGCTTAGTGGCTGAATAAGTCCACGTGTAAGCAGGAAGTTCCCACGCAAACTTGAGACAAATGTTATTCCAATTTTCGCACAAAGTGATGCGACATCCATTTGGTTGTCACATGGAGAGAATTTTGTAACCTGGACGGGCAGTTCGTGTTGGAAATTATTTTACCAGGATCTTAGATCTACTCACAAGTATGTTGATTAACACCCTAAATATGAACTTCTAAAACGATTATAAAATAAACACATATAAAGTATGAGGAACCTTACATTGGGTGCAGCGGAATATTATGTCTCCTTCCGTTCAGATCTCTAACCCTTGTATCCTTTCTGTCGCAGAGTATTATCAAGATCTGAACCTGGATCTCTTTCTCTCCTTTCTATAGTGCTGAAACTCCTTCTTGTTGAATGTCTTTCTTCACGATCTTCCTCACTATGATTGAGGTATCACTTGCTGTGTGTGGGCACTACTCTAACACTAAGAGGTTCGAAATTATTCAAGGAAGAAGAAGAGTATGAAGGTGGCGGCTAGGGTTTAGAAAGAGAAGGCCCAGGTTTTTCTCTGAAGGAAACCAGAAGTAAAAGTGTAAATTTCCTGAAGCCTTCACTATCTATTTATAGCATTCCACATAGGGTTAGGTTTGAATTATTTGGCATTAAAATAATGAAAATATCAGATGATAAAGCCTATAAAAGTGGCCGGCCATGGCTATGTGGATTTGGGCCTCACTTTTTGCAATTTTGCAGTTTTATCATTTCTGCATCTCATTTTCTCAAAAACGCCAATTTTCAAATTCAACCATTTAAATGCCAATTCTAACTATTTAATAACTATAAATAATTATTAAATAATATTGTCATTTATCATATTTATTAATTGAACCATACAAAGTATCATAATTAACAAATATGCCCTAAAAACTCTTTCTTTACAATTTCGCCCTTACTTAGTGAAAAATTCACAAATAGACATAGTCTAATTTGAGAATTATAATTGATTAATCAAAACCAATTAAATGAGTCTTACAAGTAATATTGTCTCAACTAGTGGGGGGACCATGGGTCTATATAACCGAGCTTCCAATAAGCAGATCAAGAATTTATAACCTAAATTCACTAACTTATTAATTCTTCGTTAAAACCACGCATAGAACTTAGAATTGCACTCTCAGTATATAAAACGCTCTATATGTTCCACCATATAGACACGTCATTAGTTATCCATTGTTATAATCCTAATTTGATCAATGATCCTCTATATGAATGATCTACACTGTAAAGGGATTAGATTACCGTAACACCCTACAATGTATTTTATCCTTAAAACACTTAACCCCGTATAAATGATATTTCAGCTATGTGAAATGAGTACTCCACCATTTATTTTCGTTTGGTCAAGCTCGAAGGAGATCATCCTTTACTTTCTATTCGCCAGATAGAAGTTATAGATTCCATATTTATGTTAGCGCTCCCACTCAATTGCACTACCGTGTTCCCAAAATGTACGTATCACCCTGACCCAAAAGTAGGCTTAACTAACAAATCAAAGAACACGAATAACACTCTTGAGATTGAGCCTAATCATATCAGGATTTAGATCATTTGATCTAGGATCAACTAGGCGATATTGACTTGAATAGATATTACGGTAAGTTTAATAAATCTAAGTCAAAGTTCATTATCGGTCCCTTCCAATGCATACTCCATGCACCCAACCTGAGCTTTACTTTAACCAGTGCTCTGAAAAGAACATAGCATTTCTCTAAATGCAAGTAAACTCTGTTGTAGATTATCATATCAGTAAAACCCTGTGTCTGATAAATCTAGGAATCTTTATTCACATAGTCATGTTTACTTTCCAATGTGTTGACAACACAATAAACAGGATCAAGTATGTGAAAAGGGTTTCAGATGAATATATAAATCAAATAGACAAGCAATTGATAAGATGAACCAAAACATACACAAATGAATGGAAAATACTTTTGTTTTTTTATTGATGTAGAATAAAATGGATTACATAGAAATGGAGTTTTATTTAGGGCATAAAACCCAACAGTTCGATTCATGGTGTACCGTCCAGGGTGATTTATTACATAAATAGTTGGTTTGAAAAGAAGCTAGGATATCTAGACAAGGTACGTTACACCGTCCAACCAACATCCATTTTGTAGTCAGCTTGCATGTACCGACTAGAGTAAATGCAGCTAGAATATCTTCAAGGATATCCTCTAAATGTTCAAGTAATGAAAATATCGATCAAGTCACTAATTTTTTGGAATAGATTCACTCTGATAGGAGAAAAGAGAAAACCTACCTAATTTTCCTTTTTATTTTCCTTGATTTAAGAAAGTAATTAAGTTTCTTAATTTATTTCTTATTTGTTTTAGGAAACTATACTAATGTAATCATCCATATAAATTGTGGAATGATTTCACTATTCAGGGATCCGAAATCATTCATTTTATAGAGCACGTAAGCTGCTAAAACTATTGTAAGAGCTTTCGAGAAAGTTAAAAAAAAATGGTTCTTTTATCACAAGTCAATACAAGAAAAATGGGAGTATGCTATTACCACCATTACGGGGCCGAGCCTCTATAATAATTTTTGTTCTATTTGCCTATATATTATTATTAATTATTTCTAATTATTTTAATTGACTCATTGTCGTTGGCTAAAAGCAAGGTCAAAAATCTTAATAAAGGGAAAATTTGTTTAAAAATCTTAAAATCTAATTAGTTTTAGAAATAAAACAAAAATATGAATATTTTATTATTAAAAAACTAAATTTCAAAATCCTAATCCAATCTCGATCCTAAACACAAACCTCACCTTTTAACCCATAACCTAAGATCTAGACCCTGACCTCGACTCTGAACTCAACCCCAACTCTAACTTTACGGCAGCATAACATGTATTTGTAAATATTATAATACAAGCTAATATAGATTATTTATTATCTTTTTAATAATTTGTTTCATATTGTATTAAAATTTATAATTGTAATAATTAATATAATTCAAAATTCAATCCAAACATGGTATTTTACTTATTTAATGCAATAGGTATACCAAGCATGCCCTAAGAAAATCAACTACAACTTATTTAAATTGTTAAAACTATATTATTCAACTAACATCAAAACCCTCCAAACTAATCATGTAATAAATTGGAATTTTTTTCATTGTTATATTTTAAAGTAATTTTTTTTTTACATTTTTATGGAAAATCCACATAGCAATCAACGGAACAACTTAAATTGTAACTCGAATCTATATAGCAACCCACATAGCAATCATCAGAGCAACTGTTAGGCTATTTTTAGCCTAAGTTTCGGGTCACATTTTATAGTTGTTTTTCTTCTTTATTATTATTTTTGGAATATAATTACGCTTGTTTTCTTTGATTTCAGGTTTCTACACTTGGGATGTATAAATTGGACAAATTTCGGAAAACAGTGATCTATAAAATAGAGAAAATTTTGAAAGAGAATAAAGCTGAAACTTCAAGCCTAAATTCGACTATGTTCTGATCATATTTTGGAAAAAGTCAAAACATAAAAGTTTTAGATATCTTTTTTATCTTTCCAACGCATCTTGAATCAGCTCATTTGGAGTTCGGATGAGAAAGTTATACTTATTTTACTAAAACAGATCGAAGCAGAAAATTCCATCTCGCCGCGGCGAGATTTCCATGGCCGCGGCTAGAAAGTCTGGGCAGAAACGTGGTTTTTTGATGCACTTTTGGCCGCGGCGAGACCACTTTTGGCCGCGGCGAGCGTCCGTACGGTCAGGGGTATTTTTGTCCGACGAACCCTAAAAATTAGATATAAATAGAAAACTGCGATTGGAAGTCAGGAGAGGCGATTTGGAACCCTAAAACACAGCAGAAAGAGGCAGGAAGAGCAGAGAAAATCAAAGTGAAGACCCAGAATTCATCCACCAACAGTTTCTTTCTCTATTCCTCTTTAATTTATTTATGTTGAATATTGTCATAGAAATGGTTATGGATTTATTTCTGAACTAAATTTCCCATGTAGGGAGGATGATGATTGTTGTTTAATGTTTTGTCTAGTTAATGTTTAATTGCCATTCCTCCATTCTTGTTTGTGAAATTATCTTAATTTGTGTTTAATTTCATGTTTAAGATTGATCACCTTGTGCATGTTCTATGATCTCAATTCAAAATCTGAAAGTGAGAATTGAGAATGCTAAAATTAAGATAATCGATGTTCTATGTGAAACGAAAGTATTCACATGACTTATGTGACGAGTAGATTATTACTTAATGCTGATTTCATGTTAGTTTAATTAAGGAATTAATTAGATAACATGTGATTTAGAATCTAGAAGATCTGAAAGGAGCTAGGTTATTTCATAATCTGTCATTCACTTCAAGAATAGGATAGTAATTAAGCATTAACGATTTGGGTAAACAACAACAGGATTCTCCTCCCTATTATCTCATCTTGCTCAACTTTCAATTGTGTTATTAAGTTTTCTGAATTACTTTCATACTTTACTATTTTTAAATCATAATTACTTTTGATCTGCCAGATAGAATTATAAGTATAGTTTAGTGGTATTTAATCCAATTCCCTGTGGGATCGACCTCACCTGTGTGAGATCTACTACTTGATTGCGTATACTTGCGTAGTATTAATAATTTTCAGCAACAAGTTTTTGGTGTCGTTGCCGGGGAATTGTATAAAGATTGATATTACATAAAATTATACTAACTTCTACTCTGGTTTATTTTATTTTTTTTTCTTGCTAATTGCTAATCTGTTCTTGCAAGATTGTTTCTATCTATTTCAGGAATTCTAAGTGTATGCGCCGTGAAGGACAAGCAGTCATAGTACCAGTTGATCCTGAAATTGAGAAGACTTGTAGGAGAAACAGAAAGAAGAAGAGGCAAGAAAGAGTTTCAGCAACTGCTGAAACATCAGAAATCATGGCTGCTAATGTTAATGTGAATGCTCCAAATAACGGTAATAATGGTGGTGCCGTTGAAGATCAAGCTAATGGTCGTAGCTTGAGAGATTACATTCTCCCTACTCTTACTAAAGTGCAGTCATGTATCAGGCCACCGACAGTGGATGCGAATAACTTTGAGATCAAACCTGCCATACTCCAAATGGTGCAGTCTTCAGTCCAGTTTGGTGGGCTCCCTTCAGAAGATCCTAATCTGCATCTCTCGAACTTCATGGAACTGTGTGAGACTTTTAAAATCAATGGAGTTAGTGATGATGCCATTCGTCTGAGACTGTTTCCATTCTCACTCAGAGAACGAGCCAAGAGCTGGTTGAATTCCCTGCCACCCAACTCTATTGCCACTTGGAATGACTTAGCCACGAAATTTTTGTCAAAGTTCTTTCCTCCAGCAAAGTCAGCCAAGTTGCGAGGTGAAATCAACAACTTCTGTCAGCAAGATAATGAATCTCTCCATGAGGCTTGGGAGAGGTTTAAAGATCTAATTAGAAAATGCCCTCATCATGGCATAGAGAAGTGGATGTTGGTTCACAATTTCTACAACGGGTTGGTTGGTAACACTAGAACTCTGATAGATGCAGCAGCTGGTGGAGCTTTTATGAGAAAGAGTGCTAATGAGGCTTACGATCTATTGGAGGAGATGGCTCTAAACAATCAGCAGTGGCCAACTGAAAGGAGTCAAACTAAGAAAGTAGCTGGTGTGCTAGAGGTTGATGCCATCACAAAGTTGACAGCTCAGGTTGAGGCCTTGACAAAGGCGGTGCAGGGCAAGCTAAACAAGCCCAAGTTATTTGTGAGATATGTGGAGGCAACCATCACTTTTCAGAGTGTCAGGCAGATGTGGATAATTTGCCAATGGATCAAGCAAAAGCCATTGGGAACTACTCCCAAAATAATAATTATGGGCACAACCAATAGGGGTTCTACCAGCAGAGAAATCAGCCCCAACAAAACCAACAACAAAGTCCTAGTGGAGGCTCCAATATCCAAGCTGATTTATTGCTCCGATTCGTGATGGAAACTAGAGCCTCTATTAAAACTCTAGAAACTCAAATGGAACAATTGGCTACTCAAGTGGCAAAACAAGCTCAAGGAAATTCACCTAGCACTAGTGAGGCAAAAGGAAAAGAGCAATGTAAAGCAATTTCCTTGAGGAGTGGAAAGAATTATGATGGGCCTGATGTGGTACAACCATTGAATGAAGAAGTTAAAGATCAATCAGCACCAACTCCAACATTAATAGAAAAGAAGGCTACTGATAGTCCTGCACCACAACAGTCTCCACCAGTCAGTATCGATCATCATGTGAAGATACCTTATCCTTAGAGACTCCGAAAGACCAATCTAGACAAGCAGTTCTCAAAATTTCTAGAGGTCTTTAAAAGACTACATATCAACATTCCTTTTGCGGAGGCCTTGGAGCAAATGCCAACTTACCTGAAGTTCATGAGAGAAATTTTGGCTAAGAAAAGGAAGTTGGAAGAATTCGAGACAGTGGCACTCACTGAGGAGTGCAGTGCAATTTTGCAAAAGAAACTACCGCCCAAGCTTAAAGATCCGGGTAGTTTCAATATTCCATGCTCTATAGGGGGTTCGGTGGAAACTAAAGCTCTATGTGATCTGGGAGCAAGCATTAATCTAATGCCTTTGTCTGTCTTCAAAAGGCTAGGATTGGGAAAAGCAAAGCCCACAACAGTGACTTTACAACTAGCGGATCGTTCTCTGACTCATCCTCGTGGGATAATTGAAGATGTACTGGTGAAGGTTGGTAAGTTTATCTTCCCTGCTGATTTCCTAATTCTTGATATGGAGGAAGATTCAACTATTCCCATTATTTTGGGAAGACCATTCTTAGCCACGGGGCGAGCATTAATAAATGTTCAAAAGGGGGAGTTAAAGTTGCGAGTGCAAGATGAAGAGGTCAATTTTAATGTTTTTGCCCCAACTGACATTCCTACCTGTTGCAAGATTGAGGTGGTGAATGGTTCTTTTGTTAAAACTGATAAGAAGAAAGCAAAGCCTAAAGAGCGACTTCGAACGATTCAGCGTCGTTGGAAAAGATTGATGTGTGGTAGTTCTGAAGGTGAGCTTACTCTTGTGCAAAACTCTGAAATCAACACTATTGGTGGTAAATTTTCTTCATTTAGTACGAGGGCTCTTTTGGATGCAAAGGGTGGACTTGATCCCTTCTGATGGGGCTCAGGTAAGTTTCTCTCAACCACAATTTTATTTTAACACATTGGGGACAATGTGCATATTTAGTTTGGGGGGAGAGATTTAAAATTTTTAGTTTTTTTGTTCAGTTTTTTTTTTTCGTTTTTTTTAGTTAGTCTTTGTTATTGTTAGTGTCATGTGTTGATATCTGAGCTGGAAGATTGATTGAACTACTGTTGTTTACTTGTACAATGGATTGGAATCTTAACTGTGTGCTTGACTTGTAACTGTTTGAATTAAGGTGGATGTGTATTAGAAGGTTGTTCATGTAGATGTAAAACATTTGTTTTTGACGCATATCACTTGTGTTCTATTTGGATTGTGGAATGATTGACTTGACATGAAATAGAATTTGTTTGACATACTCTCTTGAAGCGAAATCCTTGATGATTTTTGTTTGGAAAATGATTTAGGCAAATTTTCTTTGGATCGATTGAGCCTTCCAAGCCTACCTAAAAAATTTTATCCTTAGTATACCCAAAGTTGAGCCTTAGCCTATTTTAAAAAATTTTCACCACTTAACTAAGCTGAATTCGTTATCTTTAACTATTTTCCTTCTCAACATGCCTTATTATGCCATAAGCTGTTAAGCAAGTTTGGGGGGGAATGAATTGTTGTAAGTGGGGAATAATCTTTGAGAGTAAGAGATTGGAAAAAAAATAGTTGTTATGTGATGTGCCTCTGCTGTAAAAAAAAAAAAAAGAAAGAAAGAAAAGAAAAAAAGAAAAAAACAAAAGAAAAATAAATGTGATAATTTCTTCTTGAGAATCAAATGTGACAATGAGGTAGGCACATAGGAAAAAATATGCAATCTCTTACTATCTTCTTTGGGATGAAAGAATGGATAAGTGTGGGTACTTGTTTGGTATAATTGTGCTTATGGTATAATGTAGCCTAAATGACTTCTCATCTACCCGTTTGACCTAAGCCATGCTATTATTACCGAAAAAGACCTTTTGATTCCGAGCAAGAATTGTCAACATTAGTGGAGAAAGGTATGTCACTCAAGCTTATCGAACATGGGTTAGCGGAATGTCAGAGAGTGTAGAATGACTGTGATATGATTGTCAAAAGAGGTGTTTTGTGTCCATATGAATTACTTACTTCTTAATTGTGCATCCAAGTTAGTTCTTAGAGTTATTGAGTTGAAATTCTGGTTATTGATTTGCTTGAAGTTGTGCAGGTGGTAGTGGTAGTTCAATCATTGGAAGGTTTAGTTATCTATTGCATTGTTTTTTTTTTCTTTAGTTTAGTTGAGTTTTAGCTTTACTCGGGGGCGAGTAAAGATTCAGTTTGGGGGAATTCGTTAGGCTATTTTTAGCCTAAGTTTCGGGTCACATTTTATAGTTGTTTTTCTTTTTTATTATTATTTTTGGAATAGAATTACGCTTGTTTTCTTTGATTTCAGGTTTCTACACTTGGGATGTATAAATTGGACAAATTTCGGAAAACAGTGATCTATAAAATAGAGAAAATTTTGAAAGAGAATAAAGCTGAAACTTCAAGCCTAAATTCGACTATGTTCTGATCATATTTTGGAAAAAGTCAAAACATAAAAGTTTTAGATCTCTTTTTTATCTTTCCAACGCATCTTGAATCAGCTCATTTGGAGTTCGGATGAGAAATTTATACTTATTTTACTAAAACAGATCGAAGCAGAAAATTCCATCTCGCCGCGGCGAGATTTCCATGGCCGCGGCTAGAAAGTCTGGGCAGAAACGTGGTTTTTTGATGCACTTTTGGCCGCGGCGAGACCACTTTTGGCCGCGGCGAGCATCCGTACGGTCAGGGGTATTTTTGTCCGACGAACCCTAAAAATTAGATATAAATAGAAAACTGCGATTGGAAGTCAGGAGAGGCGATTTGGAACCCTAAAACACGGCGAAGAGGCGGGGAAGAGCAGAGAAAATCAAAGTGAAGACCCAGAATTCATCCACCAACAGTTTCTTTCTCTATTCCTCTTTAATTTATTTATGTTGAATATTGTCATAGGAATGGTTATGGATTTATTTCTGAACTAAATTTCCCATTTAGGGAGGATGATGATTGTTGTTTAATGTTTTGCCTAGTTAATGTTTAATTGCCATTCCTCCATTCTTGTTTGTGAAATTATCTTAATTTGTGTTTAATTTCATGTTTAAGATTGATCACCTTGTGCATGTTCTATGATCTCAATTCAAAATCTGAAAAGTGAGAATTGAGAATGCTAAAATTAAGATAATCGATGTTCTATGTGAAACGAAAGTATTCACATGACTTATGTGACGAGTAGATTATTACTTAATGCTGATTTCATGTTAGTTTAATTAAGGAATTAATTAGATAACATGTGATTTAGAATCTAGAAGATTTGAAAGGAGCTAGGTTATTTCATAATCTGTCATTCACTTCAAGAATAGGATAGTAATTAAGCATTAACGATTTGGGTAAACAACAACAGGATTCTCCTCCCTATTATCTCATCTTGCTCAACTTTCAATTGTGTTATTAAGTTTTCTGAATTACTTTCATACTTTACTATTTTTAAATCATAATTACTTTGATCTGCTAGATAGAATTAGAAGTATAGTTTAGTGGTATTTAATCCAATTCCCTGTGGGATCGACCTCACCTGTGTGATATTTACTACTTGATTGCGTATACTTGCGTAGTATTAATAATTTTCAGCAACAGCAACTCAAACCGTAAAAAAAATAATAAAAAAAATATATAAGATAATTCTCCTAATAAATAATATTAGTTGTGTCAAAGAACAAGAATAAGGTAAAAAATCTAAATAATAATAATAATAATAAGATCAAGCAAAGATATCTATATTGACATGGATGATACACAACATGATAAAAACATTTCCCCTCCCTCATCATCACACACATAATTACTCTTTTTTTCTTAAGAAAAATTATATATATAAATAAATCAATACAATTTTCTTGAACTATGTTGATGGTATTTTTTCTTTGTCCACAACTATCTTCTACCTCGTGTACTCATCATGTTCTCCTCCCTATGCTTAATAGTTGTGGAATCCATCTTGGGTGGACTAGAGTGCCTCCTTGTTAAAGTTGGAAAGCCAGCAAAAGACAAACTCCTTTTGGCAGATGACACTGATCCCTTATCCAATGTGCCAATTTTCTCAAAGCCCATAGTATTTGACATCCGAGATTTTGCCTTTGCTGACTGTGTAGGTGCCATGTAACTTGGAGCAGTAAGGGAATCCACAAAAACTTCATTGTCTATCACCAAAGACCCTGCAATGCTATGCCTCCGATGCCTCTCTAATTGGGTGTTGAACATTTCATTTCGTTTGGGAGTTTTTCTAGTTAATGATGACATTGTTGATGCCTTAGACAATGGTGCTGATGTGGTATCATGGCAAAGATTGGGTTGATGATATGCTTTGGTAGTAGTGGTTGAGCTTTTGATGGAAACAAGTTTATGATAATTATCTACTGTGTTTGTTCTCTCCCATGGACGAGTTGCCATCCACCGTTCTAACCAACTCCAACCCCAATGGAAGTTATTGGGTTCAATGAATGTATGATTTGTTGATTTTGATGACTTCTTTGATGTTTTCTATAAAAAGTGCAATACAGACATAAGTTATATTATAATTTTATAATATAAGGAAATGTGGCAAGATATAATAAACAGAGATATAAATTGTTTCTTAGTTAAAAACACAGTCATAAGGTGAGAAAGCAAGAACATTTAATTAATACTAGAAGTAAAACAAGACAATGTGAGCTTATACTAGTTTATATACTAAAGCACTCTTTCAACTTTTATACAATAAAATTCATTAAAAGAAGAAGTTTGCATTTCTTAAGAATTACATAATTGCTACTTAAGAATTACATATAGAAATCAAAGATGGCACCAAAGGTTTAATAAAAATATTCTATTTTCTAAAGTGAAAGTGTCTGGTACCTGAAGAGAAAATGCATAAGCCAAAGCTTTCTCTCTTCTCATAGCAGCCTCCTGTTTGATTAAATTTTTTGCCTCAATTTGTTCCTTAGATTGATGGCTATCAACCCATTTTTCTCCCATCTGATTCAAATGTAATATTTTGATTGAAATTCACTCAAATAAGAGGAAGACAGAGAAGGAATGAAAAGACCAGGATTGGCCGGAGACATAGGCGGGTTACGCCCGCGCCTAGGGCCCACTTATTTTATATTTTAGAGGCCCAAATAAAAAAATTAACTTTTAAAAAATATATATATATATGTTTTTTTAATAATTTTTAAAAATACTATTTATCTTTATAGTAATGGGCCAAATTTTTTTTTTTTTTCTATAACCCATTTCAACTTAGAGCAAGTTATTTACCAAACAAGAAAAGAGCAATACTAACATGTAAGGATATTAAAACAAACACAATTTAGTGATAAAACTTACAGAAGCTCTGAACTTATCAATCTCTTTCTCTCTTTTCTGTTGAAGTTGTCGATGTAGCGCCTGATTCTCTTCAGACATTTTAATTCTCCTTGCGTGGATTTGAGACTGAACGCGAGCCAAAGTCTGCATGCATCGCAACGTGGTGGCTACTTGTCTTTTGACAGACTGCCCTTGCATCAATGATTTCAACCGTGCCAAGCCTCTTAAAGCCCTTAATGCTCTCCTTGTCTGAAATCACAAACAATAGCATGCAGAATAGACCATTAATCTTAAGTAACAATAATAGAATGTCATAAATTGTTTTCCTACAAAGAACTGAAAAATCCTTTTCTACATACTAAAAAGAGTTGACAATTGAAAACTTTTCATGCACAAAACTTGTAATAAAAGTAATGGAGAAGATGAGAAATCCACATGTTACATAACAACCAAAGAAAAACATCAAACAAATTCAAGATTTGGAGGCCTCCACATTTCAGTGTAGACCATTCGGATTGCAATTATAGTTTGACAAATTTTCTGCTAAAAGTTAAGAAGTAAGATCATCTACAATGTAAAATTTAAATATTATCAAATTTGACACTAGAAATAAACAAATGTTATAGTTGCTATTATTATGTTCCAATATACAATAGCATTTCAAGATGCAAATTAGGAAAATGTAAAATATCATTAATTTAATTAAATATTTAAAAAATAATTAATGGTATTATTATAATTAAAAATTGTGTATCATTAATGATCAATGACAAAATTGTATTTATTGTATGCCAAATTTGACACAAGATTTTAACACACCATTAGAAAACTGTTTGGCTGTGTTTTCAAAAGTGAGAATAGAAAACAGTTTTTTGTCATTTTAAAAATTTAATAGTGTGTTTGGCACAAAAATTTTTAAAACTATTTTTAGATTTTTTCTTACTAAAAAAAATCAATATTTTAGCACCATACATGACATGAACCTATTCGGGTTCGAGTTCGAGTATGCATCTGAGTTTAGGATCCGAGTATGTGAGCAAAAATATACAGTATGATATGTTAGACAAAAAAAAATCGTTTTTGAAATTTGAAAACAACATTTTGATATTTTCTGTTTTCTAATTTTTTAAAACTCAATTTTTAAAAGATTTTGCCAAACAATCATTATTAGTTTACAGAAAACAGTTTTTAAATTATGAAACTAAACAACTACAATTTTCTCAAAAATATTAAAATATACCACTACACCACTATTTTATCACTTCATTGAAGATGCTTTAATAAACTAAGACACGTTACATACCATGTATCTCCTATAAGTGGTCTGAATCTTGATAGCTGCAATCTCCTCTTTTGATAATCCATAATACCAAGGCACACCAGTAAGGCAAACAACCTCGGCAACATCTTGATCAGCAAAAACAGCCACCTCTGCAATTGGGGCCATAGAGTAAGACTTCTTGCTCTCTTCATTCTCAATCTCACTTAATTCCACCTTTTCTATTGAAGGAGTTGAATAAGCATGAGGAATAGGCAATATTGTTGTTTCTTCTGTTGAAGTAACCACACTTATATTGTCTTTTTCTCCAAACCATGTTTTCTTGGATTTATGGATTTTCTAATAGGAAAAATGTAGCAATTGCTTCTGAATTAGATTTTATTTATTTTCATCAAAAAAAAAAAGTATACAAATTTATATAAATATGTATATACATACCTGATCTTTCCTTTCCTTGGGGTATGAATTGAGAGCTTTCTTCACTACAGCTAACCAATTCCCTTTCTTCCCCATTATTCCTAATTACTCATCTGAGGAAAACCAAAGAAAATTACAAACACAACCCAATAAACATAATATAGTAATTAAAGTAATAAGGGAAATGAAAAGTTAAAAATGAAAAACAATAAGAAACCATGAAAAAAAAAAATGAAACATATTAAACAAATCAAACTAAAAAAAGAAAGAAGGAAAACCAACATTCTCTCATTATTTTCTAAATATTGACAATCAAGTTGATAGTTTAAATAATTTTTAAAAAAAGAAATTCATATAAATTCTTATCAAAATTGAGAAAGCTAAGAAAATGGGAGCTCAAGAAAAACATATCAGAAATAAAATGCCACATATCTCTGTACATAGGCTCTTAAATCTCTACACAACTAAACATCAAAAACTTGTTGTCTCCGTCTTAGCATTTCTACCAAAATTTATATATTATTTTCGATAGGTCCACTTTCTCAATCCCTCTCTTATAGAGTATATTTTCTTACGTTGATTTACATTCTATATCTAAAGGTTAGAAAATTGTTCCAATACCTTGCTTATTACTTAATAATAACAATTTTATAAAAGGAGGTAATTTTTTTTTTACTTTTATTAAATATAAATATATGAATGAACATGATTATGAATTTACCCAATAGCAAAAAAAAAAAGACAAAAAAACATATATATCATAAACCAAATTTCAAATACCTTTGCATATGGTTTCACCAATCTCTCCACAGCTAAAAAGCTCTATATATCTTCTCTTCCAATCCAACGATTGTAGAGAAAAAATGATTAATAAAAGTTTGATGAAGATGAAATTTCTGGGGATATAGGATTTAGATTAGAGAAAGAGAAAGAAAAGGAAAGGGACCAGAAGGAAGCATATCAGACTTTTGTTATAATAAATCTCAATGTGAGAAAAAACTGTATCTATTTTTGCTATAACAACATAAAATGAATATTTGATGAGTTAAGCAAAAAGAAACACCAAAATGAGATGAGAGGAATGAGGGCCTAGTAATGATCTTCATAATTAGTCTAATTTAGCAATAAACAAAAAATAACAATATTCCTAACAAACATAATACAAAATACCAAAATTTTGTTGTCTATGTCTTGTCATTTTAACCCAAAATTTATTATTTTATTTTATTAATTTTTTATGGGCATTTCTTAATCACTCAATTTCTTTTGAATAGTTGTAAGGATTGTGAGCCCTTCAATACAATCCTACTTTTTTTTTCTTCTCTTTTGAGAGGAAAGATGATTCTTCAAAGAGTATGGAGAATGTCCAAAAGGTTTCCAATCTTTGGTGCTTCGAAGTTTGGCTTTTAGATGTTGAGTCTTGCTTTCATATATTGAGCTTGAAGTAGGCACTCGGTTCCACCTCGAGAGTGTGTCACTCGGCCACGTCTTGGAGACTAAGCGCTCGACCATGGGAATTGGAAGCCTTAGGTGCTAGACCTGACCAAACCACCCAGACTCGGCTCGTACAACCTGACCATTGAAAAAAAAAACCGTATAAAACAAGCGGGTGGGGCTGAACCTAGTCACAATGAACGGGCGTGTTTGGGTGGAGTTCTTACATGTGTTCGGGTCCGAGTTTAACCCGGACTTGCACGTACAACTGGTTTTAATATTTTTTATTTTTTTATCACTAAAAAACTAACAATAAAAAAGATCCTAAAATCAATATTCAGACTAGTGCTATAAATACGGATCAAGTTTTTTGACACGACACGAAACTGGCACGAGCACAATTAAACACGAAAAAATATGGGCATGGGCACGACATAGGCACGACACAACACGAAAAATATGTCCTTAAGCACAATACGACACGAGAAGTACGGAAGGCACGACATGCAACAAGCCCGAAAAGTTTGGCACGGCATATTAAAAAATCTTATAATTTATTAATAATAATTATAAAATATGCATTTATCAATTATAAGTAAGTTAAAATAATAATAAAATCTAAATATAATAATGAATATTATAATTCTATAATTAAAAATATTAAAATATGAAAAACTAAGATTATATATTAATTTATTTATAGTGTGATATAAAAATTTGAGTATTTATAAGTAAATATTCAAATTCCAATGATGCTAATGATTTTCTTATCTGTAAAATATGATTAAAAATTTATATAAATATAACTAAAGTTATAAAATGTACATATAATTTAGTAATTTTAAAAAAATATGTAAAAAAAAGAACAAATTGAAGTTTAAATATGAAAAGAGGTTGACCTATTTAAGAAATACGGGCTAACACAATCAAAGCATGACACGAATCTAAGCACGATACAAGAATATCGGGCCTACCCTTTAAAATGTTGGCACAGTACGGAACGACTCATATTTTTTTGTGGCACGATACAACCCATTTTTTGAAAAGCACAGATAAATATAGGACAGGCCAGCACAACACACATAAATTTACAGCACTAATTCAGACCAACAGGCCCCCCTTTCCCTCTCTCTTCCTCTTCAATTACCACTAGACTCCTCCCTCTCCCTCTCTCTTTCCCTTTGATTCACCACCTCACCTACAATTTTTGTCAATACAGTCACCCCCTGCCAAATGTCGGACACCAGTCGCCACCCCTCCATCTCCTTCTCAGCTCCTCCTTCCCTAACAATAGCCATCAATCTTCAATCATGTTTTTTTATAAAAAAAACTCTTACAGATAGAGCGAGAGAGGTCGATAGATAAATAAAAGAATAAAATAGATAAATAGAAGAAGAGAAAGAGAGAAGTAGAGGGTTTAAGGTTACGGTTGTAAATGGACTGGGCCTTTTTTAATATTTATTTTTTAGAAAAAAAACTTGTGAACCTGCCCTACCCGCAACCCAAAAACTCGCCCAACCTGGTCATTTCACGGGCGTGTACGAGTGTTATTTTTAAAGTCCAAAACTCGTGAACTCAAAATATGTACACCTGAAACTCGATCAAGTTGCTCGATGTTCAGCCCTAGCTAGACCCATTATCTAATTGTAGGTGCTTGACCATAGGGATTTGATCATAGGCGCTCGACTATGGCTAAGCTATGGTCGAACACCGTACTTCGGGGTTGTCTCCAAGACGTCCTTGGATGGTGTACTTCTAAAGCTTCCCTATGTATATCTTGGATAAAAATACAAGTACAGCTACTTATTTTTTAGGGATAACATGTTTAAATTTTTTTATACGATGTTATGTATTATAGTTATTAGTAGGCATCTCACTCACCTTTTTTAATTCTTTATAATTCACGATGCAAAAAATAGAGTTCAAAAATTAAAATAATTGATTATACACGTGTAAAAAACAAAAAAGAAACACAAGTGTAGTCATATATTTAAATTTTATTTTTGCATCTAATTTTTAAATAGATAGTGTTTACCGAGATTTTAGAAACTAAATTAAAGAAGAGCTTAAGAAATTAAATGGTTGTCTAAATAAAATATTAGTGTTTATGCCATGAAAATTCTGTAAAGACATTTCTAATTATGAATAAGAATTGAACATTCGGATATATGCATGATTGTTAAGTTATTAATATTTAATATTAAATAATTTATATATAAATATAAAAAAAATTCCTTATTCATACATGAGATTGCGACTTGTATTGTACAGAGGATTAAGATCACTTAGCTATATGAATAAAATAGTAAGCAACATACTAAGTTTAGGAATCTTTATCAATGGTTACTAGTGAGGTTCACTGATGCCCATTATTCGGTGTAAGTAATCTCAATTCGGATTACTAATGTAGCATGGCATCTAAGTGAAGGTGTTATATATAATAGATATTATATATGATAATGACTAATATGTAATTAAGTTATCCTTATCAAACATGTTATTTACTATAAAGACCTAATTTATATTATAGTGATGATCAATGGTAGATCGGCATAAATCCTGGGTAATTATAAAATCTTGTTCATGTTATTAGTTTCTTTGATTGACTCATTAAATAGAAATTATATATGACAAGAAACGATATGTAATTAAGTTGTCTTTATCAAACATGTTGATTACTATAAAGACCTAATTCGTATCATAATGATGATCAATGGTATATTAATCTAAATCTTGAGTAATCATGAAATCTTGTTCATGTTATTAGTTTCTTTAATTCACTTGTTAAAGTTTCTCAGATAAGATAATTCTTACAACTTCTGTTTTGGGAATCTAATAATGTGGATGACTGGGAACATAATCTACAATTATAAAATCTTGACTTTCATAATGGGTCGAATGTTGGTTCTCTTTTTGTGTTAATTTTAGAACTGAAAAATTACGCGTAAATTTAGATTGTATCTAAATTATACTTTCAATAGTGAATTAACAAAATTAAAGGATAAAAAATTAATAAGAAGGTAAAACGGTAATTTGACAAAAATTAATTACGAACCG
This sequence comes from Cannabis sativa, assembly GCF_029168945.1. NCBI lineage: Eukaryota > Viridiplantae > Streptophyta > Magnoliopsida > Rosales > Cannabaceae > Cannabis > Cannabis sativa. Next base: position 48,947,644 of record NC_083601.1, read on the forward strand.
ACACAAGGAGGACTAATCACTAGAATTGATTATATCAATGGACACTGTAGTTTAACTCAATAAATATAATTCTATTATTACTAAGAGTTCAATTCTATATTTATAGTGGAGTAATCATGGATTTAATAAACAAGATTATTTAGTTGGTGAGATTCAATAAATAATCTAGTTTATTAGAGCTTAGAGTTATATGTCCATGGTCCCCAGATTGCCACATTGAAACACTGTCCAGGGGAAGGATAAAAGATGTATATGAAAGTTCGGAAAAATCTATTTTAAATTATCAAAATAGTAATTATTTATTTTTCAAATTAATTAAATTGGGAAAAGACAAAAGTTATCATGAAAAAAGACACACCCTTGTCTTAATTAAGACAAAGGGAGGCGCCACATGTGCTGTGTCCAAACATAGTGCATCTGCCACCTATATTAGGTCCTCACTAGTTTTGTCTTTGGGTTAATTAATTAATTAATTCAAAAGATAAATATTTGAATTTGAAAAGTAGTTGAGATATTCTCTCAAGTGGTTGATAGATTCTTTCACTTGGTTTTAGAATATAAATATATGTAATAAAATTCCGTTATATTATTTATTTAAATAATTAAATATGATTTAATAAATAGATTTAAATTTAAATAATTAATTAAATAAAATATTTATTGTGTTTATTTAAATATACCATATAAATCAAATTCTAAACAAAGAATAGAATAGAAGAATTTTCATATTATTTTGAAAGCCTAAAAAAGATTAATCAATAAACTTTTTTGTCTCCATCACTACAATAAGATTGTTCTTGCTCATGTGTTGAGAATACAATAACTTCATATACACTATTATCCTACTAGCCCACACTAGACCTTGTGTGTGGTGGAAAATCTGAAAGATCAAGGTGTAAGTTTTGTACCGTTTCGAGGATACAACATACGAAAAGACTTGAAGATATCCTAATAGGCTTCGAGAGGTAAATATTTTTTTTCATCTATTTACTTCTAGTTTAATATATGTACATATGGTGATCTTGGACATATGGTATAATAATAATCAGCCACAATTATTCTGTTGTATACCTGATTTAGTACCATAAAACTAACATAAAATGGATAAAATTTTTTACGTGGTTCATGTATCAATGAACTTTAGTCCACGGGTCAATGTATTGGCCTAAGAAGGATTGATGTATTACAAATAGGTCTCACAATTTGAAGAACCCTAATTCCTACTATTGTGTTTTTCCCTCTGGGCCCGTTTGGTACACAGGATTGGACTGGATTGGACTGAAAAGGATTGGACTGGACTGGACAAGATTGGATTATGCTGAAAGTAATCCTGTGTTTGGTTTAAGAATGGACTGGATTATTTTATTTATTTCCTTTTAGAAAAAAAACACTTAAATTAAATAAAAATATATAATAATAAATTAAAATATATAATAATAAATAAATAAAAATAAATAATTTTTAGCAAAAAAAAAATATATCATATATAATTAAGAATATATCATAAATATATAATAAAATATTTTGTCATATTTTTTATTTAATAAATAATTAAAATAGTAAAATAAAAATACTTGAATAATATAAAATTGTTTATCTTAAACACTAATTTAATAACTAATTTAATATAAATATTAATTTTTTAAAATATTTATATAAATTTTTTAGTAATTTAAAAATAATATATAATTTTATTGTCATATTTTTTTTTCTTAGAATCAATTTAAGTAACTATTATTTAATTAATAATATTCTAAATTTTAAAAACTTATGTATAATAATTCAAAATTATACATTTTCACTAATTTTAATGAATAAATTTTTGATAAAAAAATGTATAAATAAATGTGTGATAATCATTTCCTTTAAATTCTTATTAAATTTAAAATATATTAATAAATTTTAAATTAAAAAAACGATAAAAAAAAATCTCACCTCCATAGGATTATTTATCCCACCCTGCTGGATGGGATAAATAATCCCAGACAGATGAGGTTAACTGGATTAGTTATCCAGACTTCTAACATGCCCAAATACTGGATTGGACAAATTAGCCTGTCTAATCCAATCCAGTGCTGCGTACCAAACGGGTCCTCTAGGTTTTTCTTAGAAGAAGAAAAAAGCTTAGAGAGAACCTGAAAGTTTTTTTGTCCATCCCCCTTACAAGAAAAGTGTAATGACCGTGTACTTAGAATATGGATTAGAGAGGAAATTAGCATTAATTAATTATAGTTTATGATTATATGTGATTATTATATGTTGTGAGTTTTTTTTTCAAGAAATGCATTAGATTTTGATCTGATATGATGGCGAATAATAAAAGGGAAATTTGAATTTCTATGCTTAAATTAGTTACTTAATTAAAGAATATAACAAAAATTTTCTACACTTATCGATTTCTTTATTATTTTCTTTTTAGCCAATGGACCAACCCCAGTCCATATAATGTAAAAATAAGAGATTTTTCTAATTAAATAAAAAAATTTAGCATAAAAATTTAAATTTTTCTAATATTAACTATTCATAGGTAATACCCATTAAGAGTGTACCCATATAAATATATATATATATATATATATATATTAAGTTTTCTCTACATTTTTTACTTTTTTTCCTATGTGTTTTTTTAAAAGTTTTTTTGCTTATTTTTTTTTAAAATTTTTCTTCTTATTTATTTTTATTTGTAAATATATAATAATGTAGAAGACTGTACAAGCATACATATGATATTAATTTTTTTTGTGTTGTTATTTTTTTTTCACAAATTTTTCTTAATTATTATTTTATTTTTATTTTAACTTTACTTATTAGATAATAGTAAAAAAAATCACATGTACTTATATTTAGACAGAATGGTCTTCCTCAATGCCTCTCTCGTTCTAAATATCAATCATTTACCTTTCTTAAAGATAAAATTTTATCTGTTGTCCAGTCTTGGCATCATAAATGGTTTTCTAAAGCTGGCAATGAAACTTTAATCAAGGCTATCCTTCAAGCTATTCCCTCATATGCTATGGCTTGTTTTCATCTCCCCACTATAATTTGTAAGGAAATTGAGTCCATTGTGTGGGGCTCTTCTCCTGATCGCACCTCTGTTCATTGGAAAAATTGGCGAGCGGTTTGTCAATCAAATTTAAGGGAGGGTTGGGCTTTAGGTCTCTAGTTCACTTTAATCAAGCCATGCTAGCCAAGTAAGCATGGAGAATTTTTAAAAGCCCTAATTCTTTGCTTAGTCTCAAACTTAAAGCTAGATATTTTCCTCATACTTCCATTCTTGATGTTGTCAGTGGTCATAGTCCTTTGGGGTAGAGATCTTCTAAAGAAGGGTCTCATTTGGAAGATTGGAAATGGGCAAAGAATTCAGACAATTAAAGACCGTTGGTTGCCTAACTTTGCTCTCAAGCATACTGGCTTGCTAAACCCTCTTCCTTCCCCTCACTTATCCCTTTTTATCTCTCCTTCAGGTGCTTGGGATTTGGATAGTCTGAAATGTTACTTTGATGATTTCATCATCGATAGCATATAGGACATTCTTATTGCTGGACATAGTTATAGTGATGATCTTATTTGGGGGAAAGATAGTATTGGGATTTTTAGTGTTAAAACTGCTTATCACCTTGCTGTGAGTTCTAGGGATATTCTTGCTTCCTCCTCTTTCCAAGATAATAAAGATTTTCGTCAAAACTTTGGTCTTCTCGTGTCCCTCCTAAGGTCAAACATTGTGTCTGGCATGTACTCTCCAATTCAATTCCTGTTGCATCTGATCTCTACCATAGACACATAATCCCTTCCTCTGCTTATCCTCTTTGCCACACAAAACCTGAAACTGTAACACATGCTTTTCTTGAGTGTTCTAGAGCAAAAATTGCTTGGAAACATTCCCCTTTCACTAGTTTTTTTTTTTTGTTGAAAACAGGTCTTTGAATATTACAGCTTTTATTGCTAAGGCCTTTGATACTTTTGATAAGTGTGTATTAAATACTTTTCTGTGTTTCTTTTGGACCATATAGAATCAACGAAATAACTGCTTTCATCATAATAAATGTTTGCCTCTAATGCTCGTATATGATCATGCAGTCACTTATTTGCAGGAATTTGAAAAAGCAAATCATAAGGTAAGTGAAGGTAGGCAGCTGCAACAGTCCCTGAGTAGACAACCTCAACAATTTGTGCCTAAAAAATTTAAAATCAATATTGATGCTGCCTTAGACAATAAAGCAAAGAAGCATAGTTTTGTTGGGTTTTATGCCCTAAATAAAACTCATTTTAATATAATCAGATTTACTTATTAATATAGATCAGAAATAACATTTAATGTTGCATGGTTCACATGATTTATTTCATGATTATATGTACATAATGTATAAATTCATCTGGAACCCTTTTCACATACTTGATCCTGTTTATTGTGTCGTCAACACATTGGAAAGTAAACATGACTATGTGAATAAAGTTTCCTAGATTTATCAGACATAGGGTTTTACTGATATGATAATCTACAACAGAGTTTACTTGCATTTGGAGAAGTGATATGTTCTTTCCAGAGCATTGGTTAAAGTAAAGCTCATGTTGGATGCATGGAGTATGCATCGGAATGGACCGATATTGAACTTTGACTTAGATTTATTAAACTTACCGTAATATCTATTCAAGTCAATATCGCCTAGTTGATCCTAGATCAAATGTTCTTAATCCTGTTATGATTAGGCTCAATCTTGAAAGGCTATTCGTGTTCTTTGATTTGTTAGTTAAGCCTACTTTTAGGTCAGGGTGATACGTACATTTTGGGAACACGGTAGTGCAATTGAGTGGGAGCGCTATCATAAACATGGAATCTATAGCTTCTATCTAGCGATTAGTAAGCAAAAGATGATCTCCTTCGAGCTTGACCAAACGAACATAAATGGTGGAGTACTCATTTCACATAAGCTGAAATATCATTTATACGGGGTTAAGTGTTTTAAGGATAAAATACATTGTAGGGTGTAACGGTAATCTAATCTCTTTACAGTGTAGATCATTCATATAGAGGATCATTGATCAAATTAGGATTATAACAATGGATAACTAATGATGTGTCTATATGGTGGAACATATAGAGCATTCTATATACTGAGAGTGCAATTCTAAGTTCTATGCGTGGATTCAACGAAGAATTAATAAGTTAGTGAATTTTAGTAATAAATTCTTGATCTGCTTATTGGAAGATCGGTTATATAGACCCATGGTCCCCGCACTAGTTGAGATAATATTGCTTGTAAGACTCATGTAATTGGTTTTGATTAATCAATTATAATTCTCAAATTAGACTATGTCTATTTGTGAATTTTTCACTAAGTAAGGGCGAAATTGTAAAGAAAGAGTTTTAGGGGCATATTTGTTAATTATGATACTTTGTATGGTTCAATTAATAAATATGATAAATGACAATATTATTTAATAATTATTCATAGTTATTAAATAGTTGGAATTGGCATTTAAATGGTTGAATTTGAAAATTGGCGTTTTTGAGAAAATCATATGCAGAATTGAGAAAACTGCAAAATCCAAGTAAGGCCCATTACTTTACATGGGCGACCACTTGGTTTGAATTTTTAAACTGATATTTTCATTATTTTAATGCCAAATAATTCAAACCTAACCCTAGTGGAATGCTATAAATAGATAGTGAAGGCTTCAGAAAAACACACTTAAATTTTCTACTTTTTCATTCAGAAAAAACTGAGCCTTCTCTCTCCCTATCTTTGGCCGAACCCACTCTCTCTCTCTTCCTCATTGAGATTTCAAAATACTTAGTTATGAGTAGTGCCCACACACATCAAGTGATACCTCAACCATAGTGAGAAAGATCGTGAAGAAAGACTTTCAGCAAGAAGGAGTTTCAGCATCAAAGATTCAGAGAAAGAGATCCAGGTTCAGATATTGATAATGCTCTGCTACAGAAAGGAATCAAGGGCTAGATATCTGAATGGAAGGAGTCATTTAATTCCGCTGCACCCAATGTAAGGTTTCTTAAACTTTATATGTGTTTAATTTATCGTTTTAGAAAGTTCTTATTTAGGATGTTAATAAACATACTTGCGAGTAGATCTAAGATCCTGGTAAAATAATTTCCAACACATTGCTCCTACGGAATGTGCCTCCAGAAATAGCTGAGGCTAAAGCTTTACTTCTGGCTTGACAGTGGATTCAAACGATCAACCTGCCTGTTGCTGTCATAGAGTTAGATTGTAAAAGCTTGGTGGATAAAATTTATAGTCAGTTTTGTAATCATTTGGTAATTAGTGATATGGTTTCATGTATTAGGAACTTGTTGTCGTTTAGTCCTACTCTCTCAATCGCATTTGTATCTAGAGATCTTAATAAACTTGCTCATACATACATGTGCTAGGGCTAGTTTAGGATTAGACAACGAGTACATTTGGAATGGATTTTTGCCTACCTAGTTATCCTGAATATATAACTTTGATTTATTTCAGAATCTATAACTTTGTAAAAAAAAAATTAAAAATTATTAAATTAAATGATATAGAATTAACCGATAAAAATATCACACACCAATACAAGAAGAAATAGGTATAGGTTTAATAACGTTCTTACTCTATAACTACAACAGAGCCACCTACCCTTCCTCTCTCTCTCTCCGTTCCGCCTCCGATTCCGGTTGACGGTGGTCTCTTCTAGGGCTCACACATCACGGACACCTTCCATATTCGTTCTTCCCGCTGGTCCACACTCACCCGTCCTTGTGGCCTTCCCGCAACAGTTCTGCAGAATCTCTGGATAGTTAAAAATGGGGAAGCTGGGGAAGAAGGCGAGGAAATTCGCAAAGAAGAATCTTCAGTCTGTGCTCAAACGGAAACGCAAAACCAACTCTATGTTTAAGAAGAGATCTTCTAAGAGTAACATTCTCTCTCTTTTGTTTTGTTTCGTTTCTCTGAACTGTTTTTCTTGTTAAAAGCTTTACTAAATATTTTTGTTCATTAGTTTGATGGAAAGCTTCTGTTTTTTTTTTCTTTTTTTCTTCAAATTCGTTATTGTTCGATTAGTTTTGCTCAAAAATGTTTATTTAGGGCGTTGGATTGTTGTGTTCAAAGCTTAAAAGACTAACTACTATATTATTTGATGAAATAAATTGTTTGGTGTTGAAAGTAATTGATTTGTTATTTCCTCACATTTTAAGGATACTTTTTTTTTTGTTTTTCTGAATTTTCTTGTGTTTGTTATGTTACTTCATTACTTTAGGACGTGATAAGAATGATATTGAAGAAGAAGAAGAAGACACAAAAGTGATGCCCAATGTAAGGTAGAAAAGGGATAATCACTTTACTCTTACTACTGCATTTGGAGTTTATCAGCATTAATCTCAGGGACTGTCTTTTTTACTATTGCTATATCCAAAACAATTGTCTTAAAAGCTTTTTACTTTACTTTTGATGTCTTTAGAAGAAGCAAATGCAAAGATATAGAAACCTTTTCTCTTGATGCGGTGTTTAGTGATGATGATAGCAATGCAATTGGAAATGAGTCTGACAGTGATGGATATCTTTCAGAGGTTTGTTACTTGTTCTGATTTTGAAAGTAGTAAGTGAGTACATTTTGGTTGCTCATTCTATGATTTTTCTTATTGGCATTAACTCGTAATATATCTTGCAGGACTCAAGTTTATATGTTGCTCAAAGTGATGTAGCTAATCATCTTGAAGGTGGAGCATTTATTTTATTGATTTTGTATATTCCAGTAAATCTTTTCCTTAGTTTTATAACTGAATGAATTTGTGTACAGACAACTCTGGTGGTAGTGCTTTCTCATCACAGAACAAAGAAATATCTTTAGAACTTGTGAAGGAAAAAAAACAGTTGGAAAAATTGAAGAAGAAGGTAAGTCCTTGTATCATCACAGAACTGGTGTGATATTTTATCGACACATTTATGTTATAGGGATAATGTAGGAACTGCAGTCGACAGACTTTATCTGCATTGTTTAGGGTAGGTTTAAGATAGAATAATCTTAGAGTTGAAATATTCTATCAGCAATCAAGACACAAATAATGAAATTTCTCAGAGAAATTCTTTATTGAATTGCTGAAACAGTACACAAATCAAGCATTCGAGAGGCTTGTTCTCTCCTATTCCAAACTTTCAAGAGGTTTGGTCTCTTCACATGAGCAATCTCTCAATATTTTCTAGCTGCCCTAAATGAGATTTCTGTCAATCTATTTAAAGGCATTGGTCTACAAAAGACTTAAACCATCTAGGATTACAACCAAAATAGGAAAGAGACCAAGTGTTTATTGTCTAACTAATTTAATAGGTTATTTATTCCTTCTGTGATAAACCTGACAAGCCCTAGGCCTATCAGTTTATTTGATAGAAAGAAGGGTATTATATGCAGTACTTAAAAAGGCTGCGATATCCTTGTATACTTGTAACTTTGTCTGATGAAGTTAGTTAAAGACAAATTTTATATTCACAAATTGGTGTCTTTAAATAACAGGGGTAGAAATGATCATAAAATGACTCTTGTAGAGTTTTGTCCCTCAACTTTTTTTTATGGAGCCTCTGAAACTATTTACAAATCTACCCTTGCAAACCGACTTCATTCTGTTCATTTTTCTGAACTATTTGCTGATGTAGTACTAATGTGATGCTGGTCTAGCGCAATTTAAGAGTCCGTACAAAAAATACATGCATAAATAACAGTCTAATATGTGAGAATTTGTATGTGTAGTGTTAGAGCTAATATTCGTATGATTAGTGCCATAAATTGGATTTCGGCTAACTTAAGTTAGTTAAGTAGACCCACGTACCGCCATGGGCCACGTAAGGAAATTGTTGGGTCAATTAAGCAAATTGTTTAAAAACATGATGATTTTTTTCATTAAAAGAAAAGGTTTAGGAGGCTTACTCTACAATGATCGTAGTTTAAAAAATCCTATTTATTATTTTATTTTTCTTTATCCATATTTTTTATGAAATGTAATGTATGAAACGTTTTCAGGATCCTGCATTTTCTAAGTTTCTTCAAAGCTATGATAAGAAGCTTGAATCCTTCAGAAATAAAGATGCTGTAAGTTGTTTACTTTGAAAAACTTATTTTCTCAACCAAGATATAGTTCTTTTTTCCTGTAATATGAACCATCTATGTGTTTAAAGATTTTTGTGGTCAAACTACATAACTATTTATTTGCTGTTGCGCATTCCTTTTTTCGTACTTCATTTGCTATCCAGAAAAGAATGAATTTGATGATCCTAATGTTATCGATCCGTACCCAGGTTTATTCTCAAGTTAAATGACATTATATTATGTAACATATGATATACTTGCAAATTTTTATGAAGTTTCAATTGCACAGAGCCAAACAGTGTTATATCATGTATGATTTTTTTTTGTGCAAGCTTGTATATTTCATATGGAAGAAAAACCTAATTTTTACTTCTACATGGATATTTTCTGTTTGATTTGTCATTTATACATGTCTTGTAACAGTATGCAGATGAGGATGAGATGAGTATCGATGAAACAGAGTCAGTGGATCGAGAAAGTGTGGATAAGAATAAGAGCCTATTTTTGAGTAGCTCTGATGTTGACTCTTGGTGTCAACTAGTCACAGAACAGCAAAATCTGGCTGCCCTAACTAGTCTGTTAAATGGATATCGGACAGCATGCCATTATAGAGCTCAGTCAAGTGGTGTCATTATTGCCGGCTCACGCCATAGATTTCAAAGTAGTGAAACCTTTTGCAAGATACTGATTTTTACACTTAATGAGGCTGATAATATTTTTAGGAAGTTGCTTGGATTATCAAAGTCCACTATCAAGAAGGAGAAACTTTCGGAACTAAAAAGTAGCTCAAAGTGGAATGCATTCAAGCCACTCATTAAATCATATTTGAGGAGTAGCCTTTATCTTTTGAATCAAGTTACTGAAACCGAGATATTGACCTTCTCCTTAGCCCGACTAAGAGCTTCCATGGCCTTTTTTGTTGCATTTCCTTCATTACTTCGCAGACTCGTAAAGGTATTTTACGCAATCAACCTTTAAAAAAATGTCATAAGTGTCCTACATTAAATCAAGTATTGATGTATACATATTATAGCTGATGTGAATGCATGTGTACAGATCTATCCTGTTAATAGATTATCGTGCAGTGTCCCCTCGCTAATGGTTTTCTTTTCACAAATTATACCCATGCAATTTTAAATCAAACTAACACCTAATTTCCACTGCAGATTGCTGTTCATTTTTGGGCTACAGATGGAGGGGTTGTGTCTTCACATGCCTTTCTTATTATACAAGATCTAGCATCTGTGTATGCTTCTAATTGGTTTGACGCCTGCTTTGTCAAAACTTATAAATCCTTTATTGGCAATTGTCAGTTTGTGGAACCTGATCAATTGAAACACATACAATTTCTGAGGAACTCCTTTGTTGAGCTTTGTTCTGTAGATGTACAAAAATCAACCAGAAAAGCAATGGTCTCCATCCAGCAACTTGCAAAAATGCTGCAACAAGCTATACAAACAAAGAAAAAGGTGGGCAAACATGTTCCATTGAATTCGTGTGAATATATTCATTTGCTATACTTTTAGATGCTGAAGTATTTGATTTCTATTATAATTCTCAATATTTTTGGCTCTATAATGTGCTGATAAATATATACTTTGTATGTGCAGGAAGCAGTCAAGAACTTGTGCAGTTGGCAGTACATTAGCTGTATTGATGTATGGGTTATGTTTATATCAGCTAATGTACGTGACTATGATCTTCAGCCATTGCTTTATATGATTGTTCAGATTATAAATGGGGTGACTGTCCTGTTTAGTGGACCAAGATATTTACCTTTAAGAGTCAAGTGCATTCAATGGTTAAATCACCTCTCTAGTTCAAGTGGGGTTTTCATTCCTGTGGCGTCATTGGTTTTGGATGTTTTGGAGTATAAAATTGGAGAGGGTGGAAAACATGGAAAGGCCATCAGCTTATCAAATGGAATAAAGGTTAGGGATTAGGGCCTTGCTAATCCAAACTTAATGTGGTTCTTAGTCTTTACACACTGAGATTTATAGCTTTTAATATTTCTGTCTAGTTTGAATTAAGATAATTGATATTAATTTTTTTGTACAGCTACCAAAGCAAATTTTGAAATCTCGAAACTTCCAAGAGCAGTGTATTTTATCTGCTGTGGAACTGCTCTCAGCGCACTTTTCTCAGTGGAGCTATCATGTATCATTTCCTGATCTTGCAACAATGCCGCTTATCCGACTACGGAAGTTTCACGAGGCATCTACTGTTGAAAGTTTCAAACGTGTAGTTAAGCGTTTTATAGATCAGGTATTTATTTTCATCTCTCTCTCGCTCTCTCTTGCAACAATTTTCTTTTAGTGTAGGTATGCTAGAGATGTATCTACTTGCTTCTTCTTGAAGCAGTGATGGAGCCATGCATTGACTTTATGATTTTTTTTTCTTTTTTCAAAATTATATCTATATAAAATGTTTAACAAAAGATTTCGAATTTCTTGTAAATTTTGTAATTTATTTCAAAGTAATTGCGCAATTTAGATTATTTAACAAACAAACAGGATTCGTATTACACGATGCCCCCTAAAGTAAATATTTAACAAAGAGGGCCTCAATAATTGAAAAAAAATTGTCCCTCCATCATTGCTCTAAATTGCTATTATTATTTTATTTTTTCTATGAATTCTTCCGACACTTTAGAGGAAAGATGATTTTCCACACCACAAACCCAAATTTGAAAGATATGTTTAGGCTGAAGAACCATCTATCTCATTTTACTACTAACAATAGTAATAGGCAGAATTTAGAGAATTGTGAGCATGCTTTAACTGAATATAATAACAGAATTAGAAGTATGCTGACTCAAGAGACCTGATTCTCTCCACTTTCCTAATCTGTCTGACTTTTATCATAGACCACCCAATGATTATGGTAATAATATTAATAATTACCCATACTAAACAGCCTCTATGTTATGTTGTGCAGACGTATACTTAATTGGAGTTTATCATAAAATCGTGTTAGAATTGTTGAAAAATATTGTATTGGTCTCAAATAATGACATGCTTCGCGTAATATGTATATAAATATAATTACATAAATATACACCCAAGACTCGTCCAATTTACATAGGTTGCCTAATTTCAAAACTGGGCTCCTCAGTAAGCCCTACTTTATTTGGGGAGTAGCTAACTATAGCCATATTGCTATGTAGTTGTACAAACATGATTAACTCAGCCAAGATCTCTTACCACAACCAGATATTCTGTTTTTCATTTCTCAAAAACCCTAGTCTCCAATAGAGACAAGTCCAACACATTACCTAAGGATAGAACAGTAGCTAATTCGAGATAACAAATCTCCAAGGGTCTAAACTGATAATAAAAACTCTAGCAATCATTTATACACACTAACTGTCTAACAGAACATAACAAACGACCAACAACATTAAAGCCAGCTAACATAACTCAGCTAAGTAAAACAATTTACTACTTAGCTAAGTTAGCTTAGGTTGTTGCGCTTCACATAAGTGAACCTTCTGGTGGTCTATCATTATTGTTTGCTTTACCTTCATAGATAGGAACCCAAGGAACGGTAAAATAGGAATATACTTAGCAGAAGGGTATAAAGTTAATTGTAGTTACGGGTGAGTATATAGATGAGAAGAGAGAATTTGGAAGGGTTATGTTGATGGCTATATTGTCTGAGCTTCTTAACCTCTTATTACTTTGTTCATTCGATTACAAATTCCATTTCTGTCTAATTGTTTCCATGGTATTTACTTTCATGTTCTCTCTTTCTTTGCTGCCCTCTGGTTGCCATTGATTTTAGGATCCTAATTGGGGTCTGTCAGGGTGATGACAGAAATAAATGGGCACAAGGGTTTGATGATTTTATATCATGATGCACTGCTTATCGTGTATAGAAAGATAACTTTTTAGCAATTGGTCTTCCCTACAGGTGGAGCAAAATATTGAGTTTGTGCAGAAAAAAAGAGATGAGGTGGCTTTCTCACCAAAAGATCAGCAATCTGTAGAATTATTTCTTCAGGTATGCATTCTGAATACAGTGTTTGATAATTGTTACTCATAGTATGAATGCTTAACAGTAGATTTATATGCAGCTTGCAAAGCAGAGTGGCAGCAATCCTTTCTCGCAATACTACAAAAGCATTATGGAGAAGGCAGTTGCTAGAAATTTGGCTTTGAATGAAAAGGTGCAAGATTCTTCTTTTTTTTTCCTTGTTAATATTTAGACATTTGTTATCTTATTTTATCTTATTTTGGACAAGGCTATGGTGGTGAATACAGTGTAGTGTTTGTTCCAGTTCACATATAAAAATAAGTTAACGCCAGTTTTTGCAACAACTGCCTTACGTTTCCAAGAAATTCTGAATTGCGTAAGCTTGTGAATTAGGCTGAATACAGGACTTTTTAACACTTGGGACGTACATGACAAATAGTCCAGCTCCTTCTGCGATTATTTCCTTCATAGAAGTCATTTCAACAATTCATTAGGAATTGAAATGAACTATGAATTCCATTAAAGTAGTCATTTTTTTCTCGAAAGGAGTTGCCCATTGTTCATCTCTCCCAATTTTTTGGTAATTGATTTGTCCTGCATTTTAGACTGACTTTATTTCTTGCTACAAATATATTATGCAGTTACCTGGAGCAGAAAAACTTCACAAAAAAATAAAAAAGCTTTCCAATAATGTAAAAAACGTCAATGGTGGACAACCGGAGAGAATAAGTGGATCTGATTAGGGATGGTAGCAAAGATGAGAGGAACATGGCGAAGAACAGAGAAGTTTTTCAAATTTTGTATTAGATTGACCAGTTATTACTTACAGGATCCTTTCACCCATTTTGGCATATAGGCTTTGAGAGATGTTGATTGTAATGTTGACATGCCCAATGATCTTAAAGGTCTGAACAGGTTTTTAGGATTTGGGACCATGTCAAAAAGGAATTTTGTTTTGTGATATCATATTTAAGAAGTTTTGTTAGGAACATACTATAGTGTAAGCCTTAGAAATTTGAATACATGGCAAAACAAATGTCAAGTAAAACATAATTAATTAGGCTAAAAGCCATTGCCCATTGGTCTTGCCTGGGTCATGGTTGATTTTCTGAGTTTCTTATATTAAATGGATGAAATCAGCCATTTGTGGTAAACTGAATACCCTTTGCTGTTTTCTTCAAATATAATTTTTTCTTATTAGATTGAATATTGTGATGTGGACAAGTTAAATCCCAATTTCTTTGCACTGAAATTATCATCGTTTTAGTTTTTACTTTTATCATATACAGTAGCCAAACTATATAATACACCTGTACTATTTTTTTTTTTTCACTAAAAATGATCTCTGAGTTCTATTGCTAGAGAAAATTTTAGGGCAATGCTCCTGTGCCTAATTACTCTTGGTTGAGACTTGAGAGTGGGACCTTTTAGAGAGTTTATCTTATTTGTTAATTTAAATTTTAAATGTACATATAAAGTGTACTTATATAAAGTTAAAGTATGCTTTAAAATCATTCTAAATAAATCTATTTAATATCTTTAATTCTCTTATTTTTATAATTTTTTATTCTCTTTATATATTTTTTAGGCTAATTAGGATTTTTTTCTCCCTAAACTCTAACATGTACCAAATTATATCCTCCGAATTTTTCTTACCGTTAAAAATTCCCATTGAACTATTGAGATTGTTAGATTTAAGGACTTTTGTCTAATTTCATTCAATTTTACTATTTCAGTGATTATTTATGTACTCAACTATGCTTCCTAGATTTTGATATCTACCAAATCGTGCTCCTCGAACTTTTACATGTACTATCGCCTGAACTTTCATCCATGTTAGACTTTTTTTTACTAAAATTAGACAAAAGTCCTTCAATTCAACAATCTCCATGGTTCAAGGAGCATTTTTAACGACCTTAAAAGTTCAGGGGACATGATTTGGTACATGTCAAAGTTCAGGGGGTAAAAATCTTAATTAACCTATAAATAAATAGTATACTTTCAATCTCTTTATTTTTTTTTTTGAAAATTACTCCATGTATTATTTTTTATTTTTTTTTTAAATTTATAGTTTGGGTTGCTCCGGTAGTTTCTATGTAGGTTGCTATACGGATTTCTGTTGCGATTTAGTTGCTATAAAGTTTCTGTGTGGAATTCCATAAAAATGTAAAAAAACTGTTTTAAAGTATAAAAATAAAAAACTCTCTTATTTTTTTTCCATAATTCTAATAGTTTTGAATCCAACAAAATAAGAATTTTTTTTCAATTTTTTATTGGTTGGATCTGGAATTCGGGTATGGGTGTATGGTTGGGTTCGAGTCCAGGTAAAATCTAAGGTTTGGGTCATGATTCAGGGTGGGGTCAGGTCTAGGCCTTGAAGTTCGAGTCTGGATCCTAGATTCGGAGTACAGGGTCAAGGTCGAGATTAAAAATAAAAATAAATTATAATTAAGAAAATATTTGTTTAAATTAATTTTGGGTAAATAGCGGCATAATTACCCAAAGTTTTATGCTTGTAAGCGGTATAAACTCAATGTTTATTTTTAGCGGTATAAGTACTCAATGTTTGTAAAACTGTAATTTTATTCCATTTTCGTCAGTACAGACTCCGTTTTAAATTTATTAAAAGAACATTTAGAAGTAAGTGATACTACATATTTCTATCTAGACCCAATGATCAAGAATTTAGGCTTTATATGTGCCCTATTTAAGACAATAACAGAGTCTTTACTGACAAAATTAAATAGAAATTACAGTTTTACAAACATTAGGTATTTATGCCGCTATAAATAAACATTGAGTTTATGCCGCTTACAAATATAAAACTTTGGGTACTTATGCCGTTATTTACCCATTAATTTTTGGAAGTTACTTTTTTTTTTTGGGAAATTTGCGGCAAAAGTCCCCAAAAAGTTCACGTTGATACAGATTAGTCCCCAAGGTCCAAAAATAGCGGCAATAGTCCTCAAGGTCACACTTTTTATTTGTCCGTTAGTCCTAATTTTAACTGAGCCGTTTTCTTGTCACGTGTCAAAATGTTATTGGTCCAAATTATTATTTTAATTTTAAAAAAATAAAAATAAAAATAAATAAATAATTTAAAATTAATTTCTTTTTTTCTTTTTCTTTTTCTTTTTTTTTTCTTTTTCTTTTTCTTTCTTTTCTTCTTCTTCGTCTTTTCTTCTTCTCACTGCCAGAAACCCACCACTAACCCCCAAAAATCCACGATCTTAATTTATGGATCTCAATGCAAATCAAACAATTTTAGGTTTGTAACAAGTAAATTTCCCAAAAATCCTGAAAATGAAAACTACAATAAAAACATAGAGAGAAGGCTCCTCTTACAAACTTAATTTCAGGATTCCTTTTCTTGACAATAGGGGTGTTCGCGGTGCGGGTTGTGCGGTTTTTAACCATTTTTTCAAACCAACCCGCACATGCGGTTTTTTTAATTTTCCAAACCGCACCCGCACCGCGATATTAAAAAACCGCAAAAACCGCACCGCAAAAATTGATGCGGTGCGGTGCGGTTTTTGCGGTTTATGCGGTTTGAACTATCACAATTTTTTTTTTTTTGAAATAATCATAAAATAATTAAACTATCATTAATATAATTATTCCAAAACACTTAAGAAAATACAACAAACTTGAGACTAATAAAAGTTATAACAACAACAATAAATCAATAATCTTTTTAAAGTTTCAACAACACACTTAAATCAAAATAACAAACTTGAAACTAATTAAGTTCTAACAACAATATAAATGTACAACTAACATACTTACATCAATAGATTAAAAATAAAACAAACACAAACTTCCAACTCCAAATTTTAATACACATGTATAGACTTGGGTTTGTTGCTAAGAAGAGAGGGTTTGTGAAGAGTTATGGATTTTGCCCTAAGATTTATAGGCTTGGGTTGTGCTCATATGTATGGGCTTAATAAAATAAATATAAAAATTGAAATTTTAAAAGATGCGGTGCGGTGCGGTTTGAAACGCGATTTAATAATTCAAAACCGCAAACCGCACCGCACCGCGCGGTTTGGGAAAAATTCAAACCGCAACCGCACCGCGAAGAATTTCAAACCGCATTTTTTTTGCGGTGTGGTGCGGTGCGGGCGGTTTGAGCGGTTTAAGCGGTTTGATGTACACCCCTACTTGACAATACAAAGCTCTTCTTCTTTCTCCTTAAGGTTCTTCTTCTTGGCCTGCAGATAATAATGCACCATAAATTAATTAAAAAAAACCCTTACAATCATACAACCTCAAACCAAAGATAGATATAAAATAAATAAATAACAAATAGAGAGAAAGAGAGAGTGATTATCGAATTGGAAGAAGAGGAAGAAGAAGGTTTGAGCTTTAGCCTGGGAGATTTAGACAATTGTGCCAGAGTGACATCCTCTGGAATCTCATGCTCAAACGATGCCGTTTCCATCGAAACCCTCCTCCTCCCTGGCCCTGTAACTTCCTCCACAACACCACCAATTCACAATCTGAAAGAACCCCAGAAATGGATCTCGAAAACTAGAGAAAGAGAAAGGAATCAACCCATTTTCATGGTGATGATTCTTCAATTTTTAGGGGATGAATATTGGTGGGGTTTGTTGAAGACCTGGGGACCCAAAAAAAATTATAGAGGAGAAGACCGTTTAACAGTTAATTTTTAATTTTTTTTTCGACACAATTACCCCAAACCAGCACCACCACAACCATAACCACTCTCTCATTCTTCCTCGAATTAACTATGGCAATCCAAGCATCCACAGCGAACACAAAAGCCACAAATGTATCTAAAGGAACCATGTAAAAAAAACCCTAAAATCTCCTTTTCAAAACCACAAATGTATCCACGAATCCACAAATGCCAGGCTTCTCTTGCGGCTCCTCCGCCCCTGCCTTGTGTTCGGATCCTCTGCTCCCACCGCCTCTTCTTTCGGATCTTCTCCTCTCTCTTCAGCAAACTGTAACAGACGAAGAAGAAGATGACAAGAGGAAGAAGACAGACGAAGAAGAAGAAAAGAAAGAAAAAGAAAAAAAAAGAAAAAAAAATGATTTTTTTTTAAAATTATTTATTTTTATTTTTATTTTTTTTAAATTAAAATAATAATACCCACCAATAATATTTCGACACGTGGCATTTGAATTGGGTTTAACAGATCTGTTAACTTGGAGACCAACGGACAAATAAAAAGTGTGACCTTGAGGACTATTGCCGCTATTTTTGGACCTTGGGGACTAATCTGTATCAACGTGAACTTTTTGGGGACTTTTGCCGCAAATTTCCCTTTTTTTTTTAAATTGTTAAAATTTTGATTCTTAATTTTAAAATTAAAAAGTAAAATCAATTTTATAGAATGTTTTCTTTTTATCCAAAGCAAAAAAACTGATAAAAAAAAATATGAAACAAAATCTTGACAAGTCCAAAATTTGTATTTAATGGTCTCTCATTTCTTTAGATCCAGCATTTTCATTGTTCTCATTCCTTTTGCCATGGCTGTTCACAATTCTCACCATCACGATTTAGGAGCTTTTCTTTAACTCTTCTCATAAAACAATCACAAAATCCCACTTGCCCATTTTCAAAATTTTGAATTTCTTTTCTTACATGAATTTGAATACTTAATAGGCATCAGCGACTTTGTTTTGAGCTAATGGAGTTCACGGAGGGTTATAAGCAGACTGGGCCATGTTGTTTCTCTCCCAATGCGCGCTACATTGCGGTTGCTGCCGATTACCGGCTAGTGATTCGCGATACCATTTCTTTCAAGGTGGGTAAGATGTTTTTCTATGCTCTCTAATTCAATTGGTGGAATGTTTCAATTTTGCTGTTTTTTCGTGTTTGGTTGCTCAGAAAAAAAAAAAATGCTAGAAGAGAAAACATGTCCTTAATCATTTACTTGATTTTGCATTCCTCTCCTTGAAACCATATGTTTGAAGATTGAACTGGTATTTGGAATTTGTTACTTCGCTTTAAACAGTTCATAGCCACTGGTTATAGGTTTCGTGCAACGTGAACTTAATTTGGTACCAAGAATGTGTAGCTTTAGCATGAAGGTGCGTTAGTTTGTGCTTGGTGGTTGCAAAAATAGGAAATACTTAACTATACATCTTCATTTTTGTCTTAAATTAGTTGAATGCAATGCATCTATTTGGCTTAGTGGATTTTTAATGTGAAGTAATTTGAACGTTCTTAGAGCTACTGAGTTGTTTTGATTACAATTTGGAGAATAAGATGCATGGGGTTCCATCTCAAAACCAATTGGCAATGGGAAGAGTACATTAGCAATGTGGGACTAACTCTTAATAGAATGCAATGCATTTATTTGGTTTAGTGGATTTTTAGTGGATTTTTTCTTAGCAAAAAAAATTTGAACGTTCTTAGAGCTACTGAGTTGTTTTGATTGTTTTGATATTGGTCATATTAGCGAGTTATCTTTAGAAGTGTGTAAATGAAATAGGACACCAAGAAGTGAATTTGGACTCCATGCATGTATATGATGTAAAGGAAATTTCATTAAGTTTTCAAGGAAGCTAAGTATTAGATGTTAAAACAGTCCCACATGAAAAACATATATTCGAAACACAATACCTTTATTAAGGAAAGGGTAACTCCACCTAACACTAATTGGTTTTAAGCGGATTGCTTGCAATGCTAATATATAGCTCTATACAAATTTGTGGATTGGATTAAGAGTATTCGAGAGTACGCTCTTGATGGTCTTAAATGTCCTAATTTTTGTGTGTTTTGTGCTTATTGATTTTATCTGATGAAATCGGATTTACTGGTGTGTTCGATAAATTCAATTATGTGCACTTCGAAGGTGAACCTGTTTTGTATCCTCCAATGCAGGTTGTGCAGTTATTTTCATGCTTGGACAAGATTAGCTATATTGAATGGGCCCTTGATTCTGAATACATTCTTTGTGGTCTTTATAAAAGACCAATGATACAGGCATGGTCATTGACCCAACCTGAATGGACATGTAAGATTGATGAGGGTCATGCTGGCATTGCGTATGCTCGGTGGAGTCCAGACAGTCGTCATATACTTACTACATCAGAATTTCAATTGCGTTTAATAGTTTGGTCGTTGCTGAACACTGCATGTGTACACGTGCAAGGGCCAAAGCACGCATCGAAAGGAGTTTCTTTCACTAAAGATGGAAAATATGTTGCAGTTTGCACGAGGCGTGATTGCAAGGACTACATTAATCTTTTATCTTGTCATACATGGGAGATAATGGGTGTATTTGCTGTTGACACACTGGATTTGGCTGATATTGAATGGTCACCAGATGATAGTGCAATTGTGATTTGGGATTCACCTCTTGAGTATAAGGTGACCGTACTCCATCCCCTTATCCTTCTTCTCTTATGGCAAAGAGATAGCCACTAGCTTAACTATATGCGTATCTAGGTGTTTGCAAGCTATTCTCTGCCAAAGCTGTCAAAGCAAATAAATGACATTGTTTTGAATTATTTCATACAGGTCTTAATATATTCCCCAGATGGGAGGTGCCTTCATAAGTATCAAGCATACGAAAGTGGATTAGGCGTAAAAAGTGTGTCCTGGTCTCCATGTGGCCAATTTCTAGCAGTTGGTAGTTATGACCAGATGTTGCGGGTTTTGAATCATCTTACTTGGAAAACATTTGCTGAATTTATGCACCTATCAACTGTTCGCGGTCCATGCTGTGCTGCTGTTTTTAAGGTTTTTCGCATTTCATTATTCAACAGTGATAGACATTGTATGTCTATATGTTGTATCTTTTAAAAAGAAGACTAATTTTTATTCCTTGTGTTTCCAGGAAGTAGATGAACCATTACAACTTGACATGTCTGAGTTATGTTTAAGTGATGATCTTAGACAGGGAAATAGTGGTAAGCCTGGTTGTAGTTATCCTGTGTAAGTGCTAGTCAACCTCCTATTTTAAGTTTCCAACGTCTACTCTCGAAAATACATACTGGATTTTTTTTTTACAATTATTTTTTCATAGTGGTGTTCGTTGTAGTTACAACATTCTTCTTATAATTTTTTTTTTTAAATTCCTAATAGTTTATAGTGTCAAAAACACGTTTGGAAGTTTTTGAACACATGTAGTGAACTGAAATATCAAAATTTTTGTTGTCGTTACTGTAAACTATTTAAAAAAATTAAAAAATTTACAGAAAAGTTGTTGTAACTACGAAACACTGTCATGAAAAAAAAAAAAATACTCCGGCATATATTTTTAGGAACTGAGGTTGAGAAAGATATTAAAATGGGAGGTTATATCACTCCGAAAATATTTTTATACATTAAACTAGAGTCATTAAATGAAGGCGTTCAAGTGCAAGGAAAAGTGATTTGACATTTTATTTTGATTGGATTCTTCTTCGTTTGCTCCCCCCATTTTATTTGTTTTTTTTTTCTCCATTGAAGAAGATTCCCCAGACGAACCCTTTAGAGTCAGGTACGAGGTTACTGAAGCTCCAATCAATCTGCCTTCTCAGAAGCCTCCTGCTGATAAACCTAACCCGAAACAAGGAATCGGTAAGTCCTTGCTTTTTCTTGTTTATACTACTTTCACTAAGCTGATTGTTTGACATTGCCCATTTAAGGCGAATGATTGTTCCAATATGTTAACTTCAATTCATTAGTTGAAGTTTTCATTTAATGCTCCATTAGCGATGTGTACTTGAATACCAGCCATTATCTAAGTTCCTAATAATGGAGGTTCCCATACAAGTGGTTTTGGAAAACAGGTAGACTTGAAGAATGAGATTGTATGTTGGTTCCTCTGATCTGGATCTTTTGATACCTTCAATACAAATTGTTTCTCATAAGCTGAGCAACAAATTTCTACTCTTATGTACTTTTTTGACTCATGATTTATCAAACACTATGCTTGTTCAAGTTTTATAGTTTCTTTTAAAATGATAAATTCAAATGGTATGCTTAATACAAGTGCTATGATCATATGGCTCAACCTATCAAGTTTTATCACCCAGGTCTTTTGTCATGGAGCCATGATAGCCAATATATATGTACCCGCAATGATAGCATGCCTACCATTCTCTGGATATGGGACATTTGCCACCTTGAACTTGCTGCCATTTTAGTTCAGAAAGATCCAATCCGAGCAGCAGCTTGGGACCCGACATGCACTCGTCTTGTCCTTTGCACCGGGAGTTCTCATCTGTATATGTGGACTCCAGGAGGCGCTTACTGTGTAAGTATTCCGCTTCCACAGTTTACCATTATTGATCTGAAATGGAATTCAGATGGGAGTTGTCTTTTCTTAAAAGATAAGGAGACATTTTGCTGTGCTGCAGTACCTGTACTTGCAGAATCTAGTGATTATAGCTCAGATGATTAATGCATTGTTTTTCCAAAACCTTGTTTGCTAACCAATGTAGAACATATTTCTTTGTGTGTTTCTCTTGTATAATTGCATCATCGAGATTACATATTCTAAATCTCTTCATGAAGAACCTCTCTGATTTATTTTTATAACTATAAACTATATCAGTATATTGTTTAGTGTGCTTTTCCATTCCTGGTTCTGTTACCTTCCAGTAAATCACTCCATCAAAAAGCCCTTTTTTCTATACAGTGAGGAAGTGATCGGTTAATGGAAATTCATGAAATTTATCAATTTGATTTGAAAATGATCATGTTTATTGATTCTATTAAATTATAAGAATGACTTATTAAACGTCGACTTAGTTTGTCAACAAATTGTTAGAATACTGTAAACTCTGAATATAGCCCTAATTAATTCATGAGAATCAAACAATAGAATATAGATTAGCGGAAGCGTACCGGAGTCCATAGAATCGATTTTGTAATAACCTTAGATTGGTATGATCTTCCAATTTTTGTATCAAAACCTTCTCTCTGGAACTTTTTGTTTTCTTGATGATGGGGATTCAAGAATACGATATGAAGCGATGCAAAAAATGGGAACCAATACCCGTTATATTACCAACAGACAAACCTGTTGGTAATATTTATTGACTATTTCTATTTGGCCCCTCATCAATATAGAAATTGTCCTTATGGTATCCACATATTAAAATCATAACAATCATGCCCTTAAGTCATAAACTTTATTTCAAAATCGACCACATAAATTTGACTTATTTATTTGATGACCCAACACACATTTTATATATACAATTGTGACCCCAATAAATTCTAACAATCTCCCACTGGGTCACATATGTATACATATAAATGTGTTAACCTTATTGAGCTCATAACTTTGTCATCATAACCATAGGCATGTGCAATCTCGTCCATTAACTATATCAACATAGGATCAAAGCGATTTTCGTTGTATCAATCACAACTAAACCCATCAATGGTCACATATATCAACATAGCCAAATGACATAGATCAATCATGATAATGTGGTATGAAAATTACATGCATGGTGATCTATTCATGTCAATTTTCAATTGGTCCTACTTTACTTTATGGAGATCAAAACTTTAGCTTAAATGTACAAAGTGAAATAAACTGAATAACATAATTTTCTATCAGAAAATAACCAAAATACACATGTTTCATGAAACAAATAAAACACACTAAAGACAAACTCCCACTGAATCTAAATATCTTCATAATCTAAAACACCCATACGAGCAGTGTGCTCATGAAAAACCTTGGGTGGCAAACCCTTAGTAAGGGGGTCTGCAATCATGGAGTTTGTACCTAAGTGTTCTATACAAATCTGTCCACTTTGTACCCTTTCTTTTACAACAAGGAACTTGATGTCAATGTGTTTTGACTTCGTCGAGCTCCTATTGTTGTTGGAATACAATACAGCTGATTTATTGTCACAATACAACTTAAGTGGTCTTTCAATTCCATCCACAATGCGCGTGAGTTGACAAAGTTCCTCGCCCATATACCATGGTTGGATGCCTCATAACATGCAACAAATTCTCGCCGCCATGGTGGATGAAGCTATGAGTGTTTGTTTTGCACTCCTCCCATGATATAGCTCCACCACCTACCGTATATATGTAGCCCGAAGTAGATCTCCTACTATCTTGGCATCCCGCAAAGTCGAGTCGTAGTATCCAATGATCTCAAAGTGATCCGACCTCCTATATGTGAGCATGTACTCTTCGTTCTCTTCAAATATCTCATAACCTTTTTGGTCGCTTTCACGATCAATTCCCGGATTGCTTAAGTATCTCGCCTAACACTCCAACAATGTACGCTATATCCGACGCGTACAAACTTGAGCATACATAAGACTCCCAATGTAGAAGCATAACGAATCTTTTGCATTTCTTGAATTTCAAGGCTTCCTTTAGGGCATTGTTTAAGACAAAATTTGTCTCCTTTAACGATAGGGGTATCACCTGGTCTACAATCTTGCATGCCAAACCGTTTGAGTACTTTATCGATATAGCTCTTTTGTGATAATCCAAGAATACCCCGAGAACGGACTCGATGTATTTGAATTCCTAAAACAAAAGAGGCGTCACCAAGATCTTTCATCTCAAAATGCTTCGATAGAAATCTCTTGGTTTCGTGCAATAAGCCTATATCATTAGTGGCAAGCAATATGTCATCGACATATAGAACCAGAAATATACACTTACTCTCACTAAACTTATGATACACACAATCATCAACAGCATTCATCTCAAAACCAAATAAGAGAACCACTTGATGAAATTTGTGGTACCATTGACGGGAAGCTTGCTTGAGTCCATAGATGGATTTTTTTTAATTTGCAAACCATTTTCTTTGGGTCACCAACCACAAAAGTTTTCTGGTTGCTCCATATAAATTGTCTCATTAATGTCTCCATTGAGAAATACTGTTTTAACATCCATCTGATGTAACTCAAGATCAAAGTGAGCAACAAGTGCCATTATTATCCTAAAAGAGTCTTTCGATGAAACTGGAGAGAAAGTCTCTTTATAATCAATGCCTTCTTTCTGAGTATAGCCTTTTGCTACAAGACGTGCCTTAAACCTCACCACATTACCATTTTCATCCCTCTTGGTTTTAAATATCCATTTACAACCAATTGGTTTTACACCTTCTGGTAATGGGACAACTTCCCAAACTTTATTGTCTTGCATAGACTTATTCTCTTCATTCATGGCATCATTCCACTTATGAGAGTTAGAACTTTTCATGGCCTGATGAAAGTTGATTGGATCATCTTCCATCATTCCAATGCCATCCTCATGTTCTTGAAGATACACTATGTATTCATCTGGATTAATAGCATTTCTTCTTTCTCTAGTGGATCGTCGCAAAGGCACTTGTTCTTGAGGTTGTTGAGTTTGTACCTCTGGGGTTTGATTGACTATGTTTGGTTGCTCTTGATCTAAAACTTGATATTAGGAATGGAATCCTGAATATTGTCAAAAGCAACTATTGGAATAGGAATCAACTCATCCTCAAGAGGAGTGGTTGATTCTAAATCCTCCTCAAAAACAAAGTCTTTAACCGTATTTCTCCCCCAAACTCAATATCCTCAAAGAACTTTGCAGTTCCCGTTTCAAATATATTCTTTACTTTGGGATCATAAAACTTGAAACCCCCGGATCGTTCGTAATATCCAATAAAGTAAATGCTCGCTTAGGTTCCGGCTTCTTTTCATTTGGCCTATAAGGCCTAGCCTCACTGGACATCCCCAAACATGAAAGTGCTTAATACTAGGCTTTCGCCCCCGTCCAAAGCTCATAAGGTGTTTTTGGTACCGCTTTAGTTGGTACCCTATTCAAAATGTAGGCCGCCGTCTTGCCTCTCCCGTAGTGATTCCGGTAAGGTTGAATGACCGATCATACTCCTTACCATATCTTTAAGAGTACGGTTTCGTCTTTCAAAGAACACCATTCATGCTAGGAGATCTTGGCATAGTGTCGTGGGACAATTCCACACTCCTCAGATATTCAGCAAAAGGTCCCGGACGTTGTTCACCCGATCCGTCATATCCGCCATAGTACTCACCACCACGGTCAGACCTGACTTGCTTTATTCTTTTGCTAAGTTGATTCTCAACTTCAGCCTTAAAAGATTTGAACACGTCCAACACTTGAGACTTTTCATGAAGTAGAAATAGGTACGCATATCTTGAGTAATCATCTATGAATGATACAAAATATCGTTGACCATTCCGAAGGTAGGAAATGGCCCACAAATATCCGTATGTATCAACTCTAAGACATCTATAGCTCTTTTCGCACCCAATTTCTTTGTTTTGGTCTGTTTGCCTTTGATGCATTCAATACAAACATCAAAGTCTGAAAAATCAATTGAATCTAAAATTCCATCAGACACAAGTCGCTCAACTCTATTTCTAGAGATGTGACCTAACCGTTTGTGCCATAAGGAACTTGATTTTTCATTATCCATTTTACGCTTAGTACCACGTGATTCCACATTCAAGGTTTCATTATAAGAAGCAACAGTGTCAAGCAAATATAAGTTGTCATAAACCATAAGTGAACCGGTTCAACAAAGATTTGAATTAATAGATAAACTAAAGCAATTGTTTCCAAATGAACAACAATAACCCAATTTGTCCAAACAAGAAACAGAAACCAAATTCCGTCTAAAAGACGGTACAACAAAAGTATCTCTTAAGTCCAAATAGTAACCAAGATACTTAACAACAACCTAAAATGCCCTATTGCTTCCACATTTACCGACTTGCCATCTCCCACATAAATGCTTCTTTCAACATCATTTGGCTTTCGTAACTCAGCAACCCCGCATAGAAATACCGATGTTAGTAGTAGCACCAGTAATCTAACCACCAAGTGTTTCTTGGTAATCGAAGCTAAATTTACCTCGTAACGTACCAAAGTAAGAAATGTACCTTTCTTTGCTCGCCATGCAATATACTTAGCACATTCCTTCTTCATATGTCCTTTCATGTTACAAAAGAAACAAGCATCATCATTATTGGCTTGAGTTTGTTTCTTATGTGCAGGACCTTTATCCTTAGCAGCCTCATTCTTTCTTTTCTTGCCCTTATCCTTAGAGGTGCTTGCCAAATGAGCACTTTCGCCTTCTCTTTGCTTCAATCTTTCTTCCTCTTGAACACAAAATGAAATGAGCTCATTAAGAGTCCATTTCTCCCTTGGCGTTATCCGACCTTAAATTGACTGAATTGTGGAGGAAGAGAGATAAGCACTAAATGCACAAGCAAGTCATCTGAAAGCTCAAGCTTTAGTGCCTTCAACTTTGAAGCAAGGTGAGACATTTCCATAATGTACTCCCTTATATTTTTCTTGCCCTTAAAATTCATGGAGATAAGTTTCTTTAAAAGAGTACTTGTTTCCGCCTTATCGCTTTTTGCAAAGCGCTTCTCAATTTCAGCAAGGAAAGTTGTGGCATCGGTGACCTCCTCGGACACCGCACCCCTAAAAGCCTCAGGTATGCCGCGCTTAATGATCATAAGACTCATGCGGTTTGAACGGTCCCACTTCTCATAAATCCTCCTTTGCTCGGAGGTACTGGTATCCGTAAGAGAAGCAGGACGTTCCATCCTTAATGCAAGGTTAAGATCCATGCAGCCAAGAACAATAAAAATGTTCTCCTTCCAGTCCTTAAAGTTATTACCATTAAGGACCGGTACCGAATTAAGATTAGCAGATACACTAGCAACAGCTGAAAAGAACAATACAATTACATAAATAACATGCTCATATAAGAATCCAAATAAAACAATAAATTCAAATAATGGTTAATCCCATCTCAAGATACCAAACACAACATTAATATTAAGTCTTTAGACAGTAATATTAATTGTAAGCGGTACTCTTGTTGTAGTGATTAAACATTGACAATAAATTATGTCAAACAATATGCAATCTTTGGACTAACATATTATTCACACAAAATACCTTATAATTGTCACACATTTATCACCACAAACATGCATGAAATTCATCCAAATATTAACTTACCTTTGGGTTAGTTAATAAATTTATGAATTACATACACACAATTATCTTAATATTTTCATTAAATTAATCTACACAAAAGAGATCACTTTGGTGATATTTTGTTTCAATTAATTTAATTAAATATTAGATATCCTTAATAAATTTTAAAACCAAAATTTGAATTTAGTTGTCTCTGTATTATTATTATTAAAATAATAACCATAATAACAATAAAATGCACCGTGCATTTTTTATATACGATACACAATATAAGCAAAATTTAGAATGAATATGTATAATACATTTATACTTTATACTGTAGTGAATAAATGCCTATATTGATATTCCTCATCAATCCGGCGGAGATAAGTGCTCATATAAGTGTCAGGAAAAAGCAGCAACCAACAATTGAAATCAGAAGAAATTACCAACAATCGTATATTATCTAAATTATATGAATTCAAATCAAAAGAAACAATCGTATGTATATATATACATTAACAAAAGATCACTTTTATATATATATAAATACATGTGCGCTTCAATCGCAGAATCTGATTTCACTTCAATGGCATATATATATAAACTCAATGCATATACAGTAGAACCTCTATTTAAGAATACTCTATTCAAGAATAACCTC
Organism: Cannabis sativa; assembly: GCF_029168945.1. Lineage (NCBI taxonomy): Eukaryota > Viridiplantae > Streptophyta > Magnoliopsida > Rosales > Cannabaceae > Cannabis > Cannabis sativa. The sequence goes on from NC_083601.1 coordinate 48,976,248, forward strand.
TAATTTGTTATAAAAAAATCAAGTCCCGATTTGGGCCAGTTATAAATAAGAATAACCTCTAAATTGTAATTAGTTATACATTTTTTAAGTCCCGTATTAACAAAGTATACCTCTATATAAGAATAATTACATCTTAATAAAATATATACATGTATTTTGTAAATTTATTTATGTAAAATTAATAATTTTATTTTAAATTATAATACATGTATGAAATTATATTTACTCTAAAATATTTCTATTATATAGTATTAATGATTATTTATTGTTATTATTGTTACATTGATATTTTTTTGTTTTCTAATTTTTTTTTTTCGAGTGTAACTCTATTTAGTTATAACCTCCTAATTAGAATATAATTTACTTGATCCCAAGTGTATTCTTGAATAGAGGTTCTACTGTATATAAACGATTATTAAGCATGAACTCATCAAATACAAAATAATTTAATGGAAGACCAATAATATCATAAATTCTCAAGAATTAATTTAGGGATGCTCTTGATACCACATGTTAGAATACTGTAAACTCTGAATATAGCCCTAATTAATTCATGAGAATCAAACAATAGAATATAGATTAGCGGAAGCGTACCGGAGTCCATAGAATCGATTTTGTAATAACCTTAAATTGGTATGATCTTCCAATTTTTGCATCAAAACCTTCTCTCTGGAACTTTTTGTTTTCTTGATGATGGGGATTCAAGAATACGATATGAAGCGATGCAAAAATGGGGACCAATACCCGTTATATTACCAACAGACAAACCTGTTGGTAATATTTATTGACTATTTCTATTTGGCCCCTCATCAATATAGAAATTGTCCTTATGGTATCCACATATTAAAATCATAACAATCATGCCCTTAAGTCATAAACTTTATTCCAAAATAGACCACATAAATTTGACTTATTTATTTGATGACCCAACACACATTTTATACATACAATTGTGACCCCAATAAATTCTAACACAAATTCCATGGATCAATGAGCATTGAAAACTTAAAAGCCATCGTTTATTTAAGGTTATGTTTGGTAGGTTTGGTATTAAGTGTATATGTGGAAAGATGGAGAGTGAAATAAATATGAAAATTATTATTTTATTATTTTTAATATAATTATATCTTATTTTTTTAAGAGTACAAAATATATTTTATATCTTTTTCTTCAATTCTCTCGTGTTAGGAGGGATTAAAAATTGTGTTTGGAGGGAGACCCTCTCGTTTCCTTCTCTCCTTTCCTATTTCCCTTTTGCTAAACATAAGAATTCTTCAATTCCTCTATCCCTCTCCCTCCCTCCTTCTCTCCCCTCTACCAAACATGGTGTAAATTTCTCTTATAGAAGAGAAGAATGGAGGTGCTCTTAGCAAAATGGCTCAATATTGAGGTTTTCATTTTGCATTTTTTTATTTTTTTGTAAAATCCAATTTAGCAAAATGGCTTCATTTTGAGATTTTCATTTTGCTTAATCTTGTACCAAAATCGGAAGTATGTAGATAGATGCATTACCATTTTTTCAACTTGGTGTACCAAAAGTCTAAAAACTGAATCATTTGGGTAAGCAACAAGCATGATAGAAATAGGTAAGGATAGATCTTAATAAGACTAGATGTTAAATTGGATTAATAACGATATAATACCGCAAATTATATTGAGCACATTTTTTTAATATTTGTTTGGTAAGGTAGGGATGATTATGAAACCAAGATTAGATAGTAAGAGGTGCTAACATCGAAAAATGCATACAACAAGCCTTCACGGTGGGGATTTTAGTGATTAAAACTCTTTTTGTAGTAGTGTATGTTAATTTATGGACATTATCTACGTGTAATGTGTAATGAGTTGTGAGTCCATATATTATATTTTTTTTTGCTAACACCTATTGACATTTATTTTTTAACATTCAACCAAAGTAGTTAGACTGTAGATCTCAAGACTTGTAATTTAATAGTACCAATACTTGTAATTGTTCAAAATAAAAGTGGATGAAGAAATTGTATATCTACTAGTATCAATTCAAGAATACACTAATTTGTTTATTCCACTAATATTAATAGAAAATGTACAAACAAGATACGTATTTTTTCAAAACTTATTAATTTGTTTGTTTATTTAATTAAGAAAAAATCCAGTATAATAATTATATTTATTGTGATCGAAAACTGAACATATTAAGAATATTCATACTTACCACATATTAAATTGTAATCAATACACTCAGTGATTGATTTTGTATGAACATAGATAATTTTGGAATTGCTAATGATCCAAGTTGTCAGATTGCATAATTTTGGAATTGCTAATGATCCAAGTTGTTTGATTTGTGGGACTAACAAGGAAGATGGAAACCATCTCTTTTTCTATTGTCATTTTAGTAATGCTTGTCTTTTTCAAATTAAGGCTTCATTAGGTTGGAAAACAAAGGTTAATAATTTGCTCATTGTGGTGCCTTGGATAGCCAAAGGGCATGGTCTCTCTTAACTGTGGAGAAGGGTGTTGCTGACTGCTAATATTTGCAGGTTCTTGTCTTCTTCGAGCAACCATAAAATCGTTCGAGGTTCCACCAATTAGGTTGACTCTGGACAGAGATGACAACATTGGAGGCTTATGACAGCAACGATGATAGAAGATAATCCTTGGCACTTGGCAGTGTAATTGAGGGAAAACGTTATTTGTTAGCTGAAAGATTTTTTGGTTTTTTGATTTTAGCTTTAGTTAAAGTTTTTACTGAAATACATTTTAATTATTGTTGACAGTTGTTATAAATTAATCGTGAGGAAGATGCTAATCCCCTTATCCTTTGAGCGTGTGTCTGATTGTGTGAAATGGAAACAACTGGAATTATAATACACTATCCTTAAGTTTAGACGCTAATCCCCTTATCCTTCTTTCCCTCTTGCCATTCAAAATCTTGATTTTTAACTTTACAATAGATGTTTTGGCAGGAAGAGAGAGTTGAAATTGTTATCCTAAATGATATTTGTCTTTATTAAGCATAATATAGAACTGAATGATATCTTTGAATGATATCAGATCATGAAATATCATTCAACTTTATACTCTTTGATTGTGCAAAACTACAGCACTTGCAACTACTAAAAAGTTTATTCTTATTAACATATTGAAAAATGTAGAACATGATGAAAATTGTCTATAAATCACAAATATTGCACTATATATAAAAAATCATTACTGCCTTTTTTTTTTTTCAATTAGTTTTTTGTATTTTTGATCGATCGGTCTGCAAAAATATTCATTTTTCACATTACATGTTCTAAATCAACAAAAAACTACATCATCTCTTTGTCCTTTTCCTTTTCAGCTGCATTTCCCTTTTTCTCCAAAGTTATGCCAGGTACAGGAGCCCGACATATGTATTCAGAATCACTCTCATATTTTAAATCTTGCCGTGACTTTGCGTGAGAAGTGCAGGATCAGGTGCAAAATCTACGAGCGAACCAATCCTTCATGCCGATGGTGCATTCAAGACATTATGGTGCATAAATAAGCAAACCTGTCCTTGAAGTTGGAAGAAGATGCTACAAATTTAGTTAAAGAAAAAATACAACAAAGTACATTGTGGAAAGCTGCAACTAAGAAGGAAGAATTAAAGAAACAATATCCTTTCTTACCTGCTTCATAAGAATACAAACGACTAAGGCCAAGGGAGGCAAACCATGAGCTGAAGCAGCACGTAGCACACCACCTGAAATATGTGTTCCAAAAAGCCTAGCTCTAGTTCCTGTTGCTACACTACTTCCACATTGGGATGAAAGAGATGAATCCACGATTGGTTACACATTTAAATGATTCTCACTGGTTTTGCATTGACTTAAATCACACATCAGAAAACATTACAGGCCACTAAAACACTAAAGTAGCCATTCGATACTCCTAGACATTGTCTATTTCTCGAAGAAAAAAGTATACCATTACACTTAATGAACATGCTAAGGATATAGTGCCATGGAGGATAAACCTCTCTACTACTAAAGAATGGTGTGTCAATATGACTAAAATTTTTAGCTAGCAATGACAACTCAGTAACCCCATAAGTTGAGAAAAAATCGAAAATCAAATAAATTAAGACAATGACAAGAATTAATATCTTCCTGTACCACTTTAAAGATAAAACTTGATCTAACATTATGTGTCATTTAACAAGTACACTCTCAACAAGAAAATTATTATTAAAATCTCTGACTACTTTAACCCCATAATATAATTTATTATAACTTTATGTCTTATTATTCCCAAACAAAAGGGTACAATGAAATTCAAACAAGCAAAGCTACTTAAGAATCTATGAAGACTTTATTGCACAAATTTAAACTTGACTTGCTATTTTAAGAGTTAGATGGTCAGAGCTTTTAAAATCAAACATAGTGTACCAAGAGAAAAGCCACAAATTTCATAATTTTTTTAATCTAATTTGAAGCCTAAAAATATTTAATATCACCTTAAATTCATAATATTCAAAATCTCAATGATATGAATCTCTACATAGCTGAAACAGAACTAATAATATACTAATTAAAGTTCATTCAATTCTCAATTTTCTTAGAAGCTACATGAAAATAAAAACACCCAAAATATCAACTGAAAATGTTAATCCTATTCTTTCAATCTCTTTATTGCAAGTGTGTGTACCTGTTTCTACATATAACCACAACTATTCCTAATATCACACAAATATATTCGAATTGGGCAAAGATTGTTAATGTATATTACCTAAAATTATAGCCTAAATTCAGTCATTCTATCAAATTCAGCCATGGAAATACCTGCAATTGACGATCAACTCGAGTTTTTGGATCAGTCATGTTATGGCCATGAGTATTAAAACTCAAAGATGAAAAGAACGGCAAAAAAAATGCGCCAGCCATTTCAGAAGCGAACCCATCATCCAGTACTCAACGCTATGTTGCCTCTTCAAACAGGAGTTCATAGGCCATGGCGGACATGAGGCATTGTATGAGTTGGGAGTCGTTGAGGCTGGTGATGTTGAGGTCGAGTGAGGCCAAAAGGTTATTGGGTGTGGTGAGAAGCGTGAAGCAAGTGACAGGCTCATCAGGGAGCTCGTTTATGAGAAAATGGGGTAAGGTTAGCATTCTTTTGATTATGCTGTGGAACCCCTTTTGCTCTAGCAATAGCCACAGACCCCTTTTGCTCTAGCAATAACAATATCAATCATAGCTTTTGTGGATTTAAGAGTCATATCTCTTGCAAAGGAGAAAAAGCTTTCACCTTTTTCCATCTGAAAGATAAGCATCAGATAGAACAATGCCCATAAGATTTACATACTGTACAAGAATTTTTAACGCTGCAAGGAAAGAGAGAAATTTCATCCATAGAAATTTGTGAAAAAATACATGAACAGGAGGGAATGATAGGGGAACCATTTGTGTAGCCAGTAAATCTCATATTCCAAACATCAGACAGCATTTATACAAATAATATATCAATGCTCCTATAATGGTTGGTTTAGAAACTAACCTGAAGTAACTTGAAGGTTTCAAAGTCGAGATCAGCATGGTACCAATTTTCAGCCTCGTAATCTAAACAATGTAATTGGAAATCAAGTGTCAGAATTCGAGCCATTTGTCGCTGAATGCATCCTAGAATGTTAAAACTGAATTTCTTCTATTCTCTAAACTCTCCCTGCTGGCTACCATCTCATCTCATAAAGGACACAATCATAGCATAGGACTCAAGTTCCTCCTGAAGGGTCTTAAAGTACCTGACACAACACAGTATTTGGAATAACTTAACAAAACAAAAAAAGGCAAACCTAATTGATCCCCTAGTGATAAATTTCAACAATCATCTTAATCACTTTAAAGACAGAGACCTTCATTAACCTCTTAATCTTCTTGTGCCTCATATTCATATTCATATATTAGTCTAACATCGTTAGCATTCTAGTATGTATGTAGTATCCACAAGCCAATCGAATAAGTTGTTTTTTTTCCTTTTTATATCAAGTATTTCGCTACCAAAGCTTGAAATAAAGCTTATTTAAAATTGGCTTTGAGGAGTTTTCAGTACAATATGTTTGTTTGAATTGAAACCCATACATAAGTCTCTACTCCTTAGTTTGATAATCACAAAGTTATATAGGAAAAACAAAAAGAAGATACAAAGACATACTCTTTGTCCGCGATGTGAATGGTGGAAACCAAATCAACCTACAAAATCCTTCTTAGAATCCTAACGCCAATTCGCTGGTCTGTAAAAGATGGCTCTTTCTTCATTAACCTCTTAATCTTCTTGGGGCTTTATTCAGTCCGGTAGGTTAACGACTAGGTTCCCTTCCCAAACCTGATTCAGGTAGGTCGATTTGCTTTCTGGGTCTCTGATTTCGACTCGAAATTCGGACATTTTGCTGAACCACAAAATGTTTTCGGTGCACATCAGTTCTCATTTTTCGCCGGAATCCGAAGCTTTACAAACCAGAGCAGAGGAAGAGCTAAGTGCAGAGGAAGAATAAGATTAAAAAACCAGAGGTGGAATTTGATTGTTTTTTTTTAAATAAGATAAAAAGATAAAATAGAAATATTTATGAAAATAAAGAATTATATAAGTGAAAATGTTTTAGACAAAACGTAAAAATGGAAAAAATTAAAAAAAAAAAAAAAAAAAAAAAGGAGTACAACGGTTTATGCAACGTGTATAATTAACCTAATAATTATAATAAGAATAGAATTAGGATTATATAATATCTTAACTAACTTAAAGTATTGTAATATGTATAGAATTAGGATTTGTGTACGTATATATAAATAGATGAGACCAAAACATACTTTTGCAAGTTGAGTTGTATTACCTACAATATTAATTTACAATTAATATTAAATCATACTCAAAACTAAACCTACTCACAATGGATGATATTGTCACAACTGAGATCTTTTTTGATGGAAATTTCAATGATGATTCTACTAATTGGATACCTAATCACATCTTTACTCACCCAAATTTCAGTTGGAAGGATGTTGATTTGGGTCTCTTAGATGAGTTCCAATTCGTGGAAAATCAACAACAACAAGATCATTCCGATGACGCTAATGAAATAATTATTCAAGATGATGGCATAGGCTTAGATGATATCCCTAAGGAATTCTTCGAACCTAATCAAGAAGTTGAACTTGATCACGAGACAAAGAAGAATAGTAGTTCTTCGAGTGATCTTCAAAGAAGCATCACAAAAGAATTATTAGAAATCAAATCGTCTCCTATCGAAAATGAACAACAACAAGATCAATCCAATGAAGTTAGTCAGATAATTATTCAAGATGATGGCATAGGCCTTGATGATCTCTCGCAGGAATTCTTCAAACCTAATCAAGAAGTTGAACCTCCTCATGAGACAAAGACAAATAGTAGTTCTTTGACTGATCTTCAAAGAAGCATTATAAAAGAATTATTAGAAATCATATCGTCTCCTATTGAAAATAAACAACAACAAGATCAATCTAATGAAGCTGATAAAATAACTATTCAAGATGATGGCATAGGCCTCGATGATCTCCCTGAGGAATTCTTCAAACCTAATCAAGAAGTTAAACCTAATCATGAGATAAAGGCGAGTAGTAGTTCTTGGAGTGATACCTCGACTACTAACACCAACAACTACCAAGGTTTCTACACATCTCATCTAGTGCCTCAAATGAACAAGCCTTATTATTTGAACATGAGTAGTGAGAGTGGTAATTGGGACCAAAGTAATGATTACAACCAACAACCCTACCAATTTTGCTATACACCTCAATTAGTACCTAAACTTGCTTATCCTACTGATTATTATTTGGATTATAGTAGTGAGAGTGGTTGGGACCAAAGTAACAACAAGCAAGATGCACAAATGGTAACGACAACACATACATTTCCTATTCTCACTCACACTCCTGCGCCAGCTATAGAATATCAACAACAAGAAACTCTTTCAACTCGCAAACGAAAATCAACCTCTTCAAACCATGGTCGTTGGACTGTAAAAGAACACATGTAAGTAGTTATACACCTAAAATATTATATTATTGTTATTTACTTCTTAAACATGTATTATCAAAAACTAATAATGCTTAGTGTTTTATATTTGTAGGACTTTTTTACAAGGGATGAGTAAGTTTGGTTCTGGTAATTGGATAGAAATATCTACTTTACTTGGTGGTACAAGAACTCCAGTCCAAGTGGCTAGCCATGCTCAAAAATATTTTAATAAAATGGAGAAAGAAAAACAAATTGCAGAGACAACCTCTGAGAATAATAAGAAGAAATTAAATAAGAGTATAAATGATATAAGATTAAGAGAAGATGGAACATTTTGTTTTCCAAACTCATTTCAAAACTGATTGTTTGATGAGGTACTGACTCTAACCTAAATTGTCCAAATATTTTTTTAGTCACATGTTACCTAAATTTGATGAGGTGTCTATAAAACTATTTTTTTTTTTTAAAAAAATAATTTTATTATTTTTCTTTTTCTTTTGTTTTTCTTTGAGGGGTAGGGAGTCTCATTGCAAGGTTCTTTGGGTTGATGTTGGCCAAAAACAGACGATCTGAATGGAGCTTCGGCACCGCGCGTGGAAGAGAACTAGATGGAGAGAGAGTGGGGGAAAAAGAGAAACATAGTTTTCTTTTAAATTTCTTAGTATTTTTTTTGTTGTTGAAATTTTAGTGTAGAAAGAGAAACATAGTTTTCTTTTAAATTTCTTAGTATTTTTTTTGTTGTTGAAATTTTAGTGTATAAATCTATTGTGTATTATTTATAGTATAAATGTGATTTTTTTTTTTTTTTTGTGAATATTTCAGATTTGGGTTTGTTGTTTATTTTGGTTTGATTTTTGTTCAAGTATTTTTAGGTGTGGTTTGGATGTGAAAAATTTATTGTGGTGGTGATGGTGGGTAGTGAGGGTGGGTGGTGGGGAATGAAGAATCATAAAATCTAGAAAAAAAAAAAAGATAAGAAGAAGAACAACAATAAAGTGTAATAAAAGAAAAAAAAATTATTTATATTTTTCAGTTTATGAGTGTTGTTTTACTTGCTTGAGTCTCCAGTTTTATGGGCTGGTTGGATTAGTATCTTTCATACAATAAAAATGTCTGCATCTTATTAGCTAGTCACCAAAAAAAGATGCAGAAAGAGTCAAGATGAGCAAAGTTCCTTGTGCAAGTTGTGTTGGGAGTCTCATGTACTTCATGGTGTGTTCTAGACCAAACGTAGCTCATGCTATGATTGTGGTCAACATGTACATTTCAGACCCTGACCCTGAATATTGGGAAACACTAAAATAGACAATGAGGTACCTGCAAGGTACTTTGAACACTAGAGTTGTGTTCAGTAAAGAGAACTAGTTCAAAGAAGAAATCACTGGCTATGTGAACTCATATTTTGCAGCAAAGCTAGACACTAGAAGGAGCTTAACATGTTTTTTCAAGAGGAATACAAGGGAAACCAAAACACAAATTGCTACAAAAGGTAACCATTCTAATTCTAGAAACCCCACAAGAGGGCCAAGCTCTAATGGAGCTGCAGGAAAATAATTCTATTACTGCAAGAAGGAAGGCCACTTTAGAGATAGTTATTTGGGTTTAAAGGCTAAACTGAAGATCAAAAATCATCACAAGTCCAAAAGGCATGGAGTTGTTAATGTTGATGACGACTTTGAGTCACTGATACACTTGTAGTGTCATATGATACACTTGTGATGTCTAGATCTAATAAGTATATGAATATTTCAGATCAAAAATGTTTCGTCGGATCGGAGCTCCGAGACCTGATCAACCTAATAAATAGATATTTTTGACATGCCTAGTCTCTAGTATATATATATCATTAGAGCATTGTTATTGGGCCTCAGTGGTGCCCAACACATTTTATAAATGGCATCTTACGATTGGTTAACAATATTTTTTAAAAGTTATTTTTTTAAAGCTATATAGGACCCGATATCTAATTACATCAATAGTAGTACAATACCAATGAGAGTGGCAAACACTAATACACCTTGAAAAAATAGTTTATATTTTAAGTATATTATTGAAAAAATCTCATTTTTTTTTTTCTTTTCGATTTCAGAGAGAGGAAGAGAGAGTGGGGTCCGAGGGTCGGACCATGGGGTCCGATGGTCGGACCATGGGGTCCGATGCAGAGAGAGTTTGAGGGAAGGAGAGAGAATGGGTTTGAATTATGAGGGGGGTATTTTTGGGGTTTTGAAAAAAATGTCATAGTTTTTTTAGTTTAAAAGGTTTTGGTTTAAGAATAATTTTTTTTTAATTTTTTAATTATATAAAATCAAATTTCCCTTTTGTGGGGGCTTTTCTACTATTTTGGCCAATAATTATTATATTAAAAAATTTATATTTAATTTTTTAAAAGGCAATATTTTTGTTCGTGGTGGCTATAGCCCGCCCCCACATCAATCTTAATGGCTGAATAAATCTGTTCAAAAAGTTCAAGGCTGTAAGCGTTTCTTCCAAAAAATCCCACTCTAAAGTATCATAAGCCTTCCTTAGATCAAGTTTGATCATACAATTTGGTCTTGTGTTCTTCCTCCCGTATTGCTTTACCAAGTCTTGGCAAACCATGATGTTATAGGCTATATATCTACCTTGAATGAAACCACTTTAGTTTTGTGCTATCAGTTCAGGTAGTACTTGTCTCAGTCTAGTACATAGCATCTTAGTTGTCACTTTTTAAATAACATTGCAACATGCTACTGGCCCGAAGTCATTCACCGATTAGCGACATTTCACTTTTGGAACAATAGTAACAGTTGTGGAGTTTAACTCTTTGAGCAATTTCCCTGTGTCTAGAAAAAGGAGAACTGCTTCACATATGTCTTCCTTAACCATATCTCAATTATCCTAAAAGAAAAAGCTACTAAATCCATCTGGCCCTAGAGCCTTGCATCCCGGAATATCAAAGACAACTTCATTAACTTCCTTAATATTTATTCAACATAAACTAATTCATTTTATACTTATTAATATTATTTTTTGGAATATAAAAATACCAAGAAAGCCATCCATATTTTTATTGGGAGTTTCTCTGTTTTTTGACTTCATTATGATACATAATAATGAATAAGATTTTCATATAGAACCGAAATTCATGAAGCCAAAACCAGGAACATAGTAATCATCAATTAGAGCAAGTTTTTGAAATAAAAGATGTGAAAATTGAACAAGCTTCTTCTTGTTGATATCATTAAGAACAACACTATTGGGATCAAGCATTTGGTTATTGTCCATATCAAATCTGGTGCTAATAGTGGTCTAAAAATCCTCTGTGTGACTACTTGGTTTTCTTGATGTGATAATCTTTTGGTTTCAGTTTCGTATGGCATGCTAGAGAGACACTACTGCTCTGTTACAAATACATAAGATGGTTCTGTTTGATTAATAAAACTAATGAAGGTATCTTATCTATAAACAAGACAATGATCAATGAAACCAAATCAACAACAAACACTGTAATGCAGCAAATATAAAACCAGTAACAAGATCTTTAAACAAGCATTAAGAACACACAAATTTAACAAGGTTTGAACAAGGTAATATCCACCGGCCAGAAAACAGCCACAACAATGGCTTTAGAGAATCTTTATTAGCTTATATTTAATGAGAGATTACAACAGTTCCAATTACACAATCTTGAGAAGCTTTGCTTCTGCAATTGAACTCACACCATTACATAACACTCAAGGGCAACTCATCTCTCTCTAAACAGCTCATAATTCTCTCTTTCTCACAATCTGTATTCCCTCGAAAAATTAACCCACAAACTTTAATCTAGTTGAGCCTTAAATAGCAATGTTGATTGAAGCTGGTGAGAAAGGCTCGATCACCAACTGTCATAACTGAAAGTTGGTTAATTCTGTTATGAGCAGTAGGGGTAGTTTAGGGACTTTGTTATTTGGCCAACACTTCAACACCTTCTTTAGTTTTATTTTGCTGCATAATACATTTCTTTAATTTACTTGACAATTAAAAATTAACCAAAGTCCCATCTAATGGAAGATGTTGGAGATACAACACTCTTGACTGGCTATGAAAAAATATCACTAACTAACAACACAAACCAACTCACTCAATCTCAAGCAAGTAGAATTGTTTTAACATAAACTACTTTCATAATAACACAAATTTCTAAGACAAAAATACCCAAATCCCGTAAGTAATTGGAAGCTTCAAAAGGAGTTCATACACCTGTAATTGGGCGGAACATTTAAGCTCTGCAAATGTAACATAGGTTGATAAAGATAAAGGAGAAACTAATTTGTAATCTCAAACAATTGTGATTCATCCATTTGGGAAATATGGAACATAGATTGATAAAGATAAAGGAGAAACTAATTTGTTTGGTATATTAGACCAACAAAATCAGCAAGTAGTAGTATAGTACCATGAATGTATGAAAACTAAGAGAAGAATTTACTATCACCAATAATACAAAAAATGAGGATTATCAAACAGAATCATCTTATATATAAACAAAATTAACCTGACATTAAAAATTACCCAAATCCCATAAGTAATTGGAAGCTTCAAAAGGAGTTCATACACCTGTAATTGGGCGAAACATTTAAGCTCTGCAAATCATTCTCATTTCCACAACAAACACACAAAAACAAAATAAGCTTCTTTATTTGAAATTAGGGTTTTTTTTATTTGAATACGTACCTCATCCCTGAACTCCAAAAACTATAGAAGAGTAATAAAGCTATTGCAGATCCAAAAACTCGATTTCAGGAAAGAAATACCATAGAACCCACCTCAGTCGCTCAAACCCAGTCGATCGATTTGTTGATCGAGCTTCTGGGCACATTCAAGATTGTTACTTTCTGGATTGGAATTTCATGGGTCAGTGAGAATCGTTTATAGGATTGGATTTGGAGTGGTATGGTGATTGGGGAGATTTGAATTTCTGCCTTCGATATTGAGACTCAGATTCTCATTGGGACCGTTTGAAAATAGTGTGAAATAAATTATGATTGATTTCAAAAAACAAAAACAATAAAGGGCTCTTTTCACTTTTGTATTTTTAATGAACTTTTTTTTGCAAAAATACGTTTATATTGAGAACTAACCACAATTAGATTTTATTTTGCAAAAATATGTAGGGAAATTTACATGGTATACTAACTTTTGTCATTTTTTTACAAAAATACTACCAGGCGGAATTTTTAACTTTTTTACTGTGTTTTTTCATAAGTTTTATACTGCAGTATACTGTATTAAGTTTTCACTGGTGTTCTACTAGTGTTTTACTAGTGTTCTACTGTTGTTTTGAGTTGTTCTGCTTTGTGTTTTACTGGTGTTTTACAAAAACACAGTATTTTTGAAAAGATTTCCGTGTGACAGTATTTTTGTAAAAGTTAACTCAAATTCCAGTATTTTTGTAAATTTCCCAATATGTATTTAGCCCAACCCATGAGTATAGAAACCCTAACACTATCTCTCTTCCTTCCTCACTCGCTATCTCACTATCTCTCTGCCTCTCTGCCTCTCTCACTCTCTTCTTGCTTGAGGACAAAGGTTGGGAAACTATTCGTCGTGGCGGTGGTGGAGGGCGATGGGGATGAATGACGGGGGGAACAGTGACAGACGATGGGGACTGGTATTTTTTTCTTCAGCTATTTTTTTTTTGTCATGTTTACTTGTCCTAGGCTTGAACATAGTGTTGGATTAGGGATAATGGAAGGAGTCGATGCAAGGGCCTAGGGACGAATCGGATTGTCTTGAGGCAGTTGGGTTATTTTTTTTTCTTCTTGGGTGAACAACGAAGTATCTAGGTAGTGGGGGTTGCAATTGGGAGGTGGGGCTCGAGGATTTGTGTGGCTCATTCTCAGACGATGGTGAGCTCTTTGTGGCAGGGAAGATGAAGTTTTTTTACAATATTTTTCTAGTTTAGATTAATCAGTTCTTTGTTTGTCTTTTTTTTTTTGGATATTTGCTTGATTTTGGCATTGTTAACCCTAAATTTTGTTAGTTATTTCAACAGTATAATTTTTATAAAATTTGAAAATGAGAATGTTAGATTAATATGATCTAAAGTAGGTGGGAGTCCATGCCATTTGATTACTTCTGCTCTCAAAATTATTGTGCAGGAAATATGTTTGATAAAATGTCTCAAAGAAATATTTAGTTAGAAATAATGATACCGTAATTTGAGGATACTCTTCCCCTACTTTTAGTAGTTCCAACTGTAGTAGAATGGATTTATAAATGATTTTGCTGATTTTTTTTATTCATAGATTTCCATATATATTTTTGTTGATGCTTCTTTTAGTGATATTTATGAAAAGATCACTAATTAATCTCTTCTTTATTTGTGGTTAAACACTTGTTGATACATTTTATTGAATGTCGTGATGTGAAACCTGGTATTGATTAGGTGGGGATGCTTGCCTTGTTATATGTTAAACAAGATCAAAGGTCCAAGATATTTATCATAACATTGTTGATATATTTCCCGTTTTCTTATTTATTACCTAATATCTATCATGTTTGGAGTGTCTTCGGTTCCTATTATTTAAAAATATATTTCAAATTTGTGCTGTAGCTATACGGAAATTATTGGAGAAACCCATATTCCCATGTGATTAAGGTGATCAGCTGAGGCAAGGTAGGAGAGAGTAGAGCAAATTATAGAGAGTTGATGTGGCCAATTGCAGTGATTGTATTATTTCTTATGAGTTTTAGCTATACCCATGTAGAGAAGTTGAGGTACTTTTATTATGTAATGAATTTAAATTTTTAAGATTAGAAGCCAATCTTAGTGATTATCTTATGATGATTAGAATTTTTTCTTGAGCTATCAAATCTTGTACTATTTTATTGTGTGTAATTGTATATTTTATTTGGGAAGATTTTTGTTATCAGCTATGCCATAATATTGGCATAGAAATTAATTTTTGTTTATTTTGATTGTGGTTATTATGGCAAACCAATCATCTCAATTCATATATATTAAAGATGAAATAAAACTATACGTAACATCAGAAGATACAGAAAACAGATAGTAAGCTCAACTAGATTCACCTTGTTGTATCTGTATGGTAATTCTAATATTGCACTACTATAACTTTCAAGTTCGCGGAATGGTCATTCCTAATAATGTTGGAATGATATGTAATGAGCTGAAGATAGATCTTAAATCAACAATCCTAAAAATAGAGTACCAAGGAAAAGACAACTACCCTCCATTCCACATAGAAGATGACCTCCAGTTTTACTTCTACAAGGAGTTGAAGAAAAAAGATTCAGATTTCACAAAGTACCCGTTGTGCCTTACAATGGAGAATAACCATATTGAGTCGACTATTTTTCCAACAAGAAGTACATATATATATATATGAAAAATGATAACAACTATAGTATTATGTGAGTGTGAGTGTGTGTGAAATGGAAACACCTAGAATTTAATCTCATATATATATATATATATATATGAAAAATGGAACCAAATATCATAAAAAATGGAAACAACTAACACTGAAACAAATTATATTAAAAATAGAAACAACTAGCATTAAGAGTGTGCGAAAAATAGAAACAACTAGTATCATTTGAGTGAGTGTGAGAAATAGAAACAGCTAGAATTTATATAAAAAAAATGAAAACAAATATCATAAAAAATGGAAAATAGAAACAAGTATTATAAAAATGGAAACAACTCACACTGCAAATGAAAACAAGTAAAATTAAAAATAGAAACAACTAGTCTTATGTGAGTGTGAGTGATATGGAAACAACTATAATTTAAGCTCATATATATATATATATGAAAACATTGAAACAAATATCATCATATATGAAAAATAAAAACAAGTATCATAAAAATGGAAACAACTCACACTGAAAATGGAAACAAGTAATATTAAAAATAGAAACAACTAGTCTTAGTCTTATGTGAGTGTGAGTGATATGGAAACAACTAGAATTTAAGCTCATATATATATGAAAACATAGAAACAAATATCATCATATATGAAAAATAAAAACAAGTATCATAAAAATGGAAACAACTCACACTGAAAATGGAAACAAGTAAAATTAAAAATAGAAACAACTAGTCTTATGTGAGTGTGAGTGATATGGAAACAACTAGAATTTAAGCTCTTATATATATATATATATGAAAACATAAGAAACAAATATAATCATATATGAAAAATAGAAACAAGTATCATAAAAATGGAAACAACCCACATTGAAAATGGAAACAAATAAAATTAAAAATAGAAACTAGTATTATGTGAACTAGAATTTAACTCCATATATATATAAAAAAAAAATAGAAATAAATGTTATAAAAAATGGAAGCAACTCACATTGAATATTGAAAAATGGAAACAATTATCATAAAAATAAAACTACTACATTTTAACCTCATTTGAGTGTGCTTGTGAAAAATACAACTAGTACCATTTGAGTATGTGTGTGTGAGAGAAATAGAAACAACTAAAATTTAAGCTCATATACATGAGAAAAATGGAATCAAGTATCATAAAAATAGAAATAGAAACAACTCACATTGAAAATGGAAACAAGTCAAATTAAAAATAAAAACAACTAGTATAATTTAAGTGTGCGTGTGAAATGGAAACAATTAGAATTTAACCTCATATATACATGAAAAATTGAAACAAATAAAAATAGAAACAACTCACATTTAAAATGGATACAAATCAAATTAAAAAAAAAAAACAACAAGTATTATGTAAGTGTGTGTGAAATGAAAATAACTAAAATTTAACCTCATATATATATATAAAAAAAAATTGAAACAAAAATCATATAAAATGGAAACAACTCACATTGAATTTGAAAACAAATGACATAAAAAAAAAAGGAAACATTTAGATTTTAACATAAAAAATACGAACACCTCACACTGAAAACAGAAACAAGTCATATTGAAAATGAAAACAATAACATCAAAATAGAAACAAGTAGTATTTAACCACAATGGGTACAAATACCATTAAAAATAGAAACAACATAATCTTTAAATGGAAACAACTAGCATAAACAAGTCAAATTATAAATAGAAACAAAAAAATATCATTTGAGCGTGTGTCTGTTTGTGTGAAATGGAAACAACTGGAATTTAAGCTCATATATATATATGAAAATTGGAAACAGCTCACATATCAGATTTAAAAATGGAAACAAGTAGTATTTTGTGAGTGCTGGTTGAAATGAAAACAACTAGAATTTACACTCATACATGTATATATATATATGGGTATGCTCTTAATGGGTATTACCCATGTATGGGTATTTTATTCTTGACCATTAGATCAAATATCTAATGGTTGATATTTATCATCATTAATTAAATATTAAAAAATTAATATTTCCTATTTTGTTATTCTCTATATTCCTAAAATAGATAAAACTATTAATAGAAATAAAAAGTTTATAAATGGTATTGTTATTTAAAAAATAAAACACCCTAAAAAAATTAACAAACTATTTTTTTTAATAAAAATCATTTTAAAGATTAAAAAGAGAGAAAAAAAAAATGTATATTTATCTTTTTATAAAAAAATTTCATACTAAAATTCTAAATTGCATTACTGAAAATTATATTTGACCCCTAGACAAGATTATCATCTTCTAATCCTAAAAATATAAATAATGAACAACACCTCATTAGTTATTCTAGGAGAATGATTCATGGTAATATCAAAAAAATCATTGGATGGTAATAATATTTTTCTAACAATGATAGTCTAAGTAAGAATTAAGAAGTATTGTAGCGTTTTATTTTTAAAAATATGAATAATATTAAGACAATTGGATTCCACAATCAAGCTCCTATTCTTCTAATTAAAAAAAACACATTAATATACATGTAAATAATTTTTAGTTTACAATAATAAATTATTAATAAAATCATAATTTCATAAAATAATAAAGTAGTAATTTTAATTAATTTTTAAAAATAATTTATAATTTTTTTTTCAAATTATTAGTTATAATTATTATTTCTAATTTTATAAAAAATAAATATAATTTTTTTAAAAAAAAAAATTAGAAACTTGCCATAAAAAGGTTATTAGATTATTACCTTATTAATTTTTTTTAGTTCCCATCAATGGGTATTACCCATTAAGAAGTGTTCCATATATATATATATATATATATATATGAAAAATGGAAACAAATATAATAAAAAAATAGAAACAACACACATTAAAAATAGAAACAAGTCAAATTAGAAATAAAAAATGGAAACAACTGACACTAAAACAAATTATATTAAAAATGGAAACAACTAGTATTAAGAGTGTGTAAAAAATAGAAACAACTAATATCATTTGAGTGTGTGTGTGAACTAGAAACAACTAGAATTTATATACAAAAATGGAAACAAATATCATAAAAAATAGAAAATGGAAACAAGTATCATAAAATTAGAAACAACTCACATTATGTGAGCGCCTGTGTTAAATGGAAACAACTAGACTTTAACCTCATATATATAAAAATAAATGGAAACAAATAGTATAAAAAATGGAAACAACTCACATTGAATATTGAAAAGTGGAAACAACTATCATAAAAATATTGCTACATTTTAACCTCATATATATACAAATAAATGGAAACAAATATTATAAAAAATGGAAACAACTCACATTGAGTATTAAAAAGTGGAAACAACTATCATAAAAATAAAATTACTACATTTTAACCTCATATATATGTGGGAAATGGAAACAAATGCCATAAAAAATGAAAACAACTAGAAATTAACCTCATATATATATAAAAAATGGAAACAAGTATCATAAAAATATGTTGTTTACATTATAGTAACCTTGAAATTCCATTTACTTACATTGTATTTACATTGCTTCATGTTTTCATATATTTTTTTTTTTCATTCAGGTTAAATTTCTATAACTTTTGCAGAATGTCAAAGGAGAAATGAGTGTAGTTTAGAAAGACACTGATGAAATTAAAAAGGAAACAACTAGTGTAAAGAAAGGAATCAATGATATATCAGAGATAAGGAAACAGACATTTGATGTTAATATGGGAATGAAATTTAACTTTGAAATAGAAACTATAATTTGTTACAAAGTTGAAACAACTAGCATTTACCCTATTATATATATTTATATATATAACTAAATAGAAAATAGAAACAACTCACACTGAAAATTGAAACATGTCAAAAAGAAAATAGAATAGTATGTAAACACATATATATATATATTTATATGTGTGTGAAACATAATTGTATTGATTGCACCTCACTATCTTGTTTGACATTGTCTATGTGAAACTTTTTTCCCAATAATACACTATCCTTAAGGCTTCATTAGGTTGGAAAACAAAGGTTAATAATTTGCTCATTGTGGTGCCTTGGATAGCCAAAGGGCATGGTCTCTCTTAACTGTGGAGAAGGGTGTTGCTGACTGCTAATATTTGCAGGTTCTTGTCTTCTTCGAGCAACCATAAAATCGTTCGAGGTTCCACCAATTAGGTTGACTCTGGACAGAGATGACAACATTGGAGGCTTATGACAGCAACGATGATAGAAGATAATCCTTGGCACTTGGCAGTGTAATTGAGGGAAAACGTTATTTGTTAGCTGAAAGATTTTTTGGTTTTTTGATTTTAGCTTTAGTTAAAGTTTTTACTGAAATACATTTTAATTATTGTTGACAGTTGTTATAAATTAATCGTGAGGAAGATGCTAATCCCCTTATCCTTTGAGCGTGTGTCTGATTGTGTGAAATGGAAACAACTGGAATTATAATACACTATCCTTAAGTTTAGACGCTAATCCCCTTATCCTTCTTTCCCTCTTGCCATTCAAAATCTTGATTTTTAACTTTGCGATAGATGTTTTGGCAGGAAGAGAGAGTTGAAATTGTTATCCTAAATGATATTTGTCTTTATTAAGCATAATATAGAACTGAATGATATCTTTGAATGATATCAGATCATGAAATATCATTCAACTTTATACTCTTTGATTGTGCAAAACTACAGCCCAACTACTAAAAAGTTTATTCTTATTAACATATTGAAAAATGTAGAACATGATGAAAATTGTCTATAAATCACAAATATTGCACTATATATAAAAAATCATTACTGCCTTTTTTTTTCAATTAGTTTTTTGTATTTTTGATCGATCGGTCTGCAAAAATATTCATTTTTCACATTACATGTTCTAAATCAACAAAAAACTACATCATCTCTTTGTCCTTTTCCTTTTCAGCCGCATTTCCCTTTTTCTCCAAAGTTATGCCAGGTACAGGAGCCCGACATATGTATTCAGAATCACTCTCATATTTTAAATCTTGCCGTGACTCTGCGTGAGAAGTGCAGGATCAGGTGCAAAATCTACGAGCGAACCAATCCTTCATGCCGATGGTGCATTCAAGACATTATGGTGCATAAATAAGCAAACCTGTCCTTGAAGTTGGAAGAAGATGCTACAAATTTAGTTAAAGAAAAAATACAACAAAGTACATTGTGGAAAACTGCAACTAAGAAGGAAGAATTAAAGAAACAATATCCTTTCTTACCTGCTTCATAAGAATACAAACGACTAAGGCCAAGGGAGGCAAACCATGAGCTGAAGCAGCACGTAGCACACCACCTGAAATATGTGTTCCAAAAAGCCTAGCTCTAGTTCCTGTTGCTACACTACTTCCACATTGGGATGAAAGAGATGAATCCACGATTGGTTACACATTTAAATGATTCTCACTGGTTTTGCATTGACTTAAATCACACATCAGAAAACATTACAGGCCACTAAAACACTAAAGTAGCCATTCGATACTCCTAGACATTGTCTATTTCTCGAAGAAAAAAGTATACCATTACACTTAATGAACATGCTAAGGATATAGTGCCATGGAGGATAAACCTCTCTACTACTAAAGAATGGTGTGTCAATATGACTAAAATTTTTAGCTAGCAATGACAACTCAGTAACCCCATAAGTTGAGAAAAAATCGAAAATCAAATAAATTAAGACAATGACAAGAATTAATATCTTCCTGTACCACTTTAAAGATAAAACTTGATCTAACATTATGTGTCATTTAACAAGTACACTCTCAACAAGAAAATTATTATTAAAATCTCTGACTACTTTAACCCCATAATATAATTTATTATAACTTTATGTCTTATTATTCCCAAACAAAAGGGTACAATGAAATTCAAACAAGCAAAGCTACTTAAGAATCTATGAAGACTTTATTGCACAAATTTAAACTTGACTTGCTATTTTAAGAGTTAGATGGTCAGAGCTTTTAAAATCAAACATAGTGTACCAAGAGAAAAGCCACAAATTTCATAATTTTTTTAATCTAATTTGAAGCCTAAAAATATTTAATATCACCTTAAATTCATAATATTCAAAATCTCAATGATATGAATCTCTACATAGCTGAAACAGAACTAATAATATACTAATTAAAGTTCATTCAATTCTCAATTTTCTTAGAAGCTACATGAAAATAAAAACACCCAAAATATCAACTGAAAATGTTAATCCTATTCTTTCAATCTCTTTATTGCAAGTGTGTGTACCTGTTTCTACATATAACCACAACTATTCCTAATATCACACAAATATATTCGAATTGGGCAAAGATTGTTAATGTATATTACCTAAAATTATAGCCTAAATTCAGTCATTCTATCAAATTCAGCCATGGAAATACCTGCAATTGACGATCAACTCGAGTTTTTGGATCAGTCATGTTATGGCCATGAGTATTAAAACTCAAAGATGAAAAGAACGGCAAAAAAAAAATGCGCCAGCCATTTCAGAAGCGAACCCATCATCCAGTACTCAACGCTATGTTGCCTCTTCAAACAGGAGTTCATAGGCCATGGCGGACATGAGGCATTGTATGAGTTGGGAGTCGTTGAGGCTGGTGATGTTGAGGTCGAGTGAGGCCAAAAGGTTATTGGGTGTGGTGAGAAGCGTGAAGCAAGTGACAGGCTCATCAGGGAGCTCGTTTATGAGAAAATGGGGTAAGGTTAGCATTCTTTTGATTATGCTGTGGAACCCCTTTTGCTCTAGCAATAGCCACAGACCCCTTTTGCTCTAGCAATAACAATATCAATCATAGCTTTTGTGGATTTAAGAGTCATATCTCTTGCAAAGGAGAAAAAGCTTTCACCTTTTTCCATCTGAAAGATAAGCATCAGATAGAACAATGCCCATAAGATTTACATACTGTACAAGAATTTTTAACGCTGCAAGGAAAGAGAGAAATTTCATCCATAGAAATTTGTGAAAAAATACATGAACAGGAGGGAATGATAGGGGAACCATTTGTGTAGCCAGTAAATCTCATATTCCAAACATCAGACAGCATTTATACAAATAATATATCAATGCTCCTATAATGGTTGGTTTAGAAACTAACCTGAAGTAACTTGAAGGTTTCAAAGTCGAGATCAGCATGGTACCAATTTTCAGCCTCGTAATCTAAACAATGTAATTGGAAATCAAGTGTCAGAATTCGAGCCATTTGTCGCTGAATGCATCCTAGAATGTTAAAACTGAATTTCTTCTATTCTCTAAACTCTCCCTGCTGGCTACCATCTCATCTCATAAAGGACACAATCATAGCATAGGACTCAAGTTCCTCCTGAAGGGTCTTAAAGTACCTGACACAACACAGTATTTGGAATAACTTAACAAAACAAAAAAAGGCAAACCTAATTGATCCCCTAGTGATAAATTTCAACAATCATCTTAATCACTTTAAAGACAGAGACCTTCATTAACCTCTTAATCTTCTTGTGCCTCATATTCATATATTAGTCTAACATCGTTAGCATTCTAGTATGTATGTAGTATCCACAAGCCAATCGAATAAGTTGTTTTTTTTTCCTTTTTATATTAAGTATTTCGCTACCAAAGCTTGAAATAAAGCTTATTTAAAATTGGCTTTGAGGAGTTTTCAGTACAATATGTTTGTTTGAATTGAAACCCATACATAAGTCTCTACTCCTTAGTTTGATAATCACAAAGTTATATAGGAAAAACAAAAAGAAGATACAAAGACATACTCTTTGTCCGCGATGTGAATGGTGGAAACCAAATCAACCTACAAAATCCTTCTTAGAATCCTAACGCCAATTCGCTGGTCTGTAAAAGATGGCTCTTTCTTCATTAACCTCTTAATCTTCTTGGGGCTTTATTCAGTCCGGTAGGTTAACGACTAGGTTCCCTTCCCAAACCTGATTCAGGTAGGTCGATTTGCTTTCTGGGTCTCTGATTTCGACTCGAAATTCGGACATTTTGCTGAACCACAAAATGTTTTCGGTGCACATCAGTTCTCATCCGAAGCTTTACAAACCAGAGCAGAGGAAGAGCTAAGTGCAGAGGAAGAATAAGATTAAAAAACCTGAGGTGGAATTTGATTGTTTTTTTTAAATAAGATAAAAAGATAAAATAGAAATATTTATGAAAATAAAGAATTATATAAGTGAAAATGTTTTAGACAAAACGTAAAAATGGAAAAAATTAAAAAAAAAAAAAAAAAAAAAAAAAAAGGAGTACAACGGTTTATGCAACGTGTATAATTAACCTATTAATTATAATAAGAATAGAATTAGGATTATATAATATCTTAACTAACTTAAAGTATTGTAATATGTATAGAATTAGGATTTGTGTACGTATATATAAATAGATGAGACCAAAACATACTTTTGCAAGTTGAGTTGTATTACCTACAATATTAATTTACAATTAATATTAAATCATACTCAAAACTAAACCTACTCACAATGGATGATATTGTCACAACTGAGATCTTTTTTGATGAAAATTTCAATGATGGTTCTACTAATTGGATACCTAATCACATCTTTACTCACCCAAATTTCAGTTGGAAGGATGTTGATTTGGGTCTCTTAGATGAGTTCCAATTCGTGGAAAATCAACAACAACAAAATCATTCTGATGACGCTAATGAAATAATTATTCAAGATGATGGCATAGGCTTAGATGATATCCCTAAGGAATTCTTCGAACCTAATCAAGAAGTTGAACATGATCACGAGACAAAGAAGAATAGTAGTTCTTCGAGTGATCTTCAAAGAAGCATCACAAAAGAATTATTAGAAATCAAATCGTCTCCTATCGAAAATGAACAACAACAAGATCAATCCAATGAAGTTAGTCAGATAATTATTCAAGATGATGGCATAGGCCTTGATGATCTCCCGCGGGAATTCTTCAAACCTCATCAAGAAGTTGAACCTCCTCATGAGACAAAGACAAATAGTAGTTCTTTGACTGATCTTCAAAGAAGCATTATAAAAGAATTATTAGAAATCATATCGTCTCCTATTGAAAATAAACAACAACAAGATCAATCTAATGAAACTGATAAAATAATTATTCAAGATGATGGCATAGGCCTCGATGATCTCCCTGAGGAATTCTTCAAACCTAATCAAGAAGTTAAACCTAATCATGAGATAAAGGCGAGTAGTAGTTCTTGGAGTGATACCTCGACTACTAACACCAACAACTACCAAGGTTTCTACACATCTCATCTAGTGCCTCAAATGAACAAGCCTTATTATTTGAACATGAGTAGTGAGAGTGGTAATTGGGACCAAAGTAGTGATTACAACCAACAACCCTACCAATTTTGTTATACACCTCAATTAGTACCTAAACTTGCTTATCCTACTGATTATTATTTGGATTATAGTAGTGAGAGTGGTTGGGACCAAAGTAACAACAAGCAAGATGCACAAATGGTAACGACAACACATACATTTCCTATTCTCACTCACACTCCTGCGCCGGCTATAGAATATCAACAACAAGAAACTCTTTCAACTCGCAAACGAAAATCAACCTCTTCAAACCATGGTCGTTGGACTGTAAAAGAACACATGTAAGTAGTTATACACCTAAAATACTATATTATTGCTATTTACTTCTTAAACATGTATTATCAAAAACTAATAATGCTTAGTGTTTTATATTTGTAGGATTTTTTTACAAGGGATGAGTAAGTTTGGTTCTGGTAATTGGACAGAAATATCTACTTTACTTGGTGGTACAAGAACTCCAGTCCAAGTGGCTAGCCATGCTCAAAAATATTTTAATAAAATGGAGAAAGAAAAACAAATTGCAGAGACAACCTCTGAGAATAATAAGAAGAAATTAAATAAGAGTATAAATGATATAAGATTAAGAGAAGATGGAACATTTTGTTTTCCAAACTCATTTCAAAACTGATTGTTTGATGAGGTACTGGCTCTAACCTAAATTGTCCAAATATTTTTTTAGTCACATGTTACCTAAATTTGATGAGGTGTCTATAAAACTATTTTTTTTTTTAAATAAAAAAATAATATTATTATTTTTCTTTTTCTTTTTTTTTTCTTTGAGGGGTAGGGAGTCTCATTACAAGGTTCTTTGGGTTGATGTTGGCCAAAAACAGACGATCTGAATGGAGCTTCGGCACCGCGCGTGGAAGAGAACTAGATGGAGAGAGAGTGGGGGAAAAAGAGAAACATAGTTTTCTTTTAAATTTCTTAGTATTTTTTTTTGTTGTTGAAATTTTAGTGTAGAAAGAGAAACATAGTTTTCTTTTAAATTTCTTAGTATATTTTTTGTTGTTGAAATTTTAGTGTATAAATCTATTGTGTATTATTTATAGTATAAACGTGATTTTTTTTTTTTTTTTGTGAATATTTCAGATTTGGGTTTGTTGTTTATTTTGGTTTGATTTTTGTTCAAGTTTTTTTAGGTGTGGTTTGGATGTGAAAAATTTATTGTGGTGGTGATGGTGGGTAGTGAGGGTGGGTGGTGGGGAATGAAGAATCATAAAATCTAGAAAAAAAAAAAAAAGATAAGAAGAAGAACAACAATAAAGTGTAATAAAAGAAAAAAAAATTATTTATATTTTTCAGTTTATGAGTGTTGTTTTGCTTGCTTGAGTCTCCAGTTTTATGGGCTGGTTGGATTAGTATCTTTCATACAATAAAAATGTCTGCATCTTATTAGCTAGTCACCAGAAAAAGATGCAGAAAGAGTCAAAATGAGCAAAGTTCCTTGTGCAAGTTGTGTTGGGAGTCTCATGTACTCCATGGTGTGTTCTAGACCTAACGTAGCTCATGCTATGATTGTGGTCAACAAGTACATTTCAGACCCTGGCCCTGAATATTGGGAAACACTAAAATAGACAATGAGGTACCTGCAAGGTACTTTGAACACTAGAGTTGTGTTCAGTAAAGAGAACTAGTTCAAAGAAGAAATCACTGGCTATGTGAACTCATATTTTGCAGCAAAGCTAGACACTAGAAGGAGCCTAACATGATTTTTCAAGAGGAATACAAGGGAAACCAAAACACAAATTGCTACAAAAGGTAACCATTCTAATTCTAGAAACCCCACAAGAGGGCCAAGCTCTAATGGAGCTGCAGGAAAATAATTCTATTACTGCAAGAAGGAAGGCCACATTAGAGATAGTTATTTGGGTTTAAAGGCTAAACTGAAGATCAAAAATCATCACAAGTCCAAAAGGCATGGAGTTGTTAATGTTGATGACGACTTTGAGTCACTGATACACTTGTAGTGTCATATGATACACTTGTGATGTCTAGATCTAATAAGTATATGAATATTTCAGATCAAAAATGTTTCGTCGGATCGGAGCTCCGAGACCTGATCAACCTAATAAATAGATATTTTTGACATGCCTAGTCTCTAGTATATATATATATATATATATATATATATCATTAGAGCATTGTTATTGGGATTTGGGCCTCAGTGGTGCCCAACACATTTTATAAATGGCATCTTACGATTGGTTAACAATATTTTTTAAAAGTTATTTTTTTAAAGCTATATAGGACCCGATATCTAATTACATCAATAGTAGTACAATACTAATGAGAGTGGCAAACACTAATACACCTTGAAAAAATAGTTTATATTTTAAGTATATTATTGAAAAAATCTCATTTTTTTTTCTTTTCGATTTCAGAGAGAGGAAGAGAGAGTGGGGTCCGATGGTCGGACCATGGGGTCCGATGCAGAGAGAGTTTGAGGGAAGGAGAGAGAATGAGTTTGAATTATGAGGGGGGTATTTTTGGGGTTTTGAAAAAAATGTCATAGTTTTTTTAGTTTAAAAGGTTTTGGTTTAAGAATAATTTTTTTTTAATTTTTTAATTATATAAAATCAAATTTCCCTTTTGTGGGGGCTTTTCTACTATTTTGGCCTATAATTATTATATTAAAAAATTTATATTTAATTTTTTAAAAGGCAATATTTTTGTTCGTGGTGGCTATAGCCCCCACATCAATCTTAATGGCTGAATAAATCTGTTCAAAAAGTTCAAGGCTGTAAGCGTTTCTTCCAAAAAATCCCACTCTAAAGTATCATAAGCCTTCCTTAGATCAAGTTTGATCATACAATTTGGTCTTGTGTTCTTCCTCCCGTATTGCTTTACCAAGTCTTGGCAAACCATGATGTTATAGGCTATATATCTACCTTGAATGAAACCACTTTAGTTTTGTGCTATCAGTTCAGGTAGTACTTGTCTCAGTCTAGTACATAGCATCTTAGTTGTCACTTTTTAAATAACATTGCAACATGCTACTGGCCCGAAGTCATTCACCGATTCGCGGCATTTCACTTTTGGAACAATAGTAACAGTTGTGGAGTTTAACTCTTTGAGCAATTTCCCTGTATCTAGAAAAGGGAGAACTGCTTCACATATGTCTTCCTTAACCATATCTCAATTATCCTAAAAGAAAAAGCTACTAAATCCATCTGGCCCTAGAGCCTTGCATCCCGGAATATCAAAAACAACTTCATTAACTTCCTTAATATTTATTCAACATAAACTAATTCATTTTATACTTATTAATATTATTTTTTGGAATATAAAAATACCAAGAAAGCCATCCATATTTTTATTGGGAGTTTCTCTGTTTTTTGACTTCATTATGATACATAATAATGAATAAGATTTTCATATAGAACCGAAATTCATGAAGCCAAAACCAGGAACATAGTAATCATCAATTAGAGCAAGTTTTTGAAATAAAAGATGTGAAAAATGAACAAGCTTCTTCTTGTTGATATCATTAAGAACAACACTATTGGGATCAAGCATTTGGTTATTGTCCATATCAAATCTGGTGCTAATAGTGGTCTAAAAATCCTCTGTGTGACTACTTGGTTTTCTTGATGTGGTAATCTTTTTGGTTTCAGTTTCGTATGGCATGCTAGAGAGACACTACTGCTCTGTTACAAATACATAAGATGGTTCTTTTTGATTAATAAAACTAATGAAGGTATCTTATCTATAAACAAGACAATGATCAATGAAACCAAATCAACAACAAACACTGTAATGCAGCAAATATAAAACCAGTAACAAGATCTTTAAACAAGCATTAAGAACACACAAATTTAACAAGGTTTGAACAAGGTAATATCCACCGGCCAGAAAACAGCCACAACAATGGCTTTAGAGAATCTTTATTAGCTGATATTTAATGAGAGATTACAACAGTTCCAATTACACAATCTTGAGAAGCTTTGCTTCTGCAATTGAACTCACACCATTACATAACACTCAAGGGCAACTCATCTCTCTCTAAACAGCTCATAATTCTCTCTTTCTCACAATCTGTATTCCCTCGAAAAATTAACCCACAAACTTTAATCTAGTTGAGCCTTAAATAGCAATGTTGATTGAAGCTGGTGAGAAAGGCTCGATCACCAACTGTCATAACTGAAAGTTGGTTAATTCTGTTATGAGCAGTAGGGGTAGTTTAGGGACTTTGTTATTTGGCCAACACTTCAACACCTTCTTTAGTTTTATTTTCCTGCATAATACATTTCTTTAATTTACTTGACAATTAAAAATTAACCAAAGTCCCATCTAATGGAAGATGTTGGAGATACAACACTCTTGACTGGCTATGAAAAAATATCACTAACTAACAACACAAACCAACTCACTCAATCTCAAGCAAGTAGAATTGTTTTAACATAAACTACTTTCATAATAACACAAATTTCTAAGACAAAAATACCCAAATCCCGTAAGTAATTGGAAGCTTCAAAAGGAGTTCATACACCTGTAATTGGGCGGAACATTTAAGCTCTGCAAATGTAACATAGGTTGATAAAGATAAAGGAGAAACTAATTTGTAATCTCAAACAATTGTGATTCATCCATTTGGGAAATATGGAACATAGATTGATAAAGATAAAGGAGAAACTAATTTGTTTGGTATATTAGACCAACAAAATCAGCAAGTAGTAGTATAGTACCATGAATGTATGAAAACTAAGAGAAGAATTTACTATCACCAATAATACAAAAAATGAGGATTATCAAACAGAATCATCTTATATATAAACAAAATTAACCTGACATTAAAAATTACCCAAATCCCATAAGTAATTGGAAGCTTCAAAAGGAGTTCATACACCTGTAATTGGGCGAAACATTTAAGCTCTGCAAATCATTCTCATTTCCACAACAAACACACAAAAAAAAAATAAGCTTCTTTATTTGAAATTAGGGTTTTTTTATTTGAATACGTACCTCATCCCTGAACTCCAAAAACTATAGAAGAGTAATAAAGCTATTGCAGATCTAAAAACTCGATTTCAGGAAAAAAAAATACCATAGAACCCACCTCAGTCGCTCAAACCCAGTCGATCGATTTGTTGATCGAGCTTCTGGGCACATTCAAGATTGTTACTTTCTGGATTGGAATTTCATGGGTCAGTGAGAATCGTTTATAGGATTGGATTTGGAGTGGTATGGTGATTGGAGAGATTTGAATTTCTGCCTTCGATATTGAGACTCAGATTCTCATTGGGACCGTTTGAAAATAGTGTGAAATAAATTATGATTGATTTCAAAAAACAAAAACAATAAAGGGCTCTTTTCACTTTTGTATTTTTAATAAACTTTTTTTGCAAAAATACGTTTATATTGAGAACTAACCACAATTAGATTTTATTTTGCAAAAATATGTATTTAGCCCAACCCATGAGTATAGAAACCCTAACACTATCTCTCTTCCTTCCTCACTCGCTATCTCACTATCTCTCTGCCTCTCTGCCTCTCTCACTCTCTTCTTGCTTGAGGACAAAGGTTGGGAAACTATTCGTCGTGGCGGTGGTGGAGGGTGATGGGGATGAATGACGGGGGGAACAGTGACAGACGATAGGGACTGGTATTTTTTTCTTCAGCTATTTTTTTTTGTCATGTTTACTTGTCCTAGGCTTGAACATAGTGTTGGATTAGGGATAATGGAAGGAGTCGATGCAAGGGCCTAGGGACGAATGGGATTGTCTTGAGGCAGTTGGGTTATTTTTTTTTTCTTCTTGGGTGAACAACGAAGTATCTAGGTAGTGGGGGTTGCAATTGGGAGGTGGGGCTCGAGGATTTGTGTGGCTCATTCTCAGACGATGGTGAGCTCTTTGTGGCAGGGAAGATGAAGTTTTTTTACAATATTTTTCTAGTTTAGATTAATCAGTTCTTTGTTTGTCTTTTTTTTTTTTGGATATTTGCTTGATTTTGGCATTGTTAACCCTAAATTTTGTTAGTTATTTCAACAGTATAATTTTTATAAAATTTGAAAATGAGAATGTTAGATTAATATGATCTAAAGTAGGTGGGAGTCCATGCCATTTGATTACTTCTGCTCTCAAAATTATTGTGCAGGAAATATGTTTGATAAAATGTCTCAAAGAAATATTTAGTAAGAAATAATGATACCGTAATTTGAGGATACTCTTCCCCTACTTTTAGTAGTTCCAACTGTAGTAGAATGGATTTATAAATGATTTTGCTGATTTTTTTTATTCATAGATTTCCATATATATTTCTGTTGATGCTTCTTTTAGTGATATTTATGAAAATCACTAATTAATCTCTTCTTTATTTGTGGTTAAACACTTGTTGATACATTTTATTGAATGTCGTGATGTGAAATCTGGTATTGATTAGGTGGGGATGCTTGCCTTGTTATATGTTAAACAAGATCAAAGGTCCAAGATATTTATCATAACATTGTTGATATATTTCTCGTTTTCTTATTTATTACCTAATATCTATCATGTTTGGAGTGTCTTCGGTTCCTATTATTTAAAAATATATTTAAAATTGGTGCTGTAGCTATACGGAAATTATTGGAGAAATCCATATTCCCATGTGATTAAGGTGATCAGCTGAGGCAAGGTAGGAGAGAGTAGAGCAAATTATAGAGAGTTGATGAGGCCAATTGCAGTGATTGTATTATTTCTTATGAGTTTTAGCTATACCCATGTAGAGAAGTTGAGGTACTTTTATTATGTAATGAATTTAAATTTTTAAGATTAGAAGCCAATCTTAGTGATTATCTTATGATGATTAGAATTTTTTCTTGAGCTATCAAATCTTGTACTATTTTATTGTGTGTAATTGTATATTTTATTTGGGAAGATTTTTGTTATCAGCTATGCCATAATATTGGCATAGAAATTAATTTTTGTTTATTTTGATTGTGGTTATTATGGCAAACCAACCATCTCAATTCAAATATATTAAAGATGAAATAAAACTATACGTAACATCAGAAGATACAGAAAACAGATAGTAAGCTCAACTAGATTCACCATGTTGTATCTGTATGGTAATTCTAATATTGCACTACTATAACTTTCAAGTTCGCGGAATGGTCATTCCCAATAATGTTGGAATGATATGTAATGAGCTGAAGATAGATCTTAAATCAACAATCCTAAAAATAGAGTACCAAGGAAAAGACAACTACCCTCCATTCCACATAGAAGATGACCTCCAGTTTTACTTCTACAAGGAGTTGAAGAAAAAAGATTCAGATTTCACAAAGTACCCGTTGTGCTTTACAATGGAGAATAACCATATTGAGTCGACTATTTTTCCAACAAGAAGTACATATATATATATATATGAAAAATGATAACAACTATAGTATTATGTGAGTGTGAGTGTGTGTGAAATGGAAACATCTAGAATTTAATCTTATATATATATATATGAAAAATGGAACCAAATATCATAAAAAATGGAAACAACTAACACTGAAACAAATTATATTAAAAATAGAAACAACTAGCATTAAGAGTGTGCGAAAAATAGAAACAACTAGTATCATTTGAGTGTGTGTGAGAAATAGAAACAACTAGAATTTATATAAAAAAAATGGAAACAAATATCATAAAAAATGGAAAATAGAAACAAGTATTATAAAAATGGAAACAACTCACACTGCAAATGAAAACAAGTAAAATTAAAAATAGAAACAACTAGTCTTATGTGAGTGTGAGTGATATGGAAACAACTATAATTTAAGCTCATATATATATATATATATGAAAACATAGAAACAAATATCATCATATATGAAAAATAAAAACAAGTATCATAAAAATGGAAACAACTCACACTGAAAATGGAAACAAGTAATATTAAAAATAGAAACAACTAGTCTTAGTCTTATGTGAGTGTGAGTGATATGGAAACAACTAGAATTTAAGCTCATATATATATATATGAAAACATAGAAACAAATATCATCATATATGAAAAATAAAAACAAGTATCATAAAAATGGAAACAACTCACACTGAAAATGGAAACAAGTAAAATTAAAAATAGAAACAACTAGTCTTATGTGAGTGTGAGTGATATGGAAACAACTAGAATTTAAGCTCTTATATATATATATATATATATATATGAAAACATAAGAAACAAATATAATCATATATGAAAAATAGAAACAAGTATCATAAAAATGGAAACAACCCACATTGAAAATGGAAACAAATAAAATTAAAAATAGAAACTAGTATTATGTGAACTAGAATTTAACTCCATATATATATATATAAAAAAAATAGAAATAAATGTTATAAAAAATGGAAGCAACTCACATTGAATATTGAAAAATGGAAACAATTATCATAAAAATAAAATTACTACATTTTAACCTCATTTGAGTGTGCTTGTGAAAAATACAACTAGTACCATTTGAGTATGTGTGTGTGAGAGAAATAGAAACAACTAAAATTTAAGCTCATATACATGAGAAAAATGGAATCAAGTATCATAAAAATAGAAATAGAAACAACTCACATTGAAAATGAAAACAAGTCAAATTAAAAATAAAAACAACTAGTATAATTTAAGTGTGCGTGTGAAATGGAAACAATTAGAATTTAACCTCATATATACATGAAAAATTGAAACAAATAAAAATAGAAACAACTCACATTTAAAATGGATACAAATCAAATTAAAAATAGAAACAACAAGTATTATGTAAGTGTGTGTGAAATGAAAATAACTAAAATTTAACCTCATATATATATAAAAAAAAATTGAAACAAAAATCATATAAAATGGAAACAACTCACATTGAATATGAAAACAAATGACATAAAAAAAAAGGAAACATTTAGATTTTAACATAAAAAATACGAACACCTCACACTGAAAACAGAAACAAGTCATATTGAAAATGAAAACAATAACATCAAAATAGAAACAAGTAGTATTTAACCACAATGGGTACAAATACCATAAAAAATAGAAACAACATAATCTTTAAATGGAAACAACTAGCATAAACAAGTCAAATTATAAATAGAAACAAAAAAGTATCATTTGAGCGTGTGTCTGTTTGTGTGAAATGGAAACAACTGGAATTTAAGCTCATATATATATGAAAATTGGAAACAGCTCACATATCAGATTTAAAAATGGAAACAAGTAGTATTTTGTGAGTGCGTGGTTGAAATGGAAGTAACTAGAATTTACACTCATACATATATATATATGAAAAATGGAAACAAATATAAGAAAAAAATAGAAACAACACACATTAAAAATAGAAACAAGTCAAATTAGAAATAAAAAATGGAAACAACTGACACTAAAACAAATTATATTAAAAATAGAAACAACTAGTATTAAGAGTGTGTAAAAAATAGAAACAACTAATATCATTTGAGTGTGTGTGTGTGAACTAGAAACAACTAGAATTTATATACAAAAATGGAAACAAATATCATAAAAAATAGAAAATGGAAACAAGTATCATAAAATTAGAAACAACTCACATTATGTGAGCGCGTGTGTTAAATGGAAACAACTAGACTTTAACCTCATATATATAAAAATAAATGGAAACAAATATTATAAAAAATGAAAACAACTCACATTGAATATTGAAAAGTGGAAACAACTATCATAAAAATATTGCTACATTTTAACCTCATATATATACAAATAAATGGAAATAAATATTATAAAAAATGGAAACAACTCACATTGAGTATTAAAAAGTGGAAACAACTATCATAAAAATAAAATTACTACATTTTAACCTCATATATATGTGGGAAATGGAAACAAATGCCATAAAAAATGAAAACAACTAGAAATTAACCTCATATATATATAAAAAATGGAAACAAGTATCATAAAAATATGTTGTTTACATTATAGTAACCTTGAAATTCCATTTACTTACATTGTATTTAGATTGCTTCATGTTTTCATATATTTTTTTTTTCATTCAGGTTAAATTTCTATAACTTTTGGAGGATGTCAAAGGAGAAATGAGTGTAGTTTAGAAAGACACTGATGAAATTAAAAAGGAAACAACTAGTGTAAAGAAAGGAATCAATGATATATCAGAGATAAGGAAACAGACATTTGATGTTAATATGGGAATGAAATTTAACTTTGAAATAGAAATTATAATTTGTTACAAAGTTGAAACAACTAGCATTTACCCTATTATATATATTTATGGAAGAGGTTTCAATGGTTACATTTTTATTGTAACCATCATGTTTACATTTTTTTAAGCCATTGGATTACTATTAAATGGTTGTGATTAATTTGGAAATTAAATAAAAATAAATAATAAATAACTTGTAACCTAAAAGTGACCTAATCATTTATTTCCTTATAAAACTTTAATTAAGATTAATTATATTTTAAAATTAAATTAATTATAATTATTAATTAATTTTTTGCAATTTATTACTATATAAGGATCTTTTAGCAATTTATTTTTTTATACTTAAATTATTTAAAATTTTATAGCAAAACTTTTTATAATTTAAAATTATACACATATAATTTCATAATTTAAATTATTACACTTAATTATTTAATTTTTTTATTTAAATATTTAAAAAGTAAAAAATGAAATAAGTTTAAGGATATTTTAGAAAAAAAATGGCTGCACTTGTTATCGATTGATTAGCTTGAGGCCTCATACTTAGTTCATATAATTGTAAGAAAATAATTAAATATCATTTACAAATAAATAATTATTTGAAAATTTATTATAAGAAGAGAATT
Source organism: Cannabis sativa (assembly GCF_029168945.1). NCBI lineage: Eukaryota > Viridiplantae > Streptophyta > Magnoliopsida > Rosales > Cannabaceae > Cannabis > Cannabis sativa. Next base: position 49,011,669 of record NC_083601.1, read on the forward strand.
TTAATTTGTGTCAAAAGAAGTTTAATTTTTGTAAAAAAAAATAAATTTTATTGTAAATATGATAATTAAATGGCTTAATTATTAAAATAATTCAAGTAAGGATTTAAATATAAATATAAATTGCTAAAAGAGGTCTTGTTAAATATTTAATTAATTATTTTAAGAAAATAATTAATTATAATTAAATAATTCTAAAAAAGGAATGTCTACTATTTAATTAATTATTTTAAGAAAATAGTTAATTATAATTAATTAAATCTAAAAAAGGAAAGTTTACCTATTAGTAACCTGCTATTACAGGTTAAAGAAAAACGTAACCATATAGTTACAATAAAAATGTAACCATTGAATAGTCACCCATATATTTATATATATAAGTAAATAGAAAATAGAAACAACTCACACTGAAAATTGAAACATGTCAAAAAGAAAATAGAATAGTATGTAAACATATATATATATATATATATTTATATGTGTGTGAAACATAATTTTATTGCTTGCACCTCACTATCTTGTTTGACATTGTCTATGTGAAACTTTTTTCCCAATAATACACTATCCTTAAGGCTTCATTAGGTTGGAAAACAAAGGTTAATAATTTGCTCATTGTGGTGCCTTGGATAGCCAAAGGGCATGGTCTCTCTTAACTGTGGAGAAGGGTGTTGCTGACTGCTAATATTTGCAGGTTCTTGTCTTCTTCGAGCAACCATAAAATTTTTCGAGGTTCCACCAATTAGGTTGACTCTGGACAGAGATGACAACATTGGAGGCTTATGACAGCAACGATGATAGAAGATAATCCTTGGCACTTGGCAGTGTAATTGAGGGAAAACGTTATTTGTTAGCTGAAAGATTTTTTGGTTTTTTGATTTTAGCTTTAGTTAAAGTTTTTACTGAAATACATTTTAATTATTGTTGACAATTGTTATAAATTAATCGTGAGGAAGATGCTAATCCCCTTATCCTTTGAGCGTGTGTCTGATTGTGTGAAATGGAAACAACTGGAATTATAATACACTATCCTTAAGTTTAGATGCTAATCCCCTTATCCTTCTTTCCCTCTTGCCATTCAAAATCTTGATTTTTTAACTTTGCGATAGATGTTTTGGCAGGAAGAGAGAGTTGAAATTGTTATCCTAAATGATATTTGTCTTTATTAAGCATAATATAGAACTGAATGATATCTTTGAATGATATCAGATCATGAAATCGTTCGAGGTTCCACCATTTAGGTTGACTCTGGACAGAGATGACAAACAATAGTAGAAGATAATCCTTGGAACTTGACAGTGTAATTGAGGGAAAACGTTATTTGTTAGCTGAAAGATTTTTTGGTTTTTTGATTTTAGCTTTAGTTAAAGTTTTTACTGAAATACATTTTAATTATTGTTGACAGTTGTTATAAATTAATCGTGAGGATTAGATTACATATATGGTGTGAAAATAGTTTAGAAACTTGGGTAAAATTTTGTGCCCATTGTGTCTCCATCAGGGTATAATAATTAAGAAAATGGGCTCATTCGACCCTAAAATATATTTAGTTATTGCTGCTGATTTGTCTTGACAAACGTTGGTTATTTCATACAGAATTAAAATGTGAATAAACTGAAATAGGAAGTTCCACTCAAGAGAAAGTGAAAATGAAATAATGTAGTCTCATTATCATCTTATATCTCTTTTTTTCTTCTTTTTTTTTTTCTTTTTTCTTTTTTACCTTTCTCATACACACCATAAAGAACAGAGATCTGAACTCTGCCAAGTTACCCATTACAACAGATCAATTATAAAAACTCGAAGATATGAAAGGATCAGCAGACATCTGTCGATGAAGAAGACCTTGCCATAGGAAGGGAAATCGAATTCCACTCTGCATCACCACTACAATGACCGACTTTTGCACTGACCACCTGTAACTGGCTAGACTCGCTAACAGATCCATGAGTTTGAGTAAGAGCCACGCCAGAAGATTCATGAGTTTGAGTAAGAGCCAGTTTTTTTTCTGCTACAGCCTTGAGGCGATATCTTTCAGCCCGAGAGCCAATCACCTGTCCCAGGATTGATGCTGCGATAGTAAATGCCATTGCTGCCTTGGGCATCAACACAGATTTCCTAAGCATCCCTATGAAAGGAACAGCGGCATGGACAGCAGCAAACCAGGACGGTGAGAATTTTTCAGTATGCTCTCGCCATATTCCCAGAGGAACATTTGCTGCCATGCCCAATAATCCGATCACAAGTACTTTTGCTGGTAAGGGTTGAGGGCGGAGGTTCTTCGCGAATGCAGTCTTTGATATAGCTGCTCGGGCAGCAACAATTGCTGGTGGGCAGGTAAATTTCATGCCTGCAGGAGGCTTTAAAACCTTTGCAACAAGTGGAAGGACACCACTGACTGCTCGGTAAGACTTAGCAATTGGACAATTCCCAGATTGCAGCCACTCATTTCCCAAGGACTCATGTTTTGAATTTCCACCCTGAATTTAGAAAATAAATACATTAAGTGGGAACACAACTTTATATACATAAAGAGACCAAATAACAGGCAATTTGACAGAGGACCATAGTTCAAACTATTATAACAAATTTCCAATATATATATTTACCTGTGAAGATTCTTTGTTGGATGATTTCTTCTGATTCTTCCATTTGTCAGAAAAAGAATCAAAGAAGCCAAATGGGCCTCCAGCTCCAAAGGATGAAAGACTGATTGTAGCAGCCTTTGCAGCCAAAGGATTAAACTGCGCTGGGGCTCGCTGTGGTTCAACTTTCCTCAGAGGCACATATGATCCTCCAGAAAGAGGGACTACACCATCATTCCCATGGAAGAGCCTAAATGCCATATCAAAATTAGGGCCATCTTCAAAAATTGGACCTTTATTTCCCCTAACCTGGCAAAGAGACAGATATATATATTAGTCGTACTTAGTATTTCAATTAGGTTTAACATGGTTGGCAAGCAACGATTCAAGTAAAGTGCCATCCTAGGTTGCACATGCTTACATCAAATTGATAAAATTTGACTTCTTTTTTTTACTGTAAGATTGACAATCTGCAGATGCAGTTTTAAGTATAATTTATGTCTTATGTGAGACCCAGATAAAATGACAAGTACATTTCATAGATAAAAGCCCAGTTACAACCTATATATACAAAAGATACAGATAAACTACTTACAGGCTGTGGGAACATCATTGAAGGGGAAAATGAAAAACTTGTAGGCTCATTGATGTTTCTCAGAAACGGACATCTAAGTATGTCTTGCTGAGAAGGCACCGACTCCCCATTAAGATCTCTGAAAATATTATTCATTCTTTATCTGACCAAAGTTGCCCTGCAAAGGGAGAAAAAAAAAATTAGCTATGGTGTTCCAATAACACATATCAAGCTTTTATATGACTGAAAGAAAAATTCAAAATTCAAAATCAAAATCTCAAAATTAGAAGTTGAATTATATTATTTGAACCTTAACCAACAAAACTATATGAGATCCTTGGCAAAATATGAAATTTATAGTCGGCAACATATCTCAACTTCAAATGTTAGCTTCTCAAAGAAAAATCCGATATAAAAACAACTAGAGAGTCGATTTACAAAATGGGTCATAAAGTAAACAAACCCATAACCAGTCCTGAAAATTCTTTCATTTTATATTTTATATGTTTGAATTGAGAAACATATTACCAAATTGAATAGTGAACCTAGGCTACCAAAGTCAAACCAGCATAAAGAAAGCCATGGATTCAAAATTATGAGTAGCTCAATCAACAAACTCAAAGGCTTTCTAAACGAGTTTTAAATTTCAGTTGCATAATGGAGAAAAATTTGGAAGAGAAACACATATCAAAAGACTTAAATTTCATACAACACTCAAATTCAAAGAAAACAATCCAACCCTAGTCTTTGTTTTTTGACAAAAAAAACCCAGTTCATCTTTAACAGTACAGAAAAGGGTCAAAATAATTGAACCACGAGGACCAAAATTCAACATCAAACCTCGTCAAAAGCAACAATGAAATGGCATAAAACTATACAATGTTTTCTGATCTATAAGCAAAATTACCGATCAAAAAGAACATACATCAATTACTCAAAACAATAAATGATTTAGACATGGTTGATCGTAGCGATAATACCTTTGATAATGGATTTGCAGAAACCGTAAAAGGGAACGATGGAAGAAAAAAAATTGGGATTATGGAGAGAGAAAGGAAAGAGTATTTGGTGAAAAATCAAGGAAGAAGAAGATGAAGAATAAAAAAATGGAAAATAGTGTTGTATGAGGAGCAAAACGGTGCCGTGCTGAACACACGCTTTAGTTTAGTTTAATTGTTTATCGTGGAAAATATGGGTTTGGTATTATTATTGGTGGTTGGCTTTTCAAGCTGTCCAAGTTGGAATTTTCTAGTTCTCTAGTCACCCCTCACGTCACAATTTTGAAGGGTCAACGTTTTTAGTTAACGACTTTTTTTTTTTTCCCTATCTTGAACTTGTATATAAATAATTGAATTTATTTTTAAGTATTTAAATATTGATTTTGTTGTATAACTTGGAAAATAAACTAATTATATTTTATTTTGTGATAATTAAATTATAAAATTATATTAAATTTTAAATTTAGATATAATTTTTTTTAATAATATAAGTAATTATTTTATTATATTTTCATTTTTGTATTCCTTGACAAAATAAATTAGAAAAAAATATTCATAAAATTTCTTATTTAAAAAAAATAATTGATAAATTTAGAGAAATTAGACATTAAAAAAATCTTCACACAAAATAGATTTCTTAAAATAACAATTGATACATTTCTAAAAAAAATCAATCACATGATTTCAAAATGGGATATTAGTGGTAAAATCATTCGAACTTTACATATTTTAACACTTACCTACAAAAACTGTTTTTTTGGGCAAAACTACTTAGATCTCACTTTTGTCATGCTATTTATTCCTCCATCCAAAAATCTCAGTTAAGTGTCACAGTAGACAGTTGAAGTGTATACTAATGTACATGTGACACATTTTTAGTGGTCCACATAATTTTAATTATTAAAATATTATAAAAAAATAATATAAAAATTATTAAAAATAAAACAATAATAAAAAAATAATATTCTTTATTTTTCTCTTTTTATCCCTAAAAATTGTTCATATTTTCTCTCTCTCCCTCACCTTCACTCTCGGTGGTTTATCCTCCAGATTCGACACCGATTTTCCATCATCGGCTGACGACACACGTTGCACGAAGAGAACGACCACCCTCTGAAACCTCCACCTGTGAAAGCCCCGCCTGACTCGAGTCGCCAATGAGGAGAACGACTCAATTAAAGTCGCGGCCCCTGAAACCTTCAATCGATTTTTCAACGAGATTCCGATAACATTTTGGACAGTGAATGGCACGATTAAACTCGGGATGTAATATTTTGGAAATCTAATTGTGAATTATTAGGATTTATTATATATTATGATATTAATTAGAGAATAATGAGTAGGATTATAATCTTGATAATCTAATTCAACATAAATTATAAATTTTGCCACACGTGGACAAATAAGCTTCATTTATTAACTACAAAGATTTATTTAGAATATGTGGGTATAATGTGAGTTATTTATAGAATAAAAATATTTTCAAATTTGGCTACTTTGAAGACCCGATCGTCTCATTGAAAGCATCAAAAAATTTATTGAGATTTTTGGAATCTGATTATAAAATAAATAAGCTTAAGAAAGAAGAAGAGATCAAGATTTTTACGTGGTTCAAGTGTTAATAAATTCTAGTCCACGAGTCAATTTTATTGAGCTAGAAAAGCTTCAAAGTATTTATTACAAGTGTTTATGCCCTAGTTGAAGACCCTAAATCTTAGTTCTTCTCTGAAGAATTTAATTTCCCACCATTTGCATGAAGGGATAATGTTCTATTTATTGGGAAGAATCGAGTATGGACATACCGAACCCAGTAGATTTTTAAGGTGTCAACTAGGCCCTTTGATGAAGTAAAATACAATATTTATTGACTTTGGACCAATTGAGTAAGGCTCAATTCCCGAGGTAAGGCTTGTCCATACAAACAGAGATCGTTTGAGGATGCCATGTGCCATATGTTGGAATTATTTTACCAGGATCTTAGATCTAATCACAAGTATGTTGATTAACACCCTAAATATGAACTTTCTAAAACGATGAAATAAACACGTATAAAGTTTAGGAAACCTTACATTGGGTGCAGCGGAATATAATGACTCCTTCTGTTCAGATATATAGCCCTTGTTTCCTTTCTATAGCAGAGCATTATCAATATCTGAACCTGGATCTCTTTCTCTGAATCTTTGATGCTGAAACTCCTTCTTGCTGAAAGTCTTTCTTCACGATCTTCCTCACTATGGTTGAGGTATCACTTGCTGTGTGTGGGCACTACTCATACACTAAGAATTTCGAAATTTGAGAGGGAAGAAAGAGAGAGGGAGTGGTCGGCCAGATAGGGAGAGAGAAGGCTCAGGTTTTTCTGAATCAGAAGTGAAATTTTCCTGAAGCCTTCACTATCTATTTATAACATTCCACTAGGGTTAGGTTTGAATTATTTGGCATTAAAATAATGAAAATATCAGTTTAAAATGCCTACAAAAGTGGTCGGCCATGCTTAGTGGATTTGGGCCTCACTTTTTGCAATTTTGCAGTTTTATCTTTTCTGCATCTGATTTTCTCAAAAACGCCAATATTTAAATGTCAATTCTAACTATTTAATAACTATAAATAATTATTAAATAATATTGTCATTTATCATAATTATTAATTGAACCATACAAAGTATCATAATTAACAAATATGCCCCTAACAACTCTTTCTTTACAATTTCGCCCTTACTTAGTGAAAATTTCACAAATAGACATAGTCTAATTTGAGAATTATAATTGATTAATCAAAACCAATTATATGAGTCTTACAAGCAATATTATCTCAACTAGTGCGGGGACCATGGGTCTATATAACCGAGCTTCCAATAAGTAGATCAAGAATTTATTACTAAAATTCACTAACTTATTAATTCTTCGTTGAATCCACGCATAGAACTTAGAATTGCACTCTCAGTATATAGAATGCTCTATATGTTCCACCATATAGACACATCATTAGTTATCCATTGTTATAATCCTAATTTGATCAATGATCCTCTATATGAATGATCTACACCGTAAAGGGATTAGATTACCGTTATACCCTACAATGTATTTTATCTTTAAAACACTTGACCCCGTATAAATGATATTTCAGCTTATGTGAAATGAGTACTCCACCATTTATGTTCGTTTGGTCAAGCTCGAAGGAGATCATCCTTTACTTACTATTCGCCAAATAGAAGCTATAGATTCCATGTTTATGCTAGCGCTCCCACTCAATTGCACTACCGTGTTCCCAAAATGTACGTATCACCCTGACCTAAAAGTAGGCTTAACTAACAAATCAAAGAACACGAATAGCCTTTCAAGATTGAGCCTAATCATAACAGGATTAAGATCATTTGATCTAGGATCAACTAGGCGATATTGACTTGAATAGATATTACGGTAAGTTTAATAAATCTAAGTCAAAGTTCAATATCGGTCCCTTCCGATGCATACTCCATGCATCCAACCTGAGCTTTACTTTAACCAATGCTCTGGAAAGAACATAACACTTCTCCAAATGCAAGTGAACTCTGTTGTAGATTATCATATCAGTAAAACCCTATGTCTGATAAATCTAGGAAACTTTATTCACATAGTCATGTTTACTTTCCAATGTGTTGACGGCACAATAAACAGGATCAAGTATGTGAAAAGGGTTTCAGATGAATTCATACATTATGTACATATAATCATGAAATAAATCATGTGAACCATGCAACATTAAATGTTATTTCTGATCTATATTAATAAGTAAATCTGATTATATTGAAATGAGTTTTATTTAGGGCATAAAACCCAACAAACTCCCACTTGCACTAATATAAAACAAAAAGTGCGTTTCAAATAATCTCAACACCTTGATATACAAATCAAGTGTAGTAGTAGTAAACTCCTCGTAATAGGATCTGAAAAGTTAAATTAAACACAAACTTTTCTCCACCATTACTCTTCCTTAATCACAAAATCATTGATAATGTGAAATTCCTCTCTATATGTCTACTCTCTTGGGATACTGGATTCTATAGCTTTGGCAACTACTTTTGGTTAATCAGGAAATTAACACTAGTAGTTTAGGTAATTTGGAATGGTGCAAAAAATGTATAGAACTTTCCTTAGACTGAATAAGTACCTTTCCTGTAACTTTAACATTCAGTCCCTCTTTGGTAGACCTAGAGACTTCAGATAGGTTTTACACTTCTCCAAAATCACTATTCCACCCCCAGAGTAATCACCATCTTATCAGAAAGATTTTCTAGCACAAAGGCAAATTTTGAAATCTGATATGGTGTAGCCTAAGAGTTTTAAACACACCCTTATAGACTAACATATAGTTCCTCTTCTTAATCTTAAGATTTACTTGATTGTCTTCCAATGTTCTTCTCCTGGATTAATCTGATACCTACTCATTACTCCCACTCAACAGAGGGTGTCTGGTCTAAGGCATACTAAAGCATGTCTAAGACCTCTCACTATTGATTTAAGAAATTCTTTCATGGCTTTATCTTTTCTGGAATAGTTGAGACTTTTCCTTAGATAAATAAAATCTATGCCTAAGAAGTTGTGAAGCTTCTATAGATTGCCATTAGAAAGAAAATGCTTCAGCATCTTACTAAAGTAAGTTGCTTGCATTAGAGTAAATAATTACCAGGTATACCACAAGCCATAGGTTTAGATAAACTCAAACCTATAATACTAGGAACAGGAAGTTTTGTTAAGTCCATAGAATAGACTTATTAACTAAAATTTCCTTTTATGTCCTTGTAATAGAAAACTTTAGGTTACTCCATGTGAATGGATTAAACCATAGTTCTATTGGCTTTTCTTCTTAGTTTCTTATCTTGACAATCCATTACTTGTTTAAACTCACAATGGATTTTAAATCACTAGTGTCTCCCAAGTCATAAGAAGGTGAGTTCCTAGAAACTCTCCCACTACGACAAGGTACCGTGAATTATGTCTAAGAAAACTAAATGGTATTGATCTCTTCGGTTGTGACAGGACAAGGGGTGTTCATTGGATCACATCCAATGGATTTGGACCCATCCGATCCCATCCAATTATTTATTGGATATTGGATTTTTCCATCCGATCCAATCCAATTGAATTGAGTCATCCGATCCGATCCGATCCAATGGATGTATTGGATTGGATCAGTTCCATCCATTGGATGCTTTAACTGGTTTTTATTAGATTGGATTGGATCCATCCAATGAATCCCATGGATGAATCCAATCTATTTTAACCACTATTTAGGCTAATTTCGTTAAAAATATATATATATGAAAAAATATAATTTAAAACCTAATAAATAATAAAATAATATATTAAATATTAAATAAAATAATTAAATATATAAAATTATAAATATTAAATATGATTGGATGGACATTGGATGATATTAGATTGGATTGGATCGATTATCCATTGGATCAGATGTCTCATCCAATATCCGATCCGATCCAATTGGATTTTTAAAATTTGCATCCGATCCGATCCAATTATGATTGGATATCCGATTCTATTGGATCGGTTGGGATTGGATCGGTCGGTTGGAATTGGATTGGATGACTTTCTGCACACCCCTAATGGACAACAGAGGCAGTGGGATCATCATATGTCAAATAAGATAATAGAACACTTTTGGAATCAAGAATTAAATATCTCATTTATTTTCGGACTTAGTCATTATCTTAGAAAAGAAGTATTTGTTTTAAACAAACACTTTCTTATCTATTGACTATGGGTTGGTCCACCCCTAATCACTTAGAATAGCTAACAAAACATGGTTAACAGTTCTAACTTTTCTTAAGATTTTGATTAGGTCATCCATGAATCTAGTAATGATTTACATTAAGTATACAACCATTACATCATTCTGAAATTGTATTACCATAGAAGGATTTAGGCAACGACTAGTAACTAATCATCAATATGCAAATCGAAATTTCTGGGGAGGTAAGTTTGGATATAATTCAAAAATCAAATTAATGATCTTTGAACTGCATATCTACTAACTATTTCTCCACCCCTATCAGTTCGCAAGATCTTTAACCACTTACCTTAATGGTGTTTAACCATTGCTAGAAATTAATGAAATTTTTCAAACATTTCAAATTTCTTGCTAAAAGGTATAATCTAGAGTTATCATTTTAAGAATACAACGAAAAAATCATATCCACCCCTGAATGTACATCCATCTGCGAATGAGATGAACTACTTTCAGTGGATATAGGCATATTAACTCTTTGCAGATATTGATCTTGTCAAATCCACTATGAACAAGATACAAATGCCATAGATTAAAAAAAAGTGGTAGTGTCTTTTGATGACTTAGGTTTAGTTATATCAAAGAGTTCTTAGAATACTGCAAGTGGATCCTGGTCACAGAATACCAAACTCATATTCCATACAGTTTGAATCCATTAATAGAAGATGGATATTAAACACTTGAGAAAGTGTAACTGTATTGTATTCTGGAATTATAAATATAAGAAAATTTCTGTTTGGAATCTAAAATTAAAGTCAAAGACTTAAATTTATACCAAATATTATGAGTAATTCTATCTTGGACCACCACTACTAATTTAGCTCTAAGTTTGTTTTGCCCATACAAGTAGGAGATATCTAAGATTGAGGATTTATATCAATTGGGAATAGAATTTCGAGATTATAATCATATGCGTCATTAATTTCTTAAGAGAAAATATAGAATGACATGAAATGATTTATAGACCATTCATCCAATGATTTGTTATTGAGCTTTTCGAAATGAATAAGCTAAGAGGAATTAGGATAATTTCGTTTATAAATAAGAATCCAACGATGCTTCGATTAGCGAAAGTCAAAGTAATCTTATTTATATATAATCTTCTTGTTTCATATTGTAAAAATACTAGTCTAAGGTGTCATCAATTGATGAACAGTTAGATGTTGCATATACAATATTTATCTTTCGAGGTCTTAACACTATTATGTATGTCTAATGGTGAAAATCCAGTATGAATTTATCTCATTAGATAAACAAACATGTTAGACCAACAATGAAGATTCGAAATTAAACTACAATTTAATAACAGAAAATAACATGGTTCAATATAAATTCATACATAATTCAAAAATTATTAAACATATAGCAAGTAGGAATGACAAGAGAAAATACTAAAACATACAATCCTAAATAATTTCCAAGGTTTCCAACAAACTGATACAATGTCCCGGTAGGCGAGAGTCAAAGTATTATTCATTGAATAGAGTTGCCAGCTCATCTAAATTAGAAACCATTCTAGCAACCTTTTATTCGATCAAAATAAGAATCCAACGTTGTTCCGGTAGGCGAGAGTCAAGGTTATTCTCATTTTATGAGCTTCCACCATTGTTTCATTTTTTATAAGTTTATCTCTAAGTAGTCACCGTAGGGGAGAGTCTAATAGAGACGAAAACTTACAAAACACTTATCAAATGAGATCTTACGGTGTTAAATGCTTTCAACGAATAACCATCCATAGGAGGACGAAGTCTAGGGTCTCGAGGTTATATTGAAAACATTTAACTATTGTAAGACCAACAATGGAGATCGAATATCTTAATAATAATAAAGCTCATTATTTAAAGTGAGTTGTATTTTCTTTGATTCTCTTTATTTAATCTATTTATTTTAAATATATATTTATTTAATTAAAATTTCCAACTTAGAATAAAAAATTGTAAATGTAAATTTTAATTTAATATTTATAAATTTTACTTAGATGGATATGAAAATAATATGAATTATTTCCATCTTAGTAATAATTTCCAATAAATATTTAGAAAAATATTCAATTTAAGTTGTTACAAAATTAATTTAAATTAATTTACAACTCAAATTTAATTTTCTATAAATATATATTACATTTCGAAAAATTAAAGTATTTAAGAATACAATTTTCAAAATTGCATATTAAAATAAAAAAATAAATCCTGAAAAAATTATTCTAATTTAATGTTGGCCCAAAATTAATTAATAAAATTAATTTACAACAAAAAAATATAATTTTCCTATTTAATTAAATATGTATAAGAAAAATTTCAAATATTTAAGTATGATGATGAAAATCAACTTAAATATTAATTTTCTATTTAATTAAATACACTAGAAAAATACTTCAGGCAAAAATATCACCTATCTAGATTTTCCTTTGACTAATTAATTAAATTTCTAATAAAATATATTTTACTTCATTTATTTTAATTTAATCAATAAATGAAAAAAAATCATTGATTTAAGTTGGTCCAAAATTAAAATAAATAATTTACAACTTTAATCTATTTTTCAAATAAAATTCGAAATTCCAGCATTTAAGAAATGCAATTTCGAAATTTGATTAATAAAATAAAGAAAAAATATATTTTGAAAATTATTTAAATTTAGTTGAAAAATTAAATTTCAACTAAAAATAATTTTCTATTTAATTAAGTGTCATGAAAAAGAAATATTTAAGTATCATGATGAAAATCAACTTAGATATTTATTTTTCAAATTAATTAAATGTATTAAATTCAAGAAATAAATAATTAAGTGTAGAGAAGGCTTAATTATTAATCTCTAGTTTAATACTAGGAAAAATATACTTAAAATAAATTGTACCAAAATTAATTATATAAATAATTAATTTCACAATGTATAGTATTTTCCTATTTAATATTAGAAATAATAAGTAGTCTAGAAATAACTATCTAGAAAATATTTTATTGGACTAAGTATCTTTTCCACAAAATTTGAAAAAATATCTAATTTAAGTTGTATTAGAAAAAATCTAGAACTTAAATATTTTCAAATTTAAATTTAATTAAATATCAAAAATTAAGTTGTAGCCACTTAATTTGAAAATATTCCATTTTAAGTTAATATTCGAAAAGATATTAACTTAAAAAAATATCTAAAATATTCCATTTTAAGTTAATATTCGAAAAGATATTAACTTAAAAAATATCTAAAGAATCTTAATAACCAATGCCTAGAATTCCTCAACTTAATTTTGAAATTTTAAATCCAAAAGATATTCAGATTTAAGTTGGTTAGTTGTAGATAATTAAATATCAACTTAAATAGGAATATTTAATGAAAATTTTAAATTAAGCTTCAGAAAGAATCTAGATGGTTATAATTCTATATTTAATTAAATACAAGAAAATACATATAGTTTAGCTTAGAATAAAGAATTCCTTAAACTATAATTTTCTTAAATTAATTTCAAAATAAATGAAATTAATTATGTTGCTAATCAATTTTATTAGGTTAAACTAGTTAAATTAACCTAGTACAGTCATTCAAATCAGGTAAATGGGCCTTCACAATTAGGGTGCTTTATGTGAAGGGGTGCTGGGTTCAGTATGTCGTACCCACTAATATGGCTCCCAACTCTCACACAAGGCCCAAAAGAGAGGAATTTAACCTTAAAATGAACAACTGTTATTAATTGAATAGGCTAAAAAACTAAATGGGCCTAAATAAAATCTATCCAGAACTATGACATTTTATTTAGCAACAACAACCTATATGCATCTATAATGAAATTAAACACATAGGCTCACACAGGCACACTTTGGATGGGTCTTATCATGTTGCTAGGTCATACACAGATGAAAGAAGATTGTAAATATACCTGTTACAAATTATTTACTTGACCAAGGGAGTCATCAGATCATTAGATCTGGCAAAAAGTAACCGTGGCTATTTGCAATCAAGTAATAATAGGTTTTGAAAACTTACACACAAGCTAAAACACATACTCCTGCAACAAGGTTAGCTGGATAGTTGGATGTAGGATTTATTTAATTTTAAATTAAATAATTAATTTCAAAATAAATAATTAAATAAAAAAATATTTTCGAAAATTTAAATAAAAATTTTGAAAAAATTCGAAATTAAAAAAAAAAATTAAATTTAAAATTAAACCTAAAATTTTGAAAAATTAGGTTTCAACCAACCTAAATATCATTTCAAAATTTGCTAACTACTTTTAAAATTTAAATGTTATTTTATAAATAAAAATTAAACAAAAAATTAAAAAAGATAAATTAATATCTTTTTCAGATTTTAAATGTAATTTAAATAAATAAAATAACAAAATTTAAAAGTTAGCAAAATATCTTACATCTATTTAAAATTACATGATTATAGTTATCTTATTTTAAATTTAAATAAGGTCAAATTATTTAAAAATATTTAATTTAAAAATTTAAAATCTGACCTTAAATTTAAAAATAAGATAAGATATAATCAAATTTAAAAATAAGATAAATTATTAAGCAAAAAAGATAGATACTAACTATTTTTAAATTCAAATTACACTAATATCTTGAATTAAATTTAAAAAATATTAAATTAATTCATTATGATAATTAGAGTTGAATTAGGAATAGTAATAGTATAAATACAGAACTACACAAAAAATCGGAAGTTAATTCCATGAAAAAGCATGAAAAATCGAAGAAAAACGAAAAAAATGCGAGCTGTACGGATGGTATGCTGTGCATACTCGTCCGCGCACGCGCATGAGGTGTTTGGGCGTGAAATCTAGGTGCAGGGGGAAATCGCATGATTTCCGCGCGCGGAATTTTTGATGCTCAATCCCGATTTTTTCGAAACTTCAAAAAATCATAACTAATTCAAATTAAATCGAAATTGAGTTCTGTAAAAAATGTAACTTGCTTAATTTTTTCCATACTATCCAATAAAAATAATTCCAGAATCAGATATTCAATTATTTTTCACGAAAATTCACAAACATCAATCAATCATCAAATAACACTCAATACAACATGATACCATCCAAAACATCAAACAATCGTTTTAAAGTCCAAATTTCTTGCAAAAAATTCAATTACCATGGCTCTAAGGCCAGTGATTGGAATTATTTTACCAGGATCATAGATCTACTCACAAGTATGTTGATTAACACCCTAAATATGAACTTTCTAAAACGATGAAATAAACACGTATAAAGTTTAGGAAACCTTACATCGGGTGCAGCGGAATATAATGACTCATTACGTTCAAATATCTAGCCCTTGATTCCTTTCTATAGCAGAGCATTATCAATATCTGAACCTGAATCTGTTTCTCTGAATCTTTGATGTTGAAACTCCTTCTTGCTGAAAGTCTTTCTTCACGATCTTCCTCACTATGGTTGAGGTATCACTTGCTGTGTGTGGGCACTAATCATACTTTAAGAATTTCGAAATTTGAGAGGGAAGAAAGAGAGAGGGAGTGCTCGGCCAGATAGGGAGAGAGAAGGCTCAGGTTTTTCTGAATCAGAAGTGTAATTTTCGTGAAGCCTTCACTATCTATTTATAGCATTCCACTAGAGTTAGGTTTGAATTATTTGGCATTAAAATAATGAAAATATCAGTTTAAAATGCCTACAAAAGTGGCCAGTCATGCTTAGTGGATTTGGGCCTCACTTTTTGCAATTTTGCAGTTTTATCTTTTCTGCATATGATTTTCTCAAAAATGCCAATTTTCTAATTCAACCATTTAAATGTTAATTCTAACTATTTAATAACTATAAATAATTATTAAATAATATTGTCATTTATCATATTTATTAATTGAACCATACAAAGTATCATAATTAACAAATATGCCACTAACAACTCTTTCTTTACAATTTCGCCCTTACTTAGTGAAAATTTCACAAATAGACATAGTCTAATTTGAGAATTATAATTGATTAATCAAAACCAATTATATGAGTCTTACAAGCAATATTATCTCAACTAGTGCGGGGACCATGGGTCTATATAATCGAGCTTCCAATAAGTAGATCAAGAATTTATTACTAAAATTCACTAACTTATTAATTCTTCGTTGAATCCACACATAGAACTTAGAATTGCATTCTCAGTATATAGAATGCTCTATATGTTCCACCATATAGACACATCATTAGTTATCCATTGTTATAATCCTAATTTGATCAATGATCCTCTATATGAATGATCTACACCGTAAAGGGATTAGATTACCGTTACACCCTACAATGTATTTTATCCTTATAACACTCGACCCCGTATAAATGATATTTCAGCTTATGTGAAATGAGTACTCCACCATTTATGTTCGTTTGGTCAAGCTCGAAGGAGATCATCCTTTGCTTACTATTCGCCAGATAGAAGCTATAGATTCCATGTTTATGCTAGCGCTCCCACTCAATTGCACTACCGTGTTCCCAAAATGTACGTATCACCCTGACCTAAAAGTAGGCTTAACTAACAAATCAAAGAACACGAATAGCCTTTCAAGATTGAGCCTAATCATAACAGGATTAAGATTATTTGATCTAGGATCAACTAGGCGATATTGACTTGAATAGATATTACGGTAAGTTTAATAAATCTAAGTCAAAGTTCAATATCGGTCCCTTCTGATGCATACTTCATGCATCCAACCTGAGCTTTACTTTAACCAATGCTCTGGAAAGAACATATCACTTCTCCAAATGCAAGTAAACTCTGTTGTAGATTATCATATCAGTAAAACCCTATGTCTGATAAATCTAGGAAACTTTATTCACATAGTCATGTTTACTTTCCAATGTGTTGACGGCGCAATAAACAGGATCAAGTATGTGAAAAGGGTTTCAGATGAATTCATACATTATGTACATATAATCATGAAATAAATCATGTGAACCATGCAACATTAAATGTTATTTCTGATCTATATTAATAAGTAAATCTGATTATATTGAAATGAGTTTTATTTAGGACATAATACCCAACACCATACGCAGCCAAGTCCTTATCGAGAATGTCAGAGTATATGGCGTTGGACAAAAAATGTGACATTCTTTAGGTGGTGTACGCACTCTACCATTTTGTTGTGGGAGACAAATAATGAACTGCGTGGCCCTGTATCTAGAGGGTTCCATGTTAGGAGACGTCCGGATGTAATCTAGACGACTCTTCGATTACCCAATTCTGGATCTCCCCTTGAAGGTTTTTGGATTTGTCTTGGTAGACTTTTTGTTTCTAGGTCGAATGGTCTTTTTTGGACTAGGGCGGTCCGACCTTGGCAGGTCAATAAATTGGGCTCATGTCCGAATTAGATCTGTAGCGTGACTTGGTCATTTAGTTGAATAGTCAGCCAAAGTGGGCTCAAGTTTGGACTGCATTAGTTGTTATTAGGCTTTAAAATTGCACACATCATCATCCCATAAACCCTTATAACACTTTCCAATCTTCCACAATAAAAGGTTTAACTAGCTTAGTTAAAGGAGTTTAAAAAAAAATCCATTCTTATTCTAAACCGAATAAACTGCCATATATAATATAAGGGTTTTCTTCTTCTTCTTCTTCTTTTTTTTTTTTGAGAAGAATATATAAGGATTTTCTATTAATTTTCTTTTTTACAATAGGAAATTTGAATTTATATGCATACATTTAATGTATATTAAATTTTTGAATACAAGCTTACTAAAATTAAAAAAATAGGCACACTTTATATTCATACCCATTATACCATTTTCTCTTCTCTTCTCTTCTAACTTTACCATCCACACTTCCTATTCCCATCTATACTGATGGTGGTCTGATGGTGGCCCGATGCTATCCATTTTTTTTTTTTTTTTATGTTTTTGTGCATAAAAAAATAGCATCATGTGATCATCGGACCACCATCAAACCATATCTACATTTATAAATGTTAAGCTCCATTCATTAAGCTCGTCAAGAAGGCATTGGGCCACCATCGGATCCCATCAAACTCGCATCAGACCATATCATTAGGCGACCATTGGACCACCATTGGACCTTCGTATTCAACCTTTACTCATTTTAAAAACAGGAAGGCATCAGACCACTATCAGACCACCATCGAGCCTAATAAAAAAACCAGTTTTTTGCCCAAAACTCCATCTGGCCATTTCTATCCTAAATCTAACATCTACTCACAAATAATAAACATTAATCATACAATTTATTCTTTTGACAACATTGCTGATGGTAAAACCGTGATTGATGGAGAAGTCGTAGGTTCGCAGTGGTCATTGAGTCCGTGGGTCCTTGAGTTTGTAGTCATGGTGGTCGTGGAGAGAAAGGACTAAGATTGTGGACGGTGGGTTGTGGGTCGATTGTGTGCTCCTCTGTGTGCGTGTTTACACAAAGAGAGAGAGGTAAAATGGGGTTTTAGAAAAAAAATGACATATTCTACCGATATTAAATAATTTAGATTTTAAAAAAAAAAAAATTGGTTTAATAAATACATAATTACTCAAATTTTTCTTTACAATTTTATATATTATAATAATAATAAACTTAAAAAGAAAACCTAACCTAAATTTTGCTCCGCCTCTCAGCTCTCACACTCTCATCTCGCTCAGCTCTCTCTACCGTCGTCCCATCTTATCTTCTTCTCAGTTCTCAATCTCATTCCGCTGGCGCGAATCTCCGGAATACACTCTCCACCACCCTCCTTCTCCTCTATATCTCTCGTTCCGTCGACTCCAGCTCCGGCCTCCATCTCCATTGTTCTCGGCGACACGGCAGCGGTATGACTCTCCAACATTTATTGAGCTTGTTCTCTATCTCGGTCAATATTTCTATTTGTTTAAGTTTCAACGCTGAACTTTAGCCAAATAAATAAATAAATAAATTCAGTATGTGAATAGTTAGGACTTTAAGACTTTATCTTATGCTTGAATGTTTGAGTGAAGTTTCTACAACTTTATTTATTCAAGCTTGAAGAGTTGTGATTGTTTGAGTGATTTTGAAGCTTGAATGTTTGCTGAGGAAGTATCAGCATTGAGTATTGAGTATTGAGTATGAGATGGATTGTTAAACTAAGGTGTTAACATCAAATTTTATAATCAGTTTGTTTGTGGCTAAAATCATTGGATCAGTTTGGTTGATATTATTCTGACTGGTGAATATCTTTCTCAACTCATTGCCTTTATAGGTGCTTAAATCTTTGTTCTTTGCTCATCTCTAAACAACATGTCATCTCGGCCGGAACTCCAAGCGCCACCTGAGATATTCTATGATGATAATGAAGCTAGGAAGTACACCTCTTCTTCTCGAATCATCAAAATCCAATCAGAGCTCACGGAGAGGGCTCTCGAACTTCTTGCCTTGCCCGAAGATGGAGTTCCCAGGTTGCTTCTGGATATTGGTAAATGACCCATTTTCAGATTTCTGCATTTACTTTGAAATTTCGATTTGAAGAATAGCATACATATCATATGGGTTTGAATTTCAGGTTGCGGGTCAGGACTTAGTGGAGAGACACTAACAGAGAATGGTCATGAGTGGATCGGTTTAGATATCTCTGATTCAATGCTTAGTATGTGGAAACTTATATTCTCGGTTATTTTGATTTGAATTTTAATCATATATACATTTATAGTATTTTCTCTAATCTTGTTCTACATTATAGATGTTGCGTTGGAGAGGGAGGTTGAAGGTGATGTATTACTTGGTGACATGGGTCAGGTAATTTCTTTACCCCTAAGATGATGCTCATTGTGCTTATCACATTTTCCATATTGTGATACATTAACTTTCAACTTAATGACTACTATGAAGAACAGAAATAACATTTATCAACTTGTAAAATGACAAGCTACTGGATTGGATCTTTTTTCAGGGATTGGGATTTCGGTCTGGAGTTATTGATGGGGCCATAAGTATCTCTGCTATTCAGGTCTACTTTATATTCTTTCACTATTTGTTTTTCCTCTCCTCTTTACATGTAAAATGCCGGTTGTTGTGTC
The DNA here is from genome assembly GCF_029168945.1 of Cannabis sativa. Taxonomy (NCBI): domain Eukaryota; kingdom Viridiplantae; phylum Streptophyta; class Magnoliopsida; order Rosales; family Cannabaceae; genus Cannabis; species Cannabis sativa. The sequence continues at coordinate 49,031,586 of NC_083601.1, forward strand.
GTTGCTTTAATTTCATTCAGCTAGCAAATTTAACTTTTCGTGACTATGCTCTTACGATTGATTAAGCTTGTATGACTTCTCAAATCTTAATTCATTGTGTTAGCTTTAGTGTGCAGAGCTGCATTTTATTTGGTGCTTTAAAATTTGTTTGCTATGACAATGGCTGTGAGTAGGAATAATTATTAGAGTAGCTGAAGCTTTATATTTAATACTGAATTTTCTCTCCTGGTAGTTTTTTTTTTGTTAGTCGACTTCATTTTTCTTATCATAATCGTGGCATTTGGTGAAGAATAATTTTAGATGTTCATTTACTTAAATTGGGGAAAGGGCTCTATTTGTTTGCTTTTATCATCGTGTTTATAGCAACACAATTCATGGGAATCTCTTATTACATATTTTTTCCACTGGCAATGGCTACTACAAGATAAGTATATGATTTTATAGTTAAATCTTCACCTGTTGAATCTTTTCATGCTCAACTAGTTGATGAAATATCATATATGAATCCCTCACTCTCTCTTTTTCCCTTGGATCTGGAATGTATCACGAAGCTTCAAAGCATACATTTTTATTAGTACTGTTCAGACGTTTATTTATATGTATTACAAGACAATTTCTATAGCAGTCTGACTTATTTTTCCCGATTGTGTGTTGAATTACAGTGGCTGTGCAATGCTGATAAATCCTCACACGAACCAAGAGCAAGATTAAAGTATGTTGCTCTTTCTCTTTGACTCATTCTTATCATAATTAATATTGTGTCAATTACTTCTCTTTGGTTTCTCATTTTACTGTTTAAGGTACTAGCTACTAAATCTTTTTGTAATTGTTGGCTGAAATACTTTTTTCAGGGCATTCTTTGGATCTCTATACAGATGTTTAGCAAGGGGAGCACGAGCAGTCTTTCAAGTGTATCCTGAAAATATAGACCAACGAGTGTTAATTTTGAATTATGCGATGCGTGCTGGATTCGCTGGTGGTGTGGTTGTTGATTTTCCTCACAGGTACACAAGCTTAAATTATTAAGAAACTTAGTTTTTTCCTTTTTGCTCATTATCTGCTAAATCTGAGTAAAAATCATTTTAAAAACAGTGCCAAGAAAAGGAAAGAATACCTTGTTCTGACTTGTGGCCCACCATCCATTAACACAAGCGTTCCAAACGGCAAAGGCGTGGATGGAGAGAGTTGCTCTGAAGACGACGAAAGTAGCGGAGATGAAGAAAATCAAACGGTAAACTTTTACAGAACACCACTTGCTCTACTTATCTCTATGCAAAAATACCGCACAATCTTTGGTCTCGTGATTTAAGGCCTGAATTAGTTTATTCATTAGCAGGTATGTGTTTCTGACAGGCATAGGCCGAGGAAAAAGCAAAGAATAACGAAAAAAGGGAAGGGCAGGGAATGGATATTGAAGAAGAAGGAACAGATGAGAAGAAGAGGGAATGTTGTACCTGCAGACACAAAATACACTGCTAGGAAAAGAAAGGCACGATTTTGAAAAGCACCATATCTTGTCTGCAACTCTTTTTAAAAGATGAATGCAAGGTTTGTTTGTGTAATTTTCCCATGGCAATTTTGGCAGAGAGATCATTGGCTTGGTTATGGTAGTTGATTTTGTTTGATTTTATTTTATGAAAGCACAACAACATGGCACACAATAACATATTCCATTTTTTATTATATTTTTAGGAAATTTTTAATTTATTTATATTTTTACAGATTTTTATTTAAAATAACATTATTCTGAAAAAAAAAAAACACTTTGTATTATTATAAAAATAAAAAAATCGTTTTACTTTTCCTGGCAGCAACGTTAACAGAAAACAAACCCTCTATATATTTTTATAAAACAAAAATTCTTAAAAATAATGTAAACATTTGCCATTTTTGTATATTTATGAAAGAATTTCTATATAGTTTATTAACAAATAAACATGTAAGTAAGCCAGTCAAATTAATTTCTACTCTTTATTGACAATTAAGTGAGGTTACATACGAAAAGAAGAGTTTTACATAGAAATAATAAAATCCCAATAGTAACTAATTACCAGTACCACCACTTTCAATTCTGAATTGTTTGTACATTATTTATACTTTAGATTGCGAGTACTCATTTCATCAACACAACAACGAGTGGCTTTTATCAAAAAGAAAAAACACAAATTGCAAAGAATAATTACAATTCCCCAAAAAAAGACTATGCTTAATCATGCTTAAATGAAAAGACTGAAAAGCATATAATATATATACAAGAACAAGTGCAAACATGTAAGAACAAATCAGACAATATCTCTATCTAAAAGTTTAACCAAAGAAAGTGAAGAAGCCTCTGCCTCTGCCTTACATGGTATGTATAGGACATGTTGCACTTATAATTTTGGGAAAAAGAAATCACTGTGTTAGTAGAATCTGACTAAATGAAAAAAAAAAGCAGGAATTATAGTAATAAAAGGCTTCGCCCTTATTATATATATATAGTCATGAAGTCATGATAATTTGGTACTGGTACTTGTCTCATCGCTCAGTTTCTTGTATTCTGGTCTCAGCTCGTACGTTCCTTGATTTGCTCCTTTGTTGTTGTACACACACAGATCTTTCAGTAAGTCTTTCACAAATTGCTGCAAAAGGACCCTTTGTTACGATTGTGAGAAATAAAATTAAGGCTAATTAGATTTTTACCCCCTAAATTTTAATATATGTACCAAATCATAACTCTTAAATTTTTTTGGCCGTTAAAATTTTTTCCTGAATTATTGAAATTGTTAGATTTAAGGACTTTTGTCTAATTTCTTTCAATTTTACTAATTGTTTATGTACTAAACTATGCTACCCAGACTTTGATATCTACCAAATTATGTCTCTCAAATTTTGACATGTACTAAATTATGCCCCCTGAACTTTCATCTATATTAGACTTTTTTTTACTAAAATTGGACAAAAGTCCGTAAATCCAACAACCTCAATCTATATTAGACATTTTTAACGACCTTAAAAGTTCAGGAGGCGTGATTTGGTACATGTCAAAGTTCGAGGCAAAAATCCTAATTAGCCTAAAATTAAAGTGGGCAGCCAGCCTAAGTTAGCCTCAAGATTGATGAAATACAAGAGTTTTTCAAGTTATCCTTCTCTTCCTAGTACTTCATCATTGGGAGTATCTATCATAAAACGTCAATTCTAAGAAGTTGATATAAATAGAAGCTTATGAAAAAAATAGTAGGAAATCATAGGGCATACTTCAGGTTGGTCTGTCTCTTGAATCAGTTGTTTTAAAGTCCAATTTGGTTGCCTCTCAAACAGCTTAAACATAATCTCTTCCATTTCTCCTCGGTCCCTCCTCGTTCTTTTCATTTCAGATCCCTTGGTTGGCGTTTTCTTCTTATCCTATTTGATTTTATTAACAAAGTATGTTAATCAAAAAGGCAAATAGTAAAATACAAAAATATTAATGCTGAGGAAAAGTGTAAAGTATAATTACAGGTCCAGAAACAATAAATCCCATCATTCCTGGCATAGGCCTCATTCGAGCTCCATTGTCATTCTCAATCACCTGAAACAAGAAAGCAGAAAAGTTTAGACGAGTAATGTACGAGATTAGACTAAGACAGTACATTAACTCAATATTAAGTACTGGAAGTGGAACCTGAATCTTTCTAGTCTTAGTCATATATTTTTGAGTCCGTTCGCGGCATAGCTTCCGATAGCTCTCAAGGTTCTCAGGATGGGGCTTCATGTCAAATTTGTTTAGTATCTTCCCCTCCATTGAAATCTTTCCTACATTGAGACAGTAAATTCACCATTCATTCTAGGGATTACAGTACCAAATTAAGACATTAACATCTCATAGCTAGTATGGGCTGATCTTCAGACACATGTGAAATGGAATAAAGATGGACCAAGCTACTTATAGATGTAACTACAACTAACATCACAAAAACATAGTCGAAGTGAATTAGGAGTCTGACCAATTTGCTAATCGCGTGAGTTTTTATAGGTATCATGCAGTAGTTTAAGGGAGCTGTCTCTGATTATTAATTTTGCTACATTACATTTGGTAGTTTTAGCTGCATTGCTTTTTTTTTAAAAAAAAAATAAAGCTGACAAACAAGATTAAGAACTGAGTTAAGAACTCAATTCTGATAATATGTACCAAGCATCAAAGCAACATGGTAAATTTTTCTGATTTTCCAATTACAGATTTCAGCCTAAATAGTTTTCTGTAGCTCCTTTACTACATTTCAGTACAAGTATAGTTTAAACATACAATAATTTGTCACATAAAATGAAATCCTCATAGCTAGGTTTCATGTTTTATAATGAATCTGGTGTCACTCAGAATTGTAATAAAACCTCCATTTGACAATGCTACTAAATTTCTGACATTGGGCAAGAGGATTTGAACTTATACATAATACCATTAGGCTATGCCTACAACCTCAACAAAGGTACTAAATTTTGAACATTATTCGATTATCTACACAATGGCATAATGTGAATGTCCGTGTTAATTATTGTCGATGTAATGAAATCTTTTATGGCATAATGTTAAAGCAGAGGTAATAATTACCAACGGGTTTAGTCCTAAGACTCATTCCAAATGCAGACCAAAATATTTACATCAGAGAGATGCATGCTCACCTTGCGAAGACTCCGAGAATACTGCCATTGGAATCAAATCTTTGGACATTTCCATAGAGAAACGCTTCGGTATATTGCCAGATTCTGCACCAGCCAATTCCATGGTGAACTGCAGATTATTATGAAGAAAGTATCTCAGACAAATTACTCATCTCAGTTCCTTGCTCTTAAAATCAATGATCAGAACTCATATTCATGTGCACTACAACATTATATATATAAGAAGCACAACGATCAACTAATAAACATAAGAAAAATGAAATGTAAAACCCTAGAGATCTAAGGAGGAAAGATTGTTTGATTAAAAAGGCAATGCAGAAGCAAAGAATAAGCCTCAAAATCACAGAAAGACGTTTGAGACATAAATTATATTAACCTGAGGAGAAGCAGAGTCGTCATTGGAATGGAGAGGGTCGATGGAGACGATGACCTTGGCGAGAGAAGGAGAAGGATGATCGTTGTTGGAGGAACGAAGAGAGCACGAAACGAGGGGAGGACACTTCAAGAGCCAGACAGCCCTGTCGGCTCTGGTGGTCTCCACCTGCTCCTTCCCACCCTCCTTCTGCTTCTTCTTCTCTTCCATTTCCCACTCTTTAGTCTTTTCTTTACCCCTTCACACACACAAATATATATAAATATAAATATAAATATAAATATAAATAAGACGTTACAAATAGAGTAGATGAGAGGAGACACAAATTTAAAACGGTTTTTCAGATCTTCCCTCTAACAAACCAATGTGACGTTATTGAAATTTTCAATAACACAAATTATTATTATTATTATTATTTTATTTTTTTCTAATGAACCATGCATTTTATTAGATAGTATCATCCATAAAACAAAAATAGTTATGCGTGGCGAAGTTTATTTGAAGCTCAGGATGTGGTCAAAATGGGTGCTAGATGGCGAGTGGGTTCGGGTGCCTCAATTTCTGTGCTTCACCAGCCGTGGCTCCCTTCTGAGGATAATCCTTATGTGATCTCTTCTCATGAGGCTCTTCAGAGTTGTTCTGTCTCTAATCTTCTTCAACCTGATCGGATGTGTTGGGATATGGAGCTCTTAGAGGACCTATTTGATTCCAGAGATGTGGAGCTCATTTGTAAAATTCCTCTGCCTGCATTGCCAGAAACTGATACTTGGTATTGGTCGTTTGAGAAATTTGGTGGCTATTCGGTAAGAAGTGCCTATCGTGCTTTGCAAGTGCGAAATGGAAGATGGAATGCGCAGGATAATTCTGGCTTTTGGCGAAAGTTTTGGTATTTGAAACTTCCTCCTAAAGAATTTGCTTTGGAGAGCTCTTACTGATTGTCTTCCAACTCTAGTCTCGCTTCAAACTAAGCGGGTTCATGTTTATAGTGTTTGTTCTTTGTGTAATTTTGAACCTGAAACCATTTTCCATCTCATGGTCGGCTGCTCTTTTACCAAAGCTTGTGTGGAGCGCGGGTTGGGGCTGGTTATTAATAATGGGGAGGAGGATTTTGGTGCCTGGTTTGAAGCTTTCTGTAATTCTCATTTGACTGAGAATATTGAGAAGTTGTCAATGATTCTTTGGAGTGTTTGGGGGGCCCGTAATGATTTAGTCTGGAATGATAAGGCTATTTCTGTGGAAAGAGTTGTTTCATCTGCAATTACTTACCTTGATCTTTGGAAATCTGCTCAAAATAGTAATGGAGGAGCTTCGTCTTCTTCTAGTCAGCTTCGTGCTGGTGTTGAGCACTGGATTAAACCATCTTTGGGAGAGTTGAAGGTTAATTGTGATGCTGCTCTATTTTCTGGAGAAAGGAGTCATGGTTTGGGTTGGATTGCCAGGGATCATGCTGGTTTGTGTGTTGCTGCGGCTGCTGTCAAACACCGAGGAGATATTGATCCTGTTGTTGCTGAGGCACTGTCCATGAAGGAGGCTTTGAGTTGGATTAAGTCCTGTTGGGAAGATAGCAGGACTGTTGAGGGCTTGTGCCCTACAGCGGTATTATTGGAGTCAGATTGTCTTGTGTTGGTTAATGCTTTTAATAGCAAGAGCCATATTCTGTCTCCTCTTGGTCTTATTGTTTCGGATTGTATTTCTCTTATACGATCCTTTTCTAGTTTTGATATTTTAGTTCAGTTTGTTAAACGATCTGGGAACCAAGCGGCTAACTGGTTAGCTCGTTCTTCTGGTTCATATCCTGATCGTATTTCCAGTAGGGGGTCTGTCCCTTCTGGTTTGGAAGCTATTTTGTTAGCTGATTTGCTTTAATGAAAGTTGCAATCTTTGTTTCAAAAAAAAAAAAAAACAAACATAGTTAAATTGTCCCTCAATACGTGTCATCTTATTAATAAAGAAATAGAACATAAACTATTAATAATAGCCTTACAACTTTTTTTCTTTTGAATGAAAGCGTCTTCGATTAATAAGAAAAGTTAGACCTCACTGTCATTACATAAAATGTTCAACGGGATGGTAGATATTGGAATATCACCAAATAACTTGTGGGTGAACGCCCACTTTGCCACATTATGGACGACAAAATTACAAGTCCTGTTAATATTAGAAAAAATACAACCCGAAAATAAAAAAGAGTGAATATTACAAAAAGAGACATAGTTTTCAATAGCCCAACTGGACTCCTTCCCATTGAGCGTGTTGATGACTACCCTCGAGTCGCTCTCCACAATAACAAAATGGGCCTTCACTTCCAGCGCTGCAGAAATAGCCAAACAGCAAGCCGCCACTTCCCCACAAAGCGCGTCAGCGAAGTCCACTCTAGCCGTAAGAACCCGAACCATCTCACCTAAATGGTTTCTCGCAACAGCTGCTAAGCACATGCTATCAAGCCCCACTCTAACATCACAATTCAGCTTAATCCAATCCTGAGGAGGTGGAGACCAGAACTCCTTCAGGCTAGGAGCAGGGGTAAGGAAAATAGTAGCATGCAAATCTGCAAAAGAAAATCGAATAGAATCAATACAATGCCTCAAATCCAACGTAAGATTTCCTGTGGGTACCCGCCTCTAATGGCACGAAGATTTCCTATCTAAATGGGGAACAAGACAGGGATGGGGATTAAATTTGAGAAAATTACATTTATTATGGGATTTTAAAAGTTTTTATGATAAATATGGTACATTTAAGTTTGACTAATTTATATGGTATTTTTTTGTTTTTATTTTTTTTATGGTATTTGACATGCCATATATATGTAAATTAGGTTTTCAAATCCCATATTTAATGTTTTTATTTGTTTAGGTAGTTTTATTTGTCATTGATGCCGAAAAAATTACCGAAGTTTGCTGCCAGTGCTGAAAAAATCACTGGAGTAGCAGTCGGTGCCGGAAAAGGCGTCGGAGTTGCTGCCGACGCCCGAAAATTCGTCGAAATTAGCATTGTCGCTGGAAAAATCACTGAAAAAATTTCTTGATGAAGAAACCACTTTCTTAGTAATTTTTCTGGTGACAATGCCAATTCTGACAGCTTTTGTGATACTGGCAGCTACTCCGGTGACTTTTTCAGCACCGACAGCAAACTTTGGAAATGTCATCGGAATTGGCATAGTCGCCAAAAAATTACCAAGAAACTAGTTTCTTGATGAAGAAACCAATTACTTGATGAAGAAACCAGTTTCTTGGTAATTTTTTCGGTAATTTTTCTGACGAAAATGCCAATTCTGACGACTTTTCTAGCGTTGGCAGCAACTTCGACGACTTTTTCGATACCGACTCTACTCCGGTGACTTTTTCGGTACCGACAGCAAACTCCAGAAAATTCGTCGAAATTGGCATTTTCTGGCGATAATGTCAATTCCGATAACTTTTTCAGCGCCGACAGCAACTCCGGTGACATTCTCGGTGTCGACTGCAACTCTGGCGACTATGCCAATTCTGATGACTTGTTTCAGTTAACTTTATTGTTTAGCATTCATATTTCGTTATGAATTTCATAGTGTCGAATCTGGTTTCACAGAGTTCATAAGTTCGAAACTGGTTTTACAGGTTTTAAGGGTTCTGTATGAGGTTGCTCTACTTTATGATGTTATTGTATATTTTTTATTTTAAATTCCTTTTTATTATTTTATTTCTAGGTTTGAAAATAGTTTTCACACTTATATTTTGTTTTAGATTCTTGTTGTGCATTGTGTGTTGTTTTGTTTATATTTATGAGTATTTTTTGTGTTTTTTTTTTCATTTGGTTGATTGATGAAACTGGTTTCAATTATTTTCATTGTATATCATTTTTGTTTTGTAATCATAATTTTTATTATTGTTGTGTAACGAAACTAGTTCCTCGATGAAGAATCCACTTTCTTGGTGAAGAACCACTTTGTAGGTGATTTTTTCGGTGATTTTGCTGGCGACATTAACGAGTCTGACGACTTTTTCGATGCTGGCAATAACTCTGGCGACTTTTCTGACACCGGTAGCTACTACGGTGACTTTTCCAGTACCGATAGTAAGCTCTGAAATATTCGTCAGAATTGGTATTGTTGCCAGTAAAATACCAGAAAAATCACCAAGAAACCAGTTTCTTGATGAAAAAATCGGTTTCTTGATGAAGAAACCAGTTTCTTGGTTATTTTTCTTGTGATTTTTTTTACGACAATACTAATACTGACGACTTTTTCGGCGTCGGTGGCAACTCCGGCGATTTTTTCGGCACCGGCAGCTACTCCAACGACTTTTTCGGTGCCAGCAGCATACTTTGATGATTTTTCCGGCACAAGTGACAATTTCGACGATCACTGTTGTTTCATTTGTTTTATTTTTTAAAAAAATAAATATGAAGAGAATTTTAATATTTTTTATGGTAATTCAATTTTTATTTTTTATGAATCTTAAATTCAAATTCTTTTTTTAATGTTTTATATGGTTTTTTTTTTTAGTTTTAGTTTAATTGGTTAAATAATGTCATATTTAGTGGCATTTACTTTTTATGTCATATTTATCATAACCTTAATAATTTTTTCCATATTTTTTAAAATAGCCCATCAAATTTTGTCCCCGAATATTAAGCGGGGCGGGAACGGGGATGACACTCCCCGCCCCGACGGGGACCCGTTTAATTTATTAATTATTTTTTAGTAATATTTTATATAGGCGTTTGTATTTTTTTAGTATAAAAATATCATTTTTACAATTTTTGAAGTTGTGTTTTCGTATATGATAATTACTATATTGAATAGTAAATAATATGTAATATTTTATCTTTTATGTAATTTAATGATTTTATACATTTAAATTTTTAAACTAAATTTTATTTTTACAATAGGGGATTCCCCGCCCCATCTCCGATGGAGAATAAGCGGAGATGAGGCGGGGTGGGGATTAAAATCTTTAACAGGGATAGGGATAGGGAGAACATTCCCTACTAATTCCCCGCCCTGTGTACATCCCTACTTACAATCCAAAATTACACAGTTATAAGAAAAGACTATGTTTTTATTTTTAACAAAATCATCGATTACGGTAATACTATCTGATTTGAGCATCACATTTTATCATTCATGAGCCTTGATCCAACTTGATGCCTCCTTAATGCCCAAAGTTTTAACTACATGTGGTTCAAATTTACAAACTTTGCTCCTACATTTAGCTTCTAAAACTACTCCAGTTGAATTTCATGCCACACAACCATAGTCAAACCACCCACCGTCATCAAATACTGCTCCATTAACATTAACTTTGATTTTAAGAAAATTTAGTGTCGTCTAATGCTCAAGCGCAACCCTACAAGATTCAAGGTTGGTAACCATAGACATCCTTTGAGCATTACTCCATTTTTCAAAGCTTAGTTTAGGTAACAAAGCAACATCTTCAATACTCAAAAATTTATCATTCTAAACCAGTTGATTCCAATGATGCCAAATAAACCAACACACCATAAAGGCCTCAATCACCTCCACTTTACTACAAGACCTCAAACCTTCTTCAAACCAACTTGAAAAAATCATAGCAGTCGCACCTACCGCAGCAACCCAAGAAGCCCTCTAGTAATTTTGAGCAAAAGGACACCTTACCAAGATAAACAATATTGTCTCAGGCGCTCATTTACAAATAGGGCAGTTAGAATCAATAGGCACATGCTTTCTCGTCAATTGGAAACATGTAGGAAGGTTATTAGAATAAGCTCTCCACAGACAATTTAGTACTTTTGGCGGTAATATAAGATGCCACAGCTGCCTCCAAAAACTTGAATTTGCATTGCCAAACCAATTTCCTTTCAATTTCTACAACATAATATACATGGTTATGACAGAGAATAGCCCAGATCTTTCCTTTGACCAAAACCACAAACCATGAGAAGATTCACTAATAAGAACCTACGAAACTAGCTCCACATCTCTGTCTGAAAGAACATCACCATGCACCTCCTTATCCCAATCCAAACCATCATCTGTCATAAGAGACCTTATTGGTTTACCAAGCAATGCCAGATGAGTAGATTCAATATAAGGATTGGCCTCATAAAACAGCCACAAGTCATTTAAAATACTCACAGTCAAACTATTACCAATACAGTGCCTAGCTCCTCTCTTCACCACTTCTTGATCTTCAAGAACACTCCTCTATATATAGCTTGGATTATTACCCAAGGTTGCATTAAGAAAACAATCGTTGGCATAATACCGAGCCTTAAAAACATGATTTGCCAAGCTTGATTCATTGAGAAGGAGTCTCCACCCTTGTTTAGCCAAAAGAGCAATGTTAAAGTCACAAAGATCTCTAAACTCCATTCCACCCTTCTCTTTCTTTTTTGTTAACTTTTCATCTCATCCAATAAATACTATCTTTGTTAGATGCTTGCCACCAAAAATTACTTATTGCATGCTTAACATCTTGGCAAATACTAACTGGAAATAAAAAATTATTCATTGTATATGTAAGGAGTGATTGAACGACGGATTTAATGAGAACTTCTTTGTCTACTTTAGAAAAGTACTTGATATCCCAAGTCCGAAAACTACACCTCGAGCTAATTGAGGAACTATATGGGCAACACCCATTAGAGTTGGCCTTATTTAGAGTTAGACTATGCCCAACAAATAATTATATGACCAATCACTTTTCAACCTAATGAGTCATGACCTACTTTTAATATAACCGTTTACCACAAAGAATGAGTTGGGTTGGCCGAATTGATTGGCTTGGCTAGGGCTAGCAATATGGGTCACAACATGACAACACAACTTGAAAACAACGTAGAATAAATGGGTTAGGGTGACGTTTAATAATTGTGTCGTGTTTGTGTTTAAGTTTCTGACACGTTTAATAATTATATTGTGTTCGTGTTTATCTTAATCGTGTCATGTCATAATCGTGTCGATACATTTAATAATCGTGTTGACACGATAACATGAATTAATTTCTATATATTTTATAAAAAAAAAATCAAATTTTTGTATTTATCATGATAATTGTGTCATATTCGTGTTATCGTGTCGTGTGACTTACTAATTAATCATGTCATGTTCGTGTTTGAGGCTTCAACATGTTTATAAACGTGTCGTAGTCGTGTTTACCTTAATTGTGTCATGTCATACACGTGTCAAAACGAACACGACTAAGGGTATTCATCTATTCAAATTTGTAATGTTTTGTTCATAGTGCATTTAATTCGCACTAAGTATGAATTTCATTTTTTAGATCCAATCTAATCAGCATAATAATTCAAATCCAATCCAACCCAATTCACAAAAGTAAAAATTAGAAAGGCTATTTTAAATTGATTACTTTTTAATATTAAATTAGTTAATATTTATTAAAAGTATTTTTTTCACGTAACAACAAAATAAAATAAATTATTGTTAATTTATATCTTCAATAAAAAATTAAAATAAATAAAACAAAAAATAACAAATTCAAAACAAGAAAAAAAATTGTATGTATGAAGAAGTGTACAATATTATTTTAGATTATACTTTTCTTATAAAGAAGAAATGAATATACATTTTATCTATTTTAAAATATATTTGTATCATATTTATTAAATTTTTAAGTAACTATTTTTGACATTAAAATATTAATTATAGGGAATATACTCATTTAGTACCTTGTGTTTTCATGAAAAACATATTTGGTACCTTATGTTTTCAATAATACTTAATTGGTACCTCATATTTTTAAATAGTACATATTTAGTACCCTAAAGTAAAATTTAATCAATACAGTTTTATCAATTTAACTAAACAATTTTCAATTATGTGTAATCAAATAATTAAATTTGAATTCAGAATTCATAAAATTTTAAGCTGTTAATTGTATTGATAAAATTTTATCAAAAAAATTTAAATTTAGGATATCAAATAGGTATAATTTTAAAATACAGAATACCAAATAAGCATTATTAAAAATACAGGGTACCAAACTTGTATTTAGACAAAACACAAGGTACTAAATGTGTAGACACCCTTAATTATATATATATATATTTTTAAATATATGTAGATTAGATTAAATCGAATACTTTTACATATTTATGTGTAGATTAGATTAAATCGATTACTTTTACATTGCATAAGTACAAATTTTAAATTTTCCAAACTAATTCAATCGCACAAGTGGAGATATTGACATTTTGCATTGGATTAGATCGGATATTTTATAAATACACCTAAACGCGATAGCATAAATTGTCAGCTGGACCATATTTTGTGCACCCATAATCATAATATAGCCAAGCCAAAATCTGTAAACGACCACAAAGGGCTTCTAATGGGATTGCATTAAAGATAATACTTTACTTGCAAAAAAGGAAAAAACACTTAAAATAATTATCATTCTCTAGCAATGCTGCAATGCATATTAACCTCGTTGTAAACATTCAAATAGTAATAACTATAAGAAGAAGAAAAACATTCCATAAAGAAGGTAGGCAGAACTAGACCAGAAGGCCCATGGCACCATTTCCGTATTACATTGAAGACCCTTAAGCTGCGCCCACCCAAGATCATCCTCGCCTCGTTCAAACAAGATTGTCCCGAATTCCGCCAAGCCGGACAAATTAGTGTCAACAATTAATGCAATTGCAAACTTACAGAAATAGAAGGTGATTTAATAAAATATACATGCGTAAAGCACTCATAATCTCAAATGACATTAGAAAGAAAGACTTCAAAAACATTTGGGAGTATGTTCTGATCAATGTTCCTGATTTCTTACAAACACGAAACAACAGAAACCCATATCATAAACAAAATGTCAGGTTAAAGGCATACTTGACTCTGTCGTTTTTCATACCGTGACAGATTCAGAGATATTGCTCCCTGTGCAAGCCTCTTTTCTTTCGGCCTGAAGTGGTCAACACAATGATAACAAAATATCAGAACTAATATCATTGTAATGTTTCTTGATAACAATCAATATCTGTTGAAGCAAAGACAATACACACATAAAGTCATCCAAGATGGGCTTTACATAATAACATCATTTTTAATATAACATACCTGAACATCATCGGAATTGATACTCCCAACAGAATTTTGTTTTCTTTCTGCCTGAAGTGACCGGCACAATGATTCAAGCTTCTCTTTCTGATTTTTAGTTTTTTCTAAATGTTTCTTCAACCGCTCACGCTGGTCAGAAAAATGAAATTTCAGTTGGAATTTTAGTCTTGGAGAAAAAGATTAACCCCACTTGGCAAAAACAAAAAACCAGCAGTAATATATACTCAAAGCAGGCTGGAGTAAACCAAAATAGGAATATAGTGTTAAACTAGTGAGACAGGAAAGAGATTTGTGTGGCAGGTGGATGGGGGGCTTGCGGAGGTCGAGTTATATGATGATGTTCAAAATTATCTCCTACTTTTTAACACCAGCTGATGATTTTTTCCCTTTTAAGAAACAAACTTGTATTAAATGTGAAGATAATGCAAGGATTAAATGTCAAGATATACAAGGAAAATGTGGTATGAAAAAACCCGACAAACCAACTGATAAATAAGTTTAATGCAATAAATATCATAATATATATATTACCTCGTCAACAAGCTCAATAAGTGTAATGTCTGATTTCTCAGTCTTGCTCTTCAAGAATGAATTTTCCTTCTTCAGTTCCTTAATTGATTTTGCCATCTATGTTTTAGATAGACAAGAAGCAGACAGCTACGTAAATATAAACACTGATAACAAAACAATCAAAATTGAATGTCTTAATCAGATGATTCAAGAATATACCTTCTGAATCTCCTGTTTAAAAGTTTCAAAAACCTCATTGCTTTTTAACAATGCTTCCTGTAAAAAGGGATTTTTTGAAAAAATAAAAAATTAATAAACAAATGATCAAAAATACAGCCATACAATTACAATATGAGCACTAGTATGTGGTGCACCATTGAGCCCTTCCACACAGGTCGAAAAAGATTCACTTGCATAAGGTATGCTCATAAAAGCATAAGTAGAAAATACAAGGATTGGTGAGTTTTTTATAAATTGAGAAATGCTAAAAGGCACCCACGATGCCTAGCACCTTTATGAGATGTAATATCATCATTGGTACAATTTAATATCGGATTCACTTATTTTAATTTAATAAAGATTATAAAGAACCGCTAACCAATTATAAGATGTCATATCATAAAGGTGCTGAGCACTTTGGTGCCCCATAACAATGCTTTTATTTTATTCATATACACTATTATTAATAAAACAAACCATTGCAAGCAACTTTGCCACCTTTAATAAAATACAAGGCAACAAGCTTGGGATTTCCTTTAACCAATGAAGGAAACAATGAACTTGTGTAAACAAATTTTTTAGTTTATAACTATATACATAGTGCATTTTCAAAAAAAAAAAAAAAAAAAAAAAAACTATATACATAGTGTGTGTGTGTACTTTGAAAATAGGGATGCACACACAACACACACCATGGTGCAGAAAATATAGGTCTTTTATATGACAGAAAATATAGGTCTTTTATTTGACGGGTATTATACATTAGAGATTCTTGATAAGAAGAATTATACCTAGAAAGCTGTTAGACGACTATGCATCGACTTGTTTAACAAAGCATTGGAATCAAAATATATATATTAGTGAGTCCATTCCTTGTATCCTTAATCAGGAGATGCTAAAAAAGAGTTGACGATGCAAGGGAAGAAAAAACATGGAGAAACTTAACCTGGAATTGTTGGAACTTCTCTCCATCAGCTGTCAATTGTAAACGCAAGTTCTTTTCAGTTGCTAGCAGTTGTGACACTTGTTCAGCATATACCTTTATCCGGGACTGTTCCTGCACTAGTTTCTCTTCATGTTGTTTAATCTTCAAATCAGAAATCTGAAGTTCCAAACTTTTTTGCTTTAACTGTACATTATAAACCAAACAAACAACTTGGTCATCCAAGAACAACATTAACAGCATATCATGATATAATTACTTCAGCAAGTGTAAAAAAATTGTACTTTTTGTTCATGATGTTGTTCTGAAAGAGTATACTGATCAGCTAGTTGTTTCAGCTTCGTTCTTAACCTGAACATAGAGCACCATATATGTTTAAATTCTTCTTCTCAGTCTCTAATAGTTAATTGTTACAAAAGAATATAATTTTACTGGAAACCTAGGTCTTAGTGGAGATTATATTAGCTCGAAAGACACTAAGCCAAAGACCTGAAATACGGAGTACCAAGTTTTTACAACAAAATTGTTGTGAAAAGTTTGCTTCTTTTTTTTCTGCACCCGAATGTTGCTTACGGGTGTAATAGTCAAAAACAAGTAATCATGCACAGGGAACTGGGATTCCCAACCGAATAATTTAGTCGTAGAAAATAAAATCATGTATAGCATACTGACAATATTGACAATAATTATTATTAAAAGAAATGCAAGATATAAATAGTATGCTTAGATCACATATTCCATTTTGTCTTATTTTTCAATAATAATAAATAAGCAACATAATTTTATTTTAAAGGGAGCATCATATTTCTCTAAAATTTTATTTTATTTTTCTGCAGCACACATGTCTAGTATTTTTTTGAACGGAAAATGTCTGTATTATGAACATCACATGATTTCACATTTTTTTTTTAGAAAAAAAGAGAGAAATTTAAAAATAAAAGTGAGGATGAAAAAAAAACAATATCAAATTATAGTTTCTCTAGAACAAGTGTGGTCTTACATCTCATTCTCCTTCAACTGAGAGAGGTATTCATCTTTTTGCTCATCTAGCTTATTGCTCACATCCTATAACAAAAGGAAAAAATTGATCAACCACTACAGAAATGCAATAACCACTCTATTATTTAAGCATCACCAATATATCAAAAACATTTAGCCACTGACCAATAACCAATCACAACAGCATGCTATCCTCCATAAAAATGGTTCTTATACACTAAATCAAGGTAAAATAATATCGAGTTACATGCAATATTTATGCAAAATAATTTTAGATACAAAGCTTCAAATTTGTATTTGAAATCACAATAGATGCTTCAGCAAATTTTCACAGCGACATAATTATGATCAATATCAGCATCAAGAATAAAATAGAATTTTGTACTGAAGATAAGCAAATTCGGTTACAATGGTGAGTTAGTTTGAGAGACCTTCCACTCTCCAAATTCCATTCCCTGAAGGATCCCAACACCCGACATTCCCGAAAGCCACTTTTCAAGCAAGGGAAGAGTATTTATAGAACCGTATATCCATCTGGTCAGAATAACTAACAAATAATATTCTAAAATCATAATAAAACCATTAACTTAAGTGGCGTTTGGTAACACTTTTGTTTTTTAATTGAGTAAATTGCGGCAAAACTTCCAAAAGTTTCACCTCGCTAGCAATTAACCTCCCAAACCATTTATTCCTACGGTAAAACCCCTCAAACTCATGTTCAGTTAATAGTTTTCCATTTCGGTCCATTTTGGCTGTTAAATGCCAACTGGATTGTCTACATGAACATAATGTACACACAGCACAATTTTTGGTCCACATAATTACATTATTTAAAAAAATATAAATAATATTTTAAAATAAAAAATTTAAGAATAAATCATATTAAAACTAAAAATAAAAAAAAAAATCAAACTAAAAATTTCACATATATATATTTTTTTTTTTTTGAAAAAGAGACAGAAGTCATTGTCTTAGACTGGCCCCTACCCGTTATATATTGAAAACTCTCACTTGTGGCAGAGGAAAACTTTGGGTACATGAGTTTTAGCATGAAACATACTAAAACAAGCACAAAAAAAAAATTATATTCGTATCTAGTACATCAAAGATTTCCACTCACAACATAAGTCTAGAAAAGAGAATTCTTCAAAATGTTTAGTCCTGTAAACCTACGTTGCAATCCAGAATTTGATTTTTTTTCCCATAACCTCTCTACTTGACAGAATTTTCCATACAAAATTCTCGTGTTTCTTTCCAACCAAACTGCCCATAAAAGAACCAAAATGGATGTTCGCCATAGGGGATTAGGATTTTTTAGTTATATTTTTATTCTTTTATGTTTATTTATTAATTTTTTACTTTTTTAATAATTATTTGTTTAAAATGTTTTATTTTAAATTGTAAATTAATTAATTTTAATTTAATATTTTTTCAATATTAAATTAAATGGACTAGTAAAATTATACCACGTGTACACTATGTCCATGTGGACAATCCAGTATGGCATTTAACAGTCAAAATTTGATGGAAATGGCAAACTGCTAACAAAATACGGGTTTGGGAGGTTAATTGCTAACGATACGTAACTTTTGGAGATTTCGCCGCAATTTACACTAGTTAATTTTTTAAATTACAAAAGTGAAAGTATAATTTTGTTTGTTATTTTCTGTATTTGGAAAACAGGAATGTATTCTGTAACTACTTTTGTTTTTTAATTTAAAAAAAATAAAATAAAAGTGTGTTCTGTAAATTTTATTTTCATTTTTGTTTATTAGTTTATTTAAAGTCGGCTCCAGGTCCAGGTCCAAGTCGGGGTCCATGTCTGGGATTGGGTTTGGGGTTGGGGCTAGGGTCCCGGCTCGGGGTCCGGGATCCCAGTCCCAAGTCGGGTTTTGGCTCCAGTTCCTAAGTTCGGGGTGGGTTCCGTGTCTGAGTTACGGGTCCAAGGCTGGGGTTTGGGGCCAGGGCCCAAAGTCCGGGTCTAGGGCTCAAGCTTGGGTCTCGGGTTCAAATCTGGGTCCAGGTATAGGTCCGGGTCCCCTGACCCTGGTCAGGGTCCTAATTAGGGTCCAAAATATTGATGAAAGAAAAATACAAATACACTATAATTATGAAAAATAAATTCGTTTAAAAAAAAATTGAAAGCAACTTTTTTTGTTTTCAAATTTCCAAATTTTGATTCTCATTTTTTTCTTTTTTTAATATATTTTCATTTTTCTAATTGAAAAAACAAAGAATTGATTAAAAGTATTATAGAAGGCACCCTTAGCATTCCTTGTTATTCCTAGCTAACTAATTTTTATTGAGGGCCTATTATTACCCACCACCAAGATTCAACCTTGTGCTCAAGGTTGAAATGTTATCACATCTAATTGTTCCCAAGAATCTTAGAGGTTGGTAGATTCTACAAATGTATGAGTCCAGTTCCTTGGTAGGTTTGGTGTGTTGATTGTCACACTTACAACTTGTTCCACTTCCAGTATTACTTCCATGTCATGAGACAAAGTGGCTCAAAATGTGGAGTGCAATCTGGTTTCCAATGGCCTTATGTAACCGTGACATGGAAAACTAGACGTATCTCTGATTTTAGAGGAAGTTGAAGTTTGTGTTCTACATTCCCAATTTTCTAACCAATGAGAAATGATTATCTCTCTCCAACTCTTATACTAAGCTTGGTCCTATTTGTGCCGGTCTTTCTTACGTAATTTATTGCTAGATCTTGTGTTTATTAGGATTTCAAATCAGGAAAAACAAGGCAATGCTTAAAAGGGGTGCACATGGACCGGGTTAGCCGGATTAGAGGTGTTTTAATAGGCCAACCCAATAATTGCGGTTTGAAGAAACTATAAACCATTTAATTTTTTGTTATTATATAACCCAACCCTACTTAGTACGATAAAATAGGGGGTGGGTTGAAATGGATTCATTGGGTTGAGATGAATGTTTTAGGCTTTAATATTTAATGATAAAATAATTTTACCTAGTGTATACACAAAAAAACGATACATGTAAATATAGTGCTTTAAAGAAAACTAAGGTGATGGTGGCAGTAGCAAAATTAATAATAGTGATTGATTCTTACGTTTAACTTGTTTGTAGAAGTAATAGGATAAATATGGACTACATGTTAGTGGTGTGTTTTGGTCAATTCACTTTCTAAGGTTATCGTAATTATATGATTTATTTATTAAAATGTGAAATATAAATTTTTATATATTTTGTGAATGTAAAATACTTATGTATATTATAGACAAAACTTTTATAGATGGAAGAAAATTCTCCACTTATTACGTAACCTTGTTAACTTTGTTATTTTAACCGGTATCGGTTTCTCTAACAAATATATATATAATATTATATATATCTATATGAAAGTTGTCTCAAATTTGGAATGTCTCTCAAGAAATGGGTTGGGTTATATAGAGTGAAAGTCTGTTCAGCCCATAACCAATCCATAATTATATGGCCTATCACTCTTCAGCCTAATGAGTTCTGGCCTACTCTTAACATAACACTTTACTATAAAAAAAAATGAGTTCGGTTGGTCAGGGGTTAAATGGTTTGGTCGGGGGTCAAAGTGCATGCAAGTAAAAGCGAAAAAAGAAACTTAATATAGGGAGAACTTTGATAAAAGAAATGGTCAACAACAAAAAGATAAAACAATTGTCAAGTGTGAGCTTATAAAAGACTTAAGAGAGAGAGAGACCAACCTTTATAGCATCTTGGAACCTGGCTGACAAGTCTAGCCTCAAATTTTGCCCCTCTGTTGACACCCTTTTGCATTCATCCTGTTCAATTGTCAGCATAGTCTTACATAATCAGTCGGAGAAACAAAACAAAAACAAACAAACAAAAAGTAGAAAAAGATGGAAAGAAAGCTTCTAGGGTGTATTTGGAAGTAACTGTGTAATTACTAGGTAGGGTAATTACATAGTCTAGTAATTACACAATATTTTAAAATGCAAGGTGTGTTTGGATATAAAGTGGTAATTACATACGAATTCTTATATCTTGTTTGGCAAAATAGTTAGTAATTACATGGAAAAATAATATTTTTTAGTAGCTAATGTTTAATATGGAAAGTTTTTAGTAATTACACAGTGTAATTACATTCAATTCTCATGGGGGGCCATGAGAATTGGAGAGTGTAATTGGAACCCCTCAATTACTTTCAATTACACAGTTACAGTGTAATTACATGGTCAGACAAACATGTCAAATTGTGTAATTACCTCTAATTACACACAAATCTAATTACATTATGGCTCTCCAAACGCACAATGTTTTTCTAAACAAGAAAACCTCTATTTTAGTATAAAAAAAATAGTCTCATTCCAAACTTGAGTCACTTATAAATAGGAATATTCTCTAAATTGTATTAAGTTATAAATTTTTGTCTCACATTAATAAAATGAATAATGATTGAGACACTCCCAAATAACACACATTTTTTATACACAATGATATGTAATTAATCTCAACCATACAATTAAAAGTAATGTGGTCCCTATTTAATTTTTTGAAAAAAGAGAAAGAGGTCGCTTGTCTTAGACCGACCTCCCCCCGTTATGTTACTAAAACCCTCACTTGTGGCGGAAGAAAAGTTGTAGTAAGACAAACTAAAAGGCAGCATAAAAAAAGCACCCATATCAATATAATACATACAAAAAAGAAAAACTCTCTTCTAGATCTATTACATCAGTGTATTCCACTCTCGACACAGATCTAAGAAAGAGAGATCCTCGAAATGTTTTATTCTATAAACCCAAGTCGTGGTCCACAATCTGATTTTTTCCCAAACTATCTCAGCTGAGCTGATCTTTTCCACGAAATGTGGTCCTTATTTAATGATATAAATAGCTAATATTTATACATATATGGAAGAGGTTTCAATAGTTACATTTTTATTGTAACCATCATGGTTACATTTTTTTAAGGGATTAATATTAAATGGTTGTGATTAATTTGGAAATTAAATAAAAATAAATAATAAATAACTTGTAACTTGAAAGTAACCTAATAATTTATTTCCTTATAAAACTTTAATTAAGATTATTTATATTTTAAAATTAAATAAATTATAATTATTAATTAATTTTTTGTAATTTATTACTATATAAGGATCTTTTAGTAATTTATTTTTTTGTACTTAAATTATTTAAAATTTTATAGCAAAACTTTTTATAATTTAAAATTATACACATGTAATTTCATAATTTAAATTTTATTATACTTGTAATCTTAATTTTACATTATTACACTTAATTATTTAATTTTTTTTATTTAAATATTAAAAAGTAAGTGAAATAAGTTGAAAAATCTTTTAGAAAAAAAAATGGCTACACTTTGTTATCGATTGAGTATGAGGCCTCATACTTAGTTCATCTAATTGTAACAAAATAATTAAATATCATTTAAAAATAATTAATTATTTAAAAATTTATTATAAGAAGAAAATTTTAATTTGTGTAAAAAGAAGTTTAATTTTTATAAAAAAATAAATTTTATTGTAAATATTTTACCTAAATGGCTTAATTGTTAAAATAATTAGAGTAAGGATTTAAATATAAATAAAAAAAATTATTTATAAATATTAATTACTAAAAGAGGTCTTGTTAAATATTTAATTAATTATTTTAAGAAAAAATAGTTAATTATAATTAATTAATCCTAAAAAAGGAATGTTTACCTATTAGTAACCTGCTATTACAGGTCAAAAGAAAAATGTAACAATGATGGTTACAATGAAAATGTAACCATTGAATAGTCACCCATACATATATTGTGTGTAATAAGTATGCGCAATTTGAGTCCTAGCAATTATTTAATAAAATATTCCCCTATATATACATCCTTATATAGTAAAAATAATAGGGTCAAGTGTCTTGATTGTCCTTCAATATAAAATTAATTGTTTAGGAGATAAAAATGTTGTTGAAAATTAAAAAAAAAAAAACATAGTTTATTGCGGCAAAACCCTCAATAGTATCAACTCACTAGCAATTAACTCCCAAAACCCGTGTTCTATTAGCACTTTACGGTTTCCCTCTATTTTTAGCTATTAACCGCCATGCTATATTATCCTTGTGTACACCGTCTACTGTCCACATGGCACATTTTTATTGGCCCGCTTAAATAAATATGTAAAAACAATAAAATTTAAAATAAATTAATTTAAAAGAAAACTTAAATCATAAAATAAAAAAAAAAATGTACTCAACCTTATTTAAAAAAATAATAAATAATATTATTAGAAATTAAAAAATCATTAAAAGTTTAATAAAATACAGAAAGAATTTTGAAAAAAAACCTTAATTCCCTATCTTCATCTCTCCCATTCACAATGTACTCCCTCTCTCTATCTATTCACCTGTGCAACCCCTGTTGGGCCGCCTCCAGCCACCAACGATCAAAACAGAACCTTGAATCAACACCCCTGGTCTCGAAACCCCAAATCCTAAGCCTCCCTTCTCTCCCCAATATCTCCTTCAATTGTTCTTTCATTGCCATTTTCAATATCTTTGGAAGCGATTACCTATTCTAGGTTTTGTTTGGAAGGCAAGAAAATGGTAGAATCTTCGTCAGGCGACCCAACCTTGGAAGTGAGAGCAGATACGCAGCGAGCTAAACCATGTGGTGGCAAAGTGGAAGAGGGATTGGGCTTGGAATTTCTAGCCGAAAAGGATTTGAGTCTGCTAGAGAGCAGGACTCAAGGTCATTAGAGAGAAGAGTATCAACAAAACCACAGCAACCAGCTTCCTCTGCTCTTTCCCTTGAACTAGTCGACACCGCCATTAAAGGTTCCTAAACTCTCAGATCTCAAAACCACGAGTTAAAATCTGCTCATCAATTCTTTTCTATTTTTTATTTTTCGTTTATTGATTTTCTTATTATGGTATTTTGTTTGGTTTTGTTCTGGATCTGAGATTGTTTTTGCATTTTATTTTTGTTTTGTGTTTTTTGGTTTTGTGGATCTAGATCTGAGATTGTTTGGTTTTGCTTGGTTTTGTGGTTGATTTGATCTAATAAATGCAATGGCAATAGTGGTATTGTAGTGGTGTGGTTGCGGTGGTAGTGGGTAGTGGTGTTTGTATGGTGGGTTGGCGTTGGTAGTGATGGTATTGCAATGGTAGTTTCGGTGGTGGTGGTATTGGTACGATGATTGAAGAAGAAAGAATAAAAGCTGGGGAAAAAGAAAAGGAAGAACGAAGAGGCATCCGAAAGAAAGAAAAAAAAACTTTTTAGTTTATTTATTTATTTTTTAATGATTTATTTTTAATTTTCTTACTTTTTATAATTAAATTATGTAGACCAATAAAATGGTGACACGTGTACATTATGTCTACCTAGACAATACAGCATGGTGGTTAACAGCTAAAAGTGGATGGAAAAGTGCTAACAGAACACGGGTTTAGGAGGTTTTGCCGTCAAAAAATGAGTTTTGAGGATTATTTGCTAGTGAGGTGACACTATGAGGAGGTTCTGCCGCAATTTACTCTTTTAAAAATTGTTACTCTAATATCAAATAAGAGAACAAAAATTTTAAAAGACTATTATATTTACTCAAAAAGACTTTTGCACTTGGGTGTTAAGAATAGGTTTTTTTAAAACTAGAATCTCCGCCTAGCCCTACAATATTTGGGGAACAAGAAACCATAGCAATTGCTATATAGGTACCCAGGAGAGACTCGAACCACAGAGCTTGTGTGGGAGCAAACAACACCATTTGAGCTACCCCTCTTGGGTGGTGTTAAGAATTGTTTTTGTACACTAATACCTCTATTCAGTGATATCTCTCAATTAGGTTGCAATTAATTCGGCCACGAAGCTATTCTATATAGAGGTTTCATAGTATATATATTATGATCTCGCTGAATCGTGTTAAAATAACAAAACCACCTAAAAATAGTAAGGGTGCATAGTGCAGAAAGATTACCTACCATAAGAATTTTGTTTTGACGCTGTAATTCTCTACATAATGATTCAAGTTTATCTCGAACAGCAACAGCTACAACAGGCAGGGTGAGACCAAAAAATTTATCAATTAGACAAATACGTTGCTCATATTCAAACATACTATAAAACATGGAAAATTTAATGTGAAATTTATTTTATGAAAATTAGAAACCAAAGCCAACATACATTTAGATAAATATAGAGCTCAAGGTGTAACCAAAATGTTACTATAATTATTTCAACATTACCTGAATCCCTTTCAGCAATAACTTGTTGATATTTCAAAGTGAACTCTAAAAACTCTTGTTCTGATTTAGAGGTGCGCTTCACAGTCTTACGCTTGGTCTCACTAATTTCCTGTATAAAAAAGAATCCATCATACAAAGCTTAATAAAGAAAAGTTTGAGAGACATACACATTACACCCTATGAAAAGATACAAGTAAAATTTCTTGTAAAAGTAGGTGATAACATAATAACAGCAAACTAGGCCCACTAGGCATGACAAGCAAATCTTCACACAAAAGTGAAGCAAATAGAATTTTCTTTTCCTAGAATAGGATATTGAAATATCATTGATTGCTGAGTTCATGGAATATATATGAAAAAAAAAAGAACCACTTTGGTTACAGTCTCAAAATAATGAAGTTATTTGATCAACACATTTACTAACTTTATTATTTAATAAGAAAAAAAAAACCTAACGCAAACTAATATTATTACTTTAGTCTTCAGAACAATATAGGAATCAAACATAAAAAAGTACTGACAGGTTTTCTGTTTTTCGAAGCATTGGTTGTTGGTGCACCTGAGTCGCCTTCACTGGCTGCAATACAGGAAAAAAGAATTAATGTGAAGAAGTCAAAACCAAAGGAACAAAATAATTGATGAAACATGTGAATTTAAGCTTAAGAGAAGAATGTAAGGATCAGATAACTACGTGTCTCTGAACGTTGACATTTTTCTGGAAGTTGTTCCGTTTTGCCACAGCATCCCGATACCCCAACCGAAGCCTCTGAAGATGGTGGAGTTGAATGTGGAGGGGCAAGTGTACCTTCTGTATGTTCCATAGAGTCTTTACTTGGTGCATCAACTGAAGTATCAAAACTATCTGATTCAGATAATACAACAGGAAAAGTTCTCAGTTTTTGTGTCTTCTCTGTCCTACCCTTACTATTCTGAAACTCACTTGCTGTGGATTCATTCGAGCAATCTGTGGCATTACCCTCCTTGTAACTGGGTAAAGGTTTCTCCTGTTCTAAGGTAGGAGTTTGTGGAGCCAGAGGTTCTGGCAAGCTCTCAACAAATCCATCAGGCAATGAATCCGCTTCAGGAAGCTGATTTGCATCCGGGTTTTCCATACTATCTATTATTTCAAAATCCTTGATTAGAATTATCAAAATTCGATAACCAAGGGTCCACTACATATCAAAAGGGAAATCAGTTGAAAAAAAATGAGTCAACTGGTTCTGATTTTCAAATGCTATGTCAAAATCAACCTAATTCGCTCATCAATTAAACAAGCCCACCAACCGAACATAACCCAACTAACGTGAATTCTTGATACCCAACTTGAGTTTCTACATTTCCATCATGAACACAAATCTAGACTCTTTTAAACAAGCTATATTAAGCACAAATTGAACATAAGATATTTTCTCAAAAAAGGAAAAAAAAAAATCCACCTTTACCTTTTCACCCAATAAAGGACACAAAATAAAAAGTTAGCATAACCAGCAAAATCAATTTCCAAATTAGTTTAACTTCAAAAATATATTACGACCATATATCTCATTCAGTTTGCCTTAAGAAAAACCTAATTTCTGTGTAGAATGTAGATTAAATTCCCAAAGCGAGTAAAGAGTCTCAACATAGACGCATGGGTACCAGGTCATGTAATTGCGAATATTTAAAAGAGAGAGAAGTTACCAGATAGCGGAGAGAAAGAGAGATGAGAGTGGTTCACTCTTACGCCTATCTGAGATGAGAGATGAGATCCTTGGCAAGAATTATGAAATTTATAGTCAGCAGCAACATATATCTCAACTTTATGTTAGCTTCTTAAAGAAAAAAAAAACAATATTTAAACAGCTAGAGAGGCGATTTACGAAATGGGTCATAAAGCAATCAAACCCACCCATAACCAGTCCTAAAAATTCTTTGATTTTATATATTTTTTATTTTTTAAATGAAGAATATGTCACCAAAGTGAACAGTGAACTTAGGCTAGCAGATCAGCATAAGAACGCCATTGATTCAAGCTCAATCAACAAAATTCAAAGGCTATCTCAACCAGTTTTATATTTCACAACCTTCAAATTTAATACCCCAATTTTCTTCGAGAAAACGATTCAAAAACACACATCAAAAGATTTGCATTTCAACTCAAATTCAAACAAAACAATTTAAACCTAGCTCGTCTGTCTTTTTTGACAAAATAAACCCAGGAGGACTAACTTTAAATATCAAACCTTGTTAAAAGCAACAATAAAATGGCATAAAACCCAAAAATTTGAGCACACGCCTTAACAGAATGAGCATTCATTTTCTGATCTACTATAAGCAATAATACCAATCAAAAAACGTCAATTACTTAAAACAAGAAATGATTTAGACATTGTCGATCGTAGTTATGTTACCTTTGAATATGGATTTGCAGAAACAGTGAAAGCGAGCTATGGAGAGAGAAATGAGAGTGTGGTGAAAAATCAAAGAAGACGAAAGAAAATGTTTTCGTTGTAAAAGAAATGGAAATAGTATTTAGACAGCAAAACGGCGCCGTGCTACACACATGTTATGTTCTTTTTTAAAAAAAAAATGCATTTATAAATAAAATTGAAGTTAGACCTCATAAATAAAATTGAAGTTATAGCTCGTGGTCATTATAAAAGATATTAATAGGTATAGTAGATATCTGTACCATACCCTTAACATTGTTGACAAACGCTCATTTGGCCACATTATGAGTCGCGTAGTTATAGTTTCTAGTTATACAAGAAAAATTACAATTAGTCATAAACGTAGAGAGGAGCTTCCATTGACTCACATAGTTTTCAATCCCCTAAATAGAGTCATCCCCTTTTAGGTTCTTGATAACAATCTCTGAATCACTCTCCACCAAAACAAAAGGATGATGCAATGAGACCGCCGTCTCCATAGCTAAAAGACAGGTCGCAGCTTCTCCAGTGAGTGGGTCAGAGAAGTGTAGCCTTTTTGCCGCCACCCACAAAACTGATTCGTTATGGTCTCTCGCAATCGCCACAGCACACATAGTTTCACCTCCGACTTTGACATCGCAGTTGATTTTAACCCAATCTTCTGGCGACGGAGACCAAGCCTGAGTCCCAACAGATTGTGAAGGGGAAAGAAGGCAGGAGCCATAATCTGTGTAACAAGAAAAAATAGAGTCAATATAGTGTTTAATGTTACCCATTGATTTATTATGTACCTTGTCGTTGCGGGCCCTCAAAATCGTATCTACCACAATCGATGCATAGAGGAACAACTCATCAGTATCAACTCCTCTAGATTTAGGATTCCATAGAAAAGTAACCCAGTCCCACATTCGGGCTCCTGAATCCAGAACAGGCATAACCCCCCAAGGAGAAGATCGCCAAAGGTGGAAGGCAAAGTTGCAATACATGAACAAGTGCTCTGTGGTCTCCTCAGCCTCCCCACAAATAGGGTGGGAAACCTCTTCAAAACCCATTCTCTTAGCAAGAGGGGCTCTTAAGGGTCATGTTATGTTCGGTACAAGTTTTCTTTTAATAGATAATCAAATTGTTCATCAATACAATAACTAACTCCAAAGGATCATTGCTCGCTCGTAAGTTGCGATTAGAAATAAAATAAGTAAGGCTTCGATAAATAGTGAGTTATAATGTTAGTGTTGGAAATTATTTTACCAGGATCTTAGATCTACTCACAAGTATGTTGATTAACACCCTAAATATGAACTTTCTAAACGATGAAATAAACACATATAAAGTTTAGGAAATCTTACATTGGGTGCAGTGGAATAATATGACTCCTTCCGTTCAGATCTCTAACCCTTGTATCCTTTCTATCGCAGAGTATTATCAAGATCTGAACCTGGATCTCTTTCTCTGATTCTTTAGTGTTGAAACTCCTTCTTGCTGAAAGTCTTTCTTCACGATCTTCCTCACTATGATTGAGGTATCACTTGCTGTGTGTGGGCACTACTCTAATCACTAAGTGTTTCGAAATCTTAAGGAAGAAGAGAGAGAGGGAGTGGTCGGCCAAGGTAGAGAGAGAGAGAGGCTCAGGTTTTTCTGAATGAAAAGTGTAATTTTCCTGAAGCCTTCACTACCTATTTATAGCATTCCACTAGGGTTAGGTTTGAATTATTTGGCATTAAAATAATGAAAATGTCAGAGGATAATACCTAAAAAAGTGGTCGGCCATGGCTGATTGGATTTGGGCCTCACTTTTTGCAATTTTGCAGTTTTATCACTTTTGTATCTGATTTTCTCAAAAACGCTAATTTTCTAATTCAACCATTTAAATGCCAATTCTAACTTTTTAATAACTATAAATAATTATTAAATAATACTGTCATTTATCATATTTATTAATTGAACAATACAAAGTATCAGAATTAACAAATATGCCCCTAATAACTCTTTCTTTACAATTTCGCCCTTATTTAGTGAAAATTTTACAAATAGACATAGTCTAACTTGAGAATTATAATTGATTAATCAAAACCAATTACATGAGTCTTACAAGCAATATTATCTCAACTAGTGGGGGGACCATGGTTCTATATAACCGAGCTTCCAATAAGTAGATCAAAAATTTATTACTAAAATTCACTAACTTATTAATTATTCGTTGAATCCACGCATAGAACTTAGAATTGCATTCTCAGTATATAGAATGCTCTATATGTTCCACCATATAGACACATCATTAGTTATCCATTGTTATAATCCTAATTTGATCAATGATCCTCTATATGAATGATCTACACTGTAAAGGGATTAGATTACCGTTACACCCTACTATGTATTTTATCCTTAAAACACTTGACCCCGTATAAATGATATTTCAGCTTATGTGAAATGAGTACTCCACCATTTATGTTCGTTTGGTCAAGCTCGAAGGAGATCATCCTTTGCTTACTATTCGCCAGATAGAAGCTATAGATTCCATGTTTATGTTAGCGCTCTCACTCAATTGCACTACCGTGTTCCCAAAATGTACGTATCACCCTGACCTAAAAGTAGGCTTAACTAAAAAATCAAAGAACACGAATAGCCTTTCAAGATTGAGCCTAATCATAACAGGATTAAGAACATTTGATCTAGGATCAACTAGGCGATATTGACTTGAATAGATTTTACGGTAAGTTTAATAAATCTAAGTCAAAGTTCAATATCGATCCCTTCCGATGCATACTCCATGCATCCAACCTGAGCTTTACTTTAACCAATGTTCTGGAAAGAACATAGCATTTCTCCAAATGCAAGTAAACTCTTGTTGTAGATTATCATATCAGTAAAACCCTGTGTCTGATAAATCTAGGAAACTTTATTCACATAGTCATGTTTACTTTCCAAAGTATTGACAACACAATAAACAGGATCAAGTATGTGAAAAGGGTTTCAGATGAATTTATAAATCAAATAGACAAGCAATTGATAAAGTGAACCAAAACATACACAAATGAATGAAAAATACTTCTGTTTCTTTATTGATGTTGAATAAAATAGATTACACTGAAATGGAGTTTTATTTAGGGCATAAAACCCAACAGTTAGCACGTCATGTTTACTCGAAAAGTAACTTTGGTCACGTCAATTTGGGCGCTGAATGTCAATTTGGGGGCTAGGTGTCAACCTGGGCATTAGCTGTTGAACACCCTTCAGTGAAATGGCTATAAATCCCTCAATATTAATCTAATTGATGCGATTCAACTATTGAGTTTTAAAGCTCTTTCCAAGCTTTTTTAAGTCATGTCTCACACTCGTATCGCAATTCTAACTATTTCAAGTCCAAATTTCATCTCCAATGTGCATTTTGTCTAAACAAAACTGAAAAGAGTTATTTTGAGTTGAATTAAGTTGATATTCAGTTGATCCAACTTGAGGAGATTTATGTTGAAAGCCGAAATGCCTCGCTTGAGAAGATCTAGAAGAAACCTGAGGAATATGACCCACACGTGTGTTAGGGTTTATGCCATGAAAAGTATGTAAAGATATTTCTGATTATTAAATAAAGAGTTAAACATTTGATATGTATGTGAATGTTAAATTGTTAATATTTATTATTGAATAATTTATATTAAATATCGAAAAATTCATTACTCATATATAAGGTTGTGGCTTGTAGCTGTACAGAGAGCTAATACCACTTAGCTATGAATAAAACAATCAATAATATATTAAAATTATGAAATCTTTATTCAATGGTTGCTAGTACAGTTCACTGATGCCGGTTCTACGGTGCAAGTAATATCGGTTCAGATTACTGATGTAGTGAAACATCTAAGTGAAGGTGCTTTATATAATAGAATTATATATGACAAGGACTAGGGGTGTTCATCAAAATGTTCAAACCGCCCGTACCACTGCACCGCAAAAAAAATGCGGTTTGAAATTCTTTGCGGTCGCGGTTTGAATTTTTCCTAAACCGCGCGGTGCGGTGCGGTTTTGAATTGTTAATATGCGGTTCAAACCGCACCGCACTGCACATTATAAAAATACCAATTTTTATATTTAGTTAGGTCCAATATGTGAATGTCCAACCCAAAGCCCATTAATTATTGTATTATTGAAACTTATTTTTTTTTTCATATTTATTTTCAAGCCTTATGGTATTTTTAACAAGTGTTGCTCAAGCTTTGTTGTATTTGTGATAGTTTAATTATTAGTGATAGTCCAAACCGCAAAAACCACAAAAACCGCACTGCATCATTTTTCGCGGTGCAGTTTTTTAGTTTCGCGGTGCAGGTGCGGTTTGAGAAATTGGAAAAACCGCATGTGCGGGTTGGTTTGAAAAAATGGTCAAAAACCGCACCACCCACACCGCGAACACTCCTAACAAGGACTGATATGAATAAAGTTGTCCTTATTAACATGTCGTTATCATAAAAATCTAATTCATATCATAACACGATCAATGGTAGATAGGCCTAAATCCTAAGTTATCATTAACTCATGTTCATGTTATTAGTTTCTTTGATTCGCTCGTTAAAGTTTCTCAGAAAAAATAATTCTTACAGCTTTTGTTTTGGGAAGCTATTAATATGGATGGTTGGGAATATGATGTACAATTATAGAATCCTGACTTTCCTAACGGATTGAATGTTGGTTCCCTTTAAGTGATGCTGATGGTGGTTCAAGCAATCAAAAGCAACATTCAGATGCCATCTGAGTTTGGGATACTTGTTCATGATTGTCGTGTTTTGTTGTCTTCCTTAATGTGTCTTTATATTTTGTTAAACGGTCTGCAAATAAGACTGCTCATTGTGTGGCTAGAGGGTCTTATTTTTTGTCAGATTGTACTATTAGTGAGCATGATGCTCCTGATGATTTGATCTCTATTGTACTTGCTGAAAGTATTTGAATAAACAATCATCTTTTACTCAAAAAAATGGCACTAAAGGATAAAGAAGTAATTAGAAAGGTAAAATAATATTTTGACCAAAACTAATTATGAACCAACACATGGAGGGCTAATCACTGAAAATGATTATATCAATGGACACTGCAGTTAAACTCAGTAAATATAATTTTATAATTACTAATAGTGTAATTCTATATTTATAGTGGAGTAATCATGAAATTAATAAACAAAGGATTATTTGGTTGATGAGTGTAATGCCCTAATAATTAGGCACGCTACGCTAACCGATTATGAAACCATAATCCCCTAATCTAGGATTACTAAAAGGATAAGCGCGAAAAATTTAAACTTTATTTGAAACATAATAAAAATTAAACTTGTAACAACTTTAAACTTTACAACCAAAAGATACATGTTTCGGGATCCCGTAAATATTTTCACAAAATATTACAAGTTCATTTCACGAACCGACCTAAGCAGCAAAATAAGAGTTACAAAATACATCACTGGTAGATCCCAACCCGCTTGGTCTTGGTAGTGTGTTATTTCAGTCTTCAAAGTAGATGTTTGGCCGAGTTCAACCAGTTGTCATTGAGGCAATTGGTTTGAAGGAAGCACTAAGTTGGATCAAACAACAAGGGTTCAAACATGTTGTGGTTGAGTCAGATTACAAGAGTTATTAATGCTCTTCATCGTTCAACTCATATGGTCTCTCCTTTGGGTTTAATTATTTCTGATTGTCGTTTCCTAGTTTTTGACATAAATAATATTTCGTGTGTTTTTATTAAACGATCTGCGAACATGGTCGCTTATTGTTTGGCGACTATTACTTGTTCTTTTGCTCGTCGTAGCTATAATGGGGGGCTTTTCCCTGCTGCTTTTCAAACAATTATTTCAGACGATTTGTCTATCTAATGAAATTGTAATTTTCTCGTAAAAAAAAAATTACATTTAAACTAAAATATAATTAACAATAAATTTTGAGTATTGTTATGTTTTTTTTTTTTTTTTTTTTATAAATAGTAATTAAATTAAAGGCTTCTTAATAAAAAATAATGTTGTTTATTGAATCATTATAAAAAAAAATAATTATACAACTAAAATTATATCTAACCAAAATAAAAACTAAGAATATAACTAAATACTATACGTGCATTGCACGTAATATTAACCTAATATCTATTCTATATAAAGTGTGCCTATATAACTGAAATTCTTAGTTTATAAAAAATTTATGAGGATTTTTTATTTTTATTTAATAAAATAATAAAATATTATTTATATATAATAAAATAATAATAAAACAAATCCTATTAATATTTGAACTGATATTAAATATTCGCTTATACCATCAAAATTTGCACTGCCCACATGTTTCGAAAAATTGGGATGTTTGGATTCGGATATCTTAACAGCCATGGACCAAGCGATTGTAGTGAGCTGAATTATGTCCATGTTACTTTTCTAGGTTGAGAATGTTATAACACAAATAAAAAAATATTCCCAGCTGATGGTTTGCTTCAGTTCCCATCGATCTTGACCCACATAGAGGTACAACTGCGTACTCTACAATAACCTTTGGTGCTATGGGAGACAGGTACTGCAATTATTTCATTAATTTTTCATAATTTTCATTCAGATCCCTTTATCTAATAAACTTCTCTGTACTGAATTTGCTAACATGTGCAGTACCTCTTTGTTTTTATTGACAAAAGATATTGTTTGCAGCTTTTATGAATATTTGCTCAAAGTTTGGATACAGGGGAATAAAACTCCAGCTGTAAAGCGATATAGGTAAGTAGCTCTTGCAAAATGTTCTGTTTATTTATCGGCTTAAAATAAATTATTGTATGTAACTTAATCTTGTGACGAAATCAGAATAGAACTTCTGTTTGCTTTGATTGTACTACTGCAAAGTGAATTTTGTTTTATCGCAATTTTCTTCTCATGTCAATGTTTTTATTTTTGGTTTATTTTTCATATATGAATTGTTTGGAAAAATGTCTGTAAAGAAAATAAAGATCAATTCTTTTATGTAAATCTGTAAATAGTACCAATATATTAAGTTAGAGGAGCAAGAGTATGGCAATATGTCTTGCCATTTTGTGAAGTTTAAAGATGTTTGAACTGAAGAATTAATTTGTCTATGTTGATGTTACATCAATTTGACATTTTAGTCTTTATAAATAAGTTCGTTTTAGTTATCATTTTTAAGATATTATAATTCGAGGCATCCCAACACGGCGTCTTGGTTTCCTGCTCCGCTGGAAACTCCGGTCTCAACCCTTCCACTGCCACCAACATCGCTCCTTGGATATTGGCCGATGTCATTTTGGGTGACGGTAGAATATTAATCGGCGTGTCTCTGTACGCAGGAGAGCCTTTGGCTGCCGATGCAAAGCTTTCGTTGATCTACGCCGGTGACGCAGGGA
Organism: Cannabis sativa; assembly: GCF_029168945.1. NCBI lineage: Eukaryota > Viridiplantae > Streptophyta > Magnoliopsida > Rosales > Cannabaceae > Cannabis > Cannabis sativa. The sequence goes on from NC_083601.1 coordinate 49,066,291, forward strand.
ATAGGTACTGCTATTCTGGGTCTCTCATTGCCTCTAAAGTCGCCGAAAAGATTGTCGTTTGCGACCGTGGCGGTAACGCAAGAGTGGAAAAAGGTAGTGCTGTTAAGCTCGCAGGTGGTCTTGCTTTGGTGTTAGCTAATACAGAAGACAGTGGTGAAGAGCTCATAGCTGATTCTCATCTTATACCAGCGACCATGGTTGGTCAGATTAATGGTGATAAAATCAAACAGTATATAAAATCAAGTGATGATCCCGCGGCTACTATTCTGTTCCGGGGGACTGTAATTGGGTCATCCCTTGCAGCTCCAAAGGGGAAAAATCAAGACTTTTGATGATCTTGGGTCAGGGGAAAAATCATCACCTTTCATTCATAGAGCAGGACATGTTATTATTTTATTTATCTTTTTTATTTATTATTTTTTTTTTGTTATTTAGTTTTTGTTTTATTTTTTATCCTTTTTTTTATTTATTATTTTTTTTTGTTATTTAGCTTTTATTTTTTTTTATTTTTTTATTTATTATTTAGTTCGCCGTAAAGAATTTAAAAATTAGATATCTATGTATTCCTTTTCCTATTATAATTTGGACATTCTTATTCTAATTTATATCAGAGCTTGCTGAGAATAATAATATATGTCATCAACCCAAAACTCATTTATATCTCATCTCTTCTCTCTAATTTTTCATTCCAATATATATAACAGAATCATATACCCTAATATATATAACAGAATCATATACCCTCTAATTTTTTTTGTTGGCCGTTACACCACTTCTCTTCTTCTCCAGATTTTTCTCTCTGCTTATTCTCCCAAGTAATGTTAATATTCATCACTTTAATATCACTTTAATATCATATTTTTTTTTTTGAATAAAGATAAATATGAAATTTTAATGTTAATATTCATCGCTTCTTCATTTGTTTCTTTTAAGAAGAATATATCTTCATCATGCATCTCTCTCATATTTCGTTCTTATCCTATATTATTATTATTATCAATTTCATTTCTATTGTTTCTATTAAATTTCAAAAACAGTTGATTGATTGTAAATTAAAAGAAAATATAAAAGAAAGTAGTTGTAACAATTCATTGTGAATAATGAATATTGTCCAAATGTTATATTCAAATATAATGAATATTGTCAAAAATAAAACTCTATACTATATTTAATCATATAGAGTTTTTCTTTTTTGATCTAACCGTTTCATGTAAGTATGGATTTTCTGAATTATTATTATTTAAATTTAATGTCTGCAATTACTTTATTACACCATCTTTTTTTACTTGTGTAGATTGGATTCTTACAATATTTTCTGCATTAGCATAATGACACATGGTAAGATGTCATACACAAAATACCTAAAACTTAAAAATGTGTTTTGTTTAAGAGAAACTAATACATATGAAATTAATGTTCATAATTTAATTTTACAAGATCGTGACAGAGAACCTTCAAAGCGGATTCCATATAAAGATTTACCAATCGAAAAAAAGAAAGCAATATGTAAAAAATAAAGAGAGAGATATGCTAAACAAAAAGCATTTAAGATCAATCCGATTAGTGTAAGTAGTAATCCCAGTCATATTGATCTTCACACATATATTGTTGAGAATACGGCAACGTCAAGTCAACAACAAACAAAAAGACTGTGAAATGATTCCACTCACACAACCATAAATGAAGATGAATCTTCTTGTGGAGATAATGTTTCTACCAATGTCGATTGTGAAACTAATTTATTTGTAAATTCATCATCTTCGAGCAATGTCAATTTCAATCAGGTTTGCATTTGACCGATATTTTTTTTCTTCAAAACTCTGCTACTTCCTTCACGTGATGAAACTCCATATGATTATTTTGGATGTTGTTTTTGATAAAAATTAATATATATAATCATAACCCAAATGAATTTGCTAGGGGACCAACCTACAATAAAAGAGTAATAAGACCTCGTGGCGGTAAGGGACACTCTCAATTTATAATTAAAATCAATATGTTATGTGAGTTGGAATTTGATACCTAATTATTTTGTTACAATAAAAAAGGTCTCCATCTTTATTCCTCACCTCGATTTCGTCAATTGCTAAAAGATGTGCCATTTGAAGCATTTTCTCTACCATCCGTCCCTCAATGCAAACATTGCAAAGCAAAGCGTTTCATTCATGAAACAACATGCTTTTGTTGTGCCGATGGAAAAATTTATCTCGCAACAAACGATGTACCGAATGAAATTTATCAATTGTTTACTTCCAGTAGCGAAAAATCTACACATTTTCGAACATACATTCGAACTTACAACAATAAATGTTCTTTTACATCAATGGGAGTTACTTACGACAAATCGATGTGTCGAAGGAATAAAGGAATATATACTTTCCGAAGCCAAGGGCAAATCTATCACACAATCAATAATTTACTACCATCTGATGGACGTCCCTCTAATCTGCAACTATATTTTTACGACAAAGAGAATGAATTGGAGCACCGACTTAATGATTCAAAATGCTGACTGGATCCATCTATTACAACTCAACTTATGAATATCCTTCGAATAGATCCGTATTCTATATTCTTTCGTTCAATTGGAGATTTGCCAGATTTGGAAACACAAATAATTCAAGTAAGAGAAGATGCTGGGCTAGATCAGTGTGTATTCAATGCTCCTACATCCTCACAAGTTGCAGAAATTTGGGTGAAAGATGATGAAGGGTATCAACAAGGAGGGCGTGACATTTTTGTGTATAATCATTATGGTGGAAAACATAAAGTTCAATATTACTACGACTGTTACGATCCATTACAATATCCAATTTTATTTTCTCACGGAGATTCTGGTTGCCATCAACACATAAAACGAATTGGAGGACACACAACCAGATCCAATGTTCGTAGCCCAACAATAGATCCTCAACAGTCAACCACTGCAGAAGAATTACTTGTCGCTGAAGAACGAGGTTAGATTGTAAAATTTTAAATCTCATCAATGTTTTATTCACTATGCACACCATATTTAGTAACACTTCCTTCTCACTCAACTCTTGTAGTATCAAATCGACAAAAAAAGGAAGTAGTAGTTTCGTGTCGCGAATATTATTGCTTCAAGTTACAAATAAGAGAAGATGCACGATCAATTTTGCTACTCTCAGGACGACTGCTACAACAATATGTCGTAGATATGTATGTCAAGATTGAGACATCAAGATTAAACTATTACAGAAATGAGCAACAACATATTCGGTCTGAGTTGTATAAAGGTATAGCATATACTAACAATCTTATTATTCATTTTACAGTGCTATAGCATATGTTGAACTTAATGACAATACAAAGAGCCTATCTGCTGTCATGTTCGCAGATATTGTGGAAAAAATATTTTCATGTAATGATGCCCAACTAATGAAATATACTGCAGAGGTGTAGTTTTTAAAAAATTAAATAGTTTTACATGCCTTTCATAAGTTGATTTTTTAATTAAATAAATTATGCACACCATGTCTAATCATATTAAATGAAAATACATCACTGTTTGCAGGAATACCGCCGCTTTGTCGACATTACCATATTCAATTTATCAAAGAAAAAATAGATAATCCAGATATATGCGGACCCGGCTAAAATGAAAAGTGCAAAATACAAAAATTACACTATTATCTCTATCAAAGAAAATGAAGATTGAAATCCACCAATGACTATCATTAGTTTTCTTATCTACAATTTTTAGACTAATGCTATCTTTAATTATCAACAATTTAGAGATTGATTTTTAATTTTTTTTTTTTTTTTATCTTACCCCCATTTAAGTAATGTTTCTTTAAGTATTGGAACATCAATTTTTAGTTTATTTTTGGATTAACTTAAGAACATATTTAAATCATTAAGCTTTCTTAAACACTAATATATTGCATTCAGTATTCAATAATAATCTCGCTTTCAAATAACATAGAAAAAACCTAGCATAAAATTTAGTATACGTGCATCGCACGTAGTTTTTTGCTAGTATATATATATATATTTCAAAAGCACGAAACAAAATGTTCTTTAAAATTGTAACATTTTTTTAATTAATTTTCAGTTTTTTAATTAAAAAGTTGAAAATACTTTTAAAAATCATATTTTTGAAATTGTTTTTACTTTTTAATTTTTTAATTGAGAACCAAAATTTTGAAAAAAAAAATCACTTTTATTTATTTTTTCAAACAATTTTTTTTCTTAATATATATTGGACTCCGATCAGGTCTAAATCCAGACTTGGACCCCGACCTCAGACCTGGACTCGGCCCCACACCCAGACCTAGATCTCGGACCTAGACCCAAACCCGACCTCGCACCCAGACCCAGACTCGGACCTTGACCCCAAACCCAAACTTGGACCCAGCCCCGCACCCCGAACCTCAAATTCAGGCCCAGCCCCGGCCCTAGCCTTGTACTACGGACCCGGGACCCGACCTTAGCCCTGGATCTAGGACCCGGTCCGGCCTTGGACCTCGGCCCCGAACCCCGAATACGGCCCCAGACCTGGCCTCAGACTCTGGACCCAGCCCCGAACCCCAGACCTAGCCTTAAACCCTGGACCCCGGACCCTAAACTCGGCCCTAGTCCTCAAACCCAGACTTAGACTTCAAACCCGGTCAAAACTTGGACCTTAGACCCAACCCAGCCCTAGCCCCAGACCCACACCCAGGATCCTAGACCCGGCCCAGACTCAGACCCTGAAATTGGTCCCAAACTTGGATCGCGGACCCGGACCTAGCCCTAGACTCAACCCCCAGACCCGTATCAGGACTCGACCCCAAATCCGACTTAAATAAAATAAAAAATAAAAATAAAAATAAAATTTAAAGAATATATTTTTATTTTTTGTTTTTAAAATTAAACAACAAAAACGGTTATAGATTGCTAAAATTTTTAAAAATAAAAATTCTATTTTTATTTTTATTATTAAAAAATTAAAAAAGAAAAGTATTACCGAAAAATCACCTAATACATGTCCATTGTAGCTAATATTATGTAAATTAGTTGTGATAATAATAATAGAAAATAAAGAAAAATGTTGGTAGTATGTATTAGTTAAGCTCAATTATAAAACGAAGTCACATTTGTTAGGGTTTCATCTAAAGTCATTGCATAGCTTCTTTGCTTTCTTCGGTTCTGTCACTGACTGATCGGATATTGGAGATCGGAGAGGAGGAATTTTGTTTCACAGATAGACGATTAAATACAGGTAAGTTCTGTAATCATTACGGTTTTGAGGCTGCTAATGAGGATTCAAATAAAGATAGGACGATTGAAACTTTTTCTGCTTGTTTGAATTTTCTCAAGTGGTTCTCTCTGTTTTGTATAGATTTCTCCATTGTCATAATTAGTTTATCATGTTTTGTAGTTCTAAGATTTGCAAATTGTGTATATTACTACCATTTGAAACGTTATAGTATGAATATATGTTAATAATCATTGGAGGTTTTGTTTTCAATCTTTTTTCATTTGAAACGTGAGGGCCAGGGCCTAAGAAACTTTCATAATTTTCGGGTTTTGGTTCAAATAAAATTTTTCTGTTTCTTTCATGGTAATCCCATTTGTATTTGTTCCTACATATATTAATAGAAGAAGCAAAATAGGCAATGCTTCATTGAATATTAATAACCTGTTTAGAGAAGTTTTGAACCAAAATGGACAATACTTCATTGAATAGCTACCAATTGATAACCTGTTTAGAGAAGTTGTGAACAATTATGGTTCATTCATTTTCATCTCTTTAGCATTGTTGTTAGTATTTGACATGTAAACTATACTGAATTCTTAAAAATATTCCATAAGAAATTCTGTTAGATAGGCATATATTTATATAGGTAAGATATAGGAATTTTCGTTACTTGATGATATGTAGTTCGCATTCTATTCAATTTTTTTTTTTTTGGAATTATGATATTGTTATTATATAATATGATAAAACATAACAATCCACGGATAATTGAGGTAACTTGTACACTATACACCCTTAACAAATTTCTTGATACTAGGTTTTCTCCTGTATTGTCCTTTCATTATGAGAATCATCCTGATCAGAATCATTTTCGACAGTATTCCTATGCTTACGCTTGTAGTAATATTTCAGATTTTGGAAATAGCTTTCTCATTCTTGTTTTCGGACATCTTTAATTGTTTGCGTACCAGATAAAATTACATCATGGGGAAGGAGAAGCTCCATATTAACATTGTCGTCATTGGTCATGTCGATTCTGGGAAATCAACCACAACTGGTCATTTGATCTACAAGCTTGGAGGAATTGATAAGCGTGTGATTGAAAGGTTTGAGAAGGAGGCTGCTGAGATGAACAAGAGATCATTCAAGTATGCCTGGGTGCTTGACAAACTTAAGGCGGAGCGAGAGCGTGGTATTACCATTGACATTGCTCTCTGGAAGTTTGAGACCACCAAGTACTACTGTACTGTGATTGATGCTCCTGGACATCGTGATTTCATCAAGAACATGATTACAGGAACTTCACAGGCTGATTGTGCTGTGCTCATTATTGACTCCACAACTGGTGGTTTTGAGGCTGGTATTTCCAAGGATGGGCAGACTCGTGAGCATGCTCTTCTCGCCTTCACTCTTGGTGTTAAGCAAATGATTTGTTGCTGCAACAAGGTAGTTAATACTCTTTATAAATAAGTTTTTGTATTACATATATATTTTTTGTTATCATTGTGCTTGTATATCTGGAAATGCTGTTATTAATTTGCTTTATTGTTACCTTTGCAGATGGATGCCACCACCCCGAAGTACTCAAAGGCAAGGTATGATGAAATCGTGAAGGAAGTTTCTTCCTACCTGAAGAAGGTTGGTTACAACCCAGATAAAATTGCATTTATTCCCATCTCTGGGTTTGAGGGTGATAACATGATTGAGAGATCCACCAACCTTGACTGGTACAAGGGCCCGACTCTTCTTGAAGCTCTTGACCAGATCCTAGAGCCTAAGAGACCCACAGACAAACCTCTTCGTCTCCCTCTTCAGGATGTTTACAAGATTGGAGGCATTGGAACTGTGCCCGTTGGACGTGTGGAGACTGGTGTCATCAAGCCTGGAATGGTTGTAACTTTTGGTCCCACTGGACTGACCACTGAAGTCAAGTCTGTTGAAATGCACCATGAGGCACTTCAGGAGGCTGGTCCTGGTGACAATGTCGGATTTAACGTGAAGAATGTTGCTGTCAAGGATCTCAAGAGAGGTTTTGTCGCCTCAAACTCTAAGGATGATCCTGCGAGGGAGGCAGCTAACTTCACCTCTCAAGTTATCATCATGAACCATCCTGGCCAAATTGGCAATGGTTACGCCCCTGTTCTTGATTGTCATACCAGTCACATTGCCGTTAAGTTTTCTGAGATCCTAACCAAGATTGACAGACGGTCTGGTAAGGAGATTGAGAAGGAGCCCAAGTTTTTGAAGAATGGTGATGCTGGGTTTGTTAAAATGCTTCCTACTAAGCCTATGGTGGTAGAAACTTTCTCAGAGTACCCCCCACTTGGCCGTTTCGCTGTCAGGGACATGCGACAAACTGTGGCCGTTGGAGTCATAAAGAGTGTGGAGAAGAAGGATCCTTCAGGGGCCAAGGTTACCAAATCCGCTGCCAAGAAGAAGTGAATCGTGCAGTTCAACATTACTGAAATCAAAGGCAGTATTTGCCGATGGGTTCTTTTTACTTGTTTTTCCAATGGAGTCTTAGATGTCTGTTTCGCTTCATATAAAAAGTTTCTACCATCGTCGTCATGCAGCCGTTCTCAGAACTGGGTGCTCGATAGACGGTGGCACGGTTTTTCTGTCTTTTCAGCTATTGTCATTTTTTTCTTTCAAATCTTGTCAATTGGTTGAATTTTGTTTAGCAGCAACGGTGTTAGTCTTTGTCCTATGCTGCCGGATGATCATAATTGATGCATGTTTTAAGTTTTTCAACTATTTTTCTTTATATACTGTATTTATAAATTAAAGTTGCAAATTTGAAAAAGAACTTGAAAAATGAGATATATTAACACACCATAGCCAATGATCTTGCTAAGGTTTTTTTTATTTAATCTGAAACAATGATCTTACTAAGCCTGCTATGCCCATGACAAGCTCTGAATTTTAGTGGCCATGCATTCCTTGCTGTATAATTGCCTTAACCAAAGTTTCATTACCATTCCATAGAAATAAAAAAAGGACTTATTTCACTTCTGCATAATTGCTTTGGTGGATCTGAGGGGTAGACATTAGGCCCTCCACTTTGAGAAATAAAAATTGGAAAGAGTAAAAATTAAAGATCAAGTAAAATATAGAAGAGTGATCCCAAATGAAATGAATGAATAGTGCACAATTCAAGTCATAAACCGGGAAATTACATAATAGAAAGCCACAAAAGAAAGAATTGTAATTGCAAGAAAAGAAAAAGTGTAGTTCAGTGTTGAGGAAAAATCTCACAACCAAAATTATTTTGTTTCTTAATGACCATTAACTAAACAGCCTATACTTAAGGTATGCAGTCTTATAAATCTCAAAATGCCAAAATCTCTATTTATGATGTGATAGAATAACATAAATATTCCTCATTCATCAACATCATAAATCACAAATTTTTGAATCCAGTCTCCGGATTTGCTTTTGGAGTCAATCTTGCTAACAAGGCCTTGTTATGACAGTGATCTGCATCAACAAAATAGAAGTTCCCATTGGCCTTAAACGTCACAAATGGCCGATTTGTCTCGGGAAGACGAATATCAGAAAACTTAATAGTCTTGGGAATGTAAGTTGCTAACCAAGACAACATCTCCACCTCAAATGTATCAGAACCAGGCCTCCATCTCAGCTTGTGAACATAAGGACTCACAAACCAGTGAAGGGCTGCAGTGGTAGTAGCACTGAGGAATATGACTGATGAAGCCACTGCACCCTTGAGGATCACATTCATATCAGGTGATGTCATGAATGTCACAACTGGACCTAATGATACAGAGAGACAGCATGTTGAAAGTGATAAAAGCTTTACTTTCTTTATGGTCGAAGAAATTGGTCCATAGTAGACAATCCCAGAGTCTTTTTCATTTTCCCCATCTTCTGCTACTTTTCTTGGGCCAATACTGAGCTTTCCATTGTCTTCAGCTGTAGTGGCTCGTGAAGCCCATCTTTTCTGGAAACCATTGATCTGGATACAGGGACTCAAAGTTGCCTCACTGTTCAATCGATTTGGAACCGACCTGTAAAGATGAATCCCTGGTACAAGAGTAACCAAGTTAGTTGCGTTATATTTTCAGATTTCAGATAATTTGGCACAAACCTAAGTCACATAAATAAACCATTTCCAAAAATGAAAATTAAAGAAAAAAAAAACAAAAAGAAATTTCCAATAGCGATGAGTTAGTACTTATCATCATCATCATGAAACTAAAACCTGGATTGAAAATTTGAACAGAAAAGATAGACCAAAGATTGAACTGAACAAAAATTAATTCAGAGAATCACAGCCCCAGAGAGAGTGATGAATAGTAAATAATAGGAAGAAACCTGAGTAGGAGGATGAACGAAGGGTCTTGGACTGTGATCTCAGAAGATGAAAGAGAGCCGCTCTTCCCATTTTCGAATATTTTCACTGTCTTCTTCTCTTGTGTTTGGTCGTGTGCCAGGGTTTTAGAGGTGAGTGAGGTTTGTCATCCCCTAAATTATTGAATATATAACCAGAAAATAGAAAAGGTTTCAATCTGGGCATTTGGTCTAGTGGTATGATTCTCGCTTAGGGTGCGAGAGGTCCCGAGTTCAATTCTCGGAATGCCCCTTTTTCTTCTTTTCCTTTTCTATTATCCTTTAACTTCTTATTACCCTTTTTTTGTTGCTTCTTCATAAATATGTGGGTTTTGCACACTACTAAAAAAAAAGAGTAATTTGCGGCAAAACCCCTTTAACTATCAATTTACTTGCAAAAAATCATCCAACCTCATATTTTGGTGGGAAAACTCTCCAAAGTACTATTCTGTTTACATTTTAAGATGTCGTCTGTCCAGCTCTTAATTTTGCCCACGTGGCAATGACAAAGAGAATTGTTAAAGTGCACTATTGGTGCCTAGAACTCTCCTTAGTGGTATATATTATTTGTATTATAGACTGACACCTATAGAAGGTGTTGGGCACCACTGGTGCCCAATATCAATGCTCAAAGAAAAATTTATGTGAGAATTGCTGAAAAGCATTACTGTTGTCTAACATTTTTTTCAGTGTCATATTGATATTGCTATAATTAAGTATCGTGTCCTATATAACTTAAAAAAATAACTTTTAGGAAATATCGTTTACTAACTATTAACAAACAATTAATCAAATATTAAATAAAAATCGAGTAAATATTCAATATTTTTAAAATTATCTTTTGAAATAAAATAAATAAACTACACTAAGAACAATCTCTCTCGAGGAGAACTTTTTTTTTATTATTCATCGATGTAGCTTTAAGAATTTCACATCATCCCCCATAATCTACCACCATATAGTTAGGAGCACATTTTCTATTTACAAAATAATTTAAACCATTTATCTTATCTTTTATTAATTTTAATTAAATAATCAAATAATTGGAATTTATTTAATTATTTAAATAGAAATATTTCATAAACAATTATGTATATACATATGTACACGTATATACATATGTTTATACCAAGAGTAGCCATGATGATGTGGATATCAATATTTGACATTTGGCAAGAAAGATGACATCTCGGAGTTGAGTAGTCCCGAGTCATAGTAGGTCGACCTAGGAGGGGTCCCTAGCCCTGCACCCAGGTTGACTTTGGGAACTCTGAGATAGAAGTTCAAACTTCAATAACTTGAATTCAACCCACTATTTTTCAGTATTTTGTACCATGGAGACATGAAGTAACCTAATTCAGCGCCCGAGAGCTAAAATTACACAAATTTGCAACCCAGAAGCCAACTTGGGCACATAAGGTTTCACTTGGTGCCCAAGTTGGCATCCTCAACTAGGGTTTAATTCTGGAGTCGTCTTAGTGCAAATTGGTCAAAACTTGTATTCAGACATCAACTAGACGTACCGCATACATATTTGCTTTTTATTAGCTTCATAAAAATTAATTATAAAATATATACTTTTTATTTTTTTTTTATTATCTCTTTAATTCTCTCACTTTTTAGTTTTTTATTAGAGTAAAATCATTTAAAATACATCTATTGATTTTATTTTATATTTTCTCATTTTTTTTTAATAAATTTATAAATATTTATATACAATTCAAAAAAATTATTATTCTAATTTTTTTATTTAAAAAAATACATATCAATAAAAAAAATATACATTTTAAATTTTTTTTATTAACTTCATAAATATTAATTATATAAAATATAATCTTTTATTTATTTTTTTCGGTGACATGGCGCTCTAAAATCTATTTAATTAATATTATTTATTCTCTCCTTAATTCTCTTATTTTTTTTTTAATTTTTTATTAGCTTTATAAATATTTTTTTTTTGAACAATCAACATTAGCTTCATAAATATTGATTATATAAAATAGGGCTGTACATCGATCGGTTTAGTCAGTTTATACTACATATTTTCTAACCCAACGTAAAGATTAGTTTGTAAAATTCTACATACAACCTACCCAATTAAAAAAAAAAAAAAATCTTAACCCGACCGACGATTTGGGCGGTTTGGTCGGGTTAACCCGCCCAAACCGAAATAAGAGGGTTTTTTTTGTTTTAAGTTTCAACTAAAATAAAAATTAACCACATAAATACACAATATATGTGAGAAAGAATTTTTTTGAGAGGCTGAGAAAGAATTTTAGGATTTGGGACTTTTTTTTTTAATATATATTATATATTATATAATCTATATAAAATTAAAAATAAAAGTAAAAATCGGGTTGGGCGGTTTAATTGGACGGTTTGGATCAATTTTCAACCTGCCCAATTAACTGATTGGGCAGTTTAGAATTTTGTCGAGTTATGTCGCTTTGTATTTTTTATCGATTTTGTCGATTTGGTTTGGGCAAGTTATTCGAGTTGGGCGATTTACGAAAATGTACACCCCTAATATAAAATATATAATTTTTTATTTTTTCCTTAATTTTCTCAATTTTTTTATTTTATTTTTTTAAAATGATAACTCCAAATCTATTTTCATTTTTTTTTTTCTTCAATTTATTACTTATATGTATTGTACAACATTTTTAACTTTTTTTTTTTTTAAAGAAAATCCAAATATCACATAATTTAAAAAAGCTCTCTAATTTTTTTTGGAAACCAAATTATTTTTCTTCTTTTTCTTTATTAGCTATTTTCTTTTCAAATATGATAACTCACACATTTTTTTTTTACTTTTTTTTTAAACCCAAATATCACCTCTAAAATCACTATTTTTCTTAAAAGTTAAACCACACGATTTTTTTTATTGGCTAATTTTTTTTTTTCAAATATCACATAATTTTAAAAATCATAACTCACATTTTTTTTCTATTACTTACTAAACTCTATATATTCTTAATTTCATACAAATACTTAGAATATAAAAGTTAGAGTTTATAAAATGTGAGACTCTCTCAATACGAATAAAAATTAATATGATCATCGATAATATATAATAAATAAAATTATTAAAATAATATATAATTAAATGTTATTATGTAGTGCTATTATATTTTAAAATAATTTGTAAACTATTATTTATTAAATTATTAAATTATTTTTTTATTATAATATTAAAAAATTATTATTTAACTGCGTAAAAAATGACTATATTACTTAGTATAAACAAATAAATAAAATAAAAAAAATTACACAAACACTATTAAAAGAAAATGTCCTGAGTTTGAAATTTAATAAAGTCTAACTACATTTTTTTCTTAAATATAAAATGTTGGGTGATTCTACAATGCACCCCCTTAAAAGGGATGTACTGATGCACCTTTAACTTGTTTCAGCATCCAGAAGAATTTTTTAGTCTAATTTTTTTTTAATATTCATGTACGTTATAGCTATTTAAGATATCCTACAAAATTTTAAAAAAATCGGAATAATTTACAATATAGAAAACAATGTTCAAACAGTCTATTTTACACGCGTATAAAATAAAATAGTCACGCGTGCAACACACTGTTTAAACATAGTTTTCGGCGTGTTAAACTTTTCTAAATTTCTTAAAATTTTGCAGGATTTCTTAAATAACTATAACGTACATGACCATGAGAAAAAAAATTAACTAAAAAATTATTTCGGATGCTAAAACAGATAGGAGTGCATCAATATATTTATTTTAAGGGGGTGTATTGTAGAATTTTCCTAAAATGTTTACATTAATAATATTTATATTATCTTTTTCAATTTTTATTTTTTTTTTAAAAAAAAGTTATAATATTCTAAATGTAATATATATTTTCAATTATTTCTAATTAAAAAAAAAAAGGCGATCAAGCCAGCGTGGCATGAGAGAAGATGAGTCTAGAACCGCGAAAAACAGAAATACTGGGAAAATACAAATTGATCTGAACGTAACTACTTAATTCTAGAATTCCCCTAGAAATGAGACGAACACTCTAGAACTTCTTTCTCTTATAAACCCACCTCTCTCATTCCACTATATAAATCCTCATCTTTACCCTTCTCTCACATTCAGAAGAATTTTCAAAACTGAAAAAGCAATCATCTCTCTAAACTTTGATTCTCGTTTTCTCCATTTCCAATATTTTCTGTGTTTTACTTAAGATTTCAAGAAGGTTAATCAGAATCAATCAATGGCGGACGTTCAGATGGGAGACGTAGAGACCTTTGCATTCCAGGCTGAGATTAACCAACTTCTCAGCCTTATCATCAACACTTTCTACAGCAATAAGGAGATTTTCCTGAGAGAGCTCATTAGCAACTCCTCTGATGTACGTCTTCTCTCTCTTTCTATTACTGATGCTCTGATATTTGTTTGTTTATCTATAATCACACGCACACGCACACTCGCATATACATTTATGTATATGACTTTGATTCTAATTTACATGCACTTATGTATTTAAAATGTGAATTGTTTGATTTTAAATTAGAGCTATGTTTGTATGTTAGATGATTGTGAGTTATTTATCAGATGAACAAACTGTGACTGAGATTGGGTTATTTAATTAGAAATTTGTGCTTAAAATTAGAACTGAAGTTTGTAAATGTGTGTATATATGTACTTACATATAATGTGTATGGAAGCTATCTGTGTAATTTGGATTAGATAACTCGAACAGATATTGAAGTGTTCATTTTGATTTTATAGGCATTGGACAAGATCAGGTTTGAGGGCTTAACAGATAAGAGCAAGCTTGATGCGCAGCCTGAACTATTCATTAGGCTTGTTCCTGATAAGGCAAACAAGACCCTTTCTATTATTGACAGTGGTATTGGGATGACGAAAGCTGGTATGTAACCACACTCTCTGTTTTGAGGAACGATTTATTGGAATTTTTTTTTTTTGGTAAATTGTTATCTAACCATGTCTGTTGGTGTCTTTTCAGATTTGGTGAACAATTTGGGAACTATTGCAAGGTCTGGGACTAAAGAATTCATGGAGGCATTGCAAGCCGGGGCTGACGTGAGCATGATCGGACAATTTGGTGTTGGGTTTTACTCGGCTTACCTGGTTGCTGAGAAAGTCATTGTGACAACCAAGCACAATGACGACGAGCAATACATTTGGGAGTCTCAGGCTGGTGGCTCTTTCACTGTTACCAGGGATGTGGACGGTGAGCAGTTGGGCAGAGGAACCAAAATCACTCTCTTCCTTAAGGAAGATCAGGTAAGATTTGTTGATTTGCTATTTATTGGATTGTTGAATTGGTTCAATGTTATACGGAGTATATAACCAAATTGTCGTTTGTCTTATTCCAGTTAGAGTACTTGGAAGAGAGGAGAATTAAGGACCTCGTGAAGAAGCATTCGGAATTCATCAGCTATCCAATTTACCTTTGGACTGAGAAGACCACCGAGAAGGAGATTAGCGATGATGAGGATGAAGGAACGAAGAAAGAGGAGGAGGGTGATATTGAGGAAGTTGACGAAGAGAAAGAGAAGGATACGAAAAAGAAGAAGAAAGTTAAGGAGGTTAGCCATGAGTGGCAACTCATCAATAAGCAGAAACCAATTTGGTTGAGAAAGCCTGAGGAAATCACTAAGGATGAGTATGCATCGTTTTACAAGAGCATCACCAATGATTGGGAGGACCATCTTGCCGTTAAGCACTTCTCCGTTGAAGGGCAGCTTGAATTCAAGGCCATCCTTTTTGTCCCCAAGAGAGCGCCTTTTGATCTTTTTGACACCAGGAAGAAGATGAACAACATCAAGCTTTATGTCCGCAGAGTGTTCATCATGGACAACTGTGAAGAGCTCATTCCCGAGTACCTTGGATTCATTAAGGGCGTTGTTGACTCCGACGATCTGCCTCTCAACATCTCCCGTGAAATGCTTCAACAAAACAAGATTCTCAAGGTGATAAGAAAGAACCTTGTTAAGAAATGTATTGAGATGTTTAATGAGATTGCTGAGAACAAAGAGGACTATGCCAAGTTCTACGATGCTTTTTCGAAGAACCTTAAGTTGGGTATCCATGAGGACAGTCAGAACAGGGCTAAGCTGGCTGATTTGCTAAGGTACCACTCAACTAAGAGTGGAGATGAGATGACGAGCTTGAAGGACTACGTCACAAGGATGAAGGAAGGGCAGAAAGATATCTTCTACATCACTGGTGAAAGCAAGAAAGCGGTGGAGAATTCACCATTCTTGGAGAGACTTAAGAAGAGAGGTTATGAGGTTCTCTACATGGTTGATGCCATCGATGAGTATGCAGTTGGGCAATTGAAGGAATATGATGGAAAAAAGCTTGTGTCAGCGACAAAGGAGGGGCTTAAATTGGATGACGAAACTGAGGAAGAGAAGAAGAAAAGGGAGGAGAAGAAGAAATCTTTTGAGAACCTTTGCAAAACAATCAAGGACATTTTGGGTGACAAGGTGGAGAAAGTTGTTGTATCAGACAGGATTGTGGATTCACCTTGTTGTTTGGTGACAGGTGAATATGGTTGGACAGCCAACATGGAAAGAATCATGAAGGCTCAGGCTTTAAGGGATAGCAGCATGAGCTCTTACATGTCGAGCAAGAAAACAATGGAGATTAACCCCGACAATGGTATCATGGAGGAGCTGAGAAAGAGGGCCGAGGCTGATAAGAATGACAAGTCTGTGAAGGACTTGGTGCTCCTACTCTTCGAGACTGCTCTGCTAACATCTGGTTTCAGCCTCGACGATCCGAACACATTTGCTGCAAGAATCCATAGAATGCTGAAGCTTGGTCTGAGCATTGATGAGGAAGAAGTGGAGGGTGATGAAGTTGAGATGCCACCATTGGAGGAGGATGGAAACGAGGAGAGCAAAATGGAGGAAGTCGACTGAATAGCCTGTCAGTAAATTTTGAGTTACGAGTCATGGGTCAATGTTAAGTGTCTAGTTATGGGAATTTCGGTGTGTGTTTTTTGCTTTTACTTTTCTTTAGGGGTCTAATGTGTATGTCTGTTTGTATCCCTTTGTGATTACCTAATTTTGTTATTAATACAAAGGCATTATTCTGTTTTCAAGATCGATCACACTCCAAATTATGAAACGCTGATGGATAAGTCTAGTGAATACACGTATCAGTGGCGATTTTTAATCCAACATTTTTTCTGAAAGAAGAAACAAAAGAGGGAGTTTTTCCAGCTTTTAGATTATTCCGTACAACCTTATTAGCATTCGGTTTACCTTTGACCGATCTTAACGACGGGCCTCAGATTCAAGTGTTTTTTAGTGTTCAAATCCACATTTAAGGTAATTTCTGTCGATACAAGTCTCAGGTTCTTTGATAGAAATTACTCTTACGTGTCTGTCTCATAATTGTTCTTGTATAAATACAGACAAATTTAGATTTACTGGATATAATATAAGGATACTGCTGAAATAGATGAAGTAAAATGAAGAAGGAAAAAACAGGATTAGCAAGATAATGATAATTTTATTCTAGTTAAATGTGTAGTATAGAGAGGCAATCAAACCTTTTATTCTGTGACATTGCCTAGTGGAGAATCCTAAGATCTCAATCAAAACCTTTTTATGATTTCATGTGTAGTCCAAGTCAAATTCCAATGGCTGTTGATGATTGGTTTTCGAAGACCTTTTCTTGCATATAATAAAGATTATATTAGCATCACGGGCATATTAGTGCAGCTAAGGTTTGGGTAAGATAGGGGCATATGCTATTATATAGGAGATAGGTTAATTGAGAGAGAGAGAGAGAAATGCACTTATATTTAGATATCAATTTCGACTTATATATACAGTAGAACCTCCTATTTAAGAATACTCTATTCAAGAATAACCTCTAATTTGTTATAAAAAATAAGTCCCAATTTGGGCCAGTTATAAATAAGAATAACCTCTAAATTGTAATTAGTTATACATTTTTTAAGTCCCGTATTACCAAAGTATACCTCTATATAAGAATAATTACGTCTTAATAAAATATATACATGTATTTTGTAAATTTATTTATGTAAAATTAATAATTTTATTTTAAATTATAATACATGTATGAATATTATATTTATTCTAAAATATTTCTATTATGATATAGTATTAATGATTATTTATTGTTATTATAGTTATGTTGATATTTTTTGGTTTTTTAATTTTTTTTCTAGTGTAACTCTATTTAGTTATAATCTCTCAATTAGAATATAATTTATTTGGTCCCAAGTGTATTCTTGAATAGAGGTTCTACTGTAAAATAAAATTTCTCCTTAATAAAAATAAAAATAAACAGCATAAATATAATTAAAATTTATATATTAAATATCATTTAATGGGCAGTTTATTAGATGAACAAAGATACAATCATACAAACAGAGGATCTGTGCCTCTAGTTGTTCCCTTTGTAAATATGCTCAGTTCAATTATTCTTTAGTCTTCTGACTAGGGATGCACATTTTCCCCATGGGGATGGGGATGACCCCGCGGAGACCCGCCCTTAATAGGGCGGGGATTCCCCGTCTAAATAGGGAATAAGGCGGGAACGGGAATTAAATTTTGGTCCCGAATGTTAAACGGGGCGGGGAGGGGGATGACACTCCCCGTCCCGTGTGCATCCCTACTTCTGACCCGAAAAAAACCTTTTCTTTGGGATACTTTCATGATTTGTTTTGGAATCCTTAACTGGGAATTTTATGGTGTTTCTAATGTCACCAACAAAAAAATAGAATTAGTTCAGAACTGGCCTATCATAGACTTCCATTCCATGGAAGGAGCTTGTTGCCCCACATTTGATTGAGATCCTATATATAGATGATGATATGGTATGCTGATATATTTTCTGAAATTTTTATCAGGATAAATAGATAAAGTAAAAAAGTTATTAGCACACTAAACAACAATAAGCTGTGAATTTTCAATTAATTGGTTAAAATAAATAACACTGAAAGACAAAAAGAAAAAAAAAAACAACTCGGTAAAAGACTTTTTGGGATGGAATCACACATTATGTAAACATTAATATATATAACATATTATACTTATGTATCAGACACCATTTTAATTCTAACAATTTTCTGAAAGAAGAAAAGGAAAGAGGGAAGGGAGTTTTACTTGCGTTTTAGATTATTCCGTACCACCTTATGCAGAGGTCCTATGTCTAACCCTTCCCAAGGATCTCTTGCTCCGCCATTAACATTCGGTTTACCTTGGCCCGATCTTAACGACGGTTTATTCTACAATGATGTCGTTCGCGCCACCGATTCAGGTATTGTTTCATTTTTGTTCATTTATAAATACATAATATATATACATATTTGTTTGGTTGTCGAGAAATGTAGATGAAAATGGAAACTAAGGAAAGTGAATTTTGTTGTCTCTTGGTTGTTTTAAATTACAGAGTTGACATTGATCCAGTTCTACTCCAAGAAATACAAGAATTCTGCTCCTCTTCAAGGGTAAGTCTTCACTGCTCCGATTCGTACAGCTGTCTGTTTGGTTGCTCAGAAAATATGATCTGTTTGCCTCCTCCAAAAAATTTCACTGGAGAAGATGAACTAAGTATATGAAAATCCTTTTTGTGAAGTATATATATATATATTTATACGATATCCTTATGCACGTTTACTATGTTTTTTCTTACTTACTTTTTTTTTTTGTGCATTTTCTTTGTTTTCAATTGTTCATGTTGAACTAATTACTAATAACAAACAGTTGGTTGCAGCGAATTCAGAATGGACAGGTTCGATAATTGAAAAATTGGAAAGTGTTTTTTTTAGTGTTCAAATCCGCATTTAAGGTAATTCTCAGCTCCTTTAATCTGCAGATAACAATTGATGGTGAAGTTGTTAGAGATGCCAGCACAAATCTCAGGTTCTTTGATAGAAATTACTCTTATGTGTCATCTCACAATTGTTCTTTCGTTTGTTAATTTTGAGGCTTGGACAGAACTTATTGGTATATATACAAATAAACAAATTTTGACTTAATGGATATAATTATATAATATTATAAAGATACTGCTGAAATAGATGAAGTAACACGAAGAAGAAAAAAACAGGATTAGCAAGACCATGATAATCTTATTCTAGTTAAGTGTTAAAATGTCTGTGATATTGCCTAGTGGAGAATCCCAAGATTTCAATTCAAGTAGTTTAGAAGTTTAGCATAGGCTGATTAATCCAGTTTTTATGCATCAAATCAAACATTTTCTGTGATGCATAAAAAAACAAAGAGCCATAGAAAAGGCAGAAGTTTTGAGCTCTCCAATTACCACAATCAAGTTTTATTGCTTCCTTATTTAATCATTAGAGAGATTTATGAAATAGCTGTAGAAAGAAAGAAAATTCTGTACAATTTTGTTGTCTGATTCTGTCTATTTAAATGTATATTCTTATATTACAATTTGATAACAATTATTACGTTTTAAAAAAAATATGATTTAGTGAGCAATTTATTAGATGGACAAATAAACAGATAGAGGATCTGTGTCTCTAGTTGAGTTTGTAAATATGCTCAGTTCATTTATTCTTTGGGCTTTTGACCCAAAAAAAACTCTTCTTTGGGTCACTTTCATGATTTGTTTTGGAATGTTTGACCTACTTTGCTTTGAGCTAATCTTAGGCAAATGGTCTACTTCTTATAGAAGTCAAAAATGGCCAAGGTATATTTTCTGATATTGAATTCTATACATTAAACATGTATATAAAGATTTCAAGAGTCTATACAAAAAGAAACAAATCAAAGAATAAAGAGGAAAATGATCTCTTTCCTAAAAATCTATATTACAGCTTTACAAGATTCATTCCTAATAAATACTGATTTTTTTACACTCCCCTTAAGCTGGTCTAAAAATATCTTCCATAGCTAGTTTGCCGTTAAGAAAATCAAACTATATTTTTGTAGAGTCCCTTTGTGAAGATATTTTGTACTTGTTCACTGGTTGGAATATAGACATGCACACCAAGCCTTGTTCAATTTTTTCTTTAATGAAGTGTTTGTCCACTTCAACAGTTAGTACGGTCATGAAGCATCAGATTGTGAGCAATTACAATCGCAACTTTATTATCGCAGTATGAATTCATAGGTGATACTTGTAATGACTTTAGTTCTTGAGGTAATCTTCTTATCCACAAAGTTTCACACATGCCATGAGCCACAACCTTGAACTCAGCTTTAGCACTACTTCTTGTTACAACATTTTGCTTCTTGTTGTGCCATGTGACCAAATTACCACCTACAAAATTATGCTTTCAGCCCAAGCAACATCAGTATAGGCTTTAATTTTCAAATGTCCACGTGCCTCAAATAAGAGGTCTCTTACTGGTGTCCCTTTGAGATATCTATAGAAATCTGTAGACAACATCAAAGTGTTCTGAACATGGCGAATGCATAAATTGACTAACCATACTCACAGAAAATGTTATATTGGGACAAGTGTGAGTTAAATAGATAAGTCTTCCAACCAATCTTTGGTAACGCTCCTGATCCTTCACATTAACTAATTATGTTGGTTGTGTAATTTAATGTTGGGTTTAATAGGAGTTTCAACAGGATTGCAACTTAACATACCTATCTCACTTAGTAAATCCTGAATATACTTACGCTGACTTACAAAAGTACCAGCCTTGGATTGAGCGGATTCCATTCCAAGAAAGTATTTTAGAACGCCCAAATCTTTGATTTCAAATTTTTCACAAAGCTTCTCTTTTAGTCTCTCTAATTCATGAGAATCATCACCAGTTAGTACAATGTCATCAACATATACTATAAGAATGGCTACCTTTCCTTCTGTTGAGTGTTTGTAAAACATAGTGTGATTGACTTGACTTTGTATGTACCCATGAAGCTTTAGTACCTTACCAAATCGTTCAAACCAAGCTCTAGGGGACTGTTGGAGACCGTACAATGATTTTTTCAGCTTACAAACATTGCCAAAGCCAAAGTGCTTTCGAAACCTGGTGGAGGACTCACATATACTTCTTCTTCTTCAAGTTCTCCATTGAGAGATGCATTCTTCACATCAAGCTGATGTAATGGCCAATTGGAATTGATTGCTAATGACAACAACAACCGAATACAATTAATTTTTGCAACGAGAGCAAACGTCTCTTGATAGTCTTATCCCATAGGTTTAAGTGAAACCTTCGCCATGAGTCTAGCTTTGTACCTTTCAATACTACCATCAGCCTTGATCTTTATAGTGAACACCCATTTACAACCTATTTTTTTTCTTCTCATTTGGTAATTTAACAACTTCCTAAGTCTCAAATTGGTTTTCAATCATTCTAAAACAATTTGAAAAAAATTATTCAACTTTAGACTTCTCACGCATTAAATAAACTCGACAAAGGCGAGTATGGTCGTTTATAAAAGTAACAAATCATTTTTTTTTCCAGAATTTGTAGTAACTCTTAAAGGTCCCCAAACATCACTATGAAACAAATAAAACGGTTTGGAAGATTGATAAGAATTTTTAGCATAAGATTTTCGCCAATAAACAACTATCACATTGAAAAGATAGAGGATTCAATTTCTTAAATAGTACTGGAAACAAATGTTTTAAATAATAAAAACTAGGATGGCCAAGTCTATAATGTCAAACCTTTAATTGATCATGAACAGAAAGAGAACTAATACTACTAAACCCTTGAGCAATTTTATTATTGGAATTCTTATCTTCAAAATAGTAGAGATCATTAATCATCCCAGCACTTTCAATTGTCTTCCTGGAACTCTGGTCCTGAAAAAGGTAATGAGATTCATAAAAAATTGCATAACAATTAGAATCTTGAGATAATTTGCTAACAGACAAGAGATTACAGGAAAGTTGAGGAACATGGAGAACAAATTTAAGATCTATCCCCTCAGAATTTTTAATTAAACCTCTTCCTGCAATAGACGAGAAATTACCATCTGCTAGCTTAACTTTTTTACTACCTGGATAGGGTATATAAGAGTTAAACAATTTAGAAGAATAGGTCATATGATCTCCGGAATCTATGATCCAAGTAGTATAATTTTTTAGAAGACAATGTAGAGCATTTATTTCATTACTTGTATGTGCCATAGAAGCAGTAGGAATACCAGATGAGGTCGAGGTAGTTTTCAGCAGTGCATGAAGATGATCCAGTTGCTCCATGGATTGGTTTAAACTTCATTAGCAGTTGGCATGGCCATTCCTGATCCTTAGCTTTGCTTTTCCAACTGGCTGGTTTCCTATGGATTTTCCAGCAAGTCTCACTGGTATGACGAGGTTTATTGCAGAAGCCACACTGCACGCGAGGCTTCTCACCAAATTTGGGTGAATAATTGGTGTTTCTGCCATAACCTCCTCCCACAATAGCCAAAGTCGAGCCTTCCACAACAGTTCCAAGAACCTTTTTTCCCAACATAACACTCCTTCAATTCAAGACTCCTCTCTTTTGACCTTCGAGATCACCTCACCAATTGAAGGTAAAGGTTGTCGACCAATTATTCTCGCCCTCACCTCATCAAACTCCACATTGAGTTCAGCCAAGAACTTTGTCTTCTCAATAGTTCTTTTGTGGTGTTTTCCATCCTTATCTAACTGCCATTCAAATGTGTCAAAGAGCTCAAGGTCCTGCCAAGTTTTTAGAGAATTAAAATATTTTGTAACAGATTCTTCCCCTTATCGTAGCTCACCCAATTTGAGATGCAACTCAAACATTTGAGATTGGTTCTTCAAATCAAAATACATCTAAACAACATTCTCCTAAAGATCCTTTCCTGTAGGGTAGCACATATAGTTAGAACTGATCTCTTCCTCCAAGGAATTCACAAGTCACACCATCACCATTGAATTCTTAGCATCCCAGGTCTCGCATGTCGAATCATCCTCTGCTGGCGTCTTCTTCTCACCTGTCAAGTACCCCATTTTTCCACGACCGCACATGTACATCTATACCGATTGTGAACATCTGAGGAAGTTATCACCATTCAAATGAATGGTGGTGATTTGGACATAATGATAGTCAAAAGGAATGGTTTTGGCTGGAACAGTGGTAGATTCATTTGAGGCATCATACATGGTGAAGAAGGAGAAGAAAACGATTAGAGTTACAGTTAGGAGGCGGCTGGCTTTAATACCAAGTCAAAAATGGCAAAGGTATATCTTCTGATATTGAATTCTATACACTAAACGTGTATATAAAGATTAGAAGAGTCTATACAAGGAAACAAATCAAAGAATAAAGAGGAAAATGATCTCTTTCCTAAAATGCTATATTTCACCTTTACAAGATGATTCATTCCTAATATAAACTGTTTTTTCTACATTAAATAATACACCACTTTCACATCCTTAGTAAAGAAAAAATGTAGTTATGAAAATTTTATGGTGTTCCTAATGTCATAAACAAATTAGAATTGGTTCGGAACTGGTCTATCATAGACTTCCATGGAAGGAGCCTGATGCCCCGCATTTGCTTGAGATCCTATATGAAGATGATGATATGGTATGCTGATATTCTGTACTTGGACATTTCATTTTCAGAAATTTTCAATTGCTTTTATCTCGTAATATATTTATATGGCTTTTTCCTTGACGTTTTTTCATGTATGTTTCTCTTTGAACTAAGCAACGAATTATGTATACAGATAGCTTTAAATAAACCATCTGGGCTGCAAGTATTACCAGGAGGTCTTTTCCAGCAACGCACAGTTCTGACACAGCTCCTTTGGTGGGCCGCTAAGCTGAGCTCTTCTCTAAGGTGCAATAAACCGCATCCTACTCCTGTCCATCGACTTGGAAGGGGCACATCAGGTCTGCTTATAAGCTTTTCTGCTTTACAGAATGATGAAATTCTTCGTTTAATCAATGTTCTTAGCTTGAGTAGGTAGGAAAGGGATGTCCATATGGGACGCCTGAAACTCATTTTTCATTTAAATATGTGATTCAAACAAACTAACAACCAATGCCATTATGCCTACCTATTACCTTAGTTGATATGCATGGAAATGGTGGGAAGTGAATAGAATTGAAGTTTTCATATTTTCACCTGTGTTCTTTATTTATTTATTTTTTATTTACTACTGTACGAGAATAATTTTTTAAATCAACTATTTCTGTATAGGTTTCATGTTTCTAACTAGAAAAATGAAGATGAAGTTGAAGTAATTATATTTAAGATGGTTGATGGTTCTAGCTTGCATATGCCTTTAGCTGCTCCATATTTGATATGAGTCCCAGTTTTCAGCTTGAGTATTTCTTTTATGCTTGCTAACTTGATCTGGTTCTAGGATTATTACTATGTGCAAAGACAAAGATTGCCAAGACTAAGCTTGCGACATATTTTGCTGATGGAACATCCCATCTTGGTGGCATCAGGTCAGGGAAATGAGTTAGCTATTTCTTCTTTTCTTTTTTTCTTTCTTTTTTTTTTCAATTTTATATTACAATTGAAATTTTGAAATTAAATTTTCACTGAGAGATATTGAATACAGTAAAGCCAATTCGGAGCTTGGTATATCGAGGAAAATCTTAAAGATTTATCGGGCCCTGGTAACTGGGATAGTTTGTGATGACAAGGTAATGAACGATGCAGCAGCACATCTTCCCTCCACTGTACTCTCTGTTCTGTATTTCTTTTTAAAAATAAAACCTTATACTTGTATTGAACATAATAATAGTGAGTGGAAACACACACTAAAAGCTGAAAAAACAAGAAACATTAGACATTACAAGTCGTTATAAACTGACAATCAGGGAATGAGACATTTTTGAAATACTGACATTATTTCACCATAAGCTATCCAATGTATGATCTTTTCACAAATGCAGTCTAAACATTTCTTTCTACATGTTCAAAGATTCTATTTTTCTTCCATCCATAGAGCCTAGAAAATAGCTTTTCCTGTCTAGTTTTTCCTTCTTTCAAGTTGTAGAAAATAGTGAATCGAATTATCTGTGTATTTCATAGAATAGTACATATTTATATACAATGCTAGGAGACTAGGAAATAGGAAACTACCAACAAAATAGGAAACTACTAAATACAAGTTACCTTAATTCTTTTACACCTAATATACAGCTAATTCTCTAACACTCCCCCTCAAGCTGGAGCATAGATGTTAATCATGCCCAGCTTGTTACAAAGATAGTCAATCCGCACCCCATTCAAAGCTTTTGTAAAAATATCTCCTAGTTCTCCGGTTTTCACATATCCTGTGGAGATCAGACCTTGTTGAATTTTCTCACGAACAAAATGACAATCGATCTCAATGTGCTTAGTTCGCTCGTGGAATACGGGATTCGAGGCAATATGAAGAGCAGCTTGATTATCACACCATAATTTTGCTGGAATAGAAGTCTTAAACCCGAATTCAGTCAAAAGCTGATAAATCCATATTACCTCAGACACGGACTGGGCCATAGCTCTATATTCTGATTCAGCACTGGATCTAGATACAACATTTTGTTTCTTACTCTTCCAAGAGACCAGATTGCCACCAACAAATACACAATATCCTGAAGTGGATCGTCTATCTACCTTGGAGCACACTTGATACGCATCGAGAAAAACACTCAATACGGGTATGTCCATGATCCTTGTAAACTATACCTCGTCCTGGTGCTCCTTTTAAGTAACATAAAATTTGTTCTAATGCTGCCCAATGATGAATTGTTGGGGAAGACATGAACTGACTGATAACACTAACTGGAAATGCAATATCTGGACGAGTCACAGTTAAATAATTCAACTTTCCAACTAACCTGCGATATTTCTCAGGATCTTCAAATGGTTTCCCATCACGTGTAAGATGCACAGCTGGATTCATTGGAGCATTGCAAGGTTTTGATCCCAATTTCCCTATCTCAGTTAGCAAATCAAGTACATACTTTCTTTGAGACAGAAAAATACCTTGTTTACTCCGAATAACTTCAATCCCCAAGAAATACTTGAGTTCCCCTAAATCTTTCGTGTTAAACTGGGTGTGAATGAAAGACTTAAGGGATGAGATGCCTTCGCATCATTTCCGGTAATAACGATGTCATCAACATACACCACTAACAAAATGATACCAACGAGTTGATCTTTTATAAAACACGAATGATCGACTTACTTTTCAACAAACCAAACTTCTCAACGATCGACTAAATTTACCAAACCAAGCACGAGGGCTTTGTTTCAATCCATATAAAGATTTGCGAAGATGACAAACTCGCCACTAACTCCCCACGAGCAACAAACCCAGGAGGTTGCTCCATATATACTTCTTCCTCAAGATCTCCATGAAGAAAAGCATTTTTAATATCAAGCGATGCAAAGGCCAATGATGAGTAGGTTTGCCATGAAATGAACAGTCGAACAGATGTGAGTTTAGCAATAGGAGAAAAAGTATCACAATAGTCACTCCATAGGTTTGAGCATAACCCTTGGCAACAAGACGGGCCTTTAAGCGAGCAACTGTGCCGTCTGGATTGAATTTAACCGTGAACACCCATTTACACCCGATGGCCTGTTTTCCGGAAGGTAAATCAACCAAGACCCAAGTACCATTCGCAACCAAAGCATTCAGCTCTTCTATCATTGCAGCAAGCCAACCAGGATGAGACATCGCTTCTCGAACGAGTTTTAGGAATAGTGATAGAATCGAGAAGCAATAAAAGAACAAGAAGAAGAGGAGAGATGATTATAAGACACAAAAGAAGTAATAGGAAAAGTACATTGACGTTTACCTTTACGTAGTGCAATGGGTAGATCATCTGAGATGTCCGGATACGATGACGAAGATGCAGGTGCGGGACATGAAACAGAGGTGGAGGAGGGGGCGCACAGTGTACACTATAGGAGGCCGAGGGAGTGGTGGAGGTGGTAGAGGTGGTGGAGGTGTAGACATTGTGGGGGTGACGACCGAGGCAGGTGAAGGAACAAGAGACCCGCCAGAACATGGAGCAGGCGCATAGGATGTGACAGAATAAACCAACAAATCATCATCCTCCCCCTGACTAGTAGAAGTAGTGGAAGATGAAAAATAAGGTGTATTTTCTATAAAAGTAACATCAATAGAAACAAGATATTTGTTGAGATCAGGACAGTAACACCTATACCCTTTCGAAGACGAGAATAACCAAGAAAGACACACTTTAGTGCCTTAGGAGTCTAATTTGGTGACGGATGGACGGACATCGCGAGCAAAACAAACACTACCAAATACTCGCGGAGCAGCGGAAATAATGACTTATTAGGAAAAAGAATTTTAAATGGAATTTCACCATTAAGAACAGAAGAGGGCATGCGATTAATAAGAAAGCATGCCGTGGAAACTGCATCGGCCCAAAAAGGTTTAGGGACTTTCATTTGAAACAAGAGAGCACGTGCAGTTTCAAGAAGATGTCTGTTTTTACGTTCCGCAACACCATTCGAGGTGCCGTATCAACACAAGAAGTTTCATGAAGCATGCCATTAGAGGTCATATAAGATTGAAATTGAGCGGACATGTACTCTTTGGCATTATCACTTCTCAAAGTACGAATAGATACATTAAATTGAGTTTGAATCTCGGCCACAAAAAGCACGAATATAGAAAACAACTCGAACGATTTTTCATTAAATATAACCAAGTTAAACGAGTATAATCATCCACAAAAGTAACAAAATACCCGAATCCGAGTTGAGACAAAATAGGAGAAGGACCCCGAACATCGAATGAACTAACTCAAAAGGAACACTAGCACGTTTATTGACACGTGGACTCAAACTAACACGATGATGTTTGGCAAACTGACATGACTCACATTCTAACGAAGATAAACTACTATATTGGGGACACAGTTTCTTGAGCAAAGGAAGGGATGGATGACCTAAACGACAATGAGCCTCAAAAGCGGAAGCAACACTCGAACAAGCAATAGAGGTTGGCGGAAGTGGGTCAAGAACATACAAGCCACCAGATTCATGTCCTTTACCAATAATCTTCTTCGTCATAAGATCCTGAAACAAACAATGATCGGGGAAAGAATGAGATGCAACAATTTAGATTACGAGTGAGTTGACTAACGAGAAAGCAAATTAAAGGACAAATCGAGTAAATGTAAGACTGATGATAAAGATAGCATAGGTGTAGGAATAATAGTGCCAGATCCAAGAACGGTACGCCGTTGACCCATCGGCTAAGGTGACAACGAAGTGGGACCGTGAGGCGAAAAGTGGAAAAGAGACGGGAATTACCTGTCATATGATCTTTGGCACCAGAATCAATGACCCATTTCGAGGATTTGGAAAGAAGGCATGCATTAGAGTTACCCGAATCGGCAATCGCGATGACGAGAAGAAGATGAAGACTTAAGTGTTTCACGATACCTTGAGAACTTGGCAAATTCATCAGCAGAAATAAGGACCGATTTGTCAGATGCATCACTAGTGCTTGCAATATTGGCAGAGTGTTGTTGTCGATTCTTAAATTGTAACTTCCTACACTCAAACTTGGTGTGGCCTGGTTTCTTACAATAATTGCACATGATGCTCCCAGAATTTGGTGTGCGATTATCAGGTCCTTGTGAATTACCTCCTTTAAATCCACTTGGAGTAGAGTTTCTTTCTGGTGCAGAATTATTACGACTCACCAAGGCGCTATTAAGAGGAGTTGAAGAGGTAGTCTCTGTGCGAAGAACACGAGTAAACACATCTTGTAAAGAGGAGACATCAGAACCAGAGAGAACTTGTGACTTTACAGAGTCAAATTCAGATGAGAGTCCTGCAAGAAAACTCATAATAGCCATCTGTTCTCGTTGGCGCTGTTGAACTTTTACATCAGGACTAAAGGGTAATAGCACATTAAGTTCTTCATATGTTTTCTTGAAAGCCATAAAATAATTCATAAGAGACTTATCTTGTTTTTCCGCGCGATAAAAAGCTTTGCAAACATCATATATGCGAGAGATGTTGTCTTTGCCAGAATACAGAAACTCCAAGTAACCCATTAGTTCTTTAACCAATTCACAATGATTAATCAAACTAATTACCTCATTATCGATAGAATTTCGAATTTGAAGGAACAAGCGAGCATCCTCACGGAGCCATATTTTCCTTGAATAGTTTGTTTCTTCAGGAGGATCGTCAGTCAAGTGATCATCTTTGTCAATACTCCTCAAATACAGTCGAATCGTCTTACTCCATTCCAAATAATTCGAACCAATCAACTTATGGTCCGTGATTTTAGACATCACGGGAACCACATCAGAAACAACGATTGACTTCGAATCTGATTTTATCTCTGCCATAATCTCGAAACCAAAAAAAAAATTGACAGAAAAAGGAAGAGAACAAACTCAAAGGAATAGATACCCAAACACAAAGAAGACAAAAGTATCAAACCACAAAATGCGAAGAACCGCCGAAAACCGAAGCAAGGAGGACGAGAAAGGAGCAGGAGTGGGACGGGCGTCGACCGACACCGGAGAAGACGCCGGACGCGCCCTCACGCGCCGGCGCGTGGGAAGGTTGGCAGCGGCGGACGACGGCGCGTGGGCCCCACGCGCGGTGAATCTAGACGCCGGACTTTTGGGTTTTGCAGTCCGGCGGCTGGGCAGTCTTCCTATGTGGGCGGTGAGAAAAAATGGTCACTCCAAATAGGGTTTTCGAAAAAACAACCCTAAACTCAAACCCTAATTTTTTATTTTTTTTTTTTTTTTTTTTTTTTTTTTTCAGAACCCCAATTTCGAATTTCGAATTTTGAATCACAATGCTCTGATACCATGTAGAAAATAGTGAATCGAATTATCTGTGTATTTCATAGAATAGTACATATTTATATACAATGCTAGGAGACTAGGAAATAGGAAACTACCAACAAAATAGGAAACTACTAAATACAAGTTACCCTAATTCTTTTACACCTAATATACAGCTAATTCTCTAACACAAGTAAAGGAACACTTGTAAAGAAAACTTGCAATGAAGGAACTTGTACTGAGGATGATGGTTGATAAGTCTACTGAATTGGGTTCCTTTGAAGGATTTTGTGTTAGGAAGAACAAACTTTGTATGAGCCACCTCCAATTTGCAGATGATACAGTATTCTTTGTAGAAGACATTAGCTCAATCCGAGGATCACTGGATATTATACAAGCATTTTGTGATCGTTCACGGATGAAAGTGAACATGAATAAGAACCAGCTACTTGGATTTTGAGAGGACATATGGGTAGGAGAGGAAATGCTAGACCTTTTTCCCGGATTTGGCAAGAGTAATCTACTGCAAGGAACACAAGGGTCAAAGAAATGGCGATCGAGGATATAGGAGCATCAATGTTTAACTTCGGTTGGAACCTTCATTTCAGAAGGAACTTGCAAGACACAGAAGTAACAAACTTTCTGGGTTTGCCTCAGTTACTTGAGCACAAGCCAGTGGTTGGAATGCTGGAAGATTCAAGAATCTGGAATTTGGATACCAGAATCCAGTGGCACTTTTTCTTGCAAATCAGCCTTCCAAGAGCTTGTTTCTGGGCCACATGAGGTTAGAGGAAGGGTAGGCTAAAATGCTGTGGAAAAATTGCGCTCCTTCAAAAATCAAAGTTTTCGGCTGGCTTCTTGCTTTAGGCAAACTAAATGTCCATGAATTGATGCAAAAGAGGAGGCCTTGCAAATTATTACCACTGGGCTGGTGCATTTGCTGTAAGAACAGTCGAGAAACCTCTTCCCATTTATTATTAGAGTGTGTGTTTAGCCAGACACTATGGACCAGAATCAGCAGGTTGATCAGAGAGTTTGGTGTACTGTGGTGCATGCCCAAACCTGTTGACAGATGTTACTTTGCAAGCTAAAGGGAGATATGAGGGCTTCCAGGCTTTGGACGACAGCCATATTAGCTATGTTCTGGGCTGTATGGTTAGAAAGAAATGTGAGAATTTTGAAAAATCAGCAAAAAGTACAGAGGAGGTGTGGGAAAAGGTCAAATTCTGGGTTGCTACTTGTGTCTATAGGACCAAAGGTTTTGAGGGTCTGTCCTTCCAGGATCTCACTAGAGAATGGAGTTGCATTCTGCAACAAGATTTCTTCGATTTAGCCTACGTTTTTCAAGCTAAGGTTTTATCTGAGAATTACTAGGTATTACTTATCTAAGATTACTGCTCTTTACAATAAAACTGTTACCAAGTTATTCCTCCGCTGCGAGGTTCCCTAATATACGTGGGAGGTTTCACTTGACCTCTGTCTCTTTTTCAAAAAAATAAATAAATAAGATCGTGTGTTGTTTCAAGGACACCATCAGCAGCTAAATTTAGAGCTTTTTTTCTTGGCATTTGTGAAGGAATGTGATTAGAAGCCTACCTAATGAGCTAAGAGTGATGATGGAAAAGCCTACCAAGATGCGTGGTAACAACCAAGCTTCCACGAGTATATATAGGAAAGAATCATGATAATGTTCATCATGACAGGGACCACTCATTGATATAGATGGCCACTTCATCTGTGAGAAGATTGAAAGTGCTCTGTTAGAACTGGTTTACACTTCTACAATACCTCATGTAGCGGATGTGCTTGCTATAACTTTTCCGGGGACTAATATTGAAGAACTAAGTTGCAAGGAATGCTTGATATTCTCCACCTAGCTTAAGAGGGAGCATGGGAATAATGTGAAATTATTATTAGATTGATTTGTTACACAAACTCTCTCTCTAATTTCTTTTTTTAAAAAAAAGCATTTACTCGTTGGAATCATGGATTATCCATCCTAATGTTGTGGTTCTTGAGGCTGTACGGTCTTTCCTTCATAAAATTCAGAAATTCCTATTCCTCTCTAAACCTCTCAAAAAATTGTCCTTTACCTGCCACTCTAGGAAGGGCCACCGGTTAATAAAGGAGAATAAGCATTGCAGTGACCCTAAAAGAACCCTGCCAATTAGGTAAAAGTGTGATTTGGTACTCATCTTGTATAGGATGTGGGATTAAATTTAAAATGTTAAAATATAAGAAAGCTGTTATTTTCCCCCTACCTTCTTTCATAAGGCAAGGTCTCTCAAACCAGTCACCAGAATAACTTCTTGTCCTATTCAGACACTATTTTGTTAAACTTTAATGCATTTTTTCTGTCATCTAAATATCTATCCAGTGTGATTGTTTTCTTAACACATGGTTTTACTTGTTGATTTGGATACATTATGTGTTTTCTTAAAAATAAATGAAAAACAGTTTATGACATCATTTTATATAGAGAGCTTGTTTAACTAAAAAGTGCTTCAGGTGAATGTCAGTCAACCGATTGGAATTGTGCAGTATCCTGGTGTGGCGAAAGGGTTGTATGTTGCCTCTCCCTCAGGTTTGTTTGCTAAATTTGTGATTAGAAAAGAAACTCCTTAAACACAATTTTTGCTGATAAAGTTTTACATGTGCTCTCTCACACCTCTTATGATGAAACTTGGGTTTTCATCCAAATATTTTATCTTCCATTATTTTTTAACTGATCCAGGAAAACCAGCGCTTAGCAAAGTTGAAGTCCTAGAGAGAGACACAGAAAAAAATTGCACGTTGGTCCAGGTGGATTACATTGGTCATATTACTCATAATGTGCTTTAACTTCTTTCTTATGTTTTATCGATTTCTCATTCGTATATCTTGTTGACATATCTAACAGGTTGAGATTCAGTCCGGAAGACCTCACCAAATTCGTATTCATCTTGCTTTCATTGGACACCCTCTACTAGGTAAACATTTTTAGATGTGCATGTTTTGAGTATTGTTTAGTGAGTCTGAAAATTTTAGAAGTCAGAGAGAAAACAAGTTGGTTGCATTAGTTAGTTGAAGCCAGGCCAACATGACCCCCCCATGCTAAAGTTTCTGGCATAAAACCCAATAATTAGTATCTTCTCTGTAACTCAAAAGAAATTTATAATATTTTTAATCAATTACTTTAAAAAAATTCCGGTTAGCTGTTTTAGACAATGCAAATAAGTGATAATGAATACCTCTTCTAGAGAGCAATGCTAATTAGAAGTAGCCCAAGCAATCTTTTATGCTACAACTAGACATGAACTCTGTATTACTTTTTTTGTCTTTTTGAAGGTGACCCTCTTTATGTTGTTGGTGGTGGACCTCAGCGCTCAGATTCTGAATATCTGGATGAAAATTTCGCATTAGATGGGTGTGTTTATGATTTCCCTTGCCTATAATGGATAGAATCTCTTTTTGAAAAAAAGTTGTTTCATTTTATTTTCTATCAATATTTGTGTACAGAGGGTTTCTGAGACCTACGAAACCTGTTCCTGGGGACTGTGGCTACAGCTTACATGCTCATAAAGTTACACTATCTCATCCAACCACCAATGAGGTAAGCAGGATTAAGCATTCAAAAATTAACTGCTACTAGTTTAGAATGCACACAAGCAGTTCTTTGTTTATTATACTTCTCTCAATTAGTGTACATTTTTCTTGAGATTCCTCCAGTTGCTTTTATTTTCTCATTTTGCTTTGGGGTTCTCTGCGATTGGTCCTTCTAATGAATATACTGTCAGATTATTCGGTTTAATTATTTTTTTCATATAAACTTAAATAAACAAATGAAGCCTCATCGATGTATCGTTCTTGTAAGATATTTTTTTTGTTCTTTTAATGGAATGAAGCAGGTGATCATAATCTCAGCGCCTCTTCCACCCAACCTTCGGACACGGAAAGAAGTGCAAGAAAGATAGGCATGAGTTAGCAGTTAGAAAGATTACAAGACTTTTTGTTTTATCTTTGCGTTTGATAAAACATGCAGGTGAGCATGTGCTTGTGCTGATGCGTAATGTTTCATTACTGTATTGAGTCGTATAGGTGTATCGTCTCCTTTTGCTCCTCCTGCATTTAAAGTATAATATCCTCCAAGAAAAAAAAATTATAAAACAATTGTTAAAAGTATCTTCCATACACTTTGCTTGGTTTTAGTTTACTACAAGTGATGGAAGAACAAAACAAAAAGGAGAAAAGTAATATATTCTCTTCTACTTGATTTTATTTCGGTTATGAAATAGATGAAAGCTTTTCCCTTCTCCTTTTCGCTTTTTCTTTTTTGCAAATTGGCAGGTATCAACTTTAATTTGTATTGAAATCGACCACCAGATCCTATGTCTACAAAGCTTTATTTGTCAATTGCTATGACCACTAACTTCACTTTAAAATCACCATTGCACGAAAACCACCACATTTCAGAAAATGCATATTTTTGGTGTTGAAAGAATTGCCTAGACAAGCATGTAAGTTAATAATAGTGAGAGAGAGAGAGAGAGAGAGAGTTTGGCTTTTCAGGTAAAAGACAAAAAAGAAGCAGAAGTCATTAAAATCAAAACCATAATTGTAAAGGGAAGAGAGAGAGAACTTGAGGAAATAAATTAATGAGATGTAAAAAGAAGTCAAAATCAAATAACCTCCTACTACCCCCCCACTACTAACTTTTAACGAATTATTTTCTGTATTTTTTTTATATCAAATACAAATACAAAGCTGCTGGAATATTACAAGCGCATCTAACAAGATTACTTTACCAAAAAGACGAACTTAAAATAAACCCCTCTATTGCCCCCCTATCATTTCATTGTTGACCAATACAAAAACTATAATACAACGGGCGGCAATGAAAAGAATTTGCCGCTCGAAAGGGCCGCCCGCGTTCGGGAGACCCCATTCATCTAAAAGGCATAACATAACATCTACTACCTGCTCATGTCCCCATTCCCTCTCCAAGATTCATCCTCTCTGATAATGCTGCTACTCTGGCCCCCATATTGCTGCTCAGTTTTTGCAAAGTGTCTTTTAAGCGCAACCACAGGATCCGTCACACCCGTGGTGCATCCTCCACCGACAACAATACCTCCCCTCCCCAAGACATTTATTCCAACCATCCCTCTTCCTTGGTGCTGAAAGCTGGAAATAGTTTCAATTCCATTCCGTCTTTGCACCTCAGAGAACATGTCTTGTCTCTGATTCACATCTACAGTAAATGGCTGCACTTTAGCAGCCTCTCGGCTCCGGTACACCTGATAATCAACCATTCCCTTGCTGTTACTAATCTCCCTGGTCGGATAAGCAGACACGCCGTTCACATCGAGCTCATTACTATTGACAACTGACTGCAATGACTGCTGCTCCATTGTAGATGAGGGAGCAGAGAAATTACTGAAGGCAGCAGGATACTTGGCTAGCAAAATCGCAGAATCCGGCACAGATGGAAATGTGGCTTGCAATCTGTTTCCATCCCAATAAGAGTAATTCCTCATTTGAACATTCTCAATACCCAAATAATTTTTATGATCAAAATTTAAGAGGGTAGAATTTCCATCTGAATTGTGGAGGTTCGCGAACTTCATGTTAGACTGGTTGCTCAACTTATGGTTGTTACTCCCTTCGTTTTCTTCATTATCCCGGTAATTGGAATCCGCCTTTGGCAAAGATGGAGCAGTAAGTATCTTACCAAACAATTTCACATCACCACCGATCCTACTTGGCTTTTCTGAATCCGACAAACTCTGCGAACGAGATTTTCGACGATCACTTGCTTGTTCTGTATTTTGAGACATGAGTGGAAACTGAGTCGTTGAACAAGAAGGATTCACATTGCTGCACCTTTGTAGATAGCAATTTTGCAATAAAGAAGCATTGCTACTTGTTTCTGAGCTGGAAAGGCCTTGAACTTCAGAGGAATTTCTGCACCTGACATCCCCATTCACCTCTACTTTAACATTCATTCGTACTGGACAGGCCCTCAGAACCTGGGAGGATTGAGCATCGGTTAATATAGGAAGACCTGTTACATGGGCATTAGATTCATCTTTACAAACAGATATATGACACACATCTCTGCTCTCCTGAAAATCCAGTGATGATGACATTTTATCTTCATTACCATTTTTCTCACACCGAATAGCACCAGAGTTCAGCGATATAGAATTTGCAGAGACAAGAGGAATCTCTTGAGCCAATGGGATTACACAAGACTTTTCCTTGGAATTCAACTCTATAGAAACTTGACGCTGATAGTCCGGGTTCAGACTGAATCCCGAACAGGAGTTTCTATCAGAAGTCATGTGGGAAGCATTGCCAGTTGAATTTGAATCCTGTACCACAGAGTCTAAGCCGCTTTGCCCACTAGTACTTGCATTGCACTTCTCATCTAGCCTGTCCATTAGGTTCGCAAGTTCATCAGAAGATACTTCATCTACAGGCTTCTTCCCAACCACAGATTCTGTATTGAATAGCTTATCATTTTCATTTCCCTCACTAACAGATTCCAATTCTGCAACAGAAGTCCCTTGTTCATCCCCATCATCTCTTCCTGTGTCTATACTGGACAACACAGGGAGTGTTTCTTGGATAGGAATAACCTTTGCTTCGCCAACACCTTGTGTGATAGTACTATCACCATCAGACACTACATTGGGCCTACTCTCCTGAGATTCTGAAGCATCGATGTTTCTTTTACTATCGCCATCAGACACTACATTAGGCCTACTCTCCTGAGTTTCTGAAGCGCCAATGTTTCTTTTACTGCTTAGTTGTTCCCTTCCATTTTTTTCCTCTAACCTGCTCTGTACGTCAATGTTTCTTTTACTATCGCCATCAGATACTACATTGGGCCTACTCTGAGTTGGACATGAATCAGACAGCTGAGATTCTGAAGCGTCTATATTTCTTTTACTGTTTAGTTGCTCCCTTTCATTTTTCCCCTCTGACCTGCTCTGCGCAGTTAGTGAAGTAAAGTTCTCAGCTGGGTCAGTTTCATCATTCTTCATCTTCACAGCAGACAATGGCAAGTCCTCATCCATTTTAGAACCTGACTTATCACTGCAAATACCTGACCCCATTTCTCGAGCACAGACATTTTCAGAGCCACTTCCACTTCCATTAGCATCATCACCTGTAAACGTTCTTTCATTTTCTGGTCCAGGATGTATCAGATCAAGTCCAAGGCACTTCCTAGCCTTACTAAAGAAAACTTTGCACTGATCCCGGGACCTCGATCTAACACACTGAGAGATCTTGGCAAAATCCCTACCATATGATGTAACTGCCTGGACAAAGATAGCTTTTTCCTCATCTGTCCAGTCAGTTGGATCCATTTCCCCACAACTCTCATCAGAACAAGTCCCGTCATCAACATATTGTGTAACATCAGGTGTTAAAGGACGTCTAACTACAGAATCAACTTTCTGAGACCTCCACTCCCTGTAGCCCTCCACAGGATCAACAGAACTTGTAATACAAGAACTCATCGCCTCTGATGATAGGGATCCACATAAACCAGCCAGAATATCAGCAGCAAATGTCTCTCTATCATTCCCAACGATATCAATGCTAGATGATCTTTCATCAGTACCATAATCACCCCGTGATGCTTTAGATTCACTCAACCCTCCAAAAATCAACCTTCCAGAGCATGCCTTCTGATTTCTCATGCAATCATCAGCATTAGCCGCCATCACTGAAGCCACATCCAGAATATCAAGGGAAGCAGCATTCATCTCGCGATTCCACTTTTTGTTTAGCTTCAAGTATGTAGCATTAGCCAAGGACTTGACCTGCTTACCACAGTCCAATTTCTTCTTTTTCTCAAAAGAATCAGATTTGTGGTTTTTGTAGTAGAACTCAACACAGTCAGCGGTTGTCTTGTGATCAAGAAAAGAGGCTATTTTTTTAAAATCCTTCCCACAAGATGCTAGCTTATCCATGAAGATCTCTTTTTCTTCAGGGGTCCAGGGATTAATCATAGCCCTCTCCTTCTCAACAACACAGGGATCTTCAACTAAGCCATTATTAGAAATAAACCTTGACACAATCTTCTCCCTTTCGTCCAAAATCAGAGCAGGCATCTTCAAGTTGTTTCTATGAAGCTTGACCTGAGAATCCAGCAGCAACTTGCTTGTAAAATTAACAACTTCTGCTGTAGGGACCAAACTTAAGTTTCCTGCTGTAAGAAAAATTCAAGTTGTTTAGGATTAGAATGAGTGGAAAGGATAAAAAAAAAAGATACCATAATGTATATGGACCTACATTCTCTAGACTAACATAAAATGTGCTCAAAAGTATCTTTCACCTTTAAATTAAACAATAAAGCTCATACCTAAAAAAAAACATATGTTTCACCATTAATGATTTAGCATACACTATTGTCACATTTTGAGAGTAGGATCAGATAATTTTGATCTATTGATTTGTTATGAAACAAATAAGAATATTGAAAAATAATCCAAACTAAATAACCTCCTTTCATTTTTTTTATATTTCTTTTCTATTATGTTAATTAATTCAATCCCACTATCCAAACAGACCTGAGTGGCATAATATCACAACCAACAAAAAAAAAAAAAAACAAATCTAATTCAGTCCTAAATTTAAATTTCGCCATATCACTACTATTATGGCCAACATCTTCTTTTACTTCTATCTTAATAGGCCACATCCAAAATCCTGCTTTCTGGTCAGACTATAGTTCGTTGGCATTATATACTTTCTTATACAGATTACTTTGTCCACACCAAGATTCAATGGTGATAATGATATCTTTTATGTTTTAAAAAAATGATATATTTTGTGTAGTTATTATAATCAGATAATAAAAATCCAAAACTCCGTTCTTGTGGCATTCTTTGTAAATAATTCCTGTTTGATGGTGTTACCATGGCGTTTTATTTTTAGCTCAAGTAAACTCCTCACACTCAGCTGTCAGAATAAATATCCTTTAAAGTAGAATGAACTAATGAACGAAGTACACAGCTTTTCATAGGAGAACAGACTAGCAATAAGAAATATCACAGTTCTTTCCACTTAACCCTAATACATAATGTACTTTCTCCTCCACTTCCCAATTTAATCTCAATACCTCCATAGTACCACTGAATCTAAGTTCTAATGTTTTTTCTTATTTCTATTGGGGAAAAAAAGAATTCCCTCCTGACTACTGTTTAAACTAAACTACATTACACTACAATAAAGAGAGAATAAACCAAACATAAAAATTAAATAAAACGAAAAATAAGCCCATAATACAAGAGCTGACTAAAATGAATCCACAGCTCTTAGTATACTCACAAGGGTCACGAAATTGTTTCAATTATAAATGCATCATAATAGCCAGTTCAAAACGAAAGAAGGCTGGTCACCTGGTGAAGAAAAACGAGAACGGATAGAAGATCGATGCTTTTGATAACCATTATGCACTGACCGTAAGCTTAATTCAAGCTTTTTCTGAGATTTTGCACGGTGTTTCCTTATAGATAGCAAACGCATGTCTTCCTTCCACAAGCTTTGGAACGCTCTGAATTTCAAGGTTATAACTCTCTCCTTAAACCTTTTAAACTGCTTCCTCATCAGAAATTTCTCCTTAACTAGTGTATAATCCTGCTGAGATGAGGCATTGAGACCTTCAGAACTATCCAGGCTAAATTCATTTTGAGGCAATAGCTTATTAAATACATCATGAGCTCCCTTCGCTAACTCTTTATTTGACGACAAAATGACACTCTGTAATTTAACTTCTCCGTCAGTACATGAGCCCAAAGTATCAATTATAGGTGCAGTTATTTCACCCTCAGTTAGCATACTACAATCCTCATAAGTATCTGGAACAGTTTCCTCTCCTCCTGAACCAGGCACTGAGTGTTGCACATCTTGGTTGGTCAATGGAATGCCATCCGAATTCCCAGTAGCATGATTCAACAAATCCGAAGAAGATACAGCTTTAGCCAAAGATAATGGCTCAACAAACTTCGAAGTCACAGTTCCAGGACTATCAACATCCTCAGCCTTCACATTTGCACAAGCTTCTTCCTTATCACTATTGCTGATTGGTAACTCTTCCGCAACTGCATCATCAGTGGATCTAATTTGCAACAGAGCAGGACGTGGGACAAGATGGGTAATAACTTCTTCTTCAGAAGATATTAAACGGTCCTCTGCAGGCAAAGAACAAGAAACTGATGGAGAGCTACCGATAGTGATGGATTTCAATGATTTGAGTTCATTTTCAAGTGAATCAATTTCTGTTTCTGTCACCTCCAAGGTCTTTGAAATTTCAGCCTTCCATATCAGCAACTTATTAATTGCAGTAGACCTCACATAAGTTGAGTCCACTGAACTTGGATAATCTGACTGTAGTAACTCAACTAGTGACGAGCCCAATGTTGATATTGAGTTTGAATCCATTTTTTCCAAGTTAAACGAGAATCCTTCTGAATGATTAAGAGACACAGGACCATGATTAAGAGACACAGGACCAGGTGAGCCACATAAGTTACTACCATCATTATCAATACTCACTGCCTTGCCAAATGATTTCTCTTCCACACCTGTCACAAAGTGATAAAATTGAATATTAAAAAATCATATACATACACATCAAAATAATAATAAAAGACTCCTTAAAAGTAAGAACAGACCGCTGTCAGCAGGTGATAAAACAAAACAAAATTCACAAGATTATTCAAGAACAAAAATTAAATAATTCGAGTCTCCAAAAATAAGATCCCATCAAACAGCCAATTAAAAAATTTAGATACCAAAATACGAGCCAAAATTCAAAATAAACCTGTTAAAACATGCATCAATTAAAAAATGGGGAAGAGATTCTAATTTAAATGGCATCTACAAATGATAAAGGACACATTTATGAAAAAACGGTAAAAGATAACTTTAGAAGGTACCTATCAGACAAGTTTACAAGGGTTTAACAATTTCAAATTGTATATAGCAAAGAAAATACTTTTATGTATTGCCAAGAAAAATATTTTAGAGTTCTTCCACATGAAAAATATTTTAGAGTTCTTCCACATGAAAAATATTTTAAAGTTCTTCCACATGAGTGAGTACTCTAGAAATATAAGTGCATAGGACTTAATTTGATAGCGACATTGAGAGAGTACAATAGGAAATCAGACCTAATATAAAAAACAGGAATGTATTTCTACACACAAGAAAAAGTCTACTTCTCTTGGGGGAGAGAATATACCTAATCGCATACCAAGTATTTTCACTGCACTTCTACTTCAATATGAGCATCACAAGACACTGGCACAACTCAACATTCAGATTTTAAAAAAAAATAGTTTTGCGAAATCACTATTAATTGAGTCCCTTAAGACCATCTGCTACGGGAATGTAAATATATTTGGCACCAAAAGTCAATATGTGATGTATTTGGTACAATTTTAGCACTACACTCCAATGCAAAATTGTAAAAGCTGATGCAATAATAAATATTTCAATCTTTCATGAATGTTCATTTAATATTTATTAAAGATATAAAAAAATCATAATTTTTCTTTATATTTTATTGTTGACAGCTAAAAATAATTCCAAAAGAGTTACCGTAAAAAACATAGCATTTAATGCTAATAGCTAGCAAAAGACAATAATAAATTAATAAAATATCATAAAAGTAAATGAAAATGTTTAGCATTTATAATGATGCAAAATTGTATCAAGCTACATTGTGTGCCAAATTTGGTCCAACTTTTAGCATATAAAAAATTTAACAAAATTGTTGACACACCCTTGGAGCAAGTATTTTCTAGAATGACGACATTGTAGCAAAGTATCCCAAATTTGGCACACTAATGAAGATGCTCTAAGATACATGTTATTTCAGCACCAAAATATTTTTTTTTTATAAATGAGTTTCCAGTCTTTCAGAACCTTTTGATCCCAACCAGCTACTGATACAATGAGAAAAACTACAAAATTCCATAACAGATTGACATCCTTCTAAAATTAGGGAATTACCTAACTTTATAGACACAAAGCAACACTACCTCAGACCATAAGATTAATGATATAGGAATAAATTATACTTCTAGGATAAGAGAAGAATAAATGCTAAACTTAATAAGATAGGAATAAATGATACTTCTAGGATACTAAAGCTTAAAGATCTTCTGAATTCCAATCCAAATCCTCAACCAACTAATGTTTTAGTTACAGAAATCAATTATTAATAATAATAATAATAATAATAATAATAATAATAATAATAATAGGTAGAAGATAATAGATTGTGAAGATATTTTATAAAAATCCTCAACATACCTGGGGAAGAACTGCAAGCAACAGACGATGGGGTTGCAGGAGATGCACAATCTGAAAAACTCGTCACTCTAGGGCTTTTATCAATCAGGCTTGAACTGAGAGAATGAGAAGGTTCTGCATTGCTTACAGCAAATACTCCATCTCTGTTAAAGGTGACTTCAGGGACTTCAACTTTCTTTTTCTCATACTTGGCCAATCCCTCACCCCATCCAAGGCGTGGCTTCTTCCTGGAAGTCATCTCCTCTGATGGTGCAGAAGATGCCACACATGCGTTAGCATCTGCTGAAGGAGACTGAACTGGAGTTGCATTTTTCATCTGCGATTCAACCTTTGTGTCAATTGAATCAACAGCCCCAGTAGTCTTAGAGCAACTCAAGTGGCTGAAACCTGAACCTCTTGAAGATAAGCTTCCAGATCTTGTCCACTTCATAGGCTTCCAATCATTTATGCCCATAGAATGCTTCCTATCACATCTCTGAGCTGTGCCCAACCCCATGGAACCACCTGCCTTCTCATGCTGGTCCTTAAACTGAGCCTGATCCCATGTGTTTCCAAAGCTACCATTCGAATAAGGTGAATATGGTGGCAAATCTTCTCGTGATTTCTGTTCATTGTTCATGTCATGCACTCTTCCAGGTGTGCTTGGAAACCCATTGTTCACGTCATGCACTCTTCCAGGTGTGCTTGGAAATCCATTGTTCACGTCATGCACTCTTCCAGGTGTGCTTGGAAACCCATTATTTGTTTCCCAGGTGTGACCTCTCCATTCTCTTTGATTATAGGAGCCTCTATTTTCCCGACTACTTCTGCCATATTTCCCTTCTCCGCGAGAATTAGAAGGCCGGAAGCCATCATCTTCTAGAACCTTCTCACTGGACCGAGATGCATACCCATGGCCAGGCACCTCAGAAAAAAATCGCCAACCACCTTGCTTACCGTGACCTTCACAAATATTCAGAAATAAATTATTAATTACATATCACCATAGGAAATTGCAAGGAAGCCAAAGGCAACAAAATCGCCTCTCTCAGATCTTTACACAAAGTAAATGAAAACTCCAGATCTAAGAAATACCCATAAAATAATGAACACAGACGATAATTCTTAAGAACGGATGACACAGGGACCGATGTCCCAAATTATAAACAGATGGAGGAATTGCACAAAAACTAGTTCACGGGCCTGCCTAACTCCCTCCTTCGTTGCTGGAGTAAGGTGAGAAAAATTGAGAAACGGAATAAAAAATAAAACAAGAGAACCATCGCGTTTTAACCATACTTACCTAATGGTCTGCGAAAATCGGTCGATCCCCATCGATTGAGCTCTCGCGAGCCATGATGTGAAGAGTCCCTCCATCTGGCGACAGACCCTAGGGACTCCGACCTCTCCTGCTTCCTCTCCCTGAAGAAGTCCTTCCGATCCCAAGGCAGTGGTTCAGGCGGCATGAAAACCAACACAATCGCATGGGAAACCCCGGCCCCCTCCTATTCCAAAAACCCTACCACTTAACTCGCACCAAACAACAACCAACACCTCTGCCACAGCCCTAATCAGCCTCCTGGTGCCTTAATCTGGAGCTCGAAACCACCGCCAATCAGAGAATGACAATAAAAAGTCCCCAACCTAAAAGGAATTTCAAGGTTTTCAAACCAAACCACAACCAGAAAAATAAAATCTCAAAACACGAAGCACAAAGAATACGAGGACAAACCTAAGCGGCAACAATCGTCCCAGAAATCAAACCAAGAAAAGCGCCGCTGCGGCCATAAGTTATTCTAATTCCTAGGGTTTGCTATCGTTATCTTCTTAGACCAGACCATCTTCTTTCTTCTTCTTCTTCTTCTTCTTCTTCGTCGCCTTCTTCTCTCTCTCTCTGTGTATTGTAAAATTAAAATTAAAATAAAAATAAAAAAAATAAATTTTGGTTCGGTTCTCTTTTTCTTGGCTTGGTGGGAAAATTTCCTGTGGGAGCGAGAAAGTGAGAACGTGAGCCGATAAGGGAAAAGAAGCACCTAGACAGAGATTGATATCGGATCTCAACTTCTCCATTAATCTTTATTTCAATGCGCTTTTACGTCCGTGAATTAATTAATACAAACAAATATATATTTGAGAAGT
This sequence comes from Cannabis sativa, assembly GCF_029168945.1. Lineage (NCBI taxonomy): Eukaryota > Viridiplantae > Streptophyta > Magnoliopsida > Rosales > Cannabaceae > Cannabis > Cannabis sativa. Next base: position 49,110,984 of record NC_083601.1, read on the forward strand.
TCTATTTGCACCCCATTTTTGTGATAAATACAAGACATTATTAAAATTTAAAAAAATAGGAGAATTACTTTATATATTACTAGGGAAGTAAGCCGCGCTTCGCGCGGTGTTGCCTAACTTTTATAATTTTTATATATAAATATTGTATTTATATTAAGTGATATAATTTAAAATATAACATTTTAACGTGTATATTATAAACAAACTAATATAGTGTTTAAACTAAAAATATAGTTTACTATTTTAAAATATATAGAAAAGTAAAAATTTTGTGACAAATATTATCGATTTATTTTGTGACAAATGTTACCTCATTTTCTTTAGTGCTTTCTTTTATATTTATATATATAGATATAGATATTGATTTATTTGTTAAAAACTAATTTTTTTTTATTTTAAATATTTTGCAAAAATTGAAAAATGTAAAAATATGTGTAAATAAATAATATCTATCACTCACATATATTTGATGAAAAATATATATAACTTAAAAGTTTAACATTTACAATAGTCTCATACGGAGGTATATATAAAAAATATATATTTAAAGTGTCTTATTATTCTAATAAATATTATATATTAATAAATCAATATAGTTTTAATTATTGAAATAAAATTAAAATAAAGAATTATAAGAAAATAATTTTTAATATAAAAAATAATTAAATTAATTTTTTTATAATCATTTGAAACTTGAAAAAGAATGAAAAATACAAAAATGTATTTTGCATTCACTTTAAAAAAAATTGCAACTTATTGGGCAACATTAAGTTCATCAATCACCCATAAAAAAAAATTTTAGACAAAGGAAAGTAACGTAGTAAGAATATCATTTATAACCTACAGATATTAAACCTAAACAAAATAGGAAAATGTGTTAAAAAATAGGAAAAATGGAAAGAAAAAATTATAAGAGGACACATAGACACTCTTTGTGCTTTCCTTTATATTAATATATTGATATATATAGATATAGATATTGATTTATTTGTTAAAAACTAATTTTTTTTATTTTAAATATTTTGCAAAAATTGAAAAATGTAAAAATATGTGTAAATAAATAATATCTATCACTCACATATTTGATGAAAATTATGTATAACTTAAAAGTTTAACATTTACAATAGTCTCATATGGAGGTATATATAAAAAAAAATATATTTAAAGTGTCTTATTATTCTAATAAATATTATATATTAATAAATCAATATAGTTTTAATTATTGAAATAAAAATAAAGAATTATAAGAAAATAATTTTTAATATAAAAAATAATTAAATTAATTTTTTTATAATCATTTGAAACTTGAAAAAGATTGAAAAATACAAAAATGTATTTTGCATTCACTTAAAAAAAATGCAACTTATTGGGCAACATTAAGTTCATCAATCACCCATAAAAAAAAAAAATTAGACAAAGAAAAATAACGTAGTAAGAATATTATTTATAACCTACAGATATTAAACTTAAACAATCTTTAAACAATGTGGGACTTTTAGTTTGCACATATGATTTGGTTTTAAAACAAAATAGGAAAATGTGTTAAGAAATAGGAAAAATGGAAAGAAAAAATTATAAGAGGACACATAGACACTCTTTGTGCTTTCCTTTATATTAATATATTGATTTTTTTAACTTTTTTTTTCAAATTTACAGTTTGGGTTTCTAAACTAGTTAGAATTCCGTAAAAATAAAAAAAAATAAAAAACTGTTTTGAAGTGTAAAAATAAAAAAGCCCAAAAAAAAATATAAACTTAAATAAATTTTAAAATTTACTCTAAATATTTTTTTTAATTTTTTTCCTCACATTATTTTATGTTAATTTCAATACTTATTTTAATTTCATTTTTATAATTTCTTCTAACTCGTGTATACATATAGTTTTATTTTTTTCTAAGAAAATTTCATATAATTTTTTATTTCATTTTTTTATCATAATATTTAAAATATAATTTATTTTTATTTGATAGGTATATTTTTTAAGAATATGAATTAAAAAAAAAGTTAAAAAAAATTAGTATAATTGAAGATATAAATTTTATATAAAATAAAAAATTATTAAAATTGAGTGTCTTTCAAAAATTTTGGGTGTAAATAAAATTTTCCTATATATTTTTTAAAACTTATCTATTATACCCTTTAAAAGAAATGCACATTATTTTAGTATTTGAAATATATTATGAATAAGTTTGGCACAGTTGTAGTTGTGCTGTGAGAAAAAACAGTTGTAGCTGTGTTGTGGGGAAAATTAGTTGTAGCAGAACTGTATAAAAAAGCTGAGCTCAGTTGAGTGTTTGGTAAATTATAAATTTTAAAGTGTTGCGAGTTGTTAAGATTCTATTATAATAATGATAAAATTTTAATCTAGTTCATTATAATCACAAATATATATAAAATTTTATTTTTTATATAATTTTATATTCTATAGTATAAATTTATATGCATTTGATAAAAAAAAAAATTTAATAATTTTTAAATTATATTTTTATGACTTGTAAAAGAAAAATTATAGTTTATAAGAAATATAAGTTGATATTGTTTGTTTATAATAAAAGTATAAATATAAAATATTTTTTAAAAAACAAAAAAAAAATAGAAATTTAAATATTTTTTCTTTCAAAAAAAATATTTTTATTTTTTGTAATATATAATAAATAATTAAATAAATTTTTAGTAAAAAATAATTTATTATAGTCTTTTAATCAAAATAGTTTTTTCTTAAAGTTAAATTATATTAGCTTTACTGTAGCTTTTTTTAATTGTTTACCAAATATTTTTTTTTTAGTAAAGGGTAAATAGCGGCATAAGTATCCAATGTTTTAAGTTTGTAAGTGGCATAAACCCAATGTTTATTTTTAGCGGCATAAGTACCCAGTGTTTGTAAAACTGTAATTTTCTTCCAGTTTCGTCAGTACAGACTCTGTTTTAAATTTATTAAAAGAACATTTGGAAGTAACTAATACTACATATTTCTATCTAGACCCAATGATCTAAAATTTGAGCTTTATATATGCCCTGTTTAAGATAATAACAGAGTCTGTACTGATAAAATTAGGGAAAAATTACATTTTTATAAACATTGGCACTAAAAATAAACATTGAGTTTATGCCACTTACAAACATAACTTTGAATACTTATGTCACTATTTACCCATTAGTAAAATATATTATTTGAATACTAATTTTTTTGTAATTAAATAAATATAACATAAACGAGACAAAAAAAAATTGGACTACAAAACTTTTGTACATGCTAAAATAGATAGTAGTAGCACCTTATATTTTCTATTTTTTAAAAATTTAAAAATTAATGACAATTAATTTATTATTTTCTGGCTTTTTTATTTTAGTATAATTTGTTTTGCAACTTTTATTTATTTATTTATTTTAATTTAAGAAGTATTCAGCAGCATCAATCAACTTTTCCTTTTTATTGTTTTTCGCTTTGGCCCCGCTTGTGTAGTGTAGTGATTTTGAATCCCGAAAATGCCCCTGGTTTGGAGAAGTAAACATTCAAAGACAGTGGCATGTACGCGCTTAAAGTTTTGAGACTAGAATGAATGACCACGCATGCGTGGGCCGCTGTGAAAAGGCTCATTAGGCCTATGTTGTTATGTTGAGTTGGTGTGGTTTGACTTCCCTTCACTTTTAATAGGTTAAATAGTATTTTTTTCTCCTGAACTTTAACATGTATTAATTTATGCCCCTTGAATTTTTTTAACCGTTAGAAATTCCTGAACTATTGAGATTATTAGATTTAATGACTTTTATCTAATTTCATTCAATTTTACTGTTTCAGTGATTGTTTATGTACTAAATCATGCTTCCCAAACTTTGATATCTATCAAATCATGTCCCTCAAACTTTGATATGTACTAAATCATGTCCCTTAAATTTTTATCCATGTTAGATTTTTTTTTTACTAAAATTAGACAAAAGTCTTTAAATATAACAATCTCAATAGTTCGGGGGAATTTTTAACGGCCAAAAAAGTTCAGAGGTATAATTTAGTACATGTCAAAGTTCGGGAAGAAAATCCTAATTAGTCTTTCTAATAAGTTTGCAAAAATATAATTGGGAATTTCGCTAAGACACATTTAGGATGCCTTTACTTTAGTGTTTTTTTTTCAAAGTGAATGAAGAGGTAATGGAATATCACTTTGGTAACACACTTAAAATATATAGCTTCTACCATTATGTGAATGAAGTTTGTGTATACAAATACAGCAAAGAGAATATAATTGTATTTCTAGTTCTCTACGTGCATGACATTATATTTATTGGTAAGGGATATTAGCTACAAAATCACTTAAATTTCTATGCATATATTAGGAGAAATTTATACACTAAACTTAAGTGTATCAATATTGTTAGAACTTAGAATGAGTCAATATTTCATTAAACCATAAAATATCTTTTCTCATTTGAAAAGCCACCATGACCACCACACATCTCCGCTTAAGATGATTGATGTGTGTCGTTAACACAAAAAAAATTAATAATTATTTTTATTTTTATATTACCAATTATTTTAGTATAACGGTAAATACAGGTTAATCCCATAAAAACTATTATCAATTTATTATTTAAAAATTAAGAACAAGAATTAAAAAGAGAGTTTTTAAATATAAAGATTAAACAATAAACTAAAAAATAAATAAAGATTTTTTTTTTTAAAATTGAAAGTCATTTTATTAAACGAAAAATCTCCGTTACCAAATTAGGCAACAATTCAATTGGAACAGTGTCCAAGTTGAACAGGCGATCAGGGTGAGATATAGAGGCTCTCGCAAAGGAATGAACCACTACATTTGCTGATTGTTTTACAAAAAAAAAAAAAAACATTACGCAAAGAACTTAACAAATTCCTACAATCACTAACAACTTTGCCAAATAAAGAAATCATAACCATAGAGCTACGGACAGCTTGAACAACTGAAAGGCAATTCGTTGCTAAAGTCACATGAAGCCATGAATGATCCTTGATCCAACTCAATGCCTCCTGGACTCCAATTGCTTCGGCCACCACCGGAGAAATCGTGCCATGAAACAACTTTGTACCGCCTTCAACAAAGAAACCACTGGAATCTCTCGCCACAAAACCAACTCCATAGGTAGAAGAATCATTAAATACAGTCGCATCAACATTCACCTTAATACTATTAACACTTGGAGCACTCCATTGCTCAGCCCCATCCCCCGGAATGAACCCGGTGAACAACAGCTCATTGTTTGAAATCTGAGCAACACGCCATTGGCTAAGGTAGTTTGTGCAACGATGCCTTCGATCCCCATAACCTTATCTTGCCAAACTTTATCATTCCTAGCATTCCAGATTGCCCAGCACAAAGCCACCAGCAAGTTTGCATTATCCAAATCAAGTATTTCAAAATGATACATGCACCAACCCAAAAAAGAGAACTCCTGCTGCAATATCGTGCCAATACCTACCCGATCCCACACAGCTGCTGCAACTGGACAAAATAAAAGAGCATGTTCAATGGTTTCTGGAGCCATATTGCAGACCAGACAAGTGGAATTCACATGTACTCTTTTCGATTGCAGCTGGGTCATTGTTGGGAGACAACTTTTCGCTGCACGCCATAACATATTTTTCATTTTCGGTGGGATTTCTAGCTTCCAAAGCTTCTTCCAAAACCTGTCTTCAGTTGAAACATCCAACCCAAACTCACCATTAAGTTGATGCAGAAGTTTATAAGCACTCTTCACTGAATACAACCCAGAAAGATCAAACGACCAATTTAAGGTATCCATCGTTGGTCGAGATAGAACAGGGATAGACTGCACCAACAATCTATCACGAGGTAGCAGTAAATCACTAAGAATGTCTTCCTCCCAGCCCGAACCGTCGATCTTCATCAAGTTGCAGACTTTGAATCAATCTTCACCCTCAACAATCATTCAAGATTAATAATAATAAAAATTATTTTGATTTCTCAATTAAACTATTAACCCCACAAAAGATATTGAAGTAGTCAATTTTCTCAATTTTCCTATTATAATGAATCAAGGCGAAGCGCTTACTAAGGAATAGATCCACGAAACATGCAATTTATTTAACTCATGAAAAACATTAATTTCTACGGAGATAAGTTAATCTAAAAACAAATTAATGAAGCATATAATTCATTTAACCTAGGTTATATTTTTCATCACAATCAATAATACATTTGACATTACAATTAATTGCAAATTATCATTCTACTTAGAATCTTAAACTATTAGATGAGAAGTAATTCTAAAATAATAATAAAACAATATAAAATCTCAATTAGTTGTACACCTTGTACACCTAACAATAATTCACAATATTCATATCATTTAAATAGTAAAATAAACGATTTAATAGGAGAGAAATCAAGAATAACATTCATTATTAACAATCAAAAATTTATGTTTCATGGTTTTGAAAAAACCTTTAACTAAAAAAAAAAAATTACTCCGTGATCACAACTATAATCAAAAGTATAATCATAATTGAAAATTTAAGAGATTAGCAACTCAAAATTGGACGATTCGTGATGTTTCGAAAAGTTAAGAACGAGATCTACAACTTTTATGTTTAGCTCCAAGTTCAATTTTGCTTCCAAGGTTGTCAAAAATCACAATTACATTCTATTTTGTCAAATTGAGCTCGCCGGCCTCTATTATTTTCCACAATAATGTACTAAAATCCTTCCAAATGACTCCAAATGCATGATTAGTCTTTAAAAGAGCCTAACAAATTATAATCACACTAATCAATAATTTAAATAATCAATTTAAAAATATTAATACATAAATTAGCCATATTTATAAGACAAAATATCGACTTATCAAATTCTCTTACACTTGACTCTTGCTCATCATCGAGTAAGTTAATGATAAAATGTATGATGCTTAAGCAAATTGGTCTTTATGAAAAGTAATTTTAGTTTTAAAAATTATCTATCTACTTATAATTCTAAGAAAATTTAAACTTTTCAATCATTTAAATTTCAACTCACGATAATCATTTTTTAAACTCTATTCTTATACGAGTGTGTGATCAATCAACTCATCATACTACTAATATTTAAATCAATTCATGCATGTCGACAATCAATATTTATCTCAAAATAAATGTATATTTGAATGAAAATTCATTCCAAAACCTAATTATCGAATTATTTTATACTAATGTAAATACACACAATCTAAATATCAATGGGACTTTATAAAGCTTATAATGTAAGGTTATGGTGAAAAGTATAATAGAAGGTTAATTTAGGCTCAAATCATACTATATCATACATATATAATATTCCCTCAAATAATTCTCATTTGTATTCCTCAATCACTCCCCTCAATAATTTATTATTGTATCTTTTTTTTTTTTCCATAAAGCTTATTATTCCCCACACATTTAAATTGTTGCAAATATTTATATATTTCTCATAGAATTTCTTTTTAATGAAATACTTACAATTTACAAACATTCATTCTAAGGGATTAGTAATTTCTTTTCTCATCACCACTTATACATAACCATGAATATTTTTTCCTTAACATAACTCTCGCACATTTACGAACATAATACATCAATATACTATAGTGTGAAAAATAAAAAAGAACAAGGGATTATTTTGAAGGCTCAAAAGGTTCATGTATAAGGTTAAAAAGAAAAAAAAAATTAATATTTCTAGGGAATTTACAAAATAGGATAGGCTTGAAAAATTCAATCAATCTAAGAAAATTATCTATATCATATCTCAAAATCATGTGTAATTTATTAATTTTGCCTCAAACACTTATCAAACAAGTTTTAAAGTGGTTGAGATTAAATATTAACGATCGAACATGCATTCATCTTTCCAAGCATTAGCAAATATGATGATTCAACTTTCGTGCAAAAAAAATCAAGTTTTGGCAATAATTAATCACGAGTTAATCACACAAATCATGAGAATCTATTATTTTTCTAAAATCGTATCCATCACACGATCAAATATTTTATCATCAACACAATTATTTTTTAGAAGACCATGCATAAGAATCAAAGTAAAGGCAAGCATTAAACACAAGCAGTCATTGTCAAAAGAATTTCATTTGAACTATGTTCACTATTTTTTTTTAAACAAAACTAATATAAACTATAAAAACAATAATAATACAATGGTTGGCCTGATGCTGGTCCAATGCTAGCCCGATAGTGGTATTGATTTTTATCATGACATTGGGCAAGCATCTAGCCAACATCAGGCAAGCCATTTTTTAGAGGAAAATGTTGCAGTAAGTTGATGAAAACCTACTCATGCCACAAATAATAATGTTCAACAAAGTCCAACAAGAGTTCAACAAGAATATGTAACAGTACAATACATAATAATACGATTTACTAAAATTCAACAATAATGTTTAACCTCTATAGGTGCAAGGCTTTCTATTGCGCACCTTGCCATGACACATGCTACAAGTTCATTTTATCACAATCCTTTCACCATTACAAGCAATTTGATTTGACTTAATTCTTCCAACATTTTGTTTCTTGGGTTGCCCTACTGGTTGCTTCTCAACAGGCACTCCAATTGACATGTTCTTTATGTCATTAGGCAATCCCCAATCATTCTCATCACAAACTGGCATAATTGTACCTTCATATGTACTCCTTCAATATTCTGTGGTGTAATATGGTGAGCATATTGCGTACACGCTAATACTTCGTTGTTGAGTTGCAGGATATGCATGAGGTTAAGAAAACTTCATGATTCAGAACAAGCTGCAAGTGCAAGTTGTTGGGTTTGGTGCCCAAACCAAAACCCTAAAAAATAATATGCTCGTACTTCTAGAATATTTGGCGAATTTCGAGTACCCCAAAATACCTCGGTATTTCTAAAATCAACTTATCTCAACAATTCAATCAATATTGTTAACTAAAACTGTTGCGATATTTTTGGCCTCCAATCAGATCTTCAGGGTTGCCGAACCTTAAAATATTTTTATTTCACAAATAACTCATTTATATCCACGTATTTCAAATAAATCTCCGTAATTAACAAATTATGCTTATTTATCCACTTATGAGATCTTTAGGGTCGACAGATCTGAAAATATTTTTATTTCACATATAGCTCATATTACATTCACACATGCTATATAAATCTTCGTAATTTATAAATTACGCTTATTTACTCACTTATAGCAAAATTTAAATTTTATGCTGAAATAGATTAGTAGGATCATAATCCCACTTATTACCTGATTAACTCATAATGTAAATATAAACCCTAATTATTTACCATTAGACTTATTGAGATATTACATGTAATGTCTTCTCTAAGTAGATATAACTTAGTTGATATTAGAGCAATGATCCTAATCCTGAGATGGTTAGGTTCTGGTTCAAGTGTATTATTTATGTTCTTTGACTTGTTCGTTAAAGTTGACCAAATGGATCTTCCAAATACTTACATCTTGAGAACATGATAGTACAATTGAGTGAAATTACTAATCATGAATATAAAATCTATAGCTTCTATATATACATAGAAGTGAAATGATGATTTTCTTCGAACTTGGCTAAACGAGATTAAATGGTGGAGTACTCATTTCAGTAATTATGTTAGTTTATAGAAATATCATTATTTACAAGGAGCTTAAGTATTTTAAGGATAAAAAACACTGAAGGGTAGATCAGTAAAATTATCCCTACTCGATGTAGATCATCAATAGAGGGTCATTGATTATTTGGATTAAAATAATTGATAATGAATAGTGTATCTATATTTGGAATATATAGAACATTCTATATAATTATGAGTGCAATTTTAAATCTATGGTGGAGTTATGAGAAATTAATAAGATATATGTGCATTTATTTTGTTATTTTTATGCTATTTTTTTAGTTGTTTTTCAGTTTATAGTTGTTTTTTAACTATCACTAACTCAAAAATGAAAAGAGAAAAAGAAAAGGTTGAAAGAATAAAATTGTAGCAATAAATTTCATGGAAAAAAATAATGTAATAGTACAAAAAATTCTTAATACAAAAACATATTGAATAATTGATATTATTTTGCTTATTGTAATTAGATCAATATTATGTTATTTTTCTGTTACTTTGTAGCTATATTTTTGTTGTTTTATAGTTGTTTCTATGTTAATTATTAAGTTGTTTTATGATTGTTTTTGAGTTGTTTTATTTATAAGTCATAGCTTTTAAAATCAAGCTACAAATCTGGCATTATAAATACCATAAAAAAAAACTAAAACTCAAAATATGCTACAAAATGTATAATAACTAAACTTAAAAGTGACATATTTTATAAAAAAATTATAAAAAATCATATTTAGTGTAATTTTTACTAAAAGCAAAGTACACTTTTAGTTAGTAAATTTCCTAGGTTTTTTTTTTTTCTTAGCAATGTTTGGATAAGAGAAACTTAGTGGGATAAGTTGAAAAATATTCCAATAAATATATTTGTAATCTTGTGACATTTTCCAGGAGTGCAGATCTCTCATACTCTTAAATTTGCTAATACTTATGCACATAAGCTTGTTAAGTATGTTCTTTCGGTAGACACAGATTGTGTTTAGTTGGGGGTAAGACCTCCTCTTTGAACTATTGTATTTTATTGGATCATCTAATATATAACAGTTTTTATTCTAAAAAAAAATATCCTAAAGTAAAATAAAGAAATAAAGTGGGTATACCGTAATTTCCTCAAACAAACCCGATGAAAATTTACAAGAAGCCCAAGCCCAATATTAGAAGCCCAACCCAATCAAAGTCAGCAAACTTCAACGACTCTCTCTCTCTCTCTCTCTCTCTCTCTTCAGCGGGTACTCTATCTAACCTCGTTTGCTACTGATCCGAGAGGAGGAATTCTGTATGCCTTCATTACCCCCAAACCAATTATTGCCCTCACAGGTACGCCCTTTCATTTATTTTTACAGAGCTTTTTTTTCTTTGATTTCTCTCTGTTTATGTTTGCTTCTATGGTTTGTGTACAGTGTTAAAAGCAGTTAAATCAACCTGTGTTTTGTTCTGAAAATTAGTTTAGAAGAAGAAGAAGAAGAACATAAGTTAGTGGTTTCGAAATATGCTAATATTCTGATTTGATTCTGTTAAGCTGTGATCCAAATTGAGTTCTCTACTTAAATCCAGAGAAGCCCGATTGAAACTTCATATGGTTGTTTGATTTTTCTCAAGTGATTCCCTCTGTTCTACATTGGCATTCTAGGTCTTTTTTTTTTTTTACAGGGATACGATTTATTTAGCTGTTTTCCAATTTCTTTCCTTCTTTTTAATGGTGTCAGGGTTGTCATAATTAGATAGGCATTTTGTATATAGGAGTTAGGATGAGACTATAACCTTGTGAAAAATAGCTCAGAAGAAGAGCATTCGTTTGTGGTTATGTCATTTTGAAACTAATATAACTGATTTGATTGTTTTATGCTGTAGTCATATTTTAATTCTATAAACTAACTATGTAAGGGAGTTTTTATAATTTTTGTTATGCTGAAACTTATTTCAGATTCTAACCAATTGACAAGAATCGAGTCCTTTCCGTAGGTACCTACAATTTCAGGCAATGCACATTTCTATTGTTAGATAGTTGTTAGATAGTCTCACATCGCTAATGTGCGGAAAGATAATAGAATGCATAAAAGGAATGGGCTACTCCTCTCATTGCTAATTGATTTTGAGATGGAACCCCATTCACATTATCCCATATTCTAACATGTATGTTGCCCGTTTCAGTAGGCTATAGACTTGTTTGTAAAAGCCTTTTCGGGCAGTGTGAAATTTGAAGTGTTGAGCACTGTTTGCTTGGTTTATAAGTATGATAATTTTGTGGTTAGCTCATGTGTCATTGCTTATTACTCTTCTCTCTCCTTTTCTTTCTCGTTATTGATAGCTTTCAAAATTGAGTCCTTGTAAATCTGCATTGTTATTATTGAATGTGGTATTTGAGTTTTGATATTGCAGTTCTTGCTTGGTTACTGATTTTAAAATTTACTTGGTAATTTATCTTAGTGCTCATTTGATTTAATAACATACTTTTTTATGTTACGTTTTTCTTTTAGTAAACATTGAAGAAGTTTTTCTCTAGTATTTTGGAACTAATAATAATAATATAAAAAAAAAAGAAAAACAATGTTGAGTTTTGGAAGGCTATATATCAAAATGCGTGTTTTTGTGTTATATAAAAATATTGTGAAAAAAGACTAAGCTTTAAGATATGGTGCAGGTTACCTGGTAATAATAACTTAAGAAAGAAGTTGATCTTCTATGGTTGACGCCACCACGGCAGTCTCAAATTCTGAGCAGCCAAACAGGTAAAAGAAAAATGCTTCAACACCAAATTGTACAATCCCCTGCGAGGCTTGGCCTTACCAATCCTAATTCACCCTCTCTTCCTAATCCCACTCCCCCAAAGATACCTCCGTCCCACCATGTGTCCTCAAATTCCTCAGCCACCACAACCACCTCTTCCACCCTTCTCTCTCTTCTTCCTCCACTCCCTAGAGCTCAATCCCTTCTCATCCAAATGGCTTCTCTTGCCTCCAAACTATTTGAAGTTTCTCCAAATCGTTCTCTTTGGCTCACTGCGTTTCGTGGCGCCCTCCCCACCTTCCTTTCTTCCCAGCCCCACCCTCAATCCTCTTCCTCTTCCCACTCGCCAGACTCTTTTCCTTCTTCCACTAAGGAAATCCTTACACTATTCACTGCTTACCAGACCCAACTCTTTGAGGCTGTTGCTCAGCTCCAAGAGATTCTTGATCTCCAAGATGCTAAGAATAAAGTTGCACGAGAAATCCAATTTAAGGACTCTATGCTACTTTCCTTTGCTAATAAAGTGAAAGAGGCCGAGCGTGTTCTTGACATTCTTGTTGATGATTACTCTGATTATCGCCGTCCCAAGAGATTAAAATTGGTTGATGACACTATAGATGAGGAAGAAGAAGATGATGATGATTCTTCTCATGCGACCACCAATACCACTGTTGCATCACAGTTGAATTTATCAGATATCTTGTCCTATGCTCATCGAATAAGCTATACAACATTTGCACCGCCTGAATTTGGCGCTGGTCAAGGAAACCTTTCTGGCGCATTACCACCAGCACCCCAGGAAGGACAAATGCGAGCCTCTCAACTATACAATTTCGCATCTTTGGATGTTGGCTTGCCTAAGATGGTAGAGAGTGAGGAGAAGGCTTTCGAGCCTATGATTGAGCCTGCAGCTCCGTTGCCAGCAGAACCCAACCCACTTTCCAATTTGGCTGCAATTCAAGGTCTGCTTCATCCAAACATCACTGTTCCATCAGGATGGAAACCAGGAATGCCTGTTGAACTGCCAAGTGAGTTGCCCTTGCCTCCACCTGGATGGAAGCCTGGAGACCCGGTGCCTTTGCCCTCCTTGCCATCCCTTCCTGTTCCTAGAGCTGGGGAGCAACGATTCCGTCCTAAGCAACCCGAACCAATACAAGTTCGTCATGTTCAGCTTGATATCCTTGACCAAGATGATGACAGCAGTGATTATAGCAGTGATGATGGAAGCTCCTCCGATGATGATTAGAGCTCTAATAGGTACTAAACTTTTTCTGTTTATATATCTATATCATAATGAGGTTGCTTTTTTCTTTTAACACAAAACATTGTTTACTCTCTTTGGAAAAATATCTAAGGTAAGGGAAGATTAGGATTGAGAGCAAAGAATGTTGGACTTTGAATTTTGTCTAATTGTGTCATTCATTGATCATTTAGTGAAAACACATAAGAACTTATCAGCTAACTTGTGTTTCTTTTTTTCCATTTTGTTACCCAGAAAGTTTGTTACTTTGTAAACGGAGAAGAACCAACTGTAATGACTATAAATTTATTATCTTATAGAATTAAATCAATCTAAACAAAGTTTAAATATCAATTTGGGACTATGCCTGGTATAATATGTTGTTGGTAAATGCAATTTACATATCTAACTTATTTGTTATCCAAGAAAGTGGCAGTTACCATTGACCCTTACTTGGATTGGTGGCTAATTATTAATTTTAAAAGCAAAATTTGGATACATTTTGTTTAGTTATATTTTAATTTTGAAGTTCTTTTAGGTGTGTGGCAAGGTTTAATTTTATATTTTCAATTAATCATATCAATTGTAGACGTACGAATCGACAATTGAATCAATCGAAAGTGGGTACCGACAACCTGCACACAACAAATGGAAAGTAGATTGTAAAGTCTTTAGAGCACCGGTGTAGTGCCGGCCAAAGGGACTTCAATGTGAACTGAGTTTGGTAGTTTGAAATAGGTTCTAGGTCACTTATTTGACTTTGTTGTTATGTAGTTTGACTTCGATAATGAGCTTGAAATAAGCCTAAATCATAAATTTACAAAGTGGTAGACTGATAGTGTGTTTTTTGGGTAGGGCATGCATTTGCAATTGCTCCCTTTATAGCTTGACATTAATAAATTATTATGGCATTTTTGGGAAACCCTCTTTCATGCATTCTAACCATGCTTTGAATAACCGAACATATGTTTATATTTTCATGAGACAATAATCCACAACCAAGCAATATTGATTGTCCATGATGATTTATTCGAACAAAAAGAACGGTTTGAGTACCTACTTATTTGATCACCAGTCGAAACATATTATATATTTATTTGTGAGATATGTATTATCAAATGTCATAACATCACTAAATGATTCATATGTTGCCATTTCCCAACCCAAAATATGTTTTTAATTCACTTTCATAATCAAACTCTATTTTGTAAAAAAAAAAATTGAATTCTTATTCAGCATTCGAACAATATAGCTAGCTACAAATAGCTTCAACAACTTTCTTGCGTGCAATTATATTTTCTACAATCTTTCTCAGACAAATTCTCACAACCTTTAGCTTCAACAACAAATTAATTAAAAGTCTTACTCAATGGAATTATAGCTTGATCATTCAATTCAAGTGTTTTTTTTACATACCAACTCAACTCTTTGTTACATCTTAAGAATCGTGCTTTTGAAGGACTTAGACTTAGTGTGTGATTATAATCCAAAATAATTTTCAGTATAATGATCATCTACATCCACATTAACAACCATATTCATTTGTAACCAGTTTTAGTTGATGGTTTTGGTCTTGTACTTGAAATGCATTTCATATATTTAGCACATGAATAAGTTCCATATTTTAATTCATGCCATCATCCAATTTTCTAGTTTTCCTTATCACACCAAAACCTTTAAAAGTAATGAACAATAGCAAAATAGAATAATCTTGAAAAAATTCTCAAATTAATTTATGTAAAATAAATTATTTAAAATAGAGATTTTTACACCTCATGTCAAAATTGACACCTTTTTTACATTTTTATCCTTACACGGTTTTTTAAACATTTTTAACTTTTACATTTTTCAATTTTACTTTTCAAAAAGTTTAATAATTACAATTTTACCTTTTCCCTTCTTCCTTACACACGTACACGCACGCCACCTCATAAATCCTTTCTTTTTTTTTTTTTTTTTTTTGAATTTTTCATCTACCTGATTCAGCCACTCTTCAAACCGAGCTTCCCACGATCACCATTATCAAGCCCTAACCAATTTTTTCTTCCCACGATCACCTTCTCCAAGCCCTCACCCACGTTTTCCTCAACCTACATTGTCATCCTCCTCTATTTTTTCTCTATATAAATGGCAACCACTAGAAGTGGTTCGAAATCACCATCTCCGGCGAAGAAAGTTTCTAAAAAATCGAAGAAGGCTCCAGCTGTTACTTCCAAAGTCGAACCTAAAATGGGGTTAAAAAAAATTGCTAAAAATTTAAAGTGGCCGATGTTCCGCAGACATTCGCCTCTAAGAAAAGAGCCCTTCCCGTTAAAGTAGATGCTCCTAAGACTAAGAGAGCAAAATTTCCAAGTCTCTGCACGCGATGTAAGTTTCTCTTTGTTGTTTTTAAATTTTTCTTCAGTTTTTTTCTGGTTGTTTTATTTCGGTGTTACATTTGATGATTTAAAGTTTTCCCCATTCTTTGTTCTAGTTTCTCGCATTCGATTTTGAGGATGAAGTGCATGGTGAGGACCAAAAGCCCAAAGTTGAATCAAAGGTAATTTAAATTTGCTTGGTTTCATTTTATTGTGTTAATTTTTTACATGAGCTTTTAGGTCACTGGTTTAGGTGTTTATTAGGATGTTTTTATGTTTTTTTGGTGTTCTTTATGTATTTCTGTCATGTATTGTGGTTGATGTTGTTTTGTTTTTTTTATTCCGCTTGTTGTTTGGTTGTTGAAAAAAACCTAGCTCAATTCGTTTTTTGTCACAAGCTTTGAATTGCTTTTCCCATTGGTTGGTTATATGTTTTTTGTGAATTTGTTTTCGGTTGTTTTACACACTATTGGTATTGAGAAGCATTTTACTAATTTCAATTGCAACAAGATCTTTCAGTTTATTCTTTAGTTTTGTATATGTTTATTGTCAGTTTTTTCTCGGTTGTTTGTCACACTACTATTATCGACTACCATTTTCGAAATTTCATAACAACGAGTTTGTACAGTGTTGTTTTTATTTTTTTGAAAGTTGTTTATCTATTACATTTATCATACTGTAAGGGTTTAGGAAAACGTTGTTTTTAGGTTTTTTATTGGCTGTAATTTGGTTACTACATTTTTATATATTCATTGTTATCAGATCTAAGATTTGTTGCTTTTGTTTTTCTTTTTTGTTGCAGGTCCATGCTAGGACCTCAGTGAAGGTTGAAGGATTTGACCTACCAAAGAAAAATCCCCCTAAGGTGTCTTTTTTTTTAAAAAAAAATATTATTTTTATTATTTGTTTTCTATTTTTTTTTTTTAGTTTTTTTTGTTTTTGTCCTGATTTATTTTGTTTATATTGCTACAGGAATGGGATTATATTTATGACCAAGAATTGCTCATTGCTAAAGCCTTTTCCATCGCTTACTTTCCAGTGATAGAGAACATTAAATCTTGTCTTTCGTATGTACAAATTTTGAAATCTTTTCAAAAACTCCGTTTTGGTCATTTCCTTAACCTTCCCGATTTTAAAGTTCAACCCCAAGTGTTTCATGGGTTGTTGCTCGAGAGGTTCAAAGAACCTAATGATGCCGAGTTGTGGGTTATGATACGCGTTGTTAGGCTTAGGTTTAGCATTGAGGAATTTGCATTGATTATCGGGTTGGGACCGTGAAGGTGACTGTAGTGTCTTAGATTTTAAGCAAGAGGTTAATAGTCTTTGTGAAAGATATTGGCCAACTTCGTCCTCTATCACTAAGGAATCACGTTAGGAATGTTTTACCACCAAGAGGTGGGGTGATTCCGATGAGGATGCCGTGAAGCTGGCGCTTTGTATTTCGTGGAGGGTTCTTGCTGGGCACTAAGCATAAAAATGTACCCAAGTCTATTTTAGATGTTGCATAGTGGGAGGTACAATGAATTTGCTTCGGGGCCGAGTTCTTTTGAATTGACTATTTCCTCATTGGAAGTGGTAAGCTTGATAGTTTGGCCGAGGGGGTTAGGAAGGCAAAGAGTTCGGGAAAGAGGCCGAGTGTTTTTTACACTTTGATTGGTTGTCCTCATGTTCTTCAAGTTTGGTTCTACGAGTGTCAGGCACATGAAAGGTAAGTACCGCCAAAAGGAAAGCTCTCGTATTCCAAGGATCACTCGTTGGACATGCAATAGTCAACCTACTTTCAAAGTTTTGAAGACTACTATCTTTGATGTTTCCAAAGATAAGGTATATCTGTTTGTTGTAATTTGGTTTTTCAGTAGTTGTTTTTGTGTTGTTTTTCATTATTATTAATCTTCATAATTGAAATTTTAATTTTGGTGTTTTTTGATCGAGTTTGCAACTTTCAAATATGAGGCCCACTACTGGTGAGTTCAAAGCTTTGAAACCGAGCTTCAAGTTCGACACCGACTTCAACTCTTACAAGAGTCTTCCCGTCCCCGAAGAGCCAACCGTTGCTCGCAGTGACATTTCGTCAAGCTTGAGGCCTTTTCGAGAAATTTCATGGGTTGGAGGTCAAGATCGATTCGTTGCATACTTCCCAACGAAGATTTCATCGATTTGGTTGAGTTGAAAGAGTTTGTGTACGCACGGTTGTTTCTTTTGGTGCTCGGATGGCTTCAATGCATACGCTTTCTCATCGTTTTTGCCGATTCCTATGCCAAGGTATTTAGTTTTTCAATAGTTGTTTTTCGGTTTTTTTTAAGTTGTTTTATACTAATTTAATTTGTACTTTCAATATAGGAAAAAGGCAGTGACTCTTCCAATGATGATGATGGAGGTGGTGATGAAGCAGATTTTGATTTAAATGAATCTGAAGAAACTGATGAAAATGAAGAAGAGAATGTTATGGGTGATGACGAAGGGGAGGGTAGTGAAGGTGAAGAGAAGGATGATCAAGCCGATGAAGATTCTGACTCAAAAGAAAAAAATGATAATGGCAGTGATGATGATGCCACTGATAGTGAGGAGAAGGTAGATAAGTAGACAATGTAACTAGGTTTTAGTTACTTTGTGTGGTTTATTTTGTTGTAAGTCCGTTTTAGGTAGTGCTCTTGTAATTCTATGTTATTGTTATGTCTCTTGTTATGTTTTATTTTTCAGAAATTTGCAACTATTTTCAGACTATTTATTTGTATTTATTATGTTATTTATGTAAATTTGTGTTTGTAGATTATGTTGTTCGGAATTTATTGTTGGTCTTATTATTTTACTTGTTGTTTTTATTTTGTTATGTAGTTTTTTTTTAGTTGTTGAAGTATTTCACAAAAAATAACTTCACTTTTTTCCATTTTCTTTTTCCTTTATTTTCTGTATCAAGAATTTCGTTGATTTCAATGACGGCCCTACTCAAATAGATGTTGAGGCTACTGTTCGATCCGGGTAAAAGCAGTTGAGCTTATGGTAATGTTGCTTTTGTGTTGTTTTTTGGTTGTGTAAAGGTTGTTATTTTTTAACCATGCTCTAATTCCTTTTTAATACCATATATAAACAGATGTCTTCAGATGGAATTGGTGGTGATCCTTGTAAACAGATTACAGTTTCTGAAAATGTTGAGGTTACGGATCGTCGTCTTGTTTGTTTTGAGGTATATTTTTTTTTTTTGGGTTGTTTTTTAGTTTCTTCATACTTTTTGTGTTTAACACTGTCTATTTTCTTTAATTTTTCTGGAAAAAATATATTAGATGGGTGCAACAGGTCTCAATGTTGATTATAACATTGAACTTGAAGATGACCCAATTCCCGTTGAAGAAACTCCTCTTGTTGACAAGAGGAAATCTAAGAAACCCATAGCGCTGACGTCTCCGTTTATGGAGTATGACTCTTCCATTTCTAGTTCTAAAGATGGTTCTGGTTATGGAGTTGTTAAGTATGTGGCTGGGTTGTGTCCTCTCGATGATAAGATTGGTGAAGATGTAGAACATAAAGACGAGATTGATTTTGACTTGTGGCTTGGTGAAGGACGCCGATCGAAGAAAGATCCGTAAGTGTTTATTTTCAGCATTTTTGTTGTGTTTTTGTATTTTTTGTTTTTTACTTTACTATTTATGTTTCACTTTTTTTTTTAAAAATGTTAGGCATGATAAGGAGAAGGTTTACTTGAAGGGTAAGGATAAGATTGTTCCCCCTTTTCGTTTTGGCGTGGAAGATGTTGCAACCAAGATGTGGTTCCACAAGCTTGCATATCCTGGCCAATGTTTGACTAATTTTCTTTTGATTTTTTTCAAAAATTTCAGTCTATAGTTTTATTCATGTTGTTTGTTGGTTGTTTTTTAGTTGTTGAAATATAATTCATTTTCTGATTTTCCAACATTTCTCATTTTTTATTGTTCAGCATCTGGACATCATTTTTTACTATCTACGTAAAAAAGGAAAGTATGCAAAGGAGCCAAAGGTTAAGTTCACAACCACCGATTGCTTATTCTTCAAAACCATTCATGCTTTGTATGAAAAATTTATTGCACAGAAAAAAAATCTTTCTTTGATAACTGCCCAGCATGCCATTGCTGATTATATAAGAGGTAGAAAAATGTTATGTGGTTCCCCTTGGCATTTGTGCGATCATGTTTTCTTTATCATCCATATGGAGACTGAATCACATTGGATTCTTGGTCGATTGAATATTGAGGAAAGGCGTGTGTACATGTACAACTCCTTGTCGACTGCTATGAAAGATAGTGCTGCTATCAAAGCTTGTCAGCCATTTGCGGTGTTGTTGCCCCACTTTTTTGCTTTGTTTGATGAGTTCAAAAAGGAAAACAAACCGGTTTGTTTAGACCCTTTCGAAGTTGTTAAGGTTGATGGTTTGCCTCAACAAACCTCGAAGTAAGTTGTTTTTATTTTTTATTTTCAAATGTTTTTAAAATTTGCAATGTTATTGTCCTTTTCTAAGTTTTTCTGCTGTTGTTTTTTGGTTGTTTTGCAGTGACTGTGGTTGTTTCGTTGCATCGTTCGCCGAATACTTTATTGATATGAAACCGATTCCTCCCATATTTGATGTTGAGAAACACCGTGATAGGCTTGCTGTGTTGTTCTATAAGTACGCTCGCATGAAAGAAGTGGAATTTATTGATAGTGAAGATGAGGCTCCTCCGAAGGGTCCAAAGAAGAATTTGTCTTAGTTATCTATTGGTTGTTGTTGGAAATACTACTTTTTTTTATGTAGCTTTTGTTTTTCTATTACCAGATTATGTTCATAATCATAGACAAGTTGTTGTTTCTGTCATGTTTTTTTCTTAATTGGAATTGGTTTTTAATTTGTTCATATTTTTGGATTTTTAATCTTTATATTTACTCTTAGTCATGACAGCATACTATTAACAACCTTATTACAACCATCTGACAAACAATTAAATTGCATTTGTAATCACTTTATGTAGTTTATTTTTCCTTCTTATTAATTTCAACCTTCTTCCACTTATTTAATTATTTAACTATAATATTTGATGTTCTTTTGTATATTAATGATAATAATACCAATTCCCTATTATCAATATCTCTCCACATAAAAAATCACAATAAAAAAATGTATGTAACAACCAATCGTAATATGCAGTATGTGTTTTCTAAATGTTTTAATATAGTTGTTTTTTGGTTGATGTGTAGTTGTTTCCACTTCTATGCTGTAATTCTTCTGCAGGTCTTTTTGTTATGTCCCTTTTGTCCACACTTGTTTTGTTTCTTTGTTTCCCAAGCTGCTGCCATTCTTCTTTTCCTCGGCCTTCCAGACTTGATTCTCTCCTTTGGAGGCAACACTATGATTTCTTCAAAAAAATCTGGAAGTTCCCATTCTCTTACGTTTCCAACTGGGTATACTGTTTCTTCATATGTTTGCAGCCATGCTTTTGATGTGTAGTATTGTGCACAGTAGTTGTATGTGTTTATGTTCAAGTCCTTCATGACGGCGACTGCATGGTTACATGGCATTTCATCTTTTTGAAATCTATTGCATGTGCACGTCTTCTCCTTCAAGTTTACTATTCTTGTTCTGTCTTCATCTATCACCTCAAACAGGTTCTGGTTTGCTGGTTTCACCTGCAAGTTTTAAACCAACTTTAAAACAACCAAAAAACTATGCAAACACAACTGTTTTAATTTTACTTTATGCGAACGATAATCTGAACTTACTGTTAGTCGCAATGACTGTACATAGTTCCCTATGAGTTTTTTCTCAGATGATGGTGTCAGCCTTGTTGTGCATTTTTGTGCCTCCTTTCTATTATTGTATGTCCACTCTTGCATTTGTGCCCTCAAGCACTCCATTAATGTTGTCACTGGTGTTTCCCTTTATTTGCTAAATTTGCTGAGTTCAGTGCCTCAGCTATGTTTGATGTCATGGTAGAGTACCTACAATTTGGACAGTTTCTGTCATAGTTCTACTTTTGGAAAAAAACTCAAACGCAACGCAAAAACAACGCAAATACAACGCTATAAATAGGTGAACATATCATTAATTTTATCCTTCTTATTAGTTTTCACCTGTTGTTTTCTGAATGATACCTTGACCATTTTTCATGGCCAATTTTCTCCAGGTACGGTCTTATGCGCTTATCCAAGTTGTCTAGCTCCCTCATATGGAATTCAAACTCCATTTCTGTGTAAGCTTTTGCAGCTGCAAAGAATGGCACTCTGAAATGCTTTGCATTTTTCTTGAATTTTGTTTTGAGGTTCGACAAGAGGTGGAAGATGCAGTAGCCATGTGTTATTTCAGGGAACACTTTCCTAGTTGCTTTGATGATGCTTTCATGTCTGTCTGATATTAGGCATTGACATTCTCGAACCCCGAATGCTTCTCTTATTTTTTTTAAGAACCACTCCCACGATTTATCGTTTTCAGAATCAACTATGCAGTATGCTAGTGGAAAAATTTTAGATTCTGCATCTTGTGTGTTGGCAGTGAGCAACGTGCCTCCATACGCGGCCTTTAGGAATGTACCGTCTACCACGATGATTGGTTTGCAGTTTGGCCAACCTTTTATAGCAGCATTCAATGCAACAAATGCATATTTGAAACTGTCATCATCATCTTTCTCTATGTCTATTAATGTTCCTGAATTTTAATCAAACAGGTTTGTTTCAAACAACATGTACTCAACGAAATAACAACTCAAAAAACTTGTAAACAACAGTTTCAGAATAAAACACTGTAGCAACTATTTATATGCCTTAATGTTTATTTTCATGCAAACCGTTGTTGTTTTTTTCTCAGATTCATCAATATTTCATTATTATTTCAATTTAATCCGGTTTTCATCAATTAATATCAAATTTCTATTCATCTACACTAAAATTTTTTTTCACGTTCATTAAAAAATTTGTTTACCTTCAATTCTCCTTCTGATTCAATCATGGGTGAGTTTCTTTGATTTCCAGCTCTCCTTCTACTCGGTTCTTCTCCTCTGATCGCGATTTCTTTGTTCAATGATTGTTGTTTTTGAGTTTTTTTGGTACATCAATGGAGGTTTCCTGGTTTTTTTTTTTCCTTTTCGTTTTTGATTTTGGATTTTCGGGATTCAGCTTGTTTCCTAGGAGTGCTACATTTTGAATTGAATTTGATTTTGCTGGTTTTGGAAGAAAGATGGTTGAGATTGGGTTGTTGGGGTTGGATCGGTGGGTCACGAACAAGGTTGCGGCTGGGTCACGAAGAAGATGGAGTTTCCGTTTTCCTTTGCCGGCATTCTTGTAATTAACAACTTTTTAGTTTCTATTTTTGTTTATTTCCTTTTTTAGGGTCATAAATGTAAATTTGATACATTTTTAGTTTATATTAGAAAAAATCTCTTTAAAATATTAAATAATCAAAATTATTATTAATATATATCTCCCTTCCGTTAGATTATGCTCATTTTTTCTTTTAAAATAATTTATATTATGTATAGTTGTTGTATGAGGTTCTAATCTATTCAACAATTATAGAACCTAAAATTTAATTTATTTATATTAAACATGCAAAATTAGTTTTAAGAATACATACATTCTCATAATTATTCATTAGTGCTATTTAGTATTTATACAATTATTTTTGTCAGGACTCTTAAATTTTAACAAATTAATGTCATGTTAGTGATACATCAACAAATTATTTTGAAAAATAAGTAGAATCTAACAAAAAAAAGGGAATATTTATAGCAATTTTTTTAGTTGAGTCAGGGGGAATATTTGCAAAAAAAAAAAAAAAAAAAAACATAGTTACGGGACAAAATTCTACCATGATCATATTTCGTGAAGAACAAATTCTATTTATTTTTAGTTATTTGTGACTCTACAAGTTCATTAATAAATTAAAAACAATTTTCATCTTCTTTTATAGGAGTTTTTAAATGCATAACTTATTATGGATAAAAACAGTTTTTGGTAAACCTAATGATGGAACTACTAACTCATACTGTTGCCTTTGGGTATTTTAATCTTTCTAAGCTCATCAGCTCATCATTGCTCTTCAAGAATTCCCGTAAGCTCTTGCTTTGCTTCAGGCTCTTATTCACTTCTTTTTGATAAGAGAAAATTGCAAGTGACAATAACTTTGCAATGAAAGTTACTGATGAACTCAATGTATCAAAACATAGAAGATAGAAATGAAAGACAATTTACAATTACAAATCTTTTTAAGTTAATGTCATCATCAAGAGATTAAAAAATGATAGTGTATTTGCAAAATAGTCTCAAAAGAGACAAGAAAACTGATATACTCACCCAGCCACGCGGTGAGCACAAAGCGAACTATTCTTTCGCCTTTTGCTAAAGAATACCGTGTGCTCGCCGCATATAGTGGCATACGCCAATTTTTGAAGGATTTTCTTCGGAAAGTCCAAAAGAAAAAACTGATATACTCGGGAGATAATAAAAGAGAAAAAACAGGGATGATATTATTGGATCAGACAAGAAACAAGTGTTACAGGTTTTCAACAGACAGACCATTCTCTCCCAAAGAGCACCAGCCAATAAAAAGTGACCCATATTAGCATTTAGAAAAAGAAGGTTGTTCCTGAAAGCTAGACTGGAGAGAAGAGAAGAACTAAGAAATTACCATATTAGCTTCATTTTCTTACTCAGAAATGAATGACCTCAGTTCCTTAGTTCTGAACTCAGAAACGCCATTTCAATCTAATCAAGCAATATTTTTTAATAGCATAATGGAACTAGCACCAGATAGCTCTCAATATGATAAACTTTTCACTGATTAAAGCATATATGGTCACTCGATAGTTTTTAAGAGTATGATATGATTACAATTACAAAACAAAAGCATAAAGAGGGAATTGTGTACTTTCCAAAATATTTTGATATACTAATAAAAGTTACAAAGAGCAAGTAAATTGCTTTTCCACTAATATATATATAGCACAACATTGATGATCATCAACTTCACCTTCTTCTCCTGCAATTTAACAAAATATCTTGATTTACTAAGACAAAATTATAGTAGGACTAATAACATATAGCAACAAAGAAAAATTAACGTCATGTTTGGTATATATATAAGAAATGAGCAATGATATGTACACACAACTTATATGGAAATATTAAACAATATGTGTGAAGTTTTTTCAACTAATCATATTTATTTAAGATAGTCCAGCTATATTAAAATCACTTTGTGTGTAATGCATTAATGTAAATTGTGTGTGCACATATATTTACTTATAATAACTACAGTACATACATATATACCTCCCTCTTCTCTGTACCAGCAGCATACTTCACCTTGAAGATAAAAATGTCTATGAGGGATAGACCTGTATTCCAGCAACATAAGTTGCCTCAACCGATGCAGATCCTACTGAAGCAAACTCATCCCACGAGTCAGTTGAAAGAACAACGAAATCTGCAAGTTTACCCGGCGATAAAGATCCAATATCTTTGTCAAGAAAGCATGCTCGAGCAGCCGAAATGGTGTGCCTGCCAATAGTTGTTAAAAAGACACGAGTAAATTAATACCACAGAAAAATGATTTTTGATTTGGAAATAGCATTTTCATTAATCAAACGGGCAAAAAGCCACAAGCAAAAGAAACAACCAGAAGCTAAACGGCTCAAACAGCTACAAACCCGGACACCAGATCAGTCCAACAGCCTATTAAGCATTCTATAATTACAAGTGTTGAGTTTACAGACTATACAAATGACACTTTATAACTTTTTGAATTTCATTAGTTACATGTAAAATTGTATAAGAATATCCCTTATGAAAACAATTGTTTCTGTTTAACCAAAGACAATAGATTGATGCAGCAAGAGTAGCATAAGTAATATCATCCTTGATTCTCCCTGTCTTGATCGAGATCACATTCAGCCAATTTGCAAACTGTAATGGCAAAGCTTTGAAACCAAGCCAGCTAAACACTTCACTCACAACAAGAACCAAGAACGAGCATTCAAAGAAAAGGTGACTGTGACTTTCAGGGCTTAAACCAGACACCAGGCACTCACTGTTAACGGCAGTAATGCAGAGACGGGAGAGAAGATTCCTCGTGAGCAGCTGCCTGTTGACAGCTTGCCAAAAAATAAATCTGTGCTGGGGCAGACTTAATCAGCACCAAACAGCTCTTGAATTCAGAACCAGATCACACCTCAACAGGCTGTTGTAAAGCTGTTAAGCTTTGAATTTACCTGAAGATCCTGCTTTCTGCACCTGTTTTGCATCGAAAACCTGTCTCAAATTACATAATTTCCACCAGTACCAACTGGTATCTTGAGACAGATTGTAAGTACAGGTCTACTCCCTTCAGATAAATCGTATTAACCCATTTAACCCACAAGACATTATGTTTTTCCATTATGGACCAAATAAATTTAGCTAGAATAGCTCAATTCCATTTGGTACCATCTTTAAAACCAAGGCCACCATACTTAGGATTACAATTTTTATCCCACTAAGCTCTATGAACTTCGCTTTTGTTTCCGCTTTGGCCCCATAAAAAGAATCTGCGATGCTTCTCAATTTCCTTGACAATACTATGTGGAAGGATGAATATATTCATCCAATAATTTCTTAATCCCAAGAAGATAGTTTGGATCAATTGCATCCTACCAGCATAAGATAGGTGTCTTGTAGCCCATGTATAAAGTCTTTTCTTGATTTTGGCTAAAATTACCCCACAATCTTCCATACGCCATTTTGTTGGTCTCATTGGGACTCCCAAGTACTTAAGAGGAAAATAGCCCTCTTCTAACCCAATCTCTTGGGCAATTTTCTCTTTCCCCGGCCTCAACTCCTCCAAAAAAAATTTTGGAATTGAGAGAGATTGACAATGAGCCTTGTGAACTTACAAAAATCCTCCAAGGAAATCTTGAGATGCCTTCCTGCTGCCAAAGTAACTTTGCTAAACAAAATCAAATCATTCGTAAAGCTAAGATTGATTAAATTGAGGCTTTTGCAAAGAGGGTGATACCGAAACGTACCGACTTGAGCTTCTTGTAATAATCTTCTAGTTAAGAACTCCATAACCAAACAAACAATAGCGAAGACATCGGGTCCTCTTGCCGAAGACTTTTTTTTCCTTCGAAACTGTCTTGCAATCTACCATTTAACATCAAGTTGTAAGTGGTACCTCTAATACATAGCATTATCCACTTCACAAACCGAGATGGGAAGCAAAGATGGTTCAACCAAGCTTCTGAAAAATCTCAATTCACCGTGTCATAAGCCTTGCTCAGATCAATTTTGATGACACACCGAGATGCAACATAATACTTCCATAGTTCTTTATCAAGTCTTGAAAGATAAGAATTGTTCTATTTTGAACAAAGGCTCCTTGATTTTGGTTTACCAAGAAAGGGAGAATCTCAGCAAGACGCATACAAATCAGCCTTGAAATGCATTTATAAACTGTGGTACCACAAGCAATCGACCGATAGTCAATAACTTTGGACGAATTTTCTATCTTGGGGATCAAAGTAATGGTTGTCTCATTGAAATCTTTAGAGATGTCTCCAGATTTAAAGAAGCTGAGGATAGCCAAACAGAGCTTTTCCTCTGGTTCAGGCCACATTGTTTTATTGAATTTGGAACCAAAACCATCTGGACCCGAACTTTTAGTGCTAGGGATGCTAAGCAGAGCTTTCTTGATCTTCTTCCTAGTAAATGGTTTCAGAAGCTTGAGTTAAAGAGTTACCTTCCAAATCTTGAAAGTCCATGCAAGCAGAAGTTTAGTTGTCGCTTCCCTTAAAGCTCTTAAAATGGCTCACAAAATGCTTAACCACTTCTGCATAATCTTTAACAAGCTGTCCATCATCATTTAGGAAACTAGTTATTCTATTTTCTTCTCTCCTTTTCTTAATACAAGCATAAAAGAAGGCATTGTTGTCATCACCTTTTTCTTAGCCAATTGGCTTTGCTCCTTTGAATTAAGAAGTTGTGCAACAACTTCTCTTTTTCACTATGATTTATAGCAGCCTTCTTTTCTTCCTCTAAGAGAGCCAAGTCCTCTGGTTTAGCTTGAGCCGCCATCTTAGCTACTTGGTACTCCTTTTTGGCCTTTTCAAAATTAATTTCCACATCTGGTCTTCTTATTAAACTTCCTTAAAAGATGTTTCGGCCTCAAACATTTAAGATGAAAAGCTTTAAGACCTGAACCACTAACTGGTTTTCTCCAACTCTCCATTACCAACTGCTTGAAATCTTTATGCTCTGTCCAAAAATTGAAAAATCTGAATGGTTTGACACCAATTCCATGGACCACGGAAGAGGAAACCACACAAGAACATTGATCAGAAACAGTTTCCCAACTCTATTAGCTGAGGAGCTAGGAAATAAATCTAACCACTCTTCATTTCTAAAGACATGGTCAATTCTTGAGTAAATTTTGTCTTTAGCATCTTGGTGGTTCGACCAAGTGAAAAACGATCCTGTTTTGTGTAAAGAATCAGCCATCCTTAAAGTTGTCAAGTTTGAAGCATCCTCAAGTTTTGTGTTAGTGACCCGATTACCCCCACATCTATCACCAAACTCAAAAACTGCATTGAAATCCCCAATGATAACCCAAGGTTTGACAGTGAATTGGAGCCGAGCCAAACCGTTCCAAAGATCATTTCTTTCTTCTAAAGAGTTTGAGCCATAAACAAATGTGGCACAAAACTCCTTATTATGACAAATCATCCTTACCGAGCAATGAACAAACTAATTAGATTCATCCAAGACAAAAACTTTAACGAACTTATTCCTCCAAACAAATAAAATTCGACTTTCAATAACTGGACTAGTAAAGTGATTCCAGACAATGAAGTTAGAAGACGTAGATTCAATCACTTTATTACCCCTCATTTTAGTCTCAAGTAAAGCTCCTATACCAATTTTCCTTATTCTACACAAATCAACCACAACCTCTTGCTTTTTATTACTATTGAGGCCTCTCACATTCCAACTTAGAATATTGCTGCTATCCATGAGAAGATAAAACACTAACATTCTCATTTTGCTCACCTCCCTGTTGAGAATGCAAAACCTCAAAAGTATTAGAATGACGAGGTTTACCTGTATTCAAGTTACCCATCTTTCTAGTTTGAATTGCCCTTTTTGGGGTTTGCCAATCTTCACGCCCTACTTTACTCAAATCCCTTCTTCCCCAATAGTTACACTGTTTGGCTGCTTCATAACCACAGCAGTAATAGTATTCTCTGTCAACCTCTCTACTGTAGGAGCCTGCTCCTTTTCTTGCTCTGCAACTTTAAGTTCAGGAGCACACTCAATGATACTATCCTCTTCCTCTTTCTTTCCTTTTACTTCATTCAAAATCAATTTGCCAACAGGTTTCCCTACCAATTTCTTGCCTACGGGAGGCTTTTGATCTTTCCTACAGTCTGCCATTATATGGCCATAGTCATGACAAGCTTTACATCTCACTGGAAGCCACTCATAATCAACCCCTTGCCCAACAAGTTGACCATGTTCATTCAGAAAATGAATAACTTGCGGAGGTTCATCTGTTATATCCATCTCCACTAGAACCCTTGTAAATCTAACAATTGTTCTCTCCCTAGTAACCTTGTCAGCCAATATAGGTTTACCAATCGTACTCGCTATTGCGTTGAGGCACTTGTTACCCCAATAATGAAGCCTAAGATCATGTAATCGAATCCATAACAAAACCGATTTAATGAGTCGCACAATTATTGGTTTTCAATCGCATCACTCCTTCCTCCAAGACAAGATCTCGATTTGCTACATCATTAAATTTAACAATGGTATAGCCACCGTTCATATGCACAATCTGTGTAATTCCAAGATTCCCCCATTTGCATTTAATAAATTCTTTGAACACCGTGGTTGGGAGGTTAGCCCCTAAAACCATACAAACAAAACCTGAGTTCCAGTTAGCAGCTTGTTCTTGAACCTCATCCACATCAACTTGTGCTATTTTAATCCCATCTTTCAAGATAGGTTCTGTATAAACCAACTTAGATTCTCAGACTGAAGACTTACCTTCCATGAATTGCTTCCATTGTTGTTGAGAGTTCAATTGGAAATCCTCTCGTTCGACCTACCCTGTCAAACTCATCTTCGCATCCCTAACTTCCTTCTCATCGCAACTTCCCTACGCTAATTCTGGGTCAATCTTGAGAATATCACCTGATTGCAGAATTTGCGCAATCAAATCCAATCCTTCTGAGCCACTGTCCTCAGCGTTCTTCAAATCTTCTTGGATTGAAGGGGGATCCGCTAGATTCAACTTAGTTACCGACTTTCAAATCACTCTTTTCTTCTTCGCCATGGAAGAGAAAAGCTGATCACGCATGCCTTCTTGGGGAATTTGGATTTAGCATCTTGGATTCAATAATTTTCACTGAATGTTATGGTAATATTATTGGAGAGCATATTATAAAAATTAACAATTACCCATCTGATATCTGATGATGAATCATTCCCCCCAATCTCTCTTCTTTTTATATAATATGAGATAAAAGTTTATGATTTTGAATATTTTCTTCATAATTTATTGTTTGTAAATGATCAGCTCACTTTTTCTAAAATTTCTTTTCCGAAATACAATCCAATATTATCTTATTCTACCTATTTAATGAGAGACCTTTAAGAAATTAAGAGCACTAACAAAATTACAATGTATCAAACAATTCAAGAAAATTGTTACAAATCATATTGAAATGATAACTTGCATTAAACATCTCGTAGCTAGCTAAGGTGGGTGGCAAACAATGGAAAGGAAGGACTAAAAGAAAAATAAAAGTATTCATTACATTAATGCAACACTAGTTGAGTTATTTTACCATAATCATTATTCAAGATTGTTACTACCACTCAAATTAAATTTTCTATGTTCCATTGTCCTAACATAAGAGAGAAGATGAAAAAGAACAAACATTTTGATTTAACTTACGCCTTTAATGCATCATGCACCGAAATACTTTCATAGGGATTCCACGCATTTTCCCATGCAGGAGATTTTCTAGTCATTGCAGTCCTGACACCGCCTAAAGGATTTATGTTTGCAACCTAAGACAAATTATTTTGATGTATCAATCAACTATACAAAGAATATTCAGACAAAGATAGAAGCTGCAAAAGCCCTAAGCATTAGATAAATAGACTTACAGGCCAATCTGAACCAAATGCTAGCGTAGCATTGCCACTTAGAAGTGAACCAAACAAATAAGAACCCTTTTGAGCCCTATCAAATCCAAGCTTTTTTGTGGCAGATTCAAAATCATCCAATAGGTGATCTGGCTGTCAACATTTTACATAAAATTACCTCAAGATATTAATAAAAAAGAATATTTTAAAAGATGGTTCAACAAACATAATGTATTTACTAATTCAACTAATTCTACACCATGGTGAAGCAATCATAGAAGTACAAAGGAATTCATCCTGTGTAAAGTCTCCTGAAGAAAAAAGTATTATGGAATCACATGAGATACATGGATATATCTCCCTGTAATAAGCTTAAAATTTTCAGCAACCTATTTACATAAAAATGAATAAAACAATAATCTTTGTCTTGCCAGTATTAGAATTTATGATTATGAATAAGGGATCAGTTATAAGACTAAATTATCCCATGTAGTGCTTAAATATTACACTAAAGCTGTGATGAAAAACCTGCACTGAAGCAATAATCCCCAGTTCACCAAACCGGTCTGCAGTCCCAGGTGCAAGATGCTGGGCATGCTCAATCTGAAAATTAGATCTAATCACGTAAAAATAGAGTTTAAATAAATATCAATATTAAAACCTTGCAATACTTAATTGGTACTTGGAGCTTCAAATTATGGTAACTGGTGAGAATCTTGATTAAATTAGACAAAGTTTGGTGTGATTGTTACCTGAATTTGTTGTATTTTGTAAATTTAAAGATTTTGTTTTGTTCCTATAAATCTGGATTTACAGCGGTAGATTTAATTTGATTAGCTCCTACTTTCCTGTTTGTAATATTATGCCTAATTGAGGAAGAGTATATATGTCCTTCCTTAATTGACGAATTATATCACATTTTCTACCTATTCTAGAATATAGATCTTAATCTTACCCGGAATCTTCGATCTCTTATTCCATTTTTAGAAATAACAGATGCATACATATCGAGGATCATGTCATTTGTTCTATCACCAATAGCATGAATGGCAACCTGAAAGAAGTGCCATTGCTGTAATAATTTTTACTGAGGCAGTTTTAATAAAACTACAAAAGAACGGACCTGTAGCATATGGTTATCAGCAGCTAAAGTCATGTTGAACAGCTTTTCATAATCTGCAACTGGTAAACCGTAATTTTGAGGCTCCTCGACATATGGCTACAAAAGTCAAAATGCAGTCTTCAATGACATATTTGATGAGATGATTAAAAAAATATTTTATAAGCA
This sequence comes from Cannabis sativa, assembly GCF_029168945.1. Classification (NCBI taxonomy): domain Eukaryota; kingdom Viridiplantae; phylum Streptophyta; class Magnoliopsida; order Rosales; family Cannabaceae; genus Cannabis; species Cannabis sativa. Next base: position 49,143,309 of record NC_083601.1, read on the forward strand.
GTTTGGACTTGGAAGTGAGAACTGCAAGAGCTGACAACAATCCAGGAGAGAAAAGTAAAAAGTAATGAGAAAAATGAGTTGTGTGATAAGAAGGAAAAGTGGAGAGAAAAGTGAAAAAACATTGTGGGACCTAAAAATTCTTTTCCTCAGAAATGTTTCACACAAACAAATAAAAGTGAAAGACTAAAATATATACACACAACAATATTTATAATAATAATTTAATGATAATATTGCAGTTTTAAAATAAATTAACTTTCTTGGTTGGAAATATACTCATTTCTATCCTTCTACTTTTCTATATCTCCTACATTTCTTTCTCCCCTATTTTCTTTCCTTTGTATCAAACATACTGTAAATGCCTATGTTGGAGAAAATAAATAATTTTAGGAAGTTTCTTATTTTCAGGAATGATTCTTTAAAATTATAAAATAGCAGATTTAATTACTGATTTTATTTTATCCTAGGAGAGTTGTTAATTAAGATTATTTGACATTAAAATCTGTAATTTATTGTATCTTTTAAGGACAACTTTATACATGTGTATATTGTATTATTCACAACGAAATAATAGTTTAGAAAATATCATCTCCATCCCTCCTACTCTTTATCCTTTCTAAACTCCCCATCTATCTTACTCTGACTCCTTCCTACCAAATATGGCCTAAACGAAGTGATAGGCCAAGTACCAAGTATAGTGGTAGACCCAAAATATATGTTTTTTTTTTTGTTGTGGGGGGGGTGTTGTACTATTTCTTTTTGGCTAATTAAGATTTTTGCCTCCTAAACTTTAACATGTACCAAATCACGCCCCCTGAACTTTTCTGGCCGTTAAAAGTTCCCCCTGAACTATTGAGATTGTTAGATTTAAGGACTTTTGTCTAATTTCATTCAATTTTACTATTTCAGTAATTGTTTATGTACTAAACTATGCTCCCCAGATTTTGATATCTACCAAATCATGCTCCTCGAGCTTTTACAAGTACTAAATCATGCCTCCTGAACTTTCATCCACGTTAATTTTTTTTACTAAAATTGGACAAAAGTCCTTAAATCCAACAATCTCAATAGTTCAGGGGTATTTTTAACGACCTTAAAAGTTCAGAAGGCGTGATTTGGTATATGTCAAAGTTTGGGGAGTAAAAATCTTAATTAACCTTTTTTTTTTGGTATAAAAGGGGGACGTAATTTGTTTTTTACATAATACAATGTGTAAAGAAATATGTTAAAATTGAAATAAACTTGCTTTTATTAAATATTTTTTTAAGTAAAAATATAACAACAAAAAGTTTGGCTTCAATGATTACTAAATATATGTCTTATTAGTAGGGGTTCAATTCCTAGAACCATTCTGTAAGTAAACTATAAATATTAAAAAACAAATATGCTCTACCACTAAAGCAAAGTTAATATTTTGTTAATAAATATCACTTTTAATTATAAATATTTGTTGTAAGTAACTAATATACACATTTTTTTCCTTATTTTTTTTTTCAGAAAGGCCAGTCACCTCCCTCACTTCTACTGTGGGTCCGCCCATAGCCAATGTATGAACAGATACGTTTATTAAAGGTTAATTAATGCCAAAGTATTATTGTTCCTACCTCGTAAAACATGGCACTATTAGAGCCTAAAGAACCATCAGCAAAAGCTTTAACACCACCCAAGTAAATCCATTTGCTTATAGAATGCCCAACTTTGTTAACAACATCCTGAAAGTGAAAAGCAACAACATCAAGCAAAAGAAAAATAAAAGCCTGACGTATAGAAAACCATAAAAGCCCTCAACATGCACTGGATGAAAATGAAAAAACAACAGAATCTTAACTAGTACTAGAAGAAGGATTAAACATTTTCCCCCACATCATCATAGTGAAGGAGATTCATCTCATATATGACAGGAAAACCCATTAATTTTACATGATATACATGTTGTTTCTAGTATTCAAACATTTTTTGTCCAAGAAACACTCTTTCATCACATCATTATTATTTAGTATCTAATTTGATGAATGAGTGAACAGGAAAATAAAAGAAAAAAGTATAAATATGGTAACAAGGAATCTGAACATTTATTATTTGATGAAATAAAATTAAAGCACAATCAAGTAAACAAAACCACATCAGCTATAGGAGCACTGTATAACATACACGTAAACGTGACCAAGTTTCTAATGGAAAAAATAAGCAAACTCTGATCCTCATCTTCCCGGAAGAATCAGCCCACTGATAAACATCTGTGGAAATCAATGAAAAATAATACTTACTCAATGATAGTTCAAGAGGCACTGTCACTTTGTTGAACTGTAATCAAAGATAATAGAAACCTAAACTCAAAGGTCATTGGATAAATTTTATCATATGATCTAGTCAAGTAATTAGAGAGAGATTGAAAATTAATTCTACAAACAACCCAATTAATCCCCTCACCATAATATATTTTAGTCTCATCAGTGAAGGTTATTGGATAAATTTAATCATATGATCTAGTCAAGTAATTAGAGAGCATATTGAAAAATTAATTCTACAGACAACCCAATAAATCCCCTCACCGTAATATATTTTAGTCTCATTAGAAAATTCAAATAATTCTATCACACGCACACTAGGAGATTGAAAACACTTGAAAAGGATACATGAAACAATTAAGCAATACAATTTGTTGAAAAGAGTTAGGAAGTTAGCTACTTAAGTAATTGCGGTTGTTTACATTTTTCAAATTAAGATATCTCAAACTTATCTAAATCCTTAGTAAAAAAGAAAACCTGACAAATCTTCCCATGGACGATCCACAGAGGTTCCAGGAAAATATCTTCCAAAATCAACAACAGTTGTAACCCCCTTCATCAAGGCAAGACTACTGGCTCTTTGCAAAGCTTCCCTTCTTTGATCAATAGAAAGCTCAGGAACATAGGACACAACAAGTTTCATAGCAGAATCAATCAACAATCCAGTAGGTACTGCATAACGTTAACAATGTGTTAAGACCCCAAGATTAGTGGAATATGGTAGAAGGGAGTAAATAAAAGGGGGGTGGATGAGTCATTGTGGTGAAGGAGTTTGTCAACAAGAAACCTCAATCTAGAATTTGTAAGCCCTTTGGTGAGGCAATTAACTAACTGATCATATTGAACATCAACTTGGTTTTAAGTACTGTATCACAAACAAAATGGATGTCTAACTCAATATGTTTCATTCTTGCATGATAAACAGGATTTGCAGCTGGTGCACTAGCACTCATGTTGTCACACCATGTTACTGATGTGCATAATTGTGTTTGTTGTAGAAAGAGCAGCAGCGAACATAAGTTTTAAGTTCAAGTAATTTGTTAGTCAAATTTCAAAGTGACACTTCCTTTATAGGAAAGGAAAAGGTACATTAATAAAAATGATGGCCACTCATCTAGACATACAACCTAGACTGCAAGTACAAGGTAGTGGATAACAAACCAGGATTTGAAAAGTGATTTCCTAGCTTCAGAACAATTGGATTAGGAAGCTAAACTTAGTTTGTTGTAGAACAAAGAAGTTCCATAGATCTTTTTTTGTGGAGATTATCAATAGGACATAGTAACAGAAAGGATTTTATGTGTAGTTTCTTAAAAGGAGGGGGAGAAGCATTTTAAGGCATGAATTAAGTTAAATTACCTCCAGACGCAGTTCTCATAATGGTTCCGCCATCTGGATCTTTTGATGAATTATTAATCCCAGCCAACTTTAGTGCTACTGAATTTGCCAAGCCCATATGACCATCAGTTCTTGGTAACCAAACCTGCACATTCAGATATCATGATAATATAGTGTGCTAGTTTAAATAACATTAGAGCCCAAAATATGTCTCTTATCAAATACAGAATTTATAATATATTATGGCATACAGGATTATTTGGAGTAATATCATCAATCCAAGAAGCAGTTGGCAAATCTCCTCCCCATAGATCATTGTTCCAACCGCCACCTAAAATCCAGGAACCTGGTTTTCTATCTGAAATATTTTTGCTAAAATTATAAGTAATTCACAGCTTAAGATTTTTTTTTGAAAAAGAGACAAAAGGTCACTTGTTTTATAGACTCACCTTCTCCCAAATTTATTAGGGAGCCTCACTTATGGCGGAGGGAAGCCGTGGTAACATGATAAACATAAAAAATTAAAAACATAAATACAGAATAAGCTCAAACCCTGATATATTTAGGCTTAGTCTAAATCCCCATTAGCAAGGCACTAATATAAAATAGAACCCCATTCCCTAGTCAAGTCATGAAAAGATAGATCCTCAAAGCTTTTTGTCTTGTAGATCCATGTTGCAGTCCAGACTTTAACCTTTTCCCAAAGGACGTCAACTTTGTTATCAATGACTTCAAAATCCTACTATATTTCTTTCTAGCCAAATAGCTCAAAATATAGCCAGAATGGCTGCTGTCCATATTCTAGAACTCTCACAGCTTAAGATTTAGTTTCAAAAATGAGACCTCAACAACGATAATCATCAAAATTGTAAGATTAAAATGATCAACAAACAACTCGAACATGAGTTGACTACAATCTTAATTAACATAAATTAATGACATAAGAAGTTGACTTTCCACACACAAATGTCATTCTATAGTACAAACTTCAATCCAAAGCAATAGGCAACCACCAAAACTGAATTGAACTTACTTTGTACTGATTCTGCGATTCTCCTCACAAACTCGTCCTTTTTATTTACACCTCGGAATTGTAATTGCATCAACTGCATTCAAAAAACCGTATATATAGTAAAATCAAATATTAATTCTTACATTTGCCCCATTAAATATATATAAATATTAATTGTTACATGACGACATTTAGCAATTTATCAAAATCACATAAAATTGAAGCTTTGTAACAACAATCCAGACAATTAACCATTATTTTGGTATTGTAGAATCTGAAAAATAAATACCCATATTTTTCAACACTTTCAAACATATATGCTTAACCAAGTAAACAATTAGGGTTCGTCTAGTACGCCGTATTATATTGTATAGTATTATATTGAATAGTATTTTATGTAAAACTATATATGATATTGACTTTTATGAGTATCTAAATAAATAATATTTTAAATTTACGTAATATTATATAAAAGTATGATATAATCTAATTTAATATATACAGTCCAATACAATACCACCGAATACTGCAGAGGAGCACCTAGTGAATTTAACATCCAAACTAACATAGAATGGAGAAAATTCGTAAACTCTGACCGACAAGAATCTAAACAAAAAGTAATCACACTAGATGTCACTCCATCTGGAAAAGAATGTCAACTAAAGTTCATGACAAGCAATATCAACTGTTTGTCCAAAAAAAACAGTAATTGAAATTTGAAACCACACAGTAAGAGAACTTTAAGATAGAAGGCATAATGTATAAATATATATATGCACAGAGTTTGGAATAGAATTCAACTAAGAAATGGAGGTTGAGGAAAGGTAACCTGTAGTCCACCCGAGATTAAGTGCACGTGGGAATCAATAAACCCAGGCACCACAATTTTTCCATTTAGATTCAACTCTTTTGTACCAGAACCCACCACCGCCTATAAATACATAGAAATTAGTACATTTCTATGTAATTAATTAACATTCTAATTCAGAATCAATATAGTAACCTTTAGAGAGGAGTAGTTGCCAACTCGGAGAAGTGTTCCGCGGCGGATAGCCATGGAATCAGCGAAAGGAATGGTATCGTCGCTGGTGAATATGAGGGCATTGGTGAGAATGAAATCGGCGGTGATGGGCATGGGAGAGGAGGTCCATTGAGATTTGGAGAAGTAAGATAGAGAAAGAGCTAGGAGGAGGATTGCAAGGGAGGCCGAAACCCAAATAAAGGAGTAATAAGGGTTCTTCATTTGGGTTGGGATTTTGCTAATCCTTAACTTAGCTACACTACACTACACTACACAATGTTCTTCTTGCTTCAAAATATATTTTATTACTTTCTCTCTTGTTCCTGGTTTTCCTTGTATGAGTCTATATGGTTAAATGAAGATTTTGGTGGCAGTTTGCAATTTGATCTTGGTGGCATTTTCCTAATCAAACTTGTAGTTGTATAAATATAACTAAATAATGAGAAATGCTAAAAGGTTTAGGTAGGTTGTTATTGGTTAAATTAAATTATGAGTTTTATATAATTTAATGTACTAATTTTTTGAAATATGGCTTATTTAGTACTATTGGTACCAATAGGGAAATTTGATTTTCTATTCTTAAAAAACTTTAATATTTTATTCTTAAATAAAAAATATATGACACTTTTATCTAAAACCCAAAAATGCCCCTATCATAACTCAACTCTTGTTAAGCAAAAAATTCACATTTAGAATATTAAAAATAAATGCAAAACAAAATTTCACCTATGCTGAATTTATAGCATAAGAGTTTATTAATTTAAGTTCGACCCATCCAAGATTATAAAAATAATCTCTTAATTACAATCCTTTTATTTAAAGGAAATACCCTTTGATTCCAATTACAATGACATCAAATAATTAAAATAAATTTGGGAAATTTGGGGTAAATTTAGAATTGCAGCCGAACTAAGTCCATTTCATTAACCGAGCTGCCTACATACCTTCTTTGTGAAGGATCAAGTCACTTGTAGTTCAGAATACGGTATTTTAGAATTTGGATATAAGGATTCCGGTAGATGACCACTTTCAGGAATCCTGTGCTATTTTGAGAATTTGGAAAAATTCCTAAGTGTATGACCTTTTATGGAATTTTCAGAGTTGTGTTTTATACCATTTTGCGGTATCGGGAACTGCACTTAGTCTTAGCAACTAAGTTGCCTACGTATCCTTTTATAGGAATTAAGTCAAACGTAGTTTCGAATTTAATTTTTTTATGAGGTAAATGACCTCTCCTTTTTTTTTGAATGCCATTTAATTTGTTATGGCTTTGAATTTTAGTGCACTTATTAATTTTTTAGGTAAAATTACCATTTTTGGATTTTTGTGAGGTTAATGACCTCTTTAAAATTTGGTGAGGTGAATGACCTCTTTAGAGCATCTTCAAAGAAACACTAAATTTAGTGTTACACTATCACCAAATTTAGCGTCAAAAAATATTTCTACTCCAACCACAACACCAAAAATTACACCAAAAAAAATATTTCTATTATTATATTAATTTTTTAATAAAATAAAAAAATAAATTAATATCATATTAATTAACAAAAATTACCACAATTGTTATATTTAACTAATTATTTAAATAAAAGAGACACGACAAAAAATTTGAATTTTATTTTTCGGCGTGATATATTTTTTTAAAATTTTCAAAATTTTGCCGGATGTATTAAATAACTATAATGTACACGAACATAAAAAAAAGACTAAACAAGTCTCCCGAATGCCGAAACAGGTAGAAGTATATCATTGTGCCACTTTTAAAACAGTGCATTATCTTCGGCGTATTAATTTTTTTAATTTTTTTTTAAATTTTACAGGATGTTTTAAATAACTATAATATACACTACTATATAAAAAAAAATAAACTAAAAAAGTATATCGGATGCCGAAACAAATAAGAGTAGATTCGTACATTACTTTTAAAACTGTGCATTGTAAAATTTCTCAAAAAATAATTCTTCATTTTACAAATACAATAATATAAATATATATAAATATTAATTAAATAATAAAAAATTAAAAAAAAATGCAGCCTCATTGGAAGATATATACACTGCATACAAGCTTTTTGCAGTCTCCTTGGAGCTGCTCTTAATTGGTTGACTTTAGTGAGCTCATTTGGAATTTTGTGCCATTTTGTATGGATTTAGAAATTTACCACTTTTTGGTGATAAATTGAGTTTGGGATCTTTTTATTATCTTTTATAAACTTTAGAATTTTACCACTTTTTTTGTGATGAAATTTAGTTTTGCAATCTTATTATTTGACTGATATTTAATTATTTATTCCAAAATTTAGGGAATAACAATTTATCTTTTATCATATACTATCTTAAATTTAAATTTAAATTAAAGATAGTATCTAGGATATTTATTTTATAATTCAATTCCTATTTTAAATTGAATTATACAACCGGCAATGTATTATATATACCCATTTATCTTTATATATCATACGACATAACATATATACACATAATAGTGACTATTTTCTTCACTACAGTAAGTTTTTATTTTTTTTGCTTACATATACATAAGAGTGCATATATATATATATATTTTCCTTTACTGACTATGGGTATATATGAAACCCTGTTTCACTGACCATGCACATGTGCTCTATATATATATATATATTTTTTTTGTTTTTTTTTTATCAAGCCTCATTCGCACATATATATAGTTATAGTATAGACATATTTATTATATATACTTTGTCTCTGTCAATTGTCAAACGTTTAGAGTTAGTGAGAAAGAATATATATATGTATATTTACGAGGTGTGGGCACAATTGCATCTGTGCTTGAGTCAAAAATAAGATAAATTTTTTTGCTATATATACATAAACCATATACGACTTGACTTTTTTCCTTTCATTTTTCTTTTTTTAAATATATAATACATAATCACGAAACTTTAAGGTCTTGCACCAATATATGTATATATATATATAGAATTCAATTTTATCTTCTTTTTTTTTTTGTTTCAGGCGCTTAAACTGCCCTTAAACCCACGACTCCAGAGGTTTGATTTAATCGCGAAAAAAAAAACGATTTTAGAGCACCAGTAAGATATAAACAATGTCAATTTACTTTTTTTTCAATTAAAATATACTTTTACCATAAATAAGTTTGACAATAACTTTATGGATGAGTACATTCTTGGATGAGAGCATCTTTTTCATTTAGGAATGAGGGCATTCCATGGATGAGGGCATTCCATAAATTTAAATTTAGTGGAATAAGAGTATTCCATGGATGAGAGCATCCAATTTTTTGGTGGAATGAGGGCATCCAATTTTTGTGTGGAATGAGGGCATCCAATTTCATTTATGGAATGAGGGCATTCCATAAATGAAGAAAGAAATAAAAAAAAGAACAAGAGAGGAGCAAAATAAACATCAAAAGAAAAAAAGAAATAGGAATGAGAGTGTTCCCTGATCACTTACCCTTGAAGCTTTTTGATTGTTGGTAGAAAAGTATCGTAATTTTTTTTTCTGTGTTTCTTTTCTCTCCTTCTCAGATTTTTTTTTTCAAAGTATCGATCCCTATTCTGTTCTCAACTTCTCCTATTTGTAGACCCTATTTTTTCTAATAAAATTATTATTTTTTTTATCCTGTAACGTAAAGGATGAGTAAAAATAGGGGAGTGGGGAGTTGAGATCCTATTTTCTCTCTATTTGACTGATATTTATTATTTTATTATTATTATTATTATTTTAAAACCAATAATGAAATAATAATAAATTTATTTATTCCTCTTTTTTTTTTTTTTATCGTTCAACAGATGCCCCCTCAAGCAAGTGCGTGTCATTTATGTACACACATCTTGCTTGAGAATTTTGTATTTTATTTTGTCTGACCTACTTTTTTTTGTGCAGTATGTCTAATTTTAGGGGACTTAGCTCTCAACGAGCTCCGAACAATTTAGGAAGAGAAATAGAGATTGGACCATCTTATCGGCGCTCCATTTCATTGAATGAAGTAAAAGCATCCAATGATCATCAAGATCCTGTTTCTTTGTGTAAGATTGAAGATGTAATCTCAGGTGACTTACAATATCATTCTTCACTTGATGATAATGTTGTCCAGCACGCTCGAGGCTTTGGTCCCAATTTCCAAGCTAAAGTTCTTGGGGATATTGACAATAAACAGGATGCTGATATGGATTACCAAGTCACTGTGGACTTTTATCAAAGCCTTCATCGTGTTTTAGCAGAGAAAAAGGCCAATAACAATTTTTTCTTTCATGGACATGCTGTATTTGCGACATATCTTATCGAATGGACAGACCTTATTTTGCGCACAAATCGAGATACTTTGAATCATGCTAGAATTTATGGAGCTGTTTATATATCAAGATATCCATTCAACTATGAGAGATCTGTATGGCGAGCTTTTTCTGAACTCTGGGGTCCTCTGTCTAACACATTTCATCATAGCAGCGGTGAGATGGGAATATCTCTGTATGACTTGAAGGTTATTGGAGGGTTACCTATTTTAGGAATTCCTTATGAAGAGTTCATACCTCTTAACAAAAAATTGGTTGGTGGTACTCCATATCATTCTACTACTACAGAGCTTTGAAGGTTCCACACTCAAATTTATAACTATTTGAAGAGTGTCAAAGTTTGTATCAAATCAAATGATATAAATGTATCTTGGGAGCAGTGGATAGAATTTTTCTATAGAGGGAAAAAGATGTTTCAAGGTGTGAGACAAAACTCGACTTGTGAGGCCATAGGAGAAGATGACCAAAGGAAAGGTAAATCAAAAGTTAATCTTCACTCTATTCCATTGAACATTTCAAAAGAGGGTAGTCTTGCAGCCTTTCTGTCTTTATGGCTAAGTCGTTTTGTTTTTCCTACTGAGGGCTCCAACATTAGACCTGAAACTTTTTATATGGCTTCAATGATGGCCCACGGACACAAAGTTTCACTTGCACCCTCTGTTTTGGGATACATTTATCGAGCTTTGTATGATTCAGCCATACATGGCCAGGGGCGAGGTCAAGCCTTCTTACCTATGCATTATGTGATAGGTTGGTTAGCCGAGCATTTTCGCCATCTCTATAGTGGTTGGGATCTTATGGATCTTCCTCATTTAAGTAAGTATGGCGGGATCCCTGCTGAACGTTGAAGCATGAATGGGGCTAGACATATTTTAAGGGGAGAGGATTATGTTATGCATTGGCCATATTCATTTCCCATGGAAAAAGATCTAGACTTTCTGGATAATGAAGATTTATTTGATGAGAAATTTGAGTTACTGATTTCTATGCGTTCTTCTTTGCTACCCGTAAGAGTGGGTAACGATGCATATTTAGAACCTTATTATCCTAACAGATTTGTCTGAGTATTCCTAGGAGGAGGCAGTGTGGAATAAGCGAAGTCGCTAAAGCTTGGGTTTTAATATTAAGGAGAAATACTGGCATCCACTTTCACATTCCTAGGACTCTCCGTATGGGTCAATGCACGTGGTGGTACTGTCGTTGGTGGGTGAGGAGTTGCATTCCATACTTGGGGAGATCTGTGAAGGCCATTCATTCAACATTGTCCAAGCAACCATTCAAAGAAGAGGAGTCAAATTATGTAATCAAAGACATTCGCTTACTTTACTCCAACCCTGAATAAGTTTTTGAGAGATGTCCTCCCCAACATAATGAATTTACTGGCGCCAACTATGCTGATACTGAGTCAGACATTGGATCAGAAAATGTCCATTCCTTAGTCCCACATTTCAAACAAAAGAAACGTGCGAAGCATGACGAGTCTAGTCGTATTGAAGATGTCTTCTTCCCACTAACTCAGAGTTCAGAAATGCCACCATCTGATACTTGCTTTGGAGCTTCTAGCTCTAGGGATGAACAACTTATCGACTTTGATGGGTCTGATGATTATGTTAACAAAGGATTTGACAGTGAGGCATTGCCTGCAGAGCCAACCCTTCCACCAGAACCGATTGTCTCAGCAAAGACGGGTATTCCATCATCAGTTGTTCCTTCAAATTTGCTTATTCCTCGACCGGACCCAGTGTTGACAGTGTCAGCTTCAACAATCACCAACTCAAACTTGAATGAGCATACCAAAAGGTTTGTGATTGAATGCATGAAAGACATTTTTCATTTGTCATCTTCTCCTTTGACCACATCAGACATTTCAAAACATCGTGCTGACGTGAGTATGCAACTCGACGTGTTGAGTACCCTTTGCGGGCATTATAAATGTGGTTTAGCAGAGGTTGCATGGTTCACTGACTCTGTCAATGATTTTCTCAAGGCCCAAGAAAAGTCTATCGCTTCTGCTCAAGTTGTTGAGAATGCCCTTAGTCTTGATGAATCTCTTATCATGGATCTTCTTCGTCGTGATAAGGATAATTTGGCAACTATAGATCATTTGTCCATACCTGTCACTAACAAGACAAAGGATTTTGAAGATTTTAAAGCAAAGGAAGCAGAGATTATTGCAGCGGAACTAGCCATACAACAACGACGAGCTGAGTTCGAAGCCGATAAAGCATCGTTTGAGGTAGACCTTTCTAGTCTCAAAGATTCCTTGAAGGAGCAACAACATCTCGCTGAGGAGATAAGTCGGTCAAAGGACCAAGCTAGTGTAGAAAAATTCCATGAAGCTGAGAGAGCGAAAGCAACACTCAAGATTCGAGAAGAAGAAATCCAGAGGAGACTCGACGCTTTGACTTTATTTCTCCAGATGGACTGAAGATCTTACAACTTTGCTTCTAAAACTTTTTAGCTTTAGTTTTAGTTTTAGTCTTTGTTAGCCTTTTTTTTGTTTATTAGCCTTGAGGACTAATAGTATTTTGTCATTTAGACCTTTTAAAATTTTGACTCCTTTGTTAGGAGGAATAAATAATATATATTTTTTATTTTGTGGCTGCATCCAATTTTTGTTCAGATTGCCTACGTACCCTTTTAAGGGATCAAGCCGTTCGTAGTTCTTTACAATTTTTTTTTTTGAGGAGATAATTTTTTTATTTTGTGTGGCTGGGCCTAGTTATAAACTAGATTGCCTACGTACCCGGAGTGGGATCAAGCCTTACGTACTTCATTGCACACTCGTTTTTTTTTAAGTGCGCTGTCTACATCATGGGTAAATACCTTTTTGTTTAAGTGTAGAACTTTTTGATGAACTTCCCATTAATACACGGATAAACGCGTCGGTCTTCTGAATTTGAAAGTTCATATGCTCCTCTTAGGAAGACCTTAGTAACAACATAAGGTCCTTCCCATTTTGCCTCAAATTTGCCTTTCATCCTTCTAGTTATGACAATTGGTCGTTTCACAGTAAGCACTAAATCTCCCACCGAAAAAGATCGAAATTTAATTTTCTTATTGAATGCCCCAGCTACCTGGGCTTGATAAATTTCGAGCTTTTGTTGAATAGCAAGCCGCTTTTCATCTAATGCTTCAAGCTCGGCTAGACGGACTTGCACATTTTCATCTGGGTCTGTTAGTTGAGTAGCAATCCTTAGTGAAGCTATTTGAACCTCCAAAGGTAACACTGCCTCAGACCCAAACACCAAGTTATAAGGTGTGCAGCCAGTCGCAGTCCTCACAGTGGTTCTATATGCCCACAAAGCTTCTAGGAGGCGTTCATGCCAATCCCTCTTATTCTTTGTCGCTGTCTTCTTCATGATTTTGCATAACACTTTGTTAAATGCTTCTGCTTGACCATTTGAAGACGGGTTGTAACTAGCCGAGAAACTGTGCTTGAATTTGTACTTATTCATCAACTTGACCATTGCCTTACACTTGAAATAAAGGGCATTGTCGGAGATAATTTTTGAAGGAATCCCGTATCGGTAAATTACGTGAGTCCTTATAAAATCAGCGACATCTTCTGCCCGTACTTCTTTTAGTGGTATGGCTTCAGCCCATTTAGAGAAGTAATCTGTGATGGCCAAAATATACTTATGGGCTTTGGAAGATGGTGGCGTAAAAGGACCAATGACGTCCATTCCCCATGTTTCGAAAGGCCATGCAGTATAGAAGGATGGAGTGGTTGAGGCGGTTGGTGGATGAAATCTCCATGTAATTGGCATGACTTACAACATTTAGCAAAATTAATTGCATCTTGAATCATAGTAGGCCAATAGTAACCCAACCGCTTTAATTGAGCCGACAATTTTGGGCCGGCTTGATGGCCACCACTTGTACCGGCATGAGTCTCTTGAAGTGCATGTGCTGCTTCTTCTATCGAGAGGCATCTCAATAATATCCCATCGAATGAACGCTTGTACAATGTGTCATTAAAGAACACAAATTGAGGCGCTCTTATTCTTACATCCACTCTTTTCTTCAAGTCTTTTGGCAAGACTCCTTTTTGGATGTAGTCTTTGATTGGCTGACGCCAGTCATTTTCATTTGCATTATCCAGGAAAGTTATCAAGTTGACTGTATTTTCTTCTTCAACTCTTTCCGTAGATTGGGATAATACATGGCGTTCCACTATGGTAATTTGGATATCCCTTTCTTCAGGAAGTGTTAGTGATGCAGCTAAATTAGCCAATGCATCAGCTTTACCATTTTTTGATCTGGGGATGTGATTTAGAGTTATATCTTGAAATTGGCCAAGCAAATATTTAACCTTTTCATGATAAGGGACTAAATTCTCATGCTTGACCGCAAATTCACCACTTATTTGTTTAATAACCAAAAGAGAATCGCCAAATACCTCCAATGATTGTATTTTCATTTCGAGTGCAACTTCGAGGCCGATAACTAATGCTTCATATTCTGCTACATTATTTGTGCATATAGCTAGAATATGGAAAGAGTAAGGTATCAGGCCTCCTGACGGTGTCACAAAGATAATTCCCGCACCTGCCCCACTACTTCTTGCTGCCCCATCAAAATATAATTGCCACGATGAAGTATCAATTGCGAAGACTTCTTCATCTGGAAGATCCTCTCGCAACTCCATATCATCTGAAATTGGGTGTGCTGCCAGAAAATCAGCCAAAGCTTGTCCTTTTATTGCTTTTTGCGGGACAAAGTTGATTTCAAATTCTGACAACATCATGGACCATTTGGCGAGTCATCCAGACAACACGGGCTTGGATAGGATATATCTTAGCGGGTCAGCTTTTGATACTAAAGTCACAGGATGTGAGAGCAAATAGTGTCATAGTTTTGTGACGGCAAAGATTAAAGCCAGACACACTTTCTCGATTGGAGGGTAGTTTTGTTCTACCCCTACTAAAGTTCTACTTAGGCAGTAAAGAGCAACTTCTTTTCCCTCATTGTTTTGTGCCAGCATGGCTCCCAAGGAGCGGTCGAGTGAAGTGATATATAATATCAATGGCTTTCCTAAGATTGGAGCTCTCAACACTGGTGGGTGCAACAGGTACTTCTTAATGCTTTCAAAAGCATTTTGGCATGCTTCATCCCAAATGAATGGGACATTTTTCTGCATCAATCTTGAAAAAGGTTGACATCTACCGGACAAGTTTGAGATGAACCTTCGGATATATGCAAGTCTTCCTTGTAGTCCACGTAATTGACGTAAGTTACGTAGGGGAGGCATTTCCAAAATTGCTTTGATTTTTGCAGGGTCGATTTCAATTCCTCGATGTTTGACGATAAACCCGAGGAACCTTCCTGATGTTACCCCGAATGCACATTTTAAAGGATTTATCTTGAGATTGTGTTGCCTGAGTCTGTCAAAGACTCGATTTAAATCATCAAGATGATTTGTCCTTTCTTTTGTTTTGACCACTAGATCGTCGACATATCATTCGATAGTATTGTGCATCATGTCTTCAAAAATTGTGGTCATTGCTCTTTGGTAGGTTGCCTCTGCATTCTTGAGGCCAAATGACATAACTGTATAACAAAATATGCCTTTTGGTGTCCGAAAAGCAGTGAGCTCTTCATCCTCGTGTGCCATTTTGATTTGGTTGTACCCAGATTATCCATCCATGAATGATAAATCATCAAAACCAGTGGTAGCATCTATCAATAACTCAGTGATGGGGAGTGGGAATTCATCTTTTGGGCAAGCCCAATTAAGATCTCAGTAATCCACGCATATGCGGAGTTGCCCATTTTTCTTCATCACAATGACGATGTTTGCAAGCCAAGTAGGATACTGAACTTCCTGAATAAACCGGCAGTCTCTTAACTTGTCAATTTCTGCCTCGACTTTGGGAAGTAATTCTGGTCGAATCCTTCTTTGAGATTGTTTAACAGGGGTAGCGTCTTTTGATACTGCCAACCTGTGCACAACAACCTTTCGGTTCAACCCTGACATGTCTCGGTATAACCAGGCAAATACATCTTTGTTCTCGTGAAGGACTTGTGTGTACTGTGGTAACTCTTCTTCAGATAATAAAGCACTGACAAACACAGGCTTTGGATCATCCTCGGTTCCGAGGTTGATCTCTATTAAGTCATCCACAGTTGCTTGTCCTCCATCTTTGAATTCCTGAGGTGCTGGTTGAAAGATGTCTATAAAATCTTCTGAAGGGTTTGAGCTTGAGCCTTCATCTTCTACGGTCAAGCTTTCTTCAAAAGAGAGGTAATTGACTTGAGCAAAATTTTCTCCATCTTCTTGTGTTTCATGCCCCTTAATAGTAATTCTCAAAGATCTCTTCTGCTTTGGCACCCACTGTTATTGCTTTTTGGTTCCCTTTGACTGTGAAGCACTTGGGAAAACAAGCCTTTCGAATGCTGACACTCGTGGGGTGGATGTGCTTGGTTCAAGTCTATCAAATACTGAGACCCGCGGGGAAGGTGTAGGAACATCGTCGCTGTGAAACATTTTTTGTTCCTCCTCTGTTAACTCGTCTGGTTCAAAAGAAGCTTTTAAACAATCACTATTTTGATGGATTGTGACTCCTTTTTGCTTCTTGAAATGAACATTTTTCTTCATTGTTTTGAAGGTTTTCGGAGTTACAGAAGTGGAGGACGTTTTATTGAGAGTAATGACTCTTTTATTTTTCTTGCTGTCTTTACCAAAGGAAACTGAAATTTGCATTTTACCCTTGGGTAGTGACTGATCGATTTTCCTTAGTGGTAAAGTAAAGCTTGTCATCAGGGCTGTCATCGAATCTTCGATCGGTGTCAAAGCTTTTTGCCCTACTCCTCGTTGACTTTTAGGGATATACTTAAAGGTTCGTTTTTGGTTAGATACTTTCAAGTTCTCCTCTTTGGGCTGGGGAGATTTCACAAGGGATAGTCGCTTAATCTGTGAAGAGTTTTGTACGACTGAGTTTTCGTGACGTTTGCTCTCCACAGGTTTCCCTTTCAAAATGGTGACATTAGCTGGCTTGTAAAATTTTGCATCGGCATAATTCACTTGTTCCCTGTAAAAGGGATTTGGGTCTGCATTGACACTTTTGACTTTGCCTTCCTTGCAAAACTTAAAGCATTGGTGGAGTGTTGAAGGAATGACTCCATATTCATGAAGCCATGGTCGCCCTAACAACACGCTGTAGGATGTATCTGAATCGATGACATGAAATAAGGCTTCAGAATTTAACTCGCCTATTTCAATTTTTAGTGTGATACTTCCCCTTACTTTTTCTCCAGCTTGGTTAAAACCTTGAATAGTCAATGATGATGGAGACAATTGACGTGGGTGTAAACCAACATCTCTCAAGGTTTTTAAGGGGAGTACATTCACAGCCGATCCACAATCCAACATGATGCGGCTCACGCGATTATCAACAACCATACCCATCACGTACAGAGGTCGATTATGTAAGGCAGCTCCCAACTGACGATCTTTATCATCCAAAGTTATGCATGTTATACAAGAGGTATGCGTCTCAAGTGATGTAAGTTTCATTGGCTCTATTTTCTCCGTATAAAATTCAGGACTTGTCAATGCGACAACAAGTGCATTTCTATGCTCAGAAGACATTTGGAGTGCATCATAAACGCTTAAAAGAGCAGGGATGCGCTTTAGATGAGCCAATATATCATATTTTGCTCGCGTCATCTCATCTTCACCAGTGCTTTTACATCTTCGATTGTCATTGGCGGATTCTTGGTTGGCCGAAGATGAAGGCTTTTGAAGGTCTTGTTTAGCTTTTTCAAGCTATTTCGCTTCTTTTTCCTTCTTTGCAAAAATTTTCCGCCGCATATCTTGCAAGGTTATTTCATCTACCTCTTTTTCACTTTCAGGTGAGGTAGATTCAGGATAATCTACAACAGAGTTTACTTGCATTTGGAGAAGTGCTATGTTCTTTCCAGAGCATTGGTTAAAGTAAAGCTCAGGTTGGATGCATGGAGTATGCATCGGAAGGGACCGATATTGAACTTTGACTTAGATTTATTAAACTTACCGTAATATCTATTCAAGTCAATATCGCCTAGTTGATCCTAGATCAAATGATCTTAATCCTGATATGATTAGGCTCAATCTCGAGAGGCTATTCGTGTTCTTTGATTTGTTAGTTAAGCCTACTTTTAGGTCAGGGTGATACGTACATTTTGGGAACACGGTAGTGCAATTGAGTGGGAGCGCTAGCATAAACATGGAATCTATAGCTTCTATCTGGCGAATAGTAAGCAAAGGATGATCTCCTTCGAGCTTGACCAAACGAACATAAATGGTGGAGTACTCATTTCACATAAGCTGAAATATCATTTATACGGGGTCAAGTGTTTTAAGGATAAAATACATTGTAGGGTGTAACGGTAATTTAATCCCTTTACAGTGTAGATCATTCATATAGAGGATCATTGATCACATTAGGATTATAACAATGGATAACTAATGATGTGTCTATATGGTGGAACATATAGAGCATTCTATATACTGAGAGTGCAATTCTAAGTTCTATCCGTGGATTCAACGAAGAATTAATAAGTTAGTGAATTTTAGTAATAAATTCTTGATCTACTTATTGGAAGCTCGGTTATATAGACCCATGGTCCCCGCACTAGTTGAGATAATATTGCTTGTAAGACTCATATAATTAGTTTTGATTAATCAATTATAATTCTCAAATTAGACTATGTCTATTTGTGAATTTTTCACTAAGTAAGGGCGAAATTGTAAAGAAAGAGTTTTAGGGGCATATTTGTTAATTATGATACTTTGTATGGTTCAATTAATAAATATGATAAATGACAATATTATTTAATAATTATTTATAGTTATTAAATAGTTAGAATTGGCATTTAAATGGTTGAATTAGAAAATTGGCGTTTTTGAGAAAATCAGATGCAGAAAAGGTAAAACTGCAAAATTGCAAAAAGTGAGGCCCAAATCCACTAAGCATGGCCAGCCACTTTTGTAGGCAATTTAAACTGATATTTTCATTATTTTAATGCCAAATAATTCAAGCCTAACCCTAGTGGAATGCTATAAATAGATAGTGAAGGCTTCAGGAAAATTACACTTAAATTTTCTATTTTTCCTTCAGAGAAAAACCTGAGCCTTTCTCTCTCCCTATCTTTAGCTGGCACTTCTTCTTTCTCTTCCCTCTTGAATTTTGAAATTCTTAGTGTATGAGTAGTGCCCACACACAGCAAGTGATACCTCAATCATAGTGAGGAAGATCGTGAAGAAAGACTTTCAGCAAGAAGGAGGTTTCAGCATCAAAGATTCAGAGAAAGAGATCCAGGTTCAGATATTGATAATGCTCTGCTACAGAAAGGAATCAAGGGCTAGATATCTGAACGGAAGGAGTCATTATATTCCGCTGCACCCAATATAAGGTTTCTTAAACTTTATATGTGTTTATTTCATCGTTTTAGAAAGTTCATATTTAGGGTGTTAATCAACATACTTGTGAGTAGATCTAAGATCCTAGTAAAATAATTTCCAACACAGGGTACCTTATAGGACTACGCTCCCTAGACTTCTGCTGTTGGGAACTAGGCGAGGACGTCTCTGGTTCCTTTCCAAGTCCAGCAGTCATTGCCTTGGGATGCACGTGAATGCCAACCGCCTCCATGGCTTTTTGCATGGCCATCATCACTTCTTGTATTTTTTGGTTTTGTGCTTTCTGAGCTTCGATCTCGGCTTCGTGATCGATAGCTTTTTGCATGAGAAGCACCAACTCTGAGTAACTACCTTCGTCGTAGGCATACTCATCGAGGTTTCCCTCGTAGTCATCATCTGGAATTCCTTCTTCTTCCCCAGAACCCTCAGCTGCTCTTAAGGCTACATTTTCCTCATTTGGGTCTTGAGCATCTTCTAGTGGGCGAGGCTGACGAGTACTTCTAGTCTCCACCATGTTTGTGAAGTCAAGTGTTCGTTTACAGTAGCTTTCTTCAGCTCTCAATGAAAGCACCAAAATATTGACCGAGGTTTTCGGCAACTAATAAAATATTATAAAGTTATAGAGTTGTAAGAAAATTAGAGAAGGATTTTTACGTGGTTGGGGCGTTAATGAGCCTTAGTCCACGAGTCTTTGTTATTTATGGATGTATTTAATACAGAGAATGTATTTGGTGAGTGTTTCACCCTTCTAAATACAGAGAATGTTCTTGGTGAGTATTTACTCTACTTGCTCTTATGCAGCCCAAGATTCTCGATCCCATTTAATGAGCTTTGAGGGGGTATTTATAGTGTTTTTGGTGGGGTGATCCCCAGAATTGTCCTCACAAACGTATCTGTAAGTATCCATAAAGTTGGGCATTCCCAATGAATATACCATGAGTAATGCATGGTCAAATCCCTAGGTGTTGTAGGGCTTTTATGTGGAATGTCCTTATTGTCTTTTGACTGATGTGACTTTTCACAGTGTAGCCGTCGCTAGACTTAAATGATCATTACTTTGTAGCTGCTGGTTGGGGGTTGTGTCGTCAGACTTTATTGCGTATAGCAGTCCCAACATGCTTCCTCCCATGCGGCATTAAATGCGACTTGATTGCTCAGGAGAAACTTGACACTTCGCGGAGGTGCCTTGACATTACTTCGAGCTTCCGGGAGCATATGAGGTTCCATATGCCTTCTCCGGGAGCTACATCCTGGAAGCCACCTTACGGCATAAAGACTTAGCAAATATTTTTGGATTGTACATGTAAGCCCAAGTTCTTGTCTAACCTATCTTTTTCATATTTAGATTGATTTTATCTTGATTTAAGCTTGAATATAAAAAGAACAAAATCAAAGATTCAACACCAGAATTTTACAAGCTTCATCTGCACTGAGAACACATCTCAGCCGACTAGTGCTTGGGTTCCCCGAACCAGGGTAAATTCATCCACTAATTCTCAAAGGTTCATATTACAATTTCCAATTCTCTCTAAAGGAATCAAATACAGCCTTAACAGCAATTAGTAATGAATTACCAACAACAATCAAGAACACTGATTGTTAATGCACAATCCCTTGTGCTGCAACTGAGCTCTTCTTCAACATGTCTTCAACCTGAAATCCCTTCAGATCTGATGATGAAGATGACACTGAACTCCCTTCAGTTTGAACTCAGCAATTTCAGATTCAGATCATTCCGCCATTGATGAACATCCTCAAGCTCCAAGATCTGACCTGCCATGAAACATACAGAAGAAACAAGACGAAAGAAACGTAATCCCATATCTCCGATCAAAAGTTTTTCAACAAAATACCCAGAAATCGTATTTATACCCAGCTAAACCAAGAAACCCGAAATAGATAGCTGTTACCATCTGAACAATTAAAACCTAAAATATCTTTGCTGACGTGGACTAACACTAACAGTACGAACCCCAGACAAAACACTACGAGACCCAGACGCAACTGGAATGCTACTGGACATAATTTGTCACTATAGAAAATAATAGTTCTAACAATCTCCCCCTTGACAAATTATGGTCAATGACAACAATACCAGTGCGAAACAAAGCAACCATCAAAATATAACAGAGTCTAAACAAACAGAAAAGCAAACACTTTAAACAACCAAACAACAAATGCACCACTACCACTTTACACACAAAGGATAAGTATTTCTCCCCCTTCATTGAGCATAATCCATGTCAAATTGTCCCCCTAAGAAAATAAGAAGTTTATCAACGAGCTCCCCCTGAATGGCGACAGAAAATGCAACATAGACTCCTCATTGCAAAGAAATTCCAAAGTATCTATTACAACATTAAAGAAGAAAGACAAACCATCTCACAATATGACCTAAAACATATGGATATTAGATATAAAAAAAATGAGAGATTGACTAAGCAAAACAATCAGATCACCACAATATTACGAATGATGCTACAAATGAGATTTATTTTTATTTCAATAAAAAACATGCCAAATGATATATCTCAAGAATTAACATGTTCAACTTGTAAAGAGGAAACACAATGAGTGGCCTATTCAATTAACAAGTGAGCAATGATCATTTGAGCAAAGAACAAATTCATTCAACTTCACAATGAGCCATACTTAATAAAAAGATGAGACAACTTCTACCAATCCACATATTCACACACTTGAGAAAGACAATAAACAAGGAATTTTTTACAGGATTTTGAACCAAGATTTTTCTTCAGTGTGTGCAAGTGACCTCATGTGAGAACATTGGCTCACTCTCTCAAAATTTTTATTAAGCTGCCCATTTTTTTTTTTTGCCTTTTTTTTATCTTTAGACACTCCGGCTCTTTCTTTTGCAACCAGCTACGGCTTTCACTCTCCCTCAGAGATGTAGCCGTCCTCTTTTAATCAGAAATACTAATATAGAAGGAGCATACTACTTATTAGTAAATGGACTAAAGAAAGCTCTTCCCATTGCATCTAAAAGAGGTAGCCTTTTTAGCTGGGAAAAATAAAGGTTCAAAAGATCCTGAAAAATTCACCTATTTAGAGCTTCCTCGATAGAACTGGAGAACCTGTAGATGGGACATGAAGTGCCTCATAGAAAAAAAAAATGATAGCAATCAAGGCTTAGCTGAACAAACAGAGAAAGATAATGATCATATACCACAACGAATTAATCAGATAGAACACATAAAAAAAACTTCCCAAGTTGCACACATTAATATGAGAATTCAAGGCTTTATTAAACAAAAATCCAAGAGAGCATCAAGAATAATATGTGATTATCCAATGTATTTTTACTCAACCAATTCTAAAAAAATAATATCCGTTATCTATATATTTTGAGTCAACGTGCATTTTGAGAAATGTTTGTGGAACTATCATTATCACACATGAAGACACATAAACAAGCAATGAGGAACACTAGACAACATATCATGTGTGTATCATATTTCTTTTGAAGCAAGGGAGTACGATGTACAACATTTTCAAAACCAGCATACACTAGAAAAAAAACATCATCATTTCTTTGTTTAAACCCAAGATTCAACAATATAAGGTTTAGAAGACCATACCATAGCACTAATAATAGTGAATGAGCTCTTGAAAGACGAGGTGATGATTTAACACTCTTATTTCTTTTGGTTAAAACTTTTGGAATAGCAGTAAAGTCTCCAATATCTGATTTATCCAATGATGCACTATTACATAGGACAACATTGTCCAACAAATAACTACCATCACTAGATCTCTTCCCTGCTAAGACTGAGCACCCATCAAATGAAACTAAACAATGAGTTTTAGAAAAACTTACAGTGTAATTTGCATCACAAAGTTGACCGATGCTTATCAGATTTGCCTTGAGTCCTTTCACATACAGTACTTCAGTAAGAGGTGCAGCTCTACTCATCACCAAGTCTCCTTTTCCAATAATATGGCCCTTATTTCCATCACCAAAAGTGACAACTCCCTCCTTTGCTTCTTTGTAATTGACTAACAATTTCTTGTTGCCCGTCATGTGTCGAGAGCAACCACTATCCAAGTACCACTGTCCTTCCAGAAATGCAGACAGTGAAACTTGAGCTACCAACCCAACATTCGATTCACGATCAGCCCTCAATCTCCACTCACATTGAGATCCTTCCTTTCGAGTTTTATTGGGTTTTTGAAAACTCATAGGTCGATTGATCATAGCTTTCAAGTAGTTCTGCAGCTTATAGCATCTGGGTCAAATATGACCCCTCCTGTTACAGAAGTGACACACTGGGATGAATCTCTCCATCTGAGATATATTCTCCGGGGCAATTTTTCTTCCTTCTAACTTCACCTTGGTAGGTCCAGATGGAACATGGAATTTTCTAGTGGGGTCTGAGGACTGAGGTGTTGAGGAAAATGATGATTGATTGTCATCCTTTTTGTCTAGGTTGATCACTGGTGTAATGGACTCTTCTACCCCCAAGTTATCTCCTTGCTTATACAACATCTTGTATCCGATAGAGGTTCGATCACCATAAGGTTTTTGAAGTTGAAGAGTTTGATTGATGGCAGCCGTTCCTGGAGGGATAAACTCTAAAGCCTGTTTAGCTCTTATGAGTTCAGCTGAAAGCTTGTAGATCTCATTGTCCTTCTCATCAAGAAGTTTGTTGAGATTCTTAACAGTGTCCTCCAGCTTGACTTTTTCAGACTCTATCTGCTCCTTGGCACTATTCAGACCTATAATCTGCTTGGTCATATATTCCCATTGAGCAAACATCTCTTCATATGCATTTTGTCTTCCATTACTGTCGACTTCAGACACAGTGGAGACTCCATCATCCTCAGATTCAACAGACTGATGACTTTGAGCCATGAAAGCCACTACCTGTTTATCCTCATTAGAACTTTTGCTTGCAATAGAGTCTTTTTCTTCGTCACTATCGCTCCAGGTGGCAACAAGGGCTTTCTTCTTTTTGAGAGTGTTAGCACACTCGGCCTGAATGTGTCCGAACCCATCACATTCTCTACACTGAATGCCCATGCTCTTATTGTCACTGGGTTGCTGACCATGCCAGAAGTTCCCAAGAGGATTTCTTTTGGAAGCATTTTCCTTACCTTCAGAACACTGTTTCTTGTACTTCTTTTTCAAGAATTTTGCATAGTTCTTGGTCAGCAAATCTACAGCTTCATCTGAAAAACCAGCAGACAAATCTGGGATAGACTTATTTTCTTCTTTGTGAATGAACGCAATATTGTTGTCCCCTTTTTCTTTGTTCACATCCATCTTGTTAATGACATTTCATAATTCTGCAAGGATCCAATCAGTTCATCAAGATCCAGTTCCTCCACGTTTCTCATTTCTTCAATGGAGGTTACTTTAGACATAAATCTCCTAGGTAGAACTCCAAGGACTTTACGAACCAGCTTTGCATTAGAATAAGTCTTTCCCAAAGCATAAGATTCATTTGATATGTCACACAATTTAGCATGGAACTCAGCCACCGTTTCTTCTTCCTCCATTGATAAATCTTCAAACGCTTTTGCCAAAGCACGAAGACGGGATTTCTTTACAGCATCCGTTCCTTCATTTTTAATTCGTAGTTTTTCCCAAGCCTCTTTGGCCATCTCACAGTTTGCAATGACCTTCAATTGATTTGTGGACACTGCATTAAACAAAGCATGCATGGCCTTCGAATTAAAATTGGCCCTCTCCATCTCATCTGGAGTCCACAAGCTCGTAGGTTTTGGTTTGGTGACACCGTTATCCATCATCGTTGGGCATGTCCAACCATCTTCTATGGCCATCCAAACTCTTTCATTCACCGCCCTCAAGAATGCTCGCATTTTGGTTTTCCAGTATGGGTAATCAGCACCTTCCAGCATTGGGGGTCGTGATGTGGACCCTCCTTCTCTGAGCATCTCCATTCCTGTACTAACAAGGAAAAACAAAACAAAGATAGAGAGCAGTATACTCCCAGAGTCGTGTCTGGAGAGGGGGTTAGTTCCAACTGGGTGTTGCGAAAGAAAAAATGCGTAAAAATCAAGAATTGCGGAACGATAAATTTCGGAATAACGAATCTTGCAAGAACCCTAAGGATCAATATTTCTAACAGAAATAGCTGGCTCTGATACCAAATGTAAGCCCAAGTTCTTGTCTAACCTATCTTTTTCATATTTAGATTGATTTTATCTTGATTTAAGCTTGAATATAAAAAGAACAAAATCAAAGATTCAACACCAGAATTTTACAAGCTTCATCTGCACTGAGAACACATCTCAGCCGACTAGTGCTTGGGTTCCCCGAACCAGGGTAAATTCATCCACTAATTCTCAAAGGTTCATATTACAATTTCCAATTCTCTCTAAAGGAATCAAATACAACCTTAACAGCAATTAGTAATGAATTACCAACAACAATCAAGAACACTGATTGTTAATGCACAATCCTCGTGCCGCAATTCGAGCTCTTCTTCAACATGTCTTCAACCCGAAATCCCTTCGGATCCGATGATGAAGATGACACCGAACTCCCTTCGCTTTGAACTCGGCAATTCCGTATTCGCATCATTCCGCCATTGATGAACATCCTCAAGCTCCAAGATCTGACCTGCCATGAAACATACAGAAGAAACAAGACGAAAGAAACATAATCCCAAATCTCCGATCAAAAGTTTTTCAACAAAATATCCAGAAATTGTATTTATACCCAGCTAAACCAAGAAACCCGAAATAGACAGCTGTTACCATCTGAACAATTAAAACCTAAAATATCTTTGCTGACGTGGACTAACACTAACAGTACGAACCCCAGACAAAACACTACGAGACCCAGACGCAACTGGAATGCTACTGGACATAATTTGTCACTATAGAAAATAATAGTTCTAACAGTACATATCTTGATCTACGTGTCCTTGTTTGGTTGGTCCACGTATATTGGGCAAAATCAGGGGCAACAAAAACCAATAATGAAATAATAATAAATTTATTTATTCCTTTTTTTTTTATCGTTCAACAACCCCATCTCTCTCTCTCTCTCTCTCTCTCTCTCTCTCTCTCTCTCTCTCTCTCTCTCTCTCTCTCTCTGCTCGTCTACAACCCAAACCGAACCACAACCCAAACCCCCCTCACCACCGTCCACAACGCCGACCTCCTCCCAAACCAAAACCGATCTCCCACCGCTAGCCCCCTTTTTTTGTCATTTTTTTTTTGTGTGATATATGTTTTGGAGTATTGATAGGTATTGATTTTAGGGTTATAATGTATAATGTATGTGTTTATGTGTGCACCGTGAGTTTTGTTAGATTTAGATTCGATTTTAAGTTCAGATCTGGGATTTGGAAAAATTACAGTTTGGGGAAGACGATGGCCCGATGGGGTCCGATGGGCACCCCGATGGGGGGTCAGATGCTTGCGAGTTGGAAAAAAAATTGGGTTGTGGTCTGATAGGGTCCGATGGGGGGGTCCGACAGGGCCGATGGGGGGTCCGATGCTTGCAAGGGGGTCCGACGGGTCCGATGGGGGGTCTGACGGGTCCGATGGGGCCCGATGGGGTGGTCCGATACATATGCGGGTTGGGAAAAATGGGACTGAGTTATGAAAGGGGTATTTTTGAGTTTTAGATAAAAGTATCATATATTTTTTAGTTTGAAATGTATTGGTTTAAGAATAAAATATTAAGGTTTTTTAAGTATAGAAAATCAAATTTCGCTATCAATAAGCGTTTTATCGAATCTATTTCTGACCTGTATAAAAAGTTTGATGCACTAATAATATTACTAATTACAACTGTATAATTAGTATTTAGTGTAATTGACAAATAAGTTAATAATTACACAATTTAATAATATTAATTATTTAAAAATGGTTACACCCAATTTTCATTGAGGTCATAAAAATTAGGGAGTATAAGACCCTCAATTACCTTTAATTACATGATTACTTTTTAATTATTTAGTTAAACAAATATACTAAACTTTATAATTATTCTGAATTATGTTCAATTTTAATTACATAATAGCTTTCCAATACGCACCTTTATTGTTTCAGCAGTGCATATAAGTTTTTTTATTTTTTTATTTTTTATAGATAGGTATGTTTAGTTATTTAAGACATTCTACTAAATTTTGAGAATTTAAAATAATTTATAGGGTAAATACTATTTTGGACCCTGTGTTTTGCAAAAGTTACAGATTGGACCCTGTGTTTTGTTAAATGACAAAATGGACCCTGTATTTTCTAAAATAGTACAAATAGGACCCTGAGCTTAATTTTTGATAACTTTTTTTTAATACAACCAACTTGAAGACAATGCTTAATACGAACAGATACAAAAAATGTAAACAGTTTTGTCATATAGCACTTTTAGATCGGATTATAATTAAACTTTATTTTGACAAAAAATTAATTTAGGGTCATATTTGTACTATTTTAGAAAATACATGGTCCATTTTGTCATTTAACAAAACACAGGGTTCAATTGGTAACTTTTGTAAAACAGAGGGTCCAAAATGGTATTTACCCTAATTTATAATATTAAAACAAGTTGTCTTGAATAGTTTTAACGCATACAACTATAAAGAACATTAGATTAAATTTTTTTTTTATAAATGACGAAATAGATAAAAAGTGTATTAGTGCACCATAAAAATTTTCCTAGGTATATATGCCTATATTTATATTTATATATATTAACTAATATATTTATATTTTAGGGAGCGCATCTCTCAACAAAGAAAAATATTAGGGATTACTTATTGATTCTTATGAGGTATAATTTAATATTGGGTATCACTTATTTTACTTTAATAAATATTATAGAAAATCGTTAACCAATTATAGAGTGACACATTTTACCACGGTGCTAAGCACCATGAATGCCTCATAGCAATGCTCATCAAAAAAATGTGTACTAATGCACTCCAAACTATTTTAACATCCAATTTTTTTTTTTAGTCTAATTTTTTAATAATCATATACGTTGTAGTCATTTAACATATCTTTTAAAATTCTCACTTTTGAAAATTTTAAAATAATTTACAATATAGAAATTAGTCTTTAAGTATTTTTTTCGTATCGTGCTGAACCGACTTATCAAAAGATAAAGGTCATGTCATACTGTGACAAAATTTTAAAGAGTAAGCCCAATACATTCATAAATCTACATTTTTGTGACATGCTTTACGCGGATCAGTCCATTTTTTATAAATGGGTTAATCTATTTTCTTATACGAGTTGAATTAGGACTTTACTTTCTTACTATTTTTTTTACAAGAATTAATCAGTAAATTATATTTATTTTTTACAATACAATTATTTTTATAGAATTGAATATTTATTAATAAATATATATTATTATTATTAAATGAGTAAATTACGGTATAAATACTTAATGTTTCAGATTTTATATACTTAAATACCTAATATTTATTTTTGTAGGTAAAAATACCTAATGTTACAATTCTCTTACACCGTTACTACTAAGAATGTCAATCGGGCCGGGCCGGGCCCAACCCGCCACAAATCCGGCCCGGCCCGATATCACTTTGGCCCGGCCCGACTCATTCTTTTAGCCTAGCGGGTCAAGCCCGACCCTTTTTTTTTTTATTTATTTATTTATTTTTTAAATCAGTTTATTATATATAATAGACAAAAATAATAACAATTTACATCAAAAAATTCGTTTGTGCACCCTAATAATCTCATGTACAGAATCAAAAACAGCATTTTCTTTATACCAAAAATATTGGTCACAAAACTTGAAACAAGCATTCCCCAGAAAAAAAAACTATCAAAATATCAAAAAGCTCATCAGTGGACGTAAACAATGAAAGAACCTCAAGCAAGATATAAATACTACTTAGAAAGAAAGCTCAAATTAGAGGAAACCATAGATCTCATGGAATATAATCCCATTAAGGAACCTCACAAAAGTTGAAATCAATTCTTCTTGATGATGCAAAATCAAAGGGAAAGTTTTCAGAAAAATGAGAATAAAAAGAATAACCCACTTCGCCCACCTTCAGATTCTTCCATCAAAGTTAGTCAAAACTACAAATATCTCTTGATTTCTCTCCGTGATCATCAATTAGTGAGAAGTGAGAAGAAATTAGAATTTAGGATTTTTTTTTAGGGATTTAATTTTTTTTTTAATATTTGAAATCGGGCCGGGCCTGACCCGAAATAATATGTACCGGGCCGGGCCATCAACCCAATAAGAGCCCGAATAATTCGGGCCGGGGGCCCGACCCGACCAGTGAAAATGGCCCAAATTGACATTCCTAGTTACTACCACTTTTGTTAAATCATAAATATAGACACGTGAAAGGTTCAGATGCATCACATTTATTTTTATTTTATTTTAAAACTTAATATTTTTAATATCAGAAACTAAATGCTACTTTTTCAAAAAAAAAAAAACTTGTTCTCATTAACAATTTTCACATGATATTGACACTTCAATTCGATAATCATGTTCCATATATTACACTGGTTAACTCAACTATGGTAATTTAGTATTGCATCTCTCTTATTTATTATATTTTTTTTTAAAACAAGTGATATTTAGTTTTTTATATTAAGAATATTAAATTTTAAAATTAAATAAATAAATATAATGTGTTTGAGTCCTCTACGTGTCTATATTTATGAGTTAATAATAGAAGTAGTAGTAACGGTGTAAGAAAATTGTAACATTAAATATACATGAAGTATTTATACTGCAATTTAACTTTATTAAATTATAAGAACATTTTTAACTAATTGTAATTTTGGAACTTTTTTAACTAGTTGTAATTTGGGGTAGTTGTCAATATTTATGAATCAAATCTCCTAAGTTCGTGCCGATTTAGTGGTGTGTCAAATGAACCCGTATTTACAATTATGTAAATGTTGAGACACTGATGGGAGTACTACTGTAACTCAAATTTCCCTTATTATATTTGTGTCATTAATGACCTGACCATACTAAAAGACAGAGTAGTTTACGGCCAATAATGGCTCTGCGGTGTCTGCAGCCTTACATATTCACTAATTAATTAATACTATCCTATCTCTCACCGACTTCTACTTTTAGCTTCTTTAATCATGTTTATTCAAAAGCTCTGAAACTTTATCTTCTTTCGTCTTTTGTTATTTTATATTAATTTTTCTATTAATGGCAGGAGGCTTAGTTAGGACGAGTGTTAAAATTAGACCTCACTGTAACCTTTATTATTACAGTTTTACAGATGAAGTGAAAATTACAAATAAAAGCAAACAGAATACAACAGACCATCAGATCCTAGGTGGCTTCGCCTCTAGTGAATCAAGAACTAGTTGTTAGTTACAACCGAAGTTGTAACTAACTCCTAGTTCTGTGATCAACCCTAGAACTACAACTATAAAAGGAACAGAAGAGAAGAAATGAAAATATACCAGATGCAAAAAGCCCTAGGTTACCAGATCTGAAAAAGTTCTTCAGCTCCAGATGTTTTTCAAGTACATGCACAAGAAACAGAAAAGTGTTAGTGTGAGAAACCAGAAAAACAAGAGAGAAATAAACACAGAAAACACAAGAGAGAAAAACCTAGAAATACCAGTCGATCTGTGACTTGGATTTCTTACCTGTTGTAATATTCATGCTTCATAGTGAAAGATCTGAGGTCGATCTTCAAGGCGAGCTCAAAGAGGATGTACCCCTGATTTAGGGCGAACCTCTATAATCTCTGGTGTTATTTTTCTAACCCTAACCAAATGATCTATGTTTGATATTTGTGTGTGTGTGTGTTGGGTTGTTTCTGGGAAGGTTTCTGGGTAAGATCGATCAATAGATCGAGAAGGATCTCTGGTTCTAGGGTTTGAGAACCAGAGAGAAGGCAGAGAGAAAGAGAGAGAGTTTGAGAAACTCTCGAATGTTCGAAGGTGCAAATGAGCTAGGGTTAGCTCTGATTGAACTTAGTTTTGTTCAATCCAGAACGACAAATCGTTTGGTTTAAACGATTTGTCGTGTGAGTGAAGAACGACAAGTTTCCATTGTCGTGTAGGCTAAACGACCAGGGTTCTTTGGTCGTTGACTGAGGTTTAAATTGATTTTTCTGGGACAGATTTGTCCCTGTCGTTTTGACTCTTTTCTTGAGTGGTGTAGGGTAAATTTGGGATTTCACCAAGCCAAATTCCTACAGTGGTATCAGAGCTTTGGTTCAAGCTTAAATCAACTCAAGAAAGATTCAAGAAAGTGATCAAGACTGGGAGAAGAAGAAGAAACACAACAAGAAGTTGTGGACAGTGGGAAACCTGTGGAAATTCCACAAACTGATAATAAACAAATCTTTCTAAACTCTACTCAATTTAATTTTGATTTTCCTAACATGAGCAATATCAAGGTTGACATTGATCGTTTTGATGGATCTGGTGATTACAGGATCTGGAGGAGAAAGATCAGATCCCTGCTGGCTCAACAGAAACTACTTAGGGTTCTTGAAGACCCTATTGAATGGCCAGAAAACACTTCAAAGATTCAACAAGAAGAACTGTTGGAAACAGCCACTGGAATCATAATTTTCAACCTTTCTGATGCTATTATCAGATTGGTTGATAAAGAAGAAACACCAGCTAAAATCTGGAAGAAACTTGAAGAGCAGTTTCAACAGAAGTCCCTAACTAACAAGATCTACCTAAAAGAAAGGATCTTTGGGTTTAAGATGAGTCACACTAAAACCTTAGATCAGAATCTTGATGAGTTTCTCAGAATGCACATTGAATTGGCAAACTCAGGAGAGAATGAAGCTCTAAGTGATGAAAATCAGGCAATAATCATTTTGAATTCATTGCCTGATTCATACAGAGAGGTAAAGACAGCAATCAAGTATGGAAGGACTTCAATCACACTTGATGAAGTCATCTCTGCCCTAAAATCTAAAGACTTAGAGATGAAGAGTGAAAAATCCAATTCTGGACATGGTGAAATGAACCTAAGCAGGGGAAGGCCATCTCACAAGAAATCCTACCAGAACAGGGGTAGAAGTAATAGTGCACATCATCATAGAAACTCAAACAAAGGAAAGAATAGATCACCATCAAGAGATTCTGGTGATTCTACAGGTTGTTTCTATTGTGGAAAACCTGGACACTACAAGAAAGACTGCTATTTCTACAACAACAAATACAAGAACAAGAAAGGTGGAAGGTTTCCAGAAAGATCAGATCAAAACAGGCAACAAAATGACAAGCAACAAGAAGCAAACTACTCAGATGGCTATGATAGTGGTGAAGTTTATGTTGCATCTACATCTTTCAAAGATGACTGGATTTTGGATTCTGGGTGTACTTTTCACATGACAAATTCTAGGGAAATCCTAACTGATTACAGAAACTCTAATGGTGGCAAAGTAATTCTGGGAAATAACAACACTTGCAACATAGAAGGTTCAGGTAATGTAAGTTTTAAAATGTTTGATGGGATTGTCAGAACCCTAACTGGTGTAAGGTATGTACCTAATCTTGCTAGAAATTTAATTTCTATAAGTGTTCTAGATGACATGGGTATTGTTAGCAAAATTGAAGCAGGTTCAATGAAGCTAAGTAAGGGTGCTATGACAATAATCAAAGGACACAAACATGAAGGGTTATACTACTTAGATGGAGAACCAGTGACTCACTGCAACAATGCGATCACCAAAGAATCCGTAAGACCTAAAAGCAGTCCTATGGCACAGAAGGCTGGGGCACATCAGTGAGAAAGGCCTACAGATCATGAGTGATCAAAGGCTACTGGGTAAGGACAGAGTAAGTAAAGTGGATTTCTGTGAATCCTGTGTCCTAGGTAAGCATCATAGGTTAAAGTTTAAAACTGGTATTCACAAAACTAAGCACATATTGGAGTATGTTCACTCTGATCTTTGGGGACCAGAGAAAACTCCAACACATGGTGGAAATGTGTATTTTATGTCTATTGTTGATGACCATTCTAGAAAAGTTTGGGTATTTTTACTTAAACATAAAAATGAGGCTTTATCTAAATTCATACAATGGAAAACCCTAATGGAAAATTTAACTAATCAAAGGGTTAAAACCCTAAGGACTGACAATGGCTTAGAGTTTTGCAGTGATGAATTTAACAGGTATTGTGGTTCTGTTGGAATTCAAAGGCACAGAACTGTGAGAATTACTCCTCAACAGAATGGGGTAGCTGAGAGAATGAATAGGACCTTGATGAACAAGGTCAGATGCCTATTATTGCAATCTGGGCTTACTAAAGGATTTTGGGGAGAAGCTGTGTTAACAGCAGCCTACCTGGTGAACAGAAGTCCATCCAGTGCCATTGAATTCAAGACACCAGAGGAGATCTGGTCAGGTAAGCCTCCTGATCTCTCAAACTTAAGAGTATTTGGATGTGCAGCCTATGCACATCAGAGTGTTGGTAAGTTAGAGCCTAGAGCTCTAAAATGTGTGTTCCTAGGCTATCCTGAAGGTACTAAAGGCTACAGATTATGGGTAAGAGAGAAACAAGGTTTTAAAGCTATAAACAGTAGGGATGTTGTTTTTAAGGAAGATTTATTTCCTTGTATTACTAATAACAATGCTATATCTAGTCCTACTTTAGACACTAACCCTGCAGGCACATCTGTGGACATGCAAACAAGGAGCACTCAACCTAATACTGTTCAGGTGGAACCAGAACAGGTGGAAAATACTCAGGGAGATGAAAACTTGGAAGGAAATGACCAAGCTCAGGATGACAACATTCAGGTGGAACCTATTACTGAAGAAATACAAGAAAATGAGGCAATACAAGATTACCAACTGACCAGAGACAGAACTAGAAGAGTTCCTAGACCTACACAGAGATTCAGCTTCACAGCTTGGGAAGAAGTGCTAGCCTATGCGTTCTTTTGTGCTATGGGAGTGGAAATGACAGAACCTAAGTCCTATGAAGAAGCTATGACTGATAAAGATGCCAAGAAATGGTCCAAGGCAATGGACACAGAGATGGAATCTCTGAGAAAGAACAAAACCTGGATACTAGTGAAGAAACCTAAAGGGAAGAGCATAGTTTCATGCAAGTGGCTTTTCAAACACAAAGAAGGACTCACTGAGACAGATCCTAAGAAGTTTAAGGCAAGACTAGTGGCTAAGGGATTTACACAGAAAGAAGGGATAGATTTTAATGAGATATTCTCACCTGTGGCTAAGTATAAAACCATCAGAATTATACTTACCATAGCTACTCAATTTGACCTAGAAGTTGATCAAATGGATGTAACTACTGCATTTCTACATGGGGAACTTGAGGAAGAAATCTACATGCAACAACCTAAAGGATATGAGGAAAAAGGCAAGGAAGACTTGGTCTGCAAACTGATTAAGTCCCTGTATGGACTTAAACAGTCACCAAGACAATGGAACAAAAGGTTTGATGAGTTCATGATCAAGAAAGGGTTTTCTAGGAGCTATTATGACACCTGTCTATACTACAAAGGCACTAAGATTGATGAAGTCATCTACTTACTGCTGTATGTAGATGACATGCTCATTGTGAGCAAGGAAAGAACCAGGATTGACCTAATGAAAGGTTGGCTAAGGGAAGAGTTTGAGATGAAGGACTTAGGCAAGGCTGCTAAGATCCTAGGCATTAACATCTCTAGGGACAGGGAACATGGGACACTAAGGCTACATCAGAAAAACTACATTAAGAAAGTCTTAGAGAATTTCTCTATGACTAATGCAAAGCAAACTAAGCAACCTATGACTAATCAGTACTACCTAAGCAAGGAGCAATGTCCTAAAACTACAGCAGAGAAAGAATCTATGAGTGAAGTGCCCTATTCTAGTGCAGTGGGATCAGTGATGTACCTAATGGTCAGTACCAGACCTGATTTAGCCTATGCCATTAGTGTACTAAGTAAGTACATGGCTAACCCAGGTAAACAACACTGGGAGGCTATGAAATGGTTACTAAGATACTTACTGGGATCTACAGAAGTGGGATTAAACTACAAAAGAAGGGACAACAACAGAATGATCACTGGGTACAGTGATGCAGACTATGCAGGTGACAGAGATAGTAGAAAATCTACCTCTGCCTATTTCTTTACACTATGGGGAAATTGTATCAGCTGGAAAGTACAACTGCAGCCTGTTGTAGCATTATCTACAACAGAATCTGAGTATGTAGCTGTTACAGAAGCTATTAAAGAAGCCATTTGGCTTAAAGGACTACTAGATGAACTTAAACTCCTAGATGAAGAACCTACAATCTATTCAGACAGCCAAAGTTGTATCCACTTGTGTAAGAATCCTGTCTTTCATGACAGAACCAAACATGTGGAAATAAAGTATCACTTTATACGAGATAAAGTGACACAGAAGGTTGTACAGATAGAGAAAGTTCCCACTGAAGAGAATCCTTCTGATATCGGTACTAAGGTGCTACCCTTAACCAAGTTCAAGCACTGCTTGGACTTGTTAGGGGTTGGTAGTGGTGGATGACCACTACCACTATGAGCTAAGACCCTTGAGGACGAAGAACTATGATAATAAAGATTACAGATGAGATCTAAGGTGGAAATTGTTAAAATTAGACCTCACTGTAACCTTTATTATTACAGTTTTACAGATGAAGTGAAAATTACAAATAAAAGCAAACAGAATACAACAGACCATCAGATCCTAGGTGGCTTCGCCTCTAGTGAATCAAGAACTAGTTGTTAGTTACAACCGAAGTTGTAACTAACTCCTAGTTCTGTGATCAACCCTAGAACTACAACTATAAAAGGAACAGAAGAGAAGAAATGAAAATATACCAGATGCAAAAAGCCCTAGGTTACCAGATCTGAAAAAGTTCTTCAGCTCCAGATGTTTTTCAAGTACATGCACAAGAAACAGAAAAGTGTTAGTGTGAGAAACCAGAAAAACAAGAGAGAAATAAACACAGAAAACACAAGAGAGAAAAACCTAGAAATACCAGTCGATCTGTGACTTGGATTTCTTACCTGTTGTAATATTCATGCTTCATAGTGAAAGATCTGAGGTCGATCTTCAAGGCGAGCTCAAAGAGGATGTACCCCTGATTTAGGGCGAACCTCTATAATCTCTGGTGTTATTTTTCTAACCCTAACCAAATGATCTATGTTTGATATTTGTGTGTGTGTGTGTTGGGTTGTTTCTGGGAAGGTTTCTGGGTAAGATCGATCAATAGATCGAGAAGGATCTCTGGTTCTAGGGTTTGAGAACCAGAGAGAAGGCAGAGAGAAAGAGAGAGAGTTTGAGAAACTCTCGAATGTTCGAAGGTGCAAATGAGCTAGGGTTAGCTCTGATTGAACTTAGTTTTGTTCAATCCAGAACGACAAATCGTTTGGTTTAAACGATTTGTCGTGTGAGTGAAGAACGACAAGTTTCCATTGTCGTGTAGGCTAAACGACCAGGGTTCTTTGGTCGTTGACTGAGGTTTAAATTGATTTTTCTGGGACAGATTTGTCCCTGTCGTTTTGACTCTTTTCTTGAGTGGTGTAGGGTAAATTTGGGATTTCACCAAGCCAAATTCCTACAACGAGCAGCTGAGAAGCTTGATATTTCAACCCAAAACCCATGTGCGTATCCCATCCCATCCCAGCTGTGTTGAGAGACCAAAACGCAACAAAGATGATACCTTCATGATTTTCGAGCTTTATTAATTATAACATTGAAAGAAAAACATTTATTAAAAACATATAACAACGGTTTCAAATCATTCACACCTTGTCACAACAACTAATCATTCAATCACATTAATTGGGTTTAAGAATGAAAATGCTTTAAATGTGTTGTAATGTTTGCCGCACTCACTTTCTCTCCCTCTCTCTCTATATCCCATCCCTCTCTTCTATGGCTTAATGCTCATTATGTAGTTTTGAAGATAGTATTTTTAACAAGCATAGACACTTGTTTTGAGATTTCTGCTTCTGGGTATCGCTTGTTTTTTAGTTTATAAAATCTTTCTGACTTCTGTGACTACTTGGAATTTTTTGAGCAATGGGTCACAATCTATTATTCTCTTTCTTTTGGCTTTTATCTCTTCTGGTCGGAGCTTGTTTTGCGGATTCATATCAAGATCAAGAGAAAGATAGGGTCACTGAGTTGCCTGGACAACCAAAGAACGTGGACTTTGCTCAGTACTCGGGCTATGTGACTGTGAACAAGAAAGCTGGGAGAGCATTATTTTACTGGCTTACAGAGTCTCCAGCGAGTCGTAAACCTGAGTCAAGACCACTCGTGTTGTGGCTCAATGGTGGTCCTGGTTGCTCCTCTGTTGCTTATGGTGCAGCTGAGGAGATTGGACCTTTGCATATCAGACCTGATGGAAAGACCCTTTTCATAAATCCTTATTCTTGGAACAATGGTACGTTGACTGACCTTAAAAATGGCCACTTTTGTATTATTAATTAAATTCTCACTGGTTTTTGTTATCTGGGCAGTGGCGAATTTGTTGTTTCTTGAGTCTCCAGCTGGTGTTGGCTTTTCATACTCCAATACGACATCAGATTTGTACACCACTGGTGATCAGAGAACAGGTATAATAATGATCTCAGTTTTGTTTCAATTTGTTAGCTTGATATGTGGATCTATATGCTGTTTGTATTGTTTTGTTAATTCTTCAAAGAATTGAGTTGATCTTGATTCCATTTGATGCTTTACTCATCTGGGTTGTTTGTGTTTGTAGCTGAGGATGCATACATATTTCTTCTCCATTGGTTTGAAAGGTTTCCTCAGTACAAGCACAGAGATTTCTATGTTGTTGGAGAAAGTTATGCAGGTACTAAAATTTACTTTACCTCTAATTTTTTACATTCAACATTTTTGGTTCCTAAACTTCCATTGCAATGAAGGAAGATCTAAATCATTACTTTTGTAGGTCATTATGTTCCTCAATTGTCTCAAATTATTTACGAAAAAAACAAGGGAAAACAGAATCCAGTGATCAATTTGAAAGGGTTTATGGTAAGAAATGTAGGATTGAGAAGAACTTTAGGGGTGATGCAAACTGATGATTTAAATAAGTAATTTGTGTTTTTTCACAATTTATGGCAGGTGGGAAATGCTGTGACTGATGACTACCATGACTATGTTGGGACATTTGAGTACTGGTGGACTCATGGTTTGATCTCTGATTCTACCTATCGAATGTTGCGAAGGAAATGTGATTTCGGGTCCTCACAACATCCTTCTGTGGAATGCATGAATGCTCTTGTTATTGCTGAGAGGGAGCAAGGAAACATAGACCCATATAGCATTTTCACCAGCCCTTGCAATAGTAGTGAATTCCTTAACCGCAACTTACGTGGTCATTATGTAAGTTTTCATAACTTGTTTCTTTTGCCAACAAAATAAATGGAAAAAAGATAAACTTGTGAACCCTTTTCATTGGTAATGTTGGGAGTTTGAAACAAATGTCTGATTTGATATACCTTATTGTTAGTGAGAAATAACACATAAATGATTTTTTCTTACTCTTTTCAAACTCAGCCATGGATGTCAAGAGCCTATGATCCCTGCACCGAGAGGCACTCAAAAGTGTACTTCAATATTCCTGAAGTTCAAAGGGCACTTCATGCTAATGTAACTGGACTTTCTTATCCTTGGAAAACTTGCAGGTAAGTCTTCATAATTGAGATATTGGATGCATCATATAAAATTTTAACATTCTACAGCAGTGTGATAGTTTTTTTTTTTTAATTTTTTTTTTCAGTGACATTGTTGGAAACTACTGGACAGATTCTCCCCTATCTATGCTTCCTATTTATAAAGAACTCATAGCTGCTGGTCTTAAAATATGGGTATTCAGGTATGTTTACCTAATTCTTCTTCTAACCTTTCCTTACTTTCCTCTTTTTGACTATTTGTATAGATACTCATAATTTTGATCAGTAATTGAGCAACTTAAGTATTGGTCAGTGACAAACTCATATTAAGTAAATATAATCAAAACCATGACTTTCAGGTAGTTCAGTTGCTTCAGGTCAATATTTGAACCATTCCACCTATAAATTCTACTTGGTTAAACCATGTGAAACTGTGTAGTTGTCACTTATGTATGTATCTTGGTTTGTTTATTACTTATTTTGTTTTGATCAAATTTGGCTTATCTAAAATGTGATTTCTCATGTAACTTTCCAGTGGGGATACTGATGCAGTAGTTCCAGTAACTGCAACAAGATACTCAATAGATGCACTGAAGCTACCAACTGTCACCAATTGGCACCCATGGTATGATCATGGCAAGGTTAGTACTCAATAAACAATATGCTTTTGCTTTCACATTCAATGATATATGACAGATATGTTACTGGGAAATTACTCTTTCTTTCATCTTCTTCACCCAAGTTCTTCATCTTCTGTAATATATAGGTTGGTGGGTGGAGCCAAGTATACAAAGGGTTGACATTTGTTACAATAACTGGAGCAGGGCATGAGGTTCCACTACATCGCCCTCGTCATGCATTTATTCTTTTCAGATCATTTTTGGAGAACAAGCCTATGCCAAGTTAAATCCAATTCAACTTATTCAAGTATTCTTGATGAATAAGCTCAAAAATATAGAGATTTTAAAATTGTTTATAGATTATAATAGAAAGCAAAATAAGAGAAGCATTCACCTTGAGTGTTCCTCCATTTTCACTACCCCAATTGCAATGCCATTTATTAGTATTCTTCTACAAATTGTTTCTGAATAACTTCTATGAAGAAACTGCAGGAAGTACTAGTTATATAGATAGATACCTCAAATTTGAGTATATTTCTTTTTGTTTTATTATTATATTTAGTACTGTAAAAAGGTTGTAGGGGAATCATTCTATCTTAATAGAAATTTTGTCTTTGTTGTAATAAGTGAAACTGTAATTGTTTATGTTCTTAATAGAAATTTCCAATTCATATGTTCTCATTTCAAGATTGAATTCTTGTGTTTTCGTGGTAAAATTTGGTTATAAGCACCAACAACATGGCATTATATATATATATCAAAAGTCTACTCCACGTTGCTACAGTTTTTTTTTTTTAATTTTTTTTCTTTGATAATTGGAGAACTTCATTCAAACACAGGAAACAAGAAAGAAAGAAAAGATAAGTTCATAGTAGATAATTTTAGGGGCTATTGGAATGCTCTAGGA
The DNA here is from genome assembly GCF_029168945.1 of Cannabis sativa. NCBI lineage: Eukaryota > Viridiplantae > Streptophyta > Magnoliopsida > Rosales > Cannabaceae > Cannabis > Cannabis sativa. The sequence goes on from NC_083601.1 coordinate 49,183,790, forward strand.
TGCTCTATTAAGGTTTTTTCCTTTCTTTTGGTTTCTTCAAGCTATTCTCATCCTTAGTGATGTTTTTCATGAATTTTAAATTTTAGTTTTTTTTCATCTATTAACTGTTTTCTTGTTATTATTACTAACAACTCCAGGTTTTTAATGCCTCCTTTAAGAAGTTGGCGGCTATTTATTAATGCTTCAAAAAATGCTTGGTTCACGTTTGCCCCCTTTCCATCTTCTTCTTTAGTGCACGTCGTCGATAGCGAAATTTGGGGGTTTTTTGTGATCATTATCACTTCTCTCGAGGGTTCATGTCAGATTTGCGTTGATAGTGTGATGGACTTTGTATCTTCTTATAGTACGTAAAAGATCTCCTCACGAAGGTACCCTGTTTTTTTTCTATATATATGTGTATTATTTTCCTAGTTTGGTAGCTCTCTCTTCCCCTATTTTCTTTGTTATTTGCTCTTCTTTGTGTGTTTTTCAAAGTTTTTCTCTTGTTTTAATGGCGAGTTCTAGCCAAAGTCTTTCTCATCATTTAGCTCTCAATGACGAGGAAGTTTTGGTTCATGACTTTGATGGGGTTTCTCCGGGGCCTAATCTCTCTTCTGAATCTTACTACCTAGTTGTTAAGATCTTTACCCAGAAAGTCCTTAAACCCGACTGGTTAGATAAGGCCATGAGGGAAGCTTGGACACTTCCACTACAAGAAATGTCACTTTTGCCAGTACATTTTCGTGCTGGCAAAAGTTAGTATTGCGCTGGTAAAATAGAATTTACTTGTGCTGTGTTGGCAAAAGGGGGTTGGCAAATCAATGTTGGTATTAGAACTTTTGCCAGCATAAAATGAAAAGCGCTGGCAAAGATGACTTTTCCCAGCACGTAAATGCGCTGGTAAAAGTTAGATTTTAGCCACTGCAAATGTACGCTGGTAAAACTTTGACCTCTTTGCCAGCGCAGTTTGCGAAATGCACTGGTAAAAGTAACTTTTACCAGCGCAGTTTGCGAAATGCGTTGGTAAAATTACTTTTACCAGCGCAGTAGCGAACTGTGTTGGTAAAAGTGACATTTCTTGTAATGTTCGATTCCCTATCAACTTTTCTGAGTATCATTCTAGGCTCTTTCTTGCACATTTTGGGTGTGACAGGGATAGGCGTAGGGTTATTGAGGGCCAACCTTTGCATTTCGATCACTGCTTAATGGTCTTTGCTAATCCTGAAGGTCTTGATATCCTTCAGCCTGACCAACTTAGGTTTGTTGCCTTTTGGATGCAAGTGCATTCTATCCCTTTCGGTTTTAGATCCTTTGACCTTGCTGAGTTTGTTGTTGAAGATGTTGGTGTTGAAATTCATAAAGTTACTCTGCTTGAAATTTTGGGTCCCTTCCTTCGAATTCGTGTGTTATTCGACATTACCTAGCCTATTCGTAGAGGCATGCATGTTTTCTTTAGGAAGCTGGGTAGGACTAAGTGGCTTAATTTTAAGTTTGAGGGTCTCCAAAATTATTGTTATTTCTGCGGGAGATTTGATCATATTTTTTCTAACTGTGGTCGTTTCCTTAAACACTGTGATGAGGGTCGTGTTCCTCCTGTGCTGCCTTTTAAGGATAACATTAGGGCCCCTCCTAAGTCTTTCTTCAAACGAGACCCGTTTGATATGGCCAATTCCATCCCCTTTGAAGAGATGAACCTGAGGTCATACCATCAAAATCACGATCTTACTGATGTTGTAAACCAGTTTCTTCCTACTACTGGCTTGGTTAGTTCTTAGGAAGTTATGGTGACTCATACTCGGGATGAAGGACAACCTTCTAGTATAGTCTCTGTTGTGTCCCAGGAGGTTATGGCTAGTTCTCGCTCTCTTGTTAGTGGTTTTTAAAGCATTCTTTGTGTCGTTTCTCATGTCACCATGAATGAGCCTCCGGTCATCGTCCATGTTGATAAAGGAAAAGGGGTGCAGCTCCCCGTTTCCTCCCCATCTGGCCTTCCTTGTAGGCCTTGGCCTCTTAGGGTGTCTTTGGAACTAAGAGAGCCTACACTTGACAAGATGGCACTATTGGTAATTTAATTCAAAGTATGCTTAAGTAGGCTTGTGCAAATGGTAGTGAAGTGGTGGTCTCCACTGATGATTTTGATCAAATTGTACCGGTGAGTGTTGTAGAGCAATCCCGCCTGGAAAAATGAGTTTTATTAGCTAGAATGCTCGAGGTTTGTGGAGTCCTCAGACATTTCAAAATCTCTCCCTTTTTGTGAAGCAGCATAAATTATGTCTTCTTTTTGTTATGGAAACTAAGCTAGGAGCTGGTTCTAGTTTTAGTTTTAAGTCTAGGCTATCTTTTGAGAATGCTTTTGAAGTACCTAAAAGTGGTTTAGGGGGGGGGGGGGGGGTTGTTGCTTTTTTGGTCTGCTGCTGTGGATGTACATATTAATAATCACTCCTCCAATCATATTGAGTGTTATGTAACTATGGATGATAATATAAAATGACATATTTCTTCATATTATGGATCTTCTTATGTTTCGGATAAAGTTCATACTTGGACTCTTTTGAACCGAATTTTTGATATTGCTCCTTTAATGCCTTGGTTTATTTTTAGTGATTTCAATGATTATCTTGCTCTAAATGACAAATCTAGTTCTACTAACCCTCCCTTGCATGCTATGACTCATTTTTAAAGTTTTATTGCTAAGTATGATCTTACTCCTTTACCTTATATCGGAAATAAGTTTACTTAGAAGCACAACTCTCTTTTTGAGCGCCTTGACGAGTGCATTGTTAATAAGAGTTGGCTTCATGTTTTTCCTGATGCTTCTCTTTTCCACCTTGGTTTTTTTTGGCTCGGATCATAGGACTTTAAAAGTGGTTTTTAAAGATGGTTTTCATAAGGCTGCTGCTAAAAAGAGATTTATGTGTGAAAATTTTGGTTTGCTGAACCTAATTTTTTTTTACAGTTGCTAGGAAAGCTTGGACTAAAAGATCTTCTAATAGCTCTCAAGATTTTCTTCTCTCTTTTCTGTCTAAACAATCCTCTTGTATCAATGTTATTAGGAGTTAGAGTAATAATAAAATAATTTTAAGCATAAGATCAATTTGCTTCAGGCTAGACTTGATAGTATTTACTCTAATTTTCCTTTCTCAGTTAATAATAATAATAAGGTTAAAGAAATTCAGTCTCAGATAGATACCCTTTTATATAAGGAGGAGGTTTTTTGGAAGCAGCGGTCCAGGGTGAATTGGGTTAAAGCTAGAGATAAAATCACTAAATATTTTCACTCTAAGGCTTCTTCTAGGAGTAGTGTTGAGTAAATTCCACTTATAACCAGTCCCTTATACACAAATATCCACATCAGCAAAATACAAAAACAGTTTCAAGTAAATGGACTCAATCCTAGGGTGGCTTCGCCTCTAGTGGATCAAGACTTAGTAGTTAGTTACAACTGATATTGTAACTAACTCCTAAGACCTTGATCAACCGACTCTACAACAATATAAATACATGAATCAAAGAGAAGAAACTAAGATCTACTTCAGAACACAGAACAGAGAGTAAGAGAGAAGTGATGGAGGTTATACCCTAGCCTCGAGCTCCCAAATCCAAGATCCAGAGAGAACTGGTCCAGATCTGAGAGTAAAACTCTCGTGGTGAGGATTATCGAGCAAGGAGAAGTACATGCACAAGAAGAACACAAAGTTAGATTCAGATTAAAAAGAACAGAAAGAGAGAAAACAAAAACTTGTAAAAGCACCAAAATCGAGTCTTACCTGATCGATTTTGTGACAGGAAGCTCCAAAATCATTGTATTGCATCATTGTCGATAGTGGATATCAAGCTAATCTCTGAGACGAGCTTGACAGAGACGTAGCCCTAATTTTTGGGTGAACTCTGAAACAAATCTAGTGTTTTCTCTCCCTCACTCTTGTTTTTTCATTTTACTAAATCTAAATCTATGTGTGTGTGGGTTTGATTCTGGGTTTCTGGCTTGGAATCGAGCAAGTTCTCAAAGAGAACTTGCTCTGCTAGGGTTTCGAATCAGAGAGGCTGTGTGTGTGTGTTGTGTTTGGTGTTTAGGGTTTCTAGACTCTTCTACTGAGTCTTAAAACCAAAGCTTTGAACGACACAAGATTTGGTGTCGTGTGCTCTAAACGGTGCCGTTTTAGTCTAAGATTAAATTAGACAGGTAAAGGTCGTTTCTGACCTTTGACACTGATATTAATCCTTTGTTGGTGTAGGGTTAAAGTAGTGAAATCCTACAAGTAGAAACAATTTTATTCGTGGAATGGATTTATGACTCAATGTTGTTGGAAATATGAATTCCCTCTTTAATTTATGACTCAATGTTGTTGGAATGGATTCCCTCATTTTTTTTTTTAATTACAATCAGTTTTTGAGTTATTGTGTGTTTTTTTTTTTAGTTATTTTATTGTGGATCCGGTTCTATTTTAATTTATATCTCAACTGGTTTTTAATTTAGTCATTTTAAAAAATGGTTCTTGAATTATTTATCTCAGAAACTTGTTTTTGATTTAATTAATTCAAGGAATTTGTTTTTAATTTAGTTATTTCGAGAAAAGATTTTTGATTTAGTTAATTCAAGGAACCAATTTTTGATTTATTTATTTTATTTAACTGATTTGTGTGTGTAAGTTGTTATCTTGGTTACTTTATTTTTTTTTGTCTCAAACTTTTCACTAGTTGATAAATATAACCGGTTTCTTTATATATATTTGAGTTATTATGTGTTATTACTTGTTTTTTTTAATTTTGTTATGGAATCAGTTATGTTCATACTTATGCCTTAGTATTTTTTGGAATTGATCCCCACATTTTTTTTTTTAAAATATAACCTGTTTAATTATGAGGTATTATGTGTTATGAGGTATTTTGTTGTGATTTTTTTTTTTTTTTTAATTTATGTTCTAGTATTTTAGGAATTGAATTCCTATTTGCTTTTAATTATAATTAGTTTGAGTTATTATGTGTTATTTATTTTTATTCATTATGTTATAGAACCAGTTCTATCTTAATTATAATTTGTTTGAGTTATTCTCTGTTATTTTTTTATTCATCATGTTATAGAATCAGTTCTATTTTAATTTATATCTGAGACATCTAACTCCAGTGACTTTTCTGACGACGATAAATTTAAATATTGATATAACTGGATAAATATTTTACGAACTTTTTTTTGATTTATATAGCATATTTTACGATTTTATATAGTTTTAAAAAATAATTAACGTGATGTTAATTTTATGAGAGTAATTTGCGGCATAAATACCTAAGTTTTATGCCGAGTAGCAGATAAATACCTAAGTCCTATTTTTGGCGGTAAAAATACCTTCTGTTAGAGTCCTGGAACTTCCGTAGGTACCTGGACGTTAAGTGTCAGGTCAGGATCCACGTGTCACTCGTTAATTGGTCCATGTCATTAATTTTTTTTATTTATTATTTAAATAATTATTTAAATGTTTAAAAATTATAAAAATTAATAAAAAAACTAAATATAATTCATTTTTATTTTTTAACATTTATTTCTTTTCCATTTGTTTTTCTTTGAATTAGAAAATAAACTCAAATGAGAAATTGAAACACGGGAAAGAACAAAACCCAGAACCTCAAATAGTCTTCTCCATCGTGTTCTTCATCTCCCTCACCATCGTCTTCAACCAAAAATCTCAAAAAAAATTCTCACCCAAAATCATTCACCCAATTAAAGCTCATAAACATTCTCACTAAAAGAAAACTGATTTAACAAATTCAACAAACAAAACTCTACTCAAATATCCCAAAACTGAAAAGAAAAAAAAACCCAATAAATTTCTCCCACAAAAATCCTCATCTATCATATCTTGAAAAAGAAAATAAAAAAGGTAAAAAAAAAATACCTAAAAGCCTTGTGCGATCGAGAAAGAGAGGGACTGAGAGAGTGGAGAGAACTCAAGCAATTGTCAAGCGATGTTGTCCTCTTGTGCGATTGCTCCGTCCTAGTCAAACTAATGTACTGAATCAAGCGTCTCCGTCCTCAACAGACCATCGAGGAACCCCTGGTTCGCACCCCTTGTTCCCAGTAGACAGAGAAGACGACGACGATGACCTCCTCGTTCGCACCCCTGGTTCGCAGGTCGACGACGATGACCTCCTGGTTAGCAGGTCGACGACGATGACCTCCTAGTTCGCAGGTCGACGACGATGACCTCCTGGTTTGAAGACGATGAGGAACCACTGGCTTGAATCGCAGAAGAGAAGGAGGGACGGGATTTTCTCAGATTTTCTAGGTTTGTATTTTTTTTTTTTTGGTGAATTCTAGGTTTGTATTTAATTTATGTTTATGTTTATGCAAAATGGGGAAAATAAATTAGGGCTTTTGATAGAGAAATGGGATAGAGATGACAAGATTACACTGGTTTTATGTGTTAGTTTTAGACAAGAAGAAGAATGGCATGAAGAAGAATGGCAGGAAGAAGAAGAGGACGATGAAAGGGTTGACCCTTCAATTTTCTTTTGGATTTATGTGTTAGTTTTAGGTTTTGGGTTTTAATTAATAATTTATTTTATTTTAATTTAATTAAAATATGAATATTAAATATTTATTATTTTATTTTGATTTTAAATTATTTTTGTTTTATTTTTAATTTTCAAATTAATTTTTTAAATAAAATATATAAATTAAATGACGTGGACTAATCACTGAATAACACGTGGACACTAACCTGGCACATAACGGCCAGGTACCTACGGAAGTTCCACACTAGTGACGGAAGGTATTTTTACCGCCAAAAATAGGACTTAGGTATTTATCGGCTACTCGGCATAAAACTTAAGTATTTATGCCGCAAATTACTCATTTTATGATTGTATTAGATAACTCAAGGATAGGTTTTAATATAATGTTGAAATATGATTCAATGTGGTAGTGATTTATAACTAATTTAAGTAATTTTTCAAAGCTATTTTTTAATAATAATAATAATATAAAAAATATTCATTACTAATTATTATTACATCTTATAATGTAAAAGCCTGCAGTATCTACATTAATAGACATTTACATCGGAAATTGATTGTGATTCCAACAATGCTAAAAAATGAGCAGTGTTTAAATGGCTTAGTGACTCTATTAAGGGGTTAAGTGTATTAAAATTAAAACATAAGAGAATTTTTGCCAAAAAAAAAAAAAAAGAGAATTAAGTGTGAAAAAATTAAATATAAAGGATTTTGCCGCAAATTATTCAAAATGTTATCAATAAAAGTTAGTAAATAATCCAACTAAGGGGTTTCCCTTATTGACTCTATTAAAATTATATTATAATGATTGAAGAGTTGTAAATAAAACATACTTATTATTTTAAACTATTTTGGTGTAGATTTTTTTTCAGTTCTCCAATCGCAGAAGTAGTTGCTCTACTGGTAGGTTTGTGTTGGGTTCCAGACGTGAGACTACCAGTTGAATGGGTCTTCTTAGATTCACTATCTTATTTGGTCTTAGCTTTTGAGGGTCAGATGGACGAATTGAGAGTTATTTTTTTTTTTTATATTAAAATTTTACTATCTAGATATTTTAGGACATCTCTCTCTCATATTAGTCGCAATTTTAATGTTGAAGCATACCCTTAAGATAGATTATAAATTTTCTTAAAATGGAAGAAACCTCCATCTTTGTGTCTTTTATTTAAAAAAAGAAAACTAATATAATCTCAATAATATTACACTCGAATCCAATACAATATATTATCCATACTAAAACTTCATAGGGTTCATCATCATGTGGCTAATATGGTATACATAACATACTTGACCTATACAATTACCTTTCTTAATTAAATTAACCACACATGTTCAATTGTAACAAAAAACCAATAAATGAAAAAGAAGATCGTATAAAGTACTAGAATAATAATAATAATAATGATAATTTTCTTTTTTTAAAAAAGGTATATATTGAATATCTTTGATTAGAGCTAATAATACATCTTTATACAAAAACGAAAATAAATAAGTGTACAAAAGTTGGGCGTGTGAGACAGACCTTAACTTAATTAATTAAGCACTAAGTAATAAACATGGTTGGACTGAAAAGCAGGTCTGAAATTGTCCCATTTTCAAACAGCACTAAGGGACAATCAAGTAAACTGGAAAAAAAGACATTGATTCAAGATATATTTTTAGCTCAATTCTTATCTGTTGGCTAATAAAGCTGATGCCTTTTGTCATGCCACCATCTCCACCTGACAACCAATTTTTAAAAATTATAAATTAGCCAATTACAACTAATATTTTAACTTTCATAAAAAAAAAAAAAAATTTAACTTTGAGATGTGAGAGAGAAAAAAAAAAAAAGAGATCCTTTTCAGTTCAACCAAGCATGAATATATGTGTCTATCTTTTCAAAATGATCACTTTAACTCAGCTCAGATTCTAAAACAAAATAGATCCTTATAATTAACGAAAGTTAATTACTATTCGGTTTATCATAAATACATATATATGCTTTCTTTTTTAAATTTGATATACTTCAAATGACTTGAAAAAACAAAATTTATATATATATATATTACAGTGTTGTTTTTGTATAGCAGCTTATAATAATTTTGTAAACAAAATTGTAAACTTTAGTCTATTATTATAAATTTGTTAATTTTGTTTAGAGAAAAATAAATTCTGTGTTTACCATTATATTTTTGTATTTTTTTCTTAATTTTATATTTATTATTTAAAAAAATCTAGGCATTATTGAAAATAAATTAAAAAAAAGAATATAAAAAGTAAATATAATAGTGTACATATACCTATTAATTTTTTTTTAATTTTTTTTTTAAATAATTTATGTTGTTGAAAATATATTATAAACTAGTCTATTCTACTTGCGTATGAAATAAACTTTAAGACAAAAAATGTGTTTGGAGTTGTAAATAATTTTTAGCATGATCCTAATGTGCAAAAATTTGAATTTTGTATCATGATGGTGGGCAAAAAAGCATGCCCGACCCAATATATATTTATATACTATGTGGAAAAGAAAATAAGTACATTAAAGGTAGTTAATTAATAAATTGATGTCACTTATAAGTGGGTTTCGCACTATAATCACACTTTAAGTACTATTATTAGTGCACTATAGCTATTAGCTGGGGATAAATAATGATTAAGCTTGTACACGTTTCTATGGCATATTATGTTTTTTTATAGCACATAGATATATGTTAATTAGATGATAATATATGTCCAACCTTTAAATATTTTCAGTAAATCCTAAATAATTTATTAGGATCTTATTTTGGACACCCAGCCTATGAATACGGTAATTAAAAATTACTTATATAATAATGATAAAACATTAAAAAAAAAAGAATTGGATGGATTAGTGTTAATGATGATAATTATTAGGACGTACCAATAGTAATCCCAACGAGGGCGGACCCTCTTCATGTGGTTTTCGCCGTAAGGGTAATCGGTCTCAGCACGTTTGGTGTTCTGAAAAGCACAGCAACCAATGGAGTAAATAGCGATTAGGAAGACAAGCATGACGATGTTGAGTACTGACAGCTTGTGCCAGTCGATCCTAATATCTTCCAACACTCCAGCCTTGCAAGAATCACACTCGTAACACAACAGATTCTGTGCGTTGTTCCAACGGTAACAATCTGGGTCTTGTGCACTACTTCCAATCACGTTATAGTTACATGCCGTTGGAGGTTTACAACAACCCGATTGTATAGGACTCATATCTTTTTCCATATAATCTAAAGGGGTCCAAATAGAAAGCTTGGCACAAGTTTTGGAGCTGAAAATACAACCCCTTATGGTACTCCAATAATTAGGATTCTTAATCCTGTTGGTTAACCATGGTGAGTATTTTTCAAGATGGTATTCTTTGTATACCCTACCGGGGACTTCGACACCGCCACCAGGGCCGGTGACGACAAACCCGAAAACGGTGAGACCCATGAGTGTGGCTATAAGGAAGAGCATGACAACTAGGTAGACCCAAAGGGCCCATGCCACGTGAAAACATGCGCCTATGAAGCCTGCTAAAGAGACTATGAGGACAACAAAGCCAATCACAAGAAGTGGGGTTTGGAGGAAGCTCTCGCAGGTGGTGCTGCTTCGAGCCATCCATAGGCCTCCGCCGATGATAGGTATGGAAGCCAAGAGAGTGAAGAGGTTCAAGAACCCTATCACTGTGTTGCTCAACCGGTACATTTTTTTAATGTAGTCTTATTGCTTTGATGCTTAATTTCTTTCTCTTTTGCTTTGAGCCTCTCTTTTTATTCTTGTGAAGGCTTTCTATAGATTAATATGTGGGTTCACTTTGGAAATTCAAAATGTCTCTTGATCCCTTTTGGTAGCTTTTTTATTTTATTTTAGTCATGATCATGATACCATACAACTTTATGTATCATGTCATTATTTCTTGCTAGCTAAGGAACTTTATTATTGGGAAATATGGTAGCTAATATTAGTTTATTATATACTTTGGGAATTTACTAAAATGTCCTTATTAGATATTTGACATTTTGACTTGTATCTAAAGGGAAGGAGTACTATATAGAGTGGGCTAGCTAGCTATATGTAAAAGTAAAGAAACTTGAGTAATAGAGCTAAGTATAGGATCACCTGGAAGCAATGATCATCATTCATGGATAGAGTTGTAAATTACTCATCATCATTAGCTCATATTCTGAATTCAAATACTATTTTATATATCCATTAAAATCTGAAGGCATTTTTGCCCGTGTATAAAATAAATTATTTTTATTGTTTTTTTTTTTTTTGTAATTGATGGACATATGTAATTATATTTCATTTTTAGATAAAGATTGATTACAGAAATTAGTCACTTAATTTTAAAAAGAACTTAAATGGGTGCGAAAGATGAACTGAATTATTAGTCCTCATGAAATAAATCTAGCTCAATAAAAAGAGCTATACTGATATTACGACACGTGGACCAATGAGGATAAGTCCTCCTAATTAACCGAGTTCCTTCTTTTCTCATCTTATAAATAGCTGACCTGACCTGTGTACATGTCATTTATTCTATAGTAAGAAAAAACAATACTCACTTAAAGTTAAAACTTCACGTCTGAATTTCTTAGGACTATAATAAATTGCTCCAATCAGGAAAGAATTTATCAATGGTGGAAATTGAGTAGACTGATCAATGAAGTACGAGATTGAAAAAAATTTATTGGTAGGGATTTTTACGCTATATAACATTCTTCATGCCAATACAATTAGCTATAGAATATATACTAATCATATATTATGCCACGTATGATATGTAGTTAGAGCCAAACTATTATTTTACTAGAGCATCTCCATAAGAGACGAACATCTATAATTGTCGAAAGTAACTTATGATTTTAAAAGATATTTTTTTTAATATTTATATTCTTAAAATTTATAATCTTGAAAAAACTAAGATCACCCTAATAGCAACCCCCATTAGAATGCTTTTATGATAACCTTATAGGATCAGTTTTATGTTATATAAACTACAGAAATTCAATACACATATATAGATACATAAATAGTAACAAAAAAACCCAACATGGACCTTGACTTGAACTTGATATACATCAAGGCCCTAACCACCTTGACCCACTGTTTTATGTTATTGATTCTACTAATTAAGAAAACTGCTTAAGAGTTAAGAATAAAGAGGGTTAAGCATCAGCTGCCTATTCATAGTCCAAGGCAAGCAAGGAACAAGAGGCATATTTTTTTGGTGAACTACAAAATGCGTTTCAGATGGGTCAGTCACTTTTGGATTATATATGGACCCCATTTTACGTGCTTCTTTTTGAAGCATTATTAGGAGGACCAACCATGGATTAGGCACTCGAATAGAATATATGTCTTGCCTTCTTCCTTATCCCATCATATATATATATACTAGTTTAATATATGCCTTTGATTCTTTATTATAGTCTCTAGTACGTACTGCTCCACTACAAGATTATTTCTCCTTACTTTTCCTTATATTTCTCTCCAATCAATTTCAGATCCTCGATCGATAAATAATAATGTAACAAATAATTAGCAAGCTGCAATTATAAAATATTTGTTCACGACTTTCTAGAAAAGACAATAAACTGTTACTGTTAGCTTTCTTTCTTTCTCCGAATTATTCATACAGTCGCACTACTACAGTTTTTGACTCCTCAGTGAGAATTAAAGGCATGGAGCTGTCAAGAGCAAAATATATAGGAGCAATATCTATTTCAATGTGGTAAAAGTGGTAGATTCTCTGAAAGCATTGTTCTTTAGGTCGTTGAACATGAGCCCTCTTTTCCAAAATAGAACTTTAACATGCCAAGGACAGTCAGAAGTAGGTTGATTTGAGACTGGTCACTAATCACTACTTTTACCTTCAATTTTTTTCCCTAAATACTCTTTTGGGTAGGGCTGAGCATCGGTCAGTTTGGTCGATTTTTTTCTATATGAAAATCTAGAATTCGGTTTTCGGTCTGGATTAGTGTAATCCGAAAACCGACTGACCGATCCAGAACCTATCTTAAAACTGACCGTTTTGAACCTCGGTTTGGTCGGTTCAAACATCCAAACCGATTTTTTTTTTTTTTAAATGTGATCCATTTTATTCCATAAGCACATTTTATAACTACAAACCTATTGTTGACCTCACTTTTAGCCAACGACAATGAGTCACTTAATAAGCGATAAAAAATGTAATTAAGATAAGGTAAGAACCGGTAAACAATAAAGAGCAAAAGACTTTAAAGAGGTTCGCCCCTTTAATTCAGTAATAGCCTACTCCCTTTAGATTGTATTAACTCAAGAACAAAGAATACAATGTTTCCTCTCTTGAAGCTCTCACAATGAAATCTCTGAGTGTTTACTCTTAGATCTCTCTGAAGTAATTCTTTCGACCCCTTTTACAGTGAGGATGGATCACTATTTATAGGGCTAAATACAGGAGGGAAGGTTTTCCTTTTGCTTACAATATCTATAATTAGTAAAAACACACATTACATATTTAGAATACATAGATTGAGGGATTTGGACAGCTTGCCATATCCCTTTGATGCGATCCCTTAATTGTAGGGATTGTTTTTGTGCTTTACGATGTAAGTCTTGAAACTGCTAAGTCGTGATACATTGTTCGAGTCATCTGCCCTTGCCCTGCTCGGTCAGGCAGACTCTATCTGTGCAAATGTATATTGAGCTCTGTTCAGAATACTTCTTCAGCCAGATGTAGGAAATAGGAGCCACGTGTCACCAGTATGTGTTACAACGTCCTAGTGCAAAAAATGGGATAACATTTGCCCCCCCCCAAGTCTGCACGGGACTTCTGAAGTTGCGTGTAGACTTTACTCATCTCACGTCCGTATCTGAACGGGTGGCACGTGTTTAATGTGCCTGTTGATGATCCGATGTGATTCTTGTTGGGTTTTGTGCCTTAAATAAAACCCTTTACAATCTGATTAGTTGTCAATATAAGAAATTTGAAGTGATTTATGTTTGCATGAATTTTACATGCTAATGGTTTAATATGTTTATTACATTTACACACAAAATCTGTTAAGTCCAGAGCATATGTTTATTCACAATTACAGTATCGTCAACACAGTGGAATGTGATTGTGATCATATGAATCAAAAGACTAAGTCCCTGTTTCATCAGTGTTTTAGATTTACACTAATGTGATTATCAGCGATGATGTGTACTTACACTTAGAGTAAGTGTTATGTTCTTTCCAGGACATTAGTAAAGTATACTAGTTTTGAATGTATGGAGTATACATTGGACTGGACCGATATTGCAACTTAGTTAAGATATTATAAATTTACCGTCATATCTTTCCAAGTCAATATCAGTAGTTGATCTTAAGATTAAAAGAATCTAAATCCTGATATGCTTAGGCTCAACTCAGGAGTACTATTCATGCTCTTTGATTTATTAGTTAAGCCTACTTTTGGGTCAGGGTGATACGTATATTTTGGGAACATGATAGTATGATTGAGTGGGAGTGCTGAACATAAATATGGAATCTATAACTTCTACTGGTGTATAGAAGTCAAGTGATGATTCCCTTCGAGCTTAGCTAAATAGAAGTAAATGGATGAGCTCTTGTTTAAGTGACTAATTCTTAGATCACTAAACATCATTTACAGGTAGCTAAGTGTTTTAAGGGGAAAAATACGTTGAGGGGTGAGAACGGTAAAATTATCCCATCTCGATGTAAATCATCTATATAGAGGATCTTTGATCACAATAAGATTATAACAATGGTTAAATGAGATAGCATATCTATATCGTGGAACATATAATATGCTCTATATAAGTCTGAGAGTGCAATTCTAAGTTCTAAGAGTGGATTCAACGGAGAATTAATAAGTAGGGATTTACCTAGTAAATTCGGTTCACTTATTGAAAGCTCAGCATATAGATCCATGGTCCCCATTCTAGTTGAGACTATACTGCTTGTAAGACTCAATAATTGATTTGTGATTAATCATTTATAATTCTAAAGTTAGACTATGTCTAATTTGTGAATTTTCACTAAGTAGGGGCGAAATTGTAAAGAAAAGAGATTCTAGGTTTATTTATTTATTAATAGACTTTATATGTCTAATTAATAATTAAATTAAATGACAATATTATTTAATAATCTATTTTAGTTATTAAATAATTAGTTTTGGCATTTAAAATGTTAGAATTGGAAAATTTGCGTTTTTGAGAAAATAGAAATAAAAATTGTGAAAACTGCAAAATCCAAGTAAGGCCCATTAACACTTATGGCCGGCCACTTGGATAGCTTTTTCCAATTAATATTTTCATTATTTTAATGCCAAATAATTACTAACCTAAACCTAGTAGTTGCCTATAAATAGAAAGTGATGGCTCAGTCAAATAACAAGTTTTTAAGCATTCTGTCAGAAAAATTACTTTTTCAGAAAACTGAGCCTTCCCTCTCTCTCTATAGCCGAACCAACCTCTATCTCTTTTCTTCTTCATAAATTTCGAAACCCTCAGTGATAGAGTAGTGCCCACACACAGCAAGTGGTACCTCAATCATAGATTGGAAGACTGTGAAGGATCACACACAAAGAGAAAGATATTCGGGCTCAGATCTTGATAATACTCTGCGACAGAAAGGATACAAGGGTTAGAGATCTGAGTGGAAGGAGACATTATTCCGCTGCAACCAATGTGTTTATTTACCGTTTTAGAAAGTTCATATTTAGGGTGTTAAACAACATACTTGTGAGTAGATCTAAGATCCTAGTAAAATATATTCCAAAAACTGGCCTCAGAGCCATGGTAATTGATTTGCTTGCAAGAAATTTGGACTTTAAAATGATTGTTTGTGTTTTGGATTGTTTCATGTTGTGTTGTGTGTTATATGATGATTGATTGATGTTTGTGAATTTTCGTGAAAAATAATTGAAATTCTGTTTTTAGAATTATTTTTATTGGATATTATGGAAAAAAGTAAGCAATTTACTTTTTTACAGAACTCAATTTCGATTTAATTTGAATTAGTTATGATTTTTTGAAGTTTCAAAAAAATATCAAGATGAAGCACTCACCCACGCGCGCGCGGAACCGAGTGATCCTCGGTCATACGCGTGTTCGGACAAGATCTTGTCTGAGCAACACGCACAGGGGTGTCTGAAACCCCTTCTCCGCGCGCGTAAATGCTGCAGCTCCTCCCCTGCGCCGAGTTTTCTCGGCAGTGCACTCCCTCCTGCGCGCGCGGGCAGTATGCACAACATACTGTTCGTACAGCTCACATTTTTTTTTTTCGTTTTTCTTCGATTTTTCATGCTATTTTAGGATTTAACTTCCGATTTTTTATGTAGTTTTGTATTTAGACATTTACTATTCCTATTTCAATTCTAAATATCATAATTAAATTAATTATTATTTTTTTTAAAATTAATTCATGATATTAGTGTAATTTGAATTTGAAAATAGTAAATATCTAACTTTTTTGCTTAATTATCTATCTTATTTTTAAATTTGATTATATCTTATCTTATTTTTAAATTTATGGTCAGATATTATTTTTTTTTTAAAATTAAATATTTTTTTAATTTGACCTTATTTAAATTTAAAATAAGATAACTATAATCATGATATTTTGAATAGAAATAAGATTTTTTTGCTAACTTTTAAATTTTGTTATTTTATTTATTTAAATTAAATCATAAAATCTGAAAAAAGATATTTATTTATCTTTTTTAATTTTTATTGAATATTTAATTTATAAAATAACATTAATTTTTTAAAAGTAGTTAGCAAATTTTGAAATGATATTTAGGTTAGTTGAAACCTAATTTTTCAAAATTATAGGTTTAATTTTAAATATTATTTTATTAATTTCGAAAATATATATTTTTTATTATTTTTTAATTCGAAAATAATTTTTTTTTATTATTTAATTATTTTTTTCTCGAAATTTAATTATTTAAAATTAAATAAAATTAAATAAATCCTACATCCAACTATCGAGCTAACCTTGTTGCAAGAGTATGTGTTTTAGCTTGTTTGTAAGTTTTATAAAACCTATTATTGTTTGATTACAAATAGACATGGTTAACTTGTTGACAGATCCAATGATCTGATTTTAACCCATGGTTCAATTGGTCAAGTAAATAATTTGTAACAGGTAAATTTTACAATTTTCTTTCATCTGTGTATGACCTAGCAACATGATAGGATCCATCCAAATGTGTGCCTCTGTGAGCCTATATGTTTATTTTATTATATAGATGCATATAGGTTGTTGCTAAATAAAATCTCACACCATGATAGATTTTATTTAGGTCCATTTAGTTTTTGGACCTATTCAATTAATAACAGTTATTTATTTTAAGGTTAAATTCCTCTCTTTTGGGCCTTGTGTGAGAGTTGGGGGCCAATAGAAGTGGGTACGACATACTGAACCCAGCTCCCCCTCACATGAACAACCCTAATTGTGAAGGCCCATTTGCCTGATTTGAATAACTGTGCTAGGTTAATTAAATTAGTTTAACCTTATAAAATTGATTAGCAACATAATTAACTTTTAAAATATATGATTTTTTTTTTCATTTTAATATTTTAAAGTTAATTTTAAGAAAAACACTCTTAGTTTTAGATATTATTTCTAGACAAACTATTTGTATTTTTCTTGTATTTAATTAAATAAAGAATTTTAACTAACTAGATTCTTTCTGGAGCTTATTTAATTAAATATTCATATTTAAGTTATAAATTAGTTATATTAATTGATTTTTCATATCTAACTTAAATTTGAATATTTTATTTAAATTTAAAATTAAGTTGAGGAATTCTAGGCATTAGTTATTAAAGATTCTTAAGATATTTTTTAAGTTAGTTTTAAACTTAAAATGGAATATTTTTCAAATTAAGTGGTTACAACTTAATTTTTGATATTTAATTAAATTTAAATATGAAAATATTTAAGTTCTAGATTTTTTCTCTAACAACTTAAATTAGATACTTTTTCAAATTTTTGTTGAAAAGATACTTAGTCAAATAAGATATTTTCTAGATAGTTATTTCTAGACTACTTATTATTTCTAATATTAAATAGGAAAATATTATACATTGTGAAATTAATTATTTAAATAATTAATTTTGGTACAATTTAATTTAAGTATATTTTTTTCCTAGTATTAAACTAGAGATTAATAATTAAGCCTTCTCTACACTTAATTATTTATTTCTTGAATTTAATACATTTAATTAAATTGAAAATTAAATATCTAAGTTGATTTTCATCATGATACTTAAATATTTCTTTTTCATAACACTTAATTAAATAGAAAATTATTTTTAGTTAAAATTTATTTTTTCAACTTAAAATTTAAATAATTTTCAAAATATATATATTTGTTTATTATAATCAATTTCGAAATTGCATTTAATTATGCTCGATGTTTTTGAATTTATCTTGGAAAATAGATTAAGTTGTAAATTAATTAATTATTTTAATTAATTCTTGGACCAACTTAAATCAATGATTTTTTTCATTTATTGATTAATTTAAAATAAATGAATTAAAATATATTATTAGAAATTGAATTAATTAGTCAAAGGAAAATCTAGATAGGTGATATTTTTGCTTGAAGTATTTTTTTTTTCTAAGTATTTATTATTTAGTATTTCAAAATAGTAAAGTTTTTATACTTTCTTTTTCAAAATACAATAAATATATTCTCATGAAAATTTATTTTAAGTTGCAAATTAATTTAAATTAATACAACTTAAATAATTTTCTTAATATTTATATATCAAAATTACTACTAAGATGGAAATAATTCAATTTATTTCAATCACCATCTAAGTATAATTTTATAAATATTAAATTAAATTCTAATTTAGAGTTTTAATTCTAAATTCGTATTTAATGAATATATTTTATTATAAATAATAAAGAAAATACATTTTAAATAATGAGCTTTATTATTATTAAGATATTCGATCTCTATTGTTGGTTTTACATAGCGTTTTTTTTAGTGAGTAATCCTCCCTAATGGAGGAACGTTCATTAGCAAGTTCGCACCGTTTAATCTCGAAAGATAAGTAGCTTTGTAAGTGTTTTATATGGTATGGATCACCCTAATGGTGGCGACCATATTTGACTTGCAAAATATGAAACAATGGTAGAAGCTCATAAGATAGAATAGCCTTGACTCTCGCCTAAACGGGACAACGCTGGATTCCAATCTTGATCGAATAAAAGGTTGCTAGAATGTTTAACATTTTAGATGAGCTGACAACTCTATTCAATGGATGGTAGCTTTGACTCTCGCCTAAACGGGACACTGATATCAGTTTATTGAAAACCTTGGTAATTATTTAGGATTAATTTTTTCTTTTAGTATTTTCTCTTATCATTCCTACATCCTATGTGCTTATAATTTCTGAATTGGATTTTGTGTTAAACCATTATTAATTTCTATTTATTATTTTGTAGTATCCTATATAACCATGATGAATTCCATGTTATCACTCTTGACCGAAAATAAGCTAAATGGATCTAACTTTCTAAAATGGAATGAGAACATTAATATTGCTCTCATAGGAGAAAGTGCCTTGTTTGTGTTAACTGAGTCGTCTCTAGAAGTGCCGGGGGACAATGCAACAATGCAGCCATGATGAATTCCATGTTATCACTCTTGACCGAAAATAAGCTAAATGGATCTAACTTTCTAAAATGGAATGAGAACATTAATATTGCTCTCATAGGAGAAAGTGCCTTGTTTGTGTTAACTGAGCCGTCTCTAGAAGTGCCGGGGGACAATGCAACCAAAGCTGTGAAAGAAAAGTATGAGCATTGGCAGAAAGCTAACGACAAAGCTCTATACTTCATGCTTTCCAGCATGGTTGACACCCTTAAAACTCGGTTTTCTAAAACCGAAAAGGCTGGTGAAGTTATGACGAAGTTAACTGAGCTATTCGGTAGGGCATCTCTTTAGTCTTGCTTTGACGCGACTAAGAAATACATCAATGCACGGATAGAACCCCATCAAAACGTGCGTGATCATGTTCTCCTCATGGCAAGTTATTTCCAAAAAGCCCAGGATCATGGTGCTGAAATGGATCACACTACTCAAGTAAGCCTTATCTTGAATAGTCTGACTCCATCATTTCTGCCCTATACATCAAATTATGTCATGAATAAAAAGGACATAGACTTTCATGAGTTAGTCAATGACCTTCAGACATATGAAAGTTTGATTGGAGGCCCCAAGAAGAAAGGGAGTAAGCCTCAAAATTCTGGGAATGGTAATGGGACGGTCAAACCTGAGGCAAATGTTGCCTCTGCTTCTAAACCCAAACCTAAGAAGAAGTGGAGAAACACCAAGAAGCGTACTAAAGCCATGAAAAACAAAAAGGCTGTTGCTTCTGGTGATGCACTCAAAGGAAAGTGTTTCTACTGCAATGAGAAAGGTCATTGGAAACCTCAATGTCCTAAACTTCTTGCAAAGAAACAAGGTATTTCTTTCTATAAACTTTAAGAGTTTTAGTGAATTGTTATCCAATTGGATTATTGATTCTGGACTAACTTTGTTTATTTGTTTCTTCTTCTTATAGGCCAAGCTACTTGAACTCAGATGCTATCTTCATGAGTTGGATCGGAAAGCTGGACAAAGGGTGAAGATCGTCCAAGATGAAGATGAAGCTCATTTATCTATTTTTGAATTAATTATTTTAGTTTAAAGACAATTTAGATTTCGAATTTTAGTTAGGGATTTTTATCCCTGTTTTTTCTCATATTGTTGTAATACATTTTTTTTTATTATTAATATTTTATTTTCTATTTCAAACAAATTGCAATTTGTGAGATTGAGCTTCATTTACTTTATCTTAAACCACAATTACCACATTATATTTATATGTTTGTATGTGTAAGTGTTTTTATTATTGATACAAATTCTACTCTTCATAGAGTTATATTAAATAAACACTAGAAATTATTTCTATGTTTATTAATAATTGTTAATTCTAATACAATTATTAAGAATTTGTTTAATAAAAGAATCTTTTGATCTGATAGGGGTGGAGAAAAGTTAAGAAAACTATGCAGTTCAACTATCTTTTATATCTAATGAACTCTGGATTGTATTCAACTCCACATAATCTCTATAACACTTAAAGAATCATGATCTTTATAACCTTTAGGGGTGGATCATAATCTCTATATACTTAGGGGTGGAGTTTATCCACAATACCCTATGTAACACATATTTTCTTTAAACATGGAAGTAATATAATGAATTAGCTATTATCAGTATAAATCCTTGATCTTGATTGTATGTTCCAATTTAACTTTACTATTGTAGTAAATAAAGATACCTATAAAAGTTCTTTGATAATGTATCACACTACCTTAATTGAGTGGGAGAATTTTAAAATTCTTTACCCATCTTCATTAGGTTGACACTTGTGATAGGAACTTAAGAACACTACTGAAAAGCAAATCTAACCATTCATGTGGATATGTATAACTTATCAGAATTATGAGAATAAGATAAAAGAATTCTAGTTCAGTCTATTCGAATGACTTGAGCCAAGAATTCTTAATCCTCATAACATTTTATGGTATCTTAATTTTGATTACTTAGTCTCTGGAAAGTATTTTTCACTTCAAATACTAGTCTGCTATGTTGATGATTTAGTCTTAAAAGAAACTTAAAGTTTCAGACTAATACAATAAGTCACAACTAGATAACTCTCCAAACAATAAAGAGGTTAAAAGTATTATTTAACCAGACATCTGCTATTGAGTGGGAGCTATCTAAGATGTAATCAAATAAGGAACGTTAGAAGATATTCAAGAAAGATTTATGAAAGTGATCTATATGTTAGATATTAAGGAACTGTATATCAGTTATCCTTGTATCTTCCCCAACTCATTCGAATCTTGAGATGGTGGTTACTCTGGGGGTGGAGGATTTATTCTATAATAATCAAGCTCTACCAGAGAAGATTAGTAACTTTGTAAATTCGAAATTACCAAAAAGTTATTTTATTGAAGAAAAGTCTACACTGTATTATCTCAATTCCATATTTTAAAATATGAGAGATATGTCTTCTGTTTATTCAGATGTACTTTAAAACAGTAAGAATTTCAGTATCCCTTGATGAGTAGAGCATATAGTAAAGGATGTTTCATAAATATTTTATGAACTAGTTTCCAGAAGTTTGGGTGGATTCAAATATACTACACTTGATCTGATGATCAAGACATCAGATTGATTTATTTGAACAGTTTGTTTTATGTTAGTGCAAGTGGGAGTTTGTTGGGTTTTGTGCCCTAAATAAAACCCTTTACAATCTGATTAGTTATCAATATAAGAAATTTGAAGTGATTTATGTTTGCATAAATTTTACATGCTAATGGTTTTATATGTTTATTACATTTACACACAAAATCTGTTAAGTCCAGATCATATGTTTATTCACAATTACAATATCGTCAATACAGTGGAATGTGATTGTGATCATATGAATCAAAAGACTAAGTCCCTGTTTCATCAGTGTTTTGGATTTACACTAATGTGATAATCAGCGATGATGTGTACTTACACTTAGAGTAAGTGTTATGTTCTTTCCAGGACATTAGTAAAGTATACTAGTTTCGAATGTATGGAGTATACCTTGGACTGGACCGATATTGCAACTTAGTTAAGATATTATAAACTTACCGTCATATCTTTCCTAGTCAATATCAGTAGTTGATCTTAAGATTAAAAGAATCTAAATCCTGATATGCTTAGGCTCAACTCAGGAGTACTATTCATGTTCTTTGATTTATTAGTTAAGCCTACTTTTGGGTCAGGGTGATACGTATATTTTGGGAACATGATAGTATGATTGAGTGGGAGTGCTGAACATAAATATGGAATCTATAACTTCTACTGGTGTATAGAAGTCAAGTGATGATTCCCTTCGAGCTTAGCTAAATAGAAGTAAATGGATGAGCTCTTGTTTAAGTGACTAATTCTTAGATCACTAAACATCATTTACAGGTAGCTAAGTGTTTTAAGGGGCAAAATACGTTGAGGGGTGTGAAGGGTAAAATTATCCCATCTCGATGTAAATCATCTATATAGAGGATCTTTGATCACAATAAGATTATAACAATGGTTAAATGAGATAGCATATCTATATCGTGGAACATATAATATGCTCTATATAAGTCTGAGAGTGCAATTCTAAGTTCTAAGGGTGGATTCAACGAAGAATTAATAAGTAGGGATTTACCTAGTAAATTCAGTTCACTTATTGAAAGCTCAGCATATAGATCCATGGTCCCCATTCTAGTTGAGACTATACTGCTTGTAAGACTCAATAATTGATTTGTGATTAATCAATTATAATTCTAAAGTTAGACTATGTCTAATTTGTGAATTTTCACTAAGCAAGGGTGAAATTGTAAAGAAAATAGATTCTAGGTTTATTTATTTATTAATAGACTTTATATGTCTAATTAATAATTAAATTAAATGACAATATTATTTAATAATCTATTTTAGTTATTAAATAATTAGTTTTGGCATTTAAAATGTTAGAATTGGAAAATTTGTGTTTTTGAGAAAATAGAAATAAAAATTGTGAAAACTGCAAAATCCAAGTAAGGCCCATTAACACCTATGGCCGGCCACTTGGATAGCTTTTTCCAATTAATATTTTCATTATTTTAATGCCAAATAATTACTAACCGAAACCTAGTAGTTGCCTATAAATAGAAAGTGATGGCTCAGTCAAATAACAAGTTTTTAAGCATTCTGTCAGAAAAATTACTTTTTCAGAAAACTGAGCCTTCCCTCTCTCTCTCTCTATAGCCGAACCAACCTCTCTCTCTTTTCTTCTTCATAAATTTCGAAACCCTCAGTGATAGAGTAGTGCCCACACACAGCAAGTGGTACCTCAATCATAGATTGGAAGACTGTGAAGGATCACACACAAAGAGAAGGACATTCGGGCTCAGATCTTGATAATACTCTGCGACAGAAAGGATACAAGGGTTAGAGATCTGAGTGGAAGGAGACATTATTCCGCTGCAACCAATGTGTTTATTTATCGTTTTAGAAAGTTCATATTTAGGGTGTTAAACAACATACTTGTGAGTAGATCTAAGATCCTGGTAAAATATATTCCAACAATTCTGACCAAGAGTCCCTTCAGTTTTCGGCTAATTTATGCTCTGATTAAATCGTACCTCAAGACGCATCAACTATTCGCATGCTTTTGACGGTTAATCTTCTCCAGGTACTTATTACTTTTGGAGGGAAATCGAGGCATTTGAAATTCGAAATGATTGCACATTTTCACAAATCCGCTTATAAATAGGGCAAAAAGTCCTAATAAATTACTTTTAACATTTTTCTTGTTTAGTTAGTTCAGAGCAAAAATACCATTTTCTCTCGAATCCTTCGTGGAATTTACAGAAAGATTCGATCAGCGTCATCCGAGCAAGCAAGTCTACCAATGATGAATTTTGTAATTATGTTTTGCCGCTTAGGTCGGCTATTGGAAACAGACTTGTAATATTTTTGTAAACTGTTTTTGGGATCCCGAGACATGTAAATTTTGTTTGTTCATAAAGTTAAAATTATTACAAGTTTATTTTCATTCCGTTTGCATTTCAAGTTTAATTTTCGAGCTTATTTTATTAGTAATCCCATCTAGGGGATTAGAGTTTCTTAATTATCTTGGGTAGCGTGCCTAATAGTTAGGGCATTACACCTCCTCTGGCGAAGGTGCTTCGTCCAACAACTATGGAGTTCACACCACCATGTTTCTTCCTCCTCTTCGCCTTGACAGGAACAACTATTTCTTCTGGCGTTTCCAAGTTCTCCCAGCAATTCGTGCTCATGATCTTGAAGGCATTCTTCTCAATCGCAACCATCCTCAACCACGGATTTGTCAACCCCCTGAGTCAACAACCATGGTTAATAATCCTGAATTCACTCGTTGGCATCGACTTGATCAGTTTCTTCTATCCTGGCCTTCTCTTTGGCACTGCCTCTCGAGCTCATATGATTCACTTGATGAACCAACTCCAGAACACCAAGAAAGGTTCTCTGGCTATTGATGAGTACCTCCTAAAGATGAAGAACCTTGCAGATGGTCTTCGAGCAGCTGGAAATCAAATCACTGAGGAGCAATTGATTCTATATGTTCTTGTGGGTCTTGGCACTGATTATGAAGATGTTGTTGTTAATCTTACATCCAGAGACAAACTAACATTTCAAGAAGTTCAGTTCTTGCTTCAAAATCATGAAATGCGAATTGAAGCCAACAATGCAACACTCATGGCAGAATTCTTCGGAGCTTCTGCCAACTTTGCTCAATCTAAGAAACCATCCATTCCTAACTCCAATGGCACTCGTGGTGCTTCGAATGGATACAGAGGCAGAGGAAGGAACTTGAATGGTGGATGTGGCAATAATGGTGGCAGAGGCTCCTATACTCAAAACTGTCTCATCTGTCAATTGTGTGGAAGACCTGGACACACCGTGCAAAAGTGCTATGAAAGATTTGACATCAGCTTTAATGGACCAGATGACTCCCAAATCAGTGCCTCATCTTCCACTTCCAACCTTCAAGCACATGTTGCTGCTCAATCCTCCCAAGATGACACTGCATGGTATTTCGATAGTGGAGCTTCGAACCATGTGACACCAGATACTTCAAACCTGCAACAGCAAGCACCATACAAAGGTAAAGAGAAATTGATTGTAGGTAATGGCTCATCTCTCTTAATTAAAAATGTTGGTTCTAGTTTTTTAGCAGCTAGAAAACCCCTTTATCTCAAAAATATCTTACATGTCCCTTCCATTCAAAAGAATCTTATTAGCATCTCTAAATTCACTCATGATAATGATGTTACTGTGGAATTTAAATCTGATTTTTGTTGTGTTAAGGACAATCAATCCAAGACCCCTCTTCTTCAGGGAACAATTAAAGATGGTCTTTATCGGCTATCCACCTCTGTTGCTCTTAAAGACTCAAAGACTTTGGCTATTAATCCAACCTCCTCAACTTACCAGTGTCAAAACCGTGCCACTCCTTCTGCTGTCTATCACACCAGAAATCATTCTTGTAATAAGACTAGCTCTCTTGTAACCTTGTGGCACCAAAGATTGGGCCACCCTTATCAAAATGTAATGAATAAAGTTTTAAACTCTTTGAATATATCTTCCTCACAAATAAATGTTTGTCATGCTTGCCAATATGGCAAATTACACCAATTTTCTTTCTTATCTTCACTACACAAAACTACTGGTCCTTTTGATATAATTCACACGGATTTATGGGGTCCTTCCCCTTACCCTACTAGTGAAGATTTCAAATGCTACATATGTTTCATAGATGATTTTACAAAATACACATGGATTTTTCCTTTAAAACCAAATGTGACACCACAACCACTTTTTTTACAATTTAATGCATATTTTGGAAGAAATTTCTCCACCAAAATCAAAAGTGTACAATCGGATTGGGGGTGAATATAGACCCTTAGCTCCCATCCTTGCACAACTTGGCATAGTGTTTATACATCTCTGTCCTCACACTCACCAACAACAAGGAAGAGCTGAAAGTAAACATAGACACATTACTGAAATAGGACTCACCCTTCTTACTCAAGCCAAAATGCCTCTTAATCATTGGTGGGATGCCTTTGTCTCTGCCACTTTTCTCATCAATGGGCTGCCTGTTCAAAAGAATAAATACATCTCTATTTGGTTTTATGCCCTAAATAAAATTCCATTTCAATGCAATCCAGATTATTCAATATCAATAAAGTAACAGAAGTATTTTTCATTCATTTGTGTATGTTTTGGTTCACTTTATCAATTATTTGTCTATTTGATTTATAAATTCATCCAAACCTGCTGTCGAGTGAATTCCGCAACACCAAATTATATTGTATTATTAATAACAAGAAGAATTTTATGTGTAAAGACAAGTGCGAGTATTCAACCTAGAATGGCGAGTACTCGACTGGGGATGGGAAACAATCAACGAAGGCTGGAAAATAACAATAAGACAGAAAATTATAGTGGTTCACTCAAATTATGATCTGCTTAGTCCACTGTAGCAAGGGATTCGTAGGTGCCATTTCATGGTGGATCACCCCTTTATATACAAAGCAGGTGTCCAATCGGTTACACAAGGATCACATTCATTGTTAATCCATTATTTACATATTGAATTGTAATAATTAAACCCAAGCAACGTTAACATTAATAAATGAACGACAGTTACCCAGTCCATCAACGTATGCGTCTTCCGCATCTGCGAGTTGACTATTCATGTTCCGTTGTTGAGCTCGCAGGGTCATCAGTACGTTTGGAACGTCTGCGCCCTTAGGTAATCGCCTCTTGTAGACATCGCATGTCGAGCTGGTAGAACCTAGACATGCGAGTCTATATCGGTTTATCAAGGCTATTGGGTCGTTGGGACCAAATCGCATCATAGAGAGTTGGTCTCTATGCTTTCGCAGAAGTATAGAGGGGATACTCGCATATGTCCTGACACATGCGAGTTGGATCCACCCTGCATAATGCGAATTATGGTTATGCGATCCGACTTAGGTCGTACTCGCAGTATCTCGCTGGTTTTATCCTGGGCGAGGTCTAAACTTCGAGAAGTCTCTCATGGACATCTCAGCTTTCATTGGAAATCTGAATACACGTGTCCTTTAAATAGGAGTCTGGTCTCGAGTTTCTAGGTGAGAGAAATCTCACTATAACAAAACCCCTTTCACATACTTGATCATGTTTATTGTGTTGTCAATACAGTGGAAAGTAAACATGACTATGTGAATAAAGGATTCCTAGATTTATCAAAACACTGGGTTTTACTGATATGACAATCTACAACAGAGTTTACTTGCATTTGGAGAAATGGTATGTTCTTTCCAGAACATTGGTTAAAGTAAAGCTCAGGTTGGATGCATGGAGTATGCATCGGAATGGACCGATATTGAACTTTGAAATAGATTTATAAAACTTACCGTAATATCTATTCAATTCAATATCACTAGGTTGATCCTAGATCAAATGATCTAAATCTTGATATGGTTAGGCTCAATCTCAAGAGTATTATTCGTGTTCTTTGATTTGTTAGTTAAGCCTACTTTTGGGTCACGATGATACGTACATTTTGGGAACACGGTAGTGCAATTGAGTGGGAGCGCTAACATAAACATGGAATCTATAGCTTTTATCTGGCGAATAGTAAGCAAAGGATGATCTCCTTTGAGCTTAACCAAATGAGATAAATGGTGGAGTACTCATTTCACTTGACTGAAATATCATTTATACAGGGTTAAGTGTTTTAAGGATAAAATACATTGTAGGGTGTTACGGTAATTAAGTCCCTTTACAATGTAAATCATCCATATAGAGGATCATTGATCAAATTAGGATTATAACAATGGATAACTAATGATGTGTCTATATGGTGGAACATATAGAGCATTCTATATACTGAGAGTGCAATTCTAAGTTCTATGTGTGGATTGAACGAAGAATTAATAAGTCAGTGAATTTAAGTAGTAAATTCTTGATCTACTTATTGGAAGCTCGGATATATAGACCCATGGTCCCCCCACTAGTTGAGACAATACTACTTGTAAGACTCATTTAATTGATTTTAATTAATCAATTATAATTCTCAAGTTAGACTGTGTCTATTTGAGAATTTATCACTTATTAAGGGCAAAACAGTAAATAGAGAAAGTAAAGGGCATATTTATTAATTGGGAAACTTTAATTAGTTTTATTATTAATAAATAAATGACAAAATATTATTTGATAATTAATTTTAATTATTAAACAATTAGATTTGACATTTATGTGGTTGAACAAAGGAATTGACAGTTTTTGACAAAACAGGAAACTAGCAATGTAGGAAAAGGAAAGCTGGAAAAGTGGCAAGCCTTGTTTCCACAATGCCTAGGCCGGCCACCTTACTTACATTTTCACATTGATTTTTCAATTTTTAAATGCCAATTAATTCAACCATAGCCCTAGGTGGTCTTCTATAAATAGAAGGTAAAGGCTTCAGTTTTTGAAATACACTTTTGACAGAATTTTCTCTCACACAAAAACTCTCTCAAGCCGCCACCCTCTCTCTCTACCTTCTCTGTTTCGAAATCTCTAAGTGATAGAGTAGTGCCCACACACATCAAGTAATACCTCAATCATAGTGAGGAAGGCTGTGTAGAATTCAGAGACAACAAAGAAGGACTATCGGGCTCAGATCTTGATTATACTCTGCGACAGAAAGGAATCAAGGGTTAGAGATCTGAGTGGGAGGAGACATATATTCCGCTGCACCCAATGTAAGATTTCTCTTACTTTTATGTGTTTAATTTTCCATCGTTTTAGAAGTTCATATTTAGGTTGTTAAATCAACATACTTGTGAGTAGATCTAAGTTCCTAGTAAAATAATTTCAAACAACTGGCACCAGAGCCATGGTAATTGATTTGCTTGCAAGAAATTTAGACTTAAAACGATTTGTTTGTGTTTTGGATGGTATCCTGTTGCTTTGTGTGTCATATTGATGTTTGATTGTTGTTTATGAATTCTTTGAAAAATAGTTACTTTTCTGTCTCTGTAATTTTTTTTATTGGATAGTTTGGAAAATTCTAAGAAATTTACTTTTTTACAGAACTCGATTTCGATTTAATTTGAATTAGTTATGAATTTTTTAAAATTGGAAAAGTCGGGATGATGAACACCTTCCCACGCGCGCGGAATGGCTGCATGCAGCCTCCCTGCGCCGCGAGATCTCGGCCAGCATCCAAGGGACGCACGCGGATGGGTATGCTTTGCATACCATCCGTACTGTTCATCAAATTTTTCAATTTTTTTTCGATTTTTTCATGCTATTTCATGGAATTAACTTTCGATTTTTTGTGTAGTTTTGTATGTTGATTTTTATTTTTCAAATTTCAAATCTATTTATCAGAAATAAATTAATTTGATTTTTCAAAATTAATTTTAGATATTAGTGTAATTTGAATTTGAAAATAGGTTAAAATCAATTTTTGCTTACCTCTTTTCTTATTTCCTTTAAAATTTGATTATTTTATTTTTTTAAGGTCAGATATTATTTTTTTTGGGTAACTTGACCTTATTTAGAATAAAATCAAAATAATCATGATATTTTAAAAGCGAAAATAAAATATTTTTGTTATTCTTACTTAAATTAAATTGTAAAATAAGAAAAAGGTATGTATTTACCATTTTCTGTTTTATTATTTAATTTAATAAATGACATGAAAATTAAAAGGCAAGTTAGCAATTTATTTTGAAAGGATATTTAGGTTACTTAAAATCTAATTTTTCAAAATTGTAGGTTTAATTTTTAAATTTTTTTTTGAAAAACCGATTTTTTTTTTTTATTTTCGAAATATATATTTAAAAATTAAATAAATCCTACATCCAATTATCCTAATCTAACTTGTTGCAGGAGTATGTGTTTTAGATTGTTTGTAAGTTTTCTAAAACCTATTATTGCTTGATCTAAATTGCCATGGTTAACTTGTTGACAGATCCAATGATCTGATTTCAACCCATGTTTCAATTGATGATAGATCAAGTAAATAATTTGTAACAGGTAATTTTTACAATCTTCTTTCATCTGTGTATGACCTAGTAACATGATATGATCCATCCAAATTTGTGTGCTTGTGTGAGCCTATATGTTTAATTTCTGTTATAGATACATATAGGTTGTTGTTGCTAAATAAAATGTCATATCTTGATAGATTTTATTTAGGCTCATTTAGTAGTGAGCCTATTCAATTAATAACAGTTGTTCATTTTAAGGTTAAATTCCTCTCTTTTGGGCCCTGTGTGAGAGTTGGGAGCCATAGAAGTGGGTACGACATACTGGACCCAGCCCCCCTCACATGAACAACCCCAATTGTGAAGGCACATTTGCCTGATTTGGATAACTGTGCTAGGTTAATTATATTAGTTTGACCTAATAAAATTGATTAGCAACATAATTAATTTCATTCTTCCTTGAAATTAATTTAAGAAAAAGCATAGTTTGAAGAATAATATTCTAGAAAAACTATATGTATTTTTCTTGTGTTTAATTAAATATAGAATTATAACCATGTAAATTCTTTTCTGAATCTTAATTTCATAATTTAATTAAATATTCCTATTTAAGTTAAGATTTAGTTATGTCTAACAAATCAACTTAAATTTGAATATCTTTTGAATTTCCTATTATAAATTAAGTTGAGAAATTTTAGGAATTGGTTATTAAGATTCTTTGGATATTTTTTTTAGTTGATATTTTATAAATATGGGAACTTAAAATGGAATATCTTCTAAATTAAGTGGTTACTACTTAATTGATAATATTTAATTAAGTCATTGATTGAAGAATATTTAAGTTGGATATTTAGATTTTTCTAAACAACTTAAATAAGATATTTTTCAATTTCATTCCATTTTTGAAATTTAATTAAAGTTTTTACTTTAATTTGTAATGTTTTATTATTGAGATATGGAATATAAATGATTAAACAAAATACATATTTTAAATAATGAGCTTTAATCAAGAGAAATTTGATCTCCATTGTTGGTTTTACATAGCTATTGTTTTAGTGAGTAATTCTCCCTAATGGAGGAACGTTCATTAGCAAGTTAGCACCGTTTAATCTCGAAAGATAAGTATTCTTATAAGTTTTTTATATTGTTTTTGACCACCCTAATGGTGGCGACTGTATAAGACTTACAAGAGTATGAAACAATGGTGGAAACTCATAAGATAGAATTGCCTTGACTCTCGCCTAAACGGGACAACGCTGAATTCCAATCTTGATCGAATAAAAGGTTGCTAGAATGTTTGACATTTTAGATGAATTGACAACTCTATTCAATGGATGATGCTTTGACTCTCGCCTAAACGGGACATTGTATCAGTTCATTGGAAACCTTGGAAAATAAACTATGTTAGATTTAGTATTTTTATAACATATGTGATTATTTGTTATTTTGTGAACTTGTGTATGAATTTATAGAACCAAAGCCTTACTTCTATTTATTGATATGTTGTAGTGCCAATATGAATAACCCTCACTCCGATCCACTCCTAGTTAGTATCTTTGCAAAAGAACTCAATAGTGTGAAAATGCATCCTGGTAGTTGCATTAGCTCGCACCTATTGTTGATGAATTTGAAGTTCCAAAAGGCAAATCTACTTGGAATTGATTTATCAAAGAAACAATGGGTACGACTCATCCTTAATAGACTTCCTCAGGAGTATGATAGTTTTGTTCTATATTACTTATTGAACAATCCTCACTCCTCCGACATGGACAAACTCGAGACTGAGTTAACGGCCCTGTTGGGTTTTATGCCCTAAATAAAACTCATTTCAATATAATTAGATTTACTTATTAATATAGATCAGAAATAACATTTAATATTGCATGGTTCACATGATTTATTTCATGATTATATGTACATAATGTATAAATTCATCTGAAACCCTTTTCACATACTTGATCCTGTTTATTGTGCCGTCAACACATTGGAAAGTAAACATGACTATGTGAATAAAGTTTCCTAGATTTATCAGACATAGGGTTTTACTGATATGATAATCTACAACAGAGTTTACTTGCATTTGGAGAAGTGCTATGTTCTTTCCAGAGCATTGGTTAAAGTAAAGCTCAGGTTGGATGCATGGAATATGCATCGGAAGGGACCGATATTGAACTTTGACTTAGATTTATTAAACTTACCGTAATATCTATTCAACTCAGTATCGCCTAGTTGATCCTAGATCAAATGTTCGTAATCCTGATATGATTAGGCTCAATCTCGAGAGGCTATTCGTGTTCTTTGATTTGTTAGTTAAGCCTACTTTTAGGTCAGGGTGATACGTACATTTTGGGAACACGGTAGTGCAATTGAGTGGGAGCGCTATCATAAACATGGAATCTATAGCTTCTATCTGGCGAATAGTAAGCAAAGGATGATCTCCTTCGAGCTTGACCAAACGAACATAAATGGTGGAGTACTCATTTCACATAAGCTGAAATATCATTTATACGGGGTCAAGTGTTTTAAGGAATAAATACATTGTAGGGTGTAACGGTAATTTAATCCCTTTACAGTGTAGATCATTCATATAGAGGATCATTGATCGCATTAGGATTATAACAATGGATAACTAATGATGTGTCTATATGGTGGAACATGTAGAGCATTCTATATACTGAGAGTGCAATTCTAAGTTCTATGCGTGGATTCAACGAAGAATTAATAAGTTAGTGAATTTTAGTGCTAAATTCTTGATCTACTTATTGGAAGCTCGGTTATATAGACCCATGGTCCCCGCACTAGTTGAGATAATATTGCTTGTAAGACTCATGTAATTGGTTTTGATTAATCAATTATAATTCTCAAATTAGACTATGTCTATTTGTGAATTTTTTCACTAAGTAAGGGCGAAATTGTAAAGAAAGAGTTTTAGGGGCATATTTGTTAATTATGATACTTTGTATGGTTCAATTAATAAATATGATAAATGATAATATTATTTAATAATTATTTATAGTTATTAAATAGTTAGAATTGGCATTTAAATGGTTGAATTAGAAAATTGGCGTTTTTGAGAAAATCAGATGCAGAAAAGATAAAACTGCAAAATTGCAAAAAGTGAGGCCCAAATCCACATGTATAGGGCCGGCCACTTTTGTAGGGAATTTAAACTGATATTTTCATTATTTTAATGCCAAATAATTCAAACCTAACCCTAGTGGAATGCTATAAACAGATAGTGAAGGCTTCAGGAAATTTACACTAAAATTTCTACACTTTTCTTCTGACACTTCTGATTCAGAAAAACCTGAGCCTTCTCTCTCCCTATCTTTGGCCGAACCCACTCTCTCTCTCTTCCTCTTAAATTTCGAAATTCTTAGTGTATGAGTAGTGCCCACACACAGCAAGTGATACCTCAATCATAGTGAGGAAGATCGTGAAGAAAGACTTTCAGCAAGAAGGAGTTTCAGCATCAAAGATTCAGAGAAAGAGATCTAGGTTCAGATATTGATAATGCTCTGCTACAGAAAGGAATCAAGGGCTAGATATCTGAACGGAAGGAGTCATTTAATTCCGCTGCACCCAATGTAAGGTTTCTTAAACTTTATATGTGTTTATTTCATCGTTTTAGAAAGTTCATATTTAGGGTGTTAATCAACATACTTGTGAGTAGATCTAAGATCCTTGTAAAATAATTTCCAACAGGCCCATGAGCGGAATTTGATTGCAATGGGACCTCCTGGTATTGTAAACTTTAATCAGAGGAAGAAGATTAAGCATGAGGGCTCTAACAAAGCCGCTTCTTCAAATACAATTATCAGACATCATGTTCTATGTGCGAATTGTAATGGAAAGGGACATAAAGAAGAACAATGTCCCAGGCTTCTAGACAATTCAAACGAAGGTGATGCTTTTGTCTTTGAATCATGTGTTTTAGATAATGACAAATCAACCTGGATTGTTGATTCTGGATCTACTAACCATGTATGTTCTTCATTGCAGCTGCTTGAAACTTGGGAGAATCTTCACCCAGATGAGTTAAAGCTAAAAGTTAGAAATGGCGAGTTGGTATCAGTTAATTTATTGGAACAGCCCGAATCAAGTTTCATACAAAGAAGTTTTTACTTTTACAGAATGTTTTATAAATTCCAAACTTTAGTAGAAACTTGATTAGTGTTTCATGTTTACAAACACAATTTTATATATTGAATTTTTCGAGTTCAAATTGTTCAATTTCTCGTAATGGATTTCATATATGTGTTGCTAACATGGAACAAGGGCTTTACCTGATACTCAAATCTCACTAAATACTGAACTTTTCAATGTAGCTAAACCTAGAGCCTTAAGAGAAAAGAGATTGATAATGATGATCAAACTTATCTATGGCATTTACGTTTCGGTCATATAGGTTTTGATAGACTCAATAGGCTAACCAAAGACGGTCCATTGAAAAATGTCATCTTAGGAGAACTGGCAGTATGCGAGTCTTGCATAGAAGGAAAAATGACCAAACGTTCTTGCTCTGCAAAGGGAGATCGTGCCAAAAAATCCCTAAGGTTAGTGCATTCAGATGTTTGCGGACCTCTAAATGTAAAAGCTCGAGGTGGTTATGAGTATTTCGTCACTTTCATTGACGACTTCTCTAGATACAATTTTCTTTACCTAATGCAAAAGAAATCTGAAACGTTTGAAAAGTTTCAGGAATTTCATGCTTTGGCTCAAAACCAATTAGGTAAAACATTAAAGATCTTGCGAACTGATAGGGGTGGAGAATATATGGATATGTAATTCAAAGATCATTTAACTAAACTTGGAATTGAAGCCCAATATACTGCCCCGAGCACTCCACAACAAAATGGAGTTGCAGAAAGAAGAAATCGCACTCTCTTGGAAATGGTTAGGTCCATGCTGAGTTATTCAACTCTGTTTACGTCCTTTTGGGGATATGCTATTCAAATGGCAAATGCCATTTTAAATGTTGTACCATCTAAAGCAGTCCCTAAGACACCCGTCGAACTATGGAATGGTCGTACACCTAGTTTACGCCATTATAGGATTTGGGGGTGCCCTGCTCACGTCTTGAGAAAGAAAGAAGGCAAACTGGAATCGCGAACTGAAGTTTGCATGTTTGTCAGAAATTCTAAAGAGACTAGGGGTGGACTATTTTATAGTCACAAGGATAACAAGGTATTTGTTTCTACAAATGCTACTTTCCTTGAAGATAACTATATGAAAGACAACAAACCGAAAAGTGAAGTTGTATTAGAGGAAATGCTTACAGATACAGCTCCTTCAAATGTTCCATCCTCTTCTACTCAAGAAGAGGACCATCCCACTCCCTCAGTTGTAGCAACTGAGAAAACTACTACAAAAGCTCCTGTTCAGAAGGTCACTGCTCCTCGTCGTAGTGGGAGGGTTTCTACAAAACCATCTCGTTATGGCTTGGATGGTGAAATCAATATGGTCGTTGGTGACGGTATTGATGACGATCCATTAACCTATAAACAGGCAGTGGCAAGTCCGCAACGGAAGCGATGGTCAGCCGGCATGGATTCAGAAATGGATTCCATGAAAAAGAACAAAGTCTGGGAATATGTAGATCCACCCGATGATTATCGTCCAATTGGATGCAAATGGGTCTACAAGAAGAAAAGAGGCGCTGGAGGCGAAGTCGAAACTTTCAAAGCTAGACTGGTCGCCAAGGGTTATACCCAAAGAGAAGGTGTGGACTATGAGGAAACTTTTATTCCGGTTGCCATGCTCAAATCCACCGAATTCTTCTCTCCATTGCTGTCGCTTTCGATTATGAAATTTGGCAAATGGATGTCAAGACAGCCTTTCTTAATGGGCTTCTTGAAGAAACCATCTATATGGAGCAACTAGAAGGTTATGTTCTTCCTGGGCAAGAAAATAAAGTTTGCAAGCTAAATAGGTCCATTTATGGACTTAAGCAAGCTTCTCGCTCATGGAATAAAAGGTTTGATGAGATCATCAAAACCTACGGCTTTCATCAGAATGAAGATGAACCTTGTGTTTACCAACTCAAGGAAGACCAAGTAGTAGTATTCCTGGTCCTTTATGTTGATGACATTTTGATCATTGGGAACAATGTCAAGAAAATGACTCACATCAAGGAATGGCTTGACACTCAATTCGACATGAAAGACTTGGGTGAGGCAGCCTATGTTCTCGGTATTCAGATTATCAGAAACCGGAAGAACAGATCCCTTGCTCTCTCTCAAACAACTTACATTGACAAAGTTCTAGAGAGATTCTCCATGACTAATACCAATGGGGCAAATATGCCTTCTAGATATGGTATTTGTCTATCTAAGGAACAGTGTCCTACTGATCCTCAAGAGATAGAAGACATGGCAAAAGTTCCTTATGCTTCTGCAGTTGGAAGTATAATGTATGCTATGTTATGCACTAGACCTGACATCTGCTATGCAGTTGGAATCGTAAGCAGGTATCAGTCAAATCTAGGACAGGAACATTGGAATGCTGTTAAGTATATTTTGAAATACTTAAAGAGTACAAGAGATTATGTATTAGTCTACAAGGGTGGTGCTCTAAATCCCATAGGCTATACAGACTCAGATTTGCAGGCATGTCTTGAAGACAGGAAATCTACATCTGGGATGGTGTTTACTCTTGGGGGTGGAGCAGTGGTTTGGAGAAGTGGGAAACAAACCGCAATTTCGGATTCTACCATGGAGGCAGAATACATAGCTGCGGCCTAAGCAGCTAAAGAGGTTGTCTGGCTTAGAAAGTTCTTCACCAGTCTTGGTGTAGTACCTAGAATGGAGAAGCCTCTAGTCCTGCTTTGTGATAACAATGGAGCTATAGCCAACAGTAAGGAACCTCGGAGCCACAAGAGAAGTAAGCATATAGAAAGAAAATATCATATTATCAGAGAATATGTGGCAAGAGGGGATGTACTGGTGGAGAAAGTGGACACACAGAACAACTTATCTGATCCATTCACCAAAGTCTTGGTAGTGACTGCATTCGAAAAGCACCGTCAGAATTTAGGGTTAATTGAAATGTACTGATTAGTTTTATATTAGTGCAAGTGGGAGTTTGTTGGGTTTTATGCCCTAAATAAAACTCCATTTCATTGTAATCCAGATTATTTAATATCAATAAAGTAACAGAAGTATTTTTCATTCATTTGTGTATGTTTTGGTTCACTTTATCAATTGTTTGTCTATTTGATTTATAAATTCATCCAAACCTCTTTCACATACTTGATCATGTTTATTGTGTTGTCAACACAGTGGAAAGTAAACATGACTATGTGAATAAAGGATTCCTAGATTTATCAGAACACTGGGTTTTACTGATATGACAATCTACAACAGAGTTTACTTGCATTTGGAGAAATGCTATGTTCTTTCCAGAACATTGGTTAAAGTAAAGCTCAGGTTGGATGCATGGAGTATGCATTGGAATGGACCGATATTGAACTTTGAAATAGATTTATAAAACTTACCGTAATATCTATTCAATTCAATATCACTAGGTTGATCCTAGATCAAATGATCTAAATCCTGATATGGTTAGGCTCAATCTCAAGAGTATTATTCGTGTTCTTTGATTTGTTAGTTAAGCCTACTTTTGGGTCAGGGTGATACGTACATTTTGGGAACACGGTAGTGCAATTGAGTGGGAGCACTAACATAAACATGGAATCTATAGCTTTTATCTGGCGAATAGTAAGCAAAGGATGATCTCCTTCGAGCTTAACCAAACGAGATAAATGGTGGAGTACTCATTTCACTTAGCTGAAATATCATTTATATAGGGTTAAGTGTTTTAAGGATAAAATACATTGTAGGGTGTTACGGTAATTAAGTCCCTTTACAATGTAAAACATTCAGTTTTTGAAAAACACTTTTGACAGAATTTTCTCTCACACAAAAACTCTATCAAGCCGCCACCCTCTCTCTCTCTCTACCTTCTCTGTTTCGAAATCTCTAAGTGATAGAGTAGTGCCCACGCACATCAAGTAATACCTCAATCATAGTGAGGAAGGTTGTGTAGAATTCAGAGACAACAAAGAAGGACTATCGGGCTCAGATCTTAATTATACTCTACAACAGAAAGGAATCAAGGGTTAGAGATCTGAGTGGGAGGAGACATATATTCTGCTGCACCCAATGTAAGATTTCTCTTACTTTTATGTGTTTAATTTTCCATCGTTTTAGAAGTTCATATTTAGGTTGTTAAATCAACATACTTGTGAGTAGATCTAAGTTCCAGGTAAAATAATTTCCAACAATCTCCTCATTTGAAAGTTTGCTTAATAGAACACCTGATTACACCTTTTTAAAAGTTTTTGGCTGTGCTTGAAACCCTTTTCTCAGACCATACAACAAACATAAATTCAATTTTAAAACTTCAATGTGTGTCTTTCTTGGTTACAGCCCCTCTCACAAAGGCTATAGATGCCTCCATCCTTCAAGAGGAGCTTACATAGCTAGGAGCGTCACATTTGATGAAAATATTTTTCCTTACTCCTCTTTGTTTCCTAGTGCAGCACCTGCTCCCAAAACCTCCACTCAGCCTACTGCTATTCCTTTTCCCCAGCTGCCTGTCCCTATCATCAATGTAACCACCTGTCCCCATACTTCTCCCCCACCATCTAACCCAATCAGGTCCACAGATATCTTTTCACCCCAACAACAAACACATATTACATCTCCTATGCCACAACTCACCACAAACATAGCACAACCCCCATCTTAAACTGAGCAAAACATCCCACAATCACTTCCCGTTTCTACAAGTAACCAGCAACTGCCCCCTGGCCCTCCCTCTCTTCATCCAATGCTAACAAGGTCAAAGTCAGGTATTCATAAACCTAAGGCTCTAGCTGCTAATGTTACTAGTACTAACCAATTTTTGATTGAGCCAAAATCTATAAAGAAGGCTCTTGCAGATCCCCAATGGAACAATGCCATGACCACTGAATACAAAGCTCTAATTAAGAACAAGACTTGGGTTCTTGTTCCCTACAATTCTGATATGAATGTCCTTGACAACAAGTGGGTTATAAGAAAAAAGTACAAGGCAGATGGCACTTTGGAGAGGTTAAAAGCTCGTCTTGTTGCAAAGGGGTTTCAACAAACACCTGGAGTAGACTATTTTGACACTTTTAGTCCTGTGGTGAAACCCTCCACCCTCAGAATAATGTTTACCCTTGTTGTCACTTACAATTGGGACATTCAACAAGTTGATATTAATAATACCTTTCTCAATGGGGAGCTTCATGAGACAGTCTATATGCAGCAACCAAAGGGCTTTGTGGATCCTCAATACCCTACACATGTCTGCAAGTTACAAAAAGCCTTGTATGGCCTAAAGCAGACCCCTAGAGCCTGGTATGAAAAACTAAAATCTTCATTGGTGTCTTGGGGATTAATAAATTTTGTATCTTATAATTCTCTATTTTTCTCCAACAAAAATGGAAAACTGCTGCTAATTCTAATATATGTCGATGATATGCTAATTACGGGTGAAGACTAGGTTGTTGTCAATCATCTTAATTATCTCTTCTCAACTCCCAGATTGCCTTAAAAGCCATGGGATCAGTAAGTTTCTTCTTTGTGATTTCAAGCCATTCGAGACAAGTCAGCCCTCTATCTTAATCAAGCTCAATATGCAAAAGACATCCTGAGAAAAACAAAAATGGAAGATGTTAAGACTTGCACCACTCCAATGACACCTGGCCATAAGCTCTCTACCATGGACATTGATCTATTTTCTGATTTCACACTATATAGAAGCATCATCGGGTCACTACAATATCTCACGTTAAGATCTCAGCTATGCCATAAACAAACTCAGTCAATATATGCAAAACCCAACAAATGCACATTGGCTTGCTTGTAGATGGGTTCTGCGATACATTAAAGGCACTATCAATCTTGGATTAGTCTTCAAACCAGGCAAGCTTCTCACTTTGGA
Organism: Cannabis sativa; assembly: GCF_029168945.1. Classification (NCBI taxonomy): domain Eukaryota; kingdom Viridiplantae; phylum Streptophyta; class Magnoliopsida; order Rosales; family Cannabaceae; genus Cannabis; species Cannabis sativa. The sequence goes on from NC_083601.1 coordinate 49,223,820, forward strand.
AGGCTTCTCTGATGCCGATTGGGCATGTAATTTGGATGATCGAAAGTCTACCACTGGTTACTGTGTTATGCTTGGCTCAAATCTTATCACGTGGGGGTCAAAGAAGCAAACGGTTGCTGCTCGTTCTAGCACAGAATCTGAATACTAATCCTTATCTTCTACTGCTACTGAAGTAGTATGGATCTCCCATGTTTTACACGAACTTGGCATTACAACTCCTACTACTCCTGTCATCTGGTGTGATAATCAGGGTGCCCAACAACTTGTCTCTAACCCTATTTTCACTCATGAACCAAGCACATCGAAGTCGATGTTCACTATGTTCGTGACTTAGTTTCTCAAAACAAACAAGGTAAAAGTTAGGTATTCATAAACCTAAGACTCTAGCTGCTAATGTTACTAGTACTAACCAATTTTTTATTGAGCCAAAATCTATAAAGAAGGCTCTTGCAGATCCCCAATGGAACAATGCCATGACCATTGAATACAAAGCTCTAATTAAGAACAAGACTTGGGCTCTTGTTCCCTACAATTCTGATATGAATGTCCTTGATAACAAATGGGTTCTAAGAAAAAATTACAAGGCAGATGGCACTTTGGAGAGGTTAAAAGCTCGTCTTGTTGCAAAGGGGTTTCAACAAACACCTGGAGTAGACTATTTCAATACCTTTAGTCCTGTGGTAAAACCCTCCACCCTCAGAATAATGTTTACTCTTGCTGTCACTTACAATTGGGACATTCAACAAGTTGATATTAACAATGTATTTCTCAATGGGGAGCTTAATGAGACAACCTATATGCAGCAACCAAAGGGCTTTGTGGATCATCAATACCCTACATATGTCTGCAAGTAATTGTATTGTAACTCTCTAAAGAATTAGGCACGCTACCCAAAATAATTATGGAATCCTAATCCCCTAATTCGAGATTAATAATCAAAATAGCGTAGAATTTAAACTTTTAAATTAAACGGAGTGAAAATAAACTTGTAATATATTTAAACTTTTAAACGGTTGGGATCCCAAAAATATTTATAAACTTTATTACAAGTCATTTTTCTTTCTAGCCGACTTAAGCGGCAAATCAGAATTCAAAAGTTCAACACTGATAGACTCATAACCCGCTTGGTCTGATATGGCTTGAACATGTACATTCCTCGCCCTGCTCCTGAAACTAATGGCTGATCAGCTAAAGCCTTACCTTTTCCTGCACAGTAGAGCACCCGTGAGCCAAGCCCAGCAAGACAGTATATAACATAACAATAATAATATGCTCATCATATATGTCTGTGTGTCACAGACCTGCATGTCACACTCACATGCCTATTTATGTCTACGTGGCGTAGACCTATGTGTTGCGCTCACACATCTCTTTATATCTACGTGGCGTAGACCTACGTGTTGCTCTCACACGTCTAATTACAATAAGGCCCTAGAATAGTTCATCTCGGTTCTGATTACCGAGTCCAACTTGATTATGCCTTGAACGCATAACCTTTAATCTCAATATGTATAACACATAATTAATGGTGCCACTGCAGTACCATTGGTCTATCTACTGTAGACCTGCATGTTACGCTCACATGCCTATTTATGTCTACGTGCGTAGACCTACGTGTTGCTCTCACACGTCTATATACAATAAGGCCTTAGTAGGGTTTACCTCAGTTTTGATTACCGAGCCTAACCTGGTTATGCCTTGCTTGCATAACCCTATTCTTATATATACGTAATCCATGCATTACGTTCTTTCAATGGTTTATCCTGGTGATATATACCAGGTCTAACCCAGTTATGTCTCATACACATAACTTTTAACATACATGTGTGTATTCAACATTTACTACAACATATATAATCTTAGGGTGATAACCCTAACTTACATACTAAGTAACCACTCATACAATACACTTCTATATACTTAGATAACATTTACTAAGAGCGTTAACCCTAACTCATGCTTTCACTGGATTCATAATATTCTAGGGTAATAACCCTAGGCCGCATTAAAATTAACTCAAGGTACCAGCTTACCGAGTCTAGCTTAATTATGCCTTAAGCGCATAATTCATAATCTCAATATATACATTTATCCAACATGGCATAGTATTTATACAACATATATCACTAGGGTAATAACCCTAGGCTATTAAACCGCTCATGTTAGGTTAATAACCCTAATCCCAGTTACCAAACTTTCATGCATATCATTCACAATATAAGCGCCACTGCGCATACTCTACGTGCTAATCACTGTCTTACCTGATGTCCTGCAATGACAGAGATTCCAAATCTCCGGGTGCTCCTGATCAGGTGCCGGTAATCCTACTCACACAATCTGGGATTTCACAAATAGGGTTAACCCCTTCATTTTCATAAAATATTCACATGGCATTTAAAATTCACATATTCAGATAGAGCTCGAAAAGAGCTTTCCAACGGTATATAGAACTCCCGAATCGGAGTCCGGATCACATAGTTATGGCTATTTGAAGTTTGCAAAAAGGGTCTGCCCAGAAAAAAATGGGTGCGCCGCGGCATGCTAAATACCATGCCACGGCACCTGGGTTCAAAACCCAGAAAACTCAAAAACCAGCAACGATTTTCATGCCCAAAACTCATCCAAATCACCCCAATTCACAACCAAACTCTCAAATCATCAAATAGGGTTGCTAGCAATTATTAAGGGGTCAAAATAACATATTTCATGGATCAATTTCCAGCAATAAATCCCATAATTTCAGATTTGAACAACAATCACTTAAACTCAAATTTTCATGCTCATAAGCTAGAACTTACAAGCTAGCTCCAAACTTAAATCTCCAACAAATAAACAACATTTACATCTAAAATTACATATGGAAAAACACCCTAGAATTTCATCTAGAGCACAACAAACACAACCCACTACAAAACCAAACAATCACATTCAAACTTTTCAAGATTAGCTCAAACTCTAATCACATGCATCAAGAACAACTTAACACCTTATTTATGCTTTCAATCAACAAGAATTACAACAATAATTTCAGTTAAAATCAATAAAAGAACTACCTCAAGTCCAAGCAAAAGCCTAGCCACAATTCTTCCCAATTTCTCAAGCAAGTCCATACCAAAATCAAGATTAAAATAAAGTTGAGAGTGAGAGGAGAGGGGGGGTCGGTTTTGGGTTAGAAAAAACCAGAAAATTCCATCTCAATTCCTCAAAAATTCCATTTATTGAAATTCAATTAAGTATGGTCAAAGACCAAAATGCCCTTAGGGCCAATGCACACTTATTCACCCACACAAGGGTATTTATGTCATTCCACACTCATTTATTTCCAAATAATTTCAGATTTCATATTATCAAATAAAATGCCAAATAATTCAATTCAAATTGCATTTCGGGCTCGAAACCCGTTCGGCCCGAAATACCGGGTTGTGACTATACCGCGACAACCTGTCAGAACACACCTAAAAAGACAACACATGCATACTATATAATAATATAGTTCTAGTAAGCACGTAATTAAATTAATTTCATCGTTTTACCCTTCTCGGGTCAAAATTACTAAAATACCCCTGGCTCACCAACAGGGTCTTAACATATTAAAATTCATATAATTTCACATATATTGAACTATATAATAATATAATTCCATCAATTACTCATAATTATCTAGTTAGGGCTTTGCTAATCCTTTTTCTTAATTCTGGGTATTACATGTATGGCCTAAAGCAGACCCCTAGAGCCTGGTATGAAAAACTGAAATCTACTATGGTGTCTTGAGGATTAATAAATTATGAATCTGATAATTCTCTATTTTTCTCCAACAAAAATGGAAAAATGCTGCTAATTCTAATATATGTCGATGATATGCTAATTACGGGTGAAGACACAGCTGCTGTCAATCATCTTATCTCTTCTCAACTCCCAGTTTGCCTTAAAAGCCATGGGATCAGTAAGTTTCTTCTTGGGATTTCAAGCCATTCGAGACCAGTCAGCCCTCTATCTTAATCAAGCTCAATATGCAAAAGACATCCTAAGAAAAACAAAAATGGAAGATGCTAAGACTTGCACCACTCCAATGGCACCTGGCCATAAGCTCTCTACCATGGACAGTGATCTTTTTTCTGATCCCACACTGTATAGAAGCACCATCGGGTCACTACAATATCTCACGTTAAGATCTCAGCTATGCCATAAACAAACTCAGTCAATATATGCAAAACCCAACAAATGCACATTGGCTTGCTTGCAAACGGGTTCTGCGATACATTAAAGGCACTATCAATCTTGGATTAGTCTTGAAACCAGCCAAGCTTCTCACTTTGGAAGGCTTCTCTGATGTCGGCTGGGCATGTAATTTGGATGATTGAAAGGATCTACCACTAGTTACTATGTTATGCTTGGCTCAACTCTTATCACGTGGGGGTCAAAGAAGCAAACGGTTGTTGCTCGTTCTAGCACAGAATCTGAATACCGATCCTTGTCTTTTACTGCCACTGAAGTAGTATGGATCTCCTCTGTTTTACACTAACTTGGCATTACACCTCCTACCACTCCTGTTATCTGGTGTGATAATCAGGGTGCCCAACAACTTGCCTCTAACCCTATTTTTCACTCAAGAACCAAACACATCGAAGTTGATGTTCACTATGTTCGTGACTTAGTTTCTCAGAACAAAATATTAGTTGCCTACATACCGACCGAAGAACAACTAGCTGACATTCTTACAAAGCCCTTAACTCTTCCCAAGTTCAATTTCCTAGCTATGGCACAAGCTCTCACTGGAGTACCCTCCTTCGAGCTTGAGGGAGGATATTGAAGAGTTTGTTAAATAAGTAGTTATGGTTGTTAGTTAAGTTTGTTAAAAGTTAGTTACTCTTTCTTTTCTTTCTTTAGTTAAGTCGGTCTGTTATTTTTGTGTATAAATACTCTATCTCTAGCTTTGTATCAAATTAGTTGAGAAATAACAAATTCAGATTCACTTCTTTTCTCCCTAAAATTCTCAACTATTCTCAAGTGAGAGGAAATGTAACAAGTGCTAAACTATGCTTATCTTGGATTGTAATATACATTGAATATCAATTAAGAAGGCAGTCATTGCTAAAGACTGCATTGCTCAGATCAATTTCCAGCTCTCTTCTTCTTGCCTTAATTATATTTTACTTAATTCTCATTGTCCTATTGTTTTTCTGAATTCTGTTCTTGTATTGGTGTAATAATTTATACCAACATATAATATTATAAATTTTCCAATATATTATATATATATATTTTTTTTTTTTTTCAAAAGGATACATATATATATATATTTTAAGAATGTTTTTTTCAGAAAGAAAAAGTCAAGAATGTATTTCCTTTTTTTCTTTAATTACTTTTTTAGTATAAATGTTTTATATATATGCAACTGCTTTTATATATATTAATGATATGTAATTGCTTTTTTAAATACATTATTTTGATTAAATATTAATATTTTTAACAATGATTAATATTATTTTTAACAAAAACATATATTCTTGAATTTAAAATTATTATTTTATTTCAAATTACACGTGCCATTCACATCAAAGCTTAGATAGCCTAACTAATAAAATATATAATAATATATCCTGTTGAAAGAACACATGGAATATTATTTATGGTACATAAAACTTTTTACACATACCACAACTGCCATGTGTATCCATCCTTGACCCAGCAAATTAATCAAAAAAGTCTTTGTTAATTTTTTTTTTCAGAATTATAAAGCCTTAATAGTTCAATAAACTTCCATGTGATAAAAACAAGTCTAACCAGATACCAATGTACACATTAGTATTACAAACCCAGGCTACCTAAATATCTATATATAAGCAATTCTATTGTGGCGGCTACATAGTGAAAACATATACCCCAAAATATCTGTTTGGTCAAATATATTGGGTTTATGAAATTGGGCGTGTAGAACTCATCATCATCTTATCTTGATTTATACAACTATATATATATATATATCGATCGATATATATAACAGCTCGTATTTAATGTCTTACCAGACCAGTTTTATGAATTAATCTAACCCTACTTGTTAAAATTTTGCCTGCTATTGACCCTAATGGGCATAGATATTTGGACTACCACACTGCCATCACTATCAAAAATTTGATCATATCATTAATATATTGCAAGTTGATTCAACCAACATGTACATCCACCATTTAATCCATTTGTCTTTTTAGAATTCCATATACTATTACAACTACAAATATTAAGGGTGTTTTTTTTTTTTTTCTAAACTATTATTGAATCAGATTCTTTATATTTTTGATAATTAAAAAAGTGAACATACTATAAAAAAAAATTATATATGTTTAGGAAAATTATTTCTTATTTTCCATGAAGTCCTTGTATGCATTATATATCGAAATTAGTTTTTCCAAAATTTCAAGTTTTTTTTTGGCTGTATATATAGTAAAATTATATCTAAGACAACAAAAGACAATAAAATATTATAAATAATAATAAAAACATGCCGTTGTTCAAAAATATATATATATAGAAAAAACATAAACCATTTAGACTCGAGATCATTCTGGGTGGTCAATGAATCCGGCAAAATAATATTGGTTTTTACGAAGTCAAGTAAATTGAATATGTATGTGTTGCAATCCCAGAATTTCTGGACATAATTAAATATTTGGTGACTTTATTTTGTCTAATTGTGTATATATATTTTACAAATTACGATATATACAATATTGCACTGAAGTATGTGGTCCAAAATGGTACGAAAAATGGTCTTTAATTAACACAAATTTTAGGAGGACTTTTTCCCTAAACTAATTGGAATTAAGCTCGTTTTTGCTATGACCCTTAGAATGCCGTATAGACATAAAGATGCTTCATCTCGTTGACTTTTTATACATATGATTTCTTGAGTTCAACATATATAATAATTATTATTATTATTATTATTATTATTATTATTATTATTATTTCAACTTAGTATGACAGTACATTTCTTGCTCCTGCTAAATTATTAACACAATTTAGATCTACCTATTATATAGCTATCTTTTGATGATTTAGCTCCTAATAAATAGATCTACATATTACAACGCTTTTGACACTATATATGTATATTAATTTTGTTAAATAATAATATTAAAATCTAATTTTCATTTTTACTAATAATAAATAAAATATTTAGATCGATTTCCTTAAATAATTTCATTGAATGTTATACTAATCGTATATAAGATATATAGACGTTCGGTATATATATTCCAACACGTTTGACAAATATATGTATCTTATATTAGTATAATATTAACATCTAACTTTAATAATACTAAAAAAATTAATAATAAATAAAATATTTAGATCGATTTCCTAATAATTTCATTGAATGTTTACTAATCGTATAATTAGAGTTCTAGTTTTAGTGGAAGAAGTAATATTATAACTCAATACATATTGATTGAAAATTAATGAATAGTGCGCGTTTGGAGGTCAAAACAAAACAATTAAAACATTTTATTTTTTAAATGCATAATAACATTTTATTAAATCTATATAAATATATATTTATATATACATATGTGACGAGAGTCGTTCAATTCAAGTAAACCTACAGATCGACTTGTCAATATGCTTTGAAAGGTACAACATTACTTGGTCTACATCACTACGTGGATGAATAACTAATAAAATATGCAAAAAAAAAAACCTCAATTAAATAATATATTTAGTCTTCACAAGAGATCAAAATTTTCTTAATTCCTTTGTTCTTATATACCTATCTTTTTTTATTTCTTCATAAAAAATAAAAAATAACAAATCTCTAATCAAAATTCTTGGTGATAGCTACTTTTTTCTTTTGGGGTTTGAAAAGTCAAAGTCTTAAATGTTTTTCTTAATTGTTTTCTTTAAAAGGAACACTAAAATGAAATTATCATTCGTACTTGGAAAAAAAAAAGGGCATTTTAGCTTTGCTCTCTTTCCATATTCTTCTCCATATCATTTCTTGTACATTTTCTGAGACTCTTTTGTATACATTATTATAGTTGATATATATATATATATATACAGTGATAAACTGTTTATTATAATGGCTGATCTGCAAGAAGAGCGTAGTTTGGAGGAAACTCCAACCTGGGCTGTTGCTGTAGTGGTCTTTGTGTTGATTATCATATCTATAATCATTGAACATGTTATTCATCTCATAGGAAAAGTAAGTTTCATTACAATTATGTATATATATTTTAAGTTCTCACTATCAGTTATTATGGTTATTTATCGTTTTTTATCTTTTTTTAGTGGTTAGAATCCAAACACAAAAAAGCCCTTCAGGAAGCGCTTGAGAAGATTAAATTAGGTACATACATCTACTTTATTAATTAGTACAAGAGGGATTTTTTTTTTTTGTGTCATTTTAATTGGGTTTGTTTTCATTTTTTTTTTTTTGTGTGTGTTGCAGAGCTTATGCTATTGGGATTCATTTCGCTGCTCTTAACAATATTCCAAGATTACATTGCTGACATATGTATTCCAAAAAGTGCAGCAAACACTTGGCATCCTTGCCAATACCAAAATAATGAAGAGAAAAAGGCTAAGGAATCAGATAAAACAAAATCAAAAACAATAGATTATTGTTCAGAAAATGTAAGAAAACAATTATTAATGTTTATGTCTTAATGATATAGGACGTACTAAAAGTGTGTGGTAGTAATAGTAGTAGTACTTTTGCTTTTAATGAGTTCTGAATTTTTGAAGGACTTTTTGAATATTGTATGGTGTCATGTCATGAAGTAATAATATAAAATTAATATATATGGTTTAATGATTATTGAAACATGATTTGTGTGTTTTGTGTGAGGTGCAGGGTAAAGTTGCTTTAGTGTCTAAATATGGGATTCACCAGCTTCATATATTCATATTTGTCTTGGCTCTTTTCCATATTATATATTGCATTACCACCTTGGCTATTGGCAGAACCAAAGTGAGTAGTTTTTAAGTTTATCACTTTAGTTTAACACATATTCTATAAAATTAATATGGTCTAATGATTGAATTTATTGAATTGCAGATGAGAAAATGGAAAGTTTGGGAGGATGAGACAAAGAAAATTGAGTACATATATAGTAACGGTAATTAAATTTTTTTTATTATTATTATTATTATAACTTATATTATCAATCATTTTGCAAGTTTTGTATTTTTTTGTATAATTAATTATTTTTTTGGAAACACAACAACTTATCTAACTCAGGAAAGTCAATAATTGTGAGGATATTTTTAATTCCTTCCCAGCCGTTGCTTTGTTGTAAACACTGATTGGGTTTTATGTGGGTCGTGTGAATTAATATTTGTTTGACTTTAATATTTTAATATGATGTTAAGTATTGAGTCATTGACCTGTATACAACTTGTTCATCTGATCATCACAATCCTCATCCACATCCTCTCATTTCTCATCTTTAATATCCAAAATTTTTGAAAGCTCTCTCTCTTATATATCACACTCATATATCTTTCACTAAAGTAAAATCTAGAAATATCATGGACCTTGCAGAAAGAGTTAAAATTACATACGATTATAACAACTAATTATATGTACACATTATAAAAGATGATATTATTAATTTTTTCTGTGTAAAATTTATGAAACAATATATAAATATATTTATATATTTCTTTGAAAATTATATATAAAAGAATATATTCATATTAATGGATAAATGTTTATATAATAATATTAATGGCCAATGGGAAATACCTAGTAAAAAAGCATGAAAAATACTATTTAATTTTAATTAATAATAAAATTAAAATATTATTAATTAATACTCTATCATGGGTTTGACTACAATTGACTTTTTACTTCTTCTTCTTCTTATTATTATTATTATTTTGAAAAAAAAATCAGATTAGTTTTGGAATATTTTATAGAAAGGCAGTATATAATATTTTATACAATAATTATGTAGGGAACTAAAATAATATTTTCTTTCGATAATTTAATGTATACTTTTTTGTTTGGATTTTCATTATATTATATTTTAATTTAATATGTAATATTAATGAAACTCTTAAGCACTTAATTTTATTTGAATGAATTTTAAAATTAAATTTAATTATAATTGCTAAATAATTATTTAATTAAAAAATAATTTACTTTAAGTAATAAGTATAATTAATTAAATTAATTTAACTCTAAAAGCATATATTTTTTTTTAAGAATAACCTGTTGAGAACATATTATAATAGATTATAAAAAATGTAATTACATTTGTAATATATTCATTGAGTAATTTTAATGATCTTTGACTCCAAAACAAACTTTAATAGCATAGCATTGAAATCAATTAAAGCATGTAAATAATTTGTAGTACCAAAAAGTAATTAGAATGTAAAGATTATAGTAATTATACTTTCACTGATATAGTTATATATTATTTATATAAATATGTTCAATCAAATGGTTGGTTTTGCAGATCCTGAGAGATTTAGATTTACAAGAGACACATCATTTGGAAGAAGGCATTTGAACATTTGGAGCCAATCACCAATTTCACTTTGGATTGTAAGTACTGTATATTTTTACTATAAGAACCTTATTATAGAGAAGAAAACAACAATTAATTTTTGTCAAAAGTTTTTTATATAGGTCTATAAATATAATATAATAATAACATTTTTCTTTTTCTTGTTTATCAAATGATCAGGTATGCTTTTTCAGACAATTTTTCGGGTCAGTCACTAAGGTTGATTACATGACACTGAGGCATGGATTTGTAATGGTATGTTGCACAATGATCTTGGCCTGAAAATGGCTTCAAATTACACATATATTGATCACTAAAGCTCATGAATATTAGCTATGCTTTTCCCATTTCAGGCACATTTGGCTCCAGAAAGTGAAACAAGATTTGATTTTCAGAAGTACATCAGCAAATCACTTGATCAGGATTTTGTAGTTATTGTTGGGATAACGTTAGTGTTTTCTGCCTTTGAAATCAGCTTATAATATAAATGTATATATATAATGATAATAATATCTAAACTTTGTTTTGTATAATTTATATATGCAGCCCAGTAATTTGGTTCGTTGCAGTATTGTTTCTACTGTCCAACACATATGGTAAGTTATAGACAGTTTGTTCTGTTATTATTAAAACTTATTATATATTACCATTTCAGTGACTGAAATGTTGTTCTTTTTTAATTAACAGGAATATACTCTTATTTGTGGCTGCCATTTCTACCTTTGATTGTAAGTACAACACAATGCACGAATAATTGATAGAGATACTATATATGTTTTATTAAGAGTTACTTCCACATTGCTAATGTGTGGAAATAAATTGTGATATATAAGATAAATAGGCTACTCCTCCCATAGCCAATTAGTTTTCAAATAGAACCCCATTCATCTTATTCCTAAATTCTAACATGGTATCAGAGCCATTTGTGATCCGTTGTGAGCCAAATATACTTACGTCCAGTGTTGGGTTTTTGACCTGTTTCAAAATCTACAAATTTCTCGACGTGTACACCCACAAATTTCCCGATATTTGGCCTTGTGAGATTCTTTCAAATGTCACGTTCGGTCCTGTGGTCTCTTAAAGGTCGTTCGTTATACCCACACTTTTCAGGCTCAAACGTGAGGAGAGTATATTAAGATAGTTAGTCTCACATTGCTAATGTATGGAAATAAATTGTGATATATAAAATGAATGGGCTACTCCTCCCATAGCCAATTAGTTTTAAGATAAAACCCCATTCATCTTATCCCCAAATTCTAACATGCTTAATCATATTATTCTAATTAAGTTATTTTACAAATTGCAGATAATATTACTGGTGGGAACAAAACTTCAAGTAATCATAACAAAGATGGGATTAAGCATTCAAGAGAGAGGAGATGTGGTAAAGGGTGCACCATTGGTTCAACCAGGAGATGACCTCTTCTGGTTCGGACGGCCTAAATTAATGCTCTTTCTCATTCACCTTGTTCTCTTTCAGGTACTTATGTTGTCTATCTATATATATATGTCTCTTTAATATTATAATCTTAAAACTATTTGCACTAATATATATATATATGTTAACAAACAAAATGATATCTTTTCTGCTTGGTACTAATTAATGCTGGCTGTTTCTGTTGCATCTTATTCATTTGCAGAATGCATTTCAACTTGCCTTTTTTGCATGGAGTACAGTAAGTGATTCTTCATTAATTTGACTTTCCTTGATTTTTGGTTTCAAGGCAATAAAATTATTACATGGTCAGTCAATTTCTATGTGCTGATTAATCTTTTCTTTCTTTCAGTATGAATTTACCTTGAACACTTGCTTCCACGAAAAAATTGAAGATATCATCATAAGAATTTCAATGGGGTGAGTTGTATGAGATTGAGAAATTATAATATATGCTTATTACTACATGAATTCATCATATCATACATGTTCAAAGTTTTATAATTAATTACTAATACACACAAAACTTGTCTTCTCTTTTTCTTTCTTACTAGGATCCTCATACAAGTTCTATGCAGTTATGTGACTTTGCCTCTATATGCTCTTGTCACACAGGTCAGTGACATAATCACCTTTCAAATCATCATTATCATCTTTAATTCAATTAACTTTTTCTAATTCATTTGATCATATATTACAGATGGGGTCTACAATGAGACCAGTAATTTTCAATGACAGAGTAGCAACAGCATTAAAGAACTGGCACCATTCAGCCAAAACCAAGAACAAGAAACACAACCGAAATTCGGAGACAAACTCGCCATTCTCAAGTAGGCCTGCAACTCCAACATATGGCATGTCTCCAGTTCATCTGCTGCAAAATTACAGAAGCACAGCAACTGATGGATACTATGGTTCTCCGAGGATGTCTAATGTCGAAAACGATTACTATGAGCCTGAAGGGACACCATCTCCCAACAATGGACCATCTGCAGCAAGTGAAATACAAGTGAATAACTATGAAGTTGAGAAGGATATAAGTGAGGAAGGACAGCCAATGGTTCAGGAACCAAGCTCCTCCTCACAGCAAAATGAGGTCAAGATTTCCTTATCTCACTTCTCATTTAGGAAGTGAAATAGATAACACTACTGTTTTAGTCTTATAATAACTTCTTTTCTTTATTTCTTATTATCTTTTGGTTATGTACATTTTGTTGAAGATGATAATATGTATAAGCTTGAACTTGGTAGAAAATGCTTAATACATATCCAATACCAAATACATGTTGCATTGATAGATTATGTTTTTTAATCTTTAGGTATTATGTACTCATAAACCAACTTAGTTTTACTTTTTGAAGTCAGTTTTGTTTAATAGATAAATACCATTTTGATTCAAATGCTTAGAAGTATAATAAGAAGAGCTCTACATTTATTTGGCTTCTTAAATTTTTGACTTTGCCCCTAGTTGTAGTGCTTCTAATATGCTTAGTGGAATTATTCAAATCATCAATATTGCTTTATCGTTTCTAGATATTCCACCTATACTATAATAGCATTAGCTGTCACTATTAAAAAGAAAAGAAAGAAAGAAAGAAAGAAAGAAAAAAAAAAGGTTTGTAGAACTATTCATGGTGCGAGTTGGGTGGGTGACTATGGAAAAAGATATCACCAAATTCTACATGTGCGGTTTAAACTTGAATGTAATGTATTTATTTCCCTTTCAAAAAGGAAAAAGAAAAAGTTGAATAAAATTGATTAGAAACTTAAGCATATTTGGTAAATTTATTTAAGATATCGTTGACATAAGAAAAGAAGTTAAACATCAAAATAATATGAATAATACTTTTCTATCGTGAATGAACATGTGATAAATCACACGTATTAATGACAAACAGTCATAATTATTCAAAGTAAAATAATAGAAAAAATTATGACAAAACATGTCCAAAATTCTCGATATTAATTATCGATTAATTATAAAACATGATGTTAAAAGACACATGGAATATTCTAAAATAACTTGTGCATTCAAATTTAAAAAATGACTAGAAATCAAATGAGTATAGTAAAAACACCATTATTAAAAGAAACAACAAACCATAAAAATTTGCAACACAAGAAAACAAAAAAATAACACAAATGAAAATAGAAATAATTGGTACTACTCCCCCAAAGCTCATGGCATATGAAAGTAGGGAAATAATTGGTACTTTTTCATTCTCTTTGTAACTTCTCTTTGGTAGAAATATAATATCATTAGCTAGGTTTTTTTATTTATTTATTTTTGAAACAGATTCTCCACGATAGGCAAATGATTTACCGCGAAATTAACAAATCGGTAACAAGTTTAAAACTTACAACAGTGGAGAGATTCTTATTCCAAACAGCCCTTACTCCATTGTCAAGAGTATACTTAACTAGATAATAAAAAACAAAACTCTAAAAATAAAATTAAAACCATGAAATTGGGTTCTCTAAAGATCCTTAGGTTATGTTTTATACTACTTTTTGTTTCTTCAAATTAGTAATTATTGAGAGTGCAATCAAAGTTTTTTATTGGTATGAGATTTTTTAGGAAGGCACTTAGGAATAAATTTATGAAGGCTTAACTCAAAACGGATAATAACATAAAGAATGGACATTATGGTTAAAATTAACGATTGATCTAAGAAATTTATAGTTAAAATGAGTGAACATTTTTCTTGGAAATTCTCATTTCACCATACTTGATTTTTTTTAAATTTATAATTTATTTTTTTCAAATGATGACAAAAGAAAGGAGATATTCTCTTAAAAAAAAAATAGTAATCATTATCATTAATATAGTGTTCTTTTCTTTAATAAATAAGAAATTAGTATTGCTCTTGAATTGCAACAGCAATATGATTTGGTTTTTCTAATATGGCAAGAAGAATATGATTGATGTATCATGTATGAACTTTATCATGTAAATGAGTTGAATATATTATTCATGTGAACTATTTTATTAGTGTAAATATTAATATTCTCAACTTCAAATATACTTAAATATTTTGTTGTTTCCTATGAGATTCTCTTCTTATCTCTTTTGATAAGTGATAAGATGATTCTTATAATTATAACTTAACATTTTTGTCCACATACATGCATTTCCACTAACTAATCATTAATTTGCTTTTGAAGTTTAATTAAGAGATATCCGACCTGTTGATGTATACTTTACAGCCTTCCCGGCCCTTTTTTTCTTTCTATTTTTCCTTATTTTCTTTCCTTCTTTAATGATCTTTAATATTAGTGCTTAATTTTTTATGTGTTTCATGAGTAATCTAGCCTAATTAATAAAATTAGAGCTTATAATCTACTTAATGAAACTAACTTCCTTTCTTTCAGTTGCTATGTTTCTCTCAGTTATAATGGCAACCCATAATTGCTTATATATATCTCATATGAAAAGGGGAAATTAAAAATTAATTAAAAGCTGTCATTAAATATTTTTAAAAATATATTCTAATCATAATGCTCAACACTTTTTCTTGTAAGGTGTATTAGAGAGTTGTTGGTAACAACTAAATAAATGATTTAAAATACTAAAAAGAAAGAAAAAACAAAAACAAAAAGCCTAAATGCATAATATATTCACTAAAAACCAGGTAAATCTTTAACTACAATATATATATACCTTCTTTACTCTTCCTTAATTTCTTTTTTGTAAGATTGTTTTCTTGAAATGTTTTAAAAGGAAAGCTAATTTCCTTAGAAGAAAAAAAAGTCTTTAATAAAAAAAAAATCGTTTTTTATACTTCAAAATAATTTTTTTTTTATATTTTTACAAAAATTTACATAGAAATTCACATAGTAATCAACGGAGCAACCAAAATCACATAACAACTCACATAAAAATCACTGAAATTTAACCAAACCCGTAAATTTAAAAATATAAAAATAAAAAAAAATAATGTATAGAGTAATTCCCTTAAAAAAAATAAAAAACGAATGTGTCGTTTATTAGAGATACTGAAATGGAATGGAATAGAAAAAAAAAAAATCATTTCATTCTTTTGTTAGGTTGCATTTTATAAGTATTAGAATGTTATTTTAATATAATTTCCTTTCTATCATTTTTTTTTTTTGAATAATTTTTTACTATCATATTAGTAGAATGACTATTTCATTTTTTTTTTTTTTTTTTTTTCTTGAAGGAAGTGTTCTTTATTAAATCGAGCAATCGCTCGCAAGAATAGACATCAATTCCGTAGGAACACTATTAATAGGAAACATGCGTTCAGCAAGGGAAATAGAGTGTCGGGCAACAAAATGCGCAGCACAATTCGCAGAACGCTTAACAAACAAAAGAGATACATTACTCAAACTTCCAAGAAGTTTCTTGCAGTCATCCACCACTGAACCGAAGGAGGAGGCGAACACCTCTGCACTACGAATGGATTCAGCACACACGAGGCTATCGGTCTCGACAATAGCTTGGGAGAAGTGGTGGTTTTTCAGCCAACTCAATGCTTCCCGAATGCCCATAGCTTCGGCCAACTCCGGGGACACGCTGCCAGTTTTCACACCAGCAAAGGCAGCGGTCAAAGTACCTGCAGTATCTCGGACAACACACCCGAACCCGTGCGATGAAGAACTTTCAAAAATGGCGGCATCGACATTGAGTTTGATTCCTATATTCGGCTTCAACCAAAGCTCCGCACCATCTCCATCTTTGAGAGGAGACAACAAGGGAATGTTACCCTTTCCTTGAGCTTTCAACCACTGATCAAGACTCAAATTAGCAAAATTAACCACGTCCTTCACACTACGAGATCGCTGCTGCCAAATGAGATCATTACGAGCACACCAAATTGCCCAACACACCATGATAACTCTGCTATGAAGGTCCCCTTGCAGACGGCTAAAAGAATCACTCAGCCAATGGCCAAGAGAGGAGGCTTCTCGGTTTGCAGCTGCCAGACCAGCGTATTCCCAACACGCCCAGGCGAAGTTACATGTAACCAGGACGTGTAATTCAGTTTCAGCAAAGATTCCGCACATGGGGCAGGTATTTTCAATCAAAACCTTCTTAATGCAAAGGTTGGCTTTGGTAGCGAGACAATTAGAGGCCGCTCTCCAAACAAGGTCCTTAGCTTTCGGTGGTGTCTTAAGAGACCATAAAATCTTCCAATTGCTATTTGGAACAGACAAGCCCGGCGGATGCTTTAGAGTTTGGAGGAGATGGTAAGCACTACGAACTGAATAAAAGCCATTCTTCTCAGCGACCCAATACCAAGTGTCTGCATCAATTGAACTTAAGGGAATTCCAAGAATAATAGAAGCATCTTCAGGAGAGAAAAAGTCCCTTACCACATCGACATCCCAGCTTCTATTGTTTATTTGGAAGAGGCTATTTACCGTGAAGTGATCAAGGCCTGGCACAATAGGAATTGGAGAAGCTCGATCAACAATAGGTAGCCATGGATCTGATGTAATATTCACAGACAATCCCGCACCAATCCTTTTCCTCAAACCCGCTCTTACAACATCCCGAGCCGCAAAGATACTACTCCAAACAAAGCTTGGATTTGACCCGAGCTCCGCAGAAAGAAAGTCACCATGAGGATAGTATCTTGCTTTGAATACTTTCCCCACTATGGATTCATGACGAAACAGTAATCTCCAACCCTGCTTACCAAGCATTGCCAGATTAAAATCCCGCAAGCAACGAAAACCCATACCACCTTCGAGTTTGTGTTTAGTCAATCTATCCCAATTCATCCAAATAATACCACTTCCACTACCCGAAGAATTATTAGACTTCCACCAGAAACTGGCCATCATCTTTTCGAGTTCTTTACAAGTTCCAACCGGGAGTAAAAAGACATTCATAGCATATGAGGGAAGAGATTGAACCACTGATTTAATGAGAATCTCTTTCCCAGCCCGAGAGAGAAATTTTCCTTCCCAACTATTGATCCTTTTCCTCATCTTCTCTTTTAGAAACCCCAAAACAGCATTTTTGTTGCGACCCACAATACTAGGGAGACCCAAATACGTGCTATCCACCCCAGCTTCTTGGATACGCATCGAGTTGCAAATCCTTCTTCTTGTAACCGAACTCGTGTTAGAACTAAAGAAGGCTGAAGATTTATGGAGATTAACTTTCTGGCCCGAGGCGTCTTCAAATAACCGGAGGAGGGAAAGAACACGACTTGCTTCTTCATCAGTGGCCTGACAATAAATATAACTATCATCTGCAAACAGGAGGTGGGAAATGGTGGGAGCGCTTCTAGCCACTTTACAACCGGTGAGCCATCGAGACGACTCAAAAGACCTTATCAATGATGAGAAACCTTCCGCACAAACAATGAACAAATACGGAGACAAAGGACACCCTTGGCGAATTCCTCTGGTTGGAGTAATCGGCCCCAGTTTCTGACCACTATTGATGACATGGTATTTAACCGAGTTGACGCAGCTTAGAACCAAACCAATCCATCGATTATTGAACCCCATTACCCGAAGAATAGCTTCCAAGAATCCCCACTCAACACGATCATAAGCCTTGCTCATGTCAAGTTTAAGTGCCATGTATCCCTTTTTTCCGGTAGTCTTCCTTTTCAAGTAATGCATGACTTCGAAGGCCACCATAATGTTGTCTGAAATTAGTCTTCCCGCTACAAATGCACTCTGAGTTTCTGAGATTGCAAAGTTGAGGACATTCTTCATTCTATTGGCCACTACCTTGGAGGCGACTTTATAAAGGACATTACAAAGCGAGATTGGCCGGAGGTCGCCCATTTGAGAGGGATTTTTCTTCTTAGGTATAAGAACAATATGAGTATCATTTATGGAATCCAGAAACTGACCCGAATCAAAGAAATCCCGAACAAACTTGACCACATCTGTCCCCACTATTTCCCAATGCTTTTGGAAGAAAGCTGGTGTCATACCATCGGGACCAGGAGACTTATCAGGATGCATCTGAAAGAGGGCGCTTCTAACTTCTTCCTCAGAAATTGTTCTCAAGAGGTCTTCATTTTGCTCACTGCTTACAGTTGGCCGAATACCATCCAAAACCGAACCCAAGTTGACACTAGATGAAGAAAACAACTCATGGAAATAGCTAGAAATAACATTAGCCAAACCAGTCTCCCAAGTAACCCAATCTCCACTGCTATCTTGGAGACGGGAAATACTATTATTTCTCTTCCTAGAATTAGCAATTGAATGAAAGTACTTACTGTTCTTATCACCCGAGTTGAGCCAGAATTGCTTCGATCTTTGCTTCCAAAATATTTCTTTTTGAGCCAGGACTTCCGCCAACTTATCCTTCCCTTCTTTATGTTGTTGGATGGAAATCGGGTCTTTACCCCACTTGGAATTACGGATTTGACTCTTGCATTCGTTGATGCGCTTTCGAAAATTTCCAGTTATGTCCCGACCCCATCTCCCCAAAACTTCGCCACAATGCTGAATTTTCTCTTGAATGGTGACTGAAGCCGAACTCTTCCAACAACCTTCAACAAGCTTCTCACACAAAGGTTCCCGGAGCCAAGCATTCTCAAAGCGAAAAGTGCGAAGAGAAACTAGAGGAGTGTTACCTTTAAAGAATAATAACAAAGGGCAATGGTCACTTGTTGAGAATTCCAATGACTATTTCATTTTAAAATAAAAGAAAAGATTATTCCGATAAAACATGTGAAAAAATTTAATGATTTTTTAATCAATTTTTGTATGCATCTTAAATTTTATTCAATTTCATTCTTATTCTTATTTTTATTCCCATTCACATTGCTATTCTTACGTTTTCATTCCTCCCCAACCAAAGCACCTAATTTTCTTAAAAAAAAAAAAAGTCATTAAAAAAATGGAAAGCTAATTTCCTTAAAAAATAAAATAAAAGAGGAAAGTTAATTAAAACATATTTCATTATTGTCATCATTATGTAATAATATAGCATTATAAATATGTTGAAATGAAAACAATTATTTTGACATTTATATAAAGCCCTAAACGTGTCTTCATTATACAATTACTCTCATTCTCATTACGAATCTCCAAATTAAAACTCAAATTAAAAAAAAAAAAAAAATTAAAGAACAATTACAAAAAGCTTGGCTTGCTTTGCTCTTTTCACCCACCCTGATTGACTGAATCAAGACCGTTCGATCTTCATCGATTGCAATCATGGAGGTCCGACCCCATCCGACGGCTGACAACTCGTCCGCCACACCGCGCCACCGTCAGCTTCCGACTATTCCCGGAGCTCGGGCGAAACAGCCTGCCGTTTCTTCCAACCCGATCGACGTCACCTCCGTCTCCCAGAGGTCAGTCACTCTCTCAATCTTTTCTATGCGTTGATCTTTTTCCCTGGGAAAACGCAAGAAAGGAAAGTTGTAATTTGTTAATGTGGTTATGATTTTGGTTCGTTCGTTCTTTTTTGTAGGTTGCAGAAGGAGTTGATGTCTCTTATGGTATGTTTTCTTGAAATGGGTATTCTTATATATTCGACAATACAAAACCCTCGATTTACGTTACTGATTTTACTGATTCACGAAAGTGTATTCAATTCAGGGCTTTGTTAGTATTCTGTAGTATCTGATTATTACTGAAATCTAAACTTTTTTGAACTCGATGAATTCTACCATTGAGTTGAGATTGAGATTTCTAACTCAGGATCAAATTTCCCTTGTAAGTGTTGTAGGGTTTCTTTTAATCTTTGTTAATGTTTCTTGTATGTGCAGATGAGTGGAGGTGATCTTGGGGTATCAGCTTTTCCTGAAGGAGAGAGCATTTTTTCATGGATTGGCACAATTGAAGGTGGAAAAGGAACAATGTACGAAGGTTTATCATACAAGCTTTCATTGCGTTTTCCTGTGGACTATCCTTTCAAGCCACCTATAGTCAAGTTTGAGACAATGTGCTTTCACCCTAATGTAGATCAGTTTGGAAACATATGCCTTGACATTCTTCAGGTAATTATCAATTTGGTATAAGTTTTCATATATATATATATATATATATATATATATATATATATCCATTGCTACACTAAACTCTGAGTGTGAAAGATGCAAAAGTACTTTTTTGCAAATGAGATTTGCCAAGATTAGGAATGATAACTCATTTCTTTGAAAAATTGATATTTTGGGCATGTTAAATTTGCAGATAAACTTGAGTAACATGTTGGTTTTGTAAAATTTTGCAAAGAAAGTAGTCGAAAGCCAATGCCATTTGTGCTGATGTTATATGTGTATCTGTTGTCACAGGACAAGTGGTCTTCAGCTTATGATTGCAGGACTATTCTTCTCTCTATTCAGAGTCTTTTAGGAGGTTTGCTTTCTCTTCCCTCCTTGAGCTTACATTATCACTCATTTAAAGAGTAATGTTTGAATGCATATTTTGAGTGCACATATCATTACTAATACGCTTTAACGTTCTGTTTATGTTTTGCAGAGCCGAATCCAGAGAGCCCTCTCAATAGCTATGCTGCAGCATTGTTGAGTAACAAGGAAGGTTGGATACCAATTTCTTCCTTCTGCCATTCGTTTATATTTTCAAAATTGTAGTAGCATTTTGTTTACTTAGCAATTTTTTTTTTTTTCAAACCTCAGATTACAGGAAAATGGTCCAGAAGCAGTTTTTTGCTGGGGAAGCTTTGGAGAGTTGATTCTCATGAATTTGTACAATCTGTATAGCTGGGGAATATTGTCATTTTGAAAATAAAGATTCTCATTCAATATATTGCAAGGTTCTATGAAATCTGTAGTTGTGTTCTTTGACAACAGTATAGGCCTAAAGACAACAAGAAGGCTATAGTTGGTTAAATTTCGGTTTTGAACTACAAATTTTTAAAACCAGGCTTTTAAATCAAAATATTTTTTTACTAAGATTTAAATTCTTCCAATTTGTTCTAGTGGTGAATTGGTATTGAGGCTTTAGAAATTCATAAATCATAATTTACCGTTGAAAAGGAATCACTATTCAATCTTATTGTAGTCATAGATATCATATATGTATATGGGGTCCGCAACCATTTACACTAACAAATTCCAAAAGAATAAATGTCTTAAAAGATGGCCTTTGCTAACATTATTTTTAAATAAAAGTAAAATTTTGTTTTTAAAATTTTAATTTTGAAAAATAAAAATGTGTTTTATAATTATTTTTATTTTTTTAATTTTAAAAATAAAAAATAAAAGTGTTTTCTGTAAATTTTATTTTTATTTTTATTTGTTGATTTTATTTAAGTCAGGTTTGAGGTCAGGACTGGGGCGAGTTCAAGTCATGCAGTCGGGTTCGGGTTTGGTTTCTAAGGTTTAAGTTGGGGTTGGAGTCTAAAATATTGATTAAAAATAAACTATTTAAATAAAATTTAAAAGTAATTTTTTTTGTTTTAAAATTTAGATAATTTAAAAATTGAAAAGTAATAGTTTTATAGAACATGATCTTAGAAAATACTTTCACTATTCTAATTTTAAAAACAAAAAATCGATTAAAAAAGTATTACCAAAAGCACCCTAAATTTTCCCACAAATCTTAATGAGTGAATCAAACAATTCATATAACATCAATATACGAGCTTAAAACGTTTGTTTATAATAACGAGTTCAAAAAATTCAAAATCTCTGTTTAATTCAAAGAATTTTTATAGATCTTAACTATCGGTGTATATTATTATTGGTTGATATTTTTAATTAAATGTTTCATTATTATAACGGTAAATACTATTGTGGATAGTAAAAGTTATTAATTATACATTCAATTTTGTTAAATGACAATTCAAATCTTATATTTTTTTTAAGGTACAAAATAATACTCTATTTTAGTCAAAATAAAATTTAATAATAACCAGAGCTCAAGGTGTTATGACTAGATTGGTTATATATATAAATATATATATATATGGAAGAAGTTTCAATGGTTATATTTTTATTGTAACCATCATGGTTACATTTTTTTAAGCCATTGGATTATTATTAAATGGTTGTGATTAATTTGGAAATTAAATAAAAACAAATAATAAATAACTTGTAACCTGAAAGTGACCTAATCATTTATTTCCTTATAAAACTTTAATTAAGATTAATTATATTTTAAAATTAAATTAATTATAATTATTAATTAATTTTTTGCAATTTATTACTATATAAGGATCTTTTAGCAATTTATATTTTTATACTTAAATTATTTAAAATTTTATAGCAAAACTTTTTATAATTTAAAATTATACACATATAATTTCATAATTTAAATTTTATTATACTTGTAATTTTAATTTTAAAATTATTACACTTAATTATTTAATTATTTAATTTAAATATTTAAAAAGTAAAAAATGAAATAAGTTGAAGGATTTTTTAGAAAAAAAATGGCTGCACTTGTTATCGATTGATTAGCTTGAGACCTCATACTTAATTCATATAATTGTAACAAAATAATTAAATATCATTTAAAAATAATTAATTATTTGAAAATTTATTATAAGAAGAGAATTTTAATTTGTGTCAAAAGAAGTTTAATTTTTGTAAAAAGAATAAATTTTATTGTAAATATTATAATTAAATGACTTAATTATTAAAATAATTCAAGTAAGGATTTAAATATAAATATTAATTGCTAAAAGAAGTCTTGTTAAATATTTAATTAATTATTTTAAGAAAATAGTTAATTATAATTAAATAATTCTAAAAAAGGAATGTCTACTATTTAATTAATTATTTTAAGAAAATAGTTAATTATAATTAATTAAATCTAAAAAAGGAAAGTCTACCTATTAGTAACCTGCTATTACAGGTTAAAAAAAAAATGTAACCATATGGGTACAATAAAAATGTAACCATTGAATAGTCACCCATATATATATATATATTTTGTATCTTTTTGTGTTAAAAACTAAATTTAGGTTGGTAATATAAAAAAAGTGACAAAAATTGAGCTTAGGATATTATTTTTTACTAGTTTAGAAAATATAAAGTCTAATTATCATTTAATAAAATAGATGATCTAATCAGTAATTTTTGTGAAACACAAGATTCAAATGATATTACTCTTATTATAACAATATTTATTGAAACATTAATAACACATTTATCAAAATATTATACTATGTCAGATTCCACATCACATGTATACATAATACTAATGAACATACTAACTATTGACACTACAATATTTTTTCTCATCTTACATTGGAAGTTTTTTCTTCCCTTTCAAAATGAAATAGTCATTTTATTGGAATAAAATTTTAATACTTTAAAATGCAACAGCATAAAAGAATGAAATAAAAATTATTTTATTTCCATTTCATTACCTATCAAACGTCACCTATTATAAGTGTAAGATTTGCTAGAGAGTACCAAGAGTGATTTGCTATTAGAGGGTACCAAGTAATGATGATTATTAAAAGTATAAGGTAGCAAGTTTATATTTTAATAAAATACAGAGCATTTACTCTTTCTTATCGTATTTATAAATATCAAATTACTTTTAGACCCAAGTTTTTATTTTTCAAATCCAAATGTTCAGAGTAGCATTTGGCAGTCTATTTTGCTTCAGTTGCATTTGAGCTCAGCTCATATAAGTAACTCTATCCTCCTATTTTCTTAAGGAGAGAGTGAATATCCCAATAAAAATATGCAGAAATGGATTGCATCCAAACAAAACAAAACAAAAAAAAAAATAGAAAGAGAAAAAAGGCAGTGTTATGGCAATGGGCATAGCCTATGATTTCACACAACTCCTAATCCCTAAGGAAGAAGTATGGCAATGGGCATACCCAATGTTCAAAAACAAAATAAATAATAAGTAGATAATATGGTAATATTCTTAAAATGCATGTACTCTGATTTATCCTTGGAGAATGTCAATTGTCAAAATATACGTTTCATAAAAGTGAGCAAGGCCAGAGGCCCGGACGATACAATAGAGTAATTCCTCGCAAAAGCTCTTTTAGAAACTACTCTTATATTGATGAATACTCGTGCTAAAAAGGAAAAAAAAAAAAAGATTTTGTATAATAAGGATTGATCTATTTCAAAGGGAAGAAAAACTGCAAAATAAATCCATCCTCCAGAATTGAGAAAAAAAAAACATATATATGCTCTTCCTAGACACCTTTTGAACTTCTAATAGTCACTAAAATTACACATTGGTGTTGGTTGAGTAAGTACCAGACTTCGGTTTAGGTGCAATCAAACATTTTCTACAGCATCGCCTGATTCTTCAGAACCTCGTGCACCGGCCAGTCTTTCAGTTGCCAATCTTTCTTCTAGTGCACGAGCTCCTCTTTCCCTGAAAGTGAAGCGTTCATTACAATATGTTCATTCTCTCTTCTTCCACCAAGACAATTAACTAATGCACTACATAGCTGCATAGAATCAAGAAACTTACCTTCTCCTTGATGCTTCAATAGGATCAGAACCAGGCAATGGATTTCCTCCCACAGTATAACCCTGGGCATTATCAGCAGCTTCAGATCTTCCACAGAGCATCCGATGGAATATAGTAGCAATGGGATCGATCACGGGTCTGAATAATAAGCAACAAAAGCACGTCAAGACATATTTACATCGTTTCATAAGCATAGGAAAAAAAAACTCGTTAAAAATCATTAATTACCTTAAAAAGTCAGGGAAGAAAGTTGAGAATGCAAAATCATCACTTGGATCACCCTTGAGTTTTGTTTCTGGTTTCTTCTGCCAGTATCTGAGGTAAATCCAGCTCATGTATGTGCCAAATATCAGAGTTGGAAGAGCTGTTGAAGACTCTGATGCCAAGAAGCATATGACAATTGATAGCAAAACCGAGAGAGATGGCAACCACTGTGTATAATTGGATCGTTCCCAGAGAGTATTACAGAGAAATCATCAACTTGCAGAAACTTTTCAGTCAAGAATATGCCAGGATAAAAGGCTCATACCTTAGCTTTCAATTTTAGTAAAGGAATCTCTTGGTCTGGTATGATCTGCTTGATGCCAACTAAGAATCCCGAAAGGATCCCGTGGAATCCAGAAAGAGGATTATATCTAACAGAAACATAATTAGAGGCTTCAGCCATCAAATAGGAAAATTGTACAAAATATATATAGTTATGTACATTATAAACGGCATAATACATAATGAAGAGAGCTCTTTGAGAGTAATTTAAGTTGCAAATATGCAGCATAAAGGTTGCGTAACGTGTCAATGCAATTAGAGGTTACATTCTACAAGTAAGAAAATGCCACAACTCTTGACTATGAAACAGTTAGACAAATTTCAAGCAGTAGTTTCTTTTTTATATGTGGCAATCAGATAAAGTACACAAGAATGCCAGTGCAGCAAGTAAAGTTTAAACATAGTAGAACTGTAGGACAATAAATGTAAATCACGAGAGTGATATTTTGGCACTTACAGGTAATTTTCCTTTGTTGTAATGTAGTACAATGCAATTGCAATAATGAAAACGCAGAGAGAAGTCAGAAAGTTAACAACAAAGATGAACTTGAGGAATTCCCGAGAACCCCATACAGGCTCAAGCAGCTTCCCAATGAAAAGAAGACCAATGGTGCTCAGAACCACCTATCAAACAGAATGTCATTAATACTATAAAGGGGCTACATAGCAGTAGGAGATATGTGTATCAGGCAATAAACAAACTTTTAGACAACATATAAAACTCAATAAGTGATGTAATGCAGGAGAAGCTTGTACCCCGTGTATCGATTGTTCAATGTAACCAGCTGTTATAAGGTTCCAGGCAAAAGGAATCGTCCTACAAAATAGAAGTTCAAATGACATTCAGATTTTATTACATTGGTCAGAAGTGTTCTTAGTTCATTGGCACGTAGGGCTGGCTTGCCTATATGAAAATTGAAAATGGGCAAACCCCATACATGTATTTTTTTTCAAAAAAATTATTACAAGAACGTGAGAAAATCGATCATTCATTTCATAGGACGTCATTTTACAGTTTCAGTGAATCAAACCAATCAAATCAATAGGAAGATGGGAATTACACACACCAACTACTAAATACTTGAGTTCTACCGTCTATATCCTATTGATTTTGCCGATTTCTTCTCAACTATAATCAATTACTAAAATTGAATCGCCCAAATCATATTAAACACAACATCGTCAGCAAAAACTCTTTGTGGATTTATTCTAAAAGATCAATAAAGATTATTCTCTTGTAGCTAAGATTTAAAGTCTGACATCACAAGAAACGTAAGAGCACAAATTACTGGAATCACCGACATCAAATGAGCGGTACCTTGCGGGAATCAGAGCAAGATATTGAATAGCTTGAGGCAAAACCTGGATCACAATGTGGCCACTGATGAGTACCACGGCAAGACCCTTGCATAGCCGAGTGAAGCCAGAGAAGGCGCCCATGCTCTGTACAAAACAAGAAAGGGGCATTCAATTCCTAATTCGTAAACAAGATCCGAGTCATTCAGAGGGAGAAGTGGAAAATTGACTTACCCCAGAGAGCGAGGGAGTGGCCATGGCGGGCGGGAGAGATATAGGAGTGAGGTTTGGTGTGGTGTGAGATCTGAGGGTGATGATGATAGAGAGAGCGTATTAAGGGAGACACTTTGAGACCAACGTATACATTTCTTTAATCTTTTATATAAAACAAAACATAAATTACAGATAATAGTTTTTTTTATTTAAATATTTATATCCTAAGCAACTGAATAAAAGTTATTAAGACATCTCCATTGCAAATTGCAATTCAAGATTAAATTTAAATTTGGAAAAAATAAATAAAATTATATTTTTTGTCAAGAAATATGTGATTGTTTTGTAAAATAGCTTTTGTGAAAAATTTTATTAGCAAACTAATTTTTTGTGTAGAATTGGCGAGAGTTAGGCCATAGTATTCAGAGGGACCCCCAGTTTATATGTAATTATAGAATTGGTGTAGGGGTACTAACTACTAGGTTTCTTCTTGTCTTCAAATGAATGACGCTTTACGGATCTTCACCCACATGGATTTTACGTGTTTGACCGAGAGATTCAAGCTTTGAACTAGAAACAATGACATGGTGCGCCCAGGAGCTAAGAAGAACCCTTCTCAGAAGGTCAGTGGCTCCCTCCCTCCGGTTGTTTCGTTGGACGTAGTGATACAAGGGTCGATCCCTCATCCACACTAAGTTTCTTGTGCCACCAGTTGGGAAGGTGATGAATTGAATTCCTCCTTGCGATGTGTTCACCAGCTTAGGAGGATCGTGGTGAAGAATGGAATCGCCCCTCGCCCTATGAAGGAGTTTTTCATCGGATTGCTCGGGACAAGGAAACCCTAAATTATAATTATGGGGGGTTTAGCACGTGGAGCCAAGCACATTGGATGGTTGGGGCGACCCTTCCGCTTCAAAATTATTTCATCAACTTCTTGGTTTTTGTTGGACTACCTCATTTTCAATTGATCCCACAAGGCTACAGGTTGTTAGCCGGTTTATTTATTTTTTATAAAGACAGGCCCTAACTAATCATACGTTGTTGTGGTCATGTACAGTAATTTGCTTTGGAATCTGTGTTAGGCTCATGATTCTCTTGGAAGACCTGTAATTCGAGGGCTTGGCACCTTCCAGACAACTGAAAGCTTTCTTTATTATTTTCCTTGGCAATAGGAGAACCACTTTCGGGTGTCCTCTCACTCGTAGAGTTCAAAGTGGAGTAAATCGATAAAGGATGCTAATTTATCTATAAATATGTCTCTCTCTGCCACATGAAGCTTCATATGCATGCCACATATTTTGGTAACAACAAATATAACAATAATATATTTATTATAAATGTAATTAATCTCATGTGTTGATTTAAAAATAATAAAATAATTTCAAAATAAAATAAATGTATTTCTTTTTTGAAACCAAAATTAATGTGTTTAATAAGCATTATAGTGCATACTTCATCATAATTTGATAATGTTATATCATATTTAATTTCTTATATGTAATTTGTATATAAAATTAAAATTATATTTTTTTTTCATAAGCAATATAGTGTTAGAATTTATTTTATTAGGGTTTTAATTTACTAACATATATATTAGATCATCACATAATAATCTAATATTCTATAAAATATGAAATTTATAAAACGATCAAATAAGATATAAGAGAATAAAAATCTATATATCAGTAATGAACAAGTTTAAAAACCCGTATAGTACAATTAGGCTAAAATTTAACTATATCAAAATTGAAATTAATTGACCTAAGATCAATTAAGTGATATTGACTTAAAAAAAATATAAATTTATGATATATTTTTTACTGTCAATATCGATTCAATCCAATGTGTAGTTGATACATCCGATACAAGTTTACTTTACTAATGCCTAAGAAAAACATTCCACTTACCCAAGTGTAAGCAAACCACGTCGCTAATTATCACGTTAGTAGAAATCCAATACACTAATAAATCATGATACTGTTATAAAATAATATAAAATAATATAAAGTAGATGAGAAGAAAGAAGAAGAAGATGAAGAGAGAAAGGGAAAGTGAATGAGAATTTCTGAGTTATTTATTCCAATAGGGTGAACCCCTATTTATACAAATACAAGAGTGAGATATTAAAAAACTAAGAAAAAGGGAAACTAAGAAAACGAGGAATGTTGATTACAATAAATGGTAATAAATAAAAGATTTGGACATCCACATAATTATTAATATTTATAACACTCCCCCTTGGATGTCCATAATAACTGCCTTATTAAAAATCTTGCTTAAAACTTGATCAAAGGAAAAAGAGTATAGTATAAACTAACTCCTCCTCATTTAGGCATTTGTGGAGATCTTCTAATCGACGAATTTCGATCTTATCTGCCGTCTTCTCAAATGTTGATGTTGGTAATAACTTTGTGAATAAGTTTACAAGATTGACACTTGATTAAATATGTTGAACACCAATATGTATTTTCTTGAAGCGTATAAAGAAGAATTTCGTGAAATGTATTCTAACTCCATCTCCTTCAATGTACCATCCTTTTAGTTGAGCGATGCAAGCAGTATTATCCATAGAGAATTGCTTGGGTTGATACTTCTTTATTGAGTGCAATCCATATGTTTCCCGAATATGCTATGTCAATGATCTCACTCACACACATTCTCTACTTGCTTCATAAAATGCAAGTATGTTAACATGATATATAGTTGTCTCTTTAAAAACCTTGTCAGAAAAACCCAGTGGGATAAAATCTGAGCTAAGGAAAAAAAAGAGTACAATATATATTTCATATTCATAACTATTTGCAAGTTGCCTCGTTAAAAACCTTGCTAGGAAAACCCAGTGGGACAAAACCTGAGCTAAGGGAAAAAGAGTGCAACATGAATATGTCTCCCCCTCATGCACATATGATCCATAATTCTTTTGGTGATAATAGATCTCATAAGATAATTTTTATCACTTTTAAAATATCACCATATATAATCTTTGATCATATATTTTTTATAACTCTTCCAGAGTATGTATGGACTTCTAAATTATAAATGAGGGGTTCGTGGAACATTAGTCTTTATCCAGCTAATTGTATCATTCATGTGTATATACAATCTTGTTCATACTAAAATTTAACATTTCAAGTAGATATGAACATAACACATTAATGATAATATAAATTTTTATTTGTGACAATGATGAGACTCCAAGACCATATTTTTGTTCCATCTTGTTGTATGATCTTAATTTCCATATCAAATGATCATATATCTATAATTCTTGATGCATATGAAGTACTTCAGGACTTCAATACTAATGAACAAACTTTATACATTTAATATTTCTCGATATACAAAAGAAATAAAAGTTTGTTTTGCAATTAATCAAAAACTCTTCAAGAGTCTATCACAACGTATAATTTACGTATTTATACTGCATAGACAACCATACGTATTTTTCAAACAATAATTTACTTACATGTCTTTATTTCATACAAAAATCTTTGTCATATAGTGCGCGCGACTTAGAATTTATATCACTTAAGACATGTATTAAATTCTTCTAGAATTTTTAGATAAGACTTATTTCAAATTCTCACTATATTAGGAGCTCCAAATAAATAATCTTTTGTTGCAACATTTATGTGACGCTTATAAATCCTCATAAAATATATTCCAGGCTATAATCAAATCATGATTATATTTTCTCAATATTTAAGTCTTACTTCAATCAATCTCATGTCTATGCAAACTTTGTACAACAATTCATTATGTACAAATACATATATGTAAATTTCTCATTAGAAATATTTATTTACACACCCTACAGGTCTTACTTCACTTCATGTGAGTAAACTTGCCTGGACTGCGTCATAATATTTTGGCCAAAAACAAAATATATGTCGATGATTCTCGACAAATCTAATACCATGATCCTTGCTATCTCATGTTAGTTTATTGCATATGCACACATTCAATATTTATTGTCGACAAAAATTATATGATAATTTCCTCCCATATTGACATAACTTATAGAGATCTCTTTATTTATAGGTACCTATATAGAATCATTTCAGGGATTCAATTATGATCAAATGTGTTATGTCTAACTTCTCTTGGGAGTCTCTTCAAGTACCGTTTTCATCACGGTTATCATTTTAATACTTTATAACATTAAGGTATCTCCATGAGTACCTCTAGATTTAACAACTTCAGGGCAAATCAAATGAACATTTACTAATAATTTCTATATTGTTCATTTACGCTTCAGGCGTTTTCAACTCATTCTATCTCAACTTTGAGTAATATTGATTTGCAGTTGGTATATATCATTTTGAACTATATCGTTCTTATACTTTGTGCAAGGATCATTTTTCAAAAATTATCATCGATCCCAACTGCTTCTCTCCCCTTGATCGAGAGAATTTTAAGAAATTGTGATATCTAATAATATTAATACACCTGTAGGGATTTCAATATATCACAATGAATCAATATTTATTTAAACTCATATATATTATATGACATTGAACTTCAGGTTCAATAACTTCATTATAAAGTTCAATACTCATGAACTTAATTCATTTCTAAGAATGAGTCATACGTGTATAATTAGAAATACATAAATTTACACATTTTGTAAATGCATGATCATAAAATCTTATCACATCGATAAGAAACTATGCAATAAAAATCTAACAATGGCTCAAGATTGTTAAAGAAATATAATTTAAATATTTTTTATGTGCAAATATATGCACATTCTTCTTTTGAGCCTTATAAATTAACAATGAGAAGAATCTTCTGGTTCTTCAACAAAATTTAGTCAAATTCTTTGACAATTTATTGCATATGATTGATCATGTCAAAATAATTCAATTCATGAACTTCAGGTTCACTATAATTTGTATTTCAATGAAACTTTCAAAAGGTAATGTAAATTCATTACAACATAATCATTACAAGTTTCATTTTTATATACACGAATAATATAATTATATTATTCTCCAAAACATATACACTCTTCAGGAGTCACTATTATGTTTATCAAATTTTATATTTCTTCAGGAATCACTATCATCAATTTAATGATGTATATTATATAAAATGTACATAACAACTTCATCATGTTGTTATAATGGTCAAATAGATATAACCATAATATATCATTCATTTTTCCTGGTATCTTTTTAACAAGTCGTCTAATTTATTTAGACTATTCATCAGTCTAATTATCATGACTTGATATATTATATATTTAAATGTACAACCAGTACATATAATAAGTCATCTCTTATTACTTTCATAACTAGATAAAAGTTATACATCTAGGTACATACAAAGATATTTTACTACTCAAAGTAGCAATTGTATGTAAGAGTACTTCTTCAGGAAGCTTTTCAAATAATCATTTTGTGATTCTTTATCACTTTGATTATATTGGATCACTAACAAATATTAGTAAATTATATATTCACTTTTGGGAATATGCAAACTGAATTATATAGTAACTATATATATATATATCATGTACTAACAATAGTTTGAAACTATTGATTTCAAGAAATAATAAAATATGCATATATTAATTTGCTTCTGGCATTACCAATATATGTGAAATTTATATTCTTTGAAATAGAATTTCATGTCTATTCATTCTCTTCGGGGAATGATATTTAAATATTCTAAACGTACAATCAATTTGTACAATTCACACTTATTCAATAATCAAATATACTTTTATCTTGATTATAGGTGTGTCCATACTACAGGTACGCGACTACTATTATTCAATCCCACACATGATATATAGATTTCATGCACTTTGATTGTGTGTGGTATTTCATCTTTTGGTTGTTTCCAATTTCTTCTGGAAATATTTGAGTAGCAAACAATGCCATTGATTATTTAAAATCATTACATTCACTTCGGGGAATGACGTTGAACAAGTAGAACATTATTATAAATTTCTTAAAAATTTATTACTTGTTCATATATAAAAAGAAATTACTCAACAATTTCTTTAACAATATTTCAAAGAATATATGAATACAATTTTTGCATAATCTCCAAGGTGTATGCAAAATTTGATCTTTAATATATGTCACATGCAATAATTTCCAACATTGCAAGTAATAACAATGTATAGTAACATGACTAATACAAACAATCTTTAAAAGTAGTTGAATTCAATTCGTATCATTCTCTGCAGGGAATGATAAACAATAAATACATGTCTCATGTATTTAAATAACATTAGTCATGCTCACTGTTATTCTTATATTTTGATGTTTCAATGTAATTTTCTTAATATTCTTTTTATGTATTAAAAACCCACTATAAAATTGCATCAATAATAATCATTTTTAATAATTCTTTAGTTGTATTCACATAAATACAATCATTTTTTTTTTGACAAATACAAAACATTTGCTTCAGGAAATGTTTGTCAAAATCTATATCGATATTAAATTACTTTTCATTGTCCTCAAAGAATACAAGAACATATATATAAATATATATTCATATCTTTCATTATATATATCCATCAACTATATAATGAATATTACATTTGCATAATCTTCAAGATATATGCAAGATTTTATTGAGGACGCATAATCATCAGGATATATGCAATATTTTATCGAGGATGCATAATCTTCAGGATATATGCAATATTTTATCGATGATGCATAATCTTCAGGATATATGCAATATTTTATCGATGATACATAATCTTCTGGATATATGTATAATTTATACAGATTTTCTCTATCATATCATTGACACACATATATTATAAATATTATAAATGATAAGAACATAATATATATATATGAAATCAATAATAAACATATAAAAATATATACATACATATATAATATATAGATATATAGATAAAAAGAAAAAAGAAAACAAATGACTCTTGAAATTGTTTCAGTCAGATAAGTATATATATAAATATATATTTAGTGTATCATGACCTTGAAACAATTCAAGAACTTTAACAAAATGGTTACATTGGGGCTTGGGCAGAGACTCATGCTTGAAGCTTGGGCAGAGACTCATGCTTGAAGTTTGGGCAGAGACTCGTGCTGATAACGTGTTATAAAATAATATAAAGTAATATAAAGTAGATGAGAAGAAAGAAGATGAAGATGAAGAGAGAAAGGGAAAGTGAATGAGAATTTCTGAGTTATTTATTCCAATAGGGTGAACCCCTATTTATACAAATACAAGAGTGAGATATTAAGAAACTAAGAAAAATGGAAACTAAGAAAACGAGGAATGTTGATTACAATTAATGGTAATAAATAAAAGATAATTATTAATATTTATAACAGATACCAAATAGTTTAAAACATATAATTATGATTATTTTTCACTATGTAAATAACACTATAATTATAAATAACTACATATTCAAAATTTAATAAATTTTACATATTAAATATACAATCATAAAAGTAATAATATAAAATAATTTTTAATTTGTAAATAATATTATATTAAAATAAATTTTATTTAAAACTTGAGTAAATAAATTTGTACACACTTATAAAATTTTGTAATATATATTGTTATAAATTTCTCATTAAAAAATCCCCTAAATTTTAAGAGGTTTATGAACTAAAAGATAAAAGAGTCCTTTAGAAAGAAAATATAACATTCGGAACTAATAAAATTATTTGCTACAAGCTTCAAAAATTGTTTGTGTTATTTTAAGAAGGTCCAAAAAAAAAAAAGAAAACTCAAAACATATAAATCTATGACACCCTCAAATACCTTAAAAACATGAAAACTTGTGTATCTGCATAGAAGCTTAAACTATACATGTTGGGAGTTCATTATGTACATGAACAACAATAACATGCCACCCTCTCACACCTTTAAAATCAAACACTCCGCCATTGCTGAAATATTAGGATTGCTCTAGGACTCAGTTTAAGACAATAGCTTATGCATCATCTTATTGAACTGATATTGTTTTAATAATCTGCTCAAAAAGGAAAGATTTTCTATCAAACTAACCAACCTTCTTGTTCCTTCCAAGAGGGGGACCGGCACCAGCTCCGCTACAGATTCACGTGCTCATTGCATACTGTTTGGAGGAAAATGATAATGGGCCCAAGTAGGCTTCCGATAGGGATACTACAATGCGATGACAAGCTAAAGCTGAAGCAGTAACAAACATGACCAAGGAAGCCCAGTAGAACTTCAGCATCAAGATTGGATTTTTTCTAGCAGACTTTAGAACATGTGAGAAGATCACTTTGAGTCGTCTATCTCTCAAAATAGATTCATAATCATATACACGTTCTGATAATCTGGAAGATGAGCTTAGCACTTTTTTGTTAGTACCGATCGCTAATATCACCCGAGAACCAGAGTGAGTTGTTGTGACGTCTTGTCCTAATGCTTTAAAAATCCACAAGTATAATATGTCCGCAATGGCCATGCAACATTGCTGTCGGAAGACTTTTGCCTCCTTGGAAATCACAGCTTGAATCAATGAAGCTCCGTTCTGTTTTTTATTTTTTTTTTGGAAAAAAAGAACATTTAAAAAGTCAGTTCAGGAAAATGAAATCTAATTGAGAATAAGGAACAAGCCATATTGTTTCAGTATATCAATTCTCCATCTGATGTTCTCATTGAAATCACAGAATCTGCTCATTGGAAGTGGTACATCTTTTTCATTTAATACACCTCATGTAA
The DNA here is from genome assembly GCF_029168945.1 of Cannabis sativa. Taxonomy (NCBI): domain Eukaryota; kingdom Viridiplantae; phylum Streptophyta; class Magnoliopsida; order Rosales; family Cannabaceae; genus Cannabis; species Cannabis sativa. The sequence continues at coordinate 49,259,895 of NC_083601.1, forward strand.
CAATGTGTACTCAAGGAAGATTAATGTAAATATGATAAGAAATCCCATGCAGAAACATAGCTGTATAAAGATAAAGGCACAATGCACAAGGACAAGGACAAGGACAATGTGGTGTACAAGCATATTTGTGCTGATCTCGATTTTGGTGGATTTTCTTCTTGTATCAAAACTCATCAGCCAGAAACTTAATGTGCTCCATAAAGGAAAAATAAAATGGCATTATTACGAAATGAAGGGAACATTTTTATAAATTAATGATACTCACAGCAGTCATCAGGAGTCTTCTCAGCACAGCACCATCTTTAGATGGTAAAATCTTCAAGACCAAATTTGCCAAATCATATACATTGTTTGACCTATTTGATACATGATCAAGGGAAGTTTCACTATTTGTTTTAATAATCCGGCTCAATCCTTTCCTGAAAGGTGTAATATAATTATAAACATTGATTCACTAAGGGCATTTAATAACAATAATTTAAATAATTTGTTATTTTTTAATTAAAAAGTTGAAAATGATAATTTAATAACAATAATTTAAATGATAAAAATGTTTCCATTTTTATTTCTTTACAATAAGAATCAACAAACACATTTATATCTTTTCAAAAATAAAAAATGTATTTCAGTTAGAAAAATTTACATATAGACCAGAAATTTGAAAAAAATTACAAAAATATGAAAAAATTTTCATTTTTACTTTTTGAACTGTTTTTTTACAAAAATACCTCCTCAGTAAAAATAAATTATTTTTTTAATTGTTTTATAATTTATTTATAGTTGTATTATAGTTTTCACGAGTTATTAAGAATACACACCCTAAAAAAGGTAGACTTCAGAATAATTAAAAGGTCTTGTAATATATATCTATATACACAATTAAAGGTCTTATAATATCTATTTTATATAAAGTGTACCTATATAACTGAAATTCTTGGTTTATGAGAAATTCATGGGTGACTTTTAATTTTTATTTAATAAAATATTATTTATATATAAAGTAAAAAAATCTTTTTTCAATATGATATTTTTTTAAACCAAAAAATTAAACAATCTTTTTTAAATTAACAATCTTTTTTTTTTTTAATTAATAATCTTTTAAACTGTCGACCATACATTAGAAAGTAGAAACTAGAAAGGAGGTTGAAACAATAAAGAAAAACAACAACAATAAATAGTTTATAAATATATTTCAATAGAAATTTATCTCGAATTATCAAATTCTTCCAAATTTATTTGCTCTAATATATATGACATTTTTATAAGTTTTGTGTTAGTGTAATTATTACTCACTTTTCTCTCCATAACACTCTTTTCTTTTTTCATCAACCTAGCAATTTCTTCATCAACTAAATTAAGCGAGAAGATATACGTACGTAATATGTATTGATTCACTACATATTTTGTTTTATAATTAATTAATTGTTAATCAATTTTTTTTATGTATCTCTATAATTTTATTTCTTTTATTAATGTGAAACTTTAGCTCTAATTAGTTTCCGTTTATCAATTTCTTTTATTTATCAAAGAAAAAATGGATAATATATATGCGGACCCGGCTAGAATGAAAAATGCAAAATACAAAAATTACACTATTGTCTCTATCAAAGAAAATGAAGATTGAAATCCACCAATGACTATCATTAGTTTTCTTATCTACAATTTTTAGACTAATGCTATCTTCAATTATCAACAATTTAGAGATTGATTTTTAATTTTCTTTTTATCTTACCCCCATTTAAGTAATGTTTCTTTAAATATTAGAACATCAATTTTTAGTTTATTTTTAGATTAACTTAAGAATATATTTAAATCATTAAGTTTTTTTAAACACTAATATATTGCATTAATATAAAAAAAACCTAGCATAAAATTTAATATACGTGCATCCCACGTAATTTTTTGCTAGTATACATATATATATATATATATAAATATATAAAAGAACCCTCAAAATACATCTATCAAGCTTACCTAGTTGCACCTGCCCTTATAAATAGAGCAAGCTTCTGCCACTGGAATTCCTTCTTTTTGTTTAAGACCACCTGAACATATACAAGCCATGCATCATGCAAATGTAGGGAATTGGTTAAAAAATTAGTGGGAATGAAATTTGAATATTTGACTGTAAGTTGTCTATTAATAAATGGGGTCTGCAAACGAAAAATAGGAGAATAAACTAACATGACCAATTTCAGGCTAAAGGTTTTTCACTTCTAATGTTACTAATGAAATAGAAATTTAATTATTATGACAACCTGTCTAATATTCATGGAAGTCTAAGATATATGAGCCATTTCTTACCGAAAACAAAATTTTATTTGTTGCAGTTGAATTTTCTGTAAGCAGCTTCTGAAAGACGTAAGGGTATGCAGCTTCAAATGTTTTGAAGCTTTTGTCGGCTGCTAGTGCAAGACCTGTGAGAACAACACATAAAGTAACCGTGAATTGTTTTAAGAGGGGAGGTGTTAGCAGTACAAGGTTTCTGAAAGAATTCGCTAATTATAAGAAAAAGTAAGCAGATTAAATTATTTACCTTCAAAAGATGCAAGGGAACGGAGGAGAAGTGTAAAGTATGGTGGCATGCGAAAGTGGTACTTAACAGCTATGGAGAAGATTTTAGCCAGAACCTTCAAATCAAAGTCATGTAAAGATTTAGCCGGTATTAATATAAGATGTTAGAGAGATCATCTTAACAGAGGTACAAAAAACTGTCGCAAAGAAACAAAGCAACTCAATTAATCAGACCCACAAAGGGCTATGGTGATTACAAGTTCACAACTATGAATGCTATGAACATAAGAATAAAGCATAATATATCTCAATTCACTAATCTACTCATTATATCAATGCACCATCTGAAGTACGGAATTATTCCAAGTGTTCCTCAGTAAGTCTTACCACGTACAAGAAAGAAATTGGTTAATGCAAATCTTGTCTATAGATTATGGAACTTTAAGCCTAATAATGTATATTGAAAACAATTTTAACTAAAGATCTCTCATTCCAGGTGTTGCGTTGTTGTAACAATGCTCCCATGAAATGCTAAGTTGACACTTACAACTGATAATGAATTTAACAATGCAGAATCTCTTCCTCCGTGTATCTTGATTGATGAACTTATTACTTAACCGAATTTTATCAGTGAGCATTGGTCTTTTGTCAAAAAAAAAATGTAAACTAAGAATATTGAAAACAGAATTTTACCCTGCTGAAATTCAGATTAGGAATTCCATCTCTGATTTCTACATCCCCCAGTGCATATTCGAGATCCTGAAAGATAAGTACAATCAAATTATAATTTGTTTGAATGGCGTACAATTTATAGCAAGTGAAACAAACAAATTTCAACTCTATATCAGTAAGTATAATATAATGTCATTCATTAACTAATTAAGATATTATACCAATGTAACACGTCGGAAATTAGTCCCTGGCCTTATGACATCCATCTCATCCAGAGCATTCACTAGCGATGCCCAGTCTCCATTTACTATGTGCACTATGGATGCAAGCATAGCAAATTGATGTTTCTTTTCCACCCGACAAAGTAAACCGAAGTCAAGAAAGCTGATGCAGAAATCACAAGGAGGTGATGAACTAACAGATGCATTGGAATTATTCTAGTAAATTTACTTATTCACACGCAAAATAAGTACCATAGTTGTCCAGAAGATGTGTAACGCAGGTTTCCAGGATGTGGATCAGCATGTAGTAAGCCTGTTTCCACAAGCTGGATGAGTGTTGCCTCTACTCCTTTGTTAACCTAGTAGAAGCACAGCATAGATAATTTTTTTTACAGGATAAAAAAGTAGTAAGACACTAACCATTAAGTAATATTTTTTTTTTCTATTTAATTCGCCATCTAACTTGGCAACACTATCAAAGGTAAGCCAGAAAACAACTGTTTAACTTTATTCCTCTGTCTATCACTGTATCATTAGTAGGACAAAACAGTTCCATAACAATATCTCCGTCCATTTTTAACAAATCTAGCTGAATGTTAACAATAACTATGACAAAACAATTTCTGGGAGTAACCCAAGATAAGATAAATTAAACTCGGCCAGATAAATCCATCTTCCATTTACTTATTTTGTTTTCCAATTAATTTGTTTCCCCTTGCAAGTGAACTGTACTAAAGTTCAAAAATTACAACTATAGCATATTACTCACCATATCAAGAAGGCGCCCTTTTGCTTCAAACCTCTGCTTCTCTGTATACGATAACCAATTATCATCTGAGTTTCCAGTAGACACAGAGAGAAGTTGAGTGGGACTATCCCCCACAATCCACTCCATAGTCAAAACTCTCTTTCGACTTAAATTTTGAAACACTTTTGGCACACACATGAATGAAAAGGAAGAATGAGCTTTCTGTACCAAGAAAACCAAAGGTCAATAAAAGCAACAGAAATATAAAAGGGAAATTATCTTGGCAGAAAGTAGCAGAGTTATGAGATATCTCTTCACAGAACTGAATTCGATGAAAAAGAAAAATGACACAATTAGTGCAACTACCTTAAACTCAGATGCGTTTGCAGCCTCTAAATTATAATCCAACTCCCCTACTAAACCTTTACCAAGCTCATCAGCATACAGACGCAGGTCACTTTTTCTCTTCGCTATCTTTTGCAGTAACCCAAGCTAAAACAATTATAAACTATTGTATTAGTGTCTTCCAAGTGCTTAAAGTTTATAAAAAAGAAACCCACACACACACAGAAGGCTAGTAGAAGTCAATACAAACCCCAAGCCGAAGAATATATGCATCCCGCACAATCACATGATGCATGTTGGGCCGCTGAACTTTCACAGCCACATTAGATCCGTCAAGGGTAGTTGCAGAATAGACCTGTATGATGCATACAACAAAGAGGAAGTATTTTTAAAAATATGCAGTAAAAAAACAATTATATAGGAGGGTTATGAAATACAAAAACATCATTTACTAAAACTATGAAATAGTAGGTATGTTAGTATGTTTTGCTCTTTTTTCTCTTTTGTATCTATTAATCATTTACCCCAACCATAAATCTCATCTACAGAAATACCCACCTGGCCAAAGGACGCTGCTGCAACAGGTTCCTCAGAAATGTAGCTAAAAAATGATTCCAAAGGAGAACCTAACTCTTCCTCAATAATTTTCATAGCTATGGTTCTAGGAAATGGAGGTATTTGATCGTGCAAATCAGACAACGCCTGGAAATCAAAATCAAGAAGAAATTAAACTAAAAAATAAAGCCCTTAATTTATTATCTTATCGTATGTATCTGATCTTGCATCTATGTTAATATCATGAGCATAGGTGTTAATTCCTCTTATCAAATATATAAAGCCACAAGCAAAATTAACTTGTAGTATTACATGGAAGAAAATAAATAAATAAAACTATTAACATGCACACCATATGGTGATTGGTGAATATACCCAAAAACTTGATTCTGAGCTTCGGATATCTAATAGTTATTTGAACATTCCTAAAAAAAAAATCTACAATTATAAAAAAAAATAAGGCAAAGCTCTTACATATCTTCTGTTTTCAGATATAAGCAAAAGTAGAAGTATTACCATACCAATTGGGGCCAACTAGGTTTTTATTATGAACAAATAACTAACTAGCAATGAAACTCTGCTTTCAGATGCAAGGAAGAAATAAGCTAATGCTGGAAAAGCTGGATAATTCTTCATGATCTGACCTTGGCCATTTCAGTACCAATAATGTCTGGCCTTGTTGAAAGGGACTGACCAACTGCACCAGCAAGCAAAGGCATGTAACTAGCATATTGGTAATCTTGTGACTGCAGAGGAAAAATAGAAGTGCCAGTATATAAACAGCAATGGGGGAAGCAACAAAAAGTGGAAATCTAACCCAGATATTAACTTCAACATAACAATGCTAACCTTTAATAAATGTGGGACCTAAGTTAAGCATTGTTTCTTTCAGCACAACCCCAAAATTGTACTGTGACATGCTGCCATCAACATCCTTATCCACACTCGGTCCCAAGAACTTTCTCATCTTAGAGGTTCGAATTCTAATAGCGGCAGTGGCAAAGGAAGTAAATACCTTAGAGTACACAATATACCATAAACCAGTTAAGAAGGCATTTTCAAAATTTGTATAGAATTTTGATATTTACATATAAGGCTCAATTTAACAAGAGAATTTAATAATAAAAGAGTTTATTTCTGATGATATTGGACCATAATCATGACCTTAACATGGTATCAGGAAACAATATTAAAGAATATGCATAATTCAAACACAAGATCATATCAAGTAAGTTAATCTACCTCTGCAAGTCTAAATGCCACTACATGTGGCCTACAATTAAAGTAGTCAGCAACTTGTTGCGGATCATAAACTTCAGGAAGTGGCTTAGACCAAGTCTTTGACAGAATGTTGAAATAAGTAGCATATGTCTCCAAGGCTTTGAGATCAGCCATGAGCAAATCGACCCCAGAGAGTTCTGTCAGAAGACAAATTTCAATATCAATACAAGTAAACGAAAATGTATTCAAAGAAAACATTCAGCACTTCACATAACCAAATCGTCCAAGTACACATTTAGACAAAAGTTGGCAAAGATAATGTACCAATCAAGCCAACATCTCCATTTAATTCAATGGTGTCGAAAAATCCCGCCTATGAATTTACATAAACTATCCAAATTCACTACTGAAATTCTTTGGTCAGAGCATTTCTTATTAAGAGAAATTTTAATCAATTTTTTGTTATATGATGGTATCCATTATAGTTTTTCGAGGCATCTTCTTTTCCAGAAATTTTGAATAATTTAAAGTGCTAAAAATAAGATTCAAATATTTAGTTGCAAACTTATCTGCATCTGCTTTATTTTACAAGTACTATTTTAAACTTTATTTTCGACACAAATTATTCGGAATTTATCAAAAACAGACATAATTCGATTGGAGCAAAAGTGATGACTCATCTCATCTTTGCTCATATAATTTGAAAAGAAAGAAACTATGTGTTAGACTGACCTCCTCCCAAGTCTATTAGGAAGCCTCCCCTTTATGGCAGATACTGCTTTAAACTATATCATACAAGAAAAAAAAAATGTACAAACAAAAACGAACTTTTCTTATAAAAATGAAAACTTTAGTTCACACTAACCAAATATGATACTATCTCTAAAATACAACTTAGTTACCAACTAAAAAATAAACAAGACAAACAGAAAAAAGAGGAAAAAAATATGAAGGTTGACCTGGATAGGAAGGTTGAGGCCAAGAAGGGACCGGTTGAGGAGACGCATTAGGATCTTCCAAGTGCCTAAGCCATACAACATCGTCTACGGCTTTGGAAACTTCCGGAATTCGAAAAGCCTTGTTAGCCCATTTCAACCCTTTACCAATACCAGTCTTGATAAACTCCACGTCCTTCCCAACCACCGAAGCAAAGTGCCCGAAATCACCAAAAGCCCGTCCCTGTTTCCGCTCTCTTTTCGGCGCCGCTTTGGTGCTTCTCGCTGAGCACAGAACATTGGTCGTCGCCGGCAACGACGCCGCTACCAAAGCCATAGGCGACCGGCGAGGAACCAAAGGCTGGTATTGGGTTTTTCAGTAGTACTGAATTTAGGTTTATTACTGTGATTTTTGTGTGGTTTGTTGGTTTGTTTTTTTTGCTGGATAACAATGGCGAAGTGAAGTGGGAATGAGTGGCGGAAATCGAGCAGAGCTAAGTTGCCGAGTGGAATGAGTAATCTGATGTGGTTGGGTTTACAGCCCAGTAATTTTCCATCAGAATTGGTTGGACCCACCAAATCAAAATGGGATTTTTACACCAAAATTTTTAATTTTCTTTTTACTAAAAATACTGTACAAGTTTTATACTCTGTACTGTGTTAAGATTTTACTATTGTTCTACTGTTATTTTTAATTGTTCTATTTTGTTGTTTTACGGTTGTTTTATACAGTATTTTTGTAAAAAAATTCTGTGTAGCAGTAAAATTATAAATTTTTATCCACAATTTAGTATTTTTGTAAAAAAACTTATTAAAATTGGGATAATTTCAAAAGAAAAAACACAAAACAACAAAAAAAATTATAAAATTACAATCTATACAAAATTTTTAATATGTTACGGTTTTTTAAATTTAATTCACATAAAATATGGTCTTTTTATATTTTTATGTTGTACTCTTATTATCTTGTTGTTGATTATTTGTTATTTGTATATTATTTTTTTATTATTTTGATGTTATTTTGTTGTTGTTTTGATGTTATTTTCTTGTTACTTTCATGTAGTTTTCTTATTTTTTTTTTGTGTTTTTATAAAATACCGTAAAAATATATGTAAAAAAATAAAATATAAAAATGTAAAAAAATTTACAAAAATTAGTGTTTTATGTAATTTACACTCCAATATTAAAAAAATTAAAAAATAAAAACTTAAATTAATTTTAAAAAATCAATCTTAACATTTTTTTTTTACATTATTTTGTGTCAATTTCAATATGTAAAAGAAAATTATATATTTTTTAAAGAACAAATGCTATTTTGAATCTTTTATTTTATAAAAATTATCAATCAGACTCTATTTTTTAAATGACAAATCTGACAATATACTTTCTAAAATGGTATAGAATAATACTCTAAGTTCAATTTTGTCAATTATTTTTTAATTTAACCAACTTGAAATAAGTTTTTAGTACAAATAGATGAAAATATATATATAATAGTCTATTCATAACTCTTCTATAAGTTAAATTATTATTAAGTTTATTTTAACAAAAATTGATCTCAGAGTATCATTTTGTGTTATTTTAAAAAATATAGGATTTAAATTGTCATTTAATAAAATAAATGGATACCTTTGTAATTTTTGTAAAATATAGGGTCCAAAATAATATTTATTTCTTTTTAAATCACATATAATTTTTTATTTTTTTTTAATAAAATTTCATGTAATTTTTTATTTTAATTTTTTTGATTTAATATTTAAAGTATATTTTATTTTATTTTAGACAACTTTTTATTTATTCCAAATTTTAGTAGAAAGTTGATTTCTATTTCATGTTTGCAATTGTCACATTATAAATTGAATTTTTGAGTTTTGATTCAATTATTTCTTGTAATGATGATCAATAATGTGTTGCTACTATGGAATAAGGACTTTATGTTCTTAGACCAGATGAACCATTTGCGCTTAATAACGAACTGTTTAAGATAGCTAAACCTAGAAACTATAAAAAGCAAAAGATCGATAATAAGGACGAAATATATCTATGACATTTACGTCTTGGTCATATAGGCCATGATAGACTTCGCAGGGGAACCAAAGGTGGTCCATTAAAAAATGTCACCTCAGGTGAATTATCAGTTTGTGAATCTTGCCTACAAGGCAAAATGATAAAACGTTCTTTCTCTGCAAAAGAAGAGCGTGCCAAAAAACCACTAGAGTTAGTGCATTCAGATCTTTGTGGACCACTAAATATCAAAGCCAGATGTGGTTATGAGTATTTTGTCACTTTCATTGACGATTACTCTAGATGTGGTCATATTTACCTTATGCATAAGAAATCAAAAATATTTGAGAAGTTTCGAGAATTTTTAACATTGGCTCAAAACCAATTGGGTAAAACATTAAAGATCTTGCGAACTGATAGGGGTGGAGAATATATGGATATGCAATTCAAAGATCATTTAATTAAACTTGGAATTGAATCCCAACTGACTTTCCCAAGCACTCCACAGCAAAATAGAGTTGCAGAAAGAAGGAATCACACTCTTTTGGAAATGGTTAGGTCCATGCTTAGCTACTCACCTCTACCTACGTCTTTCTAGGAATATGCAATTCATATGGCAACTAATATTTTAAATGTTGTTCCATCTAAATCAGTCCCTAAGATACCTTTAGAATTATGGAATGATCGTATACTTAGTTTATGCCATTACATAATCTGGGAGTACACTGCGTGTGTCTTAAGAAAGAAATATGGCAAGCTAGAAAAGCGAATTGAAGTTTGCATGTTTGTCGGGAATTCTAAAGAGACTAAGGGTGGACTATTTTATAGTCACAAGAATGATAAAGTGTTTATTTCTACAAACGTCACTTTCCTTAAGAATGACTATATTAAAAACTTCAAGCCATAAAGCAAAGTAGTATTGACGGAAATGATTTCAGAATTAACTCCAACAAATGTTCCATCATCTTCTACTTAAATAGAGGAAATCCCACTCCCTCGGTTAAACCAATGAAAGTTGACACAATTGAGGAAACTACCACTAATGTTCCTATTCAGAAGATCATAGCTCCTCATCGTAGTGGGAGGGTTTCTACAAAACCATCTCGTTATGGCTTGGATGGTGAAATCAATATAGTTGTTGGTGACGGTATTGATGACGATCCATTTAACCTTTAAATAGACGATGGCAAGTCTAGAACATAAACAATGGTCGACCGGCATGGATTCAGAAATGGATTCCATGAAGAAAAATAAAGTCTATGAATATGTAGATGCACCTAATGATTATCATCCAATTGGATGTAAATGGGTCTACAAGAAGAAAAGAAGTGTCGGTGTAGAAGTCAAAACTTTTAAAGCTAGAATTGTAGCAAAGGGTTATACCCAAAGAGAAGGTGTGGACTATGAGGGTACTTTTAGTCCAGTTGCCATGCTCAAATTCATCAGAATACTTCTCTCCATAGCTGCTGCTTTCGATTATGAAATTTGGCAAATGGATGTCAAGACAACTTTCCTTAACGAAATTTTTGACGAGATAATCTATATGGAGCAATCAGAAGGTTATAAACTTCCAGGATAAGAAGAGAAAGTTTGCAAGCTAAATAGATTGATTTATGGACTTAAGCAGGGTTCTCGCTCTTGGAACAAAATATTTGATGAAATAATCAAAACCTACGGCTTTCACCAAAATGAAGATGAACATTTTGTTTACCAACTCAATGATAATCAAGTGGTAGTATTCCTGGTCCTTTATGTTGATGACATTTTGATCATTGGTAACAATATCAAGAAAATGACTGACATAAAGGAATGGCTAAACATCCAATTCAAAATGAAAGACTTGGGCGAAGCTAATTATGTTCTTAGAATTCAAATTATTAGAAACTGGAAGAACAGATCACTTGCTCTCTCGCAAGCAGCTTACATTGATAAGGTGTTTGAGCGTTTCTCAATGAGCAATACTAAAAGGGTTGTTCTGCCTTCTAGACATGGTTTGCAACTATCTAAGAAACAATGTCACACTAATCCCAAGAGATAGAAGATATGAGAAAATTTCCTTATGCTTCAGCAGTTTGAAGTAGGGGTATTCATCAAACCGCTCAAACCACTCAAACCGCCCTCACCGCAAAAAAATGCGGTTGAAATTCTTTGCAGTGTGTTCGTGGTTTGAATTTTTCATAAACCACGCGGTGCGATGCGCTTTGTAGTTTTGAATTGTTAATATGCAGTTCAAATTGCACCGCACCGCACATTATAACAATAATAATTTTAATATTTATTTAGGTTCAATATGTGATTGTCCAACTCAAAGGCCACTACTTATTGTATTATTGAAACTTAATTTTTTATTCATATTTATTTTCAAGCCTTATGGTATTTTTGACAAGTGTTGCTTGAACTTTGTCGTATTTGTGGTAGTTTAATTATTGGTGATAGTCCAAACTGCAGAAACCGCACCGCATCGCACCACACTATTTTTTGCGGTGCGGTTTCTGTGGTTTTTTAGTTTCGCGGTGCGGGTGCAGTTTGAGAAATTAGAAAAACTACATGTGTGGATTGGTTTGAAAAAATGGTCAAAAATTGCACCACCCGCACAGCGAAACCCCTAGTTGGAAGTCTAATGTATGCTATGTTATGCACTAGACCAAACATTTGCTATGTAGTGGGAATTGTTAGCAAGTATCAGTCAAACTCAGGAAAGGAACATTGGACAGCAGTTCAACATATTTTGAAATACTTAAAGAGGACAAGGGATTATGTGTTAGTCTACAAGGGTGGTGCTTTAAATACCTTAGGCTTTACTGACTCAAATTTCTAGGCTTCTCTTGATGACAGGAAGTCTACATTTGGGATGGTATTCACTCTTGGGGTTAGAGCAGTTGTTTGGAGAAGTGTCAAGCAATCCACAATATCTAACTCTACCATGGATGCTGAATACATATCCGCTGAGGCTGCTAAGGAACTAGTCTGGCTAAGAAAGTTCTTCACAAAACTTAGTGTTGTTCCAGGTATAAAAAAACCACTAGTGTTACTTTGTGGCAACACTGGTGCTATAGCCAATAGTAAAGAGCCTCGAAGCCACAAGAGGAGTAAACACATTGAGAGAAAATACTACATCATCAGAGAATATGTGGCAAGAAGAGACGTGCTATCAGGAAAAGTTGATACTGAAGATAACCTAGCCGACCCATTCACCAAGACTTTGACAGAGACTGCATTTGAAAAGCACAGAGAAAATCTAAGATTAACTGAAATATACTGATTGTTTTATGTTAGTGCAAGTGGGAGTTTGTTGGGTTTTGTGCCATAACTAAAACTCTATTTCAATGTTATCTTGAATATTCATTTATCAATAAAGGAACATAATTATTTTATTACTTGTTTAATACATTGCTTAGTTCACATGTTTGCTTCATGATCATTTGTTTAATTTATAAATTCATTTAAATCCTTATCACATTATTATTTATGATTACTGTATTTTCTACACAGTGGAAAGTAATCAAAATTATGTGATTAAACTTTAGTCTCATAATTTATCAGTACACATGATTTTTACTGATATGATAATCAACAATGTGGTTTACTTACACTTAGATAGTGGTATGTCTTTTCCAATGCATTGGTAAAGTAAGCTTGTATTGGATATATTATTATTCATCAGACTGGACCGATATTCACATAGAAAAAGATATCTTAAACTTACCATATTATCTTTCTAAGTGAATATTACTTAGTTAATCTTAGATCAATGATCTTAATCCTGAGATGGTTAGGTTCTGATTCAATTGTATTATTTATGTTCTTTGACTTATTTATTAAAGTTGACAAATTAGATCTTCCCAATACTAACACATTGGGAACATGTAGTACAATTAAGTAGAAGCGCTAATCATAGATACAGAATCTATAACTTTTATAAATGCATAAAAGTGAAACGATAATTTCCTTTGAGCTTGGCTAAACGAGATTAAATGGTGGAGTACTCATTTCAGTAATTATATTAGTTTACTGAAATATCATTTACAAGGAGCTAAGTATTTTAAAGTCAAAATACATTGAAGGGTAGAATGGTAAATTTGTCCCTACTCAATATAGATCATCTATAGAGGATCATTGATTATTTGGATTGAAACAATAGATAATTAATAACGTATCTATATTTGGAATATATAGAGCGTTCTATGTAATCAAGAGTGTAATTCTAAATCTATAGTGGAGCCAGGAGGAATTAATAAGATAAAATAATTACTTGGTAAATTCTAAAACTACTTATTGGAAGCTTGATTATATAGGCCCATAGTCCCCGCACTAGTTGAGATAATATTAGTTTGTAGACTTAGTTAATTGGTTTTAATTAATCAATTAGAATTCTAAATTAGAGTATGTCTTATTTATGAGTTTTCACTGAGTAAGGGCTTAATTGAGAAAAAAAATGAGATTTTAGGGTTTATTTATTAATTAAGAGACTTTGTAAAGGTCTAACTAATAAATAAGTTAAATGAAAATTTTATTTGATAATTAATTATAATTATTAAATAAATAGATTTGACATTTATAGGATTAGAATTAAAATGTAGCATTTGTGAAAGAAAAGATAAGTTGTTAAAATAAAATGGCAAAATTGAAACTAGTGGGGTCCACATATGAGGTCGACCACTTAAGTGTATTTTAAGCTATTATTTTATTTTTTTTTTAATTCTATTTAATTTAAATCCTAACCCTAAATAAAATCTTATATAATGAATAAGATGAGTCTCATTATCATAACCTAGTTTTCTACTTTGTCAAACAACTGAAAAATTAAGAGCCTCTCTTATAGAATTTGAATTCCTCTCTCATTCTCTTCATAATTTCGAACCTATAGTGAAGAGTACCTTGCCCACACAATTCAAGTCACTAAAGGAGATCTATGTTCAGATCTTGGCAATACTCTGCGACAGAAAGGAACAAGGGCTAGAGATCTGAATGGAATGAGCCATAATATTTCGCTACCACCAATGTAAGGTTTTCTAGAACTATATATGTGTTTATTTCATTGTCTTAGAAAATTCATGTTTAGGATGTTAGATTATAGAATATAATCAAACATACATGTTAGTAAATCTAGATCCTAGTAAAATAAGTTCCAACAACTTCTTCTGTCACAGTTTGAGACAGAATAGCAGTAGCACTCTGAGCATCTTCATCACTTTGCTTGAGTGGCATGGTCCAAGATTTATCAAGGAAGCCAAAATCAGCATACACTCTCTGGCATGACATGATCAACCCAACCTTCTGAAGATTTTTAGTGCTAAAGAGGGTTCGACAATCTCTCTCCCATGCCTTAATCTCAAACAACATGGCATCGGCTCTCCTCTTCATGTTAATAAGAGGAGCAAGTCTTTTGAAAGGGTCAACTTTTTGGAAAGTAATGTGTCTTGACGGAGGAACAGGAGTATAAAAATACTCTTGATAGTAAAGGCTACAATTACTCTTGGTTATGTGTTCTATGAATGGACTAAATTGATGGAAGTGGTAAAAGCCTTGATCTCTATGGGTTGGACTCCATTTCAAGTCACAGAGAAAGTTTATCTCATGAGGAGTTGGGATAGGCTAGTTCCTAAGGCGGTAAAATATGAAGAAGGTGGCTAGAATCCTATAGCCATTTGGGTTTATGGTAAGGACATACACCGAAGAAGTTAGCTATGAATATAAACCATGAATGCAAGGACAAGTAAACACCCGCATTCATGTGGAATCTCGACCAGGCACTACAACAAGTATTCTGGGAACCCTTGGGAGCACCATGTCAAGGCTTCCGAACAACAATTTCAGGAAGACAGTAATCATCCCAAATTGTTTGAGCTTGAAGCTTGGTATGGGTACTAGACAGAAGAGGCCTAATCTTAACGGCTTAATCTCTCGGATCATCGCTCTCAATGGCAGGTTTGAGAAGCTTAGTTTCCATCACTTTTCCACCATGCGCCTTGTCTAAGTTCTTAGACTTAGGCACTGTCAGCTTAGCTCTTCATCAAGTAATTTCTGCTTCTCTTCATCAAGTAATAAACTGAGCAACATGGGGATCATATTCATCAAGTAATTTTTTGCTTCTCTTCATCCTAGCCATCTCAAGTTCAACAATTTAAGCTACTTACAACTTAAGGAAAGTCAATGTAGCTTGGAAGAATTTTTCAAGGCACAAGTAAAGTGTTTTGGATTTTTGAAAGGTTTGGAAAAATTATTTCAAGGGTTTTTATAAGTTAAATAGTTCTTGGACTAAGATCAACCAAGAAAGAGAAGAAGAAATAAAAAAAAATGGCGTCAAGGGGAAAGGAAAAAAAATATTTTTCTAACTTAAAGTGAAGAAGGCTTGGAGATTCGATGAAAATGAAATCCCAAAGGTGTTCTCAAGGTGCTATAGGCGTGTGGAATGAAGTGAGAAGTGTGAAAAGGAGGCGTTTGGTTGGGAGGAATGAAAATATAGGAATGGGAATGGGAATGGGAATAGGAATGGAATGGAATTAATTTAAAATGCATAAAAAAAATTGATAAAAAAATCATTAAATTTTTTTTCTTGTTACATTGGAATGATCATTCATTTCTTTTTAAAATGGAATAGCCATTCCACCAAAATGGTGGAAAGAGCATTCCATTGGAATGCTATTCCAATACTTTAAAATGCAACCAAACAAAGGAATGGAATAAAAATTGTTTCCATTCCATTCCATTCCATTTCATTACCTCCAACCAAACGCCACCTTAATTCGCAACTCACTTATTTATAGTTGAGTCCAATTTCCTAATCCTAAAGCTAATTGGAGTCTTTTAAATTTAAAGCTTCCTAAAGAAAAGGTAAATAAAAAGTAAAATATATAATTATATCTTCTCCTTTTTTAAAGCTAATTTCGAATTCCTATACAACTAGAAATAGGAATACAAATTTAAAAGGTAATAACAATTCCTAAAGCTATTGGGATTAAGAAAAAATTTGAGAAATTAAAGGAAAAAGATAAATGATAAGCAAAATGCCAAAAATCTTTTCTCTTCTTCCTTTTTCTCTCTAATTTCGAATGGCATCTCCAACTAGGATTAGGATCCCAATTCAATTAATCCTAATGCCATAACAAAAAATAAGAAAATTCTAAATTTTCAAAGAAAGAGAAAAAAGATAAGTGAAAAAAGATAAGATTTTTTTTCTCTTTTTCTTTGTTAATGAATTTTTGAAATTCCCAAGGACTAAACAAGAGTGTTCAAAGTCCTAATTCAGTTGGGAATGCTTAAAAACAAATATAAGTGCCTAAGAATGTTAAAATTGATGCCCATCTAGTAGGTTCGAGCAAAACGGGCTTGGTTCACTTCATCAAGTCAACTCCACGCAAGTGTGAAATTGACTTGGGGGGAAACATATTAACCCGGAAACTTATCCTGGTAACATGGACATTAATGTTTGACACATGGCATGAAGAATAATGTCACGAAGTTGAGTAGACTCAAGTCATAGCGGTCGACCTGGGAGGGGACCCTAGCTCTACACCCAGGTTGACTCAAGGTTCTCCGGGATGGAAGTTCAAACTTTAATAACTTGAATCCAACCCACTATCTTACCCAACATCTAGATTGACGTTGTATGTCAACCTGGGCTTTAGGATGTCAACTTGGGCGCTGGGTTGTGAACTGCCTTTAGTAAAACAGTAATAACTCACTCAATATTAATTTGATTGATACGATTCAACTTGCATTTTAAAACTATTTCAATGCTCTCTCAATTAATGTCTCACACTTTAATCGCAATTCTGAAGTTATCGATCCTAAATTTCACCACAAGTGAGTTACAAAAATAAGCTCCGGGTTACCCGTAACGGGTCACGCAGGGCTCTAAAAAATGACTACTAGCTTTAAAAGTTAATTTTGATCGTTGGATCATCATCTACAGTCATAATTAGCCAATTTAGATTTTTTTTTCTTCATATTTTGAATTATTTTTTCCTATTTTTGTGGGCCTCCTTCACCTATAAAAGGAGAACTCCCTTAATTTATTTTTCACATTTAGAAAATTACCCACAAGGTCTGAGCTTCTCTCTCTAGAATTTGGAGCTTTGACACCTAACCTATATTTGTAATACCATTTCTTAAGAAATAAAAACTCGAAGTAGACGTAACTCTATTACTGTCGCGATACAGGGAGTGAACTACTATAAATTTCTATGTCTCTCTTTACTTTTACTTAACAAATATTTTATTCTCGCCAATCTAGCGAGCGGATATGACTTAGAAGTCTATGTCCAGATTTATGAGTCAACACAACGGGTAAGCAAACTACGTGTAAGAAGCTGTAGAAAATTATTATTTATTAATGGGATGATTGCGACAAAATTTCCCAAAAACTTAGGGTTGATGCAGATTGGTCTCTAATCTCGAAAATTAGCGGCGATAGTTCCCAAGGTCACGTTTTCTGTAAGTCTGTTGGTCCCTAACTTAACTGATCAGTTTATTTATTTTAAAAATGCTACGTGTTGATATATTATATGTGCAAATCATAATTTTAATTAAAAATAATTTAAAAATAAAAAATCATTATTAAAAATTAAAAAAATTATTATTTTTATTTTCTTTTTCCTGTTTCTCTCGTCTTCCTCACCACCCAGCCACTCACCACCCAACCACCCCGACCTTCACCCCACCCAGGGGCGGAGCCAGGATAAGAAGTTTGGGGGGGCCAAAGTATATAATAAAGAAATTTACAAAATACACTTAAAAGTATATTTTTTTAATATATTTTTACGAATTTTTTTTATTGACATTATTACAAATTTTTTATTTTAGGATTTTTTTTTCTAGAAAAAATATTTTTATGTTATTTTCCCATGAAAATAACGTCAAAATAACATTGTTTTGAAACAATAAAAAAACAACACTCTGTATACTTATAAAAAATATTGTTATTTTTTTCAACGTCAAAACAACATTTTTTTTAAAGCAGCAGAAAAATAATACTCTACAATTTTATAAAAAAATCCATAAAAATATAAAAAGAAAGAATTAAATTCATAAAAATATAAAATTTATCATTTTTGTATATTTATTAATAGAATTATTTTTTTTCACTGTAGGGAAAATACTCAATTGGTATAAATATATGCAACCATATAAATAATAACATATAAAGTTAAAATTTTATCAATTATTTGTATATATAATATTTATTATTTAGGAGAAAGAACACAATTGGAATTCGAGTTGAATAATTAAAATGTATATATTATTTTTTATAACATACCTTTATTTGTTATTTAAAATCAGTCACTATTCTTTTATGTGGACTGCTCTTAAATTTATTCTTGTAAAACTGCTGTCACTAATTAATAATATATTTTTTTATCTTAATGATAAACATATATTTATACAAATAATAGTCGGAAAAAAAATTATTTGTAAAAATAGTGATTAGTGTAACAAATATAAAATATAAAATGAAAAAGAGAATGATAAATATCAAATTATCTATTTTGAAAGCCTTTTAACCTTTTAGTTTTCATTTCTTTTATTTTATTTAAAAAGAATTTTGAAGAAGTGATGTGGGGTGTCTTGTAAAATAAATTAGTATTATTAAATAATAAATGCCTTAAAAGAGAATAGAAAACAAGTAAATCTTTTATTAAAAATAATAATAATAATAAATAAGAGTAAATTATATATAATACTAATAGTGGGCCATGGCCTCTATACAACCTAATACCTCCGCCCCTGACCCCACCCCCATCCCCATCATCCCCCACACACACAGTGGTCCAAACTTACAAGCCCTGCGATTACGAAAACCCCAACCCAGAAAATCTTGATCTCCATCTTGATCTCTCTCTTTCTCCTCGTCTCTGTCACTCTTCGTGTCTTGTTGGCCCGGTGCTGACAAGCTGTCTTCGACAACTATTGGCAAAATTAGAGGCAATAGCTGGACTCATCGTACATAAAACTTTCAACCTAGAGATCTCGAGTCATGTGTCCCCATCTTCCAATCGCAAGCCAATCGTCAGAGTTGAAACTTTGCGACTCCGTTATGGTCACTTTGAGTTTCATTTAGCCAAATAATTTTTAGAAATGAGATCTACTCTTAGAGATCTTCCAGATCCTGTGGTTGATTTCTACATGCATTATCGATGATGGTAGATGACCACCGTGCACAGTGGGAGCTTAAATGAGCTTGGGCAGTAGCCATTATAAGGGTTCTAAGCTTATTTAGAGCCCTTGAAATCACTGTTAGGGTGGTTTTGAACTCCTTAGTAGATCAGGGGATGGGGTAGGTGAAGGTCGGGGTGGTTTTGAAATCACTGCTAGGTGAGGAGGACGAAGAAGAAAAAAATATAAAAAAATGAAAAGAAAAGAAAAAATAAAATAAATTTATGATTTTAAAATATATTTTTTAGTTTTTATTCTATTTAATTTTTTTTTAATTAAAATTATTATTTGGATCAATAAAAAATTGACACGTGCCATTTTATTTGGGTTTGACGGATCAATTATGTTAGGGACTAACAGACTTACAAAAAACGTGATCTTGGAGACTATCACCGCTAATTTTCGAGGTTGAAGACTAATCTGCATCAACTCTAAATTTTTTGGGACTTTTACCACAATTATTCTTTTATTAATAGTTACAATGAAATTATAAATCCAATATTATTATGTGGTCATACAGTAATAGATATAGCTTAGTAATTTCACATTTCTCCTTATAAAAAAGAAGTCCCAAGTTCGAATTCCCTTTCAATTCAAGAAAATAAATCTACTGTAATCAAATGATTTTTTCATCTAAATAACGAGTACACTGTCGTATATAATTTACACTTGGACCCATTTCCACAAAGGAAAAGGATGATGTGTCGACGGTATAAATCCTGATAATTTATAAGTCCTCAAATAATAGAATCATGCGAGAAGGTTAAAAACCGAGATAAGATTGAGTCCCACGTTATGCATCACATAACAATAAGATAAAATCGGGATGCATAGAGAAGTATACATAGTTAGGATGTATAATGGATATACGTGATGACCAAGTGTTTTCTTCCCCGCGCCATATGTGAAGATTGCATCTTCACTTCGATTAGTCCGAAGACTATTATATGCGACAACCCATATGGCCCACGGGTTTTAACTTGTCCGTATACGAACAGTCAATATGCAACTAAGGATAGTATACAAACAATCAATATGCGACTAAAGTTTTCGCAGATGTTCCATACTTAAATGTAAATAGTCAGAATGGTCTTAATCATTTATTTCATGAACATTTGTTATTTAATTTAATGCATCGAATGTAAAAATGGTCACTTGATGATCAATTATGTAATTAAAAGGACATGTTATAGTGAGATTTCTCTCACCTAGAAATTCGAGACCAGACTCCTCTTTAAAGGACACGTGTATTCAGATTTCCAATGAAAGCTGAAATGTCCGTGAGAGACTTCTCGAAGTTTAGACCTCGCCCAGGATAAAACCAGCGAGATATTGCGAGTACGACCTAAGTCGAACCACGTAACCATAATTCTCATTATGCAGGGTAGATCCAACTCGCATGTGTCAGAACATGTGCGAGTGTCCCCTCTATATTTCCGCGAAAAGTATAGAGACCAACTCTCTATGATGCAATTTGGTCCCAACGACCCAATAGCCCTGACAAACCGATATAAATTCGCATGTCCAAGTTCTACCAGCTCAAACATGCGATGTCTACAAAGGGCGATTACCTAAGGGCGCAGACGTTCCAAACGTACTGATGACCCTGCGAGCTCAACAAACGGAACATGAACAGTCAACTCGCAGATGCGGAAGACGCATACGTTGATGAACTTAGTAACTGTCACGCATTTATTAATGTTAACGTTGTTTGGGTTTAATTATTGCAATTCAATATGTAAATAATGGATTAACAATGAATGTGATCCTTGTGTAACCGATAGGACACCCACTTTGTATATAAAGGGGTGATCCACCATGAAAATGGCACCTACGAATCCTTTGCTACAGTGGACTAAGCAGATCACAATCTGACTGAACCACTATAATTCTTTGTCTTATTGATATTTTCCAGCCTTGTTGATTGTTCTTGCATTCCCAGTCGAGTACTCGCCATTCTAGGTCGAATACTCGCACTTGTCACTTCCCTGAAAATTCTCTTTTATATTAATTAGATAATACTTTTTGGTGTTGCGAAATTCACTCGACAACATTTGGCGCCGTCTGTGGGAATACGACTAAAAGATTTCATTCACTTTAAAGAACACTATTCATCATGGCTGGAAATCACGCTAACGGAGCTAACAACGGGTCCATCAATATTGGAATGATGAGTGTACCACTGCCTGGAGCTGGAGTGCCACCTGTAGACGTCATCAACGGCGGAGTAGGGAGGAGCAATATCAGACCTCTCAACCTATTCCCAGAAACGACTGGCCCTCAAGTCGGGGACACGTCCACACCACCAGCAACCATGCATTTTCCCCCCGTCACTCCGGCGGTAGTATCCGAGGGAATGGTCCAGCTCACCACCGATCAATATGCTGCAATTCAGGATCAACTGCGGGCACTACAAGCCGAGGTAGACGGACAGAGTCGAGCTCGACGCCCTCCTCGAGTTCCCGCCATTCGCAACGATAACCCTCAGGTAACAACTTCTAGACGTCATACTAACCGTGTACGCAGGGAACGAAGAACTGACCCTGAAGCTCTGGACTTGAATCACCCGATGTCAAGAGATCAATCCGCAAGGTTTCCTAACCAGAGCGCGCAAATTGACGAAGATCCTGAGCGCCGTAATCCTCGCAGTCGTCCATCGAGAGACAATGACGCAGAGTCAGCCTCTTCGTCATCGCATGGCCGCACTCCGAGCAGGTATACAAGGTCCGGCTCTGTACAAACACAACAGGGAGGACGTTATCAAGTACACCGAGGTGATCTACGTGATCATCTCAACGCAGTTTTCAAGGCACGCTCCCGCGGCCCACATAATACTGAGACGCTCCGTGATTCCCATGCGGGCGATCAGGGTGTCAACGCAGGTAATAACCCGCCTATCGCGCCGATCGCGACTACTGGGATTAATATCCCGGCAAACCTTGCCGCAGTGGTTGCGAGCCCCGCAGTCGCAGTGACTCCAGCCCCTGCGACGGAAGGAATTGACCAAAGCATGCTTCTGCAAGCTTTAAAGATACTCGAGCAGCAGCGCAAGCCTATATACAAGCTGCATGGCACCTCGCCTTTTACTGCAGGGGTGCGACAGGCTCAACTTCCGAAAGGGTTTCGTTTATCCGAATCCCTCAAGTATAAAGGTACTTCTAACCCGATAGATTATTTAGAAAAATTCAATACTATAATGGAAGTAGACCAGGTACCGCAACTCGCGAAGTGCCGTATTCTTGCGGCAACACTCGAGGAAAATGCTCATGATTGGTTCACCCAATTACCTGAGGCATCGATATCGACGTGGGAAACCTTCGTCGACTTATTCCTCACGCATTTCCAGGCCACAATGACGTATAGGCCACCCTATACGACTTTGGCCAACATCAAACAAGAACCTGGTGAGTCTTTATAAGACTATTTCAAGCGTTTTAACGCAGAAGTAACAAAGGTCGAGAAGGCCCCCGAGTCTTCACTTGTTTGTATGTTGATAACAGGTATCTTGCCGAGGACCGACTTCTGGAAGGAACTACAAGCTCGAAGGCCGGAGTCCTTAGTAAAGTTCTTCGCCATGGCCGAACCTCACAAGAGAATCGAAAACTCTTTAGCAGAGTTAGAGAAGGGGAAGGACAAACGTCGGTCACCCATACCGCGGTCACGATCTCGCAGTCCGCGAGGGAAGAATTCCAGGGGCCGAAGCCCGAGAAGACGTAGCCCGCGCAGACAGCGAAGCCCGAAGCTGGCTAAGTCACCCCCGAAGAAGGAGTCCTCGCCGAAAAGGAAGGGAGGACCTCGCTTTGTCAACTATACTGAACTTGCCGTACCTCGAGACCATATCTATGCGATTGAGGAAAGGAACGGAGTCTTCAAGAAGCCGCCCCCCATCCGGGGGAATCGCGACCGGAGGGATCCTAAAAAATTCTGTAAGTACCACAAGGACATTGGTCACACTACTCTAGAATGTTGGGTCTTGCAGGATGAGATAGAGGAGCTGATCCGGAGAGGGAAGTTCGACAAGTATAAAAGGAGCGAGGAAAGTCATCCCCAAGCGGATGGCAAAGGAGAAACCCAGAACGCGAGCGGCTCCAGAACACCTCGCAATATCTTAACTATAATCGGAGGACCACACATCACAGGCGACTCTCGCAAATCACAAGAAAGGTATGCCAGAGAGGCCAAGGAGAAGCCGCTTACCAATGTGAACAATCTTGGTGAACGGCCTGAGAAGCTCTTTAAGAAAGAATGCGACGACATCATCTTTATGGAGAGCGACGCGATATGGGTCCATCACCCGCACTCTGATGCACTGGTGATAGTCGCCAATATTGGTGGGGACAATGTCCATCGTATTCTGGTTGACAATGGGAGTTCAGTGAATTTGCTGAATTTCCAAGCCTTCAAGCAAATGGGGTTGCAAGAGAAGGATTTGCGACCTATGACATCAATCATCTATGGCTTTTCGGGAGATGTCATAGCAATTAAAGGAATGATCAAGCTCCCAATCACTTTGGGAACTGCCCCAGTAACAGCCAAGTCGATGGCCGACTTCACAGTAATCGACCAATACTCAGCGTATAACGCCGTAATTGGTCGACCAATCCTGAAGGAGATGAAGATCATAACCTCGATCTATCATCTGACGATGAAGTTCCCTACTCCCGCTGGAGTAGGTTCGGTGCGGGGAGTCCAATTCGACTCACGAGAATGTTATAACGCAGCTGTTAAGCTCGCAAAAAAAAGGACGGTAAATGTTATCTACCTTTTGGATGCACCACCGCCTCGCCAGGATATCCTCAAGATCGAGGAGGTGCCGCACGTGGACGAACCAGACTTGGATCCAAGAATCCTCGATCACACTGCCGCAGCCCAAGCCGCGGAAGACACAATCGAGGTACCTATAGATCCTATAGATAATAACAAGGTTTTAAAAATCAGTTCTAAATTAAATATATAGTTGCGAGAACAATTAACGACCTTTCTAAAGCAAAATCTTGATATTTTTGCCTGGAAACATTCAGATATGGTCGGGATATCTCCGCAGGTCATGTGTCATCGCTTGAACATTGACCCCGAAGTGCGAGGTGTCCGACAAAAGCGCCGCAAAATGGACCCCGCGAGGTACCAAGCGCTGAAAGAAGAAGTCGACCGCCTCCTTGCCTGCGGCTTTATACGGGAGTCATTTTACCCCAACTGGTTAGCAAGCCCCGTACTTGTGCCAAAGCCTAATGACTCATGGCGCACATGCGTTGACTTTACGGATCTAAACAAAGCCTGTCCCAAAGACAACTTTCCTCTTCCTAGCATTGAACAGCTTGTCGATGCCACTGCAGGTCACGCGCTTTTGAGCTTCATGGATGCGTATTCGGGAGACAATCGAATCCCGATGTATGAACCAGATCAAGAACATACCTCGTTCATTACTGATCGAGGATTATACTGTTACAAAGTAATGCCTTTTGGTTTAATAAACGCAGGTGCGACTTATCAAAGGCTAGTGAATATGATGTTCGCAGATCTCATTGGAAAGACAATGGAGGTATATGTTGACGATATGCTCGTAAAATCGCAACACGCGAAGGATCATATTACCCACTTGCATGCCATGTTCGACATATTGCGGCGATACAAGATGCGTCTAAATCCGTTGAAATGCGTCTTTGGGGTGGGCTCTGGGAAATTCCTTGGTTTTATGGTAAATCAGCGAGGAATAGAAGCCAATCCTGCGAAGATCAGGGCATTGGTAGAGATGCCATCACCGACTAAGCCAAAGGAAGTTCAAAGCCTCACAGGTAAAGTCGCAGCTTTAAACCGCTTTATATCCAGATCTTCTGATAAGTGTAAGGAGTTCTTTCAAACTTTGAAAGGCAACAAAAGGTTCCATTGGAACGAAAAATGCGAGCAAGCCTTTCAAGCTTTAAAAACGCATTTGGGGCAACCTCCAATCTTATCGAAGCCGTTGTCCGGAGAAATTTTGTCTATCTATTTGGCCGTCTCCGAATATGCGATTAGTTCAGTACTAATACGCGAGGACCAAGGACGCCAATACCCGGTGTATTACGTCAGTAAGCGATTACTAGACGCCGAGACGCGTTATCCTCAAATGGAGAAATTGGCTTTCACCTTGATAATATCCTCAAGAAAATTGCGACCCTACTTCCAGGCTCACAGCATTGAAGTTTTGACAAACTTCCCCTTAAGACAAGTTTTAGCGAAACCAGAAGCATCGGGGAGATTGTTAAAGTGGGCGATGGAGTTGAGTCAATTCGACATCAAGTATAAACCGAGAACTGCGATCAAGGGGCAAGCCTTGGCAGATTTTATACTTGAATTCCCAAGCACCGAGGTGGCAGTTGTAGAGGACAGAAATGACATTGTCATAGCAGGCAAAGAAGTATGGACATTGTACGTCGATGGAGCCTCAAATAACGAAGGTTCTGGCAGTGGGATCTTGTTAATCAGTCCCAATAATTTCAAGGTACACGCTGCTTTACGTTTTGAATTTTCTGCATCTAACAATGAAGCCGAGTATGAGGCTTTAATCGCAGGATTGAAACTGGCCCTCGAGATGAAAGTCGAGTATCTACAGGCTTTTAGCGACTCTCAAATCGTGGTATGCCAAGTGAATGGAGAATACCTAGCAAGAGGCAGAAGATTGGTTAAATACTTAGCCATCGTTCGTGAAATAATGCAGAAGTTCAAAAATGTAGTTGTATCTCGAGTACCGCGTACTCAAAATGCCCACGCAGACGCATTGGCCCGTTTGGCCTCAACTAGAGAAGCCGAATTACTCGATGTGATTCCGGTAGACGTACTGGCTCACCCAACCATAGATCGAGAAGCAATCATGGAGATAGATGATGTTCAGGAGATTACCTGGATGACTCCTATCCTCGCATACCTTGAAAAGGGGCTCCTACCTGATGATAAAATAGAAGCGAGAAAATTGCGACAGCGGGCAGCCCGTTATATAATATATGACCAAAGGTTGTATCGCAGAAGTTTTAGTCAACCGCTTCTCAAATGTATCAGTGGAGAAGACTGTGGTTACATACTTCGTGAAGTACACGAAGGGATTTGTGGCAATCACACCGGAGGTAATTCCCTTGCTTTAAAAATTATGCGGCAAGGATATTACTGGCCAACATTGCGACAAGATACTCTCGCGTTTGCAAAGAGGTGTGATAGATGTCAGCGAATAGCCACTTACACACATCAGCCTCCGAGTAACCTCCACTCTATCACAAGTCCATGGCCCTTTGCAATATGGGGAATCGATTTAATCGGCGAGTTACCCAAAGGAAAAGGCGGAGTCAAATATGCGGTAGTCGCAGTCGATTACTTCACGAAGTGGGCCGAAGCCAAAGCACTCGCAACCATCACAGCAACGAAATTGCGCGAGTTTGTCTATACATTCATTATTTGTCGTTTCGGCATTCCGCATAAACTCATTTCAGATAATGGAAAACAGTTTGACTGTAAGGAGATGCGGCAGCTATGCGACGATTTGGGGATTAAAAAGGCTTTTTCCGCAGTTGCTTACCCGCAGAGTAACGGACAAACTGAAGCCGTTAATAAAATAATCAAACATACCATAAAAGGGAAACTAGAAGATCGCAAAGGGGCTTGGCCAGACAAGTTATCGCAAGTCCTATGGTCCTATAATACGACCCCTCGATCTACAACTGGCGAAACACCCTTCTCACTTTCTTACGGGTGCGAGGCCATGTTGCCAGTTGAAGTTGGGGCAAGTTCCCTACGCAGAGATGTTTTCAACATTTCACAGAACAACGAGAATCAGCTATTCTGCCTTGATCTTTTGGAGGAAAAGCGTGATAAGGCGCATCTAAAAAATGCGGCCTACCAACAGCGAACTGCAAGATACTTTAACTCCAAAGTAAAAGTAAAAGCCCTACGAGCAGGAGACTTGGTCCTCAGAAGAGTAATGCCAAACACCAAAAACCCGTCGCACGGGGTCTTCGGCGATAATTGGGAGGGACCATACCTCATCGCAGATAAAATTGGTGATGCAACGTATCGACTCGCAACACTCGATGGAACTGCGATTCCACGAGCATGGAATAGCGAGAGCTTGAAATTTTATTATCAATAGTATTCGCATTATTCGATTATGTTCATTCTTGTACTTATACTTAGATATTTTTCATTCAACAAGGTAAAATCCTAAGTATAGAGGGATATATATGCCCGAATGTACTATTGATTGATTATATAAATGAAATTACTTGTTGGATTTTCAAAATTTTCACCAGCTTTGTAAATATTCCTACTTATTACACCAAGCTGCAATTAAAGTCGTAAATATATATATAAAAAACGCGAGTACCCGTGTACTGCGTAAATGTTAAAGGATAGCTATCCCCGCGAGGATAGAAATTTGTCCAAAACAAAAAGAAAATTCGTCCAAGTACAAAAGCGCGAGTACCCTTGTACCGCATATATAAAAAAAAAGAGAGAAGTAAAATTAAAAAACAACATAAGTTAGAGGATAACTAAGCATCTGGAGCAGCAGGAGTAGTCTCATCCGGAGCAGTCTCATCCACGACTTTGCTGATGACCTCATTTTCGACTTCTTCAGCTTGTGCGCCCTCGACCTCATCAAGAAGGTTCCCCCCACCTTGAGTCTGAGTAGGCGACATGGCACGAAAAGCCTCAGCCATCTCAGCGGCTTCTGTTCCAAGAAGAGAAAAGTCGAAGTCTGGGACTTTGGAAAGAGTGGTGTAGATATAATCAGACACTGCCTGATCATACTATTTCTTCCCATTCTCTTTCTCAGTCTCCAAATCGCAGGCCATCTCCACGATCGTCGCCTGTGACTTCTTGACTTCAAGCTCCGCCTGTTCCTTCGCCTTGTTGAGTTCTTCGAGCTCCTTCTCCTTGGCCTTGCTGAGTTCCTCGAGCTCTTTATCCATCCTTGCCACTTCTTGCTTCAGCTTTTTTATATTCTCCTGAAAATGAGCGTTCTGCCTCTTCAGCGAGTCGGCTTCCTTCGAAGGAGTAGCCGCAGCTTTTATGAACAAAGCCATCGACTGCGCGGCCAGTTCAGCAGATCGCGTAACGAGATCCTCATAAGGAATCTCAGCCAGGAACTTCTCTTGCATGGCCAGGAAGTCGCAAGCTCGAACAGGTGGATCAATTACGACTTTCTTCCCCTTGTCTTGTGTGGTCTTGGCTAGCTTCTTGGAAGAGTCTGCGACAAGTGTAGCCATCGCATCGCTCTTCCTCTTTTGGGCGACAACCGGCGAAGTCGTCGCTGTTCCACCCTTCGGTTTGATCTTCAGGAGAGGGGCAGACTTCAGAAAAGTCATATCTGAGAACATAAATGAAAGATAAGTATAAGTCAAAATCCTACCTGTTAGTTTATAACAAGAGACGAATTACCTGAAATTTGTCGAGGGGTTTGCTTAGAAAGACGCTTGTCTATTCGCTCTTGCTGTTTCTCGGATGGTTCTTTGTATACTGGCTCCCTTTGAAGACTTGCGTTCTCAGGAATCAACTGATGTTCTCGCAACTTCGCAGTTGTACACAATAATCGCCAGTCGCGATCTTGTACTGGAAGGCTCCCGAGAATTTCAGCTGTCTCCTTGCTAGTCGCGTCAAGGGTCAGTCGAGCTGGTCTATCTGCGATAACAACAAAGAGTGAGTAAGCAAAAGATCTCAAAAGAAATAAAATGTCTAAGTCAAGAAATATGCGACATACTAGGTCTGCGATTAAAGTCGGTCCTAATCCCAGGAACTTTAAAGACATAAAACCACTTTGATTTCCAATCCCCCATGTTCGACACCATTCCTTCAACTTCGTTGATTTCAGAAGTCGCCCATTTGCTAAAGCAGTAGAAGCCATTATGAAGACCTACGCTTTTTATGTCGTAGAAATAGCTGAATTCTTCTACTGAAGGAGCCCTATGGACATACTCCATGTACATCGCATAGAAGGCTAGGACAGTGCGATAACTGTTGGGAGTTAGCTGAAAGGGCGATACATCATATCGCCTGAGAATGGCTGCGACGAAGGGGTGAAAGGGGACTGATACACCACACCGAAGAATGGGTATTGAGACTACCACATCCTCTGTGGGAATGATCGCAGGGTTAGTAAATGGAAGGTGCGCCCTCTGAGACGGCTTAGGACGTTGAAACGCGAGTCGAAGTAAATTTAACCTCACAAAGGTGGTGAAGTCTGATTTGGAAACCCTCGAGATTAAATCCTCGCACGCGAAGGGCTCGTTCAGCTGGGAATCGTCGACCGAATCTGTCCCACTCCCTTCCGCCTCCTCCTCTTCCCCACCTGACTCGCGAGCTGGAGTCGTCCATTCCTCGTCCATCTCCTCAACCTCGATGTCAGGAGCATGCCTCGAATGTATAAGATAGTCGCGTGCCGACACTGTGGACTCCCTGTCTCGAATATCGATGGTCCCAGGTTCTGCGAGTTCCTGCACCATCCTCTCGATGTCCACAGAAGACATCGGACCTAATTCTATTGGAGCGGCCTCCTCTTCGGAAATGTCCGTGGGGAGAAAACTGTCCTTCTCCTGGTCAGTCTCACCGTCAAATGCATGGCCTCCCGAGCCGAGCTGCTGGCTATCCGATAAATCGCTCATCTGAAAGATAGAAGATCTTTTCAGCGTGATGGATGTGTGAAAAGCAAAGTAAGTGATCTCACCCGCATTAGATTATAAAGTCGCACTCGACAGAATGGTCAGCCTCCTTGCGAATACTGACCATCCCATCAATATGCGAGGAGGGATAAAACTATCTTGGGCAAAATAATTCACGCATCCTCGGCCAAGTGGTATACCTCCAGAAACGGCTGGGAGTTTCCCAGTGACTCAAGGGATGTGCGTTTTCGAGCATAACCCTGAAGTTACTGGGAGACCCCCACCGTTCCGAGACTACCTATCAACCAAAGAGTACGCTCATTTGAATATTAACGCATGTCGCAAATGGCTGGGTGTATCACAGTATCTCAAGGGGCATATAACCGCGTATATGGCCATTAGAATACTGTGACACACCCACCATTTGGAATAGCGATTAATACCCTCGCAACTCAGCCCGCGACATATAAAAATCCTAAAAGATCTAGCTAACAGTCAAATGGAAATAAATCTTGGCAATATGCGAGTATTCAAGCTGTTCATCTGAACACCCGCGAACATTCAAGCTGTTCATCCGAATATCCGCGAGTATTCAAGACGTGGAACAGTGCCTATGAATTGTGTGCGGTTATGTCAGTTTACAGGTCATATTCTATGAATTTACCCAGGTTTACTTACCTAAAACACATAGCCTCATAAACACCCACTAGCATACATTCCTAAAAAAGCCTTTAAAATACGCGAACCCAGAAAGTAAAGCATATTTTCTCCAAAACAGAAAACAAAAATGCAGTGATTTGAAAACTAACCTTTAGTTCTGATTTCTGCGATTGCTCTCGATCACTTCTGAGATTGAGAATGTTGTGGAAAGATGGTAGAAAATCTGGGAATGGATTTTTGAAGTGTATGTAATGGAGGGAAAGAAGAAGTTAAGAGTAAGAGGGAAAAATGGGAATTTTGATTCGTATCAAAGTATTTAAATACCCATATCCCTTATTAATTGGGATTGTGACACGTGGCAGCCAGAATGCCTAAGGTCGCCCAATCTAACGGCCAACGATGGCCACGCCTACACGAAAACCGAGGAGTTTTGTGACGTGGCACCATAAAGGTAATAAAAACTAATAATTACTAATAATTACAGCCGTCATTTTTCGAAACCCTCGATGGGACAACCAAAAGGTCACCTCCTCGTGACAACCTTTCACCTGTCTCTCGAGTAATAGTTTCCCTCAGTGACCGCTCCTGTCACGTCGCGAAACTAGGGGCATGTGTTATAGTGAGATTTCTCTCACCTAGAAACTCGTGACCAGACTCCTCTTTAAAGGACACGTGTATTCAGATTTCCAATGAAAGCTGAAATGTCCGTGAGAGACTTCTCGAAGTTTAGACCTCGCCCAGGATAAAACCAGCGAGATATTGCGAGTACGACCTAAGTCGAACCACGTAACCATAATTCTCATTAATGCAGGGTAGATCCAACTCGCATGTGTCAGAACATGTGCGAGTGTCCCCTCTATATTTCCGCGAAAAGTATAGAGACCAACTCTCTATGATGCAATTTGGTCCCAACGACCCAATAGCCCTGACAAACCGATATAAATTCGCATGTCCAAGTTCTACCAGCTCAAACATGCGATGTCTACAAAGGGCGATTACCTAAGGGCGCAGACGTTCCAAACGTACTGATGACCCTGCGAGCTCAACAAACGGAACATGAACAGTCAACTCGCAGATGCGGAAGACGCATACGTTGATGAACTTAGTAACTGTCACGCATTTATTAATGTTAACGTTGTTTGGGTTTAATTATTGCAATTCAATATGTAAATAATGGATTAACAATGAATGTGATCCTTGTGTAACCGATAGGACACCCACTTTGTATATAAAGGGGTGATCCACCATGAAAATCGCACTTACGAATCCTTTGCTACAGTGGACTAAGCAGATCACAATCTGACTGAACCACTATAATTCTTTGTCTTATTGATATTTTCCAGCCTTGTTGATTGTTCTTGCATTCCCAATCGAGTACTCGCCATTCTAGGTCGAATACTCGCACTTGTCACTTCCCTGAAAATTCTCTTTTATATTAATTAGATAATACTTTTTGATGTTGCGAAATTCACTCGACAACAGGACACATGCTTTTTATATAGATGGTTGATCTGCTTCATAAAGAACCTAATCACAAACTTTCTAAAGTGGACTAGGTAGACTGAACGCTTGTTAAACAACTATATTTCTCTGTGTTTTTTAGTTATTCTTTGCATAGTCGTTGTTTACGTTTCGTTTTCATTATAATATATTTGAATAATCGCTGTTCTAAGTAAATAATTGTTGCTTTTATTGTGAGTATTCTTACTTCGCTTAAAATTGAATACCATATTTTGGTGTTGTTTATTTTTCTCCGAAAAACATCTATTATTATTGAACAAAAATCTATTATTATTATAAATATTAAAGAAGTAAGAAGAGAATCTTGAATGAATTTTTTTCTTTTTTAAAAAAGAAAATCTTCAATTGTGAACATTATTAATCCAAAAAGTGTGCCTTTTGTCTCCATTGACTCACCTTGAATAGAGACCGAAACAACTCTCTCTGATGAGGACTCCTTTATATGTCCACCCCTCTTCACAATTGTACGGATCGATGTACTCTCTGGTCTTTTTTTTAATAACAACTCTCTGCATGTATATGAACATATTTTCACTTTAATATATCCACAAATTATAATTCCTCTCTCTCTCTCTCTTTTATTCGAAGATTATATTAATTCAATACGTTCGAAATTGTAAAAGTCTCCTCTTTCCCCAACTATTTTTGTGCATCTTCCACGTGATAATATCTTTTAACATTATAAATTTAGTATTCCCACACACTTAAAGGGATCTAACCTGTCATAATATTGGGTCACAACATAATCAGATCGTTTGAGCTCTAGTTTTTCTTCCAAATTGATTCAGAAGTCAAATTATTAGATTTTATTTCTATGTGCTCCGAGATTAAATTTTTACATAAATATCTAATTGAGATTCAATTTTTGGTTAGCAAGAACAATATATAACATGACATTGTCGATTTTTCATGAACTATAATCACATGGTGGTAGGGGCACAAGTTAGAGACATCCCATGTTCTAAAATATTTTCTTGGTTTTAAAAATTTAAAAATAAATTACATCATATAATGACAATTATGAGATTTTAATTCTTCATGTGTCTTGTTAGGAGGCAATGACTGATTATGGCTTTCTCCATAGCAAGGGATGATTAGATGTGGTCTGGATACAGGTGTATCTGAAAATTTCCTAAACAAGATATAGTATCTAAAATCAATTGTAATTTAAAAATAATAATTGAAGCCCATGTATACATATAATGTATAATACTAAGAACAATTATTAGGAAACTGTATGTGCCCTCTTAATGATTTGAATTTCATTTTAATTTGGTAGGCAGAAAGACAAGAAGCCAGACTCTAAATGGTCATTTATCTTCACATACAGCTAGCTAGCTTGTTCTTCTTCTTCATATCATTACTCTTGGGGCTCTACATACAAACATATATAATACCAATTCAGACCCACATTACACTTATCAAGAAAAGAAATACTAACATTGATATATATGAATATATGATGGTGATAAAGACTAAATAAATTGAAATTAGTACCTATCTGCATTAAACCAAGTCTACATTCACTTCAATATAATACTGCTTTAATTTCATTAGTAATTAATATCATCATCATTAGCTG
The DNA here is from genome assembly GCF_029168945.1 of Cannabis sativa. Classification (NCBI taxonomy): domain Eukaryota; kingdom Viridiplantae; phylum Streptophyta; class Magnoliopsida; order Rosales; family Cannabaceae; genus Cannabis; species Cannabis sativa. The sequence goes on from NC_083601.1 coordinate 49,293,647, forward strand.
TCATGTCTAAACAAAGCATCTCAAATTACTATGTTTAGGTCATAAAGGATATAGATAATTAATTTCAGATGCATATTGTTATTGTGGTTTAAATTATAAGCTAATTAGGATTTTTATCTCGAATTTTTAAGGTTGTTAAAAATGTTTTCTGAACTATTGAGATTGTTGGATTTAAAGACTTTTGTCTAATTTTAGTAAAAAAGTCTAACATGGATGAAAGTTTAGAGAGCATGATTTAGTACATGTCAAAGTTCGAGGGACATGATTTGGTATATATCAAAGTCTGAGGGGTATGGTTTAATACATAAACAATCACTGAAATAGTAAAATTGAATGAAATTAGACAAAAATTCTTAAATCTAACAATCTCAGTAGTTCAAGAAATATTTTTAACGACTTTAAAAATTCAGGGTATAATTTGATACATATCAAAGTTGAAGGCAAAAAAATTATATATCTGATCTTTTAGATGATCATTAACTCAAATATTTAGATTACATAACTAGGAACTCAATTTCAAGAATAAGTTTTTTTTAATGTTCGATAATACAACACCAAGTTGATAATAAATAAATATTCTCAATTAAAATCTCTGTATGGAAAAACATGGAGAATAGATAACTTTATGTATGTTATAATCTTGTTTATTGGGCACAATCAAGGGGAACAATAAATTACTATTATGTAGTATACAAGTCAATGAAAGCTTGTATGAAATTATATTATAATATTTGTATAAATATTCCAAAAACTACAACTTGCTTTGATCCCATGAGCTTGTTGGATCTAACTTCTGAATAATAATAATAAAAAAGAAAAGAAAAGTTTAATCAAAGTACTTCTAAAGTCATAAAATGAGAGAAACAAAGACACAAAACAGTGAGACAGCTGGCCTTATGAAATTTTTAAATTACAGTTACTTTGCATTAACTACTTCTTTCAAAGTCAGACACTTATATTTGACTCCATAACCGTCTGAAATCCAAAACTTCAATCAGAGAGATAAGAATGGGCAAAGCCATAGCCACACCATTATTAACAACTCAGAAACACTCATAAAAAAAATCCTATAAAACACAGTAAGGGAATGACAATCCAAAGATGTCTCTTTGTTGGGGCTCCCATTTTCATACTCATTTTTCATCTTCCATGGCTGCAGTTTGCATTTGGTTATGGCTCGGTTGGGCCGATTGCGGCTGCATTTGGCGAAAAAGGGTTCTTCTGCGCCATTGATGCTAGTGGGAAGCAAGACATCATATGCTGGGATAAGGAAAACAAGTCCTCATCATCAACAACATACTTCAATTCTCTTCCAGCCATGGTTTCGCTTTCGGGTGGTGAAGAATTCATGTGTGGCATTACGTCCAACTCTTCCAAGGCTTATTGCTGGAACTTGGAAACGAATTCAGCAATGGATCTTGTCCCTGAAGCTTATAAAAGCACCTCTTATTCTGTAATGGCGGCTGGAAAAGACCATGTATGTGGTATTAAAGGATACTACTATGAAAAAAATGAAGTGGGCAATGTTGATTGTTGGCAGTATATTAAAAAAAGAGATAATAGTTCAAATGTATATGCTATATCTAATACTCTTTTTTATGACCCTTCAATTATTAATGGTTTACTTTTAAGAAGTGTTGTTTCTGGGGAAGGCTTCAGTTGTGGTGTTGCTAAAGATGGTGGTGTCATTTGCTGGGGTCCTAAATCTGGTAATTTGGGGTCATCCCCAGGTGATCTTATGTCCTTGGCTGCAGGTAGGAACTCTGTTTGTGGAATCACAGCTATGAGTGGTGAAGTCAAATGCTGGGGTGAGGCTACTGAGTTTGATTCTCCTCCTGTTGGGACTCGATTTATGAGCTTATCAGTTGGAGCTAAACACTACTGTGGGATATTTGAGGACGATCATAGTGTCCAATGTTGGGGAAGTATTCAATCCCCATTGTCTGTTCCGAAGGGATATGGATTTATGGCAATTGCTTCTTCAGATTTCACCACTTGTGGGGTTAGAGAGGTTGACTTGGTTCTTGATTGTTGGGGTGTTCATGGTCAATCCAAGCAAGATTACACCCCACCATTGCAGTTGTGTAGCCCGGGAGTGTGCTCTCCGGGCTCGTGTGCTTCAGGGAAATTTGCATTTAATGCTAGTGTTGTCTTGAATGAGGCAGGTTTGACTAGTTTATGTGCTAGAAACGATGTCAAAATTTGCTTGCCTTGTGGAACAAATTGCTCTCAAGGCCTTTTTCCTTCTAGCATTTGTACTGAGAATGCTAATAGAGTATGCACTGCTTGTTCACTTTGCCAGAACAGTTCTTGTTGGGATATATGTAACATTTCTTCTTCATCTTTTTCCGGGATTCGAGACCAAGATAGACAAGAATTCATGAAGAAATTAGTGATCATCATTGGTTCATTAGTCTCGGGCTCTTTACTAATTCTGATTTGCTGGTGTCTTTTAAGCCGAATAAGCAGATCAAAGAATCAAGAAAAAGGTAGAAGCTGTTGCTTTTTGTGTGCAGGAAAGCAGGCGGTAGAGGCTGACCCTGAAACTAATTCACAAACATCTGTTTCTGTACAAACCTGCATTGCAACAACACAAGTGTTTCGGCTTTCCGAGCTCAAAGATGCTACTCATGGATTCAAGGAGTATAATGAGTTAGGCAGAGGAAACTTTGGTTTTGTCTACAAAGCTGTTCTCTCTGATGGCAACCAAGTAGCTGTCAAGAGGGCTAATGCAGCCACCATAATTCACACAAACACAAAGGAATTCGAAGCAGAACTCGAAATACTATGCAACATGAGGCACAGCAATATTGTAAACTTGTTGGGATATTGTGCAGAGATGGGGGAACGATTACTTGTTTATGAGTACATGCCTCATGGCACCCTATATGATCATCTCCATGGAGAGCTTTCACCTCTTGATTGGAATTTAAGGTTGAAAATCACATTGCAGGCTGCGAAAGGCCTCGAGTACCTTCACAAACAAGCCAAGCCACCTATTGTTCATGGTGACATGACAACCTCTAACATCCTTCTTGATGCAGAATGGGGTGCAAGGATTTCAGATTTTGGGCTGCTAAGTACTACTACTACTGAGAAGGACCAAAATGTAAACATGGAAAGTGATGTTTACAATTTTGGGATTGTTTTGCTTGAGATTTTAAGTGGAAGGAAAGCTTATGACAGGGATTGTAGCCCTGCAGGAATTGTTAATTGGGCATTGCCATTAATAAAAAGAGGGAAAGCAGCAGCCACTGTTGACAAGAATGTGGCTCTTCCAAGAAATGTTGAACCATTGCTTAAGCTTGCAGACATAGCTGAGCTTGCACTAAAGGAAATTCCCGCCGAGCGGCCGAGCATATCTGAGGTTGTGTCTTTGTTGGATCAGACTATGAAATGTGGAATGACAATGTAAAAAACATGCATTACTCTCTAGCAATTTAAGTACCAATATGACAATCTTTGAATGTGTACATTTCATTTCATTTTACTCTTACTCCAAGAAAGTTGAGGATGTTACAATTGTTTCATAGAAAGCCTTTTAGTTACTCATTTTAATTTTTTTTTACACACTACCTAATTCTTTTTTATAAAAACAAATAATTTTTTACAAAATTTCGTGAAAGCCTTAGCACCATGTACAGTATTGTTGTGAAAACAACTTAAAAACAACTATTTATATTTTTGTAAAAAAACTAAAATTCAAATTTATAAAAGTGTTCAAAAAGAAAAAAAAAGAGTAGATTCATATTTTTTAAGATTTTTCCATTTATAATACATAACACTTATTCGGACCCATTCCCTTAGGACCATATAAGCTATTATGTTGATATGATGATCAATTGGTGTCTCAAATAGTTCCCTTTTTCATAGGAAATTCTTAATAAAATTGTCAATTTTTGGGTTTTTTTTTTTACGAAATATTGAATTTTGGACAAAAATTTATAATTTTACTGGCATATAATTTTTTTTACAAAAATAATATTTTTTTTTATAATACAATCTTAAAACAATAAAAGAAAACAATTAATAGCAACAGTAGAACAACTAAAAAACAAATGTTGAACAACAGTGAAAACTTAATATACAGTATAAAACTTACATAGTATTTTTGAAAAAAATTCTACCCTACAATAAAAAAAGAAAAAAAATTAAAAATTTTAGTATAGCGTACTTAATAAAATCTTTTTATTATTATTATTATTTTTGTTATTTGCAATGTTCTTTTTCAGCTCAATAGCAGAAACAGAAAGTGTTTACAAAAATACGATGACAACCCCTATGAACATTTATACAACCTGAAATTTATACCACATAGAAAGTGTTGCCTTCTTCTCTCGTAGATCGTAGGGCACCCAAATAAACATATCCACCCAGGCACTTGAAAATCGCCATTAGTAGAGGTGACTCCACTTGAAGGCACATCTAGATCAGCAATGGTAAATCAACAACAATCAATAGTTTATTTAAACTTTTATAATACTAAAATTTTGTAATATATACTCTTTCAAAGTAATTATGTGTTGCAAAGAAATAGTTGATCTTGAGTTTCTTGTCCAGCCAAAATAGGTATTGTCAACACTAATTTTTCCTTGTATTTAATATCGTAATAAATCAAACTTGGTTATGAGTATCTTTTTGGCTTGTAGGTTTTTTCCGTTGTGATTACAAAAAATTAACGTCAAAATCCTTGAATATTGTAATGGTATTATAAAATAATATGAAATAATAATAATAAAAAAAAGAAATAAGAAAAGAGAGAAGAAGAAAATGAGAGATGAGATTTTTTAGTAGTTTATTTTAATAGGGTGATCCTTATTTATACAAAAATATGATTAGAATAATAGAAAATTAAATCAATGAAATAAGAAAAATATAATCAAGCATTTATGGTAATAATTAATGCATTGATTTAGACATCTATAATAATATTTTATAACACTTTTTTTTGGATGTCTATAAAAATTGTCTTATTAAAAATCTTGTTGAAAAAACTCGGTGAAAGGAAAAAGAGTGCAGTGTATATTAACTGTCATTGATTTAGACATTCGTAATCGACGAATTCTAATCTTATATGTCGTCTTCTCAAATGTTGATGTTGATAATGATTTTATGAATATATTTGCAAGATTGTCACTTGATTGAATTTATTGAACATCAATCGATATATCATAGATCGTGTGTAAAGAAGAATTTTGATGAAATTGGTTCTATCTCCTTCCATTTACATTTCTTGAGTGATGTAAGCAATTATCTTTTATAGAGAACTGTTAATGCTGATATTGCTTTATTGAAAGTAAAATATTTCCCGAATATGTTATGCCAATGATCTCAGCTGCACACATTCTCTACTTACTTCATAAAGTACAAGTACATTAGCGTGATATAAAGTTGCCTCATTAAAAATCTTGTCAAGAAAACCTAGTAGGATAAAACCTGAGCTAGGGGGAATATTCATAATTATTTGCAAGTTGTCTATTTAAAAACCTTGTCAAGAAAACTTAGTGGGACAAAACTTGAACTAAGGGAAAAAGAATGCAACATGAATATAACTCCCCTTCATGCACATATGATCTATAATAGTTTTGGTGATAATATACATCATAAGATTATTGTTATCACTTTTAAAATATCACGGTATATTATCTATGACCATATATTTACTATCTCTTCTAGAGTGTATGTGAACACTATTAAATTATGGATGGAGGGTTCTTGTAACATCAATATTTATCTAACTTATTAATCATTCATGTGTATTTATATACAATGTTGTTCATATCGAAGTTTAAAATTGTCAGTAATATGAACATAACATATTAATGATAATATAAATATTCATTTATGATAATGATAGTACTCCAAAATCATATATTTGTTCTATTCTTGTTGTATAATCATAATTTTCATATCAAATGATCATACATCTATAATTCTTACATATGAAGTATTTCAGGACTTCTCTACTTATGAATAAACTATATACATTTAATATTTCTCAACAAACAAAAAAATTATGTTCTTCAATCATTTATAATATAATAAAAAACTTTTTAAGAGTCTATTACAACATATAATTTACGAATTTATATTGCATAGACAATCATACATGTTTTCTAAATAACAATAATTTATTTACATATTTTTATTTCATACAAAAATCTTTATCATCACATGTGAACCTACATGTAATTAGGGGCAATTGCCCCAGGTGACTTTTTAACTTCCTATCTAATTATTTATTAAAAATTAAATAATAAATACAATCAACACACAATATATATGTACCCCCTATTTGGTGTACTTTTACAATAAAATAAAGGATAAATACCTATTTGGTACGCTGTGTTTTATAGTTATACATACTTGATACCTTCTATTTTAAATAATGATTAATTAATACCTTTTATTTACAAAAACTATCTACTTTGGTACTTTTAAGTATTTCTATATTACCCCTAGTTATATGTTTTTGTTATTTTTAATTGAATTAACTATCAATTTAATTAAATATGTTGCTTATTTTGCCAAAAAAAAATATATGTTACCAGGTGTCAATGTATGATTAGTCACTTCATTTTTTTTAAAAAAATTATTAATTGAGTTTTTAAATAATTAAACTAACTAAGAATATTTTTTTAATAAAAACGAATTATAACCAAAAACTCCACATAATCACTTTGAGAAAGAAAAAAATCCCAAACTAACCTAAAAAATTAAACACTACAAAAAAGAATTGTATTATTATTATCTCAAACCCCACACGTACTTGAAAGTAAAACCAAACATACATTAAGGAATAAGGAACACCATTTTTTCAAAGTAAATTCATAAATATTATTATATTTTTATTATTTATATATATTATATCATGTAGAAATTAAAATTTGTTTCTATTATTCTATTAAAAGAATATTATTATTCACTATTATATTATCCTATTATTAAAAACTTAAAGAGAAGTGAAATGATTTTTTTTCTAAGGAATGATGATTGAGAGTTAAAATTGAAACAATTAAAAATTATATTTGTAACAAATAACAATAATTTTCAAAAATTAAATTACAAAATGTAATATAAAAGATTTATATACCATTAAATTATTGTTTGGGAATCTTGATTACAAATTGCAATAAAATAAACTATTTTAAATTCTACAGTTTTTAAATTAGAATGCTTGAAATTCGTGTTTATATAATGAATTAATAATCAAGTGTTAGTTATTGTAAAAAAAAATCAAATTAGTTTCTTTCAAATTACAGAAAGTATTTTATAGTTTTGTGTTTATTTTTATGTTTATTATTTATTATCATATATTTGTGTTGTTAGTATATATATTAAATTTAATTTCTCAAATATATCTGAAATAGGTATGGCTCGTATAGAAAAATATTTTAGATCCAGATTCATCACATCCTCCTGAAGTAGGCGTTGATAGCAGTACAAAGAGACGTTGTGTCTCAATTAATATGGATGATCTTCCTACTGATCCTGGGCTGCGAGTTCTAATTTCAAATTATAGTCTAAATACTCAAGATCAATTTTGAAGACATTATTTGCAACAAGGGCCCTGTCAATCAAAAATTCATGAATTTCCTCCTAAATATTTTTTTGAGGCGTGGACCATCGATTTAACATTGAATGGTATGATCAATTTCCTACTTGGTTAGAGTATAGCATCAATAAAGATTCTGCATTTTGTCTGTATTGTTATTTTTTCAAACAAAATAAAGGAAAACAAGGTGGCTGCCAGACATTTGTTAGTAAGGGTATTTCAAATTGGAAGAAGCCAAAAACATTTGCACTACATGTTAGAAAACATGATAGTTCTCATTACAAATGTTACAAGAAGTGTGAAGCTTTGATGAATGAAAAACAACAAATCGAACACATTCTTTTGAAGAAAGAGAACAAAGATCAAAAAAATTATCATGTGCGATTAACTGCATCAGTTGAAAGTATTCGATTTTTTCTACGACAAGGTCTTGCACTTCGTAGTCATGATGAGTCTGAAGATTCTAATAATCAAGGTAACTTTCTTGAACTTCTAAAATTTTTAGCTGATCATAATGAGGAAGTTGCTCTAAAAAATGCTCCTGAAAACCTTAGATTGACTTCTCCAAAGATTCAGAAAGATATTGTAAATGCATGTGCTGTTGAAACAATCAACCTTATTATTAAAGACATGGAAGATGTTGTGTTTTCTATTTTAGTTGATGAATCTCGTGATGTATCTATAAAAGAGCAAATGGTTGTAATGTTTCATTATGTGGACAAGAAATGGTATGTGATTGAACGATTTATAGGCATTAAACATGTTGAAAGTACAACAACAATCTCACTAAAAATAGTAATTGATAAGCTATTTTCAAAGCATGGGTTGAGCATATCTAGATTGCGAGGCTAGGGATATGATGGAGCTAGTAACATGAGTAGAGAATTTAATGGTTTGAAGAGTATTATTATGAAGGAGTGATTAGTGGTTAAAAATACACTTTTATTTATTTTAAATGATAAAATAAATTGAGTTTTAATTGATATTTTCATAAAATTATTGTAATATATTTTATAAATAAAAATATTTGATTTTGATTCAATTTATGTCTTTCTTGTAGGAATTAAAGTGTATTTTTGTTGAAAGAAAGAGGAAGGAGCAAAGTTGAAAAGAAATGAAGAAAAAAATGACATTTTTATTGAAGTCCAAAGCAACCCAACCCAAAAAGGTTAAGCCTAGCCCATGAAGCTCATCATCAATTTTGTCTCTTCCAAAGCATGTGATGCAATAATGATAAGTCTAGGTCATCATCAATCCTATTTTCCTCTTCCACACTCAACCTTCATCCAAAGAGTATAAGTCAAAATCACAATGATAACAAAAATAATATTAATTTTATTTTTGATTTGAAATGTCAAATTTAATCTTAATATTTATTTTATAATCCCAAATTTTTATTTATTTATTTTTAGTCCTTTTATGGCTCTATAAAATAGGAGCTCATTTTAGTAATTTTTGGTGTGTAATTTTTAGTGTAGAAAAACTATAGCAAAATTTTCTCATCTTTTCTTCTCATCTTTTCTCTTTAGAAATTTTATGAGAATGATTAGCATAATGGCCTAATCTTCCTTGGAAGGTTAGGGATGATTCCATATGCAAAGTGAGGTTATTTTGTATCTTTGATTCACATGTAATATTTATTTGAGTAATGCAAGTTTTTATTTCACTTTTATTTTCTTGTTCTTCATCCATCTATACTACTATATATGCTATTATGTACTAAATATATATAGACTTAGTCATGCTCTTTCTATATATTTTTATTTAGTGATTGTAGTAATAGTAGTATTTATCTTGTTCTATCTTTTATGTTCATTTTTATTTACTTTTTATTAAACATATAGGTTTAGTCATGCTCTTCCTATGTGCTTAAAAATTAAGAAAAGTAATATTAATGTTCATTTCCTTCACTATCACCACCATCTCTATTTCTATTTTCTTTGTCATTATTTTTACTAAAGATATATTGGATTAGTCATGATCTTTCTATGTGTTTCCATTTAGTAAAAGTAATATTTATGTTTAGTTTTATGTTTAATCTTTTATTGCATTATTGCTTGATGTATAATGTCATTTCTAGGTTCTACATAAGATTAAATCATTTCTTTTATTTTCAAGAACTTGTATATACTCAAAATATAATGAACTTTAATGTTGTATGATTAGTGTCAACTTTGTGAATCAAAGGTACAAAATAGCTAAACAAGCATATGGATGATTCTTAAAGCCTTTCTCTCTTTTACAATTGATTATACATTTATTTGCTTTCTTTTAATATTTATTATCAAATTAAAAATCACAAAATCATTGGTTACTATTATCACTTATTATTAACCTTTTGTTTTTATTTTTCTACTAACGCTTTTGTCCATAATCACCTCCCTGTGGAATCGACCACCCGATCTATACTACAACCACCGCTAGTGGAAGTCACATTTGGGCGTTAAACAAGGAGAATGAATGTGCTTTTTATGTCCATTGTTTTGCTCATCAACTACAATTAGCACTTATGGGGGTGGCAAAAAAACATGATATAATAGGTATTTTTTTGTTGCTCATTATTATATATATATCAATACTTGTTATTTAGTAAGTCATTTTTCCATTTAATGATTTGTATTGTATGAAAAAAATAGGTACAATCCTCACCATGGTATCTAATGTAGTGAATATTATTGGAGCATCATTTAAGCGTCATGACATTCTTCGAGAAAAGCAAGCTGCTCAAGTCATTGAAGCCTTAAAATGTGGAAAACTTTCAAGTGGAAAAGGCTTAAATCAAGAAAATGGGATTAAGCGTCCATGTGAAACACGATGGGGATCACATTTTGGCACTTTGGTAAGTTTCACTATCATGTTTTCATCTATCCTTGATGTACTTGAAGAAATTACAAGTATTAGTTTAAATAGTGACCAAAAATATGAAGTATCTATTATGTTACAACTAGTGCAAACATATAACTTTATTTTTAGCTTGCATTTAGTGAAAAATATACTTGGAATCACAAATGAGTTGTCGCAAGTCTCGCAAAAGGGTGATCAAGATATTGTGAATGCCATAGATTTAGTTAAAGTGTACAAGGAACAATTACAAGTGATGAAGGACAATGGATATAATTCTTTAGTAGAAGAAGTTTCTAATTTTTGTGTTAAGTTTAATATTGATGTGCTAAATATGGATGGTATGAATTGTACTCAAGGGAAATCACAACATAGAGCTCCAAAGCTTACAAATTTTTACTATTTTCGTATTGATTTTTTTCAATAGTGTGATAGATTTACAACTATAAGAGCTAAATAATCGTTTTTAATGAGGCTAACACTGAGTTGTTACTTTGTTTAGCGTGTTTGTCTCCCAATAATTATTTTTATGCTTTTGACAAGGAAAAGCTACTCCGTCTTAGTCAACTCTATCCACATGATTTTTCTATAGTGGATTTGAGGGTACTAGAATTTTAACTTCAAACTTATGTTGATGATTTACGTTCCCATGCTGAATTTTCAAAATTGAAAGGAATTGTTGATCTTTGAATAAGATTAGTGGAGACAAGAATACATGAGGTACATCCATTGGTATATTTGCTTATTAAGTTGGCATTAACACTGCCAGTTGCAACAACTTCAATTGAAAGGGCATTTTCAGCTATGAACATTGTGAAAAATCAAATGCGCAACAAAATGGAAGATCAATGGGTAAATGATAGCTTGACTGTGTATCTCGAAAAGGATGTATTCAATACTATTACCAATGAATCTATCATTCATCGCTTTGTGGTTTCTTGATGCTGGTTTTGGTGTGTTTTGTGGTGAATGAACAAGTTTGAGTTTAAAAACTCAAACTTGAGTCATTAATGACATGTTTGGATTTTGTGTATGTTTCTTGCTGTTATTGTTTGGAAAATATTATTTGAGGTTGGTACATGTGTTCTGGAAGGTGTGGCATGGTTTGGACACGAATTGGATAAGTTTCAAACTTATTTGAGTTACCTGGTGCAAACCAGTTAATCAATTTTACAGGACCTGTAAAACCAATTAATCGAACAGGTGCAAGTTTCCCAAATTGTTTGATTCGTTGATTCGTGTTATTTTTAGGGCCTTAGTTGGTTATTTTCTTGATACTTAGGGTATTGTTATATTAGTTACCAATAGCAGAACCCTTAGTTGGGGGTTTGGGTTTCCCAAATTAGGGTTTTAGTGTGTTGTTTACCCATTTATGTAATGTGACTAGGGCATCCATCCAGCATGAGGTTTTTCGTTCAGGTCGGCCAACTCACTTAAATTCAGAAACGAGGCAAAAATAGCACAGAACATATTATATATGCGGTTATGTGTATGTGTGATTTATATGCATGCTTATTGTGATTTGTACACTACCAACACTAGTACGGTAGTGGTACTAAGTGCATTGGTATAGTGTACGATGTTTAAAGTGTACAATACGGTGTTACTAACACTAGTATGGGTAGGTACAAAGTGTATATGGTATAACACTTAGTGGTACTCGAGGTACGAGACAAACCCTACCAATACTCGTATAGTAACGGTACGTAGTGCATGAGGTACAGTGGTGGTACCTTAGTAAAGAACATTCTTACTTATCTATTAAGCCTTGTGGATAGGTGTATGAGAGCATAAATACAAGTCGCTAATATATCATTTGTTATATGCTTTTCTTACTAAGTCTGTTGACTTACAGTTGCTACTTTCATGTGTAGGTAAAGGAAAGGCGAAGACTGAACATGAGTGAGCTTCGAGCTTAGATGGTGATTGTACATGTCAGGATGACGCGACCTAGAGTGTTTGGTCTCGAGACACCTTGGACAGTATTTTGTAGTCACTGTGCGACATGTTTGCAAATATATTTTGGCTGTATTTGTAAAAGTTTAAACTCGGGATCCCCACTATGTAAATATATATATATATAAATATGTTTATACATTTTAATAATTTCAATCAAAGTTTTAATTTGGCACGATTTTTGAGAAAACCCCTTTAATTAGCAAAGGTAGCAAGTTAATATTAGAAAATCTCTATAGCGCGCCTAAAAATTAGAGCGCTACAATTTTTTTTTTTTTATTTTTACTAAACAGGTTTTTATCTTTAGGTTGAACAAAAATATTACTTTAGTTCTTAAAAAATCTCCACCAAACAGGTATAATGTTATATTAATACAGCCAAATTATAAAATAAATTAATGTCAAATATGACAAATAGTATTGTTACAAGTATTCTATTAAATTTATTTAATTAATTCCTCAATTGATTACAACAGTATTATAAGGCGATTCACATTAGGTGAGTTAAATTTGAGCTATTATAGTCCATTCTCTAAAATATAAAGAAAAATAAATAAAACTAGTCTTTTATCAATGAGTTAGACTTGAGCTATAAATTATAATATATTATTCTTAGCTCAATAAATAATATTTCTCTACATATGTATATGTGTGATTATATTGAGCTAGACTTGAGCGCAATATTTATTAAGTTATAAAAATTATATTAATTATTTAAAGCTTTTCTTAATATATGTGATACTATATTATAATTTATTTTATTTTTAAATAGTAATATAATATTTTAAAAATATAATATTTAAATGATATATAGAAAAGGTAGAGAAATTGATGTATAATGTAATGAAAAGTGCGAAATAAAATTAAAAAAAGATTTAACAACATATTTTAAAAAATAGAGTAGAAAAGTTTTAACTATTGAGTACTCATTCTTTATTGAAAATATTTTCTCTTTTTAATTAGGATACCGTTAGGTAATATTTTTACTTTCCATTTTTTTAATCACAAAGTGAAAATAAAATTTTTATTTTTAAAAGGCAAAAATACATTCTGTCACCATTTTTGTTTTTTAATTTTAAAAACAGAAAATAAAAGTGTGTCCTGTAAAGTTTGTTTTTATTTTTCTTTTTTGATTTTATTTAAGTCGGATCTAGGTCCGGGGTCGGACTCGGGTTCAGGTCAGAAGCCGGATTTAGTACCAGGGTCGGGGAGGATTTAGATCCGGGTCTGGTCAGAGTCTAAAATATTGATTAAGAAAAAAAACTATTTAAGAAAATATTAAAAGTAATTTTTTTTTTTTTGAAATTTTGATTCTCAATTAATAAATTAAAAAGTAAAAACAGTTTTATAAAACATATTTTTGAAAAATATTTTTACTTTTCAATTTTCCCCCTAAACTTTGACATGTACCAAATCGTGCCCCCTGAACTTTTTTGGCCGTTAAAAAATTCCCCCCAAACTATTGAGATTGTTAATTTAAGGAGTTTTGTCTAATTTCATTCAATTTTACTGTTTCAGTGATTGTTTATGTACTAAACCATGCTCCCTAGACTTTGATATCTACCAAATCATGCCCCTCAAACTTTGATATGTACTAAATCATGTCCCTTGAACTTTCATCCATGTTAAATTTTTTTTACTAAAACTAGACAAAAGTCCTTAAATTTAACAAACTCAATAGTTCAGAGGGAATTTTTAACCGCCAAAAAAATTCAGGGAGCATGATTTAATACATGTCAAAGTTCGGGGAGAAAAATTACTAATTAGTACCAAATGTGACTTAAAAAAACAAAAAACTAGTTGAATAAATGTAAGCTAAACTCAAGTTAATTTTTTTGAAAATAGCTTACCAAACAGGTGCAAGAAGAACGACTACAAAACCCATTCAACCTTCTTCCCTAAATTGTTTTGTAGCTAATTATTACCCAATTCCACTTAATTTTTATGCTACTTATTATTGATTTCAAGTTTTAACAACAATTATACTCAATCATGTAGTGAGACTAAACCCCAAATAGTCTTTATTATTATCATTATTTTACTTTAATTTGGAAGACATGCTGTGACATCTCTTTAAAATTTGCATGTATGTATTGGGTCCACCCTTATAAATTCATCAAAGAACCCAAAATCCATTGACCATCCAACCATATTTTACCTCTCACTTTTCTTGACCATTTTAACAAGAAACAAACAAGCCTAAAAAGAAGAATCTCATGTCCATTTTCTCCCACAGTAGTTCAAACAATCAATATCTAACAACCTCATAATGAATTTAAAAGATAGAGAAGTTCAAAAAAGATAAGTTCAATATGACAATTTATGTCCATGTTCTCAACATGTTTGGAAATTTGTTGAGATATATATGAGCATATAGCCATTGAGTCAACCCAATGATGTTTAATAGAGTACGTGTTAGAACCACAACAAAAAGAACAATTAAGGGAAAAAAAAAGGTGAGAATGACAATAGCCAAGACAAACTAATTAAAAGTACTAAACGAACATTTTGACTACAATCCCTAATTAGTGACAAGACACAAAATGAATCCAAAGCTAATAAGGCAGTTAATATGTTGTTTTAAATTACATTGTTCTTTTTAATTACTATTAATTGTTTTGGGTGGGTTTGGAACATTTTTTGCTTTCTATGTCATCCTTTCTTTAAAAATTTTAACAATCATTTAAATTTGTCTTTCATGAGTAATAATTTAATTCTTCAATCAAATGTTGATTATAAAAATTTCAATAATCCAACTTTTTCATTTATGAAAATTTTATACTAATTCATAACTTATGATATGAATTCTATCTATACGACTTAGAATTCTTCATATATCAATATGGATATGGATAAAAAGAATAAAGCGTAAAGTACTAATTATAACTTCTTATTACAATTTTTTAGTTAATATTTACACTCGAAATCACATGCTAAAATATTTTTTTTTTTCATAGCGGTATTCGTTATAGTTACAGTATCATCTCTGTAAATTTTTGAAAAATTTCGAATAATTTACAATGTCGAAAATAGAGTTTTTAATATTTTAGTTTACCGCACGCGTTCAAAAAGCTTAAAACGTATTTTCGGTACTGTAAACTATTCGTAATTTTTTAAAAATTTATAGGGATGATGTTGTAAGTATAACGAACACCGCCATGAAAAAAAAATTAGGATTTAGGGTTTAGAGTCTCATTGGAGATGGCCTAATAATATGAGATCTTCTAGCGTTAAATATTTGACTCTAGCAACAACAGGTTTTTAGCTCATGCCTATTAATTCTTGTGAAAATGAGTTTCCCGAGCCACATGTCATCATGTAAGTGAGAAGTGGTATGCCTGCTTCCACCAAGATAAAAAGTAAATTTTTTAAAAAAATAATATTACCTATTTTTTATTTTTATTTTTTTGAAAAATTTGTTAAGGCATGCTTAAAATAAGTGTAAGATCTTTTAATATTTCACCTTAAATAATATAGCTTTAATACTCCAAAAACCCTTAATACCAATAATACTCTCTCCATGTGAAACTCCCACTCTCCCTCTAACTCTCACTCTCTTGAATCTCTCTTTCTCTAACTCCCCAAACCAACACCAACCTGATTGTCACCATCACTTTACCACCACCGGATGCAACATTGACGAAACCCAAGGACCCCAACAAAACCACCACCTTCGACAAAACTCCAAGCCCAAACTGATATCGCAAAACCCAATCCCAAATTGCGAAATCCCAAACCCACATCCAAAATCGCAAAAAGTATATTTTTCTAAACTTTTTTTTTATTATTTTAAATGGGTTTTTGGATTTTTTTTTTGTTTGTGCTTCATTGTAAGGAAATTTGTTTAATTTAGGTTCAATTTTTATGTATTTGTTTGAATTTCATTGACACTTTTTTGAGTTCTGAGTTTTTGGTCAATTATCGACATGTCGCTGTTGGGTTTTGTGCCCTAAATAAAACTCATTTCAATATAATCAGATTTGCTTATTAATAAAGATTAGAAATAACATTTTATGTTGCATGGTTCACATGATTTATTTCATGATTATATATATAATGTATGAATTCTATTTAAGTTCAGAACATATGAATTTGTTAAAGATTATAGTGTTGTCAGCACAGTGGAATATAATCTTAATAATATGTTCAAAATTTTATTCCCTGATTTGTCAGAACACTGAATTTAGACTGACATGGTATAATCAGCGATAGGTATTCTTACACCTTGGAAAAGTGTTATGTCCTTTCCAGGACATTGGCAAAGTTTACCAGTATCGGATGTATGGAGTATACATCGGAAGGGACCGATATTGAACTTTGATTAGATATATTAGAATTTACCGTAATATCTATTCAATTCAATATCACCTGTGTAACGTCCCCGCTTCAAGCCTCCATTGGGTCCCTACACCTACGGAATGAATGACTCTTATACACGAGTACGTCACTCTAGCTGCTTCATGAATTGATGACTGGCCCTACAGACCAACACGAGTGTTTCCAGTGTACTTTGTCCTCACTCGCACGCTTCCTGGGAAAACTTCCCAGGAGGTCACCCATCCTTGAAATTGCTCCAGGCCAAGCACGCTTAACTGTGGAGTTCTTTCGTGATGGGCTACCGAAAAACAAGATGCACCTTGTTGATATAGGTAGTACCAATCAATCCATTTAAGCCCTCTTCAACTGTGTAGTCCCACACCTACACAGTCTCAGAATCATCCCACTTGACCTTCCTGCCGGCGGTGTGGGATTGCACGAACTTACCGGTGTTTCCCCTTACGGATCACGGGACTGCGGCCCCAATCACAATCACCCCCCCTTTACGGGGTCCGACGTCCTCGTCGACCACACTTCCGGCTGGGTCAAGGCTCTGATACCATTTGTAACGTCCCCGCTTCAAGCCTCCAATGAATGGCTCTTATACACGAGTACGTCACTCTAGCTGCTTCATGAATTGATGACTGGCCCTACAGACCAACACGAGTGTTTCCAGCGTGCTTTGTCCTCACTCGCACGCTTCCTGGGAAAACTTCCCAGGAGGTCACCCATCCTTGAAATTGCTCCAGGCCAAGCACGCTTAACTGTGGAGTTCTTTCGTGATGGGCTACCGAAAAACAAGATGCACCTTGTTGATATAGGTAGTACCAATCAATCCATTTAAGCCCTCTTCAACTGTGTAGTCCCACACCTACACAGTCTCAGAATCATCCCACTTGACCTTCCCCAAGCGGTGTGGGATTGCACAGCTTACCCGGTGTTTCCCCTTACGGATCACGGGACTACTGACTGTCACAATTGGGTAAGCTGTGCAATCCCACACCGCCTGGGGAAGGTCAAGTGGGATGATTCTGAGACTGTGTAGGTGTGGGACTACACAGTTGAAGAGGGCTTAAATGGATTGATTGGTACTACCTATATCAACAAGGTGCATCTTGTTTTTCGGTAGCCCATCACGAAAGAACTCCACAGTTAAGCGTGCTTGGCTTGGAGCAATTTCAAGGATGGGTGACCTCCTGGGAAGTTTTCCCAGGAAGCGTGCGAGTGAGGACAAAGCACGCTGGAAACACTCGTGTTGGTCTGTAGGGCCAGTCATCAATTCATGAAGCAGCTAGAGTGACGTACTCGTGTATAAGAGCCATTATTTCCGTGGGTGTAAGGACCCAATGGAGGCTTGAAGCGGGGATGTTACAAATGGTATCAGAGCCTTGACCCAGCCGGAAGTGTGGTCGACGAGGACGTCGGACCCCGTAAGGGGGGGTGATTGTGACAGTCAGTAGTCCCGTGATCTGTAAGGGGAAACACCGGGTAAGCTGTGTAATCCCACACCGCCTGGGGAAGGTCAAGTGGGATGATTCTGAGACTGTGTAGGTATGGGACTACACAGTTGAAGAGAGCTTAAATGGATTGATTGGTACTACCTATGTCAACAAGGTGCATCTTGTTTTTCGGTAGCCCATCTCGAAAGAACTCCACAGTTAAGCGTGCTTGGCTTGGAGCAATTTCAAGGATGGGTGACCTCCTGGGAAGTTTTCTCAGGAAGCGTGCGAGTGAGGACAAAGCACGCTGGAAACACTCGTGTTGGTCTGTAAGGTCAGTCATCAGCCCATGATGCAGCCAGAGTGACATACTCGTGTATAAGAGCCATTATTTCCGTGGGTGTAAGGACCCAATGGAGGCTTGAAGCGGGGATGTTACAACTTGTTGATCCTAAATCAAATGATCTTAATCCTGATATGATTAGGTTCAATCTCAAGAGTGTTATTCGTGTTCTTTGATTTGTTAGTTAAGCCTACTTTTGGGTCAGGGTGATACGTACATTTTGGGAACACGGTAGTGCAATTGAGTGGGAGCGCTAACATAAATATGGAATCTATAGCTTCTATCTGGCGAATAGAAAGTAAAGGATGATTTCCTTCGAGCTTAACCAAACGAAAATAAATGGTGGAGTACTCATTTCACTTAGCTGAAATATCATTTATACAGAGTTAAGTGTTTTAAGTATAAAATACATTGTAGGGTGTTACGGTAATTTAATCCCTTTACAGTGTAAATCATCTATATAGAGGATCATTGATCACATTAGGATTATAACAATGGATAACTAATGACGTGTCTATATCATGGAACATATAGAGCGTTCTATACGACTGAGAGTGCAATTCCAAGTTCTAAGAGTGGATTCAATAAGGAATTAATAAGTTAGGGAATTTACTTGGTAAATTCGGTTCAACTTATTGGAAGCTCGGTTATATAGACTCATGGTCCCATACTAGTTGAGACCATACTGCTTGTAAGACTCAGTTAATTGATTTTAATTAATCAATTATAATTCTAAAAGTTAGACTATGTCTACTTTATGAATTTTCACTAAGCAAGGGTAAAACAGTAAATAGAGAATTTAAATGGTATATTTATTAATTGGGAAACTTTGATTAGTTTTTATTAATAAATAAAATATATGACAATATATTATTTAATAATTAATTATAGTTATTAAATAATTAGATTTGACATTTATGTGGTTGAATGAGAAAATTAGCAATTTTGGAGAATGGGAAACTAGGAATGATAAAATAGGAAAATTGCAAAAGTGAGAGGCTTGTTTTTATTTTTCTATGGCCGGCCACTTTGCTTCCCTTTTATCATTTTATTTTTCATTTTTAAATGCCAAGTAATTCAACCTTAACCCTGTGTGGTATTCTATAAATAGAAGGTAAAGGCTTCAGGTTTCACACAAAATTAGATCTCATTCTTTTCAGAGTGAATTCCTGAGCCACCACTTTCCTCTCTCTTTTCTTCTCTAAATTTCGAAATCCCTTGAGTGAATGAGTAGCGCCCACACACATCAAGTGGTACCTCAATCATAGTATGTAAGACAAAGGTGCTTCTGTTGGAAATTATTTTACCAGGATCTAGATTTACTAACAAGTATGTTGGATTAACATCTTAATATGAATTCTAAAACAATGAAAATAAACACATATAAAGTTAGAAAACCTTACAGTGGGTGCAGCGGAATAATATGACTCATTCCGTTCAGATCTCTAGCCCTTGATTCCTTTCTGTAGCAGAGCATCACCAAGATCTGAACTTGGATCTTCTTTTCTCCTTCTTTGATGCAGAAATTCCATAGTCTTCCATACTATGATTGAGATACCACTTGATGTGTGTGGGCACTACTCATCTCACAAGGATTTCGAAATTTCTCTCTATTTTTCTCTCTTAATTTCGTGGCTTTTCATCCATACAAGAGAAGAGAGCAAGGTTGCTTTATATAGGGAAAAGGGAGAGCACAACTTTTCAAATAAAACAGTTTCCTTAATTACTGTGTAATCAATTAACTGCCTTATTTAGTGTGATCCACCACTTTCCTATTATAGCTAGGCTTTGATTAGCAATTACATGGCAATTAAAATTGAAAATAATAATTGGGAAACACAAAGGGAGTGCTCGGCCATAGAGGGAAATGGGCCTCACTTGGATTTTGCAGTTTCCTCAATTTTATTTCTATTTCTCCAAAAATGCCATTTTTCCAATTCTAATCATTTAAATGCCAAAACTAATTATTTAATAAATAAAATAGATTATTAAATAATATTGTCATTTAAAATAATTATTAATTAGACATACAAAGTCTCTTAATTAATAATTAAACATAGAAACCCTTTTCTTTACGATTTCATCCTTAAACTGTGAGAATTCATAAAGTAGACATAGTCTAACTTTTAGAATTATAATTGATTAATTAAAATCAATTAACTGAGTCTTACAAGCAGTATGGCCTCAACTAGTATGGGGACCATGGGTCTATATAACCGAGCTTCCAATAAGTCGAACCGAATTTACCAAGTAAATTCCCTAACTTATTAATTCCTCATTGAATCCACACTTAGAACTTGGAATTGCACTCTCAGTCATATAGAAACGCTCTATATGTTCCACGATATAGACACGTCATTAGTTATCCATTGTTATAACCCTAATGTGATCAATGATCCTCTATATAGATGATTTACACTGTACAGGGATTAAATTACCGTAATACCCTACAATGTATTTTATCCTTAAAACACTTAACCCTGTATAAATGATATTTCACCTAAGTGAAATGAGATCTCCACCATTTATCTTCGTTTGGTTAAGCTCGAAGGAAATCATCATTTACTTCTATTTGCTAAATAGAAGCTATAGATTCCATATTTATGTTAGCGCTCCCCCACTCAATTGTATTACCGTGTTCCCAAAATGTACGTATTACCCTGATACAAAACTGGGCTTAACTAACAAATCAAAGAACACGAGTAACACTCTTGAATTTGAGCCTAACCATATCAAGATTTCGATCATGTGATCTAGGATCAACAGTTGATACTGAATTGAATAGATATTACGGTAAGTTTTAACATATCTAATCAAAGTTCAATATCGGTCCCTTCCGATGTATACTCCATACATCCGATACTGGTAAACTTTGCCAATGTCCTGGAAAAGACATAACACTTTTCCAAGGTGTAAGAATACCTATCGCTGATTATACCATGTCAGTCTAAATCCAGTGTTCTGACAAATCAGGGAATCAACTTTTGAACATATAATAAAGATTATATTCCACTGTGCTGACAACACTATAATCTTTAACAAACTCATATGTTCTGGACTTAAAAAGAATTCATACATTATATACATATATAATCATGAAATAAATCATGTGAACCATGCAACATAAAATGTTATTTCTGATCTTTATTAATAAGTAAATCTGATTATATGAAATGAGTTTTATTTAGGGCATAAAACCCAACAAAATCAACCATCAAAGAAGGAGAGAAAGAGATCCAGATTCAGATCTTGATAATGCTCTGCTACAGAAAGGAATCAAGGGCTAGAGATCTGAATGGAAGGAGTCATAATATTCCGCTGCACCCACTGTAGGGTTTTCTTAAACTCTTATGTGTTTATTTTTATTGTTTTAGAATTCATATTAGGATGTTAATCAAACAAACTTGTTAGTAAATCTAGATCCTGGTAAAATAATTTCCAACAGTCGCGACATTGTTTGCGACATCTTTTGATTTCTTCTATAAATGTTGTGGTTGTTCTTTCTATTAGCGATGTTTCACAACATGTTCCGACGTGTTTATAAGCTATTTTTGGTCAGATGTGCCTTTTGAAATTTTATTTGTTTAGTTATAGTTTAACAATATCTTACAATATGATTAGCAACTTTAAACGATATGTTCAATGATAATATTGTCATTAGATGTCGTTAATAGTATCGCTAGACATCGCTAAATTCAGTTGAACAACAAAATTGCTAACAATTAAATTGATATGTTACCAACATGTCGTGAAATACCGCTGAACACTGGCTATGTATTTGTGATTCTATTTTGCTATGTATTTGTGATATGTGTTGCGATATTTATTTTTTGGTTTTTAGCAAAATTTCTTACAATTTTGTAAATGGCTCCTGAACTTAAACTTTCAGTTTCCCAATATTTCACAGGATGTCTTACCTATTGGGGTACAGATAGGTTTAGAGATATCAAGGCCAAATTTACGGAGCTTGAGTTGATTGATACAATTAAGGCTAGCCCTTTCAGATACTTCTGGAAGCTGGAGAGTTGACTTTCTCATGAGCTTTGTTCCATAACCTCCTCTTACGGAAGATGAACATCGATAATGAAAAGGAAGATGATGTTTGGTTTCAAGTGGGCAAAAATGGCATGAGTTTTGGGCGGATAGAGTTTGGACTTATTACCAGCTTACTTTTGGGTAGTGCCCCTACAGAGGAAGAAATAGAAGCAAAGCCCAACGACCGCCTAGTTAGGACGTATTTTGAAGGGAAGAGTTTTGTACAATTGGATTCACTATTGCTCCAACTACAGAGGTGTAAAGTAAAAGATAATACCTACAAGCTTGGACAAATTGCTATTATTGAAGGTGTATTAGTATCAAAAGAGGGTAATGTCCATGTTTGGCCTGACATGTTAAAATTTGTTAATGACCTTGAATTTTTATTCAAGTATATGTGGGATGAGTGTAACACCCTACTAGTTTAGGCGTGTTAAAATGATTTTAACTTAATTGTGCAGCTTGTTGCTAATCAACGAGTTTATTGAAAATCGTGAATAATTAACTTGCAACTCCACATCACCATCTTCGTTCAAATCTACTACAGGATCATTATTGTAAAAGGGAGCATCAAACTCATTAAACTGGTCAAATGCATTGTCACCCCTGTCCTCATCTATATCCGTAGGGGCATGCTCATTTAAACCTACTATTTAATCTATTTCTTGGATAAAACTCTCAACAATAGTTCTTGGGGGGATAGTTGGCGGAGTAGGCCCTAACATCACATGCCTCTTAGTCTTAGTCATAAACAGTGGCAGCAAGTTCTCCAAACTCATGCGTGCCTTCATTCTTAAGAACAATCTTACTTGACTATCTTTCACTAAAACCTTTGGTTGTATCATATTGCTATCATGTACATGTAACACACATCTACTTTCAGTATATATACAAGAGGGTCTATATCCAACTCTTCATACAAAATTTCATGCATCTTCTATAAAGTAGTGTTAACCTCAAACATTAACATCTTACTCTTTGGGTTATTCAATATTTAGTTGAAACCTTCAACTGCCCAAGCCCCAACATATATTATAACCACAAATACAGTTGAATCTGCAAAAAAAAAAAAATTAGTTAATAAAAACTATATCGAGAAATATCGCAAGATCGCCAATAATCGCACACTACATCGATAAGCAAGTTGCATAACATCGCTACATGTCGACAAAATACCCATCTCCTACTAAACCAACACAGTACTCTAAACTATCAACACATGTCATAAATAATGTCGACAGAAATCGCGAAAATATCTATGGTAAGCATAAATTGGCACAAGTCGTAAACTTAGTCGCAACATGTTGTAGAATGTTGTTATAAGTCATCCCTAACCTTTAGCATACTCTTATGTCGCTATGTATTGCTAGATATCGTAAATTATCGCTAAAACATGAAAAAAAAAGTAGAAAATACAAAACTCACGCAGCTCAAGTTTCAGAAATAAAATAACCCAAATAAAAAAATAATACGTGTAGATCCATTCGTTTCAACCTAAATACAAACTTAATCTAACAATAATTATTAAATAAATTACATACCCATTGTTTTTTTTGAAGGATGAGTTGGTAGGGAGTTTGGATTGCTCTTACAGACTTGGTTGAAAGCTAAAACTCCAAGAGAGAGTGTTCGGGCAAAGATGTGTGTGTGTAAGTGACTTTGTAAAGAGAGAGAAAGATAAATGAGAATGAAAAGGGAAAGATAGTGGATAGGGTTTAATTTTATTAGTAGAGGGATAAATTTAGTACTAAAAAAAGGGTAGTATATTTTGTTTAATATTTAATAGGACAGTATATAATAAGACTATACACTTATTTTAAGCATGAATAATCAAATTTCCCTTTTTTTTCCCTTAATAAATAAATTAACAAAAATAAAAATCCTTCTTTATCATTTTATTTCTCATTTCCGTACTCACTTACCACTTTCCACACACACCTATTTTGACATTAGATAAATTTTTGCCATCGTTATTATCTTATAATAAGGTAATTCCATATCAAAAAAATTGTGATCAATTTTGATAACTTCATAAACATGTTCAACTAGCTCACAAAAAATCAAGTATTGATACCACTTTATCTTAATCATGAGCCATTTGAGATCAATTTTCATGATTTTTCATTCTTTTTTGACAATTTCTCAATGAGAGTAATGTATATTAGAGTTTGGAGAAATATATTAAATATTTTGTGAGGTTTCTTTTTTGGAAAGTTTTGTAAGTTAATAACACACAAATGGTCATGGTGTTGGTATGCAATTACCAACCCTAATAACAATCCTTAAATGCAACGTGTAAGTTAAAACTCAATGTCAATTCAAAATGGATACAATTAATTTACGTTGGTAGATGCAATTGATCCCTCAATAGCGTCACTGATAAAGTGACACTAAACTTTTACCTAATCAAATTATGTCAATGAGCGTCATTGCTATCACGTTGACCGACACATTGACATTTTTAAACTAGTGTGTGCAATACACTTTTGGATTGCATTGAAAAACAACTTGAATTATAATGTACAATGAGTAGCAAATTGTACACAAGTAAAAGTGGCTAATAATATTATTTTACATTATACACCAGATATGAAAATGAAAGAGAAAGGAGGTAGTGGTAATGATCAACTTTTATTTCACGTATAGCATAGGCTATTGCTATTACAGAAGAAAAATGGTGTGATTTAGTCAAAAGAAATAATTAAATTACTTTTTAGAATTTTCTCCATTGAAAAATTAAGCTCTCTCTTTAGCCTAGACCACCAAGTTTTTGTCACTTGTTTCTCTCTTTATCCACGAGTACTAATCTATTTTAAGTGATATTATTAGTTTTTCCTATTTATGATAGGTGTCATTGTTGGGGGCCGGGGCTAATTTTTGCAGAGTATATATGATCAGTTCTATATGGCAAGGCCAGGCCACCTTCAATTTATTTATTTTTAAGGAACATGCATGCATCTACAATCACTTCTTTGTTCAATATATATCAATTATATCAATCTTTCCTTTACTTTAATTACATCAAAAGTAAAAGAGAAATGTATTTTCTTCACTTTATAATATTCCTTTGAGCTATTTGAAAACGTCTTCAAGATGATTAGTTACATAGTAAGATATTGTGCCCCAACATTTTATTTATATATTTTTAAAATTCTACCATGCTTAGTGCACCTATCCACTCCTATTTGTTTTAGCATTTGAGAGAATTTTCTTGTTAATTTTTTTCATTATCATTTATATTATAGTTATTTAAGACATTATGCAATATTTTGAGAAATTTGAAAAAATTTAGCTCGCCACAAATAGGGTTCAAACAATTTATTTCACATGCGTATAAAATAAAAAAAGTATAACAGACTATTTGAATCTAATTTTTGACATGTTAAATTTTTTCGAATTTTTCAAAATTTTACAATGTCTTCAACAACTACAACATAAACAATTTTGAAAAAAAAAAATATTGACTAAAAATTTCTCTCAAATGCAAACACTACAAAAATCTTACTTGTTACAATAAAATTTGTGACTAAAAGTAAAAAAATTGTGACTAAAATGTCTATGGCTAAAGGCACTACAAGAAATGTTACTTTTGCCAGCACAATTGGCTAATGTGATGACAAAGTTACTTTTACCAACGCATGCACTACAAAAAACTGTTATTTTAGTGACAACTTTTTAGTCACAACATAATTTTTATATGACTAAATATGACTTTTAGTCACAACAAAATGTTACTTGTGACTAAAACATTGTAATTAGTTATAAGTTGTCACTAATTTAGTTTTAGTCACAACAAGTATTGTGATTAAAAATACATTTAGTCATAACAAATTATAATTTTTGTGACTAATACCTTTAGCCACGGACCTTTTAGTCACAACATAAGAACAATAATTTATAATTAGTCACAATTTTTTTTCACTTTTAGTCACAAGTTTTGTTATGACTAAAAGTAAGATTTTTTGTAGTGGCATCTCGTGAACTGTGCTGACCAAAAGGTCACAGTTTTACTAGAGCACATTTATACTGGTGAAACGTATTTTTACCAGCGCAACTCATATTTGTGCTGGGATAAACAAGCCGTGTAAAGCACTCCCTTTTGATACTTTTTACCAGTGCAATTTTTGCGCTGGTAAAAGTTGCATTTGCCAGCATATAATAAGGTAATATATGCTAGCAAAAGTTACTTTTATCAGCGCGTCTCATTGAATTGGTAAAAAATATCATATTTTACATAAATAATTTTATTAATTGGTTCAATTGAGAAAATTTATGGGTGAAATGAATGAAATCAAATCAATCAATATAGATACTAGCTTAACTTGATCACTTGTATAATCCTATCCTACTTTTGTATCATTTCATAATTCATATTAACCCAGGTTTTGAACTTTTATTATTGTTATTAATTGAGAAGACAAAAGATAAACGAGAGGATGAAGTTTCTGCAAGATCTTGTTCCAGTGCAATAAGGTAATAAGCTCATATGAAATTAATTAGATTAATTTATGTATATATATATAATGAATTAATAATTGTCTGAGTTCTTTTTAATTAACTAAATTAACAATATGTAGATCAGGCACTAATGCTTGATGAGATTATCAATTATGTCCAGTCATTACAACGTCGACAAGTAGAGATACATCAAGTGAAGCTAGCTAGCTAGCCATTTCTACCAAGTACATGTAGTCATCATAATCCCATGACATACATTAGCACATTTTCTAGTCCACATCTCTTTGAATAAACTTCCTTGAATGGTTATGCCTATTGGGCAGGTCTTGTTTTTTTTACTCCAGTGTCGAAGGTGAGGGATACAAAATGCTTCTCTAATAAAATATTACAACATCTGTGCTATTCCAATGGAGATTATATTATGAGTTCTTATTTCTTGCTCATTGCTTTAAATTTGGGTTTGTGCTGGTTGCATATAGTTGCAGCATTGACAACTGAGTTTCATTTTTTACTAAAACAAAAAGGGTTATTATATCGAAAACTTGATAGATTGTTTAGGAACTCAAAATTTTACCAGCACAAAATTATTAATTTGGTAAAAGTAAGACTTTTTCAAGTGCATATTTTTGCTGGTAAATGTTAGACTTTTCCCAGGGCATTAATGCGCTGGTAAAAGTAAGACTTTTCTCAGTATACATTTGCGTTGGAAAAATCTAGTTTTTATCAGTGCATTTACGCACTGGAAAAAGTGGAAGGAGACATATTATTCCGCTACAACTAATGCAAGGTTTTCTTAACTTTATATGTGTATAATTCTATTGTTTTAGAGAATTCATATTTAGGGTGTTAATCAATATACATGTTAGTAAATCTAGATCCTGGTAAAATAATTAACTGGCCTCAGAGCCATGTTAATAATTTACTTTCACGAAATATGGATTTAAAACAATGATTATGATGATTTGGATATGTTCATGTTGGTTTATATGCTTATTTGATGAATATATGTAAATTACGATTTTTCGATGAAAAATATTTTTATTTTTGTCCTAATAGTATCTTTTTTGAAAAGTAGATAAGAAATTAATGAATTTAAGCTTTTACAGAAATTAGTTATGATTTTTTGAATTTTGAAAACAAAATATCTAAAGGGTGCAACACCTACGCGCGCAGAGCTAAGAAACCGCTCGGTCAAGCATAAGCGAGCTTCAAACAAGAAGCCTGTCCGAGGTTCCTCAGACATGGGTTGTCTGAAGCCCTATCACGCCGAGAAAGATCTTGCTAAAAATATGGACTTAAATATTAAAATAAAAATATTATTTGTAAATATTAATTGCTAAAAAAGATCTTGTTAAATATTTAAATAAAAAAGTAATTATTTTTAAAAAAATAATTAATTATAATTAATTTAATTCAGTATTGGTAACCTACTATACAACAAGTCAAGAAAACTTGCTATTCCACTTAAATTTAGCTAGTCATTTATTGTTTTGGATTATATTAAATGTATAACTAAGTCCATCTTAAAATTAAATCCTAAGTCCGTAGAGAGAGAGGAGACAAAAAAAGTCAGTCATCCATGACTGAAAAAAATAACAAAAAGAACAAAAACGAAAAAGAAAGTTAACGTGAAGAAAAAAAAGAAAAAAATTAAGTAGGAAAAGTATAAAAGAATTTTTTTATTTTTACATTTTCAATCAGTTTTTTTTTTAGATTTTTACGAAAATTCACATAGAAACTCATATAGTAACTAACGAAGCAAATTAAATTAATTACAACCTAAATCCATACAGCAAACCACATTGAAACTATTGGAGCAACCAAAACCGTAAATTTAAAGAAAAAAAAAAGTTAAAAAATGGTATATGAAGTAATTCCCCAAGTAAAATTGTAAAAATGTCAAAGTATATATATAAATTTTCCATTTATTGAAATATTGTGCAATAAAATTATATATTCTGTTAATTATGAAAATTAAATATATAAGATTTGTAATCTGTATCATATTTATCAAAATAATGTATGATTGTATGCATTAATCGAAAATGTGCTATCAAAATTAAGTCATGGATTCTTGATTAAAATACAAATAAATTTAAAGTTTCAAGTGACAGAATATGGGCTGTTTATTATATATATAATCTTAGCTGGAAGAATTAAGTATAGCTGAATTAGGTAGCAAAGATAGGCGTGGATATTATTCTAATACATAAAAAAATATATATATAAAAAAATAACAAAAAGTGGTTAAGTACAGATCTCTGTCTCCTCAAGTAAAAGAATTAATATACAATACATTAATCATATATTAATACTACTAATAAGGTATATGAAAGATGGCAATGCAAAAGACAATAGAATAAATAAAATAAAAGTAATATAGTAGTAGTAGTGACTAGTGATGGAGAAAAAAGAAAAGGAAGAGAAATTATGATGTTTTTTGTTTGTGTTTATTTATATAATTATTATTATAATTAATATTTTCTTTTATCTGAATATTTCTATTAATTATTTGTAAAAATGAAAATGGAAAAAGCAAGAAGGAAGGTGTAGTAGGAATAGAGGAGATGGGGAATCCATATGTGTTCCAAGCACTTAGAGACAAAATGAGGTTCAGAGAAGAGAAAAAGCAACACATGCATGCTTTAAGACCCAGAAAAGGAGATTTCAAAACACCTTAAGGTCTAGCCTATTAGCTTAGGAAATTGCGTGGTTACTAACCCAATCCAATCCCAATCGACCCGGTTTCCTTTTTTTCTCTCTCTCTCTTTGTCTCCATATTTAGACATCAATTTTTCTTTAATTTAAAAAAAAAAAAAAAAAAAAAAAGAAAAACAGAAAAAGCTTGGGGGTGCAACTCCAACCCTACAATATATGTTATATATTTTACCAGCTTTTTCCTCTTGAAACCCCACAATAGAGGAGAGACCACAAAATATAACCTATATATATACCTTAATACCCTATACAAGTGTAGCATACTGCCCACTTTGGTTTATACCAATTCAAAATGTACGTCTTATTATTATTATTATTATTATTATAAATATTATTTTTCATTTATATGTGTAGCTAGGGAGCTTTATAAAACAATAAAGTTCCATTTTGATTATGACTCAGTTCACCACATCAAACCCCATCTCTTTCTCTCTCTCTCTCTTCTTCACTATAACCTTCCATAAATACCTTCTCCTCTCACTCTCTTCTATCCCCCTTCGTTACTTCTATATATCCCTCCTGCAGCCATGGCTAGCTAGGGCTATATATATATATCTATATATATGTATCACAAACACCTGGGAAACACACAACTGGGCTAGTAGGGATTGAGCCTATCTTTAATTGTTCTCTATTTCTCCTTGCTCGATTTTCTCCCACAAAAATATGAGAATTATACATCTACGTAGCATATGTGATTATATATATATATCATGGTTTTTATGAGATATTGTTCTTAATATATATATATATATAAAAGTATGTGCCTGGCTCCCTGTATGCCATTTGCAGAGTCCACCGGAAAATCGATGGCCTCCGTGGATGGCGTATGAGGAGCCATGCATATTCCATGTAACATATACATGGTATAATAACATATATAATATAATTAATATATATACGCATTCATATATATATATGGTCATGATTTTGCAGTTGGAATCGGCGATGGTGTAGCATTTTAATGAAAAAACTTGCAGGGTTTTTCTCCGATCAGACAACAACAAACAAAAGGTACTTAATTTTCTCAAATTAATCTTTCGGAATTTAGCTATTAGGGTTTGTTAAATTCTATGTTTTGTTTTTATATTTCATTTTATTCTAACATAGGATAAGAAGTCATTAAAGTGTTATACATTGCAAAAAAAATTGTTGGTTTATTTCTTGTTTTGCAGATAAATAATAATAATATTATATGTTTTTGTTTTTTGAAGAAAGAAATAGTAGTTGAATAGTGATATATATTGTGATTAGAAAAAAAGTTTGGCCTTAGTATTTGTCATATGGCATATTGTAAAACTTCAAATTGACACATATGGTCATGTCATCGACCCAAAAACACTTGTATCGAGGCGAATGGGAAGGAAAATTTGTGGCCCAAATTACGGTGATTTATATTAGAACTGTCACACCTGACAAACATGGAAGTTACAACCTAGCAACTTCACATATATATATATATATATATACACATACATTAATCTCTCTTCTAAATATATTGCCTCTTTTTCTCAAGAATTTGCCTTACTGATTTAAAAAAAAATTCATCTTTTTCGTTAGTAATATATATTACCTTTTTTTATAAAAATCATTATTTCCCTAATATATGAATCCGATTTTAATTTTTTTTGTGTTATATATATTAGGTGCAAAATTAATGTAGTGCTTTTTTCCGCGGCAAGTGGGTCTTTTTTCTTTTTTAATTCTATTTCATTGTCGAAATGAGTTTTCGTTTATATTTTAATTGGTTATATATATTCTTATATATTTAACCTAGCTGCAATCTCGGCAAGATTTGTGATAGAGACTTGTAAGTATTTTCTATATATCACTTCTAATGACATAATTTCTCATAAAGAATCCTTTCAAAAGAGGGAAGGATCGAAATTAAAAACCTTTTGTTAAAGAAATAAAAGGAAATTAGAGAAAACAAAAAGAAATTACACATAAATATAGTAATAAATATATGGCATAATCATGGCATTTTAGCTTTTGAGTCAAAAGAAACTTTTGAAAAGAAAAAGAGGAGCTCTTGTAGGGAAGGGGGTAGTGGTGTATTTGTATTTCTAACAAGTTTTCTTTTTTTTCTTTTCTAAAAAAAAAATATGCCTTATCAATGTTTTACTTTCGGTGGGGGAAGGTAAGGTAGGCCTACTATATGTGTAAGACATTAATAAAACCCTACTATATATATATGTCCACATATAAAAACCTCTTCAATATTGTTCATTATTTTTCTTCACTATTGATATAGAAGTACTCTTTTTTCTTATACATGAACATGTTTATCTTTTTAGAGTGTGGTAGTGATTTAACTGATGAGAAAATAAAACAAAAATTACATATCCAACCAACAAAAGAAGTGAAAACACTTAACATATCAATAAAGTTAGGTGGAGACATCATATCTTAATATATATATTATATATAGCACTTATCGTCATTATTTTTCTTTTGAGGGGAATATTTTTCGTCTTTCTTCGCATGCAAATATAGCTTTCGTGGGATGTAATATTTGATGAGTTTAGCTCATATATATATTTGCATAAAAAGATTAACAGTCGTACAGATTCCTAGTCTTAAATATCCAAGCAAAAGAGGAAAAGAAAAAGAAAAAGATTCTTTAGGCTTATTTGGGAGGGTAGCATGGAGATTTCAATATCACTATATATATATTTATATATATATCTCCAATTACATAAATATCTCTATATATACTTTGTTCACACATATATATATAACAAAAATACTATTTTCTCTATCACAACAACAAATAATAATGCACGTACGCAAACTCTCTAGTCAGGCCTTTGTTTCATCATGATGAAGAAAGAAAATTAATAACAAGAAAGAACTTATATACATATATATATTTATGGGCCTATATTTATATATATATAAAAAAAAGAGGATTCTGGGAAAAGTAAAAGTGTTATTGGCAGAGAAGCAGGGTTATGATTATGGCTACTAGGGAATCTCATTACTCAAATACATAACCGAGTGGTCCTCTCTCTCTTTCTCTCTCTCTTGTTCTGAAATCTCTCTCTTTTCAATTGGTTGGCAGAGAATATAGTTTACGGTCAAAGCAGGTCAAAAAGGACAATGGGGTCAGGCAAGAGATGAGTGTGTGTGGACCACTCCATTTTAAACATCTCCCATTCTTCTCCCCTCAACCTAGGTCTCCCTGGATTATATATATATAAATAATTAACCCTAGATGAGTTTTGATTATTATTATTAATATTAATTATATTATCTTTTGCAGTAGTGTGTGTCTGCTTATAAGTTGGTTTTTAGTTGTGAGAACATTCTTCTGGATTGATCTGCAGGTCTGAACACTTGAGAATAGTGTGTGTGTTCTTCCTTTGAAAAAAGATAAGTTACTCATAATAAATATATAATAATAATAATAATTTTTTCACCTGCAGTGCAGTGCAGGCTATATATATATAGTAGAGTATATAACCATGAGACCCATATGGGGGCCACTATAGTATCCTCACCCTTTAACAGAGATTAATTGTACTCTTTTAATTAAAAGTCTCAAAAAGTAGATTCTATATATCTAAATTTTCTGTTTCAACTTTTAACACATGCTTTTCTTTATCACTATAGCTACTATTTTTAACTGTTTACATCTTTTTTTTAAAAAAAAATTTTGTTTTGCATATAGAAGAAATGTCATGTCGGTAAAATATATATTGTATATCTTCCTTTTTCATTTTTAATTTCAATATAGTTATATATATGTAGCTAGATTAGCAGACTAGCTAGATCGATTTTTCTAATATTTAATTAGCTAGTATTCGTGCCTCTTTTTTGGGAGTGAATATTTTTTCTCATAAAACTGAGATATTGTTGTCCATTATTGTAAATTATAAATATAAACGGTAGTCGATTGTTTTTCTGTTTTGCTTGAAAACTTCTCCACCTGATTGGTTAACTACTTTTTCTGATCCATTCAGTCAACTAATTGTTAGATTGGATTGTATGTATTATACTCTCCTCTAAATTTTCACATATACTAAATCATCTCTTCTAAATTCTTTTAAGGTCGTTACAAATGCCTCTGAATTATTGAGATTGTTAAATTTAAGGACTATTTTTCTTATCTAATTTTATACTATTTCATTAATTGTTTATGTATTAAATTATGCTCCTCAAACTTTGATATCTAGCTACCAAATTATGTTCCTCGAACTTTGACATGTACTAAATTATGACTCTGAACTTTGATTCATGTTAGAATTTTTTACTAAAATTAGATAAAAAAAATCCTTAAATCCAAATAATTCAGGGGTATTTTCAACGACCTTAAAAGTTAGGGAGTATGATTTGTTACATTGCAAAGTTTAAGAGTAAAAATCCTAATTAGCGTATACTTAATCTTCTCTATACCATTTTTTTTCTTTTTCACTATTTGTTTGATAATTACGCATGCGATTTTTGTCCAAGAAGAATTTTTTTATTATTATTATTATTGTCCATTTTTTTGAGAGAACCGCAATTAGTATTTTTAAGTGACTTCATTGTCGTTTTTATTGGAAGAAGAAAAACTAATAATTAAGACAATAAGTCTCACGCAACGTACGAATTTAATCTTCCAATAATGTTTAACATATATAACAGCATTCATTCCTTAAAAAAAAATAAAAAAATCCTTATACCAAGTGAAAAAAAAAACATAAGTCTAGAGGGACCAATATTTAAGATGGGATATTGTATAAAAATATATATTATTGTATGTAATGTAAGTCAAGTTAACGAACTTAAAAGTTAAAATCTTTATTATTCCTTAAAAAAATTCTTCAATTAATAGCTTTATATTTAACGAATTTGTGCATCAAAGTTCGAACTAGGGTTTTCTTTTATCTTCTCAATATAGTATTTAAATATATATTTATTATGTAATAGAAATTAATTAATTGAAAAAAAAATATATATTTTTGGAAAACTGATAATAAATTATAGTTAAGAAAATACGATGGTACTTTAACTGATCATCTTATTGATGTATGGATTTTTTTTACTTAAATTATATAATTTAAATCTACTGTTCTCTCCATTTCAAAAAAGAAAAAAAAATCTATTGTTCTGATTTAATTTTCATCATGTAAGAACTCCCAAGTACTACTACTATAAATAATTAGAGCCTAGCTAATCTTCAGTTGTACTAGATTTCTCAGCTTCTCGCTAGTCCTGTACATTTCCCATGCCTGCATTTTTATCATCAAATGCCCATCACGTGTTACTACTTTTGTCTTTCTTTCTTTGGGAACATATAATACACAATACATATTTATAGGGATATGATTTTGTCCCGTTATTGTACTTTCACGTATTGTAATCCGTTCTTTGATCTGACGGCTGAGATTGATCTAGGAGTAATTAGGGTTAAAAAGTAGAAACGTACTCTGGCACTCATTTAATGTACCCTGAGACCCATCTAATGCACTACGGAATACATTCCGTAAAAGTACATCACACGACAAAATCATATCCGCATATTTATATATCTTTTTAATAATAAATACATTTATATATACATGATCAGTGAATGTAGTATATATTCACAAGAGGAGTGTATATTAAGATACGATTTCCATGGGTATATGTGAATTAATATGGTTAGGTTTTTGGTATAGTAGTAGTTCTATATATATATATTTGCCTTTTCGACAAGGTGTGTAGTGCTCTCTAAGTTCTAGATCAAAATCGACAGCTGAGCTTCCACTAACAATATATTCTTAAAGAAGCAGAGCTCCCAAACTATAAATTAATATGGGATTTTCTCGTGAGAGCCCACTGATGTATGGCACGCTCAGGAGCAATAACCTCTACTTCATCAAACACAAATTAATAATACTTAAAAATCATCACAAGAGAGAGAGAGAGAGAAGATACAAACTAATAATCCATCTATGTTGTACAAACATTTTCTCTTTCATTACTTTGATAAATTAGCACCTTTATATCTATAAATATATATACTAGTTAAACCCACATATTATAAATTGTAATATTGCAGTGTTATAATAGTAATAATATATACAATTTTTTAACCATTCACTAAAAAACAAAACTATTTTTAGTTACAATATAAATTTTTTGTAACTAAATGTAACTTTTAGTCATAACAAAAAGCTAATTATTACGAAAACGTAATATTTAGATACAATTTGTCGTTAATTTACTTTTAGTAATAACAAGTACTATGTGACTAGAACCACATTTTAAAATAAATTGTGATTTTGTGATTAATACTTTTAGCTATTGACTTTTTTTAATCACAACATAAAAATGATAATTTATCATTAGTTACAACTTTTTCACTTTTAGTCACAAGTTTTTGTTGTGACTAAAAACAAATTTTTTGTAGTGATTTATTTGGTACACCATATTAAATTATATTTTATTTTACTTATGTAAAGTAAGACAAAGCTCAAAGACATAAATAACTCTTTTTAAACATAATCTTATAAATGAAGTATCCAAAAATTCATATAAATTAAAAAAAAAAAATTCAAAGTATGCACGTAATTAAAATATTAAAGATTACACGTCCCAAAATAATTATTCAGAATGAATCCAAAAGTTTCAATAATTTGAACTTTAAAGATTACATGGAACTTGGCATGATTCTCCAGAGGGTGTCCAAAAAGCTATTCTGAGCTATTATGAAGGATTGCTTGGTACTAGTATGCAAAACATGAAGAGAGTATTGCAATCAGTGATTAATCTGGACCCTAAGATTACTGAAGTGCATAGAAATATTCTAATGGCAGAATACACAGAACAAGAAGTGAAAGAAGCTTTGTTTTCTATTCCTGGTATCAAAGCACCAGGACCAGATGGATTTGGAAGTGCCTTCTATCATGATAATTGGGCACTGGTGGGAACAAAAATTGTTGAAGCTATCTTATCTTTTCTTAGTACTGGGAAAATGTTGAAGGAAATCAACACCACCACTATTACTCTGATTCCTAAAGCTACCTGTCCAAAAAGTGTGGCTGACTTCAGGCCAATTTCTTGCTGCAATGTCCTCTACAAGACTGCCACTAAGGTGATCTGCAACAGGTTAAGGAAGATTTTGCTTGATCTTATTGCTGATTTTGTCCATGGTAGGTATATAATTTAGTACAAAATGTTAGATTTAAAGATTTTTTTCTAATTTTAATAAAAAAAGTCTTAACATAGATGAAAGTTCAGTAGGCATAATTTAGTACATGTCAAAGTTCGAGGGGTGTGATTTGGTAGATATAAAAGTTTGGGGAGCATGCATGGTTTAGTACATAAACAATCACTGAAATACTAGAATTGAATGAAATTAGACAAAAGTCCTTAAATCCAACAATCTCAATAGTTCAAGGGCATTTTTAACGACCTTAAAAGTTTAGGGGCATAATTTGGTACATGTCAAAGTTCAAGTGGCAAAATCCTTATTAGCCTATAAACTATGTCTTTTTTTTTTATCAAGAAGGAAAAACTTCATTAATCGACAAAACAAGTACAAGCACCAATAAAATACAAGAGAACAAACTTCCAGCTCCAAAACAGGAGAAGAAGACCCAGCCACACCAAAAAAAAACTAACTACTTTGTAATCTTAGTGTTAGGTTATTTTTAGTAGTAATTTTAGATTAAGTTTAGTATATTTTTAATTGAGTTTTAATCATGTTTGGAGCATTTTTACACTTGTTATCTTTTATTTTTGCAGATTTAAAATAGAAGAAGATTAGAAAAATATCAGAGAAAAAGATGGGAAAAAGATAAAAATATCATGATATTTAAAATAGAGAAAATTGTGCAAGAAAATAAAGCTGAAACTTCAAGCCTGAATTCGACGGTGTTCTGATTAGATTTTGGAAAAAGTCAAAACATGAAAGTTCTAGATCTCTCTTTTATCTTTCCGGAACATCTTGAATCGTTTAATTCCGAGCAATATTGAGAGAGTTATGGTCCAAATACTATCAGTCGACGCAGCAGAAAAAAATATCTCGTTTGAGGTTTCCAAAAAATTTAAATTCGAGTGGGAATTTAAATATTACGTTTTTTCCATATTTTTAGGCCTTCAATGCCTATATAAAGGGAAGAAGGGAGTTGATTTCATCAAGCAATTTCAGAGAGAAAAAAAGTGAGAGTTCAGATACAGAGTAGAGAGATCAACTGCAATACTGGAGACATACTGCTCAGGGTCTTCAGCATTCTTCTTTTCTTCTCTTCTCTATTTTTCATCTCTTTTCTATCAGTTAATATGTGTATTTGTGCTTCAATAAACATGAGTAACTAAACACTTTAATTAGGGTTAGATGGATATTGTTTGACATTGTTTATGGTTTTAATATGATTTATTTTCCCCCTAATTTCTATGTATTCTATTTTATTTGTGCTTAATTACTTTTAATTGCCTGATCACCAATTATCTGTCTATGAGTTTGATGCGAGATCTGAGAAGTGAGTGTCAAATATGCTATTGTAAAATAGAACTGAATTTCGATACAGAACGAGAGTACCTATATGGTTTAGATAGCTTATAGGGTTTTTATGCTTAATGCCTGTTGCATGTTAAATTTATCACGAGAGTAGAAAGTTTGCATGTAATTGAGATTTATATATCTAAGAAGACTATAAATTACCTCAGTAAACCTGCTATTACATAGAAATTAATATTAGGAAAATAATCATATTAGGTCATATCCAATAGAAACAATTGAAATCGAAACCCTAGTTTTTATTAACTTTCAATTTTCTTGAATAATTGTTTCTTACTAGTTTCTTATTCTTAATTCTTTCTTTATTTTTATTTAACCAAATAGAAGTAAAAGTTTAATTTTAACGTACTTAACTGCACTCCCTGTGGGATCGACCTCACTCCTTGTGAGTTTTACTACTTGAAACGATACGTACACTTGCGTGTGCAAAATATCGCAACACTTAGCAAGTAGATTTTCCCATTAGTAGTCAGTTTTCTTATGTTTACAATTTGTAATCTATACTTAACAGTGTTCTTTACATCATTAACAACTCCACAAATGGATTTTGAGTAACCCTTAAAAATGCATCTATTCCTGTTAAGCCAAATATTGTAAGTCACGACTACCAAAATGGAGGTATTGAACCATTGCAAAGGGCCTTGCCCTCTCATTGCTAACTAGTTAGACCAACCAGCAAAATCAACCAGCCATCCTCTATATCCCATCCAGTTGAACACCATATCAAGAACTCTGCTCGACAACACACAAGAGAAAAATATGCGCTCATGAGATTCAATCTCAGCTTCACACATTAGGCACAAAGTTGAACTCGGCTCAATATGAAACCGGGTTAGATGTCCCTTGTGAGGAGATGAGAGTTTATCACTTGCCATAAAATAAATCTGTGTTTTGGCACAATGACTGAACTCCAAATAGCTATGTGATAGTTGACCTGGTTCTGGGCTAAACTGTTGTGTATAACCAGTTAGTCTTGAACTGATCCTTAGAGCCTGCTTTAAGGATATCAGACCTCTTAAATTTCTCCCTCAAATGACATAATTTGCGCCAATACCAACTAGTGTCAGGTTTGAGATCATAAGCCCAAAAACTCCCCGATTTCAGATAGATATTATCTATCCATTTAACCCATAGAATGTCTTGCTTAGTAGAAATTGCCCAAATGTACTTGGCCAGAATGGATTGTTTCCATTTGATACCATTTTTAAAACCTAGGCCACCATAAGCCTTCGGCAAACAAACTTTCTCCCAGGAAGCAATGTGAATCTTACTTCTATTACTATTCATTTCCCAAAGAAAGCCCCGACAAAGTTTTTCAACCTCCTTAGTAATACTATGAGGAAGAATAAAGATACTCATCCATAAGGCCAAATAAAACAAAGTGAATTAGTTGAGCCTTACCAGCAAAAGAGAGATGTCTGCTCGACTAAGTATGTAATCTCTGTTTGATTTTATCCACAGTAATTTTATAGTTTTGCCTATAAACTATGTTTATTTTGTTTAAAGTTTTATTATTTTAAATAATTGAATTCAAAATTAATTTATAATTATTAAAATTATGAATAATCAATTAAAAGCCTAATTTATCATAATATGATATCACAAAGTGTGAGATATGAAATACAACTAAGTTTATTTTGTTTAAAGTTTCATTATCTATATAATTATATAATGCTGTTGTTTGTACAGATGACGTGGCGGCATATATGAACTCTCTTTATATTTTTTTTATTTTCTTATTTTTTTCTAATTTTTCAAATATTCTTTCATCTTTATTTTTTACTCAAAAGTCATATACACTATATTGATAAAAATTAATAAGAGATCATTAATACAATAAATAAAAGAATTAATAACGTTATTATACCATCCCGAACTCAATATATTAACGTTAAAAATATTAACAATTGCACTTTATTTATTTTTTCAGTTTTAGTTTTTTTTTTTTTTTGAAAATGCATTTGTGGTACCCACTATATTAAATGTAATATATTTTATAATAAACGTTTGTACACTATAAATATTAATTACTTAATTATATACATGTTTTTAATTCTAATACAAAACTCAAAGGCCACAAATAATTATATACCTGTTTCTAATTCTAATACAAAACTCAAAAGTCACAAATATTAACAATTGAATGCACCTTATTTATTTTTTTATTAGTTTTAGTTTTTTTTTTTTTTGATAATGTATTTGCCGCACTCAATATATTAATGTAACACCCACAATATAATATACTCACTATGTATAAACTTTAGTTAATTAATTATACCTATTTCTAATTTTTATACAAAATTCAAAAGCCACATGTTGTTAAAATTATTTGGCCATTATTATTATCTATGTATATACATATTATATTTATATAATGTTGTTGTTTGGACTGACACGGCATATATGAATTCTCTGTTAGAGAAGGATTTTTACGTGGTTGGGGCGTTAATGAGCCTTAGTCCACGAGTCTCTGTTATTTATGGATGTCTTTAATACAGAGAATATATTTGGGAGTGTTTCACTCTTATAAATACAGAGAATGTTCTTGGTGAGTATTTACTCTACTTGCTCATATGCAGCCCAAGATTCTCGATCTCATTTAATGAGCTTTTAGGGGGTATTTATAGTGTTTTTGGTGGGGTGATCCCTAGAATTATCCTTACAAGTGTATCTGTAAGTATCCATGAAGTTGGGTATTCCCAATGAATATACCATGGGTAATGCATGGTCAAATCCCTAGGTGATGTAGGGTTTTTATGTGGAATGTCCTTATTGCCTTTTGATTGACGTGACTCTTCACAGTGTAGCCGTCGCTAGACTTGAATGATCATTCTTTGTCTTCTTCTTGGTTCGAGGTTGTGCCGTCAGACTTTATTGCGTGTAGCAGTCCCAACACGCTTCCTCCCATGCGGCATTTAATGCGACTTGATTGCTCAGGAGAAGCCTGACACCTCGCGGAGGTGCCTTAGCGTTATTCGAGCTTCCGGGAGCATATAGAGTTCCATGTGCCTTCTCCGGGGGCTACGTCCTGGACGTTACCTTATGGCATAAAGACTTAGCAAATATTGTAAATTGCTTGATCCACGTGTCCTTATCTGGTTGGTCCACGTATATTGGGCAAAATCAGGGGCAACATTTACCTCCCAAGCCTTGTTTATTTGAAAAATGAAACAAGGCTTGTTCAAGTACCTCTGGTTGACTCCTCGGTTTCCTGACACGAGCTTTGAGCGCGTGAGGGTGTGTTTAATGATGGCTTTTAATGCAGCGATTCACTATTTGCAGGGGTCGATTCGTTTCGCGCCCATTGATTGATACGGCCCATTAATGGTGTCAGACGGATACTCAAACGTTTCCACCGCCTTTATTGCAAATCGATCTGGTCCGTTGATCTTTGAGCATTCAAATCGTGCGCTTCCCCCACCGTTCGATTGGTAGGTGATGAAGCCTGTTCCTCATGCAGCTTTGCCTATAAAAGCCACCACCTTTTCTTCATTTCGGTTACT
Organism: Cannabis sativa; assembly: GCF_029168945.1. NCBI lineage: Eukaryota > Viridiplantae > Streptophyta > Magnoliopsida > Rosales > Cannabaceae > Cannabis > Cannabis sativa. Next base: position 49,335,302 of record NC_083601.1, read on the forward strand.
TCCCATTTCTTGCCAACTTTGCTCAAATTTCTCAGAGAGAAAATTCTCAGACCTAAAACAAGGCCTTTAAACACTTTGCAATTTTCCCCAGTTCTTCTTCGCTCGTTGCTATCAGTCCTTCTTGTCTCTATTCGACTCACAGCAGGACCCCCAGTTTCAACACTTCATTGTAAGTTCTTGTTGGGTTTTATGCCCTAAATAAAACTCATTTCAATATAATCAGATTTACTTATTAATATAGATCAGAAACAACATTTAATGTTGCATGGTTCACATGATTTATTTCATGATTATATGTACATAATGTATAAATTCATCTGAAACCCTTTTCACATACTTGATCCTGTTTATTGTGCCGTCAACACATTGGAAAGTAAACATGACTATGTGAATAAAGTTTCCTAGATTTATCAGACACAGGGTTTTACTGATATGATAATCTACAACAGAGTTTACTTGCATTTGGAGAAGTGCTATGTTCTTTCCAGAGCATTGGTTAAAGTAAAGCTCAGGTTGGATGCATGGAGTATGCATCGGAAGGGACCGATATTGAACTTTGACTTAGATTTAATTAATTTACCGTAAAATCTATTCAAGTCAATATCGCCTAGTTGATCCTAGATCAAATGATATTGTTAGTTAATCCTACTTTTAGGTCAGGGTGATACGTACTTTTTGGGAACACGGTAGTGCAATTGAGTGGGAGCGCTAGCATAAACATGGAATCTATAGCTTCTATCTGGCGAATAGTAAGCAAAGGATGATCACCTTCGAGCTTGACCAAACGAAAATAAATGGTGGAGATCTCATTTCACATAAGCTGAAATATCATTTATACGGGGTCAAGTGTTTTAAGGATAAAATACATAGTAGGGTGTTACGGTAATTTAATCCCTTTACTGTGTAGATCATTCATATAGAGGATAATTGATCACATTAGGATTATAACAATGGATAACTAATGATGTGTCTATATGGTGGAACATATAGAGCATTCTATATACTGAGAGTGCAATTCTAAGTTCTATGCGTGGATTCAACGAAAAATTAATAAGTTAGTGAATTTTAGTGCTAAATTCTTGATCTACTTATTGGAAGCTCGGTTATATAGACCCATGGTCCCCCCACTAGTTGAGATAATATTGCTTGTAAGACTCATGTAATTGGTTTTGATTAATCAATTATAATTCACAAATTAGACTATGTCTATTTGTGAAATTTTCACCAAGTAAGGGCGAAATTGTAAAGAAAGAGTTTATAGGGGCATATTTGTTAATTATGATACTTTGTATGGTTCAATTAATAAATATGATAAATGACAATATTATTTAATAATTATTTATAGTTATTAAATAGTTAGAATTGGCATTTAAATGGTTGAATTAGGAAATTGGCATTTTTGAGAAAATCAGATACAAAAGGTGTTAAAATTGCAAAATTGCAAAACCCAAGGCCCAATCCACTAAGTGTATGGTCGGCCACCTATGTAGGTATTTTAAGTTGATTTTTTCATTATTTTAATGCCATATAATTCAAATCTAACCCTAGTGGAATGCTATAAATAGATAGTGAAGGCTTCAGAAAAATTAGACTTTTTCCTGATACTTTCTGAATCAGAAAAAACTGAGCTTTCTCTCTCCCTATCTGGCTGACCACTCCCTCTCTTCTTCTTCAATATTTCGAAATCCTTAGTGTATGAGTAGTTCCCACACACATCAAGTGATACCTCAATCATAGTGAGGAAGATCGTGAAGAAAGATCATCAGTAAAGGAGTTTCAGCATCAAAGATTCAGAGAAAGAGATCCAGGTTCAGATATTGATAATGCTCTGCTACAGAAAGGAATCAAGGGCTAGATATCTGAACGGAAGGAGTCATATTATTCCGCTGCACCCAATGTAAGGTTTCCTAAACTTTATATGTGTTTATTTCATCGTTTTAGAAAGTTCTTATTTAGGATGTTAATAAACATACTTGTGAGTAGATCTAAGATCCTGGTAAAATAATTTCCAACAGTTCTTTGCACCCTTTGCTTTATTATTGAATGGCATGGTGTTACTTATATGTTTGTTCTTTTCTGGGTTTGCATTCGAAGTTTCTGGGCATGCAAGTGTTTAAATCCTTCATATAATCGGTTTGAGTTTACTGCTCTAGTGATAGGATTGCTGTTGTCACGCCTCTGTTGTTATTTTTTTTGTAGAAGGCCATACGTTCTTCGTATAATGGTTGCTTAGGGCATAGGACAGACTTTTTTTCTTTCTGTTTTCTTTTAACGCGTAAGGCCGTCTTCTGTGAATTTATTGCACCCGACTCTTGTCCAGGGAATCCTCCCAGGGTTTCCTGTATGACACGTGTCCGGAGGGGGCCTCTTTCCAGCGGTTAGGGGACCCCCATTCCCTTTTTCTTAATTTAGGGTTTGTGTATGGGGCCTAACTGCTGGAATCTTACTCTTTTTACAGAATCAAAAAATGTCTGCTTCTGGCTCAAAGTCATCGAAGAAAAGTGGTAAGCGCCTGGCTACCCTTGAGGAGGTTTCCCTGGGGCCCGTTGCCCAGGAGGGGTACAAGTCTCGGGCGACCGGATGGGAAGTGGCCGAGCTTCACTCCACTCTTACCTGTCCCCATCAGTTGGAGAACATTGTGGAGGTTGCTGGAATCAAGCCTTCCACATCAGGGACCTACCATCGGCCACCTCGCGACGCGGAGACGCCCAACCACAACTACGGCGGCTTCGGGGCCTGGAGCCCAACGCATCTGATGGCTGGGGCCATGCTTCCTCTTCAAGATTATTTTGTTAATTTTTTAGTTTTTGTCGGCCTTGCGCCATACCAACTTATTCCCCAAGCATACCGCCTGCTTTCAGGCTTATTCATTTTTTATTCCGCCCGGGGATGGGGATCTCCCCGCCCGGCGGAAATATTGTATTTTTACGAACTTGTTTCCGTCCCCAAGAAGGGGGACAAACTTAAGGACAGTTTTTACGGGTTCCGGGCCGACCCTGCTAACGAAGGGGTGGTCCCGCATAACAGGAAAACTCACGTTAAGGAGTATCGCCATCGTTTTTTCTTCTCCTCCGGATTCCGGGCAGTGGACCATCCGGAGCTCCTTACTGAGTGGGTGAGGATTCCTCCCTATGAACGGACTGCACCTACTCAGGCCTTTCTTCGGAGAGCCCAGGCCTTTGCCTCTTACGACCGGGCTGATCTTGACGTCGGGGGTCAGGTCACTACGGAGAACTGTAGGAAGGCAAAACTCATCCTTCCGCATCAATCCGTGGAGGACTCTAACCTTTCCCGGGTTGTCTGTCCCAACGTGAGGGCGCCGGTCGCGGAGAAGACCTTCCGGGACGAGATCATTGCCACGGCAGAGAAGAAGTACCAGGAGTATCTCTACCGGAAGGCCCAGGAGAAGGCGTACTCTAAGGCCCAGGCGGCTTCCGGGAAGACACTTCGCGTGGGGAGCCCGGTGGAGAGAAGGAGTCAGGCGATTGTCGGGAAGCCCCTTCACATTTGGAATTCAATGGAGAGAAGGGCTCCCAGGCCACAGCCTTCGGCTCAAGAGCCGAACCCTCGGGCTCCTAGTGCCAGCACTTCCGGCGCCGGCGGTAAGTCTCCTTTGGTAGTTCATTATGTTCTTTCTATTGGCGAGTATGCCAGTCTTAGGCCCGTACGGTTCGACGAGCGTCTTTATAGGTTTAGGATGCCCTCGACCCGGTGGGGGGATCACTTGAAGGAATTTTATTTTTCAAACTTAGGAGATTTCCTAGGTCGGTCCCGGATGGGTTCTGGTCCTTCGGAGCCCGTTCCCTTGGGTTATTCAGCTTACATTACATCCAGCTGGTTCCGGCCTTCGGACAGCTATCTCGGAGATGATGCTGCCAGCATAAAAATTCGAAACTTTGCTAGGGCCGAATTAGAGAGTCAGGGTAGGACTAGCTTACTTGCCATATCTTGTGTTGGTGGTTTCCCACGGATGTTCTAACACTTGCTTTCTTTGGTTGTAGCAGGTGCTTCTATGGATGCCATTTTGGCTGAACTTGCTGGGGTTCACACTCCTGAGGCTCCTCCTGCCTTTACTTCTTCCCCGATGGCCCCCGCTTTAAAGATTTCTTCCAGCGCTCCTCCAGACACTATTGATTTAGTGGATGACGAGGAGGTGCTGCCGGGAGAAGGTCAAGAAAAGCAATGGGGCTTTTCTGAGGAAGTTGAAGAAGGTGCAGGAGGGCTCCGGGCTCTTCCTGAGGAAGCTGAAAAAAGTGAAGAAGAGCAAGAGATTGCTCTGATTCGCAAGCGTAAAGGCAAAATGATTGCCCAGGAGGAGCCCAAGCAGCCTCGGAGGGGTGATACTCCGGCCCACGGTCTTGATGGTGGGGTCTCTCCCATGGAAGAGCATACTGCCCCTCCCAACATTGTGCTGACTCCGGTTCCTGGAGACGAGGCGAGACAGGAGCTCCGGATAGCTAAACACAACTACGCCATGGATGAATACTCCCGGGGGTATGCTGAGGTGGAAGCCCTTAGGAGGGTTCTGCGGGTTGAGGTGCAAGACACCATCAACAACCCGGAGTACCAAGATCCGTGGGACCTAAATTTGGACCCCCTATCGGACTGGTTCCGTCGCTTCCTTGGGCCCACCTTAGCTCCCTTTGCTGCGGAGATGACTGGCGAGTTTGCGTCTCAGCTTACCCGGTGCGCCCCTAAGCGATTCGCTACCTGTGCATCCCTGAACTCCATCTTCCAAGTCCAGGATCTCAACCACTCCCTCACTGTGGTAAGTGTTTTGCAATTTTGTTTTTCCCCTTATTCTTTTTTGGAGATTCTTTCTTATACTTGTATTGTTGTTTAGCTTGCTGCTGAAGCTGGCCGCCTCTCAAAGAATATAATCAACCATGGCTTCGTCCAGTCTGATTTTGGGGACATGAACGAAATCAGGAAGGTTCTTCAGGATCTTACTGCGGAGAGGCAGCTTTACCAAGAGGCTGCTGAGCGCCGGGAGGCCGCTGCCAAAGCCAATGAGGAGGAGGCTAAGCGAAGGGAAGCCCAAGCGGAGGCGATGATCCGGGATGAGGCCCTGCGGAGAGACAGGCTGGAGGCCAAGCACCAAGAGGAGCTGAGGGCGGAAGGTGAGGCCACTGCAAAGGCCAGGCGGGAGCTCCGGGAGGCCAGGGAAGCCTTGGACGAGATGGTTGCCAAGGTGAGATCCTTAGAGGAAACTCACTAGGCAAACTTAGAGTCCAGGGCCGCTCTGGCCGTGGAGCTGAAGGAGCTCAGGGACTTCAAGGAACAAGCCTCAAAGAAGGAAAAAAGGGCTGAGCTTCTTTCTCCCGTTTCCTGCGGCCGGTGCCCTAAGCGCTTCGATGATGGCGTCTTCATGTCTTGGTGTACCAATGACCAAAATATCAAGCTTACCTTCTACCCCAAACCTGAGGAGATGATCGCCAAATTTCGGGAGAAGAAGAAGAAGCTTGATGCCATGGTGGAGGCACGCATCGGACCTCGTCTCCCTCCGCGCATTGATTAGGCCGCTCGAGATTAACCCAGTACAACCAGGATTTCACCCACTTCTCTTATTATTATTTTTTTCTCTTTTATATATATTTGTTTATATACAGCTATTTTGAGACAATACATTTATATAGCTGTTTTTATTTTGAGGGGAGACAATTTCTAAGGCCTGTCCCCGGGCCATTTGTATATATTTTGACCTGCACTTTAGGGCTAGGATATTTATACGTGATCTTTTTTTATGCACATATTTCTCTTTTTGACCTGTCCTTTGGATCAGGATTTTTATACTTATGCTTTTTATTTTTGTGCATACTCTTTTTGACCTGCCCTTTGGGTCAGGATATTTTACTTAGTTTGTTTTCTGTCTGTCCGTGCGGTATACCCTAGTACCCCCCTGAGTGGCATAGAAACTTTGTTTTTAAGGCACTCAGTTTTATTCAACATGTGGATGAAGTATACATTTAGACGGTACAAACTCTTTAAACAAAGTCTAAGTTACATTCTTGGCTATTGGTAATATTTTCTGAGGTGATCGGCATTCCAGGCTCTTGGCACAATGGTTCCATCCATTCTTTTTAGCTTGTAAGTGCCTGAGCCGATTTCGTCCTCGATTTCATATGGTCCTTCCCAATTTGGCCCAAGTACCCCCACTCCGGATTCCTGGGTGGCTGGGAAGACTCTTCTTAGGACCATATCCCCAATAGCAAATTTTCTGTTTTTAACCTTAGAGTTAAAATACTTGGTCACCTTCTTTTGATAAGCTGCCATCCGTATTTGAGACTCGTCCTGGAGTTCTTTAACTTGATCCAAGGCCTCTTGAAGCAAAGTTTGATTCGTGGCTGGATCGTAAGTCGTTCTCCTGTGGGACGGGAATAACGTTTCTACCGGGACCATCGCTTCACAACCGTACGCCATTGAAAAAGGCGAGTGACCGGTCGTGGTTCTGGGGGTCGTCCGGTAGGCCCATAACACTATTGGCAACTCTTCAGGCCAGTTGTTTTTGCAGGCCAGCAGCTTTTTCTTCAAGGTGACCTTTAGGATTTTATTGACCGCTTCCGCTTGACCGTTTGTTTGAGGTCTGGCCACCGCGGAGAAGCTTTTCACCACTCCGTGTTGGTTGCAGAAGTCAGTAAATTCCTCGCAATCGAATTGCTTTCCATTGTCAGAGACTATTTTGTGAGGCAAGCCATATCGACACACTATGTTTTTGATAACAAAGTCCAGTGATTTTTTAGCAGTTATGATCTTCATGGGCTCAGCCTCCGTCCATTTGGTGAAGTAGTCTACTGCTACTATTGCATACTTTACTCCTCCTTTTCCTGTTGGCAGGGACCCAATAAGATCTATTCCCCATACCGCGAAGGGCCAGGGACTAGTCATCAGGGTGATTTCATTTGGAGGAGCTCTCGGTATGTTCGCGAACCTTTGACACGAATCACACTTTTGGACGTAGTCTATGCAATCTTTTTTCATTGTTGGCCAGAAGTACCCCTGTCTCAATATTTTCTTTGAGAGACTGGGTCCTCTCGTATGATCTCCACAGAACCCTTCATGGACTTCTAGCATGATTTGTCTAGCTTCAGGGTCCGATACACACCTTAAATAAGGCATGCTGAGTCCTCTTCGGTAGAGAATTTGATCCATCATTACATAACGATGAGCCTGATACTGAATCTTCCGAGACAGTGCCCTTTCTTGGGGCAACTCACCTTTTGTTATGTATTTTATGATGGGGACCATCCAGCTGGGTTCTTGCCCAACCGTTATCATGGTCTCTTTTATTTTGATGCTTGGCTCTGCCAAGCGTTCCACTAGTACTACCCCCAACTCTTCGATTTCGCTATCTGAGGCTAACTTAGCCAGACAGTCTGCGTGAGCGTTCTTTTCCCGGGGGATTCTTTCTATTTTGTAGTCCGTGAACTCGTGGAGTAGTTCCCGGACTATTGTTACGTACGCGGCCATTCGCTCGCCGCGTGTTTGGTATTCTCCGGATATCTGGTTTACGACCAGTTGGGAATCACTATAGACTTCCACTCTTTTGGCTCCTACGGCTTTTGCTAATCTCAGTCCTGCTATTAGGGCTTTGTATTCGGCCTCATTGTTTGAAGCTGCGAAGTCAAACCGTAGGGCCGCCTGGAGTCGCAGTCTGGTTGGTGATATCATTGCCACTCCGGCTTCGGAACTATTTTCATTGGAGGCTCCATCTACAAATACTCTCCATGTGGGGATTGGCGGTACCGGCATATTCGCGGTAGCCTCGGCTTCGTTGCATTCAGTAATGAAGTCCGCCAAGGCTTGGCCTTTTATAGAAATTTGGGGTATGTAGTGCAAGTCGAATTGACTTAGCTCCATTGCCCACTTGAGGAGCCTTCCGGATGCTTCAGGTTTTTGGAGGACTTGCCGGAGCGGGTGGTTGGTCAGTATCTTCATCGGATGTGCTTGGAAGTATGGCCTCAATTTCCTTGACGCCATCAGGAGGCAAAAAACCAGCTTTTCAATGACTGGGTATCTTGTTTCGGCTCCTATCATGCGCTTACTGACATAGTACACAGGATGCTGAGTTTTCTCTTCTTTCTGGACTAGGGCAGCGCTGACCGCGTGTTCGGAGACAGCCAAATAAAGAAATAGGTCTTCTTCGAGAACGGGTTTTGATAAGATAGGAGGCTTGGCCATGTGCTCTTTTAGCTTTTTGAATGCCTCCTCGCACTCGTCCGACCATTCAAACTTTTGGCACTTCTTCAATATGTTGAAGAAAGGTATGCATGTTGGAAATTATTTTACCAGGATCTAGATTTACTAACAAGTATGTTGGATTAACAACCTAATATGAATTCTAAAACAATGAAAATAAACACATATAAAGTTAGAAAACCTTACAGTGGGTGCAGCGGAATAATATGACTCCTTCTGTTAAGATCTCTAGCCCTTGATTCCTTTCTGTAGCAGAGCATCACCAAGATCTGAACCTGGATCTTCTTTTCTCCTTCTTTGATGCAGATTTTCCATAGTCTTCCATACTATGATTGAGATACCACTTGATGTGTGTGGGCACTACTCATTCACTCAAAGTTTCGAAATTACAAAGAAGAAAAGAGAGAGAGAAGGTGGCGTGTGAGGCTTTTTCTGAGAGAAACAAAGTGATCAAAGATGTGTGTCTTAGTTTCCTCAAGCCAACACTTTCTATTTATAGAAAACCCTCTAGGTTTAGGTTAGAATTGCATGACATTAAAATAATGGAAACTACAAATGGAATTTCCTATGCAAGGGTCGGCCATACAAAGGGTATTGGGCCTCACTTTGCAACTTTCCCATTTTGTTATTTTCCATTCCCATTTTCTCAAAAATGCCAATTTTCCAATTTAACCTTTTAAATGCCAATTCTAATTATTTAATAACATGGAAATAATTATCAAATAATATTGCCATTTAATATATTTATTAATTTAGACATATAAAATATCTTAATTAATAAATAAACCTAAAATCTCTTTTCTTTACAATTTCGCCCTTGCTTAGTGAAAATTCATAAAGTAGACATAGTCTAACTTTTAGAATTTTAATTGATTAATTAAAATCAATTAACTGAGTCTTACAAGCAGTATGGCCTCAACTAGTATGGGGACCATGGGTCTATATAACCGAGCTTCCAATAAGTCGAACCGAATTTACCAAGTAAATTCCCTAACTTATTAATTCCTCATTGAATCCACACTTAGAACTTGGAATTGCACTCTCAGTCATATAGAAACGCTCTATATGTTCCACGATATAGACACGTCATTAGTTATCCATTGTTATAACCCTAATGTGATCAATGATCCTCTATATAGATGATTTACACTGTACAGGGATTAAATTACCGTAACACCCTACAATGTATTTTATCCTTAAAACACTTAACCCTGTATAAATGATATTTCACCTAAGTGAAATGAGATCTCCACCATTTATCTTCGTTTGGTTAAGCTCGAAGGAAATCATCCTTTACTTCTATTTGCCAAATAGAAGCTATAGATTCCATATTTATGTTAGCGCTCCCACTCAATTGCACTACCGTGTTCCCAAAATGTACGTATTGCCCAGACTAAAGATTAGGCTTAACTAACAAATCAAAGAACACGAATAATACTCTTGAAATTGAGCCTAACCATATCAATATTTCGATCATGTGATCTAGGATCAACTTATGATATTGAATTGAATAGATGTTTACGGTAAGTTTCAAAATCTAATTCAAAGTTCAATATCGGTCCATTGCAATGTATACTCCATACATCCGATACTGGTAAACTTTGCCAATGTCCTGGAAAGGACATAACACTTTTCCAAGGTGTAAGAATACCTATCGCTGATTATACCATGTCAGTCTAAATCCAGTGTTCTGACAAATCGGGGAATCAACTTTTGAACATATAATAAAGATTATATTCCACTGTGCTGACAACACTATAATCTTTAACCAACTCATATGTTCTGGACTTAAAAAGAATTCATACATTATATACATATAATCATGAAATAAATCATGTGAACCATGCAACATAAAATGTTATTTCTGATCTTTATTAATAAGTAAATCTGATTATATGAAATGAGTTTTATTTAGGGCATAAAACCCAACAAACTCCCACTTGCACTAATATAAAACAAAAAGTGCATTTCAAATAATCATTAACACCTTGATATACCAATCAAGTGTAGTAGTAGTAAACTCCTCGTAATGGGATCTGATAGGTTGAATTAAACACAACCTCTTCTCCACCATTACTCTTCCTTAATCACAAAATCTTTGATAATGTGAAATTCCTCTCTATATGTCTACTCTTTTGGGATACTGGATTCTATACTTTTGGGCAACTACTCTTTTGTTATACAGGAAGTAACCCTAGTAGTTAAGGCAAGTTGGAACACTGCCACAAATGTATAGAACTTTCCTTAGACTGAATAAGTATCTTTCCTGCAACTTTTAACATTCAGTCTCTCTCTGGTAGACCAAGAGATTTCAGATAAGTTTTTACACTTCTCCAAAATCACTACTCCACCCCCAAAGTAATCACCATCTCATCAGCAGATTTTCTAGCACACAGGCAAGTCTCGAAATCTGATGTGGTGTAGTCTAAGAGTTTCAAACAAACACCCTTATTGACTAACATATAGTTCCTCTTCTTAATCTTAAAAATTTACTTGATTGTCTTCCAATGTTCCTCTCCTGGATTAATCTGATACTTACTCATTACTCCCACTCAACAGCAGGTGTCTGGTCTAAGGCATACAAAAGCATATCTGAGACCTCTCACTGTTGATTTAAGAATGGCTTTATCTTCTCTGGAATAGTTGAGACTTTTCCTTAGATAAATAAAATCTATGTCTAAGAAGTTGTGAAGCTTCTATAGATTGCCATTGGAAAGAAAATGCTTCAGCATCTTACTAAAGTAAGTTGCTTGCATTAAAGTAAGTAATTACCAGGTATACCACAAGCCATAGGTTTAGATAAACTCAAACCTATAATACTAGGAACAGGAAGTTTTGTTAAGTCCATTGAATAGACTTATTAACGAAAATTTCCTTTCATGTCCTTGTAACAGAAAACTTTAGGTTACTCCATGTGAATGGATCAAACCATAGTTCTCTTGGCTTTCTTCTTAGTTTCTTATCTTGACAATCCATTACTTGTTTAAACTCACAATGGATTTTAATCACTAGTGTCTTCCAAGTTATAAGAAGGTGAGTTCCTAGAAACTCTCCCACTACGACAAGGTACCGTGAACTATGTCAAAGAAAACTAAATGGTATAGACCTCTTCAGTTGTGTTAAGACAACAGAGGCAGTGGGATCATCTTGTAAAATAAGATGATAGAACACTTTTGGAATCAAGAAAAAAATATCTCCTTTATTTGCTACTTTATTTTCAGACTTAGTCATTTTCTTAGAAAAGCAGTATTTGTTTAAACAAACACTTTCTTATCTAATGACTATGGGATGCTCCACCCCTAATCACTTAGAATAGCTAACAAACATGCAAACCAAGGTTAGCAGTTCTAGCTTTTCTTAAGATTTCAATTAGGTCATCCATGAATCTAGTAATGATTTACATAAAGTATACAACCATTGCATCATTCTGAAATTATATTACCATAGAAGGATTTAGGCAACGACTAGTAACTAATCATCAATATGCAACTCGAATTTCTGGGGAGGTAAGTTTGGATATAATTCAAAATCAAATTAATGATCTTTGAACTGCATATCTACTAACTTTTTCTCCACCCCTATCAGTTCGCAAGATCTTTAACCACTTACCATCACCATTGTTAGAAATTCATGAAATTTTTCAAACATTTCAAATTTCCTTTGCATAAGGTAAAATCTAGAGTGATCGTTTTAAGAATACAACGAAAACTCATATCCACCCCTGAATGTACATCCATCTGCGAATGAGATGAACTTAATTTCAGTGGATATAGGCATATTAACTCTTTGCAGAGAATGATCTTGTCAAAACCACTATGAACAAGATACAAATGCCATAGATTTATAAAATATGTGGTTGTATCTTTTGATGACTTACTTTAGTTACATCAAAGAGTTCTTAGAATAGTGCAAGTGGATTCTGGTTACAGAATACTAAACTCATACAGTTTGAATCCATTGAAAGAAAATGGTTATGAAACACTTGTGAAAGTGTAACTGTATAATTAGTAATTCTTTCTTGGACCACCACTACTAATCTAACTCTATGATTTGCCTATACAAGTAGGAGATATCTAAGATTGAGGATTTATATCATTTTGGGATAGAATTCCGGGAATATAATCACATGCATCATCTAATCTCTTAAGAGAAAATAAGACTTTATATGATTTATAGACCATTCATCCAATGATATGTCATTAAGCTAATTCGAAATGAATAAGCTAAGAGGAATTAGGATAATTTCGTTTTAAATAAGAATCCAACGATGCTCTGATTAGCGAGAGTCAAAGTAATCTTATTTATACAATCTTCTTGTTTCATATTGTAAAACACTAGTCTAAGATGTCATCAATTGATGAACAGTTAGATGTTGCATATACAATATTTATCTTTCGAGATCTAACACTATTATGTTAGTCTAATGGTGAAAATCCATTAGGGATTTATCTCATTAGAAAAACAAATCAAGTTAGACCAACAATGAAGATTCGAAATTAAACTACAATTTAATAACAGAAAATAACATGGTTCAATACAAATTCATACACAATTCAGAAATTATGAAGCACATAGCAAATAGGAATGACAAGTGAAAATACTAAAACATACAATCCTAAATAATTTCCAAGGTTTTCAACAAACTGATATCAGTGTCCCGTTTAGGCGAGAGTCAAAGCTATCATTCATTGAATAGAGTTGTCAGCTCATCTAAAATGTCAAACATTCTAACAACCTTTTATTCGATCAAGATTGAAATCCGCGTTGTCCCGTTTAGGCGAGAGTCAAGGCTATTCTATCTTATGAGCTTCCACCATTGTTTCATATTCTTGGAAGTCTTATATAGTCGCTACCATTAGGGTGGTCATAAACTATATAAAAAAAACTTACAAGATTACTTATCTTTCGAGATTAAACGGTGCTAACTTGCTAATGAACGTTCCTCCATTAGGGAGGATTACTCACTAAAACAATAGCTATGTAAAACCAACAATGGAGATCGAATATCCTTATAATAATAAAGCTCATTATTTAATGAAGGGTCGTATTTTCTTCTAATATTTATTTTAATCCATTTATTTTAAATATATATTTATTTAATTAAAATTTCCAATTTAGAATGAAAAATTCCAAATATAAATTTTAATTTAATATTTATAAATTATACTTAGATGGATACAGAAATAACGTGAATCATTTCCATCTTAGTAATAATTTCCATAAATATTTAGAAAATTATTCAATTTAAGTTGTTTCAAAATTAATTTGAATTAATTTACAACTCAAATTTAATTTTCTATAAATATATATTGCATTTTCGAAAATGCTTTAAAATAAAATAAAATAAATCCTGGAAAATTACTCTAATTTTATGTTGGCCCAAAATTAATTAATAAAATTAATTTTCAACAAAAAATATAATTTCCCTATTTAATTAAATATCTAAGAAAAATTTCAAATATTTAAGTATCATGATTAAAAATCAACTTAAATATTAATTTTCTATTTAATTAAATACACTAGAAAAATACTTCAAGCAAAACAGATAATATCTATCTAGACTTTCATAGACTAATTAATCCAATTTCTAATTATAATATATTTTAGTTCATTTATTTTAATTAACCATCAAATGAAAAAGTCACTGATTTAAGTTGGTCCAAAATTAAATAAATAATTTTCAACTTTAATCTATTTTTCAAATAAAATTTGAAATTTCTACATTAAAGAAATGTAATTTCGAAATTTTGGGAAATGATTAATAAAATAAAATAAAATATATTCTGAAAATTATTCAAACTTAAGTTATTCTGAAATAAGATTCCAAACTTAAAATAATTTTCAACTTTAATTAAATAACATGAAAATAACAATATTAAAGTATCATGATGAAAATCAACTTAGATATTGAAATTTTCAATTTAATTAAATGTATTAAATTCAAGAAATAAATAATTAAGTAAAGAGGAAACTTAATTATTAATTCTAGTTTAATACTAGGAAAATATTCTAAACTTAGATTGTACCAAAATTAATTATGAGACAATTAATTTCACAATCAATGATATTTTCCTATTTAATATTAGAAATAATAACTAGTACTAGAAATAACTCTCTAGAATATATCATTGACTAAGTGTTTTTCTAAAATTAACTTTAAAATATTACAATGAAAAATAAATTTCATATATTTTAAAAGTTAATTATGTTGCTAATTCAATTTTAATTAGATTAGACTAATATAATTAACCTAATACAATTATTTAAATAAGGCGAATGGGCCTTCACAATTGGGGTAGTTCATGTGAGGGGGAGCTGGGTTCAGTATGTCGCACCCACTTCTATGGCCCCCAACTCTCACACAAGGCCCAAAAGAGAGGAATTTAACCTTAAAATAAACAATTGTTATTCATTGAATAAGCCCAAATCTAATTGGGCCTAAATAAATTTCCTTATGTCAAAATTTATTTTAGCAACCTAGTCCATTTACTTAGTAAAAACTTAAATGGGCTCCCTATATGTATCTAAGCCCAAAAGCAAACATATAGGCTCACACAGGTCAAATGATTTGGATGGACCCTATCATGTTACTAGGTTTACACAGATGAAAGAAGTACAAAATTTACCTATTACAAATTATTTATAAGATCTATCGTCAATTGGACTATGATTAAAATCAGATCATTGGATCATGATCTGTCACCAAGTTAATCATAGCAATTTAGATCAGATAAATAATATGTTTGTTAAAAAAAATTTTGAATAAACAATATAAATAAACAAACATTGTCCATGTAACAGATGTGAATCAAGATATTAATATAATTAAATTATTATTCTTAAACTAACCAAATAAAGGAAACTAATTTTAAAATATCTAGGTTTATTTGAATCAAATTAAATATCTAATAAGATCAATGATTTAAAAGGAAAGAATCTCCAATATCACTTTCAGATCTTATAATTTAATAAAATAAACTAATTTTAAAATAGATTTGGTTAAATAATAATTACCATAATTATATGTCAAAATATCTCAAATTAAGCAATATTCAAATCTCTACAAAAATATCTATGTTATTTAAATATTTAAGATATGATTTATAAATTTCTAATAAGGAAAAAATGATATATATAGAAAAAATATCATTTTTATACTTATAATTTATAAATAATTAAATATTTAACAAAATAACAAATTTTTGAATTTGAAAACATTATGGTAAGTATATCTATAAAAATATCTATGTTAATTTCAAATTTATTAATTATTTCATTTGCCATATAAGATAATTTTAATATAATATTTTAAATAAAAAGACAAAGTTATCTTTTAATTTAAAATATCTTAAATATCAAAATATCTAATCTTATAATTAAATAATAAATAAATATTAAGGAAATTAACAAATTTTAAATCTCACCATAATAGGAAATATTTAAAAATTGGAAACAATCCAAAATAGAAATATTTAAAATTGGAAAAAAATCCAAATTGAAAATATTTAAAATTGGAAAGATTTCAATTTAGAAATATTTAAAAAATAAAAAAATGAATTTTGGGAAACAATCCCATGAAAAAATTGGATTTTTTGGGGAAAAACCTCAAAAAAATGCAATTTTTGGGAAACTGCCCAGGAGGCTGCACGTGCAGCCCAGGAAGGCTGCACGCAGCCTCCTACGCGCGCGGACACAAGGCACCCAGCCGAGGTTTCTCGGCGTCAGCAGGGTTCATGGGCGAGGCTTACGGCGCCGGGCAATGGTGCACTCGGACGTGTCACACGCGTGCGATTGAGCACCCTGCATACCCGAAATCCCTATTTTTCCAAAATTCATAACTTTCTCGTTTTTCATCGAAATCGAGTTCCATAAAAAACAAAATTGCTTAATTTTTCACAAGGAATCCAAATAAAATATTTTCAAAAATTGAAAAAATATTTTTCATGGAAAAATTTCGTACAACATTAACATTCATCACATAACACATAAACCAACATGAAAACCATCCAAATCAACACAGAAACATGCAATCATCGTTTTAATTCATATTACATGAAAGTAAATCATTACCATGGCTCTGGTGCCAGTTGTTGGAAATTATTTTACCAGGATCTAGATTTACTAACAAGTATGTTGGATTAACAACCTAATATGAATTCTAAAACAATGAAAATAAACACATATAAAGTTAGAAAACGTTACAGTGGGTGCAGCGGAATGATATGACTCCTTCCGTTCAGATCTCTAGCCCTTGATTCCTTTCTGTAGCAGAGCATCACCAAGATCTGAACCTGGATCTTCTTTTCTCCTTCTTTGATGCAGATTTTCCATAGTCTTCCATACTATGATTGAGATACCACTTGATGTGTGTGGGCACTACTCATTCACTCAAAGTTTCGAAATTACAAAGAAGAAAAGAGAGAGAGAAGGTGGCGTGTGAGGCTTTTTCTGAGAGAAACAAAGTGATCAAAGATGTGTGTCTTAGTTTCCTCAAGCCAACACTTTCTATTTATAGAAAACCCTCTAGGTTTAGGTTAGAATTGCATGGCATTAAAATAATGGAAACTACAAATGGAATTTCCTATGCAAGGGCCGGCCATACAAAGGGTATTGGGCCTCACTTTGCAACTTTCCCATTTTGTTATTTTCCATTCCCATTTTCTCAAAAATGCCAATTTTCCAATTTAACCTTTTAAATGCCAATTCTAATTATTTAATAACATGGAAATAATTATCAAATAATATTGCCATTTAATATATTTATTAATTTAGACATATAAAATATCTTAATTAATAAATAAACCTAAAATCTCTTTTCTTTACAATTTCGCCCTTGCTTAGTGAAAATTCATAAAGTAGACATAGTCTAACTTTTAGAATTTTAATTGATTAATTAAAATCAATTAACTGAGTCTTACAAGCAGTATGGCCTCAACTAGTATGGGGACCATGGGTCTATATAACCGAGCTTCCAATAAGTCGAACCGAATTTACCAAGTAAATTCCCTAACTTATTAATTCCTCATTGAATCCACACTTAGAACTTGGAATTGCACTCTCAGTCATATAGAAACGCTCTATATGTTCCACGATATAGACACGTCATTAGTTATCCATTGTTATAACCCTAATGTGATCAATGATCCTCTATATAGATGATTTACACTGTAAAGGGATTAAATTACCGTAACACCCTACAATGTATTTTATCCTTAAAACACTTAGCCCTGTATAAATGATATTTCACCTAAGTGAAATGAGATCTCTGTTGGGTTTTATGCCCTAAATAAAACTCATTTCATATAATCAGATTTACTTATTAATAAAGATCAGAAATAACATTTTATGTTGCATGGTTCACATGATTTATTTCATGATTATATGTATATAATGTATGAATTCTTTTTAAGTCCAGAACATATGAGTTGGTTAAAGATTATAGTGTTGTCAGCACAGTGGAATATAATCTTTATTATATGTTCAAAAGTAGATTCCCTGATTTGTCAGAACACTGGATTTAGACTGACATGGTATAATCAGCGATAGGTATTCTTACACCTTGGAAAAGTGTTATGTCCTTTCCAGGACATTGGCAAAGTTTACCAGTATCGGATGCATGGAGTATGCATTGGAATGGACCGATATTGAACTTTGAATTAGATTTTGAAACTTACCGTAATATCTATTCAATTCAATATCAATTGTTGATCCTAGATCACATGATCGAAATCCTGATATGGTTAGGCTCAATTTCAAGAGTGTTACTCGTGTTCTTTGATTTGTTAGTTAAGCGTACTTTTGGGTCAGGGTGATACTTACATTTTGGGAACACGGTAGTGCAATTGAGTGGGGGAGCGCTAACATAAATATGGAATCTATAGCTTCTATTTGGCAAATAGAAGTAAAGGATGATTTCCTTCGAGCTTAACCAAACGAAGATAAATGGTGGAGATCTCATTTCACTAAGGTGAAATATCATTTATACAGGGTTAAGTGTTTTAAGGATAAAATACATTGTAGGGTGTTACGGTAATTTAATCCTGTACAGTGTAAATCATCTATATAGAGGATCATTGATCACATTAGGGTTATAACAATGGATAACTAATGACGTGTCTATATCGTGGAACATATAGAGCGTTTCTATATGACTGAGAGTACAATTCCAAGTTCTAAGTGTGGATTCAATGAGGAATTAATAAGTTAGGGAATTTACTTGGTAAATTCGGTTCGACTTATTGGAAGCTCGGTTATATAGACCCATGGTCCCCATACTAGTTGAGGCCATACTGCTTGTAAGACTCAGTTAATTGATTTTAATTAATCAATTATAATTCTAAAAGTTAGACTATGTCTACTTTATGAATTCTCACAGTTTAAGGATGAAATCGTAAATAAAAGGGTTTCTAGGTTTAATTATTAATTAAGAGACTTTGTATGTCTAATTAATAATTATTTTAAATGACAATATTATTTAATAATCTATTTTAGTTATTAAATAATTAGTTTTGGCATTTAAATGATTAGAATTGGAAAAATGGCATTTTTGGAGAAATTGAAATAAAATTGAGGAAACTGCAAAATCCAAGTGAGGCCCATATTCCCTCTATGGCCGGCACCTCTTTGCTTGTTTTCCCAATTATTATTTTCAATTTTAGTTGTCATATAATTGCTAATCAAAGCCTAGCTATAATAGGAAAGTGGTGGATCACACTAAATAAGGCAGTTAATCAATTACACAGTAAAAGAGGAAACTGTTTTATTTGGAAAGTTGTGCTCTCCCTTCTCCCTATATATAGCAGCCCTTGTTCTCTTCTCTTGTACATCATAAGATGCATGATGAGCCACGAAATTAAGAGAGAAAAAGAGAGAGAATTTTCGAAATCCTTGTGAGATGAGTAGTGCCCACACACATCAAGTGGTATCTCAATCATAGTATGGAAGACTATGGAATTTCTGCATCAAAGAAGGAGAAAAGAAGATCCAGGTTCAGATCTTGGTGATGCTCTGCTACAGAAAGGAATCAAGGGCTAGAGATCTGAACGGAAGGAGTCATATTATTCCGCTGCACCCACTGTAACGTTTTCTAACTTTATATGTGTTTATTTTCATTGTTTTAGAATTCATATTAGGTTGTTAATCCAACATACTTGTTAGTAAATCTAGATCCTGGTAAAATTATTTCCAACAACTGGCACCAGAGCCATGGTAATGATTTACTTTCATGTAATATGAATTAAAACGATGATTGCATGTTTCTGTGTTGATTTGGATGGTTTCATGTTGGTTTATGTGCTTATGTGATGAATGTATGTGTTGTACGAAATTTCTCCATGAAATATATTTTTTCAATTTTTGAAAATATTTTATTTTGATTCCTTGTGAAAAATTAAGCAATTTTTTTTTTACGGAACTCGATTCCGATAAAAATTGAGAAAGTTATGAATTTTGGAAAATCGGGATTTCGGGTATGCAAGGGTGCTCAATCGTGAGCACCAGGCACTCGGATCTGACTCCCATCCGCGCGCGTCCCTCGGTCGATCACCCTGCAGCTGACCGAGTTTTCTCGGTCAGGCACCCTGCAGGCGCCGAGCTTCCTCGGCGTGAGCACCCCATCCGCGCGCGTGTGAGGCTGCTGGCAGCCTCCTGGGCTGCTGCATGCAGCCAGTTTCCCAAATTGCGAATTTTTGGGGTTTTTCCCCAAAAATCCAATTTTTTCATGGGATTGTTTCCCAAAATTCATTTTTTCTATTTTAAATATTTCTAAATTGAAATGTTTCCAATTTTAAATATTTTCAATTTGGAATTCTTTCCAATTTTAAATATTTCTATTTTGGATCGTTTCCAAATTTTAAATATTTCCTATTATGGTTAGATTTAAAAATTTGTTAACTTCTTTAATATTTATTTATTATTTAATTATAAGATTAGATATTTTGATATTTAAGATATTTTAAATTAAAAGATAACTTTATCTTTTTATTTAAAATATTATATTAAAATTATCTTATATGGTAAATTAAATAATTAATAAATTTGAAATTAACATAGATATTTTTATAGATATACTTACCATAATGTTTTTCAAATTCAAAGATTTGTTATTTTGTTAAATATTTAATTATTTATAAATTATAAGTATAAAAATGATATTTTTTCTATATATATCATTTTTTCCTTATTAGAAATTTATAAATCATATCTTAAATATTTAAATAACATAGATATTTTTGTAGAGATTTGAATATTGCTTAATTTGAGATATTTTGACATATAATTATGGTAATTATTATTTAACCAAATCTATTTTAAAATTGGTTTATTTTATTAAATTATAAGATCTGAAAGTGATATTGGAGATTCTTTCCTTTTAAATCATTGATCTTATTAGATATTTAATTTAATTTGATCAAATAAACCTAGATATTTTAAAATTAGTTTCTTTTATTTGGTTAGTTTAAGAATAATAATTTAATTATATTAATATCTTGATTCACATCTGTTACATGGACAATGTTTGTTTGTTTATATTGTTTATTCAAAACTTTTTAACAAACCTATTATTTATCTGATCTAAATTGCTATGATTAACTTGTTGACAGATCATGATCCAATGATCTGATTTTAATCATAGTCCAATTGACGATAGATCTTATAAATAATTTGTAACAAAAAATTTTGTACTTCTTTCATCTGTGTAAACCTAGTAACATGATAGGGTCCATCCAAATCATTTGACCTGTGTGAGCCTATATGTTTGCTTTTGGGCTTAGATACATATAGGGAGCCCATTTAAGTTTTTACTAAGTAAATGGACTAGGTTGCTAAAATAAATTTTGACATAAGGAAATTTATTTAGGCCCAATTAGATTTGGGCTTATTCAATGAATAACAATTGTTTATTTTAAGGTTAAATTCCTCTCTTTTGGGCCTTGTGTGAGAGTTGGGGGCCATAGAAGTGGGTACGACATACTGAACCCAGCTCCCCCTCACATGAACTACCCCAATTGTGAAGGCCCATTTGCCTTATTTAAATAATTGTATTAGGTTAATTATATTAGTCTAACCTAATTAAAATTGAATTAGCAACATAATTAACTTTTAAAATATATGAAATTTATTTTTCATTGTAATATTTTAAAGTTAATTTTAGAAAAACACTTAGTTAATGATATATTCTAGACAGTTATTTCTAGTACTAGTTATTATTTCTAATATTAAATAGGAAAATATCATAGATTGTGAAATTAATTGTTTCTCATAATTAATTTTGGTACAATCTAAGTTTAGAATATTTTCCTAGTATTAAACTAGAATTAATAATTAAGTTTCCTATTTACTTAATTATTTGTTTCTTGAATTTAATACATTTAATTAAATTGAAAATTTCAATATCTAAGTTGATTTTCATCATGATACTTTAATATTGTTATTTTCATGTTATTTAATTAAAGTTGAAAATTATTTTAAGTTTGGAATCTTATTTCAGAATAACTTAAAGCTGAATAATTTTCAGAATATATTTTATTTTATTTTATTAATCATTTCCCAAAAAATTTGAAATTGCATTTCTTTAATGCAGAAATTTCGAATTTTATTTGAAAAATAGATTAAAGTTGAAAATTATTTATTTAATTTTGGACCAACTTAAATCAGTGATTTTTTCATTTAATGGTTAATTAAAATAAATGAACTAAAATATATTATAATTAGAAATTGGATTAATTAGTCTATGAAAATCTAGATAGATATTATCTGTTTTGCTTGAAGTATTTTTCTAGTGTATTTAATTATAAAGAAAATTAATATTTAAGTTGATTTTTTAATCATGATACTTAAATATTTGAAATTTTTCTTAGATATTTAATTAAATAGGAAAATTATATTTTTTGTTGAAAATTAATTTTTATTAATTAATTTTGGGCCAACATAAAATTAGAGTAATTTTCCAGGATTTATTTTATTTTATTTTAAAGCATTTTCGAAAATGCAATATATATTTATAGAAAATTAAATTTGAGTTGTAAATTAATTTAAATTAATTTTGAAACAACTTAAATTGAATAATTTTCTAAATATTTATGGAAATTATTACTAAGATGGAAATAATTCACGTTATTTATCTATCTAAGTATAATTTATAAATATTAAATTAAAATTTATATTTGGAATTTTTCATTCTAAATTGGAAATTTTAATTAAATAAATATATATTTAAAATAAATTGATTAAAATAAATATTAGAGGAAAATACAACCCTTCTTTAAATAATGAGCTTTATTATTGTAAGGATATTCGATCTCCATTGTTGGTTTTATATAGCTATTGTTTTAGTGAGTAATCCTCCCTAATGGAGGAACGTTCATTAGCAAGTTAGCACCGTTTAATCTCGAAAGATAAGTAATCTTGTAAGTTTTTTATATAGTTTATGACCACCCTAATGGTGGCGACTGTATAAGACTTGCAAGAATATGAAACAATGGTGGAAGCTCATAAGATAGAATAGCCTTGACTCTCGCCTAAACGGGACAACGCGGATTCACATCTTGATCGAATAAAAGGTTGCTAGAATGTTTGACATTTTAGATGAGCTGACAACTCTATTCAATGGATGATAGCTTTGACTCTCGCCTAAACGGGACAATCGATATCGCCTTGTTGAAAACCTTGGAAATTATTTAGGATTGTATGTTTTAGTATTTTCACTTGTCATTCCTACTTGCTATGTGCTTCATAATTTCTGAATTGTGTATGAATTTGTATTGAACCATGTTATTTTCTGTTATTAAATTGTAGTTTAATTTCGAATCTTCATTGTTGGTCTAACTTGATTTGTTTTTCTAATGAGATAAATCCCTAATGGATTTTCACCATTAGACTAACATAGTAGTGTTAGATCTCGAAAGATAAATATTGTAAATGCAACATCTAGCTGTTCATCAATTGATGACACTTTAGACTAGTGTTTTACAATATGAAACAAGAAGATTGTATAAATAAGATTACTTTGACTCTCGCTAATCGGAGCATCGTTGGATTCTTATTTAAAACGAAATTATCCTAATTCCTCTTAGCTTATTCATTTCAAATTAGCTTAATGACATATCATTGGATGAATGGTCTATAAATCATATAAAGTCTTATTTTCTCTTAAGAAATTAGATGACGCATATGATTATATTCCCGGAATTCTATCCCTAAATGATATAAATCCTCAATCTTAGATATCTCCTACTTGTATAGGAAAATCATAGAGTTAGATTAGTAGTGGTGGTCCAAGAGAGAATTACTAATTATACAGTTACACTTTCACAAGTGTTTAATAACCATTTTCTTTCAATGGATTTAAACTGTATGAGTTTAGTATTCTGTGACCAGAATCCACTTGCACTATTCTAAGAACTCTTTGATGTAACTAATCTTAAGTCATCAAAAGATACAACCACATATTTTATAAATCTATGGCATTTGTATCTTGTTCATAGTGGTTTTGACAAGATCATTCTCTGCAAAGAGTTAATATGCCTATATCCACTGAAAGTAATCTCATTCGCAGATGGATGTACATTCAGGGGTGGATATGAGTTTTCGTTGTATTCTTAAAACGATCACTCTAGATTTTACCTTACGCAAAAGAAATTTGAAATGTTTGAAAATTTTCATGAATTTCTAGCAATGGTAAGTGGTTAAAGATCTTGCGAACTGATAGGGGTGGAGAAAAAGGTAGTAGATATGCAGTTCAAAGATCATTAATTTGATTTTGAATTATATCCAAACTTACCTCCCCAGAAATTCGAGTTGCATAGTGATGATTAGTTACTAGTCGTTGCCTAAATCCTTCTATGGTAATGTAATTTCAGAATGATGCAATGGTTGTACACTTTATGTAAATCATTACTAGATTCATGGATGACCTAATTGAAACCTTAAGAAAAGCTAGAACTGCTAACCCTGGTTTGCATGTTTGTTAGCTATTCTAAGTGATTAGGGGTGGAGCATCCCATAGTCATTAGATAAGAAAGTGTTTGTTTAAACAAATACTAATTTTCTAAGAAAATGACTAAGTCTGAAAATAAAGTAGCAAATAAAGGAGATATTTTTTTTCTTGATTCCAAAAATGTTCTATCATCTTATTTTACAAGATGATCCCACTACCTCTGTTGTCTTAACACAACTGAAGAGGTCTATACCATTTAGTTTTCTTTGACATAGTTCACGGTACCTTGTGGTAGTGGGAGAGTTTCTAGGAACTCACCTTGTTATAACTTGGAAGACACTAGTGATTAAAATCCATTGTGAGTTTAAACAAGTAATGGATTGTCAAGATAAGAAACTAAAAAGAAAGCCAATAAAACTATGGTTTGATCCATTCACATGGAGTAACCTAAAGTTTTCTGTTACAAGGACATGAAAGGAAATTTTCGTTCATAAGTCTATTCAATGGACTTAACAAAACTTCCTGTTCATAGTATTGTAGGTTTGAGTTTATCTAAACCTATGGCTTATGGTATACCTGGTAATTACTTACTCTAATGCAAGCTTGAGATGCTGAAGCATTTTCTTTCCAATGGAAATCTATAGAAGCTTCACAACTTCTTAGACATAGATTTTATTTATCTAAGGAAAAGTCTCAACTATTCCAGAGAAGATAAAGCCATGAAAGAATTCTTAAGTCAACAGTGAGAGGTCTCAGATATGCTTTAGTATGCCTTAGACCAGACACCTGCTGTTGAGTGGGAGTAATGAGTAAGTATCAGATTAATCCAGGAGAAGAACATTGGAAGACAATCAAGTAAATTTTAAGATTAAGAAGAGGAACTATATGTTAGTCGATAAGGGTGTGTTTAAAACTCTTAGACTACACCACATCAGATTTTAAGACTTGCCTTTGTGCTAGAAAGTCTGCTGATGAGATGGTGATTACTTTGGGGGTGGAGTAGTGATTTTGGAGAAGTGTAAAAACCTATCTAAAATCTCTTGGTCTACCAGAGAGAGACTGAATGTTAAAAGTTGCAGGAAAGATACTTTTTCAATCTAAGGAAAGTTCTATACATTTGTGGCAGTGTTCCAACTTGCCTTAACTACTAGGGTTACTTCCTGTATAACAAAAGAGTAGTTGCCCAAAAGTATAGAATCCAAACATCCCAAAAGAGTAGACATATAGAGAGGAATTTCACATTATCAAGGATTTTGTGATTAAGGAAGAGTAATGGTGGAGAAGAGGTTGTGTTTAATTCAACCTGTCAGATCCCATTACGAGGAGTTTACTACTATTACACTTGATTGGTATATCAAGGTGTTAATGATTATTGGAAATGCACTTTTTGTTTTATATTAGTGCAAGTGGGAGTTTGTTGGGTTTTATGCCCTAAATAAAACTCATTTCATATAATCAGATTTACTTATTAATAAAGATCAAAAATAACATTTTATGTTGCATGGTTCACATGATTTATTTCATGATTATATGTATATAATGTATGAATTCTTTTTAAGTCCAGAACATATGAGTTGGTTAAAGATTATAGTGTTGTCAGCACAGTGGAATATAATCTTTATTATATGTTCAAAAGTAGATTCCCCGATTTGTCGTAACACCGGATTTAGATCGACATGGTATAATCAGCGATAGGTATTCTTACACCTTGGAAAAGTGTTATGTCCTTTCCAGGACATTGGCAAAGTTTACCAGTATCGGATGCATGGAGTATGCATTGGAATGGACCGATATTGAACTTTGAATTAGATTTTGAAACTTACCGTAATATCTATTCAATTCAATATCAATTGTTGATCCTAGATCACATGATCGAAATCCTGATATGGTTAGGCTCAATTTCAAGAGTGTTACTCGTGTTCTTTGATTTGTTAGTTAAGCGTACTTTTGGGTCAGGGTGATACTTACATTTTGGGAACACGGTAGTGCAATTGAGTGGGGGAGCGCTAACATAAATATGGAATCTATAGCTTCTATTTGGCAAATAGAAGTAAAGGATGATTTCCTTCGAGCTTAACCAAACGAAGATAAATGGTGGAGATCTCATTTCACTAAGGTGAAATATCATTTATACAGGGTTAAGTGTTTTAAGGATAAAATACATTGTAGGGTGTTACGGTAATTTAATCCTGTACAGTGTAAATCATCTATATAGAGGATCATTGATCACATTAGGGTTATAACAATGGATAACTAATGACGTGTCTATATCGTGGAACATATAGAGCGTTTCTATATGACTGAGAGTGCAATTCCAAGTTCTAAGTGTGGATTCAATGAGGAATTAATAAGTTAGGGAATTTACTTGGTAAATTCTGTTCGACTTATTGGAAGCTCGGTTATATAGATCCATGGTCCCCATACTAGTTGAGGCCATACTTCTTGTAAGACTCAGTTAATTGATTTTAATTAATCAATTATAATTCTAAAAGTTAGACTATGTCTACTTTATGAATTCTCACAGTTTAAGGATAAAATCGTAAATAAAAGGGTTTCTAGGTTTAATTATTAATTAAGAGACTTTGTATGTCTAATTAATAATTATTTTAAATGACAATATTATTTAATAATCTATTTTAGTTATTAAATAATTAGTTTTGGCATTTAAATGATTAGAATTGGAAAAATGACATTTTTGGAGAAATTGAAATAAAATTGAGGAAACTGCAAAATCCAAGTGAGGCCCATATTCCCTCTATGGCCGGCACCTCTTTGCTTGTTTTCCCAATTATTATTTTTAATTTTAGTTGTCATATAATTGCTAATCAAAGCCTAGCTATAATAGGAAAGTGGTGGATCACACTAAATAAGGCAGTTAATCAATTACACAGTAAAAGAGGAAACTGTTTTATTTGGAAAGTTGTGCTCTCCCTTCTCCCTATATATAGCAGCCCTTGTTCTCTTCTCTTGTACATCATAAGATGCATGATGAGCCACGAAATTAAGAGAGAAAAAGAGAGAGAATTTTCGAAATCCTTGTGAGATGAGTAGTGCCCACACACATCAAGTGGTATCTCAATCATAGTATGGAAGACTATGGAATTTCTGCATCAAAGAAGGAGAAAAGAAGATCCGTGTTCGCATCTTGGTGATGCTCGCTACGTAAAGGAATCAAGGGCTAGAGATCTGAACGGAAGGAGTCATATTATTCCGCTGCACCCACTGTAACGTTTTCTAACTTTATATGTGTTTATTTTCATTGTTTTAGAATTCATATTAGGTTGTTAATCCAACATACTTGTTAGTAAATCTAGATCCTGGTTAAATTATTTCCAACAATCTCCACCATTTATCTTCGTTTGGTTAAGCTCGAAGGAAATCATCCTTTACTTCTATTTGCCAAATAGAAGCTATAGATTCCATATTTATGTTAGCCCTCCCACTCAATTGCACTACCGTGTTCCCAAAATGTACGTATTGCCGAGACTAAAGATTAGGCTTAACTAACAAATCAAAGAACACGAATAATACTCTTGAAATTGAGCCTAACCATATCAATATTTCGATCATGTGATCTAGGATCAACTTATGATATTGAATTGAATAGATGTTTACGGTAAGTTTCAAAATCTAATTCAAAGTTCAATATTGGTCCATTCCAATGTATACTCCATACATCCGATACTGGTAAACTTTGCCAATGTCCTGGAAAGGACATAACACTTTTCCAAGGTGTAAGAATACCTATCGCTGATTATACCATGTCAGTCTAAATCCAGTGTTCTGACAAATCAGGGAATCAACTTTTGAACATATAATAAAGATTATATTCCACTGTGCTGACCACACTATAATCTTTAACCAACTCATATGTTCTGGACTTAAAAAGAATTCATACATTATATACATATAATCATGAAATAAATCATGTGAACCATGCAACATAAAATGTTATTTCTTATCTTTATTAATAAGTAAATCTGATTATATGAAATGAGTTTTATTTAGGGCATAAAACCCAACAATGCACTTGTCCGTGGACCGAGAGATGAAGCGGCTTAAGGCAGCTACCTTTCCAGTCAGGCTCTGCACATCTTTATGCTTTTTGGGAGATGGCATGCTCAGGAGAGCCTGGATTTTTTCCGGATTTGCCTCAATCCCTCTTTGACTGACGATGAAGCCCAGAAACTTTCCTGACTTGACCCCAAAGGTGCATTTCTTTGGGTTGAGCTTCATGTCGTATCTTCGGACCACTTCGAAGCATTCCTCTAAGTCGCTTGCATGGCTGTTGCATGCTTTGGACTTGACGAGCATGTCGTCTACATAAACCTCCATATTTCGCCCCAGGAGGCCTTTAAACATCCGGTTAACCATTCTCTGATAGGTTGCTCCGGCGTTTTTCAGTCTGAAGGGCATGACTAAGTAACAGTATACCCCCTTATCGGTCCTGAAGCTAGTGCACTCCTGGTCTGCCGTATGCATTTTTATTTGATTGTACCCAGCATAGGCGTCCATGAAGGATAACAGTTTGAACCCAGAAGTGGCGTCTACCATCTGGTCGATCCTGGGCAGCGGGAAACAGTCCTTCGGACAAGCCTTGTTTAGATCAGTGAAATCTATACAAACTCGCCAAGTTCCGTTCGGCTTGGGCACCAGGACCGGATTGGCTAGCCACTCCGGATAGTATACGTCGCGGATCATGCCGTTAGTCAAAAGCTTGTCCACCTCTTTCTCCAGAGCTTCGGCTTTCACCGAGTCGAGCGGGTGTCGCTTTTGCTGGACGGGGGGCATGTCCGAATTGACGTTGAGTACGTGAGTGATGACATGAGGGCTTATGCCAGTCATGTCTTCTTGGCGCCATGCAAAGGTGTCGATGGCGCCCTTCAGTGTTTTTATTATTTTTTCTTTTTCCTCCGAATCTAGGTTCTTCCCCAGCCGGAGTACTTTGGTGGAGTCGAGGTCGCACACTGATAATTCTTCGACATCCTCCATTGGTTCCACAATTCTTTCGGACCCCACACGGGGTTCTAACTCATCCTCTTCAGCCACTTCTGGCTCAACTGACTCCCGGACCATTAGCACGGGCAGGTGGGTTGCGACATTGTAACATTGTCTTGCTTCCCCCTGGTTTCCCCTCACCGTTCCGATCCCGGCCTCCCGGGTAGGGAACTTCAGGCACAGGTGGCGAATCGATGTGACTGCGCCAAAGTCTACCAAAGCCGGTCTGCCGAGGATTGCGTTGTAGGCTGTCGGACAGTCCACCACTACGAAAGTGCAGTATTTAAATGTGCTCTGGGGGGTGTCCGGGCACAAGGTGACTGGGAGCCTTACTTTTCCCATTGGGATAAGTGTCATCCCCTTAAACCCTGTGAGTTGGGACCCACTAGGCGAGAGGTCTCGGTCCGTCAAGCCTATCGCGGTGAAGGCTTCCTTGAAGAGTAGGTTCACGGAACTTCCATTGTCAATTAAGACTATGGCCACCACTTTATTTGCGATGGGGGTCTCTATGACCAATGGGTCATGATGAGGGAAGCCCACTGTCTTGGCGTCTTCTTCCATGAACGTGATAGGTTGGTCCATCAACCGGGGCCTTTGAGCTGGGAGTTGAGTAACTTTCCAAACCTCATTGTGTTTCGCGGCCCCTGCGTATCGCTTAAGCTCCTTGCGAGTAGTTCCTTCGATATGAGGACCTTCGGAGATCATGGCTACCCTCCCATTAGGCCTAGGCGGCAGACCGGGGATGTGCGGGGCGTCGCCTGTGGGAGCAGCTGGAGCAAATGCCCCTGTTGTACCCCCCGGTGTTCCCTGAGGCATACCCACAGTCGCTTGGCCCGGATTAAGGTTGGGCAACCTATTTTTGATCCACTCGTAGAGGTGGCCTAACCGGATTAGATTTTCAATCTCGTCCTTGAGATTCTTACATTCATTGGTGCTATGACCGATGTCGTTGTGGTACTCGCATCTTTTGCTCAGATCTCTCCGGGAACTATCTTTGTACAACGGTTGTGGCCTCCGGTAGTGTGTATTTTGCCAAGTAGCAAAGTACACACGCTCTTGGGAGTCCGACAGCTCCGTGTATTGGGTATACTAGGGGGTGTACCCCCTTTTCTGGCGCTTCTCCCCCGTCCGGGTGCTACCCTTGGAGGACCTTTTACTCCTCGAGCCCTGGGAAGGACCTGCCAGGCTAGCAGCCGGAGCAGCGTGCGAAGGAGTTTGTCCATTCATTCCGGATGGGTTGCCGAAATGGGATGATGTTGGTGCCAAGGCCTGGCCCTGGCTATATCCGGGGGTAGCAGAGAATTGTATGCCACTTGCTTGTGGAGTTGCGGTCGGGGTAGTACCTGAGGGCGATACTCCGGGCATGTACCCTGCTATCCAGGTGGGATAGTATCCTCCGTAAGCCACAATTTGGGCTTCTTCGAGGTTGATATATTTTTGGACTCTCTTCTGGAAGTCCTGAAGGCTAGCAGCTCCTTCTTGCTGCAGTTCATTCCAGAAAGGAGTCCGAGTGCGGATGCCTCTTTGGAGAAGTGCAAGCTGTTGTCCGTCGTCAACTTTCTTGGTTTTTGAGGCTTCCTCTCGGAACCTCTTTATATAATTCTTCAAGGTCTCGGTGGGCAGTTGCTTGATATTAGTCAAGGCACTGACCTCCAGGTTGACCTTTCTTGCGGCGACAAACTGTCTCTGGAAGTTGGTCTGTAGCTTATTCCAACAGCCCACGGATCCCAGTTCCAGTTTTTTGAACCATTCCTCTGCGGACCCACTTAGAGTAAGTGGGAAGCACAGACATTTGGCGTCATTGCTGACCCTCATGACCGTCATGACACGGTTGAACCGTGACAAGTGGTCGCTAGGATCGGAGTTCCCAGTATAAGCTGCCATTTCGGGCATCTTGAAGTTCTTAGGGAGCTCCGCCTCTAAGATGTGCTTAGCACATGGCTCCTGATCCTCGCTCTCTGAGTCAGAGTCGTCTCCTTTCTGTCTCTGGGAGACTCGGGCAATGTCTTTTCGAAGTATGGCGAGTTCCGCCATGATTCCTTCATTTAACGTACCCGTGGAGACCGCGGGTCCGTATCTTTTTTGGTCAAGGTGATCTCCGAGATCACCTTGGTTCCCATTGATTTGATTTCTCAGATCAACGGGGGGACACATCTGTCCTCTTCTCCCTCTACCCCCGGGTTCTTGGTGCACGGAAACGCTTTTTTGGTCCTCTCGATCCTGAGGGCCAAAGCTCCCTTTTTGGGGCTTGCCCCTTTGCGAACCTTTCCCTTTAGGGAAATCTGAGCGGACCTTTCGCGGATCCTGCGCCTTTTTCTTTCGCCCTGGGGTAGAGGTAGGGTTTTTTGTTTGGTTCCCTTCAGCAGGGTACCTTATAGGGCTAGGCTCCTTAGATTTCTGTTGTTGGGAACTAGGCGAAGACGTTGCTGGCTCCTTGCCAAGTCCAGCGGTCATTGCCTTGGGGTGCACGTGAATGCCAATCGCCTCCATGGCTTTTTGCATGGCCAGCATCACTTCTTGCATTTTCTGGTTTTGCGCTTTCTGAGCTTCGATCTCGGCTTCGTGATCGATAGCTTTTTGTCTGAGAAGCACCAGTTCCGAGTAACTACCTTCGTCGTAGGCATACTCATCGAGGTTTCCCTCGTAGTCATCATCTGGGATCCCTTCCTCTTCCTCGGACCCCTCAGCTGCTCTTGAGGCTACATCTTCCTCATTCGGGTCTTGAGCATCTTCAAGAGGGCGAGGCTGACGAGTACTTCTAGTCTCCACCATGTTTGTGAAGTCAAGTGTTCGTTTACAGTGGCTTTCTTCAGCTCTCAATGAAAGCACCAAAATGTTGACCGAGGTTTTCGGCAACTAATAAAATATTATAAAGTTACTGAGCTGTAAGAAATTTAGAGAAGGATTTTTACGTGGTTGGGGCGTTAATGAGCCTTAGTCCACGAGTCTCTATTATTTATGGATGTCTTTAATACAGAGAATATATTTGGGAGTGTTTCACTCTTATAAATACAGAGAATTTTCTTGGTGAGTATTTACTCTACTTGCTCATATGCAGCCCAAGATTCTCGATCCCATTTAATGAGCTTTTAGGGGGTATTTATAGTGTTTTTGGTGGGGTGATCCCTAGAATTATCCTTACAAGTGTATCTGTAAGTATCTATAAAGTTGGGTATTCCCAATGAATATACCATGGGTAATGCATGGTCAAATCCCTAGGTGTTGTAGGGTTTTTATGTGGAATGTCCTTATTGCCTTTTGATTGACGTGACTCTTCACAGTGTAGCCGTTGCTAGACTTGAATGATCATTACTGTGCTGCTGCTGGTTGGAGGTTGTGTCGTCAGACTTTATTGCGTGTAGCAGTCCCAACACGCTTCCTCCCATGCGGCATTTAATGCGACTTGATTGCTCAGGAGAAGCCTGACACCTCGCGGAGGTGCCTTAGCGTTATTCGAGCTTCTGGGAGCATATAGAGTTCCATGTGCCTTCTCCGAAGGCTACGTCCTGGACGTTACCTTATGGCATAAAGACTTAGCAAATATTGTAAATTGCTTGATCCACGTGTCCTTATCTGGTTGGTCCACGTATATTGGGCAAAATCAGGGGCAACAGTGGCTTTATCTCATTCTAATATTTTTATATTTACAAATTTAATAATAACAATAACTTATTATTAATTAAAGGAGAATAACTAATAATTGATTATAACATCAATTAATTAATTTTATTAAAAACAAATAATATCAATAAAAAATTAATTACAAATTTTATTAATTCAGTTACAATGTAAATTTATTTATTATATTTAAGAGCTATCATAGTATTAATGATAATAAAATTTAGTGACAACCTTTTAACTTACAAATGTTTACTAGCTACTTTATATATGAGCTCTGTTGTAAATTATATTTTTGTTGGTGTTATAAATATTAATAATTATGTGGATGTCCAAATCTTTTATTTATTGCCATTAATTGTAATCAACATTCCTCTTTTTCTTAGTTTCCCTTTTTCTTAGTTTCTTAATATATCACTCTTGTATTTGTATAAATAGGGGTTCACCCCATTGGAATAAACAACTCAGAAATTCTCATTCACTTTCTCTTTCTCTCTTCATCTTCTTCTTCTTTCTTCTCATCTACTTTATATTATTTTATATTATTTCATAACACGTTATCAGCACGAGTCTCTGCCCAAGCTTCAAGCATGAGTCTCTGCCCAAGCTTCAAGCATAAGTCTCTGCCCAAGTCCCAATGTAAGTATCTTGTTAAAGTTCTTGAATTGTTTCAAAGTCAAAATACACTAAATATATATTTATATATATACTCCTCTGACGGAAACAATTTCAAGAATCATTTGGTTTCCTTTTTCTTTTTATCTATATATCTATATATTATATATGTATGTATATGTTTTTATATATTTATTATTGATTTCATATATATATATATATTATGTTCTTATCATTCATAATATTTACAATATATGTGTGCCTATGATATGATAGAGAAAATCTATATAAATTATACATATATCCAGAAGATTATGTATCATCGATAAAATATTGCATATATCCTAAAGATTATGCATCATCGATAAAATATTGCATATATCCTAAAGATTATGCATCATCGATAAAATATTGCATATATCCTGAAGATTATGCATCATCGATAAAAAATTGCATATATCCTGAAGATTATGCATCCTCGATAAAATATTGCATATATCCTGATGATTATGCGTCCTCAATAAAATCTTGCATATATCCTGAAGATTATGCAAACGTAATATTCATTATATAGTTGATGGATATATAATAAAAGAGATGAATACATATTTATATATATATGTTCTTGTATTCTTTGAGGACAATGAAAAGTAATCTAATATCGATATAGATTTTGACAAACATTTCCTGAAGTAAATGTTTTATATTTTTCAAAAAAAAATGATTGTATTTATGTGAATACAACTAAAGAATCATTAAAAATGATTATTATTGATGCAATTTTATAGTAGGTTTTGAATACCTAAAAAGAATGTTAAGAAAAATGCATTGAAACATTAAAGTATAAGAATAACAATGAGCATGACTAATGTTATTTAAATACATGAGGCAATATTTATTGTTCATCATTCCCTGCAGAGAATGATACGAATTGAAGTCAATCACTTTTAAAGATTCCTCGTATTAGTCATGTTATTATACATTGTTATTACTTGCAATGTTGGAAATTATTGAATCTGACATATGTTAAAGATTAAATTTTGCATACATCTTAGAGACTATGCAAAAATTGCATTCATATATTTTTTGAAATATCGTAAAAGAAATTGTTGAATAATTTCTTATATTTTTTATGGATGAACAAGTAATAAATTTTTAAGAAATTTATAATAATGTTCTACTTGTTCAACGTTATTCCCCGAAGTGAATGTAATGATTTTAAATAATCAATGACATTATTTACTACTCAAATATTTCCAGAAGAAAGTGGAAACAACCAAAAGATGAGATACCACACACAATCAAAGTGCATGAAATCTATATATCATGTGTGGAATTGAATAATAGTGGTCGCGTACCTGTAGTACGGACACACTTATAATCAAGATAAAAGTATACTTGATTATTTAATAGAATGTGAATTGTACAAACTTATTGTACATTTAGAATATTTAAATATCATTACCTAAAGAGAATGAATAGGCATGAAATTCTATTTCAAAGAATATAGATTTCACATATATTGGTAATGCCAGAAGCAAATTAATATATACATATTTTATTATTTCTTGAAATCAATAGTTTCAAACTATTGTTGGTACATGATATGTAAATATATAGTTACTATATAATTCAGTTTGCATATTCTCAAAAGTGGATATATAATTTGCTAATATTTGTTAGTGATCCAATATAATCAAAGTGATAAAGAATCACAAAATGATTAGTTGAAAAGCTTCCTGAAGAAGTCTTACATACAATTGCTACTTTGAGTAGTAAAATGTCTTTGTATGTACCTAGATGTGTAACTTTTATCTAGTTATGAAAGTGATAATAGATAACTTATTATATGTACTTGTTGTACATTTAAATATATAATATATCAAGTCATGATAATTAGACTGATGAATAGTCTATTAATAAATTAGACGACTTGTTAAAAAGATATCAGGAAAAATGAAAGATATGTTATGGTTATATCTATTTGACCATTACAATAACATGATGAAATTGTCATGTATCTTTTAAATTATACACATCATTGAATTGATGATAGTGATTCCTGAAGAGTGTATATGTTTTGGAGAATAATATAATTATTATTATTCGTGTATATAAAAATGAAACTTGTAATGATTATGTTGTAATGAATTTACATTACATTTTGAAAGCTTCATTGAAATACAAATTATAGTGACCCTGAAGTTCATGAATTGAATTATTTTGACATGATCAATCATATGCAATAAATTGTCAAAGAATTTGACTAAATTTTGTTGAAGAACCAGAAGATTCTTCTCATTGTTAATTTATAAGGCTCAAAAGAAGAATGTGCATATATTTGCACATAGAAAATATTTAAATTATATTTCATTAACAATCTTGAGCTATTGTTAGATTTTTATTGCATAGTTTCTTATCGATGTGATAAGATTATATAATCATGCATTTACAAAATGTGTAAATTTATGTATTTCTAATTATACACGTATGACTCATTCTTAGAAATGAATTAAGTTCATAAGGATTGAACTTGAAACTGAAGTTTATTGAACCTGAAGTTCAATGTCATATAGTATATATGAGTTTAAACAAATATTGATTTATTGTGATACACTGAAATCCCTACAGGTATATTAATATTATTAGATATCACAATTTTTAAAAATTCTCTCGATCAGGGGAAGAGAAGCAGTTGGGATCGATGATAATTTTTGAAAAATGATCTTTGCACAAAGTATATAAGAACAATATAGTTCAAAATGATATATACCAACTGCAAATCAATATTATTCAAAATTGAGATAGAATGAGTTGAAAACGCCTGAAGCGTAAATGAACAATGTAGAAATTATTAATAAATGTTCATTTGATTTGCCCTGAAGTTGTTAAATCTAGAGGTACTCATGGAGATACCTTATTGTTATAAAGTATTAAAATGATAACCGTGATGAAAACGGTACTCGAAAAGACTCCCAAGAGAAGTTAGACATAACACATTTGATCATAATTGAATCCCTGAAGTGATTCTATATAGGTACCTATAAATGATAAACATATTTGAAAAATATGTAATTTAAAGAGATCTCTATAAGTTATGTCAATATGGGAGGAAATTATCATTTATTGAAATTTTTGTCGACAATAAATATTGAATGTTTGCATATGCAATAAACTAACATGAGATAGCAAGGATCATGGTATTAGATTTGTCGAGAATCATCGACATACATTTTGATTTTTGGCCAAAATATTATGACGCAATCCAGGCAAATTTACTCACATAAAGTGAAGTAAGACCTGTAGGGTGTGCAAATAAATATTTCTAATGAGAAATTTGCATATATGTATTTGTACATAATGAATTGTTGTACAAAGTTTGCATAGACATGAGATTGATTGAAGTAAGGCTTAAATATTGAGAAAATATAATCATGATTTGATTATAGCCTGGAATATATTTTATGAGGATTTATAAGCGTCACATAAATGTTGCAACAAAAGATTATTTATTTGGAGCTCCTAATATAGTGAGAATTTGAAATAAGCCTTATCTAAAAATTCTAGAAGAATTTAATACATGTCTTAAGTGATATAAATTCAAAGTCGCGCGCACTATATGACAAAGATCTTTGTATGAAATAAAGACATGTAAGTAAATTATTATTTGAAAAATACCTATGGTTGTCTATGCAGTATAAATACGTAAATTATACGTTGTGATAGACTCTTGAAGAGTTTTTGATTAATTGTAAAACAAACTTTTATTTCTTTTGTATATCGAGAAATATTAAATGTATAAAGTTTGTTCATTAGTATTGAAGTCCTGAAGTACTTCATATATATTAAGAATTATAGATATATGATCATTTGATATGGAAATTAAGATCATACAACAAGATGGAACAAATATATGGTCTTGGAGTACCATCATTGTTACAAACGAAAATTTATATTATCATTAATGTGTTATGTTCATATCTACTTGAAATGTTAAATTTTAGTATGAACAAGATTGTATATACACATGAATGATACAATTAGTTGGATAAAGACTAATGTTCCACGAACCCCTCATCTATAATTTAGAAGTCCATACATACTCTGGAAGAGTTATAGAAAATATATGATCAAAGATATATATGGTGATATTTTAAAAGTGATAACAATAATCTTATGAGATACATTATCACCAAAAGAATTATGGATCATATGTGCATGAGGGGGAGACATATTCATGTTGCACTCTTTTTCCCTTAGTTCAGGTTTTGTCCCAATGGGTTTTCCTGGCAAGGTTTTTAACAAGGCAACTTGCAAATAATTATGAATATGAAATATACATTGTACTCTTTTTCCCTAGCTCAGATTTTGTCCCACTGGGTTTTTCTGGGAAGGTTTTTAACGAGGCAGCTATAAATCATGTTAACATACTTGCATTTTATGAAGCAAGTAGAGAATGTGTGTGAGTGAGATCATTGACATAGCATATTCGGGAAACATATGGATTGCACTCAATAAAGAAGTATCAACCCAAGCAATTCTCTATGGATAATACTGCTTGCATCGTTCAACTAAAAGGAGGTACATTGAAGGAGATAGAGTTAGAACACATTTCACGAAATTCATCTTTATACGCTTCAAGAAAATACATATTGGTGTTCAACATATTTAATCAAGTGTCAATCTTGTAAACTTATTCACAAAGTTATTACCAACATCAACATTTGAGAAGACGGCAGATAAGATCAAAATTCGTCGATTAGAAGATCTCCACAAATGCTTAAATGAGGGGGAGTTAGTTTACACTATACTCTTTTTCCTTTGATCAAGTTTTCAGCAAGATTTTTAATAAGATAGTTATTATGGACATCCAAGGGGGAGTGTTATAAATATTAATAATTATGTGGATGTCCAAATCTTTTATTTATTGCCATTAATTGTAATCAACATTCCTCTTTTTCTTAGTTTCCATTTTTCTTAGTTTCTTAATATCTCACTCTTGTATTTGTATAAATAGGGGTTCACCCCATTGGAATAAACAACTCAGAAATTCTCATTCACTTTCTCTTTCTCTCTTCATCTTCTTCTTCTTACTTTTCATCTACTTTATATTATTTTATATTATTTCATAACAGTTGGTGCTTTATATATGTAGTTTTCTTTCATTCCTTTTTAGTTTTGTTGTGGCAGATGTTAATTAATGTACTCATTTCTCTATGTATATTATGTGAACGTAAATGTATTTTCTTTTTTAGCTCTCAACATTTTCTAATTTCTATGCATTTTTCTTTTGGTTCTTATTGGAACACATATGATCTTTACAAAATTATATTTTTGATTTCAGGTCATTGAAGAGCAAATTGTTGTGTCTTATTTGATAGCATTGGACAAGTAAGTTAATCCGAAAATTATTTGTTTAAGTTGTTTTTTTCTGTATTTATAACACATGATCTTTGGGAATTTTTTTTTAATGAATTGTGAAACTGTATTACTCTTAGTTGCTTCTATCTGGCACAACTAATTTATTATTTTCCAATTGTTTTTTTTTTTGTTTTTTTTTTCATCTTATTTATTGGTATATATATTTATTAACAAAAATAAAATATATGTAAGGTACATATACTTATTTTATGTTAGGTGTTTTATCATTTAATTGAGAATAGTTCAATAAATAATTATATAATTTAAAATGGTTTAAAAACTAATTTTAATTATTGTGTGGAATTATTTTGAAACCCATGGTGAAGCCCAATTTGAAATTTGCAATTTTGCATAAAGAAAGAGAAAAGGAGAATGAGTTATTAGAGTTTTTAATCTTCATCTCTTTCTTTATATAAACATAAATTAAAAATCTATTTAATTACAATAACAGAATGAAATATTTTAAGTGGTTGAGATTAAATCTCACTCAAAATAATTGTAATTTTTTAAGTTAATAATCTCTGTATTGAGAATACTATTTTTACTATATAGATATCACTATCTTTTTTACTTTGCTTTGTGTAAAATCAACATTACATAGTATTTATGTGGATAATTGAAGATTCGTGCTCAATTAATTATAATTTTTTAAATGAAATGCAACATATATTTTTATACTTTTTTAATTTTTGTCAAAACTTAAAAGTTTTTCTTTAATTATTTTTAACAAATATAAATACTTTATTAAATTTTGGTTTTTAAATTATAAGTTTTTTTACTTTACCCAAAAAAAAAAAAGCCTTAACAAATAATTTTTTTTTAATTATTTTCCATTTCAATTTTATATTATATTTTTTTATAGTTTGAAATTTAGAATAATTTTCAAGTTATGATGTTTAGTTGAGCTTGACATCTAAGATTAAATTGTTAACTTCAATTTCTCTCATATGATAAAAATATTACTTCTATTAATTATTTTTTATTTTTATCTTATACGTATACTTTATTTGTTTTTTTATTCAAAAAATAATATGCCTAAACAAAACCGCGCAAAGCGCGGTATTATTCCCTAGTTTCAAATAATTGAATGCAAAATCAATTTTAATTGTTACCATATTATTTGTAGTGCCCGTTGACGTTTTTAGGCACGACCAAAAGGACACAATAAATCGTGCTTACATATCTATAAGCACTAAAAATTGAGTTTGTTAGCATTAATTTGATCGTGCCAATAATATTTTTGTTCTCGTAGTAGTGTGTTATAAGTAATTAATATTTATCTTAAATATTAGTTTTGAAAGCCTTACTACTTTTTATGAGGTTATGCATGACTTGGTGAATTAGTTAAAGAAGGATGAGTTAGAGTTGTTGATTTTGATCTTGTGGAGAGTGGCAAAGAAAGAATCATTTATCTCAGAGGGCCCGTTTGGTACGCAGGACTGGATTGGATTAGACAGGTTAATTTGTCCAATCCAGTGTTTGAGCATGTTAGAAGTCTGGATAACTAATCTAGTTGACCTCATCTGTCTGGGAGTATTTATCCCATCCAGCAGGGTGGGATAAATAATCCCGTGCAGGTGAGATTTTTTTTATCATTTTTTTTAATTTTAATTTTATTAATATATTTTAAATTTAATTAGAATTTAAAGGAAATAATTATCACACATTTATTTATACATTTTTTGTATCAAAAACTTATTTATTAAAATTAATGAAAATGTATAATTTTGAATTATTATACATAAGTTTTTAAAATTTAGAATATTATTAATTAAATAATAATTACTTAAATCGATTCTAAGAAAAAACAAATATGACAACAAAATTATATATTATTTTTAAATTATTAAAAAATTTATATATATATTTTAAAAAATTAATATTTATATTAAATTAGTGATTAAAATTAGTATTTAAGATAAACAATTTTATATTTTTCAAGTATTTTTATTTTACTATTTTAATTATTTATTAAATAAAAAATATGACAAAATATTTTATTATATATTTATGTATATTCTTAATTATATATGATATATTATTATTTTTTTTTACGAATTATTTATTTTTATTTATTTATTATTATATATTTTAATTTTAATTTATTATTATATATTTTTATTTAATTTAAGTTTTTTTTTTCTAAAAGGAAATAAATAAAATAGTCCAATCCATTCTTAAACCAAACACAGGATTACTTTCAGCATAATCCAATCTTGTTCAGTCCAGTCCAATCCTTTTCAGTCCAATCCAGTCAAATCCTGCGTACCAAACGGGCCCAGAAGGTATAATAAGGATGAGGTTAGTGGGTCAATTAATCATTCCCAAGCTAACCAAGTAAATGTTCAGTCTTTCTGGGCGCTGCCATTAATATGGATAACTCTAAAATAGGAATTGGTGTACCAATTTTCCACAGGGACAAATGGCTGCTTGTATCCGCTTCTATGCTAAAAAAAAAATTATGTTTTTTTTTTAGGGTAAATACCATTTTAGATATTGTGTTTTGCAAAAGTTACCAATTAGATTTTCTGCTTTGTTAAATGATAATATGGATTTTGTATTTTTTAAAATTATACAAATAGGACCCTGAACCGTTTTTTTGTCGAAATAAAACTTAATAATAATCTGACCTAGAGATGTAACAACAAAACTAGTTACATTTCTGTATCTGTTCGTGTTAGAAATTGTCTTAAAGTTAGTTACATTAAAAAATAAAATTTTTAAAAATTGAGCTCAGAATCCTATTTTACCATTTTGGAATATACATGATTTATTTTGTCATTTAACAAAACAGATAATTCAATTGGTAATTTTTACAAAATACATGGTTCAAAATGGTATTTACTCTTTCTTTTTTAACCAATTTTATCAAGATTATTCATGGAGCATTGATTTTTATCGAGTTTTTTTATAGGGTTATTTACACCATATATTGAAATTTTCAATTTTTTTTACTTCTTTACTGTGGGGCGTAATTTTTTAAAAAATACTATGTAACTTTTATATTGTGTATCGTGTTAAATTTTTACTGTTATTTTACGATTATTTTTTAGTTTTTCTACTGTTGTTTTTAGTTGTTCTGTTTT
Organism: Cannabis sativa; assembly: GCF_029168945.1. Taxonomy (NCBI): domain Eukaryota; kingdom Viridiplantae; phylum Streptophyta; class Magnoliopsida; order Rosales; family Cannabaceae; genus Cannabis; species Cannabis sativa. Next base: position 49,377,173 of record NC_083601.1, read on the forward strand.
GTGTTTTACTGTTGTTTTATAGAAATATAATATTTTTGAAAAAAAAATCGTGTGGAAGTATTCTTGTAAAAATTAACCCCATTTTAATATTTGTGTAAGATTACCTTTTTTATACTCATAATGTTAAGGCCCATTGGGCATTGAGAAGCATCAAGTTTCATCGGTTTTTATTATTATTATTATTATTTTATGAAAATCATGATTTTTATAAGACCTTATCGAGTTTGCATTGAGAAGCATCAAGTTGTACTCGATTTTCTGCAAATTTTAATGTTTAAGATCTATAAAATCTCAAAAAAAAAAAAAAATGCCAAATCCTTTTATGTATGATTAGTGTTTTAGTAAAACTTTTATGTGGCTTTAAGTTTTCAATTATCAATTTTGTGGATTAAGTTCTAAATTATAAAAAATTATTCTCTGTTTTTTTTTTTAATATCTACGGTTAACTTAACATTGGTTAAATTGATGGGAGAGAAGAAAAATTAAGGAGAAAAATAGATAAGATCTAAGTAGTGATTGTGATTGCCATCATCATCCATGGGAGAAAAGAGGGGAGAGAAAGAGAGATAAAGCAAAGTTAACAAATAAGTGTAGATATTTAGCTATAAGAGGGTTATTTTGTATAGAATTTGACTCTTTTGACATATTTTTGAGATAAAAAATTATATGAAATAAATCAACTTTATTTCTCTTGTATTTTAAAAAAAAAAAAAAACTTTATTTGTTAAATATTGTGAGAGAATTGCTAAAAGGTACTAGTGGTGTTTAGTACTTTTTTGTGTCATACTTCTATTAGTGTAATTAAATATCAGATACCATATAATGTTAAAAAAATAACTTTTAAAGAATATCACTAATAGAATCACCTATGAAAAGTACTGAGCACAACTAATATTCAATAACAATAACAATAAATACCATTTTAAACCTTGTATTTTGTAAAAAATATTAATTAGATCATATGTTTTGTTAAATAACAAAATGGACCTTGCATTTTTCAAAATTGTACAAATAGGACTCTAAACTGTTTTTTTGTCAAAATAAAACTTAATAATAATTTGATCTAGAGATGTTATGATAAAACTGATTACATTTTTTGTATCTGATCGTATTAAAAATTATTTTTCAAGTTAGTTATATATTAAAAAATAAAACTATTAAAACACGGCTATGGCTGCGTGGTTAGGAATCCTGTTGGTGAATTGATATCGGCTTTTGCAGGGGTAAGAAATGGTTTTGTGGCTCCCAAACTGGCTGAAATAATGGGCATTCGGGAAGCCTTGAGTTGGCTCAAGAACAACCAGTTTTCATCGGCTGTAATAGAGACAGATAGTCTCGTGTGTGCAGCAGCAATTAGAAGTGCAGAAACTTTTGCTTCTGCTTTCGGCTCGGTGGTGGACGAGTGCAAAAACAGTTTTAAATCTTTGTCCAATGTTTCTCTTGTGTTTGTTAAACATTCTGCGAATCGTGTTGCGCACTTTGTTGCCCAGCACTCTGTTTCTCTAGCTGAACGTATGTTTTCTATTAATAGTGTTCCCTCGGACTTATTGTCTATTCTTGCGAGCGATTGCTCGGTTTATTAATAAAGAACACTTATTCAAAAAAAAAAAAACTATTTAAAATAGAGCCTAGGATCCTACTTTTCTTATTTTAAAAAAATATAAAATTCATTTTATTATTTAACAAAATAGAAAATACAATTGTGATCATATTTGATTGGCAAGTCAAAACAAAGTCAGTTCACCATTTTTTTTTTTCGAGAAAAGGGTAAAGTTTTATTCAACTTGAAATAATATCATCCCTTACAATTGAAAGCAAATTTGATGGAGCAGAGAACTCATCAAACATACAATCTGACATAAAACAGGATTGCCTTGCAAGACAATGAGCAGCCCTATTTGCAGATCATTTAACAAAAGAAATAAAAACATTTTGTAACTCAGATAACAAAAGACGACAGTCTTGAACAATCAAACCAAACTGAGATGGCATTTGAACTGATCCATTAATAGCCTGAACAGTGACTAACGAATCAGTTTCAACTTCCACATCAGTTACATTCATCCTCTTGATCCAACTCAAGACTTCTTTCATACCCACCACTTCAGCAATCTCAGGAGAAACCGCACCCAGTTTACTCCCAGAAGCCGCACGAATGAGTCTCCCAGCCGAGTCTCTAACTATGAAGCCAAAGCCAAATCGAGTCTCACTTTCAAAGATTGCCCCGTCGACATTGATCTTGAACTTAGTAAAAAGTGGTTTTGTCCAATGCTCCTTACCATTCCCAATATTAGCATTGAGTAATGGAGATAATCCATTTGATTGAGCATTTTGCCAATTGCCAAGATTAGTTCTAGCCGACCGAATAACCTCCAAAACAGTGGTTGACTTATTACTCCATAACTGATCATTACGGGCTGTCTAGATGCACCACAAGAGCATCGCAACCTCATCAGCTACTGCTTTGCTGCCGTGCACCAGCAGTTGCAAAACCAGCCAAGAAAAGCTTCCTCCCCGATACCAGCAGCTGAAGCCGAAGATAAGTTCCAACGAGACTGAGCAAAAGAACAGCTGAAGAGTACATGAGAGGCCGATTCTGGTGCAAGATTGCACAAGGGACAAGTTAAATCGACATGGACATGCTTAGTTGAAAGCTGAATTTTTGTTGGGAGGCAACCCGAGATGACACGCCAAAGCAGATGTTGAACTTTGGCAGGAACATTCAGTTGCCATATTTTTTTCCAGCAGCTTTCCACCCCCAGTAGCCGGCCAATCCCCATTAGAACATTGTAGCAACTTATACGCACTACGAACCGTGTATATACCAGATGTTTCTTTTGACCAAGACCAACAATCCTCTCCACTAGAATCACCCAACTGAATAGAGAGAATTAACGCTCTGTCATGAGGATTAAAAATATCATGGATCACTTCAACATCCCAAGCTCGTTGATCAATTTGCAGCAAGCTATCCACCATTCTTCCAACAAGGCTCGGGTGAAAAGTAGTGACAAACTTGTTACCCGAATCAGGGAGCCAAGGATCTTCCAGTATAGAAGTTGATCTACCATTTCCAATGGACCTTGTAACACCTTGCTGAAGCAAATCCTTAGCCTCCAAAACACTACGCCAAATGAAGCTAGGATTTGGACCCAACTCAGCCGTTAGAAAGTTTCCCTTAGGAAAGTATCTTGCCTTATAAACCCTTGCCACTAACGAGTTACTATCAGTAAGCAAACGCCACCCTTGCTTCCCCAAGAAAGCCAAATTATAATCCCTTAGATTCCTAAAATCCAAACCGCCAGCATCCTTGTGGCGACAAAACTTTCGCCAACTCACCCAACTAACTCCTTTAGATGAATTCTTAGACTGAGATTTCCACCAGAACTTAGCCATTAACCCTTCAAGGTTAGAGCAAATTTCCTTAGTGAGAAGAAACACGCTCATTGCATAACTAAGAAGGGATTGGGCCACAGACTTTATCAATACTTCTTTCCCAGCTTTTGAAAGGAATCTAGTCTCCCAACTTTGCATCTTCTTAATCATTTTATCCTTCAAATACCCCAAGATCGCATTCTTACTACGACCCATGGTACAAGGCAAGCCCAGATAGGTGCTATTTTCAGAAGCAGGTGCCATCCCAAGAAGTCCACAAAGCTGAGCCCGAACATGCTCATGGACATTATTGCTAAAAAAGACTGATGACTTAGTAAAGTTAATCTTCTGTCCCGAAGCTTTCTCATAAATATCCAAGAGACGAAGAACACTAGCCCCTTCCATATCAGTTGCTTTGCAGAAAATATAACTATCATCTGCGAACAACATGTGAGAAACAGTATGGGCATTCCTAGCCACACGACACCCCGTAAGCCATTGCCTACGCACAAATAAATTAACAAGTGAAGAGAAGCCTTCAGCACAGATTAAGAACAAGTAAGGCGATAAAGGGTCTCCCTGACGAATACCCCTGCTTGGTACGATAGGCCCCAGATAATGGCCCCCGTGAGTGATCTTATAAGATACTGAAGACACACAATACATTACCAAAGATACCCACCGGCTAGAAAACCCATTCGAAGCATCATCTGTTCAAGGAAAATCCATTCCACTCTATCGTAGGCTTTACTCATATCCAACTTTAGTGCCATGGTACCCGTCTTACCCATCATTTTCCTCTTCAGGTCGTGCATTATCTCAAAGGATATCATCACATTATCAGAAATCAAACGGCCCTTAACAAAGGCACTTTGATTTTCGGATATCACACACGGTAAAACTACCTTCAATCTATTGGCCAAGACCTTCGATATAATTTTATAGGCAACATTACAAAGGGAAATGGGACGCAAGTCCATCATAGTCACAGGTTGTTTCTTCTTTGGTATAAGAACAATATTAGTTTCATTTAGCAAAGGAGAAAAATAACCTGTATCAAAGAAGGATCTGACTTGCGATATGATATCATTGCCCACCACAGACCAACACTTTTGAAAGAAACCAGGTGTCATTCCGTCCGGTCCAGGAGACTTGTCGGGGTGCATTTGGAACAGAGCTCTACGCACTTCATCGTCAGTAATTGGTTCCAACAACAACCCATTTTGATACTCAGATATAACAATAGGAATAGTATCAGTGACCTCATTAACATCCAAAGAGGAGGAAGTGAATAAATTGTTAAAATAATCAACCATAAGGCTAGGTAAATTATTTTCCCAATCAATCCAAATCCCTTGATCATTTTGCAGCCTCTTAATGGAGTTATTTCTCTTCCTAGAAGTTGCCATAGCATGAAAATACTTGGAGTTTTGATCCCCTTCCTTTAACCAGAGTTGTTTCGACCTTTGACGCCAAAACACTTCCTTTTGAATCAAAACTTCTTGAAGCCGAGCCTCAGCCTTCTTGTAATTCTCAACCGATACAGCATCCCTACCCTTCTTCCAACGCCGCACCTCAGCCTTACAACCTTGTATTCGTTCTTTAAAGTTCCCTGAGTAGTCTTTTCCCCAAACCAAGAGCTTTTCCCCATAATAAGTAATTTTTTCCATGACAGGAGACCCCGAAAGAAGCTCCCAAGTATCCTTCACTAACTGTAAACAGGCGGGCTCACGAAGCCAAAGGTTTTCGAACCTAAATTGTTTCTTTCCCACCATTTTCTGACCCACATCAAAAACCACCTGAATTGGGCAGTGGTCCGAAGTCGACACCTCCAAATTCACAAGCTTAGCAAGTGGGAAACTCTCAATCCAACTTTGAGAAACTAACGCTCGATCAATACGAACCTCAATCCAATTGCTAGTGCCCCTCCCCCTCTCCCAAGTATAAGGATAACCACACAACCCACACTCGTCAAGCATAGTACAAAAGCCATCAATAAGCCAATTAGGATAGGAATTACCTCCTCGTTTATCGGATTGGGAAGTGACATTATTGAGGTCGCCAACAACACACCACGGCAGAGGGCTTCTTGTTTGCAACTCACGAATTTGATCACAGGTGTTCCTTCTGAGATTGCGGTTAGGCTCGCCGTACAAACCAGTAAGTCGCCATTGGTCTCCATTCTCCTCCGCAATAGAAACATCAATGAAATTCACCCCGTACCCCATCAACTGAACATCACTATTCTGCTTCCACAACATCGCTACACCACCACTCTTGCCTCTAGCATCAACCGAAAATACTCCCTCAAAGCCCAATGCTACCCGAACCATTTCCAACATATCAGCTTTTGACAAAGTCTCACAAAGAAACACAACTTTGGGCTGCTTTTGGATAACTAAATCCTTAATGAATTGGACAGCCCATGGGTTCCCAAGCCCATGGCAATTCCATGACAAAATACTCATAATGATTGGTGGGCCTGAACACCAAGGCCCACCTGTACACCATTTTTTGACATAACATCAGAATTGTCAACCAAGCCCACATTAGTTTCATTCAAAACTATAGTCTCATGCAAAGTTTCCTTACCCATACGTCTTCTTTTATTATCAATAATCAGCAAGGAGTCACCATTTTGGCCATCCAACTGTATTTGCTCATTATGCTTTTTACCATAATTATCACTGATATCAATCCCTTGATTCTCTCCAGTAACCACACCTTGATTCCCTCCTATTTCCATTCCTGAAAATCCTCCATCCGATCGCACCATATCAGCAGAATTAATGTCCATATCGCCTCCGTGATTCCGGTGCCGTTCTCCGCCAGTAGCCACTCCTCCTTCCTCCTCACGATTGGACCGAAGCCATTGAGCCCCAATGAGATAATTTTTCCTCCTAGTAGTTGCTTTCATCCACTCTCCATAAGGCTTAACATTCAGATCAAAGTGAGAGTCAAAACGTCTGGGGCAAAACCGATCACTATGGCCAATAAAGCCACAGATGAAGCAGAAAGTAGGGACATATTCATACTTGAAAGTAGTCCAAATCCATGTCCCATCTGTTGGAAATTATTTTACCAGGATCTTAGATCTACTCACAAGTATGTTTATTAACATCCTAAATATGAACTTTCTAAAACGATAAATTAAACACATATAAAGTTTAAGAAACCTTACATTGGGTGCAGCGGAATATAATGACTCCTTCCGTTCAGATATCTAGCCCTTGATTCCTTTCTGTAGCAGAGCATTATCAATATCTGAACCTGGATCTCTTTCTCTGAATCTTTGATGCTGAAACTCCTTCGCTGATGATCTTTCTTCACGATCTTCCTCACTATGATTGAGGTATCACTTGATGTGTGTGGGCACTACTCATACACTAAGGATTTCGAAATTCTAAGGAAGAAGAGAGAGAGTGGTCAACTAAAGATAGGGAGAGAGAAGGCTCAGTTTTTTCTGATTCAGAAAGTCTGAAGAAAGTGTAATTTTCCTGAAGCCTTCACTATCTATTTATAGCATTCCACTAGGGTTAGATTTGAATTATATGGCATTAAAATAATGAAAAAATCAATTTAAAATGCTACAATAGGTGGCCGGCCATGCCTTTAATGGATTGGGCCTTGGGCTTTGCAATTTTGCAATTTTAACACCTTTTGTATCTGATTTTCTCAAAAATGCCAATTTCCTAATTCAATCATTTAAATGCCAATTCTAACTATTTAATAACTATAAATAATTATTAAATAATATTGTCATTTATCATATTTATTAATTGAACCATACAAAGTATCATAATTAACAAATATGCCCCTATAAACTCTTTCTTTACAATTTCGCCCTTACTTAGTGAAAATTTCACAAATAGACATAGTCTAATTTGAGAATTATAATTGATTAATCAAAACCAATTACATGAGTCTTACAAGCAATATTATCTCAACTAGTGGGGGGACCATGGGTCTATATAACCGAGCTTCCAATAAGTAGATCAAGAATTTAGCACTAAAATTCACTAACTTATTAATTCTTCGTTGAATCCACGCATAGAACTTAGAATTGCACTCTCAGTATATAGAATGCTCTATATGTTCCACCATATAGACACATCATTAGTTATCCATTGTTATAATCCTAATGTGATCAATGATCCTCTATATGAATGATCTACACTGTAAAGGGATTAAATTACCGTTACACCCTACAATGTATTTATTCCTTAAAACACTTGACCCCGTATAAATGATATTTCAGCTAATGTGAAATGAGTACTCCACCATTTATGTTCGTTTGGTCAAGCTCGAAGGAGATCATCCTTTGCTTACTATTCGCCAGATAGAAGCTATAGATTCCATGTTTATGATAGCGCTCCCACTCAATTGCATTACCGTGTTCCCAAAATGTACGTATCACCCTGACCTAAAAGTAGGCTTAACTAACAAATCAAAGAACACGAATAGCCTTTCAAGATTGAGCCTAATCATAATAGGATTAAGAACATTTGATATAGGATCAACTAGGCGATATTGACTTGAATAGATATTACGGTAAGTTTAATAAATCTAAGTCAAAGTTCAATATCGGTCCCTTCCGATGCATACTCCATGCATCCAACCTGAGCTTTACTTTAACCAATGCTCTGGAAAGAACATAGTATTTCTCCAAATACAAGTAAACTCTGTTGTAGATTATCATATCAGTAAAACCCTGTGTCTGATAAATCTAGGAAACTTTATTCACATAGTCATGTTTACTTTCCAATGTGTTGACGACACAATAAACATGATCAAGTATGTGAAAAGGGTTTCAGATGAATTTATACATTATGTACATATAATCATGAAATAAATCATGTGAACCATGCAACATTAAATGTTATTTCTGATCTATATTAATAAGTAAATCTGATTATATTGAAATGAGTTTTATTTAGGGCATAAAACCCAACAAACTCCCACTTGCACTAATATAAAACAAAAAGTGCGTTTCAAATAATCTCAACACCTCAATATACAAATCAAGTGTAGTAGTAGTAAACTCCTCGTAATAGGATCTGAAAGGTTGAATTAACCACAACCTTTTCTCCACTATTACTCTTCCTTAATCACAAAATCATTGATAATGTGAAATTCCTCTCTATATGTCTACTATCTTGGGATACTGGATTCTATATCTTTGGCAACTACTTTTGGTTAATCAGGAAATTAACACTAGTAGTTTAAGGCAATTTGGAATGATGCCAAAAATGTATAGAACTTTCCTTAGACTGAATAAGTACCTTTCCTGCAGCTTTAACATTCAGTCTTTCTCTGGTAGACCTAGAGACTTCAGATAGGTTTTTACACTTCTCCAAAATCACTATTCCACCCACAGAATAACCACCATCTTATCAGAAAGATTTACTAGCACAAAGGTAAATTTCGAAATCTGATGTGGTGTAGTCTAAGAGTTTTAAACACACTCTTATAGACTAACATATAGTTCCTCTTCTTAATCTTAGGATTTACTTGATTGTCTTCCAATGTTCTTCTCCTGGAATAATCTGATACCTACTCATTACTCCCACTCAACAACAGGTGTCTGGTCTAAGGTATACAAAAGCATATCTAAGACCTCTCACTGTTGATATTCTTTCATGGCTTTATCTTTTCTGGAATAGTTGAGACTTTTCCTTAGATAAATAAAATCTATGTCTAAGAAGTTGTGAAGCTTCTATAGATTGCCATTAGAAAGAAAATGCTTCAGCATCTTACTAAAGTAAGTTGCTTGCATTAGAGTAAGTAATTACCAGGTATACCACAAGCCATAGGTTTAGATAAACTCAAACCTGTAATACTAGGAACAGGAAGTTTTGTTAAGTCCATTGAATAGACTTATAAACGTAAATTTCCTTTTATGTCCTTGTAATAGAAAAGTTAAGGTTATTCCATGTGAATGGATTAAACCATAGTTCTATTGGCTTTTCTTCTTAGTTTCTTATCTTGACAATCCATTACTTGTTTAAACTCACAATGGATTTTAATCACTAGTGTCTCCCAAGTCATAAGAAGGGGAGTTCTTAGAAACTCTCCCACTACGACAAGGTACCGTGAATTATGTCGAAGAAAACTAAATGGTATTAACCTCTTTGGTTGTGACAAGACAACAGAGGCAGTGGGATCATCATATGTTATATAAGATGATAGAACACTTTTGGAATCAAGAAAAATATCTCCTTTATTTGCTACTTGTTTTCAGACTTAGTCATTATCTTAGAAAAGTAGTATTTGTTTGAACAAACATTTTCTTATCTATTGACAATGGGATGGTCCACCCCTAATCACTTAGAATAGCTAAGAAACCATGGTTAACAGTTCTAGCTTTTCTTAAGATTTTGATTAGGTCATCCATGAATCTAGTAATGATTTACATTAAGTATACAACCATTACATCATTCTGAAATTGTATTACCATAGAAGGAATTGGGCAACGACTAGTAACTAATCATCAACATGCAACTCGAAATTTCTGGGGAGGTAAGTTTGGATATAATTCAAAAATCAATTTAATAATCTTTGAACTGCATATCTACTAACTATTTCTCCACCCCTATCAGTTCGCAAGATCTTTAACCACTTACCTTAATGGTTTTAACCATTGCTAGAAATTAATGAAAATTTTCAAACATTTCAAATTTCTTTGCTAAAAGGTATAATCTAGAGTTATCGTTTTAAGAATACAACGAAAAACTCATATCCACCCCTGAATGTACACCCATCTACGAATGAGATGAACTACTTTCAGTGGATATAGGCATATTAACTCTTTGCAGAGATTGATCTTGTCAAATCGACTATGAACAATATACAAATGCCATAGATTAAAAAAATGGTAGTGTCTATTGATGACATAGGTTTAGTTACATCAAAGAGTTCTTAGAATACTGCAAGTGGATCCTGGTCACAGAATACCTAACTCATATTCCATACAGTTTTAATCCATTAATAGAAGATGGACATTAAACACTTGAGAAAGTGTAACTGTATTGTATTCTGGAATTAGAAATATAAGAAAATTTCTATTTGGAATCTAAAATTAAAGTCAAAGACTTAAATTTATACCAAATATTATGAGTAATTCTATCTTGGACCAGCACTACTAATACAAACTCTAAGTCAGATTTGCCCATACAAGTAGGAGATTTCTAAGATTGAGGATTTATATCAATTGGGAATAGAATTTCGGGATTATAATCATATGCATCATTTAATTTCTTAAGAGAAAATATAGAATGACATGAAATGATTTATAGACCATTCATCCAATGATATGTTTTGAAAGCTAATTCGAAATGAATAAGCTAAGAGGAATTAGGATAATTTCGTTTAAAATAAGAATCCAACGATGCTTCGATTAGCGAAAGTCAAAGTAATCTTATTTATATAATCTTCTTGTTTCATATCGTAAAAATACTAGTCTAAGGTGTCATCAATTGATGAACAGCTAGATGTCGCATATACAATATTTATCTTTCGAGATCTAACACTATTATGTATGTCTAATGGTGAAAATCCACTAGGGATTTATCTCATTAGATAAACAAGCCAAGTTAGACCAACAATGAAGATTCGAAATTAAACTACAACTTAATAACAGAAAATAACATGGTTCAATATAAATTCATACACAATTCAGAAATTATAAGCATATAGCAAGTAGGAATGACAAGTGAAAATACTAAAACTTATAATCCTAAATAATTTCCAAGGTTTTCAATAAACTGATATCAGTGTCCCGTTTAGGCGAGAGTCAAAGCTACCATTCATTGAATAGAGTTGTCAGCTCGTCTAAAATGTTAAACATTCTAGCAACCTTTTATTCGATCAAGATTGGAATTCAGCGTTGTCCCGTTTAGGCGAGAGTCAAGGCAATTCTATCTTATGAGCTTCCACCATTGTTTCGCAATTTGCAAGTCAAGTATGGTCGCCACCATTAGGGTGATCCATACCATACAAAACACTTACAAACTACTTATCATGTGAGGTTAAACGGTGCGAAATTGCTAATGAACGTTCCTCCATTAGGGAGGATTACTCACTAAAACAAACACGGTTTCAAACCCACAATGGAGATCGAATGTCTCTTGATAATAAAGCTCATTATTTAAAGAGATTTGTATTTTCTTTGATTCTCTTTATTTATTCTATTTATTTTAAATATATATATTTATTTAATTAAAATTTCCAATTTAGAATGAAAAATTCTAAATATAAATTTTAATTTAATATTTATAAATTTTACTTAGATGGATATGAAAATAACATGAATTATTTTCATCTTAGTAATAATTTCCAATAAATATTTAGAAAAATATTCAATTTAAGTTGTTACAAAATTAATTTAAATTAATTTACAACTCAAATTTAATTTTCCATAAATATATATTGCATTTTGAAAAAATTAAAGTATATAAGAATACAATTTTCGAAAAATGCATATTAAAATAAAAAATAAATCCTGGAAAAATTATTCTAATTTAATGTTGGCCCAAAATTAATTAATAAAATTAATTTACAACAAAAAATATAATTTTCCTACTTAATTAAATATATATAAGAAAAATATCAAATATTTAAGTATGATGATTAAAATCAACTTAAATATTAATTTTCTTTTTAATTAAATACATTAGAAAAATACTTCAAGCAAAAATATCACCTATCTAGATTTTCCTTTGACTAATTAATTCAATTTCTAATAATATACTTTAATTCAATTTATTTTAAATTAATCAATTAATGAAAAAATCATTGATTTAAGTTGGTCCAAAATTAAAATAAATAATTTACAACTTTAATCTATTTTTCAAATAAAATTCGAAATTCCAGCATTTAAGAAATGCCATTTCGAAAATTGATTAATAAAATAAAGAAAAAATATATTTTGAAAATTATTTAAATTTAGTTGAAAAAAATAAATTTCAACTAAAAATAATTTTCTATTTAATTAAATGTCATGAAAAAGAAATATTTAAGTATGATGATAAAAATCAACTTAGATATTTAATTTTCAAATTAATTAAATGTATTAAATTCAAGAAATAAATAATTAAGTGTAGAGAAGGCTTAATTATTAATCTCTAGTTTAATACTAGGAAAAATATATTTAAAATAAATTGTACCAAAATTAATTAAATAATTAATTTCACAATTTATAATATTTTCCTATTTAATATTAGAAATAATAAGTAGTCTAGAAATAACTATCTAGAAAATATCTTATTTGACTAAGTATCTTTTCCACAAAATTTGAAAAAATATCTAATTTAAGTTGTATTAGAAAAAATCTAGAACTTAAATATTTTTCAAATTTAAATTTAATTAAATATCAAAAATTAAGTTGTAACCACTTAATTTGAAAATATTCCATTTTAAGTTAATATTTGAAAAAATATTAACTTAAAAAATATCTAAAGAATCTTAATAACTAATGCCTAAAATTCCTCAACTTAATTTTGAAATTTGAAATTCAAAAGATATTCAGATTTAAGTTGGTTAGTTGTAGATAACTAAATATCAACTTAAATAAGAATATTTAATGAAAAATTTAAATTAAGTTCCAGAAAGAATCTAGATGGTTATAATTCTATATTTAATTAAATACAAGAAAATACATATAGTTTAGCTTAGAATAAAAAATTCTTTAAACTATAATTTTCTTAAATTAATTTCAAAATAAATGAAATTAATTATGTTGCTAATCAATTTTAATTAGGTTAAACTAGTGTAATTAACCTAGTACAGTCATTCAAATCAGGCAAATGGGCCTTCACAATTGGGGTAGTTTGTGTGAGGGGGTGCTGGGTTCAGTATGTCGTACCCACTTCTATGGCTCCCTACTCTCACACAAGGCCCAAAAGAGAGGAATTTAACCTTAATAAGAACAACTGTTATTAATTGAATAAGCCCAATAACTAAATAGGCCTAAATAAATTCTATCAAGAACTATGATAATTTATTTTAGCAACATTAACCTATATGCATCTATAATAAAATTAAACACATAGGCTCACACAGACACACTTTGGATGGGTCCTATCATGTTGCTAGGTCATACACTGTAACGTCCCCGCTTCAAGCCTCCATTGGGTCCTTACACCCACAGAATGAATGGCTCTTATACACGAGTACGCCACTCTGGTTGCTTCCTGGATTGATGACTGGCCCTACAGACCAACACGAGTGTTTCCAGCGTGCTTTGTCCTCACTCGCACGCTTCCTGGGAAAACTTCCCAGGAGGTCACCCATCCTGAAATTGCTCCCAGGTCAAGCACGCTTAACTGTGGAGTTCTTTCGTGATGGGCTACCGAAAAACAAGATGCACCTTGTTGATATAGGTAGTACCAATCAATCCATTTAAGCTCTCTTCAACTGTATAGTCCCATACCTACACAAGCCTCGGAATCATTCCACTCGACCATCCCTGCGGTGTGAGATTGCATACCTTACCCGGTATTTCCCCTTACGGATCACGGACTACCGACCGTCACAATCACCCCCCACGGGGTCCGACGTCCTCGTCGACCACACTTCCGCCGGGTCAAGGCTCGATACCATTTGTAACGTCCCCGCTTCAAGCCTCCATCGGGTCCTTACACCCACGGAATGAATGGCTCTTATACACGAGTACGCCCACTCGTTGCTTCTGGATTGATGACCGGCCCTACGTACCAACACGAGTGTTTCCGCCGTGCTTTGTCCTCACTCGCACGCTTCCCGGGAAAACTTCCCGGAGGTCACCCATCCCGAAATTGCTCCCAGGTCAAGCACGCTTAACTGTGGAGTTCTTTCGTGATGGGCTACCGAAAAACAAGATGCACCTTGTTGATATAGGTAGTACCAATCAATCCATTTAAGCTCTCTTCAACTGTATAGTCCCATACCTACACAGTCTCAGAATCATTCCACTTGACCATCCCCAGGCGGTGTGAGATTGTACAGCTTACCCGGTATTTCCCCTTACGGATCACGGGACTACTGACTGTCACATACACAGATGAAAGAAGATTGTAAATTATACCTGTTACAAATTATTATCTTGACCAAGGGAGCCATCAGTTCATTAGATCTGGCAAAAAGTAACTATGACTATTTGCAATCAAGTAATAATAGGTTTTGAAAACTTACACATAAGCTAAAACACATACTCCTGCAACAAGGTTAGTTGGATAGTTGGATGTAGGATTTATTTAATTTTAAATTATTTTTTTTAATTTCGAAATAATTAATTAATTAAAAAATAATTTTTCGAAAATTTAAAAAAAAATTGAAAAATCGAAATTTAAAAAAAAAAAATTAAAATTAAACCTACAATTTTGAAAAATTAGGTTTCAACCAACCTAAATATCATTTCAAAATTTGCTAACTACTTTTAAAAAATTAAATGTTATTTTATAAATAAAAATTAAATAAAAAATTAGAAAAGATAAATAAATATCTTTTTCAAATTTTAAATGTAATTTAAATAAATAAAATAACAAAATTTAAAAGTTAGCAAAATATCTTATATCAATTTAAAATTACATGATTATAAATATCTTACTTTAAATTTAAATAAGGTCAAAATATCTAAAAAGATTTAATTTTTGAAAAAAAATCTTAAAAGATAAGATATAATTAAAAATATCTTAAAAGCTAAGATATCTTAAAAATATCTTAAAAGATTTTATAAATATCTTGTAAAATCTGACCTTAAATTTTAAAAAAATAAGATATAATCAAATTTAAAAATAAGATAGATTTTTTAAGCAAGAAGATAGATACTAATTCTATTCAAATTCAAATTACACTAATATCTTGAATTAAATTTAAAAAATATTAAATTAATTCAAAATGATAATTAGAATTGAATTAGAAATAGTAATAGTATAAATACAAAACTATACGAAAAATTGGAAGTTAATTCCATGAAAAAGCATGAAAAATTGAAGAAAAACAAAAAATTTCGAAACTGTACGGACAGATTTGCGATCGCAGGAAAATATCAGCACAACCCCGATTTTTTCAAATCTTCAAAAAATCATAACTAATTCAAATAAAATCCAAATTAATTTCTGTAAAAGGCTAACTTGCTTAATTTTTTCCATACTATCCAATAAAAATAATTCCAGAGATAAAATCGCAATTATTTTTCACGAAAATTTCACAAACATCAATCAATCATCAAATAACACTCAATACAACATGATACCATCCAAAGAACATACAAACAATCGTTTTAAAGTCCAAATTTCTTGCAAGTAAATCAATTACCATGGCTCTGAGGCCAGTTGTTGGAAATTATTTTACCAGGATCTTAGATCTACTCACAAGTATGTTTATTAACATCATAAATATGAACTTTCTAAAACGATAAATTAAACACATATAAAGTTTAAGAAACCTTACATTGGGTGCAGCGGAATATAATGACTCCTTCCGTTCAGATATCTAGCCCTTGATTCCTTTCTGTAGCAGAGCATTATCAATATCTGAACTCGGATCTCTTTCTCCGAATCTTTGATGCTGAAACTCCTTTGCTGATGATCTTTCTTCACGATCTTCCTCACTATGATTGAGGTATCACTTGATGTGTGTGGGCACTACTCATACACTAAGGATTTCAAAATTCTAAGGAAGAAGAGAGAGAGTGGTCAGCTAAAGATAAGGAGAGAGAAGGCTCAGTTTTTTCTGATTCAGAAAGTCTGAAGAAAGTGTAATTTTCCTGAAGCCTTCACTATCTATTTATAGCATTCCACTAGGGTTAGATTTGAATTATATGGCATTAAAATAATGAAAAAATCAATTTAAAATGCTACAATAGGTGGCCGGCCATGCCTTTAATGGATTGGGCCTTGGGCTTTGCAATTTTGCAATTTTAACACCTTTTGTATCTGATTTTCTCAAAAATGCCAATTTCCTAATTCAATCATTTAAATGCCAATTCTAACTATTTAATAACTATAAATAATTATTAAATAATATTGTCATTTATCATATTTATTAATTGAACCATACAAAGTATCATAATTAACAAATATGCCCCTATAAACTCTTTCTTTACAATTTCGCCCTTACTTAGTGAAAATTTCACAAATAGACATAGTCTAATTTGAGAATTATAATTGATTAATCAAAACCAATTACATGAGTCTTACAAGCAATATTATCTCAACTAGTGGGGGGACCATGGGTCTATATAACCGAGCTTCCAATAAGTAGATCAAGAATTTAGCACTAAAATTCACTAACTTATTAATTCTTCGTTGAATCCACGCATAGAACTTAGAATTGCACTCTCAGTATATAGAATGCTCTATATGTTCCACCATATAGACACATCATTAGTTATCCATTGTTATAATCCTAATGTGATCAATGATCCTCTATATGAATGATCTACACTGTAAAGGGATTAAATTACCGTTACACCCTACAATGTATTTATTCCTTAAAACACTTGACCCCGTATAAATGATATTTCAGCTAATGTGAAATGAGTACTCCACCATTTATGTTCGTTTGGTCAAGCTCGAAGGAGATCATCCTTTGCTTACTATTCGCTAGATAGAAGCTATAGATTCCATGTTTATGATAGCGCTCCCACTCAATTGCACTACCGTGTTCCCAAAATGTACGTATCACCCTGACCTAAAAGTAGGCTTAACTAACAAATCAAAGAACACGAATAGCCTTTCAAGATTGAGCCTAATCATAACAGGATTAAGAACATTTGATATAGGATCAACTAGGCGATATTGACTTGAATAGATATTACGGTAAGTTTAATAAATCTAAGTCAAAGTTCAATATCGGTCCCTTCCGATGCATACTCCATGCATCCAACCTGAGCTTTACTTTAACCAATGCTCTGGAAAGAACATAGTATTTCTCCAAATACAAGTAAACTCTGTTGTAGATTATCATATCAGTAAAACCCTGTGTCTGATAAATCTAGGAAACTTTATTCACATAGTCATGTTTACTTTTCAATGTGTTGACGACACAATAAACAGGATCAAGTATGTGAAAAGGGTTTCAGATGAATTTATACATTATGTACATATAATCATGAAATAAATCATGTGAACCATGCAACATTAAATGTTATTTCTGATCTATATTAATAAGTAAATTTGATTATATTGAAATGAGTTTTATTTAGGGCATAAAACCCAACACCATCTTGTTTTTTAATCAATTTCATACGCCGCTTCAAAGGTTTATTGATGTCAATTGTAACCTGAACACGAAGGTAATCACGCCATATACCGATAAAATTCTTCGCATCAAATTTGATAAATGTTCCTACATAATTCCCCGCATGTTTAACCACCCATTCCGACATAAAACCGTACTTCAGATCATGCAACTGAACCCACATATCTAACTCATGCAACGAAACCACCCTAGGATCCTCTCCTCGTCTCAACCGATGGAACACAAGCGGCATTCTATTAAACGTCCAAGGACTCCCATCGATAACTGTTTGGATATCAATTTCATGGTAGAACTGAAAGAGATATCGATTAGTGTCCAATTCCTTGATATAAACTCCCTTCCCAGGCTGCCACAGTGAAGTCAAAGTATGGCGCATAGCATCAAAATCAAATGTCCGATTGGTAAGGAATTTACCAACCAAACACCAACGATCATCAAAAGCTTGAACCCTTTCGGACTGATCCTCAGCAATCAGAACACCCTCTTCTTCGCCTTCGATATCCAAATGAGCATATTGATCCATCCAATCGCCACCTTGATGACTACTCGAAGCCATGATAGTCAACCCAAAATACAGAAGCAAAAAAACAAAGTATACTTTCAAAACATGTCAAAAGACAAGACTGACTTTGGTTAATTTTTAATTGTCAAGTAAATTAAATAATACAGTCAGTTCACCATTTTATTTACATTAATATTGTATTTAGCTGCAAACTCCAACCATTATTGATATGGCGGCAAAGTCAATTTTATAAGAAATATCAAGTCCAAATTCAGCAGCCCCCCCTTTTTTTTTTTTTTTTTCCTTAGTACCTACCTACCAAATGCCAAAACATAACCACAAAAAAAAAACCAAACCCACCAAACACCAAATGAAAATAATAAAATAAAAGGGTCAAAAAAAAAAAAAAAAAAAAAAAGGTTCAAGTTGGAGGAGAAGGAGAGGAGGGGTGCGTTTGGGGTAGGTGAGTGCTTGCCTCCTTTATATATATGCTAATCGCTTTGAGTCAGAGTCTTGACCAACCACTGCGCCCACCAACTTCTTCTTTCTCATTTTCATCTTCAAATTTTGCTGTAACACCCAACCTCAATAATGGCGTCGTCTCTCTCATCGAACCCCTTTTTGGGCGCTTCGCGTATGGAAGGATTCTCTGCTTTGGGATCTCTTTCCTCTGATCTTCGAAGCCTTTCTTTGTCTCCTTCTCTTCAGTTCCCCACTGCTTCATCTACCTCAAAGAAGCTCCGTGAGTCCCTAATCCGATTTCTTTTGTTTTGCTTATGTTTATGTTGAGTTGACCAATTATATTTGAAGACTTTTTTTTTTTCCTTTAATTATGTGATTGTTATTTTTCAATCAGTATAATTTGTTAGCTAAATGTTAGCTTTTTATTGTCAACAGTTTGCAGAGCTTAAAATGGGTTTCTTTTGTTTGAGTTAATTATATGCAGATTCCTTGTGAAATTTTGATTGGATGTGAATTTTCAATTATGTCATTTTGTTTAGACTAATGAAAGAATTTAACATTGTTGTTAAAGCTTTTGCTTATTCTCTCACTTGCACTGTTGCATTTTGATATTGCGATTATACAATATGCAGCATTTTTACCTATAGAGTTGAAGACAGACTTCCTGGGTTTTTGTTACTAACTGAGTTAAGATAATAGTAATTAGGATTAATATGTTTAACCAAGTAACCGCCTTGAGCATGAAAGTTGAACGAGTGCTTTCTTGCTAGCTTATGGCCACGCACAAAAGATGAGACTTGAACATGAAAGTAGCCAAAAATTAGAATTTTTCTGCATTGGTACACAATTTGCTAAACCTTTCTATGATACCATCTTGATAGTTAATTAGCAATTGAGTATTTAAGAACGCTGAGACACTTCTCACATAGACCTATGACTGATATAATATGTGGAGTTTAAATCTGCAGAACCATGAAATAACATAATGGAGAGTCTACATTTGAACATTAAACCTTTTGACATCCTTTGTTGATTGTCTTAAATGATGATCTGGTATGAGTAACGGGCTCAGTTAAGTTATACATATCTACGTACTCTCTATGGTGCAGGAACAGTTTTTTATGGTACCAACTTTTGTAGGATTTAGATGCAATATAAGCTAGAACTAGCTGCTGCCCACTTCCTAAAAATAAGTGTTCTTGTGTGCTTTATTTGCAAACTTGAAAGTAAATGATTACATCTAAAGTAAATACCATTGGCTTTGCTGAATGACTTGAACTGAATTGGCATGAAATTATAATTACAATATCTTTGCTGTCGAAATACAGAAGTAAAGGCAGCTGGGAATAGTTTTGGAACTCATTTTCGTGTTACAACTTATGGAGAATCTCATGGCGGAGGTGTTGGTTGCGTAGTTGATGGAGTGCCTCCTAGACGCCCTCTCTCAGAAGCTGATTTGCAAGGGGACCTAGATAGAAGGTGTTTGAACTTGTGACTTACATAATATTTTCAATTTCTCTTTCACAGTTTCTATTTATTGGTATTCATAATTGCACATATAATATGACTAGTGCATTGCATTTCCCACTAGCGCACATCACTTCTGCTTTTATTACTTTAGTCTCCTTTGATAAAAAGTAGTTTGAAGCTTGCTAGAAAAGTTGTTTGTAAGCTCATAATCAAAGTTATGGTATAGGAGACCAGGTCAGAGTCGAATTACTACTCCTAGGAAGGAGACTGACACATGCAAAATACTTTCTGGGGTGTATGAAGGTATTATCTATGTAGATGTCATTCTGCTATTTTCTTTTGTTGTGTTTTCTCCAGCTAAGAAACTCTTTTACTAGATTACCTACAACGACTCATGCTCATGACGTTTATTGCAGGAAAAACAACTGGAACCCCAATTCATATATTTGTACCCAATACTGATCAAAGAGGACATGTAAGTGGCCATTGCTAGAAGTGACCATTTCTATACAGTTATTCGAAGTAGGGGCGGGCATGCGATTCAATCCAATTTTTATCTTAATCTAATCTAATCCAATTAGTAATTTGATTTTGAAAATCATCATCTAATTTAATCATATTAAGCCAAAAATTTGATACAATTTTTTTTTTTGTTAACTAGATTTCAAATTAGAACCTTATTTTTAATATTAACTTGAAAACATACAAAAGGTCACATAAAAATTATACACCACCATTTAAATCATTCATTTAAGTTCAATACTATATAAAATTATCATTCTTACAAGTTTAATAAAACCAAAAACTTGAAGTAGCTAATATAAAAGCAATGATTAAAATGTCTCAGGATATTCAAAATAACTAGTAAATGATATATATTTAGGGATTGGGTTGATATGTTTTTACTTGGATTTTGGTATTGCCATCCAATAAATGATCCAATTTGTATTTTCAAATCCAATCCAATTGTAATTATATATCCTTTTTTTTGTAATTGGATTGGATAGGTTCGATATCATTGAATTGGCTTAGATCTTGCCCATCCCTAATTTGAAGATCCTATCGCATTTAATGTTTATACTGTTGAATGGAAACTTGAAGAATTTCAACTGTTTCATGTTGCAAAGAGTACTTAATTGTTATCTTTGTGCTTTTAGGATTACACTGAGATGTCAATAGCTTATAGACCCTCCCATGCAGATGCAACCTACGATATGAAGTATGGTATTAGAGCTGTGCAGGTACCCTATTTTATAGTGATATATTTATGCAGATCCTTACTACAGGTCATTGGTATCTAACTTAAAATGTGATTGAAGGGTGGTGGTAGGTCATCGGCAAGAGAAACAATTGGAAGAGTTGCTGCTGGAGCAATTGCCAAGAAAATTCTCAAGGAATTTTCAGGAACTGAGGTCTGTTTCTCATCTGGGCTGGAATAAAAAATTGCTCTTTCCATTTTGCCTGTTGGGCTTGGATTTAGAAGTTTTGGGCTTTAGTTAAAATTTTATAAAAGTTGGCATGGGATGTTTATGCAAAATAGTCTCTTTTCGCAATGTGTTTTGCTTTTTAGATCTACAGTTGAATTTCATTGCAAAGTAACCTTCTTGGATTTCTTATTTAACACATTGTTTGACTGACATCTACCCATTAAGTGTTATATGTTATTGGAGAAGTATTTTGCAAATGATTTTTTAATATAAAAAAATCAAAGTAATATTTTAAAGGTTTATTTTTAGAAATTACTGTTCTTGTTTCCATATTGCCTTAAATCAATGAATGAAACAAAATAAAATCATATTTATATATTCTATATAAAAAAAAAAGAACTCTTTTGAAGTAACTTACGTAAATAGTATATCAGAAAGTATTTACTATTTACTTTCTTAATTCTTTGAATGTGTACACCAAACTAGTCCTTTATATCAATAGACATTTTGCTGTCATATTTAGAACTTTGCATTTCTGTTTGCTTGTTGGTATTTGTATATTTATGCAGTCTGATATTCATCACATTCCTTTCCCATATTTAGGTTTTTGCTTATGTTTCACAAGTACACAATGTTGAGCTTCCGCTGGGGTTGGTTGATCATGAGGCCTTGACACTTGATCAGGTACCATTTTGAATGCTGATCGTGAAGTTTAGTATTTAATTATCGCAAAATAATTTAGAACTTTTAGATGAAATGATCAAATAAGATTGATAGGAGGAAATGGCCAAATAAGATTGATGGTAGTTATCTAGTTCACTCCTCTCATGCTCATGCACAATCTTTGATATGAGATGAGCTATATGTGTCAAACATGAATATGCTTGCAATTTTTTGTTACAATATTTTAAAACCCAACCCTTATGAAGGTACCATTTTGAATGTTGATCGTGAAGTTTTGTGTTTGTTTTTCAGAAAGTAATTTAGAACTCTTAAGAGGAAGTGATCAAATAAGATTGATAGAAGGAAATGATCAAATATATCATTTTCTCTTGATTTTTTTTATTATGTGATATATTATTTGAATACGTTTGAGATGTCTATGGACTAACTTCTCCAAACATAAAACATTATCAGATAGAAAGCAACATCGTGCGGTGCCCTAATCCTGAATATGCAGAAAAGATGATTGCTGCCATAGATACTATCCGGGTGAGAGGGGATTCCATTGGCGGCGTTGTTACATGTGTTGTGAAGAATTGTCCACGTGTAAGGCTTCTTTCTTCCATTTTCCATTTACCCTTATCAATTTGCAAATTGAATTTACATATTTTCTAATCTGGGAACTGTAGGCAGTTTACTTACTCATAGCTGTTTATGACGTTCAAGTATGAGCTTAATGTGTTATATAAATGATTTTGTAATTAGGGGCTTGGTTCACCAGTTTTTGATAAACTTGAAGCCGAGTTTGCTAAAGCTCTCATGTCCTTACCTGCAACAAAGGGCTTTGAAATTGGAAGTGGTTTTGCAGGTAAGACTTTAGCAACCTTAAATTGGTTCTTCAGATTGTAGCTGCCTTCAAAATTCTTTATTTTGATGCTGGGTAAATAATGAATAATTTACGTAAATTTTGAATGAATCTGAATTGCTCGTCAACTCCTTGCAGGCACTCTTTTGACTGGAAGTGAACATAATGATGAGTTCTATCTTGATGAAGAAAATAGAATCAGGACAAGGACAAATCGCTCTGGTGGGATACAGGTACATTCATCAAGTTCAGTTGTTTCCAGATGCAGTGTAGTCTTATGAAATGTTACTATTGAGTCTGTTCGTACCTGTACTGACTTTATGTTGTCGAATAGGGAGGATTGTCAAATGGAGAAATTATACAAATGAGAATTGCTTTCAAGCCAACTGCTACAATTGGGGTAAGTCTGATCTGTCCATTTTTTTTTTCTTCGGCACTAGCAATGCTAATGGAGACCCTGGTTCTATTTTTGCATTGCCTTTTAGTCATTAACACAAATGTGTCATTAATACAAACAAATATAGCTCTCTGTCAAAAAAAAAAAAATATAGCTATCTGTCTAGAAATTTGGAAGAGCCAAAGGGCTTGCAGTCACGTGCCTGCTCGGTTCTCCTGCTATTGTCTTTCTTACTATTTTCCGACCTCTAAATATGATTTTTTATGTGGAACATGTATGATCACTAATTATTGCTTAGTTTGATATTTGATATCTTCTAGCTCTCTGTTCTGTGACAAAATAAACATCTGTTCTGCTGCATTAAGAAATATGTTTATTGTTAGTGGCAAAGTTTAAAATAATCCTCTGCTTGATATTTCTTTTTTCGCGAAGTAGTTTGAGTGTGGAGTTGGTTGATAATCTAAAAGAGTTGTGTTGCCTAAATCTGTTTTTTTCGGTGCTTTTTTTTCCCCTTAAATATTTTCCAGAAGAAGCAGCATACAGTGACTAGAGATAAAATTGAGACAGATTTAATCACCCGTGGTCGCCATGATCCTTGTGTTGTTCCTCGAGGTATGTACTTCAACTTTGATGTATCGTCCCAATACATTTCTTTTTCAAAAATGAATTTTACTGATTTTTTGTGGCATACATAATAGCAGCAGGAGATTTTAAAATTATGTAACTTAAATGCTTTCGTCTTTACATAATAAGTCACACCTGCTGCTATTATGGATGCTATGATATCTCCTCAGATTTTGTTCATGAATAAATTTCTCTAAAATTCAATAAAATCTTGATCTAACATAAGGTATGATTTGTGCTTGGTTGGTAATGTGTGGCAGCTGTGCCAATGGTAGAGGCCATGGTAGCTTTGGTACTTGTGGACCAGTTGATGGCACAACATGCACAATGCAATTTATTTCCTCTAAATGAAGAACTACAGGAGCCCCTCAAGTTGCCCAACCTCGTGGAATCTGATGAAGCCGCTCTATCCATGTAAAAGTATGCCGATGCCTTTTCCGAAACAAACAAGTGAAAAAAAATTCATGGTGCACCTGCCAACACAAAATGGAGTTCAATTTTGGCTCTTGTTTTGTCTGTGCTTGTCTAATGAGTGATTAGTTTTGATTAATGTTGTATGTTATACATTCTTCTTATTATTATTTTTTTTATCTTTTTGAGTGAAATGATTTAACAATTTTTTCTACTTGATGTAATAAGCTATGTGTTGTGATTAATAAATTGGTCATAAGTAGTAGCAGCAGCAGGCATCTACCTTTACCTTCCCAATTCTAAATTATAAGCTAATAAAGAATCCATGGTTTTGGATTTGAAGTAGAAAATATGTGGTGAAATGAAGAGCCTTTTGGCTCCTTATCCTTAACTAAAAACAATTCTTATAAACAAACTATTTTCTAAAATTATGTTTTTAATTTTTTAATTAAAAATTTAAATTTTAAAAAATAAAAAAAAAAAATTCATTTTAAATTTTTTTTAAACAGTTGTTTTTTTTTAATTAATATTTTAGATTTCGACCCTAACTTAAATTTTGGAAATTGAACCCGGATCCGATTCTAGACTTGAACCCACCATCGATCTCGATCTCGATCTCTTAGGACTCGACTTAAATAAAATCGACTAATGAACATGAAAATGATATTTACAAAATACACTTTTGTTTTTTGTTTTTAAAATTGAAAAACAAAAGTGATTATAGAACACATTTTTGTTTTTTAAAAAAAAAAATTAAATAAAAATTTTACTTTTATTTTGTGATTAAAAGATTAAAACGAAAGTGTTATTAAACGCCACCAAAAAGAGTATCTAAGAAAATTTTGATTGTGTTTTTAGTTTTAATTTTCAAAAAATTATTTTTAAAAGTGAGAACAGAAATAATTTTTTGTCATTTAAAAACTAAATGGTGTTTGGCTAATATTTTTTAAAAAACAAAAACTGAAAGCATGTTTGGATAGTAAAAACATGTTTGTAAAAAGGGAAATTTCATTTTTAATGCTTAAAAAAATACCCTCTAACAAAATTTAGATTCCTAATTAATTTATACAATTTAATGCTATTACTTTCAATTTCTACCCAAAATACCCTCCCTTTCATTTTCCTTCTCTGTTTGTCTCTTTCTCTTCCTCACTCTCTCTTCCTCAAGGATAATCAAGTGGTAGTATGGTCCTTTATATTGATGACATCTTAGTCATTAGTAACAATGTCAAGAAGATGACAGGCGTAAAGGAATGGCTTAGCACCTAGTTCAAAATGAAAGACTTGGGTTAAGCTAATTATGTTCTCAAAATCTAAATTATTTGAGACTGGAAGAGCAGATCACTTGCTCTCTCACAAGCAACTTACATTGATAAGGTGTTAGAGAACTTCTCAATAACTAACACCAAAAGGGCAATTATGCCTTCTAGAAATGGTTTGCGTCAATCTAAGAAACAGTCTCCTACTGATCCCCAGATAGGAAATATGAGAAGAATATCTTATGCTTCAGCAGTTGGAGGTCTAATGTATGCCATGTTATGCAACCAGACATTTTCTATGTAGTGAAAATTGTGAGAAAGTATCAGTCCAACCCAGGAAATGAACATTGGATGGCAGTCAAGCACATTCTAAAATATTTAAAGAGGACTAGAAACTATGTGTTAGTTTATAAGGGTGGTGCTTTGAATCCTTTAGGCTATATCGACTCAGATTTTTAGGCTTGTCTTGATGATAGAAAGTCTACATCTGAGATGGTATTCACTCTTGGGGGTGGAGCAATCATTTGGAGAAACGTCAAGCAATCAGCAATATTTGACTCTACCATGGAAGTCGAGTACATAGCTGCTGCTGAGGCTACTAAGGAACCGGTAAGTTCTTCACAGAGCTTGGTCTTATTCCAAATATAGAAAAATCACTGGTGTTACTTTATGACAACACCGGTGCAATCAACAACAGTAAAGAGCCTCAAAGCCACAAGAGGAGTATCAGGGAATATGTGGAAAGAGGAGACGTGCTGGTAGAGAATGTTGACATTGAAGACAACCTAGCTGATCCATTCACCAAGACATTGACAGAGACTGCATTTGAGAAGCACAGAAAGAATTTAGGATTGGTTAAAATGTACTGATTATTTTATGTTAGTGCAAGTGGGAGTTTTTTGGGTTTATTACCCTAACTAAAACTATATTTCAATGTTATCTTGAATTTCATTATCAATAAAAGAACAGAAGTTATTTTATTGCTTATTTAGTGTAATGCATGGTTCATATGTTTATTTCTTGATCATGTATTTGATATATAAATTTATTAAATCCTTATCACAATATTATTCATGATTATGGTGTTGTCTACACCGTAGAAAATAATCATGATTATGTGATTAAACTAATTAGTCCCATGATTTATCAGTACACTGAATTTACACTGATATGATAATCAACAATCTGGTTTACCTACACTTGCATAAGTGGAATGGCTTTCCCAAGGCATTAGCAAAGTAAACTTATATCGGACGTATTGGTTATACATTGGACTGGACCGATATTCACAATGGAAAAAGATATCATAAACTTATTGTAATATATTTTTTAAGTAAATATCAATTTGTTGATCTTAGATCAAAGATCTCAATCTTGAGATGGTTAGGTTCTCACTTAAATGTATTACATGTGTTCTTTGACCTGTTCGTTGAAGCTGACTAATAAGATTGGCTTAACACTTACATCGTGGGAACACGGTAGTGCAGTTGAGTGGGAGGACTAATCATAGATATGGAATCTATAGTTTTTATAATCACATAGAAGTAAAAAAATAATTTTTTTAGAGCTTGGCTAAACGAGTTTAAATGGTGGAGTACTCATTTCAGTAATTATATTAGATTACTAGAATATCATTTACAACTACCTAAGTATTTTTAAATAAAATACATTGACGGGTAAAACGGAAATTTCTCCCTACTCGATTAAATCATCCATAAAGGATCATTGATTATTTAGATTAAAATAATAGATAATTTATAGTGTATTTATACTTGGTATAGAGTGTTTTATGTAATGAAGAGTGCAATTCCTAATCTATAGTGGAGTCAGGAGGAATTATTAAGATAGAGAATTTACTCGGTAAATTCCAGAACTACTTATTAAAAGCTTGATTATATAGGCCCATGGTCCCCACAGTACTTGAGATAATATTGTCTTGTAGACTCAATTAATTGATTTTGTAAATCGATTAGAATTCTAAATAAGCCTATATCTTATTTATGAGTTTCATTAAACAAGGATAATTTTGAGAAGAAAAAGAAATTTTAGGATTTGTTTATTAATTAAGGGACTATGAAAGGTCTAATAAATAAATAAGTCAAATGACAATTTTATTTGATAATTGATTATAATTATTAAATAGATAAAATTGATATTTATAAAGTTAGAATGAAAAGTGTTATTTTTGAAAAGAAAGATAAGTTTTAATAAAATGATAAAATTAAACCCATGGGCATACCTATGTGTTTCGACCACAAGAGTTTAAATAAGGAATAATTACATAAGGCATCATTTTTTGTAAAATATTTATATTTTTACGTTCAAAGAATGTTTTTTTTTTTTATATATATATATATTTTTACGGTTTTCTAAAAAATAACACAAAAACAACATAAAATCAACAAGAAAACTATATAAAAGTAACATCAAAATAACAATAAAAAATAACATAGAGATAACAAAAAATCAACAACAAATTAACAAGATTACAACATAAAAAGACTGTATTTTCTGTAAATAAAATAAAAAAAAAACGTAAAAATGTTTAAAATTCCGTGAAACCGTATTTTTGTAATTTTTTTGTTGTTTTAATGTTTTTGTGAAATAATCCCTTTAAATAAAGCTATTTTTATCTTTTTTTTTTATTCTATTTTAAATTCTAAACCTAACCCTAAAGTTACAATATAAATCGAATATGATAGATTTTATTTTTTAAAATACTATTGACTCACTTTGTCATACCAATAGAAAATCAAAAAGAGCTTTCATATTTTTTGAATTCTCTTCTTCTTCTTAGAATTTTCGAACTTGAGTGATTGATTAATTGTCCACACATTTTAAGGCAATACTCAAGAAAGTGTAAAAAAATATGTAATCTTTTTGTTATTACCTAAAGGACAATTTAAGTTCAGGTGTTGATCATACTCTAAAATATAAAAGGTCAAAGTGTTCAAGAGATGAAATAGGTTTGTAAATACTTGAATTTATAACTGAATAATAATACACGCCAAGTCGTGAAGACAACAATTGAAAACAAGCAAAAGGAATTAAGGAAAGTTTCCAAAAATAGAATTCTTAAACTGTTGAATTATTCTATATTTTATGAATCTGATCATAAAAGATTATTTGTTTCCAAAACGAGATAAGATAATAAATCCCCTTTAAAGCACCTGAAATCAATATTGATTAGCTAAAAATACATATGTGATTTTATTTTATTGAATTAAAGCATTAATTCTTATTAAAATGAATATACCATATATATTATATAATCCAATTAATGATTAAGTAATAAATAATTCATATACACAATTGCAAATTAATTCCAGCTCATTATTTCAGGAAAGAAAAAATTTAATTTTTGAATATATACAAAAAATCAAATATTTATTTTATCTAAAATTAAATTGCCAATAAGCATTTTACATACACCACCTTGCACTTTCAAAAATGAGTTTTCATATGGAGGAAT
Organism: Cannabis sativa; assembly: GCF_029168945.1. Lineage (NCBI taxonomy): Eukaryota > Viridiplantae > Streptophyta > Magnoliopsida > Rosales > Cannabaceae > Cannabis > Cannabis sativa. The sequence continues at coordinate 49,406,341 of NC_083601.1, forward strand.
GGACTCAATCACCAAATTGGCTATAAAATCTGCCCACTAAGTACACAAATTAGATTCTTACCAAGAGCTAGAATCTCATCATGTCTAGTAAGAAATAAAACTTTTCCAAATTGACATAATAATAATAATAATAATAATAATAATAATAATAATAATAATAACAATAATAATAATAATAATAATAATAATAATAAACAATTCTTTTTGGAAAAGTTTAAAAGAGATCAAAGTGGAAATAGTGAGGTATGAATATGTAAACTAGTGTTCACTGAAATTATTATTTCCTTTATAAACTCCTCTAAGTTGTAAGTCAAATGCATTATTATATTAATCCCTAATAAATTTGCAACCATAATTAAGTTTGACACAAGAATTAAAAGCTCATAAGACAAATCGTTTTTCATGCTGTCATCTTCAACTAACATCCCACTAGCACAAGCTAGATAGAGAGCTAATTATTTGGTTTATCCATTTAAATATGCTTTATGATTTCCCCACCAATCATAACTGTTCATACTTATTTTACTCACAAATTATACATCATCAACTAATATATATCTCCTCCTCATCATAATTATGATATAATTATATGTGAGAAGTCTATCATCATTTATAATGAAGATATTTTGTTTAATTAATTTGATTTGTCATGAAGAATCGACAATCTTTGTTGATCTAATCCACATATACATAGGTATATAATAAAAAATAGAAAAATAATTATATAAATGCTCACATCTTTAGCTAAAAAGAAGAAACGTGTGAATAGAGATGAGATAAGGGAGACCTCAATGTAATATTGCTATTTGTATATTTTAGTGAGGCTCTAATTAAAATATTAATTAATGGAATTTGATACTTATTTAGTGTTATACACCATGATACTTTAGTACTTTATAGTAATATTGTTCAATATTTTTAATATGGAAGCTCTCATAAAAACCAAAAAATAAAATAAAAGGATAAATATTTACATATAATATATTCTAACAAAAAGTATTGCTTTTAGACGTACATTATGGTGCCCAAAACCACCCTTAAGTGTGTCCCCTATAAATATTGTACAATTTTTTTATAAGGCTAATTAAAATTTTTTCCCCTCGAACTTTGACATGTAACAAATCATACCCCCTGAACATTTTTAGCCGTTAAAAATTCCCCATGAACTATTGAGATTGTTAGATTTAAGGATTTTTGTCTAATTTTAGTAAAAAAATTCTAACATGGATGAAAGTTCAGGGGGCTCGATTTAGTACATATCAAAGTTTGAGGGACATGATTTGATAGATATCAAAGTTTGAGGAGCATGGTTTAGTACATAAACAATCACTGAAACAGTAAAATTGAATGAAATTAGACAAAGTTTTTAAATCTAACAATCTCAATAGTTCAGGGGAAATTTTTAACGGCTAAAAAAGTTCAAGAAACATGATTTGGTACATGTCAAAATTTAAGGGAAAAAATTCTTAATTAACCTTTTTATAATTATATTAAGATAAAGTAAATGAGAACAAATATAGAATTATACTAATAATCATATAATAATGTATATATGAATATGGTGATGTGAAGCACCATGAGTGCCCTTTAATACATATCTTTAATAAATTTAAAAGCTTACCTTATAGCTCCTTACCCTATGGCTCTTCACCATATAGGTATTAGGCAATGGTACTCTATGGGTATTTGGCCTATTGTGTATGCTACCGAGAAAAGTTTGAAATATGAAGAGAAATAGATTTTAATAGAAAAGCATCTTTAAGGGCAAACTCTAATACTTAAATTTATATATAGTGTAAAAATAACATCAAAAAAATATAATTTTAGCATTAATTTTTTTTTTTCTATTCTAATCACAATACTAAAATATACACTAAAAAAATATTATTTATTATTATATTATTTTATTAAACTATCTTATATTATATTTTTTTTAATAAAAACTTAATATTTTTATGATTTTTTTACGCATTTTTATAAAAAATAATATAAATTTTACCCTTAATATATGAGATAATTTTTATAAAATTTGAGTCAAATATAACATTAACAAATTTAGCTCATGTCAAAAGTTATTATATCATGTAAATTTTCCTATTATATAGCATCAATTGGAGATGGTCTAAAATACCAAAAATATAGATATCAACCTATGGGATACCAAACCTATTATAGTTTATACCTAGTAATGCCAACCTAATTTTTACTGGTTCAAATCCCTGTGACCACAATGCATGACTAAAGTTTGTATTAGTCCCATTAATTAAATTGGAGAGAACATATATATAACATATAACAATTAATAAAAAAGATGGCCCATTTAAAAAGAGAAAGAATGACAAAAGGTTGCAAGTTGCAACGAAGTGAAAAATAGTTTATTGGTATTTTAACACCTTCACAATTCATTTAATAAAGAACTCATTCAAGGGCTATACTTGAAATTCAAGTGAGAAATGGATATGAATCTCCATGTATTATTTGTTTGGGTTTATAGTCAAATGTTGTTATTTTCTCTTTTTGGTCCAAGGAAAAAGATTGTAAGAAAGAGAGAGCTCATGCGAAGATTATTCAAATAAATACAAAACCCTATGATGAAAGGCATAGCATGCTTGAAAGCAGAGTATCAAATAGCTGCTCTGGTCCCATACGCCATTGTTCAATGTTCATATTCTATTATTATTACTATCTTTCTTTTTAAAGTACTAAAATACACAAGAACCATTCAAGGAACATCCAACACTACTCACTAATCATTTGATAAAATATTAATTAAGGGCCCAATAAAAAGCTACATCCAATTCAAAAAAGGATCATCATATAAAATATACAATTAGAAAGAAAAAGGATTGAAATTCTATTGCTCTATATCTACTAAACAATCACGGGACCAAAAAGGAAGAGAAAAATGACAAAGCCAATTTCATATAATACATTTTCATAGTGCCCGAATACAAAGAATTATGCCAAATCTTTTTTTTTTTTTTTGCCTCCAATAACTAGTCCCTATAATGGGTCCACCAATCAATCTTAATCTCAGGAGATGTGGTCGGTTACTACAAAGAGAAACCCACTCTTAAAAGTTTAACATCTCTCTCCACTCTCCACCACTACAATCTATATTTGAGTAAAGGGGAAACTATACCAAACAAAAAAATAAAAAGGAAAAGAGGGAGAGTTTTGGTTAAGACCAGGGTGAAATTTTAAAAAAGAAGAATTGAAATCATTTGGGATTCTCCAAAAAAAAAAGGTAAAAAAGGTAAAGACTATGGGGAAGATAGAGAGTTTTCCCACCCAGAGCAACTAGTTTACACAACTGATCCATCCTTGTTTGACCTTGAAGTTGAAGGCTTTTATTAACACTCAGTTTTCTTTTCCTTGGCTTGTAGAAAGGTTGGTACAGAAGGCCACAATGCTTGTCCTCTGGCAGACAAAGTATCCCATTAAAGATCTTATATCTTTATTACACTTCTTGTCCTCTTCCCCCAATTCCCTCTTCTTCCACTAACAAAAGTAAAAGTTGCTATATAACCTTTTCCCCCCGACCCCTCACCTCCTCTTCCGTTTTTTCTTTTCTTTTTTCATTATATTTTACAAGTCTATGTCTTTCTTTTCCCCCTGCATTTCAGAAGAGAATTCTGTTAACGAAACCATTAGATTAACATATAACAACAATGTGCACTCACTTAAACAAAGGTCTATTAATAGAGGAGTTAAGGAAAGAACCAATGCAAAAATAATTTTGAAGAGTGAGCCTAGGTTTACACTTTCTCTTACTTCCAAAGAACATATCAGTTAATTCAGCAAAAGAAAAAAAAGAACATCAGTTTGAATTACTTTATTTTCAAATTGTTGTGTTGCCTTCTCTTTCCCTGTTGTTTTACCCCTTTTTTGTCTCTTAAAAGTTTTGGCAGTCAAAGAAAATAAAAAACAAGTTCAGTTGAGAAGGGTATTTTTTGCTGACTATTTTAAGACTAGTTGAACTTGAAGAATTTTTATTGGATTCTTCACCATTTATTGACCTGCAAATAAATGACACTACACTGCCCCAAGTATGTTATGTTAATTTAACTAGTTGAAATAGGGATTAACATTAAGTAAATTACAGTTAATCCACTGATATGAAACATGTTTGTCTCAGTACTTGGTTTACATATGAGATCTTAAAGCGTGTAAAACAGTGAAGAACCATTCATGTGGAGGGAGATGAAACAAGTGTTCACATGAATAAGGCTCACTTAGACACACATATAAGTGAGGAGAAGGGCATCTAAGTAATTTAACCAATATAAATGATCCCAATCCTGTTTTCCTAATTTGGGCATGACACAACCGACATTTATGATTTTGTAGGTCGAGAAAATAAGCTCAAACTTAATTTGGTCACAACATTTTCAAAAGAATCATAATCACAAGGGCAACACTTTTAATTTTTCCGGACTACGGAAATACCTTCACCAGAAACCACAATGATTTGGTTTTCAATAAAATGACCAAACCACCACCACCCCTGCCCCTCTATTTCATTTTTCTTTCTTTTCTTAATAATTATTATATGACCAATGTGCCCCTAGACTAAAACAAAAATTTGTCGGTAGGCCGACAACCGCTGGGCCATGATCCTTCATTTTTCTTTTCTTTTCTGTTAAACAAGAACAAACTGGTTGTTACCAAGGCGATAAGTATAACCTTCAAATCAATTGGAAAACGACAAGACCAGCCCACGGACTAACAGGAACTGAAAATTCTACTGCCTTCAAAAGATTCTATTCATAAAAATAAAGCTACCTAGTTTCAAAAAGCTTTAACATAATCTTACTTCCCTATGAAAAATTCATACAAAAAAATTAATTTTTAAGGTATTTAATGCTACGAAGTTGTACACAATTAGGTAGTTAATACCACTAAGCACATATTATTGTTTCATTAATATGAATGTACAATAATTGTACGGTAATCAAAGAGTAGTGGACCATATGCCAAAAGTCGAGTCTTTTCTTTCTTAGATATATGATTCTAGTTTGCATATTAATTTTTACTACTGGGGACACCGTTTATTGTTGGGGATAGATTAATAGGGTTTTAATTTCTAGTTCATGAAAATTTGCATTTGCTACAGTTTCTATAGTATTTTATTTTTTTAGTTTTAGAAAGTTTTATATATGGTTGAGAAAATCTTAAACATAACGCATAAAAAACGTATCTTTATAGAAAAATAAGTTAAGAAAAGTTAGGAACATGGTTAAACCATATTTTTATATATTAACTATAAAAAATCGATTATTTGAAAAGTTGGATTTTTAAACAGGCATTATACGAGACTTGAGCTCCAACAACTTATGTACACTTACTCCTACACATCAAGCTATCCTCAAGTGTTAATTTGAGCATTAACATAAATGAAAATACTAACCTTTACCTTTTTGTTGTTCTAAACTTTGTTGGTTGGTACGCTTTGTCTTTCTATGTTGCTTTGGGTGTAGCTTGTTTGAAAGCGACAGTGGGAGCTATTCTGCAACTCCTCCTCTGATGCTCCAACACTAGTTCCGCAGCAAACCAGTCCAGCTTCTCGAAATTGCTCTGTTCATCGATCCTCTTACCACCAAAAAGGACTGATTCAACATTCTTCTGTTTAAGCATCTCGTCTGCTAATCCAATCAGCATATTTACATTGCTAGGACGTGAGTCTGTATCAACGTTCGCCCCACACCGCCCCAAATTTGACCCGTTAGCCTAACAAAACCAAAGTCCATTGACACGGGAAAATCCCAAAATCTTGTTAATTCATTGTCCTAATATGAATTACCAATAAAGCACTTGAAAGGAACACCAAAAAGCGAAAAGCAACTAATAAAAAATGTGTTTTCATCAATATACAATTTCCTAGTCAACTTTCAATTAATGGACCCTGCAAACTAGGTCCCCTCAACTATAAAAGTAGTATTTGCATCAAACATAGAAAATGAATGTCACCACAGTAAACACTTGATTGGTTACGTTAAACTCAGTCACCATGATCATTTTGTGATTATGTGCTCACACAGAATGTGATTAGATGAAGATAAAAGATCAAATTAAGACCTGGAAAACCCAACTCTCCATATGGGAAAAGGCAAGAGCCTAATTTTACATGTGATACTTTGGGGGAAAAAAAGAAAGGCCTCAGCTTTGCTTCCGTTTCAGCACATAAAAGTTAGCTGTAACAATTTGCAATAATATGAGATAAATAGCTAACCTAACCGCTGAAAGCATTTTCCGAAGTAATCACTATCAATTATAAACATTTAGCAAGAGTGACCACCTTTAGTCAATATACACACCAGGACTCCAGCTATACATAACTACTTACTGCAAAATTGCAGGACCAGATACCATCCAACAACAATTAACACTTTTGGCAGATATGGTTAAAATTGTTACAATAAAGTAAAGACAATGATAAAAATGACATAGCATTATGACAAAACTGAATCAGGAAAATTTCAATGCTAATTGTTTTTCTTTCTTTTTTTTTCTGCAGGGTGAATTAAATCTGGGCAGGTCATCATTATAATTTATTCAATTGCAAGGGTGGGGAAGGATAAAAGGCCACGACAAGGTGCTAGATATGAGAAATTCACCATCCACTAAAATTTTGCAAAACAAAGGCAGAGACTTTAAAAAACACTTTTTCAAACAAAGTTAGGCGTAGTTGGTAAAGAACCACTAATCCTCAAATAGCTAAATAAACATTTGGGGAAAACAAACCAAAATTCTTTCTCGGTCCCAAAAACAAAAATTTATGAGTTTCAAAACCCAAACAAATCATCACCACGTGGAATCCAAACACGAACCGAAACACCACACAGACAAACACAGGTCCCCATTTTGTTTCCATTGGTCACAAAAGCACGATATTTATTTTTTAATTTTTTGAAAATATAAAAATAATTCTTGTGTTACTACCAGAACAGTCCTTGTTTCTCCATCTCACCCAACTACACCCGACATTTAATTGCATAAACACAAAACTCCGGCGCACGTTAGCCCATCCCCAACCCAATATCAATATCACCTTCAATTCTATCTAGTATTCTAATAGCTATTACACCATTGTCATGCATGGGAAAATCTAGTAAAAGACAAAATTCTTTGACCATTCCCAGCTGGCCATCTGTGTCTCATGCACCATAAACGGCAACAACATTTACAAGACCAATTAAACTTAAATGTATTTGCCATTTACTCCTCAAATTTCATCACTATTCCTTTTTTTTACTCTTGAAATCCAACAAATTCATTAATTTTCCAAATAAATTTTTAAAAAATCCTGATAAGAATAATTGAATCAAATGATTTGACTTACCTGAATTCGGACGTAGTTACTGCTCCGGGATTGACCGAAGGCCATGGAGACGGCCTGATCAACTAGGTCAGCGGAGCCGTCGCTAGCAATACGGGCAGTGGGACGTGCCCAATCCTTGGCCTTCCACTTTTTGACTTGATCGTTCTCGAAACTCACTTCCAAGAGCTGACCCGTTCCAATGGAAAGGACCAAGAGGTCCTCCACCCCACGCACGAACGGAAACTCCTGCTTGTTGTGCAGCACGTGCGTGATGGCCGCCGCCGTCGGGTTGCTCATTGCCAAGCCGCCGTCAACCGCCAAACACCTTGTTTGGCCGTCCACGGAACGCATTTGAACTGGGTCGAACCGACCAGGCTCGGCGGAAGTCGCTCGGCATACCTCCCAGAGCTGGAAGTCGAAGCTGTCAGTCTCCAGCGCGTCAGCGCGTGAGAACAGAAACGGCGCTGTACTTGACAAGTCGTAGCAAGGTATCAATACCGGCTTCAACGTGTCCTTCAGGGTTAGGCTCTTTCGACTTTTCTCGACGAAAATATCTTTCATTGATTTCTCTAACCCCGCGGTAGCCGAGCGAGTCGAACTGCAGCCGCCGCGTCTGATCATTCGACGCAGAAGTTTTCCACCAGTGGCGGAGCTCGACGAAGAAGAAGAAGTGTAGAATCTCTTTCCCTGTTCGGCCAAAAACCTCCAAGTATCATCGGCTTTGGATATTGGGCGGCTCTGGTCACTCGTAGCAAAGAGCATAGCCGTGAAAATTCCTCCAACACCAGCCCCCGCTGCCACGTCGAAGTAGTCAGCGATTCTAGCGTCTGGATTCCCCGATTTAGCCTTGAGCGCGTGCTCTAAGTATGCCAATGCTTTCCCGGACAGAATCCCTCTCATACCTCCGCCATCGATGCTGAGTATGCAGATTTTTCCCCTCTGGTTCTTGATTGCCGAGACGCCATTATCAGCGCCAAGACTCGACACAGCTTCAAGTTTGGGGTCATCAATGGCGGTAACTGCGGGAGCGATCTGCTTGGGAACCCATAGCTTCTGATCATCGTAACCAAAGAGAAACTTGCTCTCCAAAATCGAAAAGATCTCGTAGCTAAGCTTATCAGTATCAATACTAGGTTCATGCATTTCTGATAGATTCGTAGCCATTTCCCCCCAAATTCTTCCCTATAAATGAACGGGTTTCAACAATTTTCACAAACCAATTTTTCCGTCCGGACAAATGGCTTCTAATCTTCGAGAAAAACAAATACACATGTAATCGGAAGTTCAATCAAGTAGAAGCAGTTACCTTGTATTTCACGCCCCTATTTGTACCCAAATAAAAAAAAAATTACAAAATGAAAAACCCAATGTTCAAACTTTGAAAATAAACTCAGATAAGATAAGGATTGAATTAAAAAGCTTTGCAGAATCTCCAACCCAAAATTTAATAGCAATCATTGCTCAAGGCCTCAAACTAAAGGAAGCAACAAGAGAAACGCCTAATAAAACTCTCACAATACAGGTTTTTCTCGTTTCCAAAAACCCAGTTGAAAAAAGGCAATCAAAAGCCCAATTTGCCAAATAGTCCCTTTGCTGTATGCTGTTGCTCTGGTTTTTAACAGAGTAAAAACCCACCAAAGAGGAAAATGAAAACCTTTCTCAAGCCAAGGAAGCGGCGCCAAAATCCCAAAACAACAAGCCAAATGAGTATTAAGAAAGAAAGAAAGAAAAACAGGACGACCAGGCAAATATCACAGAGGTTTCAGAGTATGTCTGTCTTATATATATAGCCTTTTTCAACTATAAAACACCTCAAACCGATTTTTTTCACTCATTAATTTTTTTTTAAAAATACACTAATGGCATGTTTACTAATAAGTAATGGGAATTAATAGTAAGGTAATCATTCCCTTACATTTGTTTACTTGCATTATTAAAATTAGGAAAAGGAGAAGTTGATTAAATAAGGGAGAAAAGAAAGGGAGAACTTCTCCCACCAATTTTGTAAGGAATGCCATTAAGGGTAATGGATTTTTATTATTTTTATTTTATTTTTTAATATTAAATATATAATAACAATTTTGTCCTTTAAAATATGTCTTGCAAAATAACTACCATATAATATAGTTTAACTCAAAAGGGCAATTTAGTCAATTTAAGCATTCCGATTACGTTTCCTAATAAAGTAAACAAGATAAATCACAACTATTCCATTTCTAAAAAATTTTAGTAAACAACATATTACAAATATTGATTCCGATTATTTTTCATTTATTCCGTTACATTTCTCCATTAATTTATTCTGATTCTGATTACTGTATAGTAAACGTGCCATAAATACATTTAGATGGGTTAAAAATAAAATAAGTGTCTTACCGTCAACTTTCTGTTATAATTTTTTAGTCAAATTCTTTTTACAGCGATGTAAAATTTCAAATTATTTACAATGTCGAAAATATTTGAAGTTTTTTAACACTTTGACAAACTTGAATATCAGGAACTATATTTTCAGTACAGTAAAATATTTGGAATTTTTTATAAATTTACAGTAATAATACTGACGAATATAACTATGAAAAAAATTTAAATAAAAATATTTTAATATGTGATTTCGTACATGAAGATTAACTAAGAGATTATAACTGTAGGTTACAAAAATGTGCACACATGTATTGACATTTTTCAAAAAAATGCTTTAGTGCAATTAAACCGTTTTCATAGATAATTATTTGGTTAAAACATCACCGACGGTTGAGACTGGTCATTTTTTCGGTTCTTTTTAGATCAAACGGTCAGGAATTGCCCGCGCGATGTTTGCCCGCAATCAACGGTCAAAATTACCAAGAAGTGAAAAACTGGAAATTGTTTTTTTTATATATATAATTATATTTCTTTTTTGTTCGCGCGCTAGTCGTTAACGCGTGGGACCCTCTTATTGGGCAACGCTCATAGGTGAAAGAACTGGGGACGCACTACTACGGAGGTGTAGTCCGGAGGATTGAGAAAGTTTTGGACGAATTTACCCTTTTATTAGAATAGAGTTTCGGATTATATGGTGGGGCCAATTCAGGTCATCGAAATTGTGATACGTGCTGACTGGTATTTCGTGGGTCAAATTGAACAGTGGGGTTTATCGATTGGGCCTGTGGGCCATGCTTTTGACCAACCATCTAAAATGTAAACTGTTAATTATATAATTATACAGGTAATTAACGTTATAATTCTGTTGGAAAATAAAAAGGATAACATGATTAGAGTCAAACACACGCCCACGGGCTTCGCCGTTCATCGTGGTTAATTTGAACAGTAGAAGATTTTTTTCATTTATTTTGGGAAATTTACATCGTATACTAATTTTTGTCATTTTTTTACAAAAATACTGAAATTTGGGTTAACTTTTACAAAAATATTGTCACACGGAATTTTTTTTAAAAATACTGTGTTTTTATAAAACACCAGTAAAACACAAAGCAATATAACTCAAAACAACAGTAAAACACCAGTGAAACTTAACACAGTATACTGCAGTATGAAACTTATAAAAAAACACAATAAAAAAGTAAAAAATACCACCTGGCAGTATTTTTGTAAAAAATTGACAAAAGTTACTATACCATGTAAATTTCCCTAATAAGAAAGCAAGGCCCATGAAAGCCCATTAATGAAGTAATCAATCTCGTTGGGCCAAGAACTATGCATCAAACTCCACAAAGAAAACTTGGTTCAACTAATGAACGTTAAAGAGGCGAGGAATACTTTTTTTTTGGGGTATCAATTAATAAAAAATATTCTTATATTATATTTTATTAAAATATAGTGAGTTACTTAATATATTTTTACCCTCTACTTAAATCTAGCATATAATTTATATTAGCCTAAGCAATATATATAATAGAGACATTATCTATGAAAATGGGTATATGTAATTCAGTCGTGACTAAATTTAGGCTCTTTTATTATTATTATTATTTAATTAATTAATTGAAAGGAAAAAACTTAAGTTTCCTATTCTTTACTAAACCTTTAGCTATAAATAGAGTTACAAGAGAGATTTTTTTACATTTTGGGCTCATTTGGTATACCATATAAAGATCGTATTGTATTAAATAGTAAATTACACTATATTTGGATAGAGCAATGTATTGTATTAATTATTTCGACCAAAATTTTTAGTACAATGTATGTTGTATTATTTAATACATAACAAATGGTCCGTATTAGCTTGTATTATAATATTTACAAAGGATTTGGGGTCGACACCAATTTCCGGATCGGACCCGGACCCGAACCCAAACCCAAACTCCCGAACCCAGACCTGGACCCAAACCCAAACTCCCAAACCCAGACCCGGACCCAAACACGGATCCAGACCCAGACACAGATCCAGACCCAAACTCAAACCCAAATCTAGACCCGGACTTGAACTTGGTCCCAGACCCACGACCTGGACCCCAAACCCCAGACCTCGGACCCCAAACTTGGACATTAGACTCATAGGACTCGGAAGACTCGGACCCAGACTCGAACCTGAACCTTGGACCCAAACCCGGACCTGCGACCTGGACTCGAGACTTGGGACTCGAACCCGAGACCACGGACCCCGATCCTAGATCTGGACCCCAAACCCGGACCCAAACTCGAACCCGGGACTCGTACCTAAAACTAGACCCAAACCTGGACTCGGACGTAGGACCCATACCCGGACCTAGACACAGACTCGGGACTCAAACCGGACCCGAACTCGGACCTGAACAGGGACGGGGACCCCGGACCTGGACCCAGATCCGTATTCGGACCCGGACCCCGAGTCCCTGATCCAGACTCAGGACCCGAACGCGAACCTGAACTCGAGACCTGGATCCAGACCCACACCTGCAACCCGAGACCTAGAACCCCGACTCGGGTCCCGAACTCAGACTCAGTCCTAGACCCGAACCTGAACCCGGACTCGAGACCTAGACCTGGGCTCGATCCGTAGTTGGTGTTGGGTCGAATGTATTGAAAATATATTATAACTTTACACAATCTATAAATACAAGTTACTACCAAGCATAGTATTGTATTAAATAATACTAATACAATACAACATAATATAATACAATATGGCGTACCAAACGAGCTTTTTATTTTCTATCGGAAAATTTTTTTTCCTTCTCTCTCTAGAATTTTTGAATATACAGAAGAAGTCGTATTTCATTGTGTTACACCTTTGTAAGTATATTATACTCAATATATAAAATAAATATTATATGAAATTAATATTTATGTTAATTATTAATTTACATAAAAAAAAATAAAACCAATTCATTATGCATATATTCCGGGGGTTGGATGCTTTTAGAAACAAAGACAAAAAAAAAAGGAATTATATATATAAAGGTTTATTTATTTTATAAAATTATCAATATTTTATAAATTTTATTAATTTCCGATACTACAAAAAAATATTTTTTATTTTGGTTTTTTTTAATTCAGATATTATATTTAAATAAATTAAAATATATATACTATACAAAAAATAGATAATTATTACAATGAAAGAAAATTTGGGAATATTAAAAATTTAATCATTTGGAAGAGTTTTTACAAAGGTAACAATTAATTATTAATTAGCCAAAGTATAAAATATATGGTACTGAAAAAATAGCTTCAGAAAATACTACCAAAGAGCAAAGATTTTTAAGGAACTGAGAGTTAAAAGATATCATTGATAGATGGCCTTAGCAATAATAACGGTTTTGATACAAGAGAGACACTCAGACCACCAGACTGTATTAGTTGTTGTTTATAGAACAAATTTAGTCAAAATATCAGCAGCAACATTTACAGCTCTAAGACAATAAAATAAATTCACAAAAGATTAGAAGAAGCAATTTAATATATGGTACTTTTTTTAAATGTGTATTTGGACAAAAACACGTTTTAATATAAACAAGATTAATGTAAATTCAATAAAGATGGCTACGTATACGGTTGAAACTTGAAAGCAATTCATTCCACTCAGTGTCAGGATTGGCACGCTAAATATGTTGTTAGAGCCAACTTTGTGGTTTCTTGTCGTAGTTGTTGTTTTAAATGGGAATTAATAGTTAGTGTGTTTCATAATGTAATTGGAGAAGAGAAATTAGATAAGAAAGTGATGTTAGAATCTCTAAACAAGTTTTCACTTTTTCTTTTATTGGGTGCTCCAAATTCAATTGTCTATCAATTAAGACTGATTAGACAATTATCTTTTTAGTTTCACCGTAATCAATGGATTAGATTAAGACTAAACACACACACCAATCCTATCTCATTTCCGTGAACTCAAATGAGTCTTCTTTTTCTATAATTTGTGTTTACAGTAGGTATAGTGGTTTCAAGCTTTAACAACACCTTAAACCAAAATAAAATTAGATATTTTTACCAAAATTATTAATTTTATTTTTAGAAAAATTAATTTTATATTCTTATTATTATATCTTTTTAATTTTTTTCTTCATAAATAAAATTTAATTTATTTATAAAAATCTTTCGTAAAAATAAATCAACAATTATAAAAATACTCAAAATAAACCACGTGTTGTGTGGTGTAGTAGTAGGAATTATCTTTACTGACATCCTCTCTTGCTTGGGTCAAGGGTTCGAAACCCACCGTCTTTGTTGGAGGTGGTGCCATCTATGTTATGGGAACCCTTGAGGTGACTATCGATGACCCAATTAAGGAAGACTGAGGTATAAGACCCATATAGTTAACACGTGGTTCCTGAAATTGCCATAAATTACCGAAGGGGTGGGAAAGGAATCTGCACCATGTGATCCCTTTCTTTTCATAAAAAAAATACTCAAAATAAAATAAGTATAATTATAAGGAAACATTATGATATTATTTAAATTTATTTTATATATAAAATTTTTTATTTAAAAAATTATTAATTATTAATTATTAATTGTTGATTTATTTTTACGAAAGATTTTTATAAATAAATTAAATTTTAATGGTTGGCCGAAGGTTACATCAAACGAAGGTTTCAATCAGACGAAATAACTGTTAGCAAAATGTTTATGCAACTGTAATGCAACTGTTGTGAAACATTAAAAATCAGAACAATGTTTTCATGTACATAACTCTATCTACATGTCTTTTTATAATTTAATATGAACAAATTCACCATTAGAAATTTAGAAAACAACAAAATACACTAGGATAAATATTTTACTATAGTATTGATGTATTTTTTTGGATTATACTTGAGTTGGATTGTTTGGGAACTCCAATTCAACTTTTTGAGATCTGCCTTTTATGGATCTAAAAATTGAAGTCAGGACATTAGTTTTATGCAAATTAAACTGGATTTCCAGTTGAATTTTAGTTTCGTAGTAATTTTTCTACACTTTTTTTTGAATTTGAAACAACCTCTGTTTTGATTGATTCTGGTCGTCTTCTCTAGTGAAGTCGCCAGAATTAATGGTGGTTCTCTTTCTGATTGAATTTTTGTTTCAGTTGTGTTGGGTTGCTGCGTATAGTTGCACGATGGTTGCACGATGGTTGCGTGATAGTTGCCCAAGAAGCATAGATCCTGGGTTAAAGGTGTGTGTAAGTGGTATTTGTGTAATTTTTTTTTAATTTGGATGTATATTTGTTTATTTGGTCAGCTAGAAGTATTTTTTGTAATATTGTTACTTTTTTTAATTAAAATTGAAAAAATTCCTATATTTTTAATGCATATCTGCACTCATATTATTAAAAAAAAATGTATATTACCCTTAAAATGTAGGCCATAAATTTTGTCTAAGTTGCCTTTTAGTTAAGGGTTAATTTCACAAATGCACAAAAACAACAAAAAAATAACAAAAATACGGTTTCACGGAATTTTAAATATTTTTACGATTTTTTTGATTTTATTTACATAAAATACGGTCTTTTTATGTTGAAATTTTATTCATTTGTTGTTAATTTTTTGTTATATGTATGTTATTTTTTGTTGTTTTTTTGTTGTTATTTTGATGTTATTTTCATGTTACTTTTATGTTGTTTTCTTGTTGATTTTATGTTGTTTTCGTATTATTTTTTGGAAAATCGTAAAAATGTAAAAAAATATTTTTTGAGCGTAAAAATATAAATATTTTACAAAAAATAGTGTCTTATGTAATTATTCCTTTAGTTAAGCTGATGACCCTAAGAGAAGGTGTGTTTTTATTCAAAATTTCATAATGGCTTAAATCACGTACGTTACATAAGTATATTTTTTACTTCCTTTACTTAAAGTTTCATTTAATATACAAAGATGATTATATATGAATGAGATCTAGATTATTAAAATTTTTAACAGCAGTAGAAATTTTTTTTATTTTTTTAATCATTTGCTTTCACATAAGATTAATTATATTTTTTTATGAAATTTGTCATTGTTCTGACATAAATACAATCGAGGCGTAAATTAAAGTTCATTAACGCTTATACGATGTAAAAATACTTTTCTATACAATCATTTTAATATCTCCAATCTTTATATTAATTAGTTGTTAAAAATTTCGGTCAACAATACAAAATAAAATGTTTAATTTTTAATAATTTAATATGTGGATTTATAAATTAAGACAATTTATTTGAGCTACTATTTTAAATTGAGCTAAATAAGTGATGTAATTAAATGAGTCCAATAAACATCTTATTTGGTATGATCTTTGTAATGTATAATACTCAATAGTAAACTTAATTAGGGTTTATGGGGTTCTAATTAGTTTGTTATATAAAGAATACTAGCGTTTGGTTCCTAAGACCAATCTCAACCACTCTTCACTTTCATTCCCATTAATTGCGTGAAAACTCATAGAGAAAAGATTAGTTTGTAGAAGACCATATACCCATCATCTAATTTCATATCTAATATCAGAATCAGGTATGTCGTCCATCTTATTGATTCATATAGTAACTTTGATAATCTAACATAAGTTTAAGATCCATCTGTATTTTAGATCTATTTTCTAACAAGTGGTATCAGAGTCTCACTCTATATTAGATTATTTAAGTTAATTATATTAATTGTGATTATTAATTTTTTTTTTTATACACATAATATTAAAAATATTCAAATCTCATATTCAATATCATAGAATTAGATATATCGTTTATCTTATTGATTCATATAATCTGACATGAGTTTAAGATTCATGTGTATTTTCGATCTATTTTTTAACAAATAGTATTAGAGTCCCACTCTATGTTAGATTATTTAGGTTAATTATATTAATTGTGATTATTAAGTGTTTTTAATACACATAATATTGAAAATATTCATACTGATTTAGAATTTTGAATAATATTGTGTGTTGTATTATTAGTCATAATTATATGATTGTTGAATAAATAAAGATGATAATATATATATGGAGAAGGTTTTAATGGTTACATTAAACATGTTACTATCATAGTTACATTTTTTAGCCATTAGATTACTATTGAATGGTTGTGATTAATTTAAAAATCAAATAAAAATAAATAATAATTAACTTATAACCTAACAATCACTTTATAATTTATTTCCTTATAAAACTTTAATGAAGATTAATTATATTTTAAAATTAAATTAATTATAATTATTAATTAATTTTTTTGTAATTTATTATTAAATAAAGATCTTTTAGCAATTTTTTTGCCCTTAAATTATTAAACAAGGTTCACAAAGGAATTCATATAACACAACAAGTTCAAATAATGGTAAATCCCATCTCAAGATACCAAACACACATTAATATCAAGTCTTCAGACAGTAATATTACTTGTAAGCGGTACTCTTGTTGTAGCAATCAAATATTGACAATAAATCTCGTCAAACAATTTGTCAATCTTTGGACTGTACATATTGTTTATATGGAAACCATACAATTGTCACACATTTATCACCACAGGAATATGCACACTCAAAATAAGTATAACCTTCTTTTGGGCCGATCAATACTTACATGAGAAACACACACACAAACCTCTAACATTCCTCATGAGAAATCCATGCAAGAGAGGTAGCTTTGGCGACATCTTATTTCAATCAACTCAGAATGAGAGACAAATATTTAAATTTTAGTATGCCAAATTTGAACAAATTGATATCATAAATAAGGAATACAAATTGATGTGAGACAATAAAGTTTTGGTATTTTTCCTATTGCTATATAGCATAAAACTAATTGGTTATAAATGAATATTTATAATTAAGAGGGATACAAATTGCAATGTGGAGAGATGCACATTATGTCTTGTATGTAAAGAATTACTCATAAAGCATATATTCATTTTAAATAGAATTTCTTTAACACTCATAAAATATGCAACAACAAGGTTCAATTCCATAGATAAACATATTACATATAATTATTGTTGGGTTTTATGCCCTAAATAAAACTCTTTACAATCTGATTAGTTATCAATATAAGAAATTTGAAGTGATTGATATTTGCATGAATTTTACATGCTAATGGTTTAATATGTTTAATATGTTTATTACATTCATACACACAAAATCAGTTAAATCCAGATCATATGTTTATTCACAATTACAATATCGTCAACACAGTGGAATGTGATTGTGATCATATGAATCAAAAGTTTTGGTCCCTGTTTCATCAGTGTTATTGGATTTACACTAATGTGATAATCAGCGATGATGTGTACTTACACTTGGAGTAAGTGTTATGTTCTTTCCAGGACATTAGTAAAGTATACTAGTTTCGAATGTATGGAGTATACATTGGACTGGACCGATATTGCAACTAAGTTAAGATATTACAAACTTACCGTTATACATATCTTTCCAAGTCAATATCAGTAGTTGATCTTAAGATTAAAAAGAATCTAAATCCTGATATGCTTAGGCTCAACTCAGGAGTGCTATTCATGCTCTTAGATTTATTAGTTAAGCCTACTTTCGGGTCAGGGTGATACGTATATTTTGGGAACATGATAGTATGATTGAGTGGGTGTGCTGAACATAAATATGGAATCTATAGCTTCTACTGGTGTATAGAAGTCAAGTGATGATTCCCTTCGAGCTTAGCAAATAGAAGTAAATGGATGAGCTCTTGTTTAACTGACTAATTATTAGATCACTAAACACCATTTACAGGTAGCTAAGTGTTTTAAGGGGCAAAATACATTGAGGGGTGAGAACGGTAAAGAAATCCCATCTCGATGTAAATTATCTATATAGAGGATCTATAAATCACAATAAGATTATAACAATGGTTAAATGAGATAGTATATTGGTATCGTGAAACATACAATATGCTCTATATAAGTCTGAGAGTGCAATTCTAAGTTCTAAGAGTGGATTCAACGAAGAATTAATAAGTAGGAATTTACTTGGTAAATTTGGTTCACTTATTGGAAGCTCAGCATATAGATCCATGGTCCCCATTCTAGTTGAGAACATTCTGCTTGTAAGACTCATTAATTGATTCGTGATTGGTCAATTATAATTCTAAAGTTAGACTATGTCTAATTTTATGAATTTTCACTAAACATGGGTGAAATTGTAAGGAAAAGAGTTTTCTGGGTTTATTTATCTATTAATAGACTTTATATGTCTAATTAATAATTAAATTAAATGACAATATTATTTAATAATCTATTTTAGTTATTAAATAATTAGTTTTGGCATTTAAAAGGTTAGAATTGGAAAATTGGCATTTTTGAGAAAATAGAGATAAAATTTGATAAAATTGCAAAATTAAGTGAGGCCCATTACAACACCTAGGCCGGCCACTTAATTAGCTTTTTCAAATTAATATTTTCATTATTTTAATGCCAAATAATTCTAAACCTAGACCTAGTAGTTGCCTATAAATAGAAAGTGATGGCTCAGTCAAAACACAAGTTTTCAACAAGCCTTTCTGACAGAAATTTCTCTCTTCAGAAAACTGAGCCTTCCTCACTCTCTACCTTGGCCGAAATACCTCTCTCTCTTTTCCCTTCATCTTTTTTGTGACCCTAGTGAAAGAGTAAGTGCCCACACACAGCAAGCAGTAACTCAATCATAGATTGGAAGACTGTGAAGGATCAAATTTGAAGAAGAAGGACATTCGGGCTCAGATCTTGATTATACTCTGCTACAGAAAGGATTCAAGGGTTAGAGATCTGAGTGGAAGGAGACATTAATTCTGCTGCATCAATGTAAGGTTTTCTTAACTTTATATGTGTTTATTTATCGTTTTAGAAAGTTCATATTTAGGATGTTAATAAACATACTTGTGAGTAGATCTAAGATCCTGGTAAAATAATTCCCAACAACTGGCCTCAGAGCCATGGTAATTGATTTACTTACATAAAATTTGGACTTTAAAACGATTGTTTGTATGTTCTTTGGATGGTATCATGTTGTATTGAGTGTTATTTGATGATTGATTGATGTTTGTGAAATTTTCGTGAAAAATAATTATGATTTCGTTTCTTGAATTATTTTTATTGGATAGTATGGAAAAAATTAAGCAAGTTAGCCTTTTACAGAACTCAATTTGGATTTTATTTGAATTAGTTATGATTTTTTGAAGATTTGACAAAATCGGGGCTGTGCTGATATTTTCCTGCGATCGCAGAACTGTCCGTACAGTTTCGAATTTTTTCTTTTTTCTTCAATTTTTCATACTTTTTCATGGAATTAACTTCCAATTTTTTGTATGGTTTTGTATATATACTATTACTATTCCTAATTCAATTCTAATTATCATTTTGAATTAATTTAATTTTTTAATTTAATTCAAGATATTAGTGTAATTTGAATTTGAATAGAATTAGTATTTATCTTTTTGCTTAAAAATCTATCTTATTTTTAAATTTGATTACATTTTTTAAAATTTAAGGTCAGATTTTATAAGATATTTATAATATCTTTTAAGATATTTATAATATCTTTTAAGATATTTTAAAAATATCTTATCTTTTAAGATTTTTTAATTAAATTTTTTTAGATATTTTGACCATATTTAAATTTAAATAAGATATTTATAATCATGTAATTTTAAATAGATGTAAGATATTTTGCTAACTTTTAAATTTTGTTATTTTATTTATTTAAATTAAATTTAAAAATCTGAAAAGATATTTTATTTATCTTTTCTAATTTTTATTTAATTTTTATTTTTAAAATAACATTTAATTTTTAAAAGTAGTTAGCAAATTTTGAAATGATATTTAGGTTGGTTGAAACCTAATTTTTCAAAAAGTAGGTTTAATTTTAAATATTTTTTTTTAAAAAAAAATTCGAAATTTAATTTTTTTTTATTATTATTTCCGAAATTAATTTTTTTTTTAATTTTATTTTATTTTTCGAAAAATTAAATTTTTTTTTAATTATTTATTTTTCGAAATTATTTATTTAAAATTAAATAAATCCTACTTCCATCTATCCAAATTAACCTTGTTGAGTATGTGTTTTTAGCTTGTGTGTAAGTTTTAAAAACCTATTATTACTTGATTGCAAATAGCCATGGTTACTTTTTGCCAGATCTAATGATCTGATGGCTCCCTTGGTCAAGTTAATAATTTGTAACATGTAAATTTTACAATCTTCTTTCATCTGTGTATGACCTAGCAACATGATAGGATCCATCCAAAGTGTGTCTGTGTGAGCTATATGTTTATTTTATTATATAAAGATGCATATAGGTTGTTGCTAAATAAAATGTCACACCATGATAGATTTTATTTAGGTCCATTTAGTTTTTGGACCTATTCAATTAATAACAGTTATTCATTTTAAGGTTAAATTCCTCTCTTTTGGGCCTTGTGTGAGAGTTGGGTGCCATGAAGTGGGTACGACATACTGAACCCAGCACCCCCTCACATGAACTACCCCAATTGTGAAGGCCCATTTGCCTCATTTGAATAACTGTACTAGGTTAATTATATTAGTTTGACCTAATAAAAATTGAATTAGCAACATAATTAACTTTTAAAATATATGAAAATTTATTTTCATTTTAATATTTTAAAGTTAATTTTAAGAAAAACACTTTTAGTTTTAGATATTATTTCTAGACAAACTATTTGTATTTTTCTTGTATTTAATTAAATATAGAATTTTAACTAACTAAGATTCTTTCTGGAGCTTATTTAATTAAATATTCCTATTTAAGTAATAAATTAGTTGTATCAACTGATTTTTCTTAACTAACTTAAATTTGAATATTTGATTTAAATTTTAAATCAAGTTGAGGAATCTTAGGCATTAGTTATTAAAGATTCTTAAGATATTTTTTAAGTTAATATCTTTTCAAATATTAACTTGAAATGGAATATCTTTGATATTTTTTGGTTAATATCTTTTCAAATATTAACTTCAAAAGATATCTTCAAATTAAGTGGTTACAACTTAATTTGTGATATTTAATTAAATCTAGATTTGAAATTATTTAAGTTTTAGATTTTTTCTATATAACTTAAATTAGATATTTTTCAAATTTTGAAAAGATACTTAGTCAAATAAGATATTTTCTAGATAGTAATTTCTAGACTACTTATTATTTCTAATATTTAAATAGGAAAATCATACTTTGTGAAATTAATTATTTAAATAATTAATTTTGGTACAATTTTATTAAGTATATTTTTCCTAGTATTAAATAGAAATTAATAATTAAGCATTCTCTACACTTAATTATTATTTCTTGAATTTAATACATTTAATTAACTTGAAGAATCTAAATATCTAAGTTGATTTTCATCATGATACTTAAATATTTATTGATTTTTCATGACACTTAATTAAATAGAAAATTATTTTTAGGTTGAAATTTAATTTTTCAACTTAAATTTAAATAATTTTCAATATATATATTTTTCTTTATTTTATTAATCAATTTCGAAATTTGCATTTTATTTATGCAATATTTTTGAATATTTTTTTTTAATTTTGAAAAATAGATTGAGTTGTAAATTAATTATTTATTTTAATTATTTCTTGGACCAACTCAAGTCAATGATTTTTTCATCTAATTGATTAATTTAAAATAAATGAATTTAAAAATATATATATTATTAGAAATTGAATTAACTAGTCAAAAGAAAATCTAGATAGGTGATATTTTTGCTTGAAGTATTTCTTTTCTATTTTTATTATTTTCGAAAATTGTATTTTTATATACTTTAAATTTTCGAACCCAATAAATATATTCTCAAAGGAAATTTTTAAGTTGCTAATTATTTAATTTAATTCAACTTAAATTAATTTCCTTAATATTTATATTTAAGATTATTACTAAGATGGAAATAATTAATTTTATTTCAATCACCATCTAAGTATAATTTTATAAATATTATATTAAATTCTTATTTTTGAATTTTAATTCTTAAATAGAATTTAATGAGATTTATTTATTAGAATAATAAAGAAAATACATTTTAAATAATGAGCTTTATTATTATTAAGATATTCGATCTCCATTGTGGGTTTTACACTGCGTTTGTTTTAGTGAGTAATCCTCCCTAATGGAGGAACGTTCATTAGCAATTTCACACCGTTTAATCTCGCATGATAAGTGGTTTGTAAGTGTTTTATATGGTATAGATCACCCTAATGGTGGCGACCATATTTGACTTGCAAATTGCGAAACAATGGTAGAAGCTCATGAGATAGAATAGCCTTGACTCTCGCCTAAACGGGACAACGCTGGATTCTGATCTTGATCGAATAAAATGTTGCTAGAATGTTTAACATTTTAGATGAGCTGACACTTCTATTCAATGGATGGTAGCTTTGACTCTCGCCTAAACGGGACACTGATATCAGTTTGTTAAAAACCTTGGAAATTATTTAGGATTGAATTTTTTTTAAGTATTTTCTCAAATCATTCCTACTTGCTATGTGCTTATAATTTCTGAATTGATTTTGTGTTAAACCATTATTTAATTTCTATTTGTTGATTTCTATTATTTTGTAGTATCCTGTTTGTCAAAATGAATCCCATGTTATCACTGTTGACTGAAAACAAGCTGAATGGATCTAACTTTAATAAATGGAATGAGAACATTAATGTTGCTCTCATAGGAGAAAGTGCCTTGTTTGTTTTAACTGAGCCGTCACCTGAAGTGCCTGGGGATAATGCATCCAAAGCTGTGAAAGAAAAGTATGAGCGTTGACAGAAAGCAAATGACAAAGCTCTATACTTTATGCTTTCTAGCATGGTTGACACCCTCAAAACTCGGTTTTCTAAAACCGAGAAGGCTGCTGAAGTTATGACGAAGTTAAATGAGCTATTCGGTAAGGCATCACTTCAGTCACGCTTTGACGCGACTAAGAAGTACATTAACGCACGGATGGAACCTCATCAAAACGTGTGTGACCATGTTCTCCTCATGTCCAGTTATTTCTAAGAAGCCCAGGATCATGGTGCTGAAATGGACAGTGCTACTCAAGTTAGTCTTATCTTGAATAGCCTGACTCCAGCATTTCTACCATACACATCAAATTATGTCATGAATAAGAAGGAAATTGACTTTCATGAATTAGTCAATGACCTTCAAACTTATGAAAATTTGATTGGAGGACCCAATAAGAAAGGGAGTAATCCTCACAATCCTGGGAATGGTAATGGGACGATAAAACCTGAAGCAAATGTTGCATTTGCTTCAAAGCCCAAATCGAAGAGGAAGTGGCACAACACCAAGAAGCGAACCAAAGCCAATAAAAAGGTTGTTCCTTCTGGTGATGCTACACTTAAAGGAAAGTGTTTCTACTGCAATGAAAAATGTCATTGGAAACCCCAGTATCCTAAACTTCTTGCAAAGAAACAAGGTATTTCCATTTATAAACTTTAAAAGTTTAGTGAATTATTATCCAATTGGATTTATGATTCTGGACTAACTTTGTTTATTTGTTTTCTTCTTCTTATTGGCCAAGCTACTTGAACTCAATTGAGTTGGATCAGAAAGCTGGACCAAGGGTTAAATCGTCCAGATGAAGATGAAGCTCTTCAATTTTTGAATTAATTGTTTTAGTTTAAAGACAATTTGGATTTCAAATTTTAGTCAGGGATATTTATCCATGTTTCTCTCATATTGTTGCAATACATTTTTTTTATTATTAATAAAGTTTTATTTTCAAAATTCCCTATTGCAATTTATGAGATTGAGCTTCATTTATTTCATCTTCATCAATTATTACCACATTATATTTGTATGTTTGTATGTGTAAGTGTTTTTATTATTGATGCAAATTCTATAATATTTACAACTCTTCATAGAGTTATATTATATAAACACTAGAAATTATTTCTATGTTTATCAATAATTGTTAATTCTCATACAATTATTAAGAATTTGTTTAATAAAAGGATCTTATGATCTGATAGGGGTGGAGAAAATTTAAGAAAACTATGCAGTTCAACGATCTTTTATATCTAATGAACTCTGGATAGTATTCAACTCCACATAAACTCTATCACACTAAGAGAATCATGATCTTTACAACCTTTAGGGGTGGATCATAATCTCTATATACTTAGGGGTGGAGGTTATCCATAGTACCCTAAATGTATATTCTTAGGGGTGGAGTATTCCACAATTCCCTATGTAACACATATCTTGTTTAAACATAGAAGTAATATAATGAGTCAGCTATTGTCAATATAAATTCTTGATCTTGATTGTATGTTCCATTTCAATTTTACTATTGTAAGTAAAAGTTTGATACCTTTGAAAGTTCTTTGTTAAAGTTTCACACTACCTTAATTGAGTGGGAGAATTTTAAAGTTCTATACCCATCTTCATTAGGTTGATAATTGTGATAGGTACTTAAGAACACTACTGAAAAGCAAATCTAACCATTCACATGGATAGGTATAGCTTATCAGAATTATGAGAATAAGATAAAGAACTCTAGTTCAGTCCATTCGAATGACTTGAACCAAGAATTCTTAATCCTCATAAAATTTTATGGTATCTTAATTTTGATTACTTTATCTCTGGCATGTATTTTTCACTTCAAAATACTAGTCTGCTATGTTGATGACTTAGTCTTAACTTAAAGTTTCAAACTAATACAAAAGTCACAACTAGGTAACTCTCTAAACAATCAGAGGTTAAAAGTATTATTTAACCAGACATCTGCAATTGAGTGGGAGCTATCTGAGATGTAATCAAATAGGGAACATTAGAAGATATTCAAGAAGGATTTATGAAAGTGATCTATATGTCAGATATTAAGGAACTGTGTATCAGTTGTCTTTGTATCTCACCATCTAATTTCGATTTATATGAGATGGTGCTTACTTTGGGGGTGGAGGAATTATTGTATAATAATTCAAGCTCTACCAGAGAAGAACTATAACTTGGTCTATTCGAAAATACCAGAAAGTTATATCACTGAAGAAAAGTCTACACTGTATTATCTCAATTACATATTTTAAAATATGAGAGATATGTCCTCTGTTAATTCAGATGTACTTTTAAAACAGTAAAGATTTCAGTATCCCTTGATGAGTAAAGCATATAGTAAATGATGTTTCATAAGAGTATTTATGAACTAGTTTCCAGAAGTTTGGGTGGATTCAAATATACTACACTTGATCTGAAGATCAAGACATCAGATTGACCTATTTGCACAGTTTGTTTTATATTAGTGCAAGTGGGAGTTTGTTGGGTTTTATGCCCTAAATAAAACTCTTTACAATCTGATTAGTTATCAATATAAGAAATTTGAAGTGATTGATATTTGCATGAATTTTACATGCTAATGGTTTAATATGTTTAATATGTTTATTACATTCATACACACAAAATCGGTTTAAATCCGGATCATATGTTTATTCACAATTACAGTATCGTCAACACAGTGGAATGTGATTGTGATCATATGAATCAAAAGTTTTGGTCCCTGTTTCATCAGTGTTATTGGATTTACACTAATGTGATAATCAACGATGATGTGTACTTACACTTGGAGTAAGTGTAATGTTCTTTCCAGGACATTAGTAAAGTATACTAGTTTCGAATGTATGGAGTATACATTGGACTGGACCGATATTGCAACTAAGTTAAGATATTACAAACTTACCGTTATACATATCTTTCCAAGTCAATATCAGTAGTTGATCTTAAGATTAAAAAGAATCTAAATCCTGATATGCTTAGGCTCAACTCAGGAGTGCTATTCATGCTCTTAGATTTATTAGTTAAGCCTACTTTCGGGTCAGGGTGATACGTATATTTTGGGAACATGATAGTATGATTGAGTGGGAGTGCTGAACATAAATATGGAATCTATAGCTTCTACTGGTGTATAGAAGTCAAGTGATGATTCCCTTCGAGCTTAGCAAATAGAAGTAAATGGATGAGCTCTTGTTTAACTGACTAATTATTAGATCACTAAACACCATTTACAGGTAGCTAAGTGTTTTAAGGGGCAAAATACATTGAGGGGTGAGAACGGTAAAGAAATCCCATCTCGATGTAAATTATCTATATAGAGGATCTTTAAATCACAATAAGATTATAACAATGGTTAAATGAGATAGTATATTGGTATCGTGAAACATACAATATGCTCTATATAAGTCTGAGAGTGCAATTCTAAGTTCTAAGAGTGGATTCAACGAAGAATTAATAAGTAGGAATTTACTTGGTAAATTTGGTTCACTTATTGGAAGCTCAGCATATAGATCCATGGTCCCCATTCTAGTTGAGAACATTCTGCTTGTAAGACTCATTAATTGATTCGTGATTGGTCAATTATAATTCTAAAGTTAGACTATGTCTAATTTTATGAATTTTCACTAAACAGGGGTGAAATTGTAAGGAAAAGAGTTTTCTGGGTTTATTTATCTATTAATAGACTTTATATGTCTAATTAATAATTAAATTAAATGACAATATTATTTAATAATCTATTTTAGTTATTAAATAATTAGTTTTGGCATTTAAAAGGTTAGAATTGGAAAATTGGCATTTTTGAGAAAATAGAGATAAAATTTGATAAAATTGCAAAATTAAGTGAGGCCCATTACAACACCTAGGCCGGCCACTTAATTAGCTTTTTCAAATTAATATTTTCATTATTTTAATGCCAAATAATTCTAAACCTAGACCTAGTAGTTGCCTATAAATAGAAAGTGATGGCTCAGTCAAAACACAAGTTTTCAACAAGCCTTTCTGACAGAAATTTCTCTCTTCAGAAAACTGAGCCTTCCTCACTCTCTACCTTGGCCGAAATACCTCTCTCTCTTTTCCCTTCATCTTTTTTGTGACCCTAGTGAAAGAGTAAGTGCCCACACACAGCAAGCAGTAACTCAATCATAGATTGGAAGACTGTGAAAGATCAAATTTGAAGAAGAAGGACATTCAGGCTCAGATCTTGATTATACTCTGCTACAGAAAGGATTCAAGGGTTAGAGATCTGAGTGGAAGGAGACATTAATTCCGCTGCATCAATGTAAGGTTTTCTTAACTTTATATGTGATTATTTATCGTTTTAGAAAGTTCATATTTAGGATGTTAATAAACATACTTGTGAGTAGATCTAAGATCCTGGTAAAATAATTCCCAACAATTATAAGTGTATAACCATAGATATAAAGAATATCTTTGTTGAAGAGAAGAACTCAAATAGCAGAAGCGTACTTTAATCCATAGATAGTGATGATCTTAATCTATCTTGTAGAGATAATTTTTGTGGTGATTTTAGGTAATGATCTTCCAAGAAAACAAGATTTAGGGTTTTCTAATTTTCTCTCTTGATGGGGGAAGATGAGAATAGAAATTGGCACTTTGTTTCTTGGGGACCACTACCAATTTATAATCTCATAGCTAGGTTATTAATTTTAAGTATTTCTAATTTAGTCTCTCAATAAATTAGAAATATCGCTTAGGGTATCTACACATTTAGCCGATGATACTTTAATACCCAATGACCCAAATGATCACTTCATTTGGGTCAAACTTTATATAGCAATACACACAAATACATATGAGCCCACATTAGAGATTTTAATCCAACAAAAGCTTGTTATGAGACAACCAATAATGTAATATGGCTGTGAAATTTTGTCACTTGGTTGCAGGTTGTGTAAGGAATTAAAAGACCGCTAAAGATATATTATGACAATCTATTAGAAATTCTATACTCAGATGACAATAGAAGCTTATCAAAGTCTAAACACATAGACATTAAGTTTCTAGACGTTGTTAAAAGAGAGATTTCATAGTAAGATAGTGTCTATTGAGTAAAGGAACAAACTTATTGTTAGCAGATCCACTAACTAAAGTTTTGACACCCAAGGTCTTTTCATGAGCACATTGCTTACAGGGGTTATTTTATTTGATGATGTGTATTTTTTAGTGGGAGTTTATTTTCTATATTAAGTACTTTGTTGATTGACAATAAAGTTGATAGTTTTATTATCTTTATTGCTTTGAATGTGTTATCTTTCAATTGTGGCTTGACATAAATTTTGAAAGACTACGGATTGATCTCACCAAGGAATAAAAGACCAATTAGAAATAGGCTTGATTAAGATCACACTGCATGTAATTTCTAGTTACACATCCATTATTGATCTATGTCATTAAACATATTTGATATGGTGATTATTGATGAGTCTAGTTACGATAAATGTAACGAAGGCCACTTTGGTCTCATATTGGTATAGGAGATGGACCAGATTGTCTAAAGGAGATGTTTTGAGAATAATTAGCAAGTTTATGCGCACATAAAATTACCAAATGTACGTAATTGTCATTGGAATTTTTTAACAAGTGAGAGATTGTTGGGTTATTTTGAATAATCTAATGTGGTTACAAATTAAGATAATTTATTTGAGTTAATATTTTAAATTGAGTGAAATAAGTGGTCTAATTAAATGAGCCCAATAAACATCTTATTTGGTATGAACTTTGTAATGTGTAATACTCAATAGTAAACTTAATTAGAGTTTATGGAGCTCTAATTAGTTTCCTATATAAAGAACATTAGGGTTTGATCTCCAATATTAATCTCAACCACTCTTCTTCCTCATTTCCATCAATTGAGTGAAAACCCATAGAGAGAATATTAGTTTGTAGAAGAGCATATACCCATCGTCTTATCTTATATCTAATATCATGGAATCAGTTATGTTTTCCATCTTATTGATTCATATAGAGTAACTTTGATAATCTGACATGAGTCTAAAATTTACGTGTATTTTAGATTTATTTTCTAACAAGTAAAAGCAAGAACCAAAGATGATAGTACAAACTCTCTATACGAAAACAACCTTGAGTGTAAAATAATGAGGAGATTACCAAAATATGAACAAAATCTTATACTTTTGTACAAAAATTTATTTTTTCTCATCAGTAATAACTAAGAGAAGAAATAATCGAAATATAGTTTTGGGGAATCGCAATCAAATAGAATTTTCTAGCAAGTAATATAGAAAATGGTGTCTTTAAATGAACTTCTAGGTTAGCCACTCACAGTGTTTTGCGATCACCATTTTGAAATTCAAATAATCTACACCCCATGACTAATGTAAGAGGTCTTTAATGGGTGTAATAAATTGGATTATTGGAGAGGACTTGAGTTGAGAGTTACCAAAACCATCTTCCAACAACTAAAACTTCCCTAATTTTGAATTTCAAAATTCATTATAGTAATAATCTCTCTTTATTACACAACATTGAATACTTACTCCATATATTACAATTTTTAGCTTCAATGTACACATTTATTTGTCAAACCCTCAATAATTTTTTATTTAAATCCTCATTATATTTGTAAATGCTTCATCAAAGTACTTGCCAAATATTCAGAATTAAATATAGCAAATTAATATATTATGTTTTTTTTCCATAATCAAATATATTCCATCAGTGCATATATTGATCTCGATCGATCTTTGTTCATAATAGCTATATATATTAAGAATATAAACTAATACAAAAACTAATGATTAATTGTTATCATACTTAAAAAAATGCAAATTAATAAACTCAATAACATCATACTAATTAATCCCTAATAGAAAATAAATAAATAAATAAATAAATGGCCTTTCCATTATTAGAGAACAGCTCGCCGGGCTGCATTTCCCAACCGGCCTCTTCTCACGTTAGCACGGCGTTTCTTGTAGACCAAGCCACCAAACACACCCACTCCAGCTGCCGCCAACACTCCTATCGCTATCCCCGCCTTCTGTCCACCGCTTAACCCTCCTGCCCCTGATACTGGAGACGGCGGCGGTGGAGGAGGAGCCGATGACGGAACTCCTCTTGCTGGTGGCCCGGGCGGTGCAGAAGGTGGTGGAGTAGATGGTGGCGGAGATGGTGGTGGAGTAGATGGTGGTGGAGTAGATGGTGGCGACGATGGTGGTGGGGTAGGTGGCGATGATGGTGGTGGTGGCGACGATGGTGGTGGCGTAGGTGGCGATGATGGTGGCGACGATGGTGGTGGAGTAGATGGTGGTGACGATGGTGGTGGCGTAGGTGGCGATGATGGTGGCGACGATGGTGGTGGCGTAGATGGTGGCGGCGATGGTGGCGTAGATGGTGGTGGCGTAAATGGTGGTGGTGGCGGCGGAGATGGTGGAGGTGCTGTATGAACTGGTAAGGTTAGTAGTACTGAAAAGTTAACAAAGAGAAACAAGGTTAGTAGTAAGGGCCTCATGACTTATTGTATATGACAGTTGAGACAATGCCTATGTACACAAAATATTATTATGATTTCAAGGCTCACTAATGAGGCTCACTCAATAAAATTAAAAGTCTATATATATTGTTTCAAAAAAAAGTCTATATATATTATGTGTATCGATATATGTTTATAGAAATATTAGACGGAGATATCTATAGTTGGTAAAATAAAAGTATTAGATGAATAATCAAGAAAGTACATAGTATTAAACGCTATGGATATGGACATTTATTACCTATATATGATGTGAATATTTAAATGAATTATTAAGTACTTGAAAATTTCACAATAGAAAAGAAACTAATGATTATTGCAGATTGGAATGATAATAAAACATTAAGAAGCCGGCACCGGCTTCATACTAATTATCTTATTCTTATGGTTATTATATAATTTTTATACATGTCATTGTATAAAAAATGTTCCTTTATACTCTACATAAGAGAAAATTCTCTTCTATTGCTCACTATTTTTTTCCAATATTAATTATACTCTTGGAAACAATAGATTAGTAAGTACACTAATTTTTCTACTCTGATTTATATTATATTATAATTAATTCATTAATTATTACAAATTATATATTTACAATGTATTTTTTGATATGCATGTGTCATATTTATTCATATAATATGGTGGTGCAGAACACATTTGTTTAATGGTGCTCACTGCTCTATGCTTTTTTCTTCTTTCTTTTATGCTTTTCATATTTCCTGTCCAAGAATGTGAAGAGAAATTATTTATTCAATTTCAAAGGCATACAATGTTTATTATGTAATTAATGAATCTAATTGTCTCATTTCATAAATAAATGAATCTAGTTAATTGTCTTATTTTGAATTGCACAAGGTATATGCTTCCCCTCTTTGCTCAAAGTCTATTTTTGACATGTCAAAGGTTTTTATATGGGGCTCCAAAATGATTATTGAGAATATAAGATATCAAAATCTTTCTTTTTTAGAAACTGAGTATAATTGCATGAGTTACTATATTCTATTTTTTAAAAAAAATACTTTACCAATTTTTTTTTTTAATTTTACCTTAAATTTTTACATAACATCATACATCATCAATTACTTAATTTTTTCTCTATTAATAAAAATATTTAGCTAAGAGGTAAAGCTTAGCTTAATATGGAGATGCACTATTCATGAGCTAAAATATTGAAGTATTATAGCTCATCTATTCATCTATTATTGGAAGGGTGTTTTCAAAAGTTTTGAGTATATTTTAATTTTGTAGCTATTATACATATTTATTGGAAGTGCTGAGTATATTCCCCTAATAAAAAGATGAAAACAAACATCTACATTTATATCTATAATCTAGATATATATCAATTAATTATTGATTAAGGATTGTAAAATGATAAGGGGTAGTTTAAGTTGTTAAACACTACAAAAGGTAGTATGACGTAGTCGTTATTAGTATATTTTAATATTGGATTCTACTTATTTTAATTTAATAAATAATATAAAAAAAACAATAGTTAATCATAAGATACTATATTTGTGTGGTGTTGGAAAACTTAGAGCATCTCCCATAAAAGATGTAAAAGTTGTACTATGTTTGGCACAAAAAATGACATTATAGTATATTTGCATCAATTTTTAACATTATACTCAAATGCAAAAGAAAAATTTACAAAATAGACCAAAATTTTGAAAAAAAAAAATAAAATAAAATACAAAAACACTTCAACACCAAAAAAAAAAAAAAATCATTTTACTCTTTCAACTTTTTATTTATAAAAATACATCTTTAGTAAAAATAATAAACTGTTTTTTTAGTTGTTTTATAATTTATTTATAGTAGCATTAAAGTTATCATGAGGTTATTTTTCTAGTTGTTTCATAGTTTATTTAAAGTTGATTTATAATTGTCATGAGGTTAATTTTTGATTATTTTAGTTGTTTTTTACTTTTTGTTAAGTAAAATATATTTTTATAAATTAAAATTTTTATGTGGTAAAATTATAAATAAAAAACAGTATTTTTTAGAATTTTAATATTGTTAATAAAATATAAAAGAAAATAACTTTTTTATTAATTTTATTGTATAAAGTAATAAAAAAAATAATATACCTAGAGTATTTATGGTTTGTATGATAACAAATATTGTTATAATAAATTTACATTACCTTTTAACACGTTATTGGAATACAATTTTTTGATAAATCAGCTGTAGTTTAATTTTGCATGACTAATTTACTTTTCTATTGAAGATGCTCTTAAGGTTGCAAAATAAAAATGCTCCATAGAATTATTCTTGAATTGGAATCCAAAAAAAGTGAATATTTTTTAAAAACATATTCTACAAAATTATTTTCATTTTATAACTTTGTAATTGAGACTCAAAATTTAAAAAAAATAATTTCCAAAAATTTTTTAAACAATATTTTTTCTTAATCAATATTTTATACACCCCAACCCAAACCTTAGACCTGAACTCCGACCCCCACCCCACTTAAATAAAATGAAAAAACTTAAAATAAAAATGAAAATTATAAAACACACTTTTGTTTTTTATTTTTAAAATTAAAAAACAAAAATATTTATAAAACACATATTTATTTTTTAAAAACACAAATTTTACTTTTATTTATATGATTAAAAAAATAAAAAATAAAAAAATTACCAAACGCGACATAAATTAATTTGTTTTTCAAAAAATCAATTGTTATATCTGCTACAAATCATTCCATATGGCTTCAACTTTCAGTACTTCTTCAATCCCATAGAAGAAAGTCCCTATAAAGATATATATTATTGCTTGATAATTTATAAATTAAGCTTTCATTTTTTTAACAACAAAACTAATAATAATAATAAAAAAACACTTCATGCTCGCAATCATATAAAATTAGAGTGAGGGATCCTAAAGATCCACTTTTGTGTGTTTGACTTCCCATAGGCAAAAATACAAAGACTAACCACAAGAATCAAAGATCTGCTCTTCCGGGATATCTAGGGAACGGAATAACATCTCTAATGTTGTCAATGCCTGTCGCAAACAGAATCATCCTCTCAAAGCCGAGACCGAAACCACTGTGTTTCACTGTGCCAAAGCGACGCAAGTCAAGGTACCATTCATATGGCTCAGTAGGGAGCCCCATCTCTTGGATCCTGCAACAATTCATGGAATGTGTCACCATCAAACTTGATCTACTTGGTTTAAGACGAAAAAGATCCACATACTG
Source organism: Cannabis sativa (assembly GCF_029168945.1). Lineage (NCBI taxonomy): Eukaryota > Viridiplantae > Streptophyta > Magnoliopsida > Rosales > Cannabaceae > Cannabis > Cannabis sativa. The sequence goes on from NC_083601.1 coordinate 49,440,500, forward strand.
TTCCTCTTTCCATCAGAGAGATAATCCCAACACGAAAAGGTTGCAATAATTTTGAAACTAAAAATGTGAAAGACAACTTCTCGTACCTGCTTTGAATAACATCATAACGCTCCTCTCTCTGGCTGCCGCCTATCAATTCTCCCACCTGAAAATTTAAAGACACGAATTAACTGATATACAGGACAGACACTAACTTAACAAAATGCCTAAACAATGTTCTTGCGGAGCTTTATATAGAGCAAGGAAAAAAACAGCCTACCTTTGGCACAAGAACATCCATAGCAGCAACTGTTTTACAATCATCATTCAACCTCATGTAAAATGCTTTTATTCCTTTTGGGTAATTATAAACAATAACAGGCTTCTTGAACATAACTTCTGTCAAGTATCTGCAAAATCAGGTACCAGGAAATCAACTACCTCAACAAATAATTAATGAAACAAAAGGAAAATAGTTGTAATAAAATTTGCATACCTTTCATGTTCAGATGCCAAATCAATTCCCCACTCTACCTTGTTCTCAAACTGCTTACCATTCTTCACAGCCTCTTCTAAAAGCTCTACTGCTTTTGTATATGTTATCCGTTCAAATGGGGTTGAAGCAACCATTTTTAATCGAGTGATGCAACCTTTATCAAATTTGTCAGCCATAAACTCCATATCATCACAGCAATTGTCAAGTAACCACTGGCAAAGAAATCTCACATATGCCTCTGCGCAGTTCATATCATCCTACACATACATATATGGAAACTTTTAAGTCTTACTTAGCAGTGTGCTATGTTTCACATAGACAAAACTGCATAGACAGCATAGATCATCTTATACACACATCATATGAAATTATCCATAGCCACTAATATACAAAACAGTTTTGAACACAAGCTAAAGGAATACGAAAGAAAGAATAAGCAATGTCAAAGAGCTAGGACAAATAACCTAAGTAAAAGAAGCTATTGCTAAGAAGAGGCAAAGCATGCTCAAAAAAAACTACAAGGCAGATACAATATGTCCATTGCTTTGTACAAGAAGTTGTTAGATGCGGATGTATGTGATGGTTCTGAAAAAGCAACAAGAATTAATAATACCGTGTTTCTATAATCAAGACAACCAAATCAACATTTTCCCACAATTCAACCCATGTATAACTCAATTTCTAAAGAGGTAGCTACATGAAAATATTACAAGGTAATGAGAGAAAACTGACCACGAAATAATATATTAGCTCTAACTGAAAATTGCATTCCAGACAGGAAAAAAAATTGCATACTAAGTTTCACATACCTGAAGATCAGAAAATGCTAATTCAGGCTCCACCATCCAAAACTCTGCCAAATGCCTCGTGGTGTGAGAATGCTCAGCCCGAAAAGTAGGTCCAAACGTATAAACGCTACTGAGAGCACATGCAAATGACTCAACTTGTAATTGACCAGATACAGTCAGAAAAGCTTGACGGGCAAAGAAATCTTGTGTATAATCAATCTTTCCATCTTTTTTGGGAATACCCGGCTTAAGCTTAGATCTCTCCTCCAATTTCGCATAATCTTCCTTGGCTTTCTTCAGTAGAACCACAGAAGCACCAATCTCCTGCTTACTTGCTTTAGCAGCTTTCAGCTGGGAGACAGCATCTCCTTTCTCCTTGACAACAAGCCTGGCGGCTTCTAAGTCGGACTCCGATGGGGGAGGATTCTTAATAAGCTCCTTCTCCAATCTTTCAGCTTCATTAATCAAAGTAGTAACTTGAAACATCTCACCAGCACCCTCACAGTCACTGGTGGTTATAATTGGTGTGTGCACATAAAGAAAACTATGCTTTTGAAAAAATGTATGGGTGGCAAATGCAAGGGCATTTCTTATACGGGCAATTGCAGAAATCTGGAAATATGTACCAAAGATTAAAATTCCAGTCGAAACACAATGCAAAATAATTACTTTAATTGAATTCAACAACAGAATTAGTCCATTTTTCTTTCTATCATAAACCAATGAGAATTTTTGTTTAAATCATTTCACATAAACAAGAATTGATTTACCATAATTTAAGTAAGTAGGAAAATGTACATACCGTATTGGTCCTGGGACGAAGATGAACAAAGTCCCTCAAAAACTCAAGCGTGAGTCTTGTCTTAGGTAATGGGTACTTGGCCGGGTCGACTGGACCCACGTGAACTACCTTCTCGACCCGGAGCTCCACTTTCTGCTTAGTCCCAGCCGGAGGAAGTTTCAAAACGCCATCCACAGACACGCAAGTTCCAGTTGACACGAGCTGGCCAAGGTCAGCCTTGTCCGCCTCCACAATAACCTGGAGATTCCCTGGGCAAGACCCATCGTTTAGCTCCAAGAAGGCAAATGCGTCCTTGTCCGCCTTTCGACCGGTCTTGACCCACCCACCTATTCGTACACGTTGCCCAGCAAGTCCGGATCCGCCATCGGATCGGGAAATAATGGAACGAATTAAAACTCGGTCAGAGAACTCAGCTTTCAAATCTTCGTAGCTGGGGACTCCGTCGTTCATGGTTGACTGAGCGAGCTGTGACGATAGCGTCGTTGTATCGTCTGCCATTGTTGAGCTGAGCTCTGTATTGCTCTCACGCAGACAATGAAGAAGAAAAGGTTTAGCTTTAGTTTTAGTTTTAGATGATAAAAAGATTGAGAGTAAAAAGCCCTAGGGAAAACTTGGGGGAAAAGAAAAATAAAGCCCTAGGAATAGTTTAGCCTTTGGTCCCTAAATTTTGTTTTGCTTTTGCAAATTTGTCCCCAATCTTAATTTTTTTGATAGCCCTTAAGAGCATCTCAGAATATAATATTTTATTTTTGCTGTCATCAACATCATTTTTAGTCATTTGTTACTAAAAAGTGCTTCAATGCTTAATAACTCTAAAATTGGTATCGTCCCACACACTATAATTTAATATATCATTTATTTTAATGATAAAAAGGAATATTTACGGCGAAACCTTTTTAATATTTGCAATTGTTACACATATGATCCTAATAAAAAGTAGTGGCAAAAATACATTATCTTACGATTTTGTTGCAATCGTACCCTTTTTAGTTGTTAAGTGCCAATTAAGTCTATTAAGAGCTCAGAAATACATGACGACATATTTATTTAGCTTATTTAATACGTGGTCTAATAATATGTCACCACATGTTTTTGAGTTGATACTTAATGGCTAAAAAAGGGTACGACTGCAACAAAATTATAAGATAAGGTACTTTTGCTGTCACTTTTTTTATTAAGGTCGTATGTGTAACAATTGTAAATGTTAAGGAACCTATTTTTGGAGTATAGTCAGGAAGTCAAAAATAGGTTCATGACATACTTCAACCATTGGAGTATTGGTGGAGCCTTCATCTTAATTAAAATCAAATAACTCATATGTCTCTCTTTCATCCTCGATAGTCATGTTGTGCAATATGATACATGAATACATAATATTTTTAAGAGCATCTCTTTGCTAGAATCGAGTCGGACCTCGTATAATGGCATAACGAGATTGAACTGCTCTAAATGCCCGCTCAACATCTTTGCGTACATCTTCTTGACATTGGACAAATAATGTTCTCTTCTCTCCTTGAGATAATGGCATAGTTTTAAGAAACGTACCCCATTCTGGGTAGATATTAATATTATCTGCTAGATTATACCCCTTATTGTACTGTGTGCCATTTATCATAAACTCAGCTCTTAGACATTGCTCCTGTAAGATGTTAGTGAATAATGGTGATTGATTTAAAATATTGAGATCATTATTGGATCCCAGAACACCAAAAAATGCATGTCAAATCCAAAGATCTTGTGACGTGACTGCTTCAAGCATAATTGTCGGTGAACCGTGATCACCTCGTGTGAATTGCCCTTTCCATGCAACTGGGCAACTTTTCCATTTCTAGTGCATACAATCAATGCTTCCCAAGATGCCTGAAAAACCACGCCTTTCTCCCATTTGAAGTAAGCGGCGAATGTCACCGGCATTGGGTCGTCTCAAATATTCTACCCCAAAAATTTCATTCACTCCACGAATGAAATGGAGTAGACATTCAATAGTAGTGCTTTCACCAATTCAAACATATCATTAATGTAATCGGTTGGTGCTCTGTATGCCAACATTCACATAGCAGCGATACACTTCTGTAGTGGTGAAAGCCCTTTTCTATCGATTGTCATATGCTGTCATATGATGATGACAAAAGCCCTTTTCTACCGATTGTCATATGTTGTCATATGATGATGACAACATATGACAATCACTTAGTACAGGCAAATGTGCAACAACCTTATAACAACACAACAACAACAACAACAAACAAGCAACAACTATTTGCACCAAGAATGGGATCAGTTCAAGATGATGCTATTTTGGTCAACATTATGGCTTTAACATCATAGTCAACCATACAGCAACAAGAAAATAACAAAAAAAAACTCTTGAAGAAGATGAATATATGTAAATTAGCTGTTAAAATATAGCTGTTAAAATATAATCGTTAAAATATAACCGTTAAAATATAGCTGTTCAAATAGAGCCATTAAAATACAGTCGTTAAAATATAGCTATTAAAATGGAGTCATTAAAATATAACCGTTAAAATATAGCCGTTAAAATATAGTTGTTAAATATAGCTGTTAAAATAAAGCCGTGAAAATATAGTTGTTCAAATAGAGTCGTTAAAATATAGCCGTTAAAATATAGCCAAGTTAAAATATAGCCGTTAACAGTCAAAATATGATTGTTGAAATGGAATAGTTTAAATAAAGGATAATTCATTTAATAAAAATATAGTTGTTACAATTAGATAAGAACAATACATAAGAATTACAAATTTAAAATAATTCATAACAATTAGATAAAAATACACAGGAGTTGTAACTTTAAAATATTAGTCTTAATATGAGCTACCAAATTTTTATGATCTTTCTTTTGCTCGAGAGTCATATTTGATGTGTCAAAGAATAAATAATTAATGTTTTTTTCCATTACTTTTTTTTTCTTGTACCACCACAAATTTCTCCAATGCATTTACTTTCTGTTGATAAAATCATAAAATGTAGCAAGTTCCTCATCTTGCTTTCCCTTTCCCTTTCTCTTTGCTGCTTTTTGACTAATAGGGCACTCTTCATGAATTTCGTAATCACTTATGTCTACATTGAATGATGAAGTATATGTCGAAAATATTTTACCAGGATCTAGATTTACTACCATGTATGTTTCATTAACAACCTAATATGAATTCTAAAACAATGAAATAAACACATATAAAGTTTAGAAAACCTTACATTGGGTGCAGTGGAATATAATGACTACTTCCGTTCAGATCTCTAGCCCTTGATTCCTTTCTGTAGCAGAGCATCACCAAGATCTGAACCTGGATCTCTTTCTCTCCTTCCTTTGATGCTGAATCTCCTTCTTGTTGTTTGGAATCTCCTATAGTCTTACACACTATGATTGAGATACCACTTGATGTGTGTGGGCACTACTCTATCACTCAAGGATTTCGAAATTGAAGAAGAAAAGAAGAGGGAAGGTGGTTCAGCTATAGAGAAAAGAATCGGAGGCTCAAATTTCATCTGACAAAGTTAACAAAAGTTAAGTGTGAATGAGAGTCATCACTATCTATTTATAGGTAACCACTTAGGTTTAAGTTAGAATTATTTGGCATTAAAATAATGAAAAAATAAATGATAAAAACCTATAAGAGTGGCCGGCCATGGGCTTTGGATAATGGGCCTCACTTATGCAATTTTGCTGTTTTATCATTTCTGCATCTCATTTTCTCAAAAACGCCAATTTTCGAATTCAACCATTTAAATGCCAATTCTAATTATTTAATAACTAAAAATTAATTATTAAATAATATTGTCATTTAATATATTTATTAATTAGACATATAAAGTCTCTTAATTAATAAATAAACTTAGAATCTCTTTTCTTTACAATTTCGCCCTTGCGTAGCGAAAATTCACAAAGTAGACATAGTCTAACTTTAGAATTATAATTCATTAATTAAAATCAATTAACTGAGTCTTACAAGCAGTATGGTCTCAACTAGTATGGGGACCATGGGCTTATATTTCCGAGCTTCCATTAAGTCGAACCGAATTTACCAAGTAAATTCCCTAACTTATTAATTCCTTATTGAATCCACACTTAGCACTTGGAATTGCACTCTCAGTCATATAGAACGCTCTATATGTTCCACGATATAGATACGTCATTAGTTATCCATTGTTATAATCCTAATTTGATCAATGACCCTCTAATAGATGATCTACATTGAATAGGCACTAAGTTACCGTTACACCTTCAATATATTTTATCCTTAAAACACTTAGCTCCGTATAAATGATATTTCAGCGAAGTGAAATGAGATCTCCACCATTTATCTTTGTTTAGCCAAGCTCGAAGGATATCATCGTTTCACTTCTAAATTCCTATAGAAGTTATAGACTCCATATTTATGTTAGCGCTCCCACTCAATTATACTATCATGTTCCCAAAATGTACGTATCACCCTGACCCAAAAGTAGGCTTAACTAACAAATCAAAGAACATGTATAATACTCTTGAGATCGAACCTAACCATATCAGGATTAAGATTATTTGATCTAGCATCAACGGGTGATACTGAATTGAATAGATATTACGGTAAATTTTAATATATCTAATCAAAGTTCAATATCGGTCCCTTCCGATGTATACTCCATACATCCGATACTGGTAAACTTTGCCAATGTCCTGGAAAGGACATAACACTTACCCAAGGTGTAAGAATACATATCGCTGATTATCATGCCAGTCTAAATCCAGTGTTCTGACAAATCAGAGAATAAACTTTTTGAACATATAATCAAGATTATATTCCACTGTGCTGACAACACTATAATCATTAACAAATTCATATGTTCTGGACTTAAATAGAATTCATACATTATATATAATCATGAAATAAATCATGTGAACCATGCAACATAAAATGTTATTTATGATCTTTATTAATAAGTAAATCTGATTATATTGAAATGTGTTTTATTTAGGACACAAAACCCAACAGTATATGCCCTTAATCTTGACACATTTGCTCTCTTAACACCTTCTGATTTGTACATTGTATTCCATTTCAACTCATCTTCTAACAATCTCCAACACTCTACAAGTTAAAATTTTGAATTGTTATTTTCAGATTTGTACATCTGATGTGCATTTTTTTCCCACTAAACTGAAGTAATACATTTTGTGAAGATTAAGTGAACTTCAGCCATAAGTAAGAAAAAAAAATGACTAGTAAAGGTGTCGTTTGATAACACTTTTGTTTTTTAATTTTTTAATCATAAAATGAAAGTAAAATTTTGTTTTTAAAAAAATTATTTTTAAAAAACAAAAAATGCGTTCTATAACTACTTTTGTTTTTCAATTTTAAAAACAGAAAACAAAAGTGTGTTCTGTAAAATTTATTTTCATTTTTATTTTTTGATTTTATTTAAGTCGGTCAAGATCCGGGATTGGATTCAGGTTCGGGTCAGAAGTCGGGTTCAGCGCCAAGGCCGTGAGGAGGGGATTTGGGTCTGGGTCTGGTTGTAATCCAAAGGATTGATTAAGAAAAAAAACTGTATAAAAAAATTTTGAAAGTGATTTTTTTTTAAAAAAAAAAAAATTTGATTTCTAATTATAAAATTGAAAAGTAAAAACAGTTTTATAGAACATGTTTTTTAAAAATATTTTCACTTTTTCACTTTTAAAAACAGAAAACTGATTAAAAAAGTGTTACCAAAATGTAAGTCTTTTTGAAATATTCTTTCTACAATCTCAGTCACATCTTCTTACAACTGATTCCTCTTTCCAAAGCTCATTCATTTTTCATACAAGTTTCGAATCAGCTACCATGAGTTCTTGCATAAAGACAAATGTATGTAGCATCTTAATACATTAATTAATAATCCAATATAATTTAATACATCATATTATGACATATTTTTGTCAATATTTAGGTGCATCAATAACTCCATATATTTCCTTCCTTATCATCTGCATGAGCTCCAAAACCTGCAAGAAAATTTATGATCAAAGAAGAAAAAGATGTTGCAAAACTAAATTCAAAATGAATATAAAAAAAATTTAATTTTCTATTTAATGTTTGAATGTTATATAAGACTATGAAAAGATCAAACTGAACATTCCCTAAAAATTAATAATTATTAAGCTGAACACTTCATATTGATGTGTAAAACCAAAGAAGAACAAGGTTGAAAATTTCTTACCTCGGGATAGCACTGCAAAACAGATGAATAATGATTCAATGTCTTGTATGTCTTTTGAAGTAGACCTAAAAGCATGTCTACTTGATCTCCTAAAAGATCTACCTATAAAAATAGCAAGATATGTTAAATTGAATTCATGTGGAGACTGCAGTAATAAATATAACTAAAGCCAAATAAAATTGAAGATTTTCATCTATAAAAGAGTTAGTAACCTCAATTTCAGCCTTATGGAGATTTTGACATCTTGTAGTGAAAGCCTTCTTGTAAAGTGATTCTTTCTCTCTTAGGGATGAAACTGTATCAACAAGTGGATCCAGATGATGATTAATCTGTTCCAATCTGTGTAGAGTTCTTAATCAATAAACTATTCTTATTTGTTCATAGTTAGTAAATCTTATATTATTTAACTGAAGTTTGATAGCAAAGCATTAGAAAACATATACAAGTACCCACCTTAAAATGTTTACCTCAAACTTTTTCCTTATTCTGTTTTGAAACTCCTCCATCATGTCTTGGAAGAATCCAAGGATAGGTAAGACTGCAAATTTCTCAAATGGGTCTTCTTCTTCTTGATCAATAGAGGATTCATCGTCTCGTAGATGATTAGAGCCTTCTAAACTAACAGAAAGTAAGCTTAAACTAGAAACCATCTTACCTAGTGTTTCCTTATTTTTGGCTAACTGATGTAAACTCTTCACTAGCTTTCTATTCACTGAACTGAACTTGTTTTTTCTTCCAAAATTTTCACTCTCCAAACCAATGTCTGGGTTGTTTTTCTTTATTTCAGAATGTATACTTCGCGTCAAATTCTCTTCCTCTTCAAGACAATGTAATAACAAATCCACCTTACTAGATATATTTTCATGTGAAGTAAGTTGTTTACACTTTCTTAACTTGTCCTCACAGAATATGCATTTGGAGAGTTTGTCCTCATTACAAGAATCAACTTGTTTTGAAAGAGAAAAAGCATCTTTCATTGCTTCTATAATGACAAACTGATGTATTTCTTCCCTAAGGAGACTTTGTGTGTTGTGTGAGTCTAATTCCATCTTCCATTGCTTGATTGTTTCTCTAATAAAATCCATACAAACATCTTCCTGTATAGAACTTTCAACAAGTTTTACCTGTTCAAATTTATGTAAAGCTGAATGGACACTATGAAAAATACTTTTGGTGGTCTCATCAGAGACAATATCATATATCTCTTCTCTAACAAGGATTTCAGAGTCATAGCATTCTATGGTTTTGTTCATTTCCTTTAACATTTCTCTGAAGATGAGTGTCTGTATATCACGATCCAACTTTTCAATAAATGCTGATTCTTTCAAACAGATGTTTTCAGACCTCACATTGTTTAATTCAACTAACTTTAAGTTGAAGGAAGAAATACAATCCTCAATCACTTTGTTAAAGATGATGAAATGCATTTCTTCTCTGATTTGAGAATCGACGTTGTTGGTTTCGATTTTCACATTCCAATAATTTGTCATTTCTGCAACAAGATCTTTAGATAAATCCTCCCATATCAGGCTCTGAAAGTCATAGATATATAACTTTGTGTTGAACTCCTTCAACAAGCCTTTAAGAAGAATAATATATGTCTCTTCAATTATGTTGGTTTTCAAGCTCAATTCCTCTAGTTGTAACTCTCTTCTCCCCATCTGATTTGGTAGTTTATCAATATCATTTGTATTAAAGTTTAAAAACCTCTTTCTTGAAAGACTCTTTTCCCCATTTATGTCTCTATGATCATTGAAATATTTTCCCATGTCAGCACTCCAATCTATAAAATTTTCTAGCTTCTCAATGATTTCTTGGACTCTTTTGTTGAGGGTAACTGGTTCGGTGCCCTTCTTGCAAGATGAATATGCTTTTTCTCTCATAAGTTCTCTCTTCAATAGATTCAATTCTTCTGCCTCTGCACTCTTTTTTCGTATGATGGACTCGTGATTCTTTATCATCTTAGCAACATAGTGATTTCCATCCTCCTCAATAGCCTCTCGAAAATTCTCGCTCTCCACTGTGTCAAAATTTTCAAAAATGGAGGACTTGGAAGGCTTTCCATGTTGAACCAAGAAAGACTCAAGTTCATTTCTCAAACGTGTAACTTCAATCAACATAACAGACCAATGTTCACCTCCGAAATTGAATTTATTGGGGAGCTGATTCTCTTGACTCAACAATGCCAAATCAGAGGTCTCCTGAAAATCCTGCATGATACCTTTAAGTAAGATAAAAACAGTGTCTTTTTCAATACCCCATCTCCATTGTTGCTCTATTGGAACCTCAGATAAGGTAATAGCATTCCTCATCTTTCCGAAAGCCAAATCTAAAGTCTCCTTCAACATGTCTATGTCAGAACCCATCTGCTCAACCTTCTCATTGTCAATAGATTCATCAAGCTCGTTGCATTGGTCAGGCTCAAGCTTTTGTCTGATATTCCAAACCTGCTGATCAACAGAATTCTTTAACTCACAAAACTCGCCTTCTCTATCTTCAACTCCCTCTGACTTAGTCTTTTCAAGCTTGAGTTTCGCACGCAAAGAGACCAACTCCTTTTCTTTTACCTCCAAGGCCTGCCTTAGCTTCAACTCACTATCTAATCTCTCAGTGAGCTCTCTATCTTTCTCCCGAATCGCCATCTCTGATTCGCTTAGACGACCTCTGAGTCGGTCCCTAATCTCAGCCAAACCAGCAAGCACATCTTCTTCACTATTGCTCTCGAGGATAAAAATGTCTGGCTCTTCTTGCACAAACTTGATGCACCCTTCTAATTGCATCACAGCCAATTCATAGAACTTGGATATCTCATTCAACCGTTCTATCACACCTTCTTTCGACTTAACTCTCTTGTGAGCTTTGTTCATTGCGCGGTGAACAATTCTCATCATGGTTGAATCTGTTATGGAGACTCTGAATCTACCCGCCATTCCACCAAAAAACTCATCCATTTGTTCAGTAAAAGGAATCATAATGGGCTTAGTTCAATCCAAAGGATCATGTAAAGGAAAAGGAAAAAAGTAATGAAATTTGATGCTATTGTCTATATGGGCATTTGTGAGAGGAATACATCAAAGATTAGAAAAGAAAATGTATTGGCGTTTGGGGTGCACGTGCATGCAAAAAAATGTTGGAATAAGATCAGTTCTATAAACAAGGTATACTGACCATTTCTTACAAGATTGTTGATTAATTATATGGTCCTCCTTAACTTTAAGGAATAGATGTACCATTTTCCTATTAATTTGGTTGATATAGTCAATGTAGACTTGGACATGAAATTAGTTGCTCTAATTATATTTCATTTTCATATAATTTACACAAATTAAATAGTACTAAATTATACTGGAAGATTATAAGATAAGCGTAAAGTCTTATTTAATGATTTTTTTATTTTTAATTTTTTAAAAAAACTAACACTACTTTATAATGAGTGGAATATTCATTGTATTAAATTATTACACCAAATCCCAGATTTCTTCAAAATTAGAGAGTCAATTGAGATGTGGTGTTTAACCTTCAAGACCACACCCAGCGGCGGCGCGTGCGTGGCAACCACGTCAACTCACACGTGCGAGTTGGGCACGGGTTCGTAGCCAGTCAACCATTTCACCGAACACCATATCAACACTCTCCTTGGGCTCCCCAACAAGCTGGTGCCACATCCCTGGGTGAATCCGAATCGTCTTATCCTTGCTGGCGGCGCGTCGATACAGTTCCTCCACGCACGCCGGATCGCAAACCACGTCTTCTCCGCCGTGGACGATCAGCAACGGCACCTCCACCTCCTCGAACCTCCCCTGTAGCTCCCTGCAAACCCTAAGAAGCTCCAGCGCCGTCGCTGCCCTCGGCCTCGCCGTAGGTCGCCGCGGACTCGCAAGAGCCAGCCGCCGCTTCCACTCCTCCTTGAAAGACACGTCCGGAATCGACCCGCGCGTGGGAACAATACGCCACGTTGGGATGACGGCGGCGACGAGGAAGAGCAGGTGCTCTAACGGCCACGGCGGTTTGAACTTGGCGCTTATACCGCACATGGCGCCGTTAAGTATGACCCCGTCCCAGGATCCTGGACGACGGAGAGAAATGAGAAGAGCGATGGCGCCGCCGAGTGACTCGGCGTAGAGGAAAGCCGGAAGTGAAGGGGAGTGGCGGGATCGGAACTCGTCGAAGAAGTCGATGCAATCGTCGACTACGGGGTTGATGTCTGGAATGTGAGCGATGAGACCATCAGAGAATCCGTGGCCCTGGTGATCGATGGCACAAACGGCAAAGCCAGCCTTGGCGAAGAATATGGAAGTGAGCTGAACGAACCAGCTGGACTCGCCGGTGAAGCCATGGACGACAGCGAGAACTCCAGTGATGGGTGTAGGGGGGAGTGGGGTCCACCACTGTGTGAAGAGCTTGAGGCCACGAGAGTTGGTAATGTAGTGTGAATCGTGGGCCACGGAGTGGTGAGCGTAGAAGTCTTCAGGCGTGGATGAGCCAAAAGGGCTGGTGTCGTTGGCCTCTGATATGGGGTGCGACATCTTCGATGATTTCTAGGGGATTGTGATTGTTTATTTCGGATGAAAGTGAAGAGCTTAGTAAAGAGGGCCGTTGGGGTGAATTAAATGCGTGTCGTTGTCGTTAATTATGAGCCACGTCGCATTTTCAATCTGTGCAATCCCTGCATGCATTGATTGAATTCGGTAGAGTTGGTTGGCACAGGCAGACCAACCCTCTAATTGAAACTTCTATTATCCAAAAACAAAAAGGGAAATGCTAAAATACTTATTAATGGAATTAAGTATCTAAGTATCGAGTTTCATATCGCTAGCCAATTAAAAGACAACAAGAAATTGCTAGGCGGCATAGGTGACTAATAATAATGGTCAACAAAACATTGCTCTCTTTGTCTTAACGAAAACATTGTTAATTTGCATAATTTGACGAGTAAAACTGGAAAATAAAACAAAAATGTTGTTGTTTAAGAAAGAAAAATGAACATAAGCAAAATGGATATATCACAGTGCATGGATACTATAATATTATTGTACAGTTGGGGCAGTTTGAGCAGCACGTCTCTGTTTTACTACAAATGATGGATAAGAAAAAACAAAACGTCGTATGATACATACAGAAACTAGAATCCAGAGCTTTCAAGAATTACAAGTCATTATCTGATTATCTGACTCAATTCTCCTAACTTCTATTCTTATTTTCCTAGTGTGTATACATAGAGGCTACATCACACTTGAAATGTTCCCCGTTTTCAATCTTTCTTTTTAACAGTCCACAAATTGCATACTGAATTAGCAGCAACCGAATTCCTCGCAACAAGCTGAAACAGGGAAACTTTCATAACAGATTAAAAAGAAGAAAAAAACACAATATAATGTGAAATCTTTGACCTTAATACAAATGATATCATATAAAACTATACCCCCCTTAAAGATGTTTAACATATAGAATAAGAGAATCTGGGTTGGTAATGTTGGTCATCAAGACACTTGGAGTGATTTCTGTAGATTGTTGTATGGCAATAATGGTCTTGGATCATGGAGTTTGTTAGTGAACATGTTTGAAAAATGTACATAAGAATGGACTATGCAGAGGGAGGAGTTCATGGAGATTTTGCATTGACTTCTGCATTGGCCAAGAAAAAAAAACCAAAAAAGAGTGGAGCATTTGCTGTTTAGAGAGTTGGTGATCTCTCAAATACCAACCACTTTTTATGGTAATGTTCTTGTTGTTTCTTTAATAAACACAGAGAGATTTCATGAACTTCATTATCTTTCTTGCTGGTTTGTTGACTTGTTCTAATATTTTCCGTATAGGCTAGTGGTTCCTATCAATCTAAAAGACAACTTCCGCATCACAGAGATGATCAAGAATGATACATGCTTCCAAAAAATTTAGTATATTACACATCACCATGTAATCATAGAAAAGAAACATGACAGTAACACAATTGATTCAGAAAACTGCACATTCCTTCAACAAAAATCACCAGTCATAGGTGTAAGTGTAACACAAATTAACTGTTTTGATACATAAAATTGACCTAAAAATCATTATAACAAAACAAACTCAAACCTCATGTTATTTTTTATTAAGCAAAAATAAAAATAAAATAACTGAAGTTATTTGGTACTGTAAGATGAAAATGCAGCTTCTACATTTCTAGCCAATGAATAAAGAGACAGAAACCATGGTACCATGAAATTAGAACTTTACCAAAGTGTCAAACTGATACAATTAGAAAGTAGAAACAACAAGAAAGAATACATGAAAGTCACAATTTGGCATGTTCACACAGCAGAAATGAAAGTTAAAATGGATGTTATCAAGTACAGATTGCCGTAAAGATGATTCAATTCAAAAAATTAGAACTACTTCGTTGTAATGTTTTGCATGCACACAAAATTTTACAGTTAGATCATCAAGAGGGCATCAGTTGCTTGAGAATTCCTGCTCCATGATTCCTACAATCCAGATTCTACCAAAACTAGATTACTAGCTCCCTACCACATATACCATAGCATCATTGATGTCGGATAAATAACTAGTAGTAAGGAATACTCAAGTCCCTCACTCAATTCATTTCTTATTTTAGGCTTATAGCCTTAATAAACCTAACAAAATGACCAAGTAGACAATTGCAAATTATTTTCCTAAACTCGTACTTTATCTATTCTATCTCTACACCAATCTACTCTGTCAACAGAACAAAATCTTCAAAGAAGACTGAATGCTACTCCAAGCAATCTTTAGCACGTCCACAAACTTTATAACCACGTAGACAACCTCTTACCATCAAGCAATTTCATTAATGTGTTGATTTGCTAGGCCTTATAGTTTTAGCTAAACAAAAGCTCCATAAACATTCTCCTCCAAAATATATCTTTTTAATCCAACAAAAGAATCCTATATCTTTGGGTTATAGTGATCTTTGTTCCATGACCCAAATTGAACGAGGAAATCAGTTCTAAATCTTAAATGGTAATTTATCCAATTCATGGCTTGTTTACAGCTAACAGTTTCCAATCACCTGTTTAATTCTTTCTCCCAGAATATCTCAACTCAACACAGGAAAACAGTTGACTTAAAAGCCTTTAGAATTGTCATTTCTCATTGGCAGTGTCAGCTTAATCCATGGAGTAAAATTCAACATAACTCCACATCTCAAGCCACAAATAATGTAAAACCCATATTAATCCAAGTAAAGAATTGCAGCGAAACTGCTAAAACAAAAGATTTAAGAGACAAAACGAAAAACTTAATTTTGGTCAACGAAACGATCACTCGGCATATAAATCAACAATATAAATTCACAATCTAAATCACACATAAACAAAACCCAAATGCAAAAGACCAATTTGAACGTCAGAAAAATAGAGATAGAACAAGTTGTATATACCTCCACAGCAGCAGCAACCGCACGTTAAAGAAAGCAGAACCATTTTACAAATATGAATAAACCGACTTTGACTTTGACCCTCCGAATTTTGACAGTTATCGGCCATTTTTCCATTAACGGAAGCTCCGGCTTCAGCATCCAACAGGTTCTGTTGTAGGGCAGCGGAAGCTCTCTTTTCAGCTCTCATTTGACTGGTTTTCCTGTCGAGATTTCTGACATAAGGGAACTTGAATGAGTCCCTCAGCTTTGTTGAAGGCCATAGATGCATCTCCGCTTTAGCTGAGTTTGAATTTCAAGATGGCACTCGAGGAAAAAGGCAGTAGAAACGTTTAGTATAAATCAAAAATTACTTGCAAAAATAAATTGTTATAGAAAAAGAAAACCAATTCAGTTCAATTTCTATTGAGGAGACCTTCGGTCGAAACTACCTGTAGCGGTAAGTACGTGCGTGTGGGACCGGTGTACAGGGGTGTTTCAATTGGGAGGAGCATTACTAATAATTTACTATTGGACATGTTCCCGTTCGCAGTTTGAGTAGTGCGGGTTGTAATTTTTTTTTCAAACCTAATGGTATATGCGGTTTTTATAATTTCTAAAAGTGTGAGATTTTAAAATTGTAAAAACTGCACTGCAAAAATACAGTATGATTTAAATAATTTACACTATTATTATTATCAAATTATAATGAAAATTTAAAAATTAATCTACTAAAATTTTAATAAAACAAAAAAAATATTTTATTAAAATTTTAATGTCTTAATATATATATATTAATCATTAAGTTATTATATTGATTTATTTTTAAAAAATAATATATATTATATATATATATTTATTTTTCTAATGAAAAAGAATAAAAATCATACTGTAAAAATTTGTAACTTTATAATATATAATATGGTACGGTTTGAACCGCAATTATTAAATTCGAAATTGCAAATAACACTATACCGGGTAAATCACAGCCGCACTGCAAAAGATTTCAAACAGCATTTTTATATGATGTGATGCGGTGCGCGGGCAATTTGTACAGTGTAGGCGGTTGGATGAGCACCCTTAATTTGTACCACCACCTAGGGGTGTTCGCGGTGCGGGTTGTGCGGTTTTTAACCATTTTTTCAAACCAACCCGCACATGCGGTTTTTCTAATTTTCCAAACCGCACCCGCACCGCGATATTAAAAAACCGCAAAAACCGCACCGCAAAAAATGATGCGGTGCGGTGCGGTTTTTGCGGTTTATGCGGTTTGAACTATCACAATTTTTTTTTTGAAATAATCATAAAATAATTAAACTATCATTAATATAATTATTCTAAAACACTTAAGAAAATACAACAAACTTGAGACTAATAAAAGTTATAACAACAACAATAAATCAATAATCTTTTTAAAGTTTCAACAACACACTTAAATCAAAATAACAAACTTGAAACTAATTAAGTTCTAACAACAATATAAATGTACAACTAACATACTTACATCAATAGATTAAAAATAAAACAAACACAAACTTCCAACTCCAAATTTTAATACACATGTATGGACTTGGGTTTGTTGCTAAGAAGAGAGGTTTGTGAAGAGTTATGAATTTTGCCCTAAGATTTATAGGCTTGGGTTGGGCTCATATGTATGGGCTTAATAAAATAAATATAAAAATTGAAATTTTAAAAGATGCGGTGCGGTGCGGTTTGAATCGCGGTTTAATAATTCAAAACCGCAAACCGCACCGCACCGCGCGGTTTGGGAAAAATTCAAACCGCAACCGCACCGCGAAGAATTTCAAACCGCATTTTTTTTGCGGTGTGGTGCGGTGCGGGCGGTTTGAGCGGTTTGAGCGGTTTGATGTACACCCCTACCACCACCTATACTTAATTACATTAGAGCATCTCCAACGGAGGTTGCCCATGTAGTGCTCTTTGACACATGTGTATTTTGGTCAACATTTTAAATTAATTTTGTGATCATTATTGTCCAAAGAGAAATGTTACCAGTGCCTAACACGCTCCTTGGTGTCATGTAATTAAGTATCAGGTCTCATAAAATAACTTTTAGGAAATATCACAAATTAATTGTAGTTGTAGGGCATAACATCTAAAAAGTGATGGGCGCCACCAATATCCAATTACAATGCTCTTGTCTAAAATGAGCAATGGTCATGTGGTATTATTTAATTTTTTTAAAAAAATTACTTTATTACTAATCAATTTTTTAAAAGAATATACATAATTATAAAATTTAAATAAAAAGTAGTACGTGGGACTAGGGTTGTCCAGAAATGATCCAATCTAATGACAAACCGACCGATCCAATGTCAACCGATGGCCAAAATTGAATATCCAATCATGATTGGATTGGATCGGATGATATTTTTGAAAATCCAATATTGGATCGGTCAGTTCTTGGATGACATGTAAATCCAATGAATCCAACCGACCGATCCAATCCAATATTCATCCAATATCATCTAATATTAAAATAAAAAAAATATATATTATAAATTTATAATATTAAATATATTATATTTTGAAAACCAAAATAAAACATCACATTCACGGGATTCAGACCCCTCTCTCCATATATCATATAATTTATATTTATTTTTACATATATAAAAAAATATTTAAAAAAAAAAACAAAACCCTAGATACCCCTCTCTCTGTCGTATTCTCTCTCACAGCTCACCCATCTTTGAAGCCGCCTGCAGCCCATTTTCCAGAGAGTGGACGACGACGACAGTGATTCTCTGCCCAGCCATTTGACGACAACGCAAACGACAACACCTTCTCCCCTACTCGCTGACGACGACAGTCATCTCCTCTCTAAGTCGCCGATGGCATCTTCACCAACGACGGAAGCGACACAGCTCCTCCCTCTCCAACGAAGCCACATCATCTTCTTCCTCGCAAATGGCAGCAAGCAACTCAGGTCTTTTAAGTTTCTCTTCTTTTTTTTTTTGAAAAAATTCATCATCTTTAATAATTGTAATCCATAGCGATTACATGATTAAAATCTAGAGTAACATCAGTACTCTTGATAACACGATCAGCAACTAAATAGGATGCTTGAGCTAAGAAATGAGCAACACTATTTGCAGAACGTCTAATAAAATTGACATAAACATCTCGCAATTCATTTAACAACATCTTATAATCAGAAATAATACTCCCAAAGTATGAAACCACAGGAATAGAGCTACGTAACGCTTGCACCACAGTAAGACTATCAGTTTCAATGACAACCTTCCTTCAATATTTTCGTTTAACCCAACTCAGTGCCTCCTTAACACCCAAAGCTTCCACTATTTCGGGTTGCAACACCCCTGACCGACAGTAGGTAAAAGCTTCCACCAATGCGCTAGTTTCATCCCTAATCACCCCTGCAAAGCTATAAGTTACAGTTCCTGAAAAAATGGCAGCATCTACATTAATCTTCAAGGTGTTTTCAGCTGGTTTGGCCCAAGTTTCAGCACCATCGACATCAGTAAGGAATGCAGCCGTAGGATTAAGTGTGGAATCTTGAGCCCGAGTTCAATCTGCGAATAAAGCTTGAGCTAAGTGAGCAACACTCAAAACATTAGGGGACTTATCAGACCACACTAGCTCATTTCGATGTTTCCAAATTGCCCAACATGTCATTGCGATCAACCTTCTTTTCTCCCCATCCGCCTGCTGTAGAACCGTAGCAAACCAGTTGGCAAAAGAACCAACTGCCGTCAAATTAACACCAGCAACCAACTGTTGCCAACACGCTTTGGCAAAAGAGCAATCCACCAAGCAATGGTAGATGGTTTCATCAGTTACTTTGCACACAGGGCAGATGGTATCAATAGGCACATGTCTAGAACAAAGTCTGGACTTCGTAGGCAGACAAGTCTTTCACTTTCGGAGGAACATTTAGCTTCCAAAGAGTATTCCAAAAGACGGAATTATCATCCTGTGCACCCAACTCTTTGCTCAATTGTAAGAACTTATAAACCGATTTTACTGAGAAATGGCCCGAGCTCTCCCAACTCCAATACCAAACATCACATAAACGACTTAAAGACAAGGAAATACTAAGAATTAAGTTAGCATCCCTTTCATTAAATATATCATGCACCAAGTCAACATCCCAAGCCAACATATCAGTTTCCATAAGTGCTTTAACATTTTGATCAATAAGAGCAGGATTATTCGAAGTTACTCTTGGATTATCTTCATTCGGTAGCCACAGATCGAACACTATATTAATTCGAGAACCATCACTAACTCTGCATCTCGCCCCTTTTCGAATGATCTCTTGAGTTTCATAAATACTTCGCCACACGAAACTTGGATTGCTCCCTAACTCAGCATTTAAGAAGGTACCATTACGGTAGTACCTAGCTTTAAAAATCTTGCTGACAAGTGACTCCAGACGACTAAACAATCTCTATCCTTGTTTACAAAGCAAACTCAAGTTAAAGTCATGCAAGTTGCGAAATCCCATACCACCTTTAGACTTATTGTTGGGTTTTATGCCCTAAATAAAACTCATTTCAATATAATCAGATTTACTTATTAATAAAGATCAGAAATAACATTTTATGCTGCATGGTTCACATGATTTATTTCATGATTATATGTATATAATGTATGAATTCTTTTTAAGTCCAGGACATATGAATTTGTTAAGATTATAGTGTTGTCAACACAGTGGAATTTAATCTTAATTATATGTTCAAAAGTTTATTCCCTGATTTGTCAGAACACTGGATTTAGACTGACATGGTATAATCAGCGATAGGTATTCTTACACCTTGGAAAAGTGTTATGTCCTTTCCAGGACATTGGCAAAGTTTACCAGCATCGGATGTATGGAGTATACATCGGAAGGGACCGATATTGAACTTTGATTAGATATATATTAAAACTTACAGTAATATCTATTCAATTCAATATCACCTGTTGATCCTAGATCAAATGATCTTAATCCTGATATGATTAGGTTCAATCTCAAGAGTGTTATCCGTGTTCTTTGATTTGTTAGTTAAGCCTACTTTTGGGTCAGGGTGATACGTACATTTTGGGAACACAGTAGTGCAATTGAGTGGGAGCGCTAACATAAATATGGAATCTATAGCTTCTATTTGGCAAATAGAAGTAAAGGATGATTTCCTTCGAGCTTAACCAAACGAAGATAAATGGTGGAGATCTCATTTCACTTAGCTGAAATATCATTTATACAGGGTTAAGTGTTTTAAGGATAAAATACATTGTAGGGTGTTACGGTAATTTAATCCCTTTACAGTGTAAATCATCTATATAGAGGATCATTGATCACATTAGGGTTATAAACAATGGATAACTAATGACGTGTCTATATCATGGAACATATAGAGCGTTCTATATGACTGAGAGTGCAATTCCAAGTTCTAAGTGTGGATTCAATGAGGAATTAATAAGTTAGGGAATTTACTTGGTAAATTCGGTTCAACTTATTGGAAGCTCGGTTATATAGACCCATGGTCCCCATACTAGTTGAGACCATATTGCTTGTAAGACTCAGTTAATTGATTTTAATTAATCAATTATAATTCTAAAAGTTAAACTATGTCTACTTTATGAATTCTCACTAAGTAAGGATGAAATCGTAAATAAAAAGGTTTCTAGGTTTAATTATTAATTAAGAGACTTTGTATGTCTAATTAATAATTATTTTAAATGACAATATTATTTAATAATCTATTTTAGTTATTAAATAATTAGTTTTGGCATTTAAATGATTAGAATTGGACAAATGGCATTTTTGGAGAAATAGAAATAAAATTGAGGAAACTGCAAAATCCAAGTGAGGCCCATTTCACCCTATGGCCCCAATTATTATTTTCAATTTTAATTGCCATGTAATTGCTAATCAAAGCCTAGCAATAATAGGAAAGTGGTGGAACACACTAAATAAGGTAGTTAATCAATTACACAGTAAAAGAGGAAACTGCTTATTTAGAAAGTTGTTCTCTCCCTTTTCCCTATATAAAGCAACCCTTGTTCTCTTCTCTTGCATGTCTTTGAATGCTTGAAAAGCCACGAAAATAAGAGAGAAAAATAGAGAGAAAATTCGAAATCCTTGTGAGATGAGTAGTGCCCACACATATCAAGTGGTACCTCAATCATAGTATGTAAGACTATGGAAATTCTGCATCAAAGAAGGAGAAAAGAAGATCCAGGTTCAGATCTTGGTGATGCTCTGCTACAGAAAGGAATCAAGGGCTAGAGATCTGAACGGAAGGAGTCATATTATTCCGCTGCACCCACTGTAAGGTTTTCTAACTTTATATGTGTTTATTTTCATTGTTTTAGAATTCATATTAGGTTGTTAATCTAACATACATGATAGTAAATAGATCCTGGTAAAATAATTTCCAACACTTATGTACTGTCAATCTATCCCACTTTTTCCAATGGATTCCTTTGTTGTTCTTCGACGATCGCCACCAAAACTTACACATCAATTGCTCCATCTCATTGCAAGTTTCCACAGGTAGCAAAAACACATTCATTGCATAACTAGGAAGAGATTGAGCCACAGTTTTTATTAGCAACTCCTTCCTTGCTCTAGAAAGCAATCTTCCTTCCCAACCTTGAATCCTTTTACGCATTTTATCCTTCAAGAAACCCAAGTAAGGATGTTTTATTACGACCCACAATATTTGGCAAACCCAGATATGTGTTATCATCACCTGCCTCATTCACTCCCAACATAGAACATAGATGTTGCCTCACCTCATTGACAATATTAGCGCTGAAAAATATAGAGGACTTCTGTAGATTGACTTGTTGTCCTGAGGCCTTTTGAAAGATATTTAACATTTCTATCATGTTAATAGCACTATCCGCAGAGGCTTTACAGAACATATAACAGTCATCAGCAAAGAACATGTGAGATAACACAGGAGCCCCTCGAGCAACCTTACACCCCAAATCTTCCCTAATCGTTCATAGTCTCTTATCAAAGCCGAGAATCCTTTTGTACACAGAAGGAAAAGATAGGGTGAAAGGGGATCACCTTGTCGAAGACCTCTTGTAGGAATTATAGGCCCAATTTTATGAACTCTCGATGTGATTGTGTAGGAGACAGAACTAACACATTGCGTTAACAACTTCACCACATGCTCATCAAATCCCAATCTCCTCAACATAGCCTGTAAAAAGCCCTACTCCACTCGATCATAAGCCTTGCTCATGTCCAACTTAAGTGCCATAAACCCCTCCCTCCCCATTTGCTTCCTTTTCAAATAATGCATCACCTCGAAAGAGATTAAGATATTATCAGTTATCAGTCTTCCGGGTAAGAAGGCGCTTTGAGTTTCAGAAATAACACTAGGAAGAACAACTTTCAACCGATTGGCCAGCACCTTAGAAACAAACTTATAAGCCACATTACACAAAGCAATTGGTCTTAGATCACTCATGCTTTCGGGTTTAGACTTCTTCGGGATATGCACAATATTCGTTTCTTTTAAATGATTAAAAAATTTACCAAAAGTAAAGAAGTGTTGAACTAACCGAATGATATCCTTACTAATGATATCCTAGAACTTCTGATAAAACCCAGGATTAAAGCCATTAGGACCAGGAGATTTATCAGGATGCATTTGAAAGAGTGCTTTCCGAACCTTCTCAGCGTCAACCGGAATAGTAAGAGACTCATTCATAGCAGTTAACACCCGATTATGCACACAAGCCGTGAACCTACCCCAATCAATCTCCGAAGCTGTGAACAACTCTCTAAAATAATCTTCAACGACACCCGGTAAGGCATTTTCCTAATCCACCCAAATCCCACTTCTATTTTTAAGAGACAAAATCTGATTGTTGATCCGCCTAGTACTCGCACAAGCATGAAAGTACTTAGTGTTTTGGTGACTAGATTGCAGCCATAATTCTTTGGATCTCTGCTTCCAGAAGACCTCCTTCTGGGCGAGGACTTCGAACAAACGATTTTGAGCCTCCTTGTACCTGTTTACCGATTCAACATCTCTTTTATTTTTCAAAAGCTTTAGGATTTTATGACAACTATTTTTTCGCTACTTGAAATTACCAGTGATACCCCTCCCCCATTCGGCTAAAGCAGTACTACAACATTTGATTTTTGAGCTCAAAGAATTCGACTCATGAACATCCCAATTATCATACACAATTTGGCGACACATAGGATCACGCACCCAAGCATTTTTAAACTGAAATTTCTTTAAACTAACCACTTTCTAAATAAATTAAGATTCAACAAAATAGGACAATGATCAGAAGCAAAAATTTCTAAATTTTTTAACTTTGCATCCGGAAAAAGATCATTCCAACCATGCCTGATGAGAGCTCTATCCAAATGGACTTCAGTCCATGCCTCTGTACCCCTCCCTTTCTCCCAAGTGAAAGGATAGCCCACCAACTCCATATCAATAAGACTGCAATCTGAAACCACATCTTGAAATCCCTGAATTAAAGAGCTTGGATAAGGTCAACCGCCTCTCTTGTTACTATGATGAAGGACATTATTCAAATATCCCATTAAACTCCAAGGAAGAGTCGATTCCCCCACAAGCTGCCGAATAAGTCTCCAAGAATTCCCACACAAACTCCTCTGAGGTTCACCATAGAAGCCAGTCGCACGAAACAAAGGGTATCCGTCAAGCTTCAACTCCAAATCAATGTGATTATTACTAAACCTAAGAAGTTTGCCACCATCTTGATTTTTCCACAACATTGCAAGACCCCTACTATGTCCACGGGCCTCAACAACAAAACTTCCATCATAGCCCAATAAAGCTCTAACACAATCAACCTTGTCTTTCTTGCAAATTGTCTCACAAAAAAAAAATTAAATTAGGTCTCTTTTGAAAAACTATTTCTTCAAGGAATTGAACAACCTGGGGGTTTCCAAGCCTACGACAATTCCAACTTAACAAACTCATAACTCGCAAAAATCACACACCACTCAACAACAAAAATCACATACCAGACATGTCAAAACGACAAGACAACGACATTAGTAATGTAAATAAATAATAATAACTAATTAAAAATATTTCTATAAATATATATAATATATAGGGACAAGATTTTGTCCCGTGATGTACTTTCACGGAATGTAATCCGTGATGTACGACAGTCGTTAGATGGGAGAGTTATTTGATCTGAGGGCTGGGGTTGATCTAGGGGTAATTAGGATTAAAAAATGGTAACGAAACTCATCTAATGTACCACAGAATACATTCCGTAAAAGTATATCACGGGACAAAATCGTGTCTCATAATATATATATATATTCTCTCACTCAAACTTTTTTTTTTATTTAAGTGTTTATATATTACAATACTGTTTTACCTGGGACTCGAACCGAGGACCTCCAACACACACTCACGACCCAGCTATGGCCACTTGATTTTTCCAATTTCGTTTATCAAAGGCGAACACAATTATATTGGCACGTGCGAAACTGTTCATCATCGTCATTTATAAAATCCCTGTAATTTTCACTACTAAAAATAAACCAAAGCCCTAAAACTGAACTCCCATCGTTTTTATTCTTCTCAGGCGACGACTTCTTCTCAGGCGACGGGGTTGATGTCTTCTCTTCACTGGTGCTCGGATCCAAAAGCTCTCAAAACGAAAATTGTTATACCGAAATTAAATACAGTAAAATTGGAACGAATTACCGATAGAATAATCTGGCTGAGTCACGGACAATGTCGCTATCTTTAAGACGTTTCGCGGCTCTGCCCGAAGTGTGCACGGCAGTCTAGCAACCACGGCGTCCCCAGGATAAAACAGCCTCTGTATAAGTACGATACGTTCTGCACCGAACTGTATCGCTCTGTAACACCCTACTGTTTGCTCTCAGAAAAATCGTAAAGAAAGAAAAGATTTTTTTTTAATATTGAAAAGATGTATTCTTACGTTGTTCTGATACGACTTATATAGAAGTCGATCCAAGAAAAAACGGTAAGAAAACGGTAATATTATCGTTCGTGGGAGGAGTTGGATCGTGGGAGGAAAAGGCGGATCATTGACTGATCGCATTTTACCTCTTCTGATCACGTGTTAAAATTAATTAATAAATAAATAAATAAAAATAAATCTTTATTTAATTAAATAATTTTTCTTCAAAAAATAAAGTGACACCTCACCCGCCAACCCAACCCAACCCGGCCCGGATCGGTCGGTCGGACGGACGGCGGCGGCGGCGCGCGCGCGCGTGTGGTGGTCCAGTGTGTGAGTCCTCACCCATGCGCGCAAAACTGGGTACCCCTTGGGGCCCAAACCCATATCTCAAACTTGCACTAGATCTACACTTAAAATGTAGTGTTTCTATCCCATGTGGGACTCCTACTCACACACTTCACTTTTCTATTTTTACATATTTCATACAAAGTTCCAACAATCCCCCACTTGAAATTTTTAAAAATATTTTCTCGAGCAACCTCAACAACTATAAGACAGTGCTTCAGCAAAGATATCTTTCGATTTGAATCTTGCATAGTGAATACGATTTAGATTTTACTAGAGTGACTCGAAGTCTTAAACTCTATCTCTAACGTCGTACCACGCACCGATCTTTCAAGGGTGTATTCAAATAAGCCTGTGCGTTAATGGCCATGCACGTCTATCCCAGTATAGTGAACGCTCTAGAAATTTTGCCTCAAATTTCATAGGAAGCGGCCCCACTCCCACATTCACATAGGTGAGTCTATCAAGAGTACTCCTGTAGCTCGGTACTCCACTCCACATAGAGTATAGATCTCATTAAGAGTTTCTATTAACTCATCCTCTTATCGCTTCAGGACTTCATGCTTCTCGTATAACTATAGCATGATCAACACATATCAACTCATAATTTGTTATTACCCGTTGAACCTAATTCTTGGGATCTCCAGTCATTAGGTTGGGTTACCATTATGAGTGACTCATTTTTCTAAGGGCAATAGTCCCATTCCTTTCGAAGTTTTATAGACTTTCTCTCTAGCTAGTCCTTTCGTCAAAGGATCTGCTAAATTGTCATCAGTGCGTACATGATCCACTCTAACAGCTCCTGTTGAGAGGAACTCTCTAACAGTGCTGTGCTTACGACGGATTTGTCATTTCTTACCGTTATAATAACGGTTCTGGACTTTTGCAATAGCCGCGGTACTATTGCAATGGATCAACACAGCTGGTATCGGTTTTTCCCATAAAGGGATCTCAGCTAGCAGGCTTCTAAGCCAACCTGCTTCTTCACTAGCAGAGGCTAGTGCTATCATTTCAGACTCCATGGTGGACTGTGCTAAAATAGTCTGTTTCTTTGACTTCCAAGAAACAGCGCCACCAGCTATGCTAAAAATATAGCCACTTGTAGCTTTGGAGTCATCTGACAAAGTGTTCCAGTCTGCATCACTGTATCCTTCAAGGACAGCTGGAAACCTTTGATAGTGTAATCCAAGGTTCATGGTTCTCTTAAGGTATCTCATTACCCTCTCAATAGCATGCCAATGCTCTATACTAGGCCTACTGGTAAACCTGCATAATAATCCCACGACATAGGCAATGTCGGGTCTCGTACAATCAGTGGCATATCAAAGACTGCCAATGATGCTCGCATAATCAGATTGTCTCACACCGTCACCAGTGTTATTGAATAGCTTTACACTTGGATCATATGGTGTGCAAGCAGGTTTACAGTCAAAGTAATTATATTTCTTAAGAATCTTCTCAATGTAATGAGATTGATCCAAAGAAATTCCCTATTCAGACCTAGTAATCTTAATACCAATAATTACATCAGCTTCTCCGAGGTCCTTCATATCAAAGTTAGCACACAATAATGATTTCACAGCATTAATAGCATGGATATTTGAACCAAATATAAGCAAATCATCCACATATAGGCAAATAATTGTGCAAATGTCATTATGAGATTTATAGTAAATACATTTGTCACTTTCATTCACTTTGAAACCATCTGAGATAACTAAATTGTCAAACTTCTCATGCCATTGCTTAGGTGCCTGCTTAAGACCATACAAAGATTTATCTAACTTGCAAACCTTATGTTCCTGGCCTGGGATCACGAACCCTTCAGGTTGATCCATGTAAATTTCTTCTTCTAATTCACCATTAAGGAACGCTGTTCTAACATCCATTTGGTGCACAACTAAATTGTGTATAGCAGCCAGAGAAATTAAAACTCTAATGGATGTTATTCTAGTGACAGGTGAAAAGGTGTCAAAGAAATCTACATTCTCTCTTTGTCTAAAACCCTTTGCTACTAAGCGAGCTTTGTATTTGTCAACAGTTCCATCAGGTTTCAATTTCTTTTTCAGAATCCAGTTACAACCTATAGTTTTGCACCCAGGTGGTAAGTTTGTATAATGCCAGGTTTTATTCTTAATAAGTGAGTCCATTTCATCATCAACGGCCTCGCCACAGGTCAGCATCTATGGAAGACAAAGCTTCTTGGAGGTTGGCAGGATCCTCCTCTAAGGTGTAAGCACAAAAATCTGAACCAAAAGTTTTTTCTACTCTAGCTCTCTTGCTTCTTCTAGGTTCTATTTCATTACTCTCAGTGTGTTCATTATCCCTAATGGTAGGAACATTGCTAGTAGATGTACCCCCACTATTTCTTAATTTAAAAGGAAATCTATGTCCATAAAATTCAACATCATTAGATTCCACTATAACGTGTGCATTCAGATCATAGAATCTATATGCTTTGCTATTCACCGCATATCCAATAAATACACATTCATAGGCTCTACTAGCTAGTTTTATTCTCTTAGGATCAGGAATCCTAACATAAGCTAAACAACCCCAGGTTCTAAAATAAGACACATTTGGTTGCCTATTTTTCAAGATCTCATAAGGTGAAATTTACTCTTAGTTTTAGGAACTCTATTCAGAACATAACAAACAGTTAATAAAATTTCACCCCACCAGTGAGATGCAGCACCAGAATTCAACAAAATAGCCACAACTAATTCAGTAAATGTTCTATTTTTTTTTTCAGCTTTACCGTTCATTTCAGGTGAATATGGTGCAGTCCTTTCGTGTATCATACCATGTGAATTATAAAATTCAATAAACGAGTTTGATTCATATTCAGTTCCTCTATCACTACGAAGCATTTTTATTTTCTTATTATATTGATTCTCAATTTCAGCTACGAATAATTTAAACATGTCAAGTGCATCATTTTTATTTTTCATCAAGTACACATAAGTAAAGTCAGAACAATCATCTATGAAAGTAATAAAATAACGTTTACCATTTCTGGTTAGCGTTCCATCAAGTTCACATATATCAGAATGTATCAAATCTAAAGGTTCAGTTTCTTTAGTAACTGATTTATGTGGTGTCTTAGTTATTTTTGCTTGACTACAAAAGATACATTTTTCAAAATCCTTTTCTGACATTTTCGGGATTAAGCCAATATTACTCATATTCTTAATGATACGTTTATTAACATGACAAAGTCTAGAATGCCAAACATTAAAATCACACAGCATGTAAGCAGAAGAAGATACTTTATTAAATTCAACATTTAATTTAAACATTCCATCAGTAGCATAACCCTTCCCCACAAAAGTACCATTCTTAGTGATGGTGTACAAATCAGCCCCAATTGTTTGAGCAAACCCAACCTTATTAAGCAAAAAACCAGAAACCAGATTCTTTCTCATCTCGGGAGTGTGCATTACATCTTTCAGCAATAAGGTTCTTCCCGAGGTAAACTTTAGCTCCACGTTTCCAGTTCCAGCAACAATAGTGGTGTGGGAATCTCCTAACAACACTTTCTTATCATCAGCAGCAGTGTATGTCTTAAACATAGCACGATCATAGCAAACATGGCGAGAGGCGCCAGTGTCTACCCACCATCCTTCTGACCCACCAATCATATTGATCTCAGAGATCATAGTTGTAAAAGCTTCTTCAGTCAAGTTAGCCTGCGGAGCAGAGCTAGGCTTGTTCCGACACTTTCGTGCTATATGACCCGGCTTGTTACAGTTGTAACACAAAAACTGTGCGGGGTCATTCTGTTTATGTGGAGGTGGCTGCCTTCCATGTTGGTTCCTATTATGGTTCCAACTCTGATTATTGTTACGAGGAGGGTTGTTGCGGTTAGAATTGGAATTCGAGTTGCGGTTCTGATTCTTAAAATTTTTGCCATTAGGCTTCAGAACCGCTGGTGTGGATTTCTTAGTGTTGTTGTTTGAAACAACAAGCACTTCATCTTTCTGGTCTTGTTTTCTTGCTTCCTCCTCTATACGAAGGCGGGTGATCGAACTTTCTAAGGAAAATTCCTTAGTCTTATGCCTGAGAGTACTTTTGAAATCCTTCCAGGAAGGGGGTAACTTATCAATTAATACAGCAACTTGAAACTGTTCATCTAAAGTCATACCTTCTGAGATGATCTCATGTGCAATTTTCTGAAGCTCGTGAGATTGGGCTTCCACAGGTTTATCGTCCACCATTTGATACTTGAGGTAGCGACTGACAGCATACTTTTTAGTTCCAGCTTCTTCAGTATCGTATTTCTTTTGCAGAGCATCCCATATTTCGTTTGCTGATTTATCTGAATTATAATAGTCATACAGATCGTCAGATAAACCGTTAAGAATAAAATTCTTACAGAGGAAGTCATTTTCGACCCAGGAGTCCAAATCCTTTTGTTGCTTCTCGCGTTCAGCCTCTTTGTCCTTGTCGGTAGAAGCTTCAGAGACGACTGGCTTCAGAGCAGTGAGAACGAAAGCAACTTTCTTCATCGTCAGGTAGAACAACATCTTCTGTTTCCATCGCTTAAAATGTAATCCCTCAAAACGGAAAGGCTTGTTAATATCGTTAGAAGCAGAACCAGAAAATTCATCGGTAGCAGCCATAGCAGAACTGAACGTCTTAAAATTGTTATACCGAAATTAAATACAGTAAAATTAGAACGAATTACCGATAGAATAATCTGGCTGAGTTGCGGACAATGTCGCTCTCTTTAAGACGTTTCGCGGCTCTGCCCGAAGTGTGCACGGCAGTCTAGCAACCACGGCGTCCCCAGGATAAAACAGCCTCTGTATAAGTACGATACGTTCTGCACCGAACTGTATCGCTCTGTAACACCCTACTGTTTGCTCTCAGAAAAATCGTAAAGAAAGAAAAGATTTTTTTTTTTAATATTGAAAAGATGTATTCTTACGTTGTTCTGATACGACTTATATAGAAGTCGATCCAAGAAAAAACGGTAAGAAAACGGTAATATTATCGTTCGTGGGAGGAGTTGGATCGTGGGAGGAAAATGCGGATCATTGTCTGATCGCGTTTTACCTCTTCTGATCACGTGTTAAAATTAATTAATAAATAAATAAATAAAAATAAATCTTTATTTAATTAAATAATTTTTCTTCAAAAAATAAAGTGACACCTCACCCGCCCGCCAACCCGGATCGGTCGGACAGCGGCGGCGGCGCGCGCGTGTGTGGTGGTCCAGTGTGTGAGTCCTCACCCATGCGCGCAAAACTGGGTAGAAGCAGAACCAGAAAATTCATCGGTAGCAGCCATAGCAGAACTGAACGTCTTAAAATTGTTATACCGAAATTAAATACAGTAAAATTGGAACGAATTACCGATAGAATAATCTGACTGAGTCGCGGACAATGTCGTTCTCTTTAAGACGTTTCGCGGCTCTGCCCGAAGTGTGCACGGCAGTCTAGCAACCACGGCGTCCCCAGGATAAAACAGTCTCTGTATAAGTACGATACGTTCTGCACCGAACTGTATCGCTCTGTAACACCCTACTGTTTGCTCTCAGAAAAATCGTAAAGAAAGAAAAGATTTTTTTTTTAATATTGAAAAGATGTATTCTTACGTTGTTCTGATACAACTTATATAGAAGTCGATCCAAGAAAAAACGGTAAGAAAACGGTAATATTATCGTTCGTGGGAGGAGTTGGATCGTGGGAGGAAAAGGCGGATCATTGACTGATCGCGTTTTAATAAATAAAAATAAATCTTTATTTAATTAAATAATTTTTCTTTAAAAAATAAAGTGACACCTCACCCGCCCGCCAACCCGGATCGATCAGACGGCGGCGGCGCGCGTGTGTGGTGGTCCAGTGTGTGAGTCCTCATCCATGCGCGCAAAACTGGGTATCGCTCTGTAACACCCTACTGTTTGCTCTCAGAAAAATCGTAAAGAAAGAAAAGATTTTTTTTTTTAATATTGAAAAGATGTATTCTTACGTTGTTCTGATACGACTTATATAGAAGTCGATCCAAGAAAAAACGGTAAGAAAACGGTAATATTATCGTTCGTGGGAGGAGTTGGATCGTGGGAGGAAAAGGCGGATCATTGACTGATCGCGTTTTAATAAATAAAAATAAATCTTTATTTAATTAAATAATTTTTCTTTAAAAAATAAAGTGACACCTCACCCGCCCGCCAACCCGGATCGATCAGACGGCGGCGGTGCGCGTGTGTGGTGGTCCAGTGTGTGAGTCCTCATCCATGCGCGCAAACCGGGTATCGCTCCGTAACACCCTACCGTTTGCTCTCAGAAAAATCGTAAAGAAAGAAAAGATTTTTTTTTTTAATATTGAAAAGATGTATTCTTACGTTGTTCTGATACGACTTATATAGAAGTCGATCCAAGAAAAAACGGTAAGAAAACGGTAATATTATCGTTCGTGGGAGGAGTTGGATCGTGGGAGGAAAAGGCGGATCATTGACTGATCGCGTTTTAATAAATAAAAATAAATCTTTATTTAATTAAATAATTTTTCTTTAAAAAATAAAGTGACACCTCACCCGCCCGCCAACCCGGATCGATCAGACGGCGGCGGCGCGCGTGTGTGGTGGTCCAGTGTGTGAGTCCTCATCCATGCGCGCAAAACTGGGTATCGCTCTGTAACACCCTACTGTTTGCTCTCAGAAAAATCGTAAAGAAAGAAAAGATTTTTTTTTTTAATATTGAAAAGATGTATTCTTACGTTGTTCTGATACGACTTATATAGAAGTCGATCCAAGAAAAAACGGTAAGAAAACGGTAATATTATCGTTCGTGGGAGGAGTTGGATCGTGGGAGGAAAAGGCGGATCATTGACTGATCGCGTTTTAATAAATAAAAATAAATCTTTATTTAATTAAATAATTTTTCTTTAAAAAATAAAGTGACACCTCACCCGCCCGCCAACCCGGATCGATCAGACGGCGGCGGCGCGCGTGTGTGGTGGTCCAGTGTGTGAGTCCTCATCCATGCGCGCAAACCGGGTATCGCTCTGTAACACCCTACTGTTTGCTCTCAGAAAAATCGTAAAGAAAGAAAAGATTTTTTTTTAATATTGAAAAAGATGTATTCTTACGTTGTTCTGATACGACTTATATAGAAGTCGATCCAAGAAAAAACGGTAATATTATCGTTCGTGGGAGGAGTTGGATCGTGGGAGGAAAAGGCGGATCATTGACTGATCGCGTTTTAATAAATAAAAATAAATCTTTATTTAATTAAATAATTTTTCTTTAAAAAATAAAGTGACACCTCACCCGCCCGCCAACCCGGATCGATCAGACGGCGGCGGCGCGCGTGTGTGGTGGTCCAGTGTGTGAGTCCTCATCCATGCGCGCAAAACTGGGTATCGCTCTGTAACACCCTACTGTTTGCTCTCAGAAAAATCGTAAAGAAAGAAAAGATTTTTTTTTTTAATATTGAAAAGATGTATTCTTACGTTGTTCTGATACGACTTATATAGAAGTCGATCCAAGAAAAAACGGTAAGAAAACGGTAATATTATCGTTCGTGGGAGGAGTTGGATCGTGGGAGGAAAAGGCGGATCATTGACTGATCGCGTTTTAATAAATAAAAATAAATCTTTATTTAATTAAATAATTTTTCTTTAAAAAATAAAGTGACACCTCACCCGCCAACCCGGATCGATCAGACGGCGACGGCGCGTGTGTGGTTGTCCAGTGTGTGAGTCCTCATCCATGCACGCGTGTGTGGTTGTCCACTGGGTACCCCTTGGGGCCCAAACCCATATCTCAAACTTGCACTAGATATACACTTAAAATGTAGTGTTTCTATCCCATGTGGGACTCTACTCACACACTTCACTTTTCTATTTTTACATATTTCATACAAAGTTCCAACAAAAATCAATTTCAATTTAAATTCCTAATTTTCACTTTCTCCACCGTTCGCCGCCCTTCCTTCTCACCTCCGAATACCATCTCCGTTGACTCGCGCACCTCTTTCCCAGCTGCCCAGTCCACTCTTAACTCCGGATCTCCCTCTCCTCTTGTGTTCGTTGCCACTTAAGGTATTACTCTACTGAGCTTTGGGTTTCATGTGTGATACCTTTTTAGTTTTTGGGAAGGAAATAATTAATAGATTTTTGTAATTCCGTTGTAGACTAGTTAAGCCCAAAAAATGTTAGTAACCATTCTCAAATGTTTGTATTAGGAATTTCCAGTTAGTGTGGAAGCAGAGACAACAATATTGTTTTGATTACATGATTTTTCCACTGTGTCTGCTGTGTTATAGAGTATGAAGGTAGATCTAAGCCATTAGGTTAGTTGACACACAATATCTCTGGTTTATTGTTCGGTTGTCCTCTCATGCCATTCTTTTCCATTGAAACCAATAATAAGTGCATAATCTTTATTATTTCTATTACTGCAAACTAGCAAGTGATAAATGCCACTGTGTTTAGCAATTTAGAGCTGTTTAATCTCTAATATTGTCGTTCATGGTTGCTTTTTAGGGTATTTTTAATGAATCAAAGAGATATATGGTGTACCCTTTAATTAGTTCTGCCAAGATATTTGAGTTTATTTCTGTCTTTAGTATTCAACTCATCAATTCTTTAACTTCAGCCAAAGAAACTTCCTGCATCATTGTTTTCGTTCTTGTCTGGCAGTAAATGAAATTTGTACTGGCCTAGTTTTCTTAATTTTTTCTTTTTGTTGAAATCAAAGTAAAGATCTGATTTGTCTGCTGGTTTTCTAATCTTGAATTCACTTCTAATTTTTATTGAGTGGTAAAGGAAGCAAGAGGGGTTTTCTTTGTAAAACTTGAGCTTCTATACATTTTAGTATGCCAACCTTAATAAGTATACTCAAAATTTAAAATCCACTGTATTTTTTTTTTTTTTTGTAATTAAAATTATATTTGTTTGTCCTGTTACTTTTCTTTTATTTCTCTTTATTGTTTTAAATCAGGTTGAAATTTTTCTTGTCACATTTTGAGGCCTTCTGTGTTTTCCTTTCCAAGCATTATTTAAGATTAGAAGTAATCTTACATGAAGATACCATGATCGATAAGTAGTGGGTGTTATTTTTTTTTTATTATATATGCTTATTTCATGAGCATTTAGTGGAGATTTTTTTTTTCGGATAGTAAAGAATGATTCATATAAATATATATAGGTATAACTAGAAGATTGTGCTTTTGTGTTTGAACAAACCTCATCAATACAATTTGGCTAATATGTATATTGATTCTATATTTTTACCATATTTTATATTTGTTTTTAATATTGAATACTTATCATTTTTTTTTTAATTTGCAAAAATATTGGCTGGAATTGGTGATATTAGAATTGAGTGACATTGTCACTTTGGAGTTTGGATTGATAAAGGATTCTATAATATTCATAATTTGTACACTCTTGTTTATGTAACATGTATTATCTTATGTTATAATTTAGGATAGATTTATGTTGCAATTTAGGTTGGATTTATGTTGGACTTATGTTACAATTAGGTTGGATTTATGTTGGATTGTAATATTTTGAACTAATATATTTAGCTCTTTAAGTGAAAAATCAGGTTTTACTCTTAAATTGGATTGGATGGATCCAATCAATCCAATTAATATTGGATTAAAAATATTGGATGGATCCAATCTAGTATAAAATATTGGATCAAAAGTATTGGATGGATCCGATCCAATACAGGGATTCATCCATTAGATGAAACCGATCCAATCCAATGTTTTATTAGATTGGTTCGGTTCGGTTGAGCCTACAGTATTGGATTGGATCGGTTGGAGAAATCTAACATCTAATGTGTAATTGGATTAGATCTAGATGGGTCCAAAAATATTAGATGTGATCAAATGAACAACCCTACATGTATTGAAATTAACATAAAATAGTGTGAGGAAATTTTTTTAAAAAAATATTAAGTAATTTTTAAAAATTATTTAAGTTTATATTTTTTTTTTAATAATGAGGTGTATTTATTATTTTATGGTGCCATGTAAATAATATATTGTGTAATTCCATTTTTGGGAAGGAGTGAAGAGATGTTTATGTAACTGGGTAAATTGTAATCCCATTTATCAA
Organism: Cannabis sativa; assembly: GCF_029168945.1. Lineage (NCBI taxonomy): Eukaryota > Viridiplantae > Streptophyta > Magnoliopsida > Rosales > Cannabaceae > Cannabis > Cannabis sativa. The sequence goes on from NC_083601.1 coordinate 49,476,478, forward strand.
AGCTATCAAAAAGAATGGTTTGAATTTGTACTCTTTTGCTCCCTGTCCCTGTTCTTCCATTCCCTTCTTCTCAATCATTGTTTAAGGTTCGTTCTTCTTCATTCATATTTCTATGCCCTAATTTTCTCGAGGTTCATTATTATTTTGTACAATCTCAATAAATGTTGTTTTGGGTTCATCTGATTTTTGCTTTTTTGGGCTATTTTTGAGAGAGCAATCGATGATTGTTTTAATATGCAAATTTGTTTCATTGATCCATGATTCAAACTCCGAAGAACGAGTTAAATCCATTTCTTTTGCAATTCACTTTACCATAAAGAATCACAATCCTTAAAATCGTCTTTTGAACCAACCAGACCGATCAATTCAGATCAGATCAGATCCACTTCGATAAAGGAAAGGAAGAATGCAATTTTTTGGGGGTTCAGAGATCAGTCCCTCGCCGCCGGTGCCTACAGCTTCCGGCAACAATGCTCATATGATGTACATCTTCAATCGTAATGGTGTCTGCTTACTCTACCGTGAGTGGAATCGCCCTCTCAGAACATTAAACTCTCAGCAAGACCACAAGCTCATGTTTGGTTTGCTTTTCTCCCTCAAGTCATTGACTGCGAAAATGGATCCCACCATGTTCGTCTTTCTCTTCATCTTGACCAGTTTTATTTGAGTTTTTTAAGATTTCAGTATAGGGTTAATGGAATTTGTTTTGGGTGTAGTGCGGAGAGAGGAAACCTTGGGGTACCTCAATTGCCTGGTCAAGGTTGCTCTTTTCACAGCTTCAGGACCAATACATACAAGCTCAGTTTCATGGAAACCCCTTCTGGAATCAAGGTAATATTTATGTTTATCATTCTATTTACGCTATCAATTGGTTAAAAGAAAGAAAGACAATGTATCTTATATTTACTTGCTGATTGATTCTATCATCTATGATGATTTGACCCAAAATTCATCTCTCTTTTGTTGATATGGTTTTTGAATCAAAATCCTCTGTTTGTATAATGTGTGTTGTTGATCAAGTAAAACTAATATTGCTCTCTTTGAAAGAAGTATCTCGTCACACTAGGAATGTCTTCATAATTGATGATGTACTATCATTGCAGTTTATCTTGGTAACTCATCCGAGGACTGGTGACCTTAGGGAATCCTTGAAGTACATTTACAACTTGTATGTAGAATATGTTGTTAAGAGCCCTCTTTATTCTCCTGGATCCCCAATCAGGTAACTTATGTCTTCCACTTATAAGCTTGATGATACTAACTAAGAACACATACACACTTGCCATCTCGATATATTTGTTTTCTACACTGACATGATTTTATTTCTCCAATATCTTGTTAAAATTACTAGCAATCAACTACACTTATACAATAATAGATATGCTTGTATTTGTTGGCTGTCTTACTCCATTTTATAGGCTTGTTAAATTGTCGTCTACTCATGTTTTGTTACTTGAATAAATCTAACAAAAAAAGTTTTTTTTTTAGATTTGACAATGCCTCAAGGTTATTTTAATTTTTATTTTAAAATTAAGAACGCCATTGTATTTGCATTCTTACTCTTGTAAGTATTTTATAGGAACGAGCTATTCAACACATCGCTTGATCAGTATGTAAGGAGCATTGCTTAGAGGTCGAAGGTAAATAACCAACCAACTATTGGAACCTAAAGATACATCATTATTGCTTCTGTCTCATACAAACAAGTTTCTAAATGTAGTTTAGACCCGTTTCTGGCATCACCACTCTGGCAATGGTTTCCATGTACTTGTTTGCTTTGAATATAGTATGTGCCTAACCGATCTAAAATAGTGTTATGTTTATCCTCGTTTGTTGGAATATGGTCACATGCATTTGCTTTGTTATTAAGGAAAGGCAGAGGACTCACAATATTTTGGCTTTAGATTAGTGATTGAAACTAATCACTATTGGTTACATTTGTGTCTATGAAAAGCATTCTAAATTTTGTTTCTCACCATCTATTATTATTTGCTTTGAGTACATAATTTATTCTAATTGTCTATCTATACCTCCAAAAAAAAGTTAAAACTATTTTTTTAAGTAATTTATCCCTATGTATGCATGATCTTAGCTGAAGAGATGCTTATTATATTTTTTAAAGAAAATGGACTAGAATATAACTTTGGTATTATAATACCTAACTAATGTTTGGAGGGAGAAAAAAATGAATTAAATAGATAAATAAGGATTAAAAACTCAAAGCCCCAGCTCAATAAATCGAACAAAATTTAAGCCCAAAAAGCAGAAGGGATAACCTAAAAACCTATAAGAAGTTTAATGGTAAAGACAAAATTGCAGGGAAAGCTAACATACCTGGCTGGTATCATTGGAAACAGTATTGAGGACGATACCGTACCAAGATAGGTCGAGGATGGCACCGTACCGAGATAGGTCAAAGACGACATCGTACTGAGTAGGGGTGTTCATTAAAATGTTCACGCTGCATCACATTGCATAAAAAAATATGGTTTGAAATTCTTTGCGATGTGGTTGCGGTTTGTATTTTTTTCAAACCGCACACGGTACGATGCGGTTTGCGGTTTCGAATTTAATAATTGCGGTTCAAATTCAACTGCAGTATATATTACAAAGTTACCAATTTTTATAATATATAATTTTTATTCCTTTTTCATATAAGAACAAATACATGCAATATATGTATATATTATATATTTTTTAAAAAAACAATTCAATATAATAACTTATTGATTAGTATATATGTTATGATGTTAAAATTTTAATAATATTTTCTTTTTCGTATTGTTAAAACTTTATAAATTAATTTTTAAATTTTTGTTATGATGTTTATTAATGATGATAGTATAAACCGTTTAAATTGTATCGCACCGCACCACACTGTACTTTTGCAGTGTGATTTTTGTAGTTTTTAGATCTTGTGGTACGGTTGCGATTTGAGAAATTACATAAACCGCATATGTAGTTTGGTTTGAAAAAAAGTCACAATCTGCACCACCTACACTGCGAATACTCCTAGTACTGAGATAGGCCAAGGGCGGCACCATTCTAAGAGGCTAAGGATATACTTAGGTTAATACACGCCGAGGTAAAATAGAGAAAATATCAAGAGTAAATCATATCTCGATTCCGCAGATAGCAAAATCAAGACAGATAAGACAAAATAAAGTTTAAGAAAATGTAATTATACAATTAAAAAACTAATTTTAAGAGAATTAAGACAGCTCATGAGAACACGTATCACACAAGTTTAAGGAATGACAGCACAACTATGCATGCAAAGAACATACTATGTAAAAAGGCAATCACGTAGAAGAGAGAGATATTATGAACTTGAAAAAAAAAGAACCCACTAAAAAAAATATTAATTGGATAATTTGATCAAAAGAAAAAATTTACCATTTTTTGGTCAAAACAACTAATAATATAGAAATATATGTAGGGCAAGTAATTAGTATGATAGTGTAGTGTGTTTGGTGTAAGAGTTTCACTTAGTGGGTTTTAGTTGAGATGGGTTTAAAGATTAAGAAAATTTCTAATCAAATTATTTAAAGAGTTTGAGATTACTCCAAAATAAATTTAAAAGTACTTAATCATAAATCATCCACTCAAATTATACGAAACATTAGTTTAATTTTACATTCTCATTCACAAAAACTCAAACCCTACCCCAAATGTTTAATAAATTATAGATTTATAAGTATTACAAAACTTGTATGGTGACTATCACATAACTTGTTAAAAAGTGAGGATGCATGTGTGTTAATAGGGTTCAAAAATTATATCTGAGGACAGTACGTTAATGGGGTCCAAGAATTACAATAAAAATATTATAATGACGTGATACTAAATTTTAATAAAGTAGATGATCCCAATTTTAATAATAAATATGATTGTTAAAAACTCTATCATATCATTGTAATTTTTGGTACATATTTTCAGTAACCTTATTCCTTAAATATAAATTCTTCACACTACTATAATTTTGTTAAAAAAATCAAATTAACTAAACAAATATGAAAATTCTTTTTCAATTATTATATGAAAATATGCGTGGAGCACATACATATTTCCTAGTATATACATTTTAACTATAAAGGTTTACATTGTGTAATAATAGTAATAATGTACAGATTACTTGAGTTGAGAATTAACAAAACAAATTCAAACCGAAAGCATTTTGAAAATGAAAAAATAAATAAATAATTATACTATTAGTGGGGCTGAAATCAACATGGCCACCAAAACTCCAAACAACATTTCCAGATGTGATCTTAAATATATCTCTCACCAATGGAAAAGGTTCTGAAATCAAAGTTCAAAACTATTTAGTAAGCCTAAAACAAATTTCAGAACAAATTAAGAAATTTTGGGAAACTAATGGAATGTATTTACTTACAAACTTCTTCTTCTTCTTCTTATTTTTCTTTTCAATCCTTGAAACAAGCTCGTCTTGCCGAGCAAGAGCATCTTCAAGTGCCTACACCAACCAAAAACAAACAAAAATAAGGATTAAGTTATTAGGAGCTTTGTAATGTGTAAGATTAATTAGTTTACAAAGAAAACTAAATTAACTGAGTTTATAATAACATAATTGTTAGCGCGAGTTCTACATTAATAACATCTTAAAATTAAATACCATACTTAAATTAGGTTTGGCCTAAAGTTAATTTAGGTTCTAAGAAAAATAATTTGTTTGGGCTTTTTTATAAGAATAAATGATATTTTTTAAAAATTATTAAAAAAATATATATTTATTAAAAGGTTTTGTTTTTTTTTTCTTTCATTTGGGCCCTGAGACAAGTGGCCCTAGACACGTGCCTAGTCTGTCTTAGCTTAGGGCCGACCCTGCCTAAGATGCATGAGCTACTTCTCTTATTGCCAATTGATTTTGAGATAGAATCTCATGCACCGTATCAAATTCTAACATGGTATCAGAGCTAAACTAAATTTTAACTAGTATTCAATCCAAAAAGATAGCCAAAGGAACCGCTTGTGATTAGGGGTCAAACGAGCCACTTGTAATCGAGCCATGCAAGATTGGTGATGTTAGAGAGTCACACATTGATAATGTGTTGAAACTAAATGCCATACATAAAAACATGTGCTACTCCTCTCATAGTCATTGCTAATTAATTTTGAGACGGAATCCATACACCTTATCAAATACTATTACAACATTTCTCAGCATGGATGAAAAAGCCTTCTTCCAACAACATATATATGGATGCAAATTAATGAGTACTAATAAAATAGGTAGGTACATATATGTAGGCATACCTTATGAGCTAGTGATAACTCTTGTTCTAGGTCATTGACCCGTTTGACAGCTGCAGCCAGCATTTCCTCTTTCTCAGGAGGCATGGATACTGGTTTCATATTAAGAACACTAACTTTTTCTTCAAGTTCAGCCATGCGCTTCATCATGGCCATATACTCAGTGTTCGAGATGGCCTCGACAGCCACCGGTACGTCCAACTTATGGTGTTTGATCATTGTCATCTCATTGTAGTAAATAGGGCTGCCATAGACAGCCATTTCAATAATTTTCTTTGGCATGTTTCGTGTTAGTCGGATCATTGTGACAATTCCCATCACCATGGCCAAGATTCCAGAAAATAACAAATTGTTTGATCCTTCAGTAGTTTTGCAACCATCATTCATGCACAAAGTACTTGTATCTTTCAAAGAGAAGCATTTTTTAATGTTACAAAAGATTTGAAATTATATAGCCAAAGCAAAAATATAAGTATCTTTAGACAATTCTTTTGAGGTAATAATTCATATTGAGAAGGTTAACTAAACCTTTATTTTGGATGAATCTATCTCTTTTAGTGGCTTTAGTCCATGATGCATCCACATTCTTGTCAACCATTGGGGTAAAGTTGTCATTTTTGCAGGCTTGGGTTGTTAAAGCACCCTGTAATTTTTGGTTTTAATGAGGACATAGAATAAAAAGAAAGGCATAACTACAATATTTTCAAAATATGAATTTTATGAAAGTCAAAGATTTGATTTATATAAAATTTCCACCCAAAGTTTACTATCAAGATTAAATAACCCACGCCATAGTTTACATTATGGCGTCGGTTATGTTTGATTCTATAACATCGCCTGGATCAGTGTTATTAGCGAATTTCGTTAAAACTGACGCTAAAAGACTTAAAAATTTGTCTCTAAAGTCCAAATTTGTACTAGTGTCTTATAAATCTAAAAGATTTGAAGATATTATTAAAAGTGTAGAGAAGTTACTTCAGAAATAGAACAAGGTATCGGAGACTCCCTTGAAGTGTCTAGAGCTGTTTCTGAGTTGAAAGAATGACATCTCTTCGTATTTTTTGAAACCAAATAGAGAATATAATAGTCATTAGACAATGAAGGATATATATAAACAAATAGTTAATATATATTATAAGGATATAATATATGAAGTGAAAAAACTTATGTCAAGACCAAGTATATTTGAGCTTGCCTTCTCTTTCTTAGAGACATTTTTCTCCTCGTAGTCATTTAATGCTCTTCTTGTGCATTTTTTTACTTCACCATTTTGCACCATCTGTTTCATCAAATAACAAATTCTTAATTAGGAGTCTTAATTAAATTATATTTTTCTCATGTTCCATGTCAATAGTTGTTGTTTTTCATTGATCTTGTTTGATATATATACAAATTAGTAATCTCACATATTAGATGACTCAATTAGAAGATCTTTCTAATATTCCTTGATTTGTCTTTAAATTTAGGTTTGCATGAACTTCATGTCTGATTTTTCTTATTACATTAAAAAAGGTGCAGTGTAATATTTTTGTGTTGTAGTATAAAAGTAGGATTCAATGTGATTGTTTTAGGATTACATTGATCAATTTTTTGGCATGACAAAAAATAATAAATCTAAAAGTATTTTTATAATTAATATATATTGATAAATTAATATGATATTAACTAGTTAAATTTGGACCACCTCTAGAGAGTGTATGACATGACACAAAAATAATAAATTTAAAAGTTGTTAACTATTATATGTATTTTTAGGGATTTTTTCATTTTTACACTTTAAAATATATATATATATTTTTTGTATTTTTATGAAATTCTACTCAGAAATCCATATAGCAACTAACGAAGCAATCTAAATCGCAACCAAAATTCGTACAACAACCCACATAGAAACTACCGGAATAATCCAAATCGTAAATTTAAAAAATAGTATATGGAGTAATTTCCCTTAACCTTAAGTATTTCTAGGTCGTTCCACGGACCCTTATCAGAGCGCATGCAACCACCATTGTCTCCACAAGTGCAAGTACCACCCAAAAACTCTGGCAATTCACTGGTTTAAATTGCAAAATAATAATGTGAGAACGATAGATTTGAATAATAGACACCAAATAATACAATAGCCAATTAAAATTAGAATTAGCATGAAAAAAAATAGCAAAACTAAAAGGAAGATGATGAGAAAGAAATATGAAAATAACATCATTTATTCCCTACTGAAAAGAACTTACTTAGCATCAATTATTTCAAGCAACTTGCTCTGGTACTTGTTACCAAGAACCTAGTGCAAATAAAACTTTATTTTTAGCTTCAACAATATTAAATTAAGATTATCATAACTAGTTTAAGAAGGGTTCATAATATATAGGATTTCACTTACATGAATTTTTGAAGTGGTCTTTGGATCTATGAATGATTTAACAGTGCTCCACAATAACCTAAATCCAGAACCAGCATTAATGATGAACATGCGGTTCAGGGTCTGTGGAAAAACAAGAAAATTAAAGAAAAAAAAAACATTAGCATCTTAAAAAGAAAAAAAGAGAGGAAGCAATATAATCAAATAAAAAAGTAAATGCATGGTTATACAAATTTCCCATTATCCCAAATATAGTATTAAATTTGACACAACACTTACTATATACCAAATTCCCAACACATTTTGCCATAAGAGCACATTTTTAGCTAGTTGAACTATATATTAGCTTTACATTATTTACTTGCATCTCTATTAGAAAGGAATTTTTTATTTTTTATTTTTATGGAGAAAGATTTTAACCCTTTATTTTCTTTTAGCTTTTAGCATATATAAAAATTATAAAGCACCTAGCTATACGCAGTCAGCAAAAAATGTTCTCAACTTTTGGCTTGATTGTTGCGGATTGCAAAATTCTACTCTCTACATTACATAATGTTTAGTTACTGTTTATCAGACGATCAACGAATCGGGTAGCACATTATATTGTTAGGAACTCCCGTTTCAATACTGGTTGTAGCATTTCTGTTTTTTTCATGTTTCAGAAGACTTAAAAAATCTTATGTATTCAGAATACTAATTATTTCGATGAAGTTGATATTTCATTTCAAAAAAATAAAAAAACTATAAAGCACCTAATAAGAATGTTCCAAAGTTACCTCAGGATAATTGTCGCCATCAATCTTCTGAAGGCGCTGGATTAGATCCCTTGCAGCTTTGTTAAAATTTTTAAGCCCCTTAAAAAATGCACATGTCAATTAGTAATTATTATTAACCAAACAATCTATCAAACATAAAATTAAATCAAATATTTTACCACTCCTTGAACATCCAAAATGGTAGTACTTTGATCAATGTGCTTCTTTGCTGCTATAGAACATGCAGGGAATTTAACAACAAAGGTTCTTTCAAATTCTCTGACATGGTAATTCACATAACGGTCCATTGTTGTGACTTGCATAAGCTTGTTTGAATCAATTTGGCCAAGTCTTTCAATGTAAACAGGTCTTCCTTCCTTATCCACTCCATGATGTCCTTGTGGATAGTAAGTTAGAACTTCATCTATTTCCTTAAACTCAAATTCCTTTGACAAAAAATAAAACCCGAAATTAAAATCAAAATCAAAATGGCATTTAAGAATCAATCTTTTATACTATTTAGACCTTGTATTTTGGAAAAGTTACTAATTGGACACTCTATTTTGTTAAATGAAAAAATAGACCCTGAATTTTCCAAAATGGTAAAAATAGGACCCTGAGCTCAATTTTCAACAATTTTATTGTTTAATATAACCAACTTTAAAACGATTTCTAACACGAACAAATACAGAAAATGTAACTAGTTTTGTCATAACATCTCTAGATCAGATTATTATTAAGTTTTATTTTGACAAAAAATCAGTTCAGGGTCCTATTTGTACAATTTTAAAAAATACGGAGTCCATATTATCATTTTACAAAACAGAAAAAGGTAATTTTTACAAATTACAGAGTCCGAAAGGATATATACCTCCATAATTGTATCAGCACCAAATTCCTTCCTCCATTGCAGCATATCAGCCCACATTTGCTTTGCCTTCTCAATATCAAATTTCCTTGCCCTCAAAAATCTACACCATATCATATTTATGAATGAAGGATTAGAGATTATTATAATTAGAGAGAAATGAATGTATATATATATGATGATGATGATGACCTTAGCATCATGTAGTGATCATCATGCTTTGAAGGTAATAGCTCTTCCAAGATTAGTGCTTGTCGAAAAGCATCAACAGCCTGCAACTCCTCAGGATTAAAGTCATTATCCTCAAAGGTTACAGACATAACCTTGCTACTGTTCCTTCTTCCTTTCTTTGTCAATGAATTCCTAAATTTGGTGGAAGCATTAATTGCCTTCTTCTTGAAAGATCCAATAAGTTTTGTCTTCTTCTCATCCTCATGACAATTTCCTTCAACTCCTCCTCCTGTAGATTATTTATATATCATTCATGAAATCATCAGTACATTATGTCTAATGCCTTTCTCAAGTGGTGAAAAATTCTTAGGCTTTTATCTAAAACTATATGTTATTACAGAAAATTGGTTCAATAACTTTTCTATACTAAATGGTTTGAAAGAAAAATTTCATAATGACAATCTATCAAGTTAGAACTTTTATCATCATCATCACATATACCTGGCTTAGGTGGTCCAGACATAGTATCACACATGATTGTAATGGTCTTCCAATGTTGATTAATAGATTTTGTGAAAGCTAGCCGAAAGGGCAGGAAACAATATCTCAAGCACTCATCAAATAAAATAAATAAATATACAAATAAAGCTCAAACTTGAACCCTCAAAAGGATACACTTTCACCTAAAATCATACAAAAAAAAAAAAGTTAGAAAATAAAAAACAATGCAAACATGTATACAATTGCGTAGTCAAAATACAATAATTAAAAAGTAAGACCAAGAAATGTATCAAATAATAACTATGTGTAGTCAACCACCTAGTTTGTATTTTATTTTTTTTGTTATGTTTCTGAGTACTTTTGTAGACTTTGATCCTCCATATTCAATTTAAAAGAGAGAAAGAGAGGTAAGATGGCTATATATTCTCCGAATTAATCTGTGAAATTGAGGACAATGATGGTGACATAATAACTAATTTTAGAGACTTAAAAAATTAAAGCTAAAACTAATTATAACATATATTATTATTAGACAAAATCAAATGTGATGATCTTGTTAGTTGTTTCATTGTTGTTGCAAGGTTCATACTATTGCTGGTTAACTATGAATTTGCTAATTTTTGTATTGTTTTAGAAAGTTAATGAAGAAAAAAAGTGTATTGGGAATAGTCACAACCACATTAAAGGTTAAAAAACAAGTTTTCTTATTTTTATTTTTTCTGCAATTATATGATTCAATCCAATTCGCATGATCCAATTCAATCCAATCCGCAAAATGCGGATATCCGTACTTGTGCGGATTGAATTGGATTGAAAAATCTAAAATCCGCACTTGTGCGGATTAGATGTTGTTTGATCTCAAAAAGTAACCGATTCAATTCAATATCCACACTTAATTATATATATTTTAAAAAATTATAATATATAATATATACAAATTTTCTAGTAATATTAAAAAGACACAAACTTCTAATTTCTTAATCTTTTTAGTAATATATTGAGTTAGTGTATTTTATTTGTTTTATAATTAAAAATACCAAAAAAATTATTCTTATTCACATAGACACATACACATAAATTTAAATATATATATATAACTTATTTATTTTAATAATGAATACATATATATATTTTAGTGTAAATTTAAAATGAGTACAGATATTGACATATATGTATATTGGTTTGATTTATATATAAATGGAGATGAAAATAAATTATTATTGAAGATTAAGAAATAATAGTCTTTTTTTTTAATTTTTTTTTCTATGAAATTAATGTTAAATAATTTATCATTAAAAAAAATAACCAATTCAATCCGCACTATTGCGGATTAGATTGGATTTAAACTGTTATGCGGATCGGATTAAATCCAAAATATAAAATCCACACTTAATGCGAATTGAATGTTATTTGACCAAAAAATACGGATTGAATCGAATGAACACTCCTACTGCTTAATTTTTCTTGGAATATGTTAACTTATATCATTGAGCTGCTATATGCTAATTATGAAAGAGTTATATAATATATTGGAAATATATGGCATAAATATTTATTTTATTTGTCTTGTTGTTAATAAGTAATTAATTTTAAAAAAGGCAGCATTAAATTCAAAATTTTATTTTTTTAAATTTCCATTGGTACCCACTAACTTTTTTAGTACTTTGGACACGTGTACAACCCAAATTATTCATTTTTTTTCATTCTAACCTAATAATATTAAAAAAAAATGAAAAAAAATTATATCTCATTTTTTTTTGAAGTAACTGTAACTAACTGAAAAGGGAAAGAAACGTCCAAAGTTACAGCTACACAACCAAGTGGAGAAAACTAGACTCTCCAAATCAAATCTTTATCAAGTCGTAATGCATTCCTTGCATTTTGATGAGCTTCATAGTTTATATTCCTAGAGATATGGTAAAGAGATGCATTTGGGAATTGGGATAGAGATTCTCAAATTGACTCAACAAGACTGGAAAGAGCTGAATTGTTCTCCCAATTATTTTTAACTTTTGAGACCAATTGAGAGCAATCAGATTCAATGAGGTTGAGTGGAAGGTTGATTGCAGAGCACCATCTCAAGGCTTCTAGGAGGGCTTGAGCTTCGGCAAAGAGAGGTGTAGAAAAGCCTACGTTAGTCTAGTTTTGCTAGTTCTTGATAGCTGCACCCAAATCTGTTTGGAGCTTCTTTAAATCAAGGGTTGCACCTACACTTAACTAGTAGTTTCCATGTTAGAGGGCATGGGTTAAGGGAGAACTGACTGGAAAATGGATCTGGTCTGAGTTGTTGCCCTCTAACATGCTAGACTTTGGATTGAGATTTTGAGCCCCCTGGTAATCCTGTGACAAACTAAGAACATAGTCATCCACATCAATGAGGTTGTTGGAATTGTGATTGAAAAGAGCATTATTTCTCTAGTTCCAAATCTGCCAAGACAAACTGATAAGCAAGGCAAAATTCTATTTGTTAAGATGCTCAAGACCTCTTAAATAATATTTTTTGATGTTACACTTATGATTGTTAGTGTTGAATTGGTGGAGTGAAGATTTCCTCCAAATAGACTTAGCCCTAGGACAATCTAAAAGAGCATGGATAACCATCTCAACTTTGCACTTGCAGTAGGAACAAAAGGGTTGCTAAGGATTTTTTTGTTAAACAAGTTCAGGGCACACGAGAGGACATGGTTAAAGGCTTTCCAAGTGAAGTGTTTGATTTTTGGGGGAGTTTTGGTGTTCTAGACTTTTTTCCACCAGTGTTTAAAATAGTCAGGATTGGAAGATGAGGGAAAGGTTGAACTGGAGTTGAAATTGGCAAGGTGATAGGCTGAATTGACAGTGAAGATACCAAAGTGATGGTGCCCCTAGATGAGGTTGTCATGCAAGGAGGAGTCAATGGGAACCTGAAGTATTGCATTAACCTGATATTTGGGCAGATAGTGTTGAAGTCTAGCTATATTCCAATTATTATCTGTTATAGTGAGATTTCTTTCACCTAGAAACTCGAGACCAGACTCCTATTTAGAGGACACGTATATTCAGATTTCCAATGAAAGTTGAATTGTCCATGAGAGACTTCTCGAAGTTTAAACCTCGCCCAGGATAAAACCAGCGAGATACTGCGAGTACGACCTAAGTCGGATCACATAACTTTAACTCGCATTATACAGGATGGATCCAATTCGCATGTGTCAGGACATATGCGAGTATCCTCTCTATACTTCTGCGAAAGCATAGAGATCAACTCTCTATGATGTGATTTGGTCCCAACGACCCAATAGCCTTGATAAACCGATATAGACTCGCATGTCTAGGTTCTATCAGCTCGACATGCGATGTCTACAAGAGGCGATTACCTAAGGGCGCAGACGTTCCAAACGTACTGATGACCCTGTGAGCTCAACAACAGAACATGAACAGTCAACTCGCAGATGCGGAAGACGCATACGTTGATGGACTTAGTAACTGTCGTTCATTTATTAATATTAACGTTGCTTGGGTTTAGTTATTGCAATTCAATATGTAAATAATGGATTAACAATGAATGTGATCCTTGTGTAACCGATTGGACACCTGCTTTGTATATAAAGTGGTGATCCACCATGAAATGGCACCTACGAATCCATTGCTACAGTGGACTAAGCAGATCATAATCTGACTGAACCACTATAATTCTCTGTCTTATTGTTATTTTCCAGCCTTCGTTGATTATTTCTCATTCCCAGTCGAGTACTCGCCATTCTAGGTTGAATACTCGCACTTGTCTTTACACATAAACTTCTTCTTGCTATTAACAATATAATATAATTTGGTGTTGCGAAATTCACTCGACAACATTTGGCGTCGTCTGTGGGAAACGACTAAGATTTTATTCATTTCAAAGAAAAATATCATCATGGCTGGAAATCACACAAACGGAGGAGCTAACAACGGGTCCATCAACATTGGGATGATGAACGTACCATTATCTAGAACTGGAATGCCACTTGTGGACGTCATTAACGGCGGAGTAGGGAGAAGCAATATCAGACCTCTCAACCTATTACCAGAAACGAGTGACCCTCAAGTCGGGGACACATCCACACCACCAGCAACCATGCATTTTCCCCCTGTCACTCCGGCAGTGGTATCCGAGGGAATCATCCAACTCACCACTGATCAATATACTGCGATTCAGGATCAACTGCGTGCTACAGGCCGAAGTAGATGGACAAAACCGAGCCCGACGCCCTCCTCGAGTTCCTGCTATGCGCACCGATAACCCTCAGGTAACAACTTCTAGACGTCATACTAACCGTGTACGCAGGGAACGGAGAACGAACCCAGAAGGTTTGGACCTGAACCATCCAACGTCGAGGGATCAATCCGCAAGGTATCCAAACCAAAGCACACAAGTTGATGAAGATCCTGAACGGCATAATCCTCGCAGTCGACCATCAAGAGACAACGACGCAGAATCAGCCTCTTCGTCATCGCATTGTCGTACTCCAAGTAGATACACAAGGTCCGGCTCTGTACAGACGCAACAGGGAGGACATTACCAGGTACATCGGGGTGATCTGCGTGATCACCTCAACGCAGTTTTTAGGGCACGCTCTCGCGCCCCGCGTAATACTGAGACACTCCGTGATCCCCATGCGGACGATCAGGGTGCCAACACTTATAATAACCCGCCTACCGCGCCAATCGCGACCACTGGGATCAATGTCCCAATAAATCTCGCCGCAGTAGTTGCGACTCCCGCAGTCGTAGCAGCCCCGGCTCCTGCGACTGGAGGGATTGACCAGAGCATGCTTCTGCAGGCTTTGAAAATGCTCGAGCAGCAACGGAAGCCCATATACAAGTTGCATGGTACCTCGCCCTTCACTACAGAAGTGTGACAAGCTCAACTTCTAAAGGGGTTTCGTACCACAGCTCGCAAGAATCCCTCAAATATAAAGGTACTTCTAACCAAATAGATTATCTTGAAAAATTCAATACTATAATGGAAGTGGATCAGGTACCACAGCTCGCAAAGTGCCGCATTCTTGCGGCAACACTCGAGGAAAATGCCCACGATTGGTTTACCCAATTACCTGAGGTGTCGATATCGACGTGGGAAATCTTCGTCGACTTATTCCTCACACATTTCCAGGCCACAATGACGTATAGGCCACCTTATACGACTTTGGCCAACATCAAACAAGAACCTGGTGAGTCTTTACAAGACTATTTTAAACGCTTTAATGCAGAAGTAACAAAAGTCGAGAAGGCTCCCGAGTCTTCGCTTGTTTGCATGTTGATAACAGGTATCTTGCCGAGGACCGACTTTTGGAAGGAGTTACAAGCTCGAAGGCCCGAATCCTTAGTCGAATTCTTCCCCATGGCCGAACCCCACAAGAGAATCGAGAATTCTCTGGCGGAGTTAGAGAAGGGAAAAGACAAACGCCGGTCACCAATACCGCGTTCACGATCTCGCAGTCCCCGAGGGAAGAACTCTAGGGGCCGAAGCCCAAGGAGACGCAGCCCGCGGAGACAGCGAAGTCCGAAGTTGGCCAAGTCTCCTCCAAAGAAGGAATCCTCGTCGAAAAGGAAAGGTGGACCTCGTTTCGTCAACTATACTGAACTCGCAGTCTCCCGAGACCATATCTACGCAATCGAAGAAAGAAACGGAGTCTTCAAGAAGCCGCCCCCTGATACAGGAGAGACCCCAAAAAATTCTGTAAGTACCACAAGGACATTGGTCATACTACCTTAGAATGTTGGGTCTTGCAGGATGAAATCGATGAGCTAATTCGGAGAGGGAAGTTCGATAAGTATAAGAAGAACGAGGAAAGTCATCCCCAAGCGGATGACAAAGGAGAAAACCAGAATGCGAGTGGCTCCAGAACACCTCGCAACATCCTAACTATCATTGGAGGACCACATATCGCAGGGGACTCTCGTAAGTCACAAGAGCGATATGCCAGAGAAGCTAAAAAATAGCCGTTCACCAATGTCAACAATCTTAGTGAGCGGCCCGAGAAACTTTTCAAGAAGGAATGCGATGACATCACCTTTATGGAGAGTGATGCGAGATGGGTCCATCACCCGCATTCCGATGCACTAGTCATAATCGCCAATATTGGCGGGGATAATGTCCATCGTATACTCGTCGACAATGGGAGTTCAGTGAATCTGTTGAATTTCCAAGCATTCAAACAAATGGGGTTGTAGGAGAAGGATCTGCGACCCGTGACGTCGAGCATCTATGGTTTTACAGGCGACGTCATAACAATAAAAGGAATGATCAAACTCCCAATCACTTTGGGAACTGCCCCAGTGACAGCCAAGTCAATGGCGGACTTCGCAGTAATCGACCAGTACTCAGCGTATAACGCCGTAATTGGTCGACCGATCCTGAAGGAGATGAAGATCATAACCTCGATCTATCATCTGACAATGAAGTTCCCTACTCCCGCTGGAGTAGGTTCTGTGCAGGGAGTCCAAGCAGATTCGCGGGAATGCTACAACACAGTAGTTAAACTCGTAGAGAAAAGGACAGTAAATGTTATCTACCTTTTGGAGGCACCACCTCCTCGCCAGGAGATCCTCAGAATCGAGGAGGTGCCGCACATAGATGAACCAGACTTGGATCCAAGAATCCTCGATCACACCGCCGCAGCCCAAGCCGCGGAAGACACTATTGAGGTACCTATAGATCCTGTAGATAATAATAAAGTTTTGAAAATTGGTTCTAAATTAAATTTTCAGCTGCGAGAATAATTAACGACCTTTTTAAAGCAAAATCTTGATGTTTTTGCTTGGAAACACTCAGATATGGTCGGGATATCTCCGCAAGTCATGTGTCATCGCTTGAACATTGACCCCGAGGTGCGACGTGTCCGACAAAAGCGCCGCAAAATGGACCCCGCGAGGTACCAAGCGCTAAAAGAAGAAGTCGACCGCCTCCTTGCCTGCGGCTTTATACGGGAGTCGTTTTACCCCAACTGGTTAGCGAACCCCGTACTCGTGCCTAAGCCTAATGGCTCATGGCGCACATGTGTTGACTTTACAGATCTAAACAAAGCCTGTCCCAAAGACAGCTTTCCCATTCCTAGCATTGACCAGCTTGTTGATGCCACTACAGGTCACGAACTCTTGAGTTTCATGGACGCATACTCGGGATATAATCAAATCCCGATGTATGAACCAGACCAGGAACATACCTCGTTCATTACTGATCGAGGACTATACTGTTACAAAGTAATGCCTTTTGGTCTAATAAACGCAGGTGCGACTTATCAAAGGCTAGTGAACATGATGTTCGCAGATCTCATTGGAAAAACCATGGAGGTATATGTTGACGATATGCTCGTAAAATCTCAACATGCGAAGGATCATATTGCCCACTTACAGACCATGTTTGATATATTACTACGGTACAAGATGCGGCTAAACCCTCTGAAATGTGTCTTTGGAGTTGGCTCTGGGAAATTCCTTGGGTTCATGGTTAATCAGCGAGGAATAGAGGCCAATCCTGCGAAGATCAGGGCATTGGTGGAAATGCCATCACCAACCAAGCCAAAGGAAGTTCAAAGCCTCACAGGTAAAGTCGCAGCTTTAAACCGCTTTATATCCAGATCTTCTGATAAGTGCAAGGAGTTTTTTCAGATTTTGAAAGGCAACAAAAAGTTCCATTGGACCGAAAAGTGCGAGCAGGCCTTTCAAACTTTAAAAACACACTTGGGGCAACCTCCGATCTTGTCAAAGCCAATGACCGGTGAAGTCATGTCCATCTATTTAGCAGTGTCAGAATATGCGATTAGTTCGGTACTAGTACGCGAGGACCAAGGACGTCAATACCTGGTGTATTATGTCAGTAAGCGATTACTGGATGCCGAGACGCGTTATCCCCAAATGGAGAAGTTGGCATTTGCCTTGATAACATCGTCAAGAAAATTGCGACCTTATTTCCAGGCTCACAGTATTGAAGTTTTGACGAACTACCCCTTGAGGCAAGTTCTGGCAAAACCAGAAGCATCGGGGAGATTGTTGAAGTGGGCGATGGAGTTGAGTCAGTTCGACATCAAGTATAAACCAAGAACTGCGATCAAGGGGCAAGCCTTGGCAGATTTTATACTTGAATTCCCCAGCACCGAGGTTGCACTCATAGAAGATAGAAGCAACATTGCTATAGCGAACAGAGAGATGTGGACATTGTACGTCGATGGAGCCTCAAATAGCGAAGGCTCTGGTAGTGGGATCTTGTTAATCAGTCCCAATAATTTTAAGGTACACACTGCTTTACGTTTTGAATTTTTTGCATCTAACAATGAAGCCGAGTATGAAGCATTAATCGCAGGATTGAAACTCGCTCTCGAAATGAAAGTCGAGTACCTTCAGGCTTTTAGCGACTCGCAAATCGTGGTATGCCAGGTGAATGGAGAATATCTGGCAAGAGGCGGGAGATTGGTTAAATATTTAGTCATTGCATGCGAACTAATGCAGAAATTCAAAAAAGTAACTGTGTCTCGAGTACCGCGTGCTAAAAATTCACATGTAGACGCACTGGCCCGTTTGGCCTCAACTAGAGAAGCCGAATTGCTCGATGTAATTCTGGTAGATGTATTGGCTCACCCAACTATAAATTAAAAAGAGATCATGGAAATAGATACCGTTCAGGAGATCACCTGGATGACTCCTATCGTCGCATATCTGGAAAAGGGGCTCTAGCCTGATGACAAAATAGAAGCAAGAAAGCTGCGACAGCGAGCCGCCCGTTATGTAATATATGACCAAAGGTTGTATCGCAGAAGTTTTAGTCAACCTCTACTCAAATGCATCAGCGGGGAAGATTGTGGTTATATACTTCGCGAGATACACGGGGGGATTTGTGGCAATCATACCGGAGGTAACTCCCTTGCATTAAAAATCATGCGACAAGGGTATTACTGGCCAACATTGCTACAAGATGCTCTCGCATTTGCGAAGAAGTGTGACAGGTGCCAGCGAATAGCCACATATACCCACCAACCTCCAAGTGACCTCCATTCTATCACAAGTCCATGGCCCTTTGCAGTATGGGGAATTGACTTAATCGGCGAGTTACCTAAAGGGAAAGGTGGAGTCAAATATGCGGTAGTCGCAGTAGATTACTTCACGAAATGGGCCGAAGCCAAAGCACTCGCAACCATCACAGCAACAAAATTGCGCGAGTTTGTCTATACCTCCATAATTTGTCGCTTTGGTATTCCATACAAACTCATCTCAGACAATGGAAGACAATTTGATTGTAAAGAGATGCGACAACTATGCGACGATTTGGGAATCAAAAAGGCATTCTCCGCGGTTGCTTACCCGCAAAGCAATGGACAGACTGAAGCTGTTAACAAAATAATAAAACACACCATTAAAGGGAAACTAGAAGATCGCAAAAGGGCTTGGCCAGACGAGTTACCGCAAGTCCTATACCCCACATCGGAGAATGGGTATTGAGATTACCACATCCTCTGTGGGAATAATCGCAGGATTGGTAAAAGGAAGGTGCGCCCTTTGGGTCGGTTTAGGTCGCTGAAACGCAAGTCGCAGCAGGTTTAACCTCGTAAAGGTAGTGAAGTCTAATTTGGTAACCCTCGAAATCAGATCCTCGCACGCGAAAGGCTCGTTCAGCTGGGCGCCATCGACCGAGTCTGTCCCACTCCCTTCCGCCTCTTCTTCATCCTCGCCTGATTCGCGAGCTGGGGTCGTCCAGTCATCGTCCATCTCCTCGACCTCGACGTCAGGAGCATGCCTCGAATGAATAAGGTAGTCGCGAGCCGACACCGTAGACTCGTTGTCTCGAATATCGATGGTCCCAGGTTCGACGAGTTCCTGCACCATTCTTTCGATGTCTGCAGAAGACATCGGGCCTAGCTCTATTGGTGCGACCTCCTCTTCTGAAATCGAAGCTGGGAGAAAACTGTCTTCCTCTTGGTCATCATCGCCATCAAATGCATGGCCTCCCGAGCCGAGCAGTTGGCTATCCGACAGGTCGCTCATCTGAAAGATAGAAGATCTTTTCAGCGTGATGAATGTGTGAAAACAAAAATAAGTGATCTCACCCACATTAAAACTATAAAGTCGCACTTGATAGAATGGTCAGCATCCTTACGAATGCTGACCACCCCATCCATATGCGAGTAGAGATGCGAATAAGTCACGCATCCTGGGCCAAGCGATATACCTCCAGAAACGGTTGGGAGAAACTCAGTTACTCAAGGGGCATGCGCTCTCAAGCATGACCCTGAAATTACTGAGTTACTCTTACCGTCCCGAGACTACCTATCAGCCAAGGAGTACGCTCATTTGAATATTAACGCATGTCGCAAATGGCTGGGTGTATCACAGTATCTCAAGGGGCATATAACCGCGTATATGACCATTAGAATACTGTGACACACCCACCATTTGGAAAAGCGATTAATACTCTCGCAATTCAACTCACAGCATATAAAATCCTAAAAGATCTAGCCAATAATCAGAAGTAAATAAGTTCTGTCAGTGTGCGAGTTTTCAAACTGTTCATCTGAATTCCCGCGAGTATTCAAAGTATGAAACAGTGCCTATTTAAATATTTCTTACACAGTATGCGGTTATTCCAATTTACAGGTCATTTTTCATAAGATTACCCAGTTTTTTACCCAAAAAACGTAACCTCATACATATCCCTTACAAACTTACATTCCTAAAGAACCTCAAAATACCAAAACCCAGAAAAACATTCTTTCTCAAACACAGAAAACAAAAAATACAATGGAACTCAAAACTAACCTTTAGTTTTGGCAAGTTGTTCCTGCGATTGCTCTCGAATCACTTCTGAGATTGAGGATATTTTAGAAAAGAACGATAGAAATCTGGGCAAAAGATGAAAATGGTTTTGAAGTCTCTGTAAGGGAGGGAAGAAGGAAGTTAAGAAACAAGAGGGAAAAATGGAGGATTTGATTCGTATCAAAGGGTTTAAATACCCATATCCCTCATTAATTGGGATCACGACACGTGGCATCCAGAATGCCTAAGGTCGCCCAATCCAACGGCCAACGATGGCCACGCCTACACAAAAACCGAGGAGTTTTTGTGACGTGGCACCATAAATGCAATAAAAAGTAATAATTACAACCGTCATTTTTCGAAACCCTCGATGGGACAACCAGAAGGTCACCTCCTCGTGACAACCCTTCACCTGTCTCTCGAGTAATAGTTTCCCTCTGTGACCGCACCTGTCACATCGCGAAACTAGGGGCATGTGTTATAGTGAGATTTCTCTCACCTAGAAACTCGAGACCAGACTCCTATTTAGAGGACACGTATATTCAGATTTCCAATGAAAGTTGAATTGTCCATGAGAGACTTCTCGAAGTTTAAACCTCGCCCAGGATAAAACCAGCGAGATACTGCGAGTACGACCTAAGTCGGATCACATAACTTTAACTCGCATTATACAGGATGGATCCAATTCGCATGTGTCAGGACATATGCGAGTATCCTCTCTATACTTCTGCGAAAGCATAGAGATCAACTCTCTATGATGTGATTTGGTCCCAACGACCCAATAGCCTTGATAAACCGATATAGACTTGCATGTCTAGGTTCTATCAGCTCGACATGCGATGTCTACAAGAGGCGATTACCTAAGGGCGCAGACGTTCCAAACGTACTGATGACCCTGTGAGCTCAACAACGGAACATGAACAGTCAACTCGCAGATGCGGAAGACGCATACGTTGATGGACTTAGTAACTGTCGTTCATTTATTAATATTAACTTTGCTTGGGTTTAGTTATTGCAATTCAATATGTAAATAATGGATTAACAATGAATGTGATCCTTGTGTAACCGATTGGACACCTGCTTTGTATATAAAGTGGTGATCCACCATGAAATGGCACCTACGAATCCCTTGCTACAGTGGACTAAGCAGATCATAATCTGACTGAACCACTATAATTCTCTGTCTTATTGTTATTTTCCAGCCTTCGTTGATTATTTCTCATTCCCAGTCGAGTACTCACCATTCTAGGTTGAATACTCGCACTTGTCTTTACACATAAACTTCTTCTTGTTATTAACAATATAATATAATTTGGTGTTGCGAAATTCACTCGACAACATTATCATTGCCAATGAAAAAGGAAACATGATGATCATCAGGATTAAAGCTATGCAAAAAAGTAAGGGATTACAAACCTGGAACCCAGTTGTGGTCAAGAAAAGAGATGGACCTGCCATTTTTTTACTTTCCAAACAAGGCCTTTCTTCAGTAAGTCTCTTCCCATAGAAGGCTTTTCCAAGTAATCGAAGAGCTATGGCCTTTGGGAGCATTGAGAAAATCATTATTTTTAAAATATCTAGCTTTGAGGAGAGAGTGAAGAAGGGAAGAAGGGTTAGTATAGATCCTCCAAGCGTGCTTGGCAAGTAAAGCTCAATTGTGATTGGTTAAGGACTGAAAGCCAAGGCCTCCATAAAATTTGGAAACACAAAGGCTAGACCAATCTTTCCAATGGATTTTGTGTTCTTATTGTTGCGTGATCCCCACCAGAACTTAGATATAAGTCTTTAGAGAGTTTTATAGGTGGCTTTGGGGAGTTTAAAGTAAGACATGTCATAGGATGGGACAACCTGTAAAATAGCCTTAATGAGGGTCTCTTTTCCAGCTTTAGAGAAGAATTTACCATTCCAAACATTCATTTTAGATGCAACATTCTGTACCAGATAATGGAAAACCAAACTGTTCATTCTGCCAATGCAATGTGGAACACGAAGGTATTTACTCACTGCCTAGGCTCAAAGAGTTTCTAAAATAGTTTTTAGCCTCATTGTTGCTATTAGGAGAAAACAAAATAAAAGATTTAGCCAGATTGATTGATTGACTAGTAGCCCTGTGATAAGTGGTTAAAATATTGGTAATGGTAGTACTAGACCTCTCAGTGACAGGGGTGAATAAGATGTTATCATCAACAAAGAGTAAATGAGAGATTATAAGAGCACTTCTACAGATCCTAAGACCCGAAAAATTATTACTTTGATCTTTGACACGGATGGCAGCTGAGAGCCCTTCAACTACTAACAGAAAGAGGTAGGGGACAGAGGATCTTCTTGTCTGATTCTCCTAGTAGAGGTGAATTTTTCAGAAAGGTTGCCATTAATCGAGAGACAATAATTAATCGAACTTTGACATGTACTAAATCAAATTCTCTAAATTTTCTTATTTAAATTAGAAAAAAAAATATTTAAATCTAATAATTTCAATAATTCATGAGAAATTTTTAACAATCTTAAAAATTTAAAAGACATGATTTAGTAAAAATTAGAGTTGTGAGGCAAAAATCAAAAATTAACATTTATTTTTATAGGAAAACTTCATTTTTTATATTATTATCTATTGCTGGTTAACTAGAGCAGAGTTGTTAGGGACGAATCCAATTGTTTTAATGTGGGGTTATAGTATCCACTAACAAAAATATTCTTTTTTAAAAAGTTAAATTATTTTTTTTTTTAATTTGATAATTATAAATTAAAATAGCAGAAAAATCACCACCAAATTAAATAAATTTAATAAGAGTGATTATAATATTTGTATAAATATTTTTCAATAATAAAAAGCTCCGATAAATGAAAAATTCTGGGTCCAACTTGTCTAAAAGAACTTTCTTTATATAGCCAAGTAGTATCAAACATTAACATCCGAGACCCGAGAGCTGACCATCAGTTTCAACTCATCAATGGCGGCTACACAACCCCTCTCTCACCCCCAACTCCTCCCTACAACTCTAACTCGCTCCCTTCTCCACAACCCACTTTCTCACTTGTCATTTCTACCTCAAAGATCTTCCTTTAAAACTCTAACTGTTAGAGCTGCCGTCTCCCAAAACCCCACCAAAACCTCACCTCTAAAGCCCGAAACAGCCTCATTTAACCATTGCTTCACTAAATCCTCTGATGGGTTTCTTTACTGTGAGGGTATCAAAGTTCAGGACGTCATGGATTCTGTCGAGAGAAGACCTTTCTACCTTTACAGTAAGCCTCAAATCACCAGGAATGTTAAGGCCTATAAAGAGGCTTTAGAGGGCTTGAACTCCATTATTGGATATGCCATTAAGGCCAACAATAATTTGAAGATTTTGGAGCATTTAAGGCAACAGGGTTGTGGTGCTGTTCTTGTCAGCGGGAATGAGCTGAGGTTGGCTCTTCTAGCTGGGTTCGATCCTACTAGGTAAAATGTGCTCCCCATGTGTTTGTGTTTATGCAAGCTGATAATTATTTTGTTCTTTCCTTAGTTCCTTGCGTGAAAGCTTCGACATTGCCTATCATTTCTTGTTCTCTTTAGTGTCAAATTCAATTTCATCTGATGTTGTGTTTATACTTTATACTCTGTTGATCAGATGTATCTTTAATGGGAATGGCAAGTTGTTAGACGATTTGGTTTTAGCTGCGCAAGAAGGTGTCTTTGTTAATATTGATAGTGAATTTGACTTGGACAATATAGTAGCTGCTGCAAGAATTGCTGGAAAGAAGGTTAATGTCCTACTCCGGATTAACCCAGATGTGGATCCACAGGTATGCATCTCCTTCATGTAAATTCCCCCTTTTACACTGTTCTTTGGTTAATGTAAAGCTGTTTTTTTTTTTTTGTTTCCTTTTTTCATTAATAAGAATAAGCTTATGATACACAGGATGTTAGAAATTGGATATGGATTAACATCAATCACTCTATATCTTGTCATTATCTAGTCCTAATGCAAATTTGACTAAAATGTCAGCAAGCAGCCATATTGATTTCTCAACATATAAGATCATCTAAACGGAAAAATTAGCATCTGTTTTATTGATTTTTATCCACCAATTACTTCTGCATCAGACTCATCATCAGAACAGTAGGCTGATAACCCCCATTAGTAGTAAGGGGCAAAAGTGGCTCCTTCTGCACCGATTCTCATTTTACTTCTGATACATGAAGATGTACCAGCACTAGAACATGAACATGAAGATGGAACTGTAATCTGGTTATTATCACACACACAAATTTATATTCCTGCAAAAAATAATAAACCCAGGATACCAAATCTTGGGGAGATCATTGCGAGCCTTTGTGAAAAAAGTTATTCTGCTTATTCCGAAGATCCTAAAGCATAGGTTGAAAAAATTCCAAATTTTGCTTTGAAAGGAACTAATAATCAGCAAATTCACATTATAAGCATACAGCGGAGAGTTACTAAGAACAATATTTTAAGAATATCAGTAATTTTCAAAACTTTTCTTTTAAAGAAACAGTCAAATAATTATTATATCCTCATTATTATTTGTAACTCGCGTACGTCATTTTGTAATGCTGCAACTAGAAGTAGAACCATCACCAATTTGTTTTCCCATCTGCTGCCAGTAATATCCTGTCAATTCTTATTCTCAGGTCCATGCATATGTTGCCACAGGGAATAAGAACTCCAAATTTGGTATTAGAAATGAGAAACTGCAATGGTTTCTTGATGCTGTGAAGGCACATCCTGAAGAGCTGAAACTTGTTGGGGCCCATTGTCATCTCGGATCTACCATTACTAAGGTATTTAAAACCCCAGAGTCCCCAGATATATGTATTTAAATTTCAATCAGTTGCAGTAATAGATAGTTCTTTACAAGTATGTAAATCTTATATGTTTAATGTACAATTCCTTCAATATTGACTAGGTATTAGGAAAGGAGCAAATAACACTATATTCGAAAAGTTTTAAAATGCTAATTTTGTTGATTCTTGTAGAGATACTAAGAGAAGGAGGTTCCATTTTATGTAAGATTTTGTTTTAATTTTTCCAGGTGGACATATTCAGGGATGCTGCTGTCCTTATGGTTAACTATATCGATGAAATTCGAGCTCAAGGTTTTGAAGTTGATTACTTGAACATTGGAGGCGGACTTGGGATAGATTATTATCATTCTGGTGCTGTGCTTCCTACCCCAAGAGATCTAATTAATACTGTAAGGATCATTTCTGAGTCATGCTTTCCATTTTGCGTGAAAATTGAAGTACATAAGCACCTCAATTATTGCTGTTATCATACTTTATTAAACTAGTGTCAGAAATGAAAGTTTTTTTCCGCATTTGATTCATGATTGCCCCCATTTCTTTCGCCTCCTAGTTGGATATTGTCATAAAGAGAACTAGTAAGGTTCTCTCTTTTGAGTATGACCATTATATATTCTCATTCTTTTTGTTGATATTGATTTGGTTTAGGTTCGCGAACTGGTCCTCTCAAGAAATCTTAATCTCATCATCGAACCCGGCAGATCGCTCATTGCAAACACTTGCTGTTTGGTTAACCGGGTAACTGGTGTTAAAACTAATGGAACAAAAAATTTCGTTGTAATTGATGGCAGCATGGCTGAACTTATTCGTCCTAGTCTTTATGATGCTTATCAGGTAAGATTCCTAAAGTTGTATTATCTTTTTATTATTTTCTAACTGTTGATTGATGTAATGGACATCCTCTTCAAAATATTGAAAGTTATAACTCAGTTATTGAGTTTCAATAAATCACTTGGGATTTTAAAATACTATAAATGTATTTCATGGGCGAGTTACCATATAAGTGACTCTAGGTGTTCTTGCTGCCCTTTCAAATTTATTTAATTCCCACTCTCCCATTTTGATTGGATCTTCTTTGTTTACTGTCATTTGGTTGCAGCACATAGAGCTAGTTTCTCCTACTCCACCTGCTGCCGAGGTCTCAACTTTTGACGTGGTGGGTCCTGTGTGTGAGTCTGCTGATTTCCTGGGAAAGGAAAGAGAACTTCCAACCCCAGCCCAGGTAACAATTGTTAAACTTGAAGTAAATGATCAAAACTCACCCATATTCGGAAGAAAATGCTATTTAAATATTCTATTCATAGTAGTTTTCCCTTTACTTGGCTTTTCTGATATAAAGTTTCACTATGCAGGGAGCTGGTCTAGTAGTTCATGATGCAGGTGCTTACTGCATGAGCATGGCATCAACTTACAATCTGAAGATGCGCCCTCCAGAATACTGGGTATGCAACTCTAACTTAAGAAACCATGTTTAATCTCACATACCCAAGAAAATGTTCAGAAAATATTCTACTGGTTTACAGTTTGGTTTCGCATTACTGAGTTTATGTTTATGTGATGCTTATTGCTCATAGGTTGAAGATGATGGTTCACTGGCCAAAATCCGTCACGGAGAAACCTTTGAAGACCACGTTCGATTCTTCGATGGTCTCTGATTTCTGACTTTTTGAACTTTCATTGTGCTGTTTGGTTAAGATTTGGTTTGCATTGGATATTTTATCACCATACCATCAAACATGTTGCTCTGGATCTGATTGGATGATTAATTTGAGAATTGGAAAGTGAAAAAAGCTCCCAAATCATAGGGAGCTCCAAAAGGGTAGAGAACAAAATGTTGAGAAAATCTAGAAAAATAAAATAAAAAATCTTCTGCTTGATATTATCCTAATATATTTTATTGTTTTAGAAAAGTCGTTGCCAAACATTGCAATCAAAGTACACAATTGGGATCCTATTCACATAAAATATGCATAATATGATATAGTTATATTTATAATCACATAAATTAAAATGGAAAAGTCTCACATAAATATATTAATTGGGATTATAGTGTTCATGTGTGTAAATTACTAGTAACCTTAGCTAGCATCAAATAAAATATAAAGATTCCGATGAGGATTTTTAAGTGGATTGAGTATTGACAATTATAGTCAGCATTTTAATTATTTGATTCATAATTAATTAAGTGATATTTATTCAGAAAAGATATAATGGTATATTTATGATATCTTTTTTACTGTCAATATCACTCTAATCCCATATTTAGATAATATATTTGATATAAGTTTACTTAATATTCTAAAATAAACATTTTACTTTAATACATTTTATTTATCCAAGTGTCAGTAAACAACGTTAATTATCACGTCAGTGTAAATTTAATGCACTGATAAATTACGAGATTAAATAATTTGAAGCATATAATTACAATTATCTTTTACTATGATAACCACTATTGTGAGTAACTATATGTTCAGTTCGAGGTTTAATAGAACTTATATATTAAACATATAATCATGAAATAAATATGTGAACAAAGTATACCACCAAAATTTTAGAATTGTGGGTTAGTTGCAAAAACATGGTAACTTAAGGAGATTATGCCGCAAATTATTCATTTTTAATTGGCTAATTAAGATTTTTGTCTCCTGAACTTTACCATGTACCGAATCTTGCTCCTTGAATTTTTTTGGCCGTCAAAAATTTCCCCTGAATTATTGAAATTGTTGGATTTAAAGATTTTTTTTTTCAAAATTTATTCAATTTTACCGATTCGGTGATTGTTTGTGTATTAAATTATACTTTCTAGACTTTGATATCTAGCAAATCATGTCCCTCAAATCTTAACATTACCAAATCATGCTCCCTGAATTTTTATTCATGTTAGATTTTTCTTACTAAAATTAGAAAAAAATTCTTAAATCCAACCATTTCAATAATTCATAGAAAATTTTTAACTACCTTAAAAGTTCAAAAAATATAATTTAGTATATGTCAAAATTTGACGGTAAAAATTTGAATTAATCTTTTATTTTATTTTTATTGAAATAAAAAATATTGAATTTATAAAATATTGGTGCCCCTAAAAAGAACAAACATAATATACACACGCACACACAACAACACAAACACCACCATCTCTCTCTGTGGCGGCATTCCGCGTCAACCGTGCTTTTGGATTTTGTTGGGTTTGTCAGACAAATTCCTTTTCATTTTTCTTTTCGCCTTCTCTCCATTTTCTTTTTCTTTTTTCTATTTTAATTTTTTTTTTCAGAGAAAAATCACAATCCAAAAACACAACAAAGAAAAGCAAATCGAAGAAATCGATACCCACATTTCTCAGGTGTGTTTGTAGTAAATAAAACTATTTACACCCATGTATCATCTTCTAAATTACTTTTAAATTTACGATTCTGCTCCCTATTAATATTATATTTCACTCTATTTTCTTCAACAGTCAAACCCCTAATTTGCTCTTGCCTTTTCGTACTTCCTGAAAATCTGGGCTTCTTAACTTTTGGGGGAGAGATCGGTTTGTGGCCTCTAACTCGAACTTTGCTGCATTTTCCTATTATTGTTTTATGATTAACTCTTAGTTCTGGTTCTTAGTTTGAATTATTAGTGTAGATCTTTTGTTTATTATGTTTGAATACTTGAATTTTCGGTAGCTTTCAGTTTCCATGTTCTTTTAGTCATTCAAAATGTTTTTTTTTAATTCACTGGAGGTTTTAATATTATGGGTTATGATTGTGTTATAATTCCATTTTTTCCTTTTTCCCTTTTTTTTTTATTTAGTTTAGCTTAATGAACTAATACAATTATTACAGTTTTTGCTTAATTAGCTAAATTTCATTTTGGGTTTTCTTTTTCTTAACTATTAGAATTTATGTTTCTCTTGAGGTCCAATAATTATCGAGTTAAGATTATATGCCCAGATGACATTTCTTAGTTTTTAGTGTTCTCATTATTCTCAATTTCTTCTTAGGTGTGAATTCAATCAATTGCTTTATGAGACATTTTTAATTTGCCTTTGCCATTTCCTTTGCTTTGTATAAAATGTGTTTTCTGTCTGAACTTTCTTGATGTTAGGACACAATGTAGGATTGCTTTTTGTTAATTCTCGAGTTCTTGCTCTTTGTTGAACTATTTTGTTTTTTTTTTCCTTTAATGGAAGATTCATTGTACTGTACATCTACGAAAATTGGCAGTGCAGTTCTTGTTTTAAGGTGTTATCTTTAAGTTTTCTGGGGTAAAAGGTTTCAGTTATGGCTGGTGAAGCTTTGATCAGTGTTAATGGCAATGGCAACGACAGTGTCAGTGTCAACGGCAACGTGCAGCTTAATCCACAGAGGACTTACCAAGTTGTTGTGGCTTCAACTAGAGATATGGGTATCGGTAAGGATGGGAAGCTGCCATGGAGATTGCCTTCTGATCTCAAGTTCTTTAAGGACATCACAACAGCCACCTCAGATCCTGGGAAGAAAAATGCTGTTTTAATGGGTAGGAAAACATGGGAGAGTATTCCTCTTGAGCATCGTCCACTACCCGGTCGCCTCAATGTTGTTCTGACTCGCTCTGGTAGTTTTGATATCGCCACTGCTGAGAATGTAGTTAGCTGTGGAAGCATGACATCTGCTTTGGAGCTGTTAGCTGCTTCCCCTTACTGTCTGTCCATTGAGAAGGTTTTCGTCATAGGGGGTGGCCAAGTACTAAGGTTCAAGATTTATACATTGCTTGCTGTTTTTCTCTTCCGCTTTACCATTCCTTCTGTTTTCAATTGATCGAAATTCCTGTTTTCAGGGAAGCTCTTAACTCGTCTAGCTGTGACGCTATCCACATTACGGATATTGAGACAAACATTGAGTGTGACACATTTATCCCTGCTATTGATTCTTCTGCATTTCAGCCTTGGTACTCATCATTTCCTGCGGTGGAGAATAACATTCGTTATTCCTTTACCACTTATGTCCGTGTGAGAAGTCCTGCAGTTGAATCCTTAAATGAAAATGGTGACCTGACCATTGATGGTAAGCCAGATATTAATAAGTTTGAGGTTAAGAAGTTCTCTTTCCTTCCCAAGATGATTTTTGATAGACATGAGGAGTATCTCTATCTAAGAATGGTACAAGATATCATCTCTGATGGAAATTCTAAAGATGATAGAACAGGTACTGGAACTTTTTCGAAATTCGGTTGCCAGGTAATGATCAATCTCATTAGTTATCTGGTTATGTTTATGTATTGTTTTGGAAACAACATACCCTATATTTTTCTTGTTCTGTGTCCCTTTAGATGCGGTTCAACCTCCGGAAAACTTTCCCTCTTCTAACAACTAAGGCATGTATTATTTCCCTTTTGACAGTTCTTTTCAGCAGTAGATTGCAATTATTTTGTGCATAATGTTTTTCTCTTCATGTGTCTCTTTCTGTAAGGTTGTAATTCTGAAAAAACAGTAACGAGATCAATTATCATTTACTTAAGAGTAATAGGTTGACATCTATGTTAATCCTTTGCTCCTCAGAAAGTATTCTGGCGAGGGGTTGTGGAAGAACTTCTGTGGTTTATAAGTGGCTCTACAAGTGCCAAGGTAATGATGTTTTATTGAAACCCTGATGGTATGTTGGCATGGGTACTTATCAATAAATATTACAGTATATCTTTGATTATGTTCACAATAATGCTGGCAAAATGAATTGCATGATACTATCAAAAGATGATTTATAATGTGCACATTGGATGATTAACTATGAGTTTGTTAGAAATGAAATGATGAAAGATGAATAATGTATAATAAAATTTGAAATAATTGACAGGTCCTTCAGGAGAAAGGCATTCATATATGGGATGGCAATGCATCTAGAGACTATTTAGATGGGTTAGTATTAGACATGCCATAAATGTATGTATGATATGCTATGCGCTTCTATGTTTCAACTGTTTATATTTTCTATTTCAGCATTGGTTTGACAGACAGGGAAGAGGGTGACTTAGGGCCAGTTTATGGGTTTCAGTGGAGGCATTTTGGTGCTAGGTTGGTGGAATTTTATTTTAATTCCTGTTCAAATTCTGATTTTATAATTTTACAGAAGTCAATCTCTCAAGTCTATGCATCTCCTTACACATTTTTTAGGTATACTGATATGCATGCTGACTACTCTGGCCAAGGATTTGATCAGTTGCTTGATGTTATTGACAAAATAAAAAATAATCCTGATGACCGACGAATAATTCTCTCAGCTTGGAATCCTTCTGATCTCAAATTGATGGCCCTTCCACCATGCCACATGTTTGCTCAGGTGGACTCTTGTAGTAGTATAATTTTTAAATTTAACTTCACTTTCTATTCGTCTTTAACTCTCGAAGCACATCCTCTATCTCTTCTTTGCAGTTCTATGTAGCCAATGGGGAGTTATCATGTCAAATGTATCAGCGATCTGCTGACATGGGCCTGGGAGTGCCATTTAACATTGCATCTTATGCACTTCTAACATGCATGCTTGCTCATGTTTGTGGTATGTTATTCTTAAAGAACATCAATTTTAATTTCTTAGCATGAATTACAAAGATTATATTATGTTTACAGGAATGTCAGCAAAGATCTTGCTGTTTGTTCTTATTTTTTAGGTTATTGTATTATTTCTCCAGTTGAGATAGGTTGTTTTGCTCAAACCAAAAATGACAAAACAACCTTTTCCAATAGTTGGATTCATTATATGCAAGTACTTGTTACACCATTTTACTAATCTTGCATGTTTACAATCTGGGGCCTACTACTCCTATAGAACTGTATAATGTGATTGAAATGACACCTAATTTTTTTCTTTCATTGATGGACTTCTAGACTTATGAGTTGTTGGATATAATATTAAATAACGTTTTATCTTATACAGGTCTGATTCCAGGTGATTTTGTCCATGTTCTTGGAGATGCTCATGTTTACCGAAATCATGTCAGGCCTCTACAGGATCAGCTTCAGAAACTGCCTAAGCCTTTTCCCGTAAGCACAATGATGTTTAACAATAGATTTCATTATTTATTTATTTTTACTGTGTTGCAGAGCCTTTTTTTTCTAAAAAAAAAAAAAATTTGAAATCCTTTAAACTTGTTGTGTTGGTCTTTACCATTTTGTGTTCGTTATGCTTTTGCAGATTTTAAAGATCAATCCTGAGAAAAAGAATATAGATTCATTTGTGGCTGATGATTTCACACTCATTGGTTACGATCCGCACCAGAAGATAGAAATGAAAATGGCTGTATAGTGCACTCAATTGTTTAGAAACACAGAGGCTCTAGTTTATTTGCAGACAACCCTTGCTCTTAGTTTTAAGGCAAGTACTCAATTCTCTCCTCTACCTTATTACCATAATATTTGTCTACTCTTAAGACTTTGGAATTTTTTATTTGGTCGAATTGGTGAGAAATGGGTAAGGAATTAACATTAGCAAAGATGGTTGTAAGCATTTTTGTTATGACTCAGTTAAAATATACTGCCTTTGTGTTGTTTTTATTCGATTTGTCTAAGATCAAGACTTTTTGTAATGTGTGATTTTTCAGGAAAAAGCAAGTGGAAGTTTATCTTACTATAGAGTTCACACACATTAATAATGAACAGCCAGTTGATATGGTACTACAAGCTTGTTTTTATTTTTCGCAAAATGTAGTGAGAATCCTTTAGTTCCGCACACTGGGATTGGTGGTTCCAAGGTGATTTAGTGTAATGTGCTTCTATCAGAGTGTTTTTGGTTTTCAAATGGAGTCCTCATTTACTTTATTACTTACTATGTTACCAAATTCTTTAGTGTACTGCTATGCTTATTTCATGTTCCAGAACACGAAATCTCAGGATTTTACCTATGGTGGTGGGATATTCAATCATGTTTTGGGTTGTTTTAGCTTCCTGAAAATGGAAGCTAAACAAGCTCTACCCAAGTTTTCAGCTATTGGATTGATAGTCCCAAATTACAATGGATTGTGATGCAAAAAAGCCTTAAAAATGATTCTCAATGGCAATCTAGTCAAGCTCTTGGCCTTATACTTGTTTAACTATTATATATATTATTGGGGAAGGGATTAGAACTTGAAGCCTTTGGATGAATTGATATAGTATGAGTATCATTAGGCTTTGCTTATAAATATATCTTTAGACTTGTTTAACTATTGATCTGCTTGTTATTTTTTTCTTTTTCTCTTTTTGCTTTAAATGCTTTCGAATTTTGGTTGAATGCTGAAGTAAATAACTCTGGCTGGCTGGTTATCCTATAAGGTAGGTTGGTACAAAAAATCAGGCTTGGAAAATTGTATACACAACCTTGGTAGAATCAAGTCTCAAGACATTTTCTTACAAATTTATTTACAGAAAATAACTCATTTTTTTTTTTAGAAAAGTCATCAACTTTATTAATTCCAATCATTCATGATTACATGAAGCAACTCAGTAGAAACATTGTTGCTTGTAAGAGTACAATCAGCAATAAAATAGGAAGCTCGAGCAAACGAGTGAGCAACACTATTAGCAGACCGTTTAATAAAGGAATGCTAAGTATTAAATTAGCATCTCGGTTATTGAACAGATCAAGTACCAAGTCTACATCCCAAGCATATTCTCCAGTAATCATCAACGAACTAACACATTGGCTTAACAAGGCCGGGTGAGTAGAGGTTACTTTTGGATTATCAACATCCGGCAGCCAAGAATCAAGAAGAACACTCACTGAAGACCCATTACCAATTCGACGTCTAACCCCTTCACGAACCACATCCTGAGCTTCAAGAATACTATGCCAGACAAAACTTGGGTTGCCTCCTAATTCTGCCGAGAGGAAGTCTCCATTCTTGTAGTATCTGGCTTTGAAAATTCTTCCCACCAAAGAATGTGGCTGACACAAGAGACGCATATATCTTTATATATTATAAGTGAGTTATTTAATGGGAATTTATGGTATAATATAATTTTTTTTATTCCGTTAAATAACAATAAACCCTAAAATATAAATTAGACCCTCAAAGCCCTAACTCAATTCCAATATGAATTTCTCTTCCGCCATCTCGATGGAATTTTCATTAAAGAAAATCAGTATTGTTTCTATCGTTCCAGATACCTCAGTTTGAGGATTTTGTCACTTCCTTCTTGCTATCATCTCTTATTAAAAGTATTACAAAAAATGCTAATTAAGATTTTTTTTTTTTTTCTCCGAATTTTGACATGTACCAAATCATGCTCCTGAACTTTTTTGGTCATTGAAAATTCCCCCTGAATTATTGAGATTGTTAGATTTATAATTTCATTCATTTTTACAATTTTAGTAATTGTTTATGTAGTAAACTATGCTCCCAAACTTTGATATCTACTAAATCATACCCCTCAAACTTTGATATATACTAAATCATGTCTCCTGCACTTTATTTAACAATCTCAATAGTTCAGTGGAAATTTTTAAGAAAAAAAAAAAAAATCCAAAGGCATAATTTAGTACATGTGGGAAAAAAAAAATCCTAATTAGCCTACAAAAAATAATCATCTCGATGGAATTTTCTTTGAAAAAAATCAGTATTGTTTCGATCGTTCTAGATACTTTCGTTTTAGGATTTTTGTCACTTCCTTCTTGCTATCATCTCTTATTAAAAAGTATTACAAAAAATAATAAGATTCCATATATACACTACACATATTTTTCTAAATTTTTCTGAGTCTTCTCAGCCATGGAGGTGCGAGAACGATAGAGATAAATATGAGAAGTGTGAGTACGAACTCATCATGGAGAGAATGCTTCAGATGTTGATGACCCGAGAAAAGGTAGCCCAATTGAAGCAACGACAAAAGCATGGCATTCCTCTCATTCCCAACACTGTTAATGCCACTTTTTTTTTTATCTTCTTTGGTGATCAAATTTAATCCATGGGCATTTGATTCCTATAAAAAATCATTTGTATTCGATTAGTTTTGCAATTTGGGTTTCTTTCGTAGACCTATGGTTATCATAGTTATATTTGTTTAGGATTTTTGTTTGGTAAAAGTGATTTTTCTGAACATTTTAAGTTTATGAACTACATTAGCTAATGTAATTCAAAACTTTATGAGGAAATGTTCTGTTTAGAAAAATTGGGGATTAAATAAAATGGCTTTGTAATTGATTCCTGACCTTGGTTTCAATCAACTTTATATTTTTGAGTTCTTCTTTCAAAACTTGCAAGAGGAGAAACTGAAACGGCTAAAGCACGAATGAAGGTTTATTTTGATGCTTCAAAGCCAAATCATCAGCTGTATATTCATGCTTTTAAAACTAGAAATTTCCTATTTATATTATAAGAACAATATGATTTGTTTCTCTGTTGTCTGTTCTAAAATGTTTTATAGAAAGAAGATGATTTGTTTTTCTTCTCATGTATATGATTTAGTGTGAACTATTCTTCTGTACCCGTACCTATGAATATGATCAGTAGTAAGAAAAATTTATGAGAACAAGAAGCATTGAGATCTCTTTGGGCTGCTACTTACCCTAATCTGGAGCTTCATGGCTTGATATTTGATCAATGGAAAGCAATGGGTGGGCAGGGTAAAGATCCATCTATCGATTTCAGATTAAAATTAAGCTTGAGTGTCATCCTTTACTTGGAGCAGAGGAGTTGGATTTGTTTCATTGGAGAACATGTTATTCTTTGCAAAGACATTTTTAATAAGAAAACAAAATACTTTCTTAAATTTTATAAAAGAAAAGGAAATATAGAAACCAATGTACTTTCTTTGGGAATGTCCATGTGTTGTGGTTGGAGTAAAATATCACATTTATGATCATGCAAATGCTTGACCTTGACACCAGTAAGTTTAGAAAAGCAATATGTCTTAAGAATTTGATTGATTTAACTCATGTAAACGTCTAGAGTTTCTCATAAGATACCAAAACTAACACCATTAATTTCATGAAATACAAATAACCAAATGCTTGATGTGGACAATAGTCATCAATTAGCACAAATAACCAAATGCTTGATCCCAATAGTGTTGTTCTTAATGATATCAACAAGAAGAAGCTTGTTCAATTTTCACATCTTTTATTTCAAAAAATTACTCTAATTTGATGATTACTATGTTCCTGGTTTTGGCTTCATTAATTTCGGTTCTATATGAATATGATATAATATTCTATTATCTAAATCCCAATAAAAATATGGATGGCTTTTTTGGTATTTTTATATTACAAAAAATAATATTAATAAATATAAAAATAATATTAAAAATTAATTTGAAGAACATTGTTTATTCCTCTAAAAAATTACAGAGAAATTATTAGTCAAAAATTGGGTAATCCACTTGTATGCAGATTCAGAACAAATGAGTGTAAAATATAAATATTTTACCATTTTAACCACTCAGTCAATTGAAAATTAAGATAAAATTTCACAATACTTTCTTGTATTTCTTTTTAAAATTATTCTATCTTAAAACTTTATTTAATAATTCTTTTCTTTTAATTTTTATTATACAATATTTCTTTTAAATTATGCAAAACAAAAAAAAAAAGATAAATTTTCCAAACAACTGTTCCAAAATTTAAATTATTTTTAAGATAAATACTTGTTATTATAAATTAAACTAGTAAGTCATTTACAATAACAGAATAAATAGATGAAGCGGCCATATTCACTAGACCAGTGCATAGATTATTTATTATTAATGATAATATATGTATCATTTGCTTATAAAGCAATTGCATTTTACTCACCAAACAAAAATAAAACTAAACTAGAAATAACTTTAGACAATTTTGGCAGACCACCATCATCGGCCGTACAAGGGAATATTCAACTATGTTGATTTCATGATACGTAACACTTGCATTCTTGAGTCTGAATGGCTTTACTTTGTAGCATTAAAGCCCGATTTCAGTCCAAAAACTAGTACGCTCTTCGTCTATTGTGTGCATGCTAATCTAGTTGTAGCTGGAATAGGCATCTATGAATGTGAAGAGTTCATGACCAGCTATCACGTCCACCTGTTGATCAATCCATGGTAGCAAGAAACAATCTTTAGGGCATGCTTTGTTAAGGTCGGTGAAGTTGACGCAAGCTTTCCACTTTCCATTCAGTTTAGGCACCAGAATAGGGTTGGATACCCAAACTGGGTAGAAAGCTTCCCTAATAAAGTTGTTCTCCTGTAGTCTTTCAACTTCTTCCTTGAGAGCTTTGGAGCGCTCTTTGTCTAGGAGCTTGCATTTTTGTTATACAAGCTTGAAGTTTACTTTGTCTATGTTCAAGGCATGACAGATGACTTGGGGGTCGATCCCGATCATGTCCTCAGGGGACCAAGAAAAAATATCTTGATTTATCCTAAGGCAAGCCATTAGCATCTCACTCAAGACCTCCGTCAGATTTGTTCTGAAATTCCGTATTTTAATATTCCCAGTTTGATTATTTAATTAAGTGATTAATTAAATGCGGAATAATAAAACTGGTACTGAAAACAGTTTTCTGTAGTTACAGAATACAACTCTGTAACTCCAGAGAAACCCAGATAAACAAACAGTGCATAGAAGTAAAAACACACAAGATTTTTGTACGTGGTTTCAACAATCCTTTCAGATTGTTACTAGTCCACGGGGCCACGCCCAGAGATAAGATTCATTAGATCGGTATCAAAAATACAAAGTAATTGACTTATGCATAAATAGACTCCCTTTTATTGTATGCCGCAAGCTTGATGTATTCCACCTACTAACCGAATGTTGATAAAACTCCAAGAGCTCGAACTCCCTTCGATCACCTTGAAGAGTGCTTGAATCCTCCCGATTCAAGGCTTAAAGGCTATCTCCCGAAAGCCTATACAACCATCTCCCGAAGGTTGTGTGCTTGTATCCTCCTGATGCAAGACTTCAAAAGCAATCTCCCGAAAGCTTGTAAATACCCTTCTCCCGAAGGTGCACTGATGTTCTTCTTCGTTGTAGACTTGAATACAGACTCAAGACAATACAAACAACAAATAAACAGAGTAAGAGTAGAACAACTCTTCTCTACAAAACAAAGACACTCTTTTCTTAAGATATGAAAGTGAATAAAAGAGTTTAACAAAACAAAGACACTCTTTCCTTAAGATATGAAGACAATTCTAAGTGTGTGAAAGAGATACAAAACCTAGCAGCTATAAGATGTATTTATAATGAATATACATCTCATAGACAGCTTACATTCGGTCTGAACAAGACCTCAACCCACTAGAAACTTCCCTAAAATAATTCTTCAATCAGTCCAGGAATTTCCGTTTCTGTACCTACAGAATCGTGGGCAGTAACTACAACTTTCCTTTTATAGAAAAGGAAAGTTTAGCTCCGTTTTTCTCTTCAAGAAACCTGATCTTAGAAAATGGGAAACTCAACACAAGATCAGAATAACAGCTGGTTAGCAAAGAGTCAATGTGTAATCAAAACTTACCATATTTACCTCAATTTCCATAAATAGAAAAGCTAGTCAACTTTCCTTCCAAGTTTAGATATACACAAATAGGGAAACCATATCAATATATGCCAGCCGAAATATACAAAGAATAATAAAATATTTTTGTCAATTAAATATGCCAAAACTGGAATTAACATGTTCCAATCTTGACAACCTAGGTTGGGTCCGATGTATTAGAGGGAAGTTTTTTGAGTTCCTCGATCAGACCAACTCCCAAGCAATTCCCCAAAGGTGGGTCAATGTCGTCCCCATCTTGGGTGCACCTTCAAGTGGTTTTAGGTATCGTCTCCATCTTCTTTGTATTTTGGTCTCTGGAGGTCTTCGTCGTCTCTCTGGCCTTTGCGAGAGAGGCCTTGCTCATCCCTGTTGGTGCCATAGCAGCAGGGGAGGTCTTGTTCGTCCCCTCTGAAGCCAAAGCAACAAAGGAGGTCTTCTTGGCGAGTGATGACAAAGCGTTATAACACTCGTGGGCAGTTACTTGATTGCCAAAGAAACAACCGATATCAGATGTCGCTGGGAACTTGACGGACAAATGGTACACTGAGGAGATGGCTCGAAGGTCGTAGAGGGTAGGCCTTCCGAGCATCACGTTGTACAGAGACTTCACATCCACCACTATGAACATGGCCATGATGGTGGTTTGCTTAGGGGTTGTGACGACAGTGAGTGGCAGTTTGATCTTTACAAATGGAGCGATGTCAGCTCCACTAAAACCATATATAAGCTGCTCGCATGGTTCCAGGTCTTCTAAGGACAAATCCATTCTAATAAGGGCTTGCTTGAACAAGATGTTTAAGATGCTCCGTCGTCGATCATCACCCTGACCACCATTACATTAGCTATTTGTACCTCAACAACTAAAGGATCGTTGTGAGGATAGCTGACATGATAAGAATCTAATTCTCCGAAGGTTATAGGTTCACATTCGTAGTGTTTAGACTTTAGAGAACGTTCTGCAACCTCCACGACTTTAGCTCTTGATTCATGTTGAAGTGATCTTACATACATTTCTAAGGCCTTCCTCAAATTCTCAACTAGGTGAGGGCCTCCAATTATGATCTCCAGCCTGCCTGCAACTGACACATGCTGGAAAGGTGCATTGTTCCTAGTTGGAGCTTCAAGTCATACATACCGCTGAAGAGCAACATGATACTGTCTGATGAGAAACTCTATCTCATCCCACAATTGATTACTCATTAGTGTCATGACTGTAATTGCCGTGGTAGTGACAGAATTTGAAGGGAAGAGGTTTGTGATATGACATTATTGACTGTGTAGTCGTATAAATGTCCTCTCTTGGCACCAAGAGAATGGAGTAGGTGGTGAAGCAAGGCTCATACTCTCGTAAGGGCTTGCCCACAACCTTGGGCTTCTTTCCTAAGGGGAATTTCTTGGCTTACCACCGTTGTTGGCTCTCTTTCCTTTGTTCTAACCTCCTTTCTTCCCATTTCCATGGGTCTCAGTAGCAGGGGCTTCAAAGTCTGATGACTTCTTCTTGCCACCCTTTGAGCCATTAGCTTGGGTGATGGCTTCTTCTAGTTTGATAAAGCCATATGCTCTATTTAAGAAGTCATTCATGGTGTATACCGCTTTGAGACGAAGGTTGGACTAATGAAGACTTATCTCCTTGAGCCTGGATGCGAGTGCCATTACCCTTACATCCTCGCTAAGACTTTAGGTCTTAGCATTTACCTCTAAGAACCGTTGGATGTAGTCCTTAAGGGGCCCGTCTTCCTATTACTTGACATATACCAAATCATTTAGTCCGATCTAATGTTGTTGGGAAGGAGCGAATTGGTTGCCAAAAGCATCTTTCACTACTTTTTGGTGAACTTGATCGAAACAGCCCATGTTAACCTGAGTGCTGAGTCCCAGTTCTAGCCCTTCAAAAATTTTGTTTAGTCCTCGAAAACGGTTGAATCTCAATATTTTCTAAAAACAAAGAAGATTCTTGGAAGAGTTGTTGAAAAATCTCATCCTGAGCGTTGGGCCTTACTTTTAGCACCTAGGAAATGATGTTTCTTTCTGAAAGGATCTATTTTCCCATTTTTTATGAAGATGAAGAAGATGCGAAAGTTGAATATCCGATCTGATACTTGGAAGGCACCCAGATCGATAGATTGTCAATCTGGGTGCTGGGTGCTGGGTGCTCAGGCCCCGAGTGCTTAAAAATAAATTTGCTTCGATTCTAATTCTGATTCCTCGAATATGTCTGTGATATGTCTAGTTGATGTTCCAATGCAAGTTTTGACCCATTTGAACTAAGACGGTCCCAGAAACTAAAACCCCGGTTAAGAATGTCAACCTGGGCATCAGGGCTTTCAGGTTGCAGGTTCTTGTAATTTTAGTTCTCGGGGCTTGGATTAGGTTGCTCCATGCTATCATGGTACAAAATACTGAAAGTTAGTGAGTTAGATTCAAGTTATTGAAGTCCGAACTTCCATCCTAGAAATCTCGAAATCAACCTGGGCGCAAGGCTAAGGTCCCCTCTCAAGTCGACTGCTATGACTCAAATCTACTCAACTCCGTGACGTCATCCTTCTTGATACGTGTCAAACATTGATGTACACGTCCCCAGAAAATTCTAAGATTAACAAGATATATAATTAAAATATATAAAATTATGACACCACCACTAATACTCTAGCATTTGACTTTATAAGAGAGCAATAACACTTGTGTCTAAAACGAAAAGGAATGCTCTTAACTATACATTTAACAAAGCTTAAAGAAAGTTGTTATCTTTTACCTACCTAGCTATACTCCCACTAAGTTTTCTATTTACCAACTAAAATCCAATTACACCCACCAAATAACTTTCCTTAGAAGAACGATAATAATGAGTGGTACAAATAAAGAGAACATGACAAACAACTCAGGAAATCGATAGACAAGAATAGAATTAAAAAGTACATTCAAAGGGGGGAGAGAGTTTGCTTAGAGAGAATAATAATCAGTAAAAAGTACAAACTACAAGCTCAACCCCCCTTCAATAATAGAATGTATCTACATTTCCATAATTCATAATAATAAAAGCACAAATACATTAATAAGCAGGAAAAAAGAACACTAACAATAATAATAATTTAATTTTCTTTTGATAATATTATGATTGATCATATTACCCCAATATAGAAGGAAGTAATATAACTAAGTAGCCTTAAGAATTAAACATGATGAGAGCCACTCCTGAAGGACCCAAGAGCCTTAGCAGCTCCTGCTCTCAAAATAAACTGATGGTAGAAAGCTGCAATGGCTGCACCAATAAAGGGTCCAACCCAGAACATCCAATGGTCATCCCAAGCCTTTTCATTGTTGTAGATAACGGCGGCTCCAAGACTTCTAGCCGGGTTGATGCCCGTACCCGTGACCGGAATGGTGGCCAAGTGAACCATGAACACAGCAAACCCAATTGGTAGTGGTGCCAAAACCTTGAAAATTAATGGTTAAAAAAATGTTATTAGTAAAACCAAGTGGTTGTTGATTGAATCATAAATGGGACAA
This sequence comes from Cannabis sativa, assembly GCF_029168945.1. NCBI lineage: Eukaryota > Viridiplantae > Streptophyta > Magnoliopsida > Rosales > Cannabaceae > Cannabis > Cannabis sativa. The sequence goes on from NC_083601.1 coordinate 49,518,927, forward strand.
AAAGAAATGAGACAGATAAAGAGGTACACTGCATTGAATGGAATGTAACGAAAGAATTATTGGACCACATGAAAATCAGACCAACTCACCCGTGAAACGAAAAATAAGAAGATAAAGAAAAACCACACAAAATGTTAAACAATCAAGACTAGTGAAGAAGTACTCTTGTGGACGTATATGTTCTTGTTATAATTTAAATTTTGTTATTACTATTAACTTTGTACATATCTATATAACCAGAACAAAAAAACCACTGTATAGACATAGAAATTTCATCTCATCTAAATATCAATGGGAAATGGCGTAACAGTAAAAAGGGTTTTATTTTGTCTTTAGGAAATAATCCAAGATGAACATATTTATTATTGTGACGTGATGGTAGTGGACAAAAATCAAAAAAGTGAGTTTTCTTTTTCTGTAAAGTGAGGTAAATTTTTGTGGTCAGTCTCAAATTATTCTAACCACAAAAATCGATTCTGTTTATGTAATCAATTGAACAACCCACTAAAGTTTTGCGCATGTTATCACTTGGTATATTAATAATATTTTTTCCTTAGCTTAGATTTTGTTTCAAACACCTCATAATGAGTAAACAAAGTAAAAGTAAATAATTCTATTGCTTTGGTACTTGATGGGTGTTGATTCCCATAACCATATTCAGGCAATATATCCCACTTTCTTATAAGAAAAGAAAACAAATATTTAGGCTAAAAAATACAAGTGGGGGAGTGAAACAAATAAAAAGTAGCTATAAAAAAGATTTCTTTCTTTCTTTCTTTATAATTATTTCCTGATAACGTAGATACGTCCCAGAAGAATATCTACTTAAACACTTTGCATCTACGTCTGTTTTCAGTAAGGACACGTTCCTAAATAGTTATTTTTTTATTATTATTATTAACTACAGAAAGCATCTTTAGGCTCTAACTTCTAAATTAATGGTTTAGAAATTAGAACTTAAAATTTAATGTATAGAATATTTTTAATAAAGAAATCGAAATCAAATATAGATAAAAATCCCAACACCATATATATTAATGCACGTACTTTTAAAATAAGCTAACAGTGATATTAAATTAATAATTAACTAATCAACAATCAACAATATTATACTCTGGCAAAACTTCTTAATTAGCAACATGTGACAAATATAGAAGGAGGTATTAATTATTATTAATAAATAACCAACACATTATTACTCCGGCAAAACTTTTCAAAACATTCTCAATAAATGGCCTAAAATAATTTCTTAGCACTTCAACAAGTGAGATTATGGTGAACTAAAATAGCTCATATATAATTATTCCTTTAGCTAATATAGTGGTGAACTAAAAATATTATTTATTATTTTCTCTTTCTCTCTTATTCTTTTAATTATTATTTTCTTATTTCAATATTACTCTTTTTTGGTCTTTTTTTTTTTAATTTTAATTAACAAAAAATATAATATTTAAATGATGGAGAAAAAAATATAGAAAAAGAGATAAAATAAAAAAATATATATATTTAAAGAATAGATTAATATATGTGCACACAAATATTAGACACACTATTTGTGTCATTAATTTTATTTAAGATGGTTTAATTTTCAAACTTATGAAAATAACAAATTAATTTTATAACACTTTTTCCTATAAAAATTATTCTATAGTAGGCAACTTTTGAAAAATTAGTTGATAAAAAAATATAAAATTAACTCCACAAGATTATTGCTTATTTTAGACAATCATATTCATAAAATTAATTTGAAATGTTTAAACAAAATGCACACGACCATATGTAATAATGTGTATGTGTTCACATTTATTACTAACTTCTTAATTAGCATTATGTGACAAAATAAAGCAAATATATTAATAATTAATTACCAAATAAATCCAAAAAAAAAAAAACAGTTACCGGAACATGAGAATCTCTGGCAACTCTTTTGGGGTCAGTGGCGGAGAAGACTGTGTAAACCAAAACAAAGGTCCCAACAATCTCAGCTCCCAAGCCGACGCCGGTACTGTACCCGTCAGCTAGCTCATTGGCGCCGCCGCCGTACCTAACGTAGTAAGCACTTTGAAAGGCCTTAACAAGCCCAACTCCAGCTATGGCTCCCAAACTCTGAGCCACCATGTACAACACCGCTCGAATCAGCGAAACCTTCCGAGCCAACAACAACCCAAATGTCACCGCCGGGTTAATATGACCCCCTTTTATTTCAAACAAAACAAAAATGTTAAAAAAAAAAGAAAAAAGAAAAAGGAAAACTGTAGATCGAGAAAAGAAAAACCCACCTGAAATTCCGGCAGTGCAGTAAACGAGAACGAAAATCATGCCTCCAAAAGCCCAAGCGATACCGAGAATACCAACTCCACCACACTGGTCGCCGCCGGCTTTAGGGTCGATTTGGGATTTGTAACCGATAACGGTTAAAACAGTGATGTAGAGAAAGAGAAGGGTAGCAACGAACTCGGCTATTAAGGCTCTGTAGAAAGACCATTTTCCGAGCTCGGCAGTGTCGAAGAATGCTGCTGGAGGTGGGTCGTGGTAATCCTTGTGAGTTCCTGTTACTTCTATGTCTTTGGTCATGGTGATGCTTTAGCTGGTTCTTTGTTTAGTTAAAGTTTAAAGCTTGTAGGTTCCGCTTTAATGGCGGAATTATTAAAGACTGAACTATGCAGAGAGAGAGAGAGAAAAAAGATAAGGATAGAGAAAGAAAAGAGGTAGGGATATGGAGGGGAGTATAGGGAGTTGGGTCTATATATGGAGGAGAGAGTGTAATGACCGTTGAGCACTTGGAGATGAGATTATTTGTATTTTAGGGAGAAAACAAATAAAATAGAGAAGAGTAAATAACGACATAATTACCTAAAGTTTTAAGGTTTGTAAGCGGTATAAATTTAATGTTTATTTTTAGGAGCATAAATATTCAATATTTATAAAATTGTGTGCATACTTTGTTTTAAATTTATTAAAAGAACATTTTAGAAGTAACTGATACTACATATTTTTATCTAGACTCAATAATCAAGAATTCAAATCTTATATGTGTCCTGTTTAAGATAATAACAGAGTCTGTATTAATAAAATTAGAAAAAAAATTACAATTTTATAAACATTTAGTACTTATGCCGCTAAACATAAACATTGAGTTTATGCCACTTATAACATAAAACTTTAAGTATTTATACCGTTACTTACCCAATAAATAAATATAATAATGAAAAATTAGGATTGTGCATTGCATATGATTTTGTTAAGTTAATTTCACCGACCTCCATTTCACTTTAACCCACGTCACTCCCACTTTCTAGTCTTTCTCACTCAGCAGTAAATATGGTTCAATTTCAATTATATATTTTGTTTTTCTCTCTCTCTCTATATATATTAACCAATGGCCATCACTGCTGAGTCAATTAATCATTAATCAATTACAATTTATGTTTATAAAGAGAAATGCTAAAGTGTAGAGTTTTATTTTGAGAATTGCTATAAAGTATTAGTGGTGCTTTACATTATTCTTCATGTGATATTGCTATTTATATAATTATGTAGCAGTTCTCTTGAAATTAAAAAAAAAATTAATAAATATCGCTAACCAATCATATAGCACCACCTATAGAAGGTACTGGACACTACTGATATCCAATAGTAATGATCTTTTCTTTTGAGCATTGTCATTGGGCACTAGTGGTGCCCAACAGTTTTTATAAGTGACATCTTATGATTAGTTAGCGATATTGTCTAAAAATTATTTTTTTAAGTTATATTAATATCGATACTTAATTATACTAATAACAGTATAATACTGATAATAGTATTAGAGACCAAATAATACTTTGTAACAATTCACTTTTCTTTTTCATACGACTAACCAATAGCAAGATATTAGTATGCTAAGCACCAACCGTTTCCAATAATAATTTTGAAAAAGTAATAGTAGTAATGTATAGTAATACAATGAAGTAATATACTACTATTAATTAAATTGAATAAATATTATTTTAGATTAAGTATTTAGTAAAAATTACTAAACAATTGTATCTTCTATATTTTTTTTACTCTTTTAAAATAAGAAAATTTATAATACACTTCTCTTTTAATTATTTTTTTCTATACAATATATATTTTTGTCCCAAATATATTACATTAAAACATTTAACTTGTAACATAGATATTTTGGAGAAGCAATTTTTTTTTTCAAGAAATGGGGAAACAAATGTTTGACACCTTGAATAATAACTTACAAATTTACAACACTCACGAGTCTTGAAAAATATTTCTTTTCGAGAAGAAACAAAAATGTGGTGCTGTTAAAAAAATATGTAGTTTAGTGTATTGCATGCTAAAACATGCTTTCACACCTTTCAAAAGTTAAATATATATAATACATATAAATCAAAATTTTCAGGCGTTAGCGTTTTGTTATTTGGCACTACATATCTACAGAACCCTATTAGCTAGCTACTTGCTAGTGAATCTAAATTAAATACTGTGGACCACATATTCAATTCAGCCCACTGATATAGATATATATATTGAAACATTCAACAATATTTTCTTCATCATTGAGAGAAAATTGAGATAAAGTTCCATACATACAGACATATATGATGGTTTAATTTGCAAGTGAAAGCAATTCCATTAAAAAAATATTACTACTCTAAGACTAGCTTAGTTGACATAAGCATATATAACTTTTGATCTATTCGGTCTATATCTATCTGCATATATTATAGACAACTTGAGATATAGTACTGTTTATATATATATATATTATATTAGTTATATGGAAAAACTTTTTAAGATTCTTGAAAGACTAGATATTGTCGATACAGTTAGTTGTTTCCACGTATTTCAAATACCCATAAAATGCTTCTTTTGGCAAAACAGATGTAATTGGAAGAACACAATTTAACACACACATACTTATATATAGGAAAAAAGAAGATTCTCTTACTAGTACACTTTGGTTGAAATATGTTATTATTAATATTAGTTAAAGAGAGAGGCCATACTTGATCATTACATTAGTGCTAATTATTTTCAACCGGTACATACGTAATATTATGGATTTCTTATAACCTTTCTTTCTGTCCTTTTGGTAATAATAATATTCTTATCTACTACATTATATATAATACTTACTGCGTATTAATTAATCTTGAGAAAAATTAATGTAACAGCAACATTCTCACATACTAGTTTACAAAAAGTTTTACTTTTTCCAAAAGAAATGAGAAATGAGAAATTTTGTTGAAACTTAACTCAAAAAACCTTGTCCAGCTAAATACTAGCATAGGGTCTATTAAATGTTATCTTGAACATTATTAAAATAACATTTTTTTTTTAGGGTCAAAATCAAAATTTGGGGAGCTATATATGAGCTTTATACTATGTCGGAAACACGTGCAAAACGAAGAAGCCCTTGAATTAAGAGATAAGAGTTAAGAGAGGAAACCCAAAAACAGAAACCTGGGTAAGGCAGTGAGATGAAGATCAGAGATCAGAGTTAGAGGAATGAGCGTACGTGGCAGGGCAACTTCAAGGACTCAAGCTAGCTTAGCTCATGAGTCAAAACGAGTCATCACCTACTCTAGCTAGCTACAAGTGATGTATGTATACACGTTATTTATTTTCATTTAAAGGGCCAAACTTCAAAATTATGACATGGCAACAAAAAAGTTCATGTGTCACGTGACGTCGACATGGCTGGCTCACGTGACTAGCTTCTTCTAGTTTTTTTGGGTACGGATTGTCCTAAACACAAATATAAGAACACTTTTATTAAGGGATAATAAGGAAATTACACTTTGAGATTTTAAGGGATGTTACGATAAATATGACACATTTAAATTTGATTAATTTATATAGTATTTTTTTGTTTTTAGGTCTTTTTATGGTATTTGATATGTAATTAGGTTTTCAAATCCCATATTTAATAATTTTATTTGTTAATTTAGGAAGTTTTATTTGTTACTGATGCCGGAATAGTCACTGGAGTTTGCTGTTGGTGCCAGAAAACTCGTTGGAGTAGTGGTTGGTGCTGGAAAAGTCATCGGAATAGCGTTCGGTGTCAGAAAAGTCGTCGGAGTTGCTGTCGGCGCCGAAAAATTTGTCAAAATTGGCATTGTCGCCGGAAAAATCACTCGAAAAAATCACCAAGAAACCTATTTTTTGGTGAAGAAACCACTTTCTTGGTAATTTTTCCGTTGACAATGCTAATTCTAACGAATTTTCTGACGCTAGCAGCTACTCCAGCGACTTTTCCGGCATCGACAGCAAATTTTAGAAAAATCATCAAAATTGGCATTGTCACCGGTAAAATTACCAGAAAAATCTTGGTGATTTTTCCTGTGATTTTTCATCAAGAAACCACTTTCTTGGTGATTTTTCCGTTGACAATGCCAATTCTGACGACTTTTCTGACGCTAGCAGCTACTTCGGCGACTTTTCTAGCACCGACATCAAACTTCAGAATAGTCGTCGGAATTAGCATTGTCACCGAAAAAATCACCAAGAAACTAGTTTCTTGGTAATTTTTCCTGTGATTTTTCCGGGGACAATGCTAATTCTGACGACTTTTTCGGCGTCGGAAGATACTCCGATGAATTTTCCAGTGCCAACAGCAAACTCCATTAATTTTTCCAGCACGAGTGACAACTCCGACGATCACTATAGTTTTATATTCTTAAAAAAAAAAAATATATGAAGGGAATTTTAATATTGTTTATGGTAATTTAATTAAGTTTTTATTTTTTACGAATCTTAAATTTAGATTTTCTTTTTAATGTTTTATATGGTATTTTTTTTAAAAAAAAATCATATTTTTAGTTTGATTGGTTAGATAATGCCATATTTAGTGACATTTATTTTTTATGTCATATTAATCATAACCTTAATAATTTTTTCCATATTTTTGAAAATAGCCCAGGGATAATTACGGCACTATTAATTTGTAAAAAAATTACAATTTTACATTTAAAGAATTTTTTTTAAACTTTTTACGGTTTTTCATATAACCAACACTAAAACAACAAAAAAAACTATGTAAAAGTAACATAAAAGTAATATCAAAACAACAACAAAAAAAATAACATACAAATAACAAAAAATCAACAACAAATTAACAAGAGCACAACATAAAAAGATCGTATTTTCTGTAAATAAAATCAAAAAATCGTAAAAATATTTAAAATTCTGTGAAACCGTATTTTTATAATTTTTTTGTTGTGTTTTGTGTATTTGTGAAATAATCCCTTTTATAAACTATAAATTAAATACTATGTAAAATTTAATATAAAACCAAACTAATAACAATAATAGTCAGGGCCGACCCTGAGTTGAAATGGGTTATAAACAAAAAAGAATATTTGGCCGTTATTATAAAAATAAATAGTATTTTTGAAATTATTAAAAAAATATGTATATTTTTTTATTTGGGCCTCTCAACTGAGTGAGCCCTAGGTGCGAGCCTAGCCCACCTATACCTAGGGTAGACCCTGATAATAGTATGACATCTCAATAATGTTGGGTAGTATTAGTGATTATCTTTGTTTAAAATTACTATGTATATTAATTAGTATGACATCCTGCGACCACACAATATTTTTGGAATGATTCGTATTTTTTTAGGAGGTTTAGGAGCACGTGGGTTCTTAGGTTCAATCACTTTTGCCTTCCCCTTATCCTGTGCAAGAGTAGAGATTCCAACATTGGCCGGATTTTCCTTAGTGTTTCCTCCGACGTGCTCCACTAAAGGGTCATCGTCAAAATCTTCCTCATCTAGATCTCCAAACTTGGCTCAAAGACAAGCCATCATTAATTTTTTTCATTTTATGAGAAAACTTCTCTTGGCGGGCTAACTTTTTTTGGTTTTGAGTAGCTCGTTAGACACTCAGGCCACTTTGGGGTCTTGATCATAATGATAGTTGTCTTTGTAGTATCCATCTTTGACGCAATCTTTTTCGTCTTCTTCCTCTTCATGGTTCTCAGCATTCCTATTGTCACCAACGTGGTCACGCTGGTTGTCTAAGTCATCCTCTCAATCGTTCACGTTAGACGTATTACCACCTCTCGCATTGCTCGGCTGGGCATGCTCTAGAGAGAGGGGGTCTACTTCTTCCATGAAATTTTTAAGGCCACCTTGAAGAGTCTTTTTTATAACCGTCTTTTGCATGAACACCATGGCAGTTGCAGTGGTTTACGTCTTTCTTCAGCTCTCAATGAAAATACCAAAATATTTATCAAGATTTTTGGAAATTAAGTATTTAAGAGCTAAAGAAATAATAATTTTCAGAAATGAAGAGGTGAAGATTTTTTTACGTGGTTCAAGTATTAATAAACCCTAGTCCACGAGTCAGTCTATTAGCCTCTAAGGACAGTATTGATGCGTTTACAGTATTTTGGCTGAAAACCCTAACTCTTGTACTCTAAATTTCTTTTGGAGAAGAAAACCTAGAGCAATATTGACTGAGTTTTAGCTTGCCCCATTTGAATGAGAATAAATAGGTATTTATAGGCTAAGTGGTGGGCAGGGACGGAGGGACTTTAGCCCATATGTAGGCTAAAGCCCTCACTCAAATATATACATCAAATTTTTTATATGTAGATATATATTTATTAACTCACTTTGCTCAATTTATTAAAGTCCAATTCACAAAAGCCCTCACTCAATATCTTAATCATGATTCATGAGCCTACTCTTATTCTAATCAAACCCATTTTAAAAGTAGTCCAATACAAATAATAAAAAAAAATAATACTTTATTAAAAAATAAAATAATACTATTAACAATATTTTATTTTATTTTTGTAAATAGTGTTATTTTATTTTGTTGAAGATGAAAATTTGAAAGATACATTTATCAATTATTTTTATTAGTTTTGACTTAATATTTATTCAAGCCATCACTCAACTAAATTTCTGGCTTCGTCACTGGTGGTGGGTATGGACATGCCCATGACCCACCTAAGATTCCTGCTTAAATCCCACTATTTGGATAAATTACATACAATGTTAGAGTTGATTGGATGGTCCCGTGGGTAGCATTATGCCCGTGCGTGCAACAACTGGATAATGAAGACCATTTTGTACCACTTGAACATGTGTCGTACAAAGGTTTAACTATTAAAAGTAGGGGCCACGTGTTGCTCAAAGATCATTCATTTACAAGTAGAAGTCTTAAATGTCTGTCTGGTAAAAAGATCATTCCAGAACCGAATCTAGACCTAGACTCGAAACCAGACTTAGACTTGGGACCCGGACCTGGACTCATAGTCCGTATTGGATCGAGTCTATTAAAAAGATATTATAAATTTATACAATTTATTAATACAAATCAACACTGTAATATTTTATTTAATAATACTAATATAATATAATATTTTTGTTTTGTGTTGGAAGTTAATTAGGTGGGAATGAGGAGTGAAGCTAGCTAGGCTCCACAGGCTGGTTCTTGGAGTTTTTCTATTGGTTGAGGGTGTGACGTGACATCCATGTGAGGTGTCCACGTCAGCGTGATTTTCTGCAGGTTTTAGTGTGGTCATTGTTTGTCATTAAGGCAACTCCAGGCATCAGTCCAAATCAAAATATATATATAATATTCAAATACTTTATAACAAAATATTTCACTTACTCATTGTATCATCTCTGGCTATTAATAAATTTTCCTGAGCAAATTAATTAAAATATTTTGTATGAGTAAATAAGAGAAGCTAATAATACAGTTGTATTTCCCTTTCAAACAAAAAAAGAAACTAATAATATACAATACAACTGTATTTTTTCCTCTTCTCTTTTGTAATTAGTTTGTTATATACATGTATGAATATTTATATGATGATGTTAATGTATGTGGGGGATCCTGTATAATAAATGAAGTACATATATTTAATATGTAAAATGAATTATGGTAGTTACATGATTATCTATTTTAAAAAAAAAAAATAAGAATTGTACGTTTTGGATTTAATAATATATATTTATAAGTGTCAAAATAAAAGTAAAAAAGTTTAAAGATCATTGAAAAAATAAAATAACTTATTATTTTTACGTACTACTAACTCGCACCAAATTTAATAATGATACTTTTGAAGATAATTTAAGTCAATGCAAAAACCTCTAATTGCAACATATTTTAAAAGGGAAATTTGAATTTGTATGCTTAATAAATAATAAAATTTGAATCCTAATACAATACTAAACATAATTTGTAAAGTGGGATATATTTTCCCTAAATCCCAATTTTACCCCTCTCATTTCAAAATTCTCTCTCTCTCTTCGTCCCCTATTCTCTCAAACCGAAGCCTCTCCAACTCGCAACCCTAACCCCTTCATCAACCGACGGTGACAGCGCAGCCCATTCCTCAACCGACGGTGACGGCGCAGCCCCTTCCTTGACCGACGGTGACGGCGCAGCAGAGGACCGACGGTGACGGCGCAGCAAAAAAATGGCCAAGGTGTGATTTTTTTGTTTTTTTTAGAAAGTGTTTTTAAGATTTATTAAGTGTGTGATTTTGTTTGGAATTGTTAGTTGTTAGATTTAAAAATTGTTTGGGTTCGATTTGGTGTGGGGTTGTTTCGGATCTGTGAACGGACTGGGTAGATGAAGCTTCGGATGTGTTTCGGACTGGGTAGATGAAGAAGGCCCGATGGTGTGGGGGGGGTCCGATGGTCAAATTAGGTTGGCCCGATTGTGTGGGTCCGATGGTCATAGGGGGTCAGATTGTATGGGTCCGATGGTCATAGTTGGGCCCGATTGTACAGGGGTCCGATGGGTGTTATTGAGGCCCGATGGTCCGATTATGTCGGGTCCGATGGTGCCAATTTTGTGGTTTTGTATGGGTCCGATGGCTACCAATCGGACTTCACAGTGGGTCCGATTGGTAGCCATCGGACCCGTAGGTTAATTTTTTTTTTATTAATTATTAATTAGTTATTGTTTGATTACCAATTAATAATTTTTTATTTATTATTAATTTTTATTGTCTTATTAATTTTTTATTATTTATTGATTATTATTTTATTATTAATGATTAATTATTATATTATTTTTTATTGTTTTATTATTTATTAATTTTTTAGTAATTATTAGTTATTAATTATTTATTTTTGTTAATTATTAATTAATGTTTATGACTTAATTATTAACTATTGTATTAATTTGTATTGTTTTATTAATTATTATTTTTTTACTAATTATTAATTATTAATTTGTATTATGTATTAATTATTGTTTTATTATTAATTATTAATTTCTGTCTTAATTTTTATTGTCTTATTAATTTTTGATTATTTATTGATTATGGTTTTATTATTAATGATTAATTATTGTATTATTTTTTATTGTTTTATTATTTATTAATTTTTTACTAATTATTAGTTATTAATTATTAATTTTTGTTAATTATTAATTAATGTTTATTATTAATTATTAACTATTGTATTAATTTGTATTGTTTTATTAATTATTATTTTTTTTACTAATTTTTAATTATTAATTTGTATTATTTATTAATTATTGTTTTATTATTAATTATTAATTTTTGTATTAAATTTTATTGTTTTATTAATTTTTTATTATTTATTGATTATTGTTTTATTATTAATGATTAATTATTGTATTATTTTTTATTGTTTTATTATTTATTAATTTTTTACTAATTATGAGTTATTAATTATTAATTAATGTTTATTATTAATTATTATTTTTTTACTAATTATTAATTATTAATTTGTATTATTTATTAATTATTGTTTTATTATTAATTATTATTTTTTGTATTAATTTTTATTGTCTTATTAATTTTTTATTATTTATTGATTATTGTTTTATTATTAATGATTAATTGTTGTTTATTTATAGGTTTAGGGTGTAATATAATTTTTTTTTTTTTCAGTCTTCCAAAGTTCCACGACTTTTACTGCCAGTGTCTGAACATTACACTGGTCGTGTTACTTGGCGGGGCGGTAGTTACTATTACCCCAAAGTAAAAGCCAAGTTTGTACAAATGCAGTTGTTGGAAAGGGTGAAGGAGGAATCCCCTTTCAACAATTTTTTTGAGAGAGAGCCATTAGCGTTTTCAGGTGCTCTTATCCATCAGCTCTTCATGCATAAGATAAAATCAGATAAAGATGATGAGGTGCATTTTTATATTGCAAAGAAGAGATGCCGATTCGGCCGAACTGAGTTTGCCTTGGTGACTGGGCTTAATTTGTTACGTGGACCGACTGAGGCTGAGGTTTCGGAGAGGGCGACGTCAGACCGTTTGATAGTAGAATATTTTAATGGGGATCCATCTATCGACGATTGGTCGTCGCGCGGCGTCTTTCGAGAGTTGCAACCGAGAAGGATGATTGTTACAAGTTGGGTTTGGTCTTTGTTCGTGATGGGTGTTCGACCGGGAAAGAAGAGAAGAACTCGGTTCCCCCATTTATCATTAGAATGGTTGAGGACCTCCCTTTTTTCTACAATTACCCGTGGGGGAAAATTTCTTTCAACTTGTTGAAAGATACTTGGAGTAAGGACTTCGTACAAAAGAAAAAGCATATGGATGAGAAGATTGTGAAGGGAACGACTCAGAAGGAGTCAAAGTATTCGGCCTATGGATATGCTGTAGCATTGCAGTATTGGGCTTATGAGTCCATCCTCGAGCTTGCTGAGAAATTTGCAATCAGAAGATCGCATCGCTTTCCCCGAATGGTGAACTGGGAGAGTAAGGATGCCCCACTCGGGAAAGAGGAAGTCATCAGATTATTTGCAAAAAAAGTGAGTTTGTTAATTCATTGCATTTGCTTACGTTTATTTATTTATTTTATTTTAATTTAAGTCTAATAATCAATTTGTTATAATTTGTAGTTGACAGTGTACTCCGTTTTATGTCCGCGGAGTAATGAGGCCGAGTTTTTGAGCCACGTCACTGGAGGTGAGGCGCCTCTATTTGTGGATATGGAAGAATTGGTTATTGGCGATGATGGCCGGCTTACTCGGGATAGTTTGCGCCCAAGCTTCAAAGCTTGCACTCACGCTAGAACGGCGAGCGGAGGAAGGCCGGAATCTTCGGAGATGATACACCACCACATTCTCCACCATCGGGGGCCCGTTCGTTCCACCGTCTGCCTCAATGCCCGATTCTGCATCTATGGCGCAGTCAGCATCTATTCCCAGCACCTCACAGCCTCAGGTGCCAATATCTTCTCGCCATATTGGCAAGATTGGAGCCGTGTTGAAAAGGAACGGCTTGCTTTGAAGCAAGGCCGGTCGATATTTTGAAAGGGCAGAATGAGATAATGGGTTACTTGAAGACCCTATTGGCTCTGATGGGAGATCAGAGAAGGCCCGGCGCGAGGCGAGCCACGGCCGTACGCCGTGTCTCCAGAGATGAGTTCATTCTTCCGAATGATTACAGACCTAATGATGAGGAAGATGTACTCCGGACACCTCAGAACATGTCGGTCACGTCCATTGGAGATACCCAAGATTCAGAGGTTCAGGTTTTAGAGACCGTTCCAACACCGGTGGAGAAGAGAACGAAGAAAAGGCCAAGGTGGTTTGACGAGTACACCGAAATGAAGAAGAAGATGAAGCCATCAACAACCAATGTGAATGTTGACCCACTTCGGCCCGTTGATGAGAAGCTACTACATAGTTTTCGAAATTGGTTAGTGGGAACCATCGGAAACAAGTATCCGAGGGACGTCTTCACCGGTCTGTGTGGCGTGGCTTGGTTCTCGACCCTAAATACAGACAAACTATGGCTTTCTGATGACGTAAGTTTATTAACTAAGTATTATATGTTGATATTTACTGCTTTTTACCGTTGTTATTGTTTTTTTTTTTAATGTTGTTATTTACTGCTGACTTATTTATATGTGCTGTGCAGCATTTGGATGCTGCTTTCCATATGATGAGGAGGAGGCAACACTTCTTCCCGGAGTTGTACCCACGTAAGTGTACTGTGATGCCATCTTGGTTTACCTCATCGTTGAGGGGTCGGTGGGATGCTTGGAAGAGCAATACTGACCATGATGGTTTTGTTTGGGATGAGTCCATCTTGGAACTCCTTCGTGGGGATCCAAACCAATTTTTGCCTTCTTGGAAGGGTATGGAGTGCATATACATGTCCATGTTCTTGAACAGACCGGAACATTGGATCGCTATGGAGGTCAATCTTGAGTTGTGGAAGATATTCCTCTTCGATTCGAGTCTTGGATCTCTAACGAAAGACGAACTGAATTCGCTTATGGATGTGTGGTGCCCTTTACTAGCCAAATTGGTGGACCAGTGTGGTGTATGTGACACTCATTACATGGTGATGGTCCCTCAAATGACAGCCTCCGAAAGTCAGGTCAGACCCTTCGACTGGGAAATGATGGACAATAAAGTTGTACCTCAGACAAAATCGAGGTAATTTAAATGCATTTTTTTATAGTATGTTTATTAATTAACAAAAAAAATTTTATAATATTCTCTATGGTTTATTAAATTTGGCGTTTACCTACTATTGCAGCGGCGATTGTGGAATGTACGTCATAGAGCATATTGAGCATAAGTTATTGGATCTACCATTCGATGGAGTACATGATCAGCATATGTCGCTCTTTCGCCAGAGATGGGCAGTAGATTTATTCTACCAGAATTTGGCATGAACTTTAGATGTTTAATTTTTTATATTTGTTGAACAATGTTTACTTTTACACTTTTCAATTTTAACAAACTACTTTCACTAAAATTATTTTATTTTATCAGTAGAACTTGTTTTTGGCTCAGATTTTTAACAAAGTTTAGAAATAATGCAATGCGAAATACGTAACAGTACAACACATGTTCATGCCACAAATTAAAAATTTTTTACACCATAAATATAAATAACATAATAGTCCAAATAGCATCACAATACTAATAAACTAAAAATTTATGTTAAACCTCGGTAGGTGCAAGTGCTTCTGTTGTGTCCCGTGGCACCGCACTTGCTACATTTTCGTGATTTGATAATCCTTTCACCATTACAAGCAGTTCGGTTGTTCTTAATTCTTCCAACCTTTTGCTTCTTGGGTCGCCCTACTGGTTGCTTCTCAACAGGCACTCCAACTGTCATGTTCTTTATGTCATCAGGTAATTCCCAATCATCCTCGTCACCAACTGGCATAATTGTTCCTTCGTATGTTCTCCTCCAATATTCGGTTGTGTAATATGGCGAGCATAGTGTGTACACGCTAATACTTCGCTCCTGAGATGCAGCACATGCATGAGGACAAGGAAACTTCATGCACTGGAACAAGCCGCAAGTGCAACTCTTTTCCCCGCAAGTCCACTACGCCACCGTGAGAAGCTTGTTCTTCCGGGGTGAACCCGCAACGTGTAAGGCCCGCATGAGTCAACGTTCAAAAACCGACCTTTTTCAAAATGCAATGCCAAGTCCTCCTCCATTTACGGTGCTAGGGGTTTCGTCCACTTGTCAGCTTTTTCTTTTCGTGAAGCAAACCACTTCTGGACTTTGGACCTCAGGAATGCTACAGCAGCAGTGATCGGGAAGCCTCTTGCATCCTTAGTTGTGTTGTTGAAGCTCTCACCCAGCTTGCTCGTCATTACATTGTAACGTACCCCTGGAAAGTACGACCGAACCCATTTTTCAAATCCAATTTCCTCAAGATATTTTGCAACCGCTGGATTCATGGCCCGAATGTTCTCAAATTCTCTGTGAAACTCTGATCTTGAATACGTGTACGCACACGTGTAAATGTGATTCGTGAAGACGTCAGTCTTGAACTTGTGGTTCACGTTCATAATAATGTGGTGGTAGCATGCACCGTGGTGTGCATCAGGGAACACGATATCCAAAGCACGAACAATACTTTGATGCCTATCCGAAACAAAAGCTAAGTTCTCAACATCACCAATCGTTTCTTTTAATTTTCTCATAAAATAGGTCCAGGAATTGTGGTTTTCATCTTTGTCAACTATAGCAAAAGCTATCGGAAAGATATGACTCCCGCATCCAAAGCCACCGCACACAACATTTGCCCACCATACCTAGTCTTCAAGAAAGACCCATCAACACATATAACAGTCGACAAAACTTAAACCCCCGAATAGAAGGACCCGAGAGAGAAGAAACAATACTTGAAGCGACCATCTTCTACCACAAACTCCGTGATGGTACCGGATTCCGCAAGCTGTAGCATGTGCAAGTAACTAGGTAATAAAGAGTACGAATCTTCAGGTGTACCCCGAGTCAGGTGTATTGCCTTCTCTCCGCACCTCCATGCCTTTTCGTAACTCATTTGGATCCCGTAATCCTTGTGCATACTTTTTCTTATATCAGAGGGCAACTGATCCGAGCCGTCGATTGTGAACTTATCCTTAATTAGATGGGCAACTATTACAGGTGATGCTTCGACGGTTATCTTTTCCTCGAAGATCAAGGGAACATGTATGTACATTATGAAATGTTCTCACCTCAAACATGTTAGAAAGTACGTTCTTCTTCGCTCTTAATCTCCACCCACAATCCGTATCCTTACATGTGACGTACCAAATATCGATCACGGACTTCCTAACGTAGTAGTCAAACCCTTTCTTCATTGCATACAAAGCCAACAACCATCTTTAAATGCTCTTTGTCTCTAAAAAACTTTCCCACATGTAACTCCCCGCCCGTGTGCCACCCGTAGATATATAATGACTATGATCCTCGATGTCTTCTCTTGTATACATTTTCTCCTTGAATTTACCGTAACTTGTCGAAGAAGAAAATGGATCGCTCCATCCAATCACATTGGTACCTCGAGCATCGTGGGACCACTAACATCATTGGTCTCTCTACCATTATTAGGACTGTCTTGTCGGTAGTTCCTCTAGCATGACCGGTTTCGCACAGGACGACTACTACTAGTACCAGGTGTTTGGCAATTTCCTCTACGGGGCATTCTTTTATGTGTCGGTGGCCTCGGTGGCCTCGGTGGTATTTGGTACGATAGTGGAGTCAAGTTCAAAGGTACAGCAACAGGGGCCTCTGTACCTTCGTCGTCTCTTACGCCATCATTGCCCTCAACATAATATTCAGGGTCTGGACCATCACAAAAACCATCAATGAAGGGCATTTGTGCTACAATATCAGCACTCGGCATCATAGTGTTTAATTCAGGTAATACATCCGCAACCAACACCTCTGGATTTGTTTCTGGAACAAAACTCCCAACCTCGCTACGATTATCCTTAACAGAACTTGGTGTGGGACTAGGATCAACCCAAACATTCTTCTTTAACAAAGTCACAAACAAAGGAATAAATTCATCTGGCTTCTTCGCAAGTGTAGATAAAAAGTACCTTGCACGCTTATCATTTCGAATAACTTCAGCAGGATACTCATAGCCTTTCCTGTACTTGTAATTTACTTCCAATTTCAAGTCATACTCCGCTTTGTCAACATCCAGTTCTTCGTACAAAACATCAACCAAACCTGAGTAGCTTAGGTTCGGATCAATGTCAATTGTCAAAGCGGCACTCCCTTTATAAATCCAATCTCTACCATCAAGCTCCCAAACACCATTATACATAACACACGCATTAACAGTTGAATCTGTCACAAACATTTAAAAAAACACAGTTATAATTTACAACAAAAATCTCACCGAAAAAAATCTTTATTAATCATTAATAACAAAACAATAATAATTAATTGATAATAAAACAATAATTAATAATTAATAAATAATAATAAAAGAATTATTAATAAAAAAATGAAAAATAAAACTATAATTAATAATTCATAATAAAACAATAATTAATAATAAAAAATTACAAAAAAAATAATAATAAAATATAATTAATAATTATTACTAAAACCATAAAAAATATAACAATAATTAATAAAACAATAATTAATAATAATTCATAATATAAAACAATTATTATTTAAAATAATAATTAATAATAAAAAATAATTATTAATTGATAATAAAATAATAATTATTAATAAAAGAAAAATTAATAACACAAATATTAATAAATCACTACAAAATAAATTAAGCATACAATAATAAAGAGCATCGGCCCCAGGGTCAAAAAAAATTAAAAAATCAAATTTCCCATCAAAAAAATAAAAAAAAAAACCAAAAGGGTCGGACCATCGGACACACATGGTCCGACCATCGGACCCATCGGGCCCACATAAAGAGCATCGGACCCAGGTCCAAAAAATAAAAAAAAAATTAAAAAAAAAACCAAAAGGGTCGGACCATCGGACCCACATGGTCCGACCATCGGACCCATCGGGCCCACATAAAGAGCATCGGACCCAGGTCCAAAAAATAAAAAAAAAATAAAAGAAAAACCAAAAGGGTCGGACCATCGGACCCACATGGTCCGACCATCGGACCCATCGGGCCCACATAAAGAGCATCGGACCCAGGTCCAAAAAATAAAAAAAAAATTAAAAAATACAGAACGGGTCAGACCATCGGACCCACATGGTCCGACCATCGGACCCATCGGGCCGTCTTCCCTGCCATCAAATTTTTCAGCTCATCGGACCCCCATCGGGCCAAAGACGGGCCAAGACGGGCCCGACGAAAAAAATGCGAGAAAACCGTAACAAATCCAGATTTCACAGGCGGAACTTTATCGAAAAAAACAGCTAAATAACAGCAACAATCTACAGATCAAGCATCAAAATAACATTCTAAACTAAATATAACAACAACAAACAAGATTGTTCAAACAAAAAAAAAATTACCCATAAGTTAGTGTATGATGCTCGTCCAAAAATGAGAGAAATTATGTGGTGAGCCTTGTGGTGAGCCTTGTGCAGTGTGGTGCTAGTGTAGTGAGGATGAGAATAGAGGAGCAAAATTTGACCTCCTCTGTGTAGCTTCGGTTAGGTTAGAGAAAAGAAGAGAGAGGGAAAGAGAGAAGAAGTGATAGGGGGGTGAAGGAAAAAAGAGAGGGTATTTTGGGCATAATAGAAAAATTGTCATATATTTTAAATATAGGGTATTATGAGTTTTGAGGATAAATTTTATTATTTATTAAGCATACAAATTCAAATTTCCCTTTTAAAATCCACTAGGTCTGCATACCATCCTCTCTATATATATATATATTAATTATTATACTGTTAACCTCATTCTTAACTAATGATAGTAAATTAAATTAAAGTTATATTAAAAATAATTAAATAATATAATAATAATAGCTGATATAAGTAAAAAAAATACTAAAATTATAGAAATTAGACCCCTTGATAGCGATAATAAATTATTCTCTTTTAGTTTGTATTGACTTATGAGGTGAAAACTAAAAATTCTTTGATCTCTCTCGAAAGCTCTTACAATGATCTTTGAGTTTTTACTCTCTTAAATCTATAATTCTCTCTTATGATTTCTCTCGTGTGTTTTCTCGATGAATTTTGTGTCCCTGAATAGTGAGATAATTCCACTATTTATAAAGATTAATAGAAATTAATAAATAAAGAAACCATTTACTTTCTATAATTACAATGAGTAAAATAGAAAACTAGGCGAGTTGCCTTTCTTCCTTGATATTGCGTATCCATCTCATAAAATTAGAGATATTTTCATGTCTTGCAAGCATGAAGATATATATATATAGGATATATTTCTGAAAATTTCAAACTCACATTCTCTGGTCGGCTCATTCGAGCTGCCCATATGTTGGAAGCTAGTTGTGTGCTCTTAGTCTTGCAAGCATGAAGATATATATATATATATAGGATATATCTCTGAAAATGTCAAACTCACATTCTTTGGTCGGCTCATTCGAGCTGCCCATATGTTGGAAGCTAGTTGTGTGCTCTTGCGCGCCTACTTGAAAGTGTAAGTAATTGCATAAATTTGATGAAAGTCTTACTAAACATACTAGGAGAACATTACCCATGAGCTGCTTCGAGTTTTTTTGAGAGACTCCTTTCAATCTTTACCTTTAGTTTCTTGGAAGGCTTCTTGTACACAAGTTCTCGCTTGAGTCTAGCGTCTTTTTGGGTCAGTCTGTGTTCTCGGAGCTTTGCTGTCGTACAAAGAATGCACCAAGCACAATCTCTAATTGGTAGATTACTTAGTACCTCTACAATCTCAAAATGATTCCCAGTGAGTTTTGATCAAGCTGGTCTTCCTGCAAGTATAAAGAAAAGGTCAAGATCTTCAAAAGTTAGAATAAAAATAATACAAGTGTGAAAGTATGCAATGTACGAGGGCAACGGTAAAAATCTATCCTAATCCCAGACAGAGAGAACGAATAAAACCATTTCAATTTCTAGTCTCCCATGTTGGAAACTGTGCCTTCAATTCAATTGACTTTTGAGTTGGCCTACTTACTGAAACAGTAGAAGCCATTATCGGGGCCAACATTATTAACGTCGTAGAAATAGCAAAAGTCATTGATGGTAGGTACCCCTTGTGTGTATTCCATATACATCGGATAGAATTCAAGGACAATTCTATAATTGTTGGGGGTAAGCTGGAAGGGAGCAATGTCATAGTACGTCAAAATTGCTTTTACGAAAGAATGGAATAATGGAACTGGGACTCTGAAGCAAAGAATGGGAACATAAATCACCACAACATCAGTTGCGTAATTGCTGGGTTGGTGAAAGGAAGGTGTGGACGTAGGGGTGAGCAACGGTCGGTTTGGTTAGTTTTTTACAGACAAAAAAATCCAAAATTCGGTTTTCAATTTTCATGGTTATTGTGGAAATAAAGGAGATATTTAATTCTTGATTCCAAAAGTATTCTATCATCTTATATAACATATGATGATCCCACTGCCTCTGTTGTCTTGTCACAACCGAAGAGATCAATACCATTTAGTTTTCTTAGACATAATTCACGGTGCCTTGTCGTAGTGGGCGAGTTTCTAGGAACTCACCTTCTTATGACTTGGGAGACACTAGTGATTAAAATCCATTGTGAGTTTAAACAAGTAATGGATTGTCAAGATAAGAAACTAAGAAGAAAGCCAATAGAACTATGGTTTAATCCATTCACATGGAATAACCTAAAGTTTTCTATTACAAGGACATAAAAGGAAATTTTAGTTTATAAGTCCATTCAATGGACTTAACAAAACTTCCTGTTCCTAGTATTATAGGTTTGAGTTTATCTAAACCTATGGCTTGTGGTATACCTGGTAGTTACTTACTCTAATGCAAGCAACTTACTTTAGTAAGATGCTGAAGCATTTTCTTTCTAATGGCAATCTATAGAAGCTTCACAACTTCTTAGGTATAGATTTTATTTATCTAAGGAAAAGTCTTAACTATTCCAGAAAAGATAAAGCCATGAAAGAATTTCTTATATCAACAGTGAGAGGTCTTAGATATGCTTTTGTATGCCTTAGACCAGACACTATTGTTGAGTGGGAGTAATGAGTAGGTATCAGATTAATCCAGGAGAAGAACATTGGAAGACAATCAAGTAAATCTTAAGATAAAGAAGAGGAACTATATGTTAGTCTATAAGGGTGTGTTTAAAACTCTTAGACTACACCATATCAGATTTCGAAATTTGCCTTTGTACTAGTAAATCTTTCTGATAAGATGGTGGTTACTCTGGGAGTGGAATAGTGATTTTGGAGAAGTGTAAAAACCTATCTGAAGTCTCTAGGTCTACCAGAGAGGACCGAATGTTAAAGTTGCAGAAAGGTACTTATTCGGTTTAAGGAAAGTTCTATACATCTTTGGCACCATTCCAAATTGCCTTAAACTACTAGTGTTAATTTCACGATTAACCAAAAGTAGTTGCTAAAGATATAGAATCCAAACATCCCAAGAGAGTCGACATATAGCGAGGAATTTCACATTATCAATGATTTTGTGATTAAAGGAAGAGTAATAGTGGAGAAAAGGTTGTGGTTAATTCAACCTTTCAGATCCTATTACGAGGAGGTTACTACTACTACACTTGATTTGTATATCAAGGTGTTGAGATTATTTGAAACGCACTTTTTGTTTTATATTAGTGCAAGTGGGAGTTTGTTGGGTTTTATGCCCTAAATAAAACTCATTTCTATATAATCAGATTTACTTATTAATATAGATCAGAAATAACATTTAATGTTGCATGGTTCACATGATTTATTTCATGATTATATTTACATAATGTATAAATTCATCTGAAATCCTTTTCACATACTTGATCCTCTTTATTGTGCCGTCAACACATTGGAAAGTAAACATGACTATGTGAATAAAGTTTCCTAGATTTATCAGACACAGGGTTTTACTGATATGATAATCTACAACAAGAGTTTACTTGTATTTGGAGAAATACTATGTTCTTTCCAGAGCATTGGTTAAAGTAAAGCTCAGGTTGGATGCATGGAGTATGCATCGGAAGGGACCGATATTGAACTTTGACTTAGATTTATTAAACTTACCGTAATATCTATTCAAGTCAATATCGCCTAGTTGATCCTAGATCAAATGATCTTAATCCTGATATGATTAGGCTCAATCTCGAGAGGCTATTCGTGTTCTTTGATTTGTTAGTAAAACCTACTTTTAGGTCAGGGTGATACGTACATTTTGGGAACACGGTAGTGCAATTGAGTGGGAGCGCTATCATAAACATGGAATCTATAGCTTCTATCTGGCAAATAGTAAGCAAAGGATGATCTCCTTTGAGCTTGACCAAACGAACATAAATGGTGGAGTACTCATTTCACATAAGCTGAAATATCATTTATACGGGGTCAAGTGTTTTAAGGAATAAATACATTGTAGGGTGTAACGGTAATTTAATCCCTTTACAAAGGTAGATCATTCATATAGAGGATCATTGATCACATTAGGATTATAACAATGGATAACTAATGATGTGTCTATATGGTGGAACATATAGAGCATTCTATATACTGAGAGTGCAATTCTAAGTTCTATGCGTGGATTCAACAAAGAATTAATAAGTTAGTGAATTTTAGTGCTAAATTCTTGATCTACTTATTGGAAGCTCGGTTATATAGACCCATGGTCCCCCCACTAGTTGAGATAATATTGCTTGTAAGACTCATGTAATTGGTTTTGATTAATCAATTATAATTGTCAAATTAGACTATGTCTTTTTGTGAATTTTTCACTAAGTAAGGGCAAAATTGTAAAGAAAGAGTTTATAGGGGCATATTTGTTAATTATGATACTTTGTATGGTTCAATTAATAAATATGATAAATGACAATATTATTTAATAATTATTTATAGTTATTAAATAGTTAGAATTGACATTTGAATGGTTGAATTAGGAAATTGGTATTTTTGAGAAAATCAGATACAAAAGGTGTTAAAATTGCAAAATTGCAAAGCCCAAGGCCCAATCCACTAATGCTTGGCCGGCCACCTATTGTAGCTTTTTTAAGTTGATTTTTTCATTATTTTAATGTCATATAATTCAAACCTAACCCTAGTGGAATGCTATAAATAGATAGTGAAGGCTTCAGAAAAATAAGACTTTTCTTCTGACACTTTCTGAATCAGAAAAACTGAACCTTCTCTCTCCCTATCTTTAGCTACCACTTCTTCTTTCTTCTTCCTTTGAATTTCGAAATCCTTAGTGATTAGAGTAGTGCCCACACACATCAAGCAATACCTCAATCATAGTGAGGAAGATCGTGAAGAAAGATCATCAGCAAAGGAGTTTCAGCATCAAAGATTCAGAGAAAGAGATCCAGGTTCAGATATTGATAATGCTCTGCTACAGAAAGGAATCAAGGGCTAGATATCTGAAGGGAAGGAGTCATTATATTCCGCTGCACCCAATGTAAGGTTTCTTAAACTTTATATGTGTTTAGTTTATCGTTTTAGAAAGTTCTTATTTAGGATGTTAATAAACATACTTGTGAGTAGATCTAAGATCCTGGTAAAATAATTTCCAACAACTGGCCTCAGAGCCATGGTAATTGATTTACTTGCAAGAAATTTGGACTTTAAAACGATAGTTTGTATGTTCTTTGGATGGTATCATGTTGTATTGAGTGTTATTTGATGATTGATTGATGTTTGTGAAATTTTCGTGAAAAATAATTGCGATTTAATCTCTGGAATTATTTTTATTGGATAGTATGGAAAAAATTAAGCAAGTTAGCCTTTTACAGAACTTAATTTGAATTTTATTTGAATTAGTTATGATTTTTTGAAGATTTGAAAAAATCGGGGATGTGCTGATTTTTCCTGCGATCGCAAATCTGTCCGTACAGTTTCGAATTTTTTTTGTTTTTCTTCGATTTTTCATGCTTTTTCATGGAATTAACTTCCAATTTTTTGTATAGTTTTGTATTTATACTATTACTATTCCTAATTCAATTCTAATTATCATTTTGAATTAATTTAATATTTTTTAAATTTAATTCAAGATATTAGTGTAATTTGAATTTGTATCATTTTGAATTAATTTAATATTTTTTAAATTTAATTCAAGATATTAGTGTAATTTGAATTTGAATAGAATTAGTATCTATCTTCTTGCTTAAAAATCTATCTTATTTTTAAATTTGATTATATCTTTTTTTTTTTAAATTTAAGGTCAGATTTTATAAGATATTTATAAAATTTTTTAAGATATTTTTAAGATATCTTATCTTTTAAGATATTTTAATGAAATTTTTATACCAAAAATCCATTTTGCACACTTTATTACATATAAACCTATACACGGTTAAAGCAACTTTTTTACCTTTTCTTTATATTTTATTACACATATACCACATACACATCACATCTATGCATCAGTCACGTCAACTCACCTATCAACCATCATGCATCCCTCAATCACTTCTCTCTCTCTTTTTTTTTTTGTTTTCCTTTGATTTTTTTATTTCATTTCAGTTTTTTTTTTTTTGAAATAACAAATAACCTCCATTGTTGAACCTTTAACTCCCCACGATTCCTCAACCATTTTCCCTCTCATTTTTGTTCTTCCAAATTTTTTCAACTCCCACTAAACCATCCCATAACCTTTTTCTCTCTTTCTTTTTGTTTCCCAATCTTTATATAAAATGGATGTGACCCGTTCTTCTTCATCTCCTTCCCCTGTTCAAAAAAAAAATTCAAAATGGGTTTGAAATCACTAGCTAATAAAGCTAAGGGAAAACGTCCTTTTATTGAGGAGGAAGACTCTGATTTTGCTCCTCCATTAACGAAGCGTGGGAGAGCTCCTCCTAAGAAGAAAACAAAGGTCCGTGTGCAAGAAAAAATGGCTGAAGATGTTTATGGGAAAAACAATAATGTTTGGTGCTGCTGTTCGAACTGAGATTTGTTTTCGGTTTCATTTTCGTTTCCCCCCATTTTAAACATTTTCTTGTATTTCCATTTCATCGTTTTGGTTTTTTCTGGTTTGTGATATTTTAGGTTTTTCATTTTAAAATTTCGTTTGGTTTTCTTTGGATTTTTAGGACTTTAATTTTGTTTAATCAATTTTATTTTGTTCTTGGGTTTGGCATTTTAGTTTGTTTCTTATTACTTTCGTTTCATTTTTGTTGTGTTTTATGTTCTGTTTGTGTTTCTAGTTTTTTTTAGATATTTTGAAACATTTGTTTTTGTTTTAGTGTCTCTAATCAGTGGGTTTTAGTTTTTTTTTTTTTCTAATTTTTTAATAGTTTAATATGTTTATGTATGATGTGTTTTGGGAATATTATTAGGTATAGTTGTTTGCTGTTCTTTTTTAGGTAACAATTCGATTTAGATGTTTGTAGTTTATATTCGTAGAGTTGTTTCTGCTTGTCAGTTTGTTTTTAGTTTTTTTATAGTTTTATTATAGTTTGTATACTTGTTTATTTACAATTTATATTTATTGCTGTTAATAAACTATAATAAAACTAAAATGAAACTATTAAGAAACGTTTAAATTTATTTCAGAAACTAACTATTTCTCAAAGTGTTTTCTCCTTTTCTTATTTCCAAAATAAATTCTTGCAAACAATTGAATTAAACTAATATAAAATAATGATGCAACTGTAAATCAACTTGAAAAACCACAACACTTAATTCAATTTAATATAGTTGTGGTCATTGTGCTTTTTCATCAGTTTTATTTGAATCAAATCAATTGAATTAATAGTTGTATTTTTCTCATTTTGGTTTCATTTTGGTTGTTTTGCAGTTTGAAACGAGCGCGTATTTTCATCTTCATGGTTCGCTCAGTACAGCTGAAGGCTTAGTGCATGTGGTATTTTTGTAAATATTTGTATGTGGACTGTATAAATGTTTAATGGGCCGGCCCAAAGTATTTTTGTAATTTTTTTTCCTTTTTTGTATTTTTTTGTTTTTTTCCCTATTTTAATTATATCTTATCTTTTAAGATATTTTTAAAATTAAATCTTTTTAGATATTTTGACCTTATTTAAATTTAAAATAAGATATTTATAATCATGTAATTTTAAATAGATATAAGATATTTTGCTAACTTTTAAATTTTGTTATTTTATTTATTTAAATTAAATTTAAAATCTGAAAAGATATTTCATTTATCTTTTCTAATTTTTATTTTTAAAATAACATTTAAAATTTAAAAGTAGTTAGCAAATTTTTGAAATGATATTTAGGTTGGTTGAAACCTAATTTTTCAAAATTGTAGGTTTAATTTTAAATTTTTTTTTTTTTTTAATTTTCGAATTTTTTCAAATTCTTTTAAAATTTCGAATTTTTTTTTTTATTTTCGAAATTAAATATTTAATTTAAAATTAAATAAATCCTACATCCAACTATCCAGCTAACCTTGTTGCAGGAGTATGTGTTTTAGCTTATGTGTAAGTTTTCAAAACCTATTATTACTTGATTGCAAATAGCCATGGTTACCTTTTGCCAGATCTAATGATCTGATGGCTCCCTTGGTCAAGATAATAATTTGTAACAGGTATATTTACAATCTTCTTTCATCTGTGTATGACCTAGCAACATGATAGGACCCATCCAAAGTGTGCCTGTGTGAGCCTATGTGTTTAATTTTATTATAGATGCATATAGGTTAATGTTGCTAAAATAAATTATCATAGTTATTGATAGAATTTATTTAGGCCCATTTAGTTTTTGGGCCTAATCAATTAATAACAGTTGTTCTTATTAAGGTTAAATTCCTCTCTTTTGGGCCTTGTGTGAGAGTTGGGAGCCATAGAAGTGGGTACGACATACTGAACCCAGCACCCCCTCACACAAATCACCCCAATTGTGAAGGCCCATTTGCCTGATTTGAATAACTGTACTAGGTTAATTACACTAGTTTAACCTAATAAAATTGATTAGCAACATAAGTAATTTCATTTATTTTGAAATTAATTTAAGAAAATTATAGTTTAAAGAATTCTTTATTCTAAGCTAAACTATATGTATTTTCTTGTATTTAATTAAATATAGAATTATAACCATCTAGATTCTTTCTGGAACTTAATTTAAATTTTTCATTAAATATACCTATTTAAGTTGATATTTAGTTATCTTCAACTAACCAACTTAAATCTGAATATCTTTTGAATTTCAAATTTCAAAATTAAGTTGAGGAATTTTAGGCATTGGTTATTAAGATTCTTTAGATATTTTTTAAGTTAATATCTTTTCGAATATTAACTTAAAATGGAATATTTTTAAATTAAGTGGTTACAACTTAATTTATGATATTTAATTAAATTTAAATTTGAAAAATATTTAAGTTCTAGATTTTTTCTAATACAACTTAAATTAGATATTTTTTCAAATTTTGTGGAAAAGATACTTAGTCAAATAAGATATTTTCTAGATAGTTATTTCTAGACTACTTATTATTTCTAATATTAAATAGGAAAATATTATACATTGTGAAATTAATTATTTAAATAATTAATTTTGGTACAATTTATTGTAAGTATATTTTTCCTAGTATTAAACTAGAGATTAATAATTAAGCCTTCTCTACACTTAATTATTTATTTCTTGAATTTAATACATTTAATTAATTTGAAAATTGAATATCTAAGTTGATTTTTATCATCATACTTAAATATTTCTTTTTCATAACATTTAATTAAATAGAAAATTATTTTTAGCTGAAATTTATTTTTTCAACTAAATTTAAATAATTTTCAAAATATATTTTTTCTTTATTTTATTAATCAATTTTCGAAATTGCATTTCTTAAATGCTAGAATTTCGAATTTTATCTTGAAAAATAGATTAAGTTGTAAATTAATTATTTATTTTAATTAATTCTTGGATCAACTTAAATCAATGATTTTTTCATTTATTGATTAATTTAAAATAAATTGAATTAAAGTATATTATTAGAAATTAAATTAATTAGTCAAAGGAAAATCTAGATAGGTGATATTTTTGCTTGAAGTATTTTTTCTAGTGTATTTAATTAAATAGAAAATTAATATTTAAGTTGATTTTCATCATCATACTTAAATATTAGAAATTTTTCTTATATATTTAATTAAATAGGAAAATTATATTTTTTGTTGTAAATTAATTTTATTAATTAATTTTGGGCCAACATTAAATTAGAATAATTTTTCCAGGATTAATTTTTTATTTTAACATGCATTTTCGAAAATTGTATTCTTAAATACTTTAATTTTTCGAAATGCAATATATATTTATAGAAAATTAAATTTGAGTTGTAAATTAATTTATATTAATTTTGTAACAACTTAAATTGAATATTTTTCTAAATATTTATTAGAAATTATTACTAAGATGGAAGAAATACATGTTATTTTCATATTCATCTAAGTAAAATTTATAAATATTAAATTAAAATTTATATTTAGAATTTTTCATTCTAAATTGGAAATTTTAAATAAATATATATTTAAAATAAATAAATTAAATAAAGAGAATCAAAGAAAATACAACACACTTTAAATAATGGGCTTGATTATTATTAAGATATTCGATCTCCATTGTTGGTCTTACAAAAGTTAAATGTTTTCAATATAACCTCGAGACGCTAGACTTCGTCCCCCTATGGATGGTTATTCGTTGAACGCATTTAACACCGCAAGATTTCATTTGATAAGTGTTTTGTAAGTTTTCGTCTCTATTAGACTCTCCCCTACGGTGACTACTTAGAGATAAACTTATGAAACATGAAACAATGGTGGAAGCTCATAAAATGAGAATAACCTTGACTCTCGCCTACCGGGACAACGTTGGATTCTTATTTTGATCGAATAAAAGGTTGCTAGAATGGTTTCTATTTTAGATGAGCTGACAACTCTATTCAATAAATGATGCTTTGACTCTCGCCTACCGGGACACTGTATCAGTTTATTGAAAACCTTGGAAATTATTTAGGATTGTATGTTTTAGTATTTTCACTAGTCATTCCTACTTGCTATATGTTTATAATTTCTGAATTGTGTATGAATTTATATTGAACCATGTTATTTTCTGTTATTAAGTTGTAGTTTAATTTCGAATCTTCATTGTTGGTCCAACATGTTTGTTTATCTAATGAGATAAATCCCTAGTGGATTTTCACCATTAGACATACATAATAGTGTAAGATCTCGAAAGATAAGTATTGTATATGCGACATCTAACTGTTCATCAATTGATGACACCTTAGACTAGTATTTTTACAATATAAAACAAGAAGATTACATAAATAAGATTACTTTGTCTTTCGCTAATCGAAGCATCGTTGGATTCTTATTTTAAACGAAATTATCCTAATTCCTCTTAGCTTATTCATTTCGAATTAGCTTTATAACATATCATTGGATGAATGGTCTATAAATCATTTCATATCATTCTATATTTTCTCTTAAGAAATTAAATGACGCATATGATTATAATCCCAAAATTCTATTCCCAATTGATATAAATCCTCAATCTTAGAAATCTCCTACTTGTATGGGCAAATCTGACTTAGAGTTTGTATTAGTAGTGGTGGTCCAAGAAAGAATTACTCATTATATTTGGTTGAATTTAAGTCTTTGACTTTAATTTTAGAATCCAAACAGAAATTTTCTTATATTTCTAATTCCAGATACAATACAGTTACACTTTCTCAAGTGTTTAATATCCATCTTTTATTAATGGATTCAAACTGTATGGAATATGAGTTAGGTATTTTGTGACCAGGATCCACTTGAAGTATTCTAAGAACTCTTTGATGTAACTATACCTAAGTCATCAAAAGACACTACCACTTTTTTTTTAATCTATGGTATTTGTATCTTGTTCATAGTGGATTTGACAAGATCAATCTCTGCAAAGAGTTAATATGCCTATATCCACTGAAAGTAGTTCATCTCATTCGCAGATGGATGTACATTCAGGGGTGGATATGAGTTTTTCGTTGTATTCTTAAAACGATAACTCTAGATTATACCTTTTAGGAAAGAAATTTGAAATGTTTGAAAAATTTCATTAATTTCTAGCAATGGTTAAAACTATTAAGGTAAGTGGTTAAAGATCTTGCGAACTGATAGGGGTGGAGAAATAGTTAGAAGATATGCAGTTCAAAGATCATTAAATTGATTTTTGAATTATATCCAAACTTACCTCCCCAGAAATTTCGAGTTGCATGTTGATGATTAGTTACTAGTCGTTGCCTAAATCCTTCTATGGTAATACAATTTCAGAATGATGTAATGGTTGGGTACTTAATGTAAATCATTACTAGATTCATGGATGACCTAATCAAAATCTTAAGAAAAGCTAGAACTGTTAACCATGGTTTGTTAGCTATTCTAAGTGATTAGGGGTGGACCATCCCATTGTCAATAGATAAGAAAGTGTTTGTTCAAACAAATACTACTTTTCTAAGAAAATGACTAAGTCTGAAAACAAGTAGCAAATAAAGGAGATATTTAATTCTTGATTCCAAAAGTATTCTATCATCTTATATAACATATGATGATCCCACTGCCTCTGTTGTCTTGTCACAACCGAAGAGATCAATACCATTTAGTTTTCTTAGACATAATTCACGGTGCCTTGTCGTAGTGGGAGAGTTTCTAGGAACTCACCTTCTTATGACTTGGGAGACACTAGTGATTAAAATCCATTGTGAGTTTAAACAAGTAATGGATTGTCAAGATAAGAAACTAAGAAGAAAGCCAATAGAACTATGGTTTAATCCATTCACATGGAATAACCTAAAGTTTTCTATTACAAGGACATAAAAGGAAATTTTAGTTTATAAGTCCATTCAATGGACTTAACAAAACTTCATGTTCCTAGTATTATAGGTTTGAGTTTATCTAAACCTATGGCTTGTGGTATACCTGGTAGTTACTTACTCTAATGCAAGCAACTTACTTTAGTAAGATGCTGAAGCATTTTCTTTCTAATGGCAATCTATAGAAGCTTCACAACTTCTTAGGTATAGATTTTATTTATCTAAGGAAAAGTCTTAACTATTCCAGAAAAGATAAAGCCATGAAAGAATTTCTTATATCAACAGTGAGAGGTCTTAGATATGCTTTTATATGCCTTAGACCAGACACCTGCTGTTGAGTGGGAGTAATGAGTAGGTATCAGATTAATCCAGGAGAAGAACATTGGAAGACAATCAAGTAAATCTTAAGATAAAGAAGAGGAACTATATGTTAGTCTATAAGGGTGTGTTTAAAACTCTTAGACTACACCATATCAGATTTCGAAATTTGCCTTTGTACTAGTAAATCTTTCTGATAAGATGGTGGTTACTCTGGGAGTGGAATAGTGATTTTGGAGAAGTGTAAAAACCTATCTGAAGTCTCTAGGTCTACCAGAGAGGGACTGAATGTTAAAGTTGCAGGAAAGGTACTTATTCAGTCTAAGGAAAGTTCTATACATCTTTGGCACCATTCCAAATTGCCTTAAACTACTAGTGTTAATTTCCTGATTAACCAAAAGTAGTTGCTAAAGATATAGAATCCAGTATCCCAAGAGAGTCGACATATAGCGAGGAATTTCACATTATCAATGATTTTGTGATTAAAGGAAGAGTAATAGTGGAGAAAAGGTTGTGGTTAATTCAACCTTTCAGATCCTATTACGAGGAGGTTACTACTACTACACTTGATTTGTATATCAAGGTGTTGAGATTATTTGAAACGCACTTTTTGTTTTATATTAGTGCAAGTGGGAGTTTGTTGGGTTTTATGCCCTAAATAAAACTCATTTCTATATAATCAGATTTACTTATTAATATAGATCAGAAATAACATTTAATGTTGCATGGTTCACATGATTTATTTCATGATTATATTTACATAATGTATAAATTCATCTGAAATCCTTTTCACATACTTGATCCTCTTTATTGTGCCGTCAACACATTGGAAAGTAAACATGACTATGTGAATAAAGTTTCCTAGATTTATCAGACACAGGGTTTTACTGATATGATAATCTACAACAAGAGTTTACTTGTATTTGGAGAAATACTATGTTCTTTCCAGATCATTGGTTAAAGTAAAGCTCAGGTTGGATGCATGGAGTATGCATCGGAAGGGACCGATATTGAACTTTGACTTAGATTTATTAAACTTACCGTAATATCTATTCAAGTCAATATCGCCTAGTTGATCCTAGATCAAATGATCTTAATCCTGATATGATTAGGCTCAATCTCGAGAGGCTATTCGTGTTCTTTGATTTGTTAGTAAAACCTACTTTTAGGTCAGGGTGATACGTACATTTTGGGAACACGGTAGTGCAATTGAGTGGGAGCGCTATCATAAACATGTAATCTATAGCTTCTATCTGGCAAATAGTAAGCAAAGGATGATCTCCTTTGAGCTTGACCAAACGAACATAAATGGTGGAGTACTCATTTCACATAAGCTGAAATATCATTTATACGGGGTCAAGTGTTTTAAGGAATAAATACATTGTAGGGTGTAACGGTAATTTAATCCCTTTACAGTGTAGATCATTCATATAGAGGATCATTGATCACATTAGGATTATAACAATGGATAACTAATGATGTGTCTATATGATGGAACATATAGAGCATTCTATATACTGAGAGTGCAATTCTAAGTTCTATGCGTGGATTCAACAAAGAATTAATAAGTTAGTGAATTTTAGTGCTAAATTCTTGATCTACTTATTGGAAGCTCGGTTATATAGACCCATGGTCCCCCCACTAGTTGAGATAATATTGCTTGTAAGACTCATGTAATTGGTTTTGATTAATCAATTATAATTGTCAAATTAGACTATGTCTTTTTGTGAATTTTTCACTAAGTAAGGGCGAAATTGTAAAGAAAGAGTTTATAGGGGCATATTTATTAATTATGATACTTTGTATGGTTCAATTAATAAATATGATAAATGACAATATTATTTAATAATTATTTATAGTTATTAAATAGTTAGAATTGGCATTTAAATGGTTGAATTAGGAAATTGGCATTTTTGAGAAAATCAGATACAAAAGGTGTTAAAATTGCAAAATTGCAAAGCCCAAGGCCCAATCCACTAATGCTTGGTCGGCCACCTATTGTAGCTTTTTTAAGTTGATTTTTTCATTATTTTAATGCCATATAATTCAAACCTAACCCTAGTGGAATGCTATAAATAGATAGTGAAGGCTTCAAAAAAATAAGACTTTTCTTCTCACACTTTCTGAATCAGAAAAACTGAACCTTCTCTCTCCCTATCTTTAGCTACCACTTCTTCTTTCTTCTTCCTTTGAATTTCGAAATCCTTAGTGATTAGAGTAGTGCCCACACACATCAAGCAATACCTCAATCATAGTGTGGAAGATCGTGAAGAAAGATCATCAGCAAAGGAGTTTCAGCATCAAAGATTCAGAGAAAGAGATCCAGGTTCAGATATTGATAATGCTCTGCTACAGAAAGGAATCAAGGGCTAGATATCTGAACGGAAGGAGTCATTATATTCCGCTGCACCCAATGTAAGGTTTCTTAAACTTTATATGTGTTTAATTTATCGTTTTAGAAAGTTCTTATTTAGGATGTTAATAAACATACTTGTGAGTAGATCTAAGATCCTGGTAAAATAATTTCCAACATAACAGAGAGAATTGTTTAGGGTTCTAAGCTGAGAGTTCTGTTCTTGAAGAGGGTCAAGAACAAGGGGTGTACTCGGGTTGATAGAGAGAAAACTGTGACTGGTTTCTCTGGTGTGTGTCGAGTACCATCTGAGCTGTGATTGCTCTGGTTATTGTAATTGTACTATTGCTCTCTTATTCACATATTAATGAAGATTGGTGATGTTTCTCAGTTGGAGTATGGCCAGGGATCATATTGATCTCTAGGACCGGAACCAGGATAAAATCGTGTGTTGTTCTTTGCTTGATTTCGGATTTGATTCATTGTGGAGATTAATTGGTTTATGTTCATTTTACTGTCAAAAGTTGTGAGTTCATTGCAGATGTTATGATCGAATCCTCAAGGTTATTTCCGCTGGAATTACAACAGTTATAATTCGAAAACCGACTGACCATTATACAAATGTAGAAAAAAGCCGACCGTTTTAATCCACGGTTTGGTCAGTTTAAACCGACCAAATTGAACTTCATTTTTTTTTTAAAAAAAAAAAGTAAGTTTTTAAATTTTTTATAATTATTTGAAAACTAAAAAAAAAAATAGAGTATTGTACCAAATATCATATAATTTAAGAATAAAACTTTCTTAGTTAAATAAATAATGTAAAATAAACTTTTTTAAATTTATTCAAATTATTTGTGCTACTAATATGGTAGTGAGTTATATTATAAAACTCGTATTATTTTATGAATGTGTGTATAATGTATTAAATTATAATAAAATAAAACAATGAATAATTGAGACTTTAAATAAAAAAATATAAGTAAAACTAGTTTAATAAAATTGTATATTAAATATGTACAAAAATAATATATACTATATATAATATATATATGTTCGGTCGGTTTGTCATTGACATTAAAATCGACCATGTTAAGGCAATTTTAATCAAAGACGGTTTTTTAATTTTTGGTTTTTTCGTTGTCGGTTTTTTCGGTGGTCGGACGGTCGGTGTATTAGGTTTGGTCGGTTTCTTAGATTTTTTGCTCACCCCTATGTGGACTTTGTATTGACACAGGTTTTGTACAACCGGTGCTGATCAATTTCAACTTTTAAAATGTCATCAAGCTAGACTTCATTACACGCAAAACCAAATCCTCACAGGAAAATGGTTCGTCTAATGGTGCATCCTTAGCAAAAACCGCGACATCCTCATCATCTTTACCTTCATCCCCACAAGTAGGCAATTCAAAGTCTCACCCTATTTTCTCGACTTCATTATCTGGAGCAGCCCTAGGATGGATAAAGCTTCCTTGGGCAGATACAGTGGATTCACGTTCCTGGACTTCAATAACTACTAGTTCTTCAAGTTCTTTAACCATGCAAGCTATCTCTCCAATGGACCATAAAGCTTGCGAATCTGATCTCGCTGGGACCTCATCTTCTGATAGCGATGTTGGAATAAAGCTATCATCTTTTTTAGGTTCATCCACAAGTGCTCCTCCATCAAACTTGAAGATTTGGTTGTCTAAGAGATAGCTCATGTAAAGACCGCATATGAATAATACTTTGAATTATTAAATAATTAGGGTTTATGTATGAGATTTTATTTTTATTGATAATAAGACAACTATGTGAATTTATTTGAGTTCGTATGTATTTATTATGCTATTTAATGTTTAATTACCCAATTTCTGTGTTTGTGTTCGGAAGCGGTGGAAAGCGGCGTTGGGGCCTTTAGAGAATTGTATTATATGGTTTAGAATATTTTTTCGGGGTATCATTGTTAAGCTTTAGCGGTGTTGGTATTTTAGGGGTTTGGTAATGACTAAATTACCCTTGAGTAGTTTAATTTTTTTGTTATTAATGGAGGGGCAAGGAAGTCTTTTTGTAAGACTTTTCTTTTGACTTAAGTAGTCAAGTTTTGGCTGGGAATGGATTATTATTAAGTAATAATAAATAAAAAGAAGAAGAAGAATGATGAGGGGTTACTTAAGTTTGAAGGAAAATTGAAAAACAATAGGAAAATAGCTTTTTCTCTCTCTCTCTCTCTTTCGATTCTCTTGGGCAGCAGCTGGGGGATTGAGAATTTGTGTTGAAATAAGGGATTCTAGTGGTAATTAAAGCTTTGTTCAAGGTAATCTTTCTCTCTAACTCTTACTTGAAGTTTGTTGTAGTTTAGGTTAGGTTTTGAAGTGAAATTGGGGAAAATTGGTGGCTGTTGATTTGGGAATTGTTTAGGTTAGTTTCTGGTGTTAAATAGAGATTGTTATCTTTATTGTAAGCTAAGCTATGTGAGTATTTTAATGTTTGAGGTGAATTTGAGTTTGTGAGTTCAATTGGAGCTCTAATGGTGAATTGGAATATTGTTTGATTTGTTGAATTCTGTTGGTTGGGTTTGGTTTGGAATAGTATATGCAGGTATTCTGGAAGTTTTTAGAAGATTTGGTTTTGATTTGAGTAAAGGGGAGGAGTTTTTGTTCTTTGTAACCGGAATTCCGGTTCCTGGGGCCCTGTTGCAACCGGTCGACCGGTTGGTGCCAGGAACCGGACTTCCGGTTGGCAACCGGTTTGCCGGTTGGGACTTTTTCCCAAGCCCTAGTTTTTCCCATTTTCAAGTAATTTAGGATGTT
Organism: Cannabis sativa; assembly: GCF_029168945.1. NCBI lineage: Eukaryota > Viridiplantae > Streptophyta > Magnoliopsida > Rosales > Cannabaceae > Cannabis > Cannabis sativa. The sequence continues at coordinate 49,555,479 of NC_083601.1, forward strand.
GGCATCCTTTTTATCGATAGGGCTAAGTTTAGTTTCTATTTTATATCCCCGATAAGTGTTTTAGCGAGTCTCTCATCGGTTTTTGAACATAATGGTTTAGGGCCCTGTTAAACGTCGAGCTGCACTTCCACTCAGGCTGACCGGCACACTTGAGCACGAAACGAGGTAAGATAGCGTAAGAATATATATATATATATGAATGTATATGCTTGTTTTGAATGTTAAGGTGGTTACGGTGTTACCAACACGAGTACCCAGGGTACGTCGTGTTCGTGGTACAACACTCAGTATTTCTGGGAGTACAGTTAGGGCTCTACCAACACAAGTACAGAGTTGGCACTTTAGTGCATTTGGTATAGCAGTCGTACTACCCTTAAGAACGTTCTTAATCATTTGATGAGCTTCATTGTTAAGCTCAGGGCAGCTTGATCATAAAGCTGGCAGAGTGCTACTTTTATATATCTCTTGCATATCTTACTGAGTCTGTTGACTCATCAGTTTGCTACCTTGTGTAGGTAAAGGAAAAGCAAAGCTGGAGGAACAGTGAGGCGGAACTCGGCATGATTGTACAATCGCGGCAGTGCAACCTGGAGGGTTTCGATTTATTAGTATTTTGGAGTCTATATTTTGAGGATGCATGTCCGCTAAACTTTAAAAAAAAAAATATATGTATATAGTAGTAATGTACTTTTAATTTGTATTTTGATACTCGGGATCCCGATCCATGTGATTATTAATATATAAATTATTAAAATAATTTTCGAGTTTTATTATTATAAAATACGGGCGTTACAGTTTGGTATCAGAGCCACCGGGTTGTTCACTGAAGACCGTCAAGATATGTACAATCAAGGCCAGTGTCGAGTTCAACTCACGGTTCCGTAAGTTTTATTTCTTTTTGCAAACTATTTTAAGATATGTTGTGTTATATATATATATGATTAAATAAGATGTTTTAAATCTTAATTGCGGTCTTGAAAATATTTTGACCACTGTCTGACCTACGTGCCTTGTGGGTTCGCAGGCTAAGTCCTAAATAATGGACGACCAGCGAAACGTTAGAAGGCAGGGTGAATTGGTTGAGACCGGAGGTGGTCGGGGTGGTAGAAATCCCCAAAACCCCCGTGGACGCGGTAGAGGCCGCGGTCGAGTCCCGAGAGGTGGACAGGAGAATCCACCTCAGGCCCCTGTTGATTGGGAACAAAGGTTTGCCGAGATGCAAACTAGAATTGAGCAACAAGAAGAAGAGATCCGACGACTCAGGCAACGGGATGCCCCTGTTGAGCCTCCCCTGCAACCGCCTGTTGTGGTTCCTGCAGCCCCTGTGGTGCCAGCTGAGCAAAATATTGCTGGTAACCGCATGGAGCCTTTATATGAGAGGTTCAGAAAGCAGGCGCCTCCAGTATTTCTGGGAGGCCCTGATGTTTTAAAAGCTGAGCAGTGGTTGACCGTTATTGAGAAAATATTGAACTTTATGGGAGTAGCTGGAAATGATAGGGTGGCATGTGCCACGTTCCAATTTCAGGAGGATGCCCTGATTTGGTGGGAAATGGTATCCCTCACTAGAGATGTGACTAGAATGACCTGGGAAGAGTTCCGGGAATTGTTCAACGCCAAATATTACAATGAGGCGGTCCGCAGTGCAAAGCGGAAGGAATTTGTTGAGTTGGTACAAGGCGAGGGTATGACAGTGACTGAATATACAACCAAGTTTGATCGCTTGGCCAAGTTAGCCTCCGGAATAGTACCAACAGACTTCAGCAAGAAAGAAAAGTATTTGGCTGGGCTGAATGCTAAAATTAGACATGACTTGGTTATTACAACGAATGATACCACAACTTATGCAGAAATGGTTGATAAGGCTCTTCGAGCTGAAGGAGCAGTTAAATTTTTACAAGAAACCCGAGAGTCTTCTGGTGTTGGTGGGATCACTACTCTCCCTATGTCGGGTCCTGAAAAAGAGAGTGGGGGTTCTACCCTTGAACAGAGGAAAAGAACTTTTCCATCTTCGGGAAGTTCAGGGCAAGGAAAAAGGTTTCGAGGAAACCAGAATAGAGGAGGACGTCAGACTTATTCTTATCCTGAGTGCCCGCGTTGCAAGAAGCATCATCCCGGGGTTTGTAACCGGAGAGCCTGTTTTCAGTGTGGTTCGGTGGGACATCTCAGGAAAGACTGTCCTCAGTTGAAGAAAGAGGAACCGAAGCCCGAGGTCAAACCTGTGCCTACACCTGCTCGTGTTTTTGCAATAACTCAGGCTGATGCTGCTGCCAGTCCTTCAGTAGTTTCAGGTCAGCTTCTAATCAATGGTTTTGCCTATACTGTTTTATTTGATTCGGGTGCTACTCGGTCTTATGTGTCATCAAGACTCCTTGATCAGTTTGATAGGCCTAGTGATATTCTCGAGACGGGGTTTGGAACCCTGTTGCCTAATGGAGAATTAATTATTTCAAGAAAGTGGATTAGATCTGTAGTAATTAGAATTGAAGATAGAGAATTAAATGCTGATCTCGTGGAGTTACCATTGGCCGAATTTGATATTATACTTGGTATGGACTTTTTGTCCAAATACTCTGCTAGTATTGATTGTAAACGAAAAATGGTAACTTTTGAGCCGGAAAATGAGGAACCTTTTGTTTTTGTTGGTTCGGTCCAAGGTTCTCGTGTCCCAAGAATCTCAGCGTTGAAAGCTAGGGATTTATTACGAGATGGATGTGTTGGATTTCTGGCAGTGGTAGTGGATTCCAGTAAACCTGTGTTACTTGGACCAGAAGAAGTTAAAGTGGTTAAGGAATTCCTGGATGTATTTCCAGAGGAATTGCCGGGATTACCACCTCAGCGGGAGATAGATTTCATCATTGATTTAATTCCTGGAGCAGAACCTGTTTCAAAGGCACCCTACCGAATGGCACCTGCTGAATTAAAAGAACTAAAGATACAACTCCAAGGGATGTTGGATCTAGGGTTTACTCGGCCTAGTGTGTCACCTTGGGGAGCCCCTGTGCTAATCGTGAAGAAGAAAGATGGAACTCTTCGTATGTGTATTGATTATCGGGAGCTGAATAAGTTAACCATTAAGAATAAATATCCTCTGCCCAGAATTGACGATTTGTTTGACCAACTTCAGGGCAAGACTGTATTCTCTAAGATTGAATTGAGGTCTGGGTATCATCAATTGAGAATTCGAGAAGAGGATATCCCGAAGACAGCTTTCCGAACCAGGTATGGTCACTATGAATTCCTGGTTATGTCTTTTGGGTTAACAAATGCACCGGCAGCTTTTATGGATCTCATGAATAGGGTATTCAAGGATTTCCTCGATAATTTTGTAATTGTATTTATCGATGATATTCTTGTGTACTCTCGGTCAGAAGCAGAGCATGAGCAACATCTTCGAATGGTTCTGCAGCGGCTTAGAGATCATAAACTCTATGCAAAGTTCAAAAAGTGTGAGTTTTGGCTGTCACAAGTGTCTTTTCTGGGGCATATTGTTGGGAAAGACGGAATTATGGTTGATCCAGGGAAGATTGAAGCGGTGAAGAATTGGCCTAGACCTAAAACAGTCACTGAAATTCGAAGTTTTCTCGGATTAGCGGGTTATTATCGGCGTTTTGTGGAAGGATTTTCCAAAATTGCGATGCCGTTATCCGAGCTAACTAGGAAAAATCAGCGATTTATATGGTCAGATAAATGTGAAAAGAGTTTTCAAGAGCTGAAGCAACGATTGATTACAGCTCCTGTCCTGGCCTTGCCATCTGATCAAGAAAAGTTTGTGGTATATTGTGACGCTTCAAGGCAGGGTTTAGGCTGTGTGTTAATGCAAGCAGATAAAGTCATAGCATATGCTTCTCGGCAACTGAAAGATTATGAGCAGCGTTACCCAACTCACGACCTAGAACTTGCAGCAGTGGTGTTCGCCTAGAAAATTTGGCGACATTACTTGTATGGTGAAAGGTGTGAGATCTATACTGACCACAAGAGTCTCAAGTATTTCTTCACTCAGAAGGATTTGAATATGAGACAGAGAAGGTGGTTAGAATTGGTAAAGGACTATGACTGTGAAATCCTGTATCATCCTGGAAAGGCAAATGTTGTGGCTGATGCCTTAAGCAGAAAAGGACCTGATCAGATATCCAACATGATTATGATTTCCTCTCAGCTAGCCTCGGAAATGACTAGAGCAAACATTGAGTTGGTAACTGAGAAATTATTTAATCTGACACTTCAGTCAGATTTGTTGGAAAGAATCAGAATGGCTCAGTTAGAAGATTCAGAATTGACTAAAATTCGAGAAGATGTCTTAGCAGGCAAAGCTAAGGACTTCTCCATTTCTGACAATGGGATGTTGTTGTTCAAAGCACGGGTGTGCGTCCCTGATTTCAGTGAGCTTAAAAAGGAAATTTTAGAAGAAGCTCATACTACCCCTTACTCATTACATCCAGGAACCACCAAAATGTATCAAGACTTGAAGCCCTATTTCTGGTGGTATGGGATGAAGAGGGATGTAGTGGACTACGTCATTAAATGCTTAACCTGTCAGCAAATCAAAGCTGAGCATCAACGACCGGCGGGGTTACTTCAGCCATTAACACTTCCAGAATGGAAGTGGGAAGACATTGCAATGGACTTTGTGGTTGGCTTGCCTAGAACCACAGGAATGTACGATTCAGTTTGGGTTGTGGTGGATCGTTTTACAAAGTCAGCACATTTCTTACCTGTTAAGGTAACCTATTCAGTGGATCAGTATGCTGATTTGTATGTGAAAGAAATTGTTCGTCTTCATGGAGTACCGAAGTCAATCGTTTCAGATAGGGATCCTAAATTTACCTCAAAGTTTTGGATGAGTTTGCAAAAGGCTATGGGAACTAATTTGAAATTCAGCACAGCCTTTCATCCTCAAACAGATGGGCAATCTGAACGAACCATTCAGATACTTGAAGACTTGTTACGAGCTTGTGTCATGGATTTTGGAGGGTCATGGAGTAAGTATTTGCCTCTGCTTGAATTCTCCTATAATAATAGCTATCAAAGTACCATAGGAATGGCTCCCTATGAGCTGCTCTATGGAAGAAAGTGTCGTTCCCCAATTCATTGGGACGAAACAGGAGAACGGAAATACTTGGGCCCTGAATTAGTCCAGAAGACGAATGAAGCAATAGACAAGATTAAAGCTCGAATGCTTGCTTCTCAAAGCAGGCAGAAAAGTTATGCAGATCCTAAGCGACGGGATGTTACATTCCAACCTGGTGATCATGTCTTTCTACGAGTATCCCCGATGAAGGGAATCAGACGTTTTGGGAAGAAAGGTAAATTGAGCCCGAGGTTTATTGGACCTTTTGAAATTCTGGAAAGAGTTAGGCAAGTTGCTTATAGGTTAGCCTTACCTCCAGCATTATCAGCAGTGCATAATGTATTTCATGTTTCCATGCTGAGGAAGTATGTGTCTGATCCAATGCATGTTCTGAGTTATGAAACATTGGAGTTGCAACCTGACTTATCATATGACGAACAACCAGTGCAAATTCTGGGTAAAAAGGAAAAGGTTCTCCGAACCAAAACTATATCATTAGTCAAGGTACTCTGGAGGAATAGTAAAGTGGAAGAAGCCACTTGGGAACTTGAATCTGATATGAGGACTCAGCATCCTGAGTTGTTCAGGTAGATTTCGGGGGCGAAATCCTTTTTAACGGGGGGATAATTTTAAAGACCGCATATGAATAATACTTTGAATTATTAAATAATTAGGGTTTATGTATGAGATTTTATTTTTATTGATAATAAGACAACTATGTGAATTTATTTGAGTTCGTATGTATTTATTATGCTATTTAATGTTTAATTACCCAATTTCTGTGTTTGTGTTCGGAAGCGGTGGAAAGCGGCGTTGGGGCCTTTAGAGAATTGTATTATATGGTTTAGAATATTTTTTCGGGGTATCATTGTTAAGCTTTAGCGGTGTTGGTATTTTAGGGGTTTGGTAATGACTAAATTACCCTTGAGTAGTTTAATTTTTTTGTTATTAATGGAGGGGCAAGGAAGTCTTTTTGTAAGACTTTTCTTTTGACTTAAGTAGTCAAGTTTTGGCTGGGAATGGATTATTATTAAGTAATAATAAATAAAAAGAAGAAGAAGAATGATGAGGGGTTACTTAAGTTTGAAGGAAAATTGAAAAACAATAGGAAAATAGCTTTTTCTCTCTCTCTCTCTTTCGATTCTCTTGGGCAGAAGCTGGGGGATTGAGAATTTGTGTTGAATTAAGGGATTCTAGTGGTAATTAAAGCTTTGTTCAAGGTAATCTTTCTCTCTAACTCTTACTTGAAGTTTGTTGTAGTTTAGGTTAGGTTTTGAAGTGAAATTGGGGAAAATTGGTGGCTGTTGATTTGGGAATTGTTTAGGTTAGTTTCTGGTGTTAAATAGAGATTGTTATCTTTATTGTAAGCTAAGCTAGGTGAGTATTTTAATGTTTGAAGTGAATTTGAGTTTGTGAGTTCAATTGGAGCTCTAATGGTGAATTGGAATATTGTTTGATTTGTTGAATTCTGTTGGTTGGGTTTGGTTTGGAATAGTATATGCAGGTATTCTGGAAGTTTTTAGAAGATTTGGTTTTGATTTGAGTAAAGGGGAGGAGTTTTTGGGTTCCCAGCTCAGAACCGGAATTCCGGTTCCTGGGGCCCTGTTGCAACCGGTCGACCGGTTGGTGCCAGGAACCGGACTTCCTGGGTTGGCAACCTATTGCTTGGTTGGGACTTTTTCCCAAGCCCTAGTTTTTCCCATTTTCAAGTAATTTAGGATGTTGGCATCCTTTTTATCGATAGGGCTAAGTTTAGTTTCTATTTTATATCCCCGATAAGTATTTTAGCGAGTCTCTCATCGGTTTTTGAACATAATGGTTTAGGGCCCTGTTAAACGTCGAGCTGCACTTCCACTCAGGCTGACCGGCACACTTGAGCACGGAACGAGGTAAGATAGCGTAAGAATATATATATGAATGTATATGCTTGTTTTGAATGTTAAGGTGGTTACGGTGTTACCAACACGAGTACCCAGGGTACGTCGTGTTCGTGGTACAACACTCAGTATTTCTGGGAGTACAGTTAGGGCTCTACCAACACAAGTACAGAGTTGGTACTTTAGTGCATTTGGTATAGCAGTCGTACTACCCTTAAGAACGTTCTTAATCATTTGATGAGCTTCATTGTTAAGCTCAGGGCAGCTTGATCATAAAGCTGGCAGCGTGCTACTTTTATATATCTCTTGCATATCTTACTGAGTCTGTTGACTCATCAGTTTGCTACCTTGTGTAGGTAAAGGAAAAGCAAAGCTGGAGGAACAGTGAGGCGGAACTCGGCATGATTGTACATATCGCGGCAGTGCAACCTGGAGGGTTCCGGTTTACTAGTATTTTGGAGTCTATATTTTGAGGATGCATGTCCGCTAAACTTTAAAAAAAAATATATATGTATATAGTAGTAATGTACTTTTAATTTGTATTTTGATACTCGGGATCCCGATCCATGTGATTATTAAGATATAAATTATTAAAATAATTTTCGAGTTTTATTATTATAAAATACGGGCGTTACAGCTCATCTAAAAGATAGAGGATCTTTTCAACGTGTTGTGCGTGAAATTTCAAGAAAAGTATCCTCACACGCATAAGTTGACAATAATAAAGCAAGTAAAAATAAAATTCCAAGAAAATCACAAGTATTCATGCTGTTTTTCATGTCCTAAGTGAAAAACCTGCAGGCATGTGCGGACATTCAAAGAGTTCTACCTAAAAGGTGCAAGCATTCGTAGTTCATAACAAAAAAGATGAGAATATTCAAGTTACAAGTAAAAGTTTTCCAAAAAAGTCCCCCTATTGGCTTATTTCTTCTTAGAGATTTATTGCCCAAAATCTAACCTATCGTTTTCATACAATTTTTACCCAAAAAACTCAGAAAGCATGTGATTATTCAAAGAAAACACTTTAAAGTGAGAGAAAGTTTTTAGAGGAAACCAACCTTTAATCCAAAAGCTTATTAGAGTTTCTGAGCTTGATTACCACTTCGGAGAATCCTTTGAACCTCAAAACGATCTTCAGCAAAAGGAAATTCTTCAAAGTAGATTACGATTTTGAAAATAGTTTTTGAAATTTTAGAGAGAAAAGTTTCAATGAAAATCGAAAATGAGAGGGAAAATTAAATTAATCATTTTCTATCAAAGTGGTTTGAAGATAGATCAATCTCACCTGTTAAGATCATGACATGTGGCATTTGAAAACCAAAGGTCATCCAATCTAACGGTTGTCTCAAACCACACCTGCACAAACCTCTAAGGGTTCAATGACATGGCGTCTTGGGAAGATAAAGTAATAAATATGGTTGTCTTTTCAAAACCCTCGACAAAATAATCAAAGATCACCGCCATGTGACAGAGCAATTTGCCTATCCCTCATGAATAGTTTTGCTATTTGACAAATAGTTGTCATCGCAAAACTAGGGGCATGTATTATAGTGAAAATTTTTTGTCTAGAAATACGAGTACAGTCTCGTGAAAAGTTGCCACGTGGCACCAGTTTTCACAAAAAAAGATGATTTGCTGCAAGTGTACGCTTGTCTCCATTCTTGTGCTATTAACTGCAAAAAGTGTTGTTAATCGCAGGAAGTGTTATTAACAGCAGAAAGTTTTGTTAACTACAGAAAGAAGAAGTGTGGACACAACAACCAGTGCAGTTAGAGAAAGAATGATCAGTTCACCTCGCATGATGTGAACTTGCGAGAAGATGCAATTGAGACAGGGTCTAGTTGCATACTATGCCCCACATAGTCAACGATAAGTAGAGCCAAGAGAAATTAATATTGGTTGCGCATATACCGATTATATGTGATAACCAAGCATATCTCTCCTGCAATGAGTAAAGACGGTTTCTTTACATAAGTTTAGTCCGAATGACTAATGTATTCGACGACTCATCAGGGACTTGCATGTTTCAAGTTATCAACGCATAGAATGTCCGATTATGCAATCAAGGGTGAACGTAGACATTCAACGAAATAGGCCCAAAGGCCCATCCTACGAGTACAACACCGTAGAGCCTGCAAGCTCGTGTGTTTAGAATATGAATAGACAATCTGCGACTTATCAAGAACAGACGAACTTGTTCTTAATTTATTCATTAAACGTTTATCTTGATTTAATTATGTCATTTATTGTAAAAACAGATATGGCTGATTATGTAATCCTAAAGGACACTAACTTTTTATATAAAGGGGTGATCCAAATAAAATAAACTAAGGTAAAATTATTTTTTGGGAAATTTACAAAAATACTGGAATTTGAGTTAACTTTTACAAAAATACTGTCACACGGATATCTTTTCAAAAATACTATGTTTTTATAAAACACTAGTAAAACACAAAGCAGAACAACTCAAAACAACAGTAGAACACTAGTAAAACACTAGTAGAACACCAGTGAAAACTTAATACAGTATACTGCAGTATGAAACTTATAAAAAAATACAGTAAAAAAGTAAAAAATTTCGCCTAGCAGTATTTTGGTAAAAAAATGACAAAAGTTAGTATTGTTGGGTTTTATGCCCTAAATAAAACTCTTTACAATCTCATTAGTAATCAATATAAGAAATTTGAAGTGATTTATGTTTGCATGAATTTTACATGCTAAGGTTTAATATGTTTATTATATTTATACACAAAATCAGTTAAATCCAGATCATATGTTTATTCACAATTACAGTATCGTCAACACAGTGGAATGTGATTGTGATCATATGAATCAAAAGACTAAGTCCCTGTTTCATCAGTATTTTGGATTTACACTAATGTGATAATCAGCGATGATGTGTACTTACACTTGGAGTAAGTGTTATGTTCGTTCCAGGACATTAGTAAAGTATACTAGTTTCGAATGTAAGGAGTATACATTGGATTGGACCGATATTGCAACTTAGTTAAGATATTATAAACTTACCGTTATATCTTTCCAAGTCAATATCAGTAGTTGATCTTAAGATTAAAAGAATCTAAATCCTGATATGCTTGGGCTCAACTCAGGAGTACTATTCATGTTCTTTGATTTATTAGTTAAGCCTACTTTTGGGTCAGGGTGATCCGTATATTTTGGGAACATGATAGTATGATTGAGTGGGAGTGCTGAACATAAATAAGGAATCTATAGCTTCTACTGGTGTATAGAAGTCAAGTGATGATTCCCTTCGAACTTAGCTAAATAGAAGTAAATGGATGAGCTCTTGTTTAAGTGACTAATTCTTAGATCACTAAACATCATTTACAGGTAGCTAAGTGTTTTAAGGGGCAAAATACATTGAGGGGTGAGAACGGTAAAATTATCCCATCTCGATGTAAATCATCTATATAGAGGATCTTTGATCACAATAAGATTATAACAATGGTTAAATGAGATAGCATATCTATATCGTGGAACATATAATATGCTCTATATAAGTCTGAGAGTGCAATTCTAAGTTCTAAGAGTGGATTCAACGAAGAATTAATAAGTAGGGATTTACTTAGTAAATTCGGTTCACTTATTGGAAGCTCAGCATATAGATCCATGGTCCCCATTCTAGTTGAGAACATACTGCTTGTAAGACTCAATAATTGATTTGTGATTAATCAATTATAATTCAAAAGTTAGACTATGTCTAATTTGTGAATTTTCACTAAGCAGGGGCGAAATTGTAAAGAAAAGAGATTCTAGGTTTATTTATTTATTAATAGACTTTATATGTCAATTAATAATTAAATTAAATGACAATATTATTTAATAATCTATTTTAGTTATTAAATAATTAGTTTTGGCATTTAAAAGGTTAGAATTGGAAAATTGGCGTTTTTGAGAAAATAGAAATAAAATTTGTGAAAACTGCAAAACCAAGTGGGGCCCATTACACACACCATGGCCGACCACTTAAAGTGGATTTTCAAATTGATATTTTCATTATTTTAATGCCAAATAATTCTTAACCTAAACCTAGTTGTTGCCTATAAATAGAAAGTGATGGCTCAGTCAAATCACATGTTTTGAATAACCTTTTCTGTCAGAAAATTTCTCTTCAGAAAAACTGAGCCTTCCCTTTCTCTTCTTTGGCCGAAATCATTCTCTCTCTTTTCTTCTTCATAAATTTCGAACCTTAGTGATAGAGTAAGTGCCCACACACAGCAAGTGGTAACTCAATCATAGATTGGAAGACTGTGAAGGATCACACACAAAAAGAAGGACATTCGGGCTCAGATCTTGATAATACTCTGCGACAGAAAGGATACAAGGGTTAGAGATCTGAGTGGAAGGAGACATTAATTCCGCTGCATCAATGTAAGGTTTTCTTAACTTTATATGTGTTTATTTATCGTTTTAGAAAGTTCATATTTAGGGTGTTAAACAACATACTTGCGAGTAGATCTAAGATCGTGGTAAAATAAATTCCAACAAGTATACCATGTAAATTTCTCTTTCTTAAAATAGACTAAACAGACCAAGCTCTGATTGAACCACTATAGTTCTCTTATTTTTTCTATATTTCTGCTTTTTTATTTATTTCGTAACTTATACTTTGAGTACTCGCTATTCTTGGTGAGTACTAGCATAACTGCTGGTGACTATTCTTGCTTTGCTTGAATACTCGCATTATTTGTATTGTCTAAATTTCTCCGACTATACTTTTCAATTAACAAAAATAGATTGTGTATTTTTGATAATTTTTGGAGTTGACTATTATTGGATCATTTTTGTAGAAAAATATAGTAAACTTATATGGATGAGAGAAAATAAAACTAATAATATTTAGTGATGATATGTATAATTTTGGCACATGGTGGGCTCCTATTGAAAATGCTCTAACCCAAAGAACCATAGCTCAAATTATCTATTTTTCTCTATCCAAAATAATGAAAGAAAACTTAATTGACTCCCACAAATGAGTAACATATTAATTTAAGACACCCAAATAAAAATAAAAATATAAACAAATTCTTACAAGAATGTCATTGAATCATATTTAATTATATGTTCCATTAGCATGTGTAGTTCTCAAAAACTTGTACATGAAGTTGCACCACAAAAAGATTTTGTGGGGACTAGAAATTAAGATTATGCAATCAATAATACCAAATAGGATTCACAATTTTTTTAAAAAAAAAATACTAAGAGACCCTCATTAATGAAGAATGAGTGATAAGGTATTGTTGGACCACTATTCGATTCCATATGTGCTACACTTATTTGTGGTCCACAAAACAAATACATAACATTAATAATTGAGCGTGATCAAACCTTGAGTGATGTGACCAAAATCCCTCTTTTCTTATTTATTGTTTATCCTACATCAAATGACTTGAAATAGATTAACATAATATGTAAAATAAGTAAGTGTGCTTAACATAATATTTTGAATGTTGTAAAGAGGTGGTGAGGTTTTAGTCTCTTGTTTTGTATTGTTCAGTTTTGAATAAAATTCTTTAGTTTTGTTCAAAAAAAAGGTGTGATTTATTATGATTCTAACTTCTAATAAGAACACTAGTTTCTTTCAAAAACAAAAATAAAGAGGTGTTAAATTTAAATCTTCTTCATAAAAAGAAAAATGAAGACACTACTTGTCCTATAAATATTAGAATATTTTTATTATGGAAATTATTTTCTAATTAAGGAAATGATTTTCTATTTAAGGAAATAAATAAATAATTGATTTTCTGATAAATGAATATTTTATATTCATTGAATCTGGACAAAATCAATTACGTAATATTCTATATATGGTCAGATTTCTATATTCATTACCTGATTTGATTTCCTGAATTAATTGTCAAAATATTCTGACAATTAATGTGGCACGTATATCGATGGAGTATCTCACCTATAAATATAGGTCTCGGCCCCCGAGCTCCTCACTCATTCTCGTTCATAACAAAGAAAATCCATCTAAAGAGAGTTGAGAGAGCGAGGAAGCCCGATTACCCACATCAATCGGTTTCTTTTGCAGATCAAGCTTATGTGGGATTAATGCTCAAAGAATCAATGGCTGGAGGTATTTCGATCCTTATATTGTGTATATGTTTATTTATTCCGCATGTTATATACACATACATATATTTTATATTATACATATAAATGTCTAACAGTTGGTATCAGAGCGGTTTTTATCTCTGCCTTGATTTTAGTTTGAGTTTCATATATATATATATACTCGTATATACAGTGTTTATATATATATATTTAATTCAGTGTTGATATATATATTTATTTTCGTTTGTGTATATATTTATATATTCATATTCATTCAATCCCAATTATATATCTACATATATATTTTCATACATATATACTTGTTTATTCATTCAGTTCATATATATATATATATTCATATACATATATATATTTTTTTTTCTTCATTTCATTACGTATATATGTTGTATATGTATATATTATTTATATATCTAAATGCTATATACAAATATATACATATATATACATTTCATGTTTATATATATACATACAGTATTTTTATTTTTCTGTATATATATGTATATATATTTATATATATATATTGTATATATATTAATACATTCATATATTAATATAGATTGTTCTAAGCATGAAAATCCACTTTGAAAAAACAAAGAAATCTCAAAATTATTTTTCAGAAAATTTTGGTGATTTTTAAAGTCTTTGTTTTATGTATTTTCGATGCATAAAATCTATATGAATGTCTTAATTTTTGCATTTAGATTCATTTGGAATTGATTTCATGATTTTTGGAAGTTTAAGGAAATTTTATCATGTCGTTTATGGCAGTGTATTTTTCGAAAAAAAAAAAAAAAAAAAAAGGGAAAAATTTTCGATTTTTTTTTATATATTTTTTATTTATTTGGAAATATAAATTATTCTCCTATTGTTAATTTAGTCAATAAATTACATTCATTAATTTCCATTTTTAATTTAATACATATATTTAGAATTAATATGTTATTTAGTATAAACTGAAAATGGAAATTTGTTTTAATATGGTAATTAATTACATGATTTATTTAGGCATGTAATAATTGTGCAATTTGTATAATTGTGCATTTAATTATTTATTACCAAATTTATGTAATTTATTGTTTAAATTAATAAAATTTGAAAAAATCTGCCATTAAGTATAGTCTTTAATTTTGCATTTAATTCATTCCATATAATTAATTGTACTAATTTGTATAATTACCTTATTTATACAAATTAATTATTAGTATAAATATTTAAGATATTATATGGTCATAAATGCATAATTAATTATATATTATGGAATTAAGCATTTAATTTATTATCATACAATAATTGTATTAATTTGTATTTATTTGGCAAATTTATGTTTAATGCAATTAATTTAGATTTGTATGATTTAAATGCTATACATAAATTCCTTTTATAGTGCTAGATATATTTAGAAATATTCAAACATTAAGATAGGTTGAATATTTTATATAGCACATTAAGTTTCATAAAACTTCATAAAATATTCATAAAACTTCCTAAAATGAATAAAATATGAATAAAATGTAAGTAATTTTGTGGTTTGACATAAGAAACATGAATTTGGGACAAATGCTCATATCTAGAACGGTTTTTAATGATCTTCGGACGACCACACTAGGAGCATTAATCTCAGTGATTGTCTACTATGTTAATAACGAAATTACTTTTAGGTAGAGCCAAATACCTAATGTCAAAGTGAAAATATAATTTTATATAATTAGGGAGTAGCCACAGCATCCTTATTTGTATAAAATTATATATTAATTAAAATTCACCTTAATGGACATAACTTGTAATTAATTATATAGGTATAATAATTTTACCCCACAGGGATTTTATTATATTTGTATAATTAATTAGGATAATATGTTAAATTAAATTCTCTTAATTTACCCCACAGGAGTTATGGGGATTTAATTTAATAGTGTTATCACAAATTTAATTAAAGATAGATAATAAACCTTCATTTTCCAAAACTAATTGTTTAATTAAATCTATCATAAAGTTCATCTAATTTTATTAAATTTAAAATTTAGCCCACAGGCAATTTTGGATTTAGTAAAATTTTAATCTTCAGTTTATACTTTGGTGTCTAGTGAACCACATAATTTTAAATAATTAGGGAGTAGCCACAGCATCCTTAATTATATAAAATTATATATATTAAGTGGATTAAGATCACATAATGGACATGAATTATGTGAACATAATAATCTTACCCTACAGGGATTTTATTATATTCACATGATTAATATGTTAAATTAAATTCTCTTAATTTATCCCACAGGAAATTATGTAGATTTAATTTAATAATTTTATCATAAAGTATAAAATTTTGAAACATTTATAAATAATTAAGTGTTTCATACCTTTCATTGAGATAGAAATATTAAACTTTAAGTTTTTCATAAATTATGTAAATCTATCATAATCTACATCTAAATCTAATCTTATTAAATTAAAAATTTAGCCCACAGGCAATTTTTGTTTAATAAGATTTCATATGTAAGCATGTTTATTCATTGGTAAAAACATGATTCATTTAAACCTCAAAACTATATATGTAATTTTATTACATCACTATTCATAAATTTCTTCCATACTAGTAGAAAATTTCAAAATTTATTCTGATAATTTCATCTAGCATATACAGTTTTTACTGTATAATTAAGAAAAATAAATCACACTTTATTATCACCAATAAATTTTAATTTATTGTGTATGAATTCATTCTAATATAGTTAATGTGATTATTAACACATAGTGGATTATTTTAGATTGTTATTCCACATTCATAATTTCTTGCAAGGTTTACAAATAAACCTAAGAAAGTCGATAGAATCGTGAGCAAATCTTATCCACAGACAAGATAACTTCTCACATTTAGAAGTTTAAGGAACAAGCAATATAGTAGTGGCTTTGTTTTAAAATTGGCAAAGATCTTTATGTTCCAAGATTCTATTGAAACTTGATTTAGACACATTTAGAGGTCTTTACTACAAATGATGTCACTCATAAAGATATGCAAGTTCAATCTGACAATAAGAAATGTGTTATTAATAAGAATTCTTCTACATTATAGCACCAAAAATCATGGAACATATCTCCATAAATAGAATAAATGTTAGTAAATGGTGGGGATCTTCATTACACTTGATTTTACTAACTTTATTTAGAACTTGTGTGAATTTCATTAAGAATATGTATTCCAACAAGTCAAAATCGGTGCATACTAGAATTCTATCATATTAGAAATCATACAAGTCAATTAATTTTGAAGACATGGACTCAAATTTTGCATCTCTTTTTTAACGATTACTCACATAAATAATTTTTCTACAAAAGTATGGATTTATATGTTTCAAAGACATTTAAATCTTAAGTAGAGAAATGGTGCATTTTGCATATTAAGATAGTGAGATCAAATATAAAATGGAGAATACTACATCAAAATTCGTGAGTATGGATAAACTCCCAGTGTATTTGTAAAGTTTCTTTAAAAGCATGGGTTCATTGCCCGATACATATGCTTGGTACACCCAAATTATAGTGTGTAACAGATTTAAGAAACTAAGCATTTTTTGGACATGGGGTGGAGCCTACATAGCAAACTCCATCTTTCCTAAATCTTTGTCTATTGATACTCAACAATGGGGTGTACATATCGAATCGTGTTCTAACCAAAGTTGTTTCTCAAACATATTTTGAGTTGTGATAAGGTTGAAAACCGACTTGATAACATGTACACATTTTATAAATACCCATATATAGTTAGAGTACAATTGTCAAAGAAAAGATCTGGGCCCTAAACCATAAATGAGCATATTTCATTTGAAAAGCTATAAGGTTTAAGGGTTACATATTTTATTATCCATCTCACAACACTAGAATTGTGGAATTAAGAATTGACTTGGGAGTGATCAATCTAGGAACCTAGTTTTCGAGAAAGATCATTCATATTTTCTCAAACTTCCACCTCAAGTGTTAGATTAATTATGATTCACAACATCCCTTAAGATTAATGGTTATTGAGAATTCATAACTAATCATTAATAATATACAAGTCATTGGTAAAATTCTAATAAGTTATGTTATTTAGTAATTGCTTACAATTTCTAAAATAACATGTTATTGAACCATTTGCTCTTTTAAGAGTTTGTTGGTCCATCCTTAAGATGACTTATTAGAACAGTAAGATCAATGTTTTCTAGTGATTACATTTTGTACAATAAGAGTTCAACTACAATATTAATTTGAGACATAAATTAAATTATAGAATGATAAAGAATTGAAGTTGTAGTACAACATGCCATGAATGAAGAAATAAATATCTTAAAGAGCGATTAATAAAGTTTATCTTTAGTAAAGTTGCCTAATGGGGTGGAGAACATTAATTAAGCATAAGTTTTTTCACCAATAATATTCATTAGGCAACATTGAGAAACATAAAGATATAAAAGAATATTCATTGCTAAGAAGTTCATTTTGAACTAAGAATCAATAACAAAAGAGATTTACATTCTCACTTGTTTTTATAAATGATTCTATTATAGACCTTGGCATTTGTTGCTCGTTTCAATTCATTAATCAGTTCCAAACAGTGAACTAGAGGAGAATATACAGATTGCCATAAAGATTTTCCTCTAATAGTGGTGAACATATGCAAGCTTAAGGTGTCTACCTATAGATTAAAACAAACATCTCACAAATTGGTATTATATCATCTTTTCCTTTAGGTTTGAAAAGAGAATTATGGAAATAATTATATACCAGAAAGTTAGTGGGAGTAATATTTGTTTTATACGTCGACAATATGTTACTTGCAAATGATGATAAAAGTTTTCTATATAAGTTGAAATCATTCATATCTTAAATTATTATTTTGAGATAAGGAATATAAATAATATATATAATTTTAATTAATTAGAGAGTAGCCACAGCATCTCTGATTAAATAAAATTATGTATTATTCATCAGATATAACTTTTATCTTTAAGTGTGATAAATTCAACTCGAACCAGCATCTGAAAAATGATCTGGAGTGAGAATAAATTAAGAACATTCATTTGCTTCTATTTTAGAAGCCTAATGTATGCCTAAGAGTCTAAATAAGACTTTGCATTACATTTGTTTCAGGATTGTTAAGTAGTATCAGAATAACTAAAGTTAAGACCACTTTATTTTTCATACAAAGTGATGAGGTATCTTTAAGATACTAAAAATTATATTCATACATATTTTAAGATGAATTGACCATCTGGAAATATAGTTAACCAATTAGATTCTAACATACTTCACTGGTTGTATTTATTCACGTAAATCAATATTTTATTACGTCCTTAAGATTACCAGTAAGTTATATTGTAGAGAATCTTGATTGTTATTTCCACTATAGAAGTCAGATTCATTTATTGTTTTGAGGATACATCTCGTATGATGTATTATAGAGTTTCATAATAGGCCTAGAGTTCAGAATTACAGTTTCATTAGGCCATTAAGAAAATTTTGCGATAAATTCAGCTACAATATTTATGGCTAATAACTCTAAGAGTACTGGTCGAAGCTAGCATATCGACATTAAGTATTTAGCCATAAAAAGGCGTGATAAGTGGTCATTAATCACGCAAACTGAATTGGGTGATCGCATAGATCCTTGACTAAAGGCATGCCGCAACACAAATTCAAGGATCATAAAGTAAATATGGGATTCAGTTAACCCATATGCAGTTTTTTTTTTATTTTTATTTGTACAACCAAAAATTATTTAATGAAACTCTAATTTCGATATTTTCTCATATTTATGTGCACCTTAATTTCATCTGAGAAAATTATCGTAGTAGGACCTGAATAAACATAAGGGTTAGGGTTTATTCACTTAAGTACATTGCCACATAAAGTACATTGTTATATAATAAATATATCGTAATACATGGAAGATAATACTCGACTTATAATGAGGACATGTCGCTATGATTCGTATGTTTATTATATAATGAGGAACGTTGGGTTTGAATATTTTAGTTTAAATGCTGACCAAGTGGGAGAATATTAGAATATTTTTATTATGGAAATTATTTTCTAATTAAGGAAATGATTTTCTATTTAAGGAAATAAATAAATAATTGATTTTCTGATAAATGAATATTTTATATTCATTGAATCTGGACAAAATCAATTACGTAATATTCTATATATGGTCAGATTTCTATATTCATTACCTGATTTGATTTCCTGAATTAATTGTCAAAATATTCTGACAATTAATGTGGCACAGATACTGATGGAGTATCTCACCTATAAATATAGGGTCTCGGTCCCCGAGCTCCTCACTCATTCTGTTCATAACAGCAAAATCCATCTAAAGAGAGTTGAGAGAGCGAGGAAGCCCGATTACCCACATCAATCGGTTTCTTTTGCAGATCAAGCTTATGTGGGATTAATGCTCAAAGAATCAATGGCTGGAGGTATTTCGATCCTTATATTGTGTATATGTTTATTTATTCCGCATGTTATATACACATACATATATTTTATATTATACATATAAATGTCTAACAATAAAAACTTTGTGGGGTTAAAATTTTCTCCATTATTTAATTAAGGGTAAATACTTTATCAATTGGACCTTCTGTTTTGTTAAATGACAAAATGAACCATGTATTTTCTAAAATGGTACAAATAGGACCCTGAATTGATTATTTGTCAAAATAAAATTTAATTATAATCTGATCTAAAATTGCTATGAGTACTGTGTACATTTTCTGTATCTGTTCGTATTAGGAATTGTCTTCAAGTTAGTTATATTAAAAAAATGTCAAAAATTAAGCTCAGAGTTCTATTTTTACCATTTTAGAAAATACAAGATCTATTTTGTTATTTAACAAAATACAGAGTCCAATCAATAACTTTTGCAAAACACAAGATCCAAAATAGTATTTACCTTTAATTAACAATCTGGTAAGTCTTACCCAAAGACTATATTCATTGCCATGAGAAAGAGGGGGAAAAAAAATAGTACCCACAAGTTAAGAGTAGACAATCCTTGTTTCTTTTTAATAACACCACACAATTGAAATACGAGTTTGCACAAAAAATGAAGTGCAGCCAAAAAAGAATACTTGATGAATGAACTGTAAAAGGTTGTAGAAGTGACCAATATTTGATTCTCAAACCCCAAAAGAAAAATTTGAGGTAGACAATAAAAGCTCATCTCACTAATGATGCATGGGATTGGGAACAACCTCAGCCACATGAACCAATCACAGAAATTCAGACAAGGTTCAACATTGTTCCATCCAAAGATTTGGCTAAAGAGGCAAAAAAAAAAAAAAACATGAAAGCCACAATGAGATGGGGGTATAATGTCTCACCCATGCATAAAAGAATAAATTTCAATTTGCAATAGTTTATCACGAATTAACTTAAAAAAAAAAAAAAAATTATCTCATATACTATTTTTTTTAACTTCTTTTTCAAATTTACGGTTTGGATTTCTAAAGTGGTTGCAGCGCTAGTTGCAATAGGGGTTTTTGTACGATTTTTTATTACAATTTAAGTTGCAGCGCTAGTTACGGAAGGAATTTCTATGTAGAATTTCGTAAAAATATAAAAAAAATACTATTTTTAAATGTAAAACTCAATAAGCCCAAAAAAAAAAAAATAGTCCACAAAGAGTTGGGATAGATTTGCCAGATCATAGAATTGAATTAGTAATTATTATTTATTATATCATTTTATTACACATTATGACCCTCTTATTATTGTTAAAGAAAAAGTTAAAATTGAAAGTCATATTTTTTATAATTTGTGTAAAAATATGACTTTTTTTTAAAAAAAATATTTTATGAGAATAATTCAAAATAAAAAATATAGAAAAAAAATAGTATAAACTAATTGGTTACTAAAAAGAGTTAATTGGTTATCTCTCTAGCTATCCTTAGGCTTCTAAATTATTATTCACGTGTTTTTTTTTAAGAAAAAACTTTAAATTTTTCCCATAAATAAAAGAGTTATATTTTTGAAATTTTTTCCAATAAAAACTATAAAAATGAAAATTTAAAAAAAATTAAAAAAAAAAATGAGTTGAGAGCTGCTATAATTAAAATTGTTGCTAAAGATATTTAGAAAGTCATCTAATCCAATCAGACCTAATCTAATAAAGTTGGATATTTAATTATAATTGAATCAAATTGGATATAAATTTAAAAAATTGAATTGGATCGAATTGATTGTTAGATGGGATCTCTGATCTAATAGAAAATCGACCGAACCGATTCAATTATTATCCAATTGTAATTTAATTATAATTATATATATTTTTAAAATATATTTATTAGTTTTATTCTTAATTGTTTATGTGTTTATTGATAAACATACATCTTCAATTACATATGTATATATACTAACAAGTAACAAGTATATAGATTATGATAGTACTATTATTAGATTGGAATGGATTTGTAATATACTATCATATTTTAGTTATGTGATCATAAAAATTAAGTTGGAGTAATGTTTATTATATATATGTTGGATTTGTGTTTTATCAGAACTGATTCCACTAATTTTTAAAATTTATTTTCTCTTTTGGTTTATTAAACAAACTTTTGTTATATTATTTACTAGTCAAATGTAAGACTAATTTAGTTTTCTTTTATTATGTATATTTAAATTTCAAATATATTAGTAACCAATATATATATATATCATCATAAATAATAAAAAAAATAAAGTTTCACTGTATATTCTTTATTCACATGGTATCAGTAGAATAATTTCACTTGTTTCTTCATGTCGGATAATAATCAAACCTCCATTCTGATAGTTCTGCAACAGTCTTTGTTACACTTCTTTTAACAAGGGATAATTATGGATCATAGAGTCGCACAGTCAAAATGGCACTTCTTGCAAAAAGTAAACTAAGTTTTGTGGTGGATTCTTTTCTGGTGATTTTTCCGGTAACTTTTCCAACGATACTAATTTTTTCAGTAATTTTTCCGATATTGATGACTTTTCTAATGAAATTTATTATTGTTTTAAAAATATAGGATTTCCATCTTTTTTTATAAAAATATAGTATAAAAAATCTCATATAAATGTTAAAAAAAAAAATCATAACCTCATGATATTATTTATTTATACCATAAATATTGTATAATTTCTACAAATATATATTACAATAATTAGCTGAAGTGGAAGAAAAGAAAATTGTGAATTGTGTTGAGCCAATCTGGTGGGCCTGGAATCTTAGGTGGACATTAGGCATGTGCTTCATGTTGGTGCTCCATAACAAAATCAGAGAGTGACTGCCCATAACGAAAATTTTGATAAATAAGGCTGATAGGGACAATATTTTTTTTAGAGTAATGATTAGAATACTCTTAATTTACACACACAACCAAAATAAAAATTGTGTTTAATTTCAATCATACAATTAAATTAATTTAATTTCCACCTAAAAATATCTATAATTAAAACAAAAACTTGGTTAAAGATAATCTTAAATTAAATGCTTATTTCTACGTTTAAATTGTGTCTAATATAAATAATTTTGTAATAGGTATTATGTTATTAGATCATTTCATAAATATACAAAAACAATAAAAACAAATTACAAAAATATAATTATACCAAATTACAAGTATTTTTACAATTTTTAAAACTTTATTTAGTCTTTTTATAATTCCATAATATTTTTATGTTGTACTTAAGTTATTTTATTGTTAATTTTTTGTTATTTTCATATTATTTGAATGTTATTTTCTTGTTACTTTTAATTTTTATGTAATTTTTTATTTTTGTTATTTTTATAGAATACCGTAAAAATATAATAAATATATATATAAAAAATGTATAAAAATTTATATAAAAAAAAAGTATTTTGTGTAAATTTTCTTATATTATTTTTAGGGGTAAGTTGAAAAATACTCCTTTTATTAATCAATTAATCAATTTTGCCTTTAATTTTATATTTATTTGAAACATACCTCTTTTTATATGTATTGTACCTAAAATACCCTGACATAAGAGAGTCACATGGAGAGTATCTTGAAGTGACAGGGGCAAAATTGGTACAATATTTAAAAAAAGAGGTAAAAATGATAGACTTTAAAAAAGAGGGTAAAAATAAAAGAGGACAATATAAAAAGGGTATAGAGTGTAATTTCCCCTTATTATTTTTCTAACCCCTTTCTGCAACTATTGGGCTTTCATTTTTTTTTTAAATCGAAAGGTCTCATTCTTATGTCAATATTCAAATTTGAACCTATTTGAACATGCACTTTCGAATGAAATAGGTACTCCATACATTAGGCATCTTGGGCCACATTTGACATCACTCTCAGCATTAGCTGCCATGCCAATACGTGGTCCAACAACTACAACTCCAATGTATTTTCTTTGTGCACACATTTCCAATTTCATAGCACATCATCTAATCCATTCGTTTGTCTTTTCTACTCATTTTCCTATTTTACTACATTAGAAGAGTGTAGCTGAGCCCAATTCATAAGCTAAATCAAAGGCTCATGACAAAATCACACTTGGAGAATTGCATAAGGGACAAGTTTGATCTATGCACCAATAAAAATATAAATTGATGATTGGGAGAGAATCAGCACAAATTTTCCAAATGACAAATTTGGTATGTACTAAAGTAGTTAGTTGTACCCCTCTAGTGAAGCTTTTTTCAAGTGATTTAGGGATCTTATGATGCAGCCATAAAATAATTAAGTTGATGGTATTAGTAATGATTAGATGATTACCAAGTAAAAAGTACTAACTTGATGTTCTTTCAAAAAAAAAAAAAGTGAAAAGTACTATGAATTCTCCATTTTCAATTCAAAATTCAAATCCTATGTTTTGTCTACCTTAAATGCGATTTTTTGGTCTAAGCCAAGCAATTACTAAATATTCTCAAATAAACAAAATCAATGACCAGAAAAGGAGGGAGGGTACACCTACAAAAAAAAAAAAAAAAAATCTAAAGTTCAATTCAAAGATGGTCAGGAATTATCTGATACTCCCCATCAAAAATACAAGATGAACTTAAAATTCTTTTTCACTAACATGTTAAGCAAAAAAAAGTTGTTAAAAAAAATAACATAACCAAGGTTGCCTTTTGACAAAGCCTCAAGTAAAGATTGTTATTTGAGAAAAAGAGCAAGTAAAAAAAGTGTTAATAGTATAATATAGATCACACTTCTATCAAAATCACTGTGATTTATATTAAATATTTGCTAAACTTAAATTATGTAATCCAACAAAAATAACAAATGGTAAATATTTTGGATATTTACATATGAAATAAAATAGGAAAGACAAAATAGGGAGCATGACGAAGTTTTGTGAATGTATAAAAGGGCACAAGAAAAAAAAAAGAAAAAAAAATTATAAAAAATATATAAACAGTAACCGCTAAATATACCTAAGTGTAGTTTAATTATGTAAGCCTACATGTGTAAGATTTTCATCTTATAAACAAGTTCTTGCTTCTAAGTTAGTGTCAAATAAAACTAAAACCAACATAAAAGATGTCTTTTCCCCAGCAAAATTTTATTACATCTTTATATTAAATGTAAATTGTTACATATAAAAGTTATAAATTGTCAAGAAATTGAACTTGTATATTGAAAAAAGTTGTTAAAAATCACTTGAAAGAGAAACTAATGACTTCTAATTTCGCCAACAGTTGGCCTTTGCATAGCAAAAATGCACTCAATCCTTTTGATCTTACCTGGGTCCGGCTTAGTAACCGCGCTTCTGCTTTGCGTTTCCAAGTTCAATAATCTTTGGTTCTCGTCGGTCTCACATGTATGGTTCTCGCAATGCAGTGGGTAGCTCAAGTTCAGACTCAACTTCAGGAAGTGGTGAGAAATGACGGTCCACCATGTCTTCTGACACATCTTTTAAACTTGGATGCTCCCACTGGATTTTTTCGAAATCGATCAGTCAGATGATTGTTCTGAGCTCAAGAAAACAATTCTCATTCAGTTAAAACAATTTATGTTAGGTGGCCATACCTTTGGAGCAAAGTCCTTATCCACTAACCTTGCCCGAACACCCTGTAGAAACATTCCAAATAAATAAGCTGAAAATTCAAAGAGAGTGCAGTTCCAAGAATTCTCTCAAGTACAAACTTCACTTGGAAGAAACTCATACCTCACAGAAATCATTGGAGACCTCTTTGGAAATCTTAGCAAGAGATATTCGGTACTCGCGAACCAAACATTGAGCAAGACTTTGAAACCGACCTTCGCGAATCTAATATGCAATAGAGAAAGGTCAAAGGCAATATGAGAGCAAAAGCAAAAAAATAAAATTTCTTACTGGCACGAGAGGGGTAACTCACGGATTTAAGCGTAACTTTCAAGGAAAGAGGAGAAGCTACTCTCATTTTCTTGAGAACCATTTTGCACCATTCATCGTTGGCAACAGAAGCTTCGTTCTCCTGACCGTTTGAATTGTTTATTTGTTTTTAACAATAAGTACAAAGATAACAAATAATTATTTGGAAGAAACAAATACCAAAAATGAGAGACTGGATTTTAAAGTGCTTACTCAAATATCTAACAGCTTGTTGCACAACTTTTATATCCGTAAATAAACTCTATAAAATATTTCTTATAAACTTACCAAAGCGTCGATAATTTCCTCTACTGAGTCATGGCCAAAACATCTATCGATGGTGTCAATTCTAGATCAACATGAGCAAGAAAAATAAGCAAGTCTCAGATATAGATTTAGTTATTGATTTTTTTATCTCCAAATATTTACACAATGATAATTGAAAGAAAGGGGGGCGGCACCATCAAACACAGTTTTCAGGGGAACGTACTTAAAGAGAATGCTCCTCTTGTTTGGATATACAATGTCACCATATTGTGCCAGAGATGTTTCTATAGCAGAGGGATCATCTGTAATCAATTTACTCAGGCGTTCTTCGATCCAACTTAGCCTCTGTAAGAAGAGTTGTCACTATTACTTTATTTTAGAAACAAAGAAATAATAGCAAAGAAACCAAGGTGCAAAAAATCAAACCTCATCTAACGTGTAGTGTGTAGCAAGGCGACAGGCAATCATCTCTTCGCCATTAAGTTTGTCTCCTGTAAGAGCCAAGTATTCTCCTGAAGAAAGAAAAGAAACACGATAAGATAAGTGGAATAAATGTTGCCATGGAAGTACAGCCATAGAAGATGAATATTATGTACCTAAGTAGCCAGGCAGGCGAGAGAGATAAAATGAAGCCCCGGCATCAGGATGAAAGCCCATTTGAGCTTCAGGATGAGAAAAGACCTACATAATTTTTCACAGATAAAAGAATATACTTAAGTAAGCATAATTTAACACAAAAGAAAGCCACGCTCCCAACAAGATATGCCAGGAAAAAAAAAACTATTGTTTTGGTTTTGTGTTGCCACGGCTTTTCTCCGCAATAAGTGAGGCTCCCTAATATATTTGGGAGGAGGTCAGTCTAAGACATATGGCATCTGTTTCTTTTTCAACAAAAAAAAAAGACATGTGACAATAAGCCTAGTTAGTAGAGGTATTTCATGAAAACTCTTTGCAATCAAATATTGTAATAGACTTCACAATTAGTAGAATATACGTAAAAGGGTATACATGGATCATTGTGGTGAGAGGTATTGGATAGTATATATAGAGCTTTGCTCTAAGGAGAGTCAAGGCCTATCACATACCCCATTGTTCTAGTGTGCTCTTATCGCATTGATCATTCAATAACAATTCTAAAATCTACCTAGTTCTGTATTTCCATTGTCTTCTTCCTTCAGTTTCCTTCTTTTTTGCCTGTTATCATTGCTTTTGGTTTGAGGATCCTTACCTGGGGTCTATCATATTGATTATATCTAAAGATAATGCAAAATAACTGTCATGTCGAAGTATGCCAACCCACATGATAGGTCGAGTTATTTGATTCCAATAGCATGTTATTAATGTTTAAATTGAGAATGAAAAGAAGAATATGATGACCTCAAATAAGTTAAGAAATGACACAAGTCACATACAGTTTTATTAGTCACCAAACGGAACATTCCTGGGAATGAAATTCCAGCTCCAGCTCCCATAGTAATACCATTCAAGATAGCAACCTGCAGTACGTAATATTCAAATAACCATTAAAAGAGCCAATTGAGACTTTCTAGCTAATAAAAAAATCAATATATAAATTATTACTAGTTATAACCTAAACTTTTACATGGCTGAGAAGATATGTGAAATAATTACATATTAGATTTCTAAACTTGATGTCTTTTATCTGCATTTTAGATGTGTTTTAACTAAGAAATTGACAAAACGTAAGGATAAATACCATAATGAAATATACTATATCTAGCTTATATCACTATCATAGTTAGCCATAGATAAAAGGTAGATACTCACATGTGGCTTTAAATATGTCCCCTGAAGATAAACAAATTTGTATAGTGACTCGAAAAACATTTTACACTCGTCAACATTCCCTGCAAATTATTTGAACACATTAATAGAGCATCAATAATGAGTTCAGAATTGTGGGAAGAACGAATAAGACAGATACACCAAAAGGATTAAAAAGCATAAAGAAGTGTGAGCGTGGAGTCAGTATAAACTAGTACCACCAAGACATAGCCCTTATACTTGGTCATAGACTTGCAGGTGCCTAGGTGCGTATTTGTTGCATAAATGATACATAAACTAAGTAAATGTAGTATAACACACATTATTATATTTCCGAGATCTTTTCCATCTAAGATCAATTTGAAGAAAATGGGTAAAATGTATCTGCTACATGAAAAAAAAAAAAAAAAAAAAAACTGAATTGCATGATAAAGGTTTCCCCGAAAAGGAGAAAAGTGAGGGAAGTAGCTCACTGACAGTAACAAATTAAAGGATCTGGGTTAATTTCAGTCCCCAAAATAAAGTATAGTTCTAAAGGAATACTTTTAAAGCTACACATTCCTCCATTGATGACTGGTGCACCAACTAAGAGAGTAAAATGTTGAATCTAATACTTTTAAAGCTACACATTCCTCCATTGATGACTGGTGCACCAACTAAGAGAGTAAAATGTTGAATCTAGTAACAGTCAAGAAGAAAAACAAACAGAAGGATCTACATTAAGTTCAGTCCCGAAAATCAAGTATTGTTCCAAAGGAGAGTCATATGTTGTCACACCACATTTCTTCTATTGCCATTGATGGTTGGTACACCAACCACCAAGAGAGTAAAATGTTAAACGTAATAACAGAGCTAAAGATAGGGTAAAAACAAGTATGAAATAAGCAAAGCTCACCTTCATTGAGTGAATGATACAGTGAAACAACATCTCCTCCAGAGCAAAAAGCCTTGCCACTACCCTATTAGGAATAAATACCCTATTAGGTCACCATTATCAATGCCAAAGAGATATACAACTTTTAACAAAAAACGAATTTCATTTCCTTTTGTTATGTAAATACCTTCATCAAGACAAAACCAATATCTGGGTTTTCTTCCCATGATTCATACAGTCTCTTTAGCCTAGCTGCCTACATTTAAACAGAAACTTACATTCAATCAATGGAAAAGAAAAATGGAAACAGAATAATCAAATGTGAGAAATACAAAGTACATACCATAGCTGTATCAAGGGCATTGAGTGAAGATGGCTTATTGAGTATAGCTGTTCTTGAAGTAGCTCTTCCTTCAACCAAAACCTAAATTACATTACACACCAAACAAAAAGAAAGATCTTTAACCGGTGCTATTACTCATTCCATCTCAATGAACTAAAAATCGAAAATGCAGGACTATAAAGCAAGCAAATTCAACTACCATGTAGAGAGAGAGAGAGAGAGAGAGAGAGAGAGAGAGAGAGAGAGAGAGAGAGACCTGGTTTTGAAGAGTGTCGTCTTCTTGGGCATAGTTCGGTTGAGCAGAAAAGGGTCTCTGATGGGAAAGAGAGCGCAGACTCTGAGAGAAGCAAGTCCGGACATGTCCCAAAGCTTTCAGCTTCTGCATTTTAGCTATCGAATCAAAAAACCCTTTGAAAATGGTGAGTCGACTCGGTCCTCGGCTGAGTTCGAGCAGTGCCGCCGTCTAGAAGGAAAGGAAAAATGAAGGATCGTCTTGTCTTTCACGAACAGAGAAAAAGAAAAGATTTTTATAAAATTATTTTAAAAAAATTAAAACATTTAATAAAATAGAAAGAAAACCTTTTTTTTTTTTTTGAAAATGAAATAGTAACTTCATTGAATAATTAGCATTCAGAATACAAAAAGGAAATTAACTCGTCCCAAGCATTATACTCAAAAATGTTACGACCAGAGAGAAAACAAGAGTGCCTAGCAACAACATGGGCAACTCGTTTTGCTGATCGTCTAATAAAGCAAAGCTTAACATTATTTAGAGAAGAGAATAAAACTTGACAGTCATGAATAATCAAACCAAAAATAGAATTTAAGGATTGATTACTACGAATGCCTTGCACAGTGAGCATGCTATCAGTCTCAACCTCAACATCAGACCAATTCTTACTTTTAATCCAGCTGAGAGCTTCTTTGACTCCCATTGCTTCAACAACTTCCGCATCATATGTACCTCTTAAATAGCATGATTTGGCCTCAACAAGCTTACCGAGGCTATCTCAAGCAACTATCCCGAAACCATAAGAGTTATCCCGTGGAAAGAGTGCAGCATCAACATTTATCTTGATTTTATTTGCTTCAGGTGTAGTCCAGCGCTCAGCTCCATCTCCTCTATTATCCAAAAATAGAGAAGATAAGGAAGTGTTATCTTGAGCGTTACGCCAATGATCAAGAGTTACTCGTGCTGATGCAATCACTTCAGTTCTTGAGGATACTTTATTGTTCCATACAACAAGATTTCGGGCCTTCCAAATTGCCCAACACAGCATAGCAGCTCGTGAAGCAATCTCCTCATCAAGGTTTAAAAGTGCTTTCTCAAACCAGCCACCAAAAGATAATGGATGTACCGGGTCATAAGTGATACCAAGAGTACGCCAACATGACATAGCAAAGGGGCAAGTGAGAAGAGCATGGACAATATACTCAGCTTGATCAGTACAAACAGGGCAGATTGCAGAGATACTTACATGTTTTGTCACCAATTAAAGACAAGTGGGAAGACAATCAGTGTAGCACGCCATAACAGATTCTTAACCTTAGGCGGGATCTTCAATTGCCATAGTTTACGCCAGAATCCAGAATTATCAGGTCTTGAATGCCGAGGTTTATTTTTCTGGAGCAGGAGATAGGCAATTTTGACAGAGAAGAGCCCAGTATGGTCTCCTGACCACGACCAAAAATCAGAGTCAACATTTGGAAACAAAGGAAGACCAAGTATTAAGCTAGCATCCCGATTATTGAACAAATCATTGATGACATCTGAATCCCAGCTACGAGTATCCACAGAGAAGAGGGAACTCACATTATTATGCAAGAGAGCTGGATGAGTTGAAGTAACAAGTCTATTGTCAGGATCAGGAAGCCATGGAGTTGAAAGTATTCTGGTAGTTTCACCATCTCCAATGATACGAACAGCCCCCTGACGAACCACCTTTTGAGCAGCCCAGATACTACGCCAGACAAAGCTGGGATTATTTCCCAATTCAGCTGAGAGATAATCACTGGTAGGAAAATATTTGGCTCTGAAAATTTGCCCCACCAAAGAGTTTGGTTGACACAAGAGTCTCCAGCCTTGTTTAGCAAGCATAGCAATATTAAAATCATGAAGATCAGTTTTGGAGTTGCCATTCTTTCCCAGGACATCCATATGATACCACGACCCTTGCTTGAACTGCTTTTCCACCAAAAGCTAGCCATAAGCTTCTCAATATCCTCACAAATGCCAAGCAGAATTAAAAAGACACTCATAGCATATGTTGGTAATGATTGAATCACAGTCTTGAGAAGAATTTCCTTGCCAGCTCGAGATAAGAATTTACCATCCCAACTATTGATGCGAGACATGACCTTATTCTTTAAGAAACCGAGAATAGAGTTCTTGTTTCGACCAATAATATTAGGTAAGCCAAGGTACAGACTACCATCCGACGCTTCAACCATCCTAAGCACAGAACAAATACCAGAACGATGTTGCGCAGTGGTGTTAGGACTAAAAAAGATCGATGACTTAGAGAAATTTACTTGCTGACCAGAAGCCATTTGGAAAGTATGAAGGAGGGTATTTACACTCATAGCAGCTTCTGTAGTGGTCTGGCAAAAGAGATAGCTGTCATCTGCAAAAAGCATGTGAGTGATAGATGGGGCACCGCGAGCCACCTTGCAACCTTGAATAGCCCGTCTTGCCTCAAACTTATTAATAAGCGCCGTAAGACCTTCAGCACACATGATGAATAGATAAGTGGATAGAGGATCACCTTGCCGAATACCACGGGATGGAGTGATAGGGCCAACAACATGACCACCATGGATTACCTTATAGAAAAAGCTTAAACCTTCCATCATTATAAAAAAAGCTTAAACCTTCCATCATTATAAAAAAAGGTTAGCAGTAGCCAGAAAAATAACCATATGGCTTGTAGGTAAAGGCTCATTTGTCATAAGCTACTTAGTTACAAGTTCTACTAATATTAAAAAAAAAAAAAAGTAAATAGTAGTATAAATACCCAAAGTTTTATGTTTGTAAGCGGCATAAACTCAATGTTTATTTTTAGCGGCATAAATACCCAATGTTTGCAAAACTGTAATTTTTCTCTAATTTTATCAATACAGACTTTGATATTGTCTTAAACAGGGCACATATAAGACCTAAATTTTTGATCATCGGGTTTAGATAAAAATATATATTATCATTTACTTCTAAATGCTCTTTTAATAAATTTAAAAAAGAGTCTGTACTGACAAAACTGAAAAAAAATTATTCCATAAAAGTACAATCACAGGACAAAATCATGTCTCTATTTTTATATTGTAAATTATTCCGAATTTCTTAAAATTTTATAAAATATCTTAAATAGCTATAACGTAAAAATTAGACTAAAAAATTCTTCTTAATACCAAAACAAATAGAAGATGCATCAATACATATCTTTTAAGGGGGTCCATTGTACAATCACTCAATAATATTTGATAAACTTGTTTATCACAATCCTGCATGCATCTTGAAAGAAAAATGTTCTTTTTTTTTTTTCATAACAAATTTTACGGTATAATCAGGGCTTAGGGACAGTAAGAAATATATAACTGATTAAATACATGTCAGCAGATAAAAGCAGATATTGTGTAAAAAAAAAAAATGATTAAAACACAGATATTGTGTTCAAATATATAACTGATTAAATATATGTCAGCAGATCGTTCACTAATTATTTCTACCTAATGTTAACAACATTCTGTATTACAAATAGGTTGAGTTCAGTCACCACCAGTTCCATTCTCTTCATCATTTTCATCTTGTTTGCTTTCACTACCTTCATTTTTATCCGATAACGGTTCTTCCAACTTTCTTTTCTTTTTCACATCCTTAGTTTGTGATGTTCCTTTCTTTTTCTCAGCGTTCTTCTTTCTAAACTCTGGAAAAGGGCCAGACAAACAAGATTAGTAGATCTCCAAGTAATTAAACAAGACAAAAACATTCAAAAACCAGTCAATTGGTGTGCACTATTGTGGAAGATCATTGGCTAAGGGATAAAGCCTTAGCAATAGGTTGAGTGATATTCCTTGGAAAATCAGATTTTGGGAACTGGTAGTTGCAAAAGTGGTCAAGGAACTAGACCAGGTTGAAACGGCTTTTTCTTTTTCAATGAGGATACCCGACTCTTACTTAATGGGCACTTTACTTTTCACCAATTAATATTTATCCTCTATAGCCCCCAAAGTCGGTTACTGTGATGTTTAGAACGAATTAACAAAAACCTTTGGTGGGACAGAGGATATTTATTAGGTGGAGTTCACTTAGTTCGCTCGGGAGCGGTGTGTAGGCCAAAAGCAACAAATGTGAAATGTGGACTTGGAATTGGCAAAAGAAATACACAGCACTCCTAATGAAATTGTGTTATACCGAAATTAAATACAGTAAAATTGGAACGAATTACCGATAGAATAATCTGGCTGAGTCGCGGACAATGTCGCTCTCTTTAAGACGTTTCGCGGCTCTGCCCGAAGTGTGCACGGCAGTCTAGCAACCACGGCGTCCCCAGGATAAAACAGCCTCTGTATAATACGATACGTTCTGCACCGAACTGTATCGCTCTGTAACACCCTACTGTTTGCTCTCAGAAAAATCGTAAAGAAAGAAAAGAATTTTTTTTTAATGTAGAAAAGATCTGTTCTTACGTTGTTCTGATACGACTTATATAGAAGTCGATCGAAGGAAAAAAACGGTAAGAAAACGGTAATATTATCGTGGGAGGAGTTGGATCGTGGGAGGAAAAGGCGGATCATTGACTGATCGCGTTTTACCTCTTCTGATCACGTGTTAAAAATTAATTAATAAATAAATAAATAAATAAAAATAAATCTTTATTTAATTAAATAATTTTTCTTCAAAAAATAAAGTGACACCTCACCCGCCAACCCGGCCCGGCTCGGATCGGTCGGTCGGACGGACGGACGGCGGCGGCGGCGCGCGCGCGCGTGTGTGGTGGTCCAGTGTGTGAGTCCTCACCCATGCGCGCAAAACTGGGTACCCCTTGGGGCCCAAACCCATATCTCAAACTTGCACTAGATATACACTTAAAATGTAGTGTTTCTATCCCATGTGGGACTCCTACTCACACACTTCACTTTTCTATTTTTACATATTTCATACAAAGTTCCAACAATCCCCCACTTGAAATTTTTAAAAATATTTTCTCGAGCAACCTCAACAACTATAAGACAGTGCTTCAGCAAAGATATCTTTCGATTTGAATCTTGCATAGTGAATACGATTTAGATTTTACTAGAGTGACTCGAAGTCTTGAACTCTATCTCTAACGTCGTACCACGCACCAATCTTTCAAGGGTGTATTCAAATAAGCCCGTGCGTTAATGGCCATGCACGTCTATCCCAGTATAGTGAACGCTCTAGAAATTTTGCCCCAAATTTCATAGGAAGCGGCCCCACTCCCACATTCACATAGGTGAGTCTATCAAGAGTACTCCTGTAGCTCGGTACTCCACTCCACATAGAGTATAGATCTCATTAAGAGTTTCTATTAACTCATCCTCTTATCGCTTCAGGACTTCATGCTTCTCGTATAACTATAGCATGATCAACACATATCAATTCATAATTTGTTATTACCCGTTGAACCTAATTCTTGGGATCTCCAGTCATTAGGTTGGGTTACCATTATGAGTGACTCATTCTTCTAAGGGCAATAGTCCCATTCCTTTCGAAGTTTTATAGACTTTCTCTCTAGCTAGTCCTTTCGTCAAAGGATCTGCTAAATTGTCATCAGTGCGTACATGATCCACTCTAACAGCTCCTGTTGAGAGGAACTCTCTAACGATCTTTGTGCTTACGACGGATTTGTCGTTTCTTACCGTTATAATAACGGTTCTGGACTTTTGCAATAGCCGCGGTACTATCGCAATGGATCAACACAGCTGGTATCGGTTTTTCCCATAAAGGGATCTCAGCTAGCAGGCTTCTAAGCCAACCTGCTTCTTCACTAGCAGAGGCTAGTGCTATCATTTCAGACTCCATGGTGGACTGTGCTAAAATAGTCTGTTTCTTTGACTTCCAAGAAACAGCGCCACCAGCTATGCTAAAAATATAGCCACTTGTAGCTTTGGAGTCATCTGACAAAGTGTTCCAGTCTGCATCACTGTATCCTTCAAGGACAGCTGGAAACCTTTGATAGTGTAATCCAAGGTTCATGGTTCTCTTAAGGTATCTCATTACCCTCTCAATAGCATGCCAATGCTCTATACTAGGCCTACTGGTAAACCTGCATAATAATCCCACGACATAGGCAATGTCGGGTCTCGTACAATCAGTGGCATATCGAAGACTGCCAATGATGCTCGCATAATCAGATTGTCTCACACCGTCACCAGTGTTATTGAATAGCTTTACACTTGGATCATATGGTGTGCGAAACAGTTTACAGTCAAAGTAATTATATTTCTTAAGAATCTTCTCAATGTAATGAGATTGATCCAAAGAAATTCCCTTTTCAGACCTAGTAATCTTAATACCAAGGATTACATCAGCTTCTCCGAGGTCCTTCATATCAAAGTTAGCACACAATAATGATTTCACAGCATTAACAGCATGGATATTTGAACCAAATATAAGCAAATCATCCACATATAGGCAAATAATTGTGCAAATGTCATTATGAGATTTATAGTAAATACATTTGTCACTTTCATTCACTTTGAAACCATCTGAGATAACTAAATTGTCAAACTTCTCATGCCATTGCTTAGGTGCCTGCTTAAGACCATACAGGGATTTATCTAACTTGCAAACCTTATGTTCCTGGCCTGGGATCACGAACCCTTCAGGTTGATCCATGTAAATTTCTTCTTCTAATTCACCATTAAGGAACGCTGTTCTAACATCCATTTGGTGCACAACTAAATTGTGTATAGCAGCCGGAGAAATTAAAACTCTAATGGATGTTATTCTAGTGACAGGTGAAAAGGTGTCAAAGAAATCTACATTCTCTCTTTGTCTAAAACCCTTTGCTACTAAGCGAGCTTTGTATTTGTCAAC
The DNA here is from genome assembly GCF_029168945.1 of Cannabis sativa. Taxonomy (NCBI): domain Eukaryota; kingdom Viridiplantae; phylum Streptophyta; class Magnoliopsida; order Rosales; family Cannabaceae; genus Cannabis; species Cannabis sativa. The sequence continues at coordinate 49,591,182 of NC_083601.1, forward strand.
AGTTCCATCAGGTTTCAATTTCTTTTTCAGAATCCACTTACAACCTATAGTTTTGCACCCAGGTGGTAAGTTTGTATAATGCCAGGTTTTATTCTTAATAAGTGAGTCCATTTCATCATCAACGGCCTCTTGCCACAGGTCAGCATCTATGGAAGACAAAGCTTCTTGGAGGTTGGCAGGATCCTCCTCTAAGGTGTAAGCACAAAAATCTGAACCAAAAGTTTTTTCTACTCTAGCTCTCTTGCTTCTTCTAGGTTCTATTTCATTACTCTCAGTGTGCTCATTATCCCTAATGGTAGGAACATTGCTAGTAGATGTACCCCCACTATTTCTTAATTTAAAAGGAAATCTATGTTCATAAAATTCAGCATCATTAGATTCCACTATAACATGTGCATTCAGATCATAGAATCTATATGCTTTGCTATTCACCGCATATCCAATAAATACACATTCATAGGCTCTACTAGCGAGTTTTATTCTCTTAGGATCAGGAATCCTAACATAAGCTAAACAACCCCAGGTTCTAAAATAAGACACATTTGGTTGCCTATTTTTCAAGATCTCATAAGGTGAAAATTTACTCTTAGTTTTAGGAACTCTATTCAGAACATAACAAACAGTCAATAAAATTTCACCCCACCAGTGAGATGCAGCACCAGAATTCAACAAAATAGCCACAACTAATTCAGTAAATGTTCTATTTTTTCTTTCAGCTTTACCGTTCATTTCAGGTGAATATGGTGCAGTCCTTTCGTGTATCATACCATGTGAATTATAAAATTCAATAAACGAGTTTGATTCATATTCGGTTCTCTATCACTACGAAGCATTTTTATTTTCTTATTATATTGATTCTCAATTTCGGCTACGAATAATTTAAACATGTCAAGTGCATCATTTTTATTTTTCATCAAGTACACATAAGTAAAGTCAGAACAGTCATCTATGAAAGTAATAAAATAACGTTTACCATTTCTGGTTAGCGTTCCATCAAGTTCACATATATCAGAATGTATCAAATCTAAAGGTTCGGTTTCTTTAGTAAGCCGATTTATGTGGTGTCTTAGTTATTTTTGCTTGACTACAAAAGATACATTTTTCAAAATCCTTTTCTGACATTTTCGGGATTAAGCCAATATTACTCATATTCTTAATGATACGTTTATTAACATGACAAAGTCTAGAATGCCAAACATTAAAATCACACAGCATGTAAGCAGAAGAAGATACTTTATTAAATTCAACATTTAATTTAAACATTCCATCAGTAGCATAACCCTTCCCCACAAAAGTACCATTTTTAGTGATGGTGTACAAATCAACCCCATTTGTTTGAGTAAACCCAACCTTATTAAGCAGAAAACCAGAAACCAGATTCTTTCTCATCTCGGGAGTGTGCATTACAACTTTCAGCAATAAGGTCCTTCCTGAGTTAAACTTGAGCTCCATGTTTCCGGTTCCGGCAACAATAGTGGTGTGGGAATCTCCCAACAACACTTTCTTGTCATCGACGGACAGTGTATGTCTTAAACATAGCACGATCATAGCAAACATGGCGAGAGGCGCCAGTGTCTACCCACCATCCTTCTGATCCACCAATCATATTGATCTCAGAGATCATAGCTATAAAAGCTTCTTCAGTCAAGTAAGCTTGCGGAGCAGAGCTAGGCTTGTTCCGACACTTTCGTGCCATATGACCCGGCTTGTTACAGTTGTAACACAAAAACTGTGCGGGGTCATTCTGTTTATGTGGAGGTGGCTGCCTTCCATGTTGGTTCCTATTATGGTTCCAACTCTGATTATTGTTACGAGGAGGGTTGTTGCGGTTAGAATTAGAATTCGAGTTGCGGTTCTGATTCTTAAAATTTTTGCCATTAGGCTTCAGAACCGCTGGTGTGGATTTCTTAGTGTTGTTGTTTGAAACAACAAGCACTTCATCTTTCTGGTCTTGTTTTCTTGCTTCCTCCTCTATACGAAGGCGGGTGATCAAACTTTCTAAGGAAAATTCCTTAGTCTTATGCCTGAGAGTACTTTTGAAATCCTTCCAGGAAGGGGGTAACTTATCAATTAATACAGCAACTTGAAATTGTTCATCTAAAGTCATACCTTCTGAGATGATCTCATGTGCAATTTTCTGAAGCTCGTGAGATTGGGCTTCCACAGGTTTGTCGTCCACCATTTGATACTTGAGGTAGCGACTGACAGCATACTTTTTAGTTCCAGCTTCTTCAGTATCGTATTTCTTTTGCAGAGCATCCCATATTTCGTTTGCTGATTTATCTGAATTATAATAGTCATACAGATCGTCAGATAAACCGTTAAGAATAAAATTCTTACAGAGGAAGTCATTTTCGACCCAGGAGTCCAAATCCTTTTGTTGCTTCTCGCGTTCAGCCTCTTTGTCCTTGTCGGTAGAAGCTTCAGAGACGACTGGCTTCAGAGCAGTGAGAACGAAAGCAACTTTCTTCATTGTCAGGTAGAACAACATCTTCTGTTTCCATCGCTTAAAATGTAATCCCTCAAAACGGAAAGGCTTGTTAATATCGTTAGAAGCAGAACCAGAAAATTCATCGGTAGCAGCCATAGCAGAACTGGACGTCTTAAAATTGTTATACCGAAATTAAATACAGTAAAATTGGAACGAATTACCGATAGAATAATCTGGCTGAGTCGCGGACAATGTCGCTCTCTTTAAGACGTTTCGCGGCTCTGCCCGAAGTGTGCACGGCAGTCTAGCAACCACGGCGTCCCCAGGATAAAACGACCTGCGCCCATAATACGATACGTTCTGCACCGAACTGTATCGCTCTGTAACACCCTACTGTTTGCTCTCAGAAAAATCGTAAAGAAAGAAAAGAATTTTTTTTTAATGTAGAAAAGATCTGTTCTTACGTTGTTCTGATACGACTTATATAGAAGTCGATCGAAGGAAAAAAACGGTAAGAAAACGGTAATATTATCGTGGGAGGAGTTGGATCGTGGGAGGAAAAGGCGGATCATTGACTGATCGCGTTTTACCTCTTCTGATCACGTGTTAAAAATTAATTAATAAATAAATAAATAAATAAAAATAAATCTTTATTTAATTAAATAATTTTTCTTCAAAAAATAAAGTGACACCTCACCCGCCAACCCGGCTCGGATCGGTCGGACGGTCGGACGGACGGACGGCGGCGGCGGCGCGCGCGCGCGTGTGTGGTGGTCCAGTGTGTGAGTCCTCACCCATGCGCGCAAAACTGGGTACCCCTTGGGGCCCAAACCCATATCTCAAACTTGCACTAGATATACACTTAAAATGTAGTGTTTCTATCCCATGTGGGACTCCTACTCACACACTTCACTTTTCTATTTTTACATATTTCATACAAAGTTCCAACAAATTGTTATGGTGATTTCCTAATGAATACAATTCACTAGGGCGCAAAGTTGTAAAGAGAAAATAAGGTTTGACAAAAAAACCAGTGAGCTTCAAAGAGGGGGAAGCCATTTCAGCTAGATGACATTGGAAAGAGAATGAGTAAGATTTTGGAAGGGTATATCCGTATATGGATAGCAAAGGCTTTTTCCTAAGTCAAACAGGTGAGTCCAATTTTTTTCTTTTGAAAGATGACGAAGATATGGGAGAAAGGTGATATTCAAAATAAGGATATTCATTTCATTAGACATTTAAATGATAATTTCCAATTTTGATAGACTTTATTGTCTAGAGCGGAGAAAAGATGATTTTGCAGCCTAATAAAAGATAGAAGGGTATGAATGGGTGATAATACTAAAATGTTTTCGAGACTATATTCAGCTGTCCTCTCTTTACAAACATCTTATGGAATTGCCCAGCTCCGTCAAAAGCTAGTTTTCAGTTGGCTGGTAGCTTTTGGACACTTCAACTTATATTCAGGTTGGTGTGTATTGTGCAAACAAAATCTAAAGGCCAGGAGATCATAGATCACCTCGCTATACACCGTAACTTAAAGTTTTCTGTACAGTTGTGGTTTAAGTTACTTAGTTTAATTTGGAATGGTGACAGGTTTTTGAGGTTATGGGAGGTAGTATGATATCTGCAATGGTGCTTCATCAATCTTAATTATTAGTACTTGTTCCATTCTACTCTTGCCTCTTTGTAGGATATGATCTAGAATGATTTTTAACTTCCCTTTATCATACCCAAAATCAAACAAGAGAATGTAAACCAGAGATTGCAACAAAACTTAAAGAGCAACAGAGAAAAAGATTCTAAAACTAAGACGAGAACCAAATTTAAAAACCAACACAGGGAAACTGAAGAGAATATTCCAGTAGAGAAGTTATCAACTTGCTAGTCTCCTCTAGAAAATTTGAAAAAAGAAAAAAAGTTCATCCTCAATGTCCTTTTTCCATCACTTCTGAAAGAAATAAATCTATATCCTATACATAAATTTATGTGCATAAAAATATCAAAGGATGTTTCCTTAACACTTTGTTCATCTGTGTTTGCACAGTATCTCACTTCCTTAAAAAACTAAACTAGTTCTGTGGTAAAAGATGCTAATATACAAATTTAATAAAGGAAAATTTACACCCTATACTGATTTTTCCCATTTTATTTCTTTTTTACTGTCCCACGGCAATTATAACAATTTTACTGTGTGTATATATATATATTTTTTAAAAAATTTTAAGCAAGTCTATTTAATTTAGCTTAATAATATATGTGTGTATATATGTAAAAAAAAAGTTTTCAAAAGTTGATTGATGATTTTATGTCATTTTCATGTCAGACTTTTTATTTATTTTTTAAACTTAAATTTATAATTTAAGTCTAACGTGAGTGATCACATTCTTAAGAATTGTAATATGTGTTTATATATATATATGACTTTTTACATGTATTTAGTTGATTGATGTGATAAATTATTTTTTACTTAAATTTAAAATTAGGAACAACCCACCCATGTGATCCCTTTTCCCAAGTTTATATATATTTTGTTTCTCTCTCTTTCTATCTCTTTTTGTGAGTTGTGTCTGTAAATTTTTTTTTGAGATTGGTGTCTAAAATAAAGTCCATCAACCAAGGACTTTACATAAAACTCATCTCCATTCTTCATTGTTTCAAAAACTTACAAAGCTTGCTCCTTTCATTCATTTTTTACTTGAGTTTTAAGAGAGAAAAACAAGATATATATATAGAGAAAGTTTTGTGGGCGTGCTCAGAGAGAGAGAGAGAGAGAGAGAGAGAGAGAGAGAGAGAGAGAGAGAGAGAGAGAGAGAGAGAGAGAGAGAGAGAGAGAGAGAGAGAGAGAGAGAGAGAGAGAGAGAGAGAGAACTTGAAACATGTTGATGAAGGAGTGTGGAGGCTCTCTTGGTGAAGAGAGTGAGAATATCTTGAAGAAGAACTATATAGAGGAAGAAGAACAGCAACAGACAACTCAAATTTTCTAAGTAAAAAAATTTCTTTTTTTTTTTATTTATTTTTTCTAGAACGACATAAATTTTAATGGGTTTTTGTTGTTATTACTAATTATGTTTTTTTTTTCTTTTTTTGGGTTTATAGTTAGCTCTGATTTTGTGAGTGGTGATATTGTATCGTTTGATGGCTCTTATGACCTATTTTGTTATTGTTTTATTATTGTTCTGATGTTGTTTTATTGTTGTTTTCTTTCATTTTTTTATCACATTTTTTTAAATATTATTGTACTGCTCTATTTTTAATAGTTCAATTCTTCTTCTTCATCTTCTTCTCATTTTTTTTAGTTTTTCTAATTTTTAGTCACACTTTTGGGAGGAAATAAAAGAGTGGTTTTTTTTTTTATTTTGATTTTCTAGATCTGTTCTTGCAAATATAGGTTTTGGTACTTCAAAGAACACTAAATTAAAAATATCCTCAATCTGTGTTGGAGAACTCCGACTTTGATTTTGAGTTTGAGAGTTCCAAAGTCTCCCAAATCTGATAAGGTTTTTTTTTATTGATCTTGTATAGTTTTAGGGTTTTTTTCAAGCTAATTATATTTCCTATTTTTTTTCATGTTTTTTTTTTGTTAGTCCTATTTTATAGTTTTCTGTTTGTTTGACTCTGTGTCTTGTTGTTGTTTTGGTTTTATTTTGTTAACTCTTAGGGAAAGGGTAATTACCAAGTGAAGATTGTTCAATCAACTGATCTGTTTGAAGACATAATTAAGAAAAGGGTTGTTGAGGTGTGTCATTTCATTATTTTAGTTTTAATGTTTTTTATGCTTGTTTTTTATGTTCTTTATTTATTTTTATTTTTTTTGTTGTTTTAGTTTTGTTTTAGTAGTGTTTTCTTATGTTTTTTTATAGGATTGGGAATTCAAGTACACCCGATCGGAATACTACCATTCCAGAGTTTTTTTATGCTTGTTTTTTATGTTCTTTATTTTATTTATTTATTTTTTTTTGTGTTGTTTTAGTAGTGTTTTCATATGTTTTTTTTATAGGATTGTCACATTCTCTTGAAATAATTATGTTATTTTTCCTATTGTCCATTGCTCTTTATGAGAACTGGTATAGATACCATGTCCTGTCATTTTTTACAATATTTCATTTATGTGGCCTTTTTTTCATATTAAAACAACAGTAAAATAACACTACAAAGCAGTAATTTATTGTTAATTTAGTAATTTTTTCTCTTTCCCAGATTTATAATTTTTTTTTCTGGTGTTTCTATGATTCCGGTGTTGATTTATCCGTCTCTAACCACGAAGGAGAGGTGCCGTTTGTGTTTTGATACTATTTACAGTATAAAAGTAAATATATTGGGCATGGACAGTATAAAAGAAATAAAAATGGACTTGGACAGTAAAAATGTAAAGTTTGCCGTGTCCCAGTATTTTTGAAAACATTTGGTAAAAAAACAGTATTTTTGTAAGTTTCCCTTTAATAAAATCTTCTTTCTCCAACAAAAAAACAAAGGGTAGACATTTAGTAATTTTTACTGCACATCATGATGCAGAAGAAAAAGAAATGGTTTGCATAATCAAAGCCTATGAACAATGAAGGAGACTAAAACATAGAAATTGGTTTTAATCGAATAAGCATTCTTAATATAGAGAACAGAACCAAAAAAAAAAGGAAGAGTGGTTAAAACAACCCACAACCTCCGAACAAACAGAAGGAGAAAAAAAGACCATAATGAAGGGACTCGGGAATAGGTTAATGCACATACAGACATACCTAAATGCATACTCAACTCGAGTAACTTGGCCATATAATTTAAATTCGTAACTACATGGAGTCGTCTATATGCAATCTGAAACTCATAACAATAAACTCACAAATTCTGCTTTACCACTACAAAACTACAAATATATTAATCAAATCACCTCAAGATCAATCTTGGCTCCATCAATATGTTCTCTTGAATTCTCCCAATTTTTTTTTTACCCTTAATTATTTTGCATCAATTCATTTTTACTTTCTGAGAAGCAAGTAACTCTAGCAAATTGCTATGTAGGTTTTCTCACATAACCCTGGTGGGGAATATTTTACTATAACAAAATCATCATCTTACCCTCTAATTAATGATTATGCTATAATACAACAAATGTACCATTCATTATCTTATTCCTACTTCATAGAATCATAACTCTCATCTCTGCTATACCAGGAATTGAACCCCAAAAAAAAAGAAAAAAAAAATAACTTTACCAATTTATTATGAACAAAATCACAAGCAAAAAAAGATAGAAGAGATAATGTTCTAGAAAAATTATTCACACTCCTTCCACGATACAAATATAGATTGTCATAATGATTTCAACTTCATTATCTAACAGACCAGCAAACCCATTAATATAATAAAAAAATATATAATATTGACATATATTGAAAAGGACTAACCAATAAGAGAAGAATTGAGAGGGTCGAGAAACTCAGAGAATTCAATCTCTTCCAATGCTTTCAATACATCATCCCCACTTATAGTCTGCCTCTTTGACTCCTTGCATATATCATTTGCCCTAAATCAGAACCAAAAAAAAAATCATATTTAGAAAATGGAATAATTTAAGTCAAAAAACGATTAAATCTTTCTTTTCCTTAAAATAAACTGAAATTAGGTGAAGAAGAAGAGTACGTTGCGGAAAGGTAGTGGATGAAGATGCGAGCGCTTTCGGAGAAAGCAAGGAGAGCATCTTTGTGGACATTAAAGTCGGTATCATCGGCGCAGTGAGACAACTTATCCTTCACCACTCGGCGCACGATAGCTTTCGGCAGCTCCTCCGTCTCCGCCACTGCTTTCTCCATCTCTCTCTCTCTCTCTTCTTTCTCTCTCTAGATTCTAACAAAATTCTCAAGGGACTCTCTTCTTTGGTTTAGCTTCCCGCCATTTCTACGGCTTGGGCCTTTAAAGGTCCAGTGGGCCTCACACCTCGGCTCTATCTTTATAGTTTTTACAAGGATTTTGGGTTAAACTTTTCAATTTTACCGTCACACGCCAGAAATTACACTTATACTGTCTTTCTTTTTTCTTTTCTTTTATACTGTAAGAACCCAAAAAAAAAAAATGAGATCTCCATCTTCCACAGCCATAGATAGAACCAACACAGCAATACTAGGATAGTCGGAAAACAACTATTAATTTCGGAGAGATTAAGCAAAAACAGTAAAATTAACATCAAATAAATAATCATGGCAAAACAATTGTAATATAACACTAAAACAAATCAAAAAATAAAATAAAAGGAAAAAAGGATTAAAAATTCTAACAATCTTCTGCACAGCCTGAACAACTATATTTGCAAGTCAAGTCTTGAAAAATCAGAATAAAAAAACAAAACTAAAACAACACAAAAATAAATGTAAAACAATTAAGCAGATGTAACCACTTAGAAAAACATAAACGAACCACACACCACAAAATCATTTTGTCAGTGAGCTCATCAAATGTATTTATAGGAGAATCAAAATAAAAAAAAATAAAAAAAAAACCACAAAATAGCCAAAGAGAACGAAAAATAAATGTATTTATAGCCTCTATCTTCCATACCTACGGACAGAACCACAACAGCAATACGAGAACACTCAGAAAATAATCATTAATTCTAGCGAGATGGAGCAAGAAAAGTGAAATCAACGTCAAATAAATAAATCATGGCAAACAATTGTAAAACAACACTAAAACAAATAAAAAACAAAAGAAAAAATACTTGAAAAAAAACTAATAATCTTTTGTACAACCTTAATACTGGATGCAATGAAGACTATATTTACAAGCAAGTTCTGAAAAATTATAATAAAAAAACTATACTTTTATTTGTTCCAAAAACGTGAATGAAAACTTCAGAAACTAAATTAAAAAAAATAAAAAGAAGATAAAGAAGAAGAACTTAACAAAAAATAAAATAAAAAGTTTATATGTTAATGAAAAAAGATAGAGAGAACTTAAGGAAAAAGAGTGAAAAAAATGGTTATTTGTTAAAGAGGAGTGTGTATATATATATATATAGGACACTTCTATAGTAAGGATGTCTCTTTTATCTCTATATAGAGACACTTTATTACACATTGATTAATCCAATGGTGGGAAGAATATAAAGAGTATGATAGTGAATATAGACTTTACTACATGGTTACATAATCTCTTAAAATTTTAATAATATTTTAATACTTATTATTTTCTTTAATTTTTTTTTACTTTAGGCAATTTTTTCTCCTAATTTAGTTTTTTTTTTCTTTTTTCTTTTTAATTAAAAAATATTTTATATAGTTAGTTGAGACTTAAAATTAGTTATTTAATTTATATGTTATATTTGATATAAAATTTGATGATACTTATTATATGCTTGTTTTGATTTATTAAAAACTAAAAAATAAAATAAAAATATGTAGATACTACATTTTTTTTTCAAATAATTATCTTTTACAATATTTATGTTTAATTTGAAAAAATTATGTATATCACCGTTTTTTGCTTTTTTTTTTTTTTTTGTAGTTTTTTTTTTTACAAGAAAAAAATACATAATTATGTAAAAAAAAAAAGACATAATTAGGAAAAATAATTTATTTAAATAATTAACCAAATGATTCTTTTTGGAAATTTTCTTTTTTAAGTAAAAAATTTACATTTTAGTTACAACAAATTAATTATGAAAAGAAAAATTGGAGAAAAAAAATCATATTCCATTGGAAGAATATTGTTTATGGATGTTAAAAAAAATATTTCTTATCTAATGATAAATAAATTAAATTATTTCGTAATAATACTAAAAACATAAGTAATGACTTTTTAGTGAAATTTCCATATATAAGTCTTTCAATAACATTAAATAAAATAAGAATAAAAAAATACAAGAATATTTAATTTTATATTTCTTACCTTGTTATCAATAATTAAAATTTTAGAGACATAAATTATTGTGACTTTATTGGGTTTGGTAACTTTTTATATTTGTAAAGTTTTTTTTTTTTTTTTACATTAAGATATTTTATTTAAGAGCATTGCTATTAGGCTAGCACCTTCTCGACATGTCGCGTTGCGATTAGCTAGCAATACTCCCTAAAAGCTATTATATTAAATTATATGGGACCCGATACTTAGTTGAACCAATAGCGATATTAACTTACAGGTTTTTGTTATTTTAAATCTTTCTTTTCCTTAAAATAAACTGAAATTAGGTGAAGAAGAAGAGTACGTTGCGGAAAGGTAGTGGATGAAGATGCGAGCGCTTTCGGAGAAAGCAAGGAGAGCATCTTTGTGGACATTAAAGTCGGTATCATCGGCGCAGTGAGACAACTTATCCTTCACCACTCGGCGCACGATAGCTTTCGGCAGCTCCTCCGTCTCCGCCACTGCTTTCTCCATCTCTCTCTCTCTCTCTTCTTTCTCTCTCTAGATTCTAACAAAATTCTCAAGGGACTCTCTTCTTTGGTTTAGCTTCCCGCCATTTCTGCGGCTTGGGCCTTTAAAGGTCCAGTGGGCCTCACACCTCGGCTCTATCTTTATAGTTTTTACAAGGATTTTGGGTTAAACTTTTCAATTTTACCGTCACACGCCAAAAATTACATTTATACTGTCTTTCTTTTTTCTTTTCTTTTATACTGTAAGAACCCAAAAAAAAAAAAGAGATCTCCATCTTCCACAGCCATAGATAGAACCAACACAGCAATACTAGGATAGTCGAAAAACAACTATTAATTTCGGAGAGATTAAGCAAAAACAGTAAAATTAACATCAAATAAATAATCATGGCAAAACAATTGTAATATAACACTAAAACAAATCAAAAAATAAAATAAAAGGAAAAAAGGATTAAAAATTCTAACAATCTTCTGCACAGCCTGAACAGCTATATTTGCAAGTCAAGTCTTGAAAATCAGAATAAAAAAACAAAACTAAAACAACACAAAAATAAATGTAAAACAATTAAGCAGATGTAACCACTTAGAAAAACATAAACGAACCACACACCACAAAATCATTTTGTCAGTGAGCTCATCAAATGTATTTATAGGAGAATCAAAATAAAAAAAAAAAAAAAAAAAAAAAAAAAAAAAACCCACAAAATAGCCAAAGAGAACGAAAAATAAATGTATTTATAGCATCTATCTTCCATACCTACGGACAGAACCACAACAGCAATACGAGAACACTCAGAAAATAATCATTAATTCCAGCGAGATGGAGCAAGAAAAGTGAAATCAACGTCAAATAAATAAATCATGGCAAACAACTGTAAAACAACACTAAAACAAATAAAAAACAAAAGAAAAAATACTTGAAAAAAAACTAATAATCTTTTGTACAACCTTAATACTGGATGCAATGAAGACTATATTTACAAGCAAGTTCTGAAAAATTATAATAAAAAAACTATACTCTTATTTGTTCCAAAAACGTGAATGAAAACTTCAGAAACTAAATTAAAAAAAAAATAAAAAGAAGATAAAGAAGACGAACTTAACAAAAAATAAAATAAAAAGTTTATATGTTAATGAAAAAAGATAGAGAGAACTTAAGGAAAAAGAGTGAAAAAAATGGTTATTTGTTAAAGAGGAGTGTGTATATATATATATATAGGACACTTCTATAGTAAGGATGTCTCTTTTGTCTCTATATATATAGCCTAATAGCAATGCTCTTAATTAAAATTTTAGAGACATAAATTATTGTGACTTTATTGGGTTTCGTAACTTTTTATATTTGTAAAGTTTTTTTTTTTTTTACATTAAGATATTTTATTTAAGAGCATTGCTATTAGGCTAGCACCTTCTCGACATGTCGCGTTGTGATTAGCTAGCAATACTCCCTAAAAACTATTATATTAAATTATATGGGACCTGATACTTAGTTGAACCAATAGCGATATTAACTTACATGTTTTTATTATTTTAAAAATTTAATAGTATAACTAATATTTTCTAAAATACTATTTTTTTTAATTTTTTTCACTAAGAAAAACACTCCAATATTCTACACCACATTACAACATTAACCCAATCCGGCCCCTACCTCAATACAAACTCTGGACATCAACCCTGGCCTCAGGACTTGGAGCCTAACCTCAAAACCTAGACCTTGACCCCATGACCCGAACCCTAATCTCAAGACCTAAACCCAAACCATACCCAACTCCAACTCCAACTCCAAACCCCGACCCATATAAAAACCCAAACCATACCCGACCCCAACTCCAAACCCCAACTCCAAACCCCAACTCATACCCTGACCCTAAATCCAAACACGTTTACGTGAGAGAAAATATATAAAAAAAAAATATGTTAGACAAAAAAATAAAATATTATTTTTTAAAAAAAAAAAAAATATTTTGATATTTTCTGATTTTTTTAATTTTTTTTTAAGCTCAATTTTCAGAACATATTTTTAAAAATTTAACCAAACACCCCCTATTAATTTTTAAAATTGCTTTCCATTTTTAAAAATTAAAAACAAATTTTCAATTATGAAACTAAACACACTCTAGTTTTTTGGACAAAATTAGTAATAATTCTTTAAATTATTTTCCCCATAGACAAAATCAGCCAATCAGGTTTCGGTTTTCCTTCCTGTACAACCATTTTTTTTAACCTTCACTGAAGGAAGAATTGGAGAAAGAAATTCCACGTTTAGAGTTGGGTCCTAGGAAACATGACCACAAATATGCTTGAGAAGAAAAAAATACATAAATAAATAACTTGTAGAATATAAAAAGGTTTGAGCACTAGTTCATCAAATACACTAGAGCTATCTAAACGCTCCTACACTGAAACTTAAAACATACACTAGTTCTTTCTCCGATCCATCTCACCCGATAACAAAGAATGAACAAGGAGAAGCATGCGCCTATATAGTAAGTAAGCAAGGGTTTCTGTACAGAATTTACTTAAAACCCGAAACTGGAATTCTTGAACCGCTATACAGGGGGGCCACCGTCAAACATTGCGGGAAGAACTAATTGGTGAGTAGTAAAACAAGTGAAACAACTTTACAGAGCAGCAGTGTTAGAATTCATGCAGAGAAACCAGTTTCCATTGCTTGTAAGATTGACGAAGTATCAAACCTGAAGTTTCTGAAGCTCTTGCCTGGTCCTAAGTCGGGAGGGGGTTTATCAGGTTCAGTTTTTGTTGATCGAGTCTCTGTAACTATTGTGCTACTCCCTATTGAGTTGTGTTTTGCTTTCCACACAGAGATTGCTAAGAGAATGAGAATCAGAACAAAACTTGTCAGAATTGGGCTATTCTGAGATCGAAATACTACATTTGGAATATTACTCAACAATCAAAAGGTTAACTCTCTTATAAACATTGATTAATGTTAAAATTATAAATCATATAGGTAATATGCAACATAAGTTAGGTAGAGATGCAAAAAATTTGTTTTGTAATATATGAAGCTAGTTAAAGCTACTACTAATCCTCTATATTCTTCTTATGATTGGTAATCATTCAGCATACCTTTAAGAGGCATGTCAAACTTTGGAGCTATTGGTGGCTGGTGTACTAAAATCCAAGATTTAAGCGATCTGCATAATGATCCATAATTATTTCAGATATTGACCATCCACAAGGAACCATTCAAAAATATTAATCAAAATTACATAGGGAAAGTACTTACGCAAGAAAAGGGGCCACCATATATAGTTTTAGGCCAGAGTTGCCACGAGAAATAACATCACCACTTGCTGGCAAGAGATCATCAAGCCGCTGCCATGCAATTTCCTGCAAAACCATAATAAAAACTTGCTCTCAACACTGGAACCAATGCTGCATGATATGGCTAAATCAGCCAAGAAAATTCTAATGTAGAGATAATAAAGAAAAAAGAAAATTGATTAGGCATGTAATGCAGGGTATTCCATTAACATTCTTTTGACTCGTTATGTGATGCAAATTGAAAACCATAGCTTGGTTGATGCATACAATATTTTGGGAAACCAATAAAAATAGCGCTTCTCATGATTACTAAAAAGTGAGAACACGATACATATGTTATCTTTATGTTGAAAGAAGAATATGAATGTTTCAGTTGCTTATGAAGAGTGAAAAGCTAATTTTCCTTTTTCCCTTGTCATAGTATAAAGTTTCTGGGCATCCTTTTAAAAAGACTGTTCGACAAATAATAATGATCTCTATTATTTTATACAGTAACAACTTTAGACAAGAATTAGACCAATGAATTTATCAAAGATAAGAAACAAATATTACATACGCTGATCTCTTTTTTCGTGAGTGGTGCAAAAGCAGTATCATCCTTCACACCAGCAACTATATAAAGTCGCACTCTCTGCTGTCCAAAAATAAGTTCAATGTATTGATCTTTGTTAATAAGTGCTGTAATATCAAACCCTGTTTCTTCCAGGACCTGCAGTAAGCAAGAACAAACAGATTAAGAGCAATACAGAAGAGATTGAGACACAAATAAAGTTACTATCGACAGCTTGCATCCTGTCAACAATTTCATAAGAATTAATCTTACTTCTCTGATGGCGCATGCATGGTCCTCTTCGTCTTTGTTCTTTTTACCACGTGGAAAACTCCAACTCGATCCTTTCCATCCCTTCACCAGTACGCACTACAACAAAATAAATAAGTCAGAACATATTAAGATTTTTAGAGAAGAAAACATGGTTCTTTGAAAAACAAAGTAGATCGTTGAACTGTGACCAATAGTTTCATGATCAATGTGTGTCCAAAATAATATTTTTTCTACTATTTCCAGATGTTTCTATAATTAGGTAGTTCTACACATATCATATGCATTACAATTTAATATAAACCAATACACGTCTATCACAGTTTGATCTTGATCTTCCTATCATCCTATCATATCCCCAAATAGATACAACTTATATTTAAATTGCTTCTTTCTTTATTTCTCACTTAAGCAGAGCATGATGAAAAACGAAGTATCAAAAGTGAAAAATACAATGGTACAATTTTATTATCAAAATGCTTCAGTAGGTCAAATATAATTTATTCTATACTCTGCCAAATACAAAGTGACACGCAAAACATATGAAAAAGATAACTCATGGAATCTTGACACTGGTTTAGGATAACCAAATACAGGATATGACACACAAGTAGTTTAGGATTGCCAAATTCTAGCAAATCATAATTACGGGGGAATGGATAATTTTGCCAAGAAGGGTAAAATCTAATATTCTAACTTTCTCCGCAATGATCCTCACCCGTTCATAGGTTTCATCTAAAATAATTGCCCCAGTCACTGGAACGCGAACTTTGTAGGAAGTGAAGTCTTTAAATATATCATCCAGGTGAGCTACATACGGCTTCAGAACATCACAACTATTAAACACTGCATATATGTTAAGGAAAAAGGACATACAAAAGAAAATACAGCATATATTGAACTATATATGAGAGTGAAAAGCAACAAGTAATCATGATCTAAGAAAACCAAAGCCAACATTTAAATTGCACATTAACATCTATCAACTATATCTCTGACATAAAAACTTTGTACGATAATCACAACAACGCAAAAGGCCATGGCAGATCTTGTTGTTGCTCTGTCAAAAATAGAAAGCGGTATTATTTAGTGACAAAAGATATACACATGTTATAGGACAATGCACTTCGTGCACAAAATAATCTGGCTATCATGAAAATAAACTTCAA
This sequence comes from Cannabis sativa, assembly GCF_029168945.1. Classification (NCBI taxonomy): domain Eukaryota; kingdom Viridiplantae; phylum Streptophyta; class Magnoliopsida; order Rosales; family Cannabaceae; genus Cannabis; species Cannabis sativa. The sequence continues at coordinate 49,607,253 of NC_083601.1, forward strand.
AAATAATCCAGAATATAGTATGTATATGCACGAAAGAAAATCCAAACAGTGAAGAGAGCACAATATGATTCAATTTATGGGTTGCAAACAACAATTACAAAAGCCAAATTCTTTCCAGTTTCGATGCATAATAAAGATCAAATATAAACTATCATTTCCAGTTTCAAGAATAGAAAATAATAATAATAATAATAATAATAATAATAATTGTCTTAAGAAAAGTCTGAAAAGGATACTTAAAGAAGTGAACTCCTTCAAGTTCAGTGACTTTAGAGACGGATTGCTCTCCACTGAATTGTCCTCATAAAACCAATGTGCATTCTCCACAAGAAATAAGATTCTCTCAAACGATTGTAGATCTTCTTGTGGCACATTCAAAACAAATCGACTGCACATAATTAATGCACGAAGACGCTTCAGAGATCATATTGAAAAAAAAAAAAAAAGAACAATCACTTATTTCAACTTCAGCGTCAAAACTAAGACAAACATATACAAATCAAAAAACCACGGGTTAACGATTCAGCCATAACTTCGAATTACAACGAAATGTAGCAAAATCTACATACTCTACTAAACCCCATTTACACCGCAAAGATGCTGCCAATCTCAATTTCAACTTGCACGAAGTGAAAATAAAAACACCCAAATTCTTAACAATCAGTTTTCTTCCACTTTCTTGGGAACCAAACACACAGAAATAAGAAAATTATATATAATATACAGAAAGGACCTGCAGAGATCATCAAGGAGTTCCTTTGGCGGTAAGCCGTTCTTAAGTGGAACACTGGAAGAGCGGCGGAGGCCGGACATGGCGTCCAAATACGGTGTACGGAATGAAAATCGACGGGCAATCTGGAAGCTTTGTTCACCGGAGGTATGTCGGTTATGTTGATCCCTGACGGAGAGAAGTGGCTCCCTCGCTAGGGTTCCAATTTCAAGTTGAGCTGGTGACCCAACCGGAAGACCCACCCAAAAATGCCTGCGTGCTTTTATTTTATTTCCACCGGTCTGGTTAGGGTATTTATAGTAGACCGGGAAATTGGCTTTCCAGACCACTTTCATTAGGGTGATAGTGGATGTTGGATAGGATAGAATGGTCAATTCACAATATACCTTTTCTTTTCTTTTGGGAAATTTTATTTACACCCAAAAAGTTTTAAAGGCACCCCATTTTGATATTTTTTATTTTATATAAAATTTATATTTTTAATTGTACTAATTTCTTTTAATTTTTTTCTTTCAATTCATATTCTTAAAAAATATACCTATCCAACAAAAATAAAGTGTATTTTAAATATTATGACAAAAAAATTAAAATAAAAAATTATGTGAAATTTTTTTAGAAAAAAATAAAAAAAAAATACACATGAGTTAGAAAAAATTATAAAAATGAAATCAAAATAAGTATTGAAATTAACATAAAATAATGTGAAGAAAAAATTTTAAAAAAATATTAAGATTAATTTGAAAAAATTATTTAAGTTTATATTTTTTTTAATAATTGGGTGTATTTATAAGTTTAAGGGGTGCAAATATCACTCCCCTTTCTTTTTCTTTTCTTTGAACTAAGGGTGTTCGCGGTGCGGGTGATGCGGTTTTTAACCATTTTTTCAAACCAACCCGCACATACGATTTTTCTAATTTTCCAAATCGCACCCACACCGCGATACTAAAAAACCGCAAAAACCGCACCACAAAAAATGATGTGGTGCGGTGCGGTTTATGCGGTTTGAACTATCACAATTTTTTTTTTTTTTTGAAATCATCATAAAATAATTAAACTATCATTAATATAATTATTCCAAAACACTTAAGAAAATACAACAAACTTGAGACTAATAAAAGTTATAACAATCATCATCATACCCAACTAAAACTTAAGAAATTCAAAAATGGAAAGATAAAGTCTTGTCTTTTGACATGTTTGTGAGTTTGTGAGTTTGTGAGTCTACGTGGTGTTAGTGGTTTTATCTGGTTGTTCAGGTCCTTGTGATTGTGACAATGGCGTCTAGCAGTCATGCTGTTGATGATTTGGGAGTGCAGTGGGCCGATCTACAGGTCGAAGATGAAGAGGGAGGAGGCTTACTGTTTGATCAAGAAGAGAGTTTGGTGGATGATTTTGATGGAAGATGGTGTTTGGTGGGCAAGTTATTGGCGGATAGACCGGCAGATTTTGATTCTTTAAGAAATGTTATGGCATCGCTGTGGAGGCCAGGGAAAGGTATGTATGTCAAGGAATTGGAAACTAATAAATATCTATTCCAATTCTTCCATGAAGTGGATATTGGTAGAGTTCTTGAGGGTACCCCATGGACGTTTAATAAGAATCCTTTGATTGTTGAACGATTGAAGGAAGGTGAGAACCCGAGGAACAAGGCGTTGAATACGATGGAGATGTGGGTTCAAGTTTATAATCTGGAAGTGGGATTCCGATCGGATAGAGTCTTGCAAGGGGTGGGTGCTTATATTGGGCAATATGTTTCCTCCTGTCCAAAGAATTTTGCCGGTATTTGGCGAGATTACTTCCGTGTTCGGGTGTTGATTAACGTGGAGAAGCCTCTCAAACGAAGAATGCGGATATACAAGAACAAGGTGGAGTGGTTCTGGGCTAACTTCAAATATGAAAGAGTCCCAACGTTTTGTTTTATTTGCGGTATTATCGGACATTCCGAACGTTTCTGTCATCGGTTGTTTGAGGAATCAGCAAACACCATTGCCAAACCTTACGGTATGTTCATGAAAGCGCCTGACCGGAGACAATCTAAACAAATCGGGGCTCGATGGCTGCGAGATAATATGGGACAGCCATTAGAGGGGGTTGCCGGACATAGCTCGACGGTGGGAAAGGATGAAAGGGCATTGAATGTTGATCATGATTCGGGGGATTCGATGTTGATGGAGGGAGTGATTGGTGGAGTAAATGGTGGAAGATCTTTTGGTGTTAATACCAATTCTGTTAATAGCACAATTAACGTGGACAATAATGATGGGAGGGAGTTGCATGGGGAAGAAGGAATAAATAAAGGAATTGAAAATGGGGATATTGTCATTATAGATCTCAAGAGGAGACGTGTGAATGAGGGAGAGGTGATTGGTCAATCAAGTGAGGAAAATGTGGGGCTGAAGTTGAATGGGAGGGAAGGGGACGTGGAGCTATTTCAGGAAGGTACTAATATGGAAAGTGGCATTTTTGCAAATGGGGTTAATGGAAATGATAATGGGTCATTACAAATGGAAAAGCCCAGTGGGGGAGATGGTTCTTTAAGCAAAAAAGCTGACACTTATGTTGGTATTTTTCCAAAAAACGATTATTTGGCGGGTACTCAGTTTGGGGCCCGCCAATCGTTATGAGTTTACTAAGTTGGAATTGCCGAGGGCTTGGGAACCCGAGGGTGGTTCAATTCCTTAAGGAAATTGTTTTCCAAAAGAGACCCACAATTATTTTTCTTTGTGAGACTATTTGTAAAAGTGACAGAGTTAATTATGTTAAAAGATTGTTGGGCTTTGAGGGTTGTTATGTGGTGGAGGCCCGTGGTCATAGTGGTGGGCTTGCTATGTTATGGAAGAAAGAAGATGAAGGAAAGTTGCTAAGTTTTAGCAATAACCATATTGATTTGGAGGTGAAAATGGATGGTTTTCCTACATTTCGAGCTACAGGTTTTTATGGTGAGCCTCAAAGAAGCTTGCGAGGTAACTCGTGGAGATTAATCAGAGATCTTTTAGGTGAGTCAACTCTTCCTTGGTGCTTGTTTGGTGATTTAAATAACACGCTAAACCATGGTGATAAAAGGGGAGGGAGACCATATCCGAACTGGCTCCTCACGGGCTTTCAAGATGTGGTTACTGAGTGTCATCTTATTGACATGGATTTGAGGGGCTATCCGTTCACTTGGGAGAAAGGGAAGGGCACTGAAAATTGGGTTGAAGTTCGACTGGATCGGGCTTTAATTTCTCAAGAATGGCAAGGGTTGTTTCCTTCGGCTTCACTACATAATTTGGAGGTCTCGGTTTCGGATCATTGTCCTATTTGGATTGACCTTGCTGTAAGTAAACATGTCCCAACTCAAAAGAAGTTCCGGTTCGAAAATGCATGGTCTCGAGAGCCTATGTGTCGTATGATTGTTCAAACTAATTGGGATATGGAGCCGCTTGAGTCTTTGGATACGAAGTTGAACTCCTGCAGCACGGCTCTTGGTGCTTGGGGAAAAGATATCACGGGAAATTTCAATTACAAGATCAACCGGTGTAATAAAATTCTCAAGAGACTAAAGGGCAGAAGAGATTCAGAGTCCATTTCAAAATACAAAGAGACACAATCTCAACTCTTTGAAGTCCTCTCTAAGAAGGAAGTTTATTGGAGGCAAAGGTCGAAACAGTTGTGGCTACAAGCTGGAGATCAAAACACCAAATATTTTCACTCATGTGCAAGTAGTAGGAAGCGTACCAATCAAATTGTGTGCTTAAAGAATGATGATGGCACTTGGGTCGATTGGGATAGTGGTCTTCGAGATGTGATGGCAAAGTACTACATGGAGCTATTTTCTACTTCAAATCCGAATTGGCAGCGTGTCATTGATTGTGTTCGTGGTATTGTTTCGGAAGACCAGAACAGGGATATGTTACTTCCTGTTGAGGAGCATGAAGTGAGGAAAGCCCTTTTTCAAATGCATCCAGATAAATCTCCAGGTCCGGATGGTTTCAACCCCGGGTTTTACCAGAAGCATTGGGATATTGTGGGAAAGGATGTCACAAGTATGGTCCAACACTTCTTCAGTGTCGGTGAGTTTCCTGATCACTTAATCCATACTAATATTGTTTTAATCCCGAAAAAGACTCACCCTGAAAGCATGAGTGATTTGCGTCCTATTGCTTTATGTAATGTTCTCTATAAGATTGCGTCAAAAGTTTTGGCAAATAGATTGAAGGGATGTCTCCCAAGTGTTATTTCTGAGACTCAGAGCGCTTTCTTACCAGGACGCCTTATTACTGACAATATTTTGGTTTCGTATGAGATTATGCATTATCTTAAGCGAAAGCAAAAAGGTAAGCAAGGTTTCATGGCTTTGAAATTGGACATGAGCAAGGCGTATGATAGGATTGAGTGGGGTTTTTTGGAAGCTATGTTGAGAAAGTTGGGATTTCAGGAACATTGTATTCAGCTTCTATTGACTTGTGTCCGCTCAGTTTCTTATAAGTTTGTCGCTGGGGGACAAGAGGTAGGGCCGATTGTACCTACTAGAGGGCTGAGACAAGGTGATCCTTTGTCACCTTATCTCTTCATCTTGTGTGCTGAAGGTTTCTCGGCATTGTTGAATGATTATGAGAGAAGAGGCAGAATCCGAGGCTGTAGAGTTGCAAGGGGGGCTCCTTTGGTGTCTCATATGTTATTTGCAGACGATAGTTATATCTATTGTCAAGCGACAGAGGAGGGTGCTAGAAATGTGATGGAACTCTTACAATGTTTTCAAGAAGCCTCGGGTCAGCAAGTCAATCATCAGAAGTCCACTATTTTCTTCAGTCCAAATACAACCCCGAATGTCAAGAATACAATTTGTTCTTTGATGGGAATCGCTGAAGCTGGGGAGAATAGTTTTTATTTGGGCCTTCCAAACACTTTGGGCCGCAACAAGACTTCATTGCTTGGTTTCTTGAAGGATAAAATGAGAAAAAGAATTCAAAGTTGGGAAGGAAAATTTTTGTCTAAAGCTGGAAAAGAGTTACTAATTAAAAGTGTGGCTCAATCCTTACCAAGCTATGCCATGAATGTTTTCCTTTTACCTGTGGAAACTTGTCAGGAAATGGAGCAACTAATGTGCAAATTCTGGTGGCAAGCTTCAACAAGGAATAATAAAGGGATACATTGGAAGAGTTGGGAGAAGTTAACAGTTCATAAGTCTAAGGGCGGAATGGGTTTTAGGAACCTGCGAGATTTTAACTTGAGCCTTTTAAGCAAACAAGGTTGGCGTTTGTTAAGTCAGCCTGATTCCTTGGTGAGCCGCATCTTTAAAGCCCGTTATTACAGAAGTGGTAGCTTTCTATCTGCTGATTTGGGGTGTAATCCGAGCTTTGTGTGGCGTAGCATTATGGAAGCTCAGGAGATGGTTCGAAGTGGGGTCAGGTGTCGTATTGGGGATGGTTCAACTGTTAACATTCTATTGGACCCGTGGCTGCCTGACCAAGGTGATCCGAGAGTCTCCTCCTCTCATCCGGCGTTAGTAAATCAAACTGTAAATGTGTTAATGTCTACTGAAGATGTTGCCTGGGATGTCGACTTGGTTCGTGATTTGTTTAATGACAGGGACGCTAATTTAATCCTTAGTATTCCCTTATCTTTAAGTCGAAGAGCTGATGAATGGTTTTGGTGTTGGGAAAAAACTGGGCATTTTTCAGTTAAATCAACATATAAGCAGTTACAATTGTCTAAGGATGGGGTGTCTCAACAGAGTAATTCTGCAATTTGGAAGGGTATTTGGAAGTTGCATGTTCCTCCTAAAGTCAAAGATCTAGTGTGGCGTGCGGCTTCGGATTGTCTTCCTACTAAAACACGGTTGCGGTCTAAACATGTTCAAGTTGATCATAGCTGTCCAAGATGTGTGCTTCATGCTGAAACTCCGTACCACTGTTTGGTGGATTGTCCGTTCGCTAATAGTTGTTGGGAGCTTGCTGGTTTGAGGAAAACTACCCCAGCCGTGACCTCATTTGCAGGTTGGTTGGAAGCCATGTTCCTGCAGCTAGATAAAGATCAACTAGCGGATGTTGCAGTGTTGTGTTGGGCTGTTTGGAAGACCAGGAATGATCTGGTGTGGTCAGACACGGTAACGACAGCAGCTGCTGTTGTATTTCTGGCCAAGAATGCTCTCTCCAACTGGTGCAATGCTCAAGACCGAATGCTGGTGCCTACAGCAGCTTTTCTCACAGAAAAAGATGGGCATTCGGCTTGGTCCAGGCCTGGTGCAAACACTATTAAAGTCAATATTGATGCTGCAATTTTTGACAGCAATGGCACTTATAGCTTTGTTTGTGTGGCTAGAGATGCAAATGGTCACTTTGTTGAGGCTATTACAAGGTGTCGGGCAGGGATTGTAACTCCTGAATTGGCGGAGGCAATGGGGGTTCGGGAGGCCTTAAGTTGGATAAAACAACGAGATTGGCAAGAGGCGGTTGTTGAAACGGATTGTTTATCTGTGGTTCAAGCAATTAGGAGTGATCTTCCTTTATTGTCATATTTTGGGAGTATTGTTTCTGATTGTAAAATGTTTTTAGAACAATTGAGGGGTGTTTCTGTTATTTTTATTAGACGGTCTGCAAATAGAGTTGCTCATGCGTTAGCTCGAGCTTCCTATTTTATCGCTGATCGTACTCTTTTGAGCAATGAGGTGTCTACCGATTTGCTTCTTGTAATCATGAATGATTGCATTTAAATAAAGTTGGATGATTTTATTTCAAAAAATAAAAAAAATAAAAGTTATAACAACAACAATAATTCAATAATCTTTTTAAAGTTTCAACAACACACCTAAATCAAAATAACAAACTTGAAACTAATTAAATTCCAAAAATAATATAAATGTACAACTAACATACTTTCAACAATAGATTAAAAATAAAATAAACACAAACTTCTAACTCTAAATTTCAATACACATATATGGGCTTGGGTTTGTTGCTAAGAAGAGAGGGTTTGTGAAGAGATAGATTTTGCCCTAAGATTTATAATTAAATAAATATAAAAATTGAAATTTTAAAACATGTGGTGCGGTGCGGTTTGAATCGCGGTTTAATAATTCAAAACCGCAAACCGCACCGCACCGCGCGGTTTGGGAAAAATTCAAACCGCAACCGCACTGCGAAGAATTTCAAACCGCATTTTTTTTGCGGTGCGGTACGGGCGGTTTGAGCGGTTTGATGTACACCCCTACTTTGAACAATAAGCTTCTTGTACTTTTTTTTAATGAAAGGTAAATGGAATTTTTATTTGGAAAATTTCACTATTAATGTTTAAAAATACATTTTATATTAAAATTTACACTATGGGCTCGTTTGGAACGCCGTATTAAGTTGTATTGTATTGTATTGTATTGTATTATATTGAATTGGATTACATATCATATTTTTATATAATATTATGTTAAACTTTAATTTATACTAAAATATTATACATTTAGGTGTCCATAAAAGTTAATACCATATATAGTTTTACATAAAAATATTGCATAAAATACAATTCAATATAATACAATACAATACAATACGACCTAATACGGCGTTCCAAACGAGCCCTATAAGTGTATAACATAATTTATACTAATTGATTTTTTTAATTTTGAAAGATTTTTAAAATACCCCTAAATTAAACTTTACCTCTCTCTGTATGTGTCTTTCTCTCTTCACGCACACCATCTCCCCCAACAAAAGCAACCCACTGTCTCCCCACCGTCTCCACTAACTCTAACCAACCATGAAGAGTCTTCATCTCTGACGACCACGAAACCCACGAAATTCACCACCAAACTCCCCGTCTTCACCATAGTCGCATGAAACCAACAAAACCCACGTTTTTTCTTCATCTTCGACGACCACGAAAGCTACCACCAAACTTCGACCATTTCGCAGTGACACGAAACCCAAGAACTCCACCAAACTCCATTATTTACTGAGATAACTATTTCACCCAATTCAAAAAGGTACCATTTTTTTAAAAAAAAAAAAGAAAAACAATTATTATTTTTCATTGTTGTGTTTTGTTGTGGATTTTGTGATCTCTCCGGTGATAGATTGAAGTGTTGGATTTTGTACCTATAAATGATATTCTAGTGAACTAATATAATCACTGAAATGAGTACTCAACTATTTATCTCTGTTAAGCCAAGCTCGAAGGAAATCATCGTTTGACTTCTATATCCGGATAGAAGCTATAGATTCTATATTTATGATTAGCGCTCCCACTTAATTGAACTACCATGTCCTTAACCTATATGTCACGAGAAGAACCATTTGGTCGACTTTAACGAACAGATTTAAGAACACAAATAATGCAACTGAACTAGAACCTAACCATCTCAGGATTGAGATCCTTTGATCTAGAATAAACTAGGTGATATTGAATTGAATAAATATTACGGTAAATTTATCATATCTAGTTCAAGTTCAATATCGGTTCCTTCCAATGCATACTCCATGCATCCAACTCAAGCTTACTTTAACCAATGCCCTGAAAAAGGACATAACAATTATCCAATATGCAAGTAAACTACATTGTAGATTATCCTATCAGTTAAATTATGTGTACTGATAAATCATAGGAATACATTTAATCACATAATCTTGATTACTTTCCACTGTGCTGACGACACAATAAACAAGAATATCAATGTGATAAGGATTTGGATGAATTTATAAATCAAATAAACATATAAATAATCACATGAACCAAATAACACTCTAAACAAGTAACGAAAATAAATATGTTTCTTTATTGGTAAATAAATAGAAAAGATTACATTAAAATAGAGTTTTATTTAGGGCACAAAGCCCAACAAAAAGTGCTTTATCTTTGTATATCCGTCCATAATTACCTAGATAGGATTGTAGAACTCTATTGCTCTTGATAATTCAACCACGAAGTCCAAGGTTATTTCTTTCCATTTCCACTAAGGAATTTTTAGAGATTGAATTATTCTCGCTGGTCTCTAATGCTCTACCTTGAGCTACTAGTAAATTAAATAATTGACACATACTCCACAATGTCACCTCTTATACCTGACCACCAGTACAGGCTTTCACATTATGATACATCTTAGCTGTCCTCGGATGTAGTGAATATGGCGTGCTATGAAGCTCATCCAGAATTTTCTGTCTAATATATACCATCATCAACTAGTACAAAAATCTTGTTTCTAAATCATACTAATTCATCTAATGAAATTGAGAAGCTTTATGCTGACCCAACTTCAAGCATTTTTTTTTATACTCTTGTAATTCTAGATCACTCTGTTGGGTTGTCTTGATTCTTTCTAACAAATCAGACTATAACGTAATATTGGCCAGCTCTAGTCATTAAATGAAATGATATACCGCACGCGAAGCACGGCATGTTTCCTAATTTAGTATAATAATTTTAATTATAATTTTATTAATTAATTATCATTAAATACACCATTTCACTACTACAAAAATGTTTTTTTTTTTTACGTTTTTAAATAGTCGTTTAAAGTATTTCTGTCGGTTTTTATAACTGTTGCCTATACGACTGTCGCAAAATGGGCAAAATAGGCTAATGTGGACCGTTGCATATACCCTATTATAGGCGACGATTTTAAACCGTTGAGAATGTAAAAAAAAAGAGAGAAAAAATATAAATTTTTCCTTATTTTTTTCTGCATTAGTTTTATAATTTTACCTAAATTAAAATAAAACAACTAATTGATTTTATTACAATAACAACTAACTTTAAAACACATTAAATTTATACAATAACAAAATAGATATATATAATAAATAAAAAGTATATATATAAATAAATAAATGTATACCGAGCTCGGAGAGAGAGAGAGAGGGAGACGAACGGGAGGTGGTGGTGGTCCAACGTATGAGACGGAGATGAGAGGGACACCGACAGGAGGCGGTGGTGGTCCGACGTATGCGACGGAGAGGAGAGGGAGACCAACGGGAGGAGGGGTGGGTGGAGATCGATGGACAAGAGAGACGAGAAGAAAGGGAGATCGAGAAAGGGAGGAAGACGGCGAGAGAGGAGGGGGATAGTCCGGAGGCATGGGTGGGGTTTTGGAGAATTAAGATTTTCGTTTTAGGGTGTGGGAAATGGAGAAGAAATATGTGAGAAGAACTAGGTGGGCATGTGAGAAATAGAAAAGAAGTAGGTGGACACGTGGGAAATGTGGCGAGAAGTAGGTAACGATTTTTTATTGGACTCTTACAAGGGCCTAATAAATTTACGAATTCTATTTAAACCGTCGCCTATTCTTGTAATCATTATTATAAACCATCGGGAATACTAAACCATTTGAGGCTAGCTCAAGTGGCCATAGGAGGGTGCGTGTGTGTTGAAGGTCCTGGTTCGAGTCCCAAGTTATACATGATTGTAATATGTAAACGCTTAAATAAAAAAAAACCATCAAAAATACTAATTTTTTTCGACGATTTTAAACCGTTGTTTAATTTTTTTTAGCTACGGTAAAAAAAAAAATATATTTTTATGACCGTAGCGAATTCTCACTTTTATAGTAGTCTTTAAAATTTCTTAATTTAGTAATACTGAATCCGAACCTCCTTAGTCGTATTGACTTGAGAAAATTTTGAATAGATTATTTATTTGGCAACTCTTTTAACTAAAGCTATGGAAAGCTCCGCAACATCAAACTAAAGCTCCTTCTTCTGTCGTTGGAATTGGAATTGGAATTGGAATTGGAATTATGAGGAAGAGGTTTCAATCTGAAGGATCTTCCTCGGCCGACTCGAACCAGCCCATTTCTCATGATAATCCCTCACAACCTCCAACAAAAGCCCCACCCCCACACAGGTCGCCTTTCGTATGGTTGACTTTGTTCGTCGCAATTGTCTATTCTTCGTGGACCGTTTACCATTACCAATATCTGAGCTTGCCTTTGCCTCTCACTGCCGACCAAGCTGGCAAAAGGGGTTTCTCAGAGGTTCAAGCTCTTAACCATGTCAGGGCTTTGACTGAGTTGGGCCCTCATTCTGTTGGCTCTGATGCTTTGAATCATGCTGTTCAGGTTGGCGCCTTTCCATACATATTATAACATAGATATATGCGTTTGTGTATATAGCTGTGAATTTTCTCTAGTATATGGTTGAAAAAGATGTAACTTTGTTATGAGTAGACTGAACTTATCCATGTTTTGTTGCTTTGTTACTCTATTACATAAGTATGCCATATCTTTTTAGGTGAACGACCAAAATGTGTTTTCAAATTATGATGTGATTATAGAGGAAGACATGATGTTCGTGGGGTTATCTATAATCAATGAATTATTCATAATAGGAATATTTTTAGTTAAAGATTAGTATTTGTGATTGGTTTGACCTTTTTCCCAATTCGCTATGCAGTATGTTTTGTCAGCATCAGAAGAGATCAAGAAAACAGCCCACTGGGAGGTTGATGTTGAAGTAGAACTTTTCAATGCAAAAAGTGGAGCAAATATAATGACTGGTGGCCTGTTTAATGGAAAAACTCTTGTTTATTCTGATTTAGATCACGTCATTGTAAGAATCTCGCCAAAATATGTGTCTCAAGCGAGAGAAAATGCAATTCTGGTCTCTTCTCACATCGATACTGTTTTCTCAACGTATGCTCCTTCATCCTTGTTCTCTTTATTTCTAGTGATGAAGGGCATGTATAGCTGTTTGACTTTTATTAGAGCATCAAAATCTTAGTTCTATATTGTTGCAGTACACATGGAAGTTTATGAATACTAATATTCTGTTCTTCTTTCCTCTGGCATTAATATTGTTTCACATGAATGTTTGTTGAAAATTCTTGTCCCCTCCTACTCACAAAAACATATGTTTTACATTGTTCTTGTTAATACATTATTGCTTATCAAGAAGTCATTCTATGTTGGTGAAAAATTGTCACATATGTTTCAGGGGAGGTGCTGGAGATTGCAGCTCATGTGTAGCAGTTATGTTGGAACTTGCTCGAGGGGTTTCTCAGTGGGCTCATGGATTTAAGCACTCTGTAATCATATTGTTTAATACTGGTGAGGAAGAAGGCTTGAATGGTGCTCATAGCTTTATAACTCAGGTAGGAAGCATCTTTCATATAATCATCTAAATGTGGTGCAAAGCTAAAGTACATTCTTTCATGCTATAAATGAATATATCATATAATGAGGTTGCACTGTTTTTCAAAACCTTGTGCTACCATAATGGTTCAAAATCAGAATATTTGATCGTCAATACACGATAGGAGACAAAGAAGATCTTATATTGACTTCAAAGCAGAGTACAGAATTGTATTGAATCAGCAACCAGAACTTATATTTACTGCAAATTATGGTGAAATACAGGCTGAAGCTCTTTATGGGCATCCGAGTGATTTCCAAGCATTTAGAATATGTGATTGTTAACATACAGCCTGAAGCTCTTTATGGGCATCCTAGTGATTTCCAAGCATTTAGAATATGTGATTGCTAACATTCAGGCTGAAGATGCAGCCAATTAGTTTACGCAAATGTTTCAGATTTGTTTGGTTTAGTGCCTTGTATCTGTGTTGCTCTGCATGAAAATGCTTACTTATTAATTTGAAATACCCATCTACAGCATCCCTGGAGTAAAACTGTTCGTATGGCTATTGATTTGGAGGCCATGGGTATTGGAGGGAAATCTACCATATTTCAGGTCTGGTAGAATTTTACTTACTGTTCTGTATTATGTGCAAGCATAATTTCATTCATTAACATCTGTATCTTTTGGTTAATAGGCGGGTCCTAATCCATGGGCTATTGAGAACTTTGCATTAGTGGCAAAATATCCTTCTGGCCAGATTATTTCACAGGTTTGTGCTATTTCTCGAATCATGAATTAGTCCCCCACTCCCTGCTCCTTCTCCCACCAAAAAAAAGTATATGCTGTTTGCTCTGCGAAACATTCTTAGACCAGAACGACTTTTTTTTTTATAAGGCTTAGACCAGAGTGACTTTGTTACAACAGGATCTATTTTCTTCTGGAGTCATTAAATCTGCTACAGATTTCCAAGTATACAAAGAGCTTGCTGGCCTTTCAGGACTTGACTTTGCTTACACGGATAACTCTGCAGTATATCACACTAAGGTCTTCTTTCACTGCTACAAAATATATGTCATTTTTTATCTCATTGTTTTTCAGCATTCTAATTATATTCTGGCTTGATGAAGTGAAGTTTGCAACAACAATTTAATGGGAGTTTGTACGAAGAAATCCAATCTCTTGCTACTATTATTTGTCTTGATTTAGAATGATGTCATTAAAATCAAAGCTGAATATTTGTTTTGTACAAAAAATCGAAGCTAAATTGAATTTTCATTGCCCTTGACTTTTTCCATAGAGTATGAATATACAATAGGACAGAGTGCCAGATAAATCTTTGTAGAACCCAGAACCGTAATGAGATAGGTGCAAGAGTTGACTCTTGTGAGCTAGATTTGCAAGTTAAATTGGTTCTGTGAAATTTAATTTTTGTTTGCTAGTCATGATAGTTAGTGTTCATACTAATGATACCTATATCTATAAAGCATCAGCATATATATACTTTGATGAAAACTTTGAGGCGGATTTTTTTTTCTAATCCTCCAAATCAATGCAGAATGACAAAGTTGAACTCCTGAAACCAGGATCTCTTCAACATCTTGGAGAAAATATGCTTGCTTTTCTGCTTCAGATTGCTAGATCTTCTGACCTTTCAAAATCCAGTGCAGTAGAAGCTGAGGAAAATGCTGGGCAAAACAGAGCCATATATTTTGACATTTTGGTATAGTTACAAACTTACAATACACAAACTGCTATACCTTCAGAAATTTTACAACGTGTTTCTAACACCTTTTTCAAAAGTCAGTGTAGTTCTAATACTTGTTGCTTTCTCAGGGGACATATATGATCGTATTCAGACAACACTTTTCAAATTTACTTAATATTTCAGTGATAATGCAATCACTTCTGATTTGGGTTACATCTTTGATTGTTGGTGGTTATCCGGCTGCAATTTCACTTGCCTTGTCAAGTTTGAGTATCATCCTTACGTGGATTTTTGCAGTTGGTTTAGCTGTTCTTGTTGCTTTCACTCTACCCTTTTTATCCTCATCCCCAACACCCTATATTGCGAGCCCATGGTTGGTGTTTGGGCTATTTGCAGCACCGGCTCTTGTTGGAGCATTGATTGGTCAATATATTGGTTATCTTATTCTCCAAAAATATTTGTCAAAAGTATATTCCAAGAGAAGGCAGCTCTCTCCAATAATTCAAGCTGATGTAGTCAAGTTTGATGCTGAAAGGTGGCTCTACAAAGCTGGATCTGTTCAGTGGCTTGTTCTTCTCATTCTGGGAAACTACTATAAAATTGGTTCCACTTATCTGGCTCTTGTTTGGCTGGTTCCACCCGCATTTACATGTATGTTTAGATTTACAAGTATCTTACTTTGGTTTTGATCAATAATATTTGTTATGTTATTATTTAAAGAAAATATAGTACATCGAACTCTATGTTTTGATCTAAACACATCTTAATCAATTTGTTCTACTGTAATCTTCAGATGGGCTGCTTGAAGCCACTCTAAGCCCAGCTCGATTACCTAGGCCACTCAAACTGGCTACTCTCGTGATGGGCTTGGTTGTACCAATATTATTATCTGCTGGTAATTTTATTCGGTTGGTCGACACATTGATTGCAACTTGGGTTCGATTTGATAGGTAATTATAGCTGTACTTTTGTTGAAACACGATAAACAATAAACACTCAAAATCAATTTTTTGATAGCGAAACTTTGTTGTACATCTCTGTGTTTGCAGGAATCCTGGTAGCACTCCTGAGTGGCTGGGAAATGTGATAGTTGCCACTTTCATTGCAGTTGTCATGTGTCTTACTCTGGTGTACCTCCTATCATACGTTCATCTTTCAGGTTTTCTTCCTTAGATAAATTTTATTCAATCATTGCTGACATTGTCTTGCTTATGCATGTGCGTTAAGTTTCATATAATAAGTTTGTGAAGTAGGTGTTGTCAATGGATCCACCTTCAAGACATTCAAGTATGATTTATAATATTGAAGTTGTTGGGTTCATGTCAAGTAACTCCTACCCAAAATAAAACAGATCATCAATCTGTGATAAATGAAATGAATTTTGGTTTAAAGTATCTTGCAGCTGTTTAAAAACAAATTTGCCTGCATAATTATTATGAATTTCTTAACCATTTTATTAATTATCCTGATAAGAAAATGAAGCCAGCATGGAATGCTACCGAACTCCTGTCTCTTCTTCATTACTGGATGGTAGCTTTATTGTTTCATTTACACCATTTGGCACTGAGATGGAAATAGGCTTAGACATCTTCTTAATTCAAAAAACTAGCTGTTATAGAGCTTCATCTTAATGTAAAATAATGCACACACATTTGTTGCTACACTAATTGATTCCTTTATTTTTTTGGAGTTGCCAAATGATATTTTCTGTCTACATTTTTCATTTGATGGGTTGAGCATTAATTTATTCTTCAAATTGATTGTTCTCTCTTCTTTGCTTCATGACCAAAACTCAAAGTCACAACTGATGTGTAGGTGTAAAGAGAGTGACTATCCTCTCATCCTGCTTGTTGCTTGCTCTCTCACTTGCTGTCGTAAAATTGGAAATAGTTCCACCATTTACCGAACACATTTCCAGAACTGTTAATGTAAGTTTTTGTGTTCACTCTTA
Organism: Cannabis sativa; assembly: GCF_029168945.1. Classification (NCBI taxonomy): domain Eukaryota; kingdom Viridiplantae; phylum Streptophyta; class Magnoliopsida; order Rosales; family Cannabaceae; genus Cannabis; species Cannabis sativa. The sequence continues at coordinate 49,623,677 of NC_083601.1, forward strand.
TTGTGTTATGTTAGATTTTGATGTTCCGATTTCTTTGCTTCATATTAAAGAGAGATGGTCACATGGCCATTAGTGACCTCCTCCCGAGTATATTGAGAGCCCTAAACCTATTGTTATTGAGCAAAGTTTAATGTATGTATAGTTGTACTAGTGAGGCACTCTCACATTCAGTTTTTAGATTTTTCAAGTTAAAAGCTTTAGCCCATAGGAACGGTAGGCCTCCCTCCACCCAATCTCCACCTGGCCTGGCCGTCGAAACCATTCCTAGGTTCATAATAAAGGCGAGGACAGAAGAGGTGCATTTGACTGAGTGGGTGTTTTTGATCATCTTGTTACCTGCATAACATGGATAATCTCATTTTGCCTATGCCAATCCTTTTTTTTTTTGGTGTGTATGCGTCTTCAATCTTTTTCTTAACTGTGAATTACAATTTCGTGTGTTGCTCAGGTTGTGCATGTTGTGGATACAACAGGAAAGCAAGATCCTATCTCTTTTGTTTCTATGTTTTCTGCAACTCCTGGAAAGTTGACAAAAGAAGTTGAACAGATTAATGAAGGCTTTGTATGCGGAAGGAACAATGTCGTCGATTTTGTTACTTTCTCAGTCAAATATGGTTGCTGGACCCAAAATGATACTGAAGGCGGATGGAGCAAATCAGAATTGCCTTTGCTGAATATCGACAGTGATACTCAAGGGAAGAAAAGGATCACTCAAGTTGTGATTGATACAAGATTTTCAACACGCTGGACTCTAGCAATCAACTTTAAGGAAATCGAAGATTTTGCGTTAAAAGGTATAACTAAAATTTGATTATGATAAACACAGTCAGCTCCTGACCTTGTCCTATAGCTAAAAGTTTGATTTTTCATACACAAATTCACATTTTTCCCATCTTTTGGATTTTGAAAATTAATTGACAGAAATGTTTTTGTGTTCACCATTTTCGAATCATCTTCTGATGTTTGACAAAAGCCTCATTACTACATTCTTTAGTGTCATTTTATGCTCTCTCTGATTCTTCTCTACCTCTCAATCTCAGATGCAGGCAGCTCAGATGAATTAGTGCCAGTTGGTGGCAAGAGCAGTGTTGACGGATGGCACACCATTCAGTTTTCGGGGGGGCAGAAAGCACCAACAAAGTTTGTTCTAACACTTTTCTGGCAGGAAAGTTCTTCTCGGTCAACTGAGGTCGTGGACGGGAAGAAACATGATCTCCAGCTTCTGAAGCTCAGAACTGATATCAACAGACTTACACCAAAAGTTGATAGAGTTCTTTCGAAGCTTCCTCGATGGTGTTCACCGTTCGGAAAGTCCACATCTCCTCACACCTTAGCATTCTTAAGTAGCCTTCCTGTTGACTTTTAGCTCTTCAATTTCTAGGATTTTTTATTTTTATTTATTTATTTGGGAATAGAATTAGATGTATATTATGAATGAGTTGCATTTAATAAATTTATCATATATATTTTTCAAAGAAGAAAAGGAAGAAAAAGAATTACCTTATTTTGCCTTCTTTTTCAGTGAATATGTGTTTAGTTTACACATATTTCGTTATAGTATTTGGTTGTGGTAAATCAACAATCTATTTAGTTGGTTTTTTATATCTTGATTTCGATTGTCGAATAATAAGTTAATAAATATAGCATACTAACAAAATTGTCAAAGAGAAATTTGAAATTATATGCATATTAGAGACTAAAATTGGTATCCTAATCTAAAACTATACATAATTTGTAAAATGGGATAACTTTTACTTAAACCCAATTTTACCCCCCTCATTTCTAAACTCTCTCTCTCTCTCTCTCTCTCTCTCTCTCTCTCTCTCTCTCTCTCTCTCTCTCTCTCTCTCTCTCTCTCTCTCTCTCTAGCGTTTGAAATCGCACCATCCACGATTCCCCACTCGAATGAAGAACCCACCGAACCCACCACCCCACGGAGGGAACCCACCACCCCACGGAGGGAACCCATCCACAGAGCACGCGACGAGCCTGTCCCCTTTCGGTTTTTTAATTTTTTTTTCTTATTGATTATGGTGAAAATGTTGTTTGTTGATAGATTTAGGTTGGATATGTGCATTCTTGATTAGATCTAGGGTTAGATGGAGTAGATCTAGGGTTTGTGATCTTTCTGGGCAAGAAAATCCGATTTTCTGGTTTGATATGAGCTTGAAGATGAAGGCCCGATGCATGGCCCGATGGTCCGATGCATGGCCCGATGTAGGGCCCGATGGTCTGATGCCCATTTTGGATTTTTTTTAAAAATTTTCTATTTATAGGACTGGCCCGATGGGCCCGATGTAGGGCCCGATGGTCGGCCCGATGGTCAGATGCCCACTTTATTTTTTTTAATTTTTTTCATTTTATAGGTGTTGACCGAGATTTTCGGAAACTATTAAAATATGATTATAGTAGTGAGCTGTAAGAAAGCGAGATGAGGATTTTTTACGTGGTTGGGGCGTTAATGAGCCTTAGTCCACGAGTCTTTGTTATTAATGGATGTATTTAATACAGATTCCACACTTGAGGGAATGTTGTCCTCATTAATACAGAGAATGTTCTTGGTGAGTATTTTCTCTTCTTGCTCATATGCAATCCAAGATTCTCGACCCCATTAAATGAGCTTTGAGGGGGTATTTATAGTGTTTTGGTGGGGTAATCCCTAGAATTGTTCTTACAAACGTATCTGTAAGTATCCATAAAGTTGGGTATTCCCAATGAATATACCATGGATGATGCATGGTCAAATCCCTAGGTGTTGTAGGGTTTTTATGAGGAATGTCCTTTTTGCCTTGTGATTGACGTGACTCTTCGCAGAGTAGCTGTCGCTAGACTTAAATGATCATTACTGTGGCGCTGCTGTTTGGGGGTTGTGCCGTCAGACTTTATTGCGTGTTACAGTCCCAACACGCTTCCTCCCATGCGGCATTAAATGCGACTTGATTGCTCAGGAGAGGCCTGACACATCCCGGAGAGGCTTCATGCTATGCGAGCTTCCGGGAGTACCTTGTACTCCGGGTGCCTCCTCCGGGACCTATGCCCAGGGTGCTTTCTTGTGGCGTACAAAGACTTATCAAATATTTACAAGTTATCTGATCCACGTGTCCCAATTCGACTGGTCCACGTATTTTGGGCGAATTCAGGGGCAACATTTACCCCCCAAGCCTTGTTTACTTGGAAAAATAAACCAAGGCTTGCTTAGGCGCCTCCGGTTGACTCCTCGGTTCCCTGGCTCAAGCCCAGAGCGCGTGAGGGCACATTTAATGATGACATTTAATGCAGCGATTCGCTTTTTGCAGGGGTGTCTCCGGCCGCCTCCTCGGTTTCTTGGCACGAGCTTGGGGCGCGTGAGGGTGTGTCTAATGATGGCATTAAATGCAGCGATTCGCTTTTCTGCAGAGGTCGATTCGTTTCACGCCCTTTGATTGATGCGGCGCATTAATGGTGTCAGACGGATACTCAAACGTTTCCACCGCCTTTATGGCAGCTTGATCTGATCCGTTGATCTTTGGGTATTCGAATCGTGCATCTCCCCCACCGTACGATTGGTAGGTGGTGACGCCTGTTCCTCATGCACTTTTGCCTATAAAAGCCATCATCTTTCCTTCATTTTGGTTACTTTCCATTCCTTGCCACTTTTGCTCGAATTTCCCAGAGAGAAAATTCTTCAAAACTGCCCGAACCGTCTTAACACTTCGCCATTTCTTCCAGTTTTTCCGTGCTTGCTATCATCAGTTCTTCTCAACTTTACTCGGCCATACTCAGGACCCCCAGTTCAACAATTTACTGTAAGTTTCTTGCATCCTTTGATAGTGACATGCTTTTACTTGCTTTGTTTGTTTTTCTGGGTTCGTACTTTGAGATTTCTGGGCATGCAAGTGTTTAGGTTCTTCAGGTGTTCTGTTTTGTGTCTACTGCTTTAGTTGTAGGACCGCCATTATCATGCCTCTGTTATAATCGTGCATTTTTGTTGAAGAGAGCCATATGTTCTTCGTTCAACGGTTGCTTAGGGCATAGAATGGGGTCTTTTCCCTTCTGTTTCTTTTACTCTGTAAAACCACTTTCTGCGATCTTACTGCACCCGACACTTGTTCAGGGAATCTTTCTAGGGTTTCCCATGTGACACGTGTCCGGAGGGGGCCTCTTTCCAGCGGTTAGGGGACCCCCACTCCCTTTTTCTTGACTTAGGGTTTGGTATGGGACCTAACTGCTGGAATTTTCTCTTTCTTTTTTTTTTGTTTTTCACAGAATACAAAATGTCTGCTTCTGGTTCGAAATCTTCGAAGAAGAGCGGGAAAAGCATGGCCACTCTGGAGGAGGTTTCCCTGGGACCTGTTGCCCAGGAGGGTTACAAATCCCGAGCGACCGGGTGGGAAGCGGCTGAGCTTCGTTCCACCCTAACTTGCCCTCACCAGCTGGAGAATATTATAGACGTTGCTGGGATCAAACCTTCCACTTCAGGGACCTATCACCGGCCACCTCGCGACTCGGAGACGCCTAATCACAATTATGACGGCTTCGGGGCTTGGAGTCAGACTCACCTGATGGCCGGTGCCATGCTCCCGCTTCAAGATTATTTTGTTAATTTCCTTGTATTTGTCGGCCTTGCGCCATACCAACTCATTCCTCAAGCTTATCGCCTGCTTTCAGGCTTATTTATTTTTTATACCGCCCGCGGATGGGGATCTCCCAGCCCAGTGGAAATTTTATATTTTTATGAACTTGTATCCGTCCCCAAGAAAGGGGACAAACTTAAGGATGGTTTCTATGGGTTCCGGATCCATCCCGCTAACGAGGGGGTGGTTCCGTATAATAGGCAGACTCACGTTAAGGAGTATCGCCATCGCTTTTTCTTTTCCTCCGGGTTCAGGGCCGTGGACCACCCAGAGCTCCTTACTGAGTGGGTGCGGATCCCACCTTACCAGCGGACGCCCCCTACTCAGACCTTCCTCCGGAGGGCCCAAGCCTTCGCCTCCTACGACCGCGCCGATCTCGATGTCGGGGGTTTGGTCACCACGGAGAACTGCAGGAAGGCCAAACTTATCCTTCCTCATCAATCCGTGGAGGACTCCAACCTCTCCCGGGTCATCTGTCCCAACGCAAGGTCGCCGGTTGCGGAGAAGGCCTTCCGGGATGAGCTCATTGCCACGGCAGAGAAAAAATACCAAGATTATCTCTACCGGAAGGCCCAGGAGAAAGCGTACTCTCAGGCCCAGGCTGCCTCTGGGAGGGGACTTCGCGTGGGGAGTCCGGTGGTGCGAAGGAGCCAAGCAATTGCCGGGAAGTCCGAGGCTAAATTTTTTGACAAGATTCTTCAAGAAGAGATTGGGGATCGTCCTGCCAGGAGGCCCCTTCGTATTGAGGATTCTTCGGCGAAGCAAACTCCCCGGCCACAGCCTTCGGTCCCAGAGCCAAACTCGGGGGCTCCTGGTGCTAGCACCTCCGGTGCCGGCGGTAAGTCTCCCTTGATAATTTGTTATGTTCCTTCCGTTGGTGAATACGCCAGTCATTGGCCTGTAGGGTTCGACGAGCGTCTTCATAGGTTTAGGATGCCATCGACCCGGTGGGGGGATCGTTTGAAGGAATTTTATTTTTCGAACTTAGGAGATTTCCTAGGTCGATCCCGGATGGGCTCCGGCCCTCCGGAACCTATTCCCTTAGGTCCTTCAGCTTACATAACGTCCAGCTGGTTTCGGCCCTTGGACAGTTATCTCGGAGATGACGCTGCCAGCATTAAAGTTCAGGACTTTGCTAGGGCTGGATTAGGAAGTTCGGGTAGGAGTAGCTTATTTGTTGTATCTTGTATAAGTGATTCCTCACGGACATCTAACACTTGCTTATTTTGTGAAACAGGTGTCTCCATGGATGCCATTTTGGAACAGCTTGCCGGAGTTCATACTCCCGTGGCTCCTCCGACCTTTACCTCTTCCCCCCCGGCTCCTTCCCTGAAGGTTTCTTCCAGCGCTCCTCCCGACACTATTGACTTAGTGGATGACGAGGAGGTGCTCCCGGGAGAAGGCCAAGGGAAGCAGTGGGACTTCTCGGAGGAAGTTGCTGATGGTACGGGAGAGCCCCGAGCCCTTCCGGAGGAAGCTAAGGAAGGCGAAGAGGAGCCTGAGGTGGCTCTGATTCGTAAGCGCAAGGGCAAAATGATTGCCCAGGATGAGCCCAAGAAGCCTCGGAGAGCCGACACTCCCGCTCATGGTCTTGACGGCGGGGTCTCCCCCATGGACGAAAATCCTGCTCCTCCCAACATCGTGCTTACCCCGGTTCCGGGGGATGAGGTGAGGCAAGAGCTTCGGATAGCCAAGCATAACTATGCTATGGACGAGTACTCCCGGGGGTACGCCGAAGTGGAAGCCCTTAGGAGGATTCTGCGGGCGGAGGTTGAGGCGAGCATCAACCACCCGGAGTACCAGGATCCGTAGGACCTTAATCTGGACCCCTTATCGGACTGGTTCCGTCGCTTCCTAGGACCCACCTTTGCTCCTTTTGCTGCGGAGATGACCGGCGAGTTCGCTTCTCAGCTCACTCGATGCGCGCCTAAGCGGTTCGCCACTTGTGCTTCCCTGAACTCCATCTTCCAGGTCTAGGACCTCAGTCATTCTCTCACGGTGGTAAGTACTTCGCAATTTTTACTTTTCCTTTCATTTTTTCTCCTTGAGAAACTTCTTCTTACCCTTGCATTATGGTTCAGCTTGCTGCTGAGGCTGGCCGCCTCTCCAAGAACATCATAAATCATGGCTTCGTTCTGTCCGACTTTGGGGACATGAATGATGTCAGGAAGGTCCTTCAGGACCTCACAGCAGAGAGGCAGATCTACCAGGAGGCTGCCGAGCGCCAGGAGGCGGCTGCCAAGGCCAAGGAAGAGGAGGCCAAACGGAGGGAGGCTCAGGCGGAAGCCATGATCCGGGACGAGGCCCAGCGGAGGGACAGGATGGAGGCCCAACACCAGGAGGAACTGAGGGCTCAAAGCGAGGCTGCTAATAAGGCCAGGCGAGACCTCCGGGAGGCCAGGGAGGCTTTGGATGAAATGGTCGCCAAGGTGAGATCTTTAGAGGAAACTCACCAGGCGAACATAGAGTCCAAGGCCGCTCTAGCTGCGGAGCTGAAGGAGCTTAGGGACTTCAAAGAACAATCCATCAAGAAGGCCAAAAGAGCCGAGCTCCTTTCTCCTGTTTCCTGCGCCCGGTGTCCGAAGCGCTTTGACGATGGAGTCTACATGGCTTGGTCTACCAACGACCAAAATATCAAGCTTACTTTTTATCCCAAACCCGAGGAAATGATTGCCAAATTTCGGGAAAAGAAGAAGAAGCTTGATGCCGTGTTAGAGGCACGTATCGGACCTCGCCTTCCTCCGCGGGCTGACTGAGCTGCTGTACAACTGACCCAGTATGACCAAGATTCCACCCGGTTCTTTTATTATTCTTCTTTTTTTTTGTACATATTTGCTGCTGCCTTAGAACAATATATATATAGGTAGCAGCTTTTATTTGAAGGGGAGACAATTATATTTTAAGGCCTGTCCCCGGGCCATTTATATGTATATGACCTGCCCTTTGGGCCAGGATATTTTTTATGTGATCTTTCTTTTGTCACACTTATGTTTTTTAACATGTCCTTTGGATCAGGATTTTTATGCTTATGCCTTTTATTTTTGTGCATACTTTCTGACCTGCCCTTTGGGTCAGGATATTTTACTTAGTTTATTTTTCTGTTTGTCCGTGCGGTATACCCTAGTACCCCCCTGATGGCATAGAAACTTTGTTTTTAAGGTACTCAGTTTTATTTAATATAGGGGAGGTATACATTTGGACGGTACAAACCCTTTGAACAAAGTCTAAGTTTTATTTCGCTACTGGTAATATTTTCTGAGGTGATCGGCGTTCCAAGCTCTTGGGACGATAATTCCGTCCATTCTTTTCAGTTTGTAAGTGCCGGAGCCGATCTCGTCCTCGATTTCGTATGGTCCTTCCCAATTTGGTCCAAGTACCCCCACTCCGGGTTCTTGGGTGGCTGGAAAAACCCTTCTTAGGACCATATCCCCAATAGCGAATTTTCTGTTTTTAACCTTAGAGTTAAAATACTTGGTCACCTTCTTTTGATAAGCAGCCATCCGTATTTGAGACTCATCCCGGAGTTCTTCGACTTGATCCAAAGCTTCTTGGAGCAGTGCCTGATTAGTGGCAGGATCGTAAGTCGTCCTCCTGTGGGATGGGAATAATGTTTCTACCGGGACCATTGCTTCACAACCGTACGCCATTGAGAAGGGCGAGTGGCCGGTTATGGTTATGGGGGTCGTCCGGTAGGCCCATAATACCCTTGGCAATTCTTTAGGCCAGTTATTTTTGCAGGCCAGCAGCTTCTTTTTCAAGGTGACCTTTAGGATTTTATTGACCGCTTCTGCCTGGCCGTTTGTTTGAGGCCTGGCTACCGCGGAGAAGCTTTTCACTACTCCGTGTCGGTTGCGTGTCAAGAATTCCTCGCAATCAAATTGCTTTCCATTGTCTGAGACTATTTTGTGAGGCAAGCCGTATCGACACACTATGTTTTTGATAACAAAGTCCAATGCCTTCTTGGCAGTTATTGTCTTCATAGGCTCACCGTCCATTTGGTGAAGTAGTCTACCGCTACTATTGCATACTTTACCCCTCCTTTCCCTGTAGGTAGAGACCCGATGAGATCTATTCCCCGTACCGCGAAGGGCTGTGGACCGGTCATCAGGGTGATCTCGTTTGGAGGAGCTCTCGGTATGTTCGCGTACCTTTGGCACGAGTCACACTTTTGGACATAGTCTATACAATCTTTTTTCATTGTTGGCCAGAAGTACCCTTGCCTCAATATTTTCTTTGAGAGGCTGGGCCCTCCCGTATGATCTCCACAGAACCCTTCATGGACCTCTAGCATGATTTGTCTAGCTTCAGGGTCCGATACACACCTTAAATAAGGCATGCTGAGTCCTCTTCGGTAGAGAATCTGGTCCATCATTACATAACGATGAGCCTGATACTGAATCTTTCGAGACAAAGGCTCCTCTCTTGGGGCAACTCACTCCGTGGTTATGTATTTTATGATGGGGACCATCCAGCTGGGTTCTTGCCCAACCGTTAGTGTGGTCTCTTTTATTTTGATGCTTGGCTCTGCCAAGCGTTCCACTGGTACTACCCCCAGCTCTTCGATTTCGCTATCCGAGGCTAACTTAGCCAGACAGTCCGCGTGAGCGTTCTTTTCTCGGGGGATCCTTTCTATTTTATAGTCCGCGAACTCGTGGAGCAGTTCTCGGACTATTGTTACGTACGCGGCCATCCGCTCGCCGCGAGTTTGATATTCTCCGGAAACCTGGTTTACGACCAGTTGAGAGTCACTGTAGACTTCTACTCTTTTGGCTCCTACAGCTTTTGCCAATTTCAGTCCTGCTATCAAGGCTTCATATTCAACCTCATTGTTTGAAGCTGTAAAGTCAAATCGGAGTGCTGCCTGGAGCCGCAGTCCAGTTGGTGATATCATAGCCACTCCGGCTCTCGAACCGTTCTCATTAGAAGCTCCGTCTACAAATACCCTCCAGGTGGGGATTGGTGGTACCGGCGTATTAGCTGTTGCCTCGGCTTCATTGCATTCGGTAATGAAGTCTGCCAAGGCTTGACCTTTTATGGAAATCCGGGGGACGTAGTGTAAGTCGAATTGACTTAGCTCCATCGCCCACTTGAGGAGTCTTCCGGATGCTTCAGGCTTCTGGAGAACTTGCCGGAGCGGATGATTGGTTAGGATTTTGATCGGATGGGCTTGGAAGTATGGCCTCAGCTTCCTTGACGCCATCAGGAGGCAAAATACTAACTTTTCAATGACCGGGTACCTTGTCTCAGCCCCTATCATGCGCTTACTGACATAGTACACGGGATGCTGAATTTTCTCTTCCTCCCGACTGTGGCGGCCGACCGCGTGCTCGGAGACGGCCAAGTAAAGGAACAAGTCTTCTCCAAGGACGGGTTTCGATAGGATAGGGGGTTTGGCCATGTGGTCTTTTAACCTCTTGAATGCCTCCTCGCATTCATCCGACCATTCAAACTTTTGGCATTTCTTTAGCACGTTGAAGAAGGGTATGCACTTGTCCGTGGATCGTGAGATAAAGCGGCTTAGTGCGGCTACCTTTCCGGTCAAACTCTGTACGTCTTTATCCTTCTTGGGGGATGGCATGTCCAGAAGAGCTTGGATTTTCTCCGGGTTTGCTTCAATCCCCCTTTGGCTGACTATGAAGCCCAGGAATTTTCCTGACTTGACTCCAAAGGTGCACTTTTTTGGGTTGAGCTTCATCCCGTATCTCCGGACGACTTCGAAACATTCTTCTAAGTCGCTTGCATGACTGTTGCATGCTTTGGATTTGACGAGCATGTCGTCCACATATACCTCCATGTTTCGTCCCAGGAGGCTTTTAAACATCCGGTTAACCATTCTTTGATAGGTTGCTCCGGCGTTTTTCAGTCCGAAAGGCATGACTAGGTAGCAGTATACCCCCTTATCGGTCCTGAAGCTAGTGCACTCCTGGTCTGCCGTGTGCATTTTTATTTGGTTGTACCCAGCATAGGCATCCATGAAAGACAGCAGTTTAAATCCGAACGTGGCGTCTACCATCTGGTCGATCCTGGGTAGCGGGAAGCAGTCCTTTGGACAAGCTTTGTTTAGATCTGTGAAGTCTATACAAACTCGCCAAGTCCCGTTCGGCTTGGGCACCAGGACCGGATTGGCCAGCCATTCCGGATAGTATACGTCGCGGATCATGCCGCTGGACAAAAGTTTGTCTACCTCTTTCTCTAAGGCCTCGACTTTCACCGAGTCGAGCGGGCGTCTCTTTTGCTGTACAGGGGGCATGTCCGGGTTGACATTGAGTACATGTGTGATGACATGAGGGCTTATGTCGGTCATGTCTTCTTGGCGCCATGCAAAGATGTCGATGGCGCCCTTCAGTGTTTTTACTATTTTGTCCTTTTCCTCCGGATCCAGGCTCTTCCCTATCCGGAGTACTTTGGTGGAGTCGTTGTCGCACACTGGTATTTCTTCGACGTCCTCCATTGGTTCCACGACCCTTTCGGATCCTATGCGAGGATCCAACTCATCCTCTTCAGCCTTCTCTATCTCAGGGGACTCCCGGACCATGAGTACGGGTAGGTGGGTGGCAACATTGTAACATTGCCTGGCTTCTCCTTGATTTCCCCTCACAGTTCCGACTCCGGCTTCCTGGGTAGGGAATTTTAGGCACAAGTGTCGGATTGACGTAATTGCACCAAAGTCCACTAGGGCCGGCCGACCAAGGATTGCGTTGTAGGCTGTCGGACAGTCTACCACCACGAAGGTGCAATATTTAAATGTGCTCTGGGGGGTATCCGGGCACAGAGTCACCGGGAGCCTTACTTTTCCCATCGGAATAAGCGTCGTCCCGTTAAACCCCGTGAGCTGCGACCCACTAGGCGAGAGGTCCCGGTCGGTTAACCCTATCGCAGTGAAGGCTTCTTTGAAGAGCAGGTTCACGGAACTCCCATTGTCAATTAAGACCCTAGCCACCACTTTATTTGCGATGGGGGTCTCTATGACCAACGGGTCATGGTGAGGAAAACGCACCGTCTTGGCGTCTTCTTCCGTGAACGTGATGGGTTGGTCCATTAGCCGAGTCCGTTGAGCTGGGAGTTGAGTAACTTCCCATACCTCATTGTGCTTCGCGGCCTCGGCGTATCGTTTTCGCTCCTTGCGAGTGTTCCCTCCGATATGGGGACCTCCGGAGATCATGGCTACCCGCCCATTAGGCCGGGGCGGTAGCCCGGGAATATGCTGGGCGTCACCTGCGGGAGCAGCTGGAGCCAATACTCCTGCTGTACCCCTTGGTGTTCTCGGAGGCATACCCCCGGCCACCTGCCCCGGATTAAGGTGGAGCAACCTATTTTTGATCCACTCATAGAGGTGGCCCAAACGGATTAGATTTTCAATCTCGTCTTTGAGATTCTTACACTCATTGGTGCTATGACCAATGTCGTTGTGGTACTCGCATCTTTTACTCGGATCTCTCCGGGAGCTGTCTTTGTACAATGGCTGTGGTCTCCGGTAGTGCGTATCTTGCCTAGTGGCAAAGTACACACGTTCCTGGGAGTCCGACAGCTCCGTGTACTGAGTATATTGGGGTGTGTTCCCCTTCTTCTGGCGCTTCTCTCCCGTTCGGGTGCTGCCTTTGGAGGACCTTTTGCTCCTCGACCCCTGGGTAGGGCCTGTTAAGCTAGCAGTCGGGGTAGCCTGTGAAGGAGCTTGTCCATTCACTCCGGACGGGTTGCCATAATGGGAAGATGCTGGCGCCAAAGCTTGGCCCCGGCGTACCCGTGGGGCAGCGAGAACCGTATGCCACTCACTCGTGGAGTTGCGGCCGGCGCACCCGAGGGCGACACTCCTGGCATGTACCCTGCTATCCCGGTGGGATAATAGCCTCCATAAGCCACGATCTGGGCTTCTTCGAGGTTAATATACTTTTGGACTCTTTTCTGGAAGTCCTGGAGGCTAGAAGACCTTCGTCGCAACTCATTCCAGAAGGGAGTCCCAGTGCGGATTCCTGCTTGGAGAAGCGCAAGCTGTTGTCCGTCATCGACCTTCTTGGTCTTCGAGGCTTCCTCTCGGAACCTCTTGATGTAATTCTTCAAGGTCTCGGTGGGCAGTTGCTTGATATTGGTCAAGGCACTAATCTCCAAGTTAACCTTTCTGGCGGCGACAAACTGTCTCCAGAAGTTGGTTTGGAGTTTGTTCCAACAGCCCACGGATCCTGGTTCCAGCTTTTTGAACCATTCCTCCGCTGACCCACTCAGAGTGAGTGGGAAGCACAGGCATTTAGCGTCATTGCTGACCCGCATGACTGTCATGACACGGTTGAACCGTGACAGGTGGTCACTAGGATCGGAGTTCCCGGTATATGCCGCCATTTCAAGCATCTTGAAGTTTTTAGGGAGCTCCGCCTCCAGGATGTGCTTGGCACATGGCTCCCGATCCTCGCTGTCCGAGTTGGAGTCGTCTCCCTTTTGCCTCCGGGAGACTCGAGCGATGTCTTTTCGAAGTATGGCGAGTTCCGCCATAATCCCTTCGTTTAACGTACCCGTGGAAACCACGGGCCCATATCTTCTTTGGTCAAGGTGGTCCCGGAGATCACCTTGATTCCCATTGATTTGATTTCTCAGATCAATGGGAGGACATCTCTGTCCTCTTCTCCCTCTACCCCCTGGTTCCTGGTGCACAGAAACGCTTTTTCGGTCCCCTCGATCCTGAGGGCCAAGACTCCCTTCTTGGGGCTTGCCCCTCTGCGGACCTTTCCCTTTAGGGAAATCCGAGCGGACCCTTCGCGGATCCTGCACCTTTTTCTTTCGCCCAGGGGTAGAAGTAGGGTTTTTTGTTTGATTTTCCTCAGCAAGGTACCTTATAGGGCTAGGTTCCCTAGATTTTTGCTGCTGGGAATTAGGCGAAGACGTTGCTGGCTCTCTGTTGAGCCCAGCGGTCATTGCCTTGGGGTGCACGTGAATACCAGCTGCCTCCATGGCTTTCTGCATGGCTAGCATCACTTCCTGCATTTTTTGGTTTTGCGCTTTCTGAGCTTCGATCTCGGCTTCATGATCGATAGCTTTTTGTCTGAGAAGCACCAGCTCTGAGTAACTTCCTTCGTCATAGGCATACTCGTCGAGGTTCCCCTCGTAGTCCTCGTCGGGGACTATTTCTTCTTCTTCCTCGGACTCCTCTGCCGCTCTTGAGGCCACATCTTCCTCATTTGAATCTTGAGCATCTTCCAGAGGGCGAGGTTGACGTGTACTTCTCGTCTCCACCATTCTTGTGAAGTCAAATGCTTGTTATGTAGCAGCTTTCCTCAGCTCTCAATGAAAGCACCAAAATGTTGACCGAGATTTTCGGCAACTATTAAAATATGATTATAGTAGTGAGCTGTAAGAAAGCGAGATGAGGATTTTTTACGTGGTTGGGGCGTTAATGAGCCTTAGTCCACGAGTCTTTGTTATTAATGGATGTATTTAATACAGATTCCACACTTGAGGGAATGTTGTCCTCATTAATACAGAGAATGTTCTTGGTGAGTATTTTCTCTTCTTGCTCATATGCAATCCAAGATTCTCGACCCCATTAAATGAGCTTTGAGGGGGTATTTATAGTGTTTTGGTGGGGTAATCCCTAGAATTGTTCTTACAAACGTATCTGTAAGTATCCATAAAGTTGGGTATTCCCAATGAATATACCATGGGTGATGCATGGTCAAATCCCTAGGTGCTGTAGGGTTTTTATGAGGAATGTCCTTTTTGCCTTGTGATTGACGTGACTCTTCGCAGAGTAGCCGTCGCTAGACTTAAATGATCATTACTGTGGCGCTGCTGTTTGGGGGTTGTGCCGTCAGACTTTATTGCGTGTTACAGTCCCAACACGCTTCCTCCCATGCGGCATTAAATGCGACTTGATTGCTCAGGAGAGGCCTGACACATCCCGGAGAGGCTTCATGCTATGCGAGCTTCCGGGAGTACCTTGTACTCCGGGTGCCTCCTCCGGGACCTATGCCCAGGGTGCTTTCTTGTGGCGTACAAAGACTTATCAAATATTTACAAGTTATCTGATCCACGTGTCCCAATTCGACTGGTCCACGTATTTTGGGCGAATTCAGGGGCAACAATAGGACTGGCCCGATGGACCCGATGTAGGGCCCGATGGTCGGCCCGATGGTCAGATGCCCACTTTATTTTTTTTTAATTTTTTTCATTTTATAGGACTGGCCCGATAGACCCGATGTAGGGCCCGGTGGTCAAATGACTGGCCCGATGGGCCCGATGTAGGGCCGATGCCCACTTTAATTTTTTTTTTTATAACAAAGAGAGAAGAAGAGAGTGGGGAGGCAGTAATGTAAATGGGGGTATTTTAGGGATATTCTAAAATGTGTCATATCCCACAAATATTAAATGTTATGTGTTTAGAAAAAAAATATTAGGTATATCTAAGTATAGAAAATCAAATTTTCCATTTGTCCATTCTTTAAGGGTTGACAGTTCAGTTACAAATTATTGCAGGTTAAGGTTATAAAAAATATATGCAATTTAAAATTAGGTTAAATGCAAATAATGCGATAATTATTTCGGTTGAGTTAGGGTCAACCTTGTGTAGGAATGCACACGGTGCAAGTGATTGGCGGAAAGTGCTTTCTCTATTCTCATTCCCATTTCCATTAAGAATTTTAATCTCCATCTCTACATATTCCCTCTCAGGGACGAGGCACGAAATCTCTACATAGATCCATGTATAAAATAAAGTTTAATATTAAATATTTAAGTATATAAAGAAAATAAATTCCATAAAAATTTAAAATATTACATATTATTCATTATAGTAATTATTATTTAATATAAAAATTAAAATTTGTAAAAAAAGTTACTAATATACTAAAAGAAAATGCATAAATAAAATAAAAAAGTATAAAATACATTTTTAAAAAATATGAAAAATAAAATTAAAATGCATATATTTAATTTTCTTTTTTAATATTAAAGTGTTTATTATATAATATAGCGGGTTGTAAAATATTTTTTAAATTGGCTAATGTGTTACATAGGTAACGTTGGCTCCTTAAAAAAGTGGGCTTGAATCACACTTAGGCATCAATAGGTATAAAGTGCTCAAAATAAGAATATTATGAAGAAAAATATGATTATAGAAAAATATTTAAATTGTGTTTGGTTGTGTACAGTAACATATAATCATATTTCCGTTAGTTGAATTACATTATTTAGTTAAGCACAAAAATCTTATATATTATTTTAAAAAATTAAAATAAATAATTTTTTTTTATTATTATTATATGTGTTTAATGTTAATTATGCATAAAAGCATAATAATTATTGTAAAAAAAATATATTTATTAATTAGTAAATATAAATCTCATTCTATTTTTTATTAATTAAAATAAACATCTACGTATATTTTATCACTATGTCATTTATCTTTGTTCGGTATGTCATTTATGTACTCCATCTGTATAAAATTGATATATAACACATATACATACTATTGTCAATAACATAAAAATAACTCAATTAAAAAAAAATTGCAAACTAAATATATATCCTAATAATTTTTTTTTTAGAATAAACCATAATATTAATGCTATTTACATTTATTGATTAATTTCATAATGTTATTGAAATTAATATAACTGAAAGGGGTAGACTTTTTGGTCAAGAAAAAGATAATTGGGTCTGGACAAAAGAGCGTAATGAGCGATTTTCTTACAAATCGGCTTATCTTATCCAAGCTTTACAAAGGGCTCCTTGTGAGGTTGTCCCTTCCCTTTGGAATAGTAAAATCATGGAGAGGCATAAGGTTCTTTAGTGGAGCATCTTGTCAAACGCTTTACCAATTAAGGCTATTCTAAAGAAGAGATTTCATGTTGATGAAGTGAATGTTGGATTAAAAATCCTTTGTGGGCACATATGTATAATGTATATGCTATTATAAAGTGTGATACAAAATTAAGTGACCAATTATGTTATGGGTATCAAAAGGGTATTAAAGTGTCATGGAATTAATGTGTAGATACCATAAGTTAATTTATAATTTGTTGAGGGGCCAAATTATAAATACCCAAGAGTTATTCTAAGATGACTCTATAAATAGGTAGTGGTCCCCAAGAAACACTAGGGTTTCTGTATTCTCTCCTTCCCCATCAGAGAAAATACTCTAGAAAATAGTGTATTCTTGGAAGATCAAAACCTTCTTTGCAATCTCCAACAATGGCTTCAGGTTAGTGCTTCCGCTCATCTTTTATCATCTTCTTCTTCTTTAATTTAGCAAAGGCTTTATAGATTTATGATTTAGGGTTTTATATATTAAAGCACTTTTAGGAATATGTTTGGATCTGTGATTTATATATTTCTTAAGAGTTTTATAAACCCTAACAAGTGGTATCAGAGCCACCTTTGTTGAATTAGTTGAAGATCTGATGATTTTATTTATGAAATTTGGATTTTAATTTCGGTAAAAATATATTGATATATGCGTGTATTGACATATATACCGATTATATATGATTATGCATACACATATGCGTTTGTTCGATTTCGGCTTCAGTATATTATATATAGATCATGATGTGTGATTTGGGAATTTGGAAATTCAATATTGAATTGTAATGATTGTGGCTTCAGTGACTTCTGCCAACTGTATGTTTCTATTTTATGCAATGGATTCGTTTTTGACTTCAGTTGAATTTGAGTTATTGCTTCAGCTTAAATATATATATATTTGGAATTGATGAATAGTATTATGCATATGATTACGTATCCTTTTGTCGCCATTGATAAAGGCTTCAAGGCTTCTGCCGATTTCTTTTATTGATTACTGTATATATGTTTTACATATATAAATAATTGAATGTGATGTTTTGGTTTCCTCTTTACTGTCTGTCACGTTTACATACATATATATTGACTACAATTTGGTAAGGCAATTACATTTTTTTTTCTTTTATTGCTCTCAAGATTATAAAATATATATGTATGGGAATAATTACTTGGGGCTGCCCCGACAATTTATATGGCTCATAAACAATATATATTTTAGTTCAAACAATTTAATTCAAATTTTGGTGTTGGTTTATGACTAATATTTTAAGTAAATTAATTGAAATAATATGTCGCCAAAGTGACCTCTTTTGTGTAGATTAATTTATTTATATATTAGGATGGTTGTATGTTTGTAATTAATGCTTATATTGACTAGCCCAAAGGTAAGTGAATATTTTGCTAGATTTCAAACATACCTGTGGCAATAAATGTGTGACAATTATAAGGTATTTTGTGTGAGCAATACGTTAGTCCAAAGATTGACCTATTGTTTGACACAGTTTTATTGTCAATATTTGATTGCTACACCAAGAGTACCGCTTACAGTTAATATTATTGTCCAAAGACTTGATATTAATGTGTGTTTGGTACCTTGAGATGGGTTTAACCAATTTTTGAATTTATTGTTTAATTATGCATATTAATGTGAGCTTGTTCTATTTGTTCTATATTCAGCTAGTTCATCTTCTGCTGCCTCAATATCTGCTAATATTAATTCTATTCCTATACTTAATGGGACCAATTTCAAGGATTGGAAAAGGAACCTACTTATAGTTCTGGGATGTATGGATTTAGACCATGCACTAAGGAATGAACAACCTACATCTCTCACTAAGGAAAGTTCCCATGATGATAAAAGGGAATTTGAGAAGTGGGATCGTTCAAATCGCATGAGTCTAATGATTATGAAACACAGCATTCCAGAAGCCTTTTGGGGCACAGAATCCAAAGGGGTTACTATGGCTAAGAATTTCCTTGAACAAATTGAGGAACGTTTTGCTAAAAACGATAAGGTTGAAATGACAACACTTCTTGGTTCTTTAATGAACATGAAGTATAAGGGTCAAGGAAATGTAAGGGAGTACATTATGGAAATGCATCATATTGTCTCAAGATTAAGGACACTTAAGATTGAGCTTTCGGATGATGTACTTGTACTCATAGTTTTGTTAACGCTTCCTCCACAGTTTAACCAATTTAAAATTAGTTACAACTGTCAAAAGGAGAAATGGACTCTCAACGAGCTCATTTCTCATTGTGTGCAAGAGGAAGAAAGGTTGAAAAAGGACAAAACCGAAAGTGCTCATTTGGCAACTACCCCTAAGGATAAGGGCAAGAAAAGAAAATTTGAGAATGAAGCTGCTAAGGGTCCAGTTCAAATGAAACAACAACAAGATTCTCAGGGTTGTTTCTTTTGTACCCAACCTGGACATGTGAAGAAAGATTGTGCCAAATATCACGCATGGCGTGTAAAGAAAGGTATTAATCTTACTTTGGTCTATTCTGAGGTTAATTTAGTTTCAGTACCTAGAAACACTTGGTGGATAGATTCTGGTGCTACTACTCACATAAGTGTTTCTATGCAGGGTTGCTTGAGCTACCGAAAGCCAAGTGATGGTGAAAGATACATCTTTGTGGGCGATGGACAATCGGTAGAAGTGGAAGTAATTGGGCATTTCAGATTGTTATTAGGAACTGGTTTTTATTTGGATTTGAAAGACACTTTTGTTGTGGCGTCTTTTAGACGGAAATTAGTTTTCGTTTCTTTGTTGGACAAATTTGGATATTCTTGTTCATTTCGAAACAATCAGTTTACTTTGTCTTTAAATTCAAATATTATTGGAACTGGTTATTTGAATACTTAAGACAATCTTTATTTGCTAGAAACAATTGCATCCTATAATGAAACCTTGTATGTGGAATCACGAGGTACTAAACGCAAATTAAATAAAGAAAATTCAGCGTCATTATGGCATAAACGCTTAGGTCATATCTCAAGAGGTAGAATTGAGCGTCTTGTGTCTGATGACATTTTAGAGTCTCTTGACTTCACAGATTTCAATGTCTGTGTAGATTGTATCAAGGGAAAACAGACCAAAACTAAGAGATTAGGTGCCAATAAAGATTAGGTCCCTCTGGGGAGAAGCATTAAAGACAGCAGCTTACATTTTGAATAGAGGACCAAGTAAAGCAGTTGCAAAAACACCTTATGAGCTTTGGACAGGTCGAAAGCCTAGTCTAAAGCATTTCCACATTTGAGGATGTCCAGCTGAGGCAAGGACTTATAGGCCACATGAAAATAAATTGGACTCCAAAACAGTTAGCAGCTATTTTATTGGTCATTCTGAGCGATCTAGGGGCTATAAGTTTTATGATCCCATTGTCAGAAATATTTTTGAGACGGGAACTGTAACATTTTTTGAGGATGTTGAATTTGGGGGGAGAAATAAGGTTAGAGACATTGCTTTTGAGGAGGAATTGAATTCAAACTCAGTTCCTACTATCATTTTAGACAATGTTGAGGCTTCCACACCTGTCATTGATCAAGAAATGAATTTGGAACCTCAACAAGACAATGTTAAACAACTCCCAAATCAAGATGAGGCTATTGTTCCAGAAGAACAAATTCAACACCCTCAAGAACAAGAGCCATTAAGGAGGTCCACAAGAGAGAGAAGAAATGCTATTTCAGATGACTATTTTGTATTTCTTCAAGAACATGAGGATGAAATTGGAATGATGGAAGATGATCCAATCAACTTGCATCAGGCCATGAAAAGTTCTAACTCTCAAAAGTGGATTGATGCCATGGATGAAGAGAATAAGTCTATGCAAGACAATAAAGTTTGGGAAGTTGTCCCATTACCAGAAGGTGTAAAACCAATTGGTTGTAAGTGGATACTTAAAACCAAGAAGGATGAATATGGTAATGTGGTGAGATTTAAGGCACGTCTTGTAGCAAAAGGCTATACTCAGAAACAAGGCATTGATTATACAGAGACTTTCTCTCCGGTTTCATCGAAAGACTCTTTTAGGATAATATTGGCACTTGTTGCTCATTTTGACCTTGAGTTACATCAGATGGATGTTAAAACAGCGTTTCTCAATGGCAACATTGATGAGACAATTTATATGGAGCAACCAGAAAAACTTTGTGGTTGGTGACCCAAAGAATATGGTTTGCAAATTAAACAAATCCATCTATGGACTCAAGCAAGCTTCTCGTCAGTGGTATCACAAGTTTCATCAAGTAATTATCTCATTTGGTTTTGAGATGAATATTATTGATGATTGTGTATATCACAAGTTCAGTGGGAGTAAATACATATTTCTGGTTCTATATGTCGATGACATATTGCTTGCTACTAATGATATAGGCTTATTGCACGAAACCAAGAGATTTTTATCTAAGCAATTTGAGATGAAAGATCTTGGTGACGCCTCTTTTGTATTAGGAATTCAAATACGTCGAGATCTTTCTCGGGGTATTCTTGGATTATCACAAAAGAGCTATATTAATAAAGTACTCAAAAGGTTTGGCATGCAAGATTGTAGACCAGGTGATACCCCTGTTGCTAAAGGATACAAATTCAGTCTTAGACAATGCCCTAAAAGCAGCCTTGAAATTCAGGAAATGAAAAAGATTCCCTATGCATCAGTTGTAGGGAGTCTAATGTATCTTTAGGTATGTACGCGTCTAGATATTGCGTACATTGTTGGGATGTTAGGCAGATATTTAAGCAACCCTGGTATGGACCATTGGATAGCAGCCAAGAGGGTTATGAGGTATCTTTAGAGAACAAAAGATTACATGCTCACATACAGGAAGTCAGATCATTTGGAGGTCATAGGGTATTCTGATTCTGATTTCGCTGGATGCCAAGATAGCAGAAGGTCTACATCAGGCTACATTTTCCTGTTAGCTGGAGGAGCTATATCCTGGAAAAGTGTCAAACAGACACTTATAACTTCTTCCACTATGGCAGCTGAATTCGTAGCGTGTTATGAGGCATCAAATCAGGGAATATGGCTGAGAAACTTTGTCACTAGGCTGCGTATTTTGGAGAATGTTGAAAGACCACTTAAGATATTCTGTGACAATAAATCAGCAGTGCTGTATTCCAATAACAATAGGAGCTCATCCAAGTCAAATCATATTGACATAAAGTTCCTAGTTGTGAAAGAAAGAGTGCAGAGTGGACAGATTTCCATAGAGCATATTGGGACAAACTCCATGATAGCGGATCCGCTCACAAAAGGATTACCACCCAAGGTCTTTCATGAGCACACTGCTCATATGGGTGTAGTATTACTTGAGGATATCATGATTTAGTGGGAGTTTGTATTCTCTTTGCTTTATGTTTGTTTAAGACATTTATGTATTTGGTTATTTTCTGATCAGAAATAAAGTTTTCAGTTTATTCACTCTGTTTTGTTATGTTTAAGTTTGACCTCACTTTGGTTTAAGGAGGACCAGTTGGAAATAGGCATGTTCGGTTCACATTGCATGTAATTTCCATGCTACACATCCATGATTGATCTATGTCATTTGGCTATATTTGTATATGTGACCATTGATGGGTTTAGTCATGATTGATATGACGAAAATCGCTTTGATCCTATATGGGTATAGTTGATGGACGAGATTGTTGTGAATACCTTTACATAATAGCAAATTTTGAGCTCATAAGGTTATACATTTATCAGGTAACATATGTTGCCCAAGTGGGAGATTGTTGGATTAAAAATCCTTTGTGGGCACATATGTATAATGTATATGCTATTATAAAGTGTGATACAAAATTAAGTGACCAATTATGTTATGGGTATCAAAAGGGTATTAAAGTGTCATGGAATTAATGTGTAGATACCATAAGTTAATTTATAATTTGTTGAGGGGCCAAATTATAAATACCCAAGAGTTATTCTAAGATGACTCTATAAATAGGTAGTGGTCCCCAAGAAACACTAGGGTTTCTGTATTCTCTCCTTCCCCATCAGAGAAAATACTCTAGAAAATAGTGTATTCTTGGAAGATCAAAACCTTCTTTGCAATCTCCAACAATGGCTTCAGGTTAGTGCTTCCGCTCATCTTTTATCATCTTCTTCTTCTTTAATTTAGCAAAGGCTTTATAGATTTATGATTTAGGGTTTTATATATTAAAGCACTTTTAGGAATATGTTTGGATCTGTGATTTATATATTTCTTAAGAGTTTTATAAACCCTAACAGTGAAGTGTCCTATTTGTGGGTGGAGGAGGAATCAATGGAGCACTTGTTCCTCAAGTGCAATCTAGCCTTCCATTTGTGGAGATCTTCTCTGTGATGTATTTTTTTTGTTATTGATTTCGACATTTGTATGTGGGACTAGGTCAAATTCGCATGGAGTCTAAAAACTAAGGGCATCAATGTAGATGAGATCTTTCTTTATGCTTCTGTAGTTGTTTGACACTACAATCATAATATTAATAATGTGAAACATTGTATTGACTCAATTCATTACTCTTATGAAAGATTTGAGAGCTTCTCTTATCCTTGCTTCTAGTCCAATCCTGGTGAAAGATTGGCGTCTTCCTCCTCAAGATTGGCTCAAACTGAACTGTAATGTCAAAGTGAGGTTGGAAAGCATGTGTATTGCGGTAGTTGCTAGAAACTATTTTGGAGAGGTAGTTTGGGTTAGCACGACTAGTTTGGTTTTTTAGGATGCTTTTTGTGGTGAGACGGCTGCTTGTTGCTTAGCTCTAGAAATGGCAAAGCTCAAAGGTTGCAAGTGCATCATAGTGGAGAGCGACTCTAGGGTAGTGATCAATTCTCTCAATCACAAGGTTTCTTGTTGGGAGATTGAGAACTATTCTTCTTTTTGTAATAGGCTGTCTACTTATTTTGTCGGTTGTTTATTTTCTTGCACTCTTAGAATTTGTAATTTTGTAGCCCATAATGTAACAACGTGGACATTTACTCAAAAATAGTATGGTAGCTTGTCTGTATCGTCCATTCCAACTAACTTATTTTGTAATGACTATGAGATCTAATTTCTTATCAATGAACGTTTTCATTTTTTAAAAAAAAAATAAATAAATAAATAAATGAAGGTATAATTCAAGCCCATATTTTTTCAAGAAATCAACATTACCCTCCTCAATGATAGCTATATTACTAAGGGGGCGTTTGGTATGAGGTGCTTAAAATAATCTGATTATAGGGAATATTATGAAGGAGAATATGATTATAGGGAAATGTGTAAACTGTGTTTGGCTGTGTAGGGTAATATGTAATCATATTACTGTTAATTAAATTACACTGTTTGGTTGAGTACAGGAATCTTATATATATTATTTTGAAAAATTAAAATAAAAATATTTTTTTTATTATATCTATTTAATGTTAATTACATATAAAAATAAAATAGTTATTTATTAAAGAAATATATTTATTAATTAGTAAACATTAAATTTTATTGTATTTTTTATTAATTAAAATGATCATTTCTATATATTTTATCACTATGTTATTTATTTTTGTTCGATATATTATTTATGTACATCATCTGCATAAAATTTTTGTATAATAAATATATATGTGATTGCTAATAATTTAAAATAACTCAGTTAAAAAAAATTGATCTCACAGACTAAATTTATATATCATAATATTTTATTTATAATAAATGATAATATTATTAATATTTAAATTTATTTATTAATTTAAAAATGTTATTCAAATTAATATGATGGAAGGTAATAATTCAATCATACCCTTTTTTAAGGTATGAACATTACCCTCCTCAAGGGTAGTTATATTACTAGGGGAATAACATTCCAAGACTAAACCCTCCAAACAAACAAGGTAATGTTTTATATTACCATTCTCTTACTAGGATTAACCTACAAGGTTGAAAGAAGGTAAACCCTCAAACTAAACAATGTAATATTTTATATTACTATTCTCTTGATAACATTAACTCATTCCAAACAAACTTTTATATTAATTTGAATAGTAAATACCATTTTGGACCCTGTGTTTTGCAAAAGTTACCAATTTGACCATCTATTTTGTTAAATGATAAAATAGACAATGTATTTTCCAAAGTTGTACAAATAGGACCATGAACTGATTTTTTATCAAAATAAAATTTAATTATTATCAGATCTAAATGTGTTATGACTTTATATTTTTTGTATCTGTTCGTGTTAGGAATTGTCTTTAAGTTGGTTATATTAAAAAAAAAAGTTTTTAAAAATTAAGCTCAGGGTCTTATTTTTACTATTTTGAAAAATACAGGATCCATTTTGTCATTTAACAAAATAGAGGGTCCAATCTGTAACTTTTACAAAACAGAGTCCAAAATAATATTTACTATTTTTAAATTAATAAATGAATTTAAATAACATTAGAAATATATTTCAATATATATTTAGCTTGTGAGATAGGTTTTTTTTTTCTTTGAAAAAAATTGAGTTATTTTATATCATTGGCAATAATATAATATATGGGACCAGAGACGGACCCATTAAGAGTGATGTGGGGGCTATAGTCCCACGAACAAAAATATTGCCTTTTAAAAAATTAAATGTAAATTTTTTAATTTAATAATTATAAGCTAAAATAGTAGAAAAACCCCCACTAAATTAGATAAATTTAGTAAGAGTGATTATAATGCAGCTATAAATATTTTTTTATAATAAATAAGCCCCAACAAAGTAAAAATCCTGGGTCCGTCACTGTATGGGACCCGATACTAACTTAACGAAATTTTTTAAAAATTATTTTCTTAAATTATATGATATCAAATAGTTAATTATAACAATTAATGTACGCTAATACCAAAAAAAAAATGTTAGGTAGTAATAGTATCTTCTAACAATTTTCATAAAAAAAAAAATAAGCAATAATAATATTAAAAAATCAATCTTTGGTGTCGTCTTCTCATCTGAAATTCACAATTTTTAATAATTTTTTGGAAGAGGGGTGAGAGAAAGTGAGAATCTACTGTTCTCATTCTCTGTAGAGAGAGAGAGAGAGAGAGAGAGAGAGAGAGAGAGAAGCAGAGGAAGACGAACCCTCCAACTCCAAGACATGCGGACTGTTTCATTGGGATTATCGGCATCTTCAACTGCCATTAACTGCTCTGCTACTGCAACTGCAACGCCTTCTCTTCTCAACTCTTTCAATCCCAACAAGCCAAATCCTTACCCTTCTCCTCTTCCTAGGGTTTTTAACTCCACTCATCAAATCTCTTTCCTTTCTCTTTCCAAATCAGGTACCTTACCCAATTCTCCGTTATTTTGGAAAACAAAAAGAAGATTTTTTTTTTTTTGGCTGATTCAAAGATGGTTTTTTTCTTTTTCTGTTTCAATTTCAGATTTGGAGTTGTTAACCAAGAAAAAAGTTTCCCTGAAACTAATACTAAAATATCTGCGTATAATTCTTCTGTTTAACAAAATTTCTAGCCTTTAGGATTAGATTGTGGTTCATAGCAGTTTCAATAAGCTTTGCTTTACTACTTAGTTTCTCTTAAGAAACAGCCATGTACGGTTTGCAATTGACCACAGCTTCTTTCTTAACATTTTCTAAGTAAAGGAAAGAAGAGAAAAATAAGGCTATGTTTAGTGTTTGGTGAGGAAAGAAAAAGGTAGGGAGAATAAAAAAAGATTCAATTTTTCAGTATGAAATTTTTTGTTGAGTCAGTGTTATTTTGTTTTTCAATAAAAATTTATTTATTTTTATTTTTTTAAATCCAAATTCCAGGTAAATGTCTGAGGAATAAGGGAGGGAAATAAAGTAATAGAGTGTTGGGCATTTGTAGTTTCCCACTTCAAAGATTACTTTTGGTTGGTTTATATAAGTAAGTAGTCTGCTTTGTGGATGTAGGAGTGTGCAGAGCTAGTCAAGTGGTTGACTTGTTTCCAACAGTGTCCCCTGAGATTGTTGTTCGGGAGGCAAGATTAGAGGACTGTTGGGAAGTGGCTGAGACTCACTGCAGCTCCTTCTTCCCTGAGTATGCATTCCCATTAGACTTTGTCCTAAGGATTGACAGAATTGTGGGAATGCTGGCTGGATTTTCGATTCCAAATGGTTGTAAGAGAACTTGTTTGGTTGCTGTAACCAGTAGCTCACTTGATGAAACATTCCTCTTAGGAACTCAAGACTTAAAGATTGGAGGTTTTGATGGGAAAATTAGTCTTAATAAAGGGTACGTGACTGGAATCTTAACAGTGGATACTGTGGCTGATTTTCTCCCTAGGAAAGGACCTCTCAGGCAGAGAAGGTGAGTGAGTTTTTATTAAATTTGCTTCTAGCTATAAGTGAACTTTTGTTGCATTGAGTAAATTTACTTTGGATTATAGAAATAATTTGTGAAGACTAACAACTAAGTAGAATCCTTACTATGACAGCAACTAAGTAGAAATAACACTAGGACATAATTTAATTCTAACAATCACTTAATAAATAGTTCTGCTCAGGTTTTGCATCCATTGTTAAATTTGTCTAGAGTTGTGGATAACTACAGGGGCTTGTTTTCTAAAATGTCATCCTCTTAACTACAGGACTGGCATTGCATACATATCAAATGTTGCAGTCAGGGAAAAATTTCGACGGAAAGGAATAGCTAAACAGCTCGTAGCAAAGGCAGAATCTCATGCACAGAGATGGGGTTGCCGAGCGATTGCCTTGCACTGTGATCTGAACAATCCTGGAGCCACAAAACTGTACAAGAGTCAGGGTTTCAGAAGTATCAAGGTGCCAGATGGAGCAGCTTGGCCTCAGCCAAAGACCTCTCCCGATGTCAAGTTTAATTTCATGATGAAGCTTTTGAACAATTCTACCACTGCTTAGATTCTTTGAAGAACATAGAAGAAAAAAATTGAAAAGATAATGTGAAACCAAAAAACAATATGTAGGATATTTGATATTAGCTTGTATATATTATAATCGGCTTCAACTTGCTTTGTCTGCATAATTTCGATACTGATGTGTTTTATGTGACATGAACATTTTGTCAAACGCCAAAGTTGTATAGTCATAATTTATTTGATTTAGCGTTATAGTTGTAATATTGGTACATATGTTATGTTGAGATAGGAGAATGAGGAAATGTCGTTGGCTAGCTCATCAAACATTTCATGTAGATTTTGAGAGAATGGACAAATTTAAAGCTTCTATCTCAATAATAATCGTTGTTTTGTAACTTAGCTATAAATAGTAAATACCACAGCTTCTAGTATCTTAATAATGATTGGAGCATTATTCTCCTATTTCTTTAGAGTATTTTCAATCGAGATGTAAATAAGTGATGCAAATATAAAATGTTTAAATAAGTGATGCAAATATAAAATGTAGTTTATTTTGTTAAAAGTCTAATGATTGGAGCATTATTCTCAATTCTCTCAAACTTTTCTCCATTTCTTTAGAGCATTTTCAATTGAGAGGTAAATAAGTGATGCAAATATAAAATATAGCTTATTTTGTTAAAAGTCTACACCAATGGTATGTTAAATTATGATGCAAAAATCTCATATAATCAAAAGTAATCTAAATTTACATCACAATAATGCTATACTTTTATAATTATGCTATTTTTAATATTTTACTATTAAATTTTAACTAACATACTCTTTGGCATTAAATAACTTGCATTATTATTATTTTATTATTAAATTTTACATTTAATTTTGCATTATTATTATTTTATATTTTTTAATAAATTATTTAGTGAGCATTAAATAACATATTGAATTTTACATCACATTGTAAAATATAACCCAACTTTTACTTCTAATAACAACAAGTACGATGTAATTGCCTTTAAATTTTAACAAGGGAACACAAATTGAAGATTTTAAATGTAAAACATTTTAGCTATACAACACAATTCGGGGCAATAATATTTGACCAAGATGCATTTTTGATTGTAAGTGGGCAAATCAATAAAGGAAGAGTTAATAGACAAAACTCACAACTGCTGAAACATAAAATGACATAAAAATTTCTAAAGTCTTCACTTTAGAATTATTCTATAGCCAAATGTTGGTCAACCTTAAACTTTGCAAGTGTTTTCAAAACCCTCTTAGTTACTGCAGCCAAAAAAGAACACACAAGAAGTTGCAACTTAAAGACAAGGAATCGCAGCATTTGACAAATGCTAAATTATACTTGGACGAATTTGTCCAAGGCAGATGTGTCCAAAGCCGAGAATTCCTTCGTAGCCGCAAGCACAAAATGGCCAAGCTTCACAGCATCATCGTGGCTCGATGCCTACAGGGGTTCAAATTGCATTAGCCAGAGATTAAATATTACAGCCTAGCCTAAGCAGAAAACCATATATAAGATAAGGCTTCAATACCTCAATGTTCAAAGGAAGCACGGGGTCATGAAGTGAAAGTCTGAGAAGAAACCAACCTCCGAAGCCAGAAACTCGAACCTGTTAGCAAAAC
The DNA here is from genome assembly GCF_029168945.1 of Cannabis sativa. Lineage (NCBI taxonomy): Eukaryota > Viridiplantae > Streptophyta > Magnoliopsida > Rosales > Cannabaceae > Cannabis > Cannabis sativa. Next base: position 49,652,514 of record NC_083601.1, read on the forward strand.
AAATTGGGAAATTGAATCAAGAGCACATGTCGACAACAAACTGAAAATGTCAAAGTCACCAATGGTGGTAATGATATATAACTTTCTTAAATTCTAATAATTTAACCAATGACTGGCATCTCGATTGCTTCCAAGATAAATTTATTAAATTATATGCAAATTGGTTTTAAGAAAGTTACAGGTTTAACCCATGTCAGACTTACGCCTTCATAATTTACAGGAGCTTTTCTAAGCTTTTCATCTGCTTCAATAGAGTTCTCCAAATGCTTCAAAACTGCTTCTCCATAGTTGCGGAACGATCTGGAATCACTAATCTATTAGGTGGGTCACAATAAACTCACAGCCCATATTTGTAAACAAAAAATAATAAGATAGCATACCCTCCTTTAAGATCAGGATGATTTTGATTGATCTTTAGTCTCAGTTCCACAGCAACAGCTGGTTCCTCCAATCCTTCTACAAGATCAGTCAGTACTTTGCTGCCAATACCCTGTCCTGCAGCCCTGGCTGAAGCAAGTTTATTCAAGATTTTGACCTGAAAAAGTGAATATAATAATAATAATTAGAAAGGAAAAAAAAGGATGGAACAAACAACATTGAAGGAAAATGAAATTTGTGTATAAGTTGTGTCAATAATCTACCATGAGGTATGCTCCATCATCAAGCCAGTGGTTTTCCTTAAGAGCTCCATGACCACTAGTTTCAATTGCCAAATGTGATTCCTCGCCAATTGAGTTCTGTAACAAACGAAACAAGCTTCAATTTGAAAGGTTTAACGACACTAAAATAGTACTTTATAAACTAATGCCAACAAATGAACAATTTGTACTGAAATGAACGTTAACAGTGAGTACACACATCATTAGCATAGAATAGTGTCATTTTTAATCACCATTCTGAATTCCAGTAGTTGGAAATTTCTAAAAGAAATAAGACATGTCGTGCTTAAAAATCCGTATTCAATTGCAGAATTTTTGATTGCTTTCCAACCAGTTTAATTCTCAAGAAAACATAGGCAGCTAAGAGATATAAACTACCAAACGAATAGCTTCATCGATGACATTCTTGTAGCCTCTTTTAAAGCGGTGATGCTTCCCCCCTGCAAGGAATTTGAAATTATAATCGAGTGATATATGTTAAAAAGATAGTGTATTTCCCATTGCAGATTCTGCCTTACCAAGTTTTTTCTCAATAAATGTGGTCAGACCATCTGATGTCACACTGTCTGTAACAATAGTTGTTCCTGGATGCTAGGGTAGGGGTAAAAAAATGAAAAAGAAAAGAGCAAGATGGTTTAAAATGATGAAACAATAGCCTAAAAGAAGATTGACCATGAAAAAAAAAAAATTACTTCCTCAAGAACAATGGCAGACATTAAGGCAATCAGTCGATTCCGATTGAATTCACGACCAGTAGAATCCACAGCAGCAGATCTAAAGCAAATACTTGATTAAAATAATAAGTATAACAAGTGGAAAATGGGACTTGCAAAAAATGAGTTACCTGTCCACATCTGTATCGAAGATGATCCCCAAATCAGCCTTGTTATCAAGGACTGCCTTAGTGATAGCTTTCATTGCTGTCTTGTCCTCTGGGTTTGGAATATGATTTGGGAACATACCTGATTTCAGAACGGACTTTTATTTCAGAACATCGATCTATTATTAATTGGAAAAAAAAAAGTGAAAGAAAAGAACTCTTAAGCATTCAAGATATTACCATCTGGCTCCAGAAACTGACTACCAAATGTGACTGCCCCAAGAGGCTCAAGCACCTTAGCCTGACAAAACAACATTTTTATTGTATCAATAAAATGCACACATCACATTCCATACATTTAAGACCAGAAAACAAGTGCAAAAGCAAGAACTGTCCAATTTAAAGCAGTTCTAAACACAGTCAAATCTTCAAATCCAACTTTCATTAATTTTTTTATGGGGTGGGGAAAAATATAGCAATAGTGCTTTTTCCATGTAAAAGGCGTTATCACCATCTCATCATTTATATAATAGAATCCCATAATCAACAAATACTTTCATATAATTCTTCAAAGATAGAATAGCACAACCATGAAGATAAAACAAACTTTAAGTAAAACTTCAGATGGAAACTTACGGCAAAAAATCCCCCTGCTCCATTCCCTGCATCAACAACAATGTGGAACCCTTCCAATGGCTTCTCTGAGATTAGAAAAATGCAGAGTAAGTAACTAATATGGTCTCACCTCAAAGGAGCTGCTGCTACTAGTGAATTAGAGAGAACAAATTTGCACTGGACATAGAATAAGAATGCAGTATAGTACAGTGCACGTAACTCGGGAGAACTATATTGAAATATCTCTTAACTCAACAAATGGAGCTGATCTACTAACCAATCCCTACGTACACTTTGGGTTACTTTAAAGGCCTCCCTCTCCCAAAGACGAGAATTTTCCAATACCAAATTCTCTTTCCTCTCTACTGTCCTCAATTAGAAAGAACATATTGGAAGTGAACCTAGAATAACAATGTGATGAGAATTTAATAAAGTACACATATTTCAAGAAAACTAAACTGAAATAGCTCATTATCAGACATCCTTTGCAACTCCAACTATATTAACTCAATCTCTTTTTCTAAGACTTCAATACTCCTCTCCACCTTCTTGTAATTATTTACCCAGAATAGTGACTGTAATGCCACTTACTATATAAAAAAAACATTATCTTATTAGGTTAGTAGGCCCGGAACAAAAAGATTTATAGTACCATTTCAGTGGAACACATAGGCTGAATATGGCAAAAACCATACCTAGATACTTGAAGACCAGTTCTAATATAGATCACGCTAACTTAGGAGAAAGTTATAGAAATAGCTATTTATTAAGTGACGAATTTGGTCTATTGACCAAGCCCTACATAAACTTTGGGTTACTTCGAAAAGTTGCCACTCCCACAGACAAGAGAGATGTATTAAATAATTCTGCATAATTCTCTACTGGCCTCCCTCTTTCTTTTTATATAATCAATCAGTACAATCAGTGTAACGGATATCAACTGAGTGTTACTAATATTAACTGACTAAAAGAACAGCAAGTCCAAAATGTCGCAACTATCCCATATACACAAGCTGCCTATCACAATATTAAGTTCCTCAGATATAGCACATAGTCAGGAGTGAGAAAAGGATTTGATCAAGCATTTCAAATATACCTAAATTCCCCGCAGCCTTTCGAACTGCATTCACAAGTCCAGATGTATATACAGACATGTAATCTACTCTCTTTACTAATGCAGAAACTTTCTCCTCGGAAGAAGCCATTCCATCTTTAAATTTACTGTATATATCTGCAGCGCGTTCCAGGATGTCCTTTATATCAGGTTTTCCAAGCCCTCCAGCACTTGTGAAAAATTTGAATCCATTCCGGTTGTATGGAAGATGACTTGCTGTCAGAATCATTTGACTAGTTAGCCTTAAAAAAATACAGTAACAAAAAAGACACTAAAGGGTGTATGCCCATTTCCTATGCAGTGTAAAACATATCTATGTTATAAATCTAACAAAAGAGACAAAGCACCTGTTATCATTATGGAACCGTCAACTGGACATAAGTAAGCAGCAGAATCTGTCAGTGTGCTATTAAACATTGCTGGTGTAGATGCTAATCTGCATAAAGGAAAACAATACATGTCATGCATGACCTGTTACCGTCATGAGTGACAGAAAGACAGTAGCTTAAATGTTCTTAACGACAAAAATAGACCTCAATCAATACAAAACTGTAGACAACTAGAGCATAACATAGAATATAACCAATCAAAACATCACAAAGCAGCAAAGCAATTATCAGCCAAACCGTGGCGTTATCTATTGAGTCAAATGTAAATATAAAATTTGTAGATACCAATTGAGCATGGTGACTGGTGAGTATCTATTTGGTGTACCTTATCCAAAGTATTGAGAAAGTATTAAAAAAAAACAGAAGAAAGATTTGGGTATGATCTTTATAACCAGATGTGATATCAATGACCTAGCTAGAAAATATAAGCACTTAAAGTCCAAAGCTAGTTGAATCAAAAGTAAATTATGCATGAGTCTATCAAATTTGCAAATGGCCTACTCCAAGTAATTGTTGACATAAGGAGCTCTTCAAGTATCAACAAGAAATTTACACCAATTCGATCACTAACCCATATTGAATAACATCCAGTCCAGCACCAGAAATTCCTCGAGAGATTGCATCCTGCAAGTTGGATAATCAAACTATAATTATTAAATATATCTTTTTATTTTATTAAATAGATATAAGAAATACACAAGACCATCTCAGATCTTGAATCTCTACCTTTACACACCCCTTGGTCAAGGAATGATATACCCATTCAGCATTCAAGGAAACATACGTACCTGTAATGTTTGTGCAGATATACGAGAGTCATGACCAATAGAAACACTTAATCGCCGAGAGCCATCAATTTTCTTCTTTTCCACTAACCAAGCAGCAAAGGCAGCTGCTATTGCTTCTGCAACTGGTTCAGTGAGATTGACTGGTTCTCCCTCAACCCCAGGAATGGCAACACCTCGAATATCACTATGTAAACATCAGCAAATAAGAGTATTTATTAAGTTCTGATTACAGGAAAAAAATATTTTATGAAGGTAGAAGAGGCAGGAGGGAGATGAAGTAAAGCAATAACAGAAAAACATATATGAATTGGGTACAAGTTGTCTTCTAAGCAGAAAATTAAAAACAGTGATAAATCATATAGCACATAAAGTTTATGGAAAACTCATGTGTTACCTTCCATTTTGAAGCTTTAGAAAATCAACTTTGTCTAGAGGCGATAATGCAGTGGTAGATGGAGCCGCTGCACATAAGTGAAATAAATACACATAAGTTTCAAATGAGTGTTTTTTTTTTCTTTATAGAACTCTAACCATAAAAAGCAATTGAGTGACAACATAATGCAAAATGGAATGGGGCATATAATCATGACAACTTGAAATTTTTTTTATCAGTTGTTTCAATCATCAATTATGCACTTGATATCAACCTGTAGCGAGAATCTAGAACAGACCATTGCAATGAACAGTTCTCCGGTTAGCAAAACCACTCTGGTAATTTGATAAGTTGCGCAAATGCATGGAAGAGATGTCAGTCAATGTTACCTTCCCTCCTTGAAAGGGAAGGAACTTGCGCATATAAGGGACAAAATGGTCCCCTTGAAATTGGGTGCTGGACTGTCTGTTTTGTGGGTACCATTGTGACACAAAAACATTTTGGACAATCTTCCCTGACATTGCTGCATAAAAATTTGCCACTTAATCAGATTCATTCTTGTGTAACACACATTTTGGTGGCCTTAGATTGTCAAACAGACGCTCTAAGATTGACAATTCATCGTTCATAAGTTCAAAGAAACGATTCACTAGTTCAACTACATAAATTGCTGTGTTACCTTCTTTTTTTATGAAAGAAAAAGTAACGTAAAGAAATACAGAAGCAATGAGTGACTATTAGCTGGAGTTTTCTGAGTCATATATTTAACAAAGAAAACTCAGAAGCCCATATAAGTTGAATTCAAGTGGGAGAAGTCTCATTCAAATATTAAGTATTTCCAACAACAGACGCAGAAAAGGACTGAGAAGGTAGGCACCATCCATAACAGATAAAACGTCAAAAGACTAAAGAGGTGAAAAATCACGCACGCATAGCTAAGTGCATCATTTTAGCACCAAACTCCATTAAGAGGAGCTTAAAACAAATCTATTGATTAATAATCAAAATCCTTCTTATAGCAACCGAAACGAAAAGTAAGGCCGTGGCTAATAATAATCAAGCATCTTGAAAACATGAAAACGTCAGTGGATAGATATCAGAGTCGATTGAATTCATTTTCAATCCAGATTCAATGTCTGAAATGATTTTATTTTAAAAAAAAAACACTTTCAATTGTTCCAATTACCAATAAATCACTTGATTTCCTCCATAGCTGAGAAATAAACCACAAAAATAGATAACTAAGAAGAGATTGAAAAACTTCACCTGCCATCTGAACTAAATTCAGAATTTTTGGCCGAATCCCAATGAATATAGTAACGAGAGAGAAAGACGGAGATATCGATAGAAAGCAATTTGAAAAAGAGAAAAGAGTAGTAGTGGAGAGTGGTTAGGTGAAAGAATCTCTCGTTTTTCTACCCCAGCTCAGATGTGTTTGGCAGCCTCAAACTCAAACTCCATTGTATATAACTCCTTGACACGTGTCATATAGCATCTTCAATGGGAGCATATGTTAAGAAGAGAAATGCTAAAATGGTACACCCTGTTATGTGTGAATATAGCTATTAGTCTAACTAAGTATCGGGTCTCATATAATTTAATATAATAGTTTTTAGAGAGTATTGCTAGCCAATTAGAACGCGACATATCGAGAAATTAACAGTCACCAATAGTGCCTAATTGCAATATTTTATACATGATTTAAAAATATAATATGTTATTTTATCTCTCTTCCACATTATTTTTAACACTCTTATTTCTAAAAATGGTGGTGCAATCGATTGAGAAGATGATGAGGGATTTTTTCTGGGAAGGAGGTGACCTCTCGGGAGGGGAACATTTGGTTGATTGGAAGGAAGTTTGTAGACCAAGAAAGGACGGGGGTTTGGGAATTGGCCACTTAGATATGAGGAATAAGAGCCTATTGATGAAATGGTTGTGGAGATTCCCGTTGGAAACAGAATCGCTCTGGCATAGAGTTGTTAAAAGCCGTTATGGAATGTCGGAGAATCTTTGGGATACTAGAACGGGTGAGAGAATGACTTCTCGAGGACCTTGGAAAGGAATTGCATCATTTTACGGTGAATATTTAAACTTGGTGACCTTCAAGTTGGGAAATGGGAAACAAATTCGTTTTTGGGAAGATGTGTGGATTGGACAGAATACATTACTTAATTCCTACCCGGAGTTAGCCAACCTGGTTAGAACAACGAATATGTGCATCAAAGATATGGCAATTGTGGAGGAAGGTGGATTCAGGGTGGTAAATTGGGACTTCAAATTCAGAAGAAACCTATTGGACAGGGAAGTTCCGAGTCTGATGGATCTGTTACAACAAGTGGAACATGTGAACTTGGCTGACTTATCAATTGACAGTAGGGGATGGAATCCAGAATATGGTGGCTCTTTCTCTTGTAAGTCCGCTTTCTCTTGCTTCACTTCAGATAATAGCTCAAGGAACCTAGAATGGACTAAAATCTTGTGGAAGAGTTGTGTACCAGCAAAAGTTAAAGTGTTTGGATGGTTAGTATTCTTGAGGAAAGCAAGCGTGCATGAAGTATTGCAAAAAAGAAGACCATACTTGGCAATCTCTCCAGGCTGGTGTGTGTGTTGCAAGTCTAGTTACGAATCAATTGAACACTTATTCCTAGAATGCACATATACGCGGAAAATTTGGTCGTTATTGTTTAAAGAATTTTGCTTGGATTGGGTCTTACCTGGCTTAGTCTCTGCTGTCCTAATAAGCAAACCAATGGGGAATAAAAGGAAAGTTAAATTGTGGAGGACTGCCATTTTGGCACTGTTATGGGCGGTGTGGACAGAGAGAAATAACAGACTCTTTGATGGACTGGAAAGACCTGTGGAGGATGTTTGGGAAAGAATCAAATTCTGGACTGTCACTTGGATCTTCAGAACGAAACATTTTGAGGATCTCTCCTTTTTAGACTTAAGCAGGGATTGGAGTGTGCTGTTGTAATAACCTTGGGTTTTTGTGACTGCTGTCACAAACTTTTCAACAGCTTTTTGGTTTTCTTCAAACAAAAATTATTTGAATCATACTTAAACTCATGTAACCACGGTTTTCCTCCGCCACAAGTGAGGGTTTTCATTATTTATCGGGTAGGGGCCAGTCTAAGACAATGGCCTCTGTCTCCTTTTCAAAAAAAAAATACTTCAATGTATAATATTTTTTAGAAATGTTATAATTATAATATCACTCATTATTATTTAATATATATCTTAATTTTTAGTTACAATAACTTTTTAGCTTTAATTTTTTATTAAAATAAATAAATAGCATTAATGTTACAACATAGCATCCATGCAAATTTTTAAAATAACATTATTTTCTCTCCAATATATAACATCTCAATATTTTGCCACATAATATATCCACCCCACCCAGAGAGATGCTCTTAACAAAGTGAAATTTTCAAAAAAGAACAAAATAATATTTGGTAGGAATATCAAAATAAACCATTTTATCTTTTTGGAGCAGTTTGAAATTGATTTGGCTTATAACAACATCATTTGGGAAATTTAGCATTTGAATACTACAAGGCACAACTGAAAAGAGAGATTAAGTAATTAAGTAGTCTAAATTGAAGCAAATGAAAGGAAAAACATATCAACAGAGTTCATATTACATAGTTCTTGCACTAATTAATTATGGCTCATCATTTAAAATAGACCACTGTATATTAATCCAAACTCTAATTACTGTGTCAAATCTCAATTTCATCTTTGTAATATTTGCATTTTCAGATAGTAAATTTGTCTTCAAATCACCAACTTCTGTTCTAATCTTATCCATTTGCTTACTACACTCCTGAACACCAATCATAACACCTCTTAGCTCCTTCTTTATGTTGAGTTTCGAAAGAGACAAATAAGGATAACTTAAAATGGAGTCCAAATACAGAGCTTCCTTAAATATCATGTCAAAAGTTTGATCAATCTTGTTCTCATCATCAACACTAAAATCATCTTCATCATCATCATCATCGAAAGGCTCGAAGAGTTTTTTAAGTTCTTTCTCAGCTTTTTCAATCACAAAATGAAACCTCCTCATGACACTTGTATGCTTTTGCTGGTACTGCATTAGCAATTTCAGCACTTCTTTTAACAGATTCCATTTTCCATACAATAATGAATTTTCTGAGATTATAAACATAAGATTACAAAGATTGAAACAAAGATGTTTTCCAATCTCAATCATAGCAGAATGAGTACAAGAAATTGTGATAAATTCATCTTCTTGATCAAGAAAAAGCAAGTCAATGAAAGAGAATAGTCCTTGTGCTTGAGCCTTCACCGTTTCGTTTCGCCTCTCAATCATCATTTCCCGAATCCTGTTCTTCAATCCAAACTTAGTCTTCACTATCAAATCTACTGAATCAACAGCACCAGCCTCCATTGAAAGTACATGTTTCGAAGAATTGGGAAGGTAATAGTTCTTGATCAGTTTATGCTTCCTGTTCAAGGAGATGAGATATGGATCATTGATTTCCAAATCATTGAATAACAAATCGTCTAGCTCCAATTTCAAGTCATCTTCTTGTTCTTTCATGTCTTTGAATTTTTTCTCCAAAAGAAAAAGAGTAAACTTGTTGTAATACTTATGTGGTGGGTTGAGTTTGGCTGAAATCTTGAACTTGGATTCATTGTTGCCATTTTCAGGATATGAAGAAAAGCACTGAGTTAGCAACTCATTAAACTTTCTTCTCACATTTTCTCGATCTTTATGGTATTGATCATCATCACTCAAGGACTTGAGCTCTTCAATCATGGTGTCATTCGTTTGAATTGACTTGGCCAATTCACTTGCTAATGACTCCACAATATCCCCCAATGTAGAAATATTGCAGGCCATTGTTGTACCAAGAAAATGAAAACAGAGAGATTTTAGAAAGGGGTTCTTAAACTCAAAATGATTGTGTAATATATATATTTATATCTTTCGTTCAAGAATCAAGAACTTAAGTCCGAAAATAGAGAAGAAAGTAAACTCTCTGTTTCTTTTACTGAAGTTTCTCTCAAAAAAAAGTGTCAGTAACTAATTTAACTACCGGAAGTCAGGTAGTTGTAACATCCTATTAGATGTCTTGAAACGACACAAACGACCTTTCTTTGAAGAGTTTGAACGATGTCGTTTTACATGCACACTTTCTCTATCTCTCTCTTGGGGATAACCGATTGGTATGAAAGAAAGCCATTCAAAATTTCTACAAAATATAAATATATTAAAAAACTGGCAGAAAATAAAAACAAAAAAGAGTAGATAATATTTTAAATAAGAATCGATGGCTGTTTGCACTTTGAGCCTAATTTTAATCAATTTTTTATTTAACATAACCAATTTACAGACAGTTAGGAACAGTAAAGCCTGTAAGTTGCATCAAGTTATAAAGCTTTGAAAAATTAATTAAACTAATTAATAAGCTGGATTGGAACCAAAAATCTATTCATAATTTTTTGATCAACAAGAAAAAATGGTGGCTTACTGTTATTTATTAGTTAATTTTTCAGTCACAAAATATAACACAAGGGTTTTGAATTGGTGTAACAAAGATTTGAGACTGTTATATTACTGACAATTAATTAAAAACTCTTACAAAAAATATATTGTAATTAATATTGGATTGGAGTACATAAACATACTACCAAAAAAATATATCTTATCCTAAAAAATAAAAACAAAATTTCCTAAAACAAATGAAACAGAAAACTGCCACACTATTTCAGAGAAAGACAACTTTGTGAAACAAAAACAAGCTATAAAATACACTGCCTATTCCGAACAAAATTCTTTCACTTTAAAAAGCCACACAGCCACCCAGATTCTGATCTTCTCTCCAGCCATTGTCACCGTCTTCCATACATGTTTTTCTAAAGTTTCAAAATCTACAGATTTTTTTGGTCAGTTTCTGATGTGTTGTATGAGTAGACGAGCATGGGTTTTCTATGCGCTCTTACAAGAAGAAAATCTCTGCATGCACCAGCCACTGAGCCACTTTTCTTTTCAAGAATTAGAAAGTGGGAAGCAATGGTCTGGCCACCTCGGATATGCACGCTTATACAAGCTCATGCATACGGTATCATGCTGCTGAAGGACCCCATTGAACAGGCACTTCATAGCCCCTGTATCAAAAAAGAAAAAAGTGGAAATGTTTAAGGATGAAATCAATGTTGAGGCCACAAAAAATTCGAAAGAGCGTGTCATCAATTGGTAACCACTATGAACTGACATTACTAGCATAAGCTAATCTAGTAAAAATGTCTATAATATGTGTTAAACTGATTTCCAATTACTAAGGATATTGAGGAAGTAATTGAAATGGATAATACATAATGTGAAAAAGCGATCTAAAAAGTTATTCTTGAGCTAGGTATCTTACCATGTGTACCAACAGGTTCCTTAACGCGACCACGGCGACCACACTTGGAGAACACTTCCACAGGCTGAAACCACCACCAACAAAAGAAACAGTCATTTAATGAATAACAATTTATCTTTTTTAAGCTACATAAGGATTGTGCAAAATTCATGGAAAAAGTATAACAGAGAGTTTCTCACCTTGAACCATTTTACATCCTCAGGGTTATGAAACATATATCTTACAGAAGCTTTCAACTTTGATACTCTTTGAGGGTAGCTGCACCACAAAATATGCTTCAATGTTAATATATCAGTCATAAGTAAACATTTATAATTATAAACATACAATCATCTGAACATTTACGTTGTAAGATGGAAGATGTAAGATTCATGCAGTGGAGAAGGAAGTAAAGTGCAAATTTATTCTTATTTAGTTGGATTGGCACAAAGAAAGAAAATGCACATTAATAGGCTATCAATCCTAACATTTTAAGGTAAAATGTAAAACAAATGGAAATGGGAATTACATCATATCACAGATTATTAAAGTTACATAACACAAATTTTTTTCAAAAGTAAACTTCTAAAAGATCAAGTAACAAGAGAGAGCGTTCTAAAATATACTGTGGACCAGAAGAACAAGCAAGTACTAGCAACCACATTTTCATATGAACAAAAGAACAAATCATACCCAGTTAAAATAATCTTCTTCAAAATTATCCTGTCTGGGTCAATACTTCTTAGAGAACCAACAGCGGCAACTGAAGGGGCAACATCTCCTTCAGCATATTTGAAGGCTATTAAAGGGAGGGGAGGGAACGAAATTGGAGCATAAACTGATGCCATGGAGAAACGTCCGGCATGAAGAAACCTCTCCATCTTGTGCTTGTTTGAATTCATGCTATCAGTAGAATATATTGGCCTACAAAATAATAAAACGTTAAATTAAAATTCTAATAAAGTTCAATAATGCTAGAGCTCTTACCGTTAGAATCTTACCTTGCAATAAATTGGCGAAAACCAACGTGAAACACTAGTTCTTCTTTCGATTTGATGGGTTCAGTATATGTGTCGAGCTTTTTAATGCTGCAAAAACAGGTGAACTAAGTCGTGCATCCATTTGTACTGAACAGAACAGCAAAAACAGCAAAATGTCAACATGCACATACCTGAAATGAAGGACAGACATCTTAGACTCGTGCTGCAAAAGCCCACAGGCTATGACAGGCATTGTTTTTGAAGAGATACATAATTTGGAAGCAACACCACTGGGTACTTCTTTAATATATAGCTTTGTGTATGAATTTGCCGGTACGCAGTCATCCCTGTCTACTTGCTCCATTTCTAATGCCTTAGAAAGAACATGCTTCTGTGTTCGTGCAAAATTATCAAATGCAAAAATTCTGGCATAGTCTTGAGGTAAAGATTCCTGAAATCCACAGAAATGCAATGTTATATTCCCAGGCTAAAATATCCAAATACTGAATTACAATTTATATACATATATAATATATATTTAGCATTTCAAAGATTACTTTGGGATCCCATGAAGAGGTACGAAAGGACTTAAGGCCTCTATACTTGGCGAACCGCTTTCTCGCAGGAATATCTATAGGGGTATCCACTTCATCGGGAAACTCTGAAACAAGCAACCATAAAAATGAGTGAACAGAATAGGAGCTCATCTGAAGAAAAAAAAGTTTGGTCTAATAGTGGAGCATGCAGCTATTATCATTTGCAAAATGTGAAAGAAAACTTAATAAAATGCAGAAGAATTTGTAGAATCTCAACAAGATTGTGAGAGCTTCAAATAATTTACTTATAGCAAGCAAATTTTCAAACTGTGTCATGAATTTGTTCAATCAAAAGGTTACGAAAAAGATACATACCCTCATCATCAGCGTGTTCTTTTTTCAGTTTTTGAATTTCATTTACCAACTGCTCTCTAGTCAAGTTTTCACCATCCTGCAAAACATAGATGAGAAGCATAAACATATAAGATTTACAACTCTTTTATCCGCCCACACATCCATATTAAAGAATAAGTATGAAGAAGATATTGTGTGTACATGCCAGTCTGATAAATTAGTCTTGTTTTTACATTGCTAGTCTATCTTCACATATAAGATATTTTGATTAAAAGTATGGCTAGGCATTCTCACTAGTAAACAGAAACTCACGTCATACAAATTTCTTAAAGTCAAAACTCACCATCATCACAGAATCAACATCAGTTTCTTCATCAGAGTCCCTCAAGTTCAAAGAAGCATTATCATCACTAAGATCATAATCATTAGTGTTCTTTTGGCCAGGAAAATCACTCCCCCTTTCATCTAATACCATGCCATCAGCTTCATCATCACCACTATCAAAATCCTCTTCATCTGTATCATCCACAATCCAAGCAGCCTGCAAATATAAATTGCTAACAAAATTGAAGACTACTGGAAAAAAAAAACAGTAGAGATAAAATAGAAAGTCAAACAAGTCACTGAAAAGAAACTTTACAGACCTGGTATTCTGAAGTGCCTCGAGGAAGGGTCCGTGTTCTCAATTTTTTTTGTTCATGATGTTTATCAGCCTCAGCAATTTCTGCTTCTGTTGGCCAAGTCTGTTGCAAAATTTATAGTTTTATCACACTTACATCTCACAAGGAACATCATAATACATTTATTTTTTTAATGAGCTGTAGCAAAATATGAAATAGGTTTAATATTGTCCAGCCAATCATCAAAGACTAGATACTAAAAATAGTTGTAATCTGCCAACAGCACATTGAAAGAGACTAAAGTGCACAAGAAAATAGGTCATGCAGAAACTCATGCTTTTAGTTTTCTCTTCTAACAGTCAATAACTACCTGGAAAAACTACACTATTGATAGTACAAGAATAATTTGGCTTGATTAACGTACCTGTTCACCAGCAAGAGGATCAGGTACATTTTCAACAAGTAAAGGCTCCTGCTTCAACGGATCAGGAACCAAGCAACGAACAACCTAATAAAATAGAAAACAGGCTGTGAACTAATGAATATCTGAAATCTACCATAATCAATAAAATTGGTATATGCGCAATGATAGTTTTCATTGGCTATACAAAGAGAGAAAACCACATACCTCATCACTAATGTCATCTGAGTCCATAATATCTGTCTCCTTTCTTGCATTCAAAGGATATGGGTCCTTAAGAATTTCAATTTTACAGAGCTGGTAATCCCCAGCACCAGAAACATGAACCTGGAACAAAAAGATAAGTCTGATAAGATATAACTACCAATTCATACAATAAAAAGCAAGCAAGTGGATGGAAAAAATACCAGTTGATTCACCGACAAGTTGCGCCCACGCAAATATCCTGTAAGAAGAAGAGTACATTTTTCCGAGTCGCCACTATCTGCTATGACATCAACCTAAGCATGACACATTGAAGAGAAGGATGTCAAAAAATGCATATAATTATCAAATTACTGTATAATTTTCCAAATCCTTTTTCTGGGTACAAAGAAAAAGTATAATGGAATGTAACAAACCAAATAAAACAACCCCATCTTGTATCATATATATATATGAAATAAAAACCTTTTGAGCCATGAGATAAGCCCGCTGACTTCGCCAGTGAGGGACTGAAAGTCTTTGCTCCTTGAAAAGCCACATGAACTGCGGTAAAACAAAATAGATGTGAGAGATGGAAGGAAGTACCCTCCTTCTAAACAATACAAGTAAAACATTGGCAGGTTATAAACAATGTCAGTTAATTAATTGCCCAATCGACTTCAACTTTAACAGCCAACCAAAATCTATTTCAATTAACATACCTTGTGCAACTCATCCGTTGTGTCAGCTGGATAAAACTTACAATCCTCAGGAAACTCAGACACAAGACTAGAAATACATAATTTTTTCATATCGTGTCTTCTTTTCATCTCATCGGGAAGATCCTAAAGACATTAAGGCATAATTTTAATACCGCAAAAACATACTTTTCTTTATAAAGAAAAAACCTTTTTTTTTCATGGCACTTCTAATAACATACTCGAATTAGCACAGCAGTGCTTGGTAAACCAAGAGATCTGAACACTGAAAGACATTGACTTCCAAATGAATCAATGTAGTCAGATGTGCTTTCTTCACATGAAAAGCTTGAGGATGCTACAAAAGCAATCAGATCAGCAACCTACAATTCAACAAGCATCTAAAATGTAAGAAGAGTACAACCACATTCTAAGAGGCCCTGAAAAACAGAATAGAAAATCAAAATTTACTATGTTTTATACGATTTCATACCTTTGCCATTTCAATACATGACAGCAAATCTCCATGGGGAGCTTTCAGTACCTAAAGCAAAGTATATGTTAGATCCTTCAAGATATTTTTCAGTCACCACTTCATATCAATTGCCCTATTCGCAGCTAAGAAAACCATAAACATTACCAAAATAATAATTTCAAAGGAGAAGGAAGTTGGCCAATTGTTTAACACACAAGTATACACTGACAATAATAAAGCAACAACTGCCATTTTTCCAAAATGACGAAGAGAGAGAGAGAGAGAGAGAGAGAGAGAGAGAGAGAGAGAGAGAGAGAGAGAGAGAGAGAGAGAGAGGACGTATCATAATCTAACTCTCGTTCGACATACATGCTATTTAGAGAAAAATAAGATGTAAACGGCATCTGAAATGTCCCAAATATTTGTTGTACATGTGTGGATATCAACAAAATGAAAAAAAGAGGTTGTTATAATGACTAGTTTGTCCCAACTCAATTGTTACCAGAAACAGATTATAGACCAAAGCAAAAGAAACACTCTTATATCCAACAAATTCCAAAGGACGGTTAAGATAGTTTACGAACAAAAGCTTACCGTTGTCCTGAGCTTATACTCAGAAGAAGCAACAGTTGAGGACAAAGCCGAAGAGCTATCTTTAGAAAGTAATGACAAAATCTCTTCAGCAAGTGAATTTAGGTTCACAGCAGCAGAAAGCCCAAAAAGAACCTGATAATTTAATGATTCAAAAGCATAAAAAATCAACACATTCCAATACATTTTGCAACAATTCAATCAAAACAAACACCAAAAGAAAATTTGTTGTTGCAGCAAAAGACACAATGAAAACACTCACAATAACACGGGGAGAGCTTGTTGATCCACTGGAGGCCCTTTTCTCTTTCAAAATAGCTGCACGTTTTTGATCTCGTAGCTACAAAGTGACAAATACCATCGCACAAAATACAGTTAAAAAAACTAAAATTTCAAAAAAAAAAAAAAACAATGCCATAAATTTCATATAAAACACAAAACCTAATACCATTTTGTTACGCTGCATTCTAGCAGCTCTGGCTCCCTTTCCATTGTGATCCTTAGTAATTGTACTCTTCGCTAGAATCACAGCACAGATTCAAAACTTAGAAAACAATCGTACCAATAGGTACACAAATAAACACACACATTAACAACTATAAACCAAATTTCAGTTTGCGAAACGTAAGATAGTATCCAAAAAACAAATAAACCAAATTCAAATTCAAGTTCTATTATTCATAGTTTTGCTAGTGCTAGGTTTGTAATACCTTTAAGAGAAGTTTTGTGTTCGTGACGGGAAGCTTTAGAAGCAAAACGAGTCTTGTGAGCTTTGTTGACTTGATTTCGCGAACCTCCCATGGTTGGGGCGGAGTACGGGCTGTGGTTGCCGAGAGAGACACGCAGAGTGGAGGAACGGCTAGGGAAGTTTTATAAGTTAGGGTGTCTGTGTTTCACTTTATGAGTCGATACTATATATATCAACCTCCATTTAATATTAAAAAT
This sequence comes from Cannabis sativa, assembly GCF_029168945.1. Lineage (NCBI taxonomy): Eukaryota > Viridiplantae > Streptophyta > Magnoliopsida > Rosales > Cannabaceae > Cannabis > Cannabis sativa. The sequence continues at coordinate 49,669,452 of NC_083601.1, forward strand.
CAGCTATATAATTTATCATTTTTTTTATTTACACCTTATAAAATTATAAATACACTTCATTATTTAAAAAAATATAAACTTAAATAATTTTTAAAAATTATTCTTAATATATTTTTTTAAAATTTTTTCTCACATTATTTTATATTAACTTCAATACTTATTTTAATTTTATTTTCATAATTTTTTTTAACTCATGTATATAATTTTTTATTTTTTTTCTAAGAAAATTTCATATAATTTTTTTATCATAATATTTAAAATATAATTTAATTTTAGTTAATATATATTTTTTAAAATATGAATTGAAAGAAAAAAGTTTAAAAAAAATTAGTACAATTAAAGATATAAATTTTATATAAAATAAAATTATTAAAATGGGTTGCCTTTAAAAAAATTTGTGGTGTAAATAAAATTTCCATTAAAAAAATTTGGTAAAAGTTACCAATTAGACCCTCTGTTTTGTTAAATGATAAAATTAACCTTATATTTTTCAAAATTATAAAAATAGGACCCTGACCTCAATTTTCAACAATTTTATTTAATAGTCCCTAAACAAAACTCCATGAAAAATACTTCAAGAAACCATGTACTTGTTTCCTATAAAAATAAACAATCTTTTTCAATAATAAATAAAAATATAATTGTCCTAAGTATCTCGAATCACATGATATTATGAAACTGTTTTACTTTATAACAATTCCGACCAGCAGTGATAAAACTAGCTACATTATTTAATGAGTATAAAAACAAAATTTATAAATTTAGTAGGGATAAAATAAATTTATGTGGGATGAAAATAAAAAAATATATAAATTTTACAGAAATAAAATAAAAATATGTAAAGGTAAAAATGAAAAATATATATATAAATTTTTTAGGGCAAAAATTTATACACAAAATTAATTTGTAAAAAGTTAGGGGAGTTATAAATGACCCCATGACAATTCTAAAAATGTTGGAGAGTAACTTTATAACAATATGGACCAGCAATGACGGAACTAGCCACATTACTTAGGGCCACTTTGGCACAATTTTTAGAAAAGTTAAAAGTTGCTTCTCAAAAAAGTTGTGACAAAAAAGTGTTTGGTAAGCAGTTAAAAAACAGCTTATTGAAGAAATCATTTAATAATTTTATCCTTAAAATACTTAGCTTCCTATAAATGATATTTTAGTAAACTAATATAATCACTAAAATAAGAGATCTTCCCTTTATCTCTATTAAGCCAAGCTCAAACGAAATCATCATTTTATTTTTATGTCCAGATAGAAGTTATAGATTCCATATATATGATTAGCGCTCCCACTTAATTGTACTATCATGTTCCCAAGTTGTACGTGTTACCTGAACCAAATGGTAGGCTTTAACTAACAACTCTAAGAGCACAAATAACACCCTTGAGATCAACCATTGATATTGACTTAGAAAGATACAACGGTAAGATTATATTATCTTTACCAAGATCAATATCGGTCTCAGTCTAATGTATACTCCATACATCTGATATTAGCATACTTTGCGAATGTTCTGGAAATAACATAACACTTATCCAAGGTGTAAGTAAGCTTTATCGCTAACTATCACATCAGTGTAAAGCCAGTGCACTGATGAATTAAGGGACATTATCTTTTGAAGCATATAATCATAATTATCTTCCACTGTATTGACATCACTGTAATTGTGAATAACTATATGTTATGGATTTAATAGAAATTGTATATATTAAACCATAAATATGAAAATTACATATAAACATAAATAATTCCTAATCTTCAATTGATAACAAATCAGATTATATTGAAATAGATTTTATTTAGGGCATAAAATCCCAACAAACTCCCACTTGCACTAACATAAAACAAGTACTGCATTTCAATCAATCCATTGTCTTTATATCCAGATCAAGTGTAGTGATTTTGACTAAACCCAAATTACAGGAATTATAAGGCTGTGGTAAGCAACTGCTTTCATCACCATTACTTCCTTTGTGTTCATAAAATATTATGCAACATCATTTTTTATATGTATTACTTATCTAGGGATACTAAATTCTTTACTGCTCATTAAGTGCAACTGAATACACAGAAGACACATATCTAATTCTATCCAAAATGGAATAGAAACTAAAGACAGTTAAGAACTTTCTTTAGTTTGAATAACTTTCTAGTGCTTTTCGAAAACAAATAAGTTACTTTAGCTTCACTGGTGGAACTAAATTATTACAGATGGGTTTTTACATCCCTCTAGAATAATTCTTCCACCCATAGAATAACCACCATCTCCAATAGTTTCTGAGTTGGTGTAGATAAAAGGATTCTAACATACACCCCTATCATCTGACATATATGTCACTTTCATAATTCTTCCTTGATTATCTCTCAATGTTCCTTGTTTGATTACATCTTAGATGGCTCCCACTCAACAGTAGGAGTTTGGTTAATTTCGTACACAAGTGTGCATTTAACCTCTTACTATTGGTGCTTAGGCTATGTTTGTTAGGAAGGATGGAGAATAGGGAGGATGGAGAGTTGGTGGAGGATGTAGAATAAGAGGGAGGGAGAGGAGAGTAGCAAACCTTTTAAATTGTTTGGTGGAAGTCTGGAAGGGATGAAATGATAGAAGGATAGAGAGTATTTATTTATGAAATTATTATATTATCCTTAGATGTAACTTTTTAATAATATATTTGAGGGTATATTTGTAATTTTAAATAATTAAAGAGGAAGAGTGTGAATCCTTCCATTTATGGAAGAATTTTAAATTAAGGATTTGACAAGATTTACTCTCCATCCAACTATCCCTTCCCTCTCCCAATCCCGCTTACCAAACAAGTGGATTTGTTGTCTCCTCCCATTTCCCTCCCTCCTCTCCTCTCCATCCACCCACCTCTCCGTCCTACCAAACATAATGTTAGGGACCTATTGTTGTGACATATTATCTTAGTTTGAAACTATAAGTTCCTTCTAGACTAAGTCATCAACATAGCATTCTAGTATAGACATTAATGTAAAATACTTGCTTAAAATTAAATAATCATATTAGATACCATAAAATATTTCATAAGGATTAAGTATTTTGCCTAAGTCATTTGAATAGATCACTACTACAAAATTAACTTCTAGCAACACTTTTTTTTATCTAAAGAAAATTAAAAGACAACACTTATAAAAGTGTTGTCTCCTAGACTGTTGCTAAAAAGTTAGTATATAACATGACACTTATATAAGTGTTGCCTTATGATAATAATTAATGCTTTAAAAATGATATATTGTAAAAACCACTTTTAAAAGTGTTGCTAAATCTTTTTTATGTATATAATCATTGGCAACAATTTTATTAAGAATGTTATCATACTTAACTTTTTAAAACTCATGTATAGCAACATTTTTATTTTAAGTGTTGCTTTATTAATTTTTCTAGTTAGACTTATATGACTAGTGTTGTTATATGAGTATTTTTTTTTTTTATCAATAAATATCATAATTAATTAAAAACCACAAAACCAGAAGAAAGAACAAAAAAATATAGCATGCATTAAAAGTTTACAAACTCAAGAGTAATACTAATTAGTACAAATAACAATTACAAATCTCTTTGAAGAAACTCAATTACAACAATATAGCTCAAAATGTGCATATATAAACTTAAAATCTTGATTTAGCACCTTAATTCTCTAAATTTTAAAGTTCTTTAAATGCGTCGCCCACTCACGTCGAACCACATTCAGTTGATCCTTTGAGTAAAATTGCTGATTATTACACTATAAGAAAAAAAAAAAACTATAAGTACTAAGAGATCTAATATACCATAAATACTAAGGAATTTTACATACTTAGAATCATAAAATTTTTAATCTCTATATAAAACAACAAATATACTTTTGATTTTATATAACTACTTGGTTGAGGTTCAAACACAAGATCTCTCATCATGGCGCAGACATAAAAGCTACATGTTTTAAAATCTTGTTGTTGAGGGCACTACATGAATATCAAAGAAATGGCTAAATATTATTAAGTTAATAATGAACTTAAATAAAAAAAAAAGATAAAATATGTAAATTTTACCTTAACATTATACCATTGTAATGAATCTTGTTTCATTTTTTTGCCCTTTGTTAAATTATGTAATTGAAATGCACTATATCAAATAATAAAAGTTGAATGAATATTAATTTAATCATTATGACGATAAATTCAAAACTTATAATTCATATACTTACATTCCTACAACATTTTTACAAACTTCAAGAATATAGCCTCGAAGGGGATAAAAAAAGTATACTATCTCTTTAGATAAGTCAATCAACAAGAACATCCAATGTCTCCTAAGTATAAAACATTTAGTTTACAAAAAAAAAAAAAAATTACATAGTGATATTAATTGATATATATAAGTCGAGAATACATTTCCTTACCATCATTTAAGGTTGCCATGAGTAGTTGTCCTGGTATAATTTCTCCAAGTCTTTTTGCAAGATCTCTAGCTCTATCATCAGGTGTTCTCCCTAATATTGCAGCTACAAGTTGAGGTTCCAAGAATGTAAATAAATACATTTCATTCTCCACAAGTATTGTATATAAAACCTACATGTACATGATTTACAATTACTACAAGGTTTTTAAAAATATTGAATAAGAAAGAAAATAGCTATGATATTGTAAAGTACGTACCTCATATATAGTGATATGCAAGCAGCTGTGATGTTGTCAAAATATACCATAAACTCAACATCTTCTTTAATCATTGCTATGTTATGCTCTTTAATACGAAACATGTGTTCTTTCACAGGCACACTAATCATAAATGATTCAGATTTTTTCATAATATCATTCCACATTGCTTTTAAATTTGTGGGAGCATCATCTATGATAGTTATTTTTTGTGAATTTCATGGTGGCCTTGCACTAGAGCTTGAAGAAGCTAAACTAGTCTCTTGTTGTGGTTGTGGTTGTGGTTGTGTTTTGGGTAGAATTGGCTAGGGTGTTGCTCCTTTCACAATAGGTTGTGATCTTCTATTGTATGTCACCTTTTGTTGAATCCCTTTGAATTTCATTTTCAATGTATATTTTCCTTGGGTAGTTCCTCGTTTTTCTTTGTTTTTTTGATTTTGGATCATGATTGAGGGCTTGCTCAAAACTCTCCTCTCGATTAGACATCTAAACCTGAAATTCACAAAATTAATTTTTTAGTTGCATCAACTTTTAGTTTTGAGTCTACCACTATCTATTTATAGGAATCCTTCTAGGTTTAGGTTTGAATTATTTGGCGTTAAAAAATTGATAAATAAATGGTAAAAGGGAGCTAAAGTGGTCGGCCATAGGATGTGGGCCTACCAATTACAATTTTGTCATTTTTCTTAACTATTTATCCTTTTCTTTCACAAATGCCACATTTTCTAATTCAACCACTTAAATTTCAAAAATAATTATTTAATAATTAAAATTAATTATCAAATAAAATTACCATTTAATATATTTATTAATTAGACTTAATAAAGTCTCTTAATTAACAAATAAAACCTATAATCTCTTTTCTTCACAATTAAGCCCTAACTTAGAGAAAATTCATAAATAAGACATAGTCTAATTTAGAATTATAATTGATTAATTAAAATCAATTAACTGAGTCTTACAAGCAGTATTGTCTCAATTAGTATGGGAACCATGGGTCTAAATAACTGAGATTTCAATAAGCAAATCTAGAATTTACCAAGTAAATTCCCTAACTTATTAATTCCTCCTTGCACCACTATAGATTTGGAATTGCACTCTTAAATATATAGAACACTTTATATGTTCCACGATATAGATACGCTATAAAAATTTAACCATCGTTCTAATCCAAATATCAAAGATCCTCTATAGATGATTTACATCGAGTAGGAATAAATTTACCATTTCACCCCTCCATGTATTTTATCCTTAAAACATTTAGCTTCCTATAAATGATATTTTAGTAAATTAATATAATCACTAAAATAAGAGCTCTTCCATTTATCTATATTAAGCCAAGCTCGAAGAAAATTATCACTTCACTTTTATGTCCAGATAGAAGCTAGATTCCATATCTATGATTAGCGCTCCCACTCAATTGTACTATCATGTTCCCAAGGTGTACGTGTTACCCGAACCAAATGGTAGGCTTTAACTAACAACTCTAAGAACACAAATAACACCCTTGAGATCGAACCTAACCATGTCAGGATTAAGATCTTTTGATCTAAGATCAACCGGTGATATTGACTTAGAAAGATACAACGGTAAGATTATAATATCTTTACCAAGATCAATATCGGTCTCAGTCCAATGTATACTCCATACATCCGATAGTAGCATACTTTGCCAATATTTTGGAAATAACATAACACTTATTCAAGGTGTAAGTAAGTTTTGTCGCTAACTATCACATCAGTGTAAATCCAGTGCACTGATGAATCATAGGACATTATCTTTTGAAGCATATAACCACAATTACCTTCTATTATGTTGATATCACTGTAATTGTGAATAACTATATATTTTGGATTTAACAAAAATTGTATATAATAAACCATAAACATGAAAACTACATGTAAACGTAAATGATTTTTAATCTTTAATCGATAACTGTTGCCCCTGATTTCACCCAATATACGTGGACCAATCGAACAGGGACACGTGGATCAGATAACTTGTAAATATTTGCTAAGTCTTTGCGTGCCACAAGGAAGCACCCTGGGCATAGGTCCCGGAGGAGCCACCCGGAGTGCAAGGTGCTCCCGGAAGCTCGCATAACATAAAGCCTCTCCGTGAGGTGTCAGGCTTCTCCTGAGCAATCAAGTCGCATTTAATGCTGCATGGGAGGAAGCGTGTTGGGACTGCAACACGCAATAAAGTCTGACGGCACAACCTCCAAACAGCAGCGCCACAGTAATGATCATTTAAGTCTAGCGACGGCTACTCTGCGAAGAGTCACATCAATCACAAGGCAAAAAGGACATTCCTCATAAAAACCCTACAGCACCTAGGGATTTGACCATGCATTACTCATGGTATATTCATTGGGAATACCCAACTTTATGGATACTTACAGATACGTTTGTAAGAACAATTCTAGGGATTACCCCGCCAAAACACTATAAATACCCCCTCAAAGCTCATTAAATGGGATCGAGAATCTTGGGCTGCATATGAGCAAGAAGAGTAAATACTCACCAAGAACATTCTCTGTATTTATAAGGGTGACATTCTCTCAAGTGTAGAATCTGTATTAAATACATCCATTAATAACAAAGACTCGTGGACTAAGGCTCATTAACGCCCCAACCACGTAAAAATCCTTCTCTCACTTTCTTACAGCTCAATATTATAATCATATTTTAGTAGTTGTCGAAAATCTCGGTCAACATTTTGGTGCTTTCATTGAGAGCTGAAGAGAGCTGCTACACAACAAGCATTTGACTTCACAAATATGGTGGAGACAAGAAGTACACGTCAGCCTCGCCCTCTGGAAGATGCTCAAGACCCAAACGAGGAAGATGTAGCCTCAAGAGCAGCAGAAGAGTCCGAGGAAGAAGAAATAGTCCCCGATGAGGACTACGAGGGAAACCTCGACGAGTATGCCTATGACGAAGGAAGTTACTCGGAACTGGTGCTTCTTAGACAAAAAGCTATCGATCACGAAGCCGAGATCGAAGCTCAGAAAGCGCAAAACCAGAAAATGCAGGAAGTGATGCTAGCCATGCAAAAAGCCATGGAAGCAGCTGGCATTCACGTGCACCCCAAGGCGATGACCGCTGGACTCAACAGGGAGCCCGCGACATCTTCGCCTAATTCCCAGCAGCAGAAATCTAGGGAACCTAGCCCTATAAGATATCCTGCTGAGGGGAATCAAACAAAAAACCCTACTTCTACCCCTGGGCGAAAGAAAAAGGTGCAGGATCCGCGAAAGGTCCGCTCAGATTTCCCTAAAGGGAAAGGTCCGCAGAGGGGCAAGCCCCAAAAAGGGAGTCTTGGCCCTCAGGATCGAGGGGACCGAAAAAGCGTTTCTGTGCACCAGGAACCAGGGGGTAGAGGGAGAAGAGGACAGAAATGTCCTCCCATTGATCTGAGAAATCAAATCAATGGGAATCAAGGTGACCTCCGGGATCACCTTGACCAAAAAAGATACGGGCCCGTGGTTTCCTCGGGTACGTTAAATGAAGGAATTATGGCGGAACTCGCCATACTCCGAAAAGACATTGCTCGAGTCTCCCGGAGGCAGAAGGGAGACGACTCCGATTCAGACAGCGAGGATCGGGAGCCATGTGCCAAGCACATCCTGCAGGCGGAGCTCCCTAAAAACTTCAAGATGCCCGAAATGGCGGCATATACCGGGAACTCCGATCCCAGCGACCACCTGTCACGGTTCAACCGTGTCATGACGGTCATGAGGGTCAGCAATGACGCCAAGTGTCTGTGCTTCCCACTCACTCTAAGTGGGTCCGCGGAGGAATGGTTCAAAAAACTGGAATCAGGATCCGTGGGCTGTTGGAACAAGCTTCAGACCAACTTCCGGAGACAGTTTGTCGCCGCAAGAAAGGTCAACTTGGAGGTCAGTGCCTTGACTAATATCAAGCAACTGCCCACCGAGACCTTGAAGAATTACATCAAGAGGTTCCGAGAGGAAGCCTCGAAGACTAAGAAGGTTGATGACGGACAACAGCTTGCACTTCTCCAAGCAGGAATCCGTACTGGGACTCCCTTCTGGAATGAATTGCAGCAAGAAGGGGCTGTCAGCCTCCAGGACTTCCAGAAAAGAGTCCAAAAATATATCAACCTCGAAGAAGCCCAAATCGTGGCTTATGGAGGCTATTATCCCACCGGGATAGCAGGGTACATGCCCGGAGTATCGCCCTCGGGTACTGCCCCGACCGCAACTCCACAAGTGAGTGGCATACAATTCTCTGCTACCCCCGGGTATAGCCAGGGCCAAGCTTTGGCACCAGCATCTTCTCATTTTGGCAACCCGTCCGGAGTAAATGGGCAAGCTCCTTCACATGCTGCCCCGACTGCTAGCTTAACAGGCCCTTCCTGGGGATCGAGGAGTAAAAGGTCCTCCAAAGGTAGCACCCGAACGGGAGAGAAGCGCCAGAAAAAGGGGTACACCCCCAATATACTCAATACACGGGGCTATCAGACTCCCAGGAACGTGTGTACTTCGCCACTAGGTAAAATACGCACTACCGGAGACCACAACCATTGTACAAAGACAGCTCCCGGAGAGATTCGAGCAAAAGGTGCGAGTACCACAACGACATTGGTCATAGTACCAACAAATGTAAGAATCTCAAAGACGAGATCGAAAATTTAATCCGATTGGGCCACCTCTATGAGTGGATCAAGAATAGGTTGCCCCACCTTAATCCGGGTCAGGTGGCTGGGGGTATGCCTCCGGGAACACCAGGGGGTACGGCAGGAGTATTGGCTCCAGCTGCTCCCGCAGGTGACGCCCAGCATATTCCCGGACTGCCGCCCCGGCCTAACGGGCGGGTAGCCATGATCTCCGGAGGTCCCCATATCGGAGGGAGTACTCGCAAGGAGCGAAAGCGATACGCCGAGGCCGCAAAACACAATGAGATATGGGAAGTTACTCAACTCCCAGCTCAAAGGCCTCGGCTGATGGACCAACCCATCACGTTCACGGAAGAAGACGCCAAGACGGTGCACTTCCCTCATCACGACCCGTTGGTCATAGAGACCCCCATCGCGAATAAAGTGGTGGCCAGAGTCTTAATTGACAATGGGAGTTCTGTGAACCTACTCTTCAAAGAAGCCTTCACCGCGATAGGCTTGACCGACCGTGACCTCTCGCCTAGTGGATCCCAGCTCACAGGGTTCAACGGGACGACACTTATCCCAATGGGAAAAGTGAGGCTCCCGGTCACCCTATGCCCGGACACTCCCCAAAGCACATTTAAATATTGCACCTTCGTGGTGGTGGACTGTCCGACAGCCTACAACGCAATCCTCGGCCGACCGGCCCTAGTAGACTTTGGTGCAATCACTTCGATCCGACATCTGTGCCTAAAATTCCCTACCCAGGAGGCCGGAGTCGGGACTGTGAGGGGGAATCAAGGGGAGGCAAGGCAATGTTATAATGTTGCCACCCACCTACCCGTACTTATGGTCCGGGAGTCCGCTGAGCCAGAGGTGGCTGAAGAGGATGAGTTGGATCCTCGTGTAGGGTCCGAAAGGATCGTGGAACCAATGGAGGACGTCGAAGAAATACCAGTGTGCGACGTCGACTCCACCAAAGTACTCCGGTTAGGGAAGAACCTGGACCCGGAGGAAAAGGACAAAATAATAAAAACACTGAAGGGCGCCATCGACATCTTTGCATGGCGCCAAGAAGACATGACCGGCATAAGCCCTCATGTCATCACACATGTACTCAATGTCAACCCGGACATGCCTCCTGTACAGCAAAAGAGACGCCCGCTCGACTCGGTGAAAGCCGAAGCTCTAGAGAAAGAGGTGGACAAGCTTTTGACTAACGGCATGATCCGCGACGTGTACTATCCGGAGTGGCTGGCCAATCCGGTCCTGGTGCCCAAGCCGAACGGAACTTGGCGAGTTTGTATAGACTTCACTGATCTAAAGAAAGCTTGTCCAAAGGACTGCTTTCCGCTGCCCAGGATCGACCAAATGGTAGACGCCACTTCCGGATTCAAGCTGTTATCCTTCATGGATGCCTATGCTGGGTACAATCAAATAAAAATGCATACGGCAGACCAGGAGTGCACTAGCTTCAGGACCGATAAGGGGGTATACTACTACCTAGTCATTCCTTTCGGACTGAAAAACGCCGGAGCAACCTATCAAAGAATGGTTAACCGGATGTTTAAAGGCCTCCTGGGACGAAACATGGAGGTGTACGTGGACGACATGCTCGTCAAATCCAAAGCATGCAACAGCCATGCAAGCGACTTAGAAAAATGCTTTGAAGTTGTCCGGAGATACGGTATGAAACTCAACCCAAAGAAGTGCACCTTCGGGGTCAAATCAGGAAAGTTCCTGGGTTTCATAGTCAGCCAAAGGGGGATTGAAGCAAACCCGGAAAAAATCCAGGCTCTCCTGAATATGCCATCCCCCAAGAAGCATAAAGATGTGCAGAGCTTGACCGGAAAGGTAGCTGCATTGAGCCGTTTTATCTCACGGTCCACGGACAAGTGCATACCCTTCTTCAACGTGCTAAAGAAATGCCAAAAGTTCGAATGGTCGGACGAGTGCGAGGAGGCATTCAAAAGGCTAAAAGATCACATGGCCAAGCCTCCTATCCTATCGAAACCCGTCCTTGGAGAAGACTTGTTTCTTTACTTGGCCGTCTCCGAGCACGCGGTCAGCGCTGCCCTGGTCTGGGAAGAAGAGAAAACTCAGCATCCCGTGTACTATGTCAGTAAGCGCATGATAGGAGCCGAGACGAGGTACCTGGTCATTGAAAAACTAGTATTTTGCCTCCTGATGGCGGCAAGGAAGTTAAGGCCATACTTCCAAGCCCATCCGATCAAGATCTTGACCAACCACCCGCTCCGGCAAGTTCTCCAAAAGCTTGAAGCGTCCGGAAGACTCCTCAAGTGGGCAATGGAGCTAAGTCAATTCGACTTGCACTACGTCCCCCGGATTTCTATAAAAGGCTAAGCCTTGGCAGACTTCATTACTGAATGCAACGAAGCCGAGGCAACAACAAATACGTCGGTACCACCAATCCCCACCTGGAGGGTATTTATAGACGGAGCTTCTAATGAGAACGGTTCAGGAGCCGGAGTGGCTATGATATCACCAACTGGACTGCGACTCCAAGCGGCCCTCCGATTTGACTTCACAGCTTCAAACAATGAGGCCGAATATGAAGCCCTGATAGCAGGGCTGAAATTGGCAAAAGCTGTAGGAGCCAAAAGAGTGGAAGTCTACAGTGACTCCCAACTGGTCGTAAACCAGGTATCCGGAGAATACCAAACCCGCGGCGAGCGGATGGCCGCATACGTAACAATAGTCCAAGAACTGCTCCACGAGTTCGCAGACTACAAAATAGAAAGAATCCCCCGAGAAAAGAACGCTCACGCGGACTGTCTGGCTAAGTTAGCCTCGGACAGCGAAATCGAAGAGCTGGGGGTAGTACCAGTGGAACGCTTGGCAGAACCAAGCATCAAAATAAAAGAGACCACACTAACGGTTGGGCAAGAACCCAGCTGGATGGTCCCCATCATAAAATACATAACAACAGGTGAGTTGCCCCAAGAGAGGGCACTGTCTCGAAAGATTCAGTATCAGGCTCATCGTTATGTGATGATGGACCAAATTCTCTACCGGAGAGGACTCAGCATGCCTTATTTAAGGTGTGTATCGGACCCTGAAGCTAGACAAATCATGCTAGAGGTCCACGAAGGGTTCTGTGGAGATCATACGGGAGGACCCAGCCTCTCAAAGAAAATATTGAGGCAAGGGTACTTCTGGCCAATAATGAAAAAAGATTGTATAGACTATGTCCAAAAGTGTGACTCGTGCCAAAGGTACGTGAACATACCGAGAGCCCCTCTAAATGAGATCACCCTGATGACCAGTCCCTGGCCCTTCGCGGTCTGGGGAATAGATCTCATCGGGTCTCTGCCAACAGGAAAAGGAGGGGTAAAGTATGCAATAGTAGCAGTAGACTACTTCACCAAATGGACAGAGGCTGAGCCTATGAAGACAATAACTGCCAAGAAAGCGTTGGACTTTGTTATCAAAAACATAGTGTGTCGATACGGCTTGCCTCACAAAATAGTCTCCGATAATGGAAAGCAATTTGATTGCGAGGAATTTCATCGACTTCTCGCAACCAACACCTGAGTAGTGAAGAGCTTCTCCGCGGTAGCCAGGCCTCAAACAAACGGCCAGGCGGAAGCGGTCAATAAAATCCTGAAGGTCACCTTGAAGAAGAAGCTGCTGGCCTGCAAAAACAACTGGCCTGAAGAATTGCCAAGGGTATTATGGGCCTACCGGACGATCCCCAGAACCACGACCGGTCACTCGCCTTTTTCAATGGCGTACGGTTGTGAAGCAATGGTCCCGGTAGAAACATTATTCCCATCCCACAGGAGGACGACTTACGATCCTGCCACGAATCATGCACTGCTTCAAGAAGCTTTGGATCAAGTCGAAGAACTCCGGGATGAGTCTCAGATACGGATGGCTGCTTATCAAAAGAAGGTGACCAAGTATTTTAACTCTAAGGTTAAAAACAGAAAATTCGCTATTGGGGATATGGTCCTAAGAAGGGTTTTCCCAGCCACCCAGGAACCCGGAGTGGGGGTACTTGGGCCAAATTGGGAAGGACCATATGAGATCGAGGACGAGATCGGTTCCGGCACTTACAAACTAAAAAGAATGGACGGAACCATCGTGCCAAGAGCCTGGAATGCCGATCACCTCAGAAGATATTACCAGTAGCGAAATAAAACTTAGACTTTGTTCAAAGGGTTTGTACCGTCCAAATGTATACCTCCTCTACATGTTAAATAAAACTGAGTGCCTTAAAAACAAAGTTTCTATGCCACTCAGGGGGGTACTAGGGTATACCGCACGGACAGACAGAAAAACAAACTAAGTAAAATATCCTGACCCAAAGGGCAGGTCAAAAAGTATGCGCAAAAATAAAAAGCATAAGTATAAAAACCCTGATCCAAAGAACAGGTTAAAAAGAGAAGTATGTGGCAAAAGAAAGATCACATATAAAATATCCTGACCCAAAGGGCAGGTCATATACATATAAATGGCCCGGGGATAGGCCTTAAAAAATATTGTCTCCCCTTCGAATAAAAGCACTACCTATATATATATAGTTCCAAGGCAGCAGCAAATATGTACAAAGAAAAAAAAAAGAGAGAATAATAAAAGAAGCGGGTGGAATCTTGGTTATACTGGGTCAATCATAAGGCAGCTCAGTCAATGCGCGGAGGAAGGCGAGGTCCGATACGTGCCTCTACCATGGCATCAAGTTTCTTCTTCTTCTCCCGAAATTTGGCAATCATTTCCTCGGGTTTGGGATAGAAGGTAAGCTTGATATTTTGGTCGTTGGTAGACCAAGCCATGTAGACCCCATCATCGAAGCGCTTTGGACACCGGGTGCAGGAAACAGGAGAAAGGAGCTCGGCTCTTTTTGCCTTCTTGATGGATTGCTCCTTGTAGTCCCTGAGCTCCTTCAGCTCCGCAGCTAGAGCGGCCTTGGCCTCTATGTTCACCTGGTGAGTTTCCTCTAAGGATCTCACCTTGGCAACCATCTCGTCCAAGGCCTCCACGGCCTCCGGAGTTCCCGCCCCGGCCTTATCAGCAGCCTCGCTTTGTGCCCTCAGCTCCTCCTGGTGTTGGGCCTCCAACCTGTCCCTCCGTTGGGCCTCGTCCCGGATCATGGCTTCTGCCTGAGCCTCCCTCCGTTTGGCCTCCTCCTCTTTGGCCGTGGCAGCCGCCTCCTGGCGCTCAGCAGCCTCTTGGTAGATCTGTCTTTCCGCAGTAAGGTCCTGAAGGACCTTCCTGACGTCGTTCATGTCCCCAAAGTCAGACAGAACGAAGCCGTGATTTATGATGTTCTTGGAGAGGCGGCCAGCCTTAGCAGCAAGCTGAACAATAACACAAGTGTAAGAGAAAAATTCCCAAGAAGAAAAATAAAGGGAAAAGCAAAATTGCGAAGTACGTACCACGGTGAGGGAATGGCTGAGGTCCTGGACCTGGAAGATAGAGTTCAGGGAGGCACAAGTAGCGAACCGCTTAGGCGCGCACCGGGTAAGCTGAGAAGCAAACTCGCCGGTCATCTCCGCGGCAAAGGGAGCCAAGGTGGGCCCTAGGAAGCGGCGGAACCAGTCCGACAGGGGGTCCAAGTTAAGGTCCCACGGATCCTGGTACTCCGGGTTGTTGATACTCTCCTGTACCTCAACCCGCAAAACCCTCCTAAGGGGCTTCCACCTCGGCATACCCCCGGGAGTATTCGTCCATGGCATAGTTATGCTTGGCTATCCGGAGCTCTTGCCTCACCTCATCCCCGGGGACCGGAGTTAGCACGATATTGGGGGGAGCAGGATTTTCGTCCATGGGGGAGACCCCGCCGTCGAGACTATGGGCAGGAGTGTCGGCTCTCCGAGGCTTCTTGGGCTCGTCCTAGGCAATCATCTTGTCCTTACGCTTACGAATCAGAGTCACCTCAGGCTCCTCTTCGCCTTCTTCAGCTTCCTCCGGAAGGGCTCGGAGCTCTCCCGCACCCTCGGCGACTTCCTCAGAAAAGCCCCATTGCTTTCCTTGGCCTTCTCCCGGAAGCACCTCCTCGTCGTCCACTAAATCAATAGTGTCAGGGGGAGCGCTAGAAGAGACCTTCAGGGAAGGGGCTATGGGGGAAGAGGTAAAGGCCGGAGGAGCCACGGGAGTGTGAACTCCGGCAAGCTGTTCCAAGATGGCATCCATGGAGACACCTGTTTCACAAAAATAAGCAAGTGTTAGACATCCGTGGGAAACCACTTACACAAGATACAGCAAATAAGCTACTCCTACCCGGACTTCCTAATTCGGTCCTAGCAAAGTCCTGAACTTTAATGCTGGCAGCATCATCTCCGAGATAGCCGTCTGAAGGCCGGAACCAACTGGACGTAATGTAAGCTGAAGGACCTAAGGGAATAGGTTCCGGAGGGCCAGAGCCCATCCGGGACCGACCTAGAAAATCTCCTAAGTTTGAAAAGTAAAATTCCTTCAAACGATCCCCCCACCGGGTCGATGGCATCCTAAACCTATGAAGACGCTCGTCGAACCCTACAGGCCTACGACTGGCGTATTCGCCAACGGAAGGAACATAACGAATTATCAAAGGAGACTTACCGCCGCACGGAGGTGCCGGGCACCAGGAGCCCCTGAGTTTGGCTCTGGAACCGAAGGCTGTGGCCTGGGGGTTTTTCTCTCCGAAGAATCCTCAATGCGGAGGGGCCTCCCGGCAGGACGATCCCCAATCTCTTCTTGAAGAATCTTGTCAAAAAATTTAGCCTCGGACTTCCCGGCAATCGTCTGGCTTCTTCGTACCACCGGACTCCCCACGCGAAGTCCCCTCCCCGAGGCCGCCTGGGCCTAAGAGTATGCCTTCTCCTGGGCCTTCCGGTAGAGATAGTCTTGATATTTTTTCTCTGCCGTGGCGATAATCTTGTCCCGGAAAGTCTTCTCCGCGATCGGCGCCCTTACATTGGGACAGATGACCCGTGAGAGGTTAGAGTCCTCCACGGATTGATGCGGAAGGATAAGTTTGGCCTTCCTGCAGTTTTCCGTGGTGACCAAACCCCCGACGTCGAGATCGGCTCGGTCGTAGGAGGCAAAGGCTTGGGCCCTCCGGAGGAAGGTCTGTGTAGGGGCCGTCCGCTGATAGGGTGGGATCCTCACCCACTCAGTAAGGAGCTCAGGGTGATCCACCGCACGAACCGGAGGAAAAGAAAAAGCGATGGCGATACTCCTTGACGTGAGTCTGCCTATTATACGGAACCACCCCTTCGTTAGCGGGATGGATCTGGAACCCATAGAAACCGTCCTTAAGTTTGTCCCCTTTCTTGGGGACAGATACAAGTTCATAAAAATACAAAATTTCCGCCGGGCGAGGAGATCCCCATCCGCGGGCGACATAAAAAATAAACAAGCCTGAGAGCAGGCGATAAGCTTGAGGAATGAGTTGGTATGGCGCAAGGCCGACAAAAACAAGAAAATTAACAAAGTAGTCCTGAAGTGGGAGCATGGCACCGGCCATCAGGTGCGTCTGGCTCCAGGCTCCGAAGCCGCCGTAATTATGGTTAGGCGTCTCCGAGTCGCGAGGTGGCCGGTGATAGGTCCCCGAAGTGGAAGGTTTGATCCCAGCAACGTCCACAATATTCTCCAGTTGATGGGGACCGGTTAAGGTGGAATGAAGCTCAGCCGCTTCCCACCCAGTTGCTCGGGACTTATACCCCTCCTGGGCAACGGGTCCCAGGGAAACCTCCTCCAAAGTGGCCATGCGTTTCCCGCTCTTCTTCGAGGACTTCGAACCAGAGGCAGACATTTTCTATTATGTGAAAAACAAAAAAAAAAAGAGAAAATTCCAGCAGTTAGGTCCCATACCAAACCCTAAGTCAAGAAAAAGGGAATGGGGGTCCCCTAACTGCTGGAAAGAGGCCCCGTCCGGACACGTGTCATATGGGAAACCCTAGAAAGATTCCCTAAACAAGTGTCGGGTGCAGTAAAATCGCAGAAGGTGGTTTTACACAGTAAGGGGAACAGAAAGAAAAAGACCCTATTCTATGCCCTAAGCAACCGTTGAACGAAGAACGTATGGCTTTCTTCAACGAAAATGCATAATAATAACAGAGGCATGGTAATGGCGATCCTACAACTAAAGCAGTAAACACGAAACAGAATACATGAAGAATCCAAACACTTGCATACCCAGAAATCTCAAAATGCGAACCCAGAAAAAACAAACAAAGCAAGTAAAAGCATGTCATTACCAAAGGATGCAAAAAACTTACAGTGAAGTGTTGAACTGAGGGTCCTGATTTTAGTCGAGTAAAGACGAGAAGGACTGATAACAGCAAGCAAGGAAGAACTGGGAAAAATGGCAAAGTGCTCAAAAGTTTCGTGCTGTTTTTGAAGAATTTTCTCTCTGAGAAATTCGAGCAAAAATGGCAAGGAATGGAAAGTAACCGAAATGAAGGAAAGGTGGTGGCTTTTATAGGCAAAAGTACGTGAGGAACAGGCGTTACCACCTACCAATCGAACGGTGGGGGAAACGCACGATTCAAATACCCAAAGATCAACGGGCCAGATGGAGTTGCAATAAAGGCGGTGGAAACGTTTGAGTATCCGCCTGACACCATTAATGCGCCGCATCAATCAATGGGCATGAAACGAATCGACCTCTGCAAAAAGCGAATCGCTGCATTTAATGCCATCATTAGACGCACCCTCACGCGCCCCAAGCTCGTGCCGGGAAACTGAGGAGTCGGCCGGAGACACCTCTGCAAAAAGCGAATCGCTGCATTAAATGCCATCATTAAATACGCCCCCACGCGCTCTGAGCTTGAGCCAGGGAACCGAGGAGTCAACCGGAGGCACCTGAGCAAGCCTTGGTTTATTTTCCAAGTAAACAAGGCTTGGGGGGTAAATGTTGCCCCTGATTTCACCCAATATACGTGGACCAATCGAACAGGGACACGTGGATCAGATAACTTGTAAATATTTGCTAAGTCTTTGCGTGCCACAAGGAAGCACCCTGGGCATAGGTCCCGGAGGAGCCACCCGGAGTGCAAGGTGCTCCCGGAAGCTCGCATAACATAAAGCCTCTCCGTGAGGTGTCAGGCTTCTCCTGAGCAATCAAGTCGCATTTAATGCTGCATGGGAGGAAGCGTGTTGGGACTGCAACACGCAATAAAGTCTGACGGCACAACCTCCAAACAGCAGCGCCACAGTAATGATCATTTAAGTCTAGCGACGGCTACTCTGCGAAGAGTCACATCAATCACAAGGCAAAAAGGACATTCCTCATAAAAACCCTACAGCACCTAGGGATTTGACCATGCATTACTCATGGTATATTCATTGGGAATACCCAACTTTATGGATACTTACAGATACGTTTGTAAGAACAATTCTAGGGATTACCCCGCCAAAACACTATAAATACCCCCTCAAAGCTCATTAAATGGGATCGAGAATCTTGGGCTGCATATGAGCAAGAAGAGTAAATACTCACCAAGAACATTCTCTGTATTTATAAGGGTGACATTCTCTCAAGTGTAGAATCTGTATTAAATACATCCATTAATAACAAAGACTCGTGGACTAAGGCTCATTAACGCCCCAACCACGTAAAAATCCTTCTCTCACTTTCTTACAGCTCAATATTATAATCATATTTTAGTAGTTGCCGAAAATCTCGGTCAACAATAACAAATCAGATTATATTGAAATGGATTTTATTTAGGGCATAAAATCCCAACATGAAGATCATCAACGGAGAAGTCACCAACTGTGAAAGATGGTGGATCTTGATGGATCGAAGGACGAGATGGAGGCAATTCAACCGGATCTGGATGAGCAGTGGACGAAGGATGTGGATCTTGATCCAGAGGCGACGTGAGAGCTAACAGTAGGTGGCCCCAGTGGTCGTGCGTGAGGAGGGTGGCTGCTGCACGTGTGTGCCATTGAATCCGGCAAGAGAACCAGCTACAATGGCAGCAGCATGATTAAGGATGTGTTGAAAAATTTAATACCATAATAGGTTTTACACAGAGAGAGAGAAAAGCTGTATTTATGATATATGAAAAATATCACATTAGGGTTCAGCTCAATACAACATATTTTATATATTTATTGGATAAGTAGGAGATATCCCTATATATGGATAGAATGGTACACCAACCAAAAATAAGCGAAATTTATACCCAAACAAGTAATAAATCTAACAGTTTGTTCTGTTATTATTTTATTTGAACATCTTTAATTATAATATTTGTTTATGAATTATATGATGCAATTTTAATTAAAGTTTGATTATTAAATTAGTTGACAAATTAGTTCAAACCGCTCATAGCTCACCTTACTGTATATTTTTAGGATGCGGTCCAAAAAATGGTCAAAAATCACACAATTCGTATTGCAAACCCTCTTAAAAAAGTGTAAAATGAATGAGAAAGTAAGATAATTAATTATACTAATATTTGTTGGAAAATAATAAAAAAGATAATTATGGTAATTAATGATATGAAAGAAAGTAAGAAAGTGGCTGCACAGTAAACACATACACATCAAATTAATTACCTAATTAATGAGAAAGGTAATGGTAATTAACAATAATAATTATAGTACTCTTGAAGTTAGTGTTGTTGAATAGTCTTGGTCCAACAACAACATTAAACTCACCCAAGACAGCAATTAAAAAGATGATTTTACCATTGTGTCCTCACTTAATACAAGGAACGCACACAAACAAACATGTAATGGGGTTTGACTACGGTTTAATGTTAGGTCTAAAAATGTGGTTAGTTAACTCAATAATTGGGTTAATGCCCTCGGACATATCAACCTCACTAACCATGGTTAAGTAATCAGTTAAGTTAAGCATTTTCCTCTTTTTCAGCAAAGCGGTCCTCCAACTTCGCTGACAATATTTTTTGCCCTTTTAACTAACTATATATATTTTGCCGATTCATACGCTCAAATCTCATCAATTTCGGGATTATCTCTCTTTTTCCAATTTACTATTTTAACATAGGATTACTAAATATTTTTTAAAAATATAAAACAAAGGATTAGTCAATGAAATATAATAAGAACATTGCTATAAGACACACACCAGTGGTGACTAGTACTTTCTCGACATATCGCGTTGTGATTGACTAGCGATACTTCCTAAAAATAGGTACTTTTTCATTTTTACACTTTAAAACAATTTTTTTATGCATTTTTATGAAATTCTACATAGAAACATCTATTGCAACTAGTGCTGCAATCTAAATTGCAACAAAAAATCGTATAGAAACTCCTATTGCAACTAGCGTTGCAACCACTTTAGAAACCCAAACGGTAAATTTGAAAAAAAGTTAAAAAAATAATATATATGATAATTTCCCAAACTATTATATTAAATTATATGAGACATCATACTTAATTGGACCAATAACAATATTGACACATAAAAAAATACTAAACACTAATGGTACCCTTTAACATTTCTCAATATAACACCTACTAATGTTTTCACTACTGCTATTACCTCTTAATTACTAATTAGATGCTTCTGTTTTTTTTTTTGTTTTGTTACAGCCTAAGAGCCGCGTGTATCACACGCGCTAATTATCTTTAATGGTCCTTTTTTGGGTTATATGTTGGCTTAGAGCGTTGACTATGGAAAGTGTATATTGCGTTTGTGTAATATGTACCTTAATTAGGTGTATTGGTCTCTATAGATGTAATATTTTTTCTATCCTTAATAATAACAAATACTCAGTACTGCTTGGTTTGTAAGGAATAATAATAGCCTTCTCTTACATTAATGTTTTACTTAATTAGGAATTTTACTATGAGAAAAATGTAGCAACTAAAAAGGCTGATTCATCTTTCAAAAAAAAAAAAAAAAGGCTGATTCAGAACCTACTACTCATTCATGTACATAAATATTAGTTAAACATATATCATAATAATAGAATATAAATAGATAAGGATCATTCAATATAAATTAACATAATTATTTATGAGGAATTGACACAAGCATAGGTAGCATCAAGTTTTCTTAATTAAATAACATAATGATGATGATGATTAGTATTATTTTATCAATGAACAAGTAATTGGTCTATAAGAAGAGTGTGCACACTTTTATAGCATTAAACTAGCATCTAAGGCACTATACAATATTTTTTAAATCTTAATAAATAACAACAGTTATGGTTTGGAGTCAATATAGAACAAATCTTTCATTAGAAAAGCAATATCCATATTTACATTAACATGTTTCAAAATCTATTAGAAAGAGATAGAATAAGTTCAATAATGGTAAAACCAACTATTATTCAGTCCATTCCAAAAAAAAAAAAAACGATTATTCAGTAATTTACTTAAGTAAATAGTATAGTTTGTTGTATTTGTCAAAATATAAATATATAAGGAGTGCATATCACAACATCTTATATTATAATTTTTTAGTCAATTTTTACGTTTAAAATCGCACATCGAAATATTTTTTTTTATAGCAGTATTCCTTATAGTTACATTTTTTAAAAATTCTAAATAGTTTGCAATACCGAAAATAAAGTTCTTGATTTTGACACTATAAACTATTTAAAAATTTTAAAAAATTTACAGGAATGATGTTATAAATATATCGAATGCCCGTGAAAAAAAAAATTTGAAAAAAAATATTCCGACATATGTTTTTGAGCATAGAAATTGTAACAGCAGGTTGAGAGTAGTATTCCTCTAAATATATTTATGTTTAATCTGACACGTGGACAGCCGGATGATTAGAACCAAATCTGACACCAATAGTATTTTGACAAATGCCATATTCTTGTTGTGTTATGTCTGTCTAGTATGAGCGAAGTACACGCGCCTTAAAATGGAGAGTAGAGACCAAGAAAACAACCAGAAATTAATAATAATATTATAATTATTAGCAGTTAAGAAAAAAAGAAAAAAAAAAACAAGAAAGTGAAATAATTCACTTGAATTTTAGTTACAAGTCTATGCAATATCTCGATCCGAAAACAAGGAAGGAAGAAAAAAAATCAGGCAAGTCTGTGCTTAAATTAAATTTAAATTAATTTATAATTAATTATTAAAAATGTAATTATAATTTGTTTATTTTGTTAATGCATATAATATAAAGAACCCTTTCTTTCTTGCTCACTATCACACACAGACAGTCTGGTCGGCAACGAAGCTTCACTGATTTATATCGTTTTTAGGGTGTGTGAGTGTGTCGGGTACTGTGATTATACATACAAAAATTAATATTTTTATATATATCATCAATATATACGTATGTATTTGTTCTCACATATATATATATAGGCAAACTTCTCATTTCACA
Organism: Cannabis sativa; assembly: GCF_029168945.1. NCBI lineage: Eukaryota > Viridiplantae > Streptophyta > Magnoliopsida > Rosales > Cannabaceae > Cannabis > Cannabis sativa. The sequence continues at coordinate 49,692,031 of NC_083601.1, forward strand.
CTTTGAACCTACTCTTCTTCTTCACACACCCGTTTCTTTACCAGAAAGATTCTCCAGGCTTTGATTTTAATTTTCAGGGAATTTTGATAAATTCCTGTCCTGGTAGAATTTTGGTGTCCTTTTCTCTGAATTTACGGTCATGTTTCCTGAAAATGCTTCTGTTTGTTTAGACTAGAAGAGAAGAGAAGAGAAGAGAAGAGAAGACCCTTTTGTTGGTGTATGTGTTGAAGCTTTCTGGGTACTCTAGTTATTCAGTATTCGATTTTTTGAGTTTAGAGGTAAACATTCATATATTTTGTTTTTCGAATTTTGTTTAGTGGGTTTTGGTTGGTTTTCTGAATATTAGTTTGGAATATTTTAGTAGTTATTATTGATTGCCCTTTTATTGCGAATTAAATATGGGTTTTGTCTTTATTTTCTGTTATGATTTCTGACATAGATTTTTGGTATGATAACAGTGTCGAGGCCTTTTGTATTTAGCTAAAGATGATTAGAGTAATGGATTCTGGAAGAGAACCAATGAGGAGGGATTTTGAAAAGTGTTTGGATCCCCAGTTATGGCACGCATGTGCTGGTCCTCTGGTTCAAATGCCTTCCATTAACTCTAAGGTCATTTACTTTCCTCAAGGCCACGTTGAACATGCCCAAGGGAATGTGGATTTTGGGAATTCTAGAATTCCTTCACACGTTCTTTGTAGGGTATCTGCCATTAAATTCATGGCGGATCCTGAAACGGATGAGGTTTATGCAAAAATGGGGTTGACTCCTTTAAGGGACAACAGTAATTTTGATGTTGAGGATGAAGGGTATCTAGGAAACAATGGAATTGAGAATTCTGAGAAACCCAAATCTTTTGCCAAGACTTTAACACAATCTGATGCTAACAATGGGGGTGGTTTTTCTGTCCCTCGTTACTGTGCTGAGACTATCTTTCCACCTTTGGATTTTTCAGCTGTGCCTCCTGTTCAGAACATTCTGGCTAAGGATGTTCATGGTGAGACTTGGAGGTTTAGACATATCTATAGAGGTACCCCTCGCCGGCACCTTTTGACTACCGGTTGGAGTAATTTTGTGAACCAAAAGAAGCTTGTTGCTGGTGATTCAATTGTGTTTTTGAGGGCTGATAATGGTGATCTCTGTGTTGGAATAAGGAGGGCTAAGAAGGGGATTGGTTGTGGACATGAGTACCCTTATGCTTGGAATCCTTTAGCTGGAAACTATGGTTCTCAATATGAGAATAGTAGAGTGGTGCCAAAACCAGGTATGAGAGATGCAAGGGGAAAAGTGAAAGTTGAATCTGTTGTTGAAGCTGCAACTCTTGCAGCTAGAGGACAACCATTTGAAGTAGTGTACTATCCGCGGGCAAGCACCCCGGAGTTTTGTGTTAGAGCCCCGGCTGTAACGGCTGCAATGCAAATCAGGTGGTGCTCAGGGATGCGGTTCAAGATGCCCTTTGAGACTGAGGATTCTTCTCGAATAAGCTGGTTCATGGGTACTATTTCTAATGCCCAGATTGAGGATCCAATCCGTTGGCCTGATTCTCCTTGGCGTCTTTTACAGGTTAGTAATTTTATTTCATTTCTGTTAGGACTGGACTATGTTGTGCCTCTTTTCTTGATGTTTTTGCTTGGTAGTGTTGTGTGGTACAATGGATGTTGTCCTTTGGATACACGTGTAAAGTTCAGTCTTAGAAAGATGTTGTCCCTAATTTAGATCAGTGAACTTTTGAAACTAATATGAAGATGACTTTTTTCAACTCTATTTAAAACAAATGACAGTTATTAGCAAAGGACAGTTGAATTTTGTATCTGCTTTTATATCATCTTAGTAGCTTATCATTTCAAGCAATCATTAGGCATTAAGTAGGTCTGTAGTTTTGGCATTTTGGACATATTCTAGCAGTAGTATTACTTCTAGTAGACAGGTTTCAATTGGGTGATTTTCCTGGTTTGAGTTACTGAAAGATCATTTCAATACATCTTTTTTAGGTGACATGGGACGAACCAGATTTACTACAGAATGTGAAATGTGTTAATCCGTGGTTGGTCGAACTGGTCTCAAGCATGCCCATGCATGTCTCTCCATTCTCACCACCAAGAAAGAAGATGCGGCTTCCACAGAACCCAGATTTTGCTCTAGTTAGCCATCCTATGCCATTACTTCCCACCAACTTCCTCAACAGCCCCTTCCATTGTATTCAAGACAACATTCCTGCAGGCATACAGGGAGCCAGGCATGCTCAATTTGGGCCATATCCAGTGGACCTCCACCGAAATGAACTGCAGCCGGGAATGCTTCCACTTGGTCTTCGGAAGTTGGATATCTCTGATCCTCTTAAAAATCCAAGTGGTGGTTTCATGAAAAACACCGAGAACAGTGAGAATATTTCTTGCTGGCTAAAAATGGGGCATCCCAATCAAAGTTTGAAGGCAAATGAGGAAACAAAGACACCTCAGTTGTTATTGTTTGGACAGGTTATACTGACTGAAGAACAACTCTCAAAGAGTTCCTCTGGTGAAAACAGTTCATCTGAGGGGAATTTAGACAAGACAGCAAATCATTCTGATAATGGCTCTGGTTCAACAGTGAACTCATCTGATGGAAGGTCACCCTGGTACAAGTTTCATCATGATGGGAGAAGTGATCAACTTCATGGTCAGGAGACTGGTCACTGCAAGGTGTTCATTGAATCGGATGATGTGGGAAGAACCCTTGATCTCTCTCTTCTTGGTTCATATCAAGAACTGTACAGAAAGCTAGGTGACATGTTTGGTATAGAACAGGTTTCAGGGCTTTTTAAAAATCTTCTATACCTGGACGCAACAGGTTCTGTTAAACAAACCGGAGAGGAACCCTTCAGGTATTATCTTATTCATAACTTATTAGTATATGATCTTCTTTCAGATTTACATTATTGAGTCCTCATTGTGATGGTTCTAATAATTTTGCATTTGTGTTGTTTCTTTTGTGGCAGTGAGTTTTTGAAGTCAGTAAGAAGGCTAACCATCCTCACGGATCCCAGGCAGTGAAACTTTAGGAACATATGAGAAACTCTCCTTTGAATTGTACAGCTGAAATGACTTAAAAAGTCTTTATAATTTCATGTTTTTTTTTTATTCCACAACAAAAATTTGTGGGATAAGATTGACTTGTTTCATTTTGGATATTGATGATTTAATTTCCCAGAAAACAAAGTTCATATGTTTTTTCTTTAAACAACTTCCTGTCTCTAATGTTTTGTGTTATGTAAATACTTTATGTTCTGTTAACACAAAAAGAACCAAACTAGCCTTGTAATTTAACTTCATGTTTCTCATTCTTTTCACTTTGCTTTATTCACACGCTTTTTATAGTAACATTATTATATTGTCAATAAAACTATGATGGCAAATCAAGTCTTATCACACATAAATGAATAAATAGTTTAAACCATATAACATAAATATCTTTGGGTATCTTAATCAGTGTTATATTTTTAAAGTCACTGAAATTGTGCATTCATTTGGGCATGTAATAACCTACCAGTATATACATATTGAAGAAGTTAATAGAGTGTATGAGGTCATAGCACCAATATCAAGACCCTTGTATTTGTTACTTGACTTTTTCTCTGGTCTACTCAACTCAACTCAACTAATCACAAACTCTTGTCTTGTTTTAAAAGTGAACCCAATATATCTGGATAATACATATTAAATTCCAAACCTTTTGGTCGCTCTAGGATCTGTTTATGTATATAATAATTTATCTTTTAAACTATTTTCTGGTTCCGAATTTTCAACCAGTCTTGATGGCCTATGAAATTGCCGCAAATACTGGTACATGAACAAAAATGAAGTATTATAACACTAACTTAGCTTTGGGATGTGTAAATTAATATATGGTTAATGAGTTTGTTAGTCAACTCAAAAAGATATTTGGTTATTTTATATTTATTTTTTTTCAAACTAAGAGATTATAGAAATGGGTATAGCAGACAAAGATTCGTGAGGTAAGGAAGGGGATCCTAACCCTATGCTACTTTGAAAAGTTAACTATTATTATAAGCAAACTAAATATAAAATAACATAAAATAAGAATGAAGATGTGGTTTTCATATTCATGAAATATCACAGTCTGAACCAATAGACAACTACATTTAATAGGACAGCAAAGAAACAGACATGTAACACATTCTTTGTGCGTGGAATTGGGATCACCTCATTGACCCCAATTTTAGTTTTTAATTTTTATTTTCACAAAAAATTCATTGCTAAAAATAAAAGAGTATGAACACACTAAAATTTCCCATTTTGACTCTAATCATAAACTTTGATTATTGTTACAAAAATCATGTGTTATTGACACCTCAACCAAAAAAAGATGAAAGTAAATGGTGTTAGTCTCATGAATTAACTCAAGAAAGAATTGGTCATATAAAGAGAATAATAGTTTTGGCATGTGAGAAGGTTTATTGGGCGTTGAAATTGAGAGAAGTGGGATTGGAATACCAATGGGGCTTGTGCTGTGTTATGTTGCTAAATCAACAATGTGTTATTATGTTATTGTTAATGTTGATTTCGAGTGACCAAGATCCAAGATTTTGCCCTTGTCCACTAACCCATCTTTAGTCAACTCCAGCAACCTATTTTTTCATCATCTCTTTTAGTTTTTTTCTTTTATTTTTCTATTGACATACGCACGAACTGCATGAGTGTTATTTTTTTATTACTAGCTATTTTGTTATTATTTAGTTGTGTGGGAACTTGAGAACTTAAAAGTCAATTGAAGCAAGTTTGTCAAAACAACAAAATCTCACCTTAATTTAAACTTGTTACTAGTTGTTAATCTTTCTTAGACCGGAGCTAGCTAGGCCAAGAAACATCATGTGCAAGTTGGTTTGTTTTTTTTTTTTTTTTTTATTTTATTTTTTTTTTAAAAAAAGCTAGAGATTAATTTTCCTAAAACATTTTTTCCAATAATATGAAGTAGGGGAAATTTGATTCCCAACGAAGAGGTTGTAGGGGGATTTGTTTACTGAAGAAAAGGACACCCTTTTTAAGGTGTTCAAGTAATAATAATAATAATATAAGGAGAAATAGAAAGAAAAAAAAATAAGTTTGTCAAGTGTACCAATAAGACATTCTTTTTCTACCCCTGCATTACTCTGTTTAGCACAACATTTGGAAAAATTAAAGGGTGTTTTGTAAATAGTTAAAAATAGCTTATTAAAAAATTTAAGGAACTAAAAGATTATAATAAATTTATTTGTACTAAAATATATTTACTTATTTATTAATAATACAAACAGTAAAAAATATTTGACATAAATAAGAAAAAATTGCGGTAAAAGTTTTCAAAAAATTTATTTGATGTAGATAAGTTTTCAATTTCAAAAAATAACGGTAATAATTCTTAAGCTTGAGATTCTTATAAGTCCATTGGTCCTCTATTTAACATATCCGTTAATTTCTTCCTAAAATATCCGTGTTGAGATCAAATTGTGGCATAAGTTCCTAAAATATTTTTTTTTTTATGTAAATAAGTCCTCAAACTCAAAAAATTGTGACAATAGCCAAAGCTCAAGATTCTCGTTAGTCCATATTTAACTACTCCATTTGTTGTTCCAAAAAATATCATGTGTTAATTTTTTATTGGTCCAAATTATAATTTTAATTAAAATTAATTAAAAAAATATAAAAAATAAAAATAAATTAACTTTTTTTATCTTTTCTATTTTTTTTATCTTCTTCTTCTTCTTCTAATTCACTCCAAGCCCAACATCCACAACTTTGGTCTGCTCTACTAAAACTCTCCAATTTATATTAGTAAGAGGGATTGCTCTAAAACAAATCTAAGTAAAGTTTGAACCAGAGAAGTTAAGATAAAAAAAAAGACCACCAAAACCCACCACCCACCGAAGACGGGGGCTGGCGGAATAGATTCGGGAGAGGGTCGGAGCAAGGTACAAGTATTTAGGTTTTTTTTTTTGCTTAATTGCTTTTTTGGATTTTTTGCATGGGATTGTGGGTTGGGATGAGAAATATAGTGGAGATGAAGGGATGACACTTATCGGCAGTAAGCCTCCACTACTGAGAATGGTGGGTGGCAAATCGTAGAAGTTTTTTTTTTATATATATAATGTTTTTAGTCTTTAATAAAAGAAAATGAAAACAAAATAATTCAATTTTTTAATAATATTTTTATTATTTAAATAATTTTTATATTGTGAACTAATAAACTTTTGATACGTGTAAATTTTAAGAACTACAATCAGAGCTGTTAAATTGAGTATCTACGAACTAACGAGAATATCGAGTAAGGAAATATAACCATAAATTTTTGAGATTAGGACTTATGTGCATCAAAGTAAGCTTTTTGGGGACTTATTTGTATCAAAATATTTTTTTTTTTGAGACTTATGTTGCACTTTAATATCAACACGTGACATTTTAGGGAAAAATTAACAGATTTGTTAAAAAGAAGACCAACGGACTACAAGAATGTCGAGCTTGGGGACTATTATCGTTATTTTTCGAGGTTGGGGACTTCTCTGCATCAAAGTGAACTTTTTGGAGACTTTTACCACAATTTTTCCAATACATAATTATAATAAAATAATGAATTTTTAAACATTTATTTTGTTTTAAAAAAATATTTTATATTTATTTATTATATATTTTTTATTTTTTATTTTTATATGAACATATGATACTTATACTTAAGTTTTTATTTTTTTAACATTTAATAAAAATATAATTTAAAAGTATTATAAATTACTTTTATCAAATCCATATAAATTTATATTTTGAAAAAAAAAATAATAAATAAAAATATAAAAATAAAATTTTTGTATAATATAAACTTTTATATATTTATGATTATATGAACTAGATAATAACACCATTATTATTATTATAGAATCTTAACAATTTACAACACTTTAAAATTTATAATTTACTAAATACTCGACTCGTATTTTTTCCATAGTTTAGCTGCAACTGATTTTTCTTACAACATAGATACAATTATTTTTTTCAAAATTTGTGCTAAACTGATCCTATAAATAAGAACCCATTAGGGGGACTCTCTTCTGCCCTTATTATTTTAAGCATAATGAGCTCGTTTGGTACGCCGTATTGTAATGTATTGGATTGTGTTGTATTGTATTGTATTGTATTAGTATTATTTAATATAATACACTGTTTGATATTGACTTGTATTAATTGATTGTGTAAAGTTATAATATATTTTTAATACACTCGATCCCAACACCAACTATGGGTCCGGGTCCTGGGTCTGGATTTCGAGTCCAGGTCCGGGTTCGGGTTTTGGGTCCAGGTCCGGGTCCGGGTTTGGGTCAAAGATTGTTGTTGACCCCAAATCCTTTATAACTATTATAATACAAGCTAATACGGACCATTTATTATTTATTAAATAATACAACATACATTGTATTAAAAAATTTAGTCGTAATAATTAATACAATACATTGCTTTATCTAAACATAATGCTATTTATTATTTAATACAATACGACCCTTATACGGCGTACCAAACAAGCCCAATATGTATTTTTTTTATAATTTATTGATGTGATGAATAGTTATGTATCGTTAATTACATGATACACATTATTTTAAGACTTATATAATTGACACTTCCGCTACCAAGGATCTAGAATATAACAATTGCAAGGTTTGGAAAAAAATACTTTCTAAAATTCGAAAGAAATATGTGAAAGAAAGAGAGGGCATGCAAGTTCTAAAAGAATGAGGTTAGAAATGTTTGAGTTACTCTTTGAGCTTTGAGAACTGAAATGGAAAAAATGTGGAAGGAAGAAGAAGACTTGGCCTTTTAGGTGCTTCTTTGACACCCTTTGATCTTGGTAATAATCAAACAGACGAACATAAAACACTAGAAGGAGAAAATATAGTTTTTAAATACTGAAATTATATTTCTCAAAAGAAACAAAACTACCAAAATAAAATGTAATCACTGTGAATTAGGGGAAATACACTTCGATCCTTTCTTATTAAAAAGTTATTCTTCTTCAAAAAATCACTTTATATGGAACAATTGTTATGCATATATTTTAAGCAGAATTATAGTCACGACACGTATAAATTGGGATGGATAATAGCTCGCTCGCAGTTCGAAGAATGTAAAATGTTGGTTAACTCGTCTGGAAGAATATTGGTTACAAACGTGTTTAAATATTTCTTTAATTAATTAAGGACGAGTAAAAAGTGAAACCTGCTAAACCAGCAAAATTAAATCATTAACGGGAAATGTCCGTCTCGAGAAATACCAAGTACAGAATGATCAAGACCAAACGATATGTGAGTTAAGTGAGACAATATAGAGATTCCTAATCTAAGGAGCACAAAAGATACAATCTTAAGAATCTTATTTGAAAGATTTGTTAGGGTTTATGTCCTAAAAAATCTGTAAAGATATTTTTGATTATAGATAAGAGTTGAACATTTTTGTATGTGCTTGAATGTCAAATGATTAATATTTAATATTGAATAATTTATATATAAATATCAAAAAATTTCTTACTCATACATAAGGTTGTGACTTGTATTGTACGGAGAATTAAGATCTCGTAGCCATAAATAAAATAGTCAGCAACATATAAAGTTATTGAATCTTTAATCAACAGTTGCTAGTACGATTCACAGATACCTGTTGTTCGGTGTAAGTAATCTCAATTCAGATTACTGATGTAGTATGAAATCTTATTGAAGGTGTTGCATTTATTATAATAGAGATTATATACAACAAGGACCGATATGAATAAAGATATCTTTATCACTTACTGTTTACCATGAAGACTTAATTCATATCACAATGATGATCAATAGTAGATCGATCTAAATCACGAGTAATCATGAACTCTTATTCATGTTATTAGTTTCTTCGATTCACTTGTTAAAGGTTCTTAAAGAATATGATTCTTACAACTTCTATTTTAAGAATCTAATAATGTGGATGGCTGAGAACATGGTCAAAAGGTAAATATTCTTTTCATCTATTTACTTTCGGTTTAATATATATATATATACATATCTTGATCTTGGACATATGGTATAATAATAATTAGATACAACTCTTCCGCTGCGTACCTTAGTACCATAAAACCAACAAGCTTGTATACAAAAAATACCAAAATCTCATTCTGGATCATGAGTAATAAATGAATAAATCATCCAATGTGGAGAAAGGATTTGAGGAATATAAACACATATTCAACAATGTGATTTGCGAACAACCATAAAGTGATGAATAGAAGAACAACCTGATGAAACAACCATTTTAGATAAGGACAAAAGTGGTTACCAACAGTTAATTTATTTATCCCATATGATGTAAATATGAAACATGTGGATTGTCCACGTTTCATGAGCGGTTATTTAAATAAGAGCAAAGAAAATAATTGTTATTCTTAAAAATTTCTATATATAGGGACAAAACCGATGATAGAAAGCACGACCAAAATTATCTAGGATCACCCTGCAAGAAATTGAGATTGTATTAGTTACATTTCTTTAATTCTGTACTCTGTAACACGAAAAAACCCCAAAAATAATGATAACTTGTAGATTATTTAGATTTAACTACAAAACCACCTAAATATCTTGTGTCAACCTATTTATTATTATTTATTAACACTTAATAATAATTATTAAAGTTTTTCTTATAAGTTACAAAAATGTCTCATTTATTGTTAACCAAATTATGAGTTAACAACTAAAATAAAAGATAAATGAACTATAAATCCACATCATGGCTGAAACCTATAGCTTAGGCCCATGATTTGATTTTTTCCAACTTATTTCAATTAGATGAGACAATTTATCTTTTTTCAAATTTACCATTTATCCAATCTAAACTATTTAAATACCAATTTTTAACTTTAATAATTATAAAAAATAATTATCAAATAAAGATATAATTTAAATATATTTATTAACTAAACCCTAAAGAGTCTTAATTAATAAATAAACTCTAGTTTCTATTTTTTTTTTCTCTCAAATTAGTCCAACCTAATGTTTTTTTTTAACTCAAAATGACATTAAAGTCATTTTAAAAAAATGACATTAAAGTTATGTTGGGCGAAATTTTTCATTATCTCAACATCAATATCATTCATGATGCATAAATGTACACCTCTTTAAGACACATACATATTGATTGAAAAATTACACAAATGCTTCTCGGTGGTAAATTGATTTCCACATTATGTAATTTACATTGTTTTTTTTTTTCATTTTAGGTTTGGAGTTGGTAACTAGTTACCATTCACATTTTTAGATGTGATTTTTTCTAAATCTAACCTAAAACATGTTGTAATGCGAGTAACCATCTACACTGGGAGGATAACGAGTTACATTGTGAGGAGTAACTAGTTACTCGAGTTACCCTAAGAGGTAGCACGTTGGGCATAATAATATAAATATAGGACTAGTTACCCATGTTTTCACAAATAAAAGTAATTTCCTACCATGCAATAATTTAAAAAAAAAAAAAAATGATATGGTGTGACCACCATTAAATTTATAGGTAACGAGTTACCCATATTACAAAAATAGACATTGAGCATTAAACTCAAACAATTGGTAAATGGTCATCCATCCCTAAGATAATAACAACCTACACTTAACTAGGGTTATGTAACAGGTAACTAGTAAATTATTCCTCAGATTCTAACAAGTTATCCAGAATAGATGGTATATAATATAAGTAACTGGTTACTCCTAATGTGGTAGCAAGTTCCCTTGATGGTAAATGATTACTTATTAGATGGATAACTCCCCTTAGATGATAACATGTTCCCTTGAAAAAAAAAACGTTATAAAAATGTGAAAGGTAAATGATTAAGTAGTTAACTAGTTACTTAACAGTAAATATTACAATCTATATATACACATACCATATAGAGACAGTAAGAAAAATAATACAATAATGAAAAATAAATATTATATTTATGTAATGTTAAATATTTAAAAATCCTTTTTAAAGGAAACTATGTGCTGAACATATAATGCTTAGTGTGCTGCAGTTGAGATTTGAAACACTAAAGTAGGCACAGATTCCTTACAGCTTGTTCAAATTAGAATCAAAACACTTGCATAAAATAGGATGTGTTACTTATAAATGATACAAATAGTATTAATTTGTTATCTTTTTCCCCTAAAGCCTTTGTTTATCATGTTAGAAAAATTAATAATATACCCAAGATCAATTTGTATATAACATAAAACACAATAATAATATATAATAATTAAGTATGTGTACCTGATTGATCCATAACAATTACTTCAATTTGTTTATCATGCACCAAGATAGTATAATCTAGCAAAAAAGACTTTAGGGTAAGATAATCATGAATATGCTTGAAATGGTTAAGTTCCAAATATTGTTTAAATCTTGTAACTCAAATCCTAACTTGTCTTTTATCAATGAAAGTTTCAAAAAAAAGAAAAGAAAAAAAAGACTCAGTATTTGTACCGATTGTTAGGTGTGTCAAAATTCTCATGCTCGCCCTCTTTTTAATTTGTTCTCTGCTTCACATTAAAAAAAGAATAAAAAAATAAATTAAATGAAGGTAAAAGATTAACATACTGTTATTTTTTTTAGGGTAAATACTATTTTAGACCCTCTGTTTTACAAAAGTTACCAATTGGACCCTGTGTTTTGTTAAATGACAAAATGGACCCTGTATTTTCTAAAATAGTACAAATAGGACCCTGAATTGATTTTTTGTCAAAATAAAATTTAATTATAATTCGATCTAAAAGTGATATGACAAAACTGTTTACATTTTTTGTATCTGTTCGTATTAAACATTGTCTTCAAGTTGGTTGTATTAAAAAACAAGTTGTTAAAAAATTAAGCTCAGGGTCCTATTTTTACTATTTTAGAAAATACAGGGTCCATTTTGTCATTTAACAAAACACAGGGTCCAATCTGTAACTTTTGCAAAACACAGGGTCCAAAATGGTATTTATCATTTTTTTTTATAATTTTTAATAAGCGTAATTTTTTTTCAGTCATATCAATAATCCTTTGGATTTAAAAATTACATCATAGCAAAATATTTTGTAAAATTATTATTTTAATGTATGATAAATATATATTTTTTGGCAAATATGAATCAGAATTAAAAATAACTTAAAAAAAAGATAACAACCTTTCTATATAGTTAACGAACAATATCGATATATTTTTTAAACATTATAAAGTAATAAAATAAAATAGTATCTTAAACATATTGAATTAGTTACATGAAAACTTATATATATACCAATTTATTAATAAGCATTTTGAAGATAATGAAAATGTTTCCATACAAAGAGATATAACACAAAAATATTTTAAACAAAAAAACATGATGTTACCTAAAATAAAATTTTAGTAATATAACTAATTCTATGATGTACACTAATTTCCTTATAATTTTTTTAAATTTTTTTATCAAAATTAATTATTTTAATATATGAGAAGCATATATTTTTTCATTGTTGCAAGATGACCTAAAAGTAACTTTTTTAGTTTAAATATCAAATTTTAAACTAAAATAAAATTTACTAATATTTTATTTTTTTTATTTAATATTTAAAAGTTACTGTATTATATTCTACAATCTTATTTTATAAAACACTCTTGAAAAGTTTCTACAATGAAACTAAATAGTATCTTAAATAATATCATAATTACTAAAACAAATATTGTAAACATTATTTGAGTAACATTACCAAAAAAATTAGGAATATATTGAAAAATATCTCTTTTTTATATCCATTAATCAAAAATATTCTCATATTATATTTTATTAAAATATAGTTACTTTTATGAGTGGGTTGTCCAATATACTCTTACTCTCTACTTAAGTCTAGTATATAATTTACATTAATCTAAAGAGTGTAATGTGGATATGAGCTATAAAAGTAAGTGTATCTTAAAATATATAAAAATGGAGGTAAAAACTAAAACAAATAAAATAAAGTAGGTATACAATATAATTTTCTCAAATAATAACTACACTAATTTTAATAATAAACTATATAGTAACATTTTATACTTTCTTGTAACTTATCAGTTTTCAAAATATGTTTTCAATTAACGAAAAAGTTGCTAATATAAAAATAAAATCAAAATATTTTAAATAATAAAATAACATGGGTAAGTTGAAAAATGCCTCTTTTATTAATCAATTAATCAACTTTACCTCTAATTTTATATTTATTTGAAACATACCTCTTTTTATATGTATTGTACCCAAAATACCCTGACATAAGAGAGTCACATGGAGAGTATCTTGAAGTGACAGGGGCAAAATTAGTATAATGTTTAAAAAAAGAGGTAAAAATAATAGACTTTAAAAAAGAGAGTAAAAATAAAAGAGGACAATATAAAAAGGGTATAGAGTGTAATTTCCTAAAAATAACATAATATAGCTTAAAAATCTAAAAAATAAATCATGATTTTCAAAATTAAGTAATCAATTAAGTAACTAAATATGTATGAGATAAAATTATTTTAAAATAAAGTTAATGTAATTATTTGTTTTAAAACTTAGAAAAACGAAAAAAATTTGAGAAACAGAATTTTCTTAGTTTTTTTTATTTTCAGTAGGAATTATATTGAAATTTGGTATATATTTTGACGTAACAATCGGTATTTGTGTGAATAAAATTTTTGAAAGTATTTTTGTAAACAAAATCAAAATTTATGTATAGAATTGAAAAATCCCCTAATTTTTAACTCTTCTTAGTTCTTACCCATTCCAATTTAATTGTCGTTGAAAATGTATAATTATAAAGCATAAACATGCATAATATGTATTATTTTTTGTCCTTAATTTCTTTTTTCTTGGGTCTATCATAATTTGTTTAACTCATTTTGCTAAACTAAAGGGCAAAAAATGCCATAAAAACTTGCTAAATTAGATTGTAATCCCAACAGATACACAAAATGTTTGCTAAATTCAAGCATATTATGAATTTAGGTTGAGCAGGCTTTTCAAGCAGTGGTGGAATAGACATCATTCCCAATCATATTGCCTTTTCTTTCCATTTTTATTTTTCTTTTTAAACAAAAAAAAAAGTAGAAATTAATTATATTTGATTAAACTTTGATTTTAAAGTCACTTTCAAGGAAATGATCATAATCAAACATAACTTAAAAACATGTCTTTGAGATGGTATTATATCATATGATTCGAAGTCCAAGTGAGACGTAAGAAAATGAAAGTAAATCAACTAGAATGAATGATTATTTGGTATTATGTGCCCATTTAATTCACATATTTATTTTCATTAATTGTTTTCTTTTATAATAAAGTTGCCATTTTTCTTTCACTTGGTTACGTTTGGTCACAGATTGAGACGTGTGGCCAAAGTTTTTTGGCACAATCGTAGCCACAATTAGGACTGTTTCATGAAATAATGAACGTAAAATTCTAACACCACCAACTTTTTAATAAATTCTTCAATTAGAGTTGGGTCAGGTTCAACTATGCCAATTTGGGTACCCTTCTTTTTACAAAATGCTTAGCCCAAAAATATACAATGCCACATTATAATGAAATATAAATAAAAAATTGAGCAAGCTAAGTACTTATCAGCATTGTCATTAGACCCTAGTGGTGCTTAATACCTTCTCGACATGTTCTGTTGCGATTAGCTAGCGATACTATCTAAGAGCTATTATACTAAACTATATGAGACCCGATACTTAGTTGGACCAATAACGATATTGATGACAGCATCATTGGTGACCTTTAGCATTTCTCTATTTTATTTTATTTTATTTTTTGTCAGGTGGCATGTGAAGCTCTCTTGATTAGCTTTTGTTAACCATAACTAATAATGACTCAAGCTCCCAATCCATTTGTTTATTATAATATATTCTCTCTCTTTTTTTCTTCTTTTTCTGTATAATATATACATGTCAAAGCATGTTTTCAAATAAAACCATTGTTTTTATCTAATCTTGTATTCCGAAAGACACTGAGATGGAATAATGACTAAAAAAATGTTTCTAACAACAAACCTATAATACTATAGTAAGAAAACACTAATTAATCCTTAAATTCTTGGTAAACATGTTAGAGTATTTAAATATTGGGTCAAAATTAAGATGGGTAATTAAGTATTTAGTATACTGGATTGGACTATTTTGTGTGTTGGAGGGACTTGGAAAGAACCATGTTAGGTTCAATTAAGATACTCTGAAGTAGTGTTATAAATTTGGAAGAAGTAGGGATGAAGATAATCAATTGATGATACAACACGTGATGAGATTTGATTTTTGTGGACATTACATTAGGTACAGATTGTGCCAACTAAGACCCTATGTTTTGCCCCCCATATGCCTCGAACTATATACATATACATATATTTATTTAAACTCTATATGTGTCCCTTTACTTGCAAATTTTTAAAATGTAAGAACTATCTAATTACATCAACATTCAGACAACCTCCATTTTGTATTGCGCAAATTTGAACTGATGGCTTAAAAAAAACTTTAACTTGTAATAGAATTAGTCATGAAGATATGTTTACTTTGCCTTGGATTTGTGGTGGTGATTTTAATGAAATTCTTCAGATGAGTGAAAAGAAGGGGGGAACTGATCATAGTATTTTGGCTATAAATGCGTTTCAACAAGCTCTGGATGTATGCTCGCTCGTCGATCTTGGTTTTGAAGGACATAAGTTCACGTGGTTTAATAAACGGCGTGGTGTTGCCCATATCCAAGAGAGACTGGACCACTTTGTTAGTAATCTTGCATGGAAGGAGTTATTTCTTACTGTGAAAATGATTAACGGTGATTTTACAGGTTTTGATCATCGTCCGGTGGTGGTTGCTTGAAGTGGTGGATCGGAGATTAGAAGATAGTAAAAAAAAAAAAAGAGTTTCGGTTTCAACAACATTGGTTGTGGGATGAGAAGTGTAGTGACATTATTTCCAAGGTGTGGTTCTCTTGTGATGCACCATTGGAGTGCCAGGATGGTATGGTGAAAAGCCTTCAACTTCAATTGTGTGTCAAGGAATTAGGTAGGTGGAGTAAGAATAAGTTTGGATCAATTCCCAAATATGTACGTGAGTTGCAAAAGGAGCTTGATAATTTATTGAGTGTGGATGCGCCTATGGTGCAAATGGATAAAGTTAAGCGACTTGAAATAAAGTTGGCCGACCTGCTGTCTAGAGAAGAATGTTATTGGAGGCAGCGTTCTCGAGCCGATTGGCTGGCTTTGGGCGACCGTAATACAAGGTATTTTCATAACAAGGCTTCGGGTAGAAAGAAAAAATAAAATTTCAAAGCTTGTTACTGTTGATGGTAGGAAGGTGGTGGTTGAGGAAAATATTGTGAGGGAAATTGAGAATTATTTTACCAATATTTCTCAATCCAATAGGCCTTCTTTCAGTCAGATTCAGGCGGGGATTATGAGCATTGAACATAGAATTTCCGCAGCTGATAATGAGCTTTTGCTCTCGTCCTTTACTGAAGATAATATCCACGTCACTGTTAAGGCTATTGGAGCTACTCGGGCTCCGGGTTCGGATGGGTTTCATGCAATATATATTTTTCCAGCATTATTGGGATACTATGGGTCCTCAGGTAACAACTATTTGTCTTGCAATATTGAATGAGGGCCAGTCCATTAGGCCATTTAATAAGACAAATGTGGTTCTTATTCCTAAAGTTAAGAAGCCAACTGCGGTGAACTAATACTCAAGTGACACGTCTCCTGCATTTCTTGTATCTGGGCGGAATTGAATGTTCTGAATAGACTCCATATTGTATGTCAGCATGTAGAACCTTTGATTACCCGAGCAGGATAAAAGACAAATTATCCGGGCAGGTATAATTTTGGCTTGCCAAACTACTTATCAGGAGATAATTATTTCAGAATGATCCTCTGAAGTCCAGACACGAAGGCAATCCCTACAATCGTGAGATTGAATCAGAGAGATATAGCAACCTGTTCCAGTTTCCTATTTCGTGAATCATAATTATGCAATAAATGTATTTATCTATTTTATATATTGTAAGCAAAAGGGAAACATTCCCTCATGCATTAAGGCCCTATAAATAGTGACTTAGCCTCACTATGAAAGGGATCGAAAGAATTGCTTCAGAAAGAGAGATCTAAGAGAATTACTCAGAGATTCATTGTAAGAGCTTTTAGAGAGAAAAACACTTCATTCTTTCTCTCAAGTTAATACAATCTACGGGAGTAGGCTATTACCACACTCACGGGGCCGAACCTCTTTAAAATCTGGTGTTCTTTATTACTTTGTTGTTTTTGCTCTATTTTAATTACACTCTTAATCGCTTATTAATTGATTCACTATCGTTGAGTAAAAGTGAGGTCAACACAT
This sequence comes from Cannabis sativa, assembly GCF_029168945.1. Classification (NCBI taxonomy): domain Eukaryota; kingdom Viridiplantae; phylum Streptophyta; class Magnoliopsida; order Rosales; family Cannabaceae; genus Cannabis; species Cannabis sativa. The sequence goes on from NC_083601.1 coordinate 49,709,409, forward strand.
GAAATACATCCATTGAATAAAACTGAAATTAATTAGATCAAATTGGATGGTAAAATTTAACATGCAATATATAATTAGATCAAATCTGAATAGACCTAAGAATATTAGATGTTGTCCAATGAAAAACCTTAGAATCAGTAATAGTGTGACAAAAGGAGGCACTATATTCTTGGAAAATAATAAAAGAAAATTAGGCTCAGTGATAAGTGATGGGCCAATGGTGAGGATGGACTTAACGAACCATGATAATGAGAGAGATTTAGAAAACAAGAAGCAGGTGGGCTTTGGTGCTCAAACCCGCCAATTATTATAAGTTCTTTAAGTTAGAATTGTCGTGGACTTGGGAACCCTAAAATTCTAGAAGAGCATGAAGAATTGGTTAAAGATGAAGGTAATCGAGATGACCTGAGTAGTTACCAACTAGCAAGAGACGGACAAAGGAGAGAAAGAAGGCCACTTAGTAGATTTGGTTATAATGATTTCATTGCCTATGCACTGACTGCTGCTAAAGAGGTTGATAGCTCAGAACCCTTGAGCTATCAAGAGGCAATCAATGGGAAAGATGCTGCAACATGGCTGTAAGCAATATAAGAATGAAAGTTGTCCCTATTGGAGAATAAGACATGGATCATCGTCAAGAGACTAGATGGACTGAAACTAATAGCCTGCAAGTGTATATTCAGAGAAAAGGAATGAATTCTTGGAATTGAGAAAGCTAGGTACAAGGAAAGACTAGTTTTCAAGGGATTCACACTGAAAGAAATGTAGATTTCAATGAAATATTTTCACCAGTGGTCAAGCAAACTTTAATCAGGGCAACGATGGCCAAGGTTGCAAAGTTTGATTTGGAAATTGGAATAAATGTAAGAACTATCTTCTTACACGGGAAAATAGAAGAGAAGGTGTACATGGAACTACTTTAGGGTTTGAAAGTGAAAATCCATATGAGGTGTGCCTACTCAAGAAGTCATTGTATGGCCTCAAGCAAGCTCCAAGGTAATAGACCTTGAGATTTGACTCTCATATGATGAAAATTGGCTTCAACAAAAGTAAGTATGATTCATGTATTTATTTCAACAATCATATCTACTTGTTGTTGTATGTAGATGATATTTTTATCATTGGAAAGGAAAGATAAAAAATAGATGAGATGAAGGCAAAACTCAATAATGAGTTTGAAATGAAAGACCTAGGGGCTACTAAGAGAATTTTTGGCATTAACATCAAAAGGCCTGGACCAAACACAATAACATTGTCTCAAAAAAGTTGCTTATAGGAGTTGTTGTGCGAATTTGGCATGAACAAATGTAAGGAAGTCTCCACCCCTCTTGCACAACATTTCAAGCTCATTGCATCCCAGTCCCCAACCACTAGTGCAGAGAGGTACAAGATGAGTAAAATACCTTATGCAAGTTGTGTGGGAAGCTTCATGTACTAAATGCTATGCACTAGACCTGATCTAGTTCATGCCATGAGTGTGGTTAGTAAATGTATCTCAGATCCAGGATCTGAACATTGAGAAGCCCTGAAGTGGATCATGAGGTATATCAAGGAAACTTTAAACACTGGTCTGATATTCAACAATAGAAGTCAATACAAAGAAGAAGTTACAGGCTTTGTTCATTAATTTTTGCTACCAACATTGACACAAGAAGGAGATGTACAGGGTATGTTTTTTCAATTTAGGATGGTGTGTCAGTTGGAAATCCAACCTATAAAAAGTTGTGGCCTTTTCCTCTACAGAGGCTGAGTATATGGCTACAACTAAAGCCATCAAGGAAACACTATGGCTATATAAAGGGTTTGACCAGTGAGTCAGGATTTAATTCAGAAGACATAATTGTCTATTGTGATAATCAAAGTGTTTTGTATCTCAGGAAAAATCCTATGTTTCATGAAAAGTCAAAACATAGTGATATAAAACTACATTTCATTCGAGATGTAGTATTCTCAAAACAGGTTTAAGTGAGAAAAATATGTGCCCATGACAACCCTGCAGACATGTTCACTAAGCGTGTTTGCAAAGACAAGTTTCATCATTGCCTAAACCTATTGAGCATTCAAGATGGTTGAGTCTTAAATCATCCATGCATGACTGGTTTACTGAACTAATTCAGATGGATAGGTTGGGAATCAGCTCACTAAACTAGCCACTAGCCGAATGCTGCAACATCGGTTCTATACATTTGTCTGTTTCCTTTGTACTCGATAGGCAATTAAGTTAGTTGGCTTTTAATTCTGTCCAACTGCCTCAATTGTCAATAACTATAAATAGACATAACAACCCTACACTTAAGACAACTTCAACCCCTAGAAGAGCTCTCTCTACTATTTAGTTCTCTCGAGTTGTACTCAGTTCTAGAAAGTTAGTGTGTGAAGGAGGGATGTAAAAGGGTTTATGGTGTATCTGATTGAGACTCCCCACTGTGAGGAATTATTGTAACTAGTATTGTACACCATTGATGAGTATAATTGAGTTCAAAACTCTGATTGTAATGTGTTGAAAGTCAATAAAGAACACTTTTTTGTTGCCATTGATTTCAAGCTAAGTTCCAACTTTCTTGTTCATTTTCAACTAAAAATTTGTCAGTTTACATTTGAGTACACATAACCAATTTACTTGGACACTTAACAAATTTTTTTAAATAGAAGTGTAAATGCCAAAACAGAATAAATTTTACCGTCAAAAAATAAATTTATAAAGTTAAAGTGTTACTATCCATAAAACTTTATGTAATTTTGCCCACAATATCACTTTAAAAAATGATAAGAGTGTGTTATTTGTTCTAGATGATAAGCATGATTGTGATTCACCCAATAGCTTTTATTATTTAGGGAACGTACCTTTACTTTGGAGAGGAACTTTATACAAGCTTGCTTTGTAAAGCAGCAAAAGGTGTACTGAACTATTAAGCCAATCTATAATGCAAGTAAGACAAGCTTTTCATCTGAAAGACACACTACTGACAAAATCTGTCCCATTAATACGATTGGGTACATACAACTAGTACTTACTATTACAATTTATAAACAAGGTAAAGTAAAAAAGAAGAATACTACCTCATTTCTTGAGAAAATAAATAAAATAATTAAGAAAAGAAGTATAACAAATTTCAAATTCCATTACTCGTCTCAGAATTTTCGCTACTACAAATGAACTGCAAAAAGAATTCCCTTACAAAAGGAAGTACACGAGAAAAGAATACAAAGAAAGAAAGAAAAAAAGAGAGAGACAAACACAGAATAGAGCTTAACAAACCTAATATAACCTCGAGGACTTTACTAATCATCAAACTAAACCTAAACTCTCTACTCTCTTAAACTTGCATATTCCTTTTTTCTACCATATCTTCTTCCTTTTCAGTTCTCTCATTACAATCCTTCCTTCTCTACTAGCTAAAAATATATGGTCATCTATGTTTGCTCCTATTTGCCAACCCCCCCATTCCATCCCTGTACAAAAAACCAATGAACAAAGAAATGAAATAAACAGTAAGCGGATATAACATAATAGAGGAACTAATAGGGAAGCCCAGTAAAGAAACCATTTTCCCAAACTGGGAAAACAACTCCTTCCCTAGTTGTTCCTCACATATAATCCAGGGAAATGCTGCTATTTGTATTTGGAATAAGTTCCGGTGTGGTGGCCTCGTTCAAAGTCATCGCATTCGCAGTTCCAGACACAGCTATCAGCTCACCACCCTTGTTTCTCATCTCAAGAACTTTCTTGTGGGAATTGGAATGCAATGATGGAATGAATGTTGGGCTAGCTGCAGGCCTGTATTCCGGGTAGAGCCGGCCTGATTTGTAGCGAACACCACAAGCGTTGCAAAGGGTTTTCGGCCCCATAGGCCCTGCTCTCCACTGAGGTGTCTTAGTGATTTCACAATGCATACACTTCCTAACTGCTGCTTGCAAAGTTGGATTTTGATTCATCTCAGTAGGGGGTGCAGGGAAAGTTAGTCTGATCTTCTTTTTCTTCTTTTGATCCACTGGAATTTGTCTAGGAATCTTAATCATTGGGCGAGACTCAGCGAAATTCTCAGAATCTGATGAGCTCTTAAGGCCAACAAATGGCTGCGGGGTGTCAATCACCGAGGATGTTGGTGAAATCAGTTGAATGGCAGGGCGGGGATTGAATGTGGCTGGCCGAGGACGCTTGCTGCGAGCACGTCCACGCCGCCCTCCAGGGGTGGTGGCTTCGGGGCTGCGAGGTCCACTCTTCTCACCGCAGCAAGAAGAGCTACTTTCGAGAACTGAAACCGGGCTAGAAGTTTGGAACTGTTGGCGGGATGAGTCCTTGTTTAAAGTGGACGAGTCTTCTTTGTTCATAGTGAGACTTCCACCAGAAAATGAGTCCTCCACAAATGTGGAAAGCCATTCCAATTGGACAATGTCTTCATACTGAAATTATAACCAAAAAATAAAAAATTATCAGTTATGACTCAATTGTCAATTCATTCATACCTTCTTCTAATAATAATGTAACATTGAAATTTAATAAAAAACAATGATTGTATTAATTCATAAAAGTTAAATAAAATATAAAAAAGGGGGGCAAAGTAAAGGACAGCCAGGTAAGAATAATAAAAAAAAGCACAGAGCGCCATAATTCACTTTCAAACTATCACATGACAAACTCACATGACATCCATTAATGGAGCAATTATTCAACAAGTTATCCACCGACATTGATAACGCACTGTGATTTTACAGAAAGCACCCTTCTAGACGAAGAGAGTGAAATTACCTAAAGGTACCCCTAACCAAAAGGGACCGATTTCGAAATTTAAACTCATTTTGATTTAGACATGAAGCCAAAATTTGAAAAAGAAAAACAAACAAAACCACCAAATTAGAGACACAACGATGTTGACATCAGTGGGCAATAGGCATGAAGATTTCATGGGTTGCCAGCCTGGCTTAATTTTGTATTAATCGGAAATTTGAAAACGACGCCGTAATTACAGGTTATGACGTCATTTACAAAAAAAAAAATTACTAAAAGTTTGTTTTAAAAAAAAATTAAATTATTAAAAATGGTAAGCCAAACACGGAATTAACGGGAAACTGATGAAAACCATGTGAGGGGGAACTACTGACTAATACTCACCGGAACAGAGAGCTCGGCGGAGAGGTCAGAAGCACTATTGCCGGAGAAAACCGAGTCGGAACCGGGGAGCGAGTTCGATTGAGTTGACCAAATGCTTGGGAACGATTTGTTGTCGGTGCTTGGACCCAAGCCGGCGTCGACGTCATCGCTTGGGAAATCAAGAAGGTCGTCGATGTGGTCGAAGAAGCTTCCGCAGTCAATCTCGTCCATGAAGTTTGGTCCGATCATTTTCTCGAAATAAGAAATTTTCCTGAGAAAATAAAAAAAATATTCAGAAACAAGGAAAATGAGGAGAAAAATTCTTTATAATGGGGTCGAATTTATAGTGAGAGACGAAAAATAAAACGAATATGGGCAAGTTGGGAAGCAGACCGTGTGGCGCATGTTAGCACTAATTTAAGAAAGGAATTACTATATATTTCACACTCTAATTTCTCTTGGAAAGAATATTTCAAAAACTTTCTTAATTCACTAAATTACGTAAGAAAAAAAAATGAGAGAAAATAATTTAATGGAACTGCAAAAAACACGTTTGGCCCATTCTACCGCTTAGCTGGTTCCAATTACCACGTATTACAACTTCTCATTTTTATTCTTTGAGAAATAAATTGAGTTTTGAAGATTATCTTGTGAAAGTTGAACTTGGAATATTCAGCTAAGAACTAAGCAAAATTGATAACAATTAAGTGAGCAGAAAGGAAATTGAATTACTAAATTGAAAATGGAGTAGGCTAATTTGTACGTACAAAGTACAAAATACTGTTCCTCAAATTCAAAATGTGGTCAAATTAGACAATGAATGGCTTCGTTTGTGTGTTTGCCGACACTCAAAAACAAAACAAGTTCAAGGCAAAATCAAGAGCCAAACCTGTAATTCAAAATGGCTTGGTACTAACAACACAATCGTATGTAATTCCCGCGCGAAACGAATGTAAGTATAGTGTGCTGTAAGTTGTAGCTAAGAACCCTAACTAAATTGTCTAGTGTGAGTGAGCAACTCAAATTATAGAGAATGAGAAAGAGAGAGAGAGGTGTGGTGGAGTTGCAGAAGAGAGAGGGAATGGTTTGAAAGAAGATAGAAGAGAAGAAGAAAGGCTAAAAAGGAAGAAGAGAGAGTAGTGATGGTAATGGTAGGTGAGGCTCCTCCTTCATTGCTAGCTGGCTTTTACTACTCTCTCTCTCCCTCTCTCTCTCCTCCATTTTTTTTCCCCTTCTTTCTGTCGTGATGTTGAAGTTTTCTCTCTCTACTTTCTCTCTTTCTCTCTCATCTGATTACACACGGGTCCCACACTCTCTTTCTCTCTCTACCCCCACCGCTCTTCTCTCCTCCATACCCGCCAGACCGACACTCACAAAAAAAAAAAAAAAAAAAAAAAAACTCAACGCCAAACAAACTCCCTTTTCTTTATTTCATTATTATTAATTATTAAATTTTCACGGATTTTCACCGCTACCTGATTTAATTTTCTTTTTAAAATTGGAAAATAAAATTAACCCCTGCAGTAATAAAATTGTTTGATGAATTTTGAAACTGAATGACCTTACAATAATGAGAGAAATTTTTTCTTTTTTCACTTTTTTATCACTTTGGTTTGGAGAATAGATTAGATTGGGCAGATTGCTGACAAAGAAAATATGTCAGGGAATAATAACATGTTTATTATCACCGTATAACTTTCAAATGATAATAATTAATATAGTTTTTTTTGGGCAAAATTTTTTTAAACTGTGGTTTTACTTATGTTTAATTTTTGTAACTTTAAATTTTAGCGATAAAATTCTTTAAATTACTGAATTATTAATAAATTTAAAGTATTTTTAAGTTAATGGGTTACTTATCTGTACACTCTTGTACACATGACATGTTTATATTGGTATACTTAATATTATTATTTATAAATTATTTTTAAAATTAATTAAAATATTTTAAAAAATAAAATATATTATAAATTTTGAATTATTTTTATATTTTTAAAATAATAATATTAGATGTATCAATATATTTAACACATGTACAAAAATATACATAAGCAGTATATATTAGTAATTAACTGTAAAAAAATGAATGACAACTTAAATTTGCAAGCAGTTAAGTATTTTGAAGGTTTTTCCTATTAAAATTTGAACTTAGAAAGTTAAGTGCAAGTAAATTAATAATTGAAAGGATTTAACCGAAAAAACTCTATTTAAATTTTATTGAAAATAAAATCAGTGATCAATTCTTTTGAAATTTTATTAAAAAAAAATTCTTTTAAAATTAGTATCTAAAAGGTAATTCAACTAATTTCAAATTAAACAAAAAAATTGAAATTAGTTGAACTCCCTTTATTGTAAAAGTGAAAAATATATTGGATACTGGCCTACATTTTTTCTTTAATATTTTTTTTTATACCTAACGCCCTTATTTAGTTAATATATTTTTTTTTCCAAAAAATATTATAGCTGGAAAAAATAAAAACATGTAAATATTTTTCTCCCAGAACAAGAATATATTTCAGTATCTGTATTAATATATGGGAAAAATTTGGAAGCTTTGTAATGTATATGCATCAATGGAAATAGTTATTTCCCTTTATGGTATTTAAGCCATTTCATAACAAAAAGAAAAAAGATGATAAAATAAATAATTGGATGAATTGGAACTTAATTGTACTCATATAATGTACGTAAAATAAGACAATTTAAATAGAGTTGTCCCTAGTAGTCAGTGAATCCCTTTAGTTATACAGTTTTTGGAAGCTTATTTATTGTTAGTTTACATAAATATCTTGGTTTTTTTTTGTTGGATTTCACCTATATTAATAAACTTTTTTTTTCTATATTATTTTTTCATTTATTTATGTTAATTTTGTCTTTTTCTTTTTAAGTAAGTTTTATTTTTATTTTTGTCATTATGGGTCAAAATCATGGTGAGTCAAATTTGGTAATAAGTTGTAATTATAGGATTTTTAAAAAAAAAAAAATTGAGGGGAGTTGTAATTATAGGATTTGTTATCTTAAATAGTTGTTGCACATAGAAAATAATAATGAATTCATATAAAGATTATGAAACAGCATATGAGCTCGTGGAAATTTTTTGTGTGGATCTTTTTATTTGTTTACCTGAGTGTTGGTCTAATTAAAACCATTAAAACACATTTAGGATACTAATTGAAATTAGAAATTTGTCCACTATGTGAAATACTGTTAGACTGTCCATTCAAGTGCAACTTCACCAATAATTCTTTTTTATTATTTTTGTGTCCAAAAAATGAAGCCAATAATCCCTTCAAAAATTCCTAACTACTTGTTCTTATGGCACTCATTGTTTTTTCTTTTTTTTTTGATAACAGAAACTTTATTTAAAACCAAAGAGGCCTAAAAGCTAAAGTTCATAGTGGCAACAAAGGGTGCCACTTCCCTTGAAGAAAACTGCCTAAAACAACCGGCAGAGGCAGCCCAGGCTGCTAAGGAGTGCGCACCCGAGTTCCAACTCCGAGGAATCCAGCACAGGTGGTGGTTCGGCATCTGGCTGAGAAGGAGAAATGTGTCATCGAAAAGCCCTCTAACCCTCCACTCCGGCGACTGGCCAGAAGAAAGTCCCTGCACCGCCGTCTTGCAGTCAGACAGAATAGTCACCCTCGGCCAAGAATTCTGCAGCAGCCCAAGTGAATTGCCGCAAGCTCTGCCTCAAACGGAGACGACACTCTCCTCTTAACCGTGGCTGCCTCGAGTACCTGACCCGAAAGATCGCAGACTATGACAGCAGCAATCCCGAATTCACCCCGAACAGCCGCATCCACAAAGACATAGACATCACTCCGAGGTATCTCCCTTAAGAACTCCCCCAAACTGGAATTGTGCTCCTCATGCCGAATCACCACAGAAGTCTCCTCATTAGGCCAATCCGCCACCAACAAGGAGATCGCCTGCTGGATGCTAGCCACCACAGGCCGCACTCCCTCATGGAAGGAAGTATTTCTAGTCCTCCAAAGAATATAACAAAGAGAGATCGCATACTTAGAGAACAAGGCAAGGTCACTATCAATAAGGGGGGTACCATATGGTTTTAGTAGCCACTTAGTCATGTCCAGAGTGTCAGAAAACACCATAGAATCCGATCGAAAACCCCAAGGGCCGGAGCGCCAAACCTGGACAGCAATATCACAATGAAAGAAAAGGTGAGTTGGTGAATCGTCACCTGAATTACAGAGCACACAGTGAGAGTTATTGCCGAAGATGCGTTGGATCCTACTCCCAAACGGTAAAATGTCCCTAGCAAGACGCCAAAGGAAAATCTTAATCCTCTCATGCCCCTTATCTTTCCAAAGAGTACTCCACATTCTCTCCTCAATAAGACACCTGTCACGGATGCAAGCCAAATATGCCTTTTTAACCGAAAAGGAGCCATCCGGAGATGACTTCCAGAATAGTTCATCATTAGCATCCATGGTGAGCCGAGGGACAGCAATAACATCCTTCACCATACTTGGAATAAACCAACTCTCAAGGGCCTCAAAGTTCCAATCACCCCGTCCTGGGATAACCAAGGAATTGACCATAACTCCTTTCTCACAAACTCTTGGATTGAAGGCAGCTACATAGCTCTCCCAATTGTGTCCAGGCAGCCAAGGAGAGTGGCAAATGTCCACCGAAGCTCCATTCCCCACCACAAAGCAAGTCTCATTCCGGAGGAAATCCCTAGTGGACATGATGCTTTTAGCCCTGAAAGACCAAGACTTGGACTTAGGAGCACTCCAGAAGGAGTTCGATCGCCGAAAATACTTATCCTTGAACAGCTGGCACCACGGGGAATCAGTACCAGCAGCAAGGTGCCATCCAAGTTTAGTCACAAGGGCGAAGTTAAATTCCTCAAACTTCTTGAAGTTAAGACCGCCCCACCGTTTTGGAACACAAATAGTATCCCAATTAGCCAAAGCCATGAACCGGGTCGAATCATCCGACCCCTTCCACCAAAAGCGGCGCACCATTCTATCCAAAGAATGACAAATGGATTTAGGGACTACGAAGGTGACATAGTATAAGTTGGGATGCTCAAGGCCACAGATTGTATCAACGTAGTGCGACCCGCGAGAGAAAGAAGTTTAGATTTCCACCCCTCGATCCTCCGAGCCATCTTGTCAACAATGAAGCCAAAGTCCCTTACTTTGCTACCAGAGAAAAGAATCGGGTTTCCAAGGAATTTATCACTTCGGTTTAGATCACGAAACCCCATCAGCCCCTTGATTTCACTTCTAAGGTCCGCACCCACGTTGTCCGAAAAAACAATAGCAGACTTGTTCGAATTGATTCTCTGACCCGAGTTCCTACAATACACTTCAAGGCACCACTGGACCTCCAACACATTCTCCTTATTAGCTTCACAGAAAATGAAGGTGTCATCGGCATACATAAGGTGGGAAAAGGGAAGCCCATTCCTCGAGTGAGAGAAGCCCTTGATCAAGCCCCGATGTTCCGAATTTAGGAGTAACCGAGAGAGCACCTCACTACAGAGTATAAAAAGATAGGGGGACAAGGGGTCTCCCTGCCTGAGACCCCGTTCCGGAAAGATCTGCTTAAGCGGGCCGCCATTTAAAAGAACAGAGAAGGCCACAGAGGAGACACACTTCGCCACCAACCTCCGAAACCCGACATCAAAGCCAAAAGAAGCCATGGCCTTGTCCAAAAAGCTCCATTCCATCCGATCATAAGCCTTAGACATATCCAGTTTCAAACCAACAAACCCCCTACGGCCCTTCATCTTTTTGAAAGAGTCCATAAGCTCATGAGCAATCATACCATTCTCCGCAATCCACCTCCCTGAGAAAAAAGCCGACTGGAAAGGGGAAATAAGGCGAGGCAACAACTTCTTAAGACGGTTGGCTAGAAGTTTGGAGATGATTTTATAGGAGAAGTTACACAAGCTAATCGGACGAAAATCATCGAAACTCTGGGCATTAACGCGCTTCGGGATGAGCACAATAAAAGTCTGATTAAGAGTCCTAACGAACTCCCCTGTCTGGAAAAATTGGGTAACCGACCCAATGACATCTCCACTCACAATATCCCAGTGGGCTCTGTAGAAGCGACCCGGCATCCCATCCGGACCAGGAGCTTTCAACTGACCCAAGGACCAGACAACCGCTTTGATCTCCTCCGCAGTAGGAACCCTCATCAAGTCCACATTATCCTCATGAGACACAACCCGAGAGATACAATCAAAAACCTCATTCTCCAAGCTGGGATTACCGGAGGTGAACACTTCAGAGAACTTATTACAAAAGTAATTTCCCACATTGGCCCGTCCTGTCACCCAATCCGAGCCATTATCAGAGACTGCTCCCACAAAGTTGCGTTTGCGCCGGATGATAGTAGAGGCATGGAAAAATCTAGAATTCCGATCCCCATCCTTCAACCATAACTCACGGGATTTCTGCTTCCAAATCTCCTGGTCTCTCTTATTTATCTCCTCCATCTCAAGAAGGATATCAGCTTCAATCTTCAGGCTATCGGGGGAGGGTGGCCGCCCCTGAACCTCAATCAGCAATTTATCCAACAAAGCAAGTTTTTCCTTACAGAAACCAAAGACTTCCCTGTTCCATTTAGCAAGACGTCTCCTAGACTCCGCGAGTCTAGTCACAAGTTGGAAGCTCTTAAAACCCCTGACCTCAATCTCCCAAGCCTGACGGATCACTTCCCTACAACCAGGGTCACGGGTCCAGGCATCTAAGAATCGGAAAGGAGTAGAAAAGCACTCACGATCTAAAAGGAGATCCAAAAAATTAGGGGCATGATCAGAATCTTTGATGGCCAAGGATCTAACTCCCGCCTTAGGATAAGCCACGATCCAGGAAGAATCACCAACCACTCTATCCAACCTTTCCCGAATAAGATGGCTAAAGTCTCGACCATTAGACCAAGTATAGAATCCTCTCACACTGCCAAGATCCACGCCTCCAGACACATCCAGGAAATCCCTAAAGATTTGACAATCAGATCTCGCCGGAGGGGAGCCTCCGACCTTCTCGGCTTGATCAAGAATCAGGTTCAGATCCCCCACCACAACCCACGGCTCAACAACCGCGGCCACTTCAATTGAAAGATTCTCCCAAAAGGTCACCCTCTCCCCGCGGTAAGGGGGGCATAAACACAAAAGCAGGTCCAAACCGGGCCATTAAGAACCCTCGAGAAGCGAGCAGTGATGGTTGAAGGAGTCGACGAAACAACCTCAATCTCAATGCCCTCTTTCCAACAAAGGCACAACCCGCCAGCAGCTCCACTCGAGCCAACAACAACCCCACCAGCAAAGCCTAACCGGCGCCAAACACCATCCATACGCCTATGAACCAACTTAGTTTCCATTAGAAAAAGCACATCCGGATCCTGATCGCGGATAAGGTTCCGGAGAGCTTTTTTTGCCCGGGGATTTCCCAATCCCCGACAATTCCACGAGAGGAGCTTCATGAGGCGTTGGGGGGCATGATACGGCCCGCCTCCTCGGCCATAGAAAAATCCTGAGTAGAACCCTTTAGAACTTCTTGTGCAAGACCCTTCCTAGGAGCTCTCGCATCAGATTTAACCGACTCTGCTTCCATCTCCGTGGCCGCCAAGAAAGCCGGAGCAGACACAGTTGCCAAACCCGGTTGGAAACCCGAACCAAATTCAATTTTGTCACCCGGGGTGAACTCATCCATAGGTTGACAAACATTCTCCAAATTCAAGCCAAACGATCCTTCCTTAGATCGCAAACACTCCATATCAATACGATGCCTCTTCCCTGAATCCTCGCCTTCCGATCCATTCGAGACACCAAGGCTCTGGTTCACCCCACTAACCTCCCCAAAGACCTCAGGGATGCCTGTCTTATCAACCACCTGGATGCAACACCCTCCCTGGCTTTCCGCCACAAACTCACTCCGCCGAGTGCTCTTACCAACACTCTTCTTCCTCTTGGAACCACTTAACTTATTCGGGTCAAAATTACGACCAAACATAGGGGGTTTAGGAATACCTCTTGGCCTAACAAGCTTGGGTTTTTTGAGCTTCTGAATCGGCAGAGGATTGATCCGCGGCTCCTCCTCATTTTCATGCATCGCACCAAATTTAATAGGGCCCAATTTCTCCTTGAAGATATTAGCAACATGTAGCACATGCTTGGTGGGGAATTTGGAGAGATCAACATAGTCATTATAAGCTACAGGAAAGGCCTGTTCGGAGTTCTAGGTAACTACACCTTCCATACCCAATTGCTCCACTCTAGTCACGGCAACAGGAGAAGAGGGAATCACTGCCCCGGAGCGACTACCGGACCCACCTCAATAGGACCACCATTAGCCTCACCCACCCCCGACGCAATACAATCGGATTTTTCCAATCTCCGAATGTCGCTAATATCATCAACCTCAAGAAGCGCAAATCCGTTCTCTAACTTTGATCCATCTCTGAGCCAAGGGCCATAAAGCGGGACTGTACGTCCATCTTGAACTGTCACCGTTCTTTTCCGACCCGTGCAAGCTTCTTCCTCATGGCCAATAACTCCGCATTTGAAACAAAACACCGGGAGACGTTCATATTTGAGATGGCACCACCATTTCTTCTTCCTATCATCAGTTAGAGAGACCCCAGCAAGAATCGGAACTTTAATATTGAGTCTAACCTGGAATCGTAAAAAGTCATTCGCAATGATCCCATTTCGTCGAACTTTTTTGGATTGGATGAGGGACCCCATACGAGAAGTCATGTTAGCAATCCAGGCGTCCGTCATAAACGGCATAGGCACCCCAAAGGCCTTAACCCATATATCTAGAGACTCAAGATTGGCAGACCTCCAATCTCCATCTTCGGGCAGGGCCGTCACCAACAGGAAACCACCACACGGATTCCAAGGCCCATTTTCCAGAACCGACTTGGCCTCCCTCGGGCTATTCAATCAGTAAACAAAGATCTTTGGCGATGGCTCCTGCAGACGCCACCCCGGCGAGAGCCTCCACATCCCGGACAGAGCCCGTCGCAGAGTACCCAAAGAGACCCCGCGTTTGGCAAAAAACCGGCCCACCACCGTCCTCGCCACAGTATCACGAGCAACATCATTATCGGGTTCAACTTGAATGGAAAAATCATCAAAGCAAAAATTTTCCGTTTCCTCTATCAGCTCTTCCACCGCTTGAACACTAGGGCCAGCCATAACTACGTAGAAGAAGCAAGTATCCTTTGAAAAACAGAGCAAGGAGATTGGGAAAACCTGGAAAGTCACAGAAGAAAACCAGTGCACAGAAGGGGAAAACCAGCAATACGGCGCAGAAGGATTCAGTAAAAAATACCTTTCCTTATTCCCCTTTTGTGACAGGGTATAAAACCCTAAAGAATTTTGTACAATGCTTGAGGGCACAGGCCACTACCCTGGGCCATACGGCCGGACGCACGGAGCGGTACGGGGAATTACAGTACGGCAGCGCAAAGGTAACGTCTTGTATGAAGAGAATTCAAACTTTTAACCATCCGTTTTACATGTCCATTATGGCACTCATTGTTGTTCTTGTTATTCTTCATAATAATAATAGATTTTACTTTTTTTTCTTTGACAAAAAATTTGATTTAATTTCAACAAATTTTTTGCCCAAGATCGGTTTTTTTACATAGAAAAGAAAATTAATTATTAAGGGTGCGTTTGGAAAGACACAATGTAATTGGATTTGTGTGTAATTGGAGGTAATTACATAATTTGGCATGTTTGTCTCACCATGTAATTACACTGTAACTGTGTAATTAGAAGTAATTGAGGGGTTCCAATTACACTCTCCAATTCTCATGGCCCCCCATGAGAATTAAATGTAATTACACTGTGTAATTGCAAAAAACTTTCCATATTAAACATTAGCTACTAATAGAATATTATTTTCCCATGTAATTACTAACTATTTTGCTAAACAAGATATTAAGAATTCATATGTAATTACCACCTCATATCCAAACACACCTTGCATTTTAAAATGTAGTGTAATTACTACACTGTGTAATTACCACCCTAGTAATTACCCTACTTAGTAATTACACAGTTACTTCCAAACACACCCTAAAGAAAAACAAAAATACTAAATTTCTCACTTTCTATAAGTATATGAAAATAAAAGGATATTGGCAGCAAACTCACTTGAACTTTATATTTTTTAACACTTAATTACAAAAATTAAAATTTTAGTGGCAAAAATATCCAAACCTCATTTTTGTTAAGGATATTAACGGTTAAACCACCTGAACTTTGAATTTTTTAACATTTAACCACAAAAATCAATTTTTTGGGGCAAAACTACCTAAACTCGCATTCCGTTTTGCTTTGAACCCCTCCGTCCAAAAAGCACAGTTAAGTGCCACGGTGGACTGTCCATATGTACACACTTGTACACGTGGTAAATTTTTAGTGGTCCACGTAATATTAATAGTTTCAGGCGTGTGGATCAATCAAACTCAAGAAGTTGGTACGATCAACCTCCTATTAGCCCACAAATCGGCCTGGCTAACCAGGAGAATCTCATCGACGGTCAAGACACATTTTCAACCCAAAGACTGGCTGATCAATACTAGTTGTCCAACCAAGAGTTGGTCGACCAAACATACCTCTCCAACCATGAAGTTTTGGCCGGCCAAGGAATGTTGTCTAGACAAGAAGACGTCACAGTGGGCCCATTTATAGAAGCATAGTTGGATCAACTCAAAAACATGATTAAAGACCTGTCCAGCCCAAAGTCGTCCGACCTATAACTTGACAATCAAGGGAGTCACCATTCTCTGCATACATTAATGTATTGCCCATATCCAAGTTCAAAATGCCAACTTGGAAGATGTACATGGGGAAAGAAGATTACCTAGCACACATAAAGTACTTTAAGATCCAAACGGATCTCCAACAAGTATATGGAGATGTGCAATGCCAAATATTTCTGGCAACCCTGGCTGGAATAGCCCAACAGTGGTATTTTAAGCTAGCCCCAGGCTAAGTTTTAACTTCATATATTTTCCTATTCTTTAGGAATAAATTGATCAAGGTTCCTACTGATGACAATGATGCAGACATGTTGACAAAATCACTCCCTGCAGCAAAATTTGATCATTGCCTAAATCTATTAAATATTGACAATAGAATGTGTGCCTAGTGACTTGAAATTACAAAGACAAGGTGGAGAATTGTTATGTTTGTGTCATAGTCAATTAGGTGTAACTTTTTATTTTTGGTCAATGACAATCAGGTAACAGTTTGTTAACTATCTGTATTAGGAAACTTCTGCTTGTCCCTGTATCTTGTACTATGAGGTATTCCTATATATACCTCTATTCGTTTCTTATTCATTACTGTACTATTGTAATATTGTTACCATTCAATGAAAGACATAACTGTTAGTTGTTATTCTCTCTCTCTCTCTCTCTTGAGTTTGTGTTCTGGTGCATATGTGTGTTGTCTTTGGTTTCGAGCTGAAGTTGAACAAGATCAACATGCTTTGATCTCCAACATATATATATATATATATCTTTATATATACCTCTGGACTATTTTGGTGAGAGGAGAAAGCGAGTTGGTAACTTGGCCTTTGGCGCTAATTTTGGTGACAGAGGAGAGAGAGAGGAGGAGAAGGACAGAGCGAGAGTAATATTGAAAAAATGAGATCTATTTTTTTTTTGGAGGGCAAGGTTTATATCTTAAGAGACCCGAAATAAAATGAGATGAAAATTGTGTTTTATATATAATGGTTATCCCTGACAATTTAAAATCGTCAGAGATGTCTACTAAAAATCCCACTTTTTCGTGCTGGGAAAGAAATCTTGCTTAAAACTGTCATCCAATCCCTTTCAACTTATGCTATGAGTGTATTCCTCATTCCGTTGGGTATTTGCCAAGACATTGAGAAAATTATGGCAAACTTTTGGTGGAAAATAAAAAGTTCCCATGGACAAGGAATCATGTGGATGTCTTGGGATCGTATGGCTACACCTAAAGACTCTGGGGTATGGATTTTCGACATCTCCATGATTTCAACATTGCCATGTTGGCTAAGCAAGGTTGGAGACTTCTTTGTTCACCATCGTCTCTTGCTAGTCAGGTGTATAAAGCTAAATACTACCCTCGCGCTGACTTTTTAAATGCTGAATTGGGTAACAATCCTAGTTTTGTCTGGCGTAGTATTTGGAGTGCACAAAATTTGGTTCGTCTTGGGGCTAGAATAACTATTGGTACTGGGCTTTCAACACACATTCTCAAACAACCTTGGCTTCCTGATCCTGTCAACCCCTATGTCTCTATTACAGGACCGG
Source organism: Cannabis sativa (assembly GCF_029168945.1). Classification (NCBI taxonomy): domain Eukaryota; kingdom Viridiplantae; phylum Streptophyta; class Magnoliopsida; order Rosales; family Cannabaceae; genus Cannabis; species Cannabis sativa. The sequence goes on from NC_083601.1 coordinate 49,726,804, forward strand.
GCCTTGATGAGTACATGGTTAGTTCTCTCTTTGATGTTTATACTCGAAGCTGGGACGTCTCTCTTGTCAAGGATATGTTTAACACTTGGGATGCGGATTTAATTCTTGGAATCCCCTTTAGTTCTGCAGCTGTTGAAGATTGTTGGTCATGGACTGGTGATAGAACAGGCGACTACACTGTAAAATCTGCTTATTCCATGCTGCAACTTCAGAAAAATTCTCGGCCTAGTATGAACAATTCGGGATTCTGGCACAAACTTTGGCACCTTAAAATACTACCTAAAGTGAAGAACTTCATGTGGAGAGCAGTTTCTGATGCTCTACCAAGTTGTCTCCAACTGGTTACTAAGTGTGTAAGTATTTCCCCAACTTGTCCTGTTTGCCTTCAACTTGTTGAGACAGCTTCTCATATTCTTCTCAACTGCCCTCTTGCTTTAAGTTGTTGGCACAAAGCTGATTTGATCCCTCATGCTGATTCGAATGGCACTATTGGACACTGCTTGACAGTGTGTTTAATAGATATGATGATGATGTTATTTGCCTTGTGGTTATGATTTGTTGGGTTCTTTGGAAAGCAAGAAACACCTTGGTTTGGGATAAAAAAGCTTCCTCTTCTACTCAAATTTTCACTTCGGCTTGGGTTACTCTTGATCATTGGCGAAAAGCTCAAGATAAAACATGTTTATTATCATCCTCTCTCTTGCATGATGGTAGTAACATTGAGCAATGGACGACACCTGCTTCTAATACGGTTAAGATCAATGTCGATGGTGCAATATTTGAGAAGGAAAATGCCTATGGGTTTGGTGTGGTTGCATGTGATTCGAATGGCCAAATTATTGACTTTATTGCCAAGTATTACCATGGGACTTACAAGGCTAACGTTGTTGAGGCTTTAGGGGTTAAGGAGGCCCTTAGTTGGCTAAAAGCCAAAGGGTGGAGCACGATCGAGGTGGAAACTGACAGCTTACTCACTGTTCAAGCAATCTTTAGTAAACAACAAATATCTTATGTCTTTGGTTTGATTACTAATGATTGTAAAATTTTATTGTCTTCTTCACCTAATGCTAGTTTACGTTTTATTAAACGATCAGCATATCGAGTGGCCCATTTTGTGGCTAGACGCTCTCGATTCTACTCTGATCGTAGCATTCTTGAGGATAATGTTCTGGCTGACCTTCATGCCATCTTGTATTCAGAATGCTAGTTTTAATGAAGTTGATATTTCATTTTTTTCAAAAAATCCCACTTTTTTGACTTGTAACTGTAATAAACCGTTGGGGATGCCCTACGACCGTCTACAAAATCATCAGAAATACTCAACTATAATCGAGAAATTTAAACAGTCACTTTTATTAGTGACGACCCAAAAAAAAATCATTTTGAGGACCGACAAGAAATTTGCTTTTTATAGTAGTGTTTAATAAACAGATTAGCTGTGTCAACTTGAAAATGACTTAAATTTATTTTAGAAAAATTGAAACCCATTTATTTTATGCAATTTTCAAATTGTGTCATTGTGTATGATCAAAATTGTAAATACGTGCGTGTCGTGTTAGCACATCCCATATTTTTTGGGTTTTTTAAAATACAGATTGTGTTGTGCCGGACCATAAAAAATATGAGTCATGTCGTGCCATAAAAAAATAGGTCGTTCCATGTCGTAAAACAATTTTATAGGGTAGGCCCAACATAAACCGTCGAATTTGTGTCGTGCTTTATTCGAATCGACTGTTTTTCTTAAATAGACCAACTTGTTTTTTTATATAGCCCTAAATTCGTGTACTATATTTTTATATTTTTATTACAATTGAGAAATAAATTACTAAAATATATATTTATTTTGGAAGAGGTTTCAATGGTTACATTTTTATTGTAACCATCATGGTTACATTTTTTTAAGCCATTGGATTATTATTTAATGGTTGTGATTAATTTGGAAATTAAATAAAAATAAATAAAAAATAACTTGTAACCTGAAAGTAACCTAATCATTTATTTCCTTATAAAACTTTAATTAAGATTAATTATATTTTAAAATTAAATTAATTATAATTATTAATTAATTTTTTGCAATTTATTACTATATAAGGATCTTTTAGCAATTTATTTTTTATACTTAAATTATTTAAAATTTTATAGCAAAGTTTTTTATAATTTAAAATTATACACATATAATTTCATAATTTAAATTTTATTATACTTGTAATCTTAATTTTAAATTATTACACATAATTATTTAATTTTTTTTATTTAAATATTTAAAAAGTAAAAAATGAAATAAGTTGAAGGATTTTTTAGAAAAAAAATGGCTGCACTTGTTATCGATTGATTAGTTTGAGGCCTCATACTTAGTTCATATAATTGTAACAAAATAATTAGATGTCATTTAAAAACAATTAATTATTTGAAAATTTATTATAAGAAGAGAATTTTAATTTGTGTCAAAAGAAGTTTAATTTTTGTAAAAAAATAAATTTTTTTGTAAATATTATAATTAAATGGCTTAATTATTAAAATAATTCAAGTAAAGATTTAAATATAAATATTAATTACTAAAAGAGGTCTTGTTAAATATTTAATTAATTATTTAAGAAAATAGTTAATTATAATTAAATAATTCTAAAAAAAGAATGTCTATTTAATTAATTATTTTAAGAAAATAGTTAATTACAATTAATTAAATCTAAAAAAGGAAAGTCTACCTATTAGTAACCTGCTATTACAGGTTAAAGAAAAATGTAACCATATGGTTACAATAAAAATGTAACCATTGAATAGTCACCCATTTATTTTATAGTTTTAATTACATTCTAAAAAATATTATAATTATTTGAATTTGAATATTTATATTATTTTAATTGATAAATAAATTATTATTGTTACTATTTTTAAATTATTAGACTTTTTAATTTGTCGTGTTTTTGAACTAATTAATTTGTATTTAGAAGCAGTATTTTTAGGTTTATTGTGTTCTATCGTGCATGTGTCATGCCAATTTGCAACAATTCTTATGTATCGTGTTTAAACTCATATTTTTTTATCTCGTATTATATTAAAGTATATATACTTTTTTGCATTAGATCGTACCCGAACTCATACCATGTCCAAAAACCCTATCCATATTTACTGTTCTGAACACCCTATATTAAAAAAAGATGTTAAAATCGTAAAGTTTCCCAAAAATCAAAAGAATACAAAAAGTGATAGAATACGTGAAGCTGTTAACCGTACACCACATTGATTTACGGGGTATATTGAGAAATACCTCTTTTATTTATCAATTAACCAAAACTACCTCTAATTTTATATTTAATTAAAACATACCTATTTTTATATGTATTGTACCCAAAATACCTTGATATAAGAGAGTTACATGGAGAGTATATTGATGTGACAGGGGTAAAATCGGTAAAGTGTTTAGAAAAAGAGGTAAAAATGATAAGTTTTAAAAAAGAGGGTAAAAATGAAAGATAACAATTTAAAAAAGGTACAGAGTTTAATTTCCTCTTGATTTACTCTCTTATCCAAAGGAGGAAATTACACTTAGTATGGGATTTTAAAAGTTCTTATGATAAATATGGCACATTTAAGTTTAGCCAATTTATATGGTATTTTTTTGTTTTTAGATTTTTTTGTGGTATTTAATATGCCATTTATATGTAATTAGGTTTCTAAATCCCATATTTAATGTTTTTATTTGTTCAGGAAGTTTTATTTGTCATTGATGTCGGAAAAGTAACCGGAGTATGCTGCTGGTGCCGGAAAAGTCACCGGAGTAGCGGTTGGTGCCGGAAAAGTCGCCAGAGTTGCTGTCGGCGACGGAAAATTCGTCGGAATTGGCATTGTCGCCGGAAAAATCACGAAAAAATTACAAAGAAACCAGTTTCTTGAAGTCTAAGAAACTGATTTCTTGGTGATTTTTCCGTTGACAATGCCAATTCTGACGACTTTTCTGACGCTAGCAGCTACTCCAGTGACTTTTCTGGCACCGACAGTAAACTTCAGAATAGTCATCAGAATTGGCATAGTCGCCGGAAAATTACCAAGAAACTGGTTTCTGGTTTCTTGATGAAGAAACCAGTTTTTTGGTAATTTTTTCAGTAATTTTTCTGACGACAATGGCAATTCTAACGAATTTTCTGGCGTTGGTAGCAACTCTGACGACTAATACACCGGCAGCTACTCCGGTGACTTTTTTAGTACCGACAGTAAATTCTAGGAAATTTATCAGAATTGGCATTGTCGGCGGAAAAATTATCGAAAAAATCACCAAAAAATTGGTTTTTTTTCTTCATCAAGAAACCAATTTCTTGATGAAGAAACCAGTTTCTTGGTAATTTTTTTTGTATTTTTTTCTCTATTTGGTTGATTGATGAAACTCGTTTCAATTATTTTCAGTGTATATCATTTTTGTTTTGTTTTCATAATCTTTATTATTGTTGTGTAACAAAATTAGTTCCTTGATGAAGAAACCACTTTCTTAGTGAAGAAACCAGTTTCTTGATGAAAAAACCACTTTCTTGGTGATTTTTCTAATGATTTTACTGGAGACAATGCTAATTCTGACGACTTTTTTTATGCCGGCAATAACTCCGGCGATTTTTCCAACACCAGGAACTACTCCAGCAACTTTTTCGGCACCGACATCAAACTCCAGAATAGTCGTCGGACTTGGCATTGTCATCGGTAAAATTACCGAAAAAATCACCAAGAAACCGGTTTCTTCATCAAGAAACCAATTTCTTGGTGATTTTTCCAGCGACAATGCTAATTCTGACGATTTTTTCGGCGCCGACAGCAACTCCGGTGAATTTTCCGGCATTGGCGGCTACTCCGACGACTTTTCCGGTGCCAGCAGTAAACTCTGGTGACTTTTCCGGCACGAGTGACAACTTCGGCAATCATAATAGTTTTATGTGTTTTATTTTTTAAAAAAAATAAATATGAAAGGAATTTTAATATTTTTATGGTAATTTAATTAAGTTTTTATTTTTTATGAATTTTAAATTCAGATTTTTTTTTATAAGTTTTATATGGTTTTTTTTTAGTTTGATTGGTTAGATAATGCCATATTTAATGGCATTTACTTTTATGTCATATTTATCATAACCTTAATAATTTTTTCCATATTTTTAAAAATAACCCTATCCAAAGCTTAGCTGATCTGTCAGTGGGCCATAAGATACGTGGGCTGGGCCCACACGGTTGATTGTAATTTGTGGGACCAATAAGCTGTGTACTACTTTCTCTTAACTACTCCCGAGACCACCGGATTTTATCGTCGGCCTTTCTTAATTAAATGATGGCATTTGTGGTAATAATAGACCATAATCTAGGGCTATTATAGTCAATTCAATACACGCTTTATAATTTTATATAAACTGTAAAGTGGCCAATCGATCTAGCTGTAACTTCAATTTGGCAAATGGGTGGTTTTGAATTGACTATAATACCCTTAAAAACTTGATTTTCTTTCCTTTCCTTCTTTGTTAGAGGATTATACCGAAATCTTTGCTACTTTGGGGTACCAAAAGTGTAAATAAATTTAATTATAAATGTGAAAGTTAATTAAATTATTTTAAAATTGGGAAAATAACGGAAAAAAAGGTTAGACAAAACAAAAGTGACTGTACAATGGAAGCATGTTAAGTTTGGGCCTTGAAGAAATGATGGGCCTCACTTTACATTTCTTTACCTTTCACTATCTTTTAAAAATATATTTATACATATTAATGTATCTAATTTAGTTTAATCTAATCTAATATAGCTTGATGTATACTCTTTGTATCAATCCCTTCTAAGATACTCTTTCACTTTCTCTCTTAAAAAAAATTAAAAAAAAAAAATCCAGTACTGAAAGGAGTATGTGCTTCATGAATGAACTCTCTTTTCTTTTAACAACTTACTTGGTTTGCACTCTTTGTATCTCTCCCTTGTAATTGACTTTTTTCCACGTTTCAAAAAAGTAAAATTGGGCAAAATTCCATACACCATTTAGGGACTTCATGTTTGGTCCCATTACACCAAAAGAGTTTTTTTTTTTGGGACACTATTAATAATATTAGTTTGTTAACTCATAAATGAAAAATGGGTTCAATGTAAAATTGGTACAACATTTATGTATTGATATATGCTCCATATATATTAAAGCTTGATAAAGAAAATTACAAAGAAAAATAAAAGAAAGCAGAGGTCTTTATAGTTCAATGTGTTAAATAGACATCTAATCTAATATTCATCATCTTTAATTACACAAAGTTTTATTTTTTCATTTATGAAAAATGCCCACCAACTTTTTATTAATGCTGTACATTTCCAAGGATAAGATTAGTATGAGAAATATCAATAATAAAAATATCATTGATACAATGTTTCTTCCCTTCAAAGATAAGGGAATTTAAAAAATAAATAAAGGGATTCTTCATGTATACATATTAAACCTTTAAAAACCTAAAACAATTTTACACAATACACATTGTCACACTTAATAAGTACACGATTTAAATCTAAATCTAGTGTATTTTCTGTTAATTAACAATAATTTTTTTTTTAAAAGAAAAAAAAATTAAAGAATCCAAATTTAATTTAACCAAATCTATATTTAAAGAAAAGGGCCTGAGTTGAAGGTGGCACCGACGATTTTTTCCTAAATATAAATGGGCACCGACGAATATTATTGAACTAAAACTAAGTTATAACATGCATGCCACACATGACCTAAAATTGTCAAAATCCACACTATACTTTTTAAGCATTTACTATTGGCACGTTCTTGCCCCATGTATTTAATTTTATATAATATAGAAAAAAAAAATAACTTAAAATTATATATTCTAATAAATAAAGTTTCTCAAAATTATACATATATAAATTGTAAAGGGAAACATCTTTGAAATCAACATTATTCTTTAAACGAACAATCCCAACTCTCCATTCCCTTACTCATCTTGTTCTCCACGCTGTTTTTTAATCAAATTTTATATCACTTCATTTTTTTTAAATATATATTAATAAATTAATAATATGTATTAATTAAAATAAACTCTAGTTGCCTCCACAATCGTGACCCTCTCTAGCTATGTGAAAGAAAACATGGTACACTAAGAAAGCACATGGGTTTGCACCCTTATATGTTGGGCAAGAATAATGTATTTTTTTTTAATAATAGATAAAAATGTATATTTTTTATTTCAAACAATGACATGCCTTCTAATAGAAATATATATGGAAGCACATGATGTCTCCCATTTTTTTTTTCTTTCAAAATGTTATATTATAATACCATATATTATAATCTCATTAGTCAAAGACTAAAATTTGACTATTAATGATCATAGATGAGCTTGGTTAGAGAAGCTTAATCATTTTTTGTTTGTGTGCACGAGTAATTGGGATATTTTCTATTTATGGTGGTAGAGGTATAGTTCTATATCAATATACTTATAGAATACAAGTATTTTTGTAGTTGTTAAACTTAATAAATACAACTATAGCAACCTTCATCAACTGTATATGATTTTTTGTTATTATTATTATAAAAGCTCAAAATATAATAAGTTGTATTCCAAACTGGTATTGAATATCTATCTATTCACATACATTACTAATGCCTTTTCGTTTTCTTAGAAGATTTATTAATTATTAGTTGAGATCGTCATTGTCCTCTAACTAAAATGTTATTATGCGCGTTAAATACACATAACCTACGTGTGAGTATTTTTTTATTATTTAAATACGAAGAGTAGACAATTTTGTATTGAGAGTTGTATTTGCTACTTTACTTTGTATAAAATATATAATTTATACTAGTTTTTTTCACAAACATTTCTTCAATTTCACATTAGAATAAATATATATATAAGAAAATGAAATGTATCTTTAAATAAATATAAAAAAAATATTTGAAATGAAACTAAATTGAAAAACAAAATAATAAATATTATGGAAACTAACACAAAATATGAATATATATTTAAATATTATTATACTAATAGCAAATTTAAAAACAAATTTAAGTTGAATATGAGTAAATATAAATGGGATTATGAGATAATTAGATAAGGTAATATTTTTTGTAAAAAAAATTATATTTTTAGGTTTAAAGAATTTTTTTGATATTTTTACTATAAATAACTTCACGAAAACAACAAGAAACTTATATAAAAGTAACAAGAAAATATCAAAAAAATAATAAAAAATAACAAAAAATTAAGAACAAATTAAAGAATGTAACATAAAATGGCCATATTTTCAGTAAATAAAATTAAAAAAATCGTGAAAATTTTTAAAATTCTGTTAAACCGTAGTTTTATTATTTTTATGTATTTGTGAAACAATTCTTTTTATATTATTTACTGGGCTGGATAAAATTAACCTTCTGTTTAAGTCGTTAATGCCGTAACGGAAGAGGGATATTTTTGTACAAAGAAGAGAAGTATATGTATGTATGTATGTATGTATGTATATTATATTGTATGTACTAATACTAAGTAGAGAAGAAGTTAAGAACGTGAGGTGAGTGGTTGCAAAGCTTCAATTTCAGTGCGAGTGAAACTGAAAGCAGTGTAAATACGAAGACATTCTACGTATAAATAAATTAAAGGAAGAGATAGAAAGGCTTAGATTGGGCTTGGGCCCCGCACCATGTTACTGTAGGGCCCACGAAACACGTTACGTTAGCTTTGTGGGTCCACGCGTCTGTTGACATGGGCTGAAGCTGAACGAAAGATTGACTGATTAATCTCTAACTCTTAAGTCTCACCACAATGTGGAGCCCACGCCAGTAGAGAGAAGAGCACGCAATTGCGGGCCACAGCCTCACGTGACACTGCCTCGGGATTTGCTTTGCCTCTGTTTACGCTTCGTACTTGCCAAACTCCTCACATACACTAATAATATTTTGCCACCTGTCAATAATAAGGTCTACTTTTTTCTTTGGTGACCAAAATGTTAGTATTTTTTTTCTAAACAAATAAAATGGAAAAATTATAAGCACCTGACCACTTATGTTATCTGAGAGAATCTTTTAATTTAATATATTTTATAAAATTAAAAAATATTTAATAGAATAAAAAAAATTAAATAATTTATTTTATACGCGTGTAAAATAAAAAATTAAACTAAAAAAAATTATATATCTACAGTATTTTTAATTGAATTTAAAAATATTAAATATAGTGTAGTTTCACATTATATTTAGTTCAATAAGACACTAAAATGATAGGTATAAATAGTTTTGTCTAAATTTAGTGAGGTATTATAAATCACATTATTTTTTTTTTTAAGTTTTTAATAATTAAATAATATTTTTAAGAGAAGAAAACTAAATAATTATATATATTTAATATTAAAATATTTTATTATATTAATAAAATAATAAAATAATAAATAATATAAATTTTATATAACTTTTAGTATTATAATAGAATTTAAAAAAAAAATAGTATTAAAATAATAATTTTTTTAATGTTAATTTAATACTAAATTTAAATTTAACCATTAGAAATGCCGATGAGAAGGGGAAGGAAGGAAAGATAAAGTGGAAGTAGTTGTTGTTTGTGTTGTGAGGAGTGAATCTGATGACTTAGGATGATTATGATGATGATGATCATGTGGGCAGTGGGACAAGTGCCGTACAGTGTTATTTGTTGGCGACAAATATGTGATTCCAGTCTTATCACTCAGAAATGTTAAATGTCTTTTTTTTGCTCTATAAAAACTCAGACATTGTTTTTTATTTATTATTATTAACAAAAATTGAAGACATTGTTAATGTGGGCCTTAGCGCGTATGAACTGTACAGCAGTTCTACAATTTCTACTATGTGTATGTATCTGGTATTTGGTTGAAACCAACTGTGTATTTGGTAGCTACTAATACTTTTATTCAGAAAAAAAAAAATTTATTGTTATTATTTATTTAATAAAAATATGTAAGATTTGATATTAAATTATAAGTTAATTAGAAATTTTTCTCTTCGAATTTTGACATTAATCAAATTATGCCTTTGCCGTAAAAAATTCTCCCTGAACTATTGAGATTGTTAGATTTAAAGACTTTTGTCTAATTTTAGTAAAATAATTCTAGCATGGATAAAAGTTCAGGAGGACATGATTTAGTACGTATCAAAGTTTGATGGGCATGATTTGGTAGATATCAAAGTCTGGGGAACATGGTTTAGACGAGACGAGAGAGAGGCCGAGAGAGGTCGTCGTAGTTGGTCGAGCCGAGACGAGAGAGAGAGAGAGAGAGAGAGAGAGAGAGAGAGAGAGAGAGAGAGAGAGAGAGAGAGAGAGAGAGGTCGCCGGAGTTGGTTGACGTCACACAAGGGGGTCGGGGGTGGTCGCCGGGGTTGGTCGACGTCGCACAAGGGGCACAAGGGGGTCGGAGAGGACTGGGAGTTCTGTAGGAAAAGAAGAAGAAAGAAGAAGAAAAAAAAGGAAAAAAAGAAAAGAAAAGGAAAAAAAAAAGTAAAACATATATATATATTTTTTTCTGATTTTTAATTTTTTTTAATATTTATAATTATTTTTTAATATTAATGTTACGTGGACCACTAAAAAATTGTCATGAGTATACGTGTGTACACGTGGACAGTCCATTGTGGCACTTAACTGTGATTTTTGGACGGAGGTGTGCAGAGCAAGACGGAACCAGGGTTTGGGTAGTTTAGCCGCCAAAATTTCGATTTTTGTGGTTAATTGTTTACAAACCGTAAAGTTCAAGTGGTTTAGCCACCAATATCCCTTTTATAAATATAAAAGTTCGAGGAGACATATTAAGTTGTATATTTTAAGGGGCACGGTCTGGTAGTATCATAAATTCAGGAAAAAAAATGCTAATTATTCTTAATTTTAACTTTAATATAAGACTAATATTAATTCATTAAACATTAAAATATTAAATAAATATTCATTAAAAATAAAAAGAAAGAAAGAAGTAATCATATAGTATTAATTTTAAATTTTAACTTTAATATCTAAATATAATAAAAATTATTAGTTATAGTTTAAATTTTAAGTTAAACACTATAAATTTTAAACATTAAATATAAAATAGTTAATTTATGTAATATATTATATAATTTAGTTTATTAATTAAGCAGTTTAGAATAATTTTTAATCTATCCAAGATATTTATTAAGTGGTTTGGATGGACCAAACAAAATTGTGGTATTATTGGAATGATTATGAACGATGTCAGTGATTAACTTATGCATTTTTGTTATACTAAGAGGGCCCGTTTGGTACGCAGGACTGGATTGGATTAGACAGGTTAATTTGTCCAATCTAGTGTTTGAGCATATGTTACAAGTCTTGATAACTAATCCAATTAACCTCATCTGTCTGGGATTATTTATCCCATCCAGCAGGGTGGGATAAATAATCCCATGCATGTGAGATTTTTTTTTATCGTTTTTTTAATTTAAATTTTATTAATATATTTTAAATTTAATAAGAATTTCAAGGAAATAATTATCACACATTTATTCATACATTTTTTTTTTATCAAAAATTTATTCATTAAAATTAGTGAAAATGTATAATTTTGAATTATTATACATAAGTTTTTAAAATTTAGAATATTATTAATTAAATAATAGTTACTTAAATTGATTCTAAGAAAAAAATATGACAATAAAATTATATATTATTTTTAAATTACTAAAAAATTTATATAAATATTTTAAAAAATTAATATTTATATTAAATTAGTGTTTAAGATAAACAATTTTATATTATTCAAGTATTTTTATTTTACTATTTTAATTATTTATCAAATAAAAAATATGACAAAATATTTTATTATATATTTATGATATATTCTTAATTATATATGATATCTTATTTTTTTTGCTACGAATTATTTATTTATTATTATATATTTTAATTTTAATTTATTATTATGTATTTTTATTTAATTTAAGTTTTTTTTCTAAAAGGAAATAAATAAAAGGGATTTTTTCATTAATATACAATATAGGTAAATTAATTACAATTATAACGTTAATGTGGCATGGCAACACAAATAACGTTAATGGAGCGTGCACCGCATCTAACAAATAGTTTCATTAATTTCATTTTATTTTTCTTTTTGGTAAATATAAAATTTTCACTAAAATCTAAAAAAAAAATTCTGTTTTGCTTTTTTTTTTTTTGTTTGAGCGTCTTTCTTTTTTATTTTTGCTAAATTTCTTTCTTTTTTATTCATTTATATACATAGATATATATTATTGGAAAATCTATAATGTACTGATGCATCTCTATGTGTTTTAGTATCGTAAATAATTTTTAGTCAATTTATTTCTTATGGTAATGTATATTATAGTTATTTAAGACATCTTGCAAAATTTTAAAAAATTCGGAAAAGTTTAACACGCCGAAAATAGGGTTCAAACAGTGTGTTGCACGTGTGACTATTTTATTTTATACGCATGTAAAATAAACTGTTTGAATATTACTTTTTATATTGTAATTTTTTTTGAATTTCTTAAAATTTTGTAGGATAACTTAAATAACTATAACGTACATGAATATGAAAAAAATTAGATTAAGTTTTTTTTTTTTTTATGTCGAAATAAGTAGAGAGTGCATCAGTACATCCCTTTTAAAGGGGTATATTGTATAATCACCATATATTATTTTTACACTTCAAAATAACTTTTTTTTTTGTATTTCTACGGAAATTCACATAGCAACCCACATAGCAACTAATGAAACAACTTAAATCACAACCAAAATCTACATAGCAACCCACATAGAAACTACTGGAGCAACTACTGAAACAACCTAAACCATAAATTTGAAAGAAGAAAAAAAGTTAAAAAATAATATATGAGATAATTCCCCATTTTGTAATTAGTTTCTACAATAAAACTAAAGGTTACTAAAAATGTATTTTAATAATATTAAGATACTATAATATAATTTGCAAAGCAAAATACTAAAATATTATTTTGAAATAACTAATTACTAAAACAAATACTATAATATATATATATAATATATTTAACCACTTATTTCATTGTAACTTATTTATTTATTTTGATTTATTAAATATGTTTAAAAATAGCATAAATGTTACTAAAAAAATGTAACATAAAGTGTAATAAATAATAAGAATAAATATAATTAAAATGTAACTAAAATTTATATGAGATAAATAAAATTAAGAGGTTTTTTCATTTTTACATTTTAAAACAGTTTTTTTTTTTTTTTTGCATTTTTACGGAATTCTACGTAAGAACCCCTATTGCAACTAACAGAGCAACCTAAATCGCAACTAAAATCCGTATAGCAATCCACATAGAAACCACCAGAGAAACAACTTTAGAAACCCAAACCGTAAATTTATAAAAAAAAAAGGTTAAAAAATAATATGTGAGGTAATTTCCCTAAACTTAATCTAAAACTAAAATTAATTAAAATAGTCTTAAAAATATGCATTATTTGTAATGAATTTAAACTAATTTATAAAACTTATATGTGCACTAGTTCCTTAAATAAAATTAAGGTAACATAAATGTTGTTACATAAAAAAGAAAAATAAAGTAACTTAAAAGTATCTTAAATAACATAATATAATACACAAATAAACATATAATTTTAATTTTTAAAGGTAACCAATTTAAAAATTAAAAGATATACATGTGAGATATTTTAATTTTAAAGTAGATTATTTTATAAAAAGTAACTGATTAGTATTTTATTGATATTCAAAAGATGTGCATTATTAATAATGAATTTAAACTAACTTGTAAAAATTAAAGTAGCAAAAGTGTTGCTACATAAAAAAAATTTGAAAAAAATGACTTAAATGTATCTTAAGCTAAATTGCAACTAAACTAACTTGTATGTTACGTCCTATATTTTTCTTTCAATGAAGTATGTTACGTTTTACTTAGCCTAATATTTTTTTTTTTTTGAAACAGAGCCTAATAATTTATTGGCAATGAATTTTGTATATGCTTATATATTTTTGTGAATTAAATTGTCACTTGTGGGTATATTTATATATTTTTGTGAATTAAATGGCCACTAACAAATAGTATAGTCATTTCAAAAATACATATATAGAAAGAAAATAAAAAACCAATAAAGATATATATGAGGTAGGTGTGAGATTTCAAATACTACATATGAAAAAAAAAATGTTATTAAATATGTATAAAAAGCAAAGAAATAACTTATTAGATTAAGTAAGGTATATTTGATATTAAGATAGAAAAAAAGTTATGATATGTAAAAATCCATTCTACTCACAAAAACAAAGTTATTTTTGTAAATAATTTCCAAATTTAGGTGTCTCATGAAAATTTCCCTAAATAAAATAGTCCAATCCATTCTTAAACCAAACACAGGATTACTTTCAGCATAATCCAATCTTGTCCAGTCCAGTCCAATCCTTTTCAGTCCAATCCTGCATACCAAACGGGCCCAGACAGTATAATTATTACTTGGACAATATGAGATTAGGTAGTTTGTTAAATGAATATTATAATTATAAATTTAATTTAATTTTAGTTTTTTATAAATTAATTCATTATTTATATATTAAAATTAATAATTGGTTATTTTATTAAATTCTAATATTTAAGATTTTTTATTTTAAAAATATTTAATTTTAATTTATAGTAAAAAAAAACTATTACAGGCAGATTGATCTATTAATAATAGTGTTGAGTTTCGAATCTGACACAGTTATTAGTGAGAGAGTGCTAGTCTACTGCTATTACTATCATTTGCAATAAATTAATGTCGCTAGAATAATAGCGGCGGACTCCGCCGGTATTGTCTTTAACCGTGGATTCGACAATTATTTGCAAAAGACCCCCACCCGTAATGATGATAAGTGTTGTAGTGCAAGCTTCGTTTAAGAAATTGTAGCAAGCACCAACTGATTCTCATGTACTAGGTGTCTAGGCGATTACTATGCATCATTTGGTGCGCATAGAGCATTACTCGAGCGAAAGACAGGTGAACATCTTCATCAGATCTCTAAATTTGACACCAAATTTAACAATTCACCATCATATGAGGATTAGGAAGCATTAACATCGAATCAAACCCTAAACAACGTCTTAGCACAACACACCTGGCAAACAGTGATGTAATTGGTCCATCTATTGCGTCAGTTATAGCTGACACAAATAATGAATCAAAGATACGTATGGACGGATATAAAAATATTATTTTGACATAGTTGTCTAAAAATAAAATTTGAAAAGTAACTTAACAAATATACTATTATTGGAGGATGGCACTTAGATAAGTCAAACATTACCTAAACATATATAGGCAATGTATATGTTCAATATCATATTTGTGCCTTTGCTTTTGGATTTGAAGAGGAGGTACAATTTTATAGTGTAGTTTGGGATGAGTTTTAATAACTCAGCAAATTTGGAGGCACCATTTGAAAGTTGCAATAAATTTTGAAAACAAAAAGTAATTATATAAATTTATAAAAATTATTTTTTAAATATTTCAATAATTAATATATGTATTTTTTTTTTTTGAGTCAATTAGTATATGTATTTTGATATTTAAAATTTAAATATATTAATTAACACAACTAGGTGTAGTTTGGTCTATTAGAATATTTCTAATTAAGGAAATAAAATAATATTATTGATTCTGATAAATGAATATTTTATATTCATTGAATCTGGACAGAATCAATTACGTAATATTCTATATATGGTCAGATTTCTATATTCATTACCTGATTTGATTTTCTGAATTAATTGTCAAAATATTCTGACAATTAATGTGGCACGAATGCGATGGAGTATCTCACCTATAAATATAGGGTCTCGGTCCCCGAGCTCCTCACTCATTCTGTTCATAACAGCAAATTCCATCTAAAGAGAGTTGAGAGAGCGAGGAAGCCCGATTACCCATGGTAGTCAATTTCCTTTGCAGATCAAAGCTTATGTGGGTTTGAAGCTCAAGATTCAATGGCTGGAGGTATTTCGATCCTTATTCATAGTGTATATATGTTTGATTAATTCCGCACTTAATACTTAAACATATACATTTCAGTTTATACATATAAAAGTCTAACAGTTGGTATCAGAACGGTTTTTATCTCTGCCTTGATTTTAGTTTGAGTTTCATATATATATATACTCGTATATACAGTGTTTATATATATATATATTTAATTCAGTGTTGATATATATATATTTATTTTCGTTTGTGTATATATTTATATATTCATATTCATTCAATCCCAATTATATATATACATATATATTTTCATACATATATACTTGTTTATTCATTCAGTTCATATATATATATATTCATATACGTATATATATATATATATATTTTCTTCATTTCATTACGTATATATGTTGTATATATATATATATTATTTATATATCTAAATGCTATATACAAATATATACATATATACATTTCATGTTTATATATATACATACAGTATTTTTATTTTTCTGTATATATATATATGTATATATATTTATATATATATTGTATATGCATTAATACATTCATATATTAATATAGATTGTTCTAAGCATGAAAATCCACTTTGAAAAAACAAAGAAATCTCAAAATTATTTTTCAGAAAATTTTGGTGATTTTTAAAGTCTTTGTTTTATGTATTTTCGATGCATAAAATCTATATGAATGTCTTAATTTTTGCATTTAGATTCATTTGGAATTGATTTCATGATTTTTGGAAGTTTAAGGAAATTTTATCATATCGTTTATGGCAGTGTATTTTTCAAAAAAAAAAAAAAAAAAAAAAAAGGGGAAAAAATTTCGATTTTTTTTTTTTATATATATATATTTTTTATTTATTTGGAAATATAAATTATTCTCCTATTGTTAATTTAGTCAATAAATTACATTCATTAATTTCCATTTTTAATTTAATACATATATTTAGAATTAATATGTTATTTAGTATAAACTGAAAATGGAAATTTGTTTTAATATGGTAATTAATTACATGATTTATTTAGGCATGTAATAATTGTGCAATTTGTATAATTGTGCATTTAATTATTTATTACCAAATTTATGTAATTTATTGTTTAAATTAATAAAATTTGAAAAATCTGTCATTAAGTATAGTCTTTAATTTTGCATTTAATTCATTCCATATAATTAATTGTACTAATTTGTATAATTACCTTATTTATACAAATTAATTATTAGTATAAATATTTAAGATATTATATGGTCATAAATGCATAATTAATTATATATTATGGAATTAAGCATTTAATTTATTATCATACAATAATTGTATTAATTTGTATTTATTTGGCAAATTTATGTTTAATGCAATTAATTTAGATTTGTATGATTTAAATGCTATACATAAATTCCTTTTATAGTGCTAGATATATTTAGAAATATTCAAACATTAAGATAGGTTGAATATTTTATATAGCACATTAAGTTTCATAAAACTTCATAAAATATTCATAAAACTTCCTAAAATGAATAAAATATGAATAAAATGTAAGTAATTTTGTGGTTTGACATAAGAAAACATGAATTGGGACAAATGCTCATATCTAGAACGGTTTTTAATGATCTTCGGACGACCACACTAGGAGCATTAATCTCAGTGATTGTCTACTATGTTAATAACGAAATTACTTTTAGGTAGAGCCCAATACCTAATGTCAAAGTGAAAATATAATTTTATATAATTAGGGAGTAGCCACAACATCCTTATTTGTATAAAATTATATATTAATTAAAATTCACCTTAATGGACATAACTTGTAATTAATTATATAGGTATAATAATTTTACCCCACAGGGATTTTATTATATTTGTATAATTAATTAGGATAATATGTTAAATTAAATTCTCTTAATTTACCCCACAGGGAGTTATGGGGATTTAATTTAATAGTGTTATCATAAATTTAATTAAAGATAGATAATAAACCTTCATTTTCCAAAACTAATTGTTTAATTAAATCTATCATAAAGTTCATCTAATTTTATTAAATTTAAAATTTAGCCCACGGGCAATTTTGGATTTAGTAAAATTTTAATCTTCGCTTATACTTTGGTGTCTAGTGAACCACATAATTTTATATAATTAGGGAGTAGCCACAGCATCCTTAATTATATAAAATTATATATATTAAGTGGATTAAGATCACATAATGGACATGAATTATGTGAACATAATAATCTTACCCTACAGGGATTTTATTATATTCACATGATTAATATGTTAAATTAAATTCTCTTAATTTATCCCACAGAAATTATGTAGATTTAATTTAATAATTTTATCATAAAGTATAAAATTTTGAAACATTTATAAATAATTAAGTGTTTCATACCTTTCATTAAGATAGAAATATTAAACTTTAAGTTTTTCATAAATTGTGTAAATCTATCATAATCTACATCTAAATCTAATCTTATTAAATTAAAAATTTAGCCCACAGGCAATTTTTGTTTAATAAGATTTCATATTTAAGCATGTTTATTCATTGGTAAAAACATGATTCATTTAAACCTCAAAACTATATATGTAATTTTATTACATCACTATTCATAAATTTCTTCCATACTAGTAGAAAATTTCTTCCATAACAGTAGAAATTTTCAAAATTTATTACGATAATTTCATCTAGCATATACGGTTTTTCTTTGTATAATTAAGAAAAATAAATCACACTTTATTATCACCAATAAATTTTAATTTATTGTGTATGAATTCATTCTAATATAGTTAATGTGATTATTAACACATAGTGGATTATTTTAGATTGTTATTCCACATTCATAATTTCTTGCAAGGTTTACAAATAAACCTAAGAAAGTCGATAGAATCGTGAGCAAATCTTATCCACGGACAAGATAACTTCTCACATTTAGAAGTTTAAGGAACAAGCAATATAGTAGTGACTTTGTTTTAAAATTGGCAAAGATCTTTATGTTCCAAGATTCTATTGAAACTTGATTTAGACACATTTAGAGGTCTTTACTACAAATGATGTCACTCATAAAGATATGCAAGTTCAATCTGACAATAAGAAATGTGTTATTAATAAGAATTCTTCTACATTATAGCACCAAAAATTATGGAACATATCTCCATAAATAGAATAAATGTTAGTAAATGGTGGGGATCTTCATTACACTTGATTTTACTAACTTTATTTAGAACTTGTGTGAATTTCATTAAGAATATGTATTCCAACAAGTCAAAATCGGTGCATACTAGAATTCTATCATATTAGAAATCATACAAGTCAATTAATTTTGAAGACATGAACTCAAATTTTGCATCTCTTTTTTAACGATTACTCACATAAATAATTTTTCTACAAAAGTATGGATTTATATGTTTCAAAGACATTTAAATCTTAAGTAGAGAAATGGTGCATTTTGCATATTAAGATAGTGAGATCAAATATAAAATGGAGAATACTACATCAAAATTCGTGAGTATGGATAAACTCCCAGTGTATTTGTAAAGTTTCTTTAAAAGCATGGGTTTATTGCCCGATACATATGCTTGGTACACCCAAATTATAGTGTGTAACAGATTTAAGAAACTAAGCATTTTTTGGACATGGGGTGGAGCCTACATAGCAAACTCCAATCTTTTCTAAATCTTTGTCTATTGATACTCAACAATGGGGTGTACATATCGAATCGTGTTCTAACCAAAGTTGTTTCTCAAACATATTTTGAGTTGTGATAAGGTTGAAAACCGACTTGATGACATGTACACATTTTATAAATACCCATATATAGTTAGAGTACAATTATCAAAGAAAAGATCTGGGCCCTAAACCATAAATGAGCATATTTCATTTGAAAAGCTATAAGGTTTGAGGGTTACATATTTTATTATCCATCTCACAACACTAGAATTGTGGAATTAAGAATTGACTTGATCAGTGGGAGTGATCAATCTAGGAACCTAGTTTCCGAGAAAGATCATTCATATTTTCTCAAACTTCCACCTCAAGTGTTAGATTAATTATGATTCACAACATCCCTTAAGATTAATGGTTATTGAGAATTCATAACTAATCATTAATAATATACAAGTCATTGGTAAAATTCTAATAAGTTATGTTATTTAGTAATTGCTTACAATTTCTAAAATAACATGTTATTGAACCATTTGCTCTTTTAAGAGTTTGTTGGTCCATCCTTAAGATGACTTATTAGAACAGTAAGATCAATGTTTTCTAGTGATTACATTTTGTACAATAAGAGTTCAACTACAATATTAATTTGAGACACAAATTAAATTATAGAATGATAAAGAATTGAAGTTGTAGTACAATATGCCATGAATGAAGAAATGAATATCTTAAATAGCAATAAAGTTTATCTTTAGTAAAGTTGTCTAATGGGGTGGAGAACATTAATTAAGCATAGGTTTTTTCACCAATAATATTCATTAGGCAACATTGAGAAACATAAAGATATAAAAGAATATTCATTGCTAAGAAGTTCATTTTGAACTAAGAATCAATAACAAATGAGATTTACATTCTCACTTGTTTTTATAAAAGATTCTATTATAGACCTTGGCATTTGTTGCTTGTTTCAATTCATTAATCAATTCCAAACAGTGAACTAAAGAAGAAGGTATACAGCTGCCATAAAGATTTTTCTCTAATAGTGGTGAACATATGCAAGCTTAAGATGTCTACCTATAGATTAAAACAAACATCTCACAAATTGGTATTATATCATCTTTTCCTTTAGGTTTGAAAAGAGAATTATGGAAATAATTATATACCAGAAGGTTAGTGGGAGTGATATTTGTTTTATACGTAGACAATATGTTACTTGCAAATGATGATAAAAGTTTTCTATATAAGTTGAAATAATTCATATCTCAAATTATTATTTTGAGATAAGGAATATAAATAAGATATATATTTTTAATTAATTAGAGAGTAGCCACAGCATCTCTGATTAAATAAAATTATGTATTATTCATCTGATATAACTTTTATCTTTAAGTGTGATAAATTCAACTCGAACCAGCATCTGAAAAATGATCTGGAGTGAGAATAAATTAAGAACATTCATTTGCTTCTATTTTAGAAGCCTAATGTATGCCTAAGAGTCTGAAATAAGACTTTGCATTACATTTGTTTTAGGATCGTTAAGTAGTATCAGAATAACTAAAGTTAAGACCACTTTATTTTTCATACAAAGTGATGAGGTATCTTTAAGATACAAAAAATTATATTCATACATATTTTAAGATGAATTGACCATCTGGAAATATAGTTAACCAATTAGATTCTAACATACTTCACTGGTTGTATTTATTAACGTAAATCAATATTTTATTACGTCCTTAAGATTACCAGTAAGTTATATTGTAGAGAATCTTGATTGTTATTTCACTATAGAAGTCAGATTCATTTATTGTTTTGAGGATACATCTCGTATGATGTATTATAGAGTTTCATAGTAGGCCTAGAGTTCAGAATTACAGTTTCATTAGGCCATTAAGAAAATTTTGCGATAAATTCAGCTACAATATTTATGGCTAATAACTCTAAGAGTACTGGTCGAAGCTAGCATATCGACATTAAGTATTTAGCCATAAAAAGGCGTGATAAGTGGTCATTAATCACGCAAATTGAATTGGGTGATCGCATAGATCCTTGACTAAAGGCATGCCGCAACACGAATTCAAGGATCATAAAGTAAATATGGGATTCAGTTAACCCATATGCAGTTTTTTTTATTTGTACAACCAAAAAAATTATTTAATGAAACTCTAATTTCGATATTTTCTCATATTTATGTGCACCTTAATTTCATCTGAGAAAATTATCGTAAGAGGACCTGAATAAACATAAGGGTTAGGGTTTATTCACTTAAGTACATTGCCACATAAAATACATTGTTATATAATAAATATATCGTAATACATGGAAGATAATACTCGACTTATAATGAGGACATGTCGCTATGATTCGTATGTTTATTATATAATGAGGAACGTTTGGGTTTGAATGTTTTAGTTTAAATGCTGACCAAGTGGGAGAATATTAGAATATTTCTAATTAAGGAAATAAAATAATATTATTGATTCTGATAAATGAATATTTTATATTCATTGAATGCAGACGAAATCAATTACGTAATATTCTATATATGGTCAGATTTCTATATTCATTACCTGATTTGATTTTCTGAATTAATTGTCAAAATATTCTGACAATTAATGTGGCACAGATACTGATGGAGTATCTCACCTATAAATATAGGGTCTCGGTCCCCGAGCTCCTCACTCATTCTGTTCATAACAGCAAATTCCATCTAAAGAGAGTTGAGAGAGCGAGGAAGCCCGATTACCCATGGTAGTCAATTTCCTTTGCAGATCAAAGCTTATGTGGGTTTGAAGCTCAAGATTCAATGGCTGGAGGTATTTCGATCCTTATTCATAGTGTATATATGTTTGATTAATTCCGCACTTAATACTTAAACATATACATTTCAGTTTATACATATAAAAGTCTAACAGTTATACATATAAAAGTCTAACATGGTCATATTAAAAAAGCATTTTGACTAAAATTGGCTTAGGATCCTAATTATATATTTTGAGAAAACAGAGTTGAAAAATCAATTTTTAAAAATGTAAGGGCCAATAAGATAATGAGACAAAACATTAGAACCAAAACAATATAAAACCCAAATTAGTTTATTTATCAATTGGAGAAAAAATAATGTATACTAATACTATACCTAGCTTAAACAAAACTAGCTAGTATATAATTAAATTTTCCATTCAAAAAAATATTTAATTTCAAAAAATCTATCTCCACTAAAAATGAGTCAAACGCACAAACATATGCGTGTGAAGCTCTTAACATTATTTTAAATTTCTAATTTTAATAAAAACTTTTCAAATTAATATTATAGTCAATAAGTTAATGTCACAATATTAGAAATCTGGACAAACAGTGTGTCGTTCTTTACAATAACACCCAACAATTTTGTCATGGAGTAGTCATTTTCTAATAATCATTATTTATTCATTTATTTTTTAATAACAGCCAAAACTAATATATGTACACTAATATAGATTTGATTTGATTTAAATTAAAATAATAACCAATAATTATTATTTTAAATCCTACAACAACATGTTTGCTGGATCCCAAAAAAGATTCAGAAAAAAATATTGGCATTATATATATAGGTATTATTCATATTATTATTATTATAAATAATAAATGGTGGTGACGTGGAAAATATTATAAGCATAATATATTTGGTCTTGAAGCGTCATAAGCGCCGTGAACATGGACATGATGGCAATGGGCTTCCATTCCATGTGAAATGAAAATTTTTTACTTTGAAAAAAAAAAATTACATTAAATTATTTATAGTAAGAAAAAAAAAAGAAAAAGAAAATACTCTCAAGTCTCAACTCAACCCTCCTATTTATTACTTCTAAAACATAAAAAAATAAAAATAAAATGTATATATTAAAAGAAAAGTTGAAAAACATCCTTGCATGTAGCCACATGCCACGTGGGAGCCTCAATTAGCCATATATCGTGGGGAGAACGTTTCAAAATTTCGATTGGTTGATGATGTTGGCAAAATGACAAACTTGCCCTTAAAATTTAGAGGTTTTGGATTGATATCGATCCATATTTTTTTTTTTGGATTTTTAAAAATATGTGTCGGGTAGTGTATAGTCATAAGAAATATAAGTTGTATCGTGTTATAAAGAAATATGAATTGCGTTGTGTCGTGTTTTACGGATTTACTTTTTCAGACAGCGGAACACTCGTATAGTATCTTGACTTCTCTAAGTCAATATCAGCCTTCCAACCATCCAAGTAACAATGAGCTCATTTTTCGTGCGACTGTATACCTCGTGTACACTTCCGTATCTCGAACAACTCGCAACCAGTGGCAGAACTAGATATGCGTATGGAGTAGCCATGGCCCCCCTAACTTTTTAGAAAAAGAGAAAAATATACATAATATATAAATTAAATTAAGATAATTAGATTTTACTTGTTAGAAAAATGTGATAATTTTCTTATTACTAAGCTTAATAATAAATTGTGAAGTTGAAATTGAAAAAGAAGCCCAAACCCAATAGTCCATTTAAATTAGTTATCAATTTTATGGTAAAAAGTGACAAAAAAATAATTAATATAATTTATTTTTGAAGAGTACTTTTGTATGATATATATTTATATGTGTCTTTATATATGTATTCTTATGGTATCCAATACCATATTAATATGATACTTTATAAGTGGTTAGCGGTTTTTTATATTATTTATTAAATTAAAATATTTAGAACTCGATATTATTTTACACCAATAACGATATCCCACTTTTTATAGTACTTGATACTATAAGGTGCCCTTTATTATTTTTCATTATTTTATATACGTTGTATAAAGCTAATTAACTTCTTATATTGATTTATAAAATACTACATACTAAAAAAAATTAAGTGAAAATACATTTTATTTGGCCTCCTTATTTCGTCATCTGGTTCCGCCACTGCTCGCAAGCATCCATGCATCGAGGCTCTCTAGCCAAGATACTCGCACTGTCCATAGGTTCTCACTATGTTAAGATAAATCCCAACATCGACGCTCACCTAGTCACTCGTGACCAAGGTAGCATGTGTGGCAAGATGCCAACACTAAGTTGACGTGCCAACGCTTCTATCATGCCCCATTCGATACTGTCCGAACAGTCTCCCTCGTCACCCAAGGACTCCCATACGTCCACGGACCATCCTCAAGGCACCATGCCTCCACGCATGTTGGCAGGCCCTCGAGACAAGCCACCAAACTAGTTTCATACATTAGACCTTTGTCTCTTTCCAGCATGGTGCATATGTCCCATGCGCGTATGCAAACTAGTCCACGAATGACTACCCGTTTCATCTCGTGTTGAGACTCGTGGCCAAGGCGCGCCACAACGTCTCATGGAGGTTTAGGCCACATCCCGTGCAAGCGACATACCGGCAAGCCAATGGAAACGTACCCGTTAACCTCTGGCGGCATTCTTAGATGCACTACTAGGTCGGTCCGATAATGTCCATGAGTACTCTAACTTATGGAGACATATGAGTCCCCTCATGGTCCTCATATGCTCGCCCTACTAGTCTCGCTGACTAGTAGTAGCTCACTTAGCACCAAGGTGCCAGGGGGTGGTGGAGAGCTGACACCAGGGTCCCCCCTTAAAGAGCATTCTAAGCTTTTAGCCTTCTACGAGGAACATACATGATTTTGGCTCTGTAGACATATGGCCAAACCATATACCAAATCACAGAGTTTCTCCAATCCGATTGTACCATTGTATTCGTAGACCCAAATAAATGGGTAATACCAGGTCCCTTCCCAATTCGGACAATATTGAAGATATTTACGAAAATGCCACTTTTATTTATTATTATTTTTTGAATTTTATTTATTATTATTCCCCTCCACGCTTCCGGTGGTTTCTCCGGCTTGGACCCCTCCGCTTGAAGATTGGGTCAAGATCAACTGTGATGTCAAGGTTGGTGGAGATTCTATGTGTATTGCGGCTCTGGCTAGGGATCACTCTGGTTCTGTTTTGTGGGCTGTTGTTTCCATGCTCAATTTTAGTGATCCTCTGATCGGCGAGGCAGCGGCGTGCCATCTGACTTTAGATTCATCTAAAATAAAGAACAACAACTACATTTTGGTGGAGAGCGATTCAGATTTAGTTATCAAAGCTCTAAAAGGAGTTCACTCTATTTGGAATATTGATAATTATGTTTTGTTATGTAATCAACTCTCTAAAAAGTTTTTATCTTGTAATTTTTCGTTTATTTCTCGTGATTGTAATTTTGCTACTCATAATGTAGCTAAGTGGGCGTTTGCCCAGAACATCTCAGATTTTGTGGAGCCATCCTCGATACCTGATACTATCCTTTGTAATGACCGGGTCTAATGTTCCTATCTATAATACGCTTTATTTTCAAAAAAAAAAAAAAAACATAGACTTGAATAACACAAATATTTTTACAAAAGCAAAATAAAAAAATAACATAAAATATTTAAAATAACAAATTAATTTAATATAATTTAAGAATAAACACATAAGTTTCAAAGGAACCAAAAGTTATATAAAATAATTGGTAAATAAAAATAGTAGTTTATTATATTATATGATAACTCATTAGTTTTAAAAATAAACTTTAAGGTTACCTAAATGTATTTTAAATAATAAGATAGCATATAATATAACTTAAAAATAGCTAATTGATTATTATAATGTTTACAAATAGGTTTTAGAGGTAATTCAACACTGCTCTCCATGATTGCCGATTGTGTGAACTTCAGCTGCGTGGTCATAAGTACACTTGGGAACGTGGAAAAGGGACTCAAAACCACATCGAAATAAGGTTAGACAAAGCTTTTGCTACTCAGTCTTGGCTAACTATTTTTAATGAGGCTCGTTTGTCAAATTTTGATTTCTCATCCTCCGATCATACGCCTATTTTTCTTGAACCTGCTCCTTGTGTGATGAGTAAACCTGTGGTCATTTTTTGATATGAAAATGCTTGGAGCCGTGAGCCTCTTTGTAGTGAAATTGTTCGAAGTTGTTGGGAGCTCAATGCTACTCTTTCCCTTGCTGAAAAAACTAAACTTTGTCTTGATATTCTTCTTGAATGGGGCCGTGATCTTACTGGCCAGTTTAAGAAGCGGTTGGCTACTAGTAAGAAGAAGCTTTCGTGTCTTAAGTCCCGTGACAATCCTGATTCTCATGAAGACTTCTTGATTGAGCAATGCAACTATTTTGAGATTTTGGCTCAGCAAGAACTCTATTGGAAGCAGAGGTCTAAGCAATTCTGGTTAAATGGAGGAGACAAGAACAGTAAATACTTTCATGCTACTGCAAGCTCTCGCAAACGGAATAACCAAATAGTTCAGCTTCAGGATAGCCACGGCGTGTGGAAAGGCTGGGATTCTGGCCTTGATCAGGTAATTATTGACTATTTCTCTGTTCTCTATTCTACTGATCATGCTATATGTGGCTCTGTTGTTAATGGCATTCGGCGTACTGTAACTGTTGAACAAAATGATGCCTTACTTTGCCCTATCACACCTGAGGAAGTTAAACAAGCTCTCTTTCAAATGCATCCTGATAAAGCTCCTGGTCCTGATGGTATGAGTCATGGTTTTTATCAGAAACATTGGGATATAGTTGGCGCTGATATTGTTAGGCTTGTTATAGAGTTCTTCAATAATGAATGTATGCCGCCTGGGCTAAATGACACTCATCTTGTGTTGATTCCAAAGAAGAAGAACTTTTCCTCTATGGGAGACTTGCGTCCTATTGCTCTCTGTAATGTCTCTTACAAGATTCTTTCGAAGGTCCTTGCCAATAGAATGAGGGTGCTAATTGATCATATCATCTCTCCTACTCAGAGTGCATTTATTCCTGGCAGGCTCATCTCTGATAATATCCTGATAGCCTTTGAAATCATGCACTATCTCAAGAGGAAAACGAAAGGTAAAAAAGGATTCATGGCCATGAAGCTTGATATGAGTAAGGCTTATGATCGTGTTGAATGGGATTATCTGTCTGCTGTCATGCATCGTATGGGGTTTGCTAGTAAATGGGTCAGCCTTATTATGAAATGTGTTACTTCTGTTCAGTATTCTGTTTTCCATGATGGCCATCTCATGGGGCCGATTGTTCCCTCTCGTGGAATCCGCCAAGGTGATCCTTTATCCACTTATTTGTTCATCATTTGTGCTGAAGGGTTCTCTTCCTTGATCAGAAAGTTTGAAGAAGATCAGGTTATTCAAGGTTGCCGTGTTGCTAGAAATGCTCCTCCCATAACTCATATGTTGTTTGCTGATGATAGTTATCTTTTTTGTCAAGCAAATCCCACCACAGCCATCAACATCAAGCAAATGCTTCACTCCTTCGAAATTGCATCTGGGCAAAAGGTGAATGTGGCTAAGTCCTCTATTTTTTTCAGCCCCAACAATGCAACACCACAACGTAATGAGATTTGTAATGTTCTTGGCATGACAGAAGCTACTGATGGCTCTCTTTACTTGGGACTACCTAACATTATAGGTAGAAAGAAGACTGTGATACTTGGCTTCCTCAAAAACAAGATTATAAATCGGCTCAATAGTTGGAATGGCAAGTTCCTATCTCGTGCAGGCAAAGAAGTTCTCCTTAAATCTGTTATCCAATCTCTTCCAACTTATGCTATGAGTGTCTTCCTTCTCCCATTGGAAACTTGTCAAGAGATTGAGAAGCTTATGGCTAACTTTTGGTGGAAAACTTCAAGTGCTAAAGGTCAAGGAATCATATGGATGTCTTGGGATCGTATGGCAACTCCCAAACATTCTGGTGGTATGGGCTTCCGCCACTTACATGACTTTAATCTTGCGATGCTGGCAAAACAAGGGTGGCGGTTTCTTGTCTCACCCACGTCTCTTGCCAGCCGTGTGTTCCAAGCCAAGTACTATCCCAACTCTGATTTTCTTTCTGCAGAGCTTGGCAACAACCCAAGTTTTGTTTGGCGTAGCATTTGGAGCGCACAAAGTTTGGTTAAATTGGGTTGTCAACGAACCATTGGTAATGGAATGTCAACAAGTATCTTGAAGCACCCTTGGCTCCCCGATCCCGTCAATCCTTTTGTGACATCCAGTGCTCTCGGCCTCACTAACCACATGGTCAACTCTCTTATGGATACTCATGAGACCTCTTGGGATATCCCCTTGGTTCAAGATATGTTTAATTCTCGAGATGCTCACTTGATCCTTGGAATCCCGTTGAGTGCTACACCAATTGAAGACTGTTGGTCCTGGAGGGGTGAAAGATCTGGTTCCTTCTCTGTCCGTAGTGCCTATGATTTGCTGCAGATTAGTACATATGGTCAGCAGAATCAACCAAACTCTGGATTTTGGCACAGGTTCTGGCATCTTAAAATACCACCAAAAGTGAAGAACTTCATGTGGCGCGCTATCACCAATACCCTCCCCACATGTCTTGAACTGGCTTCAAGGAATGTCGATCTATCCTCCTTGTGCCTTGTGTGCCATAATGCGGGTGAGACTGCTTCTCATGTGCTATTGAATTGCTCATTTGCTTTCAGTTGCTGGGAACGTTGTGGGTTCACCATCCAATCCGATACTTCATCAACTATTGGTTATTGGCTTGAATCTACATTCGCATTGTATGGTGATGATATAGCTTGCCGTGCCATCATGATCTGCTGGGCACTTTGGAAGTCTCGAAATAAGCTTGTTTGGGAGAAGAAGACTTCCGCTCCAACTCAAGTCATTCATTCAGCATGGACTACACTTGACCACTGGCGTATTGCTCAAGATAAAACTAGTTTATTATCATTGTCACTCTTGCAACATGATAATAACATTGAGCAATGGACTAAACCCGATTCTGACACAGTCAAGTTAAATGTTGATGGAGCATTATTTGAGAGAGAAAGTGCCTATGGTTTCGGCATTGTTGCTCGAGATTCGACGGGCCACATTGTTGATCTCCGAGCCACTTATCAGGGAGGAAACTACCCAGCTGAGGTGGTTGAAGCTCTTGGCATCAAAGAAGCTCTAAGTTGGTTGAAGGACAAAGGATGGAATAAAGTTGACATGGAAACTGATAGTATGGTAACGGTGCAAGCAATCTTTAGTAATCAAATTATGTCCTCTACTTTTGGTTTGGTTATTAGAGATTGTAAGAGTTTATTGTCAGCTTTAAATAATGTTAGTATTCGTTTTGTAAGATGATCAGCAAATCGCGTTGCCCACTTTGTTGCTAGGCGATCCCGATTTTTCTCTGATCGTAGCATTCATAGGATTGATTTTCCTGATGAGCTTCTAGCTCTTATGTATGATGAATGCTAAATTTCAATGAAGTTGATATTTCATTTTCAAAAAAAAAAAAAATAAGTAACCAAAATGTTACTTATGAAAACCTAGTAAAATAATAATAATAAAAAAAAAATTTGGGATTAATTTCATTTCAGATATATTATTTTGAAATGAGTAATTTGCAGCATAACCTCCTTAAGTGGCCAAATTTTTACAATTAACCCCCAATTCTAAAATTTTGGTAGTAAAACCCCCTAAACTGCTAACAGAACACTAGTTTAGGGGTTTTACCATCAAAATTTTAGAACAGTTTAGGGGGTTTTACCACCAAAATTTTAGAATTAGAGGTTAGTTGCAAAAACCTGCACATTTAAGGAGATTATGTCGCAAATTATTCTTTTGAAATTAATATATTTTTTAATGATGTGGCAAAGTATTATTGTAATCAAAATTTATTAAGGTATTTTTGTAAATAGTTTATATTTTAAGTATATTATTGAAAAAATTTATTTTTTTTAACGATAATTACACAAAATCATATAAAAAATAATTATAAATTATTAGAATTTCAATATTACTATCACTTTAATTGATAAATAATATTTATCATTGTTATTATTAACATTAACATTATCAGATTTTTTAATGTGTCGTGCTTATGTATTGTATTGTGTCACTAAGCTCATATTTTTCGTGCATGTTGTGCTAATTTACAACATCGTAACGCATAGTGCTTAAGCCCATATTTTTTTTGTATTGTCGTACCTAAGTATATATTTTTCATGTCGAATCATGCTCTTGTTTCTCGAACTTGTGCTGGTTTCTTGTTGCGTTAAAAAACCCAGTGTATATTTACAATACTAGTTTTGGATTCTTAGGATGAGGACAGTTTGGGGATTGTGGGTTTAGGTTAGGACATTCATTCAAGTGACATATAATTGTTTTAGTAGAGATGGGAGAGAGTGGCATCCCACACCTCATTAAACCCAATTTGAGGAGAGAGACAATCCAACGGTAGGAAGGAAGCAATGTATGTACATTACAATTATTAGTGAGTATTAGTTGAGAGTGAGAGTATTATAGCAAGAGACTAATACCCCACATTTTTATGGCCTTCTTATTATTAAATGTTTTTTTTTTCTTGATTTTATTTGTTTCCTTATTTGTTGCCAATAAAACACCCATTTGTCAAAATATATGTACCTCCAAAATAAAATTTGATTTCATGGACCATTTTTTTGGCACCTTATAAAATGTATGCACCCATTTTTATTTTTACTTTTATTTTTTTTTTGTCGGCAGTGGTTTTTATATTTTAATTATTTTGTGTAAAAAAGATTCTTTCAATTAGTGATGTTTTGGAAAATATTCAACATAAAATGGTTAATTATACGATAAAATGCAAAAATGCAAACAGAGAGGTCAACATGTAAGTTTAATGCGAAATTATTGGGCTTTGGTAAGGTATTGTTTGTTTTGAGATCTTAGAGAAATGATAATTTTTTATTGCAAATATCACTAAATTTTGAGAAAATTTTCAATTATTTGCGGTATTAAAGTTGAGTTTAAAATAGTTGATTACACATTTATATGTATCTATATATAAAAGATAATCACGTATTTAACCTTTAATTTCAACACTAAATTATTTGATTTATTTTTTTAAAAAAAATTGGTGGGATATTTTTTATAACAACATTATATCCCATTCCCATCAAATTATAAAAAAATTAGGTTGTAATTTCTCAAAGTACCAAAAGAAATTATAACTACAGTAAAGGCGAAAAATGATGACCCATACCTAAATATCTGCTTAAGCAAGCATTTTTAAGAATATAGTTGTAAGAGTGATGGTTTAGATTTTTGAATTAAGTTGATTGAGATGTATGTAGATATCTGAATTTGGTGGCTAAAAACTTTTTGTCATTATTAACTTAATTTGATATCTTACCACTTGTGTTGAAAAGACTAAAGAGAATTTGTCAAAAAATAGATAAAGAAATAAATAACGAGTTGCTAGTTTGGGCTGCAATGACCGACACTTTCTAGCCCAGCCCCTAATCTCTGGGCTACGCCTGCGGGCCCATACTTTCCAATGCACGGTGGGAAATGGACTTCAATTTATTATTATTGTTTTGACCATTTAATTAAGGGCTATTTTCAAAAATATGGGAAAAATTATTAAGGTTATGATAAATATGGCATAAAAAGTAAATGCCACTAAATATGGCATTATCTAACCAATCAAACTAAAAATATGGGTTTTTTTTCTAAAAAAAACCATATAAGACATTAAAAAGAAATCTGAATTTAAAATTCATAAAAAATAAAAACTTAATTAAATTACCATAAAAAATATTAAAATTCTCTTCATATTTATTTTTTTAAAAAAATAAAACAAATAATACTATAGTGATTGCCGAAGTTGTCACTTGTGCTGGAAAAGTCATCGGAGTTTACTGCCGACACCGGAAAGTCGCCGGAGTAGCCGTCGGTCTTAGGAAAAGTCGCCGGAGTTGCTGCCGGCGCCGAAAAAGTCATCAGAATTAGCATTGTCGCTGGAAAAATCACCAAGAAACCGGTTTCTAACATCAAGAAACTAGTTTCTTGGTGATTTTTCCGGTAATTTTACTGGTGACAATGCCAAGTCCGACGACTATTCTGGAGTTTGATGTCGGTGCCGAAAAAGTTGCCGGAGTAGTTCCTGGTGTTGGAAAAATTGCCAGAGTTATTGCCGGCGTAAAAAAAGTCGTCAGAATTGGCATTGTCGCCAGCAAAATCATTAGAAAAATCACCAAGAAAGTGGTTTTTTCATCAAGAAACCGGTTTCTTCACCAAGAAAGTGGTTTCTTCATCAAGGAACTAATTTTGTTACACAACAATAATAAAGATTATGAAAACAAAACAAAAATGATATACACTGAAAATAATTGAAACCAGTTTCATCAATCAACCAAATAGAGAAAAAAATACAAAAAAAATTACCAAGAAACTGGTTTCTTCATCGAAACCGAAAAAAACCGGTTTCTTGGTGATTAGTCCGATAATTTTTCCTGTGACAATGCCAATTTTGACGAATTTCTCGAGTTTCTTGTCGATCTTGAAAAAGTCACGGAGTAGATGCTCGGTGTATTAGTCGTCGAGTTGCTACCAATGCTAGAAAATTCGTCATAATTGCCATTGTCGTCAGAAAAATTACCGGAAAAATTACCAAAAAACTGGTTTCTTCATCAAGAAACCAGAAACCAGTTTCTTGGTAATTTTTCCGGCGACTATGCCAATTCTGATGACTTTTACGAAGTTTCTTGTCGGCTGGAAAAGTCGCCGGAGTAGCTGCTAGCGTCAGAAAAGTCGTCAGAATTGGCATTGTCAACGGAAAAATCACCAAGAAACCGGTTTCTTAGACTTCAAGAAACCGGTTTCTTGGTGATTTTTCAGTGATTTTTCCGGCAAAAATGCCAACTCCGACGAATTTTCTGGCGCCGGCAGCAACTCCGACGAATTTTCCGGCACCGACCGCTACTCCGGTGACTTTTCCGGCACCGGCAGCAAACTCCGGTGACTTTTCCGGCATCAATGACAAATAAAAATTCCTAAACAAATAAAAACATTAAATATGGGATTTAGAAACCTAATTACATATATATGGCATATCAAATACCATAAAAAAACCTAAAAATAAAAAAATACCATATAAATTGGCCAAACTTAAATGTGCCATATTTATCATAAGAACTTTTAAAATCCCATACTAAGTGTAATTTCCTCTTTAATTAAGGATAATTTCACAAAAACACAAAAACAACAAAAAAAATTACAAAAGTTTCACGGAATTTTAAATATTTTTACAAATTTTTTGATTTTATTTATAAAAAATACGGTCTTTTTATATCGTATTCATATTACTTTGTTGTTGATTTTTTTTTATTTGTATGTTATTTTTTATTGTTGTTTAGGTGTTATTTTCATGTTACTTTTATTTAGTTTTCTTGTTGTTTTCGTGTTATTTTTACGGAAAACCGTAAAAATGTAAAAAAAATTTATTAAACGTAAAAATGTAATTTTTTTACAAAAAATAGTACCTTATCTAATTATCTCATTTAATTATTTATTTTGAGTATGGTACATTTTTCTTTATTATTGTTTTTTTGTTTGCTCATTTTGTTTTTAAAGAATATAGCTAAATTTGGGGTTTCGGATGTATAGTTATAGGGATAGTCTACATGCACCACCAATATGTTTGCATTAGTAAATCCCTACATGTAGAGAGGATATTTTTCTCTCTTTATATATTTTTTTTCTTTTTATAATTTGTGTACGGTATAATTATATAAAATAATTTTTTACTTTACGCATAAGAAAAAATAATCATGTACAATATAATATTTAAACTTTATTTTTCACACTTTAAATTATTTAAAATTTTAAAAAAAATTATAAATATTTATGAGAAAATTACCTCACCATTTTGACATTTTAAAAAATTTATAAAATTATGTTGTAATATTTTAATATTAAGTGTTTTACTAAGATTTTCATAAACTCAATATAATAAAATAAGAATTAAAAAAATGATTAGACAAATGAAATAGAAATAGAAATTTTTACGTACTTTTGGATGTTAAGAACCGTAGTCTACAAGTCAGTTGTATTAGGTAGGGCTGTACAGAAATTTTCGTAAACCGCCCAACCCGAATAACCCGACTAAACCAAACCGACAAAACCGAAAAAAAATACAAACCGACATAACTTGACAAAATTCTAAACCGCCCAATCTGTAAATTGGGCGGGTTGAATTTTGACCCAAACCGCCCAATGAACCGCCCAAACCGATTTAACCCGATTAAGAGTTTTTTTTTTTTTTTTTTTTATATATATTATATATTATATAATATATAATAATATATAATATATATTAAAAAAAACCCAATCCCTAAATTGAATTTAGATTTGGAATACTATGTATTTAATGTTATTAATTTTTATTTTAGTTGAATCTGAAAAAAAAAAAAAAAAAAAAAAAAAAAAAACATCCTAATTCGGTTTGGGCGGGTTAACCCGCCCAACCCGCCCAACCCGTCGGTCGGGTCCAGAATTTTTTTTTTTTAAATTGGGCAGTTTGCATGCAGAATTTTATAACCCGATCTTTATGTCGGGTTGGAAAATATATAGTATAAACCGACTAAACCGACCGATGTACAGCCCTAGTATTAGGTTTGTTAGAGCACTCACAACAAGTGAATTATAATAGCTAGAAGCTAAAAAAAAAAAGCTAAGAGCTTAAAATTAAGCTCCAACAAATGCTTTAAACCCTTAGCTATTATAACTCATCCCAAATTCCAATAAATTTTCTCTACATTTAGTTGAAAATAGTGAAGAGGTAAATCATATTTTATACTTTTTCTTTCTCTCTTTCATTAAATTAATTAATTTTTTATTATTCTTTTTACTCATTTTCATATTTTTTTTATTTTAATTAATAAAGTATATGTAAAAATATAATATTTAAATGATATAGAGAAAAATATAAAGAAGTTGATGTATGATATAATATAAATGTGTGAGGTAAAATAAAGAAAATGGAGTTTTAGTGAGGTATTTTAAAGAATAGAGCAGAGAAACTGTTAGGAGTGCTCTTAGCCTCAAAGTATTACAATGGTGTCCTTAACAAGTTTAAGAACTCTAACTTTTTGTTATAGCATTTGAGTAATGAATTTCTCACCCTTTGTATGAAGGTATCATGTAGTATTTATAGGGTAGAATCTGGGTATGGATAAACCCGCAACTCGCTAGGATTTGCGTGTAACATGGCCCACTAATAGGATAAATACATAAAATTTACTGACTTCCGGCCCACGGACTGAAGCCCAACCTGTGGGGCAGTTATGCTCCGTACGACAGGAGACCACTTGAAGTTGACAAGTGTCGTGTGTGCGACGACTTTCTGTATTGTAGTGTCAGAACAATGGTAGTAGGATAAAAGGAATGTTCTTTTTAGTGGTACACACACTCTCAGGCTCTGACATAGGAGGCAACCCCCTAATTCAGTGGGATTCAGTGTCAGATGATCGCCACGTCAGCTTCATCCTAGCTTTCGGGGCATCTCTTGGAGAACCCTTCCGGATGTATCCTACAAGCTCATTTAGAGGGTCTTGACTACTTCATTTTAAGTAGGGCGAGGCGTCCTTCCGGATCCGGAGACATCTGGTTCCGAGTGCAAATTTTCTATATCTCGAATGATTGTGAGGCCCATCTCTCCGTATAATCTTTGCCCATTATCTTGTTGGGCTTTCGAGCGGGCCTTAATCAATTAATTTTGTATTGGAAATGCCACATGTCTTCTTTCCAAAAATACGAATAACACTAAGAATATGAAATTTATTTTTAATATCTTGATATGCATGTAGAATAATTTTTTTTATTTCATTTCTAACTACTAAAAGTCAATGCATATTTGATATCATAACTAAAAAAATATTTTTTTTTTTCAGAACAAGAGTGTTTGGTCATAAGAAAATAATTAGATTGAATTCATCATATTTGGTTGTAAAGGGTTTGAGGAGTAATTTGTTGAAGAAATATTCAAGTAGCTAATTTACAAAAGAAAAAAAAAAAGACTAGTAGTCTTGGTAAGGGAAATTTGATTTTCTATGCTTAGAAAATCAAAAAATTTGATTTATAAACCAATAATTAAAACCCTAAAAAAACTATACCTTTTTTTTCAAAACCCCAAAAATACCCCCAAACTAAAACTATCTCTCTTTCTCTCTCTATCTAGCCGGTCCCAATAATCCCACACCCCAGGTCCGATGGTCGGACCATGGGGTCCGATGGGGTCCGACCAATCGGACCCATCGGACCCCGAGGTCCGACCATCGGACCTCTCTCTTCCCCTCTCTCTCAAATCGCAGGAAAAAAAAAAAAAAAATTAAAGCCGACCATCGGACCCATCGGACCCGACCATCGGACCCATCGGACCCATCGGACCCGAGCCATCGGACCACTTTCTTCCTCTCTCTCCAAAATCGCGAGAAAAAAAAAAAAAAAAAAAATTAAAGCCGAGCCATCGGACCCATCGGACCCGACCATCGGACCCATCGGACCCATCGGACCCGACCATCGGACCCTTTCTTCCTCTCTCTCCAAAATCGCGAGAAAAAAAAAAAAAAAAAAAAAAAAAAATTCAAAGGTCAGATGGTCGGACCTTGGGGGTCCGATGGGTCCGACCATCGGACCCCCAAGGTCCGACTATCGGACCTTTGTCTTCTTCCCTCTCTCAAATCGCGGAAAAAAAAAAAAAAGTTTCGGGGCGGGGTTGCTCTTTCGGGTTGGGGTTGGGGTCGGAGGGGTTGGGGTCGTGGTCGACGGGGGTGAGGGTGGTGATCGGCGTTGGGGTTGACGTGGGTGGGTGAGGGTGGTTCGGGTGAGGGTGGGCGGTTGGGGTGAGATAGAGGGAGAGAGAGATGATGCAGAGAGAGAGAATATTGTGAGGGGGGTATTTTTGGGGTTTTGAAAAAAAAGGAATAGTTTTTTTAGGTTTTAAATTTTTGGTTTAAAAATCAAATTTTTTGATTTTCTAAGCATAGAAAATCAAATTTCCCCTTGGTAATTGGTACTTCGGCCGGTGCTCTTTTCTCAAACCAGAGCAACTCATCTTTTCCTTGTTATAAATACAAGGATGTCATTATTAATACATTATAGACTGATTTAAGATGAAAAAAATTACATTTATAAACTAAATTTTGTTTAAATTAAATTTTAGTTAATTTAATATTTTGTAAATTATTTAATTAATTATATTGAATTTTATTTGAGTAATTTTATGTTAATGAATTATGGTATTTTTGCAAATAGTTCATTATTGTGGTATATTGGAATAAATCAATTGGACATACTCATATATTAACAAGTTAGACCTATCCAATTATTTTCATATCATACATCATTACAAGTGACCTTTTTGCACCAGTTACCCATATTTTTGAATTGTTTTGAATTTTTCTCAACAAATAATATTTTTCTTGTGAAAAAAGGCATATTTGTGTAAACTTTTCCATAAAAATGATAAAATCTATTTCCAATGGGTTTTTTTTTGAGTAAAAGTAGAAACTTCATTAATTCAAATCTTCCGAAACCAAGGAAGCAATTACAAAAGGTAAAGATAAACTATTAAAAGTACGATCAGCCTCAAGAAGAGAGGACCGCGCCAAACAATGCGCAACCCTATTAACAGACCGCTTAACAAAACTGAAAGATATGTTTCCAATCTCGGCACAAAGAGCCTTACAATCTAAAATGATATGGCCATAAGGAGAGACCATACTTTTATTACTTTGAACATCAGAAATCACTCGCAAACAATCCGATTCCAAAATGACCCCCTCCCAACTGTTGGACTTTATCCAACTCAACGCTTCCTTAATCCCAAAAGCCTCCACCTCATGCAGCTGCAGCAAACCAGTTTTAAGCAACGTCTTGGCTTGAAGAACTAAACCCGCCGCACTTCTAGCCGCCATTCCCACACCAAACCGCCCTTCGGAAGCAAATATAGCACCATCAACGTTTACTTTAATGCTTGGAAAAGAAGGAGGGAACCATTTCTCACTTACAACCATTGAATGACCATGAAGAGCATCTTTTTCGAACTGTTGTGCTTTACACCAGTCCGAATAATTCATCTTAGCAACATGAATTACCTCTTCACTCGACGGAGAAATAGAGTTCCAAACTACATCATTACGCACCTTCCACAAAGCCCAAAGAGTCATGGCCGCTTCAATACTCTCAACCTCATTCCATTTCGACAATCCTTCCTCAAACCAGCTCCTAAAAAACATTGCAGCAGGAGCTACAGTCGGCACCTTAGCCTGCTGCCAGCATAACTTCGCAAAATTACACCGCACCAGTACATGGAGAGCGGTCTCAGGAGCAGCCGAACAAAAGGGACACAGGCTATCAACTTGCACATGTCTTAACGCCAAGAGAAATCTCGTTGGAAGGCAGTTCGCACTCACCCGCCAAAGGAAATTAAGTACCTTTGGGGGTACTTTGAGATTCCACAATCTCTTCCACATATCAGTAGGTACATTAAGATTGATATGTCCATGAGCCTCTTGTTGATGCCTAT
Source organism: Cannabis sativa (assembly GCF_029168945.1). NCBI lineage: Eukaryota > Viridiplantae > Streptophyta > Magnoliopsida > Rosales > Cannabaceae > Cannabis > Cannabis sativa. The sequence goes on from NC_083601.1 coordinate 49,765,803, forward strand.
AGGCGCTCTTTACCGAAAACATGCCCTTGCTATCCTTCACCCAGTACCAAACATCTTCCCTACCAGCTGTTGTAAGAGGAATACGCCACACCAGCTGTTGATCTCGATCATTTAGGACATCTGAAATGACTTCCTGATCCCATTCAAGTTTATCAATTTGCATCAGCGCTTTAACCATCTTCCCTTGAAGGCTCGGGCTAGAGGTTTCGATATACGGGTTAACATCATCCATAAGCCAAGGCTCATGAAGTATACTAACCTGAGACCCATCTCCAATCAAACGCCTGGCACCAGCACGAACCAAACCTTGAGCTTCCAACACACTACGCCAGATGTAACTTGGGTTACTACCTAATGTAGCAGTAAGAAAGTTACCAGAAGAGAAGTACCTAGCTTTAAAGACTTTTGTAGCTAGAGTATCCTCACAAGACAACAGCCTCCACCCTTGTTTGGCAAGTAAGGAAATATTAAAATCTCGAACATCTCGAAACCCCATACCTCCATTACTTTTATGGGCCGTGAGCTTGTCCCAACACAACCAATGAATGCCTTTAGTGCTATTCGACTTCCACCAAAATCTACTAATAGCACTCTCAATTGCTTGACAAGTTCCCACTGGAAGAAGGAAAAGATTCATAGTGTATGCTGGGAGTGCCTGTACCACCGCCTTAATAAGTACCTCCTTACCGGCTCTAGATAGAAACTTATTGTCCCAAGATTGAATCCTTTTTTGAACCTTGTCCACCACAAAACTGAACGCCGCTGTTTTATTCCTTCCAATTGAACTAGGAAGGCCAAGATATTTGCTATTTTCTTCAGCTTCTCTAATACCCAATCGATCACAAATGGTTGCTTTCATGTGACTAGTTGTATTGGAACTAAAAAAAGCCGAAGACTTTCCAAAGTTCACCCTCTGTCCCGAAGCGTTAGCAAAGATCTGGAGCATCTGTTGAACATTAGTAACCTCTCTCTCAGTAGCTTTGCAATAAAGAAAGCAATCATCAGCAAAAAGCATATGTGACACAACAGGAGCACCATTAGCCACTTTACACCCATGAATAAGCTTCCTTTCCTCATAACGTTGAATAAGAGCTGACAATCCTTCCGCACAAATAAGAAACAGATGCGGCGAAATAGGATCGCCTTGACGAAGCCCCCGGGTTGGTATAATAGGTCCAATAGTATATCCACTACTCACTATATTATATTGAACCGAAGATAGGCACCCATAAACAAGCTGAACCCATTTTTCACTAAACCCCAATCGAGATAACATAGCCGTCAAAAAATTCCAATTCACTCGATCATATGCTTTACTCAAGTCCAACTTCAAAGCCATACAACCATCCCTCCCAGCCTGTTTCCGCTTAAGGTAATGAAGAACCTCATACGAAACCATAATGTTATCTGTAATCAATCTTCCAGGAATGAACGCACTTTGATTCAAAGAAATAATCCCAGGGAGTAATCCTTTCAATCTGTTAGCTAGCACTTTGGTGATCACTTTTGCAACAACATTACACAAGGAGATAGGCCTTAATTCACTCATGTCATCAGGCTTTTTCTTCTTGGGAATCAGTACAATATTGGTATCATTCAACCCCACCGGCATTTCCTCAGTCATGAAAAAATTCTGAACACAAGCTACCACGTCCGCCCCAACAATGTGCCAATACTTTTGAAAAAATTTTGGGTTCATTCCATCCGGCCCCGGAGACTTATCCGGATGCATTTGGAATAATGCATCTTTGACTTCTTGAGTTTCAATGGGTCTAACTAAGAAATTATTTTGCTCTTCATCAACCTTGGGAACAACACAACTCAATACTTCTTCCCAATTACCAGGTTCGGCTGAAAATATTTTTGAATAATAATCAAGCATTAACTCACCCAAGCCAGCGTCCCAATATTTCATCTCTCCCATATCATCTTTTAAACAAATACTATTATTATTACGTCTGCGAGAAGAAGCTTTTGAATGGAAAAACTTACTATTTCGATCACCATCTTTGAGCCACAGTTGCTTCGAACGTTGGCGCCAATAGATTTCTTTCTGGTTTAGAGTTTCAAAAAGCTGAAGTTTGGTGTCCGAATACCGTTGTTTCCCCTCAGTATCACAGCGACCTTTAAGCAATTTAAGATCATTGTTGCATTGCTTAATTCTTGCTGAAAAATTCCCAGCAACACTACTTCCCCAAGCTTTTAAATCCTGGCCGCATTGATAGAGTTTTTGTTGCATTTGCAACGCTCCCGAACGATTCCAGCTTTCTCTAATAATCGACTCACACTCCTCCAACCGAGTCCAATAATTTTCGAAACGAAAAAAATTTACCCCAGCCGGTTTAACATGTTGTAACATATCCAAGAACAGTGGAGAATGATCCGAGGGAGAGACCGCCAAATTAAATAGTTTTGCTTCAGGATACCGAGTCAACCACAAAAAGTTCACCATCGCCCGGTCTAGTCTAGCCTCTATCCACGCAGGAGTATCTCTACTTTTTTCCCAAGTAAATTTGTGCCCAAGCAAATCAAGATCACACAAACCACAGTGGCGAACCGTGTCTTGAAATCCATCCAAAAGCCAAGTCGGATAAGCTCTTCCTCCCTTCTTTTCAGAATTGTGCAAGATGTTGTTAAAATCCCCCATAACACACCAAGCTTCTTGAAATCGATCATGTAGGGTGCGTAACAACTCCCAAGAATTCTTCCTAAGACTCCTATTCGGTTCCCCATAAAAACCAGTAAATCGAAATTTAGGATAACCCTCAAAATGAACAAAGCAATCAATATGGTTTGCAGAGAAAGAATCAATTACCACTTCTTCCTCAATTTTCCACAATAATGCCAAACCCCCACTTCTACCCTGAGCTTCAATAATAAAACACCCTTCAAAACCCAACTTCCTACTCACCATATTAACTTTCTCCTTGTTGCTTAACGTCTCACACAAAAATAACACCTTGGGCCTTTTTTGGTCAATCACCTCTTTTAGGAACTGAATGTTACGTGGCGGCCCCAGCCCACGACAGTTCCAACTTAATATTTTCATAATATTTGGCGAGCCCCCAAACCAAGGCCCGCCACTAAAGAGTTTTTTGAGAGTCCACTACCAATATGGGCTTGCCCCACGTGACCAACACAATCCTCATCACCAACCTTTCTTTTTTTATTATCATATATAGTCACTTCAGAATTACCACCAATCACTATCCCCTTTTCTTTATTATTTCCATTTTTAGAAACATTGACTTCACCATCTTTATTACTAGCAAAATCCCCTTCCAGATCACCTTCTATCATATCATTAATCATAGCATGATTCTTTCCATTCTTGTGCAATATTCCTTGGCCGTGACTTGTGGCCACACCAACTGGAGGATTAGTTTCCATATTAGTCTGGTTTGAACTATGACCAGGTGCATTGTCCCCAGAATTTGCCGCCGGCGACCACCCTCTGTTCCTCAGCCACCTTGCTCCGATATTCTTGTACGATTTTTGTGGCGTAGCAATCATGCACTCACCATAAGGCTTCGTAATCTGGTCAATAGGCTGCTGGAATAAACGACTACAGAACTTGTCGGAGTGGCCAATTACACCACATATGAAGCAAAAGGTAGGAACTCTTTCATACTTGAAGTGAACCCAAAACCAGCTACCATTTTCATGAGTGAGCTTCAGTCTTCTCCTTAATGGCTTCCTAATATCAAGAGTAACCCTTACCCGAAGGTAATCCCTCCAAACACCAACAAAATTTTTAGGATCGTTCTCTAAAAACTTCTCGATCGTATTTCCTACCCCTCGCACCATCGTTTCTTTCATACATCCTGGTTTAACATGATGTATTTGAACCCATATATCAAGATGATTTAATTGAAGAGAAGTCGGATCCCCTCCTACCGGTAGTCGTTCAATAATCAGTTGCATACGATCAAAAGTCCAAGGACTCCCATTGATGACTCTTTGAATGTCCACTTCGTGATAGAATTGAAATAAGAAACGATTATCTTCAAGCTTTTTGACAAACATTCCCATTCCGGGTTGCCATAACGAGGCTAGAATGTTCTGCATCTTATCGAAATCTATCATACGGTTCGACAAAAATCTTCCTACAAGACACCATCTGTCATCGATCCCCTCTTCCTCTCCCTCTTGTCCGACTGGTAGCTCTGCTAAATCTTCTTCTTCAATCTGAAAACTAAAGACATCCTCCCTGCCACCTACCCCACTTGAACTCGCCATGAGATAATTAGAAAAAAACACACTCTTGAACTCACTCTTTCAACAGCAAAAAAACAAGAAAACAGAACAAAACTCTCACACCATGTCAATAGACAGGACTTAAAATCTTATACTATTTTTTTATTAATTACTTGTCATTTCAGAATCAATATTCTTAATATGTTGTTTACTAAAACTTTTTGGAACTGAAATGATAGTGATTTATCTTGTTTAACTTATTTTCAATGGGTTTAGATGCATTATAAATGACATTTTTTTGGGTTGTTACAAGGGAGATTTTCAGAAATATAGGAATTGGAGGTGTAATTCAAACGAAAACTTCTCTAGCGATCTTCTCTCCCAAAATTCTCTTTGATTTTTTCTCTCAGAATCACGATATTCTCCAGCGATTTAATACTGCAATTCGATCTCAAAAACTAAAAAATTCATCTTTTCACATACCAACGATTGACGACAGACTAGAAACAAAAATCATCATTGCCGATTGTCTTCTCCAGTTCCGGTGAGTTTGTCAATTACTTCTGATCGTCTTCTTCAGCAACGTGAACTTGAAAATCAATGCATATATAATTGCTTAGCCAAAAAATATAGAATAAAAAAGAATTATACATAACAAATTTCGACAACGATTCTCAAAATCATCAAATTAGGTATATGCACTCAAAAATCAAAGTTACATATGATGATAATTATTTATGAACCTAGAATATTTGAATATATATATCATTTGAAAAATAAATAAAAATCAAAAATTTCAATTTCAATATAAAATAATGAATATTTAGAAAATTTATAAAAACTTAAACAAAAAGAAACCAGTTAAATCAACAGAATTAAAAAAAAATATAACTTCATATATAATAGTATTAGAAAACCGATTATAAATAATATTAATGAAATATGATAAATATAATAAACAACTAGAAAAAAAAATAATCAAAGTCATAACTGACAATTCTACCTATAAAATAATAATAAGTATTAGAAACCAGTTAAAAACTTAAAAAGAACAATCATACAGAAAATTTAAACAGAACCGGTTCCAAATAAAAAATTATAATTAGATTCTAATATTACTTTTCCTTTAAAAATGCAGGTATACAACAAAGCATGTGTGTGATCAAATATGGGGGCCAATAGATAGAAAATACAAGTTATGATGACTAGCAAACTTGGTGGCCCTGATAAAAATAGAAATAAATTGCAATAGAAGCAGCATAGACGTATCATACCAGATATTTCCGATAACAACACCAATGAAGATATTGAGTGACAATTCCCTCAGGTTCTACATTGAGCTAAGAAAAACATAGGTTGGAGTAACTAATTCTCCACTATGCATCACAACTATAGAGGAGACATCTATACAAACAGTGGAAAACTAATCTTTCGAACAACTAATACAAGAGCAAAGCAAAACAGTGGAAGAACTTGTTCTACAAATACATAATGAACTATTCAACCAACAATTTGATAATGAAGGACAGGATTCAACTCATGATAATAGTTAAATAATAATCTCTCCAAATATGTTTGCAATAGCTGAAGAAGTTGCAGATTTTATAATAGAGAAATCAAATGAAGTAACAAAAAAGAAAAGGGATGAAGAAATGGAGATCATCAAAGATTACATCGTGCTTGAGATCGAAGAAGGACAAATATATAGTGACAAGAATATACTGAAAATAGTAACTAGTTTCTATACAAAGATAAAGAACTTTCAAATTAGAACTAAGAGATCCGAACCAAGGCAATACATGGTTACTGGTGTTGATGAAAATTGTAACTGGTTTTTGTGTGCTTCAAAATTGAAACAAACACAAACTTTCAAGGTTAGAAAATCTGTCAACAATCACACCTGCTCATTGGATGTCATAATGGAAGCTAAGTGTTTCAAGGGTAAAATACATTGAGGGGTAGAATGGTAAATTTGTTCGTACTCGATGTAGATCATCTACAGAGGATCTTTGATTATTTGGATTGAAAAAAATGGATAATTCATAGCGTATCTATATTTGAAACATATAGAGCATTCTATGTAATAAGGAGTGTAATTTTCACTAAGTAAGGGATTATTTGAGAAGAAGAGAGAATTTAGGGTTTATTTGTTAATTAAGAGACTTTATAAGGTCTAATTAATAAATAAGTTAAATAATAATTTTATTTGATAATTAATTATTAAATATATAGATTTAACATTTATAGTGTTAGAATTAAATATGTGGTATTTGCGAAAGAAAAGATAAGTTATTAAATAAAATGGTAAAATTAAAATCTATAGGGTCCACTATAGTGGTTGGTTCGACCAAAAGGTTTAAATTAAGACCCATTATTTTATCTTTTTTAATTTCATATAATTCAAAACCTAACCCTAGTAGAAATTCTATAAATAGAATAAGATGCTCTTATTTTCTACATCTTTTTCAGACTACTTTGTCAGACAACCTAGAAAATAAAGAAAAAGCCTCTATTCTATTTCAAAATTATCCTCATCTTTTCTTCTTATTTTTGAATGCCCTATAGTGAGTTGAGGAATTGCCTACACAATTTAAGCCAATACTCAAGTCTTTGTGGAAAATTGTGAATAATTCCAACAACAAAAGAAGATCCAGATTTAGATCTTGATCATACTTTGAGACAGAAAGGATAAAGGGTTAGGGATCTAAACAGGAGGAGACATTATATTCTGCTGCCATCAATGTAAGGTTTTCTATAACTTTATATGTGTTTATTTTATTGTTTTAGGAAATTCATATTTAGGGTGTTAGATTATAGTTCTATAATCAACATACATGTTAGTAAGTTTAGATCATGGTAAAATAAGTTCCAACAAAAATATGCATCCCATGGTCACTAGATCTAAAAATAGGAGTTTTCACACCCAAAGTGTACCTTACCACTTCACCTCATGATCTTGAACCAACCACTGTTAAAGATGCCTTGGCCAGTCTAGTTTGGAATCCTGCTATGACAGTTAAAATATAATATTGATGGAACTGTGAAAAGGCACCAAGCCATACTGGTGGCCAAGGGGTTTTAACAAACACCTGTGATAGACTTTTTTGAGACATACAACCCTGTCATAAAATCATGCACAATTCGTGTCATCTTCACTCTTGCAACCACTCAGAATTAGGATATCCAACAAGTTGATATCAATAATGTTGTTTTACATAGAGAACTTCAAGAAAAAAAATTATATGGAACAACCCCTTGGGTTCATTGACCCTCAATATCCAGATCACGTTTGCAAACTCAACAAGGTAATTTATGGTCTCAAATAGGCCCCTTGGGCCTAGTTTGACACTCTCAAAACATCTCTGCTTCAATGGGGATTCAACAATTCAAAATCAGATACCAATTTGTTCTATATGAACAAAAACAAATCATTATTGCTACTTTTCTATGTGGACGATATACTTATAACATGAGCTGATTCTCGTCAAATTCAGCAAGTTATCACTGCTCTTGAAACACAGTTTTCACTCAAGCAACTTGGTCCTATTAGCAACTTCCTTGGTTTTGAAGTAATTCGAGACAACTCAACAATATTTCTCACTCAACACAAGCATACCAAGGATCTACTCATTCGTATCAAGATGACTGATGCTAAACCTCAATCCACTCCAATGTGTCCAAGTTCAAAATTGTCTCTACATTTAGGAACTCCTCTGCAAAATCCAACAGAGTACAGGAACATTATAGGGGCTCTACAATATTAGTGTCATACAAGGCCTGATATAGCCTTTGCTGTCAATAGGCTAAGTCAATACATGCAATCTCCAACTTCAGAACATTAGGGTGCGACCAAACGTGTTCTTCGATATCTTGTTGGGACACTACATCTTGGAATTGTTTTCACACCAGCACACAATCTTCAACTTCAAGGCTACACGGACACAGATTGGGCAGGATTGTCATGACGATAAGAAGTCCACATCTGGTTACAACATCTTTTTAGGGAACAATCTTATAAGCTGGTGCTCCAAAAAGCAACAAGTTGTTGCTCGATCTAGTACTGAATTCGAATACAGGGCCTTAGCTCTTGCTACTTCAGAAGTAATTTGGATTCAATCCCTGCTATCCGAACTATCAATATATCTGCTCTATTGTCCAATTTTATGGTGTGATAATCTTGGAGATGGCTCTTTAGCATCAAATCCTGTGTTTTTGATGCAAAAACGAAACACATCGAAATAGACTTGCATTTTGTAAGGGATCGAGTCCTCTCTTAGCAACTCAAAGTAAGATACGTTGACACCATTAAACAAATGGCTAACATCTTTACTAAACCATAACCTATATCCTTTTTTGCTTTTTTAAGGAACAAGTTGACACTTGGTGTCTTCTTGTGTCACTTGAGGGGGGATATTGAAACAACCCAGCAACAAACTGATCAACAAGACTGAGTGCCAGCTGTCCAAATTCTATTATAACTAATTCAAGTTTGTTAAATCAGTTACATGTTGGTTGTACGATCTTTTTGTAATCAAAAGTCAATAAATAAGATTCTGTCTCAACAAGTTTAGTTGAACAACTTTTCTCTTTATTGTTCATCCTTTTCTCCTTCGTTTTTCCACTCTTTCTGTTCATCAGTTTCTTTCAATAAGGATTGATATGTTAATAGAAAGGAATAACTAATTATAGTGAAACCGTACAAAAAAAAATGTTGATAAAATTATTTAAGGAAAGTTATTAGGGTTACACTAAATGAAATTAGTTATAAATAAAATAATTATTATGTTTTGTTTGTCTTAGTTATTACTTATTGTTATTAGTATAAATGTATAAACGGAGTGTCAGTTATTAGGGTTATCCCTATGAAAAAACAACTTAAAATATAGGAATACTATGCTGAAAAAGTGAATTAGTGAAACCCAAGTACACAGTGGTAGATTGTTACCACTTTCAATTTGATTTGATTGTAAAGAGATAAAAAAGTCTGTACATGGCACTGTAGTATAATGTATTTCATCAGCATCTCTTTAGGACTAAAGTCAAACTTTGACTTCTGCCCTTCACAATAATGATCTATGAACAAAATATTTCAGGTTGAATTACTCAAAACAGCTTTGGATACATCTAAATGGTTAAGTCTACATGTTCCAAGTAAGACTTCAGGAAGCTCATCTTCTGTATTAGCCTGCAAATAAAGTAGATTTCAGTTAGTGTCAAAATCAAAATAATGTAAAAACAAATATACATCCAAAGTTCCAATTCTAAACTCCCTTTGCCTTAGCTGAATACCTGTATCAAAAATGCCATTTCTATGACCAAATTGCTGAGGTAGCCAAGAACAAGATTGGCCACTCCCCTTGCCACTGTTGAAGATGCCACATCAACTTCAACCTAGTATTTATCAAGATTTCAATGTTAGACAATGGACACCTTAAACAATGATTTGTGTTAATAGAAAAGAGTTTTGAGTGAGTTTATTATTACCTCCAAGTAGTTCTTTCCTCGAAAATAATGTACCTCGAGTGCATGGCCTATCAAACAAGCTTTCTTTCCTACACTTTGCTTGACAATCCATGATCCCTGAGAAAAACAAACTCTAAACCATTATACATTGAAACAAGCATGCATGACTAGTCTACTAAGATCCACCACATAAATATATACTTACCTGAGAAATGTATGGGATGAGCTTGAATCTTGAATTTCTATAGGCATCATCTCCATTGACAAAGCTATGTAAGGAAGGATTCTCTTCTAGAGGAGTTTTCAACATGTAATAAAAAGCCAAGGTATGCATAGGTGTACCCGGAACCTGATAAGGTAATAAGTTTGGGGTTATTGGTGATCAAACACCATTTTATAATGTTTATTCAAAATAACATTTTGTGAAAGACACTCACTTGAAAGTTGACAACAATGAAGAATTCTGGTGAACCTAGATTTGCAAACTTCTGCATAATGAAACTAACTATGAGATTCTTTTAATCAGAACAAATATCTAAGTGTTCATTATTACAGAACCATACTGATATATTTTGTTTTGTTTTATTCTTTTTTGAGAAAAACTGAAATGATATGATTTGCTCTAACCTGAACAATACTATCAGGTCGGCCACCAAGATCATCTTCTCGCTTGTTCGATTTCATCCAGTCTGCACCAACCATTTGCATTAAGGTGCCTTTTGCCTTGACCTGGTGTGGAGAAACATGTTCATTCCATGATTAGAGAAAAATAAAATTAACTATTTCATTTTCAAAGAAAAAGAGAAGAGAACAGCTTTATATGGGAAACTATATGAATAGCAAAACAAGGTATTTATTTACCTTTTGATGGTCTTGTAAATAATTTGGTCCACGTATTAGAAACAATGAAGGATCACCTTCTGCCCAACTTCCAGGTAAAGCGCAAGTTGGGTCCTTGAGAAGAGTAGCTCCATAAAAACATGATATGCTGTCTTCCCTAGCTACTTCTTGTAAATCCATATAACCCTTCTTCTGAGCTGCAGCAATAAAAGAAACCCATGTCAACTACTCTAAAATCATACAATATCATTTCAAGAATTTGGTGGACAAAACTAGACTTACCTCTGAGGTCTTGAAATTTTTTCACAAAAACAGCAGCTGATGAGAGTTTGGGCTGAATTATGTTCTGTACATAATCAATGAGGAAACCAATACATGTCAACACATACTGAACTACAGTTCCACTCACAACATCCTAGTATGCTTTACATTACAAAATAAAAACTCCATAGAATATTTCATGTTAAGTGTATTGCATTATTGTCCAATATGAAAGTATACTAAAGCATCCTATATTTGGATATTACACTAAATTCCTTGTAGGAATTTAACAATAACATTAAACACTGTATCATGTTATGCAAACATAAGTATATGCATCAGCCTCTTGGAAGTTGAGGGTTCATATTTTATTATCAGTAAGTACCGGAGAGTTCTCTCCTCCACTCAGCTCTGATTGCCATTCATTCTCATATTGGTCATATTCTGTTGGTTCAGGTTCAGGAACATCAAAAAACTCATCTGCTGCATCATTCAAATCCATCAAGCTTTTACGGCCAGAAACTACTTTATCCATCTCATCTTCCACCGAAGAAGCCTCATCCGTCTTCCTAGTATCTTCACTCTTGAGTTCTTCCTTTTCAGTACTTCTTGGCAGTCCATTCTCTCTTTTCAATTCTTCAGCTAAGAGTTTAGAGGAATCTTTAGATTGGACTCTAAACAGCTCTCTTAGTGCTGTAAATTGTGAGAACAAACACACACATATGATCAGCATTGGAATTGGATAGATGCACAATCATATTAAGGAATAATGTAAAGATTATTAGTACCGGCGAGTCTTTCAACCATACGGATGGTTATTGATCTAGCAGATGATGGACGCAAGTATAACTTCCAATACTTCCAATCAATAGAAAGCATGTGTTTTACAAGTGATTGTTTCCCTTGGTTCACAGGTGTTATAACAAATCCTCCACCTGCATATTTGTACAATAGGTATTCTTGAATGAATTATGACCAACCATACATCTCTAGCAAAATAATCCAAAGACAGTTCAGGAAGAAAATTATGTGTCATTACAGTTTCTAGTCATATTAAGGTGCTTAAGTTAGTTATTCAACCACTATTATATACTGAATGAATAGACTTCATTCACAAACTAATTCTTGAAAAAGATGAAGATGTTCCATAACCATATCTTGTAGTATATATGGATAATATAATAGAATGGATACATTCCCATTCCCAAGTTAAAGCATACATTACTTTTAAGGCAAGCACGGACATAGCCTTTCTGTGGTAGACACTTCTTGTGAAACACTGAATGGTAAAGAATTACTGCAATCACATGGTAAAGAAAGTAAGTACACCATTCTTTAATATAGTAACAACAACAAAAAATGGCTTCAAATTCATTTGGATGAGATTCTTATGTTCTCTACAAATATTCTACCATATGTTCCATCGTCCTCTCTTCTCCAATAGCGACACAACAGTAAATCTCTTCGTTTCATGCCCCTACAATGCAATGCAAACCAGTATTCTATGTCAACAATGAAAAATTATTAAATATTAATATGAATGAATGAAGTTTTTCATATGAAGCTCCATGTCTGACCAAGGTAGCCAATCGCTGTATAATTGCTTGTGAACTATATCTGTATGGCCATCAAGGTGCTCCACCACACTGCCCCGGTAGAAACAGAAATCCCATCTGCGAAACACTCAATGATTCAGTTTAAGACATTCTACAACATGACAAATCCTCTCATTTATAACATCATGCATATGAGTTAATGCTAATGCATATTCTTCTCATTAAGTTAGTTGAAAATGTTTGATTTATGGAATAAGGCTATGGTTCAATGACTTTTAGGAACTTAAAACTTAAGAACATGAATATGATTGATCATACTCTGATCTTGAGGAGCCAAGAGACATGAGAGTACGGAAAATCCCCTCTGAAGTTCCATCAACTAAGCCTACTCCCATTATAGCTGGATGGTCATCCCAATGCTGCAAATGAAAAAGATTGTCTGTCAACTAAAAGAATAATAATAATAAAAAAAACAGAACAGTTGGTGATTCAATAAAGAAACCTACTCTCCCACGAGAATCCCAATCTTTTGATTCCTTGAAAAGCCTCAAGCCTGAAAGACAGTGCACTTTGTAGTTGTAAGAACATGCATATTTTGGCTATTTAGAATAATAATACACAAAAAAAAAAGGTATATTTTGGGTACCATTTTGACAACCGAAAATTTTCCATGGTGAGGGAGCAATAACATCAGATGCCATTGCCTCTGTATTAAGAGTTGAATGAAATGTCCAGTCTATTGAGGGTTTTTGGTGTGGTCTCTTGGAACCACCCAATCTATCAACAAAAATTATATTGAGAGGCTTGAATCAATCATTTATACTAGAACAATACATTACTATCTACACTTAATAAAACTAGTAGTTTGTGCATGGAATTAAACAAGGTGCACCTCATAGATGGCCATTTTCTCTTGGAACAAGCCACAAAATTGTCTTGACATTCCTGTAAAGGAAACTAAAATATGAGACAGTTCATTCACACTGTGTTGAAACTTGAAACACACTCACTGCTTCAATTTAACAAAACTACCTTTGATGCAGCATCTTGAAGAGATCGAATCCATCTTGCTGCTTCCTCTGGACTACTAGCCCCCAACTAGAAAGAAAAATCAAAATTTGATTAGTTTCCTAGTACTGTGTGTGAGAGAGACATAAGACAATATATTAAATACACAATTTGACTATAGTAATGTAATGATGTCCCACCTTAAGCTGATCACTATGATTGGATGTATTGTAAAGTGTAAAGAGAAAGAGGACCTGCAAATCACAAGCACCATTGACTTGATTACAATTTTTGAACCATTAATTATTTCATTTTCATAAAAAACTTAGTGCATACTTTTCTATGAATACTCTCTCTTCCATTATCTGTAACCCGAATGCATGAGTCTATTATTGCACTTTTGACTGGTTCCTGCAAAATCAATAAGATTTAGTGACACAACAATTTCTCTAAGTATAGTAAGCTATATTTTAAAATACATATGTACTTGTTTGGAACTTGGAAGGACCACATGAAATGAAATGAGAATTCAAGCAAATAGGAATTACAATTTCATGTCTCTAATTCATTAAATCATATATCTATCTTCAATTTTGACTCTTTAGCTAAAAGGTCAATTTGACCAAAACAATAAAATCTTGTACAAAGGAAAATTGAATTTGATAATGGATTAACTGTACACGACAACAAATATTTTTTCTTTTTGTAGCAATTTTTTATTTAATTAATTAACAAAAAATATCACTGTAGTTGACATGAAGCAGCTGATTATATGAGTCATGTATATGACAGTGAATTCAGAATTTGTTCGTGATTTATTTATTTAACAACATTAATTTTTGTATTCATTCACATAGAAATATATATATATAAAAAAAACTTATATAACAGAAAGATACAAAACCTCACGACACAAATACTGATACAGGGGTAATCAAACCCATATACATATATACATATATTATAAGAAGAAAGAAAAGAAAAGGCAAAGGCAAATTCATTTACCTCATTTTGAGAAATGGGTATGGTCTTGAAGCTCGTAAGAGAATGATCCTTAAGAATGAAGTACCTTTTGCGTGAATATTGCAAACCAAACCTATTGAAACGAATGATATGAAGCCAACCCTCCATTTCTCCTTCAACCATATATTATTTCACCAAAAATATTAAATGCTTTGTTACAAGCTTGAGTTCATGATGGTAATGGAGATGGTACATGTATATATGAATAATAAGTTGAGATGATGAACAATCAATTGTGCATTTATTTAAAGATTTTTTTGGTTCATTTTTATAATAATATAATTGTTATGGTAATATAAATGGTAGAAGTTGGGAGATGATGATCCTCTGATCCCACAAGAGGGAATCAGAGAATCATGAATTGCAGGAAATTCCAGTCCCTTGGTTTTTGCTCTTCTCTTTCTCTTTTTTCTTTCTTCCCGGTTTTAAATAACTGATTTTGACGTATTAATTGTTATTATTCACAGCCCATTCCTAACCTCAAATTACCAAATTGCCCTCCTTCTCCTTCTTCCTATCTCTTTAACTAACATTCATCTAGCAAAATTATAGCTCATTAAATCCTACACATTTTATTATTATATTTTTCTAAAATAACCAATCAATACTCTGATCAATTTTATAGTTTAAAAGCCAGCTATTTTTTTTTTCTTTTTCAAATGATGGGGGTGACAGAATTATTTTTCTGGATAATTTCATTCCATGGTTGATGAATAATATATAGTAAATAACATTTTTAAATTTGGACACGTTTGGCTCCAAATATATACTCACTCACTGATAAGTGATAACAATACCATAAACCCAATTAAAAATTAACACAAGATGTTGTCAACTACCAGAAGTATTATAGCATTAAATGCAATTTTGATGACCATGATGAATGAAAGCTGAAAAGTATGTATTCGAACAAAAAGGAAGAGGGGTAAAAGAGTAATTGTAGGTGAATGAGACACTCTCTCTTCATTAAATTTCTTAATGGAGAGTTCAAGCAGACTGAAGATACATCGTTGTTTGAATTATTAGATAAGATAATGGTGTCTTGTAGAGTTATTATATCCGACAATAATCATGTTTAATATACTACTAATTATTTTAATGTTTAAATGTTTTTGCAAGTAAAACACCAAATATTTAATCCACATTTTTTTTTTTTTTTTCATTTTACTTGATTGCGTGGCAAGATGGGATTGGTGCAAACAGAAGAGTGTTGCTGTCTGTTTTTTACTAAATAATAATTTTTTGCATTTATAAAATAAAAAAGTAAGAATTTTGAGCTGTAAAAGGTTTCCAAATGGTTGGTTCCTAATCAAGATTTGCTGAAATATATGTTTTAATTATTCTATTTTTTCATTGTCCCTTTTTACTTGGTCAAACAAAGTTGACAATAATTAATGTATTTGTTATTGTTTTCAATTGCCAAAAATTTAGAGAAGACAAAGGGAAATTAACTTCACTTTATAGGTCAATCTCTCCCTAATTCTCAAAAAAAGAGATGAGATACTAAAGCAAGCAACCAATAACTGCACAAAACCCGAAGCATTATCAATTAGAAATTACAATTTCTTATTATAACTTTTTAATCAATTTTCATGTCCGAAATTATATGCGAAAATATTTTAAAAAGTTTTTTTTATAACGGTATTCGTTATAGTTACAGTATCATTCCTGTAAATTTTTAAAAAATTTCGAATAGTTTACAGTACCGAAAATAGAGTTTTTGATATTCCAGTTTACCATACGCGTTCAGAAAACTTCAAACGTATTTTCAGCACTGTAAACTATCAAAAAAATTTCAAAAATTTACAGGGATGATGTTGTAAGCATAACAAACACCCAAGTGCAAAAAAAATTAAAAAAAAATATTCTGACATATATTTTCGAGCATAGAAGTTGACTAAGAGGTTGTAATAAGAAGTTGACGGTAGCATTCTTCATCATGAGAATTGTTAAATGACACTACTAGTGTCTAGCAACTTCCTTAACGGAATTTATATAACTTAAGAAAATAAATTTTAACAAATATCACTAATTAATTATAGGGTAACAATAAAAATTAGTACCCAATAACAATTAGTTATTATAGTAAAGTTGTTTTTTTTTTGTTTTGAGAAAAATAGGGTACAATGTTGTTGCATGCAAACGAGTTTTTAATGGACATCACTATGATTCGGACACGAACACATGTTTCAGTTTTGGGTCAGTGATCGTCCTACTTCAATTTTTATTTTTTCCTTAACCTAAAATATTAATGTTGAAAGCAATATATATACAAATATTTAACTCATTCGCCAAATTTGTGTAAACAATATATATTTTCTTATTAATCTCATTCCCATTATTCCTTAATAAAATATCTCATTCAGACTTGTACATAGTTGAAATAAGGTGCACATGTTTGTAAATAAGGTATTTTGAAAAAAAAAAGTTTGTAAATAGGGTAATCCAACAATGTTGAAACTGAACTCACCCATCTTGGTAGTTGGGAAATAAAAAAAACTTTAATATGATCATTTTTTTATTGAGATATTTAATATAATCATTTAGGCTTCTCTAATTTGTTTAAATATTTATTTATATATTCATATTTTTAATAATACCGAGATCTTTATCTTTAGAATAAATACTATTTTTTTTTCCTGAATTATTACTCTTTTAAAATTTTAATGTCTGAACTTTCTTAATATGTTGCAAAAATTCTTATAAAACTATACAAATCGTTTTAAATATCTTCATTTAATTGCATTATGCTCATTTTTTTTAAAATAATATACTTATGTGACCATGAGTCACAGGTATAGTGTAGCATGTAATTGAAACAGAGAAAAATAAAAAAGAAAGAGAATTTGAGATACAATCTTGATTCATCAAAATCTCAACTTTATTAACGATATAAGTGATATTTATATAGGTACATAGATCAAGAAATGAGCTAAAAGAGAAAAAACTAACTAACAAACAATTAGTTAGTAGACAGTTTTATAGCCTAACTATCTTAACCACTTTTACTACTTAACATATTATTTACATCCCCCTTAAACTAAATGGTGTAGAAACTATTTTTAGTTTGGACTTTAGGTACACAAATCGATCCGTGGTTAAAGATTTAGTTAAGATATCAGCTGCTTGATCGAGCGCAGAAATATATCGATCTGAGACTTGCTTTGTCATAATTTGATCTTGGACAAAGTGTAAATCGATTTATATATGTTTAGATTTAGTATGGAACACAGGGTTTGCTATTAAAGCTGTAGCACTTTGGTTTTCGACCCAAATAACAAGACATTGAACTAAAGTTACTTGTAGTTCTGTTAACAAAGATCGAACCCACTTTAGTTTGATTGCAGCATTTGCCAAAGTACAAAACTCAATTTCTGTGCTCGACCGAGCAACGACTTGTTGTTTCTTAGCTGACTAGCTTATCAATTATCTCCTAGAAACACCAAGTAGCCCCCGTTGAACGTCTATCATCAACACAACTCGCCCAGTCTGCATCAGAGTATGCACTAAGAGTTGTTGTAGCAATAGGTCTTAGACAAATACCCTCTTTGATAGTGCCTTTTAGATACCGTTGCAATGTTTTGCATGCTTCCCAATGTATTGTCGTTGGGGCCTGTAACAATTGACTTAGTTTATTGACTCTGATACCATGTAATTGAAACAGAGAGAAACAAACATGGAAGAAGAATAAGAGATTCTGAGATACAATCTTGATTCATCAAAAGCTCAACTTTATTAATGATCTAAGTGATAGTTATGTTAGAGATTTTATTACAATAAAAGATAAATCAAGGTATATACAACTCAATTGTAAAATAATACAAGAACAATAAAAGAGATTCATAAAATAAATGTTACAACACACACTATACATATGTATATATATAACATATATATATATATATGAAAGGTAGAACGAAGAAGAATATAATACATGTAATATAATAATATATGTATATACACTCACTCACAACCTTCAGTGTAGATTAGTGGGGATCACCATGACTTGAACAAGGTATTGTACCTTTGTCCAAAAGCTTATTTCCCTTATCTCTAAGCACTGAGGACACTCTCTAGGAAATAGCTTTGGAAATTATCAAGCCTTAGGTTTTCTAGCAATGTGATTTTTTGATAGAAAACATATCATCTCAATCTGAGCACCTTAGACCTCTTTATATAGTGTTTAGGATATCACCATTTGAAATTCAAACTCATAACCCCCCATAGATGTTATGGACTCAGATGTAATGCATGCACACACCATAACTCTTATAGCATTACAAATTTCAAATTAAGATGCGTAACATCTTTTTACACACTTAATATTGGTGATAATGGTGGAGGTTACTCATAGTAACAAATAACTCCCCCAAATGTTACAAAATGATGACAACTAATATATATTGTCATATGCTAAATATTATTATTTTATTACACACATTTAATCTATATATTATATTATTATAAATAATATAACAATCCCCCACTAAATTAAATATTATCTCTTTAGTAACAAACTTGTAACTTCTGAAACATTTATTTAATCAATCAAAAATATTATATCAAAATATAACATTTTCCCACTTTGATTGACTAAATGCACACTTTTAAAGAAGTCTTGCTTAGGTGCATTAGGTAAAATGTATTTCAACATGAATTTTACCTTAGTGTAATTACCACAAAATTTGATGAAATTTTGGTTGTCGTAGCAATGAACTACTATTCCTTTAGTACAATCCGGTGATAACACACACACCCTTACTAATGCTCACTTGAGACCGCATGTCTCGCTCTTGCACTATTAATGGTCATGTGCAAAATTCTAATTCATGGACTCTCAAGAGAATACTCCCAATTCTCATAAGAGGCAACACCACATCTAGTCCATATAGGTAGAATTTTAGTATCACGTCACTCTTTAGGCGGCACCACCTCTAGTCCAAATTCCTTTCAAATAAGCTTTAAACAATTCAATACCAACCCAGTATTCAACCCAAATTAAATCCAGGTTCAGGTTCAGACAGAACTATTTTCTCAAAATGCATGGTTGAACCCAACTTAAAGCTTCCAAAATCACAAGAAGAAGAGTCTAAGACTTACCTTCACTTTACTCCTTCAATTCCTCTAATTCATTTGCTGAAAAGAACTTGAAAATGGCAGCTTAAATTTCTAGTTTTCTTTAGTTCAAGGGGGAGAGAGAGAGAGGAGGTTAAGGTTTTAGGTTTTTTTTCATTAAATTCCTAATGTTTATCCACTAAAAAAACTTTAGTTATCCTTATGAAAATAATAATAATAATAATCAGCCAAATAAGTTTAAAATTTTACTAAAGGACAAATGTAACCTCTTAGGCAAAAATTCCCAAAATGCCCTTTTACTTTCCACTTAAGTTATCTCAATAATGAGAGGTAAGAGGGTCAAACACCACAACCTCATCTAAGCCCAATATTCTAAATATCAAATAAATATACCCCGCTCAATAAAGATTCGAAACCAAATCCGTGTGACTTTATTGGCCAAACCGTCACATTTTTATTGTTACCAAACAAAAATCATAAAATATTATTTTTTTCACATATGTCATACATAATACAGTTAGAGTTTAATAAAATCTCCAGAATTGATAAATTATAATCCTAATGCCTATTTCTTACCCACAATAAAAAAAATAATTACATATAATTATGAAATATAAATAATTAATACTAATTACCCTAGTAATCCATATTCTTTGTATGCAGTCATTACAATTATCTCCCTGTTAAAAGGATTTCGTCCTCAAAATCTAACCTGAACAACTTCGAATATTGAGCCCTCATGCTGGACTCCAATTCTCAGGTGGCTTCCTCCACCTTAATGTTCCTCCAGAGTATCTTGACCAACGCTATGGTCTTATTTTGAAGAATATTTTCCTTCCTATCGAGGATATAAACTGGTTGTTCCTCATAGGACATATCTGACTATAGTTCTAGGGTTTTGTAACTCAAGACATGAGTTGGGTCTGACACATATTTCCTCAATATTAAAATATGAAATACATTATGCATAACAAATAACATTGATGACAAGGCTAGCCGATACACTACTTGGCTGACCTTCTCGAGTATCTTGAATGGCCCTAAGAACCTAGAGCTTACTTGCCCCTCTTCCCAAGGCGCTTTACACCCTTCATTGGTGAGACTTGTATGAAAACATGTTCTGCCATTTGAAACTATGTCTCTACGCTTAGGATCCGTATAGCTTTCCTGATCGCTTTGTAAAGTAAGCAATCGAGCCTTGATCGTTTCTATTGCCTCACTATTCAGCTGAATTAACTCAGGACCCATATATTTCCTTTTTTCGGTCTCGTCCTAATAAATTGGGGAACGAAATTTTCTACCATACAACATCTCATAGGGAGCCATCTTTATTGTACTCTGATAGTTATTGTTGTAAAAAAATTCTATCAAATGAAAATACTTATTCTATGAACTCTCAAAGTCCATAACACAAGCTTGTAATAAATCTTCTAATATATGAATTGTTCTCTTGGATTGCGCATCAGTCTGCGGGTGAAAAGCTATACTGAATTTCAGTTTTGTACTCATCCTTCTGTAGACTTATTCAGAATTTTGATGTAAACTTCAAATCTTTATCTGTCACTTTATGACAGTACAAGATTAGCCGTCACTTTATCTTTATAGGTAAATGGGATGTTCGAACATTATGGCTCTCTAATGATAATTATCCTATGCCAAGTGATCTGCCTTGGAACTCGTGTTGTTCGCATAATCAACTCCCGATGGCATTTGATTTGGGAGGCTACCACCTTTCGGAGGCCTACTTACTTGCATAGCGCCTTGGTTATTCTTCTAATTTATTTGAGCCCTCTGGATGCATCTCTTGCTTTAGGAATTCGGTTCAAGGATCTACAAAGCAATAACCAGTCTTCCCATGTGTGGGTGGGCCCTTCTGCCACGTGGTGCCACATATTTTGGTAAAAAAATATATACAACATTTACAGTACTTGGACAAAGTTCGTGATATTCTAATTTACCACGTGTGTTCTAAAACTTCAAACCTATTCTTGCACTATAAGAGGCTATTTGGTTGTGTTTTTCAGTTTTTAGTTTTCAGGATTGTGTTTTTCAAAAGTGAGAATAGAAAATAATTTTTTTTATCAATTTAAAAATTTAATGGTGTTTGGCCTAGGTTTCTTAAAACTATTTTTTATATTTTTTTACTAAAAAATCAATATTCTACACCATACCATGACATGAACCCATCCAATCCCGGACCAAACCTCGGACCCAGACCGGATCTAGACTCCGGACTTGGTCCTAGACCCAGACCCAGACCTAGACTAGCATTTGGGTCCGATTTCGAGGTCTGAATCGGGGTTGGGGTTCAGGGTCCGAGTTAAGCTGGGGTCTGAGGTCGGGGTCCGGGTCTGAGTCTGGAGGTTCGGGGTCTGGTGTTCTGGTCCGTGTCCAAGATATGGTGTCCAGGTCTAGGTTCAGGCCCGAGACCAGGGTCTGGGTTCGGAGCCGGGGTCCGTGTCCGTGGTCTAGGTCGGGGTTCGATTCAGGTTTGGGGTTTGGAGTCCAGGGTCCGGGTTCCATGGTCTGGGTCCAAGATCTGAGTATGTGAGCAAAAATGTAAAATATAATGTGCTAGATAAAAAAAATTATTTTAAAAAATTGAAAACTATATTTTAATATTTTTTGTTTTCTAGTTTTTAAAAAATTCAGCCAAACGATCCTATTAGTTCTTAAAAGTTGTTTTCTAATTTAAAAAGTGAAAAAAGTTTTTAATTTATGAAACCACATAACTTCTAAACTAGTCAAAAAATTTCAAAAATTTATAAAGAAAACGATGTCAATATAATAAATACAACTATAAAAAAATTTAAAACAAAAAATATTTTAACTTGTATTTTCTAGTACAAAAATTTACTAAAAAATTATAATAGAAAATTAATGATAGCAGTCATTTATGGACATGCACAAAATAATGAATTGAGGGCAATACTTCTATAAGTAGAACACATACATATTATGTAGTGATCATCATCAGTTTGTGTCATTATAAGTTGCAATTACTAAGTGGGAGTAGTGAGTACAGGTGGTAGTTGGATGTTTAAGTAAGATTCATTAACTCCATACATAATGTTTCTGGTTGGATATTTTTTATACGAGGATTGTTATTAGGCACCAGTGATGTCTAGCACATTTTCGACATGTTGTATTGTGATTGGCTAGCGATACTCTTTAAAAGCTATTATATTAAATTATATGAGACCCAATATTTAGTTAGACCAATAGCGATATTGACACATAAGAGGGTGCTAAGGTATTTTTTAGCCTTTCTCTTTTTACATACATTTCCAGGAAGCCGCCAAAAACTTATACGAATTGTGTAGATTTCTCTTATTATTATTTAATGTTTTGAAAAAGTCCACTTTCCTGGATTTGACAGAACCAAATATAAAATCTAACTATTTAATTTAAAAGATTATTTAATTTGTTATGGTCTTTTTTTTATTTTTTTTTATTTTGTTCTTTCCCACACTAATTATGTGAAGCAAGTTCCAGATTAGTATTCCAATGGAAATTATGGGATTATGTATGTTGATTGAATTGTATAAACTATATAGTTTATAAATAGAATTTTCCAATCATTTCTAGCTAAAAATGATTCTCTTAAAAATAAAAAATGATTTTATTCAAAAAAAAAAAAAACAAATCTAATACGAATCAGCTTTATCTCCCTTCTACACATTTCTTTCTATGGGTGTTTGGACTGGTGTAGATTTATTTGTTTCTTTCAAATTAACCAAACTAATTCTCCTAATTTTTCAAATTGCAATTGCGTTGTAAGACTTTAAAATTTTAAAATTGTAAGAACTAGACCAAAAAATACAGTACAGTGTGAGCTGGTTCTATTTATACTATTAACAAAATAATTCAATTTTTAATATTTAAAGAAAAAGAGTAACTAATATTTAAAAAGTAATATTTTTAAATGGTAAAATTAGCTCTAGTATTCTGGGATGACAATCCTCTTTCATGTATAACATACTAAAATGTAAATATGATAACACTAATTAGAATAGAGTAAACAACTTCATAATCAAATTTTCATATAAAAAATAAGAAATTCACTACAAGTAAATAACATTGAAACCAAGTTCAAAGCGTACTAAAATATATATGATAAAAACAAATATATTATCCCACACTAAACAATATATATCAGTGTATACTATTAATTCATCTCCAATGTATTAGGTAAAAAATGTGCTAAGTTTAACGCAAAAAATTATTAAATACTACATTTTGGCCATATTTTACAATTGTGTTTAAATACATAATAACAAATTAAGATAAAAAGTAATATAAAAAATAATTATGATTAATGATATCAATATATTAAATATATTTTTTAAAAAATAATGTAATTAAAAAGTGTATTAAAATAAGTCATTAATGCTAAATGACAATAATATAATTAAAAAATACATTAATTGTGTGCCAAATTTGACACAATATTAAATTTGTATCAAATGTAATTTAATTTTTAGCATGTATTAGATTTAACACAAAATTTAGTAATTTTTTATGAAAAAAAATATTAAAATCTAGTGTTGCATTACAGATTTAGCATTCCATTGAAGATAGTTTTATATTGTTGCCCCTGATTTTGCCCAATATACGTGGACCAACCAGATAAGGACGCGTGAATCAAGCAATTTACAATATTTGCTAAGTCTTTATACCAAAAGGTAGCGTCCAGGACGTAGCCCCCGGAGAAGGCACATGGAACTCTATATGCTCCTGGAAGCTCGAATAACGCTAAGGCATCTCTGCGAGGTGTCAGGCTTCTCTTGAGCAATCAAGTCGCATTAAATGCCGCATGGGAGGAAGCGTGTTGGGACTGCTACACGCAATAAAATCTGACGGCACAACCTCCAACCAGCAGCGGCACAGTAATGATCATTTAAGTCTAGCGACGACTACATTGTGTAGAGTCACGTCAGTCAAAAGGCAATAAGGACATTCCACATAAAAACCCTACAGCACCTACGGATTTGACCATGCATTACCCATGGTATATTCATTGGGAATACCCAACTTTATGGATACTTACAGATACACTTGTAAGGATAATTCTAGGGATCACCCCACCAAAAACACTATAAATACCCCCTCAAAGCTCATTAAAGAGGATAGAGAATCTTGGGCTGCATATGAGCAAGTAGAGTAAATACTCACCAAGAACATTCTCTGTATTTATAAGGGTGAAACACTCTCCAAATACATTCTCTGTATTAAAGACATCCATAAATAACAAAGACTCGTGGACTAAGGCTCATTAACGCCCCAACCACGTAAAAATCCTTCTCTCACTTTCTTACAGCTCAGTAATTTTATAATATTTTATTAGTTGCCGAAAACCTCGGTCAACATTTTGGTGCTTTCATTGAGAGCTGAAGAAAGCCACTGTAAACGAACACTTGCCTTCACAAACATGGTGGAGACTAGAAGTACTCGTCAGCCTCGCCCTCTTGAAGACGCTCAAGACCCGAATGAGGAAGATGTAGCCTCAAGAGCAGCTGAGGGTTCCGAGGAAGAGGAAGGAATTCCAGATGATGACTACGAGGGAAACCTCGATGAGTATGCCTACGACGAAGGCAGTTACTCGGAATTGGTGCTTCTCAGACAAAAAGCTATCGATCACGAAGCCGAGATCGAAGCTCAGAAAGCGCAAAACCAGAAAATGCAAGAAGTGATGCTGGCCATGCAAAAAGCCATGGAGGCGGCTGGCATTCACGTGCACCCCAAGGCAATGACCGCTGGACTTGGCAAGGAGCCAGAGACGTCTTCGCCTAGTTCCCAACAGCAGAAATCTAGGGAGCCTAGCCCTATAAGATATCCTGCTGAAGGGAACCAAACAAAAAACCCTACCTCTACCCCAGGGCGAAAGAAAAAGGCGCAGGATCCGCGAAAGGTCCGCTCAGATTTCCCTAAAGGGAAAGGTCCGCAGAGGGGCAAGCCCTAAAAAGGGAGCTTTGGCCCTCAGGATCGAGAGGACCGAAAAAGC
The DNA here is from genome assembly GCF_029168945.1 of Cannabis sativa. NCBI lineage: Eukaryota > Viridiplantae > Streptophyta > Magnoliopsida > Rosales > Cannabaceae > Cannabis > Cannabis sativa. The sequence goes on from NC_083601.1 coordinate 49,791,231, forward strand.
ATTTCCGTGCACCAAGAACCCGGGGGTAGAGGGAGAAGAGGACAGAGGTGTCCTCCCGTTGATCTGAGAAATCAAATCAATGGGAACCAAGGTGATCTCCGAGATCACCTTGACAAAAAAAGATACGGACCTGCGGTCTCCACGGGTACGTTAAATGAAGGAATTATGGCGGAACTCGCCATACTTCAGAAAGACATTGCCCGAGTCTCCCAGAGACAGAAAGGAGACGACTCCGACTCAGACAGCGAGGATCGGGAGCCATGTGCTAAGCACATCTTAGAGGCGGAGCTCCCTAAGAACTTCAAGATGCCCGAAATGGCAGCTTATACCGGGAACTCCGATCCTAGCGACCACTTGTCACGGTTCAACCGTGTCATGACGGTCATGAGGGTCAGCAATGACGCCAAATGTCTGTGCTTCCCGCTCGCCCTCGGGTATTACCCCGACCGCAACTCTGCAAGCAAGCAGCATACAATTCTCTACTACCCCCGGATATAGTCAGGGCCAGGCCTTGGTGCCAGCATCATCCCATTTCGGCAGCCCGTCATGAATAAATGGACAAACTCCTCCGCACTCTGCTCCGGCTGCTAGCCTGGCAGGCCCTTCCCAGGGCTCGAGGAGTAAAAGGTCCTCCAAGGGTAGCACCCGAAGAGGGGAGAAGCGCCAGAAAAGGGGGTACACCCCCCAGTACACTCAATACACGGAGCTGTCGGACTCCCAAGAGCGTGTGTACTTTGCTACTAGGCAAAATACACACTACCGGAGGCCACAACCGTTGTACAAGGATAGCTCCCGGAGAGATCCGAGCAAAAGATGCGAGTACCACAACGACATCGGTCATAGCACCAATGAATGCAAGAATCTCAAGGACGAGATTGAGAACCTAATCCGGTTAGGCCACCTCTACGAGTGGATCAAAAATAGGTTGCCCCACCTTAATCCGGGCCAGGCGACTGTGGGTATGCCTCAGGGAACACCGGGGGGTACAGCAGGGGCATTAGCTCCAGCTGCTCCCACGGGCGACGCCCAGCACATCCCCGGTCTGCCGCCCAGGCCTAATTGGAGGGTAGCCATGATCTCCGGAGGTCCTCATATCGGAGGAACTACTCGCAATGAGCTTAAACGATACGCAGGGGCCGCGAAACACAATGAGGTTTGGGAAGTTACTCAACTCCCAACTCAAAGGCCCCGGCTGATGGACCGACCCATCACATTCACGGAAGAAGACGCCAAGACAGTGCGCTTCCCTCATCATGACCCATTGGTCATAGAGACGCCCATCGCGAATAAAGTGGTGGCCAGAGTCTTAATTGACAATGGAAGTTCCGTGAACTTACTCTTCAAGGAAGCCTTCACCGCAATAGGCTTGACGGACCGGGACCTCTCGCCTAGTGGGTCCCAGCTCACAGGGTTTAACGGGACGACACTTATCCCAATGGGAAAAGTGAGGCTCCCAGTCACCTTGTGCCCGGACACCCCCCAGAGCACATTTAAATACTGCACTTTCATAGTGGTGGACTGTCCGACAGCTTACAACGCGATCCTCGGCCGACCGGCCTTGGTAGACTTTGGCGCAGTCACATCAATTCGGCACCTGTGCCTGAAGTTCCCTACCCGGGAAGTCGGGATCGGAACGGTGAGGGGAAACCAGGGGGAAGCAAGACAATGTTACAATGTCGCAACCCACCTGCCGGTACTAATGGTCCGGGAGTCAGTTGAGCCAGAAGTGGCTGGAGAAGATGAGTTAGACCCCCGTGTGGGGTCCGAAAGAATTGTGGAACCAATGGAGGATGTCGAGGAATTATCAGTGTGCGACCTCGACTCCACCAAAGTACTCCGACTGGGGAAGAACCTAGATCCGAAGGAAAAAGAAAAAATAATAAAAACACCGAAGGGCGCCATCGACATCTTTGCATGGCGTCAAGAAGACATGACTGGCATAAGCCCTCATGTCATCACCCACGTACTCAACGTCAATCCGGACATGCCCCCCATCCAGCAAAAGCGACGCCCACTCGACTCGGTGAAAGCCGAGGCTCTGGAGAAAGAGGTGGACAAACTTTTGACTAACGGCATGATTCGCGACGTATACTATCCAGAGTGGCTAGCCAATCCGGTCCTGGTGCCCAAGCCGAACGGAACTTGGCAAGTTTGTATAGATTTCACTGATCTAAACAAAGCTTGTCCGAAGGACTGCTTCCCGCTGCCCAGGATCGACCAGATGGTAGACGCCACTTCTGGGTTCAAACTGCTATCCTTCATGGACGCCTATGTTGGGTACAATCAAATAAAGATGCATACGGCAGACCAGGAGTGCACTAGCTTCAGGACCGATAAGGGGGTATACTGTTACTTAGTCATGCCCTTCGGACTGAAAAACGCCGGAGCAACCTACCAGAGAATGGTTAACCGGATGTTTAAAGGCCTCCTGGGGCAAAATATGGAGGTTTATGTAGACGACATGCTCGTTAAGTCCAAAGCAGGCAACAACCATGCAAGCGACTTAGAGGAATGCTTCGAAGTGGTCCGGAGATACGGCATGAAGCTCAACCCAAAGAAATGCACCTTTGGGGTGAAGTCAGGAAAGTTTCTGGGCTTCATCGTCAGTCAAAGAGGGATTGAGGCAAATCCGGAAAAAAATCCAGGCTCTCCTGAGCATGCCATCCCCCAAAAAGCATAAAGATGTGCAGAGCCTGACTGGAAAGGTAGCTGCTTTAAGCCGCTTCATCTCACGGTCCACGGACAAATGCATACCCTTCTTCAACATATTGAAGAAGTGCCAAAAGTTTGAATGGTCGGACGAGTGCGAGGAGGCATTCAAAAAACTAAAAGAGCACATGGCCAAGCCTCCTATCCTATCAAAACCTGTTCTTGGAGAAGACCTATTTCTTTATTTGGCTGTCTCCAAACACGCGGTCAGTGCTGCCCTAGTCCGGGAATAAGAGAAAACTCAGCATCCTGTGTACTACGTCAGTAAGCGCATGATAGGAGCCGAAGCAAGATACCCAGTCATTGAAAAGCTGGTTTTTTGCCTCCTGATGGCGTCAAGGAAATTGAGGCCATACTTCCAAGCACATCCGATCAAGGTACTGACCAACCACCCACTCCGGCAAGTCCTCCAAAAACCTGAAGCATCCGGAAGGCTCCTCAAGTGGGCAATGGAGCTAAGTCAATTCGACTTGCACTACATACCCCAAATTTCTATAAAAGGCCAAGCCTTGGCGGACTTCATTACTGAATGCAACGAAGCCGAGGCTACCGCGAATATGCCGGTACCGCCAATCCCCACATGGAGAGTATTTGTAGACGGAGCCTCCAATGAAAATGGTTTCGGAGCCGGAGTGGCAATGATATCACCAACCGGACTGCGACTCCAGGCGGCCCTACGGTTCGACTTCGCAGCTTCAAACAATGAGGCCGAATATGAAGCCCTAATAGCAGGACTGAAATTAGCAAAAGCCGTAGGAGCCAAAAGAGTGGAAGTCTATAGTAATTCCCAACTGGTCGTAAACCAGATATCCAGAGAATACCAAACACGCGGCGAGCGAATGGCCGCATACGTAACAATAGTCCGGGAACTACTCCACGAGTTCACGGACTACAAAATAGAAAGAATCCCCCGGGAAAAGAACACTCACGCGGACTGTCTGGCTAAGTTAGCCTCAGATAGCGAAATCGAAGAGTTGGGGGTAGTACCAGTGGAACGCTTGGCAGAGCCAAGCATCAAAATAAAAGAGACCACGATAACGGTTGGGCAAGAACCCAGCTGGATGGTCCCCATCATAAAATACATAACGAAAGGTGAGTTGCCCCAAGAAAGGGCACTGTCTCGGAAGATTCAGTATCAGGCTCATCGTTATGTAATGATGGATCAAATTCTCTACCGAAGCGGACTCAACATGCCTTATTTAAGGTGTGTATCGGACCCTGAAGCTAGACAAATCATGCTAGAGGTCCACGAAGGGTTCTGTGGAGATCATACGGGAGGACCCAGTCTCTCAAAGAAAATATTGAGACAAGGGTACTTCTGGCCAACAATGAAAAAAGATTGCATAGACTACGTCCAAAAGTGTGATTCGTGTCAAAGGTTCGCGAACATACCAAGATCTCCTCCAAATGAAATCACCGTGATGTCTAGTCCCTGGCCCTTCGCGGTATGGGGAATAGATCTTATTGGGTCCCTGCCAATAGGAAAAGGAGGAGTAAAGTATGCAATAGTAGCAGTAGACTACTTCACAAAATGGACGGAGGCTGAGCCCATGAAGACCATAACTGCTAAAAAAGCACTGGACTTTGTTATCAAAAACATAGTGTGTCGATATGGCTTGCCTCACAAAATAGTCTCTGACAATGGAAAGCAATTCGATTGCGAGGAATTTACTGACTTCTGCAACCAACACGGAGTAGTGAAAAGCTTCTCCGCGGTGGCCAGACCTCAAACAAACGGTCAAGCGGAAGCAGTCAATAAAATCCTAAAGGTCACCTTAAAGAAAAAGCTGCTGGCCTGCAAAAACAACTGACCTGAAGAGTTGCCTAGAGTGTTATGGGCCTACCGGACGACCCCCAGAACCACGATCGGTCACTCGCCTTTTTCAATGGCGTACGGTTGCGAAGCGATGGTCCCGGTAGAAACGTTATTCCCGTCCCACAGGGGAACGACTTACGATCCAGCCACGAATCAGGCTTTGCTTCAAGAAGCCTTGGATCAAGTTGAAGAACTCCGGGACGAGTCTCAAATACGGATGGCAGCTTATCTAAAGAAAGTGACCAAGTATTTTAACTCTAAAGTTAAAAACATAAAATTTTCTATTGGGGATATGCTCCTAAGAAGAGTCTTCCCAGCCACCCAGGAACCCGGAGTGGGGGTACTTGGGCCGAATTGGGAAGGACCATATGAAATCGATGACGAAATCGGCTCAGGCACTTACAAGCTAAAAAGAATGGATGGAACCATTGTGCCAAGAGCCTGGAATGCCGATCACCTCAGAAAATATTACCAATAGCCCAGAATGTAACTTAGACTTTGTTTAAAGGGTTTGTACCGTCTAAATGTATACATCCTCCACATGTTGAATAAAACTGAGTGCCTTAAAAACAAAGTTTCTATGCCACTCAGGGGGTACTAGGGTATACCGCACGGACAGACAGAAAACAAACTAAGTAAAATATCCTGACCCAAAGGGCAGGTCAAAAAGAGTATGCACAAAAATAAAAAGCATAAGTATAAAAACCCTGATCCAAAGGACAGGTCAAAAAGAGAAATATGTGCATCAAAAAAGATCACGTATAAATATCCTAGCCCTAAAGGGCAGGTCAAAATATCTACAAATGGCCCAGGGACAGGCCTTAGAAATTGTCTCCCCTCTAAATAAAAACAGCTATATAAATATTATCTCAAAATAGCTGTATATAAACAAATATATATAAGGAAAAAAAAAGAAGTGGGTGAAATCCTGGTTGTACTGGGTCAATCTCGAGCGGCCTAATCAATGCGCGGAGGGAGACGAGGTCTGATGCGTGCCTCCACCATGGCATCAAGCTTTTTCTTCTTCTCTCGAAATTTGGCAATCATCTCCTCATGTTTCGGGTAGAAGGTAAGCTTGATATTCTGGTCATTGGTAGACCAAGCCATGAAGACGTCGTCGTCGAAGCGCTTAGGGCACCGGCCGCAGGAAACAGGAGAAAGAAGCTCAGCCCTTTTTGCCTTCTTTGAGGCTTGTTCCTTGAAGTCCCTGAGCTCCTTCAGCTCCGCGGCCAAAGTGGCCCTGGATTCTAAGTTTGCCTGGTGAGTTTCCTCTAAGCATCTCACCTTGGCAACCATCTCGTCCAAGGCTTCCCTGGCCTCCCGAAGCTCCCGCCTGACCTTTGCAGTGGCCTCACCTTCCGCCCTCAGCTCCTCTTGGTGCTTGGCCTCCAGCCTGTCTCTCCGCAGGGCCTCCTCCCGGATCATCGCCTCCGCCTGGGCTTCCCTCCGCTTAGCCTCTTCCTCATTGGCCTTGGCAGCGGCCTCCCGGCGCTCAGCAGCCTCTTGGTAAAGCTGCCTCTCAGCAGTGAGATCTTGAAGAACCTTCCTGACTTCGTTCATGTCCCCAAAATCAGACAGGACGAAGCCATGATTGATTATGTTCTTGGAGAGACGGCCAACTTCAGCAGCAAGCTAAAAAACAATACAAGTATAAGAAAGAATCTCCAAAAAAGAAAAAAAAGAAAACAATAAGGGGAAAAGAAAAATTACAAAACACTTACCACAGTGAGGGAGTGGCTGAGATCCTGGACTTGGAAGATGGAGTTCAAGGATGCACAAGCAGCGAACCGCTTAGGCGCGCACCGGGTAAGCTGAGACGCAAACTCGCCAGTCATCTCCGCAGCAAAGGGAGCTAAGGTGGGCTCGAGGAGGCGACCGAACCAGTCCGATAGGGGGTCCAAATTTAAGTCCCACGGATTCTGGTACTCCGGGTTATTGATGGTGTTTTACATCTCAACCCGCAGAACCCTCCTAAGGGCTTCCACCTCAGCATACCCCGGGAGTATTCATCCATGGCGTAGTTGTGTTTAGCTATCCGGAGCTCCTGTCTCGCCTCGTCTCTAGGAACCGGAGTCAGCACAATGTTGGGAGGGGCAGTATGTTCTTCCATGGGAGAGACCCCACCATCAAGACCGTGGGCCGGAGTATCAGCCCTCCGAGGCTGCTTGGGCTCCTCCTGGGCAATCATTTTGCCTTTTCGCTTGCGAATCAGAGCAATTTCTTGCTCTTCTTCACCTTCTTCAACTTCCTCAGGAAGAGCCCGGAGCCCTCCTGCACCTTCTTCAACTTCCTCAGAAAAGCCCCATTGCTTTTCTTGACCTTCTCCCGGCAGCACCTCCTCGTCATCCACTAAATCAATAGTGTCTGGAGGAGCACTGGAAGAAATCTTTAAAGCGGGGGCCATCGCGGAAGAAGTAAAGGGAGGAGGAGCCTCAGGAGTGTGAACCCCAGGAAGTTCGGCCAAAATGGCGTCCATAGAAGCACCTGCTACAACAAAAGAAAGCAAGTGTTAGAACATCCGTGGGAAACCACCAACACAAGATATGGCAAGCAAGCTAGTCCTACCCTGACTCTCTAATTCAGCCCTAGCAAAGTTCCGAATTTTGATGCTGGCAGCATCACCTCCGAGATAGCTGTCCGAAGGCCGGAACCAGCTGGATGTAATGTAAGCTGAAGGGCCTAAGGGAACGGGCTCCGGAGGACCAGAACCCATCCGGGACCGACCTAGGAAATATCCTAAGTTTGAAAAATAAAATTCCTTCAAGTGATCTCCCCACCGGGTCGAGGGCATCCTAAACCTATAAAGACGCTCGTCGAACCCTACGGGCCTAAGACTGGCATACTCGCCAACAGAAGGAACATAATGAATTACCAAAGGAGACTTACCACCGGCGCCGGAAGTGCTGGCACTAGGAGCCCCAGTATTCGGCTCCTGAGCCGAAGGCTGTGGCCTGGGAGCCCTTCTCTCCGCTGAGTCCTCAATGTGAAGGGGCTTCCCGGCGATCGCCTGACTCCTTCTCTCCACCGGGCTCCCCACGCGAAGTGACTTCTCGGAAGCCGCCTGGGCCTTAGAGTACGCCTTCTCCTGAGCGTTCCGGTAGAGATACTCCTGGTACTTCTTCTCGGCAGTGGCAATGATCTCGTCCCGGAAGGTCTTCTCCGTAACCGGCGCCCTCACATTGGGACAGATAACCCGGGAAAGGTTAGAGTCCTCCACGGATTGGTGCGGAAGGATGAGTTTTGCCTTCCTGCAGTTCTCCGTAGTGACCAGGCCCCCGACGTCAAGATCAGCCCGGTCGTAAGAGGCAAAGGCCTGGGCTCTCCGAAGAAAGGCCTGAGTAGGTGCAGTCCGTTCATAGGGAGGAATCCTGACCCACTCAGTAAGGAGCTCCGGATGGTCCACTGCCCGGAACCCGGAGGAGAAGAAAAAACGATGGCGATACTCCTTAACGTGAGTTTGCCTGTTATACGGGACCACCCCTTCGTTAGCGGGGTGGGCCCGGAACCCGTAAAAACCATCCTTAAGTTTGTCCCCCTTCTTGGGGACGGAAACAAGTTCGTAAAAGTACAATATTTCCGCCGGGCGGGGAGATCCCCATCCCCGGGCGGAATAAAAAATAAATAAGCCTGAAAGCAGGCGGTATGCTTGGGGAATAAGTTGGTATGGCGCAAGGCCGACAAAAACTAAAAAATTAACAAAATAATCTTGAAGAGGAAGCATGGCCCCAGCCATCAGATGCGTCTGGCTCCAGGCCCCGAAGCCGCCGTAATTGTGATTGGGCGTCTCCGCGTCGCGAGGTGGCCGATGGTAGGTCCCTGATGTGGAAGGCTTGATTCCAGCTACCTCCACAATGTTCTCCAACTGATGGGGACAGGTCAGAGTGGAGTGGAGTGAAGCTCGGCCGCTTCCCATCCGGTCGCCCGAGACTTGTACCCCTCCTGGGCAACAGGCCCCAGGGAGACCTCCTCGAGGGTAGCCAGGCGCTTACCACTTTTCTTCGATGACTTTGAGCCAGAAGCAGACATTTTTCGATTCTGTAAAAAGAGTAAGATTCCAGCAGTTAGGCCCCATACCAAACCCTAAATTAAGAAAAAGGGAATGGGGGTCCCCTAACCGCTGGAAAGAGGCCCCCTCCGGACACCTGTCATACAGGAAACCCTAGGAGGATTCCCTGGACAAGAGTCGGGTGCAATAAATTCACAGAAGACGGCCTTACACGCTAAAGAAAACAGAAAGAAAAAAGTCTGTCCTATGCCCTAAGTAACCATTATACGAAGAACGTATGGTCTTCTACAAAAAATAACAACAGAGGCATGACAACGGCAATCCTATCACTAGAGCAGTAAACTCAAACCGATTATATAAAGGTTTTAAACACTTGCATGCCAAGAAACTTCGAATGCAAACCCAGAAAAGAACAAACAGATAAGTAACAACATGCCATTCATTAATAAAGCAAAGGGTGCAAAAAACTTACGATGAAGTGTTGAAACTGGGGGTCCTGCTGTGAATTGAATAGAGACAAGAAGGACTGATAGAAACGAACGAAGGGGAACTGGGGAAAATTGCAAAGTGTTTAAAGGCCTTGTTTTAGGTCTGAGAATTTTCTCTTTGGGAAATTTGAGCAAAGTTGGCAAGAAATGGGAAGTAACCGAAATGAAGAAAAGGTGGTGGCTTTTATAGGCAAAAATACATGAGGAACATGCGTCATCACCTACCAATCAAACGGTGGGGGAAGCGCACGATTCGAATGATCAAAGATTAACGGACCAGATCGATTTGCAATAAAGGCGGTGGAAACGTTTGAATATCCGTCTGACACCATTAATGCGCCGTATCAATCAATGGGGCGCGAAACGAATCGACCCCTGCAAAAAGTGAATCGCTGCATTAAAAGCCATCATTAAATACACCTTCACGCGCTCAAAGGTCGTGCCAAGAAACCGAGGAGTCAACCGGAGGCACTTGAGCAAGCCTTGTTTCATTTTTCAAACAAACAAGGCTTGTGGGGTAAATGTTGCCCCTGATTTTGCCCAATATACGTGGACCAACCAGATAAGGACGCGTGGATCAAGCAATTTACAATATTTGCTAAGTCTTTATACCAAAAGGTAGCGTCCAGGACGTAGCCCCCAGAGAAGGCACATGGAACTCTATATGCTCCCGGAAGCTCAAATAACGCTAAGGCATCTCCGCGAGGTGTCAGGCTTCTCTTGAGCAATCAAGTCGCATTAAATGCCGCATGGGAGGAAGCGTGTTGGGACTGCTACACGCAATAAAGTTTGACGGCACAACCTCCAACCAGCAGCGGCACAGTAATGATCATTTAAGTCTAGCGACGGCTACACTGTGAAGAGTCACATCAGTCAAAAGGCAATAAGGACATTCCACATAAAAACCCTACAGCACCTAGGGATTTGACCATGCATTACCCATGGTATATTCATTGGGAATACCCAACTTTATGGATACTTACAGATACACTTGTAAGGATAATTCTAGGGATCACCCCACCAAAAACACTATAAATACCCCCTCAAAGCTCATTAAAGAGGATCGAGAATCTTGGGCTGCATATGAGCAAGTAGAGTAAATACTCACCAAGAACATTCTCTGTATTTATAAGGGTGAAACACTCCCCAAATACATTCTCTGTATTAAAGACATCCATAAATAACAAAGACTCGTGGACTAAGGCTCATTAACGCCCCAACCACGTAAAAATCCTTCTCTCACTTTCTTACAGCTCAGTAATTTTATAATATTTTATTAGTTGCCAAAAACCTCGGTCAACATATATATTTTACTAACTCAAGATGATATCATTTTTGTTTCAAATACTTTTTTTTTTGAAATATTGTTTCAAATACTTTTATTTAAATGCTTTGTTTAAGCAAATGACAAAATGTAGAATGTAATACTGAAAGGTTTACCGAAAAAGAATGGGTTTAGGCTTTTATAAATAGATGGAATGTAAATATATGATAAAATTAAAACTATATTTAAAATATTAGTATTTTTTTTAATAGTGTGGTAGGCTCTGGAAAGGTATCTCACTCAGAAGAAGGAAGATTCGACAGGATGTATCCGAATGCCCTCAGGGGGTACTTCCGAGCAATTCAAGAGGCATCCCGGATCCAAGGTTGGCGTGGTGCTCCTCTGGCATTGAATCCCACAATATCAGGACTTTGTCCCTTATATCAGACTATGAGAGTGTGCACACCACTAAGAGAGACATGCCTTTGTCCAACCTCCACTACACTAACGCTATTGTACACGAAGGCGACACACGCATGCCACCTGTCACCATCAAGCAATCCACCCATGTACGAACAATTGTCACCTCACAGGTTGGGCCTCACCAAATCGTACCAATATAAATATATTACTTGTATTTACCCCACTAGTGGGCCATATTTACATGCAAACCTTAACGGCTTTAGGTATAACCCTACCTGACTCTAGCCTATAAATATAACATTAACCCTTCCTATAAAGGTTTCGAGATTGATTTCTTACACTCAAAGGCTAAGAGCTAGGGTTCATAAACTAGACAAGAACTCTTTTGTAATACTTGAACGTTTTTATAGCCAAATATATTGACTTGTGGATTGGAGTTTGTTAACACTCGAACCACATAGAAATCCTCGTCAAAATCCTTATATTTAATCTCTTTTCTCTAGCTTTTATAATATTTAAATCAGTTTCCAAAAATCTCGATAGACATTTTAGTGCTTTCATTGAGAGCTGAAGAAAGATTTGACACCAACGTTCAAATCTGCAACAATGGTGACCACTAGAACCACCGTCGCTAAACCTACCGCTCATGATGGGGACGCTATCATGGATGATGCTAATCTATCTCCCACTTTACGCACCCAATCAGGTGCTGTTGGGGAAGGAGAGACATCGGAAGTGGGAAGCCACCCTGCCAGAAAAAACCAGCAAAGTGAGAAGTACGTTGATGAGAATTCGATTGATGAGGATGACGAGGAGGAAAATCTTGAAGACGATGACTGTTGGGTTTTATGCCCTAAATAAAACTCATTTCAATATAATCAGATTTACTTATTAATATAGATCAGAAATAACATTTAATGTTGCATGGTTCACATGATTTATTTCATGATTATATGTACATAATGTATAAATTCATCTGAAACCCTTTTCACATACTTGATCCTGTTTATTGTGCTGTCAACACATTGGAAAGTAAACATGACTATGTGAATAAAGTTTCCTAGATTTATCGGACGGGGTTTTGCGATATGATAATCTACAACAGAGTTTACTTGCATTTGGAGAAATGCTATGTTCTTTCCAGAGCATTGGTTAAAGTAAAGCTCAGGTTGGATGCATGGAGTATGCATCGGAAGGGACCGATATTGAACTTTGACTTAGATTTATTAAACTTACCGTAATATCTATTCAAGTCAATATCGCCTAGTTGATCCTACATCAAATGATCTTAATCCTGTTATGATTAGGCTCAATCTCAAGAGGCTATTCGTGTTCTTTGATTTGTTAGTTAAGCCTACTTTTGGGTCAGGGTGATACGTACATTTTGGGAACACGGTATTGCAATTGAGTGGGAGCGCTAATATAAACATGGAATCTATAGCTTCTATCTAGCGAATAGTAAGTAAAGGATGATCTCCTTCGAGCTTGACCAAACGAAAATAAATGGTGGAGTACTCATTTCACATAAGCTGAAATATCATTTATACGGGGTTAAGTGTTTTAAGGATTAAATACATTGTAGGGTGTAACGGTAATCTAATCCCTTTACAGTGTAGATCATTCATATAGAGGATCATTGATCAAATTAGGATTATAACAATGGATAACTAATGATGTGTCTATATGGTAGAACATATAGAGCATTCTATATACTGAGAGTACAATTCTAAGTTCTATGCGTGGATTCAACGAAGAATTAATAAGTCAGTGAATTTAGGTTATAAATTCTTGATCTGCTTATTGGAAGCTCGGTTATATAGACCCATGGTCCCCCCACTAGTTGAGATAATATTTCTTGTAAGACTCATATAATTGGTTTTGATTAATCAATTATAATTCTCAAATTAGACTATGTCTATTTGTGAATTTTTCACTAAGTAAGGGCGAAATTGTAAAGAAAGAGTTTTAGGGGCATATTTGTTAATTATGATACTTTGTATGGTTCAATTAATAAATATGATAAATGACAATATTATTTAATAATTATTTATAGTTATTAAATAGTTAGAATTGGCATTTAAATGGTTGAATTTGAAAATTGGCGTTTTTGAGAAAATAAGATGCAGAAATGATAAAATTGCAAAATTGCAAAAAATGAGGCCCAAATCCATACTGTATAGGGCCGGCCACTTTTATAGGGTTTTTCATCTGATATTTTCATTATTTTAATGTCAAATAATTCAAATCTAACCCTAGTGGAATGCTATAAATAGATAGTGAAGGCTTCCGGAAATTTACACTTAACTTTCTACTTTTTCCTTCAGGGAAAAACCTGAGCCTTCTCTCTCTATACCTAGCCGCCACTTCTTCTCTCTCTTCTTCCTTAAGATTTTGAAATACTTAGTGATTAGAGTAGTGCCCACACACAGCAAGTGATACCTCAATCATAGTGAGGAAGATCGTGAAGAAAGACTTTCAGCAAGAAGGAGTTTCAACACTAAAGAATCAGAGAAAGAGATCCAGGTTCAGATCTTGATAATACTCTGCGACAGAAAGGAATCAAGGGCTAGATATCTGAACGGAAGGAGTCATATTATTCCGCTGCACCCAATGTAAGGTTTACTAAACTTTATATGTGTTTATTTCATCGTTTTAGAAAGTTCATATTTAGGGTGTTAATCAACATACTTGTGAGTAGATCTAAGTTCCTGGTAAAATAATTTCCAACAATGACTACAACAAAACAACAAAGAATATTATTATGAGCAAGATCCTAAAGTGATTTGGATGGCTCGAGAACTCACCGATACCAAAAAGAAGTTGGTACCTCAGGAAGAATTCTCCTGTCAAATGCAAAAAACACTGGCGCGACTACAAGCCAGGATCGAGCCTAAAGAAGAGGCTCTTGAGGAAAACGCTTCTGAAGAGCCAACTCCATAAGATAATATTCCCACAAATGTTAGACCTTTCGCTTCGGCAAAGGATAAAGGAAAAGGTATTATGGGTGACCCTCCAAAAAAGACTGCTCTGGATGCTCCACGCAATAATAAGAACCCATCCAACCAACCTCTGTAGAAAAAGAAGGTTGCCTATGCCCCAGGGCAAGGCTACCTTATTGATTCACGAGGCAAAATTATGAGGAATGATGGGCTTGGTGCTCAGGTACAAAGACCTACTATTCATGAATGGAAAAACTTCCCCAACAATATGGCCAAGGAAGTTAAGGTTCAAAATATTGAAGTCTATAGTGATTCTCAGTTGGTGGTTAATCAGATACCCAGAAAATATCAAGCTAAATGTGAGAAGGTGGTTGCATATGTCTTCAGATTCAGAGAGCTACTTCAAAACTTTAAATGATACACCATCAGGAAGGTCCCCCAGGACCAAAATGTCTTTGCGGATATGTTAGAAAAGTTAGCAACTGATCCAGAGATTAGCAATATTGAGTTGTTCCCATTGCCCACCTAGTTGTTCCAAGCACAAAACCACTGAGGGTAAACTCCATTGATCACTCCACCTCTTGAATAGGCCATTTATACAAGTTTCTATGTTCTAGAGAATTTCCTCCTAACAAGAGTACAACCTTAAAAATCCAACACCAAGCTCCCAGATATGTAATTCTGGATGAAAAATTATACTGAAGGGTGTTATCAGTACCATATCTAAAGTGCATAGCCAGGACAGAAATAAGCGTTGTTATCCATAAGATACACGAAGGCTTCTATAAAGAGCACACATCCAGACCCAGTCTATCCAAGAAGATCATTCAGCAAGGATATTTTTAGCCAACAATAAAAAAATATTGCATCGACTATCTCTGGAAGTGTGAGCAATGTCAACTTTATGCTAAAGTCCCGAGAGTTTTGCCAATAGAAATAAATATGATGAATAGTCCATGGTTGTTTGTAGTTTAGGGGATCGATTTTGTAGGCTCTCTTCCTACTAGGAAGGAAAAGTTAAATATGTTATCGTTGTCATTGATTACTTTATCAAGTAGGTCGAGGCAGAACCAATGCATACTGTCACTTCCAAGAAGGCTTTGGACTTCATCGTCAAGAACATGGTATTTTGTCACGACCTTCCACACAAGATTGCATACGACAATGGGAAGCAATTTGACAATGTTCACTTCATTAATTTCTATGCCAAGCATGGAATCATCAAAAGCTTCTCAGATGTGGCCAGACCACAGGCAAATGGACAAGTGAAAGGAAACAAAATCCTTAAGACCATGTTAAAGAAGAAGTTGCAAGCCTGTAAGACTCATTGGTTGGATGAACTTCCTCGAGTTATTTAGGTATACCGGACTACAGATAGGATTTTGACCGGGCATACTCCATATTCAATGATCTATGGTTGTGAAGTTATCATCCCAAAAGAAAATACGACACCTTCTCACTGACGAGAAACTTACAATCCTACCTGAAACCATGCCTTACTTTAAGAATCACTAGATCTAGTTGAAGAGGTTTGGGAGAATTCACAAATCCAGCTCAAGATGTATCAAGAAAAAATCACCCGGCACTTCAATTCGAAAGTCAAAACCCGAAGATTTGAAGTCAGAGATCTCGTCTTGAGAAGGGTCTTTTCGGCATATCAAGAGCCGAGAGTGGGGGTGCTAGGACCTAACTGGAAAGGACCATATGAAATACAGCACAATGTTTGTGATGGGGCATACCAATTGAAAAGACTTGACAGATCAGAGATTCCGCGAGCTTAGAATGCAGACCACCTGGGTCGATATTATAAGTAACTAGGGGTGGCTAGATCCGATTTTATCTAATGCGTTTTATTTTCCTTTTTGTGTACGTAAGCCTCACGCACATAGGCAGAAGCAATAAAATGTATTTTGCAATGTAAATAAAGGAATTTTTAAGAAAAATGTGAAGTCTTTTTAAATTTTTGGTATGTTGCAATTAGTGACCAAGAAAAAAAAATTGGTATTTGTAAAGGTGTGTGGATTTTGTGGAATAATAGTACTTGGTTATGTATGAAAAAAAAGTCTAAAATGAATGTTTGTAAGTTGCAAGTGTTTTATATATGCTAAAAATAATGATAATAAAAAAATATCAATAAAAAATAAATGATACTTGCAACAATATAAGTGTGGGAGAATTGGTAAGTTTAAGTTGAAAAGAAAAGAATGAAAGATTGAATTATTCAAGGGAATAAGTGAGGAATACAAATGGAAATACTTGGAGAAGAAGATATATGCATATTCTATGGTGTGATTTGAGCCTAAAAATAACCTTCTTGCCCACCTTACACCTTAGCCAAGCATTATGAGCCTATAAAGTCCTATTGATCTTTAAATTATGTATGATTTCATTAGTGGAGAATGAGTTTGATAACTAAGCCTATGGAATGGAATTTCGTTGAAATACATATGTATTAAGAGTTGAGTATTGATGGTTGCATGCATGAGTTGATTTGGATATTAGTAATGAGATGATTTAATTAAGCACACAAAAAAGCAAAGAATTGAGCTTGAAAGTTGTTATCCTATGTTGAAATTTTAAAGAGTATGGATTTAAAAATCTTTATAGTATTATCTATTTGACCAATTTTTGAGACTAAATTTACAGTCGACAAAACCATTGTTTGATGTTTCTTTTCTTGCTGAGTCATTTACTTGTGTTTAGTTTAGTTAGTGTTTGATAAGGGACTAGCAAAATCTAAGTGTGGGGGAATTTGATAAGAGCCTTTTAAGCTCTAAAATTGATCATTCCTTCATAGTTAGAAGATGTTGTTACTTAGTAATTTGAGTATTTTTCATGATTTTTGAAATAACTCAGGTTTTAGAAGAAAATTAATTTTTATGTGATGGACTTGATTTTTTATGCTAGGGAATGTGGCAGATGGATTGACGCGCCGAAATAACATTTTTCTAGAGTTTCAGAAATCCATGAAGTGCAAAAAACCCATGGGTTGTCGCTGCAGCGAGGATGGAAGCGAGATGAAAAAAAATAAAAGATATAGGTCAGGCCCTATTGCCGTGGCCACAAGATGGCTCGCTGCGACGAGGACCCTATCGCAGCGGCGAGAATCTTTGTGGCCGCGGCGAGGAGACGATTTCTGCATGCGATTTTTTTTATCTTTTTTTGTTTTAAAAAAAGATGAGTTATCTTTTCTTTTAGTGATATATTTTCTAGTACTATAAATAAGACCTCTTATGCTACAAATTTATTAATTCTAAAGCTACAAAATAGAGATAGAAACTTAAAGAGAGAGTAAGGAAAAGACGGAAATTGCAGCTTCGAAGTGTTCTTCATTCTAGTTCTTTTCTTCTCCTTAAACTCTTACTAAATATTATGATTTTCGTTATAATGTCTAGTTCCGAATAATTTCCTTCTAGTTAAGGGTTATTTTAAAACCCGAGACATGAATTTTTAATTTCATTATTGAATGTTAATTTCTAGAATATATCAAATTGCTTTTATTCTTTTATGTCAATGTTATGATTATTGTTTTAATCTTGTTTAGATTGCCACTAAATTAGGTTTTACTTTAATCTATTGTTATCTTAGGATTACTATTCACCTAATAGTCTAGGATTCTAAGTGTTTGTGACAAATTACAATTTTAATTGTGATGAAGAATAGAACCTAAGTTAAATGAATTATATGCTTCATTGATTTGTTGCCTTATAGTCTAGGATTCTAAGTGTTTGTGACAAATTACAATTTTAATTGTGATGAAGAATAGAACCTAAGTTAAATGAATTATATGCTTCATTGATTTGTTGCCTAATAGTCTAGGATTCTAAGTGTTTGTGACAAATTACAATTTTAATTGTGATGAAGAATAGAACCTAAGTTAAATGAATTATATGCTTCATTGATTTGTTGCCTAAATTAGTCTATTTCCATAGATCTCAAAGTTTTATTTAAGCTAAATGAATTGCATGCTTCGTGAATTTACTGCTTAGGTAAAAGAGTTAATTATTGAGCGTTTCGCCTTGATTACATACAATAGGGAGATTGGGATAATTGAATGCTTCAGCTTTAATTACAGGATTAATAATTTGATTGGAACCTGAAATTACATTCATTAATAGGAATTAGGAATGATTGTTGAGGGCGGTGAATAACCTTTAACTAGTTTCTCATATTGTAGTCTCAACTTTGTTTTGCATTTATTTCTTTTTATGCTATTTAATTACAACTCAACCCCCCTTTTAATTTCTGTTTGATAATGAATAATAAAGTAATCATAGTCCTCGTGTGTTCGACCCGTACTTGCTTTTATACTGAAATAACTGAAAGTATTGGAAAAAAGTAGTAAATTTGATACGGCATACTACACGCATCAAATACCACCAACACTTATCATGTCAGAACAATAATCAGATTGAGTTGAGAGAGAGAGAGAGAGAGAGAGAGAGAGAGAGAGAGAGAGAGAGAGAGAGAGAGAGAGAGAGAGAGAGAGAGAGAGAGAGAGAGAGAATATTGAGAGATACAGAGAAAAGAGAGAGATTGGGTTTGGGTTTTGTAAGAAGAATTTTCTATTGATGAAGAAGATTCTTGGATAAAAGTGTGAGAGTTGAAACACTTTGAGAGAACTCATCAGAGAATCAATCTCGACTATATTGTACATATTCTTGCTCCATCAATAAAGAGGATTTGGTGGTGTTACAGAACTAGAGTAGAGTCATAGATCATATCGATCTATCGGACTTGAACAAGTATATATCTTGGTGTAGTTTTTATCGTTTTACTGCTTTAATTAGTTTCTTGTTATTCATAATCTGTTTCTCCCTATTTTTCCTCCGATTATTGTTTGTAATTTGTTAATTTTGTCATTGTTAATTGTTTGATCGTTTAAAATTTAGTTGATTTAATTTTGCACATTTAGTTGTAATTTTCCCACATTCCTTAATATTTTTTTCTAACATTGAAAAAATAATGATAGTGGTGTTGGTGAAATTTAGAGTTTAGTTATTAATTATGGTGTGATGTTGTTTTGAGAATGGAGAACACGCATAAAGAGAAGAATGAGGAAGGAACAAGAAGAAGAACAGAATAATGTTCGAAGAAAAGTAAAAGAAAAAAAATGGAAAAAAATTATTTGTTTTATTATTTTTGTAATATTTTTTATATTTTTACTTTTATTAATTATTTTTTTATAATATTTAAATATTTAATATTGTGTAGGCCAATCAAAATCTGGCACATGTATGATTCCGTACATGTCAATCCTTCACCTTGATACTTAACTGAGAAGTGTAAAAAGCAAAATAGAAGTAAAATTCAGACTAAAAAATCAGTTTGTGAAGTTAATTGTAACTAATGCAACGTGTGTAGTGCTCAACTCCAACTTGGATAGACGAAAAAAGCATATAGGCTACAAAATTTCTAAGGGCAAGTTCAAAAATAATCAGGAACAAGTTTTCAAAATTCAGTAATCCTATTCGCTGCAACTTAAAAATGTTCTCCGACTCTTCTGGTTCATACTCATATCAACCAAGTTGAAAGTGATTACAACCATTTGAGCTATAAATTACAACGAATATCACGGCATTTCTAATGTAATTAGTCTAGAGATTTATGAAAATGCTCCTCACTTGCTTAGGGAAAGATCTATGTGCATGTAAGCTGTGCTAGCTACGAAGAACAAAAAGAATGCTACCACCAGCATTAACGGTTCCGCAAGCATGAAAATGGGCTTGAAGTTGTAGTAAACCTGCCAAAGAAAGTAGATTGAGAAGAAAACATTAACAACTGAAAAATTATAATTGAAGCTTTCAAGAAATGACTTTTTTGAGGGGGGAAAAAAATTTGAAGGCCAAGAATGAATTGGGGGTTAATTTTTATTTTGATATGTCAATTAAAATATAGGTATCACCAATGTATGTGGAACGATCAAAACCAGAACTTTATGTCCATATTCAATATATATAGCAAGAACAATATTTCTAACACGATCAGAAGAAACTCATATTTCTCCAGAGTAGGCTAAAACTGTAGATTCAGAATCTCCTAATTAGAGAGCACTTGAGGTGACTGAAATGATTTACAAAGAAAAGAGAGAAAATTTCCAAATATGCAAAAGACAGGTGATCACCTGGAAAGGAGAGTTGTGCTCGGGGACCACATTTTTCTTTTCAAGAACTACGACGGTCCTTCCAACCACATCAAGATATGTATATTTAGTCTGCAGAGATATACGTATAAATATATAAAATCGCAGTAATGTCAAAATTCAACTTCAACTACTGTTATATGCACATAATCAATTTATAGTTAATTTTTAAATAGAGTAATTTTTTGTCTAAACCAAAAGAAAAGGAGAATTCTCTGAAATTGGATAATTTACGTATGCACGGTAGTCAAAATGAATAGCACGAAGAAACCCAGATGTCAATGTCGTGGATATGATACGAACAGCATTGTTAGGACAGGCAAAATATGATTAGCAAGTATAAATTAAGCAATTACCTCCAACTGCTGCTCTACTGGAAAAGGAGTAACAACAGACGAGTCTTTTGATCCCTCTGGCAGCACAACCTAAAACACAGCAAATCCCCAAACTTATATTTCCAGTGCTTCAGATTGTAAGAGTGAACCAAGAAAATAAAAAGAATTAGAGCAATTTAGGATGGATATATATCACCTTGATGGTCAACTTGTCTACAACTGTGTCAATAAGAGGACAACCAAAAGTGAAGTTCAGGTATCTCCTCCCATCAGATGATTCAAAAAGGAAGTCTTGCAGTGGTAGCACATAGCCTATGACAAAAGTAGCTTTCCAACCACCAAACAAAGGATACCTTGGTTCAATTTCAAGTTCTGACTGCAACGTGCAGATACCAGAAGGGACACAGTCAAACAAAATACTAACTGACAAGCATTAATTTAAAGATATCATTTTACAGAGTCTTAGACTTATATGTCAACCATTTTCAAGAAAATAATATGATCAAGAAAAAACTTCCCACATGGATGGTACAATAATTACTAAAAACCTTCTGCAGTTTCAGGAGAAATAGGTAAAGATAATGAGAATAAGGCAGAAATAACTTGCTTTACTCAAATTTAAACATGAGAACTTGAACTTAACAGCACAAATTTAAACTTAAATGATACTTGATGTGATTATTGTCAACGCAATTTAAGATAAAAGAAATAACTCAAGAACGTACTTTCTGATAATCTGTGCGTAGGCGTGATGATGAGATGTTCCCTATGTTATCTCGGTAGTATACTGAATGAACCCTAGGTGGTAGCCTTGCCAAAATCCTTTTAAATGAAGAGACGCCACTCTGAGCTGGCCTTGATTGATATTCAACCCTGCCAAACGAAAGCATCAGAGATTAAGAGCTTAAGATCACAAATGGAATTTTGATGTTAAGAACAAAACAAAATGTAGCCGCCCTGTTGACTGTTGAGGCCTTGTTTGCTAATATCTGAAAACAACAATTCTTCTCCTTTAGTGGTTGTTCTCTTTACAGCTCTATAATTTTATAGGAGCACAAAAGCATAAAACCACGCCTAACAGGGTGTGCAGAAAAATTGTAAAACAAAGAATACTAGAAATAAAATATTACTCAGAAATGGAAAATTCTGACTTTTCAATGGTTCAGCCATTACTGTATAATTACTCCTACAGAATAAGTTTTAATACCGCATCTATGCTCTAATTTTTTTCTTTCACGTGACTAGGAACTTCGGTAGTCATGTCCAATTACTCCAATGAGGTATAGAGTTTGATAATTCAATGAGTTACTAATCCACCAAAGACTATAGGGTTCATATCTCAAAATCAAAGAAGCTCATCCTTCTACACTAACTTATCAGCAGTCAGCACAACAAACCTCTAAGATTTGTAGATACAACAAGCAAGTAGAAATCAAATTGCCTTTGCTAACCAGTCTGTTACTCATGTTGCTACCCAAATGAAAAGCCCGAACAAACTGGGAGTAAACATATATCATATAAACTATGTCCATGCAAAAACATTTATCTTACATCATTGTGTGGCCAAAATTAGAAGAACATATCAAACATTTAAATGTATCTTGTATATGATTTTAAATTCCCCCACATTATCAATGTGAGATAGCTCTTTTGGTTTTCCTTTTAGGATTTGGATAGGATACTTGTTAGGATTTTGTTTGACTCTCATCCCTATGTTAAGAATCGTGCCGGAACGAGTAGAGTAATTCATGTATCCTACATATGATTTTAAGTTCCCACATATTATCAATGTGGACTCTCTAACAATATTTTATAATAGATTAGCGCAATATCATAAGAAAATAAACACACCTTGAAAAGACACCTTTGTGTCGAGCACCAGCATGAACCAGCTTATAATTCTCTGTGATCTGAAGGCTGCCCCAGTGAGATATCTCCACTTCACGTACAAGCTCCTCAACAACAGCAAATGGATTGTTATTCTCAAAATGAACAATGATGGGTGAAAACGAATAGGGGGCACGATCACTGTATGGCCCATACTTTAGTTCTGTACCAACACGATTAGTAGACTCCAATTTGGTGAAAGATTCCACCTTAGTACTTGGAGTCCTAATAAAAGTTGTCTGTTGCTTAATGTAGTACGGTGACAACAATAATGCACTATCACGGAAGTACACCAACTGAGATTCCGATTGGCTTATCTCCAACGGGAAAGGTTCAAGAGAATGGGTCAATTCATAAAGCACTTCTAGTGTTGCCATTTCACCTTTGCCTAATGGTTTGAGCAAGGATATACTGAAAAATTTGGCTCCATTTGGTGCATTGGATTGTTCAGAAGGTTTCACATCGAGGGGGTGATAAGTCTTCTTCTTCTTTTTTCCAGCAGTGACTGCTGCTTTAACCAGTGCGACATGATCAACCTCGGTGGGTGGAAATGCAAGGAGTACTTCAGACACAGGAGATGTCCCAGTATTTTCAATCTAATTGAGAAACACCATTTGTTCAATTGATTATTATTATGAATATACCAACAAATCACTTCCTCATTACCCCAAAAGGAAAAAAAAATCTTATCATTTGATCAAATTTACAGAACTGAAATTAACCGACCCTAAATCTAAACGCCCATAACCATGATGAATAATAGTACGTAATCAGAATATCAAACCCCCAGAAATATTCCAATTTTAAAACACATTGCAATAAATTCGCTATCAAGTTAGCAAAACTTAATTAAAATCAGATAGATTTATTGATTTTCCCATACCTTCAGTGTTAAGAAGACTTTAATAATGTGAGAAGTCAAGTCAATCTGCAAGCATTGATCAGTAAAAATCAGAGACAGTAGGTATAAGAATAATGATACACATCGAGATAAACAACTCCATTACAAATTGATCTGATTATATATCGGTTTTGAATGAATTAAAAGCGTTTGGAAAGCGAAATTGAGCGAGGATGAAGGCTCACTCTGCGCTCGGCGTTGACGATCTGAATGTCCTGAGGGGAGGAGGAAGCGTTGAGAAGTGAGAAATGAGATGAGATCGAAAATAGTAGGGCTAGTACTAGGGCTGCTCCTCCAAGTCTGAGCTCAGCTGCCATGGCTTCTTCCTTTTCGAGTTCTCTCCAAACCAACCAACAGAAGGTTTGCCTTAACAAACTTCACACTTTTCTTCGTTCCCCATATGAAAGCTTAGCTTTCATCTTCTGGGCTCTTTTTGGGCCTTCTGCGAATGTCCATTGGGTTGGGCTTTTTTGTGAGCCCATTTTCGAATACTATGGGCCGAGGCCCACTCCATTTTTGTAGAACAAAATTTGGAGCTCTCCTTATCCGAGTTCTTCTTCTTCATCATCATCTTCTTTGTTCACATTTGAAGGTCCCATCCATGGACGAGAAAATTCAAGGTAAGTCCTTATCTTGCCTCTCCTTCCATTCTTCTTTTCTTGCTCATTCACTTAATTTCTGAAGTATAGAGGCACCTGAACATGCCCAAAAGTTGTTTGTCGAAATGTGCAGCTTACAATTTTTCATTCACTTCAATTTCTCACTTGAAAATACTTACTTGCTGACCAGTCTGTTAATGAATATTCATTTAGAGACCATTGCGAAAACAAAGACATAATTAACAAACAGTATTATGATTCTCTCTAAGACGTTTGTGAAATTTTGACTTACAAAGCATTAAATACTGTGGAAAGTATATATCGTATTTTTAATTCGTTTTTTGATTGTGTATATGCAGTGTTGAATTTCAATGCATTTCTATAATCGTTGATTTAGCTTTTTATCAACTACTTTCTTGCAGATTAGGCTGTTTCGTTTGGGCTCATAAATCAAGTTGAGGACGTATTGAACTGGCCTCTTGTAATTTTTGCTTTTCTTTGTTTTTAGTTCCATGCTTTGAATTGAATTAAATTTATTAGCTAATTACAAAGAAAAAAAATAGATAAATAATGTCTTTTGTAATCCCTTCATCAACATCCATGATTCCCTCTACTTGTTTTAACCAATGTAAGGTTTTTCATCTAAAGGCCAATCAAACTACTTGTTTATCTCCTTGTTTTACTCTTTTTCACGGGAAGCATCCATTTTGTATTATTGAAAATGTACATACAATTTTCAGAGAGAAACCTCTTAGTGCTTTAAGATGTAATTATCAGTCCAATGGAGAAGATATCATATCTTTCGATTATGAAGATGAAGAAAAAGAAGACATTGAAGACACTGGCTCACCATGGGAAGGAGCAGTTATTTACAAGAGAAACTCTTCAATAACACACGTGGAATACTGCACCACCCTTGAGAGACTTGGGTTAGGGAAGCTTTCGACCGAGGTATCAAAATCAAGAGCTTCTGTAATGGGGTTGCGGGTGACAAAAGCTGTAAAGGATTATCCTTTTGGAACACCAGTTCACATCTCTGTTGATATAACAAGGAAGAAGCGAAAGTTGAGGCTTGACGGGATCATAAAAACCGTCTTCACTCTTGGATGCAGTAGGTAGATAATCATTCAACTCAATAGATAATTAGCTTAACTGTTATAATGATGGTCATTCATCCAGGTATATGTGCTATATGTTGAAATGTTGCTATATGTTCTCTCTGGGCAGCAAAATTGTTTCTATCTTTGCTATGAATTTACTTATTTGATTCTCAACTTTACACTGTATAACTGAACTTCTGAATTTTGTAAATTGTAAATCTTATCATTCATTTAGGTTTTTAGTTGTATCTTTTTGTTAGAGTCAACTAGCATTTATAACATCAGGAAGAAGTACAGTGTTGAATTGGTAAGGTTTCAGGATGTTTATGAGCTATTTTGTTATTGGTGAGAACTTGTATGCATTGATCATATGCATAAAATATGCTGTTCTTTATGTTTAGTTTATTTCATAAGGATTTTGAATGTCATTTGTTTTTCTGTTGAAGGTGTGGTGAGGCAGCTGCAGAAAGCATCTTCTCCGATTTCTCCTTGCTATTAACTGAGGAACCTGTTGAAGAACCTGAGACCATTGACATGAGTATGATTTTTGGAGAAAACAAGAGCAAAGTTTTTACTGGAAATGGTGAGGATGGTGAGGAAGAAGATGATGAAGCTTCCATTGATTTTGAGGATCGGCTCTATTTTCCCCCTAAAGAAAAGGAAATAGATATATCGAAACACATCAGAGACCTGCTGCACCTGGAGATTACCATCAGTTCTGTTTGTGATCCAAATTGCAAAGGCATGTGTTTCAATTGTGGTATGAATTTGAACACTAGTAAATGTATTTGTAGCAAAGAAGAGGTGAAAACTAATTCTTTTGGACCTCTTGGAAATTTGAAGAAGCAAATGCAATCAAATAAATGAATTTTCCTAATTACATCAAATTTAATATCTTAAAGCTGTTGTTGAAATTCATATTTCTATTTAAATGTCAGTATGGTATTTTCATTTCCGATTGTAGCATTTTTTTTAAGTGAAACTTAGCTCATACTCTTGAAACCCAAAAGAAAAAAATTGCTAACCAAATTCGATTGAATTCAAATTGGACTAGATTTGGATGATTCCAATAGCTCGTGTCTAATTGAATTGAATATATTAGATGACAATAAACAACTTTTAGTTGAAAATTTACTTCATAGGAAAAAGAATATCCATTGGGGGTTCTCCATTTGCTCAACTATTTATTTTGTTTCCCTTTGAAGAGCTTTTTCAACTAATTGCCATGGAAGATTTACTTGAATGGTTCTACTGCTTTCTCCTGCCTTTGATCCATTTTATTTCAAATAATCTCATTATGGCATGGATTATCAATTCCATGGAAGTTGATATCGACAAACTTATTTATTTCTTTCCACTGTTCAAGAAGTGTGGAATATTGTCCACGAGCCTTTCTTGGATTTGGAGAATTCTTTTCAAGTCTTTGAGCTCAAAATCTCGGCTTAGCGACTATCATCAAAACTTTCTTACCGCAATATTATGGAATAGGGTGTTCTTTAAAATCTTTGGCAAGAAATTGATTTATTTTATGTATCTGAATGGAAATGTTGGGTTGATACTTTTTTTTATCAAAAAATATTTAATTTGAGAGTTTTTTTTAATTTTATCTACAAACTTAATTGACATCTGGATGAGATATGTGATCGTCTCATAGGAAAAAATTCTCAATGTTGTAAGTTTTTGTTAGATATCTTGTATATTTTTAAGATATGTTTGTGTAAATGTGAGCAGACGTATTCAGATAAATAGATAGTTATAATAGTGTACAATAAAAATAAAAATAAAAATTATAGTGTATTATTTAAAGAAAATTAGGGTAGTGTATGCATAATAATAAGTGTTTAGACTTTATCTATCCTAAGTTTAATTTCATTATGGTAGTATTTTTTTTTTTTTTGATGATGCAATGTGAAAATAATAAATTATGTATACATCAATATCTGGTCAATAGGCTTGAAATGATGTTACCTATTCGGATTTGGGCTTGTATACGACAACGTTTTGGTGTTGAAGTTTTGAAAACAATGTTCTGGATTAGATCCTGATTTAGCCATTAGTAATTACCATTTAGAATATTTGTTTTAGTCAATGGGTTTGTTTACCAGAGTTTCTCATGAATGAATCCTTAAAGTTCCGATGCAGACTAAAGTATGAAACATGGCTTGAAAAATCAATCTAGTCTGTCTATAAAGTAATGGTCTTTTAGTATGGTATCTACAATTACTGTCATTGTGTTCTCCTTTTTCCGCATCTTTTTCTCTTTACAAATACTTTTCTTTAATTTTGCTTTTCAAAATAATAATAATTGTGTATTATCCTTAATTATTGATAGAAAATTGTTAAAAGATGTGGTAACTAACACCATCTTCGATATCATATCGATAAATATTAATTTTTAAAAAATATAACTAATTAATCATGATACGTCAAGTATTAAGTACTTTTACATTTGTATACTAATAAGTAATGAGAATCAATAGTAAGGCAATCATTTTCTTACATTTGTTTACTTACATTATTAAAATTAAGAAATTGAGAACTTAAATAGATAAGGGAGAAAAGAAAGGAAGAACTTCCCCTACCAATTTTGTAAAGAATGACATTAAGGTAATATATTTTAATTATTTTTATTTTATTTTTAAAATTAAATATATAATGATAATTTTATCTTTTAAAATATGTCTTACACAGTAACTATATAGTTTAATTCAAAAGAGCAATTTAATCCATTTAAATATTCCGATTACATTTTCTAATAAAATGAACAAGATAAATCACAACTATTCTATTTTCAAAAAAATTAGTAAACAATATTATGAATATTGATTCTGATTATCTTATGAATATTGTATTGTAAACAAAGTGCTCCATAACAATACCCTTATTCATAAATGGCATTTTTAGTTGGATGGCGAGTGGGACTGAAATTTCTCATCCCAATGAGATGTTTGGCACTTTCTTTTGGATCGGACAAATTGTCCAATGTAATTACATTTATGTGGGATATATTAATTGCAGTGGTGAACAGTTGGTAGTTCTTTGAGTCTAAAATTGATAAGTACTCAACACCTTTAATTTGTCTACAATATCACTTTTGCGGCATACTTATTAATAATTAAAAGAACTGAAAGAGATATGGAGAGTAAAAATGAACTCAACTTGCAAATTCTGCCAAAGAAAAAAGAATTGCGAGCAGGTAGATTATACATATTCAGGTGATGAGACTGTCCAACCCAACCATCTTTCACAAAATGCCAAACTTTATACCCATTTTCCCAGAGAGAAAAATATCCATATCTCTATGTACACCACCCCCAACACAATTAATTAAAACCCAAAAAAAAATTAAAAATAAAAATAACCCCCCCAAAAAAAAACTTAAACTTAATAAGAACCCTACTTAGTGTGCCTCTCTTTTGTTTTCCTCCCCCCAACATATAATATATTTCACCATTTTCTCACTCCTTATTCATTTACACATTACAAGGCATGAGCAAAATGAAATCCCCAATAAACCTTTCCCAAAAACATCTCCTTCATCTTTTCTCTCTCTCCTCTTAACAAAACCCCAAATTTCAAAAACTTCAATTAAAAAAAAAAAAAAAAAATTGCACCAAGAAAGAGCTATTGAAAAAGACTTAAAAGATGTGGCCCCCACCCTCATACGAACGGACTACCTTGGTTTGGGTTGTGATCCAATGGACCATAATGGCTGAACAAGCCTCTGAGCCGAAGGACTACCTAGCAACATGGCTTGAGACCTTGTAAGCATTTCTACCATGGACGGCGTCTGATAAGCCTGAACAAGGCTAGACCCATCAGTCGAGTCACCCCTCGCCGTCGCTCGCTGCCACGAGTGAGAGCTCATCCCCGACAGAATATAAGCCCTACCAGACGCCTCGTACACGTGTCGGCTCGCCATTCTCTCTTGCATTTCCTTAAGCTCGGCGTCAAGCGCCACGCACAGCCGGTCTCGAGATTTAGCCGATATGGTTTCCGCTAGTAATTTTCTGCAGCTCTCTAGTATCGAAACCGCGCCGGTTAACTCCCCTCGTTCGGCCACAGCTCGAGCCTGAGCCATTGCTTCCGCGGCTCGCAACCTGTTCCGTTGTCTGTCTACCTCTATCGATATCACCACGGCGGCGGCTCCTTCCTCGGCTACCACCTCAGGCCTCTCAATCCTCACTTCCTCACTCTCCATTGTCGCAATTTCTTTAGTGATAGGATCTTTGAAAGCACAATTCACTTTCAACAACGATGTTATATCGCCGGAATGCTCAGCCGGGACGTGAACAGAGACCAGAAAGTCCCTCTCTTCGTCGGCGTATAAGTCGCCTACGTCAACGAACCCGGTTCGTCCATCGACCCCAACTCGGCTCGGGTAACTTCCCGTTTTAACCGACCCGACCCGAACCATTGGATTCAAACACTGCACTACTACCTGCAATTCCTGCGCCACAACACTCAAAAGCCCGCCTATGCACTGAGCGAAAGCGTCCTGGATCACGGCCTCAGTCTCTATGAACGAGAAAGTCCCACCGGAGATCTCTGATATCGAGTGCATGGACGAGGCGTCGTGGTCTGCACCAAACCCAAATGCGTGGACCGGAATCTGGAACCCTGCATTGTCACCACCGCCATGGATTGATACAGGGAGGAGCAACCGGTAGTTGGGTTGGGTCTGGTTCGTTCCAGAGCCATTTACAGTGTAAGTGTCTTGCCCATCAGACAACAATATGATACTCGCCACAGGATTCTTCCCTCTCCGCTCTTCCATTACCTTAGCACCCTTTCTCAAACCTTCCGCAATGTTGGTCCCTCCATTGGCGACCAATGAGTTAACGGCTTGCAGGGCCTGCTGTCGCCCTACGTCAGTCATTCGCCGAAGCGGGAATAGGCGGCGGGCCGTTGAGGAAAAGGCTATAACTGAAAGTCTGTCGTTGGAGCCGAGATTCTGAATTACAAACCCCATTGCCCTTTTGAGCAATGCAAGCTTGGTGCCCGCCATACTTCCACTTATGTCGAGCACCGTGACAAGATCGACTGGAGCTCGGGGAGAATGAGAAAGCTGTTGCTGTTGATGAAGGCAGCTGCTCTGGTTTCTGGTGTGGTTATGCCTTTTGGTCGTTGCACAAGCTTTAAGATGAACCAGAACAGTGAAATCCTCGAAAGAATTTGACCGTGGAGCAGATGAAACTTCTGGGTATGTTTTGATCTCTATTGTCCTGGAGGGAACGTTCTCTGTTGTACCATCTTCATTATTATTGCAAGGGCTTCTGTTTGACATTGCAGGCTGGCTATTACTCTCTTCTAAGGATTCGTCATCGTCGAATATCCCCGGCTCAGGAGCCTGATACAGAGGAATAATATGTCGGCGGTTTAAGTCCCTTCGAGGAGAAGGTATGCGGCGAACAACAGTCATAACAGCATCACTTTGAGGCGGCCAACCAACCGGAGTGATCGCCGTTGGTCTCCCCGGTGGAGGATGATCAAGAGTTGGAGGACCCTGTAGAGGAATCTCTTTCCATTTAGCCCTGCACACAGGGCAAATCTGGTTGCCATGTTTGACATTAGAGGTTATGCAGTGGAAATGGAAAGAATGAGAGCATTCAGCAGTGAAAATGGCATGTCCTCCTCCTTGCTTCATCTTGGTTAAGCATATAGAACATGTTTGCTGAAAAATGGCACAAATTAAAAAAAAAAAAAAATCAGCATCCATGGTATATACATTCTACTTTCATTTCTATAAATATATCAAACAAAGGTCAAAGATTGAAAAAGAGATACATAAGTATTGAAACTTGTTGCTTAACTCAATCAACATAGGAGGGGGGGACCATCAAAGTGAACATGAAACTAGAAAGAAGAAAAGAGTAAATTTTATTTTCTTAGGTCTTTGAAGTTGTGCCACACATTGTTATTAGTAAAGATGATTTTTTTTCTATTGGGTAGGCCAGAAAGTACAATTATCTATACCGACAAATATTCAAAAGAGTTTTCGATCTTAGCTATTAATCTTGAAGGAAAAAAAAAAAAGTCAATGTTTTGGCACCCTACAAATAAAGAGAATAATAGGAAACGATTAAGATTAAAAGAAATAAACGTATCATACGTGTTCACTTGTGAGACGTTATCATTGACCAGAAATAATAATTCACAAAATTAATATAATAAGGTTGAAAAGGTTACCAAGACAACATACAATGATACAAATGGAGAAAAGTAAAACCATCAGTAATAAGTTGTTTCTTTATGACATTGCTTTCTCTTTCTTCTCTTTTACTTGTTTGATGAAATTCAATGGCAGAACACTTGTAGATGATGATATCAACAGACTCATCAGATGAGGACAGCAAATGACCAATTTCACCTTTGTTTTCCCTCTCAAAAGGGAGAAAAAGGAAAAGGAAAAGAGTAAAACTACTAGTTATATTTTACTGCTTAGCCAAACAAGGGTCTTGAAAGGGACTTGCATTTAAATGCTACTATGACATGGGTAGGGTAGGTAGGGAAAAATACATTAAAAGAACAACTTTGATGATATCTGCTATAAAATATTGACTTCATTATATTACACACACTGAGAAACAAAATCTTATGAATCCTTTTCATATAAATATATTATTAACAAAGGAATCACAGTTATTAATTAGTGTAAACATTGATGCAGATCAAATAATATTTGTAGAAATTAAAAGCCATTTGATTTGTCCTAGTCATTTGTTTTGAAATAATCTCAAAAATCACAACCCTGGATTTGTTGTTAAAACGATAATAGATTATCTCTAACTTCTAATCAAAGTTCCTAATTGTGGTAAAACTAAAACCCCCCATTTTTAATTCCAAGAAAAAGTGTCACTTTCACCTCCTTGTATCCAAATATGCCAAACAATCGAAAACAAAAAATAATACCAGAAATAAAAATCTGCTTCAGTTATTAAGACATCTAAATAAATATCTGGTGCTATAAACACCCAAAAGAAAGAAAAATAGTTACAAAAGATAATCATTAGTATATCACTGGCCAAAAGAAAAAAAAAATCTAGAACTAGATTTTCTAGAATCATTGAAGAAAAAAACGACAGTATAAGTTAGTGAAAGATAATATATGGAGGCAAAGAACAAACCTTAGACGATTTACTGGCACTTTTAGAGAGCTTCAAGCTGTGAGAAGAAGTTGCTGGAGTGGCGGGCCTGGAGGAGCTGACGGCCCAGTTGGCCGGCGAAAGTAGAGCCGCGTCGGACAATCTATCGGAGGTGTCAAGGGAAGGAGGGGAGTCCTCTAATGTTCTTGGAACATATAAACAGAGATTCATTCCCAGAGCCAACTTTGCTTTCCTCCATTTGCTTCCCATTCTTTTGTTTTGTTTATCAAAAACCCAACAGAAGAACCAAAACCCAGAAGCCAAAACAATGCTTTCTTCAATAAAATCACAAGAAAAAAGGCAAAAATTCACAAAACCCAGATCTCAAATTGCTTAAATTTAGCTGCTTTTTGCTTGGGTTTTTTCCCCCACTTTGTCTAGCTGAGAGAGTTATTGGAATGAGAGAGAGAGAGAGAGAGAGAGAGAGAGAGAGAAAAAGATGGGACGACTTTAATAAAAGTTTAGTGGAGCACGAAAACCAAGAGGGAGGGGGAGAGAGGTTTAATGGAGAAGAGTTATGGGAGAGAGAAAGAGTCGAACAGTTGATAAAAACGACAAAAGGGACTAAGTCATAAATGAGGGTTGAGAATTATATTCAACATCTTCTTCATGTCGTTCTTGTTTTGGTTGTTGTTGTTGTTGTTAATGGTCTTCTTGGCCGCCATGGAAATTAGAGAGAGCTTGGACTAGTGTACAGAGAGAAAGAAAGAGAGAGTTATTTGCTGTTTGTTTGTTGAGTATTTGAGGATTTTGACCTTTTGTTGTTTTGGATTTCGGGTAAGCTTTGTTTTCTGATAAATTGGTTAAAAAAAATGGACATTAATATAAAAAGCACGTTTTGGTTGAAATTGAATG
Organism: Cannabis sativa; assembly: GCF_029168945.1. Classification (NCBI taxonomy): domain Eukaryota; kingdom Viridiplantae; phylum Streptophyta; class Magnoliopsida; order Rosales; family Cannabaceae; genus Cannabis; species Cannabis sativa. The sequence goes on from NC_083601.1 coordinate 49,823,840, forward strand.
CAATGATGGAAAAGTTAGCTGTTTTCTTTACTTTTCATCCCTCTCTCATGTTTATCTTCCATTTTTACCCTTGGACTTTTAATAAATTTTCACTAAAAAGAGACTGTTGTTGTTGTTTGCCTTGTATCATTATTTATCTTATTTGATTTTATCACTTCTCATTGATTTTTGGGATTAAACTTAAAACAGCATCCTATTTTGTCTTTTACAGATTTTCATGTAAATAATAATTAACAGTAACAAGTAAGAAGTTATTAAGTAAAATAATATAATATATAAAAAAAGAGCATTGTTATAAGCTTAGTACCTTCTCGATATGTCGCGTTGCGATTGGTTAGCGATACTACCTAAAAGCTATTATATTAAATTATATAAGATCCGATATTTAGTTGAATCAATAGCAATATTGACACATAGAAGGGTGCTAGGCACCACTAGTGCCCTTTAGCATTTCTCATAAAAAAAATATTGGTAGGTTAAATTTGAGTTTTTGAAGATGAAATAGTAATTTCCGAAGAGGCTAAAATCATGTATGTTGATTAATTTGGCCATTTGCAATGCAACACTGCAATTTGCAGCTTTTGACTGCCATATATTGATATATAATCCTCATGCATGCAAAAGAAGATGGAACCATTGTTCATATTATGAAATTCAAATGTAAAGTGTGGACTATATATTCTCCAAACTTATATTTCTCGTGATCAATTATTGTCTTTTTCTTTAATGTGATCATATTAATTATAAATGAAAATTGTTTTGCTATTTATTGGTAAGGAAAAATAATGTTGTTGCTAAGAAATTATAATTGTAGATTGCATTGCAAATTATAACAGTAATATTTCATTAATTCTTCTTTGAGAAATGTCACTCATAGGTAGGGGTGTTCGCTGTGCGGATGGTGCGATTTTTGACTATTTTTTCAAACCAACCCGCACATGTGGTTTTTCAAATTTCTCGAACCGCACCCGCACCGCGAAATTAAAAACTCGCAAAAACCGCACCGCAAAAAATAGTGCGGTGCAGTGCGGTTTTTGTGGTTTATGCGGTTTGGACTATCACTAAATAATTAAATTATCACAAATACAACAAACTTTGAGCAAAACTTATCTAAATACTATAAGACTTGAAAATAAATATGAAAAAAAAAATTAAGTGTCAACAATACAATAATTAGTAGACTTTAAGTTTTTTTTTTTTTTGAAAGAATAGTAGACTTTAAGTTGAATATTCACATATTGGACCTAAATAAATATAAAAATTGGTATTTTTATAATATGCAGTGCGGTGCGGTTTGAACCGCATATTAACAATTCAAAACTGCAAACCGAACCGCACCGCGCGGTTTAGAAAAAATTCAAACTGCGACCGCACCACAAAGAATTTCAAACCGCATTTTTTTGCGGTGTAGTGCGGTGCGGGCGGTTTGAACGACTTGGGCGGTTTGATGAACACCCCTAACTCATGGTCCTAACATGCTTATGGGTATAATATAGTTAATAATATACCTCATAGCAATAATATTTTCCTTTTACTTTTTTTTTTTGTCATTGATGACATGTTATAAATCCAACTTACTAACTACAACAAATTTTTGTGATACCGGCAGAAATAATACTCGCGGAGGTTTTCTGCCGGTATTAATTGGGGTATTACTGACTGATGGGTAATAATTAATAATTTTTTTTAAAAAAAAAAATATTAATACCGGCAGAAAAAAAAAAGTAATACCAATGGAAAATCCACCTCTATTAATGAGGGCGGGAGTTTTACTGCCCAAATTTTGAAAATAGCAATACCGATAGATTATTAGAGGCGGGTTATGCCGGTATTATTAGAGAATTCTTATCGTTTTATTATTATCGACGGATTCTCAATTAATGTTTTTTATATAAACCCACCCCATAACTCAAAAAACAATTTTTTTAGTTGCCATTTTTTCTCATCCGCTCATTTTTCTTCCGCCCCCTCCACCCATTTCTCTTATAAAACTCACAAAACTACCATTCCACCATCGTGCACCGCCATTCTACCATTGTCCGATCATTACGCGACTGTCAGATAATGTTTCTTTTACCATATTTTTATCATTTGTCATTTTTGTTTCTTTTTTTTCGTTTTTGTAAAAAAAATTCCATGGTTTAAGTTTTGGGTGAGACTTGGAACTACTGGCTGAAACAATAATGGGCATTGAAACTGTCAGAATACTAATTGAAATCGGTGCAAAAATTAACAGGTCGGTTTTTTAGTTTCATTAGTCATATTTTTTTTCTTTAAATATTTAATGATTAATATATTGATTTATATAATTATGTGTATAGTTTATAATAGTGTAAATTATAAGTGAATAATTGTATATAATATATATATGTGTTATATATTTACCTATAATACATATACAATCTATATAATATATTGTTAAATTTAGTACATATAAATTTGTAAAATTTTAAATTTTAATTTATTAGTGTTAGAGTTAGTTAGCGGTTAAGGTATATGTTATTTTTCTGTTACAAATGTTTGTTACTCAATTCTTTACGTTTTTTTGATTGTCTAATGTAACAGCGAACACTATATAATACAATTGCAGCTCATCTTCTTCATTGAGCTTTTTCTCCCATTCACTCTATTTCTTCACTTTTTTCTTTCTTTCTCAACTTTTACATGGTATCATACCTATGGCTGATCCTGACGATCTTCGCAACAACGCTCCCCCCTCGTCCACCACAAGCTCCGATCGAACCATAGGCTGCTGCTCCACAGTTTCAAGTTCTAAACCCCTGCTTCCATTGAATATCAGTTTGGATCGACATAATTACTCCTACTGGCGGTCATTAATCATTCCTTTAGTTTGTGCTCATGGCCTTGAAGGAATTCTTCGAGGCAGTACTCCACGGCCAGAACCACTGCTTGCAGGTACAAACACGATGAACCCTGGTTTTAATCATTGGATTCGTTGTGACGCTCTTCTAATGAGTTGGCTTATGAATTCCCTCTCAGAGGCAATGCTTGGACATGTTCTTCATTGTGAATCTGCTGCTGATATTTGGACGGTCTTTGCAAGCCTCTTTGCCACTCAATCCAAAGCCAGACAACTGCAACTTCATCTCTCTATTCAAAACACGAAGAAAGGCTCCCTGAGTATTGACGAGTACATCTTGAAGATGAAGAATCTTGTTGATTCTCTTGCTGGTGCTGGCCACAAACTTTTAGATCAAGAATTCGTGATGTACATTCTTGGAGGAGTTGGTCACGAGTATGAAACGGTGGTTATTCTATTGACTGCCAGAGCTGATGCTCTTACCCTGCAAGAAATTCAATATATGTTGCAGAACCAAGAAATGAGGATTGAGCAAACTAATTCACAAAATCTCGACAATGTGCAAGCAAATTATGCTCAATTCAACAAGAATGCCTCTAGCTCCAATGGAAATAACAATTGTGGTAGGGGACAATCACAGGGCCGTAGTAACATGCGAAATAGAGGCTCTCAATCGAATGGTCGTGGTGCATCTAATGGCCATGGATGTGGTTCTCGTCCTGTTTTCCAAATTTGTGGCAAGATTGGTCATCTTGCATACAAATGTTATCATTGATATGACATTGACTCACAAACCAGCTCCACCACCTCTCAGCCTGAAGGCCACAATCCACAAGCACTGATTTCTGATTCCAATACCCCAACTAAGGACAATGGCTGGTATGTGGATAGCGGAGCCACACACCACATGACTTCAGGTGCTCAGAATCTCAACACAACCCATGACTACAAAGGCAAAGCCAAAATAACTGTTGGTAATGGCTCTAGACTTTCAATTTCTCATATAGCCAATCTGAATTCTCTACTTTTCATCCAAACAAAAAATTAATTCTCAATGATGTGTTACTTGCCCCTACTATCACAAAAAATCTGTTAAGCATTTCTAAACTTACAATAGATAATAATATTACCTTACATTTTGATTCTCATGCACGTATGGTCAAGGACAAGACTTCGGGCCAAGTACTTCTGCAGGGTCATCTTAAGCATGGCATATATCACTTGGATCTCCCTTAAACAAATGTCAACCCCACTCAATTCAATAAGAGGCCACTCTCTACCCCTGCTGCTTATAGTTGCATTAAAGATAATACTGGTGCAATACTCTCTGAAGCTCAAGTTTGGCATCATAGGTTGGGCCATGCTTCTCCAAGGATAGTTAAAAATGTTCTTAGCAGTCTACATTCTATAACTAAATATAATTCACTTCCTTTTTGTCAAGCATGCCAATATGGCAAACTACATAATATGTATTTCAGTAGTTATGTTCCCAAAACTACTTTCTATTTTCAGTTAGTGCATACAGATGTATGGGGGCCATCATTTTATAGTTCAATGGAAAGTTTCAAATACTATGTCAGTTTTATTAATGATTTCTCCAAATTTACTTGGATATATCCTATGAAAACAAAGTCTGAAGTCCCTATAATTTTTAAACAGTTTAAGTCTTATGTTGAACTGCAATTTAATACTAAAATTAAGGTTGTGCAATCTAATTGGGGGGGTGAATAGAGGCCATTGCAATCTATCCTTGAACCTTTAGGCATCAATTTTAGACACCCCTTGTCCCCATACTCATCAGCAACAAGGTAGAGCTGAAAGAAAACATCGACATGTTGTCGATATGGGCCTTTCTTTTCTGGCACTGGCACAAATGCCATTAACACACTCGTGGGATGCTTTCACCACAGCTGCATATACCATTAATCGACATCCAACCCCAGTTTTGCAATTCATAAATCCTTTTTGAGGTACCATTTCATCCAAAATATGATTACAATTTTCCTAAGACTTTTGGTTCCTCTTGTTTTTCCTTACTCAAGCCATACCAGAACCATAAACTGGCCTTTCGAACAGCTCATTGCCTGTTTCTTGGTTACAGTCCCAGCCATAAAGGGTACAACTGTATGCATCTCTCAGGTAGAATGTACATAGCTCGAGCTGTCAAGTTCAATGAGAATAATTTCCCCTACCACACCCTATTTCCCAAACCAGCAATCGTCCCACCTATTTCACCTTTAACCCAAACAAGTATCTTCCTTATTCCTTCACCACCATCAACTGTCCTCCCTCCACAAACTACACACCCACCTGCTCCACCAAATCATTCACCTCCTAATTCTCCACCACCACTACAACAACAACCAATAGCCCCAACCACAACCATTCCCACCTCACCAGCATCTCTTATTTCCCCTACCTTGAATCACCCTCCTCCTGTCAGTACCACTTCTCAACCACATGTTGACCATGAACCAGAACCAACACTACATCATGTTGACAGAATCCTGTTAGGTTTTATGCCCTAAATAAAACTCATTTCATATAATCAGATTTACTTATTAATAAAGATCAGAAATAACATTTTATGTTGCATGGTTCACATGATTTATTTCATGATTATATGTATATAATGTATGAATTCTTTTTAAGTCCAGAACATATGAGTTGGTTAAAGATTATAGTGTTGTCAGCACAGTGGAATATAATCTTTATTATATGTTCAAAAGTTGATTCCCTGATTTGTCAGAACACTGGATTTAGACTGACATGGTATAATCAGCGATAGGTATTCTTACACCTTGGAAAAGTGTTATGTCCTTTCCAGGACATTGGTAAAGTTTATTAGTATCGGATGCATGGAGTATGCATTAGAATGGACCGATATTGAACTTTGAATTAGATTTTGAAACTTACCGTAAACATCTATTCAATTCAATATCATAAGTTGATCCTAGATCACATGATCGAAATCCTGATATGGTTAGGCTCAATTTCAAGAGTATTATTCGTGTTCTTTGATTTGTTAGTTAAGCCTAATCTTTAGTCTGGGCAATACGTACATTTTGGGAACACGGTAGTGCAATTGAGTGGGAGCGCTAACATAAATATGGAATCTATAGCTTCTATTTGGCAAATAGAAGTAAAGGATGATTTCCTTCGAGCTTAACCAAACGAAGATAAATGGTGGAGATCTCATTTCACTTAGGTGAAATATCATTTATACAAGGTTAAGTGTTTTAAGGATAAAATACATTGTAGGGTGTTACGGTAATTTAATCCCTTTACAGTGTAAATCATCTATATAGAGGATCATTGATCACATTAGGGTTATAACAATGGATAACTAATGACGTGTCTATATCGTGGAACATATAGAGCGTTTCTATATGACTGAGAGTGCAATTCCAAGTTCTAAGTGTGGATTCAATGAGGAATTAATAAGTTAGGGAATTTACTTGGTAAATTCGGTTCGACTTATTGGAAGCTCGGTTATATAGACCCATGGTCCCCATACTAGTTGAGGCCATACTGCTTGTAAGACTCAGTTAATTGATTTTAATTAATCAATTATAATTCTAAAAGTTAGACTATGTCTACTTTATGAATTCTCACAGTTTAAGGATGAAATCATAAAAAAAAGGGTTTCTAGATTTAATTATTAATTAAGAGACTTTGTATGTCTAATTAATAATTATTGTAAATGAAAATATTATTTAATAATCTATTTTAGTTATTAAATAATTAGTTTTGGCATTTAAATGATTAGAATTGGAAAAATTGCATTTTTGGAGAAATTGAAATAAAATTGAGGAAACTGCAAAATCCAAGTGAGGCCCATATTCCCTCTATGGCCAAGCACTCCCTTTGTGTTTCCCAATTATTATTTTTATTTTTTAATTGTCATGTAATTGCTAATCAAAGCCTAGCTATAATAGGAAAGTGGTGGATCACACTAAATAAGGCAGTTAATCAATTACACAGTAAAAGAGGAAACTGTTTTATTTGGAAAGTTGTGCTCTCCATTCTCCCTATATATAGCAGCCCTTGTTCTCTTCTCTTGCACATCATATGCATGCTATCAGCCACGAAATTAAGAGAGAAAAGAGAGAGAATTTTCGAAATCCTTGTGAGATGAGTAGTGCCCACACACATCAAGTGGTATCTCAATCATAGTATGGAAGACTATGGAAATTCTACATCAAAGAAGGAGAAAAGAAGATCCAGGTTCAGATCTTGGTGATGCTCTGCTACAGAAAGGAATCAAGGGCTAGAGATCTGAACGGAAGGAGTCATATTATTCCGCTGCACCCACTGTAAGGTTTTCTAACTTTATATGTGTTTATTTTCATTGTTTTAGAATTCATATTAAGTTGTTAATCCAACATACTTGTTAGTAAATCTAGATCCTGGTAAAATAATTTCCAACAACTGGCACCAGAGCCATGGTAATGATTTACTTTCATGTAATATGAATTAAAACGATGATTGCATGTTTCTGTGTTGATTTGGATGGTTTCATGTTGGTTTATGTGCTTATATGATGAATGTTAATGTTGTACGAAATTTTTCCATGAAATATATTTTTTCAATTTTTGAAAATATTTTATTTGGATTCCTTGTGAAAAATTAAGCAATTTTGTTTTTTACGGAACTCGATTCCGATAAAAATTGATAAAGTTATGAATTTTGGAAAATCGGGATTTCGGGTATGCATGGTGCTCAATCGCGCGCGCGTGACACGCTCGAGTGCACCCTGCATCCGCCCGTGTCTCCCCTGCGTGCGCCGAGGTTTCCTACCCAAGCACCCTGCAGGCGCCGAGCTTCGTCGGCGTGAGCCCTGCATCCGCGCGCGTTTGAGGCTGCTGGCAGCCTCCTGGGCTACTCCATGCAGCCACTTTCCCAAAATTGCGATTTTTGGGATTTTTTTTCCCAAAAATCCAATTTTTCCAAGGGATTGTTTCCCAAAATTCATTTTTCCTTTTTTAAATATTTCTAAATTGAAATGTTTCCAATTTTAAATATTTTCAATTTGGAATTTTTCCAATTTTAAATATTTCTATTTTGGATTGTTTCCAATTTTTAAATATTTCCTATTATGGTCAGATTTAAAAATTTGTTAACTTCTTTAATATTTATTTATTATTTAATTATAAGATTAGATATTTTGATATTTAAGATATTTTAAATTAAAAGATAACTTTGTCTTTTTATTTAAAATATTATATTAAAATTATCTTATATGACAAATTAAATAATTAATAAATTTGAAATTAACATAGATATTTTTATAGATATACTTACCATAATATTTTTCAAATTCAAAAATTTGTTATTTTGTTAAATATTTAATTATTTATAAATTATAAGTTTAAAAATGATATTTTTTCTATATATATCATTTTTTCCTTATTAGAAATTTATAAATCATATCTTAAATATTTAAATAACATAAATATTTTTGTAGAGATTTGAATATTGCTTAATTTGAGATATTTTGACATATAATTATGGTAATTATTATTTAACCAAATCTATTTTAAAATTGGTTTATTTTATTAAATTATAAGATCTGATAGTGATATTGAAGATTCTTTCCTTTTATATCATTGATCTTATTAGATATTTAATTTAATTTGATTCAAATAAACCTAGATATTTTGAAATTAGTTTCCTTTATTTGGTTAGTTTAAGAATAATAATTTAATTATATTAATATCTTGATTCACATCTGTTACATGGACAATGTTTGTTTATTTATATTGTTTATTCAAAACTTTTTAACAAACCTATTATTTATCTGATCTAAATTGCTATGATTAACTTGTTGACGGATCATGATCCAATGATCTGATTTTAATCATAGTCCAATTGACGATAGATCTTATAAATAATTTGTAACAGGTAAATTTTGTACTTCTTTCATCTGTGTAAACCTAGTAACATGATAGGGTCCATCCAAATCATTTGACCTGTGTGAGCCTATATGTTTGCTTTTGGGCTTAGATGCATATAAGAAGCCCATTTAAGTTTTTACTAAGTAAATGGACTAGGTTGCTAAAATAAATTTTGACATAAGGAAATTTATTTAGGCCCAATTAGATTTGGGCTTATTCAATGAATAACAATTGTTTATTTTAAGGTTAAATTCCTCTCTTTTGGGCCTTGTGAGAGAGTTGGGGGCCATAGAAGTGGGTACGACATACTGAACCCAGCTCCCCCTCACATGAACTACTCCAATTGTGAAGGCCCATTTGCCTTATTTAAATAATTGTATTAGGTTAATTATATTAGTCTAACCTAATTAAAATTGAATTAGCAACATAATTAACTTTTAAAATATATGAAATTTATTTTTCATTGTAATATTTTAAAGTTAATTTTAGAAAAACACTTAGTCAATGATATATTCTAGACAGTTATTTCTAGTACTAGTTATTATTTCTAATATTAAATAGGAAAATATCATAGATTGTGAAATTAATTATTTCCTAATTAGTTTTGGTACAATCTAAGTTTAGAATATTTTCCTAGTATTAAACTAGAATTAATAATTAAGTTTCCTCTTTACTTAATTATTTATTTCTTGAATTTAATACATTTAATTAAATTGAAAATTTCAATATCTAAGTTGATTTTCATCATGATACTTTAATATTGTTATTTTCATGTTATTTAATTAAAGTTGAAAATTATCTTAAGTTTGGAATTTTTTTTTTTCAGAATAACTTAAGTTTGAATAATTTTCAAAATATATTTTATTTTATTTTATTAATCATTTCCCAAAATTTCGAAATTACATTTCTTTAATGTAGAAATTTCGAATTTTATTTGAAAAATAGATTAAAGTTGAAAATTATTTATTTAATTTTGGACCAACTTAAATCAGTGACTTTTTCATTTGATGGTTAATTAAAATAAATGAACTAAAATATATTATAATTAGAAATTGGATTAATTAGTCTATGAAAGTCTAGATAGATATTATCTGTTTTGCTTGAAGTATTTTTCTAGTGATATTTAATTAAATAGAAAATTAATATTTAAGTTGATTTTTTAATCATGATACTTAAATATTTGAAATTTTTCTTAGATATTTAATTAAATAGGAGAATTATAATTTTTTGTTGAAAATTAATTTTTATTAATTTTGGGCCAACATAAAATTAGAGTAATTTTCCAGGATTTATTTTATTTTATTTTAAAGCATTTTCGAAATGCAATATATATTTATAGAAAATTAAATTTGAGTTGTAAATTAATTAATTTTGAAACAACTTAAATTGAATAATTTTCTACATATTTATGGAAATTATTACTAAGATGGAAATAATTCACGTTATTTATCTATCTAAGTATAATTTATAAATATTAAATTAAAATTTATATTTGGAATTTTTCATTCTAAATTGGAAATTTTAATTAAATAAATATATATTTAAAATAAATGGATTAAAATAAATATTAGAAGAAAATACAAACCTTCATTAAATAATGAGCTTTATTATTATAAGGATATTCGATCTCCATTGTTGGTTTTACATAGCTATTGTTTTAGTGAGTAATCCTCCCTAATGGAGGAACGTTCATTAGATGGTTAGCACCGTTTAATCTTGAAAGATAAGTAATCTTGTAAGTTTTTTTTTATATAGTTTATGATCACCCTAATGGTGGCGACTGTATAAGACTTGCAAGAATATGAAACAATGGTGGAAGCTCATAAGATAGAATAGCCTTGACTCTCGCCTAAACGGGACAACGCGGATTCACATCTTGATCGAATAAAAGGTTGCTAGAATGTTGATCATTTTAGATGAGCTGACAACTCTATTCAATGGATGATAGCTTTGACTCTCGCCTAAACGAGACACTGATATCAGTTTGTTGAAAACCTTGGAAATTATTTAGGATTGTATGTTTTAGTATTTTCACTTGTCATTCCTACTTGCTATGTGCTTGATAATTTCTGAATTGTGTATGAATTTGTATTGAACCATGTTATTTTCTGTTATTAAATTGTAGTTTAATTTCGAATCTTCATTGTTGGTCTAACTTGATTTGTTTTTCTAATGAGATAAATCCCTAATGGATTTTCACCATTAGACTAACATAATAGTGTTAGATCTCGAAAGATAAATATTGTATATGCAAGGTCTAGCTGTTCATCAATTGATGACATCTTAGACTAGTGTTTTACAATATGAAACAAGAAGATTGTATAAATAAGATTACTTTGACTCTCGCTAATCGGAGCATCGTTGGATTCTTATTTAAAACGAAATTATCCTAATTCCTCTTAGCTTATTCATTTCGAATTAGCTTAATGACATATCATTGGATGAATGGTCTATAAATCATATAAAGTCTTATTTTCTCTTAAGAAATTAGATGACACATATGATTATATTCCCGGAATTCTATCCCTAAATGATATAAATCCTCAATCTTAGATATCTCCTACTTGTATAGGCAAATCATAGAATTAGATTAGTAGTGGTGGTCCAAGAAAGAATTACTAATTATACAGTTACACTTTCACAAGTGTTTCATAACCATTTTCTTTCAATGGATTTAAACTGTATGAGTTTAGTATTCTGTGACCAGAATCCACTTGCACTATTCTAAGAACTCTTTGATGTAACTTAAGTCATCAAAAGATACAACCACATATTTTATAAATCTATGGCATTTGTATCTTGTTCATAGTGGTTTTGACAAGATTATTCTCTGCAAAGAGTTAATATGCCTATATCCACTGAAATTAAGTTCATCTCATTCGCAGATGGATGTACATTCAGGGGTGGATATGAGTTTTTCGTTGTATTCTTAAAACGATCACTCTAGATTTTACCTTATGCAAAAGAAATTTGAAATGTTTAAAAAATTTCATGAATTTCTAGCAATGGTGAAGGTAAGTGGTTAAAGATCTTGCGAACTGATAGGGGTGGAGAAAAAGTTATAGATATGCAGTTCAAAGATCATTAATTTGATTTTGAATTATATCCAAACTTACCTCCCCAGAAATTCGAGTTGCATATTGATGATTAGTTACTAGTCGTTGCCTAAATCCTTCTATGGAAATTTCAGAATGATGTAATGGTTGTATACTTAATGTAAATCATTACTAGATTCATGGATGACCTAATCGAAATCTTAAGAAAAGCTAGAACTGCTAACCCTGGTTTGCATGTTTGTTAGCTATTCTAAGTGATTAGGGGTGGAACATCCCATAGTCATTAGATAAGAAAGTGTTTGTTTAAACAGATACTACTTTTCTAAGAAAATGACTAAGTCTGAAAATTAAGTAGCAAATAAAGGAGATATTTTTTTCTTGATTCCATAAGTGTTCTATCATCTCATTCGTTATAAGATGATCCCACTGCCTCTGTTGTCTTAACACAACTGAAGAGGTCTATACCATTTAGTTTTCTTTGACATAGTTCACGGTACCTTGTTGTAGTGGGAGAGTTTATAGGAACTCACCTTCTTATGACTTGGAAGACACTAGTGATTAAATCCATTGTGAGTTTAAACAAGTAATGGATTGTCAAGATAAGAAACTAAGAAGAAAGCCAATAGAACTATGGTTTGATCCATTCACATGGAGTAACCTAAAGTTTTCTATTACAAGGACATGAAAGGAAATTTTCGCTCATAAGTCTATTCAATGGACTTAACAAAATTTCCTGTTCCTAGTATTATAGGTTTGAGTTTATATAAACCTATGGCTTGTGGTATACCTGGAAATTACTTACTCTAATGCAAGCAACTTACTTTAGTAAGATGCTGGAGCATTTTTCTTTCCAATGGCAATCTATAGAAGCTTCACAACTTCTTAGATATAGATTTTATTTATCTAAGGAAAAGTATCAACTATTCCAGAGAAGATAAAGCCATGAAAGAATTTCTTAAATCAACAGTGAGAGGTCTCAGATATGCTTTAGTATGCCTTAGACCAAACACCTGCTGTTGAGTGGGAGTAACGAGTAAGTATCAGATTAATCCAGGAGAGGAACATTGGAAGACAATCAAGTAAATTTTTAAGATTAAGAAGAGGAACTATATGTTAGTCAATAAGGGTGGTTTTGAAACTCTTAGACTACACCACATCAGATTTCGAGACTTGCCTGTGTGCTAGAAAGTCAGCTGATGAGATGGTGATTACTTTGGGGGTGGAGTAGCGATTTTGGAGAAGTGTAAAAACCTATCTGAAATATCTTGGTCTACCAGAGAGAGACTGAATGTTAAAAGTTGCAGGAAAGATACTTATTCAGTCTAAGGAAAGTTCTATACATTTGTGGCAGTGTTCCAACTTACCTTAACTACTAGGGTTACTTCCTGAATAACGAAAGAGTAGTTGCCCAAAAGTATAGAATCCAGTATCCCAAAAGAGTAGACATATAGAGAGGAATTTCACATTATCAAGGATTTTGTGATTAAGGAAGAGTAATGGTGGAGAAGAGGTTGTGTTTAATTCAACCTATCAGATCCCATTACGAGGAGTTTACTACTACTACACTTGATTGGTATATCAAGGTGTTAATGATTATTTGAAATGCACTTTTTGTTTTATATTAGTGCAAGTGGGAGTTTGTTGGGTTTCATGCCCTAAATAAAACTCATTTCATATAATCAGATTTACTTATTAATAAAGATCAGAAATAACATTTTATGTTGCATGGTTCACATGATTTATTTCATGATTATATGTATATAATGTATGAATTCTTTTTAAGTCCAGAACATATGAGTTGGTTAAAGATTATAGTGTTGTCAGCACAGTGGAATATAATCTTTATTATATGTTCAAAAGTTGATTCCCTGATTTGTCAGAACACTGGATTTAGACTGACATGGTATAATCAGCGATAGGTATTCTTACACCTTGGAAAAGTGTTATGTCCTTTCCAGGACATTGGCAAAGTTTACCAGTATCGGATGCATGGATTATGCATTGGAATTGACCGATATTGAACTTTGAATTAGATTTTGAAACTTACCGTAAACATCTATTCAATTCAATATCATAAGTTGATCCTAGATCACATGATCGAAATCCTGATATGGTTAGGCTCAATTTCAAGAGTATTATTCGTGTTCTTTGATTTGTTAGTTAAGCCTAATCTTTAGTCTGGGCAATACGTACATTTTGGGAACACGGTAGTGCAATTGAGTGGGAGCGCTAACATAAATATGGAATCTATAGCTTCTATTTGGCAAATAGAAGTAAAGGATGATTTCCTTCGAGCTTAACCAAACGAAGATAAATGGTGGAGATCTCATTTCACTTAGGTGAAATATCAGTTATACAGTGTTAAGTGTTTTAAGGATAAAATACATTGTAGGGTGTTACGGTAATTTAATCCCTTTACAGTGTAAATCATCTATATAGAGGATCATTGATCACATTAGGGTTATAACAATGGATAACTAATGACGTGTCTATATCGTGGAACATATAGAGCGTTTCTATATGACTGAGAGTGCAATTCCAAGTTCTAAGTGTGGATTCAATGAGGAATTAATAAGTTAGGGAATTTACTTGGTAAATTCGGTTCGACTTATTGGAAGCTCGGTTATATAGACCCATGGTCCCCATACTAGTTGAGGCCATACTGCTTGTAAGACTAAATTAATTGATTTTAATTAATCAATTATAATTCTAAAAGTTAGACTATGTCTACTTTATGAATTCTCACAGTTTAAGGATGAAATCGTAAAGAAAAGGGTTTCTAGATTTAATTATTAATTAAGAGACTTTGTATGTCTAATTAATAATTATTTTAAATGACAATATTATTTAATAATCTATTTTAGTTATTAAATAATTAGTTTTGGCATTTAAATGATTAGAATTGGAAAAATGGCATTTTTGGAGAAATTGAAATAAAATTGAGGAAACTGCAAAATCCAAGTGAGGCCCATATTCCCTCTATGGCCAAGCACTCCCTTTGTGTTTCCCAATTATTATTTTTATTTTTTAATTGTCATGTAATTGCTAATCAAAGCCTAGCTATAATAGGAAAGTGGTGGATCACACTAAATAAGGCAGTTAATCAATTACACAGTAAAAGAGGAAACTGTTTTATTTGGAAAGTTGTGCTCTCCCTTCTCCCTATATATAGCAGCCCTTGTTCTCTTCTCTTGCACATCATATGCATGCTATCAGCCACGAAATTAAGAGAGAAAAGAGAGAGAATTTTCGAAATCCTTGTGAGATGAGTAGTGCCCACACACATCAAGTGGTATCTCAATCATAGTATGGAAGACTATGGAAATTCTACATCAAAGAAGGAGAAAAGAAGATTCAGGTTCAGATCTTGGTGATGCTCTGCTACAGAAAGGAATCAAGGGCTAGAGATCTGAACGGAAGGAGTCATATTATTCCGCTGCACCCACTGTAAGGTTTTCTAACTTTATATGTGTTTATTTTCATTGTTTTAGAATTCATATTAGGTTGTTAATCCAACATACTTGTTAGTAAATCTAGATCCTGGTAAAATAATTTCCAACAAATCCAAACTCAACCTTCCATTGTTTCTTAACCTTCTCAACCAGTCAACAGACATCCCATGGTTATAAGCGCCAAAGCTGGTATTCATAAGCCTAAAGCTCTCACAACCTCCTCTAATATCAACATTGAACCCAAGACACTTAAAGCAGCTCTTCAAGACCCCTTTTGGTTTAGTGCAATGCAAAGTGGAATCACTGCACTTGTCAAAAATAAAACATGGAGTCTTGTTCCATTTTAACCTGGTATGACAGTTCTTAATAATAAATGGGTTCATCGAATCAAATACAACCCTGACAACACTGTGGACATGTACAAATCCAGGCTTGTTGCCAAAGGATTTCAACAAACCCTTGGCCTTGACTACTTTGAGACATTTAGTCTAGTCATCAAGCCATGCACAATCAGGATTATTTTCTCCCTTGCAACAACACATCACTAGCCAATTCAACATATAGATATCAATAATGCATTCCTAAATGGGGACCTACAAGAATGTGTTTATATGGCCTAACCAGCTGGTTTTTAAAATACTACTTATCCTAATCATGTTTGCAAGTTACACAAAAGCCATTTATGGCTTAAAATAGGCCCCTCGGGCCTGGTTTGATAAGCTCAAACACTCGCTTATGCAATGGGGATTTCACAACTCGAAGGTTGGCACTTCATTATTTTTTTCTGAGAAAGAAATGCAAACTTACTCTACTATTGATATATGTTGATAATATATAACTAACAGGTGAAGATTCCACCTTTATTCATCATCTGATTTCCCAACTGCATCAACAATTTGCACTGAAAAACCTTGGCCCAATACGATATTTTTTGGGATTTGAAGTCACTAGAAACCACTCTGGTATTTATCTTACACAAGCCAAATATACTTTAGATATTTTGGCTCGCACTAACATGGATGCAACAGCTTCAACACCTACTCCTATGTGCCCAAACACATAACTTTCAGTCAACATGGGCACTCCTATGGAAAACCCCACTCTTTATAAGAGTGTAATTCGAGCCCTTCAATATCTGACATTAACTAGGCCAAATATTTCTTTTGCTGTTAACAAGCTCTCTCAATTTCTCAAGAGCCCTACCAATGAACATTGGCTTGCTTGCAAAAGGCTTCTTCGGTATCTAGCAGGCACAATTGATTATGGCCTTCACTTCAAACCAGCTGATGCACTCTAACTAACTGTCTATACAGATGCCAATTGGGCAAGTTCAATTGATGATAGACGTTCTGTTGGGTTTTATGCCCTAAATAAAACTCATTTCAATATAATCAGATTTACTTATTAATATAGATCAGAAATAACATTTAATGTTGCATGGTTCACATGATTTATTTCATGATTATATGTACATAATGTATAAATTCATCTGAAACCCTTTTCACATACTTGATCCTGTTTATTGTGCCGTCAACACATTGGAAAGTAAACATGACTATGTGAATAAAGTTTCCTAGATTTATCAGACATAGGGTTTTACTGATATGATAATCTACAACAGAGTTTACTTGCATTTGGAGAAGTGCTATGTTCTTTCCAGAGCATTGGTTAAAGTAAAGCTCAGGTTGGATGCATGGAGTATGCATCGGAAGGGACCGATATTGAACTTTGACTTAGATTTATTAAACTTACCATAATATCTATTCAAGTCAATATCGCCTAGTTGATCCTAGATCAAATGATCTTAATCCTGTTATGATTAGGCTCAATCTTGAAAGGTTATACGTGTTCTTTGATTTGTTAGTTAAGCCTACTTTTAGGTCAGGGTGATACGTACATTTTGGGAACACGGTAGTGCAATTGAGTGGGAGCGCTAGCATAAACATGGAATCTATAGCTTCTATTTGGCGAATAGTAAGCAAAGGATGATCTCCTTCGAGCTTGACCAAACGAACATAAATGGTGGAGTACTCATTTCACATAAGCTGAAATATTATTTATACGGGGTCAAGTGTTTTAAGGATAAAATACATTGTAGGGTGTAACGGTAATCTAATCCCTTTACAGTGTAGATCATTCATATTGAGGATCATTGATCACATTAGGATTATAACAATGGATAACTAATGATGCGTCTATATAGTGGAACATATAGAGCATTCTATATACTGAGAGTGCAATTCTAAGTTCTATGCGTGGATTCAACGAAGAATTAATAAGCTAGTGAATTTTAGTGCTAAATTCTTGATCTACTTATTGGAAGCTCGGTTATATAGACCCATGGTCCCCGCACTA
Source organism: Cannabis sativa (assembly GCF_029168945.1). Taxonomy (NCBI): domain Eukaryota; kingdom Viridiplantae; phylum Streptophyta; class Magnoliopsida; order Rosales; family Cannabaceae; genus Cannabis; species Cannabis sativa. Next base: position 49,841,421 of record NC_083601.1, read on the forward strand.
GTTGAGATAATATTGCTTGTAAGACTCATGTAATTGGTTTTGATTAATCAATTATAATTCTCAAATTAGACTATGTCTATTTGTGAAATTTTCACTAAGTAAGGGCGAAATTGTAAAGAAAGAGTTTTAGGGGCATATTTGTTAATTATGATACTTTGTATGGTTCAATTAATAAATATGATAAATGACAATATTATTTAATAATTATTTATAGTTATTAAATAGTTAGAATTGGCATTTAAATGGTTGAATTAGAAAATTGGCGTTTTTGAGAAAATCAGATGCAGAAAAGATAAAACTGCAAAATTGTAAAAAGTGAGGCCCAAATCCACATGTATAGGGCCGACCACTTTTATAGGAATTTACCTCTGATATTTTTATTATTTTAATGCCAAATAATTCAAACCTAACCCTAGTGGAATGCTATAAATAGATAGTTAAGGCTTCAGGAAAATTACACTTAAATTTTATACTTTTTCATTCAGAAAAAACTGAGCCTTCTCTCTCCCTATCTTTGGCCGAACCCACTCTCTCTCTCTCTTCCTCATTAAGATTTCGAAATTCTTAGTGTAAGAGTAGTGCCCACACACAGCAAGTGATACCTCAATCATAGTGAGGAAGATCTGAAGAAAGACTTTCAGCAAGAAGGAGTTTCAGCATCAAAGATTCAGAGAAAGAGATCCAGGTTCAGATATTGAAAATGCTCTGCTACAGAAAGGAATCAAGGGCTAGATATCTGAACGGAAGGAGTCATTATATTCCGCTGCACCCAATGTAAGGTTTCCTAAACTTTATATGTGTTTATTTTATCGTTTTAGAAAGTTCATATTTAGGGTGTTAATCAACATACTTGTGAGTAGATCTAAGATCCTGGTAAAATAAATTCCAACACGTTCTCCCTTAGGTTATTGTGTCTATCTAGGTGGCAATCTCATAATGTGGAGCTCTAGAAAAAAGATTGTTGTGGCTCGTTTAAGTACAGAGTCTGAATATCGTGCAATTGCCCTTGCCACTACTGAACTTATATGGGTTCAATCCTTATTTAGTGAGCTTGATTTTCAGCTTTCCTCCTGCCCCATTCTCTGGTGTGACAACCTTGGAGCAACATCTCTAGCTTCAAATACCGTTTTTCATCAAAGAACAAAGCATATTGAGGTGGATCTTCACTTTGTCAGGGACAAAGTGCTTGATCACACCCTTGTTCTATTCTAATAATTGTAGGTCACAACTTATTGGCTACACAGATGCAAGATATTTATCTGATCCATATAAATCCATATCTCAAACTAGCTATTTGTTCACTTGCGGTAACACTGTTATATCCTTGCGGTCAACAAAGAAAACTTTGGTGGCTACTTCCTCAAATCATGCTGAGATACTTGCAATTCACGAGACAAGTCGAGAATGTGTTTGGTTAAGATCAATGACACAATATATCGAGGAACATGTGGATTCATCTAATAAAGAAGTATCAACAATTCTCTTTGAAGATAATGCTGCTTGCACTGCTCAACTTAAATGAGGGTACATTAAAGGAGATAGAACTAAACATATTTCACCAAAAATTTTCTTTACACACAATCTTCAAGAAAATGGTGATATCGATGTTCAAAAAATTCGATCAAGTGATAATCTTGTAGACTTATTCACAAAGTCATTACCAACATCAACTTTTGAGATGATGGTTCACAAGATTGTAATGTGTCGATTAAATGATCTCCATGAATGCTAAAATGAGGGGGTAATTTCATACTGCACTCTTTTTTCCTTGACCGAGTTTTGTCCCACTGCATTTTCTTGACGAAGTTTTTAATGAGGCAGTTATTATGGACATTCAAGAGAGAGTGTTATAAATATTAATAATTATATGGATGTCTAAATTTTTTATTTATTACCATTAATTGTAATCAATATTCCTCTTTTCTTAGTTTTCATTTTTCTTAGTTTCTTAATATTTGACTCTTATATATATAAATAGGAGATCACCCATTAGAATAAAACACTAAGAAAATTCTCATATATTCTCTATTTTATTTTTCTAAATTATAATATTTTATAATAATTAACATTATATATAAATCCATGCTTTAAAAAATTTATATTTACATATTACTTGTGATTATAATAAATTTTATTATAATATTATTATCATTACAACTAGAATATTCTAGCTATTTATAATATTTTAAAATATATAATTTATCGAATACTCAATACAATTTTTTTTTTCTAAAAGTTAGCTCTCACCCTAACTGACTATATTGTTTTAGTTATTTAATACAATACAATTTTTTGTATGACATGTCAAACATACCATTTTTGTTCAGAATTATATGATACTATTTATGAATTTTTACAAATTATATGTGTAAATAATTAATTATCTTAACTATTTATAATATTTTAAAATCTATAATTTATCGAGTACATAATATAATTTTTTTTTTATAATAAGTTAATGCGTGTAATTATTTTTTCTCACATCATAATTACTTTTTTTCACAATACAACTACACCCAATTAGTGTTTTTTAATACAATTTTTTTATACCACATGCACATAATTAATTATACAAATTATATGATACTATTTGTCAATTTTTTACAGATTATTCGTGTAAATAATTAATTAATTGGAGAGAGAGAGAGAGCATTATTAAATAAATAATAAAAAATGATATAAGTTGGTGGTAATCAAATATCTGCCATCCCATAAAACATATGTTTGACTATATGGACAATAATAATAATTATAGTGTGTTTAGTGGATAATGGCATAATCTATCTCCACAACACAATGTCATCATATGATAAAACACTAAATAAAGATACTTCCTTTGGTACATGCATGACTACATGTATATATATGGATATCATTTTGTCAAGTGATGTATTTTCACGGAATGTCTTCTGTGGTACATTAGATGAGTCTCAGGGTACATTAAATAAGTTCAGGGTACGTTTTCTACTTTTTAACCCTAATTACCCTAATTACCCCTAGATCAATCTCAGCCGTCAAATCAAATAACTCCCTTATTTGACGGCTGTCGTACATCACGGACAGGGCCGGTCCTAGGTATAGGCGGGCTAGGCCCGTGCCTAGGGCCCACACTTTCCGGGGCCCAAATAAAAAAATAAAAAAAAAAATTATTAAGCTTTTATTTAAGTAAAATTTAAGTGTATTATAAGCAACAAATATTTATAGTTTAGTTGGTTGAGGTGGATGACATAATGTCTAAAGTCATGGGTTCAAACCCCATAACACTCTTCTTTTATATTTTTTTAGGGAAATTTACAAAAATACTGTAATTTGGGTTAACTTTTATAAAAATACTATCACACAAAAAAGTTTTCAAAAATACTGTGTTTTTATAATATAAAACACCAGTAAAACACAAAGCAAAACAACTCAAAACAATAGTAGAACAACTACAAAACACCAGTAGAACACCAGTGATAACTTAACACAGTATACTGCAGTATGGAACTTATAAAAAAAACACAATAAAAAAGTAAAAAATACCGCCTGGCAGTATTTTTATAAAAAATTAGCAAAAATTAGTATACCATGTAAATTTCTCTTTTTTTATATATTTTTTAGGGCCCCAAAATTTAATTCGTCTTGGGCCCATATATTTTCAGGGCCGATCCTCATCACGGATTACAATCCGTGAAAGTACAATAACGAGACAAAATCATATCCCTATATATATCATTTCATTTTATTTTTTTTAAAAAAAATATGTATGTACATATTTTTCATAAATGGTTTGGCTTAGGTTAGGTCCTCGATCATAGATTATGATGATTCATGATGAATCATTGTTGGGCATGGAGTGAATTGGCTATGATCATGTATGGATTTTGTATTCAATTAATGAGATTATAGAAATATGTATAGATGGGCACATGAGATGAGATGATGATAAGAATTGGCACACGTGCACATCATCACAATGGTTGTCAACCCTGTTGTTGTAGTAAAAGTAATGTCAATGAGTTGGATTTGGCTTTTGTTTTCTCTTTTGTTATTTTCACTGCTTTTCCCACCTCTTTTATATTCCTTTGACTTTTGCCAAACCATATATATAATCAAAAACAGAATCTTAAGTTAAGGCTATCATTTTCTATTCAAATTTTCAACCACATTTTTCAACCTGGTAACATTGTCCCTTTTCCCTGCAGCCCGGATATCTCACATTAATCGCAACGCCAACTCTTTGGCCGACAAACTGGCGCACTGGGCTTCAGGTCAAGACGAAGTAGCAATTTGGATAGGCGATGACCCCTGTAACCTAATGGATTTCCTCTCCTTTTAGCGGGCTCCCTTTCCCTCAAAAAAAAAAAAAAAAAAAAAACATTGTTCTACCATTTATTTTGAGTACAAATTTAGGTGAAAAACTGGCAATAGGCTTATTTATTTCATGATTTCTTTTAGTACGTAATCAATTTTTTTTCTCGTGAATATATTTAATATGTTTAATATATCATAGAATATATATTTTTGAGATATTTTGAAAAAAAAAATACTATAAAATGTAATATTTCGAAGACATTATATAATATTCTCACACAAATTAAAATAAATATATATATAATATTATAACATTTGGTATATATATATAAGCGATTATCATTATTTTGTCCATGTTACTTATTAATAAAAATTTCCATTTATCTTTTAAATATATACAAATACAATATTTTAAAAGGAGAAGTACCATAAATATTATTTTTTTTTTAATTTTTTTTTTTAAATTTATCGTTTGGGTTTCTAAACGGTAGTTTCAATGTGGGTTGCTATACGATTTTTTATTGCAATTTAGATTTCAGTACTAGTTGAAATAAAAATTTCTATGTAGAATTCTGTAAAAATGCAAAAAAAACTATTTTAAAGTATATAAATAAAAAAACCCCGTTTTAAAAATACTAAGTATTCCATCCAATACATAAAATAAGATAAGATAACCATGTTATTTAAATATCAAAAAAATAATATTTTCAAGAACTTTTAAAATTTACATATATATTTTTTTAAATAATATAGTTTTTTTTCTTAACTGTTAAATAATATAGTTATTAGGAGGTTTTTATTGTTCTTGTTGTTAACTCTAACACCTTTTACGTTAAGAATTTTTTTAATATACTTCTGCTAAGTAATATTTTTAATGAGGATATAATTAGTTTAGTTTCAAAAATTATTCTCAAACTTCATGCATGTGAAGTACTCAAGTAAATATTTAGTATTAAAAAAGTCTCCCCTTTCGATTATTTATTTTATAATTAACCGATTATAATAATTTTGAACGTAGAAGACAAACTTTTTTGTGGGCAATAATCACTAACATTGAACCGATCTATATATTATTATAACAGAAAAAATATTGAACTTTTCTATGATCGTATTTTTAAAAAATTTGCTATACTTTACACCTAAAATGATGTGTTCAGGCCTGTGATTATTAGTAATAAGAACAATTTGTTATACAATTTATATATAAAAAAGCTTTTAACCTTTAGACTATATATCATCATGATTCATGATCCCTCCTTTAATAATCAATATATAAATTTACTTGCATGCAAAAACCTTTGTGTACTTTTTTAGTACAATACAAAAACCTTGGTCCATGAATCAGACCACCCAGCCTCTAAATTGACAAATGACAATTCAATGGTCAAAATCTGGCTCTTTGGAATTTTCAACGAAACTCATTTGGATTTTTGGTTTGTTGGGGTATGTGATCACCATAGGTTAATGAACTTTCAAGACATATAATTAATAATAACAAGTTTTCCTGACAATTGTAGCCTCAAATATTTGTCTATTGTCAATATTAGAATAATAATAATGATAATATTCACCTCAAAGAAAAAAAAATGTTAGAATAATATTATTGAGTTAAACCGGCCTTCTCGAACATCTAAAATACTCTGTTTCAAAAACAATAAAAAAAAAAAATCTAAAATACTATTTTTGACCTTGACCGGCCTATAGTTTTGTCTCAATCGACATTAAAAAAAACAGATGGAATTTTCTTCTCAATTATATAAATTATCGTTACATTTATTTATCCTATATTAAAACGAGAAATAGCCCTTTAACCCAAAATAACTTCATTTTGAAAACACACAAAAAAAAAAAAAATATTTGCAGTATAAAATTTTGCTTACAAAAGTTTAAGTTTTACATAGATAATAATTTGATATTTAACGCTAAATATTTACGGAAGTTTATAAAAATATAATTTAAATATCATAACTTATTTAAAAATAAATATTTTTATTTAATTTGTCAAATACTTAGTGGAGACTCTATCATTCAATTTTTTTTAGTGATGGGCAGTAATAGTAATATATAGAGGAGAAAAATTGAAAAAGAAAAAAGAAAAAGAAAAAAAAAAGAGGAGGGCTTTGACTAGGAGAGACAGTTACGTGGTGTTTAGCAAAATCAACTTTAGAATGATAACCACCTATGAATAAATGGAATGTGTAAATGTTCATTTGCTACCACTATAAATACAAAGAAAAAAAGGAAAAGAAAAAAAAATCAATTGTCTAAAATAGTTTGGACAGAAATAAAAGATGATTTGTGAAGATTTTATGCTTAAAAATGGACCATTAAACCAATAATTTATGGGTACTTTCTAAAGAAGAGAAAAGATTTATATATATGGGTGACCAATTGAAATGAGTCCCTGTTGAAGTTGGTTCGAATATTACAACTCATTATTTTAGAATAGTATAAGGCATTTATATACTTATATATATAACAATAATGATATGTGTGAATATATCGACATACTAATTGCTAGTATAATGTTCTATGATGTTTTTCTTTGATCGAAAAATCAAATTACAAACTTTTTTCAATCTCTATATTTAGTGGCAAAACAGAATGAAAGTTTGAAAATTTGTTGGGAATCATTTAATAATGGTGGAAAATCTCTCATTCCATTTCAAGTGTTTGTTATTGGTCCTTTCTGGCATCACAAATCTTTTTTCACTTTGTAATTTGTATTCTCTTCATTTTAATTTTGAAGAATCTTTTGGTCTCAACCACATCAATTTATTTTCTCACAAGTTGAGAATAGTACAATTTCTTTCCTTTCTTTCCATTGTAAATTAGGGGTGTTTACAGGGCGCGAAACAAGACATGGACATGCCTGCTCGTCCCCATTTGAATTAAGGTTCGGGGTTCCATATTTACAAGAGTACCCTAATCTCTATATTTATATCGAATAATTATTGTGAACTGTACATGCTATTCAGATAGATAAACAACTTATTTAATTAGATGATTTTTATTATATTCAAGTTTTACTTCTTGTAAAATTTATTAATTAGGTTGTAAATATATATAGAGAGAAAGAAACAAAAAAAATAGACTAGCTAGTTACTATTACTACTAGTAGATGAGTAGTGAAAGACTTTGCCATGATCCACTTCTAGTAATGACCTTTGAGTGGAGTTCCTATTCCCACTTACTTTACTATATCACCTTAAAAAGACAACCTTTTAAAAGAATAAAAGAGAGAAAGCAAGAAACCAATTTTTTATTTTTTTTAAAAAAAATTATTATTATCTTTTTTTTTTTCTAATTTTTCTTAGAATGCAAAAGTTATTCCTCTCCCCCACAAAAGAACATCAACAATAAACCAAGACAGTGACTCCTTTTCATTTCACCCCTCCTTTTGAGAGCACACACATGCTTCACACACACACACATATATATAAATATATATATATATAGAGAGAGAGAGAGAGAGAGAGTTGCAATGAAGAAGGGGGTTACTAGAATGAGTGGAGATCCATTATTATATATATATATAAAAAAGAATGCTGATAAAACAAAAGCCTTTGTGGGGAGGGGATAGGATTCCCTTTACTACCTCTAAATTTGGCAGACTTTCTGGGGTAAGTCAACGAGAAAGCTCATCTTTTATTTATTTATTATTATGATTATATTTATTGTGTTTTTTTATGTATATGCAAAGGAATCCATTCCTTCTCTTATTGTGCTCCCCACTTGGGAAGTGATTAATTGCAATGGGTTGCACTTGGACACTACACTCTATTGCATTCTCCTCTCTCTCTCATCTATTTATTTTTATTTTATTTATTATACCACACAAAAGAAGATTAATTAATATCTATTCTATATAAAGTGTGTCTATATAACTGAATTCTTGTGTTTATGAGAAATTCATGGATAACTTTTTTTTTTAAAATAATTTTCTATTCAAAAATAATATATTTTTTTTTATTAAGATGTATTTTAATATTAATTTTTAAATAAATTAATATTACTTTTAAATTTTAATCGGGTTTATGAGAAATTTATGGGTAACTTTTTTTTAAAATAATTTTCTATTCAAAAATAATAATTTTTTTTATGAAGATGTATTTTAATATTAATTTTCAAATACATTAATATTACTTTTAAATTTTAATCGTATAAACCTAACCGTAAACACAATCTCTGAAAATTCTCAATAAAATAACTAACCCCAAAAGGATGAGCAACCAATCGTGATTATTTAGGATAATCATTTATAATTTTTTTTTCTAAATATCAAACCCTCAAACCCTATATTGCTATTGAATTATTGCCTCATCTTCTATGCCGTGATTCATGGCCTCTCTGCTGCGATTCCTCACTTTTTGTTTATTTGGGTGTAATATTCAGTGTTCTATTAGCGAGTTATCCTTTGTTGCTGAAGTAATTATTTATTTGAGTAAATCTTCTATTCCCTTGCTATATTGCTTTATTTTTAAACAGCTTTGAGATATGCGAAATATAATGTCATCCGTTAGAGAGTTTGTTGGGCACACTAAAAGTAACAAGATATCCTTTTCAATTTATAATCCTTGAATTTTTGATGACGCTCATTTTGAAAGGCTAGGTGTAATTGTAATGTCGGAGTAGCTAAATTTTTCCCAGAAGATAAAACTCACATCAGCACCGCCATTGCTGGCACCCATTCTAACGAATACTATTCTTCTAAGCTCATATATCTAACACACAATCCTATGGGAACAACATAAAATTGGGTTGAACCAAGATGAGATAAACATTTTTAAGTGTATTACTTTTTAATATAATAAAAAATACCTAGCATAAAATTTAGTATACGTGCCTCGCACGTAACTTTTTACTAGTATATATATATATATCAAATATATATAATTAATTAACCAAAACATGCACACTGCTGGAGTACACAAAAAACATTATCTTATAACTAGGGTTTCCAACCGTATATATAGGCTATCACCTACTAATTGGGAATCATTAATTAAATTAGAAAACCATAATCTTATAGAAAGATCATATATATATATATATACGAATATCTATAAGATATATATATATATATATATATATTTCCTTTTTGTGGAGATGGAGATGGGGAATATGTAACAAAATATAGATTTATGTGTAAAAGTTGGAGCATATAAATTATTGCAATATAAATTTGATGTACAGAATAATATATAATAGAGGATATTATAAAGATGAAATTTTAATTATAACCAATGCATATAATCCCACTACCAAGCAAAAATGATGAATTAAGCTGCTTAATTAATGATGATGTCACATGTATTTATATTGATCATCATGATCAGCAAGGTCAAACCTAATCCACACATATATGCATTCCCATGGGTCCATATATGTTTAAAAATCATATCCAGCAATTGCATATATGCTACTCTTTTTCTCCATCTTCTTTTTCCATATTCATAATACATATATAAATATATATATATATATATTGTTATAAATATTAATAATTATGTGAATGTCCAAACCTTTTATTTATTACCATTAATTGTAATCAACATTCATTTTTTTCTTAGTTTCCCTTTTTCTTAGTTTCTTAATATCTCACTCTTGTATTTATATAAATAAGGATTCACCCCATTGGAATAAACAACTCAGAAATTCTCCTTCACTTTCTCTTTCTCTCTACATCTTCTTCTTCTTTCTTCTCATCTACTTTATATTATATTATATTATTTTATAACACGTTATCAGCACGAGTCTCTGCCCAAGCTTCAAGCATGAGTCTCTGCCTAAGACCCAATGTAAGTATTTTGTTAAAATTCTTGAATTGTTTCAAAGTCACGATACACTAAATATATATTTATATATATACTTATCTGACTGAAACAATTTCAAGAATCCTTTGTTTTCTTTTTTCTTTTTATCTATATATATCTATATATTATATATGTATGTATATGTTTTTATATATTTATTATTGATTCATATATATATACATAATCATTCATAATATTTACAATATATGTTTGCCTATGATATGGTAAAGAAAATCTATATAAATTATACATATATCCTGAAGATTATGTATCATCGATAAATATTGCATATATCTTAAAGATTATGCATCATCGATAAAATATTGCATATATCGTGAAGATTATGCATCCTCGATAAAATATTGCATATATACTGATGATTATGCGTCCTCAACAAAATCTTGCATATATCCTGAAGATTATGCAAACGTAATATTCATTATATAGTTGATGGATATATAATGAAAGAGATGAATACATATTTATATATATGTTCTTGTATTCTTTGAGGACAATGAAAAGTAATTTAATATCGATATAGATTTTGACAAACATTTCCTGAAGTAAATGTTTTATATTTGTCAAAAAAAAAAATGATTGTATTTATGTGAATACAACTAAAGAATCATTAAAATGATTATTATTGATGCAATTTTATAGTGGGTTTTGAATACCTAAAAAGAATGTTAAGAAAATTGCATTGAAACATTAAAGTATAAGAATAACAATGAGCATGACTAATGTTATTTAAATACATGAGGCAGTGTTAGGCTAAAATTAGTCTAAGTTTCGGGTCGTATTTTCGGTTAGTTTTCACTCTTTGTTTCTATTTTTAGGGCTATTTTACGCTTGATTCTTTTGTTTCAGGTCCTTGGGTGTTTAAAGAAAGTATTTACAAGAATTGAGGACAAGTGGTGAAAGAATTGAGAAGAAAAACCAAAAACATATGTTGCTGCCAAATCCCGTCGCGACGGGAAATGTCCCGCCGCGACGGAACCGGCAGAAATTTCAATAATTCGTCGTTAACCCCGTCGCGACGGGGGCTTTGCCAGTCGCGACGGGGACCCCAGTGACGGGATTTTTGGGCAGTTTCGTAATTTCACGAATTTTAAAGATGAGATTTGGTTTAAATAGAGAGAGTTCGTGAAAATTAGGGATTATTCAGAATTGGAACCCTAGAAACAAAGAAGGAGGCTAGAAGAGCGGCTTGTGGCGACCCGGATCAATTGCTTCAACTAGTTCTTTCTCTTCTCTTTAATTTTTCTATGTTCTTTTCTATTTCAATGTTAATTATGGATTTGATTATGGATGTTTTGAACTAAACTCCTATTTAGGGAGAATGATGAATGTTGTTTAAGTTTTCCTAGTTAATGATTAATTGCCATTCCTCCATCTTGATTGTGAACACTATTCATATTTGTGTTTAATTTCCATGTGCAAGATTGATCACCTTTTACATGTTTTATGATCTCAATTCAAAATCTGAAAAGTGAGAATTGAGAATGCTAAAATTGGATAGTCTAGGTTTTGATGTGAAACGAAAGTATTTACATAGCCTTTGTGACATTTAGATTATTGCTTAATGCTGATTTCATGTTGGTTTAATTAAGAAATTAATTAGAGAGCATGAGATTTAGAACCTAGAAGATCTGAAAAGAGCTAGGTTAATTCATAATCTGTCATTCACTTCAAGAGAAGGATAGCATTTAAACATTAACATTGGTAACTTAACAACAGGATTCGTCTCCCTATTTTCTTATCTTGATTAATCTTCCTTTGTTATTTCTAATTTTCTGAATTGTCTTATTTAATTCATAAAAAGTATTCTTTTACCAGATAGAATCAATAGTATAATTTAGTAGTAATTAGTCCAATTCCCTGTGGTTCGACCTCACCTGTGTGAGTTTACTACTTGATTGCGTATACTTGCGTAGTGATTATAAATTTAGCAACAAGTTTTTGGCGCCGTTGCCGGGGAATTGTATAAAGATTGATATTACATAAAATTATACTATCTTCTACTTTGGTTAATTATTTTTGCTTATTTCTAATCTGTTTCTTTTAGATTAAATTTTGTAATATTATTAAAAATTAAATTTTGTTCTAATTTGGTTTTTCTTTTTAGTTTTAGTATTAATTTTATTGTTTCAAATTTTTATCTTTTTAGTACTAATTTAGTTTTATTTTTTTTTTTAATTTTACTAATGTTGTACTTATGAGTTTGACCTGCAAGATAAATCCAGATGCTATATCTTGAGGATTTTGCCCAACAACACAATGAATCATTCTATTCTGCTTGGAGGAGATTTAAAGAGCTTGGAGAGAGATGTTATCCCACTTTCTCAAGTGGATGTTTTACGTGGCTCTTTTATAATGGCCTTGATGATGAAACAAAAAGTTGGGTGGATTATGGAGCAGAGGTTACTGGAGAGCCTTTGTTAAGGAGAGGCCATGAAGCAATAAATCTGTTGAATGATATGGCAGATTTTGATTATGATTGGCATTGGAATCCATCACTTCAAGGTTGGAGTCATCAATACCCTCCTTATTGTCCAAACTCACCCCAACCAATTGAAGAAGAGGAGGATATACTATCACTTCCAAAAGAGATTAATCGATTGGCGGACATGGTAAAAGCTCTATGTGATAATTTAATGGCGCAGGATTCAGAGAGTTTTAAGGATAATAACTCAAATAATGAAAGTTATGAGAGTTGTTTGAATATAGTAGAAGCACCATCAGATGAATACATAGAAGAGACTGAGCCTAGAATTGAAGAGAAAGAATCCTTTGAAGTGGTTGAAAATTTGGATACATTGGATGCTTGCTCAACAAATGATGATCTCAATTTGGTGAATGAAGAAACATCCATCCTCAATGATGAAATTATTGAAGATCAAATCACAGTCAAGGATGTGGATGGTCATGAGGGAACTGAACAACCAATTGAGAGGTTATTTGAGAAAAGCAAGAAAGAGGTGCCATTGGTGGTAGAAGAATCACTTGTAGTTGTTGATTTGAGGTTGTCAACACCACTATATTATGAACCCCCAATGGACCCTTATTTTCCACTAATGCCGCATTCTCCATATTGTATTCTCTTCGAGTTACCAAAGGCTTCTCCCCAAGCACATCATCCAAAGTCTTATGTTGTTGGTGCTGACTTTTGTTCAAACTCATCGCTTGCCAAGCTTGAAGGCGAGTACAACAATAATTTTCAAGTTGTCTTGCATGACGCTTATTACGGGCGTCAACCGCTTGTTGATGTGGCGCTCAGGTAAGTATCTCTCAACCACCATTTTATTTTAACACATTGGGGACAATGTCATATTTAGTTTGGGGGGAGAGATTTAAAAATTTTATTTTCTGCACTTTAATTTTCTGTGTTAGTTTTTTTTCTGTTTTAGTTAAGGATGGCAATAAGCTAAAAGATAATCGTGTGCTGCTCTTTAATGTAATGTGCTCTGAAATTGCAAAATAACTGTGTGCTTAATTCTGTTAACTCTTTGGATTAGTTTGGATGCTTGTATAACATGTGTAAGAATGCAATTTGATGATCTGTGAAATATGTTATAATTATTTTACTATGGTTTGTGGTAAGATTGACTGGATAGCTTAGAACCTGCATGTTTAATTCTTTTGAGGCGAAATCCTTGACAACATTCAATAGGAATATGATTTAGGCATTTGTTGGATAGTTTGAGCCTTTCAAGCCTACCATGAAATGATTATCCTTAGTTAACCCTCTTGAGCCTAAACTTGTTTTATTCTTCACCTGTTGAATCGAAATATGTATCCACACTATTAAATTTTGTCCTCACTATTTTATCAATGATATCATAAGCTATATAATTAGTTTGGGGGAGCAAAATGCATGGTGTGAGAGAAGATAGAAAAAAAACGTGCAAGATTGAGAAAACAATAGATAAGTTGTAAGATTAATATCACTGGAAAAAAAAAAACATTGAAAAAAAAACATGATTCAAGAAAAATAATATAATTCAGTGATGTTGGGAAAAAAAAAATTCTAAATCATGGTTAGTTGTGGGAACACTTTGGGAAATTTGAAATTAGAAGAAGCTTGTGGGTTATTTTTGTGCTTATGATATCTTTAGCCAAAATTGTTTTTTTTCCTTTTTCCAAATATCTAAGCCATACTTTATAAACCTCAAAAAGCCCTATTAATTCTGAAAGGATGTTGTCAACATTAGTGGAGAGAGGTAAGCATGCAAGCATATGAGTTATCGGGTAGTGGAATGGTTGGAAAGAGTAAAACTATTATAACATTGTTTCGATTGTGAAGTCATCTTGTGTTTGTACAGTATGTGACAAACTGAGCATCTAAATTAATTGTTAGAGTTGGTGGAATTGAAATTCTAGTTTGAGTAATAGAAGAGAACATCACATGAGCAGTAGTATTGTGATTATCTTATAGCGTAGTTAGTAGATTAGTAGTTAGTAGTATTTATCTTACTCGAGGACGAGTAAGAATCTAGTTTGGGGGAATTTGTTAGGCTAAAATTAGTCTAAGTTTCGGGTCGTATTTTCGGTTAGTTTTCACTCTTTGTTTCTATTTTTAGGGCTATTTTACGCTTGATTCTTTTGTTTCAGGTCCTTGGGTGTTTAAAGAAAGTATTTACAAGAATTGAGGACAAGTGGTGAAAGAATTGAGAAGAAAAACCAAAAACATATGTTGCTGCCAAATCCCGTCGCGACGGGAAATGTCCCAGTCGCGACGGGAACTGGCAGAGAAATTTCAATAATTCGTCAGAACCCCGTCGCGACGGGGCTTTGCCGATCGCGACGGGGACCCCAGTGACGGGATTTTTGGGCAGTTTCGTAATTTCACGAATTTTAAAGATGAGATTTGGTTTAAATAGAGAGAGTTCGTGAAAATTAGGGATTATTCAGAATTGGAACCCTAGAAACAAAGAAGGAGGCTAGAAGAGTGGCTTGTGGCGACCCGGATCAATTGCTTCAACTAGTTCTTTCTCTTCTCTTTAATTTTTCTATGTTCTTTTCTATTTCAATGTTAATTATGGATTTGATTATGGATGTTTTGAACTAAACTCCTATTTAGGGAGAATGATGAATGTTGTTTAAGTTTTCCTAGTTAATGATTAATTGCCATTCCTCCATCTTGATTGTGAACACTATTCATATTTGTGTTTAATTTCCATGTGCAAGATTGATCACCTTTTACATGTTTTATGATCTCAATTCAAAATCTGAAAAGTGAGAATTGAGAATGCTAAAATTGGATAGTCTAGGTTTTGATGTGAAACGAAAGTATTTACATAGCCTTTGTGACATTTAGATTATTGCTTAATGCTGATTTCATGTTGGTTTAATTAAGAAATTAATTAGAGAGCATGAGATTTAGAACCTAGAAGATCTGAAAAGAGCTAGGTTAATTCATAATCTGTCATTCACTTCAAGAGAAGGATAGCATTTAAACATTAACATTGGTAACTTAACAACAGGATTCGTCTCCCTATTTTCTTATCTTGATTAATCTTCCTTTGTTATTTCTAATTTTCTGAATTGTCTTATTTAATTCATAAAAAGTATTCTTTTACCAGATAGAATCAATAGTATAATTTAGTAGTAATTAGTCCAATTCCCTGTGGTTCGACCTCACCTGTGTGAGTTTACTACTTGATTGCGTATACTTGCGTAGTGATTATAAATTTAGCAACAGGCAGTATTTATTGTTCATCATTCCCTGCAGAGAATGATACGAATTGAAGTCAATCACTTTTAAAGATTCCTCGTATTAGTCATGTTATTATACATTGTTATTACTTGCAATGTTGGAAATTATTGAATCTGACATATGTTAAAGATTAAATTTTGCATACATCTTGGAGACTATGCAAAAATTGCATTCATATATTCTTTGAAATATCGTAAAAGAAATTGTTGAATGATTTCTTATATTTTTTATGGATGAACAAGTAATAAATTTTTAAGAAATTTATAATAATGTTCTACTTGTTCAACTCATTCCCCGAAGTGAATCTAATGATTTTAAATAATCAATTACATTATTTACTACTCAAATATTTCCAAAAAAAGTGGAAACAACTAAAAGATGAGATACCACACATAATCAAAGTGCGTGAAATTTATATATCATGTGTGGAATTGAATAATAGTGGTCGCGTACCTGTAGTACGGACATACTTATAATCAAGATAAAAGTATACTTGATTATTTAATAGAATGTGAATTGTACAAACTTATTGTACATTTAGAATATTTAAATATCATTACCTAAAGAGAATGAATAGACATGAAATTCTATTTCAAAGAATATAGATTTCACATATATTGGTAATGCCAGAAGCAAATTAATATATACATATTTTATTATTTCTTGAAATCAATAGTTTCAAACTATTATTGGTACAGGATATGTATATATATAGTTACTATATAATTCAGTTTGCATATTCCCAGAAGTGAATATATAACTTACTAATATTTGTTAGTGATCCAATATAAAGTGATAAAGAATCACAAAATGATTATTTGAAAAGCTTCCTGAAGAAGTCTTACATACAATTGCTACTTTGAGTAGTAAAATATCTTTGTATGTACCTAGATGTATAACTTTTATCTAGTTATGAAAGTAATAAGAAATAACTTATTATATGTACTTATTGTACATTTAAATATATAATATATCAAGTCATGATAATTAGACTGATGAATAGTCTATTAATAAATTAGACGACTTGTTAAAAAGATACCAGGAAAAATGAATGATATATTATGGTTATATCTATTTGACCATTATAACAACATGATGAAGTTGTTATGTACATTTTATATAATACACATCATTAAATTGATGATAGTGATTCCTGAAGAAATATAAAATTTGATAAACATAATAGTGACTCCTGAAGAGTGTATATGTTTTGGAGAATAATATAATTATATTATTCGTGTATATAAAAATGAAACTTGTAATGATTATGTTGTAATGAATTTACATTACCTTTTGAAAGTTTCATTGAAATACAAATTATAGTGAACTTGAAGTTCATGAATTGAATTTTTTGACATGATCAATCATATGCAATAAATTGTCAAAGAATTTGACTAAATTTTGTTGAAGAACCAGAAGATTCTTCTCATTGTTAATTTATAAGGCTCAAAAGAAGAATGTGCATATATTTGCATATAGAAAATATTTAAATTATATTTCTTTAACAATCTTGAGCCATTGTTAGATTTTTATTGCATAGTTTCTTATCGATGTGATAAGATTATATGATCATGCATTTACAAAATGTGTAAATTTATGTATTTCTAATTATACACGTATGACTCATTCTTAGAAATGAATTAAGTTCATAAGGATTGAACTTAAAACTGAAGTTTATTGAACCTGAAGTTCAATGTCATATAGTATATATGAGTTTAAACAAATATTGATTCATTGTGATATACTGAAATCCCTACAGGTATATTAATATTATTAGATATCACAATTTCTTAAAATTCTCTCGATCAGGGGGAGAGAAGCAGTTGGGATCGATGATAATTTTTGAAAAATGATCCTTGCACAAAGTATAAGAACGATATAGTTCAAAATGATATATACCAACTGCAAATCAATATTACTCAAAGTTGAGATAGAATGAGTTGAAAACGCCTGAAGCGTAAATGAACAATATAGAAATTATTAGTAAATGTTCATTTGATTTGCCCTGAAGTTGTTAAATCTAGAGGTACTCATGGAGATACCTTAATGTTATAAAGTATTAAAATGATAACCGTGATGAAAACGGTACTTGAAGAGACTCCCAAGAGAAGTTAGACATAACACATTTGATCATAATTGAATCCCTGAAGTGATTCAATATAGGTACCTATAAATGATAAATATATTTGAAAATATGTAATTTAAAGAGATCTCTATAAGTTATGTCAATATGGGAGGAAATTATCATATACTGAAATTTTTGTCGACAATAGAAGTTGAATGTTTGCATATGCAATAAACTAACATGAGATAGCAAGGATCATGGTATTAGATTTGTCAAGAATCATCGACATATATTTTATTTTTGGCCAAAATATTATGACGCAATTCAGGCAAATTTACTCACATAAAGTGAAGTAAGACCTGTAGGGTGTGCAAATAAATATTTCTAATGAGAAATTTGCATATATGTATTTGTACATAATGAATTGTTGTACAAAGTTTGCATAGACATGAGATTAATTGAAGTAAGGCTTAAATATTGAGAAAATATAATCATTATTTGATTATAGCCTGGAATATATTTTATGAGGATTTATAAGCGTCACATAAATGTTGCAACAAAAAGTTATTCATTTGGAGCTCCTAATATAGTGAGAATTTGAAATAAGCCTTATCTAAAAATTCTAGAAGAATTTAATACATGTCTTAAGTGATATAAATTCTAAGTCACGCGCACTATATGACAAAGATCTTTGTATGAAATAAAGACATGTAAGTAAATTATTGTTTGAAAAATACGTATGGTTGTCTATGCAGTATAAATACGTAAATTATACGTTGTGATAGACTCTTGAAGAGTTTTTGATTAATTGCAAAACAAACTTTTATTTCTTTTATATATCGAGAAATATTAAATGTATAAAGTTTGTTCATTAGTATTGAAGTCCTGAAGTACTTCATATGTATCAAAATTATAGATATATGATCATTTGATATGGAAATTAAGATCATACAACAAGATGGAACAAATACGTGGTCTTGGAGTACCATCATTGTCACAAATGAAAATTTATAGTACCATTAATGTGTTATGTTCATATCTACTTGAAATTTTAAATTTTAGTATGAACAAAGTTGTGTACACACATGAATGATACAATTAGTTGGATAAAGACTAATGTTCCACGAACCCCTCATCTATAATTTAGAAGTCCATACATACTCTGAAAGAGTTATAGAAAATATATGATCAAAGATATATATGGTGATATTTTAAAAGTGATAACAATAATCTTATGAGATTTATTATCACCAAAAGAATTATGGATTATATGTGCATAAGGGGGAGACATATTCATGTTGCACTCTTTTTCCCTTAGCTCAGGTTTTGTCCCACTGGGTTTTCCTGGCAAGGTTTTTAACGAGGCAACTTGAAAATAATTATGAATATGAAATATACATTGTACTCTTTTTTCCTAGCTCAGATTTTGTCCCACTGGGTTTTTCTGGCAAGGTTTTTAACGAGGTAACTATAAATCATGTTAACATACTTGCATTTTATGAAGCAAGTAGAGAATGTGTGTGAGTGAGATCATTGACATAGCATATTTGGGAAACATATGAATTGCACTCAATAAAGAAGTATCAACCCAAGCAATTCTCTATGGATAATACTGCTTGCATCGCTCAACTAAAAGGAGGGTACATTAAAGGAGATAGAGTTAGAACACATTTCACGAAATTCTTCTTTATACGCTTCAAGAAAATGCATATTGGTGTTCAACATATTTAATCAAGTGTCAATCTTGTAAACTTATTCACAAAGTTATTACCAATATTAACATTTGAGAAGACGGCAGATAAGATCGAAATTCGTCGATTAGAAGATCTCCACAAATGCCTAAATGAGGGGGAGTTAGTTTACACTATACTCTTTTTCCTTTGATCAAGTTTTCAGCAAGATTTTTAATAAGGCAATTATTATGGACATCCAAGGGGGAGTGTTATAAATATTAATAATTATGTGGATGTCCAAATCTTTTATTTATTACCATTAATTGTAATCAACATTCATCTTTTTCTTAGTTTCCCTTTTTCTTAGTTTCTTAATATCTCACTCTTGTATTTGTATAAATAGGGATTCACCCCATTGGAATAAACAACTCAGAAATTCTCCTTCACTTTCTCTTTCTCTCTACATCTTCTTCTTCTTTCTTCTCATCTACTTTATATTATATTATATTATTTTATAACATATATATATATATTTATACATATATTGAATATAAGAAAGATCATGTAATATCAAGTTATAGATAAAGATTGACTATCTTCAATCTCCCCCCGACATGATGATACGAATCAAAGTAAAACCATATTATCTATTTATTGTATAAATTTTAATTTAGTTCACATTTGGAAAAATAATTACTACAAGAAATTTTGCATTTTTTCTGGCGCTTTTTATTTTTCCATAGAAAGATTATATATTAGTATTAGTGATTAAGAAAAACAGAATAATTCTTTATTCAACAAGAATGAATATCAAGTGTTTGTTACAATTGGTCAAGAGAAGAGGAATAAATATATATAGGCAAAAGGAAAGACTAACTTAACAGTAATAACTAACCTAACCAATTTGAGCTAAACATAAATTTAATAGCTCCCTTCAAGATGGAGTGTATAAATTTTTGACACTTATCTTGGACAAATAATGAAATAATTGATAAGGGAATAGAAGTTTAGTGAAGATGTCGACCAAGTTGGATTTGGATGGAACATGGTTAGTCTTGATTGTGCCATTGTTGATCTTCTCCCTTATGAGATGACAATCTATTTCAACATGCTTCGTACGCTCATGATATACTGGATTCTTTGCAATGTGGAGAGCAGCGTTGTTGTCACAATACAGGGTGGGTGGCAGTCTGATGTTGATGTTGAATTCTGAGATGATTGAATGAAGCCAGGTGAGTTCACAGGATGCATTGGCCATGGCTCGATATTCTGCTTCAGCAGAAGATCTAGATACAGTTTGTTGTTTCTTTGATTTCCAAGAAATGAGAGATTTCCCTAAAAAAATAAGGTAGCCTGAAATTGACCGTCGTGTGTCCAAATATGATCCCCAATCCGCATCTACAAAAGCTTCAAATTGAAGTGGTGTAGGACCTGTGGCATAAAATTAACAGGCCTTGTCCAGGGGTAGCTTTGAGGTATTGAAGGACACGGTTGGCAGCTGTGAGATGTGGAGCACGAGGTGTTTGGAGGTATTGACTTAATTTGTTGACAGCAAAAGAGATATCATGCCGAGTGATGGTGAGATAGAGCAGCTTCCCAATAAGGCTTCGATATTAAGTAGGATTGTCAAGTAGGGGTCCTATTTCATTGTTCAGTTTGATATTAGGCTCCATGGATGTTGTGACTGGTTTGGCTCCCAAATGTCCTGTTTCCTGTAGCAATTGAAGTGTAAAAGGGTGTTGAGTGACAAAGATGCCATTATTGTTTTGAGCTATTTCAAGGCCTAGAAAAAAATAAAGTGGGCCAAGATCTTTTAGTTTTAAATGTGAATCAAAGTTATTGATGAATTGATTTAGAGCAGGGATGTTATTTGTGGCAAAAGTAATGTCATCAAAGTAAATTAAGATTGCTAAAAAAACATTGTTGGAATGTTTGATGAAGAGTGAATGGTCATTTTTGGACTGAATAAAATTTTGTTGGAGAAGAGTGGTGCTGAGCCTGGCATACCACTGTCGTGAGGATTGTTTTAGTCCATATAGACTTTTCTTTAATTTTCATACTGCATTGTTAGGAATAGGGCCTTTTGGTTTATATCCTTGTGGTAATTTCATGTATATATCTTTAATCATGAAGATCACCATGCAAAAAAGTATTGTTGATGTCCATGTGGTGGAGATGCCACTGTTTTATTGTAGCTAAGGCAAAGAGGAGTTTTAGTGTGTTAAATTTTACCATTGAAGCATATGTTTCAAAATAATTGATGCCTTATTGTTGTGTGTAGCCTTTGACTACTAAACGGGTTTTGCATCTTTCAACAGATCCATCTGGGTTATATTTAATTCTATAAACTCATTTGTTGCTTATTATGTGTTGTCCAAGAGGTAATGGTACAACTATCCAAGTATTATTAGATTCTAGTGCATCAATTTCTGTGTCCATGGCTTGGTTCCAAACTTTTTCTTTTCATGCTTGGGCATAAGAAGTTGGCTCAAGTATGTGATATGTGGCTAGGACTGCTACCCTAAAAGCAGAAGACAATTTATTATATGAAATGTAATTTGTAATGGGGTAGAGAGAACTGCTTGTATGGTTACTGTTATTGCACCTGAAATCCTTGAGATGAGCAGGAGTGGAAATGGTTCTGCCTAATTTTGTGGATATTTTTGGGGTTACTGGTTTTGTTTGTTCTATTGATGTATTTGGATCTGGTGTAGTGATATAATCAGTAGAAAAAACTGATCTATGGATGCATTTGGAGTATTGTTGTGGAAAGGATAGATGTCCTCATAAAATATAATATCTCTTTTGACTGAAATATGTTGTTTGTTTGTGTATCAATGAGTGTATAGGCTTTCATATGGTCAGGGTAGCCTATGAAAACACATGATTTTGCTTGAGGAGCAAATTTATGGTTATTTTGAATGGGGGAAACATAGGCCAAGCATCTAAAGTTTCTAAGATGGTTGTAGTTAGGTGGTTTTTAGTGAAGCAGTTCATAAGGAGTTTTATCTTTTAATAGAACAGAGGGTGTTCTATTAATAAGATAGACAACAGTTTTGACCATGTAATTCCAATATGATAAAGATAGGTTGGATTGAAAAGCAAGTGTTGTTGCTACATTTAGTATATGTCTTGGTGTTTTCTTTGAACAATAACATTTTGTTGTGGTCTAGTCACACAAGAGTTTTGATGAGTTGTGCCTTGTCTTGCATAAAAACTTTTAAGATTAAGTTCATTTGCATTATTTGTCCTGACAGATTTGATATTCTGTTTGTAGTGGACATTGACAAAAGTGAAGAAATTTTACATTATGGTTGGGGCATCTAATTTAACCTGAAGTAGGTATATCCATGTGTACCTTGAATGGTCATCCCCAATGGTGAAAAAATATTTGTATCCTTCTGTAAAAGGAATGGGATATGGCCCCCAGATGTCTAGATGTATGAGATCAAAAATTGCTGGTGACAAATTATTATTTGATACAAAATGTAATTTTTTTTTGTTTTGAGAAATGGCAAGTGAGACAGTTATGTACATTAGATGCATCAAAAGGAAATTGCAATCTTTTATTCAATTTGTTTGTAATCAATACAGAATAATGACCAAGGCGTGTGTGCTATTGGTTTTTATTTTGTACATTATGAGAGACTGATGTGTAGGCTTGGTAGTGAGTTGCATCTTGATACAGGTAGTAGAGCTTGCTAATTCTTCTAGCTGTCCCAATCGTTAATGTCTGAGAATGGTCCTGAATGTAACATGTATTAGATGTAAACGACACATTATACATGCTTTCATAAATTAATGAAGTGATAAAGAGTAGATTTAGTTAGAATTTGAGTACAAATAGCACATAATGAAGTGTAATTGCAAAGTTTATAATAACAGTACCAATGAGTTCGATCTGCATAGTATTGCCATTAGGAAGAGTGACAGATTTGTGTGTGGTAGATTTAGTGATGTGAGAAAAATGTCTAATATTGCAAAAAACATGATGAGTAGCACCACTATCTAAAACCCAAGAAATTGGAGGTTGAGAGTTGTTGTTACCAGTGAAATTATTGATGGTGGGGCCTTCTGATGTTGAAGCATTAGTTGTTGGTTGGAGCTGTTGAGTCAACATGGAAATCAGATGTTGACATTGAGCTGAGGTGAGTTGAGAAGTGGATGAGTCTCCTGATGGAAGAGAAATGTTATGAGTCTGAGGTACAGTTTTGTTGGTCGAACCAATTTCTGGTTTCTTGCTGGTGTTGGAAGTGTCACTTGATCTTCGTTTTCCATAGCCAGGTGGGAAGCCATGTAAGAAATAGCACTTATCCTTGTAATGACCAAGTTTTTGGCAGTGAGTGTAGTGGGGTCTTGGTCTTTTGTTTTTAGAATTTTTGTTGACAGCAGGGTTGGAATCAGGTGCAAGGGGAGGATTAGTGTTGGTTGCAGCAGTAATGGGAGGGGTTAATCTATTGCCAAGAGTTCTTTGTCTTTCTTGGTGGATGACCATAGAAAAGACTTTGTTGAGAGGTGGGCAAGGATAGATTAATAGTATCTGATAACGAGTAGCATGATAGGTTTCATTCAATCCTTTGAAGAATTGTAAAATCTGATCATGGTTGATGTGATCTTGTGTTTAAGCTGCAAATGCACAAGTATAGTTAATTCTTGGACGTAGTTGATTTATTTTGTCCCATATGGATATCAATTTTGTAAAATAGGCACTCACAGTATCATCACCTTGACGTAGATAAGTCAAGGTTTCATTTAGTTCAAAGAGCCATTTCCTTGATTAAATCTACTGTTAAGAACAGTCCACATCTCGGTAGCAGTGTCGAGATACATAATACTGCTCTTAATCTCAGGTGAGACAGAATGAAGGATCCAAGATATGACTAATTGATTGCATCTAATCCAAGAACTCTAAAGGGAGTCATGAATAAGGGGTTGAGGTAAAGTACCTTCCAAGAATAGAGTTTTGTTTCGTGCACTTATGGAAATCTTGAAATCTCTTTTCCATGGTTGAAAGTTGCGATTGATGAGGATCAGAGTAGCAAGAACCAATCCAGGGTGGTCTACGTTGCTCAGGTAATATGGAGAACAAATGTCTTCATATGGAGGTCGATCGAGGGACATGGATTTGGTCTTGTGATGATTGATCGACTAGAATGGGTCGAGGAGCAGGAACGTGATCGACTGGATTGGGTCGAGAAGCAGCTTGATTTGTATTTGGTTGTAAATTGTCAGCAGATTTGTTTTGAGGTGGTGGAGCGATTGCAACATCGACCACTGATGGATTTTGTGCAATGAAAGTAGCTGAGATGGTAGCTCGTGTACATACTATTGTTGAAGATGAAGGAAACTTCAATTGAATTCTTGAAGGTTGAAGATGGAGGAGTCGTCTGATACCATATTAGTGATTAAGAAAAATAGAGTAATTCTTTATTGAACAAGAAAGAATATCAAGTGTTTGTTACAATTGGTTGAGAGAAGAGGAATGAATATATAGGCAAAGGGAAAGACTAACTAACTTAACTGTAATAACTAACCTAACCGACTTCAGCTAAACATAAATTTAAGAATTAAATCTATGTGGACCTAATACCACTTAAAATTTTGTCGACAAAATCTATTAAATCTCATTCCGTTTTGTTCTTTATACTTCCATTCAAAAATTATAGTTGCCCACGTTTACACAAGTGTAAGCATAACCAATTTTTAGTGGTCCACGTAATATTCATAAAAAATAATTTAAAATATTTAAAACTTTAAAAAATCAAAAAAATAACTTTAAAAATAATAATTATTTTTTAATTTTCCTTTTTTTAATTTTTCTTCTTCATTCTTCTTCTTTTGAAAACCCTAAATCTCTCTCTTCCTCTCTCGATAATCTCTCTCTTTCTCTCTGCTTGTGAGGTGTCGGCGTAGCCGTCGACGGACTAGGAGCATTGTACTCCGGTCCTCCCCTCATCCCTTTTCCTAAAACCCAAACCTCAAAAACCCCAACCCTTTGCAGACCCAAACGAGTCGAACGCCATCTAACCCAACACAGAAAATCCTAACCCAAAAATCAAAGTCCCAACCCAGAAAACCCTAACCCAAAAATTGAACCCCAACCTAGAAAATCCTAACCCAAAAATCGAAGCCCCAACCCTGAAACGATTGCTTTGGGTTCTTTCCATAGCTGAGGAGGAGAGGCAGCACATTGAGGGCAGGTTTTGGGGTTTTGGTTTTGGAGTTTAGGAAGAAGAAGTGGGTTCTGATTTTGGGGTTCACAAGTTAGAGTGAAGAACAGAATATCAAAAAGAAAAAAAAAAAGAAAGATTTTTTTTTTGTCATGGAAGGGAGTATGGAGGCAAGATAGTGATGTCAGGAGAGAGAAAAAGGAGTAACGAGATGGAATTAGGGTAGAAGAAAAAAAAAGAGAAAGAAAAGAAAAATAAAATAAAATATTTTTATTATTGTTTTATTTTTTATAATATTTTAATAATTAATATTACGTGGACAATTAAAAATTTAACATGTTTACACTTGTGTACACGTGGACAGTTTACTGTGGCACTTAACTGAGATTTTTGAATAAAAGTGTAAGAGCAAAACGAAATGGGAGTTTAATAGGTTTTGCCGTCAAAATTAGATGTTAAAAAAAAAAAAATTAAGTAGTTTTGCCGCCAACATCCTTAAACAAATAAGACATATTTATTAGTTCTGAGAGCTGAAGATTAATAAGAAGGAAAGAAATGCTTTCATTAATTTGACAGTAAGAACATTACAAAGTATATTTATACTGATTGCAATCAATAACTAATAGTTACTAATTCTAATTTTGTTACTAACACTATATATAACTGAACAATGTACTAAGTTACAACAACCTTTAAATAATTAACATTATATAATTGGGCTCAACTAATTAATTCTAAATTTCTAACTAACTTTTTTTTAATGAATCAACAAGTATATTATTATTCTAAAAAATAATTTGTACAGCCTAGTAGCATCTCCAAATTAAAGAGGACCTAAAAAATCTATAAAAACTTTACAATATATAAAACTAATTCTTTTCACTTTTAGTTACATGTTTAAGCCAAATACAAGAAATTTTATTTTTAATTACATCTTTAATTTTGTACACTATTCTATCATTATTTTCCATCAAGCCATTTCAAAATTTGTTATTTCGGTTGGCCCAAATATAATACACAAGTGTAACTAAAGTAGCTGAGATGATCTTCTTCTTGAACTTTACTAACTAACATTCTTCATTAATCAGCAGTGTTTAATCAAGTCGTCTGTAGTCATTCCGGGGCCTTGGGCGATTAAAATATATAGAGCTTTTTGCAACAACAAAATTGTGTTTTTTTATATTAAGCAATAATCACTAAGAAATTGCATAGAAATTAGAATTTAAAGAATAGTATTTTGGTAAAAATTTGTAAAAAAAAAATAGACTTATAAAATTGATGTTTTAGCTATTAATGTTCGTTAAATACTATATTAATCAATTGTTTAATATAAAAAATTCAAAATAATTTTGGAGTATAAAAATAAAGACAAATGTTAATTAATGTATAAATCTATAATAGAAATTTAATTTAAAAAATTACTACATAAACGACTATTTGCAGTTTACAATAAATAAACAAATTAATACATTAATGTGTAGTGTTTCATTTTAAATGAGAAATTTACATGGTATACTAACTTTTGTCATTTTTTTACAAAAATATTGCTAGGCGGTATTTTTTTACTGTGTTTTTTTATAAGTTTCATACTACAGTATACTGTGTTAAGTTTTCTTTGGTGTTCTACTAGTGTTTTACTAGTTATCTACTATTGTTTTGAGTTGTTCTGCTTTGTGTTTTATTGGTGTTTTATAAAAATACAGTATTTTTGAAAAAATTTCCGTGTAACAGTATTTTTGTAAAAATTAACCCAAATTTCAGTATTTTTGTAAGTTTCCCTTTTAAATTCAAAGTTTTTTTAAAAAATAATAAATTTTCCTTTAACAAATAATAACAACATTAATAAAGATAAAGTAAAGACTGTATATAGATACAATGCTAAATTTTTAAATAAAACAAAATAAGGGCTTAATTAATATTTTTTAAAAAATAATAATTAAAAGATGAGTAATATGGGTGAGGCCCAATTAGCTAATATACCTAGTGGGCCTTTGGCAGTTGCCCTAGCTGTCCATATTTTGGGTTCGTTCATTAAATATTATTTTACAAATATAGAAAAACAACAAAATAATTATAAAAATGCGGTTTTATAGAATTTTAAATATTTTTACGATTTTTTTGATTTTATTTACAGAAAATACGGTCTTTTTATGTTGTACTCTTGTTAATTTGTTGTTGATTTTTTATTATCTGTATGTTATTTTTGTTGCTGTTTTGATATTATTTAGATGTTAATTTCATGTTACTTTTATGTGGTTTTCTTATTGTTTTCGTGTTGTTTCTATGAAAAGCTGTAAAAATATTAAAAAAATTCTTTAAACTTAAAAATATAATTTTTGTTTATAAAAAATAGTACCTTATATAATTATCCCTTATTTAATATTCTCTACTGTAAATGTTTAACAAGACCATATTCTCCCTTAAGCTGCTAGTGTTTTAATAAAAAAAGATATTAACAATAAAACCACTTAAATTTTATGGTTTGTAACATTTAACTCTCCCCATTAATTTTAGTTTTTTTTTTTACAGTAAAACCTATTTTCTCCACTAGTAACTTGTTGAAGCTTCTTGGCTTTGATACAGTCACAGTGAGCTTCAATGGACCATACGAGTTTCAAAGATGGAATTAAGGTTATTTCAAAACAAGAAGAAAAGAATAAAAAATATACTTTTATTATTGTTTTATTTTTATTTCAATGGACCACGAAAAAGTTTCAATATTATTTGTGCACACGTGGACAGCTTACCGTGACACTTAATAGAAGCTTTTAGATAGAAGTGTAAAAACTAAAATAGAATAGGAATTCAATAAGTTTTACGTCAAAAAATAGGTTTATGGAGTTAAGTGTTACAAACTATAAAGTTTATGTAGTTTTGCCGCCAATATCCCTAATAAAAATGCTAATGAGTTGGTTGTGAGAGGAAATATCTTCAAATTTTAGCTTAAAGTGTTTTCCTAACTAAGTCACAATCAATGTCGATATTTGACTCCCTCGTGGAAAACAAGATTGATTGATAATAATCATTTATTATTATTTATTATTTCAATTAGGGGAAACGGCTGGTCCTTATTTATGTACTTTTGTTTGTCTCGCACTTTGCCAAGTTCCATTGTTAAGATTTGAATGGAATGTGAAACTTGGTTGGTGCAATTCTCAAACTAAAATATGGAAACAAATTAAGAGCAATGAATCAGCTAACAAAAGCCCTATTCAATTTTTCTTATAGAGTTATTATTAATTAGTGTAGAGTAAATTCCCTAACATCATTTAAGCCGTTATCCAACTTAGTTCCACATGTATTTTCCCATTTTTGGAATCGTTCAAGTGGTACTTGTTGTTGATCCTCTCATTGTGAAGAACATCACTAAGATTAATTTCCACGTACCCCAACGATTCCTACAAGTAAAAATTGTTTTAACATTATATATATTCAAGGTCAAAAATAAGAAGATTTGTAACATTATATATATATACCTTTGATCGAAATTGAAGGCCTGTTCTTTTGCTCAACACCTCAATGTGGATCTTATCATCTAAGGGAGGCTCTTCAAGCATGAATTGGAATTCTTCACCCCAAGTGGGGTTGTGAGTTTTCTTCATCATCTGAAAACACAAAGTGAATAAAATGATTTCAACAACTTCAAACTATGGTATTGATAACAACTATGAGGAGGAAAAAGTTGACCTTTGTTTTTCGTTTTTCGCCTTTAAAGTGAATCAAAGCATATGGATTATTGTGATGCTCACCCTCTACATCCTCAGCTCCTTGTATAGTTACCAATAGTAAACCTGCTCTACCATATGACCCTTCATTCAGTCTACTCTTTTTCCTATTTCTCATGTTTTCATTAGATTCATCTCCATTGTCACTAATTGTGATGCTATTTGTTCTAAAAGGAACATAGGTAAGCTCCACCACAAGCTGGCCTCTTTGCTTCTTGTTCTGAGGATCGTTCACATTTGTATTCTTCACTAAATCTAATGTGAATCTCTTTGTCTCATTAGGCCTTACAAGACTCAATGGAATTAACTGCATTCCTAGCCTGTCATGTCCACCAACCTTTGATTTTGAAACACATTTAGATGATTGATTTTACTTTAGTAATGCAAGTAGTGAACTTGAGTTGATTAGTGTCTAAACTAAAACTAGTGTAAGAGAAAAATAACCTTGTCCCAATCATATACTTGTAACTCTAGAGCTTGAAGTTGTGGATCCTTAACAATAAACCTGAACTTTTCATTCCACACAGGGTTCAAATTTTTCATCTTCACAGTAGTTTTCTTTTCGGAAAGCCTTTCTCCACTAAAGCTGAGTTTAACATAAGGATCAGAAGTACCCAAAATGTCCATTTTCAAAAGCTTCATTGCCCGAACAACCGTCACATGTAGGATTCCCACAGGCCTCTGTACAGCCACTCTATTATTGGAAGAACAGTAAGAATAAAATTTCAATGTGTTCTCATGAGAGAAGAGAGATCAACACAAGTGATATCTACCATGTAACAAAAGCACTTAACACTTACGAGGAAGCATCAAGAATAGGTATTACAAGAGTTTGAGGCCATAGGTAGAGGGTTGCAACTTGTTTCTTAATAGTATCCTGAAATCACCAAAAAACAATTAGTTGAAAGTTGATTCAAATTTCATCTATCTAAACAAATTACTGGTGAAGCACCTGAATAAAATGATAGAGGCCAGGTATTGACATGATATCCCCTCCCAATATTTTCAAGCCAAAATCTACATGAGGCTGCATGACATCCGGGTCAGTTTCACATACTTAACTAAGATGTTTTACATGGTTAATTTCATTAGAATAAAAGTACCCTTTGGTGTCATAAAGTTCTACTTCTACTAACCTTCTCCATCAATGAGATCACAACATTAGCGAAACAAGGAAAGGTGGGAACCAAAGGCTTCAAAGTTATCCGCGGTGCAGCAAATATTTGCAAATCCACCAGCTGAAGCTTAGACAATGAGTTATCTTTTTTATATATATAAAAAAATACATTAACAATGCTCCCTTTAAGAATGTTAACCTGAATTTTAAGTCTTAGAGATAACAACTTTATTGTAAAACTAATGTTAGGATTTCCAGCCCATCTCAATGCAGGTTCCATGACTAGTTCTTTCTCATTAGTTTTACACACTTTCATACCTAGAAAAGTTAGAAAGTTCGGGTTCAAAACTTAAACACTTTCAGTATTAAAAAGAGTAACAAAGATGATCCAACAAGTAATAAACTCACCATAAAGTTTGAGTGGAAGGGTACCAAGACTTAAACTCTCGAACTCGATTGCTTCTATGTGAAACTTTCCAATGTACTGTTTGAATATAGGTTCTGCCATTCTTCTTATAGTGCCACAAATTCCCTGCAGATTAAGCCAAACTCGGTCTCAACTCAAGTACATTTTTAACATTTTTCTTCCAAATAGAACCTTTAGTATCTCACCTTATTGAGGTAAGGCCACATTTCCAAGATGAACTTGTTTAACCAGTCTACCTGAATTTAGAGGCCATGGAACAAACATAATCATGCAAATCATTACACATGACACACAAACAAGAAAATAGTATTTTATTTGCAAAGAAAATGCAAATACTAACTCGATCATTATCCGGGGTTTTCATCCACAATGGAATTTCATTCATGATTTCTTCTAAAGAACTTGTGTCTAGCTCATTTAGTGGCTTCATAATTGGATCCTGCAACATCTTTAAGTGGTCAATCTTATACTTATATATTAAAACCCAAAGTGAACTAAATGATTTCAAATGCTAATCTGTTTGCAAATACAGAGGAAAACAAGAACTAATAAACACAATATATATACCTTTATATCATTGGAGTCTCTGTAAATGAAAAGAATAAAACCCAACAAGAGTCCACTGCAGAGTCCAATTACAAAACCAAGAAGTTCCAAGAAACTGCTTAGAAGCCCCATATCTTCTAATACAATAATAGTTCAGAAAAACTAATGAAAAAGAAAAGAATATAAGTAAAGAAAGAGAGATAGGGAAACTATAATATGTAAGGAAACTATTTTCTTGAGAAACTAGAAAACAAAACCATTGTTATTATTATTAAAAAAAGAAAAATAAGAGGAAGAAGAAGAAAAAACAGAGCGCCAAAATATGATGGTATCGGTAAGGGACAACGCTACAGCTTGTCGTTTACAGTTACGATTCAATTCAAAACAGTGTACACATAGCTTTGCCTTTGGGCACGTGAAACTACCTCTGCACTTTCCTTTTTTTTTTTTCTTGTATGGATTTCTTCTTAATTACTTATACTATTTTTCTTTTTTTTTTTTTTTGGAAAGGTTTGATTTTATTTATGAAAATAGATTTGTTATTATATTCTTTTGGTAATACTATTACTTACCTCAAGATGAGCTGTTTACTAAAATAATAAAGAGAGAATGACTTTCTTTCTTTGAATGGTAAATTAACATTATGGATTCGATTGGTATACTCTATTATACCGTATTGTATTATATAGTATTATATTAAATTGTATTTTATACAATTTTATGTAAAATTATATATAGTCTTAACATTTATAGACACCTAAATATATAATATTTTAGTATAAATTAAAATTTAACATAATATTATATAAAAATATGATATATAATCTAATTTAATATACTAAAATACAATATAATACGACTTAATAGGACGTTCCAAATGACTTGTATGTATGCAACAATTTAGAGTTGTAAATGTAACTTACTAACTAATATATAAAAGAGATTTACTCTGCATTAAAAAAAAAAGAGAGAGAGATTAATACTTGGAAAGGGTTCAAAGGTATCAATTACTCTTGCCATATATACTTTTCAATACAACTAGTTTACTATTGTTATAAGACCATTAAACTTAGGCATATCATATATAATATGGATAATTATTTAACAATATATTATTCCTTTACTATGTGAAACAATTCAGGATATATATGAACTTCTATTTTGTTAGTACCATGTAGTGGTTTCTTGTCAAAGATTCTGTTTCTAATATTTTATATTTAAACAACATCACACATTAGTGTGAAAATTAATTTAAATTTTATTAGTTTCCGATTTAAAGATCTTATCTTATGCATCAAATGAATAAGAAATTGTACTATAAATAGATCACTATTATTTTTTAAATATAACAAAATAAAAAACGAATAAAAAAGAAAGAAAAAAAACACGACAGGTTTCAACTTTGGTATTGTTTTGAATACTAATATTCGTGAAACAACATAAGAATCTCCCATAATTTTATAATTGAGAAAATCTTCTTTCAAAATATATTAGGCATCTATAAGCAAATCTCTTTCACAGATATTCATTCTTATTATTCTTAGCCAGATATATATTTTAGCTGAGATTTGGAGGAGTAGATCCAACAACTACAAAATTTAGATTTGACATGTCTTAAATAGCTTTACTTTTAACTAAACCAAAATATTTATTTATGCGTACACGTTTGTGGATATAAAATAATCTCAAGTAATATATAAAATTGGATAAAGAAAATGGTACTCATGAAAATAATTTTTTTTTGAAAGGAGATGAAAGTAATATTAGATGGGATAAAATTATTATATGTAAAGTTCTACCAAAATTATGAGTAGTTTTATCATTAAAAGGGTTGGGTTGGGCTTACTTTAAAGGAAAAACTGTACCTAGCAACTCAATAATGCACTGAGGTGTACTGTTTTCTTCTTCTAATTTGTGTTTACTTTAGAGAAAGCTAACTTCTTTTTATAAAATATGTTCGTCTAGGAGATAGTGAGTTCACAATTTTATTTTCTTTTTTCCTTTTATAAAAAGAATAAAGAAACATTTTGTCAAAATCTCCTAGTAAAGTCATTATTTTGAGTCACTAATCTCTAATATGAATTCCTTTTCGTGCCACACGTACATGCATGAAAATTGCTCCAACAAGTGTTATTTACTTATTCAATTTACTTATATTAAAAAAGTCTTGAAATAAAAAAGCTGGAAAAATAAGATTGATAGGTGTCGATTAAATGAATTTTCAAAGATTACAAACTATGTACATCATAAATGATTTTACAGATTGGCTCAAATTAATTACATGTATACTTCATATTATTATTTTCTATCTAAATTGCATTGCAGTATATCTGTGAAGTACTCCACTAATCAAAGAATAATTGTATACATTGCTTAAGCCAGCCCTGTAACCTGGCCAATTTATCTTTTTCACAAAAATTATGAGTATACATAACTTGTCATGTGTGGACCTTTTTAGTGCAGCATTTGGTATGGTTGTAACTTGTAGCTATTTATTACCTTCAGATTTCTCAAACTGTTGTCCATCGAATCTCAACATGTATCTTTCCATTTTTTGAATTGATTAGATGGTATTTCTCATTGATCCGCCCATTATCAACAACATCCCTCAGATTAATTTCAACAAGCCCCAGTGATTCCTACAAGATACAAAAAAAACAATGAAGCAATTTATAAAGTATGTGGAGTAACTTGCATCTCAAGTAAACAAAAGTAAAAAGTAATGGAACAACATACCTTTGACAGAAAGCTAATCAGCCCTCTCTTGCTCAATACCTCAACATGAATCTTCTCATTCAGAGGAGGCTCCTCAAGCATGAACTGGAATTCCTCATTCCACAGCGGGTTACGAGTTCTTCTCATTGTCTGCACAGAACAAAAGCTTATATAATTTAGCAAAAAACTCTGTTATTATGATGTAACTTGTTACCTTTGTTTTCTTTCTTTCTCCCCTAAAGAGAACAGCAGCATAAGGATTGTTGTGATTTCGACCCTCCACGTCCTCAGCACTTTGGACAAAAACTGTAAGCAGACCTGCTCCACCATGAGATCCATCATCTGATGCCCTGTCAATAACACTTTCTGCTTTTCCATATGCATCTAAAGGTCCATTAATGTATTTGAGGCTGTTTTCTTTGAAAGGAATGAAAGTCATCTCAACTTCGAGTTTCCCTCGTTTTTTCTTCTCTTGATAATCTCGAATACTTGTGTCCTTGAGCAAATCAAGTGTAAACTCCTTTGTCTCATAAGCTGTCAGCTGTTTCAAGGGGACTAACTGTAATCCTAACCTGTCATGCCCACCAACCTATGAAGAGTGAAAAGTCATAAATGCAAATTAGAGAAAACCCTCAACATGTTAAAGTAATCATCTTCAACAATTCAGATGGACCTTTCACTTACTCTGACGATCCTGCTGAATTATTTTTCCTTATACTACATAGTAACACAATGAAATGAGCTCAAAATTCTTATTAATAGCTATGATGCAGAAGCTAATTTAAGGTTTCAATCTTAAAGACTCACACCAATGGAATAATGGTGGATGATTCATTGTGGTTAAGGGTAGTTACTGTGTGGGATTAGGAAAGTGTATACTGGAGAGTATGGAAAGAGTGGTGTTATGCATGAAATGAGTAGATCACTCTGCATCATGGAGAGTCTAGGCCCCTCTCAAATGCCTAAGGCCATTGTCACTGTATTTCTATTGCTCCAATATCTATTTTTCTGCTACTGTTCTTGGATTTTTGCTGCTATTAATTGTACCAAGGGGATTGGGGCACATCATAATTGTGATGGAAAATGACTTGAGCTGTGTTAATTAAGCTACCAATGAAGCACAGGAAAAATCAAGTAAGAGTTTCTTTGAATAGAGGGTAATAGAAAGTTAACCTTGTCCCAGTCATAGACTTGTAATTCAAGAACTTGAGACTCAGGCTCCTTCACAATAAGCTTAAAGTTCTCATTCCACTCAGGGTTTAATGTTTTCTTCTTAACAGTGGTTTTCTTCGATGAAAGCGTCTCGCCTGTCAAACTAAGTTTGACATAAGGATCAGAAGCTCCTAATAGGTCTTTCTTCAAGAGTTTATGAGCTCGAACAACATTCACATGCAGTATTCCCACAGGCTTTTTTATTGCAGCTCTACAGAGAAGCAAAAGATTTATTGTTACTTGGACTCCCTATACTTGAAATCTTACAACCAACATGAGCTCAGATTTAAAATTGTAATATAAACGTCAGAAAATAGAGATTTAATAAGCTTACGTTGAAGCATCGAGTACAGGTATTTCAAGAATTTGAGGCCAAAGGTACATGCTTGCAACTTGCTTTTTAATAGTCTCCTGTAGAGATTGTATTGTCAAGTGAGTTCTATACACCAAAACATAACAATGCAATAATAGCATACTAGCTTAAACCAAAACCTTACTCCTAAAACCATGAAACTATTACCAGTGCAGCACCTGAACAAATCGATAGAGGCCTGGTATAGACATGATATCTCCTCCCAATACTTCCAACCCGAAATCAACATGTGGCTGCAACCAAATCAGTTTTAGAACACCCTAGTTTAAAAGGGCAAAACAAGATAATTGATGTTCTGAAAGATCTATTTACCTTTTCCATCAAAGATACCACAATGTTAGAAAAACATGGAAATGAGGGCACCAGAGGTTTCAATGATATCCTTGCTGTGGAAAAGACTTGTAAATCTACTAACTGTGAAGAAGCATAATTACTGCTTTAGCATCCTTTTAAGAGTAGAAGATAAAAAACCAACAAAATTATGGACTAAATAAATAAATTACAGACAGATTATATTGGTAAGGAAGCATTTTAAGGCTATACTGACCTGAACTGTAATGTTTAGAGACATCAATTTAATCACTAAAGAAATGTTGGAATTGGAAGCCCATCTAATTGGAGTTTCCAAGACTAACTCCTGCTCATTAGTCTCATAGACTTTAAGACCTGAAAACATATGAAAAACCGAAACAACTAAGAGTACTAAACAAGTAATAAGGCATGGCACTGGATTATATTAAGTCAAATGCAAACCATTGTCATTAACTTGTCTAATAGATGCAATCTGAGGATGACAGAAAGTTCAATAATCCCCAATTAAAGAAAAACAGAGTTATCTGTTTCTGGAAGTTTGATTGATACGAAATGCAATGTACAAAAAATTTACACCGAATTCAAAGTGATTCCATCCATAGGTAACTTTACACTAGAAAGATAAATTGAGATGGAATACCGCTAAGAAAAAAAAATGGCAATTACTTACCAGAAATCTGTAATATCATATGAAATTTCCATGATATTACAAAACACTTCAAACTTACAATGAAATTACCATAGACTTTGATAACACAAAAATACATTGTGAGCACACTTACCATAGAGTAAAGGAGGAAGATCTCCTACACTAATAGTGTCAAACTCAATTGATTCGATCATGAACTTCCCAATGTACTCTTGAAATATTGGTTCTGCTGTACTTCTTATAATACCAGGGATTGCCTGTAAATAAAATGAACTCAAGCAAAGAAATTCGAAACCGAAACATATATAGTTACTTTATTACTCAACTTATTACCTTAGCAAGGTAAGGCCACATCTCTGTGATAACTTTATTCATCCAGTCAACCTAACATAGATGATTTAATCATATACAATTTGTTGAAATTCAAGGTAAATAAATACAAATGAATAATGTTGTAATAAAATTTAACAGTGATACTCACTCGATCATAGTCAGCGTTCTTCACCCACAATGGGATTTCAGGCAAAAGATCAAGCAAAGCACATGTGTCCAACTCAGAAAGTGGCCTGACAATAGGATCCTGCAGCATTAAAAAAAATCAAAACTTTGTCCTTAATTTATTCGAATATATCAGATTTGAACTAAGCTTTACTTATAAATATATTGTGTATAAAAAAATCTCTTTCCTTTGAAAAGGGGTTGTTACTAAAAATTCAACTCCAGATGGTGTGAACAAGAGAGGGAATACTCAGAGAATAATTCCTTATAAAGAACACATGATACAGAATTATTACAGGAAGGGTTTCTCAAGAGCACAAAATTATAAAAGGCAATTTTTATAAGAGGGTCAGAATATTGAATACATCTCATACCAATCCATTTCTACTCTTCTTAACAATTTTTCAATAATAACTGTGCCTGAAGAAAAAGCAGAACTTCAGATACAGATGCTGAAAGACTAAAACGTAAGGTATCCAGTTCACCATTTCAAACATATTCATGACTCATATGAACTCCTCTAAGAAGACATATCACATATACATATACACATATTTATATACATTACCTCAACTTTCTTGGGCTTGGAGTAAATAAAGAAGAAGAACCCAATAAGGAGACCAAGAGGCAGTCCAATTCCAAAACCAATGATCCCAAAGACACTGCCCAGAAATCCCATTGTTCTAAAATTTGGAAAGAAACCTTAGAACACCATCAAGCAAAAATGGAACTGCATATACCAGACCAGAACATTTGCATACAATGATACAAAACCAAAAGAAAAACAAAGAGCGGCGATACAATCTAGGACTTTGTCTTCTTGGAAACGTAAGAAGTTTTGTATTTATATGAATGGAAAACAAAACCAATGGAACAGAGACAGGTTTGTTCTGAACAAGCTGACGAGAAAACAAGAACAAAAACTGGTATGTACATAGATTTAGGCACGGTTTGCTCTTAGTGATGATGGTGCTTAAATTTTAAATATAATATGTAACTTACAAAAGGAGGTATCAAAACTTGGTTATATATTTACTCCTATGCCCCTCAATGTTTCTATTTTTTTAAGTTTTATTTTTATATAAAACCAAAAAAAAAAAAAAACACGTATTAGGATTGTTTATTTATTGCTGATAATGCCATATTGCCCAAGATCCAAACTCATAGTCAACATGACCAATTAGATCATTACAAATCACATAATCTCTCATTGAATGCTCAATTCCAGATTAAGTCTTCTAACTAATAATAATAATTGTCATTTTCTATTTTGAAGGATTAATAGAATGTCATTTTCTATAAGAAAAAGTCTCAATAAATAAAAACATTGATATTCGATATCAGTGTGCTTAACACGTCTAGACATGTCGTCTTATGATTGGTAAACGATACTCCCTAAAAATTATTATATTAAACTATATCGGACTTGATATTTAGTTAAACCAATAGTGATATTAATACATAAGAAGGTGTTAGACACCACTGGTACCCTTTAGTATTTCCCAATAAATAACACTGAGCATTGTTATTGGGCATCAGTAGTGTCTAACACTTTTAAACATGTCGTCTTATGATTGGCTAGCGATACTCTCAAAGTTATTATATTAAACTATATAAGACTCGATACTTAATTGGACCAACAACGATATTTATACATAATAATATGTTAGACACTAATGGTGCCCTTTACTATTTCTCAAATAACACTAGAATAACCCAAAGTCCCCTTTCTAAAAAAGAATAATCCAACGTCTTTTCTTATGCAGGGGCATCATCGGTCAAGCCGAATTCAAAAGGCTTTACGTGTGTGTACAACATATATGCTGTTTAATTGTTTATTTTATTTAGTTTTTTCTTTTACAATTCCAAACCAATAAGTAATTTCCTTATCTTAACTGATTAATTTGTTTGTTTTTAACTGTTGGCTTTTTTGTTTGAAGCTATTGGGTATTTCTAAGTTTGAAACTTATTTGATAGCTTGCAATAACAGGAGAGGGCTCCACTTGGCATGAAGAAAATGATTAATATAATAACTAGTTATGAGATTGTGTTGTTGAGGAAGCCAAAAGGACCACCACCATTCAGAAATTAGATGGAAATATATGGTTTTCATTTTCCAAAATGCAGGCTTGAAAACTCGATGCCATATCTCTTCAAGGCATTGCCATTTCCTTTGACAAGTTGTCACATTTATTTAATTAATTTGATAATGCATATCACACATCACACACGCATTAGATTTATTCTCCACCAAGTTTATAACTCAAATAATACAAAATATTTTAAATTATTAAAGGGTTAATGCTATTTTGGATCAATGTATTATAAAAAATTACTGACTGTATCTTTTGTTTTATTAAATAACAAAATAGATTATATATTGTCTAAAATAGTACAAATAAGATTTTGAGTTTAATTTTTGATTTTTTTTAATATAACCAACTTGATCAATACAATTTCGAGCACGATCAGATGTAAAAAACGTAACTAGTTTTGTCATAACACCTATGTATCAAATTATTATTATGTTTTAGTTTACGAAAAAAATCAGTTAATGGTACTATTTATTTTAGAAAATACAAGGTTAAATTTATCATTTAACAAAGTAAAGGGCTCAATTAATAACTTTTATAAAATACAGGATCTAAAATAGTATTTATCCATTATTAAATATACATGTATAAATTAGATAATGACCTTCACTGGAATATGGCTAAGATTGTCATCTTGGTGTTTTCTGGGTAGGGTGGTTTGAAAGTTTAAGTTTCGCTTTTTCGTGCCCGAGCCATTCTTTATTTTCTCATTGAGAGTAGAGATGGAAATTTATACCGCGAGGATGGGTAACCGCGGGGACCCGCCCCTAATGGGGTGGGGATTCCCCGTCTTGGTGGTTAATGGGGCAATGGTGGGAGACAATTTCAATATCTGAAGCGGGGATAGGACGGGGGCGGGAATAATACTATCCGCACCATATCCGACCCCGATATAAATATATAATTTTATTTTTATTCTTAACATATATATAGTATATATATGATTGATAATCAAAATTATATATCATATGCTTAAATTATGAAAATCTAATGACGATAGTGAACTGATGATCATTGTGGATTACACGTGTAAAGATATTTTCTTCTCGATTCTTAATTTCATCTTTGTTTATTTTTTAATTTGTTGGGAGGCTTGAGAGGTATGAGACTATGATCCTATTTGGGTTATGATTTTTTTTTTCAAACTTTGAGACATATTTAGTTTTTATTTTCTACTAGGTTATGCTTTTTTTAGGTAGGTTTATCTTTTATCTTCTATGAATTATTAATACATAATAAATATTTGTGAGAATATTGGTTTAATTTATTTTTTCCAATAATTTTAAATTATTTTTTTATTTTACCTTAATGGATACCCGATGGGTTCCCAATAACCGATTGGTATTTCCCTACCCCGAATCCGTTGGTTATTAGACGGGGATGGGGCGGGGATGGGGGTATAAATAGGTAGCGGGGATGGGAGCGGGGATTGCATTCCCCGTACATTAACCGCCCAATTTCCATCTCTAATTGAGAGCCATTAGGGCTCCTAATGGGACTGTTGCTTAGCTTTCTTTGTTTCTACAATTCTTGTGGGTTCCTGACCCAATATTTGGAGGCGACACCCTGCAAGGAGGGAGTTTCCAATCATGGAGTATGGAGGAGACCTCTCTAAACAATTTTAGGAGAGGCTCTCCTCAATACCTTGGTGATCCTTACGACGCAGGGTATTTAATTGCTTGGGTTGTTTTTCATTCTTTTCCCTTTCAGTGGCTGACCTTGATGATGAATTTGACCTCGAGGCTGTGAACATCGAGGATGTAAGGGTTGAGGTACCTGTGGAGGGGCCCTAACGAGACCTTGCTCCTGAGGCTGCCCCAAAGGAGAAAATAAGAAAAACTACAGCAAAGGGCAAAGCAAAAGCCTCGTCCTCATCTCCCATTGTTTACAATGATTCCGTTTGGAGATGGATCAGAACATTAACAAGTTCAAGACTTATAATATGATGGAAAAGTTGTCCACTGAAGGGGGAGTTTGCAATATTCCCAAATTGGTGTGGAACATGTTATAATTTGTGAGAGAATTTGCTTCCCGGTGCAAGGATGGGTTCAGCGTCTGGAGCTAGGCCCATATCTCGAGTGGGGCACACTTACCCCTGAGAACTTGGGGGTTCAATTTTCCGCATCTTACGTAACACGTACCGCCCAGACAATAACTTTTAAGATGGTGGAATCAACTGAAAAAAGGTGCAATTCCGATGATGGGTTCCGCATCTTACCCCTGTGAAGGTCGGAATTGCACCTTTTTTCAGTTGATTCCACCATCTTAAAAGTTATTGTCTGGGTGGTACGTATTATGTAAGATGGGGAAAACTGAACCCCCAAGTCCGAAAGAGATCTTGTATTGCTATGCTCTCAAGCCTCACCCCATGTGTGCTAAACACAAGATTGGATTCTAGAAATTGGAGAAGTATTCGGACGTGCGGTGCCCCATCATCGTAACATCACACTCCCATGACCATCAGGAATACTGGTTCTTCTCCATTGGGTTCCTAGTGAAGAGGGTACATAACCTCCCTTTGGAATTAAAAACTCTTTGTAAGAATTTTTTCTTTTATCTGTATTCAATATTATTTCCTTGTTTAGAATTCATGACTAATGGAAGTTTTCCATTTGTGATAGCACTTGTGCCTCAGACTCCTGTGAACGAGGAGATGAAGACAAGATTGGCTTTTTACATCCAGATTTTGAACAGTGCGTTGAACATAAGTAACCTAGTTACTATGAAGTTGCTTCGCGAATATGGATTTATAGTTGGATTCCTAAGTGTATATAACATCAACAACAAGGGCATTGTCTATATTTCTCCGTAGGCTAAGGAAAAAATAGTCGTTGAGGTCTCCAAAATCATGAAGGGGGCCTTAAAAGAGGATGAATGTTTGATGACAGATTGGGCACTTTGCCATCCCAACCCCTTGACTGAAGAAGAAGAACTTGCTGAGAGGTTTGTTGCTGCACCTTAGGAAGAGGTAAAAGGCCCTTCCGTTTGTTTCGTACCCCCAGCCCTCGATAGGATAGATGAAGTCATTAAGGGTCAGAGTAATCACATATCATCTCCATATATGTTTATGGTAGATTCCTTCATGTCCATGTATTTCCCAGGCTTCAGAGAGTATGGCAGCTTCGTGGGTAGGAAAAACATGATTTTATTTTCATGGGGAAAGTTGTATAGTAGCTCACTTAATGATCGCACCCACGCCAAAGTCTCAGTCTATACTGATGTATGTTTGTGCTTACTTGCGTACATTGTTTAATTGATGTTTTATAATCGTGTTATGGGTTTTGGTATTGTA
This sequence comes from Cannabis sativa, assembly GCF_029168945.1. Classification (NCBI taxonomy): domain Eukaryota; kingdom Viridiplantae; phylum Streptophyta; class Magnoliopsida; order Rosales; family Cannabaceae; genus Cannabis; species Cannabis sativa. Next base: position 49,884,113 of record NC_083601.1, read on the forward strand.
GAAATGCCAGAATCCAAAATGTTGAAGTCGGTAGTAGACTCCAGACTATATCCTCGGCTGTCAGAGGCAAAAGGAAAGGCAAGACCAAGAGCAGGGAAAAAAAAAGTTTTGTAAGTCGAGGCCTCCCAGCTCTCACTGATCCTCCGACACTCAAGGAACTCCACAGACCAAACAAGCCTCTATTGGGGTGGAAAAGGTCCCCAGGGAGGCTTCTCAAAGTTAGGTGATTTCTAGTGTAGGAGTGATCATTGAGGCTTAGCCTCTGCAAAAATCTAATTTGAATCTGGAGTAGGCTCCTTCTGGATCCATCATCCTTACACTTAACTAGAGTGGCGTGGAGGCAACTACCATCTGAGGGGAGTGAGGAAGGCTACGTGTAACGTCCTTGCTTAAAGCCTCTATTGGCCCATTACACCTATGGAATGATAGCTCTTATACATGAGTCTTACAGACCAACACGAGTCTTTCCAGCATCCTTTGTCCTCACTCGCCTGCTTTTTGGGAAAACTTCCCAAGAGGTCACCCATTGTAAAATTACCTCAGCCAAGCATACTTAATCGTGGAGTTCTTTCATGATGGGCTACCAGAAAAGAAGATGCATCTTGTTTATATAGGTAGTACCAATCAATCCATTTAAGCCCACTTCAATTATGTAGTCCCATACCTACACAGTCTCAGGATTATCACACATGACCTTTCCCAAGTGATGTGGGATTGTACAACTCCCAGTTTTCCCCTTCGGATCACGGGGCTTTGACTAACATAATCACCCCCTTTAGGGGTCCGACGTTCTCGTTGACCACACTTCTGGCTGAGTTAAGGCTCAGATACTATTTGTAACATTCTCGTTTCAAGCCTCTATTAGGCTCTTACACATATAGAATGGTGGCTCATATACACGACTATGTCACTCTGGCTACTTCCTAGACTGATGACTAGCCCTACAACCAACACGAGTCTTTCTTGCATGCTTTGTCCTCACTCGCCCACTTCGTAGGAAGTAAACCCAAGAGGTCACCCATCCTAAAATTACCACAGGCCAAGCAAGATTAACTGTGGAGCTCTTTCACGATAGGCTACTAGAAAAAAAGATGCATCTTGTTGATATAGATAGTACCAATCAATTTATTTAAGCCCACTTTAACTATGTAGTCTCATACCTACACAGTCTTAAGATCATCACACATGACCTTCCCTAGGCAATGTGGGATTGTATAGCTCCTGGTCTTTCCCTTTAATATCATGGGCTCTGACTATCACAGGGAGTGTTCATTCAAAGTGTTGTAATGGCTACTTCTCTCAAAGCAGTCTTTAGCTGGATCCTAAGTGTGAAGAGAATTGAATTAGTGGTTCTAAACTTCAAAAATGAGCTAAGGGAGCTCTCCTTTTATAGGTAAAGGAGGCCCACAAAAATAGGAAAAATACAAATTGGATGTTTTTGACAATTGATGATAGTCTAATTGTAAAAATTTGACAGTTGATGATAGACCAACTGCGGGTAACCTAGAGCTTGTTTTTGTAACTCCCTTAAGGTAAATTTTGGCGATGATATGATTGAAGTGTAAGACATGACTTGATAGAGCATTAAATTAGCTTCAAATTACAAGTTGAATCGCGTCAATTGAATCAATATTGAGTGAGTTATGACTGTTTTACTGAAGCTAGATCATGACCCAACGCCCACGTTGAGATCCAGCGCCTAGATTGCAAAGTTGTGGATTTGACTTCTATAACTTCATGGATCTTTGTTATTGAGAAAAATTAGATGGACGGTAAAAAAAATCAGAATCAGATAAGTAGAACCCACTGTTGGAAATTATTTTACCAGGATCTAGATTTACTAACAAGTATGTTGGATTAACAACCTAATATGAATTCTAAAACAATGAAAATAAACACATATAAAGTTAGAAAACCTTACAGTGGGTGCAGCGGAATATTATGACTCCTTCCGTTCAGATCTCTAGCCCTTGATTCCTTTCTGTAGCAGAGCATCACCAAGATCTGAACCTGGATCTTCTTTTCTCCTTCTTTGATGCAAAAATTCCATAGTCTTCCATACTATGATTGAGATACCACTTGATGTGTGTGGGCACTACTCATCACTCAAGAATTTCGAAATTACAAAGAAGAAAAGAGAGAGAGAAGGTGGCGTGTGAGGCTTTTCTGAGAGAAACAAAATGATCAAAGATGTGTGTCTTAGTTTCCTCAAGCCAACACTTTCTATTTATAGAAAACCCTCTAGGTTTAGGTTAGAATTGCATGGCATTAAAATAATGGAAACTACAAATGGAATTTCCTATGCAAGGGTCGGCCATACAAAGGGTATTGGGCCTCACTTTGCAACTTTCCCATTTTGTTATTTTCCATTCCCATTTTCTCAAAAATGCCAATTTTCCAATTTAACCTTTTAAATGTCAATTCTAATTATTTAATAACTTGGAAATAATTATCAAATAATATTGCCATTTAATATATTTATTAATTTAGACATATAAAATATCTTAATTAATAAATAAACCTAAAATCTCTTTTCTTTACAACTTCGCCCTTGCTTAGTGAAAATTCATAAAGTAGACATAGTCTAACTTTTAGAATTTTAATTGATTAATTAAAATCAATTAACTGAGTCTTACAAGTAGTATGGCCTCAACTAGTATGGGGACCATGGGTCTATATAACCGAGCTTCCAATAAGTCGAACTGAATTTACCAAGTAAATTCCCTAACTTATTAATTCCTCATTGAATCCACACTTAGAACTTGGAATTGCACTCTCAGTCATATAGAAACGCTCTATATGTTCCACGATATAGACACGTCATTAGTTATCCATTGTTATAACCCTAATGTGATCAATGATCCTCTATATAGATGATTTACACTGTACAGGATTAAATTACCGTAACACCCTACAATGTATTTTATCCTTAAAACACTTAACCCTGTATAAATGATATTTCACCTAAGTGAAATGAGATCTCCACCATTTATCTTCGTTTGGTTAAGCTCAAAGGAAATCATCCTTTACTTCTATTTGCCAAATAGAAGCTATAGATTCCATATTTATGTTAGCGCTCCCCCACTCAATTGTATTACCGTGTTCCCAAAATGTAAGTATCACCCTGACCCAAAAGTAGGCTTAACTAACAAATCAAAGAACACGAGTAACACTCTTGAAATTGAGCCTAACCATATCAGGATTTCGATCATGTGATCTAGGATCAACTTATGATATTGAATTGAATAGATATTTACGGTAAGTTTCAAAATCTAATTCAAAGTTCAATATCGGTCCATTCCAATGCATACTCCATGCATCCGATACTGGTAAACTTTGCTAATGTCCTGGAAAGGACATAACACTTTTCCAAGGTGTAAGAATACCTATCGCTGATTATACCATGTCAGTCTAAATCCAGTGTTCTGACAAATCAGGGAATCAACTTTTGAACATATAATAAAGATTATATTCCACTGTGCTGACAACACTATCATCTTTAACCAACTCATATGTTCTGGACTTAAAAAGAATTCATACATTATATACACATATAATCATGAAATAAATCATGTGAACCATGCAACATAAAATGTTATTTCTGATCTTTATTAACAAGTAAATCTGATTATATGAAATGAGTTTTATTTAGGGCATAAAACCCAACACCCACCACGCCAGGCCATTTGTCAACTTGGGTGTTGGGTACCCTACTCCCGAGCTTCTGGAATCTTGTTTTGATACTTCCAAGGTTCTTGCACTTGAGGATGAGGTCTTCCACACCATTTTGGACCATTCCAAATTCATTGGTCTAATCAGATTTGGTATTTGAGCAATTGAAAGGGAGTGTCCCAAGTTGAATGTCAACTTGGGCCCTGGGCCCCATTTCCAGGGGCTCGGGTTTGTGGTTTTCTCCCCAATTTTGCTTAAATATTAATTATTTTTTACGACAAAAAAAAATATCCAGAACACTTTTTGGTGAACTTGATTTGAAACAGCCCAAGTTGACATAATGTTAACCTGGGCGACGGGTCCCAGTTTTGGCCCTCTAAAAATTCTGTTTGGTCCCTAGAAATAGTTGAATCTCAGTCTTTTTTGAAAATGGTGAAGATGCTTGGAAGAGTTCTCGGAAAACGTCATTGAAAATTGTCCAAATTGACAAAATATCAATCTAGGCGTCGGGCCTCATTTTTGGCATCAGGAAGTGTTATTTCTTCCACGAAAGGACCTACTTCCCCGTATCTGAAGACGAAGAAGATTCAAAAGTTGGATCGTTGATCTGATACTAGGAAGGCACCCAAATTGATGAATTGTCAACCTGGGCGCTGGGGTGCTCGGGACCTCGTGTAACGTCCCCGCTTCAAGCCTCCATTGGGCCCTTACACCCACGGACTGAATGGCTCTTATACACGAGTACGTCATTATGGCTGCTTCATGGACTGATGACTGACCCTACAGACCAACACGAGTGTTTCCAGCATGCTTTGTCCTCACTCGCACGCTTCCTGGGAAAACTTCCTAAGAGGTCACCCATCCTTAAATTACTCCAGGCCAAGCACGCTTAATTGTGGAGTTCTTTCGTGATGGGCTACCGAAAAACAAGATACCGTAGGTAAATAATTTTAAATAATGCATTTCCACTGTGTTAGATTTATCAACTGCTTAAAATAAAACTAAGGCACCACCAGCGTTCTAGATCGTTTGTCCGCCCGTAGCCGCTCACAGTATACGTACTAGAACTGACCCTGCTCACTATACATACTTCCCTGTCTAATACCTGTAGGGGAAAGTAAGGGGGGTGAGCTAAAAGCTCAGTAAGGAAATGCTTATCAAACAATACCATATAATATCACACATACCATTAATGTATTTATTAAGTTTTAGCAATATCATACATGCTCTTTTATAACTATAACCAAATAACTGTACATATGGAAACCTTTATCATACAAGTCTATACTATTTGTTCACACCGTACACATATACAGAGATCATAACTCCAATATCATACTCATAACATAATCATATCAATACTATAAATAATAATGTCATTATCACAACATTGGCATATCATAGCCATTACTTACATAACCCGGGCCTAGCATGACCCTACAATATCCTGGGCCTAATCTGCCCATATAATAACATGGGCCTATGCAGCCCTACCATTGTTATAGGATAGGGTATCTCTATATTCAACAGTAACATCACTGTATCATACCCACCATAACAATCTCATACACGACTCGGTAAAATGCAGGGTAGGGTATCTCTACATTCAACGGCCTTATCCCGTATCATACCCCACCATGGTCCCCCCACTTTACCTGAGACGTTAGCATACAACATACAACATGCAACATACAAATACATCATACAACATACAACCTAAAACATACAAATACAACATACAACATATACAAGTCATACAACCATAATCTATGTATCAATTCACAAACTCATATTGTGTCCATACCACACATTCTCAGTACCATATACATATTCATAATAACAAATCATAAATCATATTTCAATACATAAAGAATTTAAATTTATGCAGATAAACACATACAAAACTATCTAATTTTCTTACCTCAAATCCCGCTGCTTAAACTTGTTATCTCGTCACTACTACCTATAATAACACATGGGTCAAGGCCCTAACATTAAAATTCACACTCTTACAGTACAGCAGAAAGAATACTATTTTTGACCAATAACTACACGAATTCAGTAAAAGTTTCTTTCATAAAAATTATAGGAAATTCAATTATCTTTCCAACGATATATAGATCATTAAAAATGGATTAAAACTGAGGGAGTTATGATAGTTTTACTGAAACTATTTCTGAGAAGGAATATGGAGTAACGAATCACAGGAGACATCGGAAATACAAAGTTTTGATACTAAAATATTCCAAATCAGAGAATACTCTCTTCATAAAAGTTTTAGAAAATCAAATTCCCTTTCTAATGACATTAAAATCTTTAAAATCGGAGTTATAACGTAAGAGATATAGATATTATACCGAAACAGTTTTCTAGAAATCCTGAAATAAATGGATTTCGAACTACAGCAATAAAACAATAATTTTGACTTAGAATAATCAATAATTAGTGAATGGTTTCTTCATAAAACATTTAGAAAATTGAATTATCTCTTCAACGGTACTAAGATCGCTAGAATCGGATCATTATTCAGAGAGATATTCAGATTTTGCTGAAACAACTTATATAGAAAATATGAAAAACGATTTACAACAAACAGCGTAAAAATACTAATTTTTGATATAGATAAATTTCGATTCAGTAAAACCTTTCTTCATAAGAATTATAGGAAATTTAATAAGCTTTCTATAGACACCAAGATTGCGAGAATCAAATGAGTATTTAAAGAGATATGACAGTTTTACTGAGACATGTTTCATTCTGAAAAATAAGAAAAGGAGACCTACGAAAATTCTCCTATTGTGATCAATAAATAAGTAAATGTAGAGTTTCTTACCTCAAATACATCAAGCTACTTGGATCGATAGACATAAGATGATGGTGATCAAAGATGAGAGTGAAGAGTGGTATAGATTTGGCTAAGGATGTAATGGAAAGATGATTTGAAAATTTTAGGGTTAGTCTTGCCAGATAGGTGGGAAGAAAAGAACGATATAATTTTAGGGTTGAAGGAAACCTATACTATCTTACTCTTATTAGGTTTAGTTTTATGAATAATAATAATATTAACATAATAGCAATAATAATATGATAAATTATTAAATAAACAAATATCTTACTTTTAAATTTAAATTGTAAGCTCTCAATCTCGTAACTTTAGGAGTTAGTTTTGACCTAGAAAAATTACGAATTATGATATAGATATTTTTACAAAATTTATAGATCTTTGAATTATCTTTCCAACGCCACTAGAATCACCTCAATCGTAGTTATAAAACTCCAGATATGATCATTTTAGTAAAACAGTTTCTAAACCTGCGAATTTCTCTAAACTTAAGATTTTTCTAACATTAATCAAATAATAATATTATTTAATACCACTTATACACTTAATTAAATCTAATAGATATATTATAAAAAAAAATCCTAATGGACTTGCATATCAGTTAAACGATTACCTACTTATGAAAATATCATAATATTTTACTTTCGTAGTTAATACAACTTTAACTTTCTTTAGAAAATTGGTACAACTACTCTAAGCAATAATATCAACTCACTAACAACACCAATAAATGAGATAATTATCCTCGCACAATTAATATTCAAAAAAAAAAAATTAAATACTATTTTAAACTGGATATTACATTCTACCCTTCTTAAAAGAAATTTCGTCCTCGAAATTTAACTTACCAACACTCGGGGTGTTGAGTCTTCATGTCTTTCACCACTTACCGCATTACCTCCTTATCTACTATATGGAGCCAACAAATATGCATTTAACCTAAATCTTGTCGATCAATCCATAACACATATAATACAAATAACTTATTAATTAAGCATTATTATTTCTCTATACATTACTTAAATATCAAAACGTACTCTATCATAATAAATTACATATACATGCTATAAATACATAAGTTTTGCAATAGCATGCTCGTAATATTATAAAAAAAATTATTCTCTTATGACCATCCTTACATGACATTAAGAGTGAAACTATTTATTCTTCCATGAGCATCCTTACATGACATTAAGAGTAAAACTATTTATTCTTCCATGAGCATCCTTACATGACATTAAGAGTAAAACTATTTATTCTCTAAATGAACATCCTTACATGTCACTTGAGAACACATTATACAATACAAAATAATAAACACAAGGAGTAGGGTAGAAGACCTTATGCAAACTTCTCTTTAATCATTCCCACTCTCTAGTTAAATGTTATTACGTATAAAAATCTTACTTCTCTACTTGATTTTCTACTGTAAGGCTACAGTGTCATTCTTTCAATTTCATAGATGTTACTCACTCATCGATAGACACTTGTTCCATGACACTTGGAAATAAACATGTAAGCTCTTAAAAAAAGTCTTCTATATATGAATATCTTTAATGATCCATTTCGACCACTTTTTTGTCTAACATTCACTTCTTGATATCCTTTATCCATGTATTCATTGCACTTGTCACGCCTTCCCATTTTCATAGGTAATTGCTGTTGGTTTCTTTTGTAGTCACTTTCTTGTATCACTCTATTGTATTTTCTTCGCTAATCTCTCCTATGGTGCTTGGTCCTCCATTACTACTTTCAATCAAGTTGACTTGATTATGAGATTAGCTAGTTTTACACAATAACTTTTGTCTACTTTTGTGATGCTTTACGATTGTGGTCAAATTTGTAATCTTGATAAATTTGTAGTTATGCTCAATGATCACTTCTTTTGTAATACTAACTATCTGAGGTATCACATAATTTCATACTTATCATACCATTGATTATTCCAGCCATATTCATGCCCTGTATCTTGCAGTCCTCTTTAATTCGCCTAAACATATCTTAACTTCTTAATTGTACCTCTAAAACTTCCAAATCTCTGAAACATACATTCTTATACTGATTATTTACTTAAGCCTATACCATATACGTATTAAAACAAAAAAAATAAAAAACACTAATAACCCCTTTAAAATAAGTTCAACCCTACCATGGGTTATCATAACCCAACTATCTACTTTCCGTTGACTTTTAATAATAAGTCAACCATACCAATCTCATAATGTATTGATCAACCAAGTTATTAGGGTAAGGATACTATATATATAATTTGCAAACTATGCCGAACAGACCTTACTCTGTCCATCACCATTATACCTCCTATACCCCTACTTGTATTTGATTTATTACTGGAGACTCACTATTTATAATTCCTTAGTCAGGGATTTTTGATTCTTACTTCCCATACTACCTTTAAGCACAAGTCAATACTTCGTTCAAGCGTCTGATTTTACATCCAAACGCCACCAAATTATCAATACCTATCTTCTTCTTTTCTTCAAATTTTTGCACTTTCAATTGGACAAAACTTAGTTGTGTGCAATAAGTTAGTTATTGTCAGCTTGAGAGAGTCCTTCCGCTGATCTCTATTACTGGCTTTTTAGATTGAAAAAAAAAATATTTCCAATTTTTTTTGCTCTTAACAATTTTAGCTTTTGACAAATCCATAGTCATTCTCTTCTCGGGCACTATAGGGCCTAGAAACACCATCTCTTTTCAGCAGGGCTGGACTTTGTGAGTTTTTCTCTTAGTTTCTCATTAGATGACACTCTAACATACTTATACTATTGTCCATAATATAAGTCGTAATTGGATTGTAGTATCATTTGCTTACGTTGTGCCTTGAATTCCTTTATGTTGCATGAGTATTTTCTAATCCCAACACTTATCAGAAACTTGTATAGTCCTTGCCATGCCATGAAATTCTTCAATATATGTTACTTTGGTCCTAATTGTGTCTCACTTTTCTCATGTCTCTAAGTGAGGCTTTCCTAACATTTTCTCATTGAGTTATACTCCACACCATTGTTGTTGTATCAGTGAGTGTTTGGAATCTAGGGATGTCACCCTTGAATGCTAATTCCTCCTCTTTCTCAAGTTTTGAATTTGCGATCTACTCTCTGTAGTTGTTTGTTGTACACCCGCCACAAAGCTGCATCCACAATCTCTTAGTTGTGTAGTTGTGATCCATTCCGAGTAGTCACCCTCTTAGTTGTCTCTCATTCATGTTGTACCCAAATTGTTAGCCGTGCCTGGACCTTCATTGTCTTTCTCCTTTGAAAATGTCTCTGTCGAAACCATGCACATTTTTCTCTATTGTCTCCTCCACCAAGTAGATGACCTTGAGTTTAAAGTTTACAACTTTCCTTCGGTAATCTAATATTTGTTGATGCTCTGCTTATCTCTTAGTGTTTAAGATACCTTCATAAGCTATTACCTCTAGTAATTTTATCATGTCTCTTTCTAACTTCTTATTTTGGATTCTATTCAGCACACTACACTCCTTTCTATATGATGGCATCGTCCTCTCCTGACTCATTTCTATAACAGACTTATCTCTAATGTCTTTGCATACAGTACTCATACTTCTTACCATCTAACTTAGGAGTGTGTAACTTATAGAATATCCAACAAGATAGTACTTGCTCCTTAAAGATCTATTATTTCATCCTTCTTAATAAGGAGGTTTCATAAAATATACTGTCCCAGTCTAGTATAACGTCTACTATTCTAAGTCATCCCTACTTCCTATATGTTGGGCTTCCATTCATAGCTAGGTGCAGAGACTGCTTCTTCAACCATTCATAGATAGGTGAAAATATATGCGTCGGTACTTAGTTGGCTATTGGTACATTTCATTATGTGCTTCAAGTTCCACTACTAGTGTTGGTGATCTTTTGCTGAGCCTGTGAAAAACTCTTCAACAAATTGTCTTAGTCATGCTCGTAGTCCTTCTAATACCTCTATTAGATCGTTAGCCTTAACTATTATTGGGTTCTCTGGAACATCAACCATCTGTGGGTCAGCGGAACACACATCCTTAGCCCCCACCTCTATTGGTCGTTCCTTTCACATTGATTCTAACTGATCTTCTAGTTTCATGTGTGAGCTCTTACAAGAAAGGTTGATTTAATGGAAACAAAAGAGTTCAATTATTGGAAGAGAAGATTATGTGTACATATCTAAACTTAATGTTGTCAAGCTTAACTAGTAATATTCTATTTATCAAATAAAGTCTTATGAACTCCCAATATAATTTATTCTAAATTTTCAAGAAAGGAACGCGGTCCTTCCTAGTTCAATTCAAGACAATAAAGAAACATAAATTTATTCATCGTCTTCCTAAAAAGTGTAATTAATCATAAGAGATAGAGGGTATCATTGATGTCTCTAAGCACCACCTCAGATGATGATCTAATTCTTAGAAACATATTTAATAAAAAAAAATCTATGTATCACATATAAGACAATTAATGGAAATACCAAGAAAATTAAAACTAACACTTACATAATACTGAGAGGGATCTATTTCAGTCTTCTGTATATATACCGTGAGTATCCTTCAGGCTAACGGACGATCGGCTCTGATACCAACTGTAACGCCACGATATTTTGCCTTATTTTACAAAAATACTATTTTCATGCATAATTTGAAAAGATAAAAAAAAATAATTTAAATACAACAGTGGATTTTAAAAAAAATCAAAATGCAACAGAGAAGGATCCTTCATTTGTAAAACAAGATACAGTAAGTAAATAATTTTAAATAATGCATTTCCACTGTGTTAGATTTATCAACTGCTTAAAATAAAACTAAGGCACCACCGGCGTTCTAGATCGTTTGTCCGCCCGTAGCCGCTCACAGTATACGTACCAGAACTGACCCTGCTCACTATACATACTTCCCTGTCTAATACCTGTAGGGGGAAAGTAAGGGGGGTGAGCTAAAAGCCCAGTAAGGAAATGCTTAACATACAATAGCATTCAATACACTAAATATATCTTAAAATTCACAATAATACGATTCTTTATAATATTAACGTATCCAGTCTTAACAATATTATATACCTTAGCTCATAATTGTAACTTAAATAACTCCAGATATAGAAAGCTATATCATATACCATATATTTGTACTAAACGAAACCATTACATATATGTAGGGATCACAACCCTGACATCATACTCATAGCAATAACATATAGTAATTATTTCAATCATATCATGTCTTTACCATAATGTGGCGTATCATAGCCACTCCATACACAACCTGGGCTTAACTGGCCCTACAATAACATGGGCACATTTAGCCCTACCATTGCTATGGAATAAGGTATCTCTATATTCAACAGCATTGTCGCTGTATCATACCTTACCATAATAATGTCATACACAAATCGGACAAATGTAGGGTAGGGTATCTCTACATTCAACGGCCTTATCCCGTATCATACCCCACCATAATAATTTCACACACGACTCAGAAAAATGCAGGGTAGGGTATCTCTACATTCAACGGCCTTACCCCGTATCATACCCCACCATGGTCCCTCACTTTACCTGAGACGTTAGCATACAACTTGCAGCATACAACACACAATATATGAATGCAACATACAACATATACAAGTCAAAATAACCCTAATCAATATATCAATTCATAAACTCATATTGTGTCCATACCACACATTCTCAGTACCACATACATATTCATAATAACAAAGCATAAACCATATTCCAATACATAAAGAGTTTAAATTTATGCAAATAAACACAAACAAAACTATCTAATTTCCTTACCTCAAATCCCGCTGCTTAAACTTGTTATCTCGTCACTACTACCTATAATAACACATGGGTCAAGGCCCTAACATTAAAATTCGCACTCTTACAGTACATCATAAAGAATACTATTTTTGACCAATAACTATACAAATTCAGTGGAAGTTTCCTTCATAAAAATTATAGGAAATTCAATTATCTTTCCAATGATATAAAGATCACTAAAAATGGATTAAAACTGAGAGAGTTATGATAGTTTTACTGAAACTATATTTTGTCTTGTTTTACAAATGAAGGATCCTTCTCTGTTGCATTTTGATTTTTAAAATCCACTGTTGTATTTAAATTATTTTTTTTATCTTTTCAAATTATGCATGAAAATAGTATTTTTGTAAAATAAGGCAAAATATCGGGGCGTTACACCTCGGGACCCTGGGTGCTCAAAAATGAACTTACTTCGATCCTGATTCTAATACCTCAAATATGTTCGTGGTATGTCTAGTTGATGTCCCAATGCAAGTTTTGACTCATTTGTACTAAGACGGTCTCAAAAATTGAAACCCAAGTTGGGAATGTCAACTTGGGCGACGAGTGAAACCCTAGGGGCCCAAGTTGGCTTCCGAATTACAAGTTCATGTAATTTTAGCTCCTGCGGTTTGGATTGGGTTACTCCATGTCTTCATGGTACAAAATACTAAAACATAGTGAAATATATTCAAGTTATTGAAGTCTGAACTTCCATCTCGAAGTTCCCGAAGTCAACCTGGGCACAGGGCTAGGGTCTCCTCTCAGGTCGGCTGCTAGGACTCGAGTCTACTCAACTTCATGACGTCATCCTTCTTGCTACATGTCAAACATTGATGTTCATGTCACCAGAAAAAGTTTTCGGGTTAAGAGTGTCCAACATATTCAATTAATGGTCTATCTTGCATACTTATTCATAAAGTTATTACCAACATCAACATTTGAGAATGTAACATGTAAGGAAGAGTTATTTCACACTGCACTCATTTTTCTTTGATCGAGTTTTTGTCCTACTAAGTTTTTGGCAATGTATTTAATGAGGCAGTTATTGTGGACATCCAAGGAAAATATTATAAAATATTATTTATTGGATATCCAAATCACCCAAATATTTTCTATTAATTACCATTAATTGTAATCAATATTCCTCTCTTAATTTCTTAATCAACAACTCAAATATTTGTATAAATAAAAAATCACCCTATTATAATAATTTGTAAAAAATTCTCATTTAGTTTACCTTTCTCTTTTCATTTTTTTTATTTTTTTTTTAACTATTTTATATTATTCATAACAATTTTATAGCACAAACTAATAATTAATTTGGTATATTAGTTAGTTTGAACTAATCCAAATGTTGAATACGTTCCTTATATTCTATTAATTAACGTAAATAAAAAAATGAAAATTAAAAAAGTCGGTATATGTAAGGTGGTGACTAAATACATTAATAAAATTTAAAAACTAACATGAAAACTTGACAATTAAAAAATGAGAGTCAATCCTTCCCAATCTCCATATAGATGACCAAAATAATTATCATTTAGTCTATATCTACCCTTAAAATATGGTTTTATAACAGAATTCTTAATTTAACGATGTTTTTAAATTTTCTATGTTAACTTTAACATAATATCTCAATTACTTAACAGAATATATTTTATTAATTTTATAGTATTATTATATATATTTTAAAATAAAAATTATGTATATATTTTATATAAAAAAAATTAATTTTATTATATATATTTAATCATAAAAATTATACCTATATATAATCGCATCTATATATAAAATATATATACAGTAGAACCTCTATTTAAGAATACTCTATTCAAGAATAACTTCTAATTTGTTATAAAACAATGAAGTCCCAACTTGGGCCAATTATAAATAAGAATAACATTTATATTGTAATTAGTTATACATTTTTTAAGTCCCATATTAATAAAATATACCTCTATATAAGAATAATTACATCTTAAAAAAATATATATTTTTTATAAATTTATTTATGTAGAATTAATAATTTTATTTCAAATTATAGTACATGTATAAATATTATATGTACTTGAAAATAATTTTAATATAATATAGTATTAAGAATTGTTTATTGGTATTTTTGTTACATTGATATTTTTTTCAAGTGTAACTCTATTTAGTTATAACCTCTCAATTAGAATATTATTTTCTTGGTCCCTAGTACATTCTTGGATAGAGATTCTACTATATTTAAATCTTAATTTCATGATAAACCTTTTATTTTAAAATAATTAATAATATTGTTCAAAAAAAATTAATTAATAATATATATATATATATATGTTTTTAATAATTTGTACACTTTATTATAATTGCACTCTCCTAACTACAAATTATAAGAATTTATCTATCACTATTATTATTTTTTAAAAATATATGTTTATACATAATACATAAAATGTATTTTGAAAGTAATTAATTTTCTAATCAAACTCAAATTTTATCAAAATAATTTCAAATAATATAATCCTTAATACAGAGGTCAATATAATACGTATAAGATAGGTATAACAATGAAATTTATTATTTTATTGTACATATAAAATATATATATGGGGAACACTTTTTAATAGGTATTACTCATGAATGGTTACTAAACAAATTTAACTATAAATATTAATTTTAAAAATATCAAACCATCAAATTTTGATCTAATAACGAATAATTAAATCACAAATTTGAATTTCTATGCTTAATTTAACTACTTAATTAAAAAAATATATCAAAAAATATCTCTTTTTATACTATATCAAAAATATGTTCATACAAAAATATTTAACTCAAACTCAACTTTTTCTTTTCTTATTTTTCTTGCTTAAAAAACTTTTTTTTATAATTTTTTTTACCGATGGAACAATCTCAGCCCATATGATATAAAAGTGAGAGATTTTTTTAATTAGATAGAAAAATTAAGTATATATAAAAACTCAAAATTTTCTAATTTTACCCATTCATGGTAATACCCATTAAGAGTGCACTCATATACATATAATCATATGTAAAGAGCACATTAATGTAACCGTAATAGCTAAAAAAAATTAATTCTAAAAGATTAAATTCTCAAATCTTATTTTAATAATTAAAAAATAAAAATATATTACATAATTAAAAAAATTTTTTTTTTTTGACAATTATAATTAAAAAAAAAAAAAAAAAAAAATTAAACATACATGTATTGCACATAACATCACTTAACTAAACCTAATTAAAAAAACTAATTATACGTACATTGTACGGAACATCAACCTATTCTATCTAAAAGCACAAAAAAGTGTAGGTGATATTGTAGATTTTTTTTTTATTTTATTTTTCAAATTAAGTGGAATTTTCATATTTTGTAAAAGAAAAATAATTTTTCTTTTAATAATAATAATAATTACATATACAAAATTATTTACATCAACTTTTCTGTATACATCATCAAATTTAAAAGTCCCACATTATTTTTCAAGAACCATAAATGATGTCATTTTGATTTATTTCAAAATTATGTCTTGACGAATTTCTTTCTCTTTTTTTTTTTTCAAAAATTTATCTTATATAAATATTATTTTTGTTTTATAAAATTATTGATTAAACTCTCTATTTTATTAAATGATAAATTAAATTTTATATTTTTTAAATAGTATAAAATAGTACCCTGAACTGATATTTTCATCAAAATAAAATTAAACTATTATGACAAAACTTAGTATATTTTTTTATTTATATATTTGTTCATATTATAAATTATCTTTAAATTAGTTATATTAAAAAAAAAATTGAGCGTAAATTACTTTTTTATACTATTTTAAAAAATATAAAATTTATTTTATAATTTTACAAAATAAATAATTCAAACAATAATTTTTATATATGATCTAATATTAATCAAATATATAACATATTTTTGGATGAGTCTAATTTTCAGACCAATTAAAAGTCTACGTGTCCAATTTATTTTCTTTTCATTAGTTTCTTTAATCCATCCGTTAAGTCTTTGTTACCATTTTATTTTTCTTTCTTTTGCTGTATAGAAAGAAATTCAAATTCATGGGAGATAAGGCTGAGGAGACAAACTTGCTAACGAGGGACCACATGGGCCAAATGGGCCTCTGATATATTGTTTATGTTTTTGGGCCAAATGGGCCTTCAATGATTGTTGACCTTTTCTTTATAAAAATGTCAATTTATCTTGTATTGGGTTTTTAGTTTTACTCTTTTTCTTTATCATTTTTCGCACAAATATTATTTTCTACTCCAAATGAGATCAAATTAAAAATAATAAAGATAAATATTTTGAAAAACGAAATTAACATTATATATATATAAAGAAAAGAAATAAACAAACTCACTTCTTTGTGTATGGTAAATTTAATATTTTTAGCTGTGAGTATTAGAGTGTCATCTACGACAAATATTTGATTGTGTATAGTATATATTTTAGAAATTTACACATAACCACTTTATATTATAAATAACTACACATTTATTTTGTCATTTTAATATACTCAAATTTTAATATTTAATAACTGGAATAACAAATATTCAGAATTTAGCTACCTTATTAATATAATCAATATTTTTAATGTACTATAGTAACTATACAAAAGATCTAAAATATTTGTTTTTTCATATCTTCCAAACATCACAGCAGGATTACTATCCTAGCAGATAAACTCCTTTTGTCTAAATTGATGGTTTTTTTAGAGAGTGCCCTGTTTTGGGTCTGTGTCTGTTATATTTTTTAACTATCTCTTGTGCATTTTAACTATTTTTTCTTCAAATCCTTCCTTCGATTTTTGAATATACCTGACTACAACCGTTCCCGCCTTGTCTCTCCTCCCCTTTCCGCCACACTTCCCCTGTTCTTTGCCGTCTTCCTCCTTCTCCACTGGTGTTATCCGTTGTGCAGCCCTGTTCTGATATGGATCCATTTTCGGATTCTTTACATTCCACACTTTCCCTCACAGATGAAGAACGAAATATTATCTCCCTTCCCACTGTTACCGAACCTAATGCCCTTCTCAAAAACCCATTCTCCCTGATTGCCAGAGTTATCTCTTCTAGACCAATCTACAAACCTGGTTTTTTCGAACAGATGCCGGGTCATTGGGCAGGCCGTTATCCCGTGGTCATCACTGAGTTCCAATCTGATATGTTCCATATCTCTTTCGGCTGTGAAGGAGATAGAAGAAGAGTACTTCATAAGGAGCCTTGGCATTTTCAGAATCACTTGATTGTTCTGCACATACCAGATGCTCGACTAAATGTCTCAAAGGAAAATTTAATATACACTCCATTTAGGGTTCAGATATATCGACTGCCCTTTCTCAGTAAAACCACTGCCCTTGCTGAAGCCCTTGGTAACACAATTGGTGAATTCATTGAAGTTTTCGAGGATTCCACAAACGAAGGTTGGGGCCCTTTTCTTCGTGTTCGGATCAAAATCTGTGTTACTAAACCTTTACTCCGTGGACAAATGATCCGATTACCATCTATCAAAGACGAGTTTTGGATTGACTACCGGTATGAACGACTACCTGAATTTTATTTTGAATGTGGCATTCTTGGACATCCTTATGAGCAGTGTGTTGCGTTTATGGAAAGGATGGATAACGGTAATGATGATGATCTCCCATATGGTCCTTGGCTCAAAGGTGCAAGGCTTCCGACTAATAGTTATGACCGATACCGTACTGATTTTTCTAAGGCAAACGCTTGCCCACTTTTAACTCGTTTGGCAAGGAAATCTTTGGTCTCTGCTGTCCCACGATTATCATCACCAAATAATCCTCAACCAAATTCTCTACATGATAGTGAGAAGGCTTCTGCTATTACCATTTCTCGTCCCCCATTGGCTCCCACTATAACACAAAGCTTCATCTCTCCACTGCCTCCTTCTACACCTTCATTGACTTCATCTCCTCTTCCCATCACCACTGCCTTCCCATATTCACCATTTACGACAGATACACCTCCTTCTTCCACCCTTAATAACCGAAACAACAAGGGTAAAAACATTCTAGGGGCTCCCTTCATTCCAAATTCAATTCTTCCTAATCCTTCTTCCACAAATATCCAATCAAATTCCACTACTCCCATAAATACTCATTCTAATGTCACTGTGGCTGACTTCACACATATATATGTACCAAATTTGGGACATGAGGGTATGTCTCACAATGTGTTTGCCACCTATCCTCCACTCACGTCCCCATCTTTCCCAACTCCCTCACTTAAATCTTTGTCTATCTCAACTTCTTCACAGCCAACAACCTCAATTCCAGTTTCAATCCCTACCCTACCCTCATCTCTATATCATGACATGCCTACTGATTACCTTGATAAAGAGAATACCCCACCTTCCACAACTACCAAAAGACAAAGTGAACCCGTGTCCATGAGAAAAGTCCTTAAACGATGTCGTGGTGTTGGTAGTCAATCAGCATCTTTTTTCACTTCTGATTCTCATACCGAATCTCTAGTTTCTTCTAATGAGGATTCTCCTGATTCTCTTGACTGTCCGGCGATGGTTGCTTCGCAACCTCGCCACTCATCATGAAAATTCTAAGCTGGAATGCTCGGGGTTTGGGGAACCCGAATGCATTAAGACACCTCTGATTGCTTGTTCAACAACAATCGCCCCATGTTTTGTTTCTTATGGAAACTAAACTTCCTAGTAATTCTATTTCTCGCTTTCGACAGTCTTTACACTTCAATAATGGTATTGAATCACCCCGTGTTGGTATGAGTGGGGGTCTTTTACTTCTCTGGCAAGATGGCATTGATGTTACTCTTCTTCATTATGGGCATACTTACTTTGATTGTTATCTTAAAAATGGCAGTGATCCGTGTCTTCATTTTACTGCTTTTTATGGATCTCCACATGCTCAAAACAAAGAGGCTTCATGGACTCTTCTTCAACGGTTGGCTGATGTAGCTCCGACACTCCCGTGGCTCACAATAGGAGATTTCAACGAAATTATTTCCAACTCCAACAAATCTGGTGGAAGCCTTCGAAATGAGAAACAAATGGAGACTTTTCGTAAGGTCCTTGATCATTGCTCACTTCATGAAACTCCTTTTGAGGGTGACCCATACACTTGGATAAAGAATCGCTCGGCTGTGAACACTGTAAAGGAGAGGTTAGATTGGTGTTTCGTTAACAACCTTTGGGATATTTCTTTCAACACCCCCACGGCTCATCATTTGGACTACTATAGCTCCGATCACCGAGCTATTGCAGTCACTATTACACCAGTGGGACTTACGGACCAGCAAGAAAAAAGACGAAGCCGCTTTCGTTTCGAAAAGCTTTGGCTTTCAGACCCCGAATGCAAAGAGATAATCAATCAATGCTGGAACCAATCCACTTTCACTGACCCGATTCAAGGTTTATTGTCAAATTTGGATTCATGTGCTACATCCTTACAACAGTGGCATCGGCATAAATTTGGCAGAATGAAGAAAAACATTGCTGAAACGCAGTCTCAAGTGAATGTTCTCAACAACCTCAATCATCGGAATCGTGAAAACATGGAGGAATTAAAAAAGGCTGAAACTATTCTTGATGATTTATTAGAACAAGAAGAAATTTATTGGCAACAACGTTCAAGGGTGGATTGGCTAAGTTCGGGTGACCGCAATACAAAATTTTTCCATGCTAAGGCTTCTGCAAGGAAATCCAATAACAAGATCAAATCGTTTATCAATGCAGCAGGGGTTCGGGTTCATGCAAAAGCTGATTTGGCTGCCACAGTTCATGAATATTTTGCTTCCATATTTGCTACTGATAGCATTGATGAGGAATCACTTTCCCAAACCTTGGCTGCTATTCCACATATGGTAACAACTGATATGAATATTGAGCTCACCAAGCCTTTTTTAGCTACGGAAGTGGAGAAAGCTTTACATTCAATGGCCCCTGATAAGAGCCCTGGCATAGATGGAATGTCCTCAATGTTTTATCAACAAAATTGGTCCATAGTGGGAGAATCGGTCACCAATGCGGTTCTAAGTGTGTTGAATGATGGTGTTGATCCAACGAGTCTGAATAAGACGATAATCACCCTTATTCCTAAAATCAAAAATCCTCAAAGGGTTCAAGATTATCGACCAATAAGTCTCTGCAATGTTGTCTCCAAGCTAGTCACTAAAGTTCTTGTTGGTCGCTTCAAGAATGTCCTTCCTTATGTCATATCAGAAACGCAGAGTGCTTTTTTGCCCAACCGGTTGATTACGGATAACATTCTCGTTGCTTTCGAACTTGTTCATGCCATCAAAAATAAAACAGAGGGTCGGGCTGGTATTGCTACTTTGAAACTTGACATGAGTAAAGCGTTTGACCGAGTTGAATGGCGTTTCATTAAAGAGGTCATGGTTAAGATGGGTTTTGCTACAAAATGGACAGATCTGATCATGGGTTGTCTTACTACAAACACCTTCAGTTTTCTTCTAAATGGTGAAGTAACGGGTTCACTAACTCCTTCAAGAGGTTTGCGACAAGGCTGTCCACTTTCACCATATCTTTTTCTCATATGTTCAGAAGGATTGTCACGTTTACTGCATCAAGAACAAGTGTTGGGTACTCTTCATGGATTTAAACTCACTAGGCATGCCCCGCCGATCTCTCATTTGCTGTTTGCTGATGACAGCCTACTTTTTTGCCAAGCTAATGAAGACTCATGTCTAGCCATTAAACGTGTGCTTGATGTTTACCATCGTGCTTCTGGTCAGGTTCTAAACCCGAAAAAATCTGTTATGTCATTCTCCCCTAACACTACTCTAGCTGCCCAAGTATTTTTTCACAGACATCTATCCATGCCTATTTGTGAATGCCATGAGAAGTACCTGGGGTTGCCTTCTTACTCTGGACGAGATAAAAAGGAAATGTTTAGCGGGATCAAAGAGAAAATCTGGAGGCTTATGCATACTTGGAATGAGAAAATCTTTTCGGCTGGAGGTAAAGAAGTTCTCCTTAAAGCGGTAGTCCAATCTATTCCAACTTATGCTATGAGTTGCTTTCGCTTGCCTGTGTCTTTTTGCAATCAAGTTGAGTCCATGATGGCTAACTTTTGGTGGGGACTAAATGAAAATGGCTCCAAAATACATTGGCGATCTTGGAAACTATTATGCAAAAGGAAAGATGAGGGTGGTATGGGATTTCGATCGTTTGTGCATTTTAACCAAGCTCTCCTTGCCAAGCAAGCTTGGCGGCTGCATTCCCAACCGGATTCACTCCTTGCTAAGCTTCTCAAATGTCGATACTACTCCAACAACTCCTTCCTTGAAGCCTCTCTTGGACATTCCCCCTCCTTAACTTGGCAAGGCATTCATTGGGGTAAGAAGCTTCTAATTTCGGGTTTAAGATGGAAGATTGGAGAAGGGTGCCGTATACTTTGTGGACAAGACCCTTGGATCCCGGGGCACTCTACCTTCCTTCCTTTTCACTATAATAGACCAATAAATGGTGTTGTCTCAAATCTTATCAAGGATAATAAGGAGTGGGATCTTGACCTTCTTAAACAATGGTTTTCGCAGCCCGATGTTGAACGCATACTTACAATACCACTGAGTTTCTTCCGGAATAATGACTCTTTAATATGGCACCATCACACTTCGGGTCTTTATACAGTCCAAACGGGTTATCATTTAGCCTCCTCTCTTGAAGATGCTGACCTTTGCTCTGGTTCTTATTCAAACAGCCCCTGGTGGAAGTTTTTTTGGGCACTTCAGCTGCCCCAAAAAATTAAAATATTCGATTGGCGAGTCTTTCATGATGCCCTTCCCGTTGCTACAGGTTTAGTGAAAAGGAAAGTCATCACGGATTCAACCTGTACAATTTGTCGACAGGCATGGGAAACCGTGGGGCATGCTTTATTTGGGTGTAAATATGCCAAAGCTGTATGGAAAAATTCTGGTTTCAACTTTAATTGGTATAAAGCTTCATCAATGAAGAAAGGCGATTATTTGGTACACCTTTCCAGTATTCACTCCAAGGCTGAAATGGAGCGAATCATTTGCCTGCTATGGTCAATATGGACAGAAAGAAATCGTGTGGTACATGGGCATAGAGCAAAGCAAGCTCGGGAGCTCTCAACCTTTGCTGAGAATTATTTACTGAACTATAGAACAGCGCTTTCGAAATACCAGCAACCTCTTCAAAGGCCGGTTGCAGCAGCTGGAAATGGTACTCACCCATCTGCTTCGAATGACCATAAACCTCCATGGAAACCACCTCCTCCAGGTATTTTTAAACTTAATGTTGATGCAGCACATGACCGAACTACACACACCACTGGTTTGGGAGCTATTATTCGAGACTCTACAGGTTTCATTGTTGCTGCATTTTCCAAAAAGCTGCTGGGCAGTTTTGATTCACATGAGATGGAAGCTCTTGCTTTGTTCCATGGTGTGCATTTTGCTCTTCCCTTTCAATTTCCACATCTCCATATCGAGACTGATGCACTTCGGGTTCACAATGCACTTTGTAATCCCACTGCTGCTTCCTCTGTTTTTAATGACATTATTATGGATGTTTCTAGTCTTCTATCTTTTTTCCCTATTGTAAATGTATCTCATGTCAGACGTTCAGCTAATATGGCTGCTGACGGTTTGGCAAAATTTGCTCTAGGGGTAGATGAAGATTGTATTTGGTCGGATTGTATTCCTCCGCCTATAAATTCTGTTATTGTAAATGACTCTTTGGTTTAATTTATAATAGCAGTTTTTTTTCCTCAAAAAAAAAAAAAAAAAAAAACTATACAAAAGATCTAAAAGTTTTTGTTGGCACAAATTTTAATCAACGATGCAAAATTAAGTAATACAATAATAAAAGTTTTTAAATATGAAATTACAATAAATAAATAAACGACACTAGAGATAGATAGAGGTTCGATCCCAATTATATAGTGTTGACGCTGAAAAATAGCTAATACTAACTCGCTAGATTGACAAGATAAATAATAAGTTTAAGTAAAAAATTTAGATAGACGCACACAATTTATAATAGTTATATCGTGATGATAATAGAATTCCGTTTACTTTGTCAAATTATAAGAATGTATACTTCTAATAAGAATGTACACACACAATAAATGATATATATATATATACTTCTAATAATTTATACAATTTATTATAATCATACTCTTTTAACTACAAATTATAAGAATGTATTTATCACTATTATTATTTTTAAAAAAAAAATATTTGAACATAATATATTTTAATTAATTCTCTAATCAAACTCAAATTTTGTCAAAATATTTTCTAATATAATCCTTAAATATAGAGATTGTTTACCCAAATTTTAACGACGATGACGTGTTAAGAGTAGCAACACGTGGCACAAAAATACAGAAACTAAATTAATGGAGAATATGCAAAGTCATGAGCGTTGGGATGACTGTCAACCATGAAGGGTAGTCATGACCGTTAGAGTGGAAGTCAAACGGTCACTCTTACCCCTAGCTTGAGTAAGGTAGGCATCCCCATGAAAGAAAAACGATGGGCTAACATCTTCGTAAGCGGAATGAACAATCACCAGACACCTACGGGAGTCAAACCAGTTTAGGGGGTATATATTACTACCCCTACCTCAACTGCAATGATCTATATGGGATTTAGTCTAGGAGTATACCCTTACCCCTACCGCCTACACCCTCGTGGTACAAGTCATCCGTTCTACCATAGACATAATGGCATTCTCAAGGGTATACAGGGACATCCACATTACATCATAACTATTGACAACGGATGGGGGGTCACCCAACGATAGCGGTTATCATCCCCCTCAACGAGGGTCCCGGGGGTGTTGCCCCCAAGGATGGGCTTCATCCCCAAAGGTGGTTGACGACCATGTCACCTCCATAAGGGACTCTCGTCGTCAGTAGCTCATTCAAATGTTCAAATCCCACGAAAGGCTCAAAGACAGTTGTCAACCCACAAAAATAGCGAGATATTATCATAAAAATCAGACTTCAACTACCTCCGAAAATCAAGGAGACGATTGAGGTAGCTCTGCGTTGGTCGCGTCTCCTAAAGCGAGAAGCACCGACCCCCTCCCCTATATAAGGGGTCTAACATGACCTGGGAGGGGGGATCCACAATCTTGAACACTTAGAAAAATAAACACTTATCATTCTTTGCAATTAAGAGCCTGTTCTTGACTTTTGTAACCTAGATCAATAAAACACAAAGGAAGTAGGCTATTACCGACATCCGGTATCGAATCTCTTTAAATTCTGGTATCTTTTATTTACATTTATTGTAAGTTTCGGTGTCATTAACCACATTTATTACAGTAATTTTAGTGTAAGTCTCATTTATTATGACTTCGTGCGGTTGGCTAAAAATGTAGTCAACAAAGATCAATATAAAATACGTATAAAATACGTAAATAATGAAATTTATTATGTTATTGTACATATAAAATACATATATATAATTAAATCTAAAGAGCACACTAATGTAGCCGCAATAGTTAAAAAAAAATTCTCACAGATCAAAATCTCAAATTTTACTTCAAAAATTAAAAAATAAAAATATATTACCTAATTAAAAAATTGAACATACATATATTGCACTTAACATTACTTAAACTTAATAAAAAGAAAACTAATTATACGTGTATTGCACGAAACATCAATCTAGTTGTTATATATGAGGATATATAAGGGGTGTGATTTAAAGTGAATAATTTTAAAGTGATTTAATTTATAATTATAAGATAAATAATTGTGTGTTAAGAATACATAAAAATTAAGAATAATTAATTAAATTTCATAATCAAATAATTCAATCTCAATAACAATGACAATTAAAAAGAAACAATTTTGAGAAATCAAAATTAAATTTTAATAGTCATGTCCATCAAGTAAAATAAGAATAATTTTTAGCTAAAAAAATAAAGTCTTATTAACTATTTTAGTAAAAATATACTACTCACTAAGTAGAATTGAATTAAAAAATAATAATAATGATAAATTAAAAAATAAATTGTTCTTAATAAGATTTATGGGACAATATTGTCCCACATGGATCAAATGTAAAAATATTGAGCTATATATAAGAACATGAGTTACTCCACTCATCACCAATTGGTTTGAGATGGAACCCCATAATTTTCAACATGGTTTTAGAGTCATATCCCTAGGATTTTTGATCCACACCTATCAGATAGTTAGCGAGCCGCAAGCGAGCAAAATGGTACTCCCAACCGCGAGCAAATGGAACTCCCAACCGCAAACAAAAATAAGTGAGCAAATGACACTACTTGTGATAAGGTGATTCAAAATTGGTGAGCAAAAATAGCCACCATCTTGAGGGAGAATATTGGAGTCTCACATAGATCAAATGTAAAAATATTATATAAGAACATAAACTACTCCACTCATCACTAATTGATTTTAAGATGGAACCCTATAATTTTCTACAAGATTCACAACCTGCAAACAAATAGCAAAATTAGCATAATGTAAACACTAAGGTGGCGTTTGGTTGGAGGTAATAAAATGGAATGGAAATGATAATTTTCATTCCATTCCTTTGTTTGGTTGCATTTTAAAGTATTTGAATGACATTCAAATAGAATGCGCTTTCTACCATTTTAGTAGAATGACTACTCTATTTTAAAAAAGAAGGAAAGACCATTCTAATATAATAAGAGAAAAATATGCATTTTAAATTTTATTCTATTTTATTCATATTCTAATTCTCATTTCCATTCCTATTCTTAAATTTTTATTCCTCTCAACTAAACATCACCTAAGTGATCTAAATTGAATGAATAAAAAAAAAAACACAAACAGATTACTTGATTCATATCGGAGTCAATGTGACAGTCCTACTCCAATACCAATGCCTTAGTTAAATTCACAATGATGAATTGTGTTACAAAACTAACTCGTCTTCACTTGTAGCATAGAGACCTAATTGGTCCAAAGCAATAGGAGCCAAATATGTCACACATACATAAAGGGAAATTTACAAAAATATTGGAATTTTGATTAATTTTTACAAAAATACTATCACACGGATTTTTTTTCAAAAATACTGTGTTTTTATAAAACACTAGTAAAACACAAAGCAATATAACTCAAAACAACAGTAGAACACTAATAAAACACCAGTAGAACACCAATGAAACTTGACACAGTATACTGCAGTATGAAACTTATAAAAAAACACAGTAAAAAAGTAAAAAATACCACCTGGCAGTATTTTTGTAAAAAAATAATAAAAATTAGTATACCATATAAATTTCCCTACATAAAACAAACTCGTACAACAAGTTCTTGAATCCTATTTCCACACTGCCTATCAATAAATTTTTCAAATTTTGCGAAACTTACAAAATAACTACAAATATCATATAAAGAGATGATAGTGCAGACCAGTACACCCTTTTGGGAGTGCAGCAAGAACTCCCATTTATACAAATGTTTTATTAATTAGTAGTTGTCGTGGTATCAAACTTTGCCAATTAATTAAGGTGTGACGTTGTGCTTTCGTGCCCATAACTAAGCTCTATCCTTTATTCTCACCAACCCCCAATCTCTTCTCTCTCAAACACATCACTTTTGACACTCAACTACAACTAGTAGTATTATTTATATTTACTAATTAATAAATACTCCTATTACGCGTTCCAATCTCATTCTCACCTTCTTTACTAGCATAAAATTCCCACCTCAACTCACAACCTTCCCACGTGTCATAATCTAAGCCCTTTAAAATAAGCTACCATATCCAACGGCCACTCTCTTCTTCCAACTAACACATTTGCCTACCCACCCAACTCTCAATGTCCTGATAAAAACTCTTCTATATAAACAACCATTTATTGGTGAACCAACTCAGGAAACATTTTCACTTTCTCATCAAAAAGCTGAAAATTTTCCTTTCCACCATACCAAATTTATCTACATCTACTATTTTTTTTTTGCCTTCCCATTAAGCCCATTTCCATATATACACATACAATATTTATTCTCATACAATATTATTATGGAACTTAACAATGGATCATCATCATCATCATTATCGATGGAGTTTTGTACCAGTACTACAGTAGGTTATGATCCTTTGAATTGGGTTGCTTCGGCTGAGTCAATGAAGGGTAGTCATTTAGATGAGGTGAAACGTATGGTGAAGGAGTACCGTAAACCGGTGGTCCGACTCGGTGGAGAGACTTTGACCATTTCCCAGGTTGCGTCTATAGCGAACCGCGACTCGAACCGGGTTCATGTGGAACTGGCTGAGTCAGCTCGTGCTGGGGTTAAGGCCAGCAGCGATTGGGTCATGGATAGCATGGACAAAGGTACGGACAGCTATGGTGTCACTACCGGATTCGGTGCGACCTCCCACAGGAGAACCAAAAATGGCGGAGCCCTTCAGAGGGAGCTAATTAGGTACGTACTGTATCATTAATTAACAAGTAAACGCATTATTTATTAATAATAACTCAATTAATTAATTACTTAACTGTTACTTTTCTATACCCATTAATTTAATTATGTGTCATTTAATATCATTGACTGTTATTATTTAGTCTCTTTAGGCATTTAACATGAATTTTAATGATTATTGATTAAAGGGTATTTCCCTATATTTTTGTTTAGAGCATTGTTATTGGGCACCAGTGGTGCCTAGCACTCTTAAGACGTGTCGTTTTACGATTGGCTAGCGATATTATAGCGATATTGACACGTAGGAAGGTGTTTGACAGTACTAATATCTTTTAGCATTTCTCTTTTGTTTAAGCATTTAAGAGAATTTCATTATCTATAAATTTTTATAAAATTGTGAATAATTTCCTATATTTCATTATTTAAATTTTTTTTAAAAATTTACAAATAATCTTAAATAATTAATACATATATAATTATAAAAAAATAGATTAAAAAACTTTTTTTAATATGTCAAAATTTACCAAATATTTTAAAAATTTAGAGTAATTTATAAAAACATGTTATAAAAATATTGAAAAAGGTTGTTCCAAAAAAAATAATGTAGGTAGTAGGTGGATATTTTTTCCTTGACTGAGTAGTTAGGTGGATTCTTAGTGATCTACCATATACCTTATATCCTCATGATTATTTATGTCTTTTAATTATTATTTTAAAATAAAAGTAGAAATTTGTTTGGGAAAGTAGCGGGGACAAAAAAAAAATATACAAAGAAATTAAATTGAAATTTCCTGTACCAATTATTTTGGTTTGTGGATCCGACGTGGATATCTATATATTGATACCATTAATGACAATATAAACGCATATTCTATAATATTGTTCACCATAAGAATAATAATTTGGTTCTAAAACTCATAAAAATCCTAAGGCTGTTGAATAACAACTCAATTCGACATATTAAAAAAATTAACGTAATTATATATTTGAACTAGAAAAAATAAGTAAGAAAGCTAGTCTCTTTATGGTATTGATGGGCTTCCGTACTGAATAATTGAATGTGATGAGTTGTCTTTCATAGTAATTGCTTGTACAAATTAAAACTACGAAAAGATAATATTCATGAATTAAATGTGTGCTGCTTCTCGTGACAAGATTGTGGGGAGGAATTTAATACGGTTTGCAGCAAAGTCATATATACATCTTACTCTTTAAATTTTAACATATATTAAATTATATTTCTTGAATTTTTTTTACCGTTAAATTTTTTTTTCATGAACTATTGAAATTATTAGATTTAAGAACTTTTATTTAATTTCATTCAATTTTACTATTTCAGTGATTGTTTATATACTAAACTATGCTCCCCACACTTTGATATCTATCAAATCATGCTCTTCGAACTTTGACATATACTAAATCATGTCTCTTGAACTTTCATTCATGTTAAATTTTTTTTATTAAAATTAGATAAAAAATTATTAAATATAACAATCTTAATAGTTTAAAAGTATTTTTAACAACCTTGAAAATTTAAAAAGTATTATTTAATACATATCAAATTTTGGGGAATAAATATCTTAGCTTATAAATAAATATGAAATAGTGTTTTATGGTGTTTGAATCAGTTTGATGCTCTTATATTAAATGATATTTATTTATTAATTTTTTAAGGAGATGTACTTATTCATAATTAAAAATTGAGTGAAAATTAAGTATTGACCTATTCCATTGACACGACTTCTTCCTCGTTATAAGTTATTACGAAATTCTGTCTTTTTTTTTTATATATATATTATTTATTTTCCCAACCTAATTTTTCTTTTAAATCAAGTGTTTCATTTTTCGTCCAATTTTGACTTGTGTGAGTTGTTTGAAATGCTAATTTTGTGCAAGCTTGGTGTCACGTATGTAATCACTTAATATGATTTTTTTTCATAAAAAAAAGAAAAGAACTGAAAAGGAGAGACAATAACATGTACAGTCGTAGAGATTAAAGTTTTCTTTTTTCTTTTTCCTTTTGTGGTCCGAAACTCTAACTAGAAATTTGTGGTACGAAACATACTGAAATAACAAATTAAAACTATACACCACAGACTCTAAAGTTAGTATTATTGGTGCCAGGTGGAAAATTAATGCTGATAAAATAAAAAAATATATAATAATTATTCAGTAGCCATTTAATGAATTGTAGCATAATGTATATTATTTATATAATATTATAGTTAAGAATTTATAATTAACGGAAACAAATTTTGTGGTGTAACAGGTTCTTGAACGCTGGAATATTTGGTGTTGGGACAGAATCATGCCACACACTGCCGCACTCCGCAACGAGGGCAGCAATGTTGGTGAGGATCAATACCCTGTTGCAAGGCTATTCGGGTATTAGATTTGAGATTTTGGAAGCTATAACTAAGCTTCTTAACCACAACATTACCCCTTGTCTACCACTCCGCGGCACCATTACTGCCTCGGGAGATTTGGTCCCACTCTCCTACATTGCTGGGCTTCTAATAGGTAGGCCCAATTCCAAAGCTGTTGGGCCCGATGGGGAGATACTCACCCCAACTGAAGCCTTCCAAAAGGCCCAGATTGAAAGTGATTTCTTTGACCTCCAGCCCAAAGAAGGTCTTGCCTTGGTGAATGGCACCGCCGTTGGTTCTGGTTTGGCCTCTGTTGTTCTCTTTGAGGCTAATATATTGGCTGTACTTTCAGAGATCATGTCTGCCATTTTTGCTGAAGCCATGCTTGGAAAGCCTGAATTCACAGACCATTTGACCCATAAGTTGAAACATCACCCTGGTCAGATTGAAGCGGCAGCAATAATGGAGCACATTTTGGAAGGAAGCTCAATACTTAAAGCAGCTGCAAAGGTTCAAGAAATGGATCCTCTTCAGAAACCCAAACAAGATCGATATGCTCTCAGAACTTCCCCCCAATGGTTAGGTCCACAAATTGAGGTGATTAGAACTGCGACAAAGATGATCGAGCGAGAGATCAACTCTGTGAACGACAATCCATTGATTGATGTTTCGAGGAACAAGGCTCTCCACGGTGGAAACTTCCAGGGTACGCCGATTGGTGTCTCCATGGACAACACTCGTTTGGCTTTAGCTTCGATTGGGAAACTCATCTTTGCTCAATTCTCAGAGCTTGTCAACGATTTCTACAATAATGGCTTACCTTCTAACCTTTCTGGGGGAAGAAACCCTAGCTTAGATTATGGATTCAAGGGTTCTGAGATTGCCATGGCTTCTTACTGCTCTGAGCTCCAATTTTTGGCAAACCCAGTGACCAACCATGTCCAGAGTGCTGAACAACACAATCAGGATGTGAATTCCTTGGGTCTGATCTCATCGAGGAAGACGCAAGAGGCAGTTGAGATTCTGAAGCTGATGTCATCCACATTCTTGATAGCACTTTGCCAAGCCATCGATCTGAGGCACATGGAGGAGAATCTGAGGAACACAGTGAAGAACATAGTGAGTCAAGTGGCAAAGCGAGTCTTGACAACTGGCTCCAACGGCGAGCTTCATCCTTCAAGATTTTGTGAGAAGGATCTTCTCAAGGTCGTCGATCGTGAATACGTCTTTGCCTACATTGACGACCCTTGCTTAGCCACATATCCACTCATGCAGAAGCTGAGGCAGGTCCTGGTTGAGCATGCTATGGAGAACAATAATGGTGAGCAAGAGAAGAACGCAAACACCTCCATCTTTCAAAAGATCGCAATGTTTGAAGCAGAATTGAAGAATCTTTTGCCTAAGGAGGTGGAAAACACCAGAATCGAGATCGAAAATGGGAAATCAACAATTCCGAACCGGGTCAAGAACTGTAGATCGTTCCCAATTTATCAATTCTTGAGGGAAGGACTGGGTACTGGATTATTGACCGGTGAGAAAGTTCGATCACCTGGAGAAGAAGCCGATAAAGTTTTCACAGCCATGTGCCAAGGACAGTTGATCGATCCTATTCTTGCTTGTTTGGACGAGTGGAATGGTGCTCCTCTTCCAATAAACCCCAAAATGATTTAGTTACTCAGTTATTGTGGTTTTCTAATTTTTCAGAGTTTTAATATCTATTTTTTTAAAAAATTTGTTTCCAATGTAATATGTTTTTTTGCTTTATAAGATTTTATAGTGAAAACACTCATGAAAATCTTATAAAGAAAATGTGATATTGTCCAGTGTATTTTTTATTTCTTTTAATTGAAAACTTGGAATGTATTTTTCTTAATTTTCTCTTAATTATATTTCTCTTGGATTTACTTCTATATTTTCCTCATAAATGAATTCAAAAGTTTTTTTTTAAAAAAAAAAAAATTAACCTACCATTTGTTGGAACTTATTTTACTAGAATTTAGATTTTCTAACATGTATGTTGATTATAAAACTATAATCTAACATCCTAAATATGAATTTCTTAAAATAATAAAATAAACACATATAAAGTTACAAAAAACGTTACATTAGTAGCAGCGCAATATAATGACTCCTTCCGTTCAGATCTCTAACTGTGATCAAGATCTGAACTTAGATATCCTTCAATTGACAGTTTGAACTACACAATCTTCCTCACTATGCAATTCGAAAATAATGATATCTAGAGTCATCATCTGAATAAAAAACCCTTAATATTCTATTTATAGAGATTCATTAGGTTTACGGTTAAAGCTAAATGGGCTAATTAAAAAGATTCAATGGCTTAGAATGGACCCTCGTGGTTGAATCCCTTATGAAGCCCATGAGTTAGAATTTTGCCATTATTTTGCTTCCTTAATGAAATAAATTTATCTTTCTTCAGTAATGCCATTTTTCTGCTCCAATTATTTTAATACTAATCCTATCTATTTAATAATTATAATTAATTATCAAATAAAATTACTATTTAAATATGTTTATTAATTAGACCTTTCAAGATCTCTTAATTAATAAATAAACTTTAAATTCTCTATTCTTCTCAATTGTGCCCTTCCTTAGTAAAATTCACAAATAAGACATAGTCTTTATTTAGAATCATAATTGATTAATTAAATCAATTAATTGAGACTACAAAATAATATTATCCAAGTTAGTGCGGGGACCATGGGCCTACGTAACCAAGCTCCCAATAAGTAGATTTGAAATTTACTAAGTAAATTTCCAAACTTATTAATTCATCTTGACTCCACTATAGATTTATAATTGCACTCCTGATTACATAAAACGCTCTATATTTACCAAATATATATACGCTATGAATTATCTATTGTTTCAATCCAAATAATCAGAGATCCTTTATAGATGATTTACATCGAGTATGTACAAATTTACTGTTCTACCCTTCAATATATTTTATCCTTAAAACGCTTAGCTACTTATAAATGATATTTCTGCAAACTAATATAACTACTGAAATGAGCACTCTATCATTTATCGTGTTAAGCTAAGCTCAAAAGAAATTATTGTTTCACTTTTAATAGTTATAGAAGCTATGGAAATCATATCTATGATTAGCGCTCCCACTCAATTGTACTACCATGTTCCCAAGATGTAAGTATTGGGCCAATCCAATTGGTCAGCTTTAACAAACAAGTCAAAGAACACAAATAATATATTTAAGCTAGGACCTAACTATCTCAGGATTAAGATCTATTGACCTAAGATCAACTAAGTAATATTAACTTAGAAAAGACATAGCATTAAGTGTATGATATCTTTTCCACTATTAATATCGGTCCAGTCTAATGTATACCCGATCCATCTGATACTAGTATACTTTGCTAATGCCTTGGAAAAGATATTTCACATATCATTGTGTAAGTAAAACTTTATAGCTAATTATCACGTAAGTGTAATGTTGGGTTTTATGCCCTAAATAAAACTCATTTCAATATAATCAGATTTACTTATTAATATAGATCAGAAATAACATTTAATGTTGCATGGTTCACATGATTTATTTCATGATTATATGTATATAATGTATAAATTCATCCGAAACCCTTTTCACATACTTGATCCTGTTTATTGTGCCGTCAACACATTGGAAAGTAAACATGACTATGTGAATAAAGTTTCCTAGATTTATCAGACACAGGGTTTTACTGATATGATAATCTACAACAAGAGTTTACTTGTATTTGGAGAAATACTATGTTCTTTCCAGAACATTGGTTAAAGTAAAGCTCAGGTTGGATGCATGGAGTATGCATCGGAAGGGACCGATATTGAACTTTGACTTAGATTTATTAAACTTACCGTAATATCTATTAAACTCAATATCGCCTAGTTGATCCTAGATCAAATGTTCTTAATCCTGATATGATTAGGCTCAATCTTGAAAGGCTATTCGTGTTCTTTGATTTGTTAGTTAAGCCTACTTTTAGGTCAGGGTGATACGTACATTTTGGGAACACGGTAGTGCAATTGAGTGGGAGCGCTATCATAAACATGGAATCTATAGCTTCTATCTGGCGAATAGTAAGCAAAGGATGATCTCCTTCGAGCTTGACCAAACGAACATAAATGGTGGAGTACTCATTTCACATAAGCTGAAATATCATTTATACGGGGTCAAGTGTTTTAAGGAATAAATACATTGTAGGGTGTAACGGTAATTTAATCCCTTTACAGTGTAGATCATTCATATAGAGGATCATTGATCACATTAGGATTATAACAATGGATAACTAATGATGTGTCTATATGGTGGAACATATAGAGCATTCTATATACTGAGAGTGCAATTCTAAGTTCTATGCGTGGATTCAACGAAGAATTAATAAGTTAGTGAATTTTAGTGCTAAATTCTTGATCTACTTATTGGAAGCTCGGTTATATAGACCCATGGTCCCCCCACTAGTTGAGATAATATTGCTTGTAAGACTCATGTAATTGGTTTTGATTAATCAATTATAATTCACGAATTAGACTATGTCTATTTGTGAAATTTTCACTAAGTAAGGGCGAAATTGTAAAGAAAGAGTTTATAGGGGCATATTTGTTAATTATGATACTTTGTATGGTTCAATTAATAAATATGATAAATGACAATATTATTTAATAATTATTTATAGTTATTAAATAGTTAGAATTGGTATTTAAATGGTTGAATTAGGAAATTGGCATTTTTGAGAAAATCAGATACAAAAGGTATTAAAATTGCAAAATTGCAAAACCCAAGGCCCAATCCACTAATGCTTGGCCGGCCACCTTTGTAGCTATTTTAAGTTGATTTTTTCATTATTTTAATGCCATATAATTCAAATCTAACCCTAGTGGAATGCTATAAATAGATAGTGAAGGCTTCAGGAAAATAACACTTTTCTTCAGACTTTCTGAATCAGAAAAAACTGAGCCTTCTCTCTCCCTATCTTTAGCTGACCACTCTCTCTCTTCTTCTTCAATATATTTCGAAATCCTTAGTGATTAGAGTAGTGCCCACACACATCAAGCAATACCTCAATCATAGTGAGGAAGATCGTGAAGAAAGACTTTCAGCAAAAGGAGTTTCAGCATCAAAGATTCAGAGAAAGAGATCCAGGTTCAGATATTGATAATGCTCTGCTACAGAAAGGAATCAAGGGCTAGATATCTGAACGGAAGGAGTCATTATATTCCGCTGCACCCAATGTAAGGTTTCTTAAACTTTATATGTGTTTAATTTATCGTTTTAGAAAGTTCTTATTTAGGATGTTAATAAACATACTTGTGAGTAGATCTAAGATCCTGGTAAAATAATTTCCAACAACTGGCCTCAGAGCCATGGTAATTGATTTACTTGCAAGAAATTTGGACTTTAAAACGATTGTTTGTATGTTCTTTGGATGGTATCATGTTGTATTGAGTGTTATTTGATGATTGATTGATGTTTGTGAAATTTTCGTGAAAAATAATTGCGATTTTATCTCTGGAATTATTTTTATTGGATAGTATGGAAAAAATTAAGCAAGTTAGCCTTTTACAGAACTTAATATGGATTTTATTTGAATTAGTTATGATTTTTTGAAGATTTGAAAAAATCGGGGCTGTGCTGATTTTTTCCTGCGATCGCAAATCTGTACGTACAGTTTCGAATTTTTTTGTTTTTTTTCGATTTTTCATGATTTTTCATGGAATTAACTTCCAATTTTTTGTATAGTTTTGTGTTTATACTATTACTATTCCTAATTCAATTCTAATTATCATTTTGAATTAATTTAATATTTTTTAAATTTAATTCAAGATATTAGTGTAATTTGAATTTGAATAGAATTAGTATCTATCTTCTTGCTTAAAAATCTATCTTATTTTTAAATTTGATTATATCTTATTTTTTTTTTTTAATTTAAGGTCACATTTTATAAGATATTTATAAAATCTTTTAAGATATTTTTAAGATATCTTATCTTTTAAGATATTTTAATTATATCTTATCTTTTAAGATATTTTTTTTTTAAATCTTTTTAGATATTTTGACCTTATTTAAATTTAAAATAAGATATTTATAATCATGTAATTTTAAATAGATGTAAGATATTTTGCTAACTTTTAAATTTTGTTATTTTATTTATTTAAATTAAATTTAAAATCTGAAAAGATATTTCATTTATCTTTTCTAATTTTTATTTAATTTTTATTTATAAAATAACATTTAAAATTTAAAAGTAGTTAGCAATTTTTTTTTTTGAAATGAAATTTAGGTTGGTTGAAACCTAATTTTTCAAAAATTGTAGGTTTAATTTTAAATTTAAATTTTTTAAATTTTCGAATTTTTTTTATTTTTTTTTAAATTTTCGAAAAATAAATATTTTATTTATTTAATTAATTATTTCGAAATTAATTATTTAATTTAAAATTAAATAAATCCTACATCCAACTATCCAGCTAACCTTGTTGCAGGAGTATGTGTTTTAGCTTATGTGTAAGTTTTTAAAACCTATTATTACTTGATTGGAAATAGCCATGGTTACCTTTTTGCCAGATCTAATGATCTGATGGCTCCCTTGGTCAAGATAATAATTTGTAACAGGTATATTTACAATCTTCTTTCATATGTGTATGACCTAGCAACATGATAGGACCCATCCAAAGTGTGCCTGTGTGAGCCTATGTGTTTAATTTGATTATAGATACATATAGGTTGTTGTTGCTAAAATAAATTATCATAGTTATTGATAGAATTTATTTAGGCCCATTTAGTTTTTGGGCCTATTCAATTAATAACAGTTGTTCTTATTAAGGTTAAATTCCTCTCTTTTGGGCCTTGTGTGAGAGTTGGGAGCCATAGAAGTGGGTACGACATACTGAACCCAGCACCCCCTCACACAAACTACCCCAATTGTGAAGGCCCATTTGCCTGATTTGAACAACTGTACTAGGTTAATTACACTAGTTTAACCTAATAAAATTGATTAGCAACATAATTAATTTCATTTATTTTGAAATTAATTTAAGAAAATTATAGTTTAAAGAATTTTTTATTCTAAGCTAAACTATATGTATTTTCTTGTATTTAATTAAATATAGAATTATAACCATCTAGATTCTTTCTGGAACTTAATTTAAATTTTTCATTAAATATTCTTATTTAAGTTGATATTTAGTTATCTACAACTAACCAACTTAAATCTGAATATCTTTTGAATTTCAAATTTCAAAATTAAGTTGAGGAATTTTAGGCATTGGTTATTAAGATTCTTTAGATATTTTTTAAGTTAATATCTTTTCGAATATTAACTTAAAATGGAATATTTTCAAATTAAGTGGTTACAACTTAATTTTTGATATTTAATTAAATTTAAATTTGAAAAATATTTAAGTTCTAGATTTTTTCTAATACAACTTAAATTAGATATTTTTTCAAATTTTGTGGAAAAGATACTTATCAAATAAGATATTTTCTAGATAGTCATTTCTAGACTACTTATTATTTCTAATATTAAATAGGAAAATATTATAAATTGTGAAATTAATTATTTAATTAATTTTGGTACAATTTTTTTTAAGTATATTTTTCCTAGTATTAAACTAGAAATTAATAATTAAGCCTTCTCTACACTTAATTATTTATTTCTTGAATTTAATACATTTAATTAATTTGAAAATTAAATATCTAAGTTGATTTTTATCATCATACTTAAATATTTCTTTTTCATGACATTTAATTAAATAGAAAATTATTTTTAGTTGAAATTTATTTTTTCAACTAAATTTAAATAATTTTCAAAATATATTTTTTTATTTTATTAATCAATTTTCGAAATTGCATTTCTTAAATGCTAGAATTTCGAATTTTATCTTGAAAAATAGATTAAGTTGTAAATTAATTATTTATTTTAATTAATTCTTGGATCAACTTAAATCAATGATTTTTTCATTTATTGATTAATTTAAAATAAATTGAATTAAAGTATATTATTAGAAATTGAATTAATTAGTCAAAGGAAAATCTAGATAGATGATATTTTTGCTTGAAGTATTTTTCTAGTGTATTTAATTAAATAGAAAATTAATATTTAAGTTGATTTTCATCATCATGCTTAAATATTTGAAATTTTTCTTATATATTTAATTAAATAGGAAAATTATATTTTTTGTTGTAAATTAATTTTATTAATTAATTTTGGGCCAACATTAAATTAGCATAATTTTTCCAGGATTAATTTTTTATTTTAACATGCATTTTCGAAAATTATATTCTTAAATACTTTAATTTTTCGAAATGCAATATATATTTATAGAAAATTAAATTTGAGTTGTAAATTAATTTATATTAATTTTGTAACAACTTAAATTGAATATTTTTCTAAATATTTATTGGAAATTATTACTAAGATGGAAATAATTCATGTTATTTTCATATCCATCTAAGTAAAATTTATAAATATTAAATTAAAATTTATATTTGGAATTTTTCATTCTAAATTGGAAATTTTAATTAAATAAATATATATTTAAAATAAATAGAATAAATAAAGAGAATCAAAGAAAATACAACTCACTTTAAATAATGAGCTTGATTATTATTAAGATATTCGATCTCCATTGTTGGTCTTACAAAAGTTAAATGTTTTCAATATAACCTCGAGACGCTAGACTTCGTCCCCCTATGGATGATTATTTGTTGAACGCATTTAACACCGTAAGATTTCATTTGATAAGTGTTTTGTGAGTTTTCGTCTCTATTTAGACTCTCCCCTACGGTGACTACTTAGAGATAAACTCATAAAACATGAAACAATGGTGGAAGCTCATAAAATGAGAATAACCTTGACTCTCGCCTACCGGGACAACGTTGGATTCTTATTTTGATCGAATAAAAGGTTGCTAGAATGGTTTCTATTTTAGATGAGCTGACAACTCTATTCAATAAATGATGCTTTGACTCTCGCCTACCGGGACACTGTATCAGTTTGTTGAAAACCTTGGAAATTATTTAGGATTGTATGTTTTAGTATTTTCACTAGTCATTCCTACTTGCTATATGTTTATAATTTCTGAATTGTGTATGAATTTATATTGAACCATGTTATTTTCTGTTATTAAGTTGTAGTTTAATTTCGAATCTTCATTGTTGGTCTAACATGTTTGTTTTTCTAATGAGATAAATCCCTAATGGATTTTCACCATTAGACATACATAATAGTGTAAGATCTCGAAAGATAAGTATTGTATATGCGACATCTAACTGTTCATCAATTGATGACACCTTAGACTATTATTTTTACAATATGAAACAAGAAGATTACATAAATAAGATTACTTTGTCTTTCGCTAATCGAAGCATCGTTGGATTCTTATTTATAAACGAAATTATCCTAATTCCTCTTAGCTTATTCATTTCGAATTAGCTTCAAAACATATCATTGGATGAATGGTCTATAAATCATTTCATGTCATTTTATATGACGCATATGATTATAATCCCGAAATTCTATTCCCAATTGATATAAATCCTCAATCTTAGAAATCTCCTACTTATATGGGCAAATATGACTTAGAGTTTGTATTAGTAGTGGTGGTCCAAGAAAGAATTACTCATTATATTTGGTTGAATTTAAGTCTTTGACTTTAATTTTAGAATCCAAACAGAAATTTTCTTATATTTCTAATTCCAGATACAATACAGTTACACTTTCTCAAGTGTTTAATATCCATCTTTTATTAATGGATTCAAACTGTATGGAATATGAGTTAGGTATTCTGTGACCAGGATCCACTTGCACTATTATAAGAACTCTTTGATGTAACTAAACCTATGTCATCAAAAGACACTACCACATTTTTTTTAATCTATGGCATTTGTATCTTGTTCATAGTGAATTTGACATGATCAATCTCTGCAAAGAGTTAATATGCCTATATCCACTGAAAGTAGTTCATCTCATTCGCAGATGGATGTACATTCAGGGGTGGATATGAGTTTTTCGTTGTATTCTTAAAACGATAACTCTAGATTATACCTTTTAGCAAAGAAATTTGAAATGTTTGAAAAATTTCATTAATTTCTAGCAATGGTTAAAACCATTAAGGTAAGTGGTTAAAGATCTTGCGAACTGATAGGGGTGGAGAAATAGTTAGTAGATATGCAGTTCAAAGATCATTAAATTGATTTTTGAATTATATCCAAACTTACCTCCCCAGAAATTTCGAGTTGCATATTGATGATTAGTTACTAGTCGTTGCCTAAATCCTTTTATGGTAATACAATTTCAGAATGATGTAATGGTTGGGTACTTAATGTAAATCATTACTAGATTCATGGATGACCTAATCAAAATCTTAAGAAAAGCTAGAACCATTAACCATGGTTTGTTAGCTATTCTAAGTGATTAGGGGTGGACCATCCCATTGTCAATAGATAAGAAAGTGTTTGTTCAAACAAATACTACTTTTCTAAGATAATGACTAAGTCTGAAAACAAGTAGCAAATAAAGGAGATATTTTTCTTGATTCCAAAAGTGTTCTATCATCTTATATAACATATGATGATCCCACTGCCTCTGTTGTCTTGTCACAACCGAAGAGATCAATACCATTTAGTTTTCTTAGACATAATTCACGGTGCCTTGTCGTAGTGGGAGAGTTTCTAGGAACTCACCTTCTTATGACTTGGGAGACACTAGTGATTTAAATCCATTGTGAGTTTAAAGAAGTAATGGATTGTCAAGATAAGAAACTAAGAAGAAAGCCAATAGAACTATGGTTTAATCCATTCACATGGAATAACCTAAAGTTTTCTATTACAAGGACATAAAAGGAAATTTTAGTTAATAAGTCTATTCTATAGACTTAACAAAACTTCGTGTTCCTAGTATTATAGGTTTGAGTTTATCTAAACCTATGGCTTGTGGTATACCTGGTAATTACTTACTCTAATGCAAGCAACTTACTTTAGTAAGATGCTGAAGCATTTTCTTTCTAATGGCAATCTATAGAAGCTTCACAACTTCTTAGGTATAGATTTTATTTATCTAAGGAAAAGTCTTAACTATTCCAGAAAAGATAAAGCCATGAAAGAATTTCTTATATCAACAGTGAGAGGTCTTAGATATGCTTTTGTATGCCTTAGACCAGACACCTCCTGTTGAGTGGGAGTAATGAGTATGTATCAGATTAATCCAGGAAAAGAACATTGGAAGACAATCAAGTAAATCCTAAGATTAAGAAGAGGAACTATATGTTAGTCTATAAGAGTGTGTTTAAAACTCTTAGACTACACCACATCAGATTTCGAAATTTGCCTTTGTGCTAGTAAATCTTTCTGATAAGATGGTGGTTACTCTGGGGGTGGAATAGTGATTTTGGAGAAGTGTAAAAACCTATCTGAAGTCACTAGGTCTACCAGAGAGAGACTGAATGTTAAAGCTGCAGGAAAAGGTACTTATTCAGTCTAAGGAAAGTTCTATACATTTTTGGCATCATTCCAAATTGCCTTAAACTACTAGTGTTATTTCCTGATTAACCAAAAGTAGTTGCCAAAGGTATAGAATCCAGTATCCTAAGAGAGTAGACATATAGAGAGGAATTTCACATTATCAATGATTTTGTGATTAAAGGAAGAGTAATGGTGGAGAAAAGGTTGTGTTTAATTCAACCTTTCAGATCCTATTACGAGGAGTTTACTACTACTACACTTGATTTGTATATCAAGGTGTTGAGATTATTTGAAACGCACTTTTTGTTTTATATTAGTGCAAGTGGGAGTTTGTTGGGTTTTATGCCCTAAATAAAACTCATTTCAATATAATCAGATTTACTTATTAATATAGATCAGAAATAACATTTAATGTTGCATGGTTCACATGATTTATTTCATGATTATATGTATATAATGTATAAATTCATCTGAAACCCCTTTCACATACTTGATCCTGTTTATTGTGCCGTCAACACATTTGAAAGTAAACATGACTATGTGAATAAAGTTTCCTAGATTTATCAGACACAGGGTTTTACTGATATGATAATCTACAACAAGAGTTTACTTGTATTTTGAGAAATACT
Source organism: Cannabis sativa (assembly GCF_029168945.1). Classification (NCBI taxonomy): domain Eukaryota; kingdom Viridiplantae; phylum Streptophyta; class Magnoliopsida; order Rosales; family Cannabaceae; genus Cannabis; species Cannabis sativa. Next base: position 49,926,337 of record NC_083601.1, read on the forward strand.
ATGTTCTTTCCAGAACATTGGTTAAAGTAAAGCTCAGGTTGGATGCATGGAGTATGCATCGGAAGGGACCGATATTGAACTTTGACTTAGATTTATTAAACTTACCGTAATATCTATTCAACTCAATATCGCCTAGTTGATCCTAGATCAAATGTTCTTAATCCTGTTATGATTAGGCTCAATCTTGAAAGGCTATTCGTGTTCTTTGATTTGTTAGTTAAGCCTACTTTTAGGTCAGGGTGATACGTACATTTTGGGAACACGGTAGTGCAATTGAGTGGGAGCGCTATCATAAACATGGAATCTATAGCTTCTATCTGGCGAATAGTAAGCAAAGGATGATCTCCTTCGAGCTTGACCAAACGAACATAAATGGTGGAGTACTCATTTCACATAAGCTGAAATATCATTTATACGGGGTCAAGTGTTTTAAGGAATAAATACATTGTAGGGTGTAACGGTAATTTAATCCCTTTACAGTGTAGATCATTCATATAGACGATCATTGATCACATTAGAATTATAACAATGGATAACTAATGATGTGTCTATATGGTGGAACATATAGAGCATTCTATATACTGAGAGTGCAATTCTAAGTTCTATGCGTGGATTCAACGAAGAATTAATAAGTTAGTGAATTTTAGTGCTAAATTCTTGATCTACTTATTGGAAGCTCGGTTATATAGACCCATGGTCCCCCCACTAGTTGAGATAATATTGCTTGTAAGACTCATGTAATTGGTTTTGATTAATCAATTATAATTCACGAATTAGACTATGTCTATTTGTGAAATTTTCACTAAGTAAGGGCGAAATTGTAAAGAAAGAGTTTATAGGGGCATATTTGTTAATTATGATACTTTGTATGGTTCAATTAATAAATATGATAAATGACAATATTATTTAATAATTATTTATAGTTATTAAATAGTTAGAATTGGCATTTAAATGGTTGAATTAGGAAATTGGCATTTTTGAGAAAATCAGATACAAAAGGTGTTAAAATTGCAAAATTGCAAAACCCAAGGCCCAATCCACTAATGCTTGGCCGGCCACCTTTGTAGCTATTTTAAGTTGATTTTTTCATTATTTTAATGCCATATAATTCAAATCTAACCCTAGTGGAATGCTATAAATAGATAGTGAAGGCTTCAGGAAAATAACACTTTTCTTCAGACTTTCTGAATCAGAAAAAAAAAAACTGAGCCTTCTCTCTCTCCCTATCTTTAGCTGACCACTCTCTCTCTTCTTCTTCAATATATTTCGAAATCCTTAGTGATTAGAGTAGTGCCCACACACATCAAGCAATACCTCAATCATAGTGAGGAAGATCGTGAAGAAAGACTTTCAGCAAAAGGAGTTTCAGCATCAAAGATTCAGAGAAAGAGATCCAGGTTCAGATATTGATAATGCTCTGCTACAGAAAGGAATCAAGGGCTAGATATCTGAACGGAAGGAGTCATTATATTCCGCTGCACCCAATGTAAGGTTTCTTAAACTTTATATGTGTTTAATTTATCGTTTTAGAAAGTTCTTATTTAGGATGTTAATAAACATACTTGTGAGTAGATCTAAGATCCTGGTAAAATAATTTCCAACATGTAAATCCAGTGCACTGATAAATCATGAGACTAAATACTTTGAAGCATATAATCACAATCATTTTCCACTATGATGACATCACTGTAATTGTGGATTACTATATGTTTTGAATTTAATAGAATTTATGTAATAAACATATAATCATGAAAGTAATCACGTGAACCATGCAACATAAAATGATTTATTAATTAATAAATCTGATTATATTAAAATGAGTTTTTTTTAGGGTAAAAAAATCCCAGCACTATTAATATTTCAGCAAAAAAAAAATAAGAATAATAAAAGAACCTACAATTAACACGTTAATTTTTTTATCTACTCTTTCTGGGAGCTCATCTTCTAATAGCGATGTTAGGATAAAAATATTGCTCTTCTGAGGTTCATTCGCAAATGCCCACCCCCAAATTCAAATATCTGGTTGTCCGAGAGATTACTCATCTGAAAGATAGAAGATCTTTTCAACGTGTTGTGTGTGCAATTTAAGGAGGAGTGTCCTCAAACAGATAACAATTTCAGATTGCAAAAAATATCAACAAAAACTAACACTAAAATAAAACAAAGTCTCAAGGTATTCAAATGCACAAACATTAAATCACTGTGAAACACCCAATCATTTGGTGAACACTTCATTTCAAACTCTGTAAGAGTCTGAAATCATAGTCTGGTACCAAACTCTGTGCGAACAATCAACATGTTCTATCTAAAAGTGAAAATATTCAAGGTTCATGACAGAAAAAGGTGCGAATATTCAAGTTACACGTAAAATAACAGTAGTTTTTCCATCCCTAATTGCTCTTCTCGCACCCATCTTAATCAAGCTCTTTGCTTCCTAAATGCTCCGCCAAATAAAGTTCGTGTTTGGTTCCAATTCAACAGTTAAAAAGTTACCATTGGGAAAATATCTGGCTTTATACAGCTTAGTAACAAGAGATTTTTTATTAGTAATCAAGCGCCATCCTTGTTTCCCCAAAAACGCCATATTATAGTCCCTCAGATTGTAAAAACCAATACCCCCAGCATCCTTGTGACGACTTAGTTTTTGCCAACTCATCCAACTAACACCTTTTGTATGTGAATTAGATTGTGATTTCCACCAGAATTTAGCCATCAACCCCTCGAGAGAAGAACATATTTCCTTCGTAAGAAGGAACACACTCATAGCATAGCTTGGAAAAGATTGAGTAATAGATTTTAGTAATAACTCTTTTCCTGCTTTAGAAAGAAACCTGGTTCCCAACTGAGAATTTTCTTTTTCATCTTTTCCTTTAGAAATCCCAAACTAGCATTCTTACTTCGACCCATAGTACGCGGTAAACCCAAGTAAGAGCTATGCTCAGAAGCAGCTGGCATCCCTAGTAAGTTGCAAATGTGAACACGATCACCAGCTTTAGTATTATTACTAAAGAACATAAAAGATTTTGCAAAATTCACCTTTTGCCCATATGCATGCTCATGGATAGCTAAAAGATTAAGGACATTAGCAGCTTCTATATCATTGGCTTTATAATAAATATAACTATCATCAGCAAATAACATGTGAGAAATAGTAGGAGCTGTTGGAATTTATTTTACTAGGATCTTAGATCTACTCACAAGTATGTTTATTAACACCCTAAATATGAACTTTCTAAAACGATGAAATAAACACATATAAAGTTTAGTAAACCTTACATTGGGTGCAGCGGAATAATATGACTCCTCCCATTCAGATATCTAGCCCTTGATTCCTTTCTGTAGCAGAGCATTATCAATATCTGAACCTGGATCTCTTTCTCTGAATCTTTGATGCTGAAACCTCCTTCTTGCTGAAAGTCTTTCTTCACGATCTTCCTCACTATGATTGAGGTATCACTTGCTGTGTGTGGGCACTACTCATACACTAAGAATTTCGAAATCTCAATGAGGAAGAGAGAGAGAGTGGGTTCGGCCAAAGATAGGGAGAGAGAAGGCTCAGTTTTTTCTGAATGAAAAAGTAGAAAATTTAAGTGTAATTTTCCTGAAGCCTTCACTATCTATTTATAGCATTCCACTAGGGTTAGGTTTGAATTATTTGGCATTAAAATAATGAAAATATCAGTTTAAATTTCCTACAAAAGTGGTCGGCCCTATACAAGTGGATTTGGGCCTCACTTTTTGCAATTTTGCAGTTTTATCTTTTCTGCATCTGATTTTCTCAAAAACGCCAATTTTCTAATTCAACCATTTAAATGCCAATTCTAACTATTTAATAACTATAAATAATTATTAAATAATATTGTCATTTATCATATTTATTAATTGAACCATACAAAGTATCATAATTAACAAATATGCCCCTATAACTCTTTCTTTACAATTTCGTCCTTACTTAGTGAAAAATTCACAAATAGACATAGTCTAATTTGCGAATTATAATTGATTAATCAAAACCAATTATATGAGTCTTACAAGCAATATTATCTCAACTAGTGGGGGGACCATGGGTCTATATAACCGAGCTTCCAATAAGTAGATCAAGAATTTAGCACTAAAATTCACTAACTTATTAATTCTTCGTTGAATCCACGCATAGAACTTAGAATTGCACTCTCAGTATATAGAATGTTCTATATGTTCCACCATATAGAAGCATCATCAGTTATCCATTGTTATAATCCTAATGTGATCAATGATCCTCTATATGAATGATCTACACTGTAAAGGGATTAAATTACCGTTACACCCTACAATGTATTTATTCCTTAAAACACTTGACCCCGTATAAATGATATTTCAGCTTATGTGGAAATGAGTACTCCACCATTTATGTTCGTTTGGTCAAGCTCGAAGGAGATCATCCTTTGCTTACTATTCGCCAGATAGAAGCTATAGATTCCATGTTTATGCTAGCGCTCCCACTCAATTGCACTACCGTGTTCCCAAAATGTACGTATCACCCTGACCTAAAAGTAGGCTTAACTAACAAATCAAAGAACACGAATAGCCTCTCGAGATTGAGCCTAATCATATCAGGATTAAGATCATTTGATCTAGGATCAACTAGGCGATATTGACTTGAATAGATATTACAGTAAGTTTAATTAAATCTAAGTCAAAGTTCAATATCGGTCCCTTCTGATGCATACTCCATGCATCCAACCTGAGCTTTACTTTAACCAATGCTCTGGAAAGAACATAGCACTTCTCCAAATGCAAGTAAACTCTGTTGTAGATTATCATATCAGTAAAACCCTGTGTCTGATAAATTTAGGAAACTTTATTCACATAGTCATGTTTACTTTCCAAGGTGTTGACAGCACAATAAATAGGATCAAGTATGTGAAAAGGGTTTCAGATGAATTCATACATTATGTACATATAATCATGAAATAAATCATGTGAACCATGCAACATTAAATGTTATTTATGATCTATATTAATAAGTAAATTTGATTATATTGAAATGAGTTTTATTTAGGGCATAAAACCCAACAGGAACACCTTTTGCCACACGATACCCCATTAACCATCGACTCTGCACGAACCTCGTAACCAATGATGAGAACCCCTCAACACAGATAAGAAAGAGATAGGGGGACAATAAATCCCCCTGACGAATACCTCTACTAGGAGTATTTGGCCCAAAAACATGGCCCCCATGAGTGATCCTGTATGTAACTATGGAAACACAATGTATTATCAATGATACTATTTTCCTATGAAAACCCATATGCAACATCACATGCTCAAGAAAAATCCCACTCCACCCTATCGTACACTTTACTCATATCAAGCTTTAAAGCCATATGCCCTTCCTTGCCCATCCTCTTCCTCTTAAGGTAGCGCATTATCTCAAATGAGATCATAACATTGTCTAATATCAAACACCTTGATAGGGAGGCGCCCTGAGTATCCGAGATAACAAGAAGTGCCATCATGTGTCTCATTGCATCGAAATCGATTGTTCTACCAGTGAGAAACTTTCCCACCAAACACCATATATCATCAAAAGCTTGATTCTCCTCCCCTTGATCACTAGTAATTAAGACTCCCTCCTCTTCCTCTTCTAGTTGAACTGTGCATATCTATCCACCAAGTCACCACCATGGTGACTGCTTGAAGCCATAATAGAAAGGAAAACAAACCAGTAACATCGATATACTCTCAAAATATGTCAAAAGACAAGACCTTTCTTATTACATTTTAATAGCTACTTTCTCTGCCACTTATTCCACACCACCAGCTTAGCCTTTTTGAAGCACTTGTACTGAAAACCAATACGTCATAGAATTAACATTATTATTAATTCTAATATAAATCATAAAATATTTGCACACATATTATTTCTCAAATATGTCACATATTATTACTCAACTAATAATTTTAAAAAATAAGTACAAAATAAAATTGACAATAGCTTGTTTTACTTAAAAAAATATATGTTAGTACGATTTTTATTTTAAGATAACATATGCCATAGTAAATAGTAAAAGTAGTTCTATCAAAAAATAAAGAGCATTGTTATTTAGTATTATGGTGCCCAACATCTTATAGATGTGGCGCGTTGTTAGTGGCTAATAGATTTCTATATAATTTATCAAATCAAAATATGTGAGACCTAATATTAAATTGCACGGTATGCCACCTCTTATGGTACTTGACACCTTAAATTATCTCTTAATATTTGTTAAAAACAAATAAATAAATTGCTGTTGAAAATAAATAACTAAATAAAAATACAATTTACTTTACTAATTTAAAATATTATTTTAATAGATCATATACAATAATAAAATTATATTGGGTCGGTTGCTAATTTTATTAAATTTTTTACTCAAGGTTTTTTTTTTTTTTTTTTTTTTTTTTTTTCAATGAAGACGTATAACCATAGGATATCAAAAAGGGAAATTTTAAAAAATATGCATAAAATATCCTAATTTTTTTTTTTCTAAATCCATAATACCCCATATTCCCCATAATACCCCTCTCATTTGAAATCCCAAACCCAAACCGCCTCCTCTCTCTTCCTCTCGCCCAAACCCACGGTGAACCCATCCCGAACCCATCAATTTAAACCCACGGTGACAGTGCCCCCTACTATCGACGATGGACCCAATCTCAAACCGGCTGTGACAGCTCCCCCTTGCTCGCGATTTGGACCTGTGATTTTCGTCGGGCCCCATGTAGTCCGATGCAGGCCCGATGCTCATGCGAATGGGTTGGAGAAGACGAAGATCCGATGGGTCCGATGGGGACTCGATGGGGTCCGATGTTTGTGTTAGAAATTATATTTCTCATTGGGTCCGATGGCACCCGATACTGGGTCCGATGGGGCCTGATGGTGTTGAGTGATTTTTCAAAAAAAATGTGTTTGGTCCGATGGTTCTGATGGTGGGTCCGATGGGGCCCGATGCCTATGTGTTGTTATCTTTTTTTTGGTGTGTTGGGTCTGATGGGCCAATGGTGGGGGTCGGCTGCGTGGACGGTGGGGGCGGTCGGGTGTGGGCGGCTTGCGTGGACGGGTGTGGGCGGTCTCCGTTTGTGTCCAGTGTGAGTACGGTTGAGGGTATGCGAGAGAAAGAGAGAAAGAGAGGGGAAAGAGAGAGGGGGCAGTTTGGGTTTGAGATTTCAAATAAGAGGGGTATTATGAGAAATAAATACGGTAATGTGGTCATATATGAGAAATATGAGGTATTATAGATTTAGAAAAAAATATTTAAAGTATTTTATGCATATTTTTTCAAATTTCCCTATAAAAAATTATTGAGGTTTGACATCTCTCAAAAATAATTTACCATGGGGTTGGTCTTGGGGGCCAGAAGTTTATCTAGAGAAGGCTCTTTGCAACCTCATATTGTTGAGGCCATTGGTATCAAGGAAGCTCTCTCTTGGAGTAAAGCAAATGGATGGTCACATGTTATTGTTGAGTCGGATTGTTTAAGGGTCATTAATGATTTGTAAAAGTTCAAAAATATGGCTCCTCGTTATGACCATATTCTTTACGATTGTATGACTTTGGTTGCTAATTTTGATGTTGTTTCTTTTATTTTTGCTAAGCGGTCTGCTAATAAGGTTGCGCATGCCTTAGCGCGATCTTCTCTTTCTGAGGCTGACCGTACTTTTAGTAGGGACTCTTTACTTTTGTTATTGCATCCGTAGTTTTAAATGATTTAGTTTAATGAAATTTAATCATTATTTTAAAAAAAAATTTACAATAAAATAAAACATTTTTATAAAATTTTAAAGTATAAATAAAAATTTTCAATTAATAATAAATAAATCTCAACAACCCTAATGACGAGAGCGGTTAGTGAGAGGGCGCGTGGGAGAGTGTTTTTGGTTGGTGACGGTATAGGCTTGGCCGCTTGGGCTTTTAAAGGAAATCAAAGAATAAAAAAATATTAATCATCAAAAAAGAAAAATCTCAACAACCCTAAAGAGTAAAGACAAGAGCAGTGAGTATGAGTGAGAAAGAGTGCGCGTGGGTGAGGTTTTTTTGGTTTTGAGTAGGTGACGGTAGTGACGTGTAACTTTAATCAGTGTGCCCATTTCCTGTTGTAGGTAAATTATTAGTTACTATAAATACCTCTTCAAAGAACCACTCTTAAGCTGCCTGTCTTCTATTCTAACCTCAATCTCTTCTTCTTCTTCGATCTCTCTCGCTAAGCTCTTAAGCTAAGCTCTAATGGCGAACGAGGGAATTCTTCTTGGTATGGGAAATCCTCTTCTCGACATTTCTGCCGTCGTCCCTGAGGAATTTCTGAAAAAGTAAGTAGCATCTCCTAAATCTTGTTTCAGGTTTTTCTTCTGTTTAGTTGCTGAGAAAATGCACAGATTAGGGAAATTTTATAGCTCAGGATATGAATCTTGTTTGATTTAGTAAGGGATAATATTGCATTGTTAGATTTTTTTCCTTCATTTTCTTTGAGCAACCAAACTACTGTTAATGTTAGTTCTGATCTGAGATCCGGTCTCGCTATCTTAAAAATGTTTTGATCTGGTATTGAAAAGATTGTTTTCTGACGTGTAATATATGAAATTATTATTTGCGTTTGTAATATTGAGTAGATCTAAATGCTTTATGGATGAAATGGTGTATTTGTTAGGTCTCTGGATCTTTTTGAGAAGCTGAAGAAATGTTGAATAAGATAGATCTAAAGAAATTGCTTGTTGCATAATGCTTTTTTACTTTAAGATTTCTTTTTTCTTGTTCATTAAGTCAGATATCAAACTGGTTTATTGTCACTTGCCTTATGATACTTAATTCATTTTTGTTTACAGATATGACGTCAAGCCAAACAATGCTATTCTTGCTGAGGATAAGCACTTGCCCATGTAAGTTTTCTAGTTGTTTATTTCTCAGTTCATATATAATTTTCCCTGCTGCATTTGCCACTTATCATTTTTCCTTTTTGCATTTACAAATTATCCTTAGCTATAGATATCCTGGAATCAAATACAAAGATTGTATGTGTATATATATTTTAAATAATACTGGTTTTCTGGTAAATCATTTAAGAGACAGCTCTCTGGAGAGATATTAAATGAGATGAATCAGAGTTTACAAATTTCTTTATGCAATGTGATTGTTTATGCAAGTATTATTTTGTGTAGTTAACTTGGTCATACTGAAATACTTTCATTTTTTTCAATATCAATTGCGAAGGTATGATGAACTGGCCAACGAATATGATGTGGAGTTTATTGCTGGAGGTAATTTTTCATTTATATGTTGAACTATATTAGGTTTTTATTGATTTTAATGTGGGTCTTCAAGATATTGATAGCTCGGTTTATCTTATTGTTTTGGTTTTAGGTGCTACACAAAATTCAATAAAAGTTGCCCAGGTTTGCTCAATGATTCATATAACTATGTTGTTATTTTGAGTTTTTCATATCATTTGTTGTTTCTCATTTGTTATGGTGTGCTTCTCCAGTGGATGCTCCAAATTCCTGGTGCAACTAGTTACATGGGAAGTATTGGAAAGGATAAGTTTGGAGAGGAGATGAAGAAAAATTGCAAACAAGCTGGTGTTAATGTAAGTTCCTCTTCATCTTGCACTACTTTATTCCGCCCAGTCCAATTTTTCATATTGCTGGATGAGTGAGGGAAGTGTTTCTACTAATTTAAAAATGTAAACAGGTGCACTATTATGAAGATGAAACTGCACCTACCGGAACTTGTGCTGTCTGTGTTCTTGGTGGTGAGAGGTCAGTTTAACATCTTCTGTGTACCAAGAAATTTCTCTTTTGTGTTGTAATTAGTAATGAATATTTCTTGCTACATGTTTTTCATTCAAATTTATTGTTTGTTGAGGCATTTCAGCTCCTATGAATTTACCAATACATGGACAGTTATATTTGCAAACGAGAAAAAAAGAAGTAAATTGGTTTTAAGAGGTTATTTTTCTCCTCATCTCATCTGAAAGAAAAAACAAAAATCTTGTGATTTTAGACTTTTAGTCATACATGCGGAACTTTCATTGTTTTGTAAGAAAGTTGATATCATTGAATACTTCTCTTTTACTGGGCAAATTTTCCCATTGCGGATTTTAATCTTCCTTAATTTAGATTTGGAGTTGTTAATAGTGGGCTTCAGTTTTCTGTGTTAAATCATTTAACTATGTGTCTTTCCTTTTCTTGTGCACATTGTAAATTATTTGAAATACTGATTGTGTTTTTGTCGGCATAAATCAATTTTGTCTGGTCAAGTGCTCTTCCGTTGCTCCTTCCCTGCATTCTTACTTAAATTTTAAGTCTTCAAGTTCTATGTGTCTACTGAGCACACTCATAGGCATCTCTATTTTTTTTTTTTTTTAAATTCTTGTTGCTGGCTGACATTGTTTTTAATTTCTTCAAATGAACAATTATACAGGTCACTTATTGCGAACTTGTCAGCTGCAAATTGTTACAAAACTGAACATCTGAAGCAACCAGAAAACTGGGCCCTAGGTAATATGCTTGCCATGTTGATCTTCTTGTTTTTTCTTAACCTCACATCCTAATTGTCATCTTACTTCAATTTGCAACTTGATCAGTGGAAAAGGCCAAATATTACTACATTGCTGGGTTTTTCCTCACTGTGTCTCCAGAATCCATTCAACTTGTTGCTGCGCATGCAGCTGCAAACAACAAGGTAACAGCTATGAAGTAAATTCTTGGATGTCTACTATTGTATTGTAAATTTTAAAATTTAGTAAATTCATATTGATTCCTTGCATTCTGCAGGTCTTCACAATGAACCTGTCTGCTCCATTTATTTGTGAATTCTTCAAAGATGCACAGGAGAAGGCTTTGCCGTAAGTCTCCCTCTTTCTTTGGTTGTTTTCTTTTATTTTACTCATCAATAACGGTATATTGTCTTATGACTCTAGGTACGTGGATTACGTTTTTGGAAATGAGACTGAAGCAAGAACGTTTGCAAGGGTTCATGGCTGGGAGGTAATGTTTACTATGTTTCTATGCTTTTGATAATATATTGAACTGCTTGGTTTGTCCATTAGTCACTTAATTGAATTTTCTCTTGTACTCAGACTGAAAATGTTGAAGAGATTGCTGTCAAGATTTCCCAATTGCCCAAGCAATCAGGTACACACAAGAGGACAACTGTCATTACCCAAGGTGCAGATCCTGTTGTAGTTGCTGAGGATGGGAAGGTCAAATTGTTCCCTGTTATTTTGTTACCCAAGGAGAAGCTTGTTGACACCAATGGAGCAGGTGTTAAATCTTTTCCCATCTTTTCATTCAACAATAATATTGATTTTTCCACTGACCCTATCTTTTATTTTATGATGGTTATCATTCTCTATGAATGTAAATTACAAGTGTTGTCGGTATTTCTTTAGCATTAGAGTAATACACTCACCATATTATGTTTCCTTGTGTGAAAGTAACTAGATATTGCTATGATTTATCATATTCTAGAATGGATATCATCCAAGTCCAGTCTTGACTAAAATGCTTTTGTTTTTTGTTGGCAGGGGATGCATTTGTTGGTGGATTTTTGTCACAGTTAGTTAAGGAGAAGCCAATTGAAGATTGTGTGAAAGCTGGGTGTTATGCAGCAAATGTTATCATCCAGAGGTCAGGATGCACATACCCTGAAAAGCCAGATTTCGAATAGGTTCATTTTTTGTTGGACCGGAAGAGTTCTGTTTCCTCTGTACTTAGCAGAGGATCCTATTATTATGCTTATATTGTTGCCTCCTGATTATAATTGTGATAGCCTGCTTTATGTTTCTCAAAAATCCAATTATATGGTAGAGGGGTTTATTTGTTTTGGATGTTATTATTGTTTGTGATGATACTTATTCGAAATGGATGAGAAGAATATCCACTCCAATTTTTCTAGAAGATATACATTGGTTTTCGTTGTTTTAGTTTTAATGTATGGGAGAAGGTGAAAGAAAAGAAGCCTTTGGTTCACACCATTACTAAATTTTTGGTGGTATGTTCATCTTTTTTTCATTTTGGTGTTGCCCCGTTGTGTTTTTTGGACTAAAATGTTCAAATAATCTCGTATTGTTTAATAATAAACTCCTTTAAACATGATTTTATTATGGTACATGTAAACACTGGTATTTTGAGAAAATAGAATATATTTATACACAATTCAAGGGAAGCTATTCTAGAAAAATAAGAGAATAATGGAAGCTAATTAGTTCTAATTCCTAGTTATTTATACAGCTAACATACATATCTAACACTTACTCAAGTTGGAGCATTTGATTAATTATACTTACAAAACCTTAAAAAATTTTCCCTCAATTTTTAATACCCAATATTTATAGGATAGGCTAACAATTATGTTAACCCCAAAATGCCTTCCCTATTTACATCTCTTCCCTCTTTCATTCTTTCTGTCTATTGCCCGAGTACTCCTCCACCACCACAAAGAAACATAACTTTCTCTTCACTCATTATCTTCACTTTTCTTCACTACACTACGAGTTACACTATATTTTCTCTCATTTTTGGACGGAGCATTATACACGAAGCTGATGGGTAATTATTTTTGTGTAATCTTGTTGGTTGTTGTTATATTTAGTTTAAAATGTTGTTTTGATGCTTGATTTGTAGGTTGTTGCTATTATTTTGTTGTTTTATGTGTTGAAATGTTTGCTGTCTGTGAATACTGCATTTTTTTTAGAATCTGTAATTTTTTTTGTCTGGTCCGATGGGGCCCGATGGAGACTCGATGGTAGTCTGATATTTTCTTTGGTACCCAGACAGGGATGATAGCCCGATATGGGTTCGATGGGGCCCGATTAGTAGTCTAATTTTGTGATGGGCCCAATTGGGCCCGATTGTGTTCCAATGTGTGTCCAATGTTGCTTGATTTGCAACTAGGACTTAAGTCCACAGATGAGGGCACGATTGTGTGCCCAATGGGGCTTGATGGGGTCCGATGCATGACAGATTTAAGGTATTTTGAGGAGTTTATATCACTTTTCTGTTAGATCTTTATTCTAAATTATTAATAGTATTTTTTTAACTGTGATAAGTTCAACTATTTTTGCTTTCGTTATGTATAATGGTGTTTAGGAGCTTGAGGGAAGAGATTGGATTTATAGTTGGGCCAAAACTTTGACATTTGAGATTGATACGAACGTAAGCTAATCACGTTTGGTTGATCTTTTGTATGAAGAACTCAATATTGACAAAGTGCAGTATGATTTGAAATTAGAAATGAATTACAAGTACATGAAAGGCTTAATGTATTGCCCTAAAGTTATTAGAAATAATAAGTGTGTAAGGTCATTTTTGTCTATGCTTGCAAAGAAGTTAGATGAATTTACTCCCTTGTTTGTGACTTTGTTAAAGAAGAATATGTTTGTATCGATCCTAGTCCCACACCAAGTATTGTTAACGACACTCGTAGCGAGGTTGGGAGTTTTGTTCCAGAAACAAATCTAGAGGAGTTGGTTACCGAAGTGTTACCTGAATTAAATACTATGATGTCGAGTGTTGACATTGTAGCACAAATGCCCTTTATTGATGGTTTTTGTGATGGTTCGTACCCTGAATGCTATGTTGAGGATAATGATTACGTAAGAGACGACCAAGATACAGAGGTCCCAGCTGCTGTAGCTCTAAAATTGACTCCACTATCAAACCAAATGTCACCCAGGCAACCGACACAGAAAAGAATGCCTCGTAGAGAAAATCCTCAAACACCTGGTACTAGTAGTAGTTGTCCAAACGGAACTAGTAATGCTAGAGGGACCAATGATGCTAGTGTTGCTAGAGGGACCAATGAGACTGGATTTAGCGTTCCATTTTCTTCTTCGACAAGTTACGGTAAATTCAAGGAGAAGATGTTTACAAGAGAAGACATCGAGGATCATAGTCATTATATATTTATGGGTAACACACCAGGCGGGGAGTTACTGTAGGAAATTTATTTTACCAGGATCTTAGATCTACTCACAAGTATGTTGTTTAAACACCCTAAATATGAACTTTCTAAAACGATAAATTAAACACATATAAAGTTAAGAAAACCTTACATTGATGCAGCGGAATTAATGTCTCCTTCCACTCAGATATCTAACCCTTGAATCCTTTCTGTAGCAGAGTATAATCAAGATCTGAGCCCGAATGTCCTTCTTCTTCAAGTTTGATCCTTCACAGTCTTCCAATCTATGATTGAGTTACTGCTTGCTGTGTGTGGGCTCTTACTCTTTCACTAGGGTCGAAATTGATCAAGGAGAAAAGAAGAGAGAGGGTTTCGGCCAGGTATAGAAAGTGGGGAAGGCTCTGTTTTTCTGAAGAGAGAAATTTCTATCAGAAAAGCTTGTGAAAACTTGTGTAATTTGACTGAGCCATCACTTTCTATTTATAGGCAACTACTAGGTCTAGGTTTAGAATTATTTGGCATTAAAATAATGAAAATATTAATTTGAAAAAGCACATTAAGTGGCCGGCCATGGTGTAGTATTGGGCCTCACTTGATTTTGCAGTTTTATCAAATTTTATCTCTATTTTCTCAAAAATGCCAATTTTCCAATTCTAACCTTTTAAATGCCAAAACTAATTATTTAATAACTAAAATAGATTATTAAATAATATTGTCATTTAATTTAATTATTAATTAGACATATAAAGTCCATTAATAAATAAATAAACCTAGAAAACTCTTTTCTTTACAATTTCACCCCTGCTTAGTGAAAATTCATAAAATAGACATAGTCTAACTTTAGAATTATAATTGATCAATCACGAATCAATTAATGAGTCTTACAAGCAGAATGTTCTCAACTAGAATGGGGACCATGGATCTATATGCTGAGCTTCCAATAAGTGAACCAAATTTACCAAGTAAATTCCTACTTATTAATTCTTCGTTGAATCCACTCTTAGAACTTAGAATTGCACTCTCAGACTTATATAGAGCATATTATATGTTCCACGATATCAATATACTATCTCATTTAACCATTGTTATAATCTTATTGTGATTTAAAGATCCTCTATATAGATGATCTACACCGAGATGGGATTTCTTTACCGTTCTCACCCCTCAATGTATTTTGCCCCTTAAAACACTTAGCTACCTGTAAATGGTGTTTAGTGATCTACTAATTAGTCAGTTAAACAAGAGCTCATCCATTTACTTCTATTTGCTAAGCTCGAAGGGAATCATCACTTGACTTCTATACACCAGTAGAAGCTATAGATTCCATATTTATGTTCAGCACTCCCACTCAATCATACTATCATGTTCCCAAAATATACGTATCACCCTGACCCAAAAGTAGGCTTAACTAATAAATCTAAGAACATGAATATCACTCCTGAGTTGAGCCTAAGCATATCAGGATTTAGATTCTTTTAATCTTAAGATCAACTACTGATATTGACTTGTAAAGATATGTATAACGGTAAGTTTGTAATATCTTAACTTAGTTGCAATATCAGTCCAGTCCAATGTATACTCCATACATTCGAAACTAGTATACTTTACTAATGTCCTGGAAAGAACATAACACTTACTCCAAGTGTAAGTACACATCATCGCTGATTATCACATTAGTGTAAATCCAATAACACTGATGAAACAGGGACCAAAACTTTTGATTCATATGATCACAATCACATTCCACTGTGTTGACGATACTGTAATTGTGAATAAACATATGATCTGAATTTAACTGATTTTGTGTGTATGAATGTAATAAACATATCAAACATATTAAACCATTAGCATGTAAAATTCATGCAAACATCAATCACTTCAAATTTCTTATATTGATAACTAATCAGATTGTAAAGAGTTTTATTTAGGGCATAAAACCCAACAAACTCCCACTTGCACTAATATAAAACAAACTGCGCAAATAGGTCAATCTGATGTCTTGATCTTCAGATTAAGTGTAGTATATTTGAATCTACCCAAACTTCTGGAAACTAGTTCATAAATATTCTTATGAAACATCCTTTACTATATGCTTTACTCATCAAGGGATACTGAAATCTTTACTGTTTTAAAAGTACATCTGAATTAACTGAAGACATATCTCTCATATTTTAAAATATGTAATTGAGATAATACAGTGTAGACTTTTCTTCAGTGATATAACTTTCTGGTATTTTCGAATAGACCAAGTTATAGTTCTTCTCTGGTAGAGCTTGAATTATTATTCAATAATTCCTCCACCCCAAAGTAAGCACCATCTTATAGAAATCGAAATTAGATGGTGAGATACATGGATAACTGATACACAGTTCCTTAATATCTGACATATAGATCACTTTCATAAATCTTTCTTGAATATCTTCTAATGTTCCCTATTTGATTACATCTCAGATAGCTCCCACTCAATAGCAGATGTCTGGTTAAATAATACTTTTAACCTCTGATTGTTTAGAGAGTTACCTAGTTGTGACTTTTGTATTAGTCTTAAAACTTTAAGTTAAGACTAAGTCATCAACATAGCAGACTAGTATTTTGAAGTGAAATATACATGCCAGAGATAAAGTAATCAAAATTAAGATACCATAAAATTTTATGAGGATTAAGAATTCTTAGTTCAAGTCATTCGAATGGACTGAACTAGAGTTCTTTATCTTATTCTCATAATTCTGATAAGCTATACCTATCCATGTGAATGGTTAGATTTGCTTTTCAGTAGTGTTCTTAAGTACCTATCACAATTATCAACCTAATGAAGATGGGTATAGAATTTTAAAATTCTCCCACTCAATTAAGGTAGTGTGAAACTTTAACAAAGAACTTTCAAAGGTATCAAACTTTTACTTACAACAGTAAAAACAAAATAGAACATACAATCAAGATCAAGAATTTATATTGACAATAGCTGACTCATTATATTACTTCCATGTTTAAACAAGATATGTGTTTCATAGGGAATTGTGGAATAGACTCCACCCCTAAGAATATACATATAGGGTACTATGGATAACCTCCACCCCTAAGTATATAGAGATTATGATCCACCCCTAAAGGTTGTAAAGATCATGATTCTCTTAGTGTGATAGAGTTCATGTGGAGTTGAATACTATCCAGAGTTCATTAGATATAAAAGATCGTTGAACTGCATAGTTTTCTTAACTTTTCTCCACCCCTATCAGATCATAAGATCCTTTTATTAAACAAATTCTTAATAATTGTATGAGAATTAACAATTATTAATAAACATAGAAATAATTTCTAGTGTTTATATAATATAACTCTATGAAGAGTTGTAAATATTATAGAATTTGTATCAATAATAAAAACACTTACACATACAAACATACAAATATAATGTGGTAATAATTGATGAAGATAAAATTCAATGAAGCTCAATCTCATAAATTGCAATAGTGAATTTCGAAAATAAAACTTTATTAATATTAAAAAAAAATGTATTGCAACAATATGAGAGAAACAAGGATGAATATCCCTGACTAAAATTTGAAATCCAAATTGTCTTTAAGCTAAAACAATTAATTCAAAAAAAAATTGAAGAGCTTCATCTTCATCTGGACGATTTCACCCTTGGTCCAGCTTTCTTATCCAACTCAATTGAGTTCAAGTAGCTTGGCCTATAAGAAGAAGAAAACAAATAAACAAAGTTAGTCCAGAATCATAAATCCAATTGGATAATAATTCACTAAAACTCTTAAAGTTTATAAATGGAAATACCTTGTTTCTTTGCAAGAAGTTTAGGACACTGGGGTTTCCAATGACCTTTCTCATTGCAGTAGAAACACTTTCCTTTAAGTGTAGCATCACCGGAAGGAGCAACCTTTTTATTGGCTTTTGTTCGCTTCTTGGTGTTGTGCCACTTCCTCTTCGATTTGGGCTTTGAAGCAGAGGCAACATTTGCTTCAGGTTTTATCGTCCCATTACCATTACCAGGATTATGAGGTTTACTCCCTTTCTTCTTGGGTCCTCCAATCAAATTTTCATAAGTTTGAAGGTCATTGACTAATTCATGAAAGTCAATTTCCTTCTTATTCATGACATAATTTGATGTATATGGTAGAAATGCTGGAGTCAGGCTATTCAAGATAAGACTAACTTGAGTAGCACTGTCCATTTCAGCACCATGATCCTGGGCTTCTTGGAAATAACTGGACATGAGGAGAACATGGTCACGCACGTTTTGATGAGGTTCCATCCGTGCATTAATGTACTTCTTAGTCGCGTCAAAGCGTGACTGAAGTGATGCCTTACCGAATAGCTCATTTAACTTCGTCATAACTTCAACAGCCTTCTCAGTTTTAGAAAACTGAGGTTTGAGGGTGTCAACCATGCTAGAAAGCATAAAGTATAGAGCTTTGTCATTTGCTTTCTGCCAACGCTCATACTTTTCTTTCACAGCTTTGGAAGCATTGTCCCCAGGCACTTCAGGTGACGGCTCAGTTAAAACAAACAAGGCACTTTCTCCTATGAGAGCAATATTAATGTTCTCATTCCATTTATTGAAGTTAGATCCATTCAGCTTATTTTCAGTCAACAGTGATAACATGGGATTCATTTTGACAAAACAGGATACTACAAAATAATAGAAATCAACAACTAGAAATTAAATAATGGTTTAACACACAAAATCAATTCAGAAATTATAAGCACATAACAAGTAGGAATGATATGAGAAAATACTTAAAAAATTCAATCCTAAATAATTTCCAAGGTTTTCAACAAACTGATATCAGTGTCCCGTTTAGGCGAGAGTCAAAGCTACCATCCATTGAATAGAGTTGTCAGCTCATCTAGAATGTTAAACATTCTAGCAACCTTTTATTCGATCAAGATTGGAATCCAGCGTTGTCCCGTTTAGGCAAGAGTCAAGGCTATTCTATCTCATGAGCTTCTACCATTGTTTCGCAATTTGCAAGTCAAATATGGTCGCCACCATTAGGGTGATCTATCACTTACAAACCACTTATCATGCGAGATTAAACGGTGCGAAATTGCTAATGAACGTTCCTCCATTAGGGAGGATTACTCACTAAAACAAACGCGGTGTAAAACCCACAATGGAGATCGAATATCTTAATAATAATAAAGCTCATTATTTAAAATGTATTTTCTTTATTATTCTAATAAATAAATCTCATTAAATTCGAAATTAAGAATTAAAATCCAAAAATAAGAATTTAATATAATATTTATAAAATTATACTTAGATGGTGATTGAAATAAAATTAATTATTTCCATCTTAGTAATAATCTTAAATATAAATATTAAGGAAATTAATTTAAGTTGAATTAAATTGAATAATTAGCAACTTAAAAATTTCCTTTGAGAATATATTTATTGAGTTCGAAAATTTAAAGTATAAAAATACAATTTTCGAAAATAATAAAAATAGAAAAGAAATACTTCAAGCAAAAATATCACCTATCTAGATTTTCTTTTGACTAGTTAATTCAATTTCTAATAATATATATATATATATATTTTAAATTCATTTATTTTAAATTAATCAATTAAATGAAAAAATCATTGATTGTAGTTGGTCCAAGAATTAATTAAAATAAATAATTAATTTACAACTCAATCTATTTTTCAAAAAAATTCGAAAATATTGCATAAATAAAATGCAATTTTCGAAATTGATTAAGAAAATAAAGAAAAATATATATATATATATTGAAAATTATTTAAATTTAAGTTGAAAAATTAAATTTCAACCTAAAAATAATTTTCTATTTAATTAAGTGTCATGAAAAATCAATAAATATTAAGTATCATGATGAAAATCAACTTAGATATTTAGATTTTTCAAGTTAATTAAATGTATTAAATTCAAGAAATAAATAATTAAGTGTAGAGAAGGCTTAATTATTAATTTCTATTTAATACTAGGAAAAATATACTTAATAAAATTGTACCAAAATTAATTATTTAAATAATTAATGTCACAAAGTATAATTTTCCTATTTAAATATTAGAAATAATAATTAGTCTAGAAATTACTATCTAAAAAATATCTTATTTGACTAAGTATCTTTTCAAAAAAAAATTTGAAAAATATCTAATTTAAGTTGTATAGAAAAAATCTAAAACTTAAATAATTTCAAATTTAGATTTAATTAAATATCAAAAATTAAGTTGTAACCACTTAATTTGAAGATATCTTTTTAAAGTTAATATTTGAAAAGATATTAACCAAAAAAATATCTAAAATATTCCATTTTAAGTTAATATTTGAAAAGATATTAACTTAAAAAATATCTTAAGAATCTTTAATAACTAATGCCTAGGATTCCTCAACTTGATTTGAAATTTAAATCAAATATTCAAATTTAAGTTAGATAAGAAAAATCAGTTGATACAACTAATTTATAACTTAAATAGGAATATTTAATTAAATAAGCTCCAGAAAGAATCTTAGTTAGTTAAAATTCTATATTTAATTAAAAACAAGAAAAATACAAATAGTTTGTCTAGAATTAATATCTAAACTAAAAGTGTTTTTCTTAAAATTAACTTTAAAATATTAAAATGAAAATAAATTTCATATATTTTAAAAGTTAATTATGTTGCTAATTCAATTTTATTAGGTCAAACTAATATAATTAACCTAGTACAATTATTCAAATCAGGCAAATGGGCCTTCACAATTGGGGTAGTTCATGTGAGGGGGTGCTGGGTTCAGTATGTCGTACCCACTTCTATGGCTCCCAACTCTCACACGAGGCCCAAAAGAGAGGAATTTAACCTTAAAATAAATAACTGTTATTAATTGAATAGGTCCAATAACTAGATGGACCTAAATAAAATCTATCATGGTGTGATATTTTATTTAGCAACAACCTATATGTATCTATATTAAAACAAAATAAACATATAGGCTCACACAGGCACACTTTGGATGGATCCTATCATGTTGCTAGGTCATACACAGATGAAAGAAGATTGTAAAATTTACATGTTACAAATTATTAACTTGACCAAGGGAGCCATCAGATCATTAGATCTGGCAAAAAGTAACCATGACTATTTGCAATCAAGTAATAATAAGTTTTGAAAACTTACACACAAGCTAAAACCACATACTCCTGCAACAAGGTTAGCTGGATAGTTGGAAGTAGGATTTATTTAATTTTAAATAAATAAATTTCGAAATTAATAATTAAATAAATAAAATATTTAAAAAAAAATTAATTTTCGAAAAATAAAAAAAATAAAATATTAATTTAAATTTCAAAATTATTAAAAAAAATATTTAAAATTAAACCTACAATTTTGAAAAATTAGGTTTCAACCAACCTAAATATCATTTCAAAATTTGCTAACTACTTTTAAAAATTAAATGTTATTTTAAAAATAAAAATTAAATAAAAATTAGAAAAGATAAATGAAATATCTTATCAGATTTTAAATTTAATTTAAATAAATAAAATAACAAAATTTAAAAGTTAGCAAAATATCTTACATCTATTTAAAATTACATGATTATAAATATCTTATTTTAAGTTTAAATAAGGTCAAAATATTTAAAAAATATTTAATTTAAAAAAAAATATATAAATCTGACTTTAAATTTAAAAATAAGATAAGATATAATCAAATTTAAAAATAAGATAGATTTTTAAGCAAGAAGATAGATACTAATTCTATTCAAATTCAAATTACATTAATATCTTGAATTAAATTTAAAAAATATTAAATTAATTCAAAATTATAATTAGAATTGAATTAGGAATAGTAATAGTATATATACAAAACTATACCAAAAATCGGAAGTTAATTCCATGAAAAAGCATGAAAAAACGAAGAAAAACGAAAAAATTGTGAACTGTACGGACAGTTTCGCGATCGCAGGAAAATTTCAGCACAGCCCCGATTTTTTCAAATCTTCAAAAATTCATAACTAATTCAAATAAAATCGAAATTGAGTTCTGTAAAAGGCTAACTTGCTTAATTTTTTCCATACTATCCAATAAAAATAATTCCAGAAACAGAATCGCAATTATTTTTCACGAAAATTTACAAACATCAATCATTCATCAAATAACACTCAATACAACATGATACCATCCAAAAAACAAACAAACAATCGTTTTAAAGTCCAAATTTCATGTAAGTAAATCAATTACCATGGCTCTGATACCAGTTGTAGGAAATTTATTTTACCAGGATCTTAGATCTACTCACAAGTATGTTGTTTAAACACCCTAAATATGAACTTTCTAAAACGATAAATTAAACACATATAAAGTTAAGAAAACCTTACATTGATGCAGCGGAATTAATGTCTCCTTCCACTCAGATCTCTAACCCTTGAATCCTTTCTGTAGCAGAGTATAATCAAGATCTGAGCCCGAATGTCCTTCTTCTTCAAGTTTGATCCTTCACAGTCTTCCAATCTATGATTGAGTTACTGCTTGCTGTGTGTGGGCACTTACTCTTTCACTAGGGTCGAAATTGATCAAGGAGAAAAGAAGAGAGAGGGTTTCGACCAGGTATAGAAAGTGGGGAAGGCTCAGTTTTTCTGAAGAGAGAAATTTCTGTCAGAAAAGCTTGTGAAAACTTGTGTAATTTGACTGAGCCATCACTTTCTATTTATAGGCAATTACTAGGTCTAGGTTTAGAATTATTTGGCATTAAAATAATGAAAATATTAATTTGAAAAAGCACATTAAGTGGCCGGCCATGGTGTAGTATTGGGCCTCACTTGATTTTGCAGTTTTATCAAATTTTATCTCTATTTTCTCAAAAACGCCAATTTTCCAATTCTAACCTTTTAAATGCCAAAACTAATTATTTAATAACTAAAATAGATTATTAAATAATATTGTCATTTAATTTAATTATTAATTAGACATATAAAGTCCATTAATAAATAAATAAACCTAGAAAACTCTTTTCTTTACAATTTCACCCCTGCTTAGTGAAAATTCATAAAATTAGACATAGTCTAACTTTAGAATTATAATTGATCAATCACGAATCAATTAATGAGTCTTACAAGCAGAATGTTCTCAAATAGAATGGGGACCATGGATCTATATGCTGAGCTTCCAATAAGTGAACCAAATTTACCAAGTAAATTCCTACTTATTAATTCTTCGTTGAATCCACTCTTAGAACTTAGAATTGCACTCTCAGACTTATATAGAGCATATTGTATGTTCCACGATATCAATATACTATCTCATTTAACCATTGTTATAATCTTATTGTGATTTAAAGATCCTCTATATAGATGATCTACATCGAGATGGGATTTCTTTACCGTTCTCACCCCTCAATGTATTTTGCCCCTTAAAACACTTAGCTACCTGTAAATGGTGTTTAGTGATCTAATAATTAGTCAGTTAAACAAGAGCTCATCCATTTACTTCTATTTTCTAAGCTCGAAGGGAATCATCACTTGACTTCTATACACCAGTAGAAGCTATAGATTCCATATTTATGTTCAGCACTCCCACTCAATCATACTATCATGTTCCCAAAATATACGTATCACCCTGACCCAAAAGTAGGCTTAACTAATAAATCTAAGAACATGAATAGCACTCCTGAGTTGAGCCTAAGCATATCAGGATTTAGATTCTTTTAATCTTAAGATCAATTACTGATATTGACTTGTAAAGATATGTATAACGGTAAGTTTGTAATATCTTAACTTAGTTGCAATATCGGTCCAGTCCAATGTATACTCCATACATTCGAAACTAGTATACTTTACTAATGTCATGGAAAGAACATAACACTTACTCCAAGTGTAAGTACACATCATCGCTGATTATCACATTAGTGTAAATCCAATAACACTGATGAAACAGGGACCAAAACTTTTGATTCATATGATCACAATCACATTCCACTGTGTTGACGATACTGTAATTGTGAATAAACATATGATCTGGATTTAACTGATTTTGTGTGTATGAATGTAATAAACATATCAAACATATTAAACCATTAGCATGTAAAATTCATACAAACATCAATCACTTCAAATTTCTTATATTGATAACTAATCAGATTGTAAAGAGTTTTATTTAGGGCATAAAACCCAACAGTTACATCTAGGAATATTTTTTAGAGACAAAGAGCATTTAAAGATGGTTGTTGGCTTGTATGCAATGAAGAAAAGGTTTGACTACTTCGTTAGGAAGTTCGGTACTGCTGTTTGGTACGTTACATGTAAGGTTACAGATTATGAGTGGAGATTAAGAGCGAAGAAGAACGCATTTTCTAACATGTTTGAGGTGACTCCATTTTAAAATGTAGATACATGTTCCTTTGATCTTCAAGGAAAAGACAACCGTCAAGCATCACTTTTGATAGTTGCCCATCTAATTAAGGATACGTTCGCAATTGAGAGCTCGAAACATTTGGCCTCTAATATAAGGAAAGATATGCACAAAGATTACGAGATCCAAAAGAGTTATGAAAAGACTTGAAGGCGCAGAGAGAAGGCACTACACCTAGTTCGGGGTGCACTTGAAAATTCATACTCGAAATTACCTGGTTACTTACACATGCTAAAGTTGAGAAATCCAGGTACCATCACGAATTTTGTGGTAGAGGATGGTCACCTCAAGTATTGTTTCTTCTCTTTGGGTCCTTGTATTCGTGGGTTTAGGTTTTGCCGACCTGTTGTATGCGTTGATGGGTCTTTCTTGAAGAGTAAGTATGGTGGGCAAATGTTGTGCAGAATGCAACTGAATGCATGTAGCTATATTTTTCTGATAGCTTTCATTGTAGTTGACAGTGAAAACCACAATTCTTGGACCTATTTTATGAGAAAATTAAAAAGAAGCAATTGGTGATGTTGAGAAAATTCTTGGAGTAGGCATCAAAGCATTGTTCATCCTTTGGAGATCGTGTTCCCTGATGCACACCACAGTGCATGCTACCACCACATTATTATGAATGTCAACCACAAGTTCAAGACTAATGTCTTCCCGAATCATATTTACACATGTGCCTACACGTATTCAAAATCAGAGTTTCACAGAGAATTTGAGAACATTCGGGCAATGAATGTTGCAGTTGCACAATATCTTGAGGAAATTGGATTTGAAAAATGAGTTCGGTCGTACTTTCCAGGGGTACGTTACAATGTAATGAAGAGTAGCTGGGCTGAGAGCTTCAACAACACAACTAAGGACGCAAGAGGAATTCCGATCATTGCCACTGTAGCATTCCTGAGGTGCAAAGTCCAACCGTGGTTTGCTACACGAAAAGAAAAAGCTGACAAGTGGATGAAGACCCTAGCACCATAAATGGAGGAGGACTTGGCATTGCATTTTGAAAAATCTTGGTATTTCAATGTTGACACATGTGAACCTTACATGTTGTAGGTTCACTCTGGAGGATCAATTGAGACCGGTGGCGTAGTGGACTTGCATGAACAAACTTGCACTTGCGGCTTGTTCCAAATCATTGAGTTTCCTTGTCCTTATGCATGTGTTGCATCTCAACAACGAAGTATTAGCATGTACGCACTATGCTCGCCATATTACACAACAGATACTGGAAGAGCACATATGAAGGTATAATTATGCCAGTTGGTGACGAGGATGATTGAGAATTGCTAGAAGACATAAAGAACATGATAGTTGGAGTGCTTGTTGAGAAACAACCAGTAGGGCGACCCAAGAAGCAAAATGTTGGAAGAATTAAGGCAAACCAAATTGCTTGTAATGGTGAAAAGATTGTGATAAAATAAAATTGTGGCAAGTGTGTTGTACTATTATGTATTGTTATTGAATTCATGTTGGACTTCGTTAAACATTAAAATTTGTGGTATTTTATTTTTTGATAATTATTATTATTTGTGGCATGAACATGTTATTTTACTAACTACAAAAATCCTTTTATAAAAAACCACTAGTTCGATGCAGATCCAATGCTACTTCGATGGGTGTCCGATGCTAGTATAAATATAGCAGAACAAAACAGTGATGGACCGATGGGGCCCGATAGGTTCCGATGTTGTCCAATACCACCATCGGACACTATCGGACCCTATCGAACTCCATCATCCCATAACTGGAAGGCCTAAATTTGTTATAAACTAATACGCCAACATCGGACACTATCGGCTTATGTATCATCCATTATCATCCTTTTACAAAAACATATGTTTAAAACAAAAGAATTCATAAAATTTAAGTTAAATTGGTATGAACATAATCATACCAATTAAAAAAACTAGTTACATTGTTATTTATATACATGGAGGAGGTTCCAATGGTTACATTTTAATTGTAACGATCATGGTTATATTTTTTTTAGTCATTGGATCACTATTAAATGGTTGTGATTAATTTAGAAATTAAATAAAAAAAAATAAAAAATGACCTGTAACCTGATATTGACCTGTTAATTTATTTCCTTTTAAAACTTTAATTAAGATTAATTATATTTTAAAATTAAATTAAGTATAATTATTAATTATTTTTTTTTTGTAATTTATTATTAAATAAGGATCTTTTAGCAATTTATTTTTTTTTACACTTAAATTATTTTAATTTTTATAACAAAACTCTTAATAATTTAAAATTATACACATATAATTTCATAATTTAAATTTTATAATTAAATAGCTTGATTGATAAAATAATTAAGCTAAGGAATTTATATATAAATAAATAAAAAATTATTTATAAATTTTAATTACTAAAAAATATCTTCTTAAATATTTATTTAATTACTTAAAAAATAGTTAATTATAATTAATTAATTCTAAAAATGGAATTTTTACTTATTGGTAACTTGCTATTACAGGTAAAAAAAAATGTAACCATATGGTTACAATAAAAATGTAACCATTGAATAGTCACCCATATATATATATATATTTGTAGATAAATATATAAGAAAAAAATATAAGAGTTCATGCTAAATTTTGGTAGAACAAATTTACACACCACCGCTCTCTCAATTTCTTCATATTGTCCCCGTTAACATTATCAAACGGAAGTTCCAGCATTTTATGCTCGACGTGCTCTATTACAAACATCCCACAATCACTGCTGTAAGAGACAATAAAAATTAATTAAATATATGTATGCAAATTAAATCAAGTTAATTATTAAAAAATCAATTGTAATTAAGTTACCTTGATTCCGTCTGTTGTACAATCTTGTTGGCGATGACTTCTGAACTAAAATTTCTAACCTGGCTCTCTGAGACTCTCAATTGAGGGATGACGACTATTTTATGATTCTCGAATAGGCCAGGCTATAGCAAAAAATTTGGGAATAACTCTTCCCATAATGTCAAGTGACTCTTCAATTCATACGGGGGAATCGATCCAAGGGTTGAGTCAAATACGATCAACATCCAGCGATCAAGGTCTGCCTCTAAAGTCACCCAATACTTTGCACCGTCGAAGAAGAGGGCCATGTATATTCTTTCCTTATTCTTCCAACTCTGCAAGTATTGGACATCATCCCCTCGAATCAAATCCAATATGCCGTCATCCCATTGAAAGTTAGAGTGGTCATTATCCACAGCTTTTCACCGACCAATAACTAGGGGTGTACATCAAACCGCTCAAACCGCCCGCATCGCCCAAAAATGCGTTTTGAAATTCTTCGCGGTGCGGTTGCAGTTTGAATTTTTCTCAAACCGCGCAGTGTGATGCGGTTTGCGGTTTTGAATTATTAAATCGCGATTCAAACCGCACGGCATCGCATGTTTTAAAATTTTAATTTTTATATTTATTTGATTAAGTCCATACATATGAGCCCAACCCAAGCCCATAAATCTTAGGGCAAAATCCATAACTCTTCACAAACCCTCTCTTCTTAGCAACAAACCCAAGCCTATACACGTGTATTGAAATTTAGAGTTGGAAGTTTGTGTTTGTTTTATTTTTAATCTATTGCTGAAAGTATGTTAGTTGTATATTTATATTGTTGTTGGAATTTAATTAGTTTCAAGTTTGTTATTTTGATTTAGGTGTGTTGTTGAAACTTTAAAAAGATTATTGACTTATTGTTGTTGTTATAACTTTTATTAGTCTCAAGTTTGTTGTATTTTGTTAAGTGTTTTGGAATAATTATATTAATGATAGTTTAATTATTTTAGGATGATTTCAAAAAAAAAAAATTGTGATGGTTCAAACCGCATAAACCGCAGAAACCGCACCGCACCGCATCATTTTTTGCGGTGCAGTTTTTAGTATCGCGGTGCAGGTGCAGTTTGGAAAATTAGAAAAACTGCATGTGCATGTTGGTTTAAAAAAAGAGTTAAAAACCGTACCACCCGCACTGCGAACACCCCTACCAATAACTCCTGATGGAAAGCATGGCGATACATGTATGTGGGTACACCTTCGGATAAAAGTGTTGTCACCTCCTCATCAAATGAAATGCTGCATCTAAATACTAAAACATGAAAATAAAATATGTCAGAGACTAAAAAAAATTAGATAAAGTCTTTAAGACCTAAAAACGTAAAAAGTCTTTAAAACTTACATCGTCTCCAAGCCATGTCCTCAGAGTATGTAGTTGGAGGAACCAAGCTGAATTGTGTCTACTGGAGTAACACTCCCTCGGGTAATTGTTCCCAATCTGGCTGAGAATCCAACTATGAAAAGTCGAGAGCAGCTTTCGATCAACGACTCTAAGTGGGTCCACATTCACATGTGCCTTCGATGCCCTGGACTTCTTCTTCATTTCAGTGTACTCATCGAACCACCTAGGCCATTTTCTCTGTCTCTGGTTCTCCACTAGTTTTGGAGCTGTCTCCAAGACCTGTATCTCTGAATCCTGAGTATCCCCGATGCTGGTGATCTTCGTGTTGTCAGGTGTACAAAATATATAATCATTATTTTCTCTAAAATGATATATTTCTCTCTTTAATATTATTTAAAATAACATTATATTTAATTAATTAATATAGTTTTATCTAATAAAACTAAATAGTTAAATACTATTAATTATGCAATTCATATTTTTCATAATTATTCAAAATAATAATTTCACAAATAACTATTTTGCCCTTAAAAAATTATTTCTTATAAAAATTAATTCTCACTAAAATTTACTCATCAAATAAAATATTTACCTGTACAGTGTTGTATAGAGGTGACTCGGGGACCATAAACCTATATTTCAAAACTCCAACAAATACTTGATTATTATCGATCTCATCAATAGAATAGTCCAGTTTATTAATTCTATTATTTCTCTATTATAAATATGAAATTGCACTCTTTGACAATACATAATTATATTTACAAAATTCTTATTTGTAATCCATTGATATAATCAATATATGTAGTTTGCCCTCCAATTATTAGTTCATAATTAGAGTTGGTCAAAATTACCATTTTACCCTTCAATTATCTCTTGACTCCTTATGTACCATCGATTCAATGTGAACAGTTAATCTATAACTTATTATAGATTTAGATACAATTGTTATCACTCCCAAAATTAACACTATAAGGGAATTAATATTCGACCCGTTAAGAAAGCTTGGGTTCTACTATTGTATAACATGTTCCCAGGTACTCATGTTATTAAGCTCTTATAATAAAAGTTGGAAGAATCATCTTCTCTGAGAAATATTAACGAGTGAATCAAAGAACTCAATAAATACAAACAAGAGTTCATGTATACTCAAGATTTTAGTTGATCTACTAATGATCATCGTTGTGATATAAATAACTCTTTCATGGTAAACATCACATTAATAAAGATGTTTATTGCATATCGGTCCAGTCATGCTAATCAAATTATACACCACACCTTTACTACATGTCTATATCCACATATGAGTGGCTCTAAAATTACACACACTACAAGTATAGTGTATAGTGAACCGTACTTAGCAGTTTCATATTAAAGATTCCCATTACTTTAATATACTATCGACTTTTTTTATTCATATCGTATAATCTTAATTCTCTTATACATCCTTGCAAGATTATACATTCTCCATATGAATAAGGAATTTTTCAAATATTTAATAATTATACTACTAATATATCATTAATCTCATAATTGTATTTGATATATTCTCTAATATATCATCTATTAATTATTTACTTTTAGGGCATACATCCTATTAACACTCGCTTTTCAAGCCAGTCACCACCACACTCAGCTACCCCCACTTCCTTCTACAAGTAAGTCCCTTTTCTTCTTCGAACTGTATAACTTCCTTCTTCTACAGAAATGTGTGCTCAAATTTTAATTAAGGATAGCTGTTTGCATGTGAGTGTGAGGATTGAGTGTGTAATTTTTGGGCAATTTCGAAGCCATAGAGCTATTTTAGTGTAAGTATAGGTAAAATTTTGTGTATTTTGGCTCGCAATTTGTTTTCCTGCATTGGTTGGATATGAATTGTATATGTGTTGAATCAGACTTAAATTCCTTAGTTTGGAATCACTAGGGTTCCAAATGAAAGACCTGGGTTTATATCGTTTATTCTTGTATTCCCGACTGATTGTCTAGAGGTACAGCTCCGTGAGGGTCAAACTGAGCCTCTGGATGACATATTTGCTAGAGATCTCTCCAAGCAGTTCTTAGGGGAGGCCTTCCCCAGTACCCATGCTATCCTTCTTTGGTTTAGGGTATTAACTGTTTGGACTTTGCTCTTCTTTTAGTTGATATTACTATGTCCAACGATGAATTTGACCTAGAGATGGTGGACCTTGTCGAGGAAGAGGTTGAGACAGGACAACTGGAGGAGGATTTAGAAGAAGAAGTGGTCCTGGAAGCGTCTCCAAAGAGGAAAAGCCGAAAGAAAATCACCCCAATAATTTACAGTTCATCTGTCTAGGAGATGGACCAGATCTAAAATAAATTCAGGAGCTACGACATGCTCTAACGATACAACGTACATCGTAGTGTCAACAACATTCCGAGACTATGTTGGCACAAACTTTCCCTTGTGGGAGAGTCACCAATTAAGTGCATTGAAGCCTTCAGAGCATGGAGTTGGGCGCATATTATTTGTGGAGCCCATCTGTCGTTGCGGTGTTACTTCGCCAGCTTCTGTGCCCATGTAGGGATCACACCCTACTAGCTTATCCCGCAATCCTACAAGCTTTTAGTTAGATGGTATATTTTGTGCAAGCTCCGAGAGCTAGAAGTTCCGAGTTCGGAAGAGGTTTTGTACTTTTATGCAGTCAAGTCGCAACCCATGCAAAACAAGACAAAAATTGGGTTTGATAGGCTAGAAAAGCATTCCAGCAAGTTAACTTGTCCTATTGGTTTCACCAAATATGTCCTAGACTTTCGAGACTATTGGTTCTTCACCACTGGATTTTCGGTGAAGAGTGTTCTAACCTTATCCCTGGACTTTTCTACTCCGTGTAAGCATTCCAATTATTTTTTGTTATTCTCGTTCGTTCTCTTATGTGTTACATCTATTTTTTTTTATGAACGAGGTTCTAACCTTGTAGCCAACATAGAACAAACACCCCTAACCCCGACCGTGGTAACTCAGGAAGCTTAATATCGAAAGATTCTCGCAGACGTTTTGCAAGTGAAGACTTTGGTCACCATAGAGAACCTCCAAATATACGAGCTCATTGCTAAGACCTAAAGCATCAAACTATTAATGTTCAAAAAATATATATAATAAATATTTTGAGCATTAATCTTCATAAAATATATCTATATTAAATATAAAGTTGAATAAAATATATATTAAAAGTAATTTGCAATATAAATACTAAATTTTAACTCCATCGGTTCTAAATAATTACCGAAGTTTAATTTTTAGCGGTAATAATACATAATTTATAATTCTAAAATTTCTTAGGTATCTCACCGTTAAATGTCAAGTCATTATCCACATGTCATTTTCTTATTAACTAATTTTTTTTTAAAAAAATAAAATTTTAATGACCTGGACCAATTAGGAATTGCCACGTGGCAATTTACTTAGCATTTAATAGCCAAGTACCTACAAAAGCTCCAGAATTATAACTTAAGTATTATTACCACTAAAAATTAAATTTAGTTATTTACTTACAACCGAAAGTTAAATTAAGTATTTATGTTGCAAATTACTCATATATTTAATAGGGGAATTACCCCATATACTATTTTTTTAACTTTTTTTTTTATCAAATTTACGATTTGCGTTGCTCCGGTGGTTTCTCCATCTGGGTTGCTATATGGATTTTAATTACGAATTAGATTGCTCCGTTAATTGCTATATGAATTTCTGTGTAAAATTCCATAAAAATACAAAAAAAAAAAAAAGAACTATTTTAAAATATAAAAATACTCCTATTTAATAAAGACATCAAAATATATATATATATATATATATATATATATTTTAAAAAGTAATCAAATTTTATTAAACTTTAAACTCTACTATCAAATAAAAAAGCAAATCAATTGAGTCTTGTCCATCCTCGATATAAACTATAATCTCTTGAGCAGAAATATATAAAATATATATTTAAAAAGAACATCAAAATATATAACATATATATATTTAAAATATGTCCCTGCTGCTTCAAAAAAAATAAAATAAAAAGATAGAAAATAATATTCATATAATAAATAAAAATAATATAAATATATGAAACTTTTAAATAACATTATTTATTAACATTGTAAGTTAAATAATTAAAAGAAATATTTTGTTTTAGGAAAAATTTAAAACCGCTCGGTTGGTTTCCTGTCTGTCTAGTGTCCAAAAAATGCCCTCCCAGGTTGGTGGTTACACTCTTCACCACTATCTAATTCCCCTATTGGGTCCATCACACGCGCTACAACCACGATTCCGATTCTCTTAAAATCCCCTCTTCAATTTGAAACCAAAACCCTTTTTGCGTACGCGCGTACTACTCCCACTCCCATTATATATAAATATCATAAACCTTTCTCCAATCATATCTTTCATTTCAACTCTCACGTTTCCATTTCTCACCATGCCCAATCAACTCACCTACACCGATCACTATATCGACGTCGGAGACGACACCGTCAAGACACTGGTCACCAATGCCCCTGACATGGTCGATTCCTGGATTGAAGACATCGAGCGTATCCACCGTCGCCGTCTGAATCGCCTTGTTGTCGGCCTCGACATCGAGTGGAGACCTAACTTCACGCGCGTTAACCCAATCGCCGTACTCCAGCTCTGTGTCGGCCGCCGTTGCCTCATCTTCCAGCTCATCCACGCACCCTACATCCCTAACTCGCTTAGAGAGTTCTTAGAAGCCGGCGCGTACACTTTCGTTGGGGTTGGAATTCACCAAGATGCGAGGAGGCTCATGTCGGAGAAGGGCGTTGACGTGACTACTTGCGTGGATCTCGGTGGCCTTGCGGCGGAAGTTACCGGCAACCGGAGCATGAAGAATGTTGGGTTGAAGGGTTTGGCTCGGGAGTTTCTTCAACTGAATATGGAGAAACCGCGGAACGTGGCGCTGAGCAATTGGGATGTACGCTGGCTGTCGTCTGATCAGGTACAGTACGCATGCACTGATGCTTTTGTGTCCTTTGAGATTGGGAGGGTTTTACAAGCCTGGAAATGGGGTTGAAAATGTGTTCTTAATTGCTTGTGTTTAGGGTTTTACAAGGCTGGAAATGGGGTTGAAAATGCCAGTAGTTTCTTAATGGGGAAGAACAATTTAGGGTTCTTTTGCGTTTATATTCTAATAATAACTGAACTAATGGGCGTTTCTAGAGAAGTACTTTTTCAACATTGTGGTATTTTGAATGGAAGGAATTGGAAGTTTTCTGGTTTGATGATTCAATTTTCTAGCTATATAATATAGTAGTTGTTTCTTTCAATATAACCCTTTAAAAATGCACTCCTATTTTAGCATGAAAATAATTTTTTAATCAATTTTTTTTTCATGGTCACGTACGTTATAGTTATTTAAGACATCCTGTAAAATTTTAAGAAATTTAGAATAGTTTAACACGCCGAAAATTATATTCAAACAGTGTGTTGCACGCGTGATTATTTTATTTTATACGTGTGTAAAATAGACGGTTTGAACATTGTTTTCTATATTGTAAATTATTCTAAATTTTTCGAAATTTTGTAGGATATTTTAAATAGTTATAACGTACATGAATATAAAAAAAAAAATTAGACTAAAAACATTTTCTAGATACCGAAACAAGTTAAGGATGCATCGGTACATCTCTTTTAAAGGGTGCATTTTAGAATCACCTTATAGTTTTTGTATAGAAATTAAAACTTTCTTCATAAAATTATATAACTGATATTATAGATAATATTATTTCTATGGGTAATTACGAAGGACATATTTGGAATCAATTCTGTCCAACTACATAATTATTGTATGATTAAGACACCAAACTTACCATTTTTTTTCGCAAATTGTACACATGGACTTTCTAAATACACTAACGTTTTTGTCTAACATTATTATTAACACAAAAATAATAATTCCTAATTGTTACTTAAAATCTAAACACATCTTGTGTTTTAATGTGTAATGTGTAATAAGATGAAATTTCCATTCAAAAAAAAAAAAATGTTTTATATACAATTGTTTTGAAAGGCTGGATAGTAGTTTAAGAACAAAGATTAATATTTGATGCGAGGATGTGATATATTCCAGTGAAGAAATATATTACATATTAGAGTACTATTTACTTTTTGTATTATCATGGCAAGTTGGCAAAACATTGTAGGAGAAAATACACGTTCTCTCTCTCTCTCTCTCTCTCTCTCTCTCTCTCTCTCTCTCTCATTTCAAAGTGAATCATGTTTCTTTCATTCTTTCATATATGTGTGTGAGAAAGAGGAAGAGAGAGAGAATAGCTTGTGGTCCAAGGCACTTTTCTTGGGTTGGCTTGATATAGTTTATTATTACAAGTATGTGACCCTGCAGTTCCAGGCTATGATTCATAAAATTTGATTGAGACGACAACTTTATCTTTGGTGGGTAAGTATGATCGAATGAGATTCTCAAGCATCACAGACCTCTTCCAACAATAATTAGCACATACAATTTTGCCCATCGTCTTTACTCTTTTCCCAATTCTTCACTGCTGTATGTCCCAGCAAAAAAAATTTCTCCACTGCCGTATTACATGTATTGATAGGCTTCCACTAACCTTTGTTTACAGCCGAAGGAACAGGGTAAGTAAAATAGACAGCACCACAGAGAAGTAAGGAGTGATTTGGCAAGTTAGTTGTGTGAGTTTTGATTGTGTGTATGCTTGTGAGGGTACACCCGGTTATAGGAATAAATGGGTTTTTGTTGAAATGGTGTTATCGGGCTCAATTGCAGTTTGCTGTGTTTGGTAGGTAGTCCCGTAGAGAATAATTGGTTCCCATCCTCAATTCTCTGGGCAGCGTCCATGATCTGAGCCAATCCCATTGGTTGGAGTATGTGAAGAGATCCCCTAATATGATCCTTGAGTCCCTTCATAAAACTACCTTCCAATATGTGTTCAGGTACTCCGGGAACTCTTGATGCTAGAGCTTCCCACTTCAAACGGTAGTCTCGAACCGTTGAAGTTTGTGTGATTGAGAGAAACTCCTCCGACGGAGACCCTATCGGCACTGCCCGAAATCGGTGAAGCAAAAGATGCTTCAATGTCTCCCACGAATTGATTGGTCTGCGTTGATTCTCCCACTGAAACCAGGTTAAGGCATCCCCGTCCAACCCAACAATGGCTGTTTCTAACATCATCGGCTCCGTCAATCGACAAATCAAAAAGTATCTCTCAGCACGATATACCCAACCTTTTGGGTTGTCTCCTGAAAACACGGGAATCTCCATTCTCGGCGGTCGATACTCCCCCCCGTGGTGCGGCGTTGGTTGAAATGGGTTGGGATGTGGCGGTGGATGTGGTGGGAAGTTATTCCGAGGTGGTGGCGACTGTGGGAAACGCACCTCTGGTCCTATCGGCGCCGAGGAAGATGATCCCAGTCCGTGCGTTACGGGATGACGGAATTCGTTGCTGGCCGTGGTGGTCTCTGCCGGGATTTTCCCAGCAGCAAAGAATCGGGTCAGCTGAGCCATCATGATCTCCGGAAGACGCTGAACTTCCGATCTTGTCTCCGACACTTCCTTCCCCAGCTGCGACCTCACCTATGCAATCTCCTTCTGTACCTCCGATCGTAGAGCTTCCAAGCGTTCATCCATGGCTTCACCAGTCGTGTTTTTTTTCGGTCCCATGAAATCAATGCTCTGATACCAATTTGATAGGAATTCCTGTCAAACCAGTAGCAACAACAAGCAGAAAGAAGAAGAAAATAGTGCAGAATTGATGAAAATGGCTGAATCGCCTTCTATTCGCTACCCAGGAATTCGAGAGCCTGGATCTCTCCCAACAAAGGTTACAAACAAGTCAAATTCTTCACACCTCACACATACAAACAAAAACCCCTTTATTCCTATAACCGGGTGTACCCTCACAAGCATACACACAATCAAAACTCACACAACTAACTTGCCAAATCACTCCTTACTTCTCTGTGGTGCTGTCTATTTTACTTACCCTGTTCCTTCGGCTGTAAACAAAGGTTAGTGGAGGCCTATCAAATGTCTAATAGAGTGTTAAAAATATGGTGTATTGCTATATTTTAGCATACTTAGAAAAACTATGAGTTTGTTTGGCTGTGTTTTCAGTTTTTAAAATTGTGTTTTTAAAAGTGAGAATAGAAAATAATTTTTTGTTATTTTAAAAATTTAATGGTGTTTGGCACAAATTTTTAAAAACTGTTTTTAGATTTTTTTCTTACGAATAAAAATCAATATTTTGGCATCATACCATGACATTAAGTCATTCGGGTCTAGGCTCGGGTATGGTTTCGGGTCTAGGATTCTAGTATGTGAGCAAAATATAAAATATAATATGTTAGACAAAAAAAAATTATTTTTGAAAATTGAATATAATATTTTGATGTTTTCTGTTTTCTAATTTTTTAAAACTCAATTTTTAAAAAATAGTTTTTAAAAATTTTTGCCAAACGACTCCTAATAGTTTTTAAAAACTGTTTTTAATTAGTTTAAAAAAACAGAAAACAGTTTTTAAACTATAAAGCCAAATAACCTCTATTACTCTAATGTGTTTTAAAAAATGTGCTAAATTTGGCACATGCTAAAAATTGTATTAAATTTGGCTTAAAATATAGGATTGTGCCAAATTTTACTCACAATTAATATTATTTTTTTATTTACTATAATATCACTAATTATTATGATTTATTGACTTTTATATTTTTTATTTACCATATTACTATATTTAAATAATATAAAAGAATAAAAAATAAATAATTTTTATATATTCTCAATAAAATACTAAATGACCATCAATATTATTAATTATTTTTATACTACACTTTGTTCATTAGAGTATAATTATAAATAGTGAGTTAAATATAACATAAATTAAATTTGTGTTCAATTTAACACAAATTTTAAATTTAGTTGAAAGTCTCATGTTTCAAATCAGAGGTGGACCCTCGTAAAGCTCAAGGTGAGCGCCCAAAAAAAAATTATTAAAAAAAAATAGCTTTTTATTTATCATAATACATGTAAGTAAAATTGATAAATATTGTTAAAAATATTAGTTTGGTTTTGATGATTTAAGCTTAGAGCTTCTCTACCCACTACTGTTTATTTAAATTTTAGCAAAGATGATGTAACAAGTATAATGACACACGAGAATATTAAGACTCAGTTAATGAAAAATATGTAAAATTGTTATACCCTCTGAGATATATTCATGTTTAAGCAATTTTACATGAGGGTGAGTAATTATCTTCTAGAGGTATGTTTAAGCAATCATCTCTTAGAGTGAGTAACTATCCCAAAAGTATGTTTGAGCAACCACTCCTAGGGTGAGTACACCTTCTGAAAGGATGAGATGGGTGACTATCCCTGAAGGTGGGTTAGACAGTCACCTCCTTTAAGGGTAAATTATCCACTCATTGGTGATACATTGGTCTAGAGAGTATACCCTTCACTCTAACAGTCTAAGTATCATTCTACTTACATATAACATGATTAATACAATACGTCTACTGATTACATTAAAGTATTGAACATGTACCTCGACACCTATTTTTAGAGAGTGCATCATAAAAATATCTTATAATGTCTAAAAATATAAGAAATGTCTAACATATATTTTTATATATTTCTTTTCATATATATATATAATTATTTAAGTCACACGTAGGTAGGGTGACTGGGTGAGTCATAACAAGAAAATGTTTTTTATTTCTTTTATTGAAACACTTAACTATTCCATTAAAAAAAAAGACAGGAATATGTTAAGTGTACATATTCACCAAACAATCAAATCCATTCTATAAGGAGGGAACTATATTTAGAATTAATTAATGGTGTAAAACTCACTAACTTGGTCCACTTGAACACATAGTACCCCAAATAGTGGATATATTCACCGTGGAAGTCGATAAGTTATGAACTTAATTACTTCAAACTATTTCCTATTTTTCTCCATACCACACAATAGAACAGCCCCAAAAAAGAAGACACAAAACCTTTCTCTTTCCTACTTTTCTTACATACATGTATATATAAACTTCCATTATTCAATTCAATTATCAAGAAAACACAGCACTTAACACAACAAAACACAATACAGATCAAAGAAGGAAGAAAACCCAATAAAAAATGGAGAAGAGTTCAGTGGTTTTGATGATGCTAGTGCTACTCAGTGGGGCAATTCTTCAAACACGTGAGGCAATGGCGGATTGCGCCGAGGATTGCGCGCCAACTTGTAAGAACCAAACTGGTACATCTGAAACTCAATGTATGGAGGCTTGTAGAGCCGTATGTGCACAACTAGGAGGCGCAGGATCTGGCTCAGGTGGACTTGGGATTATGGGTGGGACTGGAAATTAATAGCTATATATTTTCTACCTTCTCCAGATGCATGCATGGGACATCTCTCTCAGAAATTTCTTATTTCATTTTAATTAATTAATGTTCATCTATCGTTTGTAGTCAATATATAGTATTTTCATACGTACGTTGGCATTCTTATATAAATAGACATAAATGGGTTCCTTAATTTTATTTAGAAGATTTATTATTGTTAAGTAGTGATGCCCTTGACATTATATGGCTCACCCAATAAACATTAGGAATATATAATTACATAAAATATTTTTTTTATTTTTATATTCAATTTTTGTTTTATATATTTTTACGGTATGTTAGATTAAAACAACACGAAAATAATAAGAAATCAACATAAAAGTAACAAAAAATAACATAAAAACAAATATATATATATATATAATTAAAAACAACAACAAATTAATTAACAAAAATATAACATAAAAATATTACAAAAGATTATAGATAAAATCATCAAAATTGTTAAAATATTCAAAATTGTATTTTTTGTTGTTGTTGTAAGTGCAGTGTTATATATTGTTTAGGCCTCGGATAAGGCAGAACAGAATAGGTTAGAGGTTGTTTGGCTATTATTTTCAGTTTTAAGTTTTTAAAATTGCGTTTTCAAAAGTGAGAATAAAAAATAATTTTTTGTCATTTTAAAATTTTAATGATGTTTGGCTCATGTTTTTAAAATTATTTTTAGATTTCTTTTACTAAAAAAAATTCAATATTCTACACCATACCATGACATGAACTCATCCTACCTCAAACCCAAACCCAAACCCAAACTCGGAATATGGTAAAACCTCAAACAATGGATAAATTTGTCTATAGTTATACTTTTTGTGAAAATATCAGCAGGATTATCACAAGTAGAAATTTTCTTTACCTGAACCTGTTTTGCCATCACTACATCTCTAATGAAATGTAGCTTGATGTCAATGTGTGTTTTCACCTCTCATGAAACTTTGGATTTTTCATGAGATGTAAAGTATTTTGGTTCTCACAATGGAAAGTAATGTCCTCTGAGTTGAATCCCAATTTATTTGTCAATCCCTTTAACCAGATAGCCTCCTTGATAGCCTCAATTGTTGCCATATATCCTCCTTAATTTTGTGGATGACAATGCAATAACCTTTGTAGGTTAGACTTCCAGCTTACACAACCTCCTAACACAGTGAACACATAGCTTATAATGCTCCTTCTAGTCTCTATACTTACAGCAAAGTCTAAGTCAACATAGCCAGTAACTTTTTCTTTGTGTTGGTATTCACTGTTGAACATAATGCATGTGTTTAATATACCTTTTACATATCTCATAATCCATTTTAATGCTTCTCAGTGTTTTGT
Organism: Cannabis sativa; assembly: GCF_029168945.1. Lineage (NCBI taxonomy): Eukaryota > Viridiplantae > Streptophyta > Magnoliopsida > Rosales > Cannabaceae > Cannabis > Cannabis sativa. The sequence continues at coordinate 49,966,519 of NC_083601.1, forward strand.
GCCAGGATCTGAGATGTATCTGCTAATAACACTCATGGCATGTGCCTGATCAGGTATGGTGCACACCATGGAGTACATAAGACTCCCAACACAGTTGGCATATGGGAATATATATGGTCATCTTGATTCTCTCAGTTTCATTATTTGGAGACTGAGATGTTGATAGTTTGAAATGTTGAGCAATAGGAGTAGCAACTGGCTATCATTTGTTCATACCGAACTTGTCTAGAACTATTTGCAGGTAGCTGCTTTGTGATAGAGTAATACAAGTCTGAGTAGGTCTATGTATGTCTATTCCCAAAATTATTTTGGCCTTTCCAAGGTCTTTCATTTCAAACTCTTCATTGAGTTTCATCTTGAGATCATTTAACTTTGATCTTTCCTTTCCAATTATTAGGATATCATCAACATATAATAATAAGTAAATGTGATCACTATAATAGACTCAAGGATCATACTCACTCTTGATGAATCCTATCTTGATCATGTTGGAGTTAAATTTGAGATTCCATTGTCTTGGAGCTTGCTTGAGCCCATAGAGTAATTTCTTAAGTAAGCAAACTTGGTCTGAATATTCTTTGTCAAACCCTTCTGAAACCTCCATGTAGACTTTATCCTCAAGTTCTCTATGTAAGAAAGTAGTTCTTACATCCATTTGGTCAACTTCTAGGCTGAATTATTAGCTTTGGACATCATGGCCCTAATCGAGACTTGTTTGACCACAGGTGAGAATATCTCATTAAAATCTACACTTTCTTTTTGTGTAAAACCATTTGCAACCAACCTCGCTTTGAATCTAGTGGGTTCAACACTAAGAATTCCTTTTTTGTGCTTGAAAATCCACTTGCAGCCTACCAATTTGCACCCCTCTTATTTTTTGACCATTATCCAGGTCTTATTCCTCATTAGAGAGACCTTTTCCTCAACTATAGCTTGTAACCAGGTTGTTCCATCTTTCCCATTAACTACTTCTTGATAGCTAGTTGGTTTAGAGCTATCCATTTCCTCTACCATAGTCAATGCATAAGCAATAAAATCAGCATAACCAAACATGTTTGGTGGCCTGCTTTATCTTCTTTCTCTATTTCCTGCTAGTTGGTAGCTGCTTAGATCACCTTAACCACTCTTATTCTTAGCTGTGTCTTCTAACTGTGAAGAGTTGTCATGTGATTGGTCCACCTCAATCTGCCTTCCTTCCAGCAATGTTGTTTGAACAATTTCAGGACTAACCTTGGTCTTCATTGTCATTTCCTCTTCCTTAAACACAACATCTCTTCTTATCAAGCATATCTTGTCACCTGGTTCAAGGCACCACAGTTTGTAGCCCTTGAATCCCTATGGATATCCCAAAAACAAACACCTTAGAGCCCTTGGCTTCAATTTGTCTTGTTTGATATGCACATAGGTTGTGCAACCAAACACTCTTAAATGTTCAAACCTCGGTGGCTTTCATGTCCATTCCTCTTGAGGTGTCTTAAAATTGTTTGGCACAGAAGGGCATTTGTTTATTAGATAGCATGCAAAAGCTCTCTTTCTTACTTTCTTATTCGGCCAAAACTACCAAGGAGAGCCAAGTGGTTTCTCAACTTTTTAAGATAAAAAACCAAGCTTACTCCAGTACCTAATCTCAGTAGTTAGTGAAGGGAAGTCAAGGTAAGCTTCTTCTCTTAGTTTTCTTTGAATTTTCTAAGGTAAATTTAGTTTTTCATACAATTCTTGGAGCTAGGTTCTGTATGACTGGGTTTATTTTCTGGGGATATTGTAAAGTTAATTGAGTTTCTTTAAGCATGTTATGTTGGCTTTGGTTGTGTTTAAACTTGAGTTGAGTTTTTAAGATCAAGCTTGAACTTTTAATGGTGGTTTTTTATTTTGTTAGTTGATGATGGAATTTTTAGTTGGATTATGTTTATTATGGCCTAAATAGGTATTCTAGACAGTTGTTGGTGATTTGGGATTGAATTTCTTGAGAAATGAGACTTTATGAGATTCTGAAGTTAAAAACGGGAGACCATTTTTCCAAAAACATTCTACCGTTTTTAGCAAGCAGGACTAGGAAAAACGACCTTCCATTTTTTAGAGTATTTTTCTTGAAATCTTATTTTTCAGTATTTTCTCGATATTTTGGGTATTTCCACTCTATTTATTGACAGAAAAACTTTTAGTTTTGAGTTTAAGTCACCGAAAAGTGATTTAGCATATCACTTATCAGTTTTACATATGTTGTGACTTAAGGGCCTGTAAATTTTTTAGCAGCAGTTTCCACTCAGGTTGACCGACACACCTGAATTTAGAATTAAGGTAAGATTAGTATAATAATTGTATTTATGAATACATTTTTAGCGTGCATGTCAGTTGCCATTACAATAACATATCAGGGTATCAAAGAGGTGTACATAGAGTTGCACCGAGATACCAACAAATATATGTTAGGCATATTAGTAGCCATTAGAGTTGCATATCAGGATATTAGTAAATTGTACATAGAGATGCACTGAGATATCAACATATATAAGCTAGGATTTATCGTACGAACGTTCTAGACTCAGTACATGTGGGACATTAGATAGGATTGTAATTGGGTGTATGGGCGCCTAGTTATAATCTTATTTATATTTATGTTATGTTTATATTTATCTTACTGAGTCTATCAACTCACAGTTATTATTTATATGTGTAAGTAAAAGCAAAGCAAAGGCTGGACAATAGTGAGCTCGAGCTAATGAAGATTGTACATATATGGGCGGTTAGACCTAGAGTGTTCATATCTTCGGGACAACAGACTTCATTTTATTAGTCGGTAGGTGACAATTTTTGTAATTATTGTATTTTGAAAAGTGAGGTAGCTTTGTAAATGGGATCCCCGATTATGTTTTATACTTATCTATTTAAGATCAAATCTAAATAAGAAAATTTTATTTATTTATGTTTTTCAATAAACCCTTTAATTAATAAAGGAGCACACAATAGTTTAAAATCACAATAATGTGTCTAATCTAATAGGGTGTTACACAAGTAATCTCCAATCTCACTCTTTTCTCTATTCCATCTCTCTCTCTCTCTCTCTCTCTCTCTCTCTCTCTCTCTCTCTCTCTCTCTCTCTCTCTCTCTCTCTCTCTCTTAATTCTTGTTGAAATGAAATGAGGAATGATGTACTTATAGGCTGTTGGTATCGGAGTAGTTTTGATTGATTTTTATATCTGAGTAGTTAAATTAGTTACAACTTAACTAATTGACATAACTAATTATGAGGCTTGTTATTTATAGAAACTAATTCTACATGTTGGAATAAAAATATTCCAATAAATACATAAATGAAAAAGATCAATCTCGTGTTCAAAATCATTTAATATTATTTTTATCAAAAAAATAATTATAAAATTATATGTTTATTAGAAAAAATCTTTATACTTTATTTAGTCTGCAGCACACCAAACATAGTAATCCAATCTAATTCAATTGAATTATAGTAAATAGTCGAATTCAATCCAATCTTATACATCAAACGAGGCCAAAAGGACTATACTCTTCAATACTATCACTAAACAATCATACTCTAGAATCATCATTGGGTGACACATTTTTGATCCAACTCAACCCTTCCTTCACACTAAAAGCAGCAACAAAATTTGAAATTTTTTTTTTTAAAAAAAAGCCCTCAATCAGCTCACAAAAATGGTCCTTAATGAAAAAAGTCAACCGTGAACACTCATATCTCAAGTGAGCTAAAATAATTTAAAATTTTAGCTTATGAGTAGTGCTTCTTTACACGTAAAAAAATAAATAAATAGTACTTCTGCACTATTCATTCTTCAAACATTATTTTAATAATCTCTCACTTCTATTTTAATTCTTTTTTTTCATTTAATTTATTTAATTTTGTTTATTTATAATAAAATATATTAAAAATATATAATATTTAAATGGTATAGATAAAAAATAGAAAAAATGATGTATAATGTAATGTAAAAAGTGTGAAGTAATATAAAAAAAATGATATCTTGGTGAGGTACTTTGAAAAATAGAGTAGAGAATATGAGGTGAGTAGAACACTCCCAATTGAAACTCTACTCTATTCTTTAAAATACGTAACCATAATAAAATTTTACTTTCTTTGTTTTACAACACACTTTCACATTATATGATACATTTATTTTTTTATATATATATATTTTTCTCTGTAACATTAAATTAATACTATTTGTATTTTCTACATTATTAAAATAATAAGTTTTTAACACATAGACAATATACATAAATAAAATATTATTTATAATAAATTTCTATCATACATATATGATTCAAATTTTTAAGGAGCTCAAGAAAGTTTTTTTTTTTTTTTTTTTTTTTTTTTTTTATCACATTTAGCTAAAAATGAAGAGAATTCCTATAGAAGATGTTGTGAGAGTTCTTAGAGAAACAAACTCATATTCAAACCAATTAATGGAGCAAAAATGAAGGTTCTGATGTGATATTTCTTGAATGATTGGGATGTGGAGAATGATTGTGAATGATCTAATAAGAGAAGTATTTATTATTATAATTATTATTATTATTTTGGCTAATATTTATGAAAGTGAAGAAATTCATAATAACAAATGTTTTGCATCTACAAGTATTGAAGAATAAAGGAAATTTTTTTAAAAAATATTGTGTAAATTTTATATTGTATACTGTGTTAAGTTTTTATTGTTGTTTTACAGTTATTTTTTAGTTGTTTTAATTCTCTTGTGTTATTATTTTAGGATTATTTTATAAAAAAGAAAGTATTTTTATAAAAAAATGAAAAATTTACAAAAATATCAGAATTTAGATTAATTTTTACAAAAATACTGTTACACGAAAATATTTTAAAAAATACTGTGTTTTTATAAAACACCAGTAGAACACAAAACAGAACAACTCAAAACAACAGTATAACAACTATAAAACACTAGTGAAAACTTAACACAATATACTGTTGTATAAAACTTATAAAAAAATACAGTGAAAAAATAAAAAATACCGTCTAATAGTATTTTTATAAAAAAAATAGCAAAAGTAGTATACCGTGAAAATTTCTCTAAAAAAATTCTGTATCAATAAAACTATAAATATTACCCAAAATTTAACATTTTTGTAATAACTTGAAGAATAAATGAGTACACAAACTTTTCCATTCCATGATAACAAATCAAAATTGCTCAAATCTCATCTAAAAGGTTGTTTTATCATCACTATTCCTTTTTGAAAAAAAAAAAAAAAGTATTTGTATATTGGTATGAGTGGAGATGTACAAATGAATCAAAAAACTAGTCTCATCGAGGAGCCAATGAAACTGAAAAGTCCATAGGCATCCCAATCTTCTCAGCCCAATTCTTGGACTCCAAAAACAGCATCGAAACCAATCCAGCAACCCGACCCATATCCGGTCTTCTTTCAGGAGCTTCTTCCACACAATCCAACCCGACCCGAATCATCTTCTCCGCAACTTCAACTGGGTACGAGTCTTTCATCCGCCAATCCACCCACTTTCTCAACTCCCCACCTTCCACCGCAGCACGCGCCGTCTCTATCACGCTCACGCGCCTATAACCACCATCTTCACCTTCCTCCACTCGCTGGTATTTCAATGGCTCCTCTCCGGAGAGAAGCTCAAGCATCACCACTCCGAATGCGTACACGTCGCACTTCTGAGACGGAGTCCCTGTTAATTGAAACTCCGGTGCCATATAACCTCTCGTACCTTCCAGCTTCAATGCCCGACTCCTCGACTTTTTCGGATTCCTTTTAATGGCGGTGATTTCACTCTCAGTTTCCATGGAATTTTCTGAATCGGTTACCACTTCGCTCTCGATCTCTCCGCAAAGCTCCGAAGTACCGAAGTGACAGAGCTTCGCGTTTATCGATTCTTCGGAGACGATAACGATGCTAGAACTCTTGATGTGGTTATGGACGAAATTGGACCTCAATCCAGAGCAGTGGTGAACGTAATCAAGGCCGTGAGCCACGTCTGTCGCGATCTGCATTCGTGAGAGCCAGGTCGAGAGAATCGTGAAGCTAGGGTTTTTAGGGTTTCTAAGACAATCAGCAAGGCTCGCTCCGGGAACGTATTCGTAAGCTAGGTAGATACAATTTCCAGAGATAGATGCACCAAGAAGCTTGATCAAGCTATTATGATGGCTTCTACAAATCGTCGAAAGCCGGATCTGAAGCTCCGGGTACTCAATTGGACGGCGAAACTTTCTCTGAAAAACAATTACTTCCTTTCCCCTAAGAAAACACCGCCAAGACGACGAAGAAGAAGAAGAGGAAAATCGATTCCTCATAAAATTTCCGGTAGCAGAGGATATGTCGAAGAAGTCATAGATATGAGGATTATCCGGTAAGGAGGCTTTGATTCCGGCGAGAGAGGCGGAGCTGGAAATGGAGGAGTAAGAGGAGCCTTTGTAGCTCGAACCGGTGGTGAAATTGTTACTGGTGAGAATGTTGGAGTTGGAGGAGGAGGGACCATCGGAGGAGAGCCGCGGCGACGATCGGGAGGCTCGCGGGGTTCGCTGTATCTTGGGTTCGACTACATGGGTACTCTTCTTAGACTTGCACATGAGTACACACAAATTGATTAAGCACAAATTTTGATCTTTGTGATGGTGATTGTTGCCAACAATAACATACATATCAAAATTGAATTTTTTTCTTTTTTTTTTTGAAAAAAATCAAAATTGAATTCAGATTGGTCTAATTTTCAGTTTTAATTTTTGAAATTTTGTGCTCTAGATTTGAATTTTGGAAAATTTATGTGTATATATATGATGTATGTTTGGAGTTGTGAATAAGAGTTGATTTTTTCAAAAGAAAAAATAAATATATTGGAATTCAAAGTACAACATTTTTGTGAATTGGGAATTGTTTTTTTTAGTAGCAAGAAAATGGCAATGATTGATAAGTTTATTTATTACAAACATGAACATTAATTAAAAAAATATTAGTTTAAAGGTACGTGCACACAACAAATTGACAAAACATGTTCCATTGTTCTTGCTGTCAAAGAATTTTTAAAGAGTAAAGAAGTGAAGAGTCAGTCAATTTTTGACTGTCTTTGTCAAGTTGGTTGTCTACTGCATTTTTTATGACTGGTATTAGTACTAAATTAGTAAATTATGTAATAAACTATTGTGTCTGATTTTTTTCATTTTTGTTTATGTAAATTACAGTGTGGATTGTGTATATGAACTTAAAACCCTGGAATACAAGTGGCATAGCTTGTTTAACATTTGTTGACCCTCATTATTACAAAGCTAATGCTATTTAAAAATAAAAACCCTAGCAACATGAATTGGCTAATTAAAAACACTCTCAAATATCTGGATTTTTTTTTTCTGAAAACTACAACTTCATTAAGCTAAAACAATAAGTTTAGTGAGTACATGGGGACTCACTTCTCAAAATTTAAGCAAACCATTATAAGTATGAGTCAGACCACATCTCGCAAGAGCATGGGCTGTTTCGTTAAACACACGCGAAATCCAACTCACCACAAAATTACCATCCATCAAAGTTTCAACAAGATTATTAAAACAAAACAAAAAAAAAGTCCCACTTCAGAGCTTGACCCGCCACCAAAGACTGTACCAGCTGAAGGTTATCGAAAAAGAACTCTACCCCCTCAGCATGGAGATCCAAGGCCAAAAGAGCACCAAACCGCAAAGTCTCCATTTCTCCTTGCAGCACCGAAGTAACAACCATCTTCTTGGCCCCAGCAGCTTTAACAGCCCCACCATCATCTAAGAACACATCCGCCACCACCCCGACTCCATTAGCCATTGCAAAATCCACAAATCCTCTAATTCTCCCTAGTCGAGGAAGCCCCCACCGAACCCTCCATTACTCACCTGGAACCAGAACCAGGACCACCACTATTCTCTAGCAATGTCTTAAACTCCTTGTAACTCTCCTCCACTCGCCTACGCACTAAATCCAGCTCCAAAACTAATCAATTATGGGAAATATTGTTCTACAACCTCCAAAATTTATGTTTATGATTTATATTTTTTTTTTGTTTTTATTGTTTAACAAATAGAAACCGGTTCTCCTACTATACTGGAAATAACATTGATCTTGCCACAAAAGTTAAAGTGCCCATTATGAAATGAGCATGGCAAATTAGAGTAAGTGTTATGTTTTTATAGAAACTGGTTTTAATTCATTCCTTTTGGTCAATTATGTTAACGGTGTTTGATGGAACTAGTTTCAGTGCTTTTTTTATTAATTAATGTGTTATTTTTTAGTTGATGTTAATGTAATGAAACTAGTTTAGTATTATTTGTTTGTTGTTGGTTATAGTGCTAAAAGTTTAGTTTGGTTACTTTGTAGCATTACTATATTTTGTGAATTGGTTAAAACCAATTTTGTATGATGAATGTTTAGCTTTGATATAAACTGTAACACCCTAACTAATTTAGGCGTATTACGTGATTTTTAAACGTACTGTGCAGCTCGTTGCTAATCAACGAGGTTTATGGAAAAACGTGATTAATTAAAATTTTGCTTATTCATTAAACTCATAAACCATTTTACCAAAAAGTCTCGGGATCCCGATTTATAAAAATATTTACAAACGTTTTTACTATTCAACTTTTACATCAAAATAAGGTCATCTAACGACCGTTACAAAAATCCCACTCTGTCCGTCCCGAGGATCGTACGCTCCAGGCCTAACCGCCCCGACATGTACAATCCCATAAGCTCGCTCACGGTCCATCAGCAACTGCCTTGCCTTCACCTACACATGCAACGTAAACTGTGAGTCGACAGACTCAGTAAGAAAAGCATAATAATATCATACATAAAACTGACTGCCGTGTCCAACACGATACTGAGTCCCGCTACTGCCATGTCCAACATGGTACTGAGCACTACTGCCATGTCCAACATGGTACTGAGTTTTGAACGTTCAGGGGACGGCACTATTGACAAGTATCCTCCTGATCGGTCGAACCGGTCATACTCCGGCTGCTGGTCATACTCCACCGTACCGACGGGATAGGTCAATAAGATCGAACCACCAACCGGTGTCACTGATCGGCCGAACCGGTCATACTCCGGCCTGGTCATACTCCACTCGTACCGACGTGACGGGGTTGGGTGGTTCGAAGCCTAAATACATATCTAATGTAAACTAACGGGCTTCCTACATGCACGCTAAACATGTAAACTACATATGCATACCGTTATACTAATCTTACACGGATTCCGATTTCGGTGTGCCGTCAACTTGGGAATCGAAGCTGAACGGCGGATTACTGGCTCCTAAACCATAAAAACCACAACGCTATAAGTGACACGCTAAATCACTTCCCGGGGACTAAAACTCGAAACTAAAAGTTTCCCTATCGATAAAAAGCATGGCAATACCCCTAAAAACCCAAAAACGAGGAAAACTAGGGTTCTGAAAAATCCCCCATCCGGAAGTCCGGTTGCCCAACCGGAATTCCGGTTCTGGGAAAATCTGAACCCCCATCCGGAATTCCGGATGCTCAACCGGAATTCCGGTTCCTCGCAGGCAGCAAGCAAAAAAAATTCCCATATCTTGACCATTTCGAACCCAAATGGTCCCAAACTTTCCAGACCTCCTACATAGGTCCCAAATGACCATTTCAAGGCCTCAAACCTACCCAGAAACCTCACAAGCAAATTTCACCATTGAAGACCAAGCTTTGAGTTCAAGAACTCAAACTTGGTTAAACCCTCTAGCATGCACCCTAGCCTAGTTAATTCTACTTAACTAAGCATTAAAACACCTCTGCAAACTAACAATAACAACCAGCAATAACACAGAAACTAAACATGGCATTTTCTCACAAAAATCATCAATTTTCACATATAAACTTCTAGCATGCTCACCCTAGCAATCAAGCATCAAAATAACCCTAAACTAACATGCTTAAACACAAAATAATCACTAGATTACAGCAGCAACAACAACATAAAAATCCAACATGCAAATCACATTTTCACACATTTTCTTCAAGAATTTAAAGAGGGAAAGAGGCATGAACCAACCTAGCTTGAGATGAACCCAAAAAGATGATGAACAACTAGCCAAAATCCAAGGAGAAAAATCCCCTCCTTGCTGCTCAAGGTTTGGCCGAAAGAGAGAGAGAGTTGTGTGTGTGTGAGAGTTTTTTGAAATTTCCTTTAAATTGACTAAGTGTTTGAAATGAGGGAAAAAGGGATTATTAACATATTAATCATTTAATTTCAGCCAAGAAAAGAATAAATAAAATCAACATATAATTTCCATTTCATAAAATCATATAAGACAAAATACTAATGGGGCAAAAAGACCATTTTGCCCCTCCACCATAAAATCACTAAAAACATACTAAAGGGGTATTTTTGGGACATTCTAAATTCCCGGCCATTCCCGACATTCCCAATGTCAAAACCCGTCCCCAAAATACTAACATACTAAATTGTGATTTCTACTGAGCCAAACGCCGCGTTCCAAAATACCGGACACCGGAAATGCGAAATATAAAAACTGCTGATAACATACTCATGCATATCTGAATTCCATAATAAATTATTTAAATAGCTATAAATAATTTCCTGATTAACATAAATAACTGCTAATTTCCAAATTAACTAAGCGGGCTTTACAACTATCCCCCCCTTAAAAGGATTTCGTCCCCGAAATCTAACCTGAATAACTACGGATATCGAGCTCGCAAATCGATTCTAGCTCCCAAGTGGCTTCTTCCACCTTCGTTTCTCAGAGAACCTTGACCAACGCTATGGTCTTATTCCGAAGGACTTTATCCTTTCTATCCAGGATCTGCACTGGCTGTTCCTCATAGGACATATCCGATCGCCGAAGGCTCTCATAACCGATTATATGAGAGGGGTACGAAACGTATTTTCTCAACATTGAGACATGAAATACGTTGTGCACTTCCGATAAAGCCGGAGGCAATGCTAACCGATATGCCACTTCGACCTATCTTCTCGAGAATCTCGAAAGGTCCTGTAAATCTAGGGCATAACTTGCCTCTTTTCCCGAAACGTTTAATCCCCTTCATCGGAGATACTCGCAAAAACACATGGTCCCCTACTCGGAACTCAACATCTCGACGTTTCGGATCTGCGTAACTCTTCTGTCTGCTCTGGGAGGCAAGCATTCTAGCTTTAATCTTCTCTATTGCCTCATTGGTCCGTTGAACTGACTCCGGACCTAGATATTTCCTCTCCCCTGTCTCATCCCAGTGAATAGGGGATCTACATTTCCTACCGTACAACAGTTCATAGGGTGCCATCCCTATCGTACTCTGATAACTGTTGTTATATGAGAACTCTACTAACGGTAGGTATTTACTCCATGAACCCTCAAAGTCCATAACACAGGCTCTCAGCATATCCTCCAATATCTGAATTGTCCTTTCGGACTGACCATCTGTCTGAGGATGGAATGCTGTACTGAATTTTAGCTTCGTACCCATTGCCGTTGCAAACTCTGCCAAAATTTGGAGGTGAATTTCGGATCCTGTCCGAAACAATAGACTTCGGTACCCCGTGAAGTCTCACTATTTCCACGACGTACGGATTCGCCAACTGATCCACTGAAAATGTCGTTCTGACCGGCAGAAAATGAGCAGATTTCGTAAATCGGTCCACCACTACCCAGATGGAATCATACATACTCGTGGTCCTAGGTAACCCGACCACAAAATCCATAGTAATATCCTCCCATTTCCATTCTGGTAGGGTTAGAGGCTGTAACAACCCCGTCCGGTCTCGATGTTCGGCCTTGATCCGCCGACACGTGAGGCATCTCGAAACGAATTCTACCAAATTCTTCTTCATACCGTTCCACCGTGAAGTACGGTTTCAAGTCTTGGTACATCTTGGTGGTGCGGGATGCGAGAGAATATGGAGTAGAATGAGCCTCCTCAAATATCTCGTTCCTCAAGTCCACACTGTTCGGGACACAAACCCTGGCTTTATACAAAAGCATCCCACTATCTGACACTGAAAAGTCCTTGGCTTGACCAGCCAATACCTCATCTCGGATCTTCACTAACTCCGGATCTGTCGTCTGAGCAATTTTTATTCTTTCTAACGAGATCGATTGCGGCGTTAAGTTGTGTAGCCGACCTACCACAAACTCAATGCCGGACGACCATATCCTCTGCTAGCTGAGGTGAGATCTGAACCATGCTAGCTACCTGCCCGGGCCCCTTTCTACTCAGGGCATCGGCCACTACATTGGCTTTTCCGGGATGATAGAGGATCTCGCAATCATAATCCTTCACTAACTCCAACCAACGCCTCTGTCTCATGTTCAAATCTTTCTGAGTAAAGAAATACTTGAGACTTTTATGGTCGGTATAGATCTCGCACTTCTCACCATACAAGTAATGCCGCCAAATCTTCAGTGCAAAAACCACTGCGGCCAATTCTAAATCATGAGTCGGGTATCGCTGTTCATAATCCTTTAACTGACGGGAGGCGTAAGCGATAACCCGATCGGCTTGCATCAATACGCACCCCAAACCCTGTTTGGATGCGTCACAATAGACCACGAACTTCTCCTTGTCCGAAGGCAAAGCTAGTACCGGAGCAGTAATCAACCTCTGTTTCAACTCCTGAAAACTCGCTTCGCATTTATCTGACCAGATAAATCGCTGATTCTTCTTTGTAAGCTCGGTTAGGGGCATTGAAATTTTGGAGAACCCCTCCACGAACCTACGGTAATACCCAGCTAATCCCAAAAGCTTCGATCTCTCGTCACGGTCTTCGGTCTCGGCCAATCCCTGACGGATTCGATCTTCCCGGGATCCACCTTGATCCCATCTTTACTCACAATGTGCCCTAGGAAGGACACCTGAGACAACCAGAACTCACATTTCTTGAACTTGGCATAGAGTCTATGTTCTCGAAGTCGTTGCAGTACCATCTGAAGATGTAACTCATGCTCCTCTTCTGACTGAGAGTACACGAGGATGTCGTCGATAAACACAATCACACAGATATCGAGGAAATCCTTGAATACCCTATTCATCAGGTCCATGAATGCTGCAGGAGCGTTGGTTAGTCCGAATGACATAACCAGGAACTCGTAGTGTCCATACCTAGTGCGGAAAGCCGTCTTTGGAATGTCCTCCTCTCGGATCCTCAACTGATGATAACCCGAACGGAGATCAATCTTAGAAAAGACCGTCTTCCCCTGAAGCTGATCGAACAAGTCATCGATCCTCGGTAATGGATATTTATTCTTCACCGTCAGCTTGTTCAACTCTCTGTAGTCGATGCACATCCTCATCGATCCATCCTTCTTCTTCACGAACAAAACCGGGGCTCCCCAGGGTGACACACTGGGCCGAATGAACCCTATGTCAAGCAACCCCTGGAGCTGAATCTTTAACTCCTTAAGTTCAGCTGGAGCCATCCTATACGGGGCTTTAGAAACCGGATCCACCCCTGGTGCCAAGTCAATCACGAAATCAATCTCCCGCTGAGGTGGTAACCCTGGAAGTTCTTCGGGAAAAACGTCCAAAAATTCCCGAACCACGCTGATGTCCTCTGGCCGAATGGTGCCTGGCCGAGTGGTGTCCACCACCACGGCCAGAAACCCTAAGCACCCACCGTGCAATAATTCTCTCGCTGACATAGCCGAGATCACCGGGATCCGAGATCCCTGAACCGAACCCACAAATACGAACGGTTCTTCACTTTCTGGTTGGAAGACCACCATCTTCCTCTTGCAATCAATGCTCGCCGAATATTTAGATAGGAAATCCATTCCTAAAATAATATCAAATTCGACTAAGCTCATCTCTATCAGATCAGCGCTCAACTCTCTACCATCTATCCTGATCGGCATAGACCTAATCCACCTATTGGAGATAACCAATTCTCCGCCAGGTAATAGGGTTCCAAACCCTGACTCATATCTATCAAAGGGTCTACCCAACTTACTAAAGACTCTGGCCGCCACATAAGAACGTGTAGCCCCAGAATCAAACAGCACTGAATAAAACGAGTCGTTAATAAGAATCTGACCTGTAACAACCGATGGGCCGGCATCCGCATCGCCTGCGTGATCGCGAATACCCCGGCCGGAGTGGGCATCGCCGGAGCTCTCGGTGCCTCCGGCCGAGCCGGGGACATTCCCTCTTGAAGTGCCGGGGCATGCCACAATGAAAGCATCCACCGCCCCTTGCACTCTCCCCGATGGTGCCTCTTGCGGCTAGGGCACTCGGGATAGGAGAAGCGAGTCTCATTACCACCAGACGACTCCTCCGTTCGGTTCCCCCGAACCTTTTTGTTCTGACTCGAGCCGCCGGAAGCAGTGGGTGCCCTCTTCCTCTGATCAATGGCCGAACCACTACTCCCCCTGCTAAATCCTGATGCAGGAGGGGTAGGAGCTCCGCCACCAACCGGAGTACTGGCTGAATCTGACATACATCCCACTGCGCCCTCAGCTCGTAGTGCCTTCTCCACCATCTGAGCGTAGGTGGTGCTGTCGTCTGTGGTAATCATCAGGTCATGCCTGATCTTGGGATTCAACCCGTCCAGATACTTCTCCTTTCTGCTGAAGTCGGTCGGCACAATACCCGAGGCTAACCTCGCCAACTCACAACTGAGTAGTATACTCAGTGACACTCATGTTCTCCCGCTGGGTCAGGTGAACGAATTCCTTTCTCTTGGCGCTTCTAACCGCCTCGTTGTAGTACTTCGCATTGAAGAGTTCCTGGAACCTCTCCCAAGTCATGGTGGTGACATCGTGAATCTAAGACACCATGTCCCACCATACCAGGGCATCCTCCTGGAACTGGAATGTGGCGCACACCACTCTGTCGTTGCCGGTGACACCCATAAAGTTCAAGATTCTGGTGATCACCGTAAGCCACTGCTCGGCTTTCGACACATCTGGACCTCCCAGGAATACCGGAGGTGCTTGCTTCCGGAACCGCTCATATAAAGGTTCCAATCCGTGGGCCGCCACTACCATCTCGGCACAGGCGGCGGGTGTGCCACCGGAACTACCTAAGCACGCAGGAGCACCCCGCTGTCTCAACCTCTCGAATCTCGAGGTCTTGCTCTTCGATCCCGGCTTGCATCTCCGCAAACCGCAACTCCCGGCCGGGCTCCCCGATCGGGGAGCTCGGGCAGCCTGTGGCGGGTTCTCATCACCCCGACCACGAGCCCTGCCTCGGGGACCTCTACCTCGGCCCCTAGCAGGTGGGGGAAACCGAGCTCCCTCTCCCTGATTCGACCCCACAGAGTTGCCTCGACTCCTGGTAGTCCGCCTGGCGTCCATCTAGTTAGAACCGCCTGCGAAACCAAGAGTTGGCATATCAGGTCGTATTCAAGGCGAGCTTACTAATGCCGCTTAATTTGGAAATTAGAAATGAAACATGCGCCTATTCTACTATCAGGCTACTAACATGCTTCCTAACAGGCTTTTCTTTTTCATAACTGAATAAAATAAACTACTAAAGCAATAAAGGCTTACTGAACCGTGAACCGAGCTAACTGCTGATGATGATTGTACATGTCGTGACGATCTTCGGAAGACAACCTGGCGGCTTTGATACCAAATTGTAACACCCTAACTAATTTAGGCGTATTACGTGATTTTTAAACGTACTGTGCAGCTCGTTGCTAATCAACGAGGTTTATGGAAAAACGTGATTAATTAAAATTTTGCTTATTCATTAAACTCATAAACCATTTTACCAAAAAGTCTCGGGATCCCGATTTATAAAAATATTTACAAACGTTTTTACTATTCAACTTTTACATCAAAATAAGGTCATCTAACGACCGTTACAAAAATCCCAGCCTGTCCCGAGGATCGTACGCTCCAGTGCCTAACCGCCCCGACATGTACAATCCCATAAGCTCGCTCACGGTCCATCAAGAATCGCCTTGCCTTTACCTACACATGCAACGCAAACTGTGAGTCGACAGACTCAGTAAGAAAAGCATAATAATAACATACATAAAACTGACTGCCGTGTCCAACACGATACTGAGTCCCGCTACTGCCATGTCCAACATGGTACTGAGCACTACTGCCATGTCCAACATGGTACTGAGTTTTGAACGTTCAGGGGACGGCACTATTGACAAGTATCCTCCTGATCGGTCGAACCGGTCATACTCCGCCGTCGGTCATACTCCACCTGTACCGACGGGATAGGTCAATAACCGAACCACCAACCGGTGTCGACTGATCGGTCGAACCGTCATACTCCGGCTGCGGGTCATACTCCGGCTGTACCGACGTGACGGGGTTGGGTGGTTCGAAGCCTAAATACATATCTAATGTAAACTAACGGGCTTCCTACATGCACGCTAAACATGTAAACTACATATGCATACTTGTTATACTAATCTTACACGGATTCCGATTTCGGGTGTCTTGGTCAACTCGACTCGAAGGCGAACGGCGGACATCGGCTCCTAAACCATAAAAACCACAACGCTATAAGTGACACGCTAAATCACTTCCCGGGGACTAAAACTCGAAACTAAAAGTTTCCCTATCGATAAAAAGCATGGCAATACCCCTAAAAACCCAAAAACGAGGAAAACTAGGGTTCTGAAAAATCCCCCATCCGGAAGTCCGGTTGCCCAACCTAATTCCGGTTACGAAAATTCGAACCCCCATCCGAATTCCGGATGCTCAACCGAATTCCGGTTCCTCGCAAAGAAGCAAAAAAATTCCCATATCTTGACCATTTCGAACCCAAATGGTCCCAAACTTTCCAGACCTCCTACATAGGTCCCAAATGACCATTTCAAGGCCTCAAACCTACCCAGAAACCTCACAAGCAAATTTCACCATTGAAGACCAAGCTTTGAGTTCAAGAACTCAAACTTGGTTAAACCCTCTAGCATGCACCCTAGCCTAGTTAATTCTACTTAACTAAGCATTAAAACACCTCTGCAAACTAACAATAACAACCAGCAATAACACAGAAACTAAACATGGCATTTTCTCACAAAAATCATCAATTTTCACATATAAACTTCTAGCATGCTCACCCTAGCAATCAAGCATCAAAATAACCCTAAACTAACATGCTTAAACACAAAATAATCACTAGATTACAGCAGCAACAACAACATAAAAATCCAACATGCAAATCACATTTTCACACATTTTCTTCAAGAATTTAAAGAGGGAAAGAGGCATGAACCAACCTAGCTTGAGATGAACCCAAAAAGATGATGAACAACTAGCCAAAATCCAAGGAGAAAAATCCCCTCCTTGCTGCTCAAGGTTTGGCCGAAAGAGAGAGAGAGTTGTGTGTGTGTGAGAGTTTTTTGAAATTTCCTTTAAATTGACTAAGTGTTTGAAATGAGGGAAAAAGGGATTATTAACATATTAATCATTTAATTTCAGCCAAGAAAAGAATAAATAAAATCAACATATAATTTCCATTTCATAAAATCATATAAGACAAAATACTAATGGGGCAAAAAGACCATTTTGCCCCTCCACCATAAAATCACTAAAAACATACTAAAGGGGTATTTTTGGGACATTCTAAATTCCCGGCCATTCCCGACATTCCCAATGTCAAAACCCGTCCCCAAAATACTAACATACTAAATTGTGATTTCTACTGAGCCAAACGCCGCGTTCCAAAATACCGGACACCGGAAATGCGAAATATAAAAACTGCTGATAACATACTCATGCATATCTGAATTCCATAATAAATTATTTAAATAGCTATAAATAATTTCCTGATTAACATAAATAACTGCTAATTTCCAAATTAACTAAGCGGGCTTTACATAAACTCTTTGTTTTCTTATTTAGTTTAGTTACAACTAGTTTTTGTTTTAAATTGGTTTCGCAGGTTCGAAACTAGTTTCACATTAAGGGTTCTGTAATGGGGTAGTTGCTTAATTTTATGAAGTTATTGTATATTTTTTAATTTAACATTTCTTTTTATTATTTTGTTTCTAGATTTGAAACTGATTTCATATTTATATTTTATTTTTAAATTTTTTGTTGTACAGTGTACGTTATTTTAATTATATTTGCGAGTTTTTAAATTTTTTTGTTTGTGTGTGTACTTTTTTTTTCATATGGTTGATTGATGAACTGGTCTAAGTTATCTTCTATATTTATCATTTTATGTTTTGTTATCTTTTGTTACGAGAATTCATATGTTTGACACTGATTTGTTATTGTACATAATTAAGCATTAAGTTTTGTTTTTTCTTTTGTTATTATAAAAATCTAGTTTTGCTGTGTAAAATTTTCAAATAGGTGATAAGTGAAATTGGTTTCTGATAATTAATTTTCTAAGCTATGTGTTAAAAAAAAAAATAATGTGCTATATTTTTTTTTTACTAACTCGTTTTTGTGTTTCAATTTTTTTTATTGTTTAGTTGTTTTATGTTTGTTCAATTTTTTTTTACATAATTGGCTTCTCTATTAAACATTTTTAATTGATTGTTTAATGTAACTGGTTTCTTTGTGTCAGATTTTTAATTGTTTGTAACTGGTTTTTTATACGATATTGGATTGATTGTTTGATGTAAATGATTTCTTTGTGTCAAAAATTCAATTGGTTGTTTAATGTAATTGATTTTTATGTGTCAAAGATTTTATTTGGTTAGTTAATGCAACTCGTTTTAATGATTTAAATTTATTTATTTGTTAATAATTCTTTACGGTGGTCTGTTTTTTTTTTTTTAATTAACTAATTTTTCTGCTTCAATATATATTATTTTATTATTTTAAGTTTCTTATGTTTTTATTTATATTTTTAGGTAATTGTATTTAGTAAATAGTTTTGTATTTAATCTTTGTTTTTGTTATTTAGTTTATAAGTCATTATTAAAAATTATTTTATAGTATGTATTCTTTTTTTCTTTATAAGTAACTGGTTTTTGTAATTAATATATCTTTTCATTATTTTAGGTGTCATATGTTTGTTCATTTTTTAGTTAATCGTAATATGAAATTGGTTTCTATATTAAATTATTGTTTTTGTTATTATATGTAACTGATTTTAAGATTTAGTTTTTAATTTTGTTAATCTACATAACTGGTTTCTCAATGTTATATTTTGAACTAGCTGATAAATATTACTAATTTCTCTTTGTCAAATTCTAAGGTCCAACTTCGGCGACAACTCTTACATCAAACATCGGTGACAATTTTGATGTCTAATTACAGTGGCTTTTCGGTAGCGACGACTCTCCCGACGATGATATCAGTTATGTTGAACATTCTCATTCTATTCTCTGCTTTTATTGCGACTAATATTTTGTTTTAGTGGTTAGTGACTGTTTTGTGTAGTGGGTTGATGATTGAGTCTTGGAGCTTCTCGAAAATTTGTAATTGGTTTTAATTTTAGTCTTGTTTTAGTTTTGGTAATGGATTGGTAGTCAAGTCTTAGAAATTCTATTGAGATCGTTAGATTTAAGGATTTTTGTCTAATTTTATTTAATTTTACTGTTTCACTGATTGTTTATGTATTAAACTATGCTCCGCAGATTTTAATATCTACCAAATCATGTCCTTCAAACTTTGATATGTACTAAATCATGCCCTTGAACTTTCATCCATATTAATTTTTTTTTTTCTAAAATTAGACAAAAAAATTTAAATCTAACAATCTCAATAATTCAAGGAGAATTTTTAACGGCCAAAAAAATTCAAGAGATGATTTGGTAAATGTCAAAGTTCGAGGGAAAAAAAATCATAATTAGCCTTTATAATATAGGGTAAATACCATTTTGGACCCTGTGTTTTACAAAAGTTAATAATTGGACCTTCTATTTTGTTAAATGATAAAATAAACTCTGTATTTTCTAAAATGGTACAAATAGGACCCTTAACTTAATTTTTGATAACTTTTTTTTAATATAACTAACTTGAAAATAGGAACAGATACAGAAAATTTAAACAATTTTATCATAACACTTTTAGATCGGATTATTGTTAAATTTTATTTTGATAAAAAATTTGTTCAGAGTCAGATTTTTACCATTTTAGAAAATACATGTTCTATTTTGTCATTTAACAAAATAGAAGATCCAATCAATAATTTTTTCAAAACATCCAAAATAATATTTAACCTATAATATATACATTTAAATTTGTAGAATTACATTTAATAACATAATATCTCAATATTACACCTCCTTACGCATTCTCTAAATTTTTACAATTAGAGATGCTCTTAATAAGTGTGTAGCAGAATCAAAATTCTTACTAATAAATTTATTTATGGTTGTGTCAACTGTGTCCAAGTCTAACCAAAATCAAAATTCTTACTGAACTGAAAACTTCAAACTTTCCCATATTCAATTCGCCGCCGGTGTATTTCTCCGATTTAACTTCACCGGAGATACGGTTATCCTCCAATGATGCTACCCTAACCATCTGTCTCCCTCATCTTCTCCAATTTCGCCTATTTTAGCTGATCATGCCCAGCTTCTTCTAGGGTTTCGTAAAAGCCCATTATGTCTGATAAGCCGCCTTTGAAGCTTCTCTCAGCTCAAGAATGGGAGACCCTAATCGAAGATTTCCAGTTCGGCGGTGCACGTCGCGGAAAGTGGAACGCAGCCTATGCTATCATCCCTTCCCTCCTGGATCAAGCTCTCTCATGTATTCTCAGGCGGGACTTCTCTTCTAAGCTTTCCATCATTCTTTTCCTTGAAGAGTTTGCTGACTCGCTCTTTGGGGTTGACGATGATGGCGAGTCCAATTCCAGGGAAAATTCTCTCCTTCGTGTTATTGATACTCTCCGTTCCTTTCTCCAAACCCCGGTGGATGGAGTCTCTGTGGGAATCTCTCTTAAAGAGCAAATGATGGTCTCTGTGACCTCGATTTTGATCTCGCTCGAAACCTGTTCCGATCGAATCCCGGTGAGGCTCTTAGAGGGGTTGGTAGAGTTGCTTTTGATGGTTGTTAATAGGCCTAATCATGGGCCTGATAGGCAGATTCGGGTGGTCGCCTGTGAATGCCTCCGAGAGTTGGAACAAGCTTACCCTTGTTTGCTCTCGGAGATTGTTGGCCACTTGTGGAGCCTCTGCCAGAACGAGCGGACTCATGCTTGCCAGAGCTACATTCTCCTGTTCACTTCTGTGGTTCGTAACATCGTTGCCCATAAGCTGAGTGTTTCCATCCTGAGTAATTCTGTGCCTTTGGTCCCGTTTAGCGTGCCGCAGGTTCTGCTGAGTGGTTTTGGTTCAGTCAAGGAGGGCTCTGCCGGGTTGAACTTCAAGGAGCTGAGGAGGGCTTTGGCTTTTTTGCTCGAGTGGCCGCAGGTTTTGACTCCTTGTGCTATGATGGAGTTCTTGGCCATGATTATGCCGGTGGCAGTGGCTTTGGAATTGCAGGCATCAATGTTAAAGGTGCAGTTTTTTGGAATGATTTATTCGTTTGATCCTATGCTGTGCCACGTTGTTTTGATGATGTACTCCCAATTTTTAGACGCTTTTGACGGGCAGGAAGGCGAGATTGCCCGTAGGCTTATGTTGGTTTCTAGAGAAACACAACATTCGTTGGTATTTCGATTGCTGGCTCTTCATTGGTTGTTGGGTTTCAATGAATTACTGCTGAAAAGAGATGCTAGGAAAACGAAGTCACTTGTTGATATGAATCTAAACTTCTATCCTAGTGTGTTTGATCCCCTTGCTCTTAAAGCCATGAAGCTTGACATGCTTGCTTTCTGTTCCGTTTGTCTTGATATCATAAATATAGAGACTGGGTTGGTTGGGGGTGAGAGCAATGGAAAGACAGTGGTGAAGCTATTTCAAGATGGCCTTGTCTCTGTGTCAGCCTTTAAATGGCTGCCTGCCGAGAGCACTGAAACTGCACTGGCCTTTCGTACCTTCCGTAAGTTCTTGATTGGCGCGTCATCTCATTCTGACACCGATCCTTCCACCACAAGAACTCTGATGGAGTCAACCATCTTTCATACTGTGCAGGTACTCATTGTGTTTCAAAATGAAATATGAGGTTTTGCATCTGCTGGACTGGAGTAGCTTTATTTTTTTAGTTCTTGAACCTGTTGATGATAGGATATGTTCAGTTCCTTCAGATTTTCTTCTTTCTAATTACTGTTGTTAGAGACCGCTTAGTTCATATTAGTATATCAAGTATCAACTGCATGTTTTTTGCTTCAGAAGGGTTTTCGCCACTCTATTATGAATGTCACAGTATGTGTATGTTCTTCATTAGTCTGTCTGTATTTTGCAAATCTCAGTGCTGAATACTTGGTAACTAGGAAAGAACAAAAAGAACTAGCTTACGAATTTCATGGTACTTTGCGGGATGGGGAAGGAGGAAGGGTCAATGTTCAGCCTCAGATCTGCGTAAATTTTAATGTTTACATCTTTATTTCTCTTTTCTTCTTCAGGGAATGCTAGTAGATGTGATATTGCAGTGTCAGAGATTGGTTCCAGTGATTGTTGCTTTGATTGATCGCCTTTTGAGCTGTCAAAAGCACCAGTGGTTGGGAGAGAGGCTGCTTCAGACTTTTGATGAGCACTTATTCTTAAAAGTCAAGATAGATTACAAGTTGGTTACATGCTTCCCTATGTTTGATAGAATTGCTGAAAATGATACAATCCCTCCTCGACGACTGTTGGAACTTCTTACTAGTTTCATGGTGTTCCTTGTTGATAAACATGGCCCGGATACAGGATTAAAAACCTGGTCTCAGGGGAGCAAAGTTCTTAGCATTTGTCGAACACTGCTGTTGCACCACAAAAGCTCTAGATTGTTTCTTGGGCTATCTCGTCTTCTTGCATTTGCTTGCCTTTATTTCCCTGATTTGGAAGTTCGTGACAATGCAAGGTACAATAAAACTGATTTTCTTCTATTCAATAAGAAGTAAGAACTTTTTTCTGTTTTTTAATAGATAGTGTTTGCCATTTTTTTCCCCTCACCTTCAAGTATTGCTCTTTGCAGGATCTACCTTCGGATGCTTATCTGCGTCCCTGGAAATAAGCTTAGGAATATGCTTAACCTTGGGGAACAGTACCTTGGAATTTCTCCCTCTCCACCGACTTCATATTTTAATGTTCAATCTCCTCGGTCTAGTCATAATGTCAAGACACCAAGAAATATATCATCCTTTGTCCACCTAGAGCGCTTGATTCCCCTACTAGTCAAACAATCATGGTCCTTGTCTTTGTCATCTTTTACTATTGGAAGCAATAAGTCTGGCTATATAGAGGACATCAGGGACGCAGAGCCCATAATAGAGGAGGAGGAAATTGGTGGTGATAGTACTATCCAGATTTTACCCGAAAAAGATAGGATTGATCACCCACCCGAGCCATTGCGTGTGATGGATTCAAAGATTTCTGAGATTTTAGGAAGATTAAGAAGGCATTTTTCATGCATTCCCGATTTTAGAAATATGGCAGGGCTTAAAGTTAGAATATCCTGTAGTTTGAGGTTTGAATCTGAGCCTTTTAACCGCACATGCGAAGTAAATTTACCAGCTGGTGGTTTGGATTCAGTAGACACCCTTCCTGCTATGTATGCAACGGTCCTCAATTTTTCATCCTCTGCAGCTTATGGGTCTATTCCATCATATCATATACCTTTTCTTCTTGGTGAACCTCCAAAAAATGCTAACATCTCTGATCAAATCGTTGCATTAGACATTGTTCCTTTAGAAAATGGTTCTGGAGAAGACAGAAGGTTTAGAGCGTCTGTAATGATTGAATTGGAACCGAGGGAGCCAACGCCTGGTCTGGTTGATGTTTCAATTGAAACAAATGCAGAAAATGGTCAGATTGTTCGTGGTCAGCTTCAGGGTATCACTGTTGGAATAGAAGACATGTTTCTCAAGGCTATTATACCACCTGATGTCCAGGAAGATGAAATACCTGGCTATTACTCAGAATTGTTCAATGCTCTCTGGGAAGCATGTGGTACTAGCAATACTGGAAGGGAGACCTTTCCATTAAAGGGCGGGAAAGGTATTGCAGCCATTAATGGGACTCGATCAGTGAAGTTGCTCGAAGTCCCTGCTCTATCTTTGGTTCAGTCTGTGGAGAAGTACCTGGCTTCATTTGTTGTGAGTGTAAGCGGAGAACCACTCATCACTCTTGTGAAGGATGGGGGAATTATTAGGGACATCATTTGGGAAGATATGGCTTCGCCTGATGATAGCGACTCGAGGGCTGATTTTGAGAGAGGCCCTCTTCATCTTACATATATTGAGGATGCTGGTGAAAGGGAAAGCATCATCAATATCAGTAAAAGAAACTTGGGTAGTTTTTTGGTTTTGATATTTCTTCCACCAAGGTTTCATCTCCTCTTCCAAATGGAAGTAAGCGATTTTTCAACTTTGGTGCGAATTCGAACTGATCATTGGCCTTGCTTGGCATATATAGATGATTATTTAGAGGCCTTATTTTTGGCATAGAATGATATTCTTTTGGCAGGGGAGGTCTTTCATAAATCCCCATTTAGGGAGTACTTTGTTCAATGAGGTCTAGGCATTTTGTTTAGTATTCTTTCAAAATATTTGTTTAACAGTGAGAAGGGTAATTTTTTGTACCCAGAATAAGCTTGTGTACATACCTCTGCGGGTGAGAGTCCTTGTATCATTATCTATTGTTGTCTAGAATTTTGAAATAATAATTTTATGCCATTCTTGTTAATTTGCTTCGAAATTGGAATACAAGCTTCTTGTCTTAAATAAGGTGGTTTTTTTTTTTTATTATTTCCAATTTGTATAAATTTTACTGTGTATGCAAATAATCTTCAGGAACAATTAAAATTGTAACCATTTTACATGTGCATTTTTTTTTGTTCAACTTTAGTGTAAATGGTTCTTTTTTGTTTGCTTTCATAACTTAAAAATTATTTTTATTTTATAAAAACAGAAAATAACTTTTAAAAATTAATATGGGTTGTTTAGTTAAATATTTTAAAAACTGAGTTTTATAAAATTAAAAAATAAAAAATATTACAATGTTTTCTATTTTTAAAAATAATTTTTTATTCTAACATATTATTTTATATTTTGGCTCACATATCTAGACTTTAGACCTAAACTAGGATTCGGATCCAAGAATTGGACCCCGACCCTGGATCCTGATCATCGACCCTAACCCGAAACTCAACCCCGAACCCGAACCCAAACACGGATCTAGACCCCGGATCTCAGACTCGAACTCGGACCCGAACCCAAACCTCGGACCCAGACTCAAACTCTGACTCGGACCTCAGACCAAGACCAAAACCAGAACCTAAACCCGCCCCGGACCAAGACCCAGACCCGAACCTGGATCGAGACCCAGACCCAAACCTTGAACTCCGGACCCAAAACTCCGGGCCTGGGTCTTAGTCCGGGATATGGGCTTGGGGTGGGATCTGGGGTCGGGGTGTTGGGTCCAAGTCTCGGTCTCGGTCTGAAGTAGGATTGGTTCATGTCATGGTATGGTGTAAAATATTGAGTTTTTTAGTAAAAAAAATCTAAAAATAATTTTAAAAAACTTGAGCCAAACACCATTAAATTTTTAAAATGACATAAAACTATTTCTATTCTTACTTCTAAAAACAAAATTTCGAAAATTGAAAAACACAGCCAAATAGCTTGGGCTTAGGTTTTTTTTTATAATCATGCTTAGTTGGTTGGACTTAGGCGTTGTTTAGCTTTATAACTTAAAATTGTTTTCAGTTTTTAAAAACAAAAAAAATGAATTTTAAAAATTAATAGGAGTCGTTTGGCCAAATTTTTTAAAAATTGAATTTTAAAAAATTAAAAAACAGAAACATCGAAACGTTGTTTTTTATTTTCAAAAATAATTTTTCTTTTTTTTTTTTTGTCTAACATAATATATTTTACATTTTTGCTCATACCCGGATCCCGACCATACTCGAACCTCGGACTCGTACTCAGACCCAGGTCCCAGGCCCGGACCCCAAACTCAAGAGCCCAAATCTTGGACCCAAACTCCAAACCTGGACCCAGACCAAGACCCGAACTCGGACCCGAATCACGGACCCAACCCAGGACCTCGGACCTAGCCTCGAGTCTAGGGTCTGAGTTCAAGGTCCAAGTCTAGGGTTCGGGTCGAAGTCCAAGATCTAAGGTTTGGGGTCCGGGTGACCGGGTCTGGCGTCCGAGTTCGGGTCAAGGTTTGGGTCCGAGATTCCGATTCAAGGTCCAAATTCGAGTCCGGGTCTAGGGTTCGAATTCGGGTCGAAGAATCCAAATCCGAGTCTGGGTCCAGGGTGCGAATTCGGGTCCAGGTTCGGGTCAGGGGTCCAAGTCCATGTTTGGTTACAAGGTCTGGTCCGGAGTAGAATCAGTTCATGTCATGGTATGGTATAGAATATTGATTTTTTTTAGAAAAAAAATTTTAAAATAATTTTTAAAAAACTTGAGTCAAACACCATTCAATTTTTAAAATAACAAAATATTGTTTTCTATTCTCACTTTTAAAAAAAAATAAAAAACTAAAAACATAGCCAAACAGTCTCTTAAAAATTATAGTGTTTCTAACGCTCTAAAAAGTACTTTTAAAACCGGTTGGGTTTCCAAGTTAGTTCATTTTATTAGTTTTAAAGAATAAAAAGAACTTTATCTGGTCTCAAAGCTTCAAAAAATGTCATTGCCACATCAATTATACTTTCATATGGAAAAAGTAATAAAAAGTTTATAACTGAAAAATGGAAATAAAATAAAAGAACTCAAAACCCCTTTCTCTCTTTTTCTTACTCCTTGCTATTATTCATCAACCCAGCTCTATCGAGGAACTCCACCAGTTCTGGTGGCAAGCCGCATTCCCTCTGATGGCCCTAACCTGGCTACACCATTTCTCTTCGATCGTGCTTCTCCGCCATCCATGCCCACTGCACAGCTCTGCCACCACTTGAATCTATGCATCAACTCCGCTACTTGTTTAAGACAAAGATTTGTGTAAGCTTTGGTTACACTTTTGGTTGTTTTGTTGTTTGTACGAATTTTGTTTCAAAATAATGAGAAAAATAAATATTAATCCAATCTCACAATAGAATTTTGTAGAAATTTTACTTGAAAAAAGAAATGATTTACAGAAACTAGGAGCATCATTATCTACATCTAGACATCCAGCCAAGAATTCAGGAGCCACAACTCTGAGACTTCCTTTCAAGCCTCGACTTATACAAACCGTTGTGGCTATGCCAGAAGATTATACAATTTCAGAATGCTCAAATGAAAAGCTAACAAGGGGAACCCACCAAAAAAGGGCCATTCAAGTATCAGTGAATGAGAACTGCTAAAAGAAATGTCCCTAACCTAATTCTCATCAACAAGAATTGGAAAAGTAGACCAAATGATGTGCGAATCTAGGGCCTCCCAGTCACCCCCAGAAAGGCTGGCTAGTTCACATAATGTCCTGTTTTCCGTCTATGCCGGCTGAAATCTGATACAAACCTGAAAGAGAGGCCACATCCATCAATCTTGCACTGGTATGGTCGCTCTCCGGTGTGCACGCGTATATGCTCAGTCCTTGCCCATGCCCACTTGAAAGACATTGAACAACCTTCCCAGGGGCACTTGAGGGGCCTCTGGTCATCATGAACACGGTGGTGAATCATCGCATACTTATGAGAGCTAAACCTCTTTCCACACCCTTCATGTGGGCAGCGGTTACGTTTGTGCAACATTAGCTCTGCCTTAGTGTCAAAACTCATGCGACAGCTTTCTAAGTCACATTTGTGAGGCTTCCTTGAATTTTCTTTCTTATCCTTAGGAGGACCTCTAACATTTGAAGTTTTCTTTACCTTCACTGCAGGCTTTCTCTCGACTTCTCTAAGGGTATCAGTTTCACAACTTGTTGCATCCTTCAAAGTCCTTGGTCTTAACCCTTCACATGGACTCCTCGTAAAGCCATTGCAACTGAACTGGTTTTCTGTTAGTAGTTCTATCTCTTTCTTCCTCTTTCTTCCTTTTACTGGGTTTGAACAAGTGTCTATATCTTTAGACTCGCT
This sequence comes from Cannabis sativa, assembly GCF_029168945.1. NCBI lineage: Eukaryota > Viridiplantae > Streptophyta > Magnoliopsida > Rosales > Cannabaceae > Cannabis > Cannabis sativa. The sequence goes on from NC_083601.1 coordinate 49,994,483, forward strand.
ATCCAATGCTCTATCATCCTGCGACGAACAAACTTCACTACCGTTGCACAAGTCTTCATTAGTATGAGTCTCTCTTCTAACCCTTGAACATTTTTGGAAGGAAATGCTATTTGGCAAAGCAGTGGTCTCACTTTTCCTCTTTTTATCATCTAAAGTCAAGCCATCACCGGGATGTTCTTTGGAAGGATTCCATGGAGTTTCAGATTCTCCAACACTTATGGGTGTAGGCTGATCAACTGTTTGTGTAACAGGAGAAACTGATCTCTGCTCTCCATTTTTCATCGAGGCTTCCTTATGAAATCCATTATCTGAAGTCACATCCGTTCCCAAGTCGTCTTCCACTGAGCTTTCCCTGAGAACATCAGAATGTTCCTCTATTGAAACACAATGACGGTGGTGGACTTCCATTTGTGTCACAGAACTAGAAGCAAGTTCCTCACTACTCCCATCTGAAGTCCCAACTTTTTGCTTTAGAATCTGTTCCGAAGCCACAGCACAGCATAATTTAGCTGCAGAAGAAGGATCACTTAAAAATTCAGAAGTTTCTTCAATTAAGACAGGAATGGTCTCACTAAAATCCTTTGTAGAATGAGTCTCGCTCCGAGCTTTAGAAGTTTCTTCAACTGAGGCAAGAGGGTATTTGTTTATTCTAGTTTTAATTTCTTCTTCTGATTCAACTTTAAGAGCTTTACCATTGCTGCTGGGGTCTTCTACAGAACAGATCTCTCCTGAACAATTAAAGCATTCTTCCTTTGAAGTACCAATATTATCTATTATGACTGTAGAGTTGCAAGAAACTGGTTCCCCGTCATCAATTCTGGTAGCATGCACTACTAGCGTCACTTCTTTATCCACAGAAACAGAATCACAAACTTCAACAGTCATGGAAACATTCTCCACTACAGCATTTTTTATTTGTCCCATCAAGTTGTCATCCTGGGATTCAATAGCATGTGAGTTTGTCATGTTAGAAAGATCAGAATTCAAATCAGTCAAAACACCCTCCTTGCCAGCCTTGACATTGGAGTGCCCTTCAGAATCAACATTAGCCCCATCAGTTTTGTTAGATTGTCCTACTTTAAGCTGATCTCCTAGAAGTCCGGAGCTTTCCTTAGTATCATGGGAAAATGGACAAGCCTCTAGTTTTTCAACAAGCTTATCGGTTATGCTGACTTTTTGGGTTGGAACACTGCTCTCATCTTGCATCTTAGAAGCATCAGAACTTGCTACAAGACAAGCTTGACTATCCAAATTCATTTCCTTCAAAACTTGATTCTCAACACTTCCACAGCTAGCTTTCATGCTATTGTTCCAAGTTGCTTCAGATGTCTGGTTTTCATTGTGTGTTTCCGATATCTTAATTAAAGCTGAGAATTTACAGCTTGTGGAATTCCCAACATCATTACCAGTTTCAGATGCTCTTTTGGCAAGTTCATCAAGATCTCCCCCTTTAGCATGTTGTCCACAAAATTTACCTGCTCCTGTTAAACCACCTGGTTTTCTATTGAACTTCCTTCTTGAATACTGAATCAGTTTTTTTTCCTTCTCAATGGTGGAAGATGTTTCACCCACTACTTTCTTCACTTGAGCACTATCAAATGGTTTAACATAAATTTTTTTTGAACGAGATCTTCTCAACTGCCACTTGAGAGGCGAGAAATCTTGAGAGGACGGTTTATCAGAGAACAACCCACCCAATGTAAGAGCATGTCGAACTTGCTTAGAGGAGGAGTTTCTTCTGACCTTGATACAGTGCTGCAAGTTGATCCCCAATTTTGATGTCCAGTCTTTACCACATTCATCGTGTTCGTCATCAATAGCAATATTTATCAAGTTCAGATCATCTTTCGATGCAATATCTAAAGGAACCTCTTTATAATTAAAAGGGCTACCAATTTCCTCTGCAATGGCAGCAGCATGTGCCTTTATCTTCTGATAGTCTGCACAAACTCATCCCAAAATAAAAATAAAAAAATAATCAACTACGAGTTAAAAAAAAATTATGAAACATATCATTTACCAGTTACCGATTCAATTTTCAACGATGACATTAAATTTTATGAGCCATCAGGCACCTTTTATAAGAGAAACTGAGCAACTCAAGAAAATGGAAAAAGCAAGTACAAATGACAATGAAGTAGCAGGACAATCTTACCAGAATGACAAATTACAAGCACCTCTGCTCCACCTATACCCTGTAAAATGTCTATAATTTCAACAGCATGTTCCAGGCAGAAGCTACGTGGTCTCAGAAATTTATTGTAAGCATTTTGACCACCATCAAACTTGTTAACTGAAGGTACTGGAAGATCCATTGAAGGAGGATTGGAAACCGTAGAAACATTCTCTACAGAACAAAAGAGGAATTGCATATAGTTTGGTGTTTAAAAGATCCAATGAAATGTTTCCAATGCAAGCAAACTTGTCTTGTGTTTAAACAAAAACATTAAAAAAGAAAAAAAAAAATAAAACAGTGATTCACTTAAACTACTATATCGACGGTAAAACATTCACAATTAAGGGTAGGTTTGGTTGGAAATAATGAAAACAGAAAAATGAAAATGGGAATATGAATAGGAGTAAAATGAAATTAAATTGAATGAGAAAAAAAAGGTAATAAAAAAATAACCAAGTATACAATGAGAAATATAAAAATGACTGACTCATGTTTTATGTAACAACCAAACAAAGGATGAAATGAAAATGGATTTATTTTCACTCCACTAACTTTTTTCTTTTTCCTGGTGAAACAAAACCCCAAGCTTGTATTAGATTGATGATAAAAAAAAAAGTGGGTTAGAAAAAACCCGCAGAAAACAAATTCAAACAGGGCTAATTTTTTTTACATAAAATATTGTTGTTCCCTATATAGATCAGAGAACGGAATCACATAGAATTCCTTAACAAAGCCAAATGGGCAGCCAATGTCTTATTATATTGATAACTATGTGGACACTTAGACATTCAAAATTGTAGCTATCCACTTGCAACTACATCAACACTACTCATGTAAATCTCATTATTCCGTAATATGTCTGTTGTGGTTGTTATCAATGAGCCGAAAAAATAATATATACTACTAATCTTTTCCATACAAAAGAATGCTGATAGAAAAAAAAAAATCAAGGACAATATACAAGACCAGTGAAGTAACCAGTACCTGTAATAGAAGCATTATTAGAGACATCGAGGTCCAGAGAGGAAAAACAGTTCAAATATCCTCCAGGGCATTCTTGAAACAGAAGATGATTATCATGAAGAAGTTCTAGTGAGGCCTTTTCGGATGGTTGTACCACAGACATAAATGGAAAACCAAGGATACCACAAGCTACACATGCCAATGCCCCTGAGTCAACTTGAAGATCACATGACAAATCATCGCTACCCAAATATAAATCATTCAAATTCTCCATATACAAATTCATCTCATCAAGAAGATTGTTTTGCTCATTGTCATGTTTTCTATAATCGAGGGGAGTGTTTTCTGTTGCTGTTGAACTTGTACTAACAATGGCACCTGCAGTGGGTGCAAGAGTCTCTTTGCTTGGATATGTTAGTATATCAGGATTCCATAATACAGCACGATATCTTGAATCTTTTTGAAGAACAATAGATAAGGTATTGTTTTCATTCAATATGTCTTCAATAAATGCCTTCTTTACTAAAAACTCTCTTCCTTCTTTCAGGCGATCCTTCAGACGAGAACTCCGCACACCAGGAAGCAAGGATCTCGGCACTCTGGATACAAACAATTCAATTAAATAATAAATAGGTATTAGATGGGCAGTTGAGTTCTTTTCTAAAGAGAATATGCAAATATATCGAGTACACAAAAATCAAGAAGACTATGAGAATATCCTGAAATTGATATTTATATGGCCATTATAAAAACATATAAGTTTTGATTCCAAATTTAGAGCATAAACTGACCTTGACATAAATGACATTGTCAACAGGTATAGCAACTGCTGATGAGAAAGCATGGGAAGATAATTCATAGCAGCTCTACGCACTGCAGCTTCTTTAGCCACTTTGAGCCACTGTGGTGTCCCAAAGTTAGCAGCTTCCCCACAATTAAAACCTAAGTTCAGTGACAAACGCTATAATTAGTTATGAAATTTATAAATAAGGAATGGGCGGCAAGTCCTGACCATAGTAGCTTACAAATAGTGAAGTAAAACAAATATGGTAAATAACAGAGACAACTAGAGAGCAAACATTATATTAGACATAAACAGAACACCATAATAAAACTAACAATAATTACATTGATTGGTGGAAGTATGCATCTTAGATCTTATTTACTGGTGTTCTAAATATAATGAAAAATCAAGTTTAAATTGTATTCTCAAAAGCTTTCCCAGACATTATTTATCTATCTACAATGATTCTGCTTCAAGAAAACTAGTAGCATAGCATCATAGTCAAGGAATAATCTTCTTATAATTATTCTACCCAAATATCCAGTAAATAAACATTATATAAGCAATTACCATGGCTAAATCCTACATGGTAAGCCCTTGGAAATGTCACGACAAATTCACCAGGATTCTGAATCAACCTAAACAAGAAACCAAGAAAGATGTAAGCAAAAAGTCACAACCATATAACCAAAAGAACAAACCAAACCATGTTTTACAAACCACTATATGTTTTTGTTAAAATATCTTCTTTCTCTTCTCTTATTAGATCTTTTGAACAATAGTACTAAAATGTTAATGAAACCAAAAGACAAAGCGAAAAAAAAAACACAGAATCTCACCTGCAACAAGGTATATTAGATGCAACAACTACCTCAGGGGACACTAGAGTAGTCTTCTCACCAAGTAGTGTTAGTGCAGCTGACAATAAGAGAAACTGAACCTGAGTACAAAGATGCTATAAAAATAATGAAATCCATCATTTTAACTTCAAGTTTCTCATTGTACCAGACTTTAAGAAAATTTAGGCGATAAAAACCCAGATTAAAACCTCAGACGGTGGATGGGATGTGTACTCTTGTTTTAAGTCTGTTTAGGTCTATGAAAATTTACACAAAATTACCAAGCACTCAAACCAAAATTTAACATACCTAAGTGGTCAATATCACCACCATATGCCTCAGAACGCACAACTTCCTCGAAAGCAAATGCATAATCCCCAGGGACAGCATACCAAGTCTTTGAAGATCCAGTGTGAAGGTAATTCATGCTGTGAAGCTCGTGATCTTCAACATGCCACGCAAACCAACTAAATAACATACCAATGTACACCATAGGAGAAGTAACACCCGGGATATCATCTGGCATGAAACGAGTAAGTGAGCCAGGTGACCGTGAAATTACTTGCAAGTTCCAAGGACTGTTTGATAGCTTCCAACCTGCACTACCCTCCTTCTCACAAGAAGAATATTGACTCTTCTTTTTAGATGATTGTGAAGTTCCATTAAGAGGGTTCATTGGTATGGAAGTTGGTGTTTCACATACATCAGAACCATTTATATGAGAAGCATCCGCATTGGTATTTGAAACAACTATTCCATTTGTAACCACTTCATTGTTTTTGCAATTACTGCCTTCTCTACTTCTATGGTAAAAGTTTCTCTTTCTCCTACGCCTATGGAAATAGCGGAATTGACCCTCGGGTTCCCCAAAACCTGAACCTGGTACATCATTAGCATATTCCACATACATAGGCTTCTCAGAAGCAGCTTTCCAAAACATTGCTTCTATAACCAATGGAGAAACTTCCTTTATCATACCCAATTGGCTCTTAGCAAAAGCCCTGGACTTAGTTTCAAACTGCTCCAAAGTATAGATCTCCCCACTTTGCCAAACTTGCTTATGAACAGATGGGGGTGGATTTTGAACTGCCCCCTTCGCTTTTTTCACATTCTGACCTAATTCTTGCTGCCTAGTGGTAAACACAGCCCGAACCTCCTCTCCATTACTACCATCCAATGAAGCTGTTTTTGACAAAGAATGATTGTTCACCGAATTTCCATGAGAACCCAATTCAGGGCTCTTCAAGAGCGACTTATTCAAGTTGTTGAAAACATATTTCTTAGATGGTTTAGGCAATGGCGGAATAATCTTGCAAATACCAAAAGCACCAGCTTCCTTCTCAATTTTCGATATATAAGCAATTGGGTCAGCGAATTCGGTGTCGGTAGGGCGAAACTCTGGAGCCAAAGGCAACCCTTCTAGCCATTTGGGTATTTCAACATTACCCATTCACTATTTACAATTCAAATCCACAGCATAACTGATAAACGGCACAAAGATAGCGTCTTTCACTCATTTAACATTGTCCAATAATTCAACCCAATACCAATAGCCACCCAAATACATCAATTTTCTCAAAACCCTAGACTGTAAATCACCGGTGAACTCCCAAAATGAGGTTTCCACTTGGTATTACATCCAATAAAAGTGAAAATTGGGATTGGAAAAAAGAAAATAAAACGCAAAAAGGGAAAAATAAAAAAAGAAAAAAGAAGAAAAGAGCTGTTAGAACCTGTAAATGCACGAGACTGTGGATGATTTATGCCATCAAAATCAAAAGCACCCAAAAAGGAGAGAGGGAGAGAGAAACACAGAGGAGAGGCAGTGAGGTATTTGTCTAGGCTTTGTGTGACATTCTTAACCTGCGCAAAATAAAGTTTTTTTCATAAAACTTATCTAAACTGAACCGGGGAAAGTATGGCGCATATTAGAGTCAATGGTTGTAAACCGTCGGATCACTATTATTCGCCTTGATCCGCAAACTTATCAATAGGTTGCATGCGTCAATTTACACCGAATGGGCGCATGTTAGTGGGAAGCGGTAGAAAGCGACACCGACGGTGTGTATGATTTGTACCATGACATCCATCTTGAAAACCAGTCGTGACGTAGAAGGACATGTGGTTTGTAGTGGATCCCACAAGATTTTGCTGACACATCTTATGAGAAATCTTAAAAAGTCCTAGCGGTGTCTAGCACCATCTTACGTATCAATATTCAGGTTCGGTGATGGGCATAGGCTCGGTACTAGTGGCGACGCGTAAATCTGGCCAACTCGCTCATATGTATAGACGAGATGAAAGTTAAAAATAGAGAGCACGCATAAGAATTTATAATAATTCACTCCCTGTGTCACAATAGTAATAGAGCTATATTTACTTCAAGTTTTTATTCTCACGAGATTGATTATAAGAAAAATAGCTAAGTTTGAAAGCTCTAATTTTTAGAGAGATGCTCTGACCTTATGAGTGTTTTTCTGGATGTAAAAAATGAGTTAGAGGAGCTATCTTTTAATAGGAGAAGAGGTCCTATTAAAATAATAATAAAATATGAAAAAAAATACATTTAGGCTATTTTCGACCATTGATGATAATCTAATGGTGAAAAGACTCTGAAGGTAAGTTATAGATTAAATTTGCAACTCTCTTGAGGACGAAAGTTGAACTTGATCACTTCAGAATTGCGATTAGAGTGTGAGGCATGACTTGATAGAATATTGAAATAACTTTGAAACGCAAGCTGAATCGCATCAATCGAATCAATATTGAGTGAGTTATGTTTGTTTTATTGAAGGTTGTTCTGATTCCAACGTCTAAGTCGACATATAATGTCAACCTAGACGTTGGGCCAAAAAAAAAAAGGGTTTAGGATGTACTTTTTTATGCCTAAGTGATATTACAACTACAATGTTATCCTAGGCTTCGGCTCTTTCTATACGTTCTTCTTCTTTTTTTTTTCTCTTCATTTTTTTTAATCCTTTTGTTTTTCCTTTTTTCTCTATAATCTGAAACTAAAAATTCTTTGTTTTTCCATAACCAATTTTGAATTTTTTTGTTCACCGGTGCGGAAAAAGAAAAAAATCTTTGTCTATTCTGTCCAAAAAAAAGGGAGAAATGACTATTCGCTTGAAAGGATTTCCATATAAGCATTTTACGCGTTTGGGTGAGCATCGTGCATGTGATTATGTCTCGATAAAAATCTGATTGTTGTGAAAAACGTATTAAGGAAATTACCTCAGGCTCTTCATAATCGTCGTTATTTTTAATATTTTTAGTAATCTCTTGTGGATTATTAGATGTATTAATATAAATATTGGTATTTCTTAGGTCAAGATTAAAAATCACTACACGTTTGCATTTTCTTGAACAAATTTCAGGAGTTCTTGTGAACATTTCTTCAATTGGGCTGTCAGCGATTTAAGCTCCAGTAGTAGCGAGATAGTAAATCATTAAAGAGAGAAAGGTTAAGGTAAGGATTAGTTTTGTTTTAAGTTGAAAACGGTTGGTTTTATATATTGACTTTATTTAGAGTAGTTGTGAAGATTTTGACTTCATGAATTTTTTTTGGGTAGCTACTGAACTAGTTTTGATGTTTATTTGTTGAATTTGAGATGATTTTTAGTTAGAAATTGAGTTTGGAACTTGTTAGAGCTTAAGCACGAGCTTTAATGGCATTTTATGTTTAAGGGCTCGTTTTTAATTTCTGTTACGTTGGTACTGTAGTATATATGGTATATGTGTGTCCTATGAAATTTAGAAATAATTTGGATAGGTTTCAGTGGTGTTTCAGGGAGTGTAAAATTTGAGATTTTCGTGCTAAGAAACGGTTCACCATTTTTACCGAAACAGTTTCTCGTTTCTAGAAATATCAGGGAGATTAGAAAATCGTATTTTGGTCATAACTTTTCATTCGGGTGTCCAGTTTGGACGTTCTATATATTGTTTCGAATTTTGTGACGAGCTCTATAATATGGTATATGTTTTAGAGCCAAAATATAAATTTTATTTTAGTGTATTTATACCGCGGGGTTTAGTAGAAAACCCTAGATTGTCCTTTGCAAATATTAAGCAATGTTTTAGAATAAACACTTATTAGTTTACTGTTGTTATGACATAGGGCCGAGACCATCGGGAATTTTTCTCCACTTTGGTTGGCCAACATGCATGAATTTAGATTAAAGATAAGAAAATTATAATGTATCACATAGCATGATAGGTTTCTTGATTGCCGATTGCCTAATTAGGCAATGCGGTATATGGGTGTTAGACTTGTTGGGAATATTTTACCAGGATCTAGATTTACTACCATGTATGTTTCATTAACATCCTAATATGAATTCTAAAACAATGAAATAAACACATATAAAGTTTAGGAAACCTTACATTGGGTGCAGCGGAATAATATGTCTCCTTCCACTCAGATCTTTAACCCTTGTATCTTTTCTGTCGCAGAGTATTATCAAGATCTGAGCCCGAATGTCCTTCTTTGTTAAATCTGGATTCTTCACGATCTTCCACACTATGATTGAGGTACAACTTGCTGTGTGGGCACTACTCTATCACTAGGGTATTTTGAAATTGAAAAGAAGAAAAGAGAAGAAGAGGGTGGCTAGGAGGCTCAGGTTTTTCTCTGAGAGAAAATAAGATGCAAGTCTCATAGTTTCCTAAAGCCATCACTTTCTATTTATAGAATGCCATCTAGATTTAGGTTAGAATTGTATGACATTAAAATAATGAAAAATATAAATGGTAAACCCTATACAAAGTGGCCGGCCATATTAGAGGATAATGGGCCTCACTTTGCAATTTTGCCATTTTGTCATTTCTCAATCCCATTTTCTCAAAAATGCTAATTTTCCAATTCAACCATTTAAATGTTAATTCTAGTTATTTAATAACTAAAAATTAATTATTAAATAATATTGTCATTTAATATATTTATTAATTAGACATATAAAGTCTCTTAATTAACAAATAAAACCTAGAATCTCTTTTCTTTACAATTTCGTCCTTGCTTAGTGAAAATTCATAAAGTAGACATAGTCTAACTTTAGAATTATAATTGATTAATTAAAATCAATTAACTGAGTCTTACAAGCAGTATGGTCTCAACTAGTATGGGGACCATGGGCCTTTATAACCGAGCTTCCAATAAGTCGAACCGAATTTACCAAGTAAATTCCTTAACTTATTAATTCCTTATTGGTACCACACTTAGAACTTGGAATTGCACTCTCAGTCATATAGAACGCTCTATATGTTCCACGATATAGATACGCTATTAATTATCCATTGTTATAATCCTAATTTGATCAATGACCCTCTAATAGATGATCTACATTGAATAGGAGCTAAATTACCGTTACACCTTCAATGTATTTTATCCTTAAAACACTTAGCTCCGTATAAATGATATTTCAGCGAAGTGAAATGAGATCTCCACCATTTATCTTTGTTTAGCCAAGCTCGAAGGATATCATCATTTCACTTCTAAATTCCTATAGAAGTTATAGACTCCATATTTATGTTAGCGCTCCCACTCAATTATACTATCATGTTCCCAAAATGTACATATCACCCTGACCCAAAAGTAGGCTTAACTAACAAATCAAAGAACATGTATAATACTCTTGAGATCAAACCTAACCATATCAGGATTAAGATCATTTGATCTAGGATCAACAGGTGATATTGAATTGAATAGATATTACGGTAAATTTTAATATATCTAATCAAAGTTCAATATCGGTCCCTTCCGATGTATACTCCATACATTCGATATTGGTAAACTTTGCCAATGCCCTGGAAAGGACATAACACTTATCGAAGGTGTAAGAATACCTATCGCTGATTATATCATGCCAGTCTAAATCTAGTGAACTGACAAATCAGGGAATGAACTTTCGAACATATAATTAAGATTATATTCCATTGTGCTGACAACACTATAATCATTAACAAATTCATATGTTCTGGACTTAGAATTCATACATTATATGCATATAATCATTAAATAAATCATGTGAACCATGCAACATAAAATATTATTTTCTGATCTTTATTAATAAGTAAATCTGATTATATTGAAATGAGTTTTATTTAGGGCACAAAACCCAACAAGACTATGGCATGAGTTTGCCTGATTATGCAATGTGGCATAAGAATGTCAAACTATGACATAGGCTTGCCTGATTAGGCAATGCAATATATGAATGCCAAACTATAGCATGAGCTTGCCTGATTAGGCAATGCAATATATGAATGCCAAACTATAGCATGAGCTTGCCTGATTAGGCAATGCGGTATATTGATGCCAGGCTAGATCATAGGCTTACCTGATTAGGCAATGCGACATTTGGATGCTAGACTATGACATGAGTTTGCCTAATTAGGCAATGCGATATATGAATGCCAGGCTAGAGCGTAGGCTTACCTAGTTAGGCAATGCGACATATTGATGCTAGGGTATGGCATAGGCTCACCTGATTAGGTGATGCGATATATGAATGCCAGGCTATGGCATGAATTCATCTGAGTAGGCAATGTGATATGTGGATACTGGTATTCAGGTTGTTCTTGTGAGGCAACCGTCATAAAGTTATGACTCTAAAATAAAACTGTTGTTAGGTTTCTTCTTGTCGGCGATCCTGGTTAGGTAGCGGCAGTGACTTGTGGGTGCCAGGCTATGGCACAGGAATCGTCTATTTAGGCGATGCGATACATTGGTGCCAAGTTGTGACACAGGTATCGTCTGTTTAGGCGATGCAATATAGTGGTACCAGGTTGTGGCACAGGCATCGTCTATTTAGGCGATGCGATATATTAGTGCCAGGTTGTGGCATGCACTCCTCTATTTAGGCGATGCAATACATTAGTGTCAGGTTGTGGCACGAGCTCATTTGATTAGGCGATGCAATATATTAGTGTCAAATTGAGGCACATGCTTGTCTGGTTAGGCGATGCGATACATTGGTGCCAAGTTGTTGTTGGGTTTTATGCCCTAAATAAAATTCATTTCAATATAATCAGATTTACTTATTGATATAGATCAGAAATAACATTTAATGTTGCATGGTTCACATGATTTATTTCATGATTATATGTACATAATGTATGAATTTAATCTGAAACCCTTTTCACATACTTGATCCTGTTTATTGTGCCGTCAACACATTGGAAAGTAAACATGACTATGTGAATAAAGTTTCCTAGATTTATCAGACATAGGGTTTTACTGATATGATAATCTACAACAGAGTTTACTTGCATTTGGAGAAATGCTATGTTCTTTCCAGAGCATTGGTTAAAGTAAAGCTCAGGTTGGATGCATGGAGTATGCATCAGAAGGGACCGATATTGAACTTTGACTTAGATTTATTAAACTTACCGTAATATCTATTCAAGTCAATATCGCCTAGTTGATCCTAGATCAAATGATCTTAATCCTGATATGATTAGGCTCAATCTTGAAAGGCTATTCGTGTTCTTTGATTTGTTAGTAAAGCCTACTTTTAGGTCAGGGTGAAACGTACATTTTGGGAACACGGTAGTGCAATTGAGTAGGAGTGCTATCATAAACATGGAATCTATAGCTTCTATCTGGCGAATAGTAAGCAAAGGATGATCTCCTTCGAGCTTGACCAAACGAACAGAAATGGTGGAGTACTCATTTCACATAAGCTGAAATATCATTTATACGGGGTCAAGTATTTTAAGGAATAAATACATTGTAGGGTGTAACGGTAATTTAATCCCTTTACAGTGTAGATCATTCATATAGAGGATCAGTGATCAAATTAGGATTATAACAATGGATAACTAATGATGTGTCTATATGGTGGAACATATAGAGCATTCTATATACTGAGAGTGCAATTCTAAGTTCTATGCGTGGATTCAACGAAGAATTAATAAGTTAGTAAATTTTAGTGCTAAATTCTTGATCTACTTATTGGAAGCTCGGTTATATAGACCCATGGTCCCCGCACTAGTTGAGATAATATTGCTTGTAAGACTCATGTAATTGGTTTTGATTAATCAATTATAATTCTCAAATTAGACTATGTCTTTTTGTGAATTTTTCACTAAGTAAGGGCGAAATTGTAAAGAAAGAGTTTTAGGGGCATATTTGTTAATTATGATACTTTGTATGGTTCAATTAATAAATATGATAAATGACAATATTATTTAATAATTATTTATAGTTATTAAATAGTTAGAATTGGCATTTAAATGGTTGAATTAGAAAATTGGCGTTTTTGAGAAAATCAGATGCAGAAAAGATAAAACTGCAAAATTGCAAAAAGTGAGGCCCAAATCTACTAGTATAGGGCCGGCCACTTTTGTAGGGTTTTCCCACTGATATTTTCATTATTTTAATGCCAAATAATTCAAACCTAACCCTAGTGGAATGCTATAAATAGATAGTGAAGGCTTCAGGAAAATTACACTTAAATTTTTTATTTTTCCTTCAGAGAAAAACCTGAACCTTCTCTCTCCCTATCTTTGGCCGAACCCACTCTCTCTCTTCCTCATTGAGATTTCGAAATACTTAGTGTATGAGTAGTGCCCACACACAGCAAGTGATACCTCAATCATAGTGAGGAAGATCGTGAAGAAAGACTTTCAGCAAGAAGGAGGTTTCAGCATCAAAGATTCAGAGAAAGAGATCCAGGTTCATATATTGATAATGCTCTGCTACAGAAAGGAATCAAGGGCTAGATATCTGAACGGAAGGAGTCATTATATTCCGCTGCACCCAATGTAAGGTTTCTTAAACTTTATATGTGTTTATTTCATTATTTTAGAAAGTTCATATTTAGGGTGTTAATAAACATACTTGTGAGTAGATCTAAGATCCTGGTAAAATAATTTCCAACAACTGGTATCAGAGCCATGGTAATTGATTTACTTGCAAGAAATTTGGACTTTAAAACGATTGTTTGTTTGTTTTTGGATGGTATCATGTTGTATTGAGTGTTATTTGATGATTGATTGATGTTTGTGAATTTTTCGTGAAAAATAATTGCGATTCTGTTTCTGGAATTATTTTTATTGGATAGTATGGAAAAAATTAAGCAAGTTACTTTTTTACAGAACTCAATTTTGATTTAATTTGAATTAGTTATGATTTTTTGAAGATTCAAAAAAATCGGAGTTGTGCTGAAATTCTCCTGCGATCGCGAAAACTGTCCGTACAACTCACAATTTTTTCGTTTTTCTTCGTTTTTTCATGCTTTTTCATGGAATTAACTTCCGATTTTTTGTGTAGTTCTGTATTTATACTATTACTATTCCTAATTCAATTCTAATTATCATTTTGAATTAATTTAATATTTTTTAAATTTAATTCAAGATATTAGTGTAATTTGAATTTGAAAATAGTTAGTATCTATCTTTTTTGCTTAATAATCTATCTTATTTTTTAAATTTGATTATATCTTATCTTATTTTTAAATTTAAGGTCAGATTTAAAATATTTTAAATTATTTTTTTTTAAATAATTTGACCTTATTTAAATTTAAAATAAGATAACTATAATCATGTAATTTTAAATAGATGTAAGATATTTTGCTAACTTTTAAATTTTGTTATTTTATTTATTTAAATTACATTTAAAATCTGAAAAAGATATTCATTTATTTTTTTTTAATTTTTTATTTAATTTTTATTTATAAAATAACATTTAATTTTTAAAAGTAGTTAGCAAATTTTGAAATGATATTTAGGTTGGTTGAAACCTAATTTTTCAAAATTGTAGGTTTAATTTTTGATTTAATTTTTTTTAAAATTTCGAATATTTCAAATTTTATTTTAAATTTTCGAAAATAAATATTGTATTTATTTTATTAATTATTTTGAAATTAATTATTTAATTTAAAATTAAATAAATCCTACATCCAACTATCCAGCTAACCTTGTTGCAGGAGTATGTGTTTTAGCTTGTGTGTAAATTTTCAAAACCTATTATTACTTGATTGCAAATAGCCATGGTTACCTTTTGCCAGATCTATTGATCTGATGGCTCCCTTGGTCAAGATAATAATTTGTAACAGGTATATTTACAATCTTCTTTCATCTGTGTATGACCTAGCAACATGATAGGACCCATCCAAAGTGTGCCTGTGTGAGCCTATGTGTTTAATTTTATTATAGATGCATATAGGTTGTTGTTGCTAAAATAAATTATCATAGTTCTTGATAGATTTTATTTAGGCCCATTTAGTTTTTGGGCCTATTCAATTAATAACAGATGTTCATTTTAAGGTTAAATTCCTCTCTTTTGGGCCTTGTGTGAGAGTTGGGAGCCATAGTAGTGGGTACGACATACTGAACCCAGCACCCCCTCACATGAACCACCTCAATTGTGAAGGCCCATTTGCCTGATTTGAATAACTGTACTAGGTTAATTAAACTAGTTTAACCTAATAAAATTGATTAGCAACATAATTAATTTCATTTATTTTGAAATTAATTTAAGAAAATTATAGTTTAAAGAATTTTTTATTCTAAGCTAAACTATATGTATTTTCTTGTATTTAATTAAATATAGAATTATAACCATCTAGATTCTTTCTGGAGCTTAATTTAAATTTTTCATTAATTATTCCTATTAAAGTTGATATTTAGTTATCTACAACTAACCAACTTAAATCTGAATATCTTTTGAATTTCAAATTTCAAAATTAAGTTGAGGAATTTGAGGCATTGGTTATTAAGATTCTTTAGATATTTTATTTAAGTTAATATCTTTTCGAATATTAACTTAAAATGGAATATTTTTAAATTAAGTGGTTACAACTTAATTTTTGATATTTAATTAAATTTAAATTTGAAAAATATTTAGGTTCTAGATTTTTTCTAATACAACCTAAATTAGATAGTTTTTCAAATTTTGTGGAAAAGATACTTAGTCAAATAAGATATTTTCTAGATAGTTATTTCTAGACTACTTATTATTTCTAATATTTAAATGGAAAATATTATACATTGTGAAATTAATTATTTATATAATTAATTTTGGTACAATTTATTTTAAGTATATTTTTCCTATTATTAAACTAGAGATTAATAATTAAGCCTTCTCTACACTTAATTATTTATTTCTTGAATTTAATTAACTTGAAAATTAAATATCTAAGTTGATTCTCATCATCATACTTAAATATTTCTTTTTCATGACACTTAATTAAATAGAAAATTATTTTTAGTTGAAATTTATTTTTTTCAACTAAATTTAAATAATTTTCAAAATATATTTTTTCTTTATTTTATTAATCAAATTTCGAAATTGCATTTCTTAAATGCTGGAATTTCGAATTTTATTTGAAAAATAGATTAAAGTTGTAAATTATTTATTTTAATTTTGGACCAACTTAAATCAATAATTTTTTCATTTAATGATTAATTAAAATAAATTGAATTAAAGTATATTATTAGAAATTGAATTAATTAGTCAAAGGAAAATCTAGATAGATGATGTTTTTGCTTAAAGTATTTTTCTAGTGTATTTAATTAAATAGAAAATTAATATTTAAGTTGATTTTCATCATCATATTTAAATATTTGAAATTTTTCTTATATATTTAATTAAATAGGAAAATTATATTTTTTGTTGTAAATTAATTTTATTAATTAATTTTGGGCCAACATTAAATTAGAATAATTTTTCCAGGATTAATTTTTTATTTTAACTTGCATTTTCGAAAATTGTATCCTTGAATACTTTAATTTTTCGAAATGCAATATATATTTATAGAAAATTAAATTTGAGTTGTAAATTAATTTAAATTAATTTTGTAACAACTTAAATTGAATATTTTTTTAAATATTTATTGGAAATTATTACTAAGATGGAAATAATTCATGTTATTTTCATATCCATCTAAGTAAAATTTATAAATATTAAATTAAAATTTATATTTAGAATTTTTCATTCTAAATTGGAAATTTTAAATAAATATATATTTAAAATAAATAAATTAAATAAAGAGAATCAAAGAAAATACAACTCACTTTAAATAATGAGCTTGATTATTATTAAGATATTCGATCTCCATTGTTGGTCTTACAAAAGTTAAATGTTTTCAATATAACCTCGAGACGCTAGACTTCGTCCCCCTATGGATGGTTATTCGTTGAACGCATTTAACACCGTAAGATTTCATTTGATAAGTGTTTTGTGAGTTTTCGTCTCTATTTAGACTCTCCCCTACGGTGACTACTTAGAGATAAACTCATAAAACATGAAACAATGGTGGAAGCTCATAAAATAAGAATAACCTTGACTCTCGCCTACCGGGACAACGTTGGATTCTTATTTTGATCGAATAACAGGTTGCTAGAATGATTTCTATTTTAGATGAGCTGACAACTCTATTCAATAAATGATACTTTGACTCTCGCCTACCGAGATACTGTATCAGTTTATTGAAAACCTTGGAAATTATTTAGGATTGTATGGTTTAGTATTTTCACTAGTCATTCCTACTTGCTATATGTTTATAATTTCTGAATTGTGAATGAATTTATATTGAACCATGTTATTTTCTGTTATTAAGTTGTAGTTTAATTTCGAATCTTCATTGTTGGTCTAACATGTTTGTTTTTCTAATGAGATAAATCCCTAATGGATTTTCACCATTAGACATACATAATAGTGTAAGATCTCGAAAGATAAATATTGTATATGCAACATCTAGCTGTTCATCAATTGATGACACTTTAGACTAATATTTTTACAATATGAAACAAGAAGATTACATAAATAAGATTACTTTGTCTTTCGCTAATCGAAGCATCGTTGGATTCTTATTTATAAACGAAATTATCCTAATTCCTCTTAGCTTATTCATTTCGAATTAGCTCAATAACATATCATTGGATGAATGGTCTATAAATCATTTCATGTCATTCTATATTTTTTCTTAAGAAATTAAATGACGCATATGATTATAATCCCGAAATTCTATTCCCAATTGATATAAATCCTCAATCTTAGAAATCTCCTACTTGTATGGGCAAATCAGACTTAGAGTTAAATTAATAGTGGTGGTCCAAGATAGAATTACTCATAATATTTGGTATAAATTTAAGTCTTTGACTTTAATTTTAGATTCCAAACAGAAATTTTCTTCCAGAATACAATACGGTTACACTTTCTCAAGTGTTTAATATCCATCTTCTATTAATGGATTAAAACTGTATGGAATATGATTTAGGTATTCTGTGACCAGGATCCACTTGCAGTATTCTATGAACTCATTGATGTAACTATACCTAAATCATCAAAAGACTACCACATTTCTTTAATCTATGGCATTTGTATCTTGTTCATAGTGGATTTGATAAGATCAATCTCTGCAAAGAGTTAATATGCCTATATCCACTGAAAGTAGTTCATCTCATTCGCAGATGGATGTACATTCAGGGGTGGATATGAGTTTTTCGTTGTATTCTTAAAACGATAACTCTAGATTATACCTTTTAGCAAGAAATTTGAAATGTTTGAAAAATTTCATTAATTTCTAGCAATGGTTAAAACCATTAAGGTAAGTGGTTAAAGATCTTGCGAACTGATAGGGGTGGAGAAATAGTTAGTAGATATGCAGTTCAAAGATCATTAAATTGATTTTTGAATTATATCCAAACTTACCTCCCAGAAATTTCGAGTTGCATGTTGATGATTAGTTACTAGTCGTTGCCTAATTCCTTCTATGGTAATACAATTTCAGAATGATGTAATGATTGTATACTTAATGTAAATCATTACTAGATTCATGGATGACCTAATCAAAATCTTAAGAAAAGCTAGAACTGTTAACCATGGTTTGTTAGCTATTCTAAGTGATTAGGGGTGGACCGTCCCATTGTCAATAGATAAGAAAGTGTTTGTTCAAACAAATACTATTTTTCTAAGAAAATGACTAAGTCTGAAAATCAAGTAGCAAACAAAGGAGATATTTATTTCTTGATTCCAAAAGTGTTCTATCATCTTATTTGACATATGATGATCCCACTGCCTCTGTTGTCTTGTCACAACCAAAGAGGTTAATACCATTTAGTTTTCTTCGACATAATTCACGATACCTTGTCGTAGTGGGAGAGTTTCTAGGAACTCACCTTCTTATGACTTGGGAGACACTAGTGATTAAAATCCATTGTGAGTTTAAACAAGTAATGGATTGTCAAGATAAGAAACTAAGAAGAAAAGCCAATAGAACTATGGTTTAATCCATTCACATGGAATAACCTAAAGTTTTCTATTACAAGGACATGAAAGGAAATTTTTCGTTTATAAGTCTATTCAATGGACTTAACAAACTTCCTGTTCCTAGTATTATAGGTTTGAGTTTATCTAAACCTATGGCTTGTGGTATACCTGGTAATTACTTACTCTAATGCAAGCAACTTACTTTAGTAAGATGCTGAAGCATTTTCTTTCTAAAAGCAATCTATAGAAGCTTCACAACTTCTTAGGTATAGATTTTATTTATCTAAGGAAAAGTCTTAACTATCCCAGAAAAGATAAAGCCATGAAAGAATTTCTTATATCAACAGTGAGAGGTCTTAGATATGCTTTTGTATGCCTTAGACCAGACACCTGCTGTTGAGTGGGAGTAATGAGTAGGTATCCGATTAATCCAGGAGAAGAACATTGGAAGACAATCAAGTAAATTTTAAGATTAAGAAGAGGAACTATATGTTAGTCTATAAGGGTGTGTTTAAAACTCTTAGACTACACCATATCAGATTTCGAAATTTGCCTTTGTGCTAGAAAATCTTTCTGATAAGATGGTGATTACTCTGGGGGTGGAATAGTGATTTTGGAGAAGTGTAAAAAAACCTATCTGAAGTCTCTAGGTCTACCAGGAAGGGACTGAATGTTAAAGCTGCAGGAAAGGTACTTATTCAGTCTAAGGAAAGTTCTATACATTTTTAGCACCATTCCAAATTGCCTAAACTACTAGTGTTAATTTACTGATTAACCAAAAGTAGTTGCCAAAGGTATGTATAGAATCCAGTATCCCAAGAGAGTAGACATATAGAAGAGGAATTTCACATTATCAATGATTTTGTGATTAAAGGAAGAGTAATGGTGGAGAAAAGGTTGTGTTTAATTCAACCTTTCATATCCTATTACGAGGAGTTTACTACTACTACACTTAATTTATATATCAAGGTGTTGAGATTATTTGAAACGCACTTTTTGTTTTATATTAGTGCAAGTGGGAGTTTGTTGGGTTTTATGCCCTAAATAAAACTCATTTCAATATAATCAGATTTACTTATTAATATAGATCAGAAATAACATTTAATGTTGCATGGTTCACATGATTTATTTCATGATTATATGTACATAATGTATGAATTCATCTGAAACCCTTTTCACATACTTGATCCTGTTTATTGTGCCGTCAACACATTGGAAAGTAAACATGACTATGTGAATAAAGTTTCCTAGATTTATCAGGCATAGGGTTTTACTGATATGATAATCTACAACAGAGTTTACTTGCATTTGGAGAAGTGTTATGTTCTTTCCAGAGCATTGGTTAAAGTAAAGCTCAGGTTGGATGCATGGAGTATGCATCGGGAGGGACCGATATTGAACTTTGACTTAGATTTATTAAACTTACCGTAATATCTATTCAAGTCAATATCGCCTAGTTGATCCTAGATCAAATGATCTTAATCCTGATATGATTAGGCTCAATCTTGAAAGGCTATTCGTGTTCTTTGATTTGTTAGTAAAGCCTACTTTTAGGTCAGGGTGAAACGTACATTTTGGGAACACGGTAGTGCAATTGAGTGGGAGTGCTATCATAAACATGGAATCTATAGCTTCTATCTGGCGAATAGTAAGCAAAGGATGATCTCCTTCGAGCTTGACCAAACGAACATAAATGGTGGAGTACTCATTTCACATAAGCTGAAATATCATTTATACGGGGTCAAGTGTTTTAAGGAATAAATACATTGTAGGGTGTAACGGTAATTTAATCCCTTTACAGTGTAGATCATTCATATAGAGGATCAGTGATCAAATTAGGATTATAATAATGGATAACTAATGATGTGTCTATATGGTGGAACATATAGAGCATTCTATATACTGAGAGTGCAATTCTAAGTTCTATGCGTGGATTCAACGAAGAATTAATAAGTTAGTGAATTTTAGTGCTAAATTCTTGATCTACTTATTGGAAGCTCGGTTATATAGACCCATGGTCCCCGCACTAGTTGAGATAATATTGCTTGTAAGACTCATGTAATTGGTTTTGATTAATCAATTATAATTCTCAAATTAGACTATGTCTATTTGTGAATTTTTCACTAAGTAAGGGCGAAATTGTAAAGAAAGAGTTTTAGGGGCATATTTGTTAATTATGATACTTTGTATGGTTCAATTAATAAATATGATAAATGACAATATTATTTAATAATTATTTATAGTTATTAAATAGTTAGAATTGGCATTTAAATGGTTGAATTAGAAAATTGGCGTTTTTGAGAAAATCAGATGCAGAAAAGATAAAACTGCAAAATTGCAAAAAGTGAGGCCCAAATCCACTAGTATAGGGCCGGCCACTTTTGTAGGGTTTTCCCACTGATATTTTCATTATTTTAATGTCAAATAATTCAAACCTAACCCTAGTGGAATGCTATAAATAGATAGTGAAGGCTTCAGGAAAATTACACTTAAATTTTTTATTTTTCCTTCAGAGAAAAACCTGAGCCTTCTCTCTCCCTATCTTTGGCCGAACCCACTTTCTCTCTTCCTCATTGAGATTTCGAAATACTTAGTGTATGAGTAGTGCCCACACACAGCAAGTGATACCTCAATCATAGTGAGGAAGATCGTGAAGAAAGACTTTCAGCAAGAAGGAGGTTTCAGCATCAAAGATTCAGAGAAAGAGATCCAGGTTCAGATATTGATAATGCTCTGCTACAGAAAGGAATCAAGGGCTAGATATCTGAACGGAAGGAGTCATTATATTCCGCTGCACCCAATGTAAGGTTTCTTAAACTTTATATGTGTTTATTTCATCGTTTTAGAAAGTTCATATTTAGGGTGTTAATAAACATACTTGTGAGTAGATCTAAGATCCTGGTAAAATAATTTTCAACAGTTGTGGCACATGCTCATCTAATTAGGTGATGCAGTGACATTATGTGTGATACCAGATTATGATACGGCCGGGTTTGCCTGATTAGGCAATATGATATATGATTACTTTTATTTCATGTATATGGCTGGTTATATTATTTACTATTGAATGTTATTGTTTAATCATTTTATAATAGTAAAATGGATAATAAGTTATTTCATGTATTTGTTAGACTTTTATTTGGGCTTACATTAAGTTTTATTGGTTTTATTAAAACTTGGGTTGATTGGATAGTTCTTTGCTGTGTTAGCCCATGTTGTTGGTGATCAATTGTTAATGGGCTTAGCATCTGTGTGTAAAGTCTAGGTGAAGCAGAAGTGTGGGCTTTTCTAGTTAACTGAAGCCTTTGATGAGCAGGCCCAGTCCAAGTAGGGTTTTGTAGGTAAGTCCCTCCACCCAACTCTATAAATACATATTGTCTCATCCATGATTGTATACCTTTTGATAATCGAGATAAAATAAAGCTTCGATTTAGAAGATCTAGGGAGGAAGACTTAGTTGATAGTATCGCACTATCAAATTGGAGAAAGCTTCTTGTGGATCAACCGAGATAATTGATATGGATCGATCGGTACACGTATTTTAATTATTATATCTTATTATTGTGTTCTATGTTATATACAAATAGATCTTGGGTTAATTATTAATTTTTCTAACATGTGGTATCAGATTGCCTATTGTATATGCTTTAGAACCTATAATTAGTATAATTAATTTGCATATGTTAATTATCCATAATTACATATGAATTTCGTTATTATTTTATGTTGAATTTTTTGTTCTTAAATCTTAAAACTTTAGGGATTTTGTTTATCATCAAATTCTCGTTCTATTGATATATTACATGCATGAAATCATTGTGTATATTAAGAGAATTTTAACTTTAAAGTTTTAGGGTTTATATAATTATAATATGAAATTATAATTTGTGTTTTTTGATTTTATTGTTTTTAATTTAAAATTGATTATAGATATCTCATTCTTAATTGTTTATGAATGTTCTTCAATGATTAATTTTGTATTTTGATCAAGATTGATATCCAAATAAATTTTTTTTATGTTCTTTATTTTTTGGATAGCTTTTCTTTAGATCTATTTTTTTAGCAATTAATAGCCGAAATTAGAGACATAGATCTATTAGAAATTGTAAACCAATCAAAATTCCTCTTTTTCCCCTCCGTTTCGTCACTTTTATGGCCGGAATTTCATCCCGACCCGACCGGGTTTGAACCGGGTCGCACAAGATCCATGTTGCAGCCATGGAAGCTGCTGGAGGTTGAAGACAACCCGCTGGGACGAAGCCCACTCGCGGCTGCCGGAGAGTGAGAGAGAGTGAGGTAGTTTCGTGACTCCGTTTTCGACGATTCTTTTTTCCAATATTATTAGAATTTAATTTCTGATTTTTTGGTGATTTTTAATTAATTTTTTGACGCCGTTTAATAATTATTATTATTTTAATGATAATTATGCAGTTAAAAAATTATTAAAAATAATTTTTGATGATTTTTCGAAATCTTTCGATCATAGAAAATTTTTTGGGTTTCTTCTCGTTCCGTATGACATAGTCACTCTCTTATTTAATTTATCTTGACTATGTAATCTCCACCAATATTCTTTCTTTCACATCTTTCCATTATTTGTTGTTCTAAAGTTATAAAACTTGATTGTTTGATACAAAAATAATGTGTTATGGTGGACACTTTATTTTTTTTATTATCAATATAATAAAAGCAATTAATATCTCTCTTTTGGAAATTTGGTTGAAAATTATTAATTTTCAATGATTGATTTCTCACCAAATTTCACATGTTGAAGAAAATATTATATATTTTAGTTGACTATATGTGTAATTACTTGCCCAAAGGTAGTATTTACATATATTAGTTCACATTCCATGAAGTGAGTTAATATTAAATATATATATTTTAATTATTTGCCCAAAGGTAATAATTTAAATATATAAATTTATTAATATTTTTTGCTTGAATTAATACATATTTTTAAGAAATTTATTTGACCAAAGGTAATAAAATTCTTAAATGATATGTATTTTTTCTTTGTTGTTAACTTCATGAAGGTAGATCATGTGTGTGTTATATTCTCATCCCAAAGGGGAGTTTATAATGACCAGTTGATTCTGATATTTTTAAATGCATTCTTTCATATTCTTATTCAAGTTTTAATTTTTGGATTTTTGGTCTCCTTTAAAGAACATTAATAACGTTTTCATCTGAATTCTGAATGCTTCAACTTTAAGACATGGAAACGAGATGTGAAAATTGCTTTAGGCATAATAGATTTGGACTTATGCCTTCGAGAAGAAAAATCTGCTGATCTTATTCTAATATCAGAATTGTTGCCCAAAAAAAATTCTTCATGCACATTGGAAAAATTCAAATCATCTTAGTCTCATTGCTATGAACCGTTTAATTCACGAACATCTTTTGATGGTTTGCCAAACACCTCGGAAATACTAATGAGTTTTTCAAAGTAGTAGAAAAAGCTATTTCACCTGTAGTGAAATCGCTAAAATTTGGACATCTTATGGATGAAATGGCAACCATTAAGTATGAAAAATCAAAGGAGTGCAAGGTTTTATTCTGAAAATTATTCATGTTCAGATCGAGTTGAAAGAACATAATATTCCTCTTCCGGCTTTTACACCATTCTTTAAGTTCTTCATGAACTCCACCACCTCTTTTAGCTTTATCAAAGGCGTCTAAACACTTATAATAAAACATGGAGTTTTAGTGATCTAATTTCTCGGTGTGTAGGTATTTGAAACAAGCAAGCTAACAAAATGAAAAGAATGAGTCTTCTCACTTTGTTTCTCAACTCGAAGCCCAACAAAGGATAAAGAAAATATGAAAAGAAAGCTGACCACAATGAGAGGCTAAGGGATCTCAAGCAAATAAGTGAGAGGGAGTCAAAGCTTAAAGTGACACTTATGTTGGAGTTGATGTTATCTATGTTGGCACACTTATTCTTGAATTACAGTTTAGTGTTCAGATTATTTTGAACAGTACTTTCTTGATTCTTACTTTTAAAGTGATTCAGTTTTGCTTCCGCGTTTAGTTAAACAATGATTTTCTTTTCGTTTTGCCAATTATAGTGTTGACATTATGCAAACTGTTTTTACTCTGATATTCTTTTCAAATTATCATTCACTTCCTTAGCTTCCTTTTTCAATGCTGTGAATATTGTGGGTAAGAAATCTTATATTAAAATAACATCCTTATTATTATGGCACGATATATTGGGACATATTTCTAAACAAAAATGATCGATTCCTTCTAGCTAAAATTCTTCCTCCTGTTGATGTTTCTGGTTGGGATACTTGTGTTGATTGTACTCGTGGAAAATTGATTAAAACAGAAGAAGGCGCAAACCGCAGTCAATCTTTATTGGAAATTATCCACAACGACATCGGATGGTCCTTATTCCACCACGTTGTGCAGAAACAAGTATTTTATCACTTTTATCAATGATTTTTCTCGTTATGGATTCACCTATTTAATTAAAAAGAAAAATGCGACGCCCTTGATAAATTCAAAATTTTTCGAAATGAGGTTGAGAAACAATTAGGAAGAGTCATCAAAGTTGTTCATTCTGATCGTGGAGGAGAATATTATGGTCGTTATACAGAATCTGGACAACACATGGGGCCTTTTGCAGAGTACTTACAAGAAAATGGTATAGTTGTTCAATACACTATGCCTGGTTCACCTGAGCAAAATGGCGTTGCTGAAAGGAGAAATCACACTCCCATGGATATGGTTAGAAGTATGATGAGTAGAACAAATCTTCCAGAGTTTTTATGGGGTGAAGCACTTATGACTGCAACTTATATTTTAAATCGTGTTCCCAGTAAATTTGTTCCCAAGACCCCTTTTGAGTTGTGGACTGGGCGGAAGCCTAGTCTCAATCATCTTCGTGTATGGGGTTGTC
Source organism: Cannabis sativa (assembly GCF_029168945.1). NCBI lineage: Eukaryota > Viridiplantae > Streptophyta > Magnoliopsida > Rosales > Cannabaceae > Cannabis > Cannabis sativa. The sequence goes on from NC_083601.1 coordinate 50,020,364, forward strand.
CAGCTGAAGTAAAGATTTATGATCCTAATTTGAAAAAGTTAGATCCGAGAACAAATCGCTGTTATTTCATTGGTTATCCAATGCGCTCGAAAGGCTATCGCTTTTACTGTCCTACTCGTGGTACGCGAATTGTTGAATCGCAGACTGGTAAATTTTTAAGAATTTGATGTTGCTGAAAATATTCCTTCAACATCTCTTGAAACGGGGGAGTCATCTAAAGGAATTTTTATTCCTATGTCTTTTTCAAGAGATGATAATAATAGCAGTCTTATTCTTACTCTAGTTGATAACACTCCCATTACTGATGAATATATTGCTCCTAATATTTAAGATGACGAGGGTCCTACTATTGATGAGGAACCTATTATTGAAGAAGGTTTTGTTGTTGATGAGGGTCTTGTTATCAGAGAAATCTAATTGTGGAATATGTCATTCAAAATGATGGTCAATAAATAGAGGTTATTCCAGAAGTACCTCCTATATGGAGATCTCAAAGACAAAAGATGTCAATAAGATGTGATGATAATTTTATTTACCTTGGAGAAGGTGAATGTGATATTGATCATTTTGTGGAACCTCTCACTTATAGTGAAGCACCTAATTGTCCACATTCTTCAAAATGGATGGAAGCTATGAATGATGAGATTAAGTTCATGGACAAAAATAATGTATATGTGAAAGTTAGTTCTATTACCTGATGGTTTCAAACCAATAGGTTGTAAGTGGATTTTAAAAACTAAAAGGGATAAAAAGGGACAGATTGAAAGGTTTAAAGCGTGTTTAGTGGCTAAAGGCTTTACTCAAAGAGAAGGTATTGATTACACTGAAACTTTCTCACCTGTTTCCACTAAAGATTCATTCAGAATTATTATGGCCTTAGTTGCGCATTTTGATTTAGAGTTGCATCAAATGGATGTTAAAACTATTGTTTTGAATGGAGAATTGAGTGAGCAAATTTTTTATGTCTCAATCTGAAGGCTTCGAGGAAAATGGAAATGACAATTTGTTTTGCAAATTGAAATGATCCATTTATGGTCTCAAACAGGCATCTCACCCAGTGGTACTTGAAGTTTGATAAGGTTGTGTCACTGTTGGGTTTCATCGAGAACAAGTTTGACTAGTGTATTTATATGAAGATCAGTGGGAGTCATCATATTTTTTCTTGTTCTTTATGTAGACGATATTTTACTTGCCAGCAGTGATTTGTCATTACTAAATGAGACCAAAAGTTTTCTGTCTACCAATTTTGATATGAAAGATCTTGGAAAGGTATCTTTAGTTTTGGAGATTGAGATTCATCATGATAAGAATTGAAAATTTCTAGGCTTACCTCGAAGCTTCTGATAATCGTGTGCTTTCAAGGTTCAACATGGATTTGTGTAAAGGTTGGTTTCGTTCCTATTTTGAAAGGGACAAATTTACTAAGCAACATTGTCCTAAGAACGACTTAAAAGAGAAGCAATGAAGAATATCCCATATGCAAGTGCAGTAGGGAGTTTGATGTATGCTTAGGTTTGCACTAGACACGATATTGCTCTCATGGTCGATGTTCTTGGAGATATTTATACGATCACGGCCTTGATCATTGGGTTGCAGCCAATAAAGTTTTGAGATATTTGCATAGAACGAAGAGTTTTATGCTTGTGTATAAGCATGTCAACAATCTTTAAGTTGTTGGTTATTCAGATTCAGATTTTGGTGGTTATGTAGATGATTTAAAGTCAACTTCTGGATATATTTTCACTTTTGTTGGTGCTGCTATTTCTTGAAAAAGTGTTAAACAGACTTTGATCACATCATCTACTATGTATCTTGAGTTTGTTGCATGTTATGGGGCATCTTTGCAAGCTTTGTGGTGAAGAATTTTATTTCGGAGATACGAGTGGTTGATTCTATTTCCACACCTATGCTAATCTATTGTGATAATGATGCTTCTTGTTTTCTTTTCAAAGAATAACAAGATTAGTAGTGCTTAAACATATGGAAATAAAGTATCTCAACATCGGAGACTTGGTCAAGAAAGGAGACATTGTCATTGAAAATTGCAAGACCGAGTCGATGTTAGGCGATCACTCCCAACCAAAGGGTTAAGTGCGTCTTGTTTAATAAACATGTTGTTAATATGGGCATTTTAGAATCTTTTGTTCCTTTGGGTTAGTGGGAGTTTCTTGCTTTATCTTTTGAGATTACATTTATATGTAATTTACTTGTTGATGTTATGAACTACTTTGTGGGCCAATACTTTTTTGATTATTGGATGTTTATGCTTTCAGTTAGGCTTTGTTATATTCTCGAGAATAATTGAATTGAAAGCATGTAGTTCATATCTTGTTGTGATCATTGTATTTTAAGTATTTTTGCTTAATGACAATGATATGTTGTTGGCTTAATTCTTTAAGCATATTTAGTGACTTCTTAACTTATTTTAAGTGGTGTATGATGAATTTCACTGGCTTATTTATTAAGCATCACGGTATCAGTGAAATTGAGGACTGATAAGGATATTATGTTATTTTAAATTGATCACATGTTGAACATAATTCCTTACCACACTACTAGACTTATTGACCATGTCGATTTAATACTTTGGTATTTGTGATTATGAATGTCTTTTGTTAAGTTAAAAACAATATGATTGTCATAGTTCATTATCAAAGGTTAAATTGGACCGGTATGTTGAGATGCTATCAGAGAACTATCATTTTTTTAAAGTGGCCACAAATGTTTTCCTGTTGTTCAACCCATGAGTCGTTTTCAAATAAAATTATTTTGATATATAATATATATGTATTAAAATCAATGTAGCCCAAGTGGGAGAATGTTAGACTTTTATTTGGGCTTACATTAAGTTTTATTGGTTTTATTAAAACTTGGGTTGATTGGATAGTTCTTTGCTGTGTTAGCCCATGTTGTTGGTGATCAATTGTTAATGGGCTTAGCATCTGTGTGTAAAGTCTAGGTGAAGCGAAGTGTGGGCTTTTCTAGTTAAGCGAAGCCTTTGATGAGCGAGGCCCGGTCCAACTAGGGTTTTGTAGCTAAGTCCCCTCCCTAACTCTATAAATACATATTGTCTCATCACAATTGTATACCTTTTGATAATCAGATAAAATAAACTGCTTCTGATTTAGAGATCTAGGGAGGAAGACTTAGTTGATAGTATTGCACTATCAAATTGGAGAAACTGCTGTGGATCAAACTGAGATAATTGATATGGATCAATCAGGTACACATACCTAATTATTATATCTTATTATTGTGTTCTATGTTATATACAAATAGATCTTGGGTTAATTATTAATTTTTCTAACAGTATTTTCTTCTATTACTTTTCTTGTTGAGTCATTGTGACTCACAGATGCTCTGTGGTGCAGGTAAAGGCAAATAAAAGTTAGAGCAGCCATAATGTGACAATCTTCTCTAACAATGTACATATTGATCCTACCAATTTGTGTTCCGAGTTGCCAAGAGTTGTTTTGGGCTATATTTACTATGTATTTTGATTTTGTATTTTGACTTGTCATAGTATATAATCTTTTTGTAAAATATTAATAATAGGGATTCCCGAAACACAATTTTAGTGTCGTTATGATCGTTTTTTATATTTTATTTTAATAAAGTTTTTAATATTATCACCGATTTTAATAATTAATTATTTTATTAGTATTAAACTAGTTTATAAAATTAGACACGTGATGTTCTTATGTTCTTATAGGATATGGCGTTATAAAATTGTTAAGAAAAAGACATTCTAGTTTTCCTTTTTCTTGTAAGATATTTGGTTATAAATGAAAATCTTAATGAGAGACATTGATATACTTAATATTCTGTCAAAGAAATTCAGAGAATTTTTTCAATTACTAGAAGAAAGTTCCAAATTTAAATCACCTTGTGCCAATTTGTATATACGTTCCAATTTATATATATATATATATATATATATATATAGAACACTTTTTAATGAGTATTATTCATGAATGGTTACTAAACAAATTTAACTATAAATATTAATTTTAAAAATATCAAACTATCGAATTTTGATCTAATAACGAATAATGAAATCACAAATTTGAATTTCTATGTTTAATTTAACTACTTAATTAAAAAAAATATCAAAAAATATCTCTTTTTACACTATATCAAAAATATGTTCATACAAAAATATTTAACTCAAACTTAACCTTTTCTTTTCTTATTTTTCTTGTTAAAAAACTTTTTAATTTTTTTTTTTTACCGATGGAACAATCTCAGCCCATATGATATAAAAATAGGAGATTTTTTTAATTAGAGAGAAAAATTAAGCATAAAAACTCAAATTTTTTTTAATTTTACCCATTCATGGGTAGTACCCATTAAAAGTGCACCCATATGCATATATATATGAAACAATTATCGTATTATACATTTACTAAATTTAACTATAAATATTTGTTTTAAATATATTGAACCATTATATTTGATCTAATGGCCAATAATAAAACAAAACTTTTGTAAAGTCTTTTTTTGGCAAGTTAGTTGACAAAATAATTTTTCCATTTATGGTAAGATTGTTGTGCATTCATATTCGATTTGTTACCTTATAAATTCGAATTGTAGTTGCCCTTTTCCTTGTTTGGAAAGTTGCACTTTCAGCTGAACTTTCCTTTGTTGAAAACTTCTCAAAAGAGAAGGAATTCTCTTTTGGAAAGTTATCTTTTTTAGGGAAACCTTGATTATTGCCTTTTCCTTATTGATTTCGATTGTATCTTGATACAATCAGAATATCTAATCTGTTTTTGGCAGGAATCTAGCATTGAAAGAAGATCGGACCCGATTTTAGTAAGTTTCCCGTTTCTGCGTATCTGGCGTCAGCATCCGAATCTGATGTAGCAGATCGTGTTTCTTTTGGAAAGTTTTTGTACAGCTGCTAATTCGAACTTGTGGTTGCCTCTTTGGTTTCTATGATCTATAAATAGAGCCTAGAGAGCAACCATTCGAATTACCTCTTCCATTATTCATTTTCTACATTTATCTTGTGAGAGAAGAGAGTCTTTCTTTGTTTTGTGAGAGCCTAGTTGTTCATCTAGGTTCTAGTTGTTCTATTTCTGTTCTTACTCTATCCTAGAAGTTGTGAAGAACTACTTGACTGAACAAGAGATTGGTCTTCGGGAGAAGACTTGATAAAGCCTTACTTCAGGAGGAAGTAAGCACTTGGTCTTCAGGAGAAGACTTGTTGAAGCCTTACTTCGGGAGGAAGTAAGCACTTGGTCTTCGGGAGAAGACTTGTTGAAGCCTTACTTCGGGAGGAAGTAAGCACTCACACTTCAAAGACGAAGGGAGTTCGGGCTTGAAGGTGTTTCAAGAAGTCAGATTCATAAAGTGGATTACAAAGGATTGCGGTAATTCTTTAGAGGGAGTCTAAACTTGTTTAAGTCAATTGTCTTTGTAATTTTGATACTTTATTAATTGATTTCATTCTCTGGGCGTGGCCCCGTGGACTAGGAGTGTTCGGGAGAACACTGATACCACGTATAAATCTCTTGTGTCAAGTTATTTATTTTTCTGCAAATATTTTATATTCTGCCTGTTCAGTTTTGTTGTAGCAGAATTACTTTCTGCTGCTGCAAACGCGTACAGTTTTTATATTTTCTTATATACAACTGACATTTGCAAAAACACGGTTTTTCAACTTTAAATTTCCAAGCTTAATTGAAAAAACATCCTTCCCATTTCGAAACCAATAAATAAATGAAAATTTCTAATTAATGAATGTATATTCTAAAAAAAGGATCATATGTTTTATCTCACATCTTTATCTGAAATAGTAATTGATTAAAAATGTAATAACATAATAATCAAATTTTAGTTTAATATTTAAAAATGTAGAAATATTAAATTAAAGACCTCTCTGTCATTTTGATTTTATATTGAATTAATTGAGGTATATAAAATGAGAAAACTAATCACAAAAATTCACTATCATATAAAATATATAATCAACTAATAACAATTAAATAAAAAAGAAAAATAAAAGAAGATAAAGGAAAAATAGAGCCCAATAATAAATGTATATATAGTTGGTTTAGTCACATTTTCTCATTTGTATGAAGTTTGAATTTTGTGTTGTGTTTATTTTAATAGTAGCATAGTTGTAGAATGACAAGAAACTTGAGGAACTATATTAAGATGTTGCCTTAAAGCAGAGTAATATTTTGACATACTATGTAACAATATGATATAATTAGAAAAAAAAAATATTTATATATTGATGAAATATGCTTCATCTAAACAAAATTATTACAGTTCTATTATAAGGAAGAATTTAACATATACTTGTTTGGATATTACATCTATTTGTAAAGAATTAAATACATGCATTTACATAATATTTTTTCTTAATATTGTATGATAACCTTAGCCTTGCTGTGGTGTAACTTTGTTACAATAATCCTCACAAGCTTTTTCACATGCAGAAATAGTTACTTGCTCTCTAAGGCACACAGGCATGCACTCTTTAGCACATTGAGAAAGAGATTCACTTATTTGGAAAGATACCCCAATGAGTAGCACCATCATGATCAAAAAGGCTAGAGTGTTGATCCTTTTGCTAGTCATATTTATAAAATACTTATTTTATTTCTTCTTAAATTCTTTGGTCTTGATGTTGTAGTTGGTATTGGAAAGATTGATTTAGTTTATACATGAAGAAGAGAGATTTTTATATATGATATTAGAGTTATTTTTAGATTATTAGTTTTGAAATATAAGATATATGGATCACAACTAATTATTTCTTATGGTGATCCTCAATTTTTGGAATATTGATGGATCTAATATGTTAATTATTGAGATTGTGCAAAAATAGAATGAAGAGCAAATGTTATATATCTTTATTTTAAGAAAAAAAGTTTATTTCTTATCTTTAATTTTCTTTGATATATGTATGTATTTTCAAGTTATCTACAATAAAAGCAAAGAAATGATCATGCTAAAAAATTGAGATTAATGATGAGAAAATAATTTATATATATTAGAGATTATTTCACAAATACACAAAAATAATAACAATTATAAAAATACGATTTTACAGAATTTTAAATATTTTTAGGACTTTTTTATTTTATTTATAAAAAATAAAATCTTTTTATGTTGTACTCATGTTAATTTATTGTTAATTTTTTGTGAACATCTTAATATACAAATAATTTATTTTTATCAATATTTTAGACTCTCACCTAACCTAAACCTTGGAACACAGACCTAGACCCCGACCCAAACCCTAACCCAGACTCGGCCTCGGATCCCAGCCTCGGACCTGACTTAAATAAATCAACAAATAAAAATAAAAATAAAATTTATAGAACACACTTTTATTCTTTGTTTTGAAAATTGAAAAATAAAAGTAATTATCGAACACATTTTTATTTTTCAAAAGTAAAATTTTATTTTTATTTTTATGATTAAAAAATATAAAAATAAAAGTGTTTGGCAAGAGGGAGAAGAGAGATAGAAAGAGACATTCTCCCTCCAAACTTTCAAAATTTAATCACTTCAAATTTAAAAGGATAGTAAAAAAAGACAAAATATATTTTACAAAATACAATAACTACCCTTAAAAAAATAATAAAATTTTATTTTTGAAAAAACAATTTTATAATTTTACTAATCAATTTTTTCTCTATTATTCTCACCTCACACCTATACCAAATAATAAAAAGGAGACTAACAATCATCTCCATCCCTCTTATTCCCTATCCTCTCTAACCTCTCCATCCATCCTACTGAACTCTTACATAACCTTAATCACCTAAACTTATTAAACCATATTATTAACTATGAAAAAAAAACCAAGAAACATTTGCAGCATTAGTGACCGTGTAATTTAATTTGTTGCATTTTAATGCCTATGCAAAAAATGTTACCCTTTTAGTGAAGATGTTGGCTGTATTGAGTACAAGTGACAACACCAGATTAGTGCAAATTAACTTTAATTTATGTAATATTTCATAAATCATATTAAACATAATTCAGTTTAACAAATAACTTGCAGCAAATCCTCCTTTCAGAAATAACTTTTCTGTGTATATATAAAATTTCTTTAAATATTGTTCTAAATAATGACTACACTAGTCAGTCAGCTTTACAAGATTTCTTGCCAGCTAAATCATCTAGAGTCAAACTCAATGTATCAACACTTCCCTTTCTAACTTCCTCCCCGCGAGCAGCGAGAAAGTCCTCAACCTTTCCCGGTTCTCCAAACCACCCAAGATGATCAGCAATCAGGTGGAGATTATCACATCCGCCACAGCGTGCCACCACCACGCCTTTCTCGTATGAATCCCGGCAAAATGTCTTGACCGACCTTGTTTCGCAGACCTTGCAAGTGAATATCATGGCGAGGTCATGCCTAGCTGATGTTTTCAAGTTAGATACTGCTGAATATTTTACTGAAGAGCTAGAACTGCTACTTTCTATTAGGGAAGGAGCACTTCCCAAATCGCAGGGCTTCACATTCATAGAATCCTGGGCTACCAAATCTTCACTAGCAGGTTTGATTGGCTCGTTTTGGGTCTGAATTCCTCTTTTATTATATCCATATTGATAGAAGGAAGTTAAATGAGGAACAAATTGACAAGATGGATCTGCAAGCAATAAATTACTCATTTAAATGGAACTAAAAAAACTGATGAAAACCGCATCAAGCACAGTTTCTTTAATTTTAACTAAGTTAAAGCAAAGCTTGATCAACAATGTCATTATGCATAAAACTGATGAGCAGGACCGTCTAAAGAAAATAATGGCAGTCAAGGGTGAATTAGTCTATAGAACCACCTTTGAAATATGAAAAGATGTCAAATTTTAAAGCAACGGGTCAATAGTTTCCTCCATAATGGTGTTGATAACCAGTTATCCACTAGTGTAAAATGAAAATATGCTTGGAAAATTTATGTCCTACAACAACAATGATACACTTTGATACACTATTGTTCCGTTCCAATATTGAAAGAATTAGAAAATAGGAATCTCATTGAAATCACAGAAAGGATTACACTTCTTCCAGGCTTTTTGAGTCACTTGGATATCTCCCTGAGTGAATTTTACTCTTTAACAATAAAAATCAATTCCTGATCTTTTAGGATTAATCAGCCCCCTATTTAGACTCTCCCATCCCTACTGTTTTAAGCTAATCCCTTAGGACTATTAGGATAGCTCACGTAGAAACATTTCGATTCAACACTAAAGAATTTGAAAACTCAGCATCTATAATCCTAATCAATCATATTTGAGACTAATATCAAGGCCTAACAAACAAGTTTCATCTAGGCATAGCCAAAGTGTCCTACAAGTTTCATCTGGGCAGCCAAAGTGTCCTACAAGTTTCATCTAGGCATAGCCAAAGGGTCCTACAAGTTTCATCTGGGCAGCCAAAGTGTCCTACAAGTTTCATCTAGGCATAGCCAAAGTGTCCTACAAGTTCCATCTGGGAAGCCAAAGTGTCCTACAAGTTTCAACAATGAATATGAATAGAATTGATAGGGCTCTAATAAACTCAACCAATATCTGAAATTCCACTTCTTTATTACTCAAGCCAAAATCCTAGTCCCCAAGTCAGTCAATAAAGCATAGATAGCACGAACGCTAATTCGAGATAGCCAAGCCACTAACACTAAGAACACTCACTGATTTAGTTGTTCCTAGCTGAACCTGAACCTATCAGAATCCTATGATTATAGTATTATTGAACCATTTCTTCACTTTATCTTAAATATTGAATTAACTTGAACTAAATTATTAATGAGAAACAACTTTACAACCTGCCTAGGGCAACAATTCAGTTAGAATCAAAATCAAAGTCAGCATTAAATCTCAACTCTCACTTGGGATATAATCCATGAGAGCTGAACAATCTAAGTTTAAAGTGAAAAAAACCACAGAATCTCCACATAGCTGTTCAATGAAAATGCTGTACCAAAACAATCATCCACAAACATAAACAAAAACGCCACAAAACTTTACTTGTGTTTCTATGAGGGAGATAAAGGTCTCATTATCATTAAAAAGAATTAATTTTTTAGGGGTTTTCTTCACGTTCTATACTATTTCATGTCGTCCATATACATATGATCCGGATATAATAATAAGGACACGCATTTCAAAGGGCGATGCCAGAAAAGGAAAATTTATCAGGCACAAAATTCTTAATCTAGCATTAGAACAACTATTAGAAAAAACAAACAAACAGAAACATTTCCAACCCACAAGGAAGAAAGCATAAGAAGCTAACCTTTACGAAAATGGGGCGTAAGCGAATAGTTAGAGCGTAAGAATAGACCTATTCCTCTCTGCAAAGCACGAATCGCCATGGCCGATTTGGGGCTGCCGTTAAGAATAAAGTACGCTGCTTCTGTCATACAAATTAAAACCTTGTAAATGTACAACACGTGTTTATTTCCAACACTGACGACATGTCGTTTTGGTTTAGAATGGTGTAGTAGATTTTTGAATGGGAGTGCTTCATAAATCCATAAAAACAGATTAATTTGCGGCGAAATAGCTATGTTTTAATTTTTATACACTTAGGGCTCGTTTGGAATGCCGTATTAGGTCGTATTGTATTGTATTATATTGAATTGGATTATATATTATATTTTTATATAATACTATGTTAAACTTTAATTTATACTAAAATATTATATATTTAGTTGTCTATAAAAGTTAATACCACATATAGTTTTACTAGGAGAAAGCTACGTGCAAGACACGTATACTTAATTTTATGTTAGATGTTTATAATATAATTGAGAATAATTCAATAAATAATCATATAATTTAATTTATTATTTAGAGAAATTGGTGAAGAGTGAAATACACCAACTTGGAAATTTCTTAAGAATTTGGCAGTAATTATAGAAAAGATTTAGAGAAATTGGTGAAGAGTGAAATACGCATGGCTAGTTTATTTTTCACTGATAATTTTTTCTCCATTTTTCTTCTTGGGTTTCTGACTCAAAAGAGCTTAGGAAGAGTGAAGGAGGTGTGGCCATAATACTGACCAACAATATTCTTCCTGAAACATGCACACAAATTTCAAGCAATGCTATATTAAAGATTTACAGATTAAAAGTTAAATAAACATTTTTTTAGTTATTAAAAAAGGTAGTGAAGAAAAAAAGATTCAATTATATGAATCCCTAAAGAACAATCATTACCTTAAAAGAGTAGGTGATCAATACTTTTGTTTAGGTGAAAAAAGTAGTAAATTTAACAGGATCTTCGAGATACAAAACAGCTGAATTGCTTGTACATGAATGAGAGTTTCTTTTTCTCCAATTGACTGAACTTTGCTCAACAAAATACCATCTCAACACAAAGGAACAACAAGACTCAAGAATGAAAGCACAAAATATAATTACACACTAATGCACCAGTCATGTGGATTATGATAAATTACTTGCGAACCACCACCATCGTCGTCATTTGGATCTCCAGCTTGTATCATCACCTTACACCTATAGCTAGTAGACATTTTAATTACATCCATAATCATGTTTATGAGTAATAACTATCACAATTTGAGAGAACACTAATGCACCTGATTGCAGGATATGTGAGAAAGGTAGCAACACTCTTAAAGACTGCACCTAACACAAATGTTTGAAAAATTCGAGAAGAGCTTCAGGATATATATCTTTGTTTTAGATGATAGAAAACTGTATATTGAAGATAATTTATGAATCAATATACAATCTCAACCTAATTTCTCTTTGATTAAATAGTGTTAAGTTATAGATAACACATGAAAATACTAAAACTTTAAAAGTTGAATTAAATAATCTATTGAATTCTTATCTTCTAAGCTTGAAGAATGCTAGAAACAACACACCTGAAAAATAGGGTTCCAAGTCAGTAACAGGGACATTCCAAGTCCATCAAATGCATCACTCCAAGTTCCCTCTGTAAGCGTCTTCCACAGTCCTTTGAATTTTTCAAAGGTAGTTGTTTGCATTCTTAAGGCAATTGTATCTAAGGACTCCATAGAAGTAAATGGTAATTAGATAGTCTTAACACATTTATAGAAAAGAGAGTAGAGTCACAATCAATTGGCGGCTACACAATGGAGTATCACCTAACACTTTAAAGGATGATAACACCAGACCACATACAGCATAGCATGCTAAACTACATCAATGCCAAGACTAATAATGCTGCTGAAAATGAAAATAAAAACATTTTATAATATAATAATTGATTAGTGTGGAAGTGTCTAGAACAGGACTCTTATTTGCATATTTCCCTTCAAGACGGGAAAAAAGTTGTTTGTCCTTTATTATATGGAAACATAAGAGTAAAAATCACCATTAAAAGTGAAAAAAATGCCATGAAACAGATGTGTAAACAAATAAATAAAAGATGAATCAAAAGTTTAAACTCAAAGAAAATGCTTCCTCACCATGTACTCAAAAATTAGGAACACTTTATCGTTTTCTTGAATAACCTCGTTCAATTTCATGATATTGGGATGACTCAGTCTACGGAGGACCTGTAGAAGTATGAGTTTATGAAATGCTTTGAGGATTACATGTAGCGTGCAACAAAGAAACATAAATTCTCCACAGAACATACCTTTATTTCTCGTAATCTCCAGTATTCTTCCCAAAAAAATTCATTGTCTAGACACGATCACAGAACATACCTTTATTTTTGTTCACGTGCGTCATCCTATCCCCTATTCTCCTCTTATTTTGATTTAAACGATCTCTTTCTCGGTCTCTGTCACGATCACGCTCTCGTTCTCGCTTGCTCTGATTTAAACAATCTCTTTTTGGGTCTCTCTCACGACCTTGCTCTTATTCTTGCTCTCGATCCCGATCACTATCTCGATCTTACTTCTCACTCCCTCAATCCCTTATAGTCTCGCCGTTTCTTGTAACTCGACTGGTCCATCTTCCTCTACCAAAAAAAATAATAATATTAGAGAATAAAAATGATTATTACTCAATCACAAGTAAGAAATGGAAAGAGAAAAGAAGAAAAGGCTTACTCAGGCGTATGAAAAATATACATATATATTTTCTTATAAATTATTATTTATAAAATGAAGAGATTTATTTTTCATCCATCTAATATTTCACTCAATCGCAAGTAAGAAAGAGAATGAAAAAGAAAGAAGAGGCTTAATGTATATACTATTTTTGGAATGCAAGTAAGAAAGAGAATGAGAAAGGAAAAAGAGGCCTAGGGTTGCCTTCAAATCAACCAGTATCAAACCCTAACCCTAATAAGAATCATAAGAATGGACTTATGAGATTCATGATATAATAAAATAGTACCTTGAAGGTGAAGAGAGGCAGGGGCCTGGTAGACGTCGGAGCTAGGTGTCTTGGGAGAGAAGGAAGAAGGTGACTTAGTTTTGGAGTTTGATTGTGGTGCCTCTCTTCGTTGTTCTCAATCACAGAGAAGGAAAAAAAAATTGGCTTTAAAAATAGAATTGTAAATCTTCAATCGTTTTAGTATATTTTAATTTTAGTATATTTTATGTTTATCACAATATAAGAAATATTTGTAAATCTTCAATATTAAATTAAGAATTATTTTTGAATAAAAAACTTAAAAAAAGAAAAAATCACTAAGAATTTTTCAAAAACCAAAAATTCTGTTATATAGCCACACTTTATATAGAATAGATATAAATTTGTGGAAACTTTTCCCAATATATATATAAATAAAACCATAAACTTTTCCCATATTTTTTTTCGAAAGGAATTATGTAATGGTTTTTTCCTTACATAATTTTACATTGTTATAAATTCAGAATTATTAATAATCATGATACTAAATCTCTTTTTCACTTTATAGTCAAATTTTTTTCTTCCAAGATCTTTCGTAAATTTTTATTGCAATCAAAATTTATCTGCTTTATATAATGTATACAATTGAGAATGGGATATATGGGTTTGTGACTCCGGCTGTTGGGATATATGGGTTTGTAGAATGTATTTTTATAAGTGTGTTCAAATATTCTAAGAGGGACCGATAAGTTTTTTAAATGGGTTGTGATTCTCGAATATTTAAATATTCAGTTTAAATATCAGTTCAAATATTAATGGAATTTATTTTATTATATACAAAATAATATTTTATTATTTTATTAAATAAAAATAAAAAGTCACCCATGAATTTCTCATAAACCAAGAATTTCAGTTATATAGGCACACTTTATATAGAATAGACATAAAAATATTGCATAAAATACAATTCAATATAATACAATACAATAGAATACGATCCCCTTATTTTTATGCACTTATTTTTTTTATATTTTAATTTTTATACACTTATTTTTTTTATTTTTTTTTTTGGCAAAATCCCTTTTTTTTTTTTGCAAATTTAAAGTTTAGTTAAATATTATCGTTAAATACTAACGTTACTATTGTATTGACTTTGAGGTTTTACTGTTACATATACATAGGTGTATACAGTGATCATTCAGTTGATATTTAATAGTAATATTTAACTGACATGTTAAATTTGCAAAAAAAAAAAAAACATAAGGAGATTTTGCGAACAAAAAGCAGGTTAAGTGTATAAAAATTAAAATATAAGAGGGTTTTGCCACAAAAAATAATAAAAGAGTTATGTGTATAAATATTAAAACATAAGGGGGTTTTGCTGTAAATTGCTCTAAAAACAAATATAGTTGTATAGAATTTTAAATATTTTTACTTTATATTTTAATGTTGTATTTTTATTATTTTATATATTATTTTATGTTGTTTGGATGTTGTTTTTATGTGATTTTGCTATTATTGTTTTTAAAAGTGTAAAATATATATATTTGAATGTAAAATTGTAAAATTTGTCTAAATTTAAAAAATAATTCGGAAAATTGTAAATTTTGTAAGAAAAATAGTAATTTGTGTAAATTTTCAATTGTTTTTTTTGTTGAATCTTCACAAAGTGGTTATTACTTTGTGGGCCGGACCCTTTGGGTGAAGCCCAATCCTCATCTCTGAGCTATGCTATGTTCACATGAAATTGGGTTCATTACGTGTTTTGCTATGCTTCATTTGGTAGCTTTACCAGAAAACCATGGCAACTTCCTGTGCTACGTCGACCTTCTCTCCTCTCCTCAACAAATTAACTGGCAGAACCTCTATGGCTATGGTGGGTTTACTCTCTTATGCTCCCAAAACCCTCACTCCGATATCTCCAACCAGAACCTTCAATTTTATATCCCTCTCCACGCCAACGAAACCTCTTAAAAAGTCATTTCAAGGTGATTTCTTTTATGGGTCTGCTCAAGTTTCTATTAAGATTTCAGTTTGATGCTCTTTAAGTTTTAAATTTTCAATTTGGTTCTCTTATTGGTTCTCTAAAAGTTCCACATTTGGTATGTTCGAAGATTACTAAGGAGACAAAAATGGTTGAGATTGGTAGAGATAAAAGGATATTGATTGGTAGAGATAACATATTATATAACATAAAAATATATGGATGAACACCTTTTTAGTAGGATAGGAATTGAATTTCTTGTGGACCATTTCTTTGATCAGTGAGAGCAGTGGTTGCACCTACAGAAGCGGTTTCTGAGTTTGATGAGATGGTTTCTGGGACCAAAAGGAAGTACTACATGTTAGGTGGGAAAGGAGGAGTTGGAAAAACAAGTTGTGCTGCTTCACTTGCTGTTAAATTTGCAAACAGTGGCCATCCTACTCTAGTGGTTTCCACTGATCCAGCTCATTCCTTGAGTGATTCCTTTGCTCAGGTAGGTTTAAACATTAATTTTGTTGAAATTACTACTTATAGTTCTTTCAACTGATTGAATGTACTGATTTTTATACTTGGAAAATTGGTATCTCTGTTATTTTTAACTTTAGGATTTGACTGGGGGAGCATTAGTACCAGTTGAGGGACCTGATTCTCCACTTTTTGCACTTGAGGTATGTGGAGTTTGGTTCTTGTGAGAAATGATGATAATCTCCATTGTTCTGATGATTTTTTAGTTTTATGTACTTAGTAACTTAAGTGGATAGTTATGTTGCAGATAAACCCGGAGAAAGCTAGGGAAGAATTTCGGACTGCGGCTCAGAATAATGGTGGAACTGGGGTCAAAGATCTCATGGATGGTATGGGTCTTGGAATGATTGCAGAACAGGTAATGCTTACATAAAATATTGGCTTCTCATTTGAGAGCTGTAGCTATTAAGTCCTACTTTCGCTGCGTCTCATTAAGTTTCTAAATGCTTAAAAACATTGGCCTGCTTGACATTGTTATTTTCCTTTTTAAGATGTGATTTTGAGAGATAAGGATAGAAAATGATTTTTAGTTGATGTTAAGAAACTAAGATGTGTTTGGTTAATGCTTTCTAAACATGATTTTTTTGATTTTTTTTAGACAATTCCTGAAGAGATAAATTAACAGATGTATTTATAATGAGAAAGTAATGGGAAAGGGAAAGTGAAGAGATAGAAAAAGTAAGAAGAAGAAAAACTGGGAGGAGAAAAAGTTAAGAGAGAGTATAGTAATTTGTGAGAGAATGTGATGTGAGATCAACTGATAAGATAAAATATGATATTGTGACAAATAAGGAGAGAAAATGTGTGAGAGAAAACAAAGGGAGTGAAATTGATTAGAGAGAAAATAATGTGAGAGAAAGTGATAAAAAACTGACAAAAAAATGTTTACAAAAAACAATTTTTTGCTCTATTTTTTTTTTAAAATGTAAACAATACCCATGTTTGTAGAGAATAATATTTATTTCTATAAACGAAAAGAAAAAGATTTTAGCATTAATGGAAAATAGGATCATCATATCTCCTGCCATAGGTAGGATTCTATGTAGAGACCATTAACATATATGAAATTCATTTTCCTCATATTTGTAAATCTCAGTATACTCCCTTTCTGTACTAATTATACCAGGGAAACTTATTGAAAGTAAATTGCTTGCCATTGGGAAATCTTTTTAATTGTTATGTGTTTTTTGTTGAGGAAGTTAGGAGAGTTAAAACTTGGGGAACTGCTAGATACACCTCCTCCTGGTCTGGATGAAGCTATTGCAATCTCAAAGGTAGAAATATCTCCCCTAGTTTCGCTTGCAACTATCACATCTTTAAATATTTATAAATTTGTATGTTTTCCCACTTTCTTAATTGTTCAAGTCTCTTTCCAGGTGATACAATTTCTTGATTCACCAGAATACAGCATGTTTACTCGAATAGTTTTTGATACTGCGCCTACGGTAAGTATTTAGTCATGAACTGTCCTTGTTGCTTGAACTTTCAGATTTTTAACTTGATGACTTGTCTTAAACAGGGTCACACATTGCGACTTTTGTCCTTGCCAGATTTCTTAGACCGATCAATAGGCAAGCTATTGAAGGTTTGAATGTCTACTTCTCTTCCTCTCTCTTATTTTTCTTCATACTATTATATATTTTTCCTTTTTCTCATTGTTTGTGCTCTGGCCCTTTTAGAAAGGTTCTCTTGTTTTACCAATGCAGAAGAACATCTTGAAATTGCACTAACTTTTATCCTTTATTGTTATATTGTCTGTTACAGCTTAAACAAAAAATATCTTCAGCCACCTCAGCCATTAAATCTGTTTTCGGCCAAGAACAGCCCAAGCAGGATTCAGTAAGCCAGTTGCCGTTCTTAGCTGCCGTTATGTTTTCTTTTACACGAGTTTATCGACTATCTGAGGTTATCTATGGTGCAGACTGACAAACTGGAGCGATTAAGGGAGAGGATGATCAAAGTGCGCGAGCTATTTCGGGACACTGATTCAACCGAATTTGTTATTGTAACAATTCCCACGGTAAAATCTTTAGATATTTGGTAAATGGTGTATTTTGCTTGCTTGCTGATATATATAGCATCTTTTTCTGAAGTATACGCTGAAACTAATGAACATAATTTGTCATCGACAAACATAACTTTATCTGTTAAAATCAAGGACCTAAAAATGTTTCTATATTCTTTTCCTTCTCTCCTCCCGTAGGCTCACCAGAAAAAATCATGCTCGAAAAGCTTGCTACGTGCTACTCTTGAGAGTTTTGAATTTGAATGATATGTTTGTCTGCATTTGAACCACAGGTGATGGCAGTTAGTGAATCATCTAGGTTGCATGCCTCTTTAATGAAGGAAGATGTTCCTGTGAAAAGGTTGATTGTTAATCAGATTCTTCCCCCATCTGCTTCAGATTGCAAGTTCTGTGCCATTAAAAGAAAGGTATTGATTAATAATGTTCTATGTCTGTAATTGCTTTCGTGGGTATTATTTTACTGCATTTTTTCCATGAGTAGAATGATCTTGTGATGGAACAAAAGAGATTTTGGTGGGGTTGGGGCTCTAGTTTCGCGTAATAATTACATTGGGCGTACCTTTGAAAAGTAGATTAGACCAGTAAATATAAGACTGAAAGAGTTGATAAATATAGAGATCGAGATCGGATAGGGATAGGATAACATTTATCTTAAGATTTTCATTAAGCTTAAGTTATCCCATGCTTAGATCAATTAGGTTGTTAGGATTGATTTGTTTGAATTACTCCTTCCAATTCCACAACAAATTACATGAAAACAATTGATCTAATCCTATCCCACTTTTCCAAACGTAGTCTAGGATGAAATTAAGGGTGGAAATACTTGAAAATCAATTACTGTTTTATTTTCTTTTTGAACCATTTTCAGGATCAGATGCGTGCTCTTGATATGATAAGGAGTGATCCAGAGCTCACCAATTTGACATTGATCCAAGCACCACTAGTTGATGTAGAGATCAGAGGTGTTCCTGCTCTTAAATTCCTAGGCGATATTGTTTGGAAATAATTATCTCCATACAAACTAAATTATCAATCAACAATATAACGTTTTCTTTTTAAAGAGGAGAAATTCATTATTCATCTGCAGGAAGTTTTAATTATAATGGTAATATGTATTGTTAATAATCCATAATCAAAAGAAAAAAGAGGAGAATGAATACAAAACAAGATAGATTGAACATTTTCTTGTTTCTTTGTTAGATTAGGTAAATATCAGTTTACTTCATTGCAATTTTACATATGTAACTTGGTTTTCACAAATAGTCAAATAGTATGTTGTCTAATTATGTTTCTGTAGAATTTGACTAAAGTGACTTGTAACTAATTTATACAAGAATGTGCCTTACGCACCAAACTTGTCTTGTATGAGTAGATAAATCATCTCAGCTTGAAGTATAGATCTTTACTTAGAAAACCCTAGGGTTTACTAATTTTGTTTTATTATTTTTTTTTGAAATGGGGTCCTGAGTAGGGGTGGCAAAACGGGTTTCGACACGGCACACGAATACGAACACGACACGAATTTTACGGGTTAGGGTTGAGAAAATTAGACGCGGGTCGACACGATTTGACACGAAATAAAAACGGGTCAAACACGATACGACCCGCTTAACACGAATGTGACACGTTTGACACGATTTTCTTAAATATAATAAAATAAAAAATTAATAATAATATAATTATATAAAAATATATATTTAGTGATTCAATGTTAAGTTAAAAAATTTTAAATGTAATTTTCTTTAACATGAAATTAAAAATATTTTAATTTTTTCAATTTTTATTATATATATAACAAACTATATATACATAAATATATATAAGTTTTCTAATGGAGCTTAAATCTATTATTTTCTCTACAATTCTAGCTTCAATAATAGCAAAACGGGTCACAGTGGGTCGACACGAACATGACACGATTTTTTAAGGGTCGGGTTAGGGCTGAGATAATTAGACACGAGCTAAAAAACGGGTCGACACGCTTGACATGAAATAAAAAGCGGGTCACATAAAATATGGCACGAACACGACACGATGACACGTTTTGCCACCCCTAGTCCTGAGCGGTGGGGGGCTTAAGGCGGCCACCTCCTTCATCTCACCTCAAGGTCGGCCATGGTTGGAGGCTTACGACTAGTGATTGAGGCTGTCTTAGAGGCTATTTTTTAGCGTCTCCAAGTGTACACCTCAAACACATTTTAAAACTATAGCTAAAGAGAGAGTTAGAGGTAAGGGTTTTGGCTAATTAGGTACTTGCTCTGGGTTTTTATTTATTTTTTTAGGTAAAGACCATATTAGACCTCGTGTTTAGCAAAAATTACCGATTTGACTTTCTGTTTTGTTGAATGAAAATTTAAACCCTTATTTTTTTTATAGAAAATAATGTTACCCTGAGCTTAAAATGGAACATTACAATAGTCTGAGTTCGACGTGTTTTGACCAGGTTGATTATACTTTTGTACTTATTTGTGCTGTAAATTATTTGCAGGTTGGTTATATTTTAGTTATATTAAAATAATGACTAAAATTTGTATCATAGTATTATTACGTACCTTTTCGAAAAGTACAGGTTTGAATTGTCATTTGACAAAACTAAGGGTTCGATAAGTTAACTTTTACAAAATACAAAGTCTAAAATGGTATTTATTTATGTTTTTATGCACATTAAATTTTATTCATATTCCTATTCATATTCTCATTCCTATTCTTGTGTTTTTGTTCCTGTTGACACTGAAAAATGACCAACTTTGTACTGTCTAATTAGTGATAGTAGCAAGAAAAAGAGAACTAAAAGTGAGACATCACACCACAATTTTATAGTAGTTCACTCCCCGTGCAAGCCAGCAATGGAGCTATGTCTACTTGAGCTTTTATTAATCACTAAAATGCTTATTGAGAAAGACTTACAAAGTCTTAGAATCAACTCAAAGCTTCTAAAGAAAGAAAGTACTAAGTTTAGAGAGAGAAACTCTGACTTGTGGAGTGAATATAGAATGTAAAAAATGAAATAGAAGGGCATCCTATTTATAAGAATGGAGATCTCATAAAAATAAAATATTACAAAATATAGAATATGTCAGAAATATTACTTCTCAGCAGATCAAAGACCATTTATGGATGCCATGCCATGATCTAAGGGTTGAGGTTACTCATCTTGAATTTGGATGGTGATCGTCGATTTTGAGAGATCAAATTTGGACCATCGGATCGTTTTCTGATGCTCCGATACCAAAAATTGCACTTTGACTTGGAAGCTAATTTTTAGTATGAAATCATCAAACTTTTGATATGACCATTAAACATACATAGAGAGATCTATACAATGCACTTGGAATCGTGTCAATCCGAGTTGTAACGAGTGAGATATGACTGAAACATTGAGAGGTGTTCAACAATGGGCGACCAAGTTGACTCTAAGAGTCAACCTAAATGCCTATAACTCCTTTTAGCGTGACTTTAGCCTATTTGGAGATGCCAAGGTGATGGTAGTGCTTAACTAAGCTGAATTCTTGATTCTGGTGAAGTGATTTGTTGTCTCTTAGTGATTAAGCTCGAGTACGCACCAAGTGATGATTGGTGGTTACCTAGGCCCAGGTATGTCAACTTGGGCATAGGGTGACTTACCAAAGTGATAATTTGACTTTCCATGAATGCTAGACCTTATTCGTGATGGAAATATAGCACAATGTTCGAAATAAAGTTGCGCTTGGATGAACAAAACCACACGCTCCGAGTTAAAGTCAACATGGGCGTCCATAGATGTCACTAGGCAATGCTTGAGGCCAAACTCTTGTCTTGATGATGAATTTATCTGAACACAAGTCCCACTTCCTGTTTGGAAGTAAAACTAAAATTATGCCCGAGACAGAATTGCCATTTGAGTAACGAAACCGCTTGTGTCAGAGAAATAGTGAACTTGGGCACCCAATGTCAGGGTAAAAGTCAACTTGGACGCCCAATGTGAGGGGGAAAAGTCAACCTAGACGCCCATTAGGTGGTTTGGCCCCTAAACATTTGTTTGTTCCCTGAAAGCATTTGTATCTTCGTACTTGATGAAAATAAAGAAAATACCCAAGAAATATTTTCAGAAAACAAGTTGAAAACATCCCAGGCTGACAAATGTCAACTTGGGCACATGTGCTAGGAAAAAAGTCAACTTGGGCGCCCATATCAGGTTGAAAATGCTTGGAATTCATCTTCTTAATGTCTAATCTTCTTTTTAGTGGTAAGTGCACACGCAAATTTAGTTTCGTCTAATTTGCACAAGTGTTACTCGATGAACTTGAGTTGGTGTCCTGGTGCCCAGGAGCTTCACACAATCAACTGGGCGCCCATTGTGGGGATATGCCCCTTATGGATAAAGTTTAAAAAAATTTAAGTCTCCACATTGTTCCTTGTTGGATTTAAGGAATCAAGGTCCAAAGAAATTTTCGAAATTCTATATTATATTGTGTGCTTAAGATGATTGAATGTCATCTTGATTGCTGCTACCTGCATGGGCGCTTCTAGGGTAAGGTTTGATTTGAAATTGGTTCTAGGGTTCAGGATTTGATTGTGACATGTCTCTCATGTTCTTTGCCATAGTTATTAAGTTGTTTGCTTGAACTATTGAAGGATGAAGTTTATAAATGATTTTGCGAGATCTAAGCCTTTATTTGGGTGCCCCCAACGTGCAGGTGACATTGCACTATCTTGAGATGTGGGACCCCAAAGATTGTTTCCTTCATACCACGTGGTCGAAAATAATATTCACGTCATCAAGTCAAAATTTTGGATAAGCATTTCTTTCCAACCAAACGAATCCTAAGAGATTAAATTATATTTATACAACCCCAATCTCTTTAGTAAAAGGGAAAATAAAATTTTAAAAATGAAGTGAGAAACAAAAGGTGATTTAAACATAGATTTTTTTTTTTAATTTTTTATAAAATAAATATGTGTTTGTTTTTCATTTAAGGAGAGGGAAAGTAAAGAAAAAGTGTCAAAAAAAAAAATAATTAATTGTAATAATAATAATAATAAAAAAGGAGAGAACACAAAATATATTATAATTTTTTTTAAAAAAAAAAATTTCTTAAATTTTAAAAATAATTTTACCATTTTTTTTTTAAAAAAAATGTTCACTAAAACTAAATTATAAAACTATTAAAAATAAGCGTTACTAAAGGCATCCAAAAATGTATATTCATATTTTCAAAAAAAAAAAAAAATGTATATTCATAATCACTTCGAATGTAATGGCCAGTATACAGCTTGCACTTAATTTTCTCGTTTTCTAATGCAATATTTGGGATAACACTAATTTATATGAACAATATGAATTTAATTACAACTCCTTAATTAAAAGAATATAAGGAATCAACATGTAAAAGGAAGCTTTGATCACTACCTATAATCATTAAATCATATAGTCTGTTCACTTTCATCTACATTTTGTTTGTTTGTCAGTGTGTTAGCAGTAATGTAGCTCAAATGAATCAAAATCTCATAGTTCTCTAATATAAATCTCTCAAAGTTGAACTTTCTGTTGGGGTTAGGAATGTGTGTAGATAGAAAAACCGAAAAATGTAGGTACGTATAGAGTGTTCTTAGGTATCACTTCTTTTGAAAAGTTATCATGCAAATGAAGGCAAGCACACGGCTAATAACACCGATGAGGATGAGTACTAGTATGCATAGAATCCAATGATGAAGATCATAGTCTGTCTGTTGAAGAATTGCACACCGAGTTATCAGCCAGACTCCATAGTGCCTGCATTTCGGGTCCAGATTTTTTCTTATATAGGAATAGGATGTAAATTGTAGCTAATTCTGTAATGTTATGAAAAGGGTTATTGAGTTATGACATACCTTTCAGCATTACCAATCACAAATGCTTCTAAAGCCCACCTAGGGTAGCAAATCTTAGCAAAATTCATGACCATTTTACTTCCACTTGTTCGTGATGAGATAAGAGTCAGCACAACTGGAAGAAGTACAGACCACTGCAAGAAATAATAGCTTCATTAGAATTAGAGAATGAAACGAGAAAATTCGAACAAATAAATATATTCTCTCTTCTTTTCTTTTACCAGTTGAGCTGTGCCTTGATCGAAGAAGATGGCAAACGCGTATGCTATACCAGTAACACAATAAACAAGACAGAGAAGAACAGTATAGTTATCTGCGAAAGAAGATCTTGGATTGGTGAGGAAATAGAATGTTGAGAGATACACCACAGGTTTGACCACTACATTGAAAAGATCAATTGAATCCTTAGCTAGAAAATAAGCCAAACTGCTCATGCCAGAGGAACTTTCTCTCCAGTAGTGTAACTTATCCATTGAGAACGATCTCAGAGCCGAAATTTTGCACAGAAGAGCTGAAATTAGAATGAAAGGCAGTAAAAGAAGTCAATGCCAGAGGAACTTTTCATTGATTGCTTACAGTATAACTATCAAGTACAAAAAAATTATGGCGAAAAACTTTTTCTACTTACAAACTGCAATAATGGTATAAGTATATGCAGCTGCACCAAACTTATCACTCATATTAGCAAGTGATCCTAAGCAAGCTCCAGCAAGTAATAAAATCAAATAATCAACAGCTTGCGATTTAGCTTCTCGAAGTCTCTGCTTACCAACCCTGGAATGCCATTAACACAAGATCAGAAGATGCAATTTTCTAGCAATATGGGCAGAACTAGTTAGACATCACAACTTAAATAAATACATTTTGTTTTCCATAGAAGTTGAATTTTTCAAAAACCTTCTAATATTTGCTAAAAATATAATAATTCATGTTGCCTTAGATTTTTCTTCCAATTCTTACAAACTGGAGAAAAGGTTTCTACTAAATTATTTCGGTGTGTGCATGGAAGTGGCGTGCGCATTGAATGGATCCATTCCGTGACATGACATGATTTATCAGTAACTCAACATTGGCACCGTATAGGATTTGCAAGATTTACTAATAAGATTCTCAGTAGCACAATTAGAAAACACGAAACATAAAAAAGAAGAAGAAGAAAAGCATTTTTACCTCCCAAGGAAGTATTTATATTGTTGGAATACATTTGGTGTTCTTCGTCTTGATAAATCTTTGGTACTCAGAAAATTGAGCCGGATCTTATCCTGGTGCAGCACCACATTATTTTTCACATCTTGCCATAAATCTTCGGCAAATGACTGTTCTTCCACCTCAGCATCAGTAGGATTTGGTTCATAAGACTCCACAGATGTTGAGGATGATGCAGTATCAATTGTATTCCGCCTCAAATCAGGGGGCACTCTGTACCCTTTATGAATCATCCATCTGACAGGAAGCTCTTTATAATCTACTTTTGCACCTTTATCTGGAACTACAATACCCTCTAAGATGTCGATGAAGTGATCAGGTGGATTTACACGATCAGGGATAATTATCCCAAGCCCTGCAAAGTAGTCTTCCACTTTCTTCACGGGTCCATGATACACAGTAAGACCACCCTTTGCCAGGAGGATCAAATCATCAAACATCTTGAACAAGGCATAGCTGGGAATAGAAAAACTTCTATTAGAGACAGTGAGAATACAAAAAGTGAGAGACTCAAATAAACTTTTGGTTTTGAAGGACTGTCTTCCCTAGACCATAGAAAAGACTGGGAGAGTTTCCTGTACTAGAAAGTTTACATAGATTGCTTTCATTTAAATGTATTTTCTGGGAGACCAAACTTCGTATTCCTTTACTCATCAAGACAAAGTTGTTTTTCATTTTCTCTAAAAAAAAAAGTATGAAGTAACTTCAGCTACCTTGGTTGGTGAACCACCATGGAGACATTGACTCCCTCAAGAGCTTCACGTCTAAGTGCTCTAAGAAGTTGCTGCGAGGTTGCACTGTCCAAACCAGATGTAGGTTCATCCAAGATCAAAAGTGAAGGCTCCATAACCATCTCCAATCCAACATTAACTCTTTTTCTCTGACCTCCAGATATTCCTCGCTTCTCTACTGTCCCGACCAAGGAATTCCTTACTGCCTGGAGCCCCAAAGACTCAATAACTCTTTCAACAACTAAAACTTTATCTGGTTTCTCCAAGTCCACTGACAGTCTTCACAATCACACACATAAGCAAAACATTACAGAAGTCAGTCATAAGATGGACATGGACAAGACAGTTACCATGCACAGTACATTTAACCTGAGCAATGACAATAATTACCAGAAACACATATACTATTCAATGTTATCTAACAATACATTCACAAAAATAGTTATATCAAGGCATAGATTTTAATTTAAACAACTTTTAGTTCACATAACTCAAGCCATGAATCGACAAAATAATGCAAAATAATCAGCATAACTATATGTCAAGTTAGTTGTTGAGTTTGCAAAGAGCTCACAGTGACATTGCATACCTGCATTTTGCACTGAACCATAGATTCTCTTCCACTGTCAAGTTTCCATGAACAATATCATCTTGGGGCACAAAACCTATGATTTTTTTATAAGAATGAATTGATTCGTTTTTTCCATTTATTAAAATTAAACCAGACATTTTGCATCCAATCGCCTTTCCTGCTATAGCTGAAAGAAGTGTTGTTTTTCCAGCACCTGATGGGCCCATGACAGATGTAATGCGACCAGGCTTGATATTACCGGTAACACATCTTAAAATATGTTTGTCTTTTCCTTTCAAAGTAAGGGTTAGATCTTTAAAAGAAATCTCCATTAAAGGCCGTTTCTTGATTCTGTTATCTGTAGCCATTTTGATTACCCCTGAGAAGGTAAGATCATTGTTATCTTGTTGCTGAGCTTTCTCCTTTTCAAGTTGAGCATATGCATACTTGAAAATTTGACTGTTGGTACTTATATGCTTTCCCTTAGGCAGATTAACCGCACTTGCTACATCAAAACTAAAACCTTCAAACTTCTCTGGATTTTCTTCAATGTCACGTATTCTATGCATGAGATCCTTATGTTCCTTTACCTTTCCTTCTGATTGCACAGATGAGGTCATAGATATACCATAATCAGTTGATTTTGCAGGTGACATATCCTCATCACTTTTGGGATTGTATTGTTCCAAAATCCTGTCCTTCTCGGGATCTGTTGCATTTCTTGTAGGAGAAAATGAACGGGATAATTGAGCTTGCAATCCACTTGCATGCTTCTTGACAGCATTTTTAGCAGACGTCCACCTCTGTCGTGCTTTGACTGTCTCTTTTGCACTTCGGGCAGCTGCTTCTCTGGATTTAGTCAACCTCCTCTGTCTAGTACTTAGAACTTGGTCAGAACAGTTGTAAATAACTAGTAGAATAATACCAAGAGCTGCCTGCATTAGTAATTGAAGAAATAAGCTTTGCTACTCATAAGATAGAATGAGAATTGAAGTTGCGAAATTTCTAAAATACTACAATCATCTAAAAGGTGCTTTATTTAGCTAGCATAGTGTGTTAACATAAAGTCAAACATGTGTGCCAGTGCAGCCTCCCTAGAACAAGTACTAACTTACTATAATTATCATCCCATATGCTTCGATGTCTTGGCTTTCTGTATTTGGATCACAACGCGCCAACTTGAAGCAATCTAATAGAGGAAAGGTCGTTAGGTATAAACCGAGAAATAAGTACACCAAACGTGGAAGTTGAAATTCCAAATTTATGGTGGATGATTGTACTTGTAGCACACATAGATGAACAATTGCGATTATTATTGAATACAAATGAAATAATTCCAAATTGAGAAGAAAAATTTACCTTGCTGAAATGTAGAACCCATCCTACAATAATGTCTTTATTATACATAGCAGAAGAAGGAAAAGAAAAATGTTAGCATTGCATAATGCAGATTAAATCGAGTCAAAATCAAATTATTGGGGAAGTATGATACTCAGTTTGTAGTAGCAGATGTATAGTGTATCATTATGTGAGTAGAAAGATGTCATTACCCACTGCTGCAATTAGTCTTTTTTGTTGTTGTTGGGCAATACGTGTTGGGTTTTATGCCCTAAATAAAACTCATTTCAATATAATCAGATTTACTTATTAATATAGATCAGAAATAACATTTAATGTTGCATGGTTCACATGATTTATTTCATGATTATATGTACATAATGTATAAATTCATCTGAAACCCTTTTCACATACTTGATCCTGTTTATTGTGTCGTCAACACATTGGAAAGTAAACATGACTATGTGAATAAAGTTTCCTAGATTTATCAGACATAGGGTTTTACTGATATGATAATCTACAACAGAGTTTACTTGTATTTGGAGAAATACTATGTTCTTTCCAGAACATTGGTTAAAGTAAAGCTCAGGTTGGATGCATGGAGTATGCATCGAAAGGGACCGATATTGAACTTTGACTTAGATTTATTAAACTTACCGTAATATCTATTCAAGTCAATATCGCCAAGTTGATCCTAGATCAAATGATCTTAATCCTGATATGATTAGGCTCAATCTTGAAAGGCTATTCGTGTTCTTTGATTTGTTAGTTAAGCCTACTTTTAGGTCAGGGTGATACGTACATTTTGGGAACACGGTAGTGCAATTGAGTGGGAGCGCTAGCATAAACATGGAATCTATAGCTTCTATCTGGCGAATAGTAAGCAAAGGATGATCTCCTTCGAGCTTGACCAAACGAACATAAATGGTGGAGTACTCATTTCACATTAGCTGAAATATCATTTATACGGGGTCAAGTGTTTTAAGGAATAAATACATTGTAGGGTGTAACGGTAATTTAATCCCTTTACAGTGTAGATCATTCATATAGAGGATCATTGATCACATTAGGATTATAACAATGGATAACTAATGATGTGTCTATATGGTGGAACATATAGAGCATTCTATATAACTGAGAGTGCAATTCTAAGTTCTATGCGTGGATTCAACGAAGAATTAATAAGTTAGTGAATTTTAGTGCTAAATTCTTGATCTACTTATTGGAAGCTCGGTTATATAGACCCATGGTCCCCCCACTAGTTGAGATAATATTGCTTGTAAGACTCATGTAATTGGTTTTGATTAATCAATTATAATTCACGAATTAGACTATGTCTATTTGTGAAATTTTCACTAAGTGATGGCGAAATTGTAAAGAAAGAGTTTATAGGGGCATATTTGTTAATTATGATACTTTGTATGGTTCAATTAATAAATATGATAAATGACAATATTATTTAATAATTATTTATAGTTATTAAATAGTTAGAATTGGCATTTAAATGATTGAATTAGGAAATTGGCATTTTTGAGAAAATCAGATACAAAAGGTGTTAAAATTGCAAAATTGCAAAGCCCAAGGCCCAATCCATTAAGTGTATGGTCGGCCACCTTTGTAGCTTTTTTAAATGATTTTTTCATTATTTTAATGCCATATAATTCAAATCAAACCCTAGAGGAATGCTATAAATAGATAGTGAAGGCTTCAGGAAAATAACACACTTTCTGAATCAGAAAAACCTGAGCCTCCACTCTCTTCTCTAGCCGCCACTCTCTCTCTCTTTTCTTCCTCAATATTTCGAACCTCTCTTAGTGATTAGAGTAGTGCCCACACACATCAAGTGATACCTCAATCATAGTGAGGAAGATCGTGAAGAAAGATCATCAGCAAAGGAGATTCAGCATCAAAGATTCGGAGAAGAGATCCAGTTCGGATATTGATAATGCTCTGCTACAGAAAGGAATCAAGGGCTAGATATCTGAACGGAAGGAGTCATATTATTCCGCTGCACCCAATGTAAGGTTTCTTAAACTTTATATGTGTTTATTTCATCGTTTTAGAAAGTTCATATTTAGGATGTTAATAAACATACTTGTGAGTAGATCTAAGATCCTGGTAAAATAATTTCCAACAACTGGCCTCAGAGCCATGGTAATTGATTTACTTGCAAGAAATTTGGACTTTAAAACGATTGTTTGTATGTTCTTTGGATGGTATCATGTTGTATTGAGTGTTATTTGATGATTGATTGATGTTTGTGAAATTTTCGTGAAAAATAATTGTGATTTCGTTTCTGGAATTATTTTTATTGGATAGTATGGAAAAAATTAAGCAAGTTAGCCTTTTACAGAACTCAATTTGGATTTTATTTGAATTAGTTATGATTTTTTGAAGATTTGACAAAATCGGGGCTGTGCTGATAGTTTCGCACGATCGCGAACTGTCCGTACAGTTTCGGATTTTTTCCTTTTTCTTCAATTTTTCATACTTTTTCATGGAATTAACTTCCAATTTTTTGTATGGTTTTGTATATATACTATTACTATTCCTAATTCAATTCTAATTATCATTTTGAATTAATTTAATTTTTTTTAAATTAATTCAAGATATTAGTGTAATTTGAATTCGAATAGAATTAGTATTTGTCTTTTTGCTTAAAAATCTATCTTATTTTTAAATTTGATTATATTTTTTTTAAATTTAAGGTCAGATTTTTTAGATATTTATAATATCTTTTAAGATATTTATAATATCTTTTAAGATATTTAAGATATTTTAAAAATATCTTTTAAGATATTTATAAAATCTTTTAAGATATTTTAAAATATCTTATCTTTTAAGATATTTAAAAATATCTTATCTTTTAAGATTTTTTTTAAATCTTTTTAAGATATTTTGACCTTATTTAAATTTAAAATAGACATTTATAATCATGTAATTTTAAATAGATATAAGATAAAAAGTAGGTTTAATTTTAAATTTTTTTTTATTTTCGAAATTTAATTTTAAATTCCGAAATTAATTTTTTTTTAAATTATTTTTCGAATATTAAATTTTTTTTAATTTAATTATTTATTTATTCGAAATTATTTATTTAAAATTAAATAAATCCTACTTCCAACTATCCAGCTAACCCTGTTGCAGGAGTATGTGTTTTAGCTTGTTTGTAAGTTTTCAAAACCTATTATTACTTGATTGCAAATAGCCATGGTTACTTTTTGCCAGATCTAATGATCTGATGGCTCCCTTGGTCAAGATAATAATTTGTAACAGGTATATTTACAATCTTCTTTCATCTGTGTATGACCTAGCAACATGATAGGACCCATCCAAAGTGTGCCTGTGTGAGCCTATGTGTTTAATTTGATTATAGATACATATAGGTTGTTGTTGCTAAAATAAATTATCATAGTTCTTGATAGAATTTATTTAGGCCCATTTAGTTATTGGGCTTATTCAATTAATAACAGTTGTTCTTATTAAGGTTAAATTCCTCTCTTTTGGGCCTTGTGTGAGAGTTGGGAGCCATAGAAGTGGGTACGACATACTGAACCCAGCACCCCCTCACACAAACCACCCCAATTGTGAAGGCCCATTTGCCTGATTTGAATGACTGTACTAGGTTAATTACACTAGTTTAACCTAATAAAAATTGATTAGCAACATAATTAATTTCATTTATTTTGAAATTAATTTAAGAAAAACATAGTTTAAAGAATTTTTTTTATTCTAAGCTAAACTGTGTGTATTTTCTTGTATTTAATTAAATATAGAATTATAACCATCTAGATTCTTTCTGGAACTTAATTTAAATTTTTCATTAAATATTCCTATTTAAGTTGATATTTAGTTATCTTCAACTAACCAACTTAAATCAATATCTTTTGAATTCAAAATTTCAAAATTAAGTTGAGGAATTTTAGGCATTGGTTATTAAGATTCTTTAGATATTTTTTAAGTTAATATCTTTTCGAATATTAACTTAAAATGGAATATTTTCAAATTAAGTGGTTACAACTTAATTTTTGATATTTAATTAAATTTAAATTTGAAAAATATTTAAGTTCTAGATTTTTTTCTAATACAACTTAAATTAGATATTTTTTCAAATTTTGTGGAAAAGATACTTAGTCAAATAAGATATTTTCTAGATAGTTATTTCTAGACTACTTATTATTTCTAATATTAAATAGGAAAATATTATACATTGTGAAATTAATTATTTAAATAATTAATTTTGGTACAATTTATTTTAAGTATATTTTTTCCTAGTATTAAACTAGAGATTAATAATTAAGCCTTCTCTACACTTAATTATTTATTTCTTGAATTTAATACATTTAATTAATTTGAAAATTAAATATCTAAGTTGATTTTTATCATCATACTTAAATATTTCTTTTTCATGACATTTAATTAAATAGAAAATTATTTTTAGTTGAAATTTATTTTTTCAACTAAATTTAAATAATTTTCAAAATATATTTTTTCTTTATTTTATTAATCAATTTTCGAAATTGCATTTCTTAAATGCTAGAATTTCGAATTTTATCTTGAAAAATAGATTAAGTTGTAAATTAATTATTTTAATTAATTCTTGGATCAACTTAAATCAATGATTTTTTCATTTATTGATTAATTTAAAATAAATTGAATTAAAGTATATTATTAGAAATAGAATTAATTAGTCAAAGGAAAATCTAGATAGGTGATATTTTTGCTTGAAGTATTTTTCTAGTGTATTTAATTAAATAGAAAATTAATATTTAAGTTGATTTTCATCATCATACTTAAATATTTGTAATTTTTCTTATATATTTAATTAAATAGGAAAATTATATTTTTTGTTGTAAATTAATTTTATTAATTAATTTTGGGCCAACATTAAATTAGAATAATTTTTTCCAGGATTTATTTTTTATTTTAATATGCATTTTTCGAAAATTGTATTCTTATATACTTTAATTTTTCGTAATGCAATATATATTTATAGAAAATTAAATTTGAGTTGTAAATTAATTTAAATTAATTTTGTAACAACTTAAATATTTTTTCTAAATATTTATTGGAAATTATTACTAAGATGGAAATAATTCATGTTATTTTCATATCCATCTAAGTAAAATTTATAAATATTAAATTAAAATTTATATTTAGAATTTTTCATTCTAAATTGGAAATTTTAATTAAATAAATATATATTTAAAATAAATAGAATAAATAAAGAGAATAAAAGAAAATACAACTCTTTTCAAATATTGAGCTTTATTATAGAGACATTCGATCTCCATTGTGGGTTTTACACCGCGTTTGTTTTAGTGAGTAATCCTCCCTAATGGAGGAACGTTCATTAGCAATTTCGCACCGTTTAACCTCGCATGATAAGTAGTTTGTAAGTGTTTTGTATGGTATGGATCACCCTAATGGTGGCGACCATACTTGACTTGCAAATTATGAAACAATGGTGGAAGCTCATAAGATAGAATTGCCTTGACTCTCGCCTAAACGGGACAACGCTGAATTCCAATCTTGATCGAATAAAAGGTTGCTAGAATGTTTAACATTTTAGACGAGCTGACAACTCTATTCAATGAATGGTAGCTTTGACTCTCGCCTAAACGGGACACTGATATCAGTTTGTTGAAAACCTTGGAAATTATTTAGGATTGTAAGTTTTAGTATTTTCACTTGTCATTCCTACTTGCTATATGCTTATAATTTCTGAATTGTGTATGAATTTATATTGAACCATGTTATTTTCTGTTATTAAGTTGTAGTTTAATTTCGAATCTTCATTGTTGGTCTAACTTGGCTTGTTTATCTAATGAGATAAATCCCTAGTGGATTTTCACCATTAGACATACATAATAGTGTTAGATCTCGAAAGATAAATATTGTATATGCGACATCTAGCTGTTCATCCATTGATGACACCTTAGACTAGTATTTTTATGATATGAAACAAGAAGATTATATAAATAAGATTACTTTGACTTTCGCTAATCGAAGCATCGTTGGATTCTTATTTTAAACGAAATTATCCTAATTCCTCTTAGCTTATTCATTTCGAATTAGCTTTCAAAACATATCATTGGATGAATGGTCTATAAATCATTTCATGTCATTTTATATGACGCATATGATTATAATCCCGAAATTCTATTCCCAATTGATATAAATCCTCAATCTTAGAAATCTCCTACTTGTATGGGCAAATCTGACTTAGAGTTTGTATTAGTAGTGCTGGTCCAAGATAGAATTACTCATAATATTTGGTATAAATTTAAGTCTTTGACTTTAATTTTAGATTCCAAATAGAAATTTTCTTATATTTCTAATTCCAGAATACAATACAGTTACACTTTTTCAAGTGTTTAATATCCATCTTCTATTAATGGATTAAAACTGTATGGAATATGAGTTAGGTATTCTGTGACCAGGATCCACTTGAAGTATTCTAAGAACTCTTTGATGTAACTAAACCTATGTCATCATAGACACTACCATTTTTTTTAATCTATGGCATTTGTATCTTGTTCATAGTGACTTTGACATGATCAATCTCTGCAAAGAGTTAATATGCCTATATCCACTGAAAGTAGTTCATCTCATTCGCAGATGGATGTACATTCAGGGGTGGATATGAGTTTTTCGTTGTATTCTTAAAACGATAACTCTAGATTATACCTTATGCAAAGAAATTTGAAATGTTTGAAAAATTTCATTAATTTCTAGCAATGGTTAAACACCATTAAGGTAAGTGGTTAAAGATCTTGCGAACTGATAGGGGTGGAGAAATAGTTAGTAGATATGCAGTTCAAAGATCATTAAATTGATTTTTGAATTATATCCAAACTTACCTCCCCAGAAATTTCGAGTTGCATATTGATGATTAGTTACTAGTCGTTGCCTAAATCCTTCTATGGTAATACAATTTCAGAATGATGTAATGGTTGTATACTTAATGTGAATCATTACTAGATTCATGGATGACCTAATCAAAATCTTAAGAAAAGCTAGAACTGTTAACCATGGTTTCTTAGCTATTCTAAGTGATTAGGGGTGGACCATCCCATTGTCAATAGATAAGAAAGTGTTTGTTCAAACAAATACTACTTTTCTAAGAAAATGACTAAGTCTGGAAAACAAGTAGCAAATAAAGGAGATATTTAATTCTTGATTCCAAAAGTGTTCTATCATCTTATATGACATATGATGATCCCACTGCCTCTGTTGTCTTGTCACAACCAAAGAGGTTAATACCATTTAGTTTTCTTCGACATAATTCGCGGTACCTTGTCGTAGTGGGAGAGTTTCTAGGAACTCACCTTCTTATGACTTGGGAGACACTAGTGATTAAAATCCATTGTGAGTTTAAACAAGTAATGGATTGTCAAGATAAGAAACTAAGAAGAAAGCCAATAGAACTATGGTTTAATCCATTCACATGGAATGACCTAAAGTTTTCTATTACAAGGACATAAAAGGAAATTTTCGTTAATAAGTCTATTCTATGGACTTAACAAAACTTCCTGTTCCTAGTATTATAGGTTTGAGTTTATCTAAACCTATGGCTTGTGGTATACCTGGTAATTACTTACTCTAATGCAAGCAACTTACTTTAGTAAGATGCTGAAGCATTTTCTTTCTAATGGCAATCTATAGAAGCTTCACAACTTCTTAGGTATAGATTTTATTTATCTAAGGAAAAGTCTTAACTATTCTAGAAAAGATAAAGCCATGAAAGAATTTCTTACATCAACAGTGAGAGGTCTTAGATATGCTTTTGTATGCCTTAGACCAGACACCTGCTGTTGAGTGGGAGTAATGAGTAGGTATCAGATTAATCCAGGAGAAGAACATTGGAAGACAATCAAGTAAATCCTAAGATTAAGAAGAGGAACTATATGTTAGTCTATAAGGGTGTGTTTAAAACTCTTAGACTACACCATATCAGATTTCGAAATTTGCCTTTGTGCTAGAAAATCTTTCTGATAAGATGGTGATTACTCTGGGGGTGGAATAGTGATTTTGGAGAAGTGTAAAAACCTATCTGAAGTCTCTAGGTCTACCAGAGAGAGACTGAATGTTAAAGCTGCAGGAAAGGTACTTATTCAGTCTAAGGAAAGTTCTATACATCTTTGGCACCATTCCAAATTGCCTTAAAACTACTAGTGTTAATTTCCTGATTAACCAAAAGTAGTTGCCAAAGGTATAGAATCCAGTATCCCAAGAGAGTAAACATATAGAGAGGAATTTCACATTATCAATGATTTTGTGATTAAAGGAAGAGTAATGGTGGAGAAAAGGTTGTGGTTAATTCAACCTTTCAGATCCTATTACGAGGAGTTTACTACTACTACACTTGATTTGCATATCAAGGTGTTGAGATTATTTGAAACGCACTTTTTGTTTTATATTAGTGCAAGTGGGAGTTTGTTGGGTTTTATGCCCTAAATAAAACTCATTTCAATATAATCAGATTTACTTATTAATATAGATCAGAAATAACATTTAATGTTGCATGGTTCACATGATTTATTTCATGATTATATGTACATAATGTATAAATTCATCTGAAACCCTTTTCACATACTTGATCCTGTTTATTGTGTCGTCAACACATTGGAAAGTAAACATGACTATGTGAATAAAGTTTCCTAGATTTATCAGACATAGGGTTTTACTGATATGATAATCTACAACAGAGTTTACTTGTATTTGGAGAAATACTATGTTCTTTCCAGAACATTGGTTAAAGTAAAGCTCAGGTTGGATGCATGGAGTATGCATCGAAAGGGACCGATATTGAACTTTGACTTAGATTTATTAAACTTACCGTAATATCTATTCAAGTCAATATCGCCAAGTTGATCCTAGATCAAATGATCTTAATCCTGATATGATTAGGCTCAATCTTGAAAGGCTATTCGTGTTCTTTGATTTGTTAGTTAAGCCTACTTTTAGGTCAGGGTGATACGTACATTTTGGGAACACGGTAGTGCAATTGAGTGGGAGCGCTAGCATAAACATGGAATCTATAGCTTCTATCTGGCGAATAGTAAGCAAAGGATGATCTCCTTCGAGCTTGACCAAACGAACATAAATGGTGGAGTACTCATTTCACATTAGCTGAAATATCATTTATACGGGGTCAAGTGTTTTAAGGAATAAATACATTGTAGGGTGTAACGGTAATTTAATCCCTTTACGAGTGTAGATCATTCATATAGAGGATCATTGATCACATTAGGATTATAACAATGGATAACTAATGATGTGTCTATATGGTGGAACATATAGAGCATTCTATATAACTGAGAGTGCAATTCTAAGTTCTATGCGTGGATTCAACGAAGAATTAATAAGTTAGTGAATTTTAGTGCTAAATTCTTGATCTACTTATTGGAAGCTCGGTTATATAGACCCATGGTCCCCCCACTAGTTGAGATAATATTGCTTGTAAGACTCATGTAATTGGTTTTGATTAATCAATTATAATTCACGAATTAGACTATGTCTATTTGTGAAATTTTCACTAAGTGATGGCGAAATTGTAAAGAAAGAGTTTATAGGGGCATATTTGTTAATTATGATACTTTGTATGGTTCAATTAATAAATATGATAAATGACAATATTATTTAATAATTATTTATAGTTATTAAATAGTTAGAATTGGCATTTAAATGATTGAATTAGGAAATTGGCATTTTTGAGAAAATCAGATACAAAAGGTGTTAAAATTGCAAAATTGCAAAGCCCAAGGCCCAATCCATTAAGTGTATGGTCGGCCACCTTTGTAGCTTTTTTAAATGATTTTTTCATTATTTTAATGCCATATAATTCAAATCAAACCCTAGAGGAATGCTATAAATAGATAGTGAAGGCTTCAGGAAAATAACACACTTTCTGAATCAGAAAAACCTGAGCCTCCACTCTCTTCTCTAGCCGCCACTCTCTCTCTCTTTTCTTCCTCAATATTTCGAACCTCTCTTAGTGATTAGAGTAGTGCCCACACACATCAAGTGATACCTCAATCATAGTGAGGAAGATCGTGAAGAAAGATCATCAGCAAAGGAGATTCAGCATCAAAGATTCAGAGAAAGAGATCCAGGTTCAGATATTGATAATGCTCTGCTACAGAAAGGAATCAAGGGCTAGATATCTGAACGGAAGGAGTCATATTATTCCGCTGCACCCAATGTAAGGTTTCTTAAACTTTATATGTGTTTATTTCATCGTTTTAGAAAGTTCATATTTAGGATGTTAATAAACATACTTGTGAGTAGATCTAAGATCCTGGTAAAATAATTTCCAACAATACGATCCCGCTGAACAAAACACCTCACTACTACCCGAATCATCAGCCCAAACGTTAGCCCCTCCACAAGTATGGTTTGGCTTTAGAGGAGGTAGTTGGTAATGGTATCTGTAAAACATTTATCAGTGAAGCATTAAATATCCAAGTCATTGAAAACCAATGAAGAAAAATGAAATGGTGATTCAGGAAATGGTGGAATCTAAACTTACGGGTCACATACACCGGTTGTCTTATTAAGCGTTGCAAGGGGACAATAAGCACCCAATGGACAAGCTGCAAGAAGGCGAAATCAGTTGGTAACAGAGAATCAATTGATCATGTT
This sequence comes from Cannabis sativa, assembly GCF_029168945.1. Lineage (NCBI taxonomy): Eukaryota > Viridiplantae > Streptophyta > Magnoliopsida > Rosales > Cannabaceae > Cannabis > Cannabis sativa. The sequence goes on from NC_083601.1 coordinate 50,058,507, forward strand.
TCACACTAACACAGCAGAAAACAAAGCAAGGAAATACTTACGTATCATACATGTAATACCATGAGGACAGAAGAAGCCCTCACAACAAGTGTTACACCTAAGAGTTCTTGCTGGCATGTCTTCTGAATTACTAAGTTCAGAAGGCTCTTTGGAAATTTGATCAACACTACAGGCCCATCCCGGTTCACAACCAGAAACCCAAGATGTTAAATTACAGTTCTTATTGGGTTTTAAATAGTTATCAGTCAATGCACCAGGAAACAAACTGTTAAAGTAGAACTTCATTTCTGCTAAAGTACACAAACGATTTGTAATATCACCTGTTAAGCCAATACAGTTACTATAAGTAAAAAACATAAACTAAACAAAAAGATAACAAAAATTTGAGATAGTTGAAAAATAATGTCACTGAACAAGATAAAACATGAATTGTGGCACTTGTAGCTTACATATCTATAAAAGATACTATTGAAAATATCAACTTTCTCACGTTTAAACATGAAATTAAATAAGTCCAAATCATGAATGAAATTCTTTCAACAACTTAACTGAACATTAATGTTTCCTCTGGCTCACCAATAAATAAAACTTACTTAAATACCAAACAAATAAAAGAAAAGAAAAAATAGAAACTTCTGATTTACAATAACAAGTACTTTTATTATACCTTCGGTTTTTAAAATGCAAGAAGATAAGAAGTCCAAATTGCTGGAAAAATTAAACGCTCGATTCCAATCAACCTGTCTGAAATAACAAATTCAAGTTCAAAATATTAAAAGCAAATCATTAGGCACTCCATTTTTTTTTTTTTGCAAAAATTTCTAATTTGAATCTTTTCTTTGTTTTTTTCATGCATTTTCTCAGCAACCAAACAAAAAGGCCAAAGTAGAAACAAAAAAAATTGACTCACGGATCTTTAATGCAGAAACTAAACCGGTTGCCAAGATCACGACTAAGATGATCAGTGAGGTTGGAGAGACGTTTATTAAGAACCCGTGTAATTTGAGGAAGAATCAAAGGATTGTTGAACTGGTCAAAGTCTCCAACATTTTGGCACTGCCCAAGCTTAAGAAAGCTCAAAACAACAACACCCAGAAAGACAAGGATACCAAAGTTGAAAGCTTTAAGCTTCTGAAAGCTCATCTGAGCCAACTATAACTTCTGGGTTATGAAGTCCAAGTGGGAAAAAAGAAGTGAAAGTTGAAATCTTTGAAAACGGTGGATTGGATAAAGATCTAGGATTGTTCAGAGCTTGGAGTTTAGACGATTGTGGCTCATAATAATCTAACAATGTAGTGTTGTCATACAAAGTTGATAAGTCAGTCAAACGCGGGAGAAGAGAAGAGAATAGAGTCTGCTGTTCTAACTCATTACGTTAAATTGCCGTCTATTGGTTTCGGACATTAGTTTTTAGTTTTCGATTGGTTCAATGAGACAATTTTATATTGTGATTCTTTCTTATTTTCTTCCTTGTTGGCCTTACCTCATTGGTTCTTCTCTATGTTGATCTTAAATTATGTTTTATTGGGTAATTACTATATAAATGGATTCATGACTTTTTTTATATAATAAATACTAATAATTACTTTTCAACATATGACTTTGTCCGTGCCTTCGTTTTTGAATACTAAATTTTTTAATTTGTTACGTTTGAAGATATGTTTTCCATAAACAAATAATTATTTATTAATATGGTGCGTGATATCCTTGTTAGAGATCTATTTCAATAAAAAAAACATTATTCAAGTAACAAGAAAACTCACTGGCAAAAAAAAAAAAAACAGTAACAAGAAAACTCACACCATATATTATGATTACTTAATTTAAATTTTTACCCTTTTTATAATTCGCCTATACTTCTTATTTTATTTTATTTATTTTCAAACGTTCCTTTCCCTTTCCTAATATTATATATTATTTTATTTATAACTATATATAATATATGGTGTCAGCTATAGTACACAAATGGCTAAAAACGTAACCAAACACGTTACACTGTGAATTGACTCTAAAAATGACACTTATTTTTTCTAGCTTTAAAAAATATTTTATTGCATTTATAAATTACTTTTTAACGGGTTACTTATGTTACACTTACCGGTTTAATATTTAACTAAATTTTTAAGCTAATTAATATTTTTATTCTTTGAACTTTAACATATATTAAATTATACCGTCTGAATTTTTATTTCCATTAAAAATTTTCCATGAACTATGGGTATTTGTTGGATTTAAGAATTTTTGGATTTTTGTTAACTTTCATTCAATTTTACTATTTCAGTGATCGTTTATGTACTAAATTATACTCTCAAAAATTTCATATTTACCAAATCATGCCCCTTAAATTTTAATATACACCAAATCATGCCCCCTAAACTTTGATTCATGTTAGACTTTTCTTACTAAAATTGGACAAAAGTTCTTAAATCCAACAATCATAATAATTCATGAGAAATTTTTAATAGTCTTAAAAGTTTAAAGAGCATGATTTAATACATGTTAAAATTTAGAGGGTAAAAATCCTAATTAGCTATTTTTTTTATTATGATGTTGAGATCTTTAGTGGTATTTTACATCAATTAATGAGGGGTCTAAATTTCACATCACCCTTATTTTGGCACTAGAAAAATAACTAGAATATATGCACTGGCGGACCCAATAAAAGACCAGTGTGGGCTTAAGCCCATGGTGAAAAAAATATTTCTTTTACATCTTAATTTAAAAAAATCTTTTAATTATTTTAATTTCCCACAACAAATGCGCAACAGAATAGGAGATCAATTATTGAATGATAGTTTGACAGTATATCTCAAAAAGAATGTATTCAATGTTATTGACAACAAGATTATTATTTATCATTTTCAAAATATGAAAACTCGTCGAGCACAACTCTAAAGATATGAGCTCAAAAATTGATATATTTGCTAAAATTTTAGGATATTGAGTATGTTATATATTTTGAATATCGTTTTAGATTGCTTTTTTTTTTTTTGCTATTAGAAGATTTTTAGTGCTTGATATTTAATATCTTTTTAGTTAGGAATTGAAATATTGAATTGTGTTTTTTTTTTTTTACTTATTTTTTTTGGAATATTTTTATACATGAAAAAAAATTTACACCCATCCTCCAATTAAATTCTGGGTCCGCCATTGAATATATGTGCATGTGTTTTGGAGTAGATGTTAATAAATGGGCACCATTCATGATATTGGGACTTTTAAGAACTTATAAATTTTTTTGGGCTAAGATATTACATATGTGTTGGTGTTTTGACCACTTTTAAGAAGTCAACCAACTGTTTTTTTCTAACAGCTCAACAAGTTGGTTAAGATTGGTTCTTAACTGTCATAACAGCCTATAAATACACATACTTTTGGCTCAAATAAAAACACGGCTTGGAGAACAACCACTTAGTACAAAACTAAGTTAGTATAGGGTTGTGTTAGAGGGAGAATATGAAGAGAGAAATTGATGGATCACCATTGTTAGAGTGTATAGTTTCAGCTTGTGTTTAGTGTGTGTGTGTGGAGGGTTGTAAATAGAGATTGTTCACTCTTGAAGTGACTTCTCTTATGGTGAGTTGAGATTGTATTCTTGTAACTTGTATATTGGTGATCCAAACTTGAACTATTCTTCTCCTTATTCATGGTATAATGTTATGAAATAAAAAGTCATTCAATTCAATTCAATTTAATTTATTATTTTTGGTTCTATTTTCTATTGCTGAATTACTGTCATTGTGTTATTGATTGCTTGAGTTCTTTGTTATGGTGTTCTTGATGAGGTTTTGATCTGCAACAAATGGTATTAGAGCTGGTGTAGTATTGTGATATTTTGCACACGCAAATTTACGTATCGTGACAAGTAGTAAACTCACCAGGATTGAGGTCGATCACACAGGGATTATAGTTAAGTACGTTAAAATTAAACTTCTATTTCTATTTTGTTGAATAAAAATTAAGAGTAGATTAAAAATAGAAAATAAAAACAGTGAAAAAGGAAATTAACAGTTAATAAAAACTATGGCTTCGATTTTTATTGTTTCTATTGATTATGGCCTAATATGATTATCTTCCTATTATCAATATCTATACAATAGTAGGTTTACTAAGGTAATTTATAGTCTTCTTATATATATAAATCTCAATTATATGCAAATCTTTTACTCTCGCGATAAATTAAACATGTAATAGGCATTAAACAAAGAAACCATATAAGCTATCTAAACCATATAGGTACTCTCGTCTTATATCGAAATTCAGTTCTATTTCACTATAGCATAATCGACACTCACTTCTCAGATCTCGCATCGAAATCATAAAACAATTAATTGATGGCCAGACAATTAAAAGTAATTAAGCACGAATGAAATAGAATACATAGAAATTAGGGGGGGAAATAAATATTAAAACCATAAAACAATGTCAAACAATATCCATCAAGACCCTAATCAAGTGTTTAGCTACTCATGTTCATGGAAGCAAAAACACACATATTATCTTAAGAAAAGAGAAGAAAATATAAAATAATGCTGAAAACCCTCTGCAGACTGCCTCCAGTATTAACTTTGGTCTCTGAAATTCGTACTCCTTTTTCATTCTGAATTGCTTGACTGAAATCATCTCCAGTTCACTTTTTATATAGGCAGTGAGGGACTAAAAAAATATAAAAAACGCACAAGTTTAAATTTCTATTCAGATTCAAATTGGAAAACCACCAAAAATCCACGTGTAAGAAAATATGATATTTTCTGCAGAAATAGGGGCGGGCCGTGGCCTGTGTTGTTTTGCAGCACGGGATTTTGGTGTTTTTCAAATGAGCGGGCCGCGGCATACCCTTTCCTGGGTCGCGGCCCGTGTGCTCCAAAGCCTCCATTTTCCACGCGAAATATCTTTTTTTTGGGCAAGATTTTGATTTTTTTCCACATTGATATTTTTATGCGATCTTTTATCTTTTTCTGTTGATATATTTCAAATCTTCATCTATTTTAACTCTGCAAAAATAAAAGATAACAAGCGTAAAAATGCTCCAAACACGATTAAAACTAAATTAAAGATACACTAAACTTAATCTAAAATTAATACTAAAAATAACTTAACAAATTCTCCCAAACTAAGCTTTTACTCGTCCTCGAGTAAAACACTAAATAAACATTAAACAAGTCAATATCCAAATCATGAGTAATTTTCAAGTAGCTTCAATAACATGATTACGAAAAATTTCACTTATGCATATAATCCAGAATTTCATTTCAATTACACCATTGACATACTTCAATTTATTTTCATTTACTCATGAAACTATAGAATGCAATTAACTAACAATTAAATCACTTTATGCATGCCAATTACAATCATCAATCTACTAACCCAAAATTCTATATGCTTGTAATACTTACTATTCTCCACTAATATAAATTAATGTACAACCAAGAATCAGAAGGTCTTTCTAGGCTTGTATTGTTAGGCTTAGGTAAGGGTAGATGAAATGGTCATTTAGGCTTGTCTATACCATAAGCTTCTCCAATCATATCACCCAAAAGAAATTTTCACACAATCTCAATACCCCCTTTTCTAATTACATGAGAGATATTTTTTTTTTCTTGTTTTCCTCTTTTTTTTTTCCAATAAGATTGCAACAACTGATATTTATCTTTTTTTTTCTAGATTTGACACTGGTTGTCAGATTTTTCTTTTTTTCTTTTTTTTTACCTTTATTTTCAGGTTGCTGTCAATCTAAATTTTTTCATGTTCTCTCAATTTTCACACTTATTCGCACACACATACAACAACTTCCCATCCAAATTCTCCCAAACTAAAGATCTACTTATGGTATAATTTGGGTTAAATCTTTGGATAAAATTACAGAGATGGCTTGAAAGGAAAAATCGATCAAAAAGAATGCCTAAATCACTTTCTTAGCCATGCATAATTTATTATTTCATCTCAAATAGCAAGCAAGCAAGTTCTATAATTTTTCAAACAACTTTCCACAAGTCACAATTAGCATACATAAACTAATTCAATTACTAGAATATTACTTAATATGATTTCATGTTCTTTTAAAGCACAAAATTGAAATTAGTCAAGAGTATAACATCACCAAACACACGGATTTTTTTCTCAAAAATAAAGTTTTCAAATTGTGCTATCTACCTACTTTTAAATTGACTCACATTAAGCAAATTAACTCACATTAAAAAAAAAGAGATAATTTTAGAACTAAAAATTAAAAATTTAAGTTCACCCCCAAACTAAAGTGACACATTGTCCTCAATGTGTCATTTAAAACTAAAGGAAAGAGAACTTACTTGCGCACCACGTCAATATGGTGGTGGTAGCGGTGGCGGGTAGAATCCACCTCTTGTATCCATTAGGGCCCTTGTGCCAAACGAAAAAAACTATCCTCCAACGTTGCATTTTTTAAAGCTATCCTTAAATTGAGAGTCACCTTCATAATTTCCACATAGTAGTCTTTTCATACGTCGTCAAAAAGTTCGATAGTTTAGACTTCCCTTTCTTCTTGTTGGTAGTTACTTCTCGACCATTCTTTACAACTTCCACTCGACAACAAGTAGGAATTTCAGTTGTGGCAAATACCTTGAAAGTTTCTTCTTCTTTTTGAACACGCAACTATAACTCCCCTTCTGTACATCAATTAACGCTCTCCCTCTTGCTAGGAATGGTCTTCCCAAAATGATAGGAGTATTCTCATCTTTCTCCATGTCAAGTATTAAAAAATCAGCAGAAAAAGATGAACTTACCAACCTTTACCAAAACATCTTCGATTATACCCCGAGGATGAGTCAACGAACGATCTGCCATTTTTAAAATCATTGTTGTGGGCTTGGCTTCTCCTAATTTTAATCTTTTAAACATAGATAGGGGCATTAAGTTGATACTTGTTCCCAGATCACATAAAGTTTTTGTTTGTATCAAACCCCCTATTGAGCATGGGATATTGAAACTACTCGGATCTTTAAGCTTGGGTGGTAGTTTCTTTTGCAGGACTGCGCTGCACTCCTCAGTAAGTGCCACCATATCAAACTCTTCCAACTTCCTTTTCTTGGATAGGATGTCCTTCATGAACTTTAGGTAAGTTAGCATCTGCTCCAAAGCCTCTATGAATGGGATGTTGATGTGCATTTTCTTGAATATTTCAAGAAATTTCGAAAACTGCTTATCCATCTTATTCTTGTAAAGTCTTTGAGGATAAAGAATTTTGATGTGATGGTCAATGTTGATGGGAGGTGGTGTTTCTTTTTGTTGAAGAATGTCAGTAGTCTTCTTCTCCTCTTGTGGTGTAGGTGCTGATTCTTCGTCTTCTTCCTCTTTTGGCTTATCTTTGTTTGGCTCATCATAGGTCTTACCACTTCTCAAGATAATTGCATTACAGTTCTCCTTTAGCTTGACTTCAGTAGTGCTCGGCAAGTTACCTTGAGTCTTGTTAGTGTTTTGCGCAGCCAACTGCCCCACCTGGGTTTCCAAGACCTTAATGGAAGATTTAATCTCCATCATGAATTGCAGTAACATGTCTAATTGAGGATTAGACCCTCCACTAGAGTCTTCTTGTTGTTTATATTGTTGGCTTTACTGAGATTGATTTTGTTGAGGATAAAACTGCTTTTGGAAGTTCGGCCGACGACCAAGTATTCTTATAGTTTCCAATGGTGTGGGGTTGTTCCATTGGCAAACTGTCGACATCTATAGGGCAGGTGTCAGTGGCATGAGATCCTCCACACAGCTTGCAGACAACTTGAGCTTGTTTGGCTTGTGCAGTCACCAGCTTTGTTAATGCCTCCACCTGGGTTGTGAACTTGGTTATGACATTGACTTCATGCATACCTGCAACCTTTTTAGTTGGACCTCTCTCTGTTGACCATTGCTGATTAGTTATGGCCATCTCTTTAAGTAATTCAAAGGCCTCATTAGTACTTTTCCTCATAAAAGCTCCACCAGCTGCGATATCTATCAGTGTTCGGGTGTTGCTCATTAATCCAGTATAAAAGTTATGCACTTGTAACCACTTTTCAATCACATGGTTCGGACACTTCCTCAATAAATCATTGAATCTCTCCCAGGCTTCATAAAGAGATTTGTTGTCATGCTGGGTAAAGTTGTTGATTTCAGCTCTCAGCTTGGCAATCTTCGCAGGAGGAAAGAATTTGGACAGGAATTTCAGGGCCAATTCCTCCCAAGTGTTGATAGAATTGGATGGCAAAGATACCAACCAACTCTTGGCTCGCTCCCTTAGTGAGAATGGGAACAACCTTAGCCTGGTAGCGTCAACGCTAACTTCGTTCATCTTGAATGTCTGACAAAGCTCTTCGAAGTTGGCGAGGTGCATGTTTGGGTCTTCTGATGGTAGCCCCCCAAACTGGACTGAAGATTGGACCATCTGTAGTATGGCTGGCTTGATTTCGAAATTGGTGGGATCCATGGCAAGTGGCCTTATACAGGATCGAGCCCCTGTCAAGTTTGGCATCAAATAGTCCCTTAGGCTATGGTCATTGTTATTGTGACCATTAGACTGGTCTTCTACAGCTCCTCCATTGGCGTTGTCAGCCATGACTACTTCTTGCTCAGTCTCTATTGCCGCTTTTTCTAATTTCTTCCTTCTTCTGTTCTTTTTACAAGTCTACTCTATTTCAGGATCAAGCGGTAGTTTGACAGTTGCACCTTGATTTCTCATAAACTAGAGAACCAAAGTAGAACAAAATTTAATTTTTAATAATATTAACTAACAATCTCCAGCAACAGCGCCAAAACTTGTTGTGATATTTTACACATGCAAGTGTACGTATCGTGACAAGTAGTAAACTCACCAGGAGTGAGGTCGATCCCAAAGAGATTGTAGTTAAGTACGTTAAATTAAACTTCTACTTCTACTTGGTTGAATAAAAATTAAGATAAGATTAAAACTAGAAAATAAAAACAGTGAAAATGGAAATTAACAGTTAAGAAAAATTAAGGCTTCGATTTCAATTATTTCTATCGATTATGGCCTAATATGATTATCTTCCTATTATTAATTTTTATGCAATAGCAGGTTTACTAAGGTAATTTATAGTCTTCTTAGATATATAAATCTCAATTACATACAAATCTTTTACTCTTGCGATAAATTAAATATGTAACATGCATTAAACATAGAAACCCTATAAGCTATCTAAACCATATAGGTACTCTTGTCCTATATCGAAATTCAGTTCTATTTCACTACAGCATAATCGACACTCACTTCTCAGATCTCGCATCAAAATCATAAAACAATTAATTGATGACCAGACAATTAAAAGTAATTAAGCACGAATGAAATAGAATACATAGAAATGAGGGAAAAAATAAATCATATTAAAACCATAAAGCAATGTCAAATAACATCCATCTAGACCCTAATCAAGTGTTTAGCTACTCATGTTCATGGAAGCAAAATCACACAAATTATCTTAAGAAAAGAGAAGAAAATAGAAAATAATGTTGAAAACTCTCTGCAGACTGCCTCCAGTATTGACTTCAATCTCTGAAATTCGTACTCCTTTTTCATTCTGAATTGCTTGACTGAAATCATCTCCAGTTCACTCTTTATATAGGCACTGAGGGACTAAGAAGATATAAAAAAGCACAAGTTTAAATTCCTATTCAGATTCAAATTGGGAAACCACCAAAAACCCACGTGGAAGAAAAGATTATATTTTCTGCAGAAATAGGGGCGGGCCGTGGCGCCACAATGGCTGGGAGGCGACTCGTGTTGTTTTGCAGCACGAGATTTCGGTGTTTTTCAAATGAGCGGTTCGCGACATGCCCATTCGTGGGTCGCGACCCGTGTGGTCCAAAGCCTTCGTTTTCCACGCGAAATATCTTTTTCTGGGCAGGATTATGTTTTTTTTTTCCACATTGATATTTATGCGATCTTTTATCTTTTTCTATTGATATTTTTCAAATCTTCATCTATTTTAACTCTACAAAAATAAAAGATAACAAGCATAAAAATGCTCAAAATACGATTAAAACTAAATTAAAAATATACTAAACTTAATCTAAAATTAATACTAAAAATAAACTATTATGTAGCTCAAGAAGATCAAGAACTGTTTAATGAAAGGCTCAAGGTTCAAGAATGGCAATGGTTAAATTCGAGGTTGACAAGGTCAATGGAGAAAATGACTTCGGGCTTTGGTGGATCAAGATAAAAGCCCTAATGATACATCAAGGCATCTTAGAGGCCATTGACACTACTGCACTTACAGAAATTGAAGACAAGAATAAGGTGAATGAGATACAGATTAAGGCTCATAGTGCAATTATGTTATCCTTGGGAGATGAAGTTCTTTGAGAAGTGTTTGATGAAGAAATAGTTATTGGCCTTTGAGACAAGTTGGAAAAGATCTATCTGAAGAAATCTCTGGCCAACAAACTGTACCTAAAAAAGAAACTATACACAATAAAGATGGATGAATCAAAAGAACTCAGAAAATATTTGGATGAATTTAACAAAATCATACTCGAGCTCAACAACATAGGTGTCAAAATCGATGAAGAAGATCAAGGTATCATCTTCTTAAGCTCTCTACCTAAATCTTTTGAATATTTTGTTAACACTATATTGTACGGGAAGGATTCTTTAACCATGTCAGAAGTAAATGAAGATCAAGGTATCAAAGGAAAAATTGAATCAAATGGTCAAGGGTTGTTCTCCAAAGGAAGATCAAAAGAAGAGAGTCAAAAGAAAGTAAGATTTTTACATGATAAAACAAAAACTTATCTTTTATCTTACATTCATACAAAGAAATTAATAAGAGAACACACATTATATTGATTTTGAATCAAGTGGGGACATTGATTGAAAGAATTGTAAATATGAAGAAGAATTACTTATATTTAGTAATGACAATGTTTGTTGTTTTAGAATTATTTTAAAGTTGTAAACACCTTGTTTAGTTTTATTATTTTTTAAATATGTTGCTTTCACGTTGTTTGTACATTTAATTTTAGTGGTTAAAATTTGTAGATTTCTTAAATTATGTATACAATTTTTTTTTTTATATTTTTATGTCGGTGCTAAATAGTTGTTCATAGTTAAAAAATAAATAACAACTATTATCTCTTTTCTAAAAAAAGTAAAAGAAGAATATGATTATACCAATACTTGATGTATAAATTAAAAATATAATAATGCTTTTTTTTCACTATACCAAAATATATAAACAAATTAAAAAAAAAATTACGATATTAATATCTCATGCAAGATACATGTGAAATTAAATAGAAAAAAATTTTAAAAATGTGAAAGCAAACTTTCTTAAAAAATATTACACTTCTGTTGGGATTTATGCCCTAAATAAAACTCATTTCAATATAATCAGATTTACTTATTAATATAGATCAGAAATAACATTTAATGTTGCATGGTTCACATGATTTATTTCATGATTATATGTACATAATGTATGAATTCATCTGAAACCCTTTTCACATACTTGATCCTGTTTATTGTGTCGTCAACACATTGGAAAGTAAACATGACTATGTAAATAAAGTTTCCTAGATTTATCAGGCATAGGGTTTTACTGATATGATAATCTACAACAAGAGTTTACTTGCATTTGGAGAAATACTATGTTTTTTCCAGAGCATTGGTTAAAGTAAAGCTCAGGTTGGATGCATGGAGTATGCATCGGAAGGGACCGATATTGAACTTTGACTTAGATTTATTAAACTTACCGTAATATCTATTCAAGTCAATATCGCCTAGTTGATCCTAGATCAAATGTTCTTAATCCTGTTATGATTAGGCTCAATCTCAGGAGGCTATTCGTGTTCTTTGATTTGTTAGTTAAGCCTACTTTTAGGTCAGGGTGATACGTACATTTTGGGAACACGGTAGTGCAATTGAGTGGGAGCGCTAACATAAACATGGAATCTATAGCTTCTATCTGACGAATAGTAAGTAAAGGATGATCTCCTTCGAGCTTGACCAAACGAAAATAAATGGTGGAGATCTCATTTCACATAAGCTGAAATATCATTTATACGGGATTAAGTATTTTAAGGATTAAATACATTGTAGGGTGTAACGGTAATCTAATCCCTTTACAGTGTAGATCATTCATATAGAGGATCATTGATCAAATTAGGATTATAACAATGGAAAACTAATGATGTGTCTATATGGTGGAACATATAGAGCATTCTATATACTGAGAGTGCAATTCTAAGTTCTATGCGTGGATTCAACGAAGAATTAATAAGTTAGTGAATTTTAGTAATAAATTCTTGATCTACTTATTGGAAGCTCGGTTATATAGACCCATGGTCCCCGCACTAGTTGAGATAATATTGCTTGTAAGACTCATGTAATTGGTTTTGATTAATCAAGTATAATTCTCAAATTAGACTATGTCTATTTGTGAATTTTTCACTAAGTAAGGGCGAAATTGTAAAGAAAAAGTTTTAGGGGTATATTTGTTAATTATGATACTTTGTATGGTTCAATTAATAAATATGATAAATGACAATATTATTTAATAATTATTTATAGTTATTAAATAGTTAGAATTGGCATTTAAAAGGTTGAATTAGAAAATTGGCGTTTTTGAGAAAATCAGATGCAGAAAAGATAAAACTGCAAAATTGCAAAAAGTGAGCCCAAATCCACTATGTATGGCCGGCCACTTTTGTAGGGAATTTAAACTGACATTTTCATTATTTTAATGCCAAATAATTCAAACCTAACCCTAGTGGAATGCTATAAATAGATAGTGAAGGCTTTAGGAAAATTACACTTCTAATTCAGAAAAAAACTGAGCCTCTCTCTCTCCCTATCTTTGGCCGACCCTTCTCTTTCTCCTTCCCTCTTCAATTTCGAAATTCTTAGTGTGAGAATAGTGCCCACACACAGCAAGTGATACCTCAATCATAGTGAGGAAGATCGTGAAGAAAGACTTTCAGCAAGAAGGAGTTTCAGCACTAAAGAATCAGAGAAAGAGATCCAGGTTCAGATATTGATAATGCTCTGCTACAGAAAGGAATCAAGGGCTAGATATCTGAACGGAAGGAGTCATTATATTCCGCTGCACCCAATGTAAGGTTTCCTAAACTTTATATGTGTTTATTTCATCGTTTTAGAAAGTTTATATTTAGGGTGTTAATCAACATACTTGTGAGTAGATCTAAGATCCTGGTAAAATAATTTTCAACAACTGGCCTCAGAGCCATGGTAATTGATTTGCTTGCAAGAAATTTGGACTTTAAAACGATTGTTTGATATTTTGGATGGTATCATGTTGTATTGAGTGTTATTTAATGATTGATTGATGTTTGTAAATTTTCATGAAAAATAATTGAATATCTGTTTCTGGAATTATTTTTATTTGATAGTATGGAAAAAATTAAGCAATTCACTTTTTTACAGAACTCAATTTCGATTTAATTTAAATTAGTTATGATTTTTTGAAATTTCGAAAAAATCGGGGTTGAGCAACAGGGCACGTGCGCGCGCGGAGAGGCTGCTAGCAGCCCCCTGCGACGAGGTTACAGGCCCATGCAGCCCCTTGCGCGCCCATGGACAGTATGCTTGGCATACTGTCCGTACAGCTCGCAATTTTTTCATTTTTCTTCGTTTTTTCATGCTTTTTCATGGAATTAACTTCCGATTTTTGTGTAGTTCTGTATTTATACATTTACTATTCCTAATTCAATTCTAATTATCATAATTAATTTATTTAATATTTTTTAAATTTAATTCATGATATTAGTGTAATTTGAATTTGAAAATAGTAAAAATCTATCTTTTTTTGCTTAATTATCTATCTTATTTTTAAATTTGATTATATCTTATCTTATTTTTAAATTTAAGGTCAGATTTTAAATTTTTTAAATAATTTGACCTTATTTAAATTAAAAATAAGATAACTATAATCATGTAATTTTAAATAGATGTAAGATATTTTGCTAACTTTTAAATTTTATTATTTTATTTATTTAAATTACATTTAAAATCTAAAAAAGATATTCATTTATCTTTTTTAATTTTTTATTTAATTTTTATTTATAAAATAACATTTAATTTTAAAAGGTAGTTAGCAAATTTTGAAATGATATTTAGGTTGGTTGAAACCTAATTTTTCAAAATTGTAGGTTTAATTTTAAATATTTTATATATTTTAATTTCGAATTTTTTTTTAAATTTTTAAAATTTTGAAAATAATTTTTTATTTTATTTAGTAAATTATTTTTCGAAATTATTTATTTAAAATTAAATAAATCCTACATCCAACTATCCAGCTAACCTTGTTGCAGGAGTATGTGTTTTAGCTTGTTTGTAAGTTTTCAAAACCTATTATTGCTTGATTGCAAATAGCCATGGTTAACTTTTTGCCAGATCTAATGATCTGATGGCTCCCTTGGTCAAGTAAATAATTTGTAACAGGTATATTTACAATCTTCTTTCATCTGTGTATGACCTAACAACATGATAGGACCCATCCAAAGTGTGCCTGTGTGAGCCTATGTGTTTAATTTCATTATAGATGCATATAGGTTGTTGTTGCTAAATAAAATGTCATAGTTCTTGATAGATTTTATTTAGGTCCATTTAGTTTTTGGGCCTATTCAATTAATAACAGTTGTTCATTTTAAGGTTAAATTCCTCTCTTTTGAGCCTTGTGTGAGAGTTGGGAGCCATAGTAGTGGGTACGACATACTGAACCCAGCAGCCCCTCACATGAACCACCCCAATTGTGAAGGCCCATTTGCCTGATTTGAATAACTGTACTAGGTTAATTAAACTAGTTTAACCTAATAAAATTGATTAGCAATATAATTAATTTCATTTATTTTGAAATTAATTTAAGAAAATTATAGTTTAAAGAATTTTTTATTCTAAGCTAAACTATATGTATTTTCTTGTATTTAATTAAATATAGAATTATAACCATCTAGATTCTTTCTGAAGCTTAATTTAAATTTTTTCATTAAATATTCCTATTTAAGTTGATATTTAGTTATCTACAACTAACCAACTTAAATCTGAATATCTTTTGGATTTAAAATTTCAAAATTAAGTTGAGGAATTTTAGGCATTGGTTATTAAGATTCTTTAGATATTTTTTAAGTTAATATCTTTTCGAATATTAACTTAAAATGGAATATTTTAGATATTTTTTTAAGTTAATATCTTTTCGAATATTAACTTAAAATGGAATATTTTCAAATTAAGTGGTTACAACTTAATTTTTGATATTTAATTAAATTTAAATTTGAAAATATTTAAGTTCTATTTTTTCTAATACAACTTAAATTAGATATTTTTTCAAATTCTGTGGAAAAGATACTTAGTCAAATAAGATATTTTCTAGATAGTTATTTCTAGACTACTTATTATTTCTAATATTAAATAGGAAAATATTATACATTGTGAAATTAATTATTTAAATAATTAATTTTGGTACAATTTATTTTAAGTATATTTTCCTAGTATTAAACTAGAGATTAATAATTAAGCTTTCTCTACACTTAATTATTTATTTCTTGAATTTAATACATTTAATTAATTTGAAAATTAAATATCTAAGTTGATTTTCATCATGATACTTAAATATTTCTTTTTCATGACACTTAATTAAATAGAAAATTATTTTTAGTTGAAATTTATTTTTTCAACTAAATTTAAATAATTTTCAAAATATATTTTTTCTTTAATTTATTAATCAATTTCGAAATTACATTTCTCAAATGTTGGAATTTTGAATTTTATTTGAAAAATAGATTAAAGTTGTAAATTATTTAATTAATTCTTGGACCAATTTAAATCAATGATTTTTTCATTTATTGATTAATTTAAAATAAATGAAGTAAAATATATTTTATTAGAAATTTAATTAATTAGTCAAAGGAAAATCTAGATAGGTGATATTTTTGCTTGAAGTATTTTTCTAGTGTATTTAATTAAATAGAAAATTAATATTTAAGTTGATTTTCATCATCATACTTAAATATTTGAAATTTTTTATATATATTTTGTTAAATAGGAAAATTATATTTTTTGTTGTAAATTAATTTGATTAATTAATTTTGGGCCAACATTAAATTAGATTAATTTTTCCAGGATTTATTTTTTATTTTAACATGCATTTTCGAAAATTGTATTCTTAAATACTTTAATTTTTCGAAATGCAATATATATTTATAGAAAATTAAATTTGAGTTGTAAATTAATTTAAATTAATTTTGTAACAACTTAAATTGAATATTTTTCTAAATATTTATTGGAAATTATTACTAAGATGGAAATAATTCATATTATTTTCATATCCATCTATGTAAAATTTATAAATATTAAATTAAAATTTATATTTAGAATTTTTCATTCTAAATTGGAAATTTTAATTAAATAAATATATATTTAAAATAAATAGATTAAATAAAGAGAATCAAAGAAAATACAACTCTCTTTAAATAATGAGCTTTATCATTAAGATATTCGATCTCCATTGTTGGTTTTACATCGCGTTTATTTTAGTGAGTAATCCTCCCTAATGGAGGAACGTTCATTAGCAATTTCGCACCGTTTAATCTCGAAAGATAAGTAGTTTGTAAGTGTTTTATATGGTATGACTCACCCTAATGGTGGCGACCATATTTGACTTGCAAATTGTGAAACAATGGTGGAAGCTCATAAGATAGAATTGCCTTGACTCTCGCCTAAACGGGACAACGCTGAATTCCAATCTTGATCGAATAAAAGGTTGCTAGAATGTTTAACATTTTAGATGAGCTGACAACTCTATTCAATGGATGGTAGCTTTGACTCTCTCCTAAACGGGACACTGATATCAGTTTGTTGAAAACCTTGGAAATTATTTAGGATTGTATGTTTTAGTATTTTCACTGGTCATTCCTACTTGCTATATGTTTAATAATTTCTGAATTGTGTATGAATTTATATTGAGCCATGTTATTTTCTGTTATTAAGTTGTAGTTTAATTTCGAATCTTCATTGTTGGTCTAACTTGGTTTGTTTATCTAATGAGATAAATCCCTAGTGGATTTTCACCATTAGACATACATAATAGTGTTAGATCTCGAAAGATAAATATTGTATATGCAACATCTAGCTGCTCATCAATTGATGACACCTTAGACTAGTATTTTTACAATGTGAAACAAGAAGATTATATATAAATAAGATTACTTTGACTCTCGCTAATCGAAGCATCGTTGGATTCTTATTTATAAACGAAATTCTCCTAATTCCTCTTAGCTTATTCATTTCGAATTAGCTCGATAACATATCATTGGATGAATGGTCTATAAATCATTTCATGTCATTCTATTTTTTCTCTTAAGAAATTAAATGACGCATATGATTATAATCCCGAAATTCTATTCCCAATTGATATAAATCCTCAATCTTAGAAATCTCCTACTTGTATAGGCAAATCAGACTTAGAGTTAAATTAGTAGTGGTGGTCCAAGATAGAATTACTCATTATATTTGGTATAAATTTAAGTCTTTGACTTTAATTTTAGATTCCAAACAGAAATTTTCTTATATTTCTAATTCCAGGATGCAATACAGTTACACCTTCACAAGGGTTTAATATCCATCTTCTATAAATGGATTCAAACTGTATGGAATATGAGTTAGGTATTCTGTGACCAGGATCCACTTGCACTATTCTAAGAACTCTTTGATGTAACTAAACCTAAGTCATCAAAAGACACTACCACATTTTTTTTTTTAATCTATGGCATTTGTATCTTGTTCGTAGTGGTTTTGACAAGATCAATCTCTGCAAAGAGTTAATATGCCTATATCCACTGAAAGTAGTTCATCTCATTCGCAGATGGATGTACATTCAGGAATGGATATGAGTTTTTCGTTGTATTCTTAAAACGATCACTCTAGATTATACCTTATGCAAAGAAATTTGAAATGTTTGAAAAATTTCATTAATTTCTAGCAATGGTTAATACCATTAAGGTAAGTGGTTAAAAATCTTGCGAACTGATAGGAGTGGAGAAATAGTTAGTAGATATGCAGTTCAAAGATCATTAAATTGATTTTTGAATTATATCCAAACTTACCTCCCCAGAAATTTCGAGTTGCATGTTGATGATTAGTTACTAGTCGTTGCCTAATTCCTTCTATGGTAATACAATTTCAGAATGATGTAATGGTTGTATACTTAATGTAAATCATTACTAGATTCATGGATGACCTAATCAAAATCTTAAGAAAAGCTAGAACTGTTAACCATGGTTTGTTAGCTATTCTAAGTGATTAGGGGTGGACCATCCCATAGTCAATAGATAAGAAAGTGTTTGTTCAAACAAATACTACTTTTCTAAGAAAATGACTAAGTCTGAAAATAAAGTAGCAAATAAAGGAGATATTTATTTCTTGATTCCAAAAGTGTTCTATCATCTTATATGACATATGATGATCCCACTGCCTCTGTTGTCTTGTCACAACCAAAGAGGTTAATACCATTTAGTTTTCTTAGACATAATTCACGGTACCTTGTCGTAGTGGGAGAGTTTCTAGGAACTCACCTTCTTATGACTTGGGAGACACTAGTGATTAAAATCTATTGTAAGTTTAAACAAGTAATGGATTGTCAAGATAAAAAACTAAGAAGAAAAGCCAATAGAACTATGGTTTAATCCATTCACATGGAATAACCTAAAGTTTTCTATTACAAGGACATAAAAGAAAATTTTAGTTAATAAGTCTATTCTATGGACTTAACAAAACTTCCTGTTCCTAGTATTATAGGTTTGAGTTTATCTAAACCTATGGCTTGTGGTATACCTGGTAATTACTTACTCTAATGCAAGCAACTTACTTTAGTAAGATGCTGAAGCATTTTCTTTCTAATGGAAATCTATAGAAGCTTCACAACTTCTTAGGCATAGATTTTATTTATCTAAGGAAAAGTCTCAACTATTCCAGAAAAGATAAAGCCATGAAAGAATTTTTTAAATCAACAGTGAGAGGTCTCAGATATGCTTTTGCATGCCTTAGACCAGACACCTGCTGTTGAGTGGGAGTAATGAGTAGGTATCAGATTATTCCAGGAGAAGAACATTGGAAGACAATCAAGTAAATCTTAAGATTAAGAAGAGGAACTATATGTTAGTCTTTAAGGGTGTGTTTAAAACTCTTAGACTACACCACATCAGATTTAGAAATTTGCCTTTGTGCTAGAAAATCTTTCTGATAAGATGGTGATTACTCTGGGGGTGGAATAGTGATTTTAGAGAAGTGTAAAAACCTATCTGAAGTCTCTAGGTCTACCAGGAAGGGACTGAATGTTTAAGTTACATGATAGGTACTTATTTAGTCTAAGGAAAGTTCTATACATTTTTGACACCATTCCAAATTGCCTAAACTACTAGTGTTATTTCCCTATTAACCAAAAGTAGTAGCCAAAAGTATAAAATCCAGTATCCCAAGAGAGTAGACATATAGAGAGGAATTTCACATTATCAATGATTTTGTGATTAAGAAAGAGTAATGGTGGAGAAAAGGTTGTGGTTAATTCAACATTTCAGATCCTATTACGAGGAGTTTACTACTACTACACTTGATTTGTATATCGAGGTGTTGAGATTATTTGAAACACACTTTTTTGTTTTATATTAGTGCAAGTGGGAGTTTGTTGGGATTTATGCCCTAAATAAAACTCATTTCAATATAATCAGATTTACTTATTAATATAGATCAGAAATAACATTTAATGTTGCATGGTTCACATGATTTATTTCATGATTATATGTACATAATGTATGAATTCATCTGAAACCCTTTTCACATACTTGATCCTGTTTATTGTGCCGTCAACACATTGGAAAGTAAACATGACTATGTAAATAAAGTTTCCTAGATTTATCAGACATAGGGTTTTACTGATATGATAATCTACAACAAGAGTTTACTTGCATTTGGAGAAATGCTATGTTCTTTCCAGAGCATTGGTTAAAGTAAAGCTCAGGTTGGATGCATGGAGTATGCATCGGAAGGGACCGATATTGAACTTTGACTTAGATTTATTAAACTTACCGTAATATCTATTCAAGTCAATATCGCCTAGTTGATCCTAGATCAAATGATCTTAATCATGTTATGATTAGGCTCAATCTCAGAAGGCTATTCGTGTTCTTTGATTTGTTAGTTAAGCCTACTTTTAGGTCAGGGTGATACGTACATTTTGGGAACACTGTGAAAGGCACCGAGCTGGGAGCGCTAACATAAACATGGAATCTATAGCTTCTATCTGAGGAATAGTAAGTAAAGGATGATCTCCTTCGAGCTTGACCAAACGAAAATAAATGGTGGAGATCTCATTTCACATAAGCTGAAATATCATTTATACGGGGTTAAGTGTTTTAAGGATTAAATACATTGTAGGGTGTAACGGTAGTCTAATCCCTTTACAGTGTAGATCATTCATATAGAGGATCATTGATCAAATTAGGATTATAACAATGGATAACTAATGATGTGTCTATATGGTGGAACATATAGAGCATTCTATATACTGAGAGTGCAATTCTAAGTTTTATGCGTGGATTCAACGAAGAATTAATAAGTTAGTAAATTTTAGTAATAAATTCTTGATCTACTTATTGGAAGCTCGGTTATATAGACCCATGGTCCCCGCACTAGTTGAGATAATATTGCTTGTAAGACTCATGTAATTGGTTTTGATTAATCAATTATAATTCTCAAATTAGACTATGTCTATTTGTGAATTTTTCACTAAGTAAGGGCGAAATTGTAAAGAAAGAGTTTTAGGGGCATATTTGTTAATTATGATACTTTGTATGGTTCAATTAATAAATATGATAAATGACAATATTATTTAATAATTATTTATAGTTATTAAATAGTTAGAATTGGCATTTAAAAGGTTGAATTAGAAAATTGGCGTTTTTGAGAAAATCAGATGCAGAAAAGATAAAACTGCAAAATTGCAAAAAGTGAGCCCAAATCCACTATGTATGGCCGACCACTTTTGTAGGGAATTTAAACTGATATTTTCATTATTTTAATGCCAAATAATTCAAACCTAACCCTAGTGGAAATGCTATAAATAGATAGTGAAGGCTTTAGGAAAATTACACTTCTAATTCAGAAAAAAACTGAGCCTCTCTCTCTCCCTATCTTTGGCCGACCCTTCTCTTTCTCCTTCCCTCTTCAATTTCAAAATTCTTAGTGTGAGAATAGTGCCCACACACAGCAAGTGATACCTCAATCATAGTAAGGAAGATCGTGAAGAAAGACTTTCAGCAAGAAGGAGTTTCAGCACTAAAGAATCAGAGAAAGAGATCCAGGTTCAGATATTGATAATGCTCTGCTACAGAAAGGAATCAAGGGCTAGATATCTGAACGGAATGAGTCATTATATTCCGCTGCACCCAAAGTAAGGTTTCCTAAACTTTATATGTGTTTATTTCATCGTTTTAGAAAGTTCATATTTAGGGTGTTAATCAACATACTTGTGAGTAGATCTAAGATCCTAGTAAAATAATTTCCAACAACTTCAACGCATACAACCAAAACAAAATACACTTTTCAATCATTAATCCATACACAGTAATTTCAACCTTCTTGAAAGACTTTAAAATATTTTTTTGTACACTTTCAATGTATGCAACTCATTTTATTCTGATCAACTTTGAAGTTCATCATCACGAAATCAAGTCATGTAGCAGTTAAAACAACATTAAACAAACTATAAAACAAATTTCTACTATGATTTATTTTCAAATGAATGAACTACAACCAGAGAATATTTCAAACAAGACAAATAAAAAAATAAAGTATAAATCTTGACAATATTTTTCTTTGGAATCTTCAATTTGTCAACAACATCAGAGGTCTTATCACGCACCTGAAAAGATCAAGATAACAAAATTAATAAAAAAATGAACTAATAAAAAATACGATTAATAGTTATACAAAACTGTAAGTATATCATGTATTGAACAACATAAAAATAACAACATAACAACTAAAAAAATTATGTAATTGTAGCACTTAATAAACAAGCAACTAATGACTCCAATTAAAACTCAAATATAACTCTAATACAACTGATAAATATAAGACCTAACCCAATGATCCATTTTTTTTTTAAAAAAAAAAACTTAAGAACCCTAGAATAAGAACCATATAATAACTAAAGTAAAACTAAAAAACAATTATTTCAAAAAAAAAAAAAACTAAAAAAAAACTAATAAGAAACATAAAAAGTGGGAGACATAAACCATTTAAGGTTATACAATTCTTCAAACTAAATACATCAGAAAAAAAAAAATATAAACGTAACAAAATAAGTCTTTGAAACCAGACAAAGACAATAAAAACTAATTCATTAATCTTTTAAGTTGTAACCTCATCGCCATTATCTTGTCTTTTGCCCTGAAAGTCTCTTCAATGGATAATTTGGTGAAACAACAACAACAATAAAATAAATTAAAAGATGAAATAACTACAAAATAAGTTATACACAACGTTAAATCAACATATCTATTAATTAAAATCTTTAGATAAATCTCAGATTCACAAAAAAAAAAAAAAATAACTTAAAAAAATAACTTTACTAGCTTGTGAGAGAAATAAACATCAATAAGTATTAGATTTTGAAGTTAAGTATTAGATTTTGAAGTTAAGATCATTTGAAAAAAGATAAAAAAAAAAACTAAATTCAAAGGAGATTGTTGAATAATAAAACTCTAAATTTCAATTTTATACCTAACATTTAGAGATTTAAGTTTCGCTAACAAAAATAAACTAATTGAAATGCAACAATAACAACAACAATATAAATCAAAATATGAAAACAACTACAAAACTTATAAACAATAATAAATCAACATATTTATTTAGATATAAAGATAAAATTACTAATTCATTAAACTCACTTCTACAAAATAAAAAACAATAGCATGAAAAAAGCTTAACTTAAAGATGAATAAAAGAAATACAATTGAAGATGCCTCTTTCTTTAGGTTAGTGAAGAAGATTAATCATATTAGGCATTTCGTCAAACACATAAAAAGTGAATTTTTATATACATATAAACAAAAAAATTCGATTTAAAGAAGAAAAAAAATTCACAAAATTTGTGGACAAATAAGTAGAATTAATAATAAAATATCACACTACAACAATATTCTTATTAAACTTTCAAATCTAAGCTTTTATTAATGTAATTTGAAAAGAAAAAGAAGAAGAAGAAGAAAAAAAAAAGAAAAGAACAACTTACAATAGTAGCAAAAAGAAATTTGAAAGAGAGGGGGACAGCTTGACCAAAAGGGAAATAAACTCGAAGTGTGTCTTTTTTTTCTAGACCGTGACATAGAAGGTTGAGAAGAGGTTCTACATGACAACGAGGGGTTGGAGACGAGAGGAGCTGGATGCGAGATGAAAGGGTGGAGATGGTTGTCGATTAAAATAGATTTGTGTGAATAAGAGAAAGAATGAGAAACGTTAAAGAAAAATCTAAAAAGTAACATGGTAAAAAATTTCAAAAAGAAAATAACTTTTTCTTTTCTTTTCCTATTCTTTTTCTTTTGAAAAAGGTAACCTTTTATTTTTGTTAAAAACCATGGACACAATGCAACTCATTAAAGGAAAAACAAGTCGAGAATGAGACAATTTAACGAGTGGTTTCCAACTGCCAACTACCATTTTAAAGAAATATTCTTAATATTTTTTTTTTTTAATAAAATGAATGAATAAAATAAGCACACAATACTCTACGGCGAGATGAGTAGTGACTTGGTATTTATTTATTTATGATATCAAAGCTTCATTCATGAGCTTTTCTTTTGGACAAAGCTACCAACTTTCTTAATTCTTAACTCATTATTATTTGTTTTAACAAAAACCCTTTTCACATTATCACGTACCCTATTCACATTATCACGTATCCTCCATTTTTGCTATTTAATATATATTCTATATCTCTCTCTGTATATCATATATGTATTCGAATTTATTGGTTGGTGAGCTAAATTCCAGCTGCCTTTCCTTGTATTGACCTCGTCCCTTGGATCATGGAGAGCTCATTCTTACCCTTGGATACTATGAAATCACCTTTGTGGGATTCTGTGTTTTTATTTAGGACTCCCAAAAAAATTAAGGTTTTGAAAGTTTAGCAAACTCAATCTACTACACCCACGTATGACAGGTTAGTCTCTCTTCTTCTTCTTCTTTTTCTTTCTGCATCTTTTCTTTCTTTCTTTCTATATTTAGTGTAGTTAAACTAATATGTTTCTGGGTATCCGAATAGGGTCAAATTTAAAATTTGGATTATGAAAATCATGGTGATATATTTTATCTCAGTTGAACCTTAATGTTTTTATTTGGGAAATTTCTTATGGTGGGAGAGAAAGTAGTGCAATTCAGCAATATATTAACCTTATTTTGGATATGGATGCCTGGAGAAGAAGACTTTTTGAGTGTATATATATAATATAGCAAATAGGAATTGGAAGTGGTCAAAGTTTATTTTGAGTATTACATTAGGTGGTTGTAATTTCTGTGAAAGTGTATGCTAGTTTCCTCTGAGCTTGGCCACATTATTATTATTGTTCTTTATTAACTTAACTTAAAAAGGAAAACTTTGTGCAAGTTTGACTTTGAGTTTTATGAACATCTAAAGTTTGGTCAAATGTTTTAATCTTCAGCCAAGTTTAGCTACTGATTAGCTGAAGGCTCTTGAAAGATTTGTACAAGGGTTTGAGAAGTGCAATGAAGTGTTTTTATTTCCATAACAAGAATAAGAAAGAGTTGGAGCCAAAGAGTTCAAAATCCATTTCTATTGGCTCTCTTTCTACTTCTTTGTCAACCGATCCTGACATGAGAAGATCCGGTTCTGAAAGTCATTCTCAGAATGTTTCAGAGTTTAGCACACAATCTTCATCAGCCAAGGCATTTGCAGTTTTGTCTCAGAAACAAAGTAATCTCAAAGAATTCACATTCGCGGAGTTGAAAACCGCAACTAAGAATTTCAGCCGCTCTCTCATGATTGGAGAGGGTGGATTTGGTGGTGTTTATAAGGGCATCACAAGGAGCACAGTTGATTCAAGCAAAAAAATTGAAGTTGCTGTTAAGCAACTAAGTAAAAGGGGATTACAGGCAAGTTTTCTTCTCATCCTATCCTTCATTCAATCATCAATCCCATAATTCAATTACCATTTTCTAATGATCCTTGTTGTTTTCTTGTTTTGCAGGGTCACAAAGAATGGGTGACAGAAGTAAATGTTTTAGGTATTGTGGAACATCCTAATCTTGTCAAATTGTTGGGATACTGTGCTGAGGATGATGAAAGAGGGATTCAGAGATTGCTGATTTATGAGTACATGCCTAATAGAAGTGTTCAAGACCATTTGTCAAGCCGGTCTCAAGCGCCACTTCCTTGGGCAACGAGAATGAAAATAGCCCAGGATGCTGCCCGCGGCTTAGCTTACCTTCATGAAGGAATGGAATTTCAGGTACTTGTTAATCTTACTACTGTGATGTGTGTGATGACTTGGTTGGAGAAGTTGGTAATGATAAATGAGATCAGCACTACAGAGATTGAGATGTAGGCTCATAATGAATATAGATGAGGTTAAATTAATTTCTTTGCTAAGTCTTTTGTGTCATGATTCTCATACTTAAGATCTGAAATATTGTCATTGTAACAGATCATCTTTAGGGATTTCAAGTCTTCAAACATACTTCTAGATCAAGAATGGAATGCAAAGTTGTCGGATTTTGGATTGGCCAGGCTGGGGCCTTCAGATGGATTGAGTCATGTCTCTACTGCAGTATGTTTACATAATGTATTTTCATATATAAATATATGTTTTCTATGTATGTTGTATATTAACAAACAAAAAAAATGATACTCTTCTTATGTTGATGTAGGTTGTTGGAACCATTGGCTATGCAGCTCCCGAGTACATTCAAACTGGGCGTCTCACGTCAAAGAGCGATGTTTGGAGCTATGGAGTATTCCTATATGAACTCATTACTGGGAGGCGGCCTTTGGATCGAAACAAGCCTAGAAATGAGCAAAAGCTCTTAGAATGGATCAGGCCACATCTCTCCGACTCAAAAAAATTCGAGCTGATTTTGGACCCAAGGCTTGAAAGGAAGTATTCACTCAAGGCTGCCAAAAGGCTAGCATCTGTAGCTAACCGTTGCCTGGTTCGACAGCCTAAATCGCGTCCTAAAATGAGTGAAGTATTGGATATTTTAAACAGAATTATGCAGACAACAGATATGGGAAGCCCACCACAAACTCCTCTCAAAAGCTTGCCTTTGGATGATGAAACAAGA
Source organism: Cannabis sativa (assembly GCF_029168945.1). Taxonomy (NCBI): domain Eukaryota; kingdom Viridiplantae; phylum Streptophyta; class Magnoliopsida; order Rosales; family Cannabaceae; genus Cannabis; species Cannabis sativa. The sequence continues at coordinate 50,084,851 of NC_083601.1, forward strand.
AAATCCAAAAGAGAGATGTTGAAAAAGCATGTGGTAGATCCAATATTTGGAGAAAGAGGTTGTTTAATGTGGCAAGCATGGAGGCCTAAGATTGTAAAAACATGATCATGTTGATTGAATATGGTCTGTCACAAAATTGACCCTAATTCCTTCATTTTTTTTTTGGGTGTACCAAAAGCTGGTTTCTTAGTTTGTTGATTGTGTACATTACACTTTTCTCTTTACAAAAATTCAATTAATACAGACCAAGTGGGTATACATTTTTGTGGTTTTACTGACTAGCAACTACTCTACCCCACCAATGATTAAGGCAATTAGGTACTCAAAACATTTCACTTAGCATTTTTGTTTTTACCTTCTTCTTCATTCAGAGGCCCATTTAATAAAAAAGTTTAGTTGCAAACTGCCATGAAATGTTGAGTTCAACAACTACAAGCATATATATTAAAAAAAAGAATGATGATACGTATATATACACAAGCATATAAAGATTACTCTAAAAGAATAAAATATTTACAACAAATGCAAAATCTTGTCTTTCATCATTGCTTTTCTATCTGCAAGACCAGTTACTGACGAAAAGACTAATGGTTGATTTGACTCAGCAGTAGCAGTAGCAATCACAAGATTCTCATTTCCTTCATGACATCCATCATAGCTTATGAAGTTATAATATTCCACCATTTCTTCTTTTTCCTTGTGCAAGGTTCAGGAACCTCTATCAATGGGGAAGCAAATACAAAACAAAAATGATCAAAACATTTATACATAATATATATCATGAAATGAATCTTAAAACTCAATTTTTTCTCCTTGGCAAAATGATATCACTTGAAACCATACCGATTACGAGCAATTGCTCATTTAATGTATAGTTTTTCAAGTAAATTTGGGCCCTTAATTTTAAAAATGATTCTGTAGGAGAAAAAGCCAAGAATAGAAAAGAAAGCACTACCTCCTTCAGGATAGATTGAATTGTAATGAACCTCTGCCCAAAAGCTCAAGAAAATAACTGCATGAGCAAAAAACAATATAATAGGTTGTTTAGAATGAACACTTACTAGTAACATGAAGCTTTTAATAACAGGTAAATCAAATAGAATTAGATAGAATATGGTAAACATGATGATACCAACAGTTCCTAAACAAACTGTTTGACAAAGTCCAACAGTTATACGATATAAAATCACAATTTAGAACATAATGACAATGCAAAACGTTATTGAAAAAATTATTTGTTCAAAACTTGCCTCTGTTGGACTTCTGTGATTGTGGAAGAATCTCAATGTAACATGTATCTTTAAAAGAGGTTAGCACAAATATCTTGACACCATACTGCAATATAAGAACATATTAACACCATGTTTAAAACTCATAAAACAAGTTCACAGAAACAATGGAAAGCTTGAACGGTCAACTTTTATCTCATACCCAATCTGCAGCAGCCTGCAAGGTAACGTGATCACCCCATTCACCATTCCTATTTCATTCACATAAAGAAAATATCAAAAAAGAAAACAAATTACAGTATTGGGATGAAAATCACAGCAATAAAGCCTAGGATTTTACTTGCTCATTTTCTTTAGATAGTCAACATAACCCATAGGAACATAGCCCTCGTACGTCTGGGGTTGACCCTTCAGCTAATAACATCAGAAATGGGAGCATGGTCAAATGCTGAACAGATATGCACAATAATTAAAATGAATGCAAGTTCAAACTAAAAACATGAACTAGTGCACATCAGACCTGTTGAATGATTTGCTCTCGAACAAAACCATGGTGGTCAGAAGAGCGATAAAGCTGATCTGATAAAGCACGAAACTGAGAACAATAGAAAACAAATGATACACACTCAATTTTAGTAAACCTCAAGATGCATTAAAAAATACACATTCACATAAAAAGTCTAGGAAGCAAACTGAAAAAAGATAATACCTGACAATTACCATCTCCCTGGACCTTACGTTCAACCAAATCATATATCTGCAATCTATAAGAAAATGAGGTTTTACTAAGCAATACATCAGTTAATAAGGTGACTAAAACAGCGAGTATATCTACTATCACATGTTGAATATTTTCTGCTTACAGCTATCACACATTGAATTTTTTGAAATATTTTGCATACACGTATTCACCACAACAATAAGAAAATTGTTATTTTCATAACCATTAAACAGTTGGATGACTGAAGGTAACATGTGTAATACAATTTACAAAACATAAAGAGCTAAAATAATGAAAAAGAACTCCAATATAAATGTTAAACATGTCATTAATTACTAAAATAATAAAGGTCAACCTAAATAAAAAAAAACAACTGCTTCGATAATTGTAACATTCTCAAGTCCCCATATATTATACCCCTACAGAAAATTCTGGACCAATAAATTCCCTCCGTAGGGTTTCTTATCCATAGTTCAGAGTGTTCTCTTTCATATCGACCTCCATCCAACCTACTCAACTAAGTCATTATGATCTTATAAAGCAAATGCACAAATGATTGTAGACTTCTCAGGGTTTTGTAGTGCAGCTAGTGCTAAGAATAAATTTAACCCATGAACATAACATATATTAATTGCAAGAGAAAAAAATAAAATCTCTTATAATGTTTGTCAGCACTTCACAAAGCACATTACTCAATGAAATTCTATACCAGTTATGTCTGTTATCAAAATTCCATAAGAACTTAGTAGTGTCGAAGAAGTTAATAATATACATACATGGATAAGAGACAAAAGTCTTTAATACAATAGAGAATTTAACACTAGACCTTTCTAGAAGCCTCTCGTGATCTGATATCTCCTCATCAATTGAAGGAATTTTTTCAATTGTCCTAGGAACATGCTGCCAAATGAAATAAATCACCAATATAAGTATATTCTAAAAATGCAAACCAAATTTAAATGACTAAACAAACTACATATATCATGCGTTATCCCCATGAAATGACATCAACCCAATTAAAGGTATAATAACATCTCACAGCAATCACTCACAGGAACGGGAACCATCTGATTCAGTCTTCTGCCAACTTCACTATCAAGCGAAGACTCGTCTGTTATGTCCAATGCATATGACCAGTCTTCCCCATTGCTTAAGTTTTCTCCTTTGCTTTCGGCTGGGACAGAATATGTAAAGATAGATCCCATCCCATCTTCCACATCTCCATTTATCCTTATGCCAGAATCAATTTCCACCCCTGCTTTATCTTCTGTATAACCATCTACTAAAGTTCCATTGTTGTGATGACCTTCTGTGTTCCCATTACTACCATGACCATTTTCCATATTCCAAACGTTCTCATGTCCTATACATCATTATAAGTCAAGTTCCAATAAGGATGAAAGAAACACGGAAAGAATAACCATTTGTTAAAAAAATATCTAACCTTCCATTTTCCCATAATCAGAGCTATCATGCCTCTTTGAAGGTCCAAGCCAATCTTGCGCAAGAATTGATTGTTGCAAGTGATCTTCTTCAAAAACAGGACGTCCTGAGTTTTCTGCTGAAGCAAGTCTTGATAACTCCTCTTGATAAGCATGAGCTATAACTTCATCATTTTCAACATTATTGGGCTCAACATAGCATTCTTGAACATATTCCACTTTACTAAAATCAGGGTCATATCTAGTAACAGTACTATGAGAGGTGTCATTTGAAAGAGTGCAAACATCTAACAGATGAAGATTCCATCTCTTAACATCCGGGTCCCAATTATCCATTGTCATTGGGTTGGATACTAGTTTTAGAATATGTGTAATTTCAAATAAATATCCTTGCTTTATTCTATAATCTCACTAAACTTTGATAGCTCCTGAAAAAAAAAAAAACACAAAGCTTAATAATTATAAGCATAAAACCATTTGCTTCCAAAAGCTATCTAACTTGTGAAACCCACTTTCTGAATAAAGAAACAAAAAACACACCTTTCAATCAATAAACTTCAATCATTACACATCTAAAATCACTAATCCACATACCCATAAATCCATCGGTTCTAAACCAGACAATAAATACCTAAAATACAAGTATATAACAACATTAAAGCTTAATCAAACATTATAAACCTTATCCATAGATCAAACTACAAACATATTCAGAAAAAAAGAAAAAAGAAAAACGCGCATAGAACCCTAATCCACAGATTAATTGCTTCCATCCATCAAACCAAAAACAAAACCATATAAAATAGAAGTTTCAAAGCATGCACCGAGATGAAATGAATCCATAAAAAGAAAGAACAAAACTCAGATTACTCGATCATCAACCATTAAAAAATAAATCAAATGAGAAATTATACGGACCTTAAGAGGAGGGAAAATATCTGTGATAAGAAAAAGGAAATGGAGAGACAAATAGAGAAGAGGAAAAAAGAGAGGGTTTGAAGGCCACGCTTAGGCTGAGATGGTTAAAGGTCGAACTAGTTAGATACGGAAAGTATAAATACAGAAAAAGTAGAAGCCTGAAAGTTGCTGTTCATTTAATTTAAGGCGTATTTTGTTGAATATTTTGAAAAATAAAAATAAAATGTCGTTTTTCTCCTTAATATAAGGGCGCGCTTCGTTTCGGATCGACAGAAACTGAAACCGCCAATGTGCTTACGTGGCATTACTTTGGTGGTTAAATGGGAATTCTATATCGGGTTTTCTTCCACGTGTGTTAATTCGGTACGAGGTTATTGCCTTACCATTTTGGATTAGCTACAACTTCTACAAAATTAATTAATTAATTACGGAATTTTTAAACAAAGTGTTATTTTTTTTTACAATTTAAATTTTTATACGGTTATTTTTTTTAAATTTTCATTTATACAATTTTTTTTAAAACTAACATACTATTATTCTTTAACTTAATTAGATTTTATACCGTTTATAATCTCTTTAAAGAAACTGGTTGTACATTTCCTTTTCATGTCATCAATCAATTAATATACACGTTTTTCTTCCAATTTTGCACTCTCTGCATCATTCTCTCATTCTCATTTTTTTTCTTTCTTTTTTCTGCATTATATTTATACTCATTATTAAGGGTGTTTGCGGTACGGGTGATGTGATTTTGACTATTTTTTCAAATCAACCTGCACATTCAATTTTTTCAATTTCCCAAATCGCACCTACACCGCAAAAAATAGTACAGTGCGGTGCGATTTTTGCAGTTTAGACTATCACCAATAATTAAACTATCACAAATATAACAAAGTTTGAGCAACACTTGTCAAAAATACCATAAGGCTTAAAAATAAATATGAAAAAAATAAATTTCAACAATATAACAATTAGTGAGTTTTTGAGTTGAACATTCATATATTGAACCTAAATAAATATAAAAATTAGTATTTTTATAATGTGCGGTGCGATTTAAACCGCATATTAACAATTCAAAACCGCAAATCGCAGTGCACCGCGCGATTTAGAAAAAATTCAAAGAGCGACTGCACTGCAAAGAATTTCAAACCGCAACAAACCTGATTCGCATAATAACTCAAATCTAATCCAATCTGCATAATAACTCAAATTCAATCTCATCCACAAAAGTACAGATTAGATCAGTTATTTTAGATTTGTTACTTTTAATATTAAATTATTTCATATTTACTAAAAAAATATTTTTTTCACATAATTAACAATAAAATAAAACAAATTATTGTTGTTTTATGTCTCTAACAATAAATATAAAAAAATAATAATAAATTCAAAGGAATAAGGAAAAATAATTGTATGTGTAAGAAATGTATAATTGTGTTTTAGACTATATTTAATAAGAATGAAATATTCATTTGATCTAAGTTTTGAAATATATTTATATCAAAACTATTAGATTTTTAAATTACTATTTTTCACATTAAAATATCTTTATATATTAAAAGTGCCTATCTAACGGCATTTCTTGGTTTAACAGAATATACTTAAGAATATTCTGTTAAATTTAACGATTAGGTTTGATCTCTCGTTAACAAATAAACCCAATATAATTAAATCCAAAAAATTAAACAATCTTTTAAATATTAATAATCTCTTTTTAAATTAAAAAAAAAATCATCTTAACCACATATCTCTCTAACAAACCTACTTTTTAGTTTTATAAATGGAGATGTTCATATAATATTAACACTTTACAGAATATTTATAGATATAAACTTACATTACAATGCTATGTTAAAAAAAGAACTAAATAGAATAATCTACTACTCCAATAATAAATTTATTTACAATTTTATAATTACACTAATATTATTTTTAATACATTATTAAATAATATTTCAAATATAAATATTTAATTTTTTCACAAAAAATTTGCAATCTTTAAAAATAAAATACATTCAAAATCTTAAAAAGACCAAAATCTTAAATGAAACTAGCAATACGTGGCTCGGCACGTATATTCACCTAGTATATAAATATGTATGAATTGGATTGCATCAATTACTTTTACATGTCAATCAAAATTTAATCTACACACGTGCAGATTTTAAATTTTCCAAATCTAATCTAATTTCATATCCACACTATGCAAACAGATTAGATTGAGTATTTTATGAACACCCCTAAATAAATTCATGATAACATGTTTAATAATTCATAATTGTGTCTTAAAAATGTTGTAACATGATAAACTTATCATAAACAGGTTGATAAACATGTTGAGTTTGGATTTTAGCCTATAAACAAGTTGGGTTTAAATTTTAATTTTCGACTCAATTAATAAATTTGGAGAGTTTGGATAATATTTTGCTTGTAATACTTACTTCTTAACATAACATGAACACAAATTATGGTAAAAGTGGCACAAAAGTGGTAGATGAAGAAGTGAGACATGTAGAATGAGGTGCCTCTATGAAGGTAAGACTTGGAGGGTGAGATGATTAAATTTGTTACCAAATGAACAAATTTATAATCCCCATAAAAATAGTGTGGTTAAGAGACTCTGCAAACAAGACTTGCCACAACATTTGAAGGAATAAAAGACATAGGTAATGAAGTTGTAGGAATACAGATTACAATAGCATTTGAAGCTGTAGGGTTAGTTTTAGGATTGGTTAAGAAAACAAAGGAGTTATAAAGTTGATTGTCTTTGGTGGTGACAGATTGATTAGCAACAATTAAACTATCTGTCTAACCTTCATTATGTATTGCAACATAGACAGAGAACCCTTCTTGGGATTGCAAATGGAGGTTGTTTGTAAAAGACTACAAAACAAACCAAGAGACAAAATATAATGGAAAGAGGGCAAAAATTTACAAATCTCCATACGAAGATTGCAGTATATGTACACGTAAGTAAATATATACTCTTAAAGTAGAGAACTCCACAGAATTATTTACTCTACCCTTTCTCTCACTTGGAAATATAGTTTAACCATTTACACTTGACATTTGCTTTACAAACTATTTAACTTTGGTACTCTCAAAAGGGCAGTTAATGAGAACTCGCCGGAAAGCCTAAAAACAACCCTTTTCTGTGGAATTCTCATAGTCAGATAACGACTAAGCCTAATATACAATAAATAGGTAGACAGGGATCTTATTCATGTTGATCTATAGGTAGGTGTTTATTTACAGCAAATGATCTCTGTAAATGAGCTTAAAAAAGTCACCATCCATGTTAGCTGTACAAAACGGTGCATGCTCTTTGGTGGTGGCAAGATTAAAATGCCTTGCTCCAAATTGAAATATAGTTCAAGAAGAACAAATTGCAGACGACGACATACTTATGCGCCTTTCTGTAAGAGATACAAGAGCAAAACTCATGAGTAAGAATAAAACATAGGAAAACTCGTAAAGAATCAGTTCGTAAATATTTGGAAATAGAAATTAATGTCAGTACCTCCAGTTGCAATGAGCTTCTCAACACGAGAAACAATGTGTTTTCCATAAGTATACCTCTTCAGACCATTCAAATGAACCTTAATGCGAGACAGAATCAACTCAAGACTCTCGTCACTGCAGGTCTCTAGAACTTTCTGAACAACGTAGTTTCCAAATGGATCTTTCATCATGGCCTGTAAAATTTCATGTTATCCAATACTCAACAATCTGTTTTAAGGCCTTAGGCTTGAGCAAACAACACAACATACTCACATGTAGATAACTGATTTAAATTATTCAAAAAAAAACCCAAGGAACTACCAGAAAATCCAGTTGGTTTATATCCAGTCAGCTTAATACCAAATATAGAATAGTTGTAAACCCTATTAAAATTGCCTATCGTTGTAGTTGTTCGTTTTAAAAGATAGCCGCATATAAGTAAAAAATAAAAATATATTAATAATGTTGATCTATAAAAAAGGTATCAATTCAGGCTTATATGATAGATTAATATAATTTATAATAAGAATCAGGTATACCTGTAAGGGCTCATTTTCCTCGGTGTAACCAAGCATCTCATTCACCAAAAGTTGACGCTCCTCAGCACTGCCGAAAGATAAGCACTTCTCAACAACATTAGAAGCAAATTTCTGCTGACTCATCCGTACAATTTGGCCTGCGAGTTGGCGTATAATTGCTGTCCTCTCCAGTGGTTTACCATGTTCAAGGACATGCTACAAACAAAACATAAATTAACAAAAGAAAAAAGAATGATACAAAGTAATCAAGAACAAACTTTAAAACTAAAGTACTAGTTCTGTAAAAGGGGAAAACAAAAACAAAGAAATCTTCCGCATAAAGGTAGAAAGAGAAAGCAGTTTGTGTGAACGGTAAGACGACAAACCAGAAAAGGTAAGCAAATGAAGTATTAAGTTTTAAGGGGGGCTAAAGTTGGCTAGAAATCACATTAGTATAAGCTTTGCGATAAGGAAGCCTATTGGAAACTAGCAGTGCCGAACTCACAGAGAAGGTACATAGTAGAGTGCTTACTGCAAGGTGAAATCAGGGAAGGAAAAATAACTATGGACAGCTATTGCAGTAATAGCTGATCATATTGGATCATAGCTTTCAAAAATATATATAAGAGTGAAATGTCTTTCTACAATATAATATCCTTAAGTCTTGAAAAGCCCTAAGATGAAAAGAAATGTCTAGTTCACCACAAAGGGGCTATGGGATTCAAACCCATATATTCCAGAAAGGACAGGACCCTTCAATAATAGAATACTTGATCACCATTCACTTACCTGAATTACATAATTTCCGTATTGATCTTGTGCAAGATTGCATACAGATTGCATGATTTCATCCATGATAATTTGCTGTGTATTTAAATCATCACAATGTTCCAGGACCCTCTGTAGTAGCAAATTATCAAATCAGAAAAAACAATACAATATCCTCAAATTGCCTCCAAATAAATAAATAAAAAACCAAGCAACTTACCTGAATAACTCGGCAGCCGTAAGGATGGGTAGAAAGTGTAATAACTTGACCATAGAAGGATGAGATAATAAACTGAATACGATCTTGAGGGACACACTCAATGCACTTTTGAATTACATGATTCCCATTCTGATCACGTACACATTTCATAATTGCACCATCCAGCTCCGCCACCATTTGGGTCTGCTGATCCACATCAACCACCTCCAAGGCCTGCGAGTGACAAAATTTAAAGCATAAGAGAGCCAAGAAAATCTTTCTTATGCATATACATCTCTGCAAGAAAGATACATCATCCTCTTCATAGATGTAATATAAATCTAAACATTAGCTTCTCATATACACCATGTTCAAACAATTCATAAAACAAGAATAATTGAGCTTTCCCTTGTAAAACAAAGGAATAAAGAGAAATATGCAATCATCATCAAGTCAAGATAGCTGATTTGATGGCAAGAATGATTACCTTAGAATCATATAAAATATGAGTAAGAAGGATGCTGCGAAATATATCTCCTCTATACAAATGAAGAGGGGGTAGAAATGTAAAATGTAATACCAGGACATTTTTCTTATCAAGAAGAAGACAACTTCATTAATCAACTGACTCGTTGAAGTTAAAAAAGACCTGATCATAATATACTGTTCTGTTACAACAACCATATCTTTTTAAAATTGGATATTAACTTCAGAGCATTAAAAAAAGTATGTACTACTTAGTAAAGTTGTTTCCCCCCATCTGCATGTACCTATAGTCTCCAACTCCAATATTTCTATATCCTCCAAGAATCTTTGTACCTCTTCTCTCTTTTTATCCCGTCCGAAAAATTTCTAACTATTACATCACCTTGATTGAGTCGGAAGGATCACAACAGTTACCTCCATACATCCCCTTTTAGATCTTACCAACATACAACATTTTGTCCATGAAGTGAAATCATATCAATATGAAAGGATTACAGATTATGACTAAAAATTCACCTTCTGAATCACTCTGCAACCATACATCTGAAGACTCAAAGGCAAAACATGGCCAGTCAGTTGGCTAGCCAATTCCCTTCTTTGGCTTGCTGTACCATGCTCAAAAAACTGCAAATACAAAGATAAAATTTAATGTGGGCTCTAAATGGAAGAAAAGATAGGGTTTTAGAGTATTTAAGATGACAAAAGCCGTACTTTCTGTATGACGTAATTTCCAAAGACGTCAGTCATCAATGTACGGGCATGTGGAGTAATCTCAGGGAATATCATGATCTTTTCTTCAGGGGTGGCGGTTTCTAATTTCTGTTGGATAAAGCGACTACCATACTGATCCGTGCTGCAACAAATAAGGGGAAGGCAATAAACTATAAATCTGAGAGGAATAATGTAGTAAGTGGGGAAAAAAATAATAACAACATACCTGAATTCAACTACATGATCAATAATGTCTGAAAGTTCAAAAGACTTGGTTTTATTGTTCTTGAACTCGTCTAACAAGGATGAGATGAATCGACCTTCTACATTATTGCCAATATCTGAGTTCCATGAGCCAACTGATCCTGCCATTGAATTTTTCATTGAATTGAAACGTGCAAATCTTTCATTCTGAAGCATTGGACTTCCAGATCCAACAGATGGAAGAACCGAGTTTGCCATAGGGTTTCCAAGGTATGGTGTGCCAAGTCTATAAGATGCACTTCCATAATTATCCTGACCGAAACCACCAGAATTACCTAGTAGTGACAATTCTAACTGTTCTTTTTGTTGAACCAACAAAGTCTCAAGGTATGCTTTCTGAAGCTCTTCCAAATCAGAATGAGAAGTAGAAAATTGGTTTTTTATCAAAGAAGGATCACCCAGACTAGTTGCAGCCCGTGTTGGATAATCAGAGGTTCTTTGCAAAAATTGGACATACCGTGGATCAATAACTGGGGAATGCAGATCGTGGCCAACTTTGTTTCCCAGGATATTCATGTTTTGTCCATTTTGACTAGAAGTAAAAGCTGAATCACAACCAAAATCAATTAGGAAAAGGGAAGAGAGAGAGGAAAAACAAAATGTAAATTTACGCATATAAATTCAAATATAGAGTTGCTGATAAACGTGAAGAAACATCAAACACACCTGTATCAAGATGACCTTCCATAGATGTAGTGTGCTGATTAACAGGGAAAGCACCAGCTCTGAAGTCAATTCCGGGAGTAGATGGATTCTGATGATAAAAATTTGATCCTTCAAAACCCCCAAAACCTGAAGAACCAACTTGTGAATAAAGATTGGCAGAGGAAGAAGTCCTTTTTGGAAAGTTGGCTTGCATATTGGAGTTTGACTTAGATGCATTAAGGTTTGCCAACATCCCATTTTGCCTAGCTAGATCAACATAATTGGCTGCAAGAGAGAGCTTTTCAGCCTTGGCCTGGTCCATGAGCTCTTGCTGCAGATTTTGGTTATGTCCGGTTTTGAACAGAAAATCAGAATTATTATCAAGGCCCAGGTGATGCTGGGACTGAGCCTGACTATTCATATCTCTACTTCTAACATTTGACAGACTTAAGCCAGATAGGTTAGCTGCAATATCAGCAAGATCATTCATTCCAGAAGAATGACCATTTTGGATGTTTAAACCACGAACATTCTTATGCTCAATTGAGGAAATTCTGCTTCCCACAGGAGGGAGGCCACAACTAGGAGATCTTCCAACTACCTTCGGTTCGGGAGTTGTGCTCCTTGACATAGAGGAACCCATAGGTGATGCCAAGGAATAAGAACCTGCAGTACTGCGACTTTGAACTCCAGCCATGCCATGAGGAGAAACTCCATTTTGGAGACTGTCAAAAAGTTCAGCACTGTCGCCAAAAGAATTACGGCTTGAAGGGCGTGACAGGAAGCCAGACAAGGATGCTGGTCGATCAACTCCTTCCTGCACATCATGTAGGATAGTTAAAGTTAATGGACATACTTACAAAAATAAAAGACCGTAATAGCTAACCTTGACAAATCTATCCTTTCAACAGTAGTACGTAAACACCAAAGTGTTTCAACCCAAATTAGGTATAAAAAGAGCCCAGTGAACTAAATCTTGAATATGCACTATTGTACTCAGAACAACAAAGTTCTAATTTCATCGGGTTTCAGTTTCTAGTTTGTACCTACAATAATCTATAAAAGAGTAGTAGTGAACTCCACGGAATATAACCTCTAAATAAAAATCACGAAGAAGATAAAAAGGAAAAAGGAAATACAAGATAAAATTTCTAAAATGGAATTTCACCCAAGCCGCAAAACTAAAGGAAAATGGAGTACAAACGGCAGTAATTACCTGCAAAATGTCAGCAAAACTCTTCCTCCTTGCACCAAGTCCACTGGTTGTCATTCCAGTTGAACTGTTTGGAGCTCTATCAAGCCACCCAAAAGATGTCTGCCTAGAAAGATTCCTTCCATTTCCATTTCCATTTCTCAATTCCATTAGTTCATGCTCGGCCTTTTGTACAGAAAGCCCTGGCTGCATCGAAAAGAGTGACGAACTCTCAACATCCTCAGCCATCTGCTTCGTCCTCCGGTCCCCAGAACCCCCAAAAGAAGACCCACCAGCTTGAAATCTCTGTGCAACACGCCAATCCTCCCTTGATAGCAAGGGAGGGGGCAATCTTGGGTTGATGTTATCATGAGAATAATAGTAAGAAAGATAAGCAGGGTGTGAACGAATTTCATCCTCTGATAAAACCCCGTCATTAGTGAAGATTCTACCGCTAATTTCTCTTATATCAGAGTTCCCAAAAAGACTACCAACAGCACTTAAGGAACCCTCTACTGTAGGTGGAGCACTGCCACTTCTGTACATATTCAGATCTCTTTCCCGATCCATGATCTTCCGATTTCGCTGCTCTTGAAGAATTAATTCAAGCTCAGTCTGAATACTATCCTCTAAACTCCCACTGGGTCCTTGCATACCAATATCTAGGTTAGATAACATACCCATGTCGCTTCCAGTAGCCATGTCAAAGCTAAAATTTTCCTACAACAGAGAGAGAAACTATAAAGAATGTCAAATAATGGAATATTTTATATTTATAATAATATAAAAAATTCTAGATCGAACCCTAATCGTAACAAAAGCAAACCGATAAGGTAAGTCTCAATTTTTTTAATCTCTCAATCAAACAAATATCACAAGTATTCACAACAGTTAAAAAGAGTAATAAATTTCCTGTAAAAAGAAAATCGCTTTAGAAAATAATAATAAATTGAAAACTTTATAATGGAATGATTCGAAATAAATATGCGAATTATTTTCAAACTTCTTATTATTTTCTGAGCTACCAAACAGATAATAACAATTAATCACCCAAACAAATAGAACAAATTCCAGACCTTTGAGCAAAACCCTAAACTTTAAAAGAAGGAATTCCCTAAGCCGATCATTCTCATACTCCAGAAATTGAGGAATTTGAATCAAATACAGCAAATGTTGTTGTAGAATAGAGACAGAGAAAGAGAAACGTTAGGCAAGCAAAGGAATGTCGTATGTAGAACCACTTACGGCGTGGAATCGAAGCTGAAACTTTCTATTTTGATTGGGCGTGTAAAAACGAGGGATTCTTTGATCCAAAAAAGTAACACAGTGAGAAAGAAAATGGGATTTGGTGGATTATATATCAAGTTTATTGATATGATAATTAGTATTCGATTGAAGTGATATGTTTGGTTAGAAAGAAAATTGACAATGAAATTTACAGATACAGAACGAGAAGAGTGCGATGCGAAGAAAATCGAAATGGAGGAGAACGATGAGATCGCGTGTGCCTGGGATTCTTCATAAACGGTTGCTTTTTTTTTATTATTATTATTATATTTTTACAGGGAAGATGGAAACTGAACCATGACCGTCGGATTCAGAAATGGACGGAGATCGACGGTATCGACATTCGATCCTACGTGCATGGGCTTTTATTATTACCATCATTTTTTTTTTGCTTAATATTTTTTTCTTTTTTTTTTTTTTTAATTTGTGTTATTTTTTTTTTCTTTTATGAGTGGGGGATAATAATATCCTATAAATGAGTTTGGTAGGGTCTCATTTTGGAGAGTGCAATCGGAAAACATGCTTTTAGTGTAGCATGGTTGGACATTTCAAGAAAGATTGCCACAGGCAAAGAAAGAAGAGCAGAAGCAAGAGGCCCGTATCTGCTTGCGGTAGCCAGTCCTTCCTTAATGACATGTCAGTTTCTTGTCAACAACTCATATTTTACTGTGTTATTTGACTCTAAGGCTACGCACTCATATGTGGCAACACATGTAATTAATCAATTGGGTAGGCCTTGTGACTTTATCGAAAGAGGGTTTGGAACCCTATTGCCTAGCGGGGAATTGGTTATCTTCAAAAGGCGAATTATGTCTATTCCAATTAGAGTGGAAAAGAGGAAGTTGAGTGCTGACTTGGTAGAGCTGGAATTAGCGGAGTTCAATATCATACTTGGGATGGATTTTTTATCTAAGTATTCGGGCAGCATTGATTACAAGCGAAAAATGGTAACTTTTTAGCCGGAGGGCGAAGATCCATTTGTTTATGCTGGATCGGTTCAGGGGTCTCGAATTCTAGTTATTTTAGTTTTAAAGGCTAGAGATTTACTACACAGTGGATGTGTAGGATTTTTAGCGGTTGTAATTGACTCCAGCAGACCTGAAACATTTGGGCCTGAAGTGGTCAGAGTTGTAAAAAAATTTCTCGATGTTTTTCCAGAGGAGTTTTCGGGATTGCCGCCACAACGAGAAATAAATTTTGTGATTGATTTGGCACCTGGAGCCAGGGTTGGCCCTGAAAAAAAATGGGCCCAAGACGGTTTTAACAAATTAAGAAAAAAATGGCCCTTTTGTATATCTATTTTTTTATGTATGTAATTTTAAATAAAATTAAACTAATATTTAGTAATATAAATACATTCCAAACCATTAAATCATCACATAAACTTATAAATTTCAAAGTATTACTTAAATATTATACGTCTTGCATTTTTAGATGCAAAAGTATTAATTAAATTTACATAATCAAGTTTTGCAACTAAATCATGTTCAATGGATAACATAGCTAAACCGCTTAATCTCTTTTGAGACATGGTTGAACGGAAATAAGATTTGATCAAGGTCAATTCGGAAAAACTCTGTTCTGCATGGGCAACGGTGACCAGAATAGATAGAAAAATCCTAAAAGCAATCCAAGCATTTGGATAACTACTATCCACTTCTTTTATATAGCTCAACACATCGATAGATCTTTTGGTTTCTTTTGGTAGACTTTGACGCAACATATATAACTCTTGGTATAGGTCATCATTGTCAAGGTCTGAAATCTCACCATGCTTCATTAAGTTTGTAAGATTGATACAAAAATTCTTCAAAGTGTCATCATCTGCAGACTTTAATTTCTCAAAATCAAACAATAGTCCAAAATTCTCCTCAAAACTCTGAAATTGTTCGAACCTAGTTGAACAATAATTATTTTTATTAGTTATTATGGTAGGAAGTGAAATATAATTTTAAATAAAGCACTATAAAAGTATGCATACCTGGTTTTAAATGATGAAATAACTTGATCAATTATGCAAAGAAAATAGTCAATTTTAAAAGACTCTGTTGCTGTTTGTGTCACCCCCTCATTGACACTTTCATCAAATTGTTTTTTCCTGTAAACTTTTTGTTTTTCAATAAACACATGTTCAACTTCCATCACACTTGCAATCTCATTAGCTTTAGTCAAAGCATTCTCAAAACCAGTTTCTATATACTTTTGAAGAAATGAAAGTAGAATCTTTAACTCTTTGATAACAACATCAATTTGCATATCTTCATTTTGTAGGATCTTGCTAGCAGTATTAACAGCAAACAACAAATCATACCAAAGAACCATACTCACCAAGAACTCAAAATTATGAACATTATATGTTGCTAAAGTCTCAGCATTACTTTTTGTTTTGGCATCTTCATTACTTTCTGCCAAGTAATTTAAAGCTTCTTTTATTTGTGGATATTGGAATCTTATTGCTTTAACAATGTCAACACAACTTTCCCAACGCGTTTCTGATAATGGCTTAACAGTGAGACCATGTACATGATCTCTAAATACTTTCCATCTTTTTGTAGAAGCTAAAAATAATGAGTATATTCGTTGTACCACACCAAAAAAAGATACAGCCTTGGGACAACAATGAGCCATATCAGAAAGTAAAAGATTTAGAGAATGACAGGCTTAAGGAGTGTAAAATGCTCTAGGATTCATTTCAAGTAGCCTAGTTTGTACACCTTTATTCTTTCCTCTCATATTAGATCCATTGTCATATTCTTGTCCTCTTATACTATCAACATAAAATCCAAGAATATTCAACGCATTTAAAAGTTCATTAAGCAAACCAAGCCCTGATGTGTCATGAACTTTTATGAATCCTAGAAAAAACTCATCAACAAATATTGGACTTTCTGAAACATTCACACATCTTAAAACAAGAGACATTTGTTCATCATTACTTGCATCTGGAGTACAATCTAGTATAACTAAAAAATATTTTGCTTCTTTAATTCTACTAATTATCGAGCTTTTCACCTCAGTTGCCAGTAGTTGTATCATTTCATTTTGAATCTTGTGACTCAAATAATGATAATGAGTCTCACCTCTCAAAATACGACGAGCATGTTCTTGCATAGTTAAATCAAATTCAGCAAGTAATTTTATAATTTGTAAGAAATTCCCATTGTTTTTCTCATATAGTTTTTCACGATCTCCTCGAAATGCCAAATTATTTTGCCCAAATCTTTTTACAATAGCAAAAATTCTCTCTAACACTTGTTTCCAATGTTTTTTTTCTTGATTAATTTGTTCTTCTAAACTTGCATCAATTGTTAACTTCATTTTCAGTTGTTTTTCTAATTCCACCCAACTAGCAATTGACTCAATATGTTGTGTACTTCGTTCATGACTTTTTAATCGATCAGAAATATTATGCCAGTCATTAAAACCTCCCTCAGCTAAAAAACCCACAAGATGCTTCTTTGTTGCAAACAATTTACACCAAAAACAAAATACTTTATCTAAAGAAACTGAATAAATCAACCACTTCCTATCTTGTTTCTCTCCATTTGGTAATTCTCTTATATAATGCCACGAAGAAAAATTCTTACCGAAAGCATCCCCAGTAAACTCGTCCTTAATGACTCTTTTTGGACCTCTTTCAATTATAAAATTTGTCATATTAATATGACCAATCTTATCCCAATTTTCTGGATCATCAATATCAAAAGGAAAGTTGAATACACCACTTGAAGTTTTCTCATTCTCATTCTCACTCACTGTTTGACTCAGTTCTTCATTTTCATTCACATCACTTGAACTTTTCTCGTTCTCATTAACAGTTTGATTCAATTCTTCGTTTTCATTCACATTACTTGAAGTTTTCTCATTCTCATTACTTTCAATATCAAATTGATTCTCAATGTCATTTACTACAAAATTGTCTACATTATTTGTATTGAAATACTTATTAAGAAAACCAACTTGACTTTTTTGCAAGACTTCTTTCCTTAATTTCTCCTTTCTTTTTGAGCTTCTGATTTGTATTTGTAATTTCTAATAGGACCCTATAAAAATTACAAACAAAATTAATGATATAAGTACAAAAATATGATATAGACAAGACAATATCTTATTATTACAAAATATATGATATAGCAAAATATATGGTATATCAAAATCATACAAAAAAATACAAAACATAAGTCACATAACTTTAGAAATAAAAGGGAACTACTAAAAATGAGTTTTTTTTTTTTTGCAAATAAATTTTTATGTATATCAATATATGAGCAATATTTTGAAAATCAAATGGTGATCATTTTTTTATGTGAATTGATTTGTGACTATGAGTGAATCAATAGTGAAATTGAGCTAGGAAAATAAAATCTAATATTCATTTTAGTTTATCTCTAATATTTATACAACATCAACAATAACAATAACAATATATAAATACTAAAATACACAAAACGCTATACTACTACGAAAATTTTAAAACAAACAAAATAATAATTAAAAAGAAAATGAATTTATTAAGAAGCCTTTCCTACTAATATATAGAAATATATGATAACAATGTACAAGATAATAAGTAAATAACAACAAGTAAATAATTTTTAATTTAAATAAATATAGCAATAGAGAGAGAGAGAGAGAGAGAGAGAGAGAGAGAGAGAGAGAGAGAGAGAGAGAGAGAGAGAGAGAGAGAGAGAGAGAGAGACTTTTTAGTTTTTTTTTTCACATTAATAGGTATGTGGTTGGAATTTGGACAGGCTGAGGAAGTGGGTAATTGGGTTGGGCTGGGCCGGCTGGAGGAAATGGGTGTTGTGGGTCTAATTTTTTTTTAAAGGGTTAAATGGCTGGCTGGTTTTGGGCCATGGGTTGGAGTGGGCCCTAGGCACGGGCCTAGTCCGCCTAGGCCCAGGGCTGGCCGTGCCTGGAGCAGAGCCTATTTCGAAAGCGCCATACAAAATGGTGTTGGAAATATTTTACCAGGATCTAGATTTACTACCAAGTATGTTTCATTAACATCCTAATATGAATTCTAAAACAATGAAATAAACACATGAGAGTTTAAGAAAACCTTACATTGGGTGCAGCGGAATATAATGACTCATTCCATTTAGATCTCTAGCCCTTGATTCCTTTCTGTAGCAGAGCATTATCAAGATCTGAATCTGGATCTCTTTCTCTCCTTCTTTGATGCTGATTATCCATAGTCTTACACACTATGATTGAGGTACCACTTGATGTGTGTGGGCACTACTCATTCACTCAAGGATTTTCAAAATTTAAGAGAGGAAAAAAGAGAGAGGGGCGACTAGGCTTTTTTCTGAAAGAAACAATGTGCAAAGTCATGAGTTTCCTGAAGCCAACACTTTCTATTTATAGAATGCCACTTAGGTTTAGGTTAGAATTGTATGGCATTAAAATAATGGAAAAATAAAATGGTAAAAGGCTTTGCATAGTGGGCGGCCATTTAAGGAAATTGGGCCTCACTTTGCAACTTTCCCATTTTGTTATTTTTCATTCCCATTTTCTCAAAAATGCCAATTTTCCAATTTAACCTTTTAAATGCCAATTCTAATTATTTAATAACTTAAAAATAATTATTAAATAATATTGTCATTTAATATATTTATTAATTTAGACATATAAAGTATCTTAATTAATAAATAAACCTAGAATCTCTTTTCTTTACAATTTTGCCATTGCTTAGTGAAAATTCATAAAGTAGACATAGTCTAACTTTAGAATAATAATTGATTAATCAAAATCAATTAACTGAGTCTTACAAGCAGTATGATCTCAACTAGTATGGGGACCATGGGTCTATATAACCGAGCTTCCAATAAGTCAAACCGAATTTACCAAGTAAATTCCCTAACTTATTAATTCCTTATTGAATCCACACTTAGAACTTGGAATTGCACTCTCAGTCATATAGAACGCTCTATATGTTCCACAATATAGATACGTCATTAGTTATCCATTGTTATAATCCTAATTTGATCAATGATCCTCTAATAGATGATCTACATTGAATAGGCACTAAATTACTGTTACACCTTCAATGTATTTTATCCTTAAAACACTTAGCTCCGTATAAATGATATTTCAGCAAAGTGAAATGAGATCTCCACCATTTTTCTCTGTTTAGCCAAGCTCGAAGGATATCATCGTTTCACTTCTAAATTTCTATAAAAGTTATAGACTCCATATTTATGGTAGCGCTCCCACTCAATTATACTATCATGTTCCCAAAATGTACGTATCACCCTGACCCAAAAGTAGGCTTAACTAACAAATCAAAGAACATGTATAGTACTCTTGAGATCGAACCTAACCATATCAGGATTAAGATCGTTTGATCTAGGATCAACAGGTGATATTGAATTGAATAGATATTACGGTAAATTTTAATATATCTAATCAAAGTTCAATATCGGTCCCTTCCGATGTATACTCCATACATCCGATACTGGTAAACTTTGCCAATGTCCTGGAAAGGATATAACACTTTTCCAAGGTGTAAGAATACCTACCGCTGATTATCATGTCAGTCTAAATCCAGTGAACTGACAAATCAGGGAATAAACTTTTGAACATATAATTAAGATTATATTCCACTATGCTGACAACACTATAATCTTTAACAAATTCATATGTTCTGGACTTAAATAGAATTCATACATTATATATATATAATCATGAAATAAATCATGTGAACCATGCAACATAAAATGTTATTTCTGATCTTTATTAATAAGTAAATCTGATTATATTGAAATGAGTTTTATTTAGGGCACAAAACCCAACAAATGGCTCCAGCGGAACTCAAGGAGCTAAAAATATAACTTCATGGGATGCTTGATTTAGGTTTTACCCGACCTAGTGTATCTCCCTGGGGAGCTCTGGTTTTATTTGTAAAAAAGAAGGATGGTTCCCTCTGAATGTGTATTGATTATCGGGAATTAAACAAACTAACAACTAAGAATAAGTATCTGTTGCCCAAGATTGATGATTTATTTGATCAGCTTCAAGGGAGGGAAAACTGTATTTTCAAAGATTGACCTACGATCTGGTTATCAACAGCTGAGGATTTGAGAAGAAGATATACCAAAGACTGCGTTTTGAACCAGATATGGGCACTATGAGTTTTTGGTAATGTCATTCGGATTGACAAATGCTCCGGTGGCCTTTAGGATCTCATGAATAGAGTATTCAATGATTTCCTCGATAACTGTGTTATAGTGTTTATCGACAACATTCTTGTGTACTCTCATCCTTGTTAGGGCACATTGTCGGAAAAGACAGAATCATGGTTGACCCGGGGAAAATCGAGTCAGTGAAAAATTGGCCGAGGCCAAGAACTATGACAAAAGTGCGAAGTTTTCTCGGGTTAGCAGGGTATTATTTTAGTAATATATCAAAATATAAATATTAACTTTTATATTTACATATTTAGCTTTATTCGTTTTTTTTAGAAAATCAATTGAAAGTAATCAACAAGTTAAAATTGTAAACATATATGTTTATTTGTAAATATTCATAAAATTATATAGAATTATGTAATTATGTTTATTTGTACATTTTTTGTAACATTGTACATTTACTTGTATATAAATGAAAATTGCCTTTTTTTTCCAATTGGACACTTTATTTACTCCAAATCACATTTGGTGTAAGCTACACTATTTAGCCTGCCTGGCTATAATAATTTTACTGATAAGACCTCGTTTAGTCAAATTCGTTGTAGCACTAGCAAGTTATATATATGTTAGGTTGATGTTACGTGCAATACACATATAATTAATTTTTCTTTTAGTTAAGTTTAATTAAATGATGTTAAGTGCAATACATGTATGTTTAATTTTTTTAATTATGTGATGTATTTTTATTTTTTAATTTTTAAAATAAGGTTTAAAATTTTAATCTTTGAGAATTTTTTTAACTATTGCAACTATATTAGTGTGCTCTTTAGATGTGATTATAGATATACGTATTTTATATGTACAATAAAATGATGAAGTATCAAAGGAGTACCAAGAGTATTAAATTTCTAATTCAAATGAACATGTGGCAAATTATATCAATCAATGACTATTAGTCATACATCTCCCAATAAAAATTAGGTATTAGCACTCCATTATTCAACCTAAAATGAAGGGAAATACTAAAATCAATAGCTACGGCATTTATACATTTGTTAATTTGTTGATGATATATTCAAATCCAATAATTAATTTAATGTTACGCTTAATAGTCAAATGAATTTTATACATCAAAAATTTCATTGTTACTTCAATGTATATGTTATACAATATTTTAATATTTTTATAATATTATAAAATTAATAAAAAAATATTTTGTCAAATAATTGAGATATTCTATTAAAATTAACGTAAAAAACCAAAAAACACAGTTAAACTAAAAATTTCTTTGCATAGCACTATATATGTTTTATAAGCAATTTACAAATTTACTTATATTATTATAATACTTCAAACCCCAACAAAATAAAAAAAACTATAAATAAACTTTTTCATAAATACTAAGCTACTCAAAAATTTAATAGGGGTGAACAAGCCGGAGAAAGTTATAAAAACAAAAATTGGCTAAAAATTAGTGAATGGCTAAGAAAACAAAAACAAATATCTAACAACAAATACTATGTTTAGAAAAAATATAGACTCCATAATGTGGTGAAGTAGATTCAACTGCTCAAATTGTCAATAATTCTAGAAAGAGCTGAATAGGTTCCAAAGCTTGATGACACCACACCTACTGTAATCACAACAATGCACATTGCTCCCTGGCAAAACCACAATCAAATAATCAAAATAAGAGTTATGATACAAAGATTAATGTTTATTAGTGAAAAATATTTGTCATGGAATACTCAAATAAAAATATGTACTAACCTGGACTTTAGTTATTCTTCCTCTCAAAATGCTTAGGTAACAAACACAAGGAAGTATCAATGTCTGGAAAAAGAAAAAGGGAAAATTGTAATTTGCATTGTAAATTATGTTAATGAGCAAATCAAATTTAGTAGGATGAGTAATTGAGTTGTGTGAAGAGGAACTTACCACAAGCATTGTCAGAAAAGATCCAATGAGTGACATTACTAGGCCTGTTAATCAAGTTTCAGAAATTAAAACTTTGAAATAGGAAAATGTTGAAATTTAAGATAAGAGAATGAGAGATTGATTGAGTTACCAAAAAATGGAATTGAGAGAGCCACTATCAAAGTTGAGATAACCAATCCAGTTCTAATAAGGATAGAATAAATGTGACGAGACTTGGATTGACTTGATGGAAGAAGTTCCTCCAAACTCATTGCTACTGGAGTTATGGTCAATGCATACTTAGTAAATGGATTCACAACCTGTAAAATTAAAAGAAAATAAAACACTGTTATTAGTAATTAGATTAATTAGGATTTTTGCCTCCTAAACTTTAACATGTACCGAATTATGTTCTTTGAACTTTTCAGGCCGTTAAAAATTCTTCCTAAACTATTGATATTGTTAGATTTAAAGATTTTTGTCTAATTTCATTTAATTTTACTATTTCAGTGATTGTTTATGTACTAAACCATACTCCCCAAACTTTGAAATCTACCAAATCATACCTCTCGAACTTTGATATTTACCAAATCATACTCCTTGAACTTTCATCCACGTTAAACATTTTTTTTACTAAAATTGAACAAAAGTTTTTAATTCCAACAAGCTTATTAGTTCAGGGAGTATTTTTAACAACCTTAAAAGTTCAGGGAGCATGATTTGGTACATATCAAAGTTCGAAGAGCAAAAATGCCTAGTAATTATATGTATGCTATATATATATTTACTTCAACTATTCCTAACAATAAAATATTTAAAATATCACTAATCAAAGTCCAAATTGATCATACCGTAGTCCATACAGCGATCTTGGTGGCCACAAATTCACTAGGCATATTAAGTGTAAATTGGGAAAGAGTGGCATCCCCAAACATTTTATATCCCATAACAGCTACTCCAGCATACATCAAAGTGCATATACCGAAACTACAAGAATAAATCAATAGAGAAAAAGTTTAATTACTATTATCAAATTACATGAAAATTTGAAAAGAGAAGAGAATATATAGTGTTACCAGGTCAAGAGAACTAAAGGGAATTGGCTTCTTTTTTGCATTGAAGTATATATGTTTGGAAAAACTGCATGTCCTGAGTAACAATAGCCATAAAGACCAATTGCCACAGGAAGAGTTCCAAGGTTAAGTGCTGTCCCTTTGTTCACGAAACCGATTCCGTCGACTGTACCAACCCAAAACAAGCATAGTACTACCATTACTGATGCCACAACTCCGCCAGCTGATCACAGAAATTGCATGATTAAGATTGTTTTCTAAAGTAAGGTTAATATATTAGTTTGTTGACTTTTTGTTAGAGTTTGACTTACCAGAAATGTAGCTTAGAACAGTGAGGTCTCGAAGCCATACTGTAGGGAGAACAGCAAGAGTTGTGATCAATGCAAAGAGAAGGCGTGCGCCTATTAGGAACCCACCAATGTTTAGTTGTGCACTTGGAAATAGTGAAGACAAATTATCACTCTCTAGGATTATGTATTCAATACAGCATGCCTACAAAAATGAGAGGGTTAAAGGAAACATTTTGAGTGTTGCACTAGTATAATAATATTAAAACAAGTGCATTGCTATTAGGCACCAGTGGTGCCTAGCACCTTCTCGACATGTCGTGTTGTGATTGACTAGCGATATTCCCTAAAATCTATTATATTAAATTATATGGGATCCAATAATTAGTTGGACCAATAGCGATATTGACACTGGTGCCCTTTAGTATTTGTCTTAAAACAATGTGCATATGACTACAATGGTAATTTGGGAAAAAGTCATTGGCTCATTAAAATAACTTTAATTAGTAGGAGAATTAGGCAGAGTCATAACCAATAAAAAGATAGCACTACTTTCTAGCCATTTTCTAGTTAATAAACATTACTAATTAGCCATTTTCTCTCTTGGTCCTACTCCTATGTCACTAGTGCACTACTCAAAGATGTTGTAGCCTCTTAAGATCAAAACTTAAAACAAAAAGTAGAGATTAAAGTTATTTGCAAGCCAAATCTCACAGTCAAAGAATCCAATGAAGATTCATGAATATAAAAGGTGGCCCCAAAGGAATCTTCCTTATCTCTTGTGTTTCCCCAATAAATTATTACTTTTCATGTAACAAAATCATTTACATAATACATTTAAAATAAAAGACAGAGGAGATGAACTTACATATAACTCCACGTATAGTATTATCTGCAAAGACAAAACCAATAAGCATATAAGCATATCAAAACTCAACTTGAACTCAGAAATTAAGAAGAAATGAATTTGAACTTTGAAGGGTAGGTAGACTAACCGAAATGATAATTCGACCAGGAGTGCCAAAAGCAGCTTGGCCAATATCCGGGTAAGTCTCGAGTCCTGGCTCGCTATCTAAGCAACGAGCCAGAAGCACGCCAGTGTAGTAAGAAAGCGCCGAAAACACAAACAAAATAACAAGTCCAAGCCACCCTCCTTGTTGGACTGCATAAGGAGTTGACAAGATTCCAACTCCACACAACACATTTATTCCTGCATAATTGAATTAGTTATTACCATGTCTAAATATGATTCCAACTCTTCATATTATTACTCATTCTAATATGATTTTTTAATCAAATCAGAATTTATATTAATTTGACAATATATGATATGTATACACTGTCAGAAGCCTGGCAGGCCTAGATATTTATATGTATATTTAAGGATTGATAAAGAAGCCAAAACAGCTTAGTCATATAGAAACAGATGTATTTTTGTTGGTTAGTTAAGTGTCTCCATGTGCACCATGTGCAATAAGAGAGTAGAAGTCTAAGATACACCACATGATAATTCATGCTAAGTTTGTTTGGAAGCTCCTAAATAGAAAATGCAAAGTTTGAAATGATAATGCAGATAAGGAGACATACTCTATACTCAACCAAATTTAAAGATAAACAAATCTAGTATTTTTACCAGCCTCAAACTAATTTATAGAGACCAAAGTAATAACATGTTATTCTTTTTAATAAATATATACTAGGACTACC
Organism: Cannabis sativa; assembly: GCF_029168945.1. Taxonomy (NCBI): domain Eukaryota; kingdom Viridiplantae; phylum Streptophyta; class Magnoliopsida; order Rosales; family Cannabaceae; genus Cannabis; species Cannabis sativa. The sequence goes on from NC_083601.1 coordinate 50,110,849, forward strand.
AACTTGTTTCAACTTGTGTGTTTGAGAGGGGCCAACATAGTAAACAATGAATGGCCAGGAAAAGTGGTCTACTAAGGCTGAAATAGATGGGAGAAATAGACATATTAATATGATTGGGCAACAATAAGAAGCACAGGGTCCTACATGATTGGCTTTATTTGCCACTAGGTGAAACCTTATATTTATTAAATATTGGAAATTTCAATTTTTGTTTTGTTATCATAGGGAAAAAAGAAACTCATAAGTTACTTACCATTTGCCACAGTTTGTGCAAATGAGCTGTTGCGAGAGATAGGGAGCTCATGTGAGACTTTAGTAAATGATTTTTCATCTCTCCTTATGGAAGACCTTCTTGATGGAGGAATAGCAGGAGGGAGAAGGTGAGAGCTATGCCTGTGAGGTGGTTGTGGCGGTAGCTGTTGCCGTTGCTCATCTTCTAAAAATGGTCTCGTCAAAGGTAACAATGAATCAGGAGTGTGCCTTCTTGTAAGCGAAGACGACAGAAAAGAACTTCCTAATCTTGAGAATGAATTAGGAGTCCCAAGAAACCCAAGATTTGGAGATGGTACACTACTATAAAGATCAATGGATTGCCTAAAACCACCAAAAAGATAGAATCAAAAAAAAAAAAACCAAGTCAATCTTTGTTTAACAAGTCAATAATTAAAGTTCAGAACATTCACATTGTAGGTCCAATTGAGTGGTTGGAGACATTTCATCAAAATTAAACAATTAAGTAAAAGACACATAAATGAAATGAATCATATGTGTATGAAAGCTACCCAAATCAATATATAATTCATCTTGGATTATCTGCCACTTGTAGTTTCTTTTAATCAGTAGCCCAATCGTAGTATATACTTAAATAAAATAATGCTTGCCAATTTAAAAAATAATGTGATATGATTTTTGAAAAGCAACAAAAACATAAATGATTAAAAATCAAATGATAAGAGGGGTAATTGGTTTATTAAAAATTATATTCAGAACAACTATGATTTGTGTCCATTAATTCTTACATAAAGTTGGAATCTCAGTTTTTAGAGGTTCATCCTTAATGGATGGAAACTGTGTTCACAAGATTGTAAAGTGAAATAAAAGAAGATGAAATATTGTACCTATAACTTTGAGGCCATGCGGTATTATTGTATGAGCCTGGTCGATCATGGTTCTGATCTTCAGCCGAGGAATCAGAACAATCTGAGTCTGAGTTATTTTCTTCGTCTTCTTGACCTTTGAGTAACCCTTTCTCATCCTCATAATCTTCTCCTCTTTCACCTTCGTTTAACTCCTTTTCTTCATCTTCATCACTCTCAATATAAAAACTATGTTCATCAAGCGAGTTGTTCATCTTTTTCTGCAAATATAAATTTAACCTTTCAATCTTGACCGTGACCACATTCAAGGGTCTCAAGCAAATAAATAAATAAATATATATATAATAATAATAAATATTTCGTGTTTATTAATTTTTACGAAAATATAAAGAAATTTTCACGTGATGGTGTGTGCTAATTATGCTAATATCATCATAACAGTCCAACACTAAATACAGAAAAAAAAAAAATATTAAAAAGAGAAAGAGAGAAGGAAAATAGAGTGAAAAACTAACAAGATTCGAACTCTGTTTCTGTTTGGTTGACCAGAAAATACAGGAAAACACTTTTGGAAAATAATCTCTAATAGCAGTGAATACAAGTGAGAATTTTTCTTTTGAAACTCATTCATATTTATAATAGTTTACGAATCCTAATTAAGGTGGGATTAGTACAAATCAAATTTTACAATTTTCTAAACGAAAAAGATTATATTAAAATTCAAATCTTAATGGGGTACTCCTATTTAATTTAGGATTATGGTAAATATTATCTTTTTTTTTTTTTTGAAATGGAAGATTATTGAAAACATTATCAGATTACACGTTTTCCAAATTAAGACTCTTTTTTTTTTCCTCTGATTTCTCAAATACCAAGAAATAAAAATAAAAATAAATCAGAGACTTAAAATTCTCAAAAACAAAATAATCAGACTTAACTACACATACAAAAAAACAAAATATTTATGGTTAGTTTTACCTTTTATTCTCGAAGAAAGAATCCCCTAAAAGCTGAAGAGAATAATAATAATAATAGATAATAATAATAAAAAAAAATCTCTTGTTTTTTTTGTTGATTCAGACCCAGTAAAAGAAGAACAAAACTGAGAAAAGTTAGCTCAACGTATAAAGGTCCTGCAATATCGTCACTTCTCTACACGTGTACTATTACTATCACCATATATATATATATATCATTGAATATATAGTATAAATATATAACAAGGAGATTCAAGTTGAGTCTGAAACTTTTGTTCTGTAAATTTGTGGTTGGGTTGGGTTGGGTATATATAATAAGCTCGATCGAACTCTGTTTTTATTTTATTTTAATTTATTTATTTTATATAAATGTATTGTGATTGGTTATCCAGCAAATATTAATTAAATAAAATAAGGGAAACACAGTTCACTTACTTGATGCCATGATGTTAATAATGCTGCCAATATTGCTGAGCTTATTGTACTTTATTTATGGTAAATAATGTTCCAGAAATCATATTTGATTTTTTTTTCTTTTAATTTTTAGAAAAAATAAATCAAAAAATAGTTTTCTATTGAATTATCATGAAGATTCTGCATCAAATCACAATGGTAGTCTAAGTTCACAACAATGGCGGAGCCAACCAAAATTTTGATGGGGCCAATACATGTAAAAGTATAAAATTTTTTTTACAATGAATCTTTTAAAAGGGGTCTATACTTTATAGATCCATCCCTTAACAAATCTCACCTAATGAACAAATAATAACAAACTAAACTTTAATTGTTTTGTTAAAATATGGGTTGACGAATAATTTTTAGAGTAATTTGCGGCAAAACCCCCTCAATTATCAATTTACTTGTAAAAAACCATCCAAACTCATATTTTGGTGGGAAAACCCTTCAAAATACTATTTCGTTTACATTTTTAAGGTGTCTTCTGTCCAGCCTCGTTAAGTTCTAATTTTGCCCATGTGTCAATGACAGGTCACTAAAAAATTATCCTACGTGGCTATATTTTACAAAATAAAAATTAAAATAAAAATAAAAAATTTAAGAGTAATTTGCGGCAAAACTCCCCTAACTATCAATTTACTTGCAAAAAACCATCCAACCTTAAAGTTTTTTTTATGGTTTTTTGCAAGTAAATTGATAGTTAAGGGTTTTGCCGCAAATTACTCTTAAAGTTTTTATTTTTATTTTGTAAAATATGGCCACATAGGTTGATTTTTTAGTGACTTGTCAGTGACACGTGGACAAAATTAGGACTTAACGAGGCTGGACAGACGACACCTTAAAAATGTAAACGAAACAGTACTTTGGAGGGTTTTTCCACCAAAATATGAGGTTGGATGGTTTTTTGCAAGTAAATTGATAGTTGGGAGAGTTTTGCTGTAAATTACTCTAATTTTTATCATTTTAGCCATATAGTTTAGTGCTTTATATTTTATGGGTTATTATGTGTGTGAATTCTAGTTAGCTTAAGTTTTTGATGAGGGTCTTTACTAATTCTATAAATACATATTGTCTCATTATAATTGTATATAGTTAATGATCAGTTCATTTGCTTTTATTTTAGAGATCTAAGGAGGAAGACTTAATAGATTAGTATTGCACTATCGATTATGTATTATCTTAATTATAAATATGTATTGTCTCATCGTAATTATATATACGATTAATAATCAATTCATTTACTTTTATTTTAGAGATCTGAAGAGGAAGACTTAGTAGGTTAGTATTGATTTTATAATATCTCAATTGATCCATCAAGTATGCAACATAGTATTTTTGGTATTTTAAAAATTGGATATTGGCAGCAAAATCACCTGAACTTTATGTGGTTAACACTTAACCACCAAAACTGATTTTTTGACGACAAAACCTACCAAACTCACATTCTGTTTTGCTCTTTATACTTCCGTCTAAAACTCTCAATTAAGTACCATGGTGGACTGCCTACGTGTACACAAGAGTACACGTGATAAAATTTTAGTGGTCTATGTAATTTTAATTTTTAATATAATAAAAATAATTTAAAAATTATATAAAAAAATTAGATTTTTTTTTCTCTTTTTCTTTTTCTTTTTCTTTTTCCTTTGTCTTTTATTTTCTTTCTATTTCTTCTCGAAAGAGGCCAGAACCCCCAACCCAACTTCTTCTTCTTCTTAATCTGCCATTACCATACTTTGTCGAATGATGGGGTCTGCTCCTACTCATATAGACGGAGCAAGTAATAATCAACCTCTCTTCAAACTCCAACAAGCCTTGAGAAACCTTCACAGGTCGAGCAACTGAATCCCCATCCCTCCTCTTCCAGTGCACACAAAGACTAACTTCGTCAAAATTCAAAGGCAACCCTTCTATTGAATGAACTTGAAGAGAAAAACAACAGTTGAATATGTGGTTTCGGATATGAGAAAGTGCCTTCAATGGCTTCCAATTCCATATGGACTTCTTCTCCTTGCGAGATGGCTCATCAATGGCATGTTTCACGCTCAAATTTTTATCGGGCAGGTGGGTTATTTGTTCTTCAGATAGAAGGGCAGAGCCTTGATCTAGAGACTCTTCCTCTGCTTCTCCTTCAACAACGAGCTCATCTTTCTCTTGAACGACGATTTTAGCACAAACTTCTTCTTATTTGGTGTCGAATACCTAATATGTCCTAGTCGATCTGTCAAATTGTGAAAATGGTGGTCATGAAAGAGTCTTATAATTAGGCAACCCTTGCCTTTTTAATCTCGACTTTGTCATCATCAGCCACCTTTAACTTTTGCTTGTAAGAAAAGGGACGTACTTTATTTTATACATAATATAATATGCTAAAAAAGTTTATTAAAAATTGATACAAACTTGTATTTTTATAGTGTTAATTATAATTTAAAATTAAAAAAAAAGTAAGAAAGATTTGGCTTCAATGATTTGTTAGGTTTTATGTCCTAAATAACACCATTCTACGTAATCTCATTTATTTATTCAATAAAGAAAATAAAAAATCTTTTATGATAGAGTCAATTAATTGATTCACACATTTTATTTTACGTGATTATATGTTTAATATTTAAATTCTTTAAAATCTAGAATATGTAATTATTCACAATTATTATGATGTCATCAGAGTTAAAAAGTATTATAATTATATGATTCAAATATTTTACTCCTAAGATTTATCAATACTCTGAATTTACATTGACATGATAATCGATGATGCAATCTATTTGCACCATAAAAAAGTGATATGACTTTTCCAAGGCATTGGTAAAATAGGCTTGAATTGGATATATAAGTTTATATTGGATTGTATCGATATTAATAGAAAAACAAATATGATAATCTTACTTTTGTATTTATTCTTAGTCAATATCACTTAGTTTATCATAGATTAATTAAACCTGAATCCTGACATAATTAAGCTTTAAGCTAATCGTGTTATTCAAGTTCTTTGACTTATTCGTTACCATCTTACCCTAAGGTCTAACCCATACTTACATCTCGAGAACTCAGTATAATTGAGTGGAAGTATAAGTCATAGATTTAGACATTTATAACTTCTAAGTTAGAAGTAAAGCGACAGTTTCCTTTGAACTTGGTTGAAGTATTTAATGATAGACCGCTCATTTAGCAATTAAATTAGTTTACTGAAATATCATTATACCAACTAAGTGTTTTAGATAAAATATAATTAAAGGGTATAATGATAATTTTAGTTCCTATTTATTATAAACTGTCTATAGAGAATCATTTAATCGATATGATAGAAATACAAGTTTTCATTAATTTTTAACATGTTATATCATGTAGAAAAAAAATGGTATGCCCCCTCTCACTTACAAAAAAAAGATACGTTCCCCTCAACTTAAATCTTGAGTCCACCACTGGTTATTATTGAGCAATAGAAATAACCAAGAGTTAGATCACTGAACGGAAGGAGTCATATTCGCTATGCAATATCTGTGTAAGTATTCTATACTCAATATGTGAAATTAATTATGTTATAGAAAATTAGTATTTATGTTAGATATTAATTTATGTGAAAAATAAACTGATTCGTTAAGCATATGCATTCCCAATATGGTTAAGGTACTAAAGACAAATCTTATTGGTAAGGATTCAAATTGAATATAACCAATTTTTTGTAAAATGTAAAGTGTAAATGCTTCCAAAAAAGAAAAGTAAAGTATAAATATTGAGATTTAAACCTTTGATTTCATAACTATATATACTAAACTATATATACTAAGTCATTGTTACGTTCATTACACATATACTTAGTCATATTTTTAATTTTTATTTTTATTATGTGTATTTTTAAAATTTTATAAATTAAAAGAAACCACTTATTAATTTTTAATTTTTTTTTTAAAAAATAATATTTAAAGTTTTAAAAATTTAAGAAAAATAAATATAAAGTTTAAGAATATTAAAAGTGAATATACTCCTAATATTAAAAATAACAATAAAAAAATAATAATGTTGCATATAATATATTAATATTTATATATATTTAAATTAATCTAAAATTGATATAAGTTGAATTAACCTAAAACAAATAATATTAATATTTATATATATTTAAATTAATCTAAAATAAATAACATTAATTTTTATATATATATACACTAGCAAAAAGCTACGTGCGAGGCACGTATACTAAATTTTATGCTAATTTTTTTCTATGTTATTTGAAAGTTATACAATTAACAATTAAAGAAAAAATATTATTAGTTATTCGGTGAGATTATTATTATTATGTGTATAAGAAGAAATCACAAATTAATTAATCTTATAATCTTAACTTTAATCAAATAGGATCTAGATATATGAACAATAAATAATCACGTAAAAATCAAAAATAATTATTTGAATAAAAAATTCAATATACACAGTTATATATATGAATCCCATTAATCAAAAATCATTATTCAATATATGAACAATAATTTGTCACGCTATATGTTTCCCAATAAAGAAATCCACCTCCTCATAGTCAAAAATAAATAATACATGTAATACATATCTTTGTAATGGAGTACCTAAAAGAAACAAAACTTCAGTTATCATAATCGGAAAAGGTTTAAGTGAACTAAATAATGACTAAGAAGATCTAAATTACAAAATGAAAATAACATGTTTATATGAGTATAATTTTTTTTGCTATATGAGCATGATTGATCTAAGAGAAAATAGATAAACCTATAAACATATAAATATACTTAATATTAATTTTGACAAAGAAGCAATTCAATTATAAACAATTCTAAATATCAGCTTGACAATTTCAACATACTAATTACTCATTAAATAACCATAATGTATACTTCATGATAATTTTATTTTATTTGATATCAAATGATAGAGATTATTGAGGTTTTCAGCCATGGAAAACACACTATGATCAAAAAGTAATGCTCATTAATTGTATATTTCAAAGAAACCCTAATTTCCATGAATGTCCCTAATAAGATATAAACAATCAAGTTGTAAATTAAAAAAAAAAAGTAGCGAAATTTCAGTTAATATAAGAAATAGAACAAATTGAAGATTTATACAATATTGGAATTTGAACTTTTAGAGGCCATTAGCGAAGGAGCGAAACTCGTTAGATCTCCTAGGAGAACACTACCTTAATAGTCTGAACACAAAAATTGTAGAAATCAAAATATGAATAAATTAGCATCATCAACAAAAGAAAAATTAAAGGGAAAAGACTTAGTAATTACGTGACAAATAATTATTGATTGAATTAAAAAGTTAAGATTATAAGATTAATTCAAATTATTATTCATATATTGATTCTAAAAAGAGTAAGAAAAAGAAACATCATTTCTTTGTGCCCAAACTCTTTCGGATTTTACAAACTCTTTGATATTAACAAAATTGTTGCTTTAATTTTTCATCACACTGGAAACATATTGTTTTAGCTCTATTAGACAACCAAATTTTCCCTCCTAAAAAGTCATTTTTTTTTTTATAATTGAAAGATGTGATGTTTGAGTAATTACATGTATCGTGTAGTTGAAGATTTGATGTTGAGTAATTTACATGCTGTGTAATTGAAGATTTGATGTTGAGTCATTTCACACTGGAAACATATTGTTTTAGCTCTATTAAACAACCATATTTTCCCTTCTAAAAAGTCATTTTTTTTTTATAATTGAAAGATGTGATGTTTGAGTAATTGAAGATTTGTTGTTGAGTAATTTACATGCTGTGTAATTGAAGATTTGATGTTGAGTCATTTTTTTGTTTTTATTTAATGATGTTTTTTTTTTTTTGGATTTAATTGGATTTATTTTATTATATATAAATAAGAAGTGATCCATGAATTTCTCATAAACCATTTTATTTTTCCATGAATTTCTCATAAACCATTTTATTTTTAATAATAAATTATTTTATTTTTAATATAAATAAAAAGTCACCCACGAATTTCTCATAAACCAAGAATTCGGTTATATAGGCACACTTTGTATAGAATAGATAAAACTAACTTTACTAACACCGTTAAATTTAATGAAATATTCTTATATTCTTAAAATATTCTGTTAAACTAATAAAAATCGTTAGATAACCACATTTTATATATAAAGATATGTGAAGGTAGCTTAATTATTAAATCAAGATAATATTTTGTTGATAAATATTATTTTTATCTATAAATATACATTGTAACTAATTAAAATATACATTTTTTTCTAATTTTTTAAGGGGTTACTGTCGCCCTCATCTCTATGTGCAGTGACGAAGCCAGAAATTTGGCTGAGTGAGGGCTTGAATAAATATTAAGTCAAAACTAATAAAAATAACTGATAAATGTATCCTTTCAAATTTTCATCTTCAACAAAATAAAATAAAACATTGTTAATAATATTATTTTTTTTTAAAGTATTATTTTTTTTATTATTATTTGTATTGGACTACTTTTAAAATGGGCTTGATTAGAATGATGGTAGGCTCATGAATCATGATTAAGATATTGTGTGAGGGCTTTTGCGAATTGGGTTTTAATAAATTGAGTGAAATGAATTAATATACGAAAATTTATATAGTATACTAATTTTTGCCATTTTTTTTACAAAAATACTGCCAGGCGGTATTTTTTACTTTTTTATAATGTATTTTTTTTTATAAGTTTCATACTGTAGTATACCGTGTTAAATTTTCACTGATGTTCTACTGGTATTTTTTAAGTGTTCTATTGCTGTTTTGAGTTGTTCTGATTTGTGTTTTACTGGTATTTTATAAAAATATAGTATTTTTGAAAAGATTTCCGTGTGACAGTATTTTTGTAAAAGTTAACCCAAATTCCAATATTTTTGTAAGTTTCCCTTAATATATGTATATATCTATATGTAAAAAGTTTGATGTATATATTTGAGTGAGGGCTTAAGCCTACATATGGGCTAAAGTCCCTCCGTCCCTGTCTATGTGGGCTCGCCCATAGATACTGATATTATTTATGATTACAAAATATACATTTATAATTAAGAAAATAAATATATATATTTAATTTTTTCCTTAAAATATAAATTAATTTTATATTTTTTTCTTGGAAATTTGTTAATAAATGAAGTATAAAAAGCTATGAAATGTGATAAATGTTAAAGACACCAAGGATGGTCAATACCAATGATGTATTAAGTATAAGTTTTATATATTAAAATTTAATAATTAATTATAAATTACTCTTAAACATGAATATGGATCACTGCCTATTGCCTAATGTTGGAGAGCATAAAATATGGGTGCCAAGTGTAACAATAACATAGGAACTATTGAGAATTGAGATCTGATCTGCCCAAACAACGAATCTCAATAATTGTTGACAATTATAAACTCGTACACTTATTATTCGTTTTCGGTTCTCCACTTCTCATTATATGTTTGCATTATTTTCTAAAATAAACTATTTCATGCAAGCATAAATCCAAATATATCATTTTCAACATTTTTTCTTCAGTGAAATAAGAAAGAATTATGGAATTGCAGACTTCTTTTCCATACTGTTTTTATATAATCGATATATTTTTTTTTTTGCTATTATAATTAATTGATGGATCTATGGCCTTGTGAGACAACACAGTAATTAGTCAGTGACAAGACGATGATCACATGGAGTTGTAAAATAATTATATTAATATATATGGAAATAAGATTATAAATATAAAAGATTAAATAAAGAAAGAAGGAAGGTGTTACTAATTAGTTAGTTCATGCACATGTGTAGCTTATTTTTGTGGATAAGATTTGCTAGCCAACTCCATCTATATATCGTCTCCTCTCTTCTCAACTCATCCATATCACACTATATATGCACCAAATGAAAACAAAACAATTGTCATTTTATTACTAATAATTCCAAATTCATTATATATTTATATATAGCATTATTGACTATAAATCATGGATGAGAAAGAAATTCCTAAATTATTAATTGGGAGTATTATTGAAATGCATAGCAATCGTGTCCACGTCATTATTCACTATTTTATTTTGATATATATATATATATATGGATTAGAAAATTTGAGAAAAAAAAGTGCACATAATACTAATGTTAATTACAATTTTATACTAGCTAAACTGTTTTAGACTTCTGAATTTCTAGTGCTTTTATTGGTATGATTGATGAAAAATAGTAAGGGTGGTTTTTTTTTATTATATTTTAATAAAATGTAACTTTCATTGAAATCAACACTTAAGAACAAGTTGCACAACATTGAGAGTTGGAATTGCACCATTCAAAACTAACTCTATTCTCAAACCTTAATTAATCCTTTTTAGCTAAAATATGAGAGTTAACATTGTTAGAATATTTTATATAGATTAACATAATTAAGTATTGCTCACTCCGTGTCGATATTAACATATAATGATAATTACATAAGTTATTATTATATGCAAGGTACAATGCCGATTATGTAATTAGGATCATAATAGAATGATCAATTTTATTAACTACATTTGAGGTACATGGTAACACCCTAATGACTATATGTTGACTTATTAAACTATAGTCCACCAGCAACAATGATGTAGCTCCAATAGCCCACTTCTTTTACTCATTAAAGTAGAGTATTTATGTATACATATGATGGGATAAAAAAAATAAGAATGAAAATTATGATGGTAATTAGGGATGTTCATAAAATAACTAATCCAATCCAATCTGTAAAGTGCGGATATATCTGCACTTGTGCATATTAGATTGGATTAGAAAATTAAAAATCCGCACTTATGCAGATTGAATGTTGATTGACATGTAAAAGTAACTGATCCAATCTAATCTAATTTGAAAAACCGTGTTTTTGCAAATGTCAGTTGTATATAAGAAAATATTAAAACTGTAAACGTTTGCAGCAGCAGAAAGTAATTCTGCTACAGCAAAAACAGAACAGGCAGAATATAAAATATTTGCAGAAAAATAAATAACTTGACACAAGAGATTTATACGTGGTATCAGTGTTCTCACGAACACTCCTAGTCCACGGGGCCACGCCCAGAGAATGAAATCAATTAATAAAGTATCAAAATTACAAAGACAATTGACTTAAACAAGTTTAGACTCCCTCTAAAGTATTGCCGCAATCCTTTGTAATCCACTTTAAGAATCTGACTTCTTGAAACACCTTCAAGCCCGAACTCCCTTCGTCTTTAAAGTGTGAGTGCTTACTTCCTCCCGAAGTAAGGCTTCAACAAGTCTTCTCCCGAAGACCAAATGCTTACTTCCTCCCAAAGTAAGGCTTTACCAAGTCTTCTCCCGAAGACCAATCTCTTGTTCAGTCAAGTAGTTCTTCACAACCTCTAGGACAGAGTAAGAACAGAAATAGAACAACTAGAACCTAGATGAACAACTAGGCTCTCACAAAACAAAGAAACACTCTTCTCTCAAAAAGATAAATGCAAAAAATAATTAATGGAAGAGTTGATTCGAATGGTTGCTCTCTAGGCTCTATTTATAGAACATAAAAACCAAAGAGGCAACCACAAGTTCAAATCTACAGCTGTACAAAAACTTTCCTAAGAAAACACGATCTGCTACATCAGATTTGGATGCTGACGCAGCAGATCTGACCAGAAACGGGAAACTTGCTAAAAACGGGTCCGATCTTCTATCAATGCTTGATTCCTGCCAAAAACAGATTAGATATTCTGATTGTATCAAGATACAATCGAAATCAATAAGGAAAAGGCAATAAACAAAGATTCCCTAAAAAGGACAACTTTCCAAAAGAAAATTTCTTCTCTTTTAAGAAGTTTTCAACAAAGGAAAGTTCAGCTGAAAGTGCAACTTTCCTAACAAGGAAAAGGGCAACTAAAAACTGAATTTAAAAGGTAAGAATCCGAAAATGAATGCTCAACAATCTTACCATAAATAGAAAAATTATTTTGTCAACTAACTTGCCAAAAAAGGACTTTACAATCTCCCCCTTTGGCACTTTAGATGAACAAAATAATTTTTAACAAAAAGTACCTGCAAGACAAAGTTAGCAAGAGCAAAAAATACTACTCCCCCTGAGTAACACAGCCGAATATCACAAAGAAACTAAAAACGAGCTAACTTTAAAAGATATGTTCACAAGTACTAACCAACCACAACTCCTCCTGAAAAAAGGGTCCAGAGTTGGGCCAAAACAAATTAAAAATAAATATCTCTCCCCCTTTTTGTTTATCGGAGTGCCAAAGCAAAAACAAAGAAAGAAAAATAGAGATAAGTTCAATCAAAAGCAAATAAAAAAAAAACTTAGTCTCGGTAGAGTTTAACCAAAGAAGTCAATTGCTTGGACATCTCATGCAAAACTTCTTCCATTGCTGCAAGGCGATTATGCACATTCTGAACTTCGAACTTGACTTCCAGGAGTTCTGCTGCAGCAGAACTTCAACTTGCAGCAGTAGTAGCAGCAGCAGCACCAGCCTTTGGCCGTTTTTGAAACACACCATCAAAGTACTCAGAGGGTTGGAATGTAGGTCCACTGATAGGAGGCTCAAGTGTTTCATGTGATTGGGCCACATTCTTCTGAGAAGATAAAACCTTATAGATTAGATTTGGAAACACAAGTTTAAAGGTTGGCTTTTTACCTCTTCGGAAGGAGACAATCTAGTTCAGAATGTGGGAGGCCAAATCAATTGAAGTTCCAGAAGTGATGCGGTATAAGAGTGAAGCCACATCTTGAGACACTAGGGTCTTGTTTGAATTAGGAACCCAATTGCTTAAAGCAAACCGCATAAGAGATGCATGAGCAAAAGTGAGGTGAGTGATTCGAAGACTCTCCCCTGGTTTCAATTCTGAACGAGCACCCGTGAGTTCAGAGAGCATCAACTCACGATCCATGGACATCACTGCATTGGAGATATTCTCGGGCAATTGCAAAGCTTGAGCAATATCCTTTTCAGAAAAAGAGAACCAATGACCCCTAACATAAACTCTTCGATATAGTCTAGAATTCTCATCAAGGAAATCATCAGTGAGATTAGCATAGAAATCCTTAACAATGTTTGCAATGTATCCAATGAAACCAGTGAGAGTGTTTTCCCATTGATGAAATTGAATAAACTTTACAATACCATAAACACGATGAGCATGCAAATCATAGTTCCTCTCACTTTCAAACTTACGGTTTGCATATAAATTCTAGTCACTCTCATTATCACGATAATAAAATCGAGGGCAACCAGACAGAGATGAAGGGACATTACCAGAAGAAGGTTCTTCCATAGGGTGCTTGCCTTTGGCAGCAGCAGAGGCCTTTGCTGCAGAAGCAGATTTTGATGGAGGAGGCTCTGGCTCGAGTTCTGTGTCCTCACTGTCCTTCTCAGAATGAAGAGACACTGTTTTGTCTGAAGAGACTTCCATTGGATCCTCTTCTTCTGAACTTGAAGAGGCCGAGGGTGGATTAGTCTTGAGTTTCTTCTTGGCTGGAGGGACTGTCTTATCACGAGATTGAGAGGCTCGAAGTTCCTTCTCAGTAGAGGCTTGCTGGGCTCGTGTTCGAGTAGAAGGGCCTGCTGGAGTGGAGCCAGGAATCGATGCAGCAGGAGGGGGAACTGCCAACGGAGGAGGAGATTCCTTCGAAGATTCAGATGAAGAAGACCAGGTGCGAAGAGGTCTTACCGATTTGCGAACAACTTGCTTGGGTGGACGTTTTGGCTTCTCGGTTTGTGATTCACGCTGGGGAAGCGATGAATCTCCAGGCTTTGCAACAGCAGGAGGATGAGCTGAAGGAGCAGGGGGAGCATTGGAAGGAGTTGCAACGGTTTCTTCCAACTTTTTAGTGTGCCCTAGATTCTTGGTTCTCACCATTTTGGATCTGAAAGAGAAGATGAACAGAAACAACACAAGGAATAAGAAAGAGGGTTCGGGTAGGTGGTGAGTTAAATGACAAAGATTGATTTATATAAACTTGGAAGCAAGACAAGAAAAGGAAACCAATTTTGAAAGTTTAAATGGAAACCGCCAGCCCATGAACACATAAAAGGAAACCGCCCACTCCTCAACTCCTTTCCCTTTTTTTTTAAAAAAAAAATAAATAAAAGGAAACTAGAATTGCCAATAATATTTCCAAAAATAAAGCAATCTTTCAAGAATAAAGACACATTACCATATAAAGATTAATCTTTAATTGGAAACATATCAAAATAAATCAAAGAAGAATAAATGTTGATACTTACCATTTAAGCACAAAATTTCCTTGGCCCATGAATCAAGTCACATGCCTCCCTCTCCTTTTTATTATTTTTTTATTTTTTTTATTTTTAAGAAACCGAAAATACAATAAAATGTGTACAATAAATATATGAGATTCTACACAAGCAACGGAATCAAAAATCATTGAAAATTGACAAATTAAAATACATGTTATGCTTTTTAAAGAAAATAACTAATTAGTATCTCAGGAACAAATCATACTTAATTGATGTTGAGGAAAAAGATATGCATGTTACTAAAAATTGTGAATCAGGATTATCAATTTAATTCAGTAGAGGAGACTTACAAATTTGAACACACTTGTCAGACATTAGTGTATGCAGTGAAAATAGGTAGCCCTTTTCTATGGTAGTGCATCCTCATCATAGTTGCTAATTACAATGTTCTAGCTTACTCAACAGATGGCTTTCACACCTCAGTATGGGTAGCTCTATTCCAGTAAGGGGCCTGACAAGACTGAAACAAAAATTGCTCAACTCTGTATAAGAACATTATTTAATCCTAGACACAAATAAAGAGTAACATGAACCTTTTAACACAATATCACAAAGTATGATAAGAATGAGATCCTAACTAATTATAATCCAAAAGCATAAACATGATTTGTCAAAATACAATGAGAGAAGATTAAAAGCTATAAAAGAACCACATAACAATATTGTACAAAAATATGAACAAGAGAGATTTAAACTATGCAAACTCCCAAAGACTTTCTGAGGGAGTCAAAGCGGCTTGCATCTAGGGCCTTTGTGAAAATATCAGCTAATTGTTTTTCAGTATCAACATATTCTAATTGCAATGATTTATTTTCAACAAGTTCCGTGATAAAGTGATGCCTTATATCAATGTGCTTTGTTCTAGATTGTTGAACAGGATTTTTGGAAATATTTATGGCACTAGTGTTATCACAAAAAATAGTCAAAACACCCAATTCAAATCCATAATCAATCAACATTTGCTTCAACCATAACAGTTGAGTACAACAACTGCCAGCAGCTATGTACTCAGCTTCAGCAGTGGACAAGGAGATGGAATTTTGTTTCTTGCTATGCCAAGATACTAGATTATTCCCAAGAAAGAAACACCCTCCACTTGTGCTCTTTCGATCATCAGCATTGCCTGCCCAATCTGCATCACTAAAACAAGCAAGATTAGAATTAGTATCTTTTGAGTACCAAATTCTATAATCAGGAATGCTATTAACATATCTAATAATCTTTTTTACAGCTGATACATGAGATTCCATAGGATTACTTTGATATCTAGCACACACTCCCACACTGTAACAAATATCAGGACGACTAGCAGTTAAATACAAAAGACTTACAATCATGCTACGATAAAGTGTAGTGTCTACCTTTACTCCATTCTCATCTTTTGTCAATTTCAATGTGGTGCTCATTGGAGTACTTACCTGCTTAGCCGATTCAAGGCCAAATTTCTTGACAAGGTTCTTAGCATACTTACTTTGAGATACAAATGTACCTCCTTCCATTTGTCTCACTTGAAGACCCAAAAAGAAAGTAAGCTCACCAACCATGTGTAACGCCCCGATTTCCCGAGACGTCACACTAGCTAGTCCGTTTAAAACCATTTAAGATAAAGACAATAAAAGACTTCTTTAATAAAAAATAACTAAGCATGAGATCTCATTATTTTTAAAACAAAACATTTATTTATTCATAACTTTAAAATATAAAGCCTTACAAAAACTATTTGAATCATAATCTTAAATGAAATATTTTTAAACCAAAACATCGTGACAATCCCCTAACATGTAATCCACGCCTCGAGCTCTCCATCCTCACTGTTTAGTTTTGTCTTTACCTGCACACAGAGTACCCGTGAGCTAACGCCCAGTAAGAAGAGCTATGTAGGACATAACCCCCCAACTAGATAACATAGTCATAAGTATAACAATATCACAACATCAAATTAATTCATTATAATAACCTAGGCCTATGCAGCCCTACTATTGTTATAGGATAGGGTATCTCTACATTCAACAGTAACATCACTGTATCATACCCACCATAACAATCTCATACACGACTCAGTAAAATGCAGGGTAGGGTATCTCTACATTCAACGGCCTTATCCCGTATCATACCCCACCATGGTCCCTCACTTTACCTGAGACGTTAGCATACAACATGCAACATGCAACATACAAATACAACATACAACATACAACATACAACTTGAAACATACAAACACAACATACAACATATACAAGTCATACAACATATTGTGTCCATACCACACATTCTCAGTACCATATACATATTCATAATAACAAATCATAAATCATATTTCAATACATAAAGAATTTAAATTTATGCAGATACACGCATACAAAACTATCTAATTTCCTTACATACGATAATCTACTCCCACTCATGTTGATCAGACATGAAGTGTAACTTGCCCTACCTTGTGCTGTTCTCACACTCGACATCCAATAGGGCAATCCTTTATCACAAGTTGTACTCACCCATGAAAGGATAACCTGCAAGTAAACCCATACAAGCAGCCAAAAATATATCCTGCAATGCTATGCTCACACCAGCAGCAGAAAACATATCCTATAAGTGTTATTCTCACACAAACAGTCAAAAGCCTTATCACTATCACATACTAACAATACTAACATAACAACAATTCATAGTACAAAATCTTATAAACACGTGAACATCAAACCCACAATAAAGTTGTATGTTTCAACATACACCCTGTGCACAGATGTCCACTCTTCTTACCTCAATTGTTAAGAACACCTTCTTGCTACTCCAAACACCTCAATGAATTTTCTTGTTGAGGACAAGATCCTCAAATCCCGCTGCTTAAGACTTGTTATCTCGTCACTACTACCTATAACAACACATGGTTCAAGGCCCTAATATTAAAATTCGTACTCTTATAGTACAGCAGATTGATCACTATTTTTGACCAACAACTATACTAATCCATTGAAAGTTATCTTCATAAAAATTATAGAAAATTTCATTATCTTTCCAATGATATAAAGATCATTAAAAATAGATTAAAACTGAGGGAGTTATGATTGTTTTACTGAAACTATTTCTGAGAAAGAATATGGAGTAACGAATTACACAACTTAGCAAAAATATAAACTTTTGACATTGAATGGTTTAGAACTAGAAGATAACATCTTCATCAAAGTTTTAGGAAATTAAATTCCCTTTCCAATGATACCAAAATATTTGAAATTGGAATTATATTCAAAGAGATATTACAATTTTACCAAAACAGTTTTGCAAGAACAAGATTCTAGAAACGAATCACATGATATTGAAACAAAACTAACTTTTTGACATAGTATGACTTCGAATTAACAAAACATCTCTTCATAAAACTTATGGGAAATTGAATAAGCTTTAAAACCACATATAGATCATTAAAAATAGATGAGAATTGAGAGAGTTATTATATTTTAAGTGAAAGTACTTTTTCTGGAAATATAAAGAAAACGAATTACAACCATAGCAGAAAGATTATAATTTTTGACTTAGAAGAACACCGAATTGGTTATTTGTTTCTTGATAAAAATTTTAGATCATCGAATAAGCTTTCTAACGATATAAAAATCTCTAAAAACGGATCAATATCAAGAGAGATATCCTCACTTTACTGAAACTTGTTTTTTTTTTTAAAAAACGAAAAATATAATAGGTCCGAACCCTAGATAACATTTAGAATTATTGAGCAAGAAAATATTTCATACCTCTTCACAACTTTCTATTTGATGTCTCAAGCCCGCAAGCCTTGATTATAAATCCAAAACTTTAAGAATGAAGATAGGAAATAAGAAGAAGTGCGGAAGGTTTGAGAGGAGCAACCATGAAGAAGAATGAAGCTTTGACTAATTGGTTTGGAGAGGAAAAATAAAACGTTTAGGGTTTGATAAAAAAAAAAAAAAAAGATTATGAGATTAACTAAAAATAATAATATATAATAAAATGCTAAAATATTATTAAATCAACAAATATCTAATTTTTAAATTTTAAAAGTAAGCCCTTTTATTTCGTAACTTTAGGCTCAGTTTTCACCTAGAAAAATTCCGAATTATGATATAACTATTTCTACAAAATTTATAGATCTTTGAATTATCTTTCTAACGCCACTAGAATCACCTCAATCGGAGCTCTAAAACTCTAGATATGATCATTTTAGTAAAATAGTTTTTAATCCTGCGAATTTATCAAAACCTACGAATTTTTGTGACATTAATTCCATTATAATGTTATTTAATGCACTCATACAATAAATTAAACCCACTAAATAATCTATAAAACTCTAATAGACTTTTATATTGGGCTTTAATTGAGTAATTAACCTAATTCGTAAAAACACCATAATTTTACCTTGACACTTGCTATAATTTCAACTATGTTTAGAAATCTATCAATACTATTCTGAGCAATAGTCTCTATTCACTATTAGTAGAAATAAATGAATATTTATTCTCACACAAATTGTATAACAAATAAAATTTAAAATATATGTATATTTTTACCGGGTATTACATTCTACCCTCAAAGAAATTTCGTCCTTGAAATTTAACTACCAAATACACGAGGGACTTCATGTTTGTCACCACTTATTACATGACCTCCTTATCTACCTTATGGACCCAACAAATATGTAGTTAACTTTTATCTTATTGGTCAAACTACAACACATATAACATATACAACCTAATTTAAATATTGTTATTCCTTTATACATTACTTAAATAACAAAACATACTCCATCACAATAACTTATATATACGTGCTTTAAATACATAAATTTTGCAATAACATGCTCGTAATTTTATAAAAAAAACTCTTCTCTTATGAACATCCTTATATGCCACTTGAGAACACATTATACAATACAAAAATAACAAACAACAAGGAGTAGGGTAGAAGAACTTATGCAAACTTCTCTTTAATTGTTCCCATTCTTCCATTGAATGTTAATTTTTTTATACTTAATTTCCTCCATAAAGCTACAATTTCGTTATTATAGATTCGTAGCATAATTATTAAGAATGTTGCCCTACACATAACGATCCAATATATCATCAACAAACCGATGTCATTCAACAGACCATATCTCTTCTATAAATTACATAAACTACATGTAAGCTAAAGATCGTTTAAGTTCTTCTTACACATGCGAGCTAGCCAATATATAGGCTTAGAAGTACACAAGTTAATATACTCTCAGGAATGAGCTACATGCATATCACTATAAAAGAAACATTTACTAATCCATCCAACTTATGAAATAGGAAAAAATTTACTATCAAAATCACTCTTTCTAAGAATAACTCGAGAACAAAATCGCTTAATCCAATTCTCATATACATTTTTCTTTTACTCACTTAATCATATACCATTAGTAACGCCCCCGCTTCAAGCCTCCATTGGGCCCTTACACCCACAGAATGAATGACTCTTATACACGAGTACGCTACTCTGGCTACTGGTAGTACCAATCAATCCATTTAAGCCCTCTTCAACTGTGTAGTCCCATACCTACACAGCCTCAGAATCATCACACTTGACCTTCCCCAAGCGGTGTGGGATTGCACAGCTTACCCGGTATATTCCCTTACGAATCACGGGACTACTGACTGTCACAATTTGTTCTTCTATTATAACCTTAATGATTAGATTTCACCCTTAACCAAAATTCAACTTAATTATTTCTAATAAAAGAGTAGAGCTTAAAATTATCTATCCATTAACACTTAAAAAAAAATCAAACTTAAGAACGTACCAATAGTTATATATGTCTAATTTATTAAACCTGAAACATACACTCTCGTTAGAAATACTAATATAACAACTAAATTCCTTTTTTTTTTCCTAACATACTCTATTCCAATCTGCTTATAACACAATTTCTTTTGAAAAATACTCTTCTTATGCTCCTTATTTATGAAAATAAGTACAACTTATCAAAAATCAAACTTAAATTACGTAATATAGCAATACCTTGAAACATTTTCTTAATTTTTTTTTTTATTCCAAAAATATCTCATTGATCGAATCCTACCCATAAAATTTTAAGACATAATCTTCTAAACACAAAGAAAACTTCTAGTTACACTGAAGATGTAACGCAACATAAAATATGTAAAACTAACATGAACATATTGACAAAAACTTACAGTACAGTGAGTCGAGCTCGTCTCGTGGCAATGAACTTTACATGTTAGGGTCAACCACATCCTTTAGGACCGTATTGCTCTGATACCATATTGTAACGCCCCGATTTCCCGAGACGTCACACTAGCTAGTCCGTTTAAAACCATTTAAGATAAAGACAATAAAAGACTTCTTTAATAAAAAATAACTAAGCATGAGATCTCATTATTTTTAAAACAAAACATTTATTTATTCATAACTTTAAAATATAAAGCCTTACAAAAACTATTTGAATCATAATCTTAAATGAAATATTTTTAAACCAAAACATCGTGACAATCCCCTAACATGTAATCCACGCCTCGAGCTCGCCATCCTCACTGTTTAGTTTTGTCTTTACCTGCACACAGAGTACCCGTGAGCTAACGCCCAGTAAGAAGAGCTATGTAGGACATAACCCCCCAACTAGATAACATAGTCATAAGTATAACAATATCACAACATCAAATTAATTCATTATAATAACCTAGGCCTATGCAGCCCTACTATTGTTATAGGATAGGGTATCTCTACATTCAACAGTAACATCACTGTATCATATCCACCATAACAATCTCATACACGACTCAGTAAAATGCAGGGTAGGGTATATATACAAGTCATACAACCATAATCTATGTATCAGGTAAAGTGAGGGACCATGGTGGGGTATGATACGGGATAAGGCCGTTGAATGTAGAGATACCCTACCCTGCATTTTACTGAGTCGTGTATAAGAGCCATTATTCCGTGGGTGTAAGGGCCCAATGGAGGCTTGAAGCGGGGACGTTACAAATGGTATCAGAGCCTTGAGCCAGCCGGAAGTGTGGTCGACGAGGACATCGAACCCCGTAAGGGGGGGTGATTGTGACAGTCAGTAGTCCCGTGATCCGTAAGGGGAAACACCGGGTAAGCTGTGCAATCCCACACCGCCTGGGAAGGTCAAGTGGGATGATTCTGAGACTGTGTAGGTATGGGACTACACAGTTGAATAGAGCTTAAATGGATTGATTGGTACTACCTATGTCAACAAGGTGCATCTTGTTTTTCGGTAACCCATCACGAAAGAACTCCACAGTTAAGCGAGCTTGACTTGGGAGTAATTTTAGGATGGGTGACCTCCTGGGAAGTTTTCCCAGGAAGCGTGTGAGTGAGGACAAAGCACGCTGGGAACACTTGTGTTGGTCTGTAGGGTCAGTCATCAGTCCATGAAGCAGCCAGAGTGTGGCGTACTCGTGTATAAGAGCCATTATTCCGTGGGTGTAAGGGCCCAATGGAGGCTTGAAGTGGGGACGTTACACCATGCTCATTTCAAATTCACTTTTCATTTGATCAACAAATACCTGCACTTCATGGTTAGATGTAGACCCAAAAACTATATCATCAACATAAATTTGAGCAATGATAAAATCAGATTTTATATGCTTGATGAAAAGAGTTTTATCCACACTACCTCTTTGATAGTCATGAGAAAGTAAAAATTGAGTCAACCTTTCATACCAAGCTCGAGGAGCTTGTTTTAGACCATACAAAGCTTTTTCAAGTTTGTACACATGGTCTGGAAATTGAGGATCTTCAAATCCTTTTGGTTGCTCAACATAAATTTCCTCATTCAAAATACCATTTAGGAAGGCAGATTTCACATCTATTTGAAACAATTTAATATTCAAAATACAAGCAATACACAAAAGTAAACGAATTGATTCTAATCTTGCAACAGGAGCAAAAGTTTCATCAAAATCAATACCTTCTACCTGTGTGTATCCTTGTGCCACCAAACGAGCCTTGTTTCTCACAATTGTACCGAACTCATCACTTTTATTTTTAAATAACCACTTTGTTCCAATTACATTTATACCTTTTGGTCTTTGGACCAAAATCCATACCTTGTTGCGAACAAATTGGTTGAGTTCCTCTTGCATTGCATTGAGCCATTCCTCAAAGGTCATGGATTCCTTCACATTTTTCGGTTCATATTGAGAAACAAAACAAAGAAAGCTGATTAAATTAACATACCTTCTGCGAGTTACCATGCTTTCTTCAGGATTTCCAAGAATGAGATCTTTTGGATGATTCAATTTGACTCTGATGCTTGGTTCTTTTTGAATAGAATCAGTGATGATGTTTGGATGAGTCAAGATAGACGGTTCTGGTTCTCCAGTCTCAGTTGCAGCAGCAGATTCGTCATTTGCAGCATCAGAAATGGGTTCTGCTGCATCAGGATCTGCTTTTGCTGCTTCTGGAGGAGCATCCATGAGACTATCTATCTTGGCTTTTGTGGAAAACTCTGAAAAATCTTTAAAATCATCAACAACCACATTAGTTGATTCCAAAACAGTTTGATTTCTCATGTTATAAACACGATAAGCTCTATTGTTTAAGGAATATCCAATAAACACACCAACATCACTTTTAGCATCAAATTTACCAATATGTTCACGATCTCTATAAACATAACACACACAACCAAAAACATGAAAATGACTTACATTGGGGCGCTTACCTTTCCAGATTTCATAAGATGTTTTTGAGGTACCAGGACGAATAAACACTCTGTTTATTATATAGCAAGATGTGTTAATAGCTTCAGCCCATAAGCGCTTTGTCAACTTCTTGCTATTTAACATCACTCTTGCCATTTCCTGTAATGTTCGATTCTTCCTCTCAATAACTCCATTTTATTGAGGAGTTTTGGGAGCTGAAAATTCAATAGTTATACCTGTAGACTTGCAAAAATCATCATACACAGAATTTTCAAACTCCTTACCATGATCACTTCGAATTCGAACAATTTTCCCAATATTACAACCTTTCTCAACTCTTAATCTCAAACAAAGAGTTTTAAAGGCATCAAAAGTTTCAGACTTTTCTCTTAAGAAATCTACCCAAGTAAAACGAGAGAAATCATCAACACAAACAAAGATATATCGTTTACCATTCAAACTTTCAACTTGGATTGGACCCATAAGATCCATGTGAAGCAATTCCAATACTTTTGAGGTATTGATATCAGACACAGGTTTGTGAGTGATTTTTAATTGCTTCCCAAGTTGACACGGTTCACACTTACCAACACTTTCCTTACCAAGCTTGGGAAGTCCTCGAACAATACCTGCATTTGACAATTTTTTCAGGTTTTTATAATTAATAAATTAATATGCCCAAGTAAACACATGGGTTAGAGTGTAACAATTATCATTGGATCGAAATCCTTGCAAGATACATTCATTATCATCATTCAGAACATAGCAATGATCACTATCAAATGAAACAGTGAACCATTGGTCACAAATTTGACTAATGCTAAGTAAATTAGCCCTCAGTCCTTCAACTAACATCACATTTTTCAGTCTAGGTAACCCTTCAAAATTTAGAGTTCCCATACCAACAACTTTTCCAGATAAGCCATTACCAAAGGCGACTTCTCCACATTGCATAGGCCAAATATTAGACAAAAAGTCCTTGTCACCTGTCATATGTCTAGAACAACCACTGTCAAAATACCACATTTGAGATGCAGCAGTTTTATCAGAAAAACCAGCTAGACAATTCTTTTTCACCCATATTTGTTTCAAACCTTTATGTTTCTTTTGAGATTTTTCCAAGTTATTAAAATAATTTGTTTTAAACAGATTTTTCAACGTGAAACATTTAGGTCTGATATGTCTTTTTCTACCACAAAAATGACAAGTGGGAACAAATCTTTTTACCTGAGATCTTACTCTTTTTGAAAATCCTAGAGATTTTGCAGCATCAGATACAGCTCTTGCTGCAACAGGCTGTGAAACTGTTACAACAGACTTTGTAGCTTCAGAGTGGTTCGTTGGAACACTAGATTTTACAAACTTCGTGACTCCAGAACTTTCCATTCCATTTGAACCAAGACCTGCGAAACCTCTTTGACCTGCATTCTGAGCCTTTTCAAAAATAGAAGATCCAGGGTTAAGCATTTGATCATTTTTCTTAAAATTTTCAAGTTCCTTTTTTAAGAGAGTGATTTTTTCATCTTTATCATAAACACTTGTCTCATGCTCTTTTATTTTCAATTCACACAATTCAATTTGATGAGACAATTTTTTATTCAATTTATTCAACTCTCTATTTTCAGAAGCAATCTGAATCCATTTTTCATACATGACTTTGTATGATTCAGCAAGAGACTCTTCACAGATTTTAGACTCATCTGAATCTGATTCCTCATGATCGGTGGTATTATTCAGACATACCAATTTAGATTTCACCTGTGAATCACACACCACATTAGTCATAACAGAGGTTAGGGCAACATTTTCAGAATTATCTTCATCACTTTCGGTTTCATCATCACTCCAAGTGACATTGAAACTTTTCTTATTCTTTTTCAAAGTGTTTGCACCCTCAACTTGAATATGCCCAAAACCTTCACATTCCCTGCACTGAATTCCCTTTTTGTTAGAGACATATGGTTTAATAAAAGTGTTACCTTTTGAACCTTTCGAAATATTCTTTTTATTTCCCATCTTTTTCATATATTTCTGAAAATTCTTAGTTAATAAAGCAATCTCATCATCACATTCACTATCAGAATTTTTATTGTCAGCAACTTTCAAAGCAATACTTTTACCTTTATCAGCAATGGATTTGGGTTTGTCCTTTTGTTTAATCTGTTGATTTAATTCAAAAGTACGTAAGGAACCCATCAATTCTTCCACCTTCATAGTGCTAAAATCTTTAGCTTCCTCCATTGCCAAAAGTTTAGTATCAAACCTTTCTGGAAGTACTCTAACAATTTTTCTCACAAGAACAGAGTCATCAAGCTTTTCACCAAGAGCAAAATATTCATTAGCAATGTCAGATAATTTTTCATAAAATTCAGTTAAAGTTTCATTATCAGACATTCTAAGCTCATCAAATTTAGTTTGAAGCATGATAAATCTAGATCTTTTCACATCAGAAGTTCCTTCAAACTGAGTTTGAAGGATCTCCCAAGCTTCCTTAGCAGAAACACAAGATGATATAAGTTTAATGTAACCCTCACCTACACCATTAAAGATAGCATGCAAGGCTTTGCTATTGTAGGCAGAAAGTTTATCATCTTCAATAGACCATTCCAGTTCAGATTTTATAGTAGTATTACCTGAAGAATCTGTCTCAACTGGAAGAGACCAACCTGATAGAACCATTCTCCAAGCTTTCTCATCTTGAGATTTGATGAAGGCCCTCATTCTAACTTTCCAATAAGGATAGTTAGAGTCATTAAGCAACGGTGGTCTAGAAATAGAACTTCCTTCTGCAAAAAATGACATTTTAACACAAAAACGTTATAGGACCACACTAAGAGTTTAGTGTCCCGCTCTGATACCAATTGAAAAACCGTATTTTTGCAAATGTCAGTTGTATATAAGAAAATATTAAAACTGTAAACGTTTGCAGCAGCAGAAAGTAATTCTGCTACAGCAAAAACAGAACAGGCAGAATATAAAATATTTGCTATTAAAATAAATAACTTGACACAAGAGATTTATACGTGGTATCAGTGTTCTCACGAACACTCCTAGTCCACGGGGCCACGCCCAGAGAATGAAATCAATTAATAAAGTATCAAAATTACAAAGACAATTGACTTAAACAAGTTTAGACTCCCTCTAAAGTATTGCCGCAATCCTTTGTAATCCACTTTAAGAATCTGACTTCTTGAAACACCTTCAAGCCCAAAGTCCCTTCGTCTTTGAAGTGTGAGTGCTTACTTCCTCCCGAAGTAAGGCTTCAACAAGTCTTCTCCCGAAGACCAAATGCTTACTTCCTCCCGAAGTAAGGCTTTACCAAGTCTTCTCCCGAAGACCAATCTCTTGTTCAGTCAAGTAGTTCTTCACAACCTCTAGGACAGAGTAAGAACAGAAATAGAACAACTAGAACCTAGATGAACAACTAGGCTCTAACAAAACAAAGAAACACTCTTCTCTCAAAAAGATAAATGCAAAAAATGATTAATGGAAGAGTTGATTCGAATGGTTGCTCTCTAGGCTCTATTTATAGAACATAAAAAACCAAAGAGGCAACCACAAGTTCGAATCTACAGCTGTACAAAAACTTTCCTAAGAAAACACGATCTACTACATCATATTCGGATGCTGACGCAGCAGATCTGACCAGAAACGGGAAACTTGTTAAAAACGGGTCCGATCTTCTATCAATGCTTGAATCCTGCCAAAAACAGATTAGATATTCTGATTGTATCAAGATACAATCGAAATCAATAAGGAAAAGGCAATAAACAAAGATTCCCTAAAAAAGACAACTTTCCAAAAGAAAATTTCTTCTCTTTTAAGAAGTTTTCAACAAAGGAAAGTTCAGCTGAAAGTGCAACTTTCCTAACAAGGAAAAGGGCAACTAAAAACCGAAATTAAAAGGTAAGAATCCGAAAATGAATGCTCAACAATCTTACCATAAATAGAAAAATTATTTTGTCAACTAACTTGCCAAAAAAGGACTTTACATAATTCATACATATTTATATATATTTTAAAAATTATTTTATATGATTAGTATTTTAATGTAAACAATAGTAATTTAAATATTTATTGTATATAATATAAATATATTTCAAAACTCAAATGTATAATTCATTCTTATTTATAAGAAAAATAAAATTTAAACAACTTTATACATACAATTTTTTCATTTTGTTTTAAATTTGTTATTTTTAGTTTTATTTAGTTAATATTTATTGTTGGAGACATAAAACAATAATAATTTATTTTACTTTGTTGTTTTGTTGTTAGTTATGTGAAAAAATATATATTTTAATAATTATTAAATAATTTAATATTAAAAAGTAATTAATCTAAAATAACTGATCTAATCTGCAGTTTTGCAGATTGGATTTGAGTTACTAAGCGGATTAGATTGGATCTAAAATATAAAATTCACACTTAGTGCAGATCGAATGCACTACGAGTAAAATAGTACAGATTGGATAGGATGAATACTCCTAATGGTAATGGTAAGAGTATGCTCTCCATTAGTTTCTCTTTTGCATTTTATTTCTTGTTGTGTGTTGTGTTTCTTGGATAGGTTTGATCAAAGAAGATGATCAAGATGACAGAGGGATGTTCATTATTATTCAATTAAATAAAATGATTTAATTTTAAGTTGTTTGATGAGTATTATAATTATTATTGTTAGAATGCATTATGTTTCTATAATACTTATTTAGTTAAAAAATTAATAATTGGTATCAAAAGTTTCTTCATTTAATTTTAGGGCTTCCATTTCACTAAAATTAGTTTTATAAAAATTTGATTTTTTTATAATAATAATTTTTTATGGGTGGTATAATCAGATTTGATAATGGGGATTGAGTATAATAACTGTTGGGGTTATATTTCTCATTTTCTCTTGCCGTAAATGCCAAGAACACTAAGGTAGCGTTTGGTTGGGAGGAACAAAAATATAGGAATAGGAATGAGAATGGGAATAGGAATAGGAATGGAATTGAATAAAATTTAAAATGCATAAAAAAATTGATAAAAAAATCTTTAAATTTTTTTCTTGTTATATTGGAATGGTCTTTCCTTCTTTTTTCAAATGGAATAGCCATTCCACCAAAATGTTAGATAGAGCATTCTTTGGAATGTCATTCCAATACTTTAAAATGCAACCAAACAAAGGAATGGAATAAAAATTGTTTCCTTTCCATTCCATTCCATTTCATTACCTCTAACCAAACATCACCTAAGTTTTTCAAGCTTTGTCAATGGCTAAAATAGGTCTATGGTGTTTTCGGATTTGAAGTTTCGGACTAATAGGACGAAAATCTTTAAGGCATGCAACATTAGACTTCTTAGGAATAAGAAAAATTAAAGTATTATTAATATAAGAAACATATCACCATTACCATTAAGTGGGGGTGTTCGCAATGTGGGTGTTGCGGTTTTTGACCATTTTTTCAAACCAACCTGCAGATGTGGTTTTTTCAATTTCCCAAACCGCACCCACACCGCGAAACTAAAAAATTGCAGAAATCACACTGCAAAAAATGGTATGGTGCGGTGCGGTTTTTGCGGTTTCTGTAGTTTGGACTATCACCAATAATTAAACTATGACAAATACAACAAAACTTGAGCAACACTGGTTAAAAATACCATAAGGCTTGAAAATAAATATGAAAAAAAATTAAGTTTCAATAATGTAATAATTAGTGGGCTTTGGGTTGGACATTCACATATTAGACCTAAATAAATATAAAAAATTAGTATTTTTATTATGTGCGGTGCAGTGCGGTTTGAACCGAATATTAACAATTCAAAACTGCAAAACTGTACCGCACTGCGCAGTTTAGGAAAAATTCAAACCGCGACCGCACCGCAAAGAATTTCAAATCGTATTTTTTTTGTGGTGCGGGCGGTTTGAGCAGTTTGAGCGGTTTGATAAACACCACTACTATTAAGTAGGGGTGTGCAGAAAGTCATCCAATCCAATTCCAACCGACCGATCCAATTCCAACCGATCCAATAGAATCGGATATCCAATCATAATTGGATCGGATCGGATGCAAATTTTAAAAATCCAATTGGATCGGATCGGATATTGGATGAGACATCCGATCCAATGGATAACCGATCCAATCCAATCCAATATCATCCAATATCCATCCAATCATATTTAATATTTATAATTTTATATATTTAATATTTTATATATTATTTTATTATTTATTAGGTTTTAAATTATGTTTTTTTCATATATATATATATATTTTTTAATGAAATTAGCCTAAGTAGTGGTAAAATGGATT
This sequence comes from Cannabis sativa, assembly GCF_029168945.1. NCBI lineage: Eukaryota > Viridiplantae > Streptophyta > Magnoliopsida > Rosales > Cannabaceae > Cannabis > Cannabis sativa. The sequence continues at coordinate 50,140,606 of NC_083601.1, forward strand.
GGATTCATCCATGGGATTCATTGGATGGATCCAATCCAATCTAATAAAAACTAGTTAAAGCATCCAATGGATGGAACCGATCCAATCCAATACATCCATTGGATCGGATCGGATTGGATGACTCAATTCAATTGGATTGGATCGGATGGAAAAATCCAATATCCAATAAATAATTGGATTGGATCGGATGGGTCCAAATCCATTGGATGTGATCCAATGAACACCCCTACTATTAAGGATATCCAACATAGCATTGCATAAATCAAAACTTAGGTCTGACCAATTTTTTTGGTAAAAGTAAGCATTAAGGCCATCTAAACCAGGAGCCTTGTCTCTAGACAAATAGAACAAAGCTTCTTTAACCTCATCAGTAGAAAAAAGAGCATCCAGAAACTAATTATGTTGATCACTAATCTTCTTGTCTACAACTGAGAGAATAAAGTTAACAACCTCGAAATTAAGATTAGAAAAGTAATTACAAACTTCATTTCATAAATCAGAGAAAGAAGACACCTTCCTACCATCATCTAAATTAAAAAACCTGATATGATTATTTTTTTTTCCTGGAAGAAGCTTTATTATGAAAGTATTTAGTATTTTTTTCTCTAGTATTTAACCAATGAATTTTAAATCTTTATTTCCAAAATACTTCATGCTTATAAAGAAGACTATTAAGTTGAGATTGAAGATCTTGAGCTTCTTTAAGAGCCTCATTCTAGATAGGAATGCTAAATTAAATAGCGTTAATATCCTCTTCAACAACTAAAAAACTACAACTTTTAATAACATTAACACAATTATGCTACTTAAGAAGGAAATTATTAAGATAGTTAATACTATTATTATGAGTATCATTATTCCAAGAATTTTGAACATTATCAAAAAATGAAGGTACAATAAGCCAATAGTTCTCAAACATAAACTTTTTTTTTATTGTAACTAACCATGGAGTCATCATTCAAAACAAGTTTTAAAACTCTATGGTCTGAGCCATAGAAGTTAAGATGGTGAAGAGTTGCATTAGGATAATTATTAAACCAATTTTATTAGCAACGTCCCAATCCAAACACTCATAGGTAGAACCATTCTTTCAAATAAACTTATTACCAATAAAATGAAGAGGTTGTAACGAAAATTTATTAAAGAAATTTTGAAAATTAAAGATAGCATAAGGAGGCTGTCACGACCCGAGCCCTAAGCTGTGGCAGATGTGTAATATCCGTAACTTGGGTGGTCAAAGGTCACACTTTGACCCTTGTAGGAAAATAAAGCTTATAAATGATCCTTTTATTTATATTACAAAATACTAATTCAAAAGATATGGATTAACTCCTATATTAATAAGAAAATATTAGTAATAAAATCAGGACCACTCATCAATATAAAAGAACAGTAATATCCCCACAGTTATGTAATCACCAAATAGATAGATTTAATAAGTCAATAAAATACCAAAATAATACCTAGCACCCAGCTGTTCTCATTTCTAACTAGTACATAGCTAATTTAAGTCATCCAGACCATCCATTGGTTCTTAAATACAAAATCAGTCTCATTAGAAGGTGAAAGAGTAAAATATGACTAAACTAATAACGACATTCCTTTCCCAACGGTACCATCCTCATCCACTAGCATCAAACTGAGTTCCTGGAATGGGAGAAAATAGGGGGTGAGCTTATAAAGCCCAGTAGGAAAACAACTAATATCAAAGGACTCTTGGTTTAATAAAATTCCTGCATGGTTAGCTTTATAAAAATAAAATGTCTCATCAACAGTATCAATATGTACAAATAAAATAGAGAGACCACAAATAATCACAAATCAAACGTCAAATGCATATCACACCGTCCACTAGACCCCTAGCTCTCAATACCAAATCATAGAAAACGACATCCAAAACCGGGTAGTCGCATCTGATATCCACCATAAATATCGGGGCTCAGATTTAATTCACTCCCTGTACAGATTCTAGGTCTTTCACCTACAGGTGAGTGCACACTTGATCTACCTATGATGACACAGAGACTAGGTCGTGAAACAACAATATGCATCGGACATGATCAACATGGCTCTCATCAATATAACCAAAGCAGGCAAATAATAAGCATAACAAAAGAACATATTCCTTTTTTTTTTTTCTAGAAAATTCGGCTGCATAACACCTGTATTTTGAATAAACCCAAAAATCATAACCTGCGTAAATATTTGCACACAATAATATATTTGGCACTCAGCGCCCCAGAACAGTCCAGAAAATATGCAGATTAAGTTTTCAATTTTTCAAACAATTTGTAAATCATAAAAATTGGAATATGTCTAATGTTATACAACGCATATAAAAATCAAGTCCAATAATCAAGTTGAGTCCCTACCTCTCCCGAGTCGTTAAACTTTTTCCAAAAGACGATCTTAAGCTCTCAAGTCCCGAGCTCCAATTGTTTAGTCCAAACTTACATATTACTCTCACCTATACCACCAAATGGTTAAATAATTATCATTATCGCATTCTACATTCAAAACCGAGTCCAACGACATATAATATGACTATATTTAAAAGTTGGGGTTCCGAAGCCTCACCTAAGCGGTGCACATTAACAATCGGTGGCGGTAAAAATTGGTGTACCGAAAATGTCGCCGAAAATAGGAGTAGTATATATCAAAACGACCACCTCGACGAGTAGATCACACCCATGCCAACTGTTTGTCAAATCCGTGCACGATGTCACTGGAAAGTCACCGGAAAGGGGCGGAGCTACAAAAATATCACCAGAAAAAGTAGCGAACTGGGAAAAATAGTTTAGTGTAGGTTGTTCTCCTCGACGAGCTGAGTGTAGTGGTGAAAACCTCTCGTCAAACGGACGCCGGAGGTGACCGAAAAACCCGTTCAAAGTTTGAAATCCCAAACTTTGACTTGCGATCCTAAGCTAACGGCGGCGAGAGGAGCGGCGCCGCTTAGGGGGTGAGGTCACCGGCACTAGGAGGTCTGAGTAGTCCGGCGCGTGAGGTCGGGCGGTGGCCGGAGATAGGTCGTTGGAGTGAGGTGGTTATGGAGGTTTATGGGTTTTATTTTTGTATTTTAAAGAGAGAGAAAGAGAGAAATATAGATAGAGAGAGAGGGGGACGAAGGGTTCAGTTTTTTTTATTACATATAATAATTCTTTTTTATACATATATATTATTTATTTATTATTTTATATATATATAAAATATTTGACTCGGTCAAACCGAGTCTTTACATTCTCCCCTCCTTAAAGAAATTTCGTCCCGAAATTTTAAAGTACAACCTCAAGTTGAAAATTAAACAAGTGAGGATACTTCATATACATCTCGGACTCTAACTCCCAAGTAGCCTCGTCTTCTCTGTGGTTCCTCCATAAGACCTTGACTACTGGAATCTCTCTGTTCCTTAACACTTTTAGCTCTCTTGCCAAGATTTTGACAGGTTGCTCTTCATAATTCACATCTTCCTGAAGAGGGATAGCCTCATACTCAATAACATTTGACGGATCTAGAGTATACTTCCTCAACATAGACACATGGAACACATTATGAACATGTCTCAACTGTCCTGGTAAGTTTAATCGATAAGCGACCTCCCCAATCCTCTCGATAACCTCAAAAGGTCCAATATACCTCGGGTCTAGCTTACCCTTCACTCCAAATCTCGTTACACCACGCATAGGAGTAACTTTCAAGAAGACATAATCACCCACATCAAACTCAACTTCCCGTCGATGGAGATCGGCATAGCTTTTCTGACGACTTTGAACAACCTTAAGTCTTTCTTGGATTCCCTTAATCTTTTCAGTGGTACTAGTGATAATCTGGGGTCCAATAGTGACATGCTCATCTGGTTCTGCCCAACACAATGGCGATATGCATGGTCTCCCATATAAGGCCTCATAAGGAGCCATGCCTATACTGGCTTGGTAGCTGTTGTTGTATGTGAATTCCACTAGTGACAAATGTTCCCCCCAACTACCTCCAAAATCCAAAACACAAGAGCGAAGCATGTCTTCCAAAGTCTGTATGGTCCTCTCAGACTGTCCATCTATCTGTGGATGGTGGGCAGTACTCAAGTGAAGTTCAGTCCCTAAGGCTTGTTGCAAGGCCTTCCAAAACCTTGATGTAAATCGAGGATCTCTATCAGAAACAATGCTTGAAGGCACTCCATGTAGTCGAACTATATTGTCTACATAAAGTCGAGCTAGCTTAGTAAGCTTGTAATCCTTCCTGATTGGAATAAAATGAGCAGACTTAGTCAAACGATCAACAATAACCCAAACAGCGTCATGCTTCAAAGGTGTCAATGGCAACCCAGTAACAAAGTCCATGGTAATCTTGTCCCACTTCCATTCTGGTATAGGCAAAGGTTGAAGTAAACCTGAGGGTCTCTGATGCTCAGCCTTCACTTGCTGACATACTATACACTTAGCTACAAAGCTTGCCACATCTCTTTTCATTCCTTCCCACCAATATTGTCTCTTTAAATCTTGGTACATCTTTGTACTTCCAGGATGTACAGAAAATTTGGATCTATGGGCCTCAATCAAAATGGTCTCCCTAAGTTCAGGGATATCCGCAACAACTACTCTTCCCATATGGTATAGATACCCTTCACCATTAACTGTCCACCCATCTAGTTGCTCACCATCCTGGATTCGGTTCCAAATAAGTCTTAATTTCTCATCTTGCCACTGACGTTGCTTAACTTGTTGAAGTAGTACTGGTGCAGCCACTAAGTTAGAGATACAAGCTACTTCTTCCCCTTCATAGTATTACAAGTTATAATCACCCATTGTGATTGTCCTTTTCCAGTCCTCAAGAGCCAAACATGCCAAAGTACTATGAGGCTTTCTACTTAGTGCATCAGCTACTACATTAGCTTTCCCGGGGTGATACTGAAAAGTGAAATCATAGTCTTCCATATACTCGACCCATCTTCTTTGCCTCAAGTTCAAGTCCCTTTGAGTAAAAAGATACTTCAAGCTCTTATGATCTGAGTATAACTCAAACTTTACGCCATATAAATAACATCTCCAAATTTTCAAGACAAAGATTACCGCAGCAAGTTCTAGGTCATGCGTAGGGTAATTCTTCTCATGTGGTTTCAATTGTCGAGAAGCATAGGTAACCACCTTGCCATTTTGCATGAGGACACCTCCTAATCCAGTACCTGAAGCATCAGAGAATACCACATATGGTTCCTCACTATTAGGAACAGTGAGAACAGGCGCCGAAGTTAATCTTTCCTTCAATTCTCTAAAAGCTTCTTCGCAACTATCATCCCACATAAACTTTACTTCTTTTCTTGTTAACTGCGTCAAAGGCATAGCAATTCGTGAGAAATTCTCTACAAAGCGACGGTAGTAGCCTGCCAACCCAAGAAAACTTCGAACTTCAGTGACATTCTTTGGTCTTTCCCACTGTAGAATAGAGTCTATCTTTGCAGGATCAACGGTGATACCATCTTGAGAAATTACATGGCCCAAGAACTTGACTTCAGTCATCCAAAATTCACACTTCTCTTTCTTAGCGTATAATTGATGATCTCTCAATGTCTGTAATATTGTTGTCAAGTGTTCAGCATGATCCTCACGTGTCTTAGAATACACCAAGATATCATCAATAAATACCACCACAAACTTATCCAAGAAAGGTCTAAAGACTCTATTCATAAGATCCATAAATGCAGCAGGTGCATTCGTTAACCCAAATGGCATTACCAAAAACTCAAAGTGTCCATAACATGTCCTGAAAGCAGTCTTAGGGATATCTTCTTCTCTAATCCTCAATTGATGGTAGCCTGACCTCAAATCAATCTTTGAAAAGAACTTTGAACCACCAAGTTGATCAAATAATTCATCAATCCTCGGTAGAGGATATTTGTTTTTAATTGTCATCTGATTTAGCTTTCTATAGTCGACACAAAGTCGCAAAGTTCCATCAGCTTTCTTGGCAAACAAGATTGGAGCTCCCCATGGAGAAGTACTATGTCTGATGTAGCGCTTATCCATTAACTCCCCTAATTGTTTTTTCAATTCAACCAACTCTGCAGGTGCCATGCGATAAGGTGCAATAGAATCTGGTTGAGCTCTGAGAATCAAATCAATGCAAAACTCGATCTCCCTATCAGGTGGTAACCCTGGTAAATCCTCTAGAAACACATCCGGAAAACCACTAACCACTGATATCCAAGGGAACTGGTCTAAATTCCTAGACTCATCATCGATCGCAAACAGATTCCCATAATACTCTAAGTTTCTCTTTCCACCTAAACATGCCCTTAAGATAGGATTTTGTCTCACTGCACTCATGTTGGCTCGATAAACAATGAAATCATCACTAGGGGTTAAAAGAGTCACTCTTTTATGTGAACAATCCACAATAGCTTGGTATTTAGACAACCAATCCATACCAAGAATTACATCAAATTTCCCCATAGGCAACACTAGTAAGTTTCCAGACAACTTGTGTCCCTCAAACACAATACAAACTGACCTACATATGGTGGATACCTCACCATGTCCCCCCATAGGTACACTCAAATGCAATGCAGGACTAAAAGTTTCCCAACATAAACCCAACATACTAGCAAACATCAAAGATATAAAGGAATGCGATGCACCCGTATCAAATAACACATGAGCCCAAGAGTGTGAGATAAGAACCATACCATCAACAACTCCCTAGTCAGCACCGCCCTGTACATCATCAACCCCAAGAGCGTAGGCTTGAGCGGATGACTTTGCTTTTACCTTTCCCCTTCCCTGACTAGGATAGCTTGTACTTGCACCAGACCATCCACCTTGATTGTACCCTCTTTGACTCCCACTAGGAGCAGGAGTTTGGAAACCTTGTGAGTACTTCATGTTGAACCCTGAACCTTGTGGCCTGAACTGATGTTGATACTGAGACTGCTGGCCCGATTGGGGTGTGAAAACATAGGATGAAGACTGAGACTGGTTGGTCCTGGGCTGTCCATGAAAAGGAGTAGACTCTACATAGCTCCCTATGGGTCCTCCATGAGATGCTTGAAATCTTTGTTGTCGTTGCGGGCAATCTTTCTTCTTGTGACCTTGTTGACCACAACTGAAACACCCGTATGGTCCACTACAAGTCTTTCCAGATGAACCACTACTAGTGCTACCCCCACTAAATTGTTGTCCTTGGGACCACTGTCCTTGATTCTTCTTGGTCATCTTTCGGTCATTTCCTCTTCCTCTGCTTGTGTTCTTCTTCTCATTCCCTTCTACATGAGCCTTAGTTCGCAAGGCTGCTGTCACACACTCAGTCAGGTTGTTAAAGGTCAAAGGGGCTATAGGACCACGTATCGCAGGCCTTAAACGGCGCATGAACTGCTCAATCACCAAGGGTTGATCAACAACACCAGGATATGCATAAGAGGATAGCTCTACAAACTTCATGTAAAATTCATTCACAGTCATATCCCCTTGTCTTAGACCATCAAATACTCCAATAAGAGCCCTCCTGTGAGATGGACTAAAATATTGTTCCCTGAAAACTTCCTCAAATTCTCGCCAAGTCATCCCATCAGTTTCCATTGTCCTGGACAAGGTCTCCCACCAATCTGCTGCACCACCCTCTAACTTGGACATAGCGAAAGTAACTTGGTATTCCTCAGGTGTTCCTATTGTGTTGAAATTTTTCTTTATTTGCCTCAACCACCTTTCAGCTACCATGGGATCTTGTCCACCCTCAAATTCAGGCACTTAGATCCGATGAAAGACTTGGAAATGATGACTCTGTCGAGCGGCAGGATCCATCTGTTGAGCGGGAATAGCTCTTAAGGCTTCGAGAAAGGCGTTCATAGGGAATTCAGCTTGTGGAGGTTGGACATTAGCTTGAGGGGCATCTTCTCCAACCGTTCTCCTTGTCTTCTTTCCTGTTGGAGGCATTTTCTTAGGTCTGTGAACCAAAAGCTAATCAGTTAGTGAGGATTGGATGCTAATAATATAAATATGCCTTATACATATAAATACCAAGATATTTATTACTATTATTATTTAAAATAAATCTAAACTATTTGGTGACACACTCCGAAGTAATTAAACCCAGTGCTCTGATACCATTTTTCTGTCACGACCCGAGCCCTAGGCTGTGGCAGATGTGTAATATCCATAACTTGGGTGGTCAAAGGTCACACTTTGACCCTTGTAGGAAAATAAAGCTTATAATGATCCTTTTATTTATATTACAAAATACTAATTCAAAAGATATGGATTAACTCCTATATTAATAAGAAAATATTAGTAATAAAATCAGGACCACTCATCAATATAAAAGAACAGTAATGTAATATCCTGGAAAATAAAGTGATATTTAAATAGACATATTTTATTAAATATGTAATTATTTTGGTAATGGAGTAAGATTATGATCTTACTTAGGGTAATTAGTGAGAATTTAATTAAATGATTATATTAAGCGTAATTTATTAATTACGGAGGTTAAATTCGGATATGTGAGTATCGAGGATACTATTTAAAATAAAAATATTTTTCGGGCCCGACGGCTGTGGAAATTTGAGATGTGGTCAGAAATGTCACGACATTAAGGGTTGACTTATTTTGAGGGTATTCCGGATTAGTTTTGAATATTAGAATGTCGGTTTAATGGATTAGTAAAATTACCAAAATGCCACTAGGTTATTTTAAAGTTTTATTTTTCTTTGAGGGTAAATTAGTCATACTTTAAAAAAAGAGAAAAGAAGTATTATGTTTTATTTGTTTTATGGGCTGACTTTTTTTTTAAAAAAAAAAAAAGAGAAGACCTTTACTATAAATTACTTAAGAACCAAGTAATCACTCCATAATCAACCTACTCCCTCTCCTTCTCTTCTCTCTCTCGTGCAAGCTTAGAAGCCAGCCATGTTGGGAGAAACCCAAGCTGGAATTCATCCCTCTCTCTTGCTGAATCATTCCTTAGAACACTATAGAAGTTTGAGGTAAGTTCTTGTTGTGTTTTCCCTTTGTTTCTTATGGTTTTAAGTTAGCTTTAGTTAGGGTTTTGAGTTTTTAAGGGGCTGTTAACTATGTTGATGATGGAATATGATTTTAGGGTATTTTTTAAGGTTGTTTAAACTTGTAATAGTTAGATATAGGGGCTGGTTTGAATTGAATGTGTCAAATGGAACTAAAAGTGAAATTTTTTTCACTTGAGCATGTGATTTTGAGTTAAAGATTGAGTTGTTGTGTTTTGAAGCTTGGAATATGTTGTATTATGGTTATTATACTGTTCTGTGAAGTTTGGGAACAATTGGTTAGGTTTGGGGCAAGTTTTGGGATTTTGAAGATCTGAAATTTTCGAGTTCTGCTGTAGTGAACCGGAATTCCGAATGGTACAGGGCTGCACCAACCGGAATTCCGGATGGTCGATTTTCAGGAATCTCTGATTTTCGTATTTTAGCCATAACTTTTTACTCGGGTGTCCGTTTTAGACATTCTATATACCGTTTCGAAGCTTATGAAGAGCTCTACAGTATGAGACATAAATTAGAGCCAAAAGATATATTTTATTTTAGGGTGTTTTTACCATAAGATTTGGTAGAAAACCCTAAGTTATTTTATGCGGGTTTTAGACAGTGTTTTGGAATAGACCCTTATTGATTTACCTTTGTCGTGACATAGGACTCGAAATTGTCGAGCATCATTCTACTCAGTTCGGCCCACATACTTGACTTTGGACTTGAGGTAAGAAAAGTATTAAGCACCGTATATGGTTAACGTTATGATTGTTACAGTCTTGATTATGATCAAGATCTCGATATGTATTATCGTTTGACTCAATTATGATCGAGGGAAATATTATGAAACGATTATTATCGTTTGACTCGATTGTGATCGAGGGAAATATTATGAAACGATTATTATCGTTTGACTCGATTATGATCGAGGGAAGTATTATGAAACGATTATTATCGTTGTGGCTCGATTATGATCGAGTAAAAGAAACGGTTATTACCGTCATGAGTAATTACTCCTGAAACCGCGGATAGGTTTCTTACTTATCGTTTGTTGTATCGGACAACGATAGTGACATATATAGCTCGTGGTTAACGAGTGGTAGGGATACTTTATGAAGTACCTAAATTATGTGGTTATAAAGTTGTGGAACGATCCAGCGTGTTATTATGTGATTAGTTGTAACTAAATATATTGTGTTATGGTATGATTGAATGAACGTTATATTACTTATGAAATTAGTCTCTGTAACTGACGGGGGGTAAAAATACCTATTGTAAGGATGTAAGAATTGAGTGCTTTATGAAGCACTAAGATTATGTGTTTGAGTGCTTTATGAAGCACTAAGATTATGTGGTTACTGTAATATATGAATTAAAGTGATTTATGAAGTACTGAAAGTGAGTGTTTATAATGATGTGTGATTAGGGTACTTTATGAATCACTGAGATGGTTGATTATGAATAGCTATAAATATTCTTTATTATGTATTATGTGTGCTTGCATAAGCGTTAGGTTATTTTTGTATATGTAGATTAACATATGTAAGACCTACTGGTATGTATATTATATTATTATGAAATCTGCTTGCACTTTCCATAATTTCTAATTAGTAGCTTTTCTTGCTGAGTCATTGTGACTCACGAGTGCTTCATGGTGCAGGTAAGGAGATTAGGTGCTGCATTTGGCCATGAGTCAGAGGTCTCCCAGTAATGTACATATCAGCCGTGGTGTCTTGGCTTCCGGGAAGCAGGATCGACTTCTTTTCTTTGTGTTTTGAAATGTAACTGTATTTTGGTAATAATGGCTTTGAAATTTGTTCTAAGGAAATTTTATAAACAAGGGATCCTCATACTTTAGTAGTATTTTTAAAGAAAAAAAAATTATATGTATATTTTAAATTATCAAACTTTATTTAAACCACACTTTTCCTAAGCTAGTAGGTTATTGATAATAAGATTGTAAAAGCACACACGTGGCGTTCCTGAGAGTCAGGGCGTTACAACATGGTATCAGAGCGACCAAGGTTTAAAGATCCTGAAGACTGGTTTGATATGTACATTGGCTGCGAAGACTCGTTCGACTCATGGTCTAGTAAGTGCTAATTGTTAGTTGATTAGTGGTTTATTTACTAATTATTCGAATTGTCTTCATATTTGATATGTGTAAAGTTATTAGAGAAGTGTCATAAGTTTTTGATATAAAGTTGCTAATTATGTCTATGCACGTGTGGTAATGCTTATTAGCATTAATTCTAGTTAGAAAGATTTTAACTATGAGAAAGGAATGATCACGAATGTACTAGTAGGTGTACCTGGGGTGATCTAGTAAGTAAAATTGAGAGCCTGTTAGGCTCGGGATAGGTGGTGTGGGTATTAATCTTCCACTACCACAGGGCTGAGAGCAAATGAATGCTATGAGGCAAGAGATTACCTGAGTGGCCAGGTAGTAGAATTTACATAGTTGGTCTCGGGCAGCGCAGTGATGGAAACTGACACTAAGCTGGACCGATTGGTAAAGTTTTGTTTTGATGGAGTAGTTGCTAAGGCTCCTAGAAGGGTTAAATCTAATTGAAGGTGGAAAGAGTATATCGTTCAGAATGTAGATATAATGGCTAAGCAACTAAAAGTTGTCTGGTTTTATGCTCAGATGGTTGAGCTAACCCTTACCGCCGGGGTGCAAGAACTAGATCACGAAAGACATAATATGAAAGGAGATTCATGAAAGTAAATGTCTAGTGTTGGAACGGGTAAAAGGTGTTAACCCTAATGATCTTAAAAAAAAAAAAGTTAAGTTACCAACCCACCAGTTATGGGTCCTAGTGGGAGAATTTAAGATAACCAAAGTTTCCGACATGGTGGGAACAAAAGATTTGTAAACCCATTCAGAGGGTCGAGATGCAAGGGACACCAAGAAATGAACGCTACATGAGAGCCTGCATTCAATGTGGGGTAGTAGGCCATTTGAAAAAGAAAATGCCCATGGTTACAGTAGCGGGAATGGAAGAATGATTAAGAGTTTGTGTAAACTTAATGATGTGTTACTGAGTAGTTTTAGTACCTTTTAATCTACTGGAGAACTGGTTATTTTCCAGTATGTGGTCTAAACACTTCCCAGATTGTGAGTGCAAGGAAATACTTGGTTGTTTCAACAGTCAATTTAGAGAAATCTAATATTATACTAGGGTTGAACTAATTTGCAAGGTATAAATCAACTATCGATTGAAAAGAAAGGTGGCAATTCTTGAATCTAAAAGTGAGGACCCATTTTTGTTCTTGGGTAAGGTTCAAAGGTTCCAAAATCCATTATTCCCGGTGTTTAAGGCTGAAGGGGTTATTATGGGAGGGATGTATCAACTTTTCAGTTAGTGTGGCCAATATTATAAAGGGAACATTAGTGAGATTGGGACATAATCTTGTGGCTCAATGTTTCTAGATGCTTTTAGAGGAGCCACTAGGGTTATTGGTTAAGCGAGAAATTGATTCTGAATTGAAGTGGTAATGGGAGTAAAACCTGTATCCAAAATTTTGAATTGGATGGTAAGCGTAGAATTGAAAGGAGTGAAGATTCAGTTGTAGGAAAGGTTGGGCTTGAAATTACCGAGCTTAAGTATTTCATTCGGAGTACACCAGCTTTATTTGTGAAGATTAAGTATCCTTTGATAAGGACAGATGTTACATTAAATAATTTTAAGAAAGGATCATTTTCTCTAGGTTCGGTCTTCGATCTGGTTATTACCAGTTGAAGACTCGAAAGGAGGATGTTCCTAAAACAGTTTTCGTACCTATGACTTTGTAATTGTTTTCACTAAGGGTATGTGATTTCTTCGGATCCAAGGGAGCCATATGAGAGACACCCTTGGATGATTTTGTAATGTCTCTAGAAGCATAAGTTTTATGCTAAATGTAAGAAATGCGAGTTTTGCTGATCCCAAATTTGCAATGAAGGTTAGAGATTTTCTGGAATTAACAGGATACTACAGAATATTTGTTGGGGGTTGTCAACGCCCTTAGTGGAATCAAATCGAAAGAACTGAAACAGAGGTTAACTATTGTACCAATGTCAACATTGCTAGTCAGTGAGGAGAAATTATGATTTGATGTGACACTTCCAAACAAGGGTTAGATTGCATTTTGATACGACCAGAGAGTTATTGCATGTGCTTCTAAGCGATTAAGGAAGTGTGAGTAATAGTATTCCGGGCTATAATATTGAATTGATAGCGGTGGCTTCTACCTTGGGAGTTTGGTGCTTTTACCTGTTTGGCAAAAGTACGAAGTTTATATGAATCATAGGAGCGTCAATATTTTATCATTTGGAAAGGATTTAATTAGGAGGTAGCGACGATGGTTAGAGCTGATTGGAGATTATAACAGTATAATTCCCTACTTTTCTGGGAAGAAAAATTAGTAGTGGATACTTTTAACCAAAGAGTTCTAGGACAAGTTTGTAAACGAAAAGATCTCATCAAAGGTTGCTATAAATGTAACCAGAATAAGGATTGAGTTCATGATTAAAGAACTTATTAATATTACATTGTAGTTTAATCTGTTGGAAAAAAAAATGAGTGGCCTAGCAGAGTGACTGCGAACCTAGAAGTACAAGGAAAGGCTTGGAACCAGATTGACAAAGGACTTTTTGATTCCGTTTGAAGGAATTTTATAATATAAAGACAAGGTTGGTGTATCAGTCTGATAAGGATATTGAATAGAAGGTTCTAAATGAGTTTCATACTACAATATACTCTTTATACTCAGGAGTAACTAAGATATATAAGATCAGTACAATTTCTTTATCATAGTGGAATATGTTTGTGGTGGATTAGTGTACTAATCTATTTGTCAAGGGAATAGTTCAACCCTGTGATGCTCCAAAAGAAATTATCTCAGGTTGAGATTTAAAGTTTACATCCAAATGCTGAGAGAGTCTGTAACAAGCATGTGTGATATATTTTTAGGGTCCCTGAAATAAGTATCTTCTGCTAATTGAGTTTTCATGTATTAACAGTTATTAGAGTGTTGTTGATGTGGCACTCCTGATGTGATTTAGGAATGAGCGAGGCCATAGGAAAGATTCGAGTTCGTATGTTTACTTTATAGAGTAAATGGAAGAGCTATGCTGATCCAAAGTGTAATGATATTAAGTTCCAAATTGAGAAGAAAGGAAAGTTAAGACTCAGATTTATCGGTCTGTTTGGGTTTCTAGGAACGGGGAGATTAGGTGGCTTATCAGCTTGCCCTACCCCTGTTCTATTTGGAGTTCAAAACAACTTGTTACATGAAGAACAACCAGTACAGATTCTGGATAGGAAAGAAAAGGTGTTGTGGAATAAGACTATTCTGCTAGTTAAAGTGTTGTGGCAGAACAACAAGGTTGAAGAAGCGACTTGGGACTTAGAGTCGAAGATGCGGGAGCAGTATCTCGAGCTTTATAGGTAAATTTCGAGGACAAAATTCCTATAAGGAGGGGAGAGTTGTAATATCCTGGAAAATAAAGTGATATTTAAATAGACATATTTTATTAAATATGTAATTATTTTGGTAATGGAGTAAGATTATGATCTTACTTAGGGTAATTAGTGAGAATTTAATTAAATGATTATATTAAGCGTAATTTATTAATTACGGAGGTTAAATTCGGATATGTGAGTATCGAGGATACTATTTAAAATAAAAATATTTTTCGGGCCCGACGGCTGTGGAAATTTGAGATGTGGTCAGAAATGTCACGACATTAAGGGTTGACTTATTTTGAGGGTATTCCGGATTAGTTTTGAATATTAGAATGTCGGTTTAATGGATTAGTAAAATTACCAAAATGCCACTAGGTTATTTTAAAGTTTTATTTTTCTTTGAGGGTAAATTAGTCATACTTTAAAAAAAGAGAAAAGAAGTATTATGTTTTATTTGTTTTATGGGCTGACTTTTTTTTTAAAAAAAAAAAAAGAGAAGACCTTTACTATAAATTACTTAAGAACCAAGTAATCACTCCATAATCAACCTACTCCCTCTCCTTCTCTTCTCTCTCTCGTGCAAGCTTAGAAGCCAGCCATGTTGGGAGAAACCCAAGCTGGAATTCATCCCTCTCTCTTGCTGAATCATTCCTTAGAACACTATAGAAGTTTGAGGTAAGTTCTTGTTGTGTTTTCCCTTTGTTTCTTATGGTTTTAAGTTAGCTTTAGTTAGGGTTTTGAGTTTTTAAGGGGCTGTTAACTATGTTGATGATGGAATATGATTTTAGGGTATTTTTTAAGGTTGTTTAAACTTGTAATAGTTAGATATAGGGGCTGGTTTGAATTGAATGTGTCAAATGGAACTAAAAGTGAAATTTTTTTCACTTGAGCATGTGATTTTGAGTTAAAGATTGAGTTGTTGTGTTTTGAAGCTTGGAATATGTTGTATTATGGTTATTATACTGTTCTGTGAAGTTTGGGAACAATTGGTTAGGTTTGGGGCAAGTTTTGGGATTTTGAAGATCTGAAATTTTCGAGTTCTGCTGTAGTGAACCGGAATTCCGAATGGTACAGGGCTGCACCAACCGGAATTCCGGATGGTCGATTTTCAGGAATCTCTGATTTTCGTATTTTAGCCATAACTTTTTACTCGGGTGTCCGTTTTAGACATTCTATATACTGTTTCGAAGCTTATGAAGAGCTCTACAGTATGAGACATAAATTAGAGCCAAAAGATATATTTTATTTTAGGGTGTTTTTACCATAAGATTTGGTAGAAAACCCTAAGTTATTTTATGCGGGTTTTAGACAGTGTTTTGGAATAGACCCTTATTGATTTACCTTTGTCGTGACATAGGACTCGAAATTGTCGAGCATCATTCTACTCAGTTCGGCCCACATACTTGACTTTGGACTTGAGGTAAGAAAAGTATTAAGCACCGTATATGGTTAACGTTATGATTGTTACAGTCTTGATTATGATCCAGATCTCGATATGTATTATCGTTTGACTCAATTATGATCGAGGGAAATATTATGAAACGATTATTATCGTTTGACTCGATTATGATCGAGGGAAATATTATGAAACGATTATTATCGTTTGACTCGATTATGATCGAGGGAAGTATTATGAAACGATTATTATCGTTGTGGCTCGATTATGATCGAGTAAAAGAAACGGTTATTACCGTCATGAGTAATTACTCCTGAAACCGCGGATAGGTTTCTTACTTATCGTTTGTTGTATCGGACAACGATAGTGACATATATAGCTCGTGGTTAACGAGTGGTAGGGATACTTTATGAAGTACCTAAATTATGTGGTTATAAAGTTGTGGAACGATCCAGCGTGTTATTATGTGATTAGTTGTAACTAAATATATTGTGTTATGGTATGATTGAATGAACGTTATATTACTTATGAAATTAGTCTCTGTAACTGACGGGGGGTAAAAATACCTATTGTAAGGATGTAAGAATTGAGTGCTTTATGAAGCACTAAGATTATGTGTTTGAGTGCTTTATGAAGCACTAAGATTATGTGGTTACTGTAATATATGAATTAAAGTGATTTATGAAGTACTGAAAGTGAGTGTTTATAATGATGTGTGATTAGGGTACTTTATGAATCACTGAGATGGTTGATTATGAATAGCTATAAATATTCTTTATTATGTATTATGTGTGCTTGCATAAGCGTTAGGTTATTTTTGTATATGTAGATTAACATATGTAAGACCTACTGGTATGTATATTATATTATTATGAAATCTGCTTGCACTTTCCATAATTTCTAATTAGTAGCTTTTCTTGCTGAGTCATTGTGACTCACGAGTGCTTCATGGTGCAGGTAAGGAGATTAGGTGCTGCATTTGGCCATGAGTCAGAGGTCTCCCAGTAATGTACATATCAGCCGTGGTGTCTTGGCTTCCGGGAAGCAGGATCGACTTCTTTTCTTTGTGTTTTGAAATGTAACTTTATTTTGGTAATAATGGCTTTGAAATTTGTTCTAAGGAAATTTTATAAACAAGGGATCCCCATACTTTAGTAGTATTTTTAAAGAAAAAAAAATTATATGTATATTTTAAATTATCAAACTTTATTTAAACCACACTTTTCCTAAGCTAGTAGGTTATTGATAATAAGATTGTAAAAGCACACACGTGGCGTTCCTGAGAGTTAGGGCGTTACAAGTAATATCCCCACAATTATGTAATCACCAAATAGATAAATTTAATAAGTCAATAAAATACCAAAATAATATCTAGCATCCATCTGTTCTCATTTCTAACTAGTACATAGCTAATTTAAGTCATCCAGACCATCCATTGGTTCTTAAATACAAAATCAGTCTCATTAGAAGGTGAAAGAGTAAAATATGACTAAACTAATAACGACATTCCTTTCCCAACGGTACCATCCTCATCCACTAGCATCAAACTGAGTTCCTGGAATGGGAGAAAATAGGGGGTGAGCTTATAAAGCCCAGTAGGAAAACAATTAATATCAAAGGACCCTTGGTTTAATAAAATTCCTGCATGGTTAGCTTTATAAAAATAAAATGTCTCATCAACAGTATCAATATGTACAGATAAAATAGAGAGACCACAAATAATCACAAATCAAACATCAAATGCATATCACACCGTCCACTAGACCCCTAGCTCTCAATACCAAATCATAGAAAACGACATCCAAAACCGGGTAGTCGCATCTGATATCCACCATAAATATCGGGGCTCAGATTCACTCCCTGTACAGATTCTAGGTCTTTCACCTACAGGTGAGTGCACACCTGATCTACCTATGATGACACAGAGACTAGGTCGTGAAACAACAATATGCATCGGACATGATCAACATGGCTCTCATCAATATAACCAAAGCAGGCAAATAATAAGCATAACAAAAGAACATATTCGTTTTTTATTTTCTAGAAAATTCGGCAGCATAACACCTGTATTTTGAATAAACCCAAAAATCATAACCTGCATAAATATTTGCACACAAAAATATATTTGGCACTCAGCGCCCCAGAACGGTCCAGAAAATATGTAGATTAAGTTTTTAATTTTTCAAACAATTTGTAAATCATAAAAATTGGAATATGTCTAATGTTATACAATGCATATAAAAATCAAGTCCAATAATCAAGTTGAGTCCCTACCTCTCCCGAGTCGTTAAACTTTTTTCCAAAAGACGATCTTAAGCTCTCAAGTCCCGAGCTCCAATTGTTTAGTCCAAACTTACATATTACTCTCACCTATACCACCAAATGGTTAAATAATTATCATTATCGCATTCTACATTCAAAACCGAGTCCAACGACATATAATATGACTATATTTAAAAGTTGGGATTCCGAAGCCTCACCTAAGCGGTGCACATTAACAATCGGTGGCGGTAAAAATTGGTGTACCGGAAATGTCGCCGAAAATAGGAGTAGTATATATCAAAACGACCACCTCGACGAGTAGATCACACTCATGCCAACCGTTTGTCAAATCCGTGCACGATGTCACCGGAAAGTCGCCAGAAAGGGGCGGAGCTACAAAAATGTCACCGGAAAAAGTAGTGAACCGGGAAAAATGTTTTAGTGTAGGTTGTTCTCCTCGACGAGCTGAGTGTAGTGGTGAAAACCTCTCATCAAACGGACGCCGGAGGTGACCGAAAAACCCGTTCAAAGTTTGAAACCCCAAACTTTGACTTGCGATCCTAAGCTAACGGCGGCGAGAGAAGCGGCGCCGCTTGGGGGGTGAGGTCGCCGGCACTAGGAGGTCTGAGTAGTCCGGCGCGTGAGGTCGGGCGGTGGCCAGAGATAGGTCGCCAGAGTGAGGTGGTTATGGAGGTTTATGGGTTTTATTTTTGTATTTTAAAGAGAGAGAAAGAGAGAAATATAGATAGAGAGAGAGGGGGACGAAGGGTTTAGTTTTTTTTATTACATATAATAATTTTTTTTTTTTACATATGTATTATTTATTTATTATTTTATATATATAAAATATTTGACTCGGTCAAACCGAGTCTTTACAGAGGCAGACTAAATTTACTATGCCTATCATTAATAGAAAGATAATCATTAAAACCACTAATAATTAGCCAAGGTAAAAGAGATGCTTATCATAAAGTCTATCTAATAATTTCCAAGTATGAACTTTGTCATTTGAATGGGAACCATAAAAACATAAAACATGATCACCATCAATATTATCATTGAAAGTTACAAAACAGACAATATGATTGGAGGATAAATTTAAAATATTAACATTAACCACTTGTTTCCAAAACAGTCAGAGACCTCCCTCAAGACCCTTCCTATGAACTTCAAAACCTTGATCAAAAGAAAATCTAGCTCTAAGACTATCACAACTACCAGACAAGAGCTTAGATTCCATAATAAAAAGAAACTTCGGATTATTTCTATTTACAACAAGGGAAAGGTTATGGAATGCTCGGGGACTCCCTAACTCACAAGCATTCCAACTTAAAAGATTCATTTTTCTGGGCAGAGTTGCTCAACCACACCCGCCTGTACAAAAGAGTTGTTATCAGTAGATGAAGAACCAACAACATTAGAACTAGCACGACTCTTTTCAGGATATTCCTAATTGAATCACCAATTAAAATAGAGTGAAAAGTGAAAGCAGTCCTCTTAGCTCCTGAGACTGCCTTATCCTTGGACTTAGAAAAGGCCTTAGCAGCTTGAGCCTTCTTAGGGCCAGTTTGACACAGCTGTGCTGTGAAAAAAAGCAGATGTAGTTGTGCTGTGAGAAAAAGCAGCTGTAGCAAAACTATAGAAAAAAGCTGAGCTGAGTGTTTAGTAAATTATAAATTTTAAAGTACTGTGAGTTGTTAAGATCTATTATAATGATAATGATAATGTTATAATCTAGTTTATTATAATCACAAATATGTAAAAACTTATTTTATATAATATTTTATTTTTTTCTATATTTTTAATTTTTTTTAAAATATAAATTTATATGCATTTGATAAGGGAAATTTGACATTATATACTTAAAAAAAGTATAAATTGTTTTTACATGCTTCTTAAAAAAATGTAAAAATAATACACTCCAAACATCTTTAATCCCAACAATACCCTCCTCATTTCAAACCCCCACTCTCCCTCTAACTCTCTCGTTTCTCTCTCTTTCTCTAACTCTCCAAACCCATTCCCAACAAAACCCCACCGGACCACCCACGAGACCACCGCACCATATCCGGCGAAACCCATTTGCTTGTTTTCTGCATTTTTTTTTTCTGGTTTTCGACGATGTCGCGAAACATCGCTAAATGTCGCGAAACATCGCGAAATCATGAAACATCTCTAAATTTCTTTAATTCACAACATCGCTTGTTTTCTACATTTTTTTTTTGATTTTTGACGATGTCGCGAAACATCGCTAGATGTCGCGAAACGTCGCGAAACATCGCGAAATAGTGAAAACATCTCTAAATGTCTTCAATTCACTATATCACGAAACACATCGCGAATAACATCGCTAAACATCGCGAAACATCGCGAAATATCGCTAAATATCGCAAATCATCACTAAACTTCATCCCTGACCTCAGATTTGTTTTATCATTGCAAATACATCGCTAAATATCGCTAAATATCGCAAGATATCGCAAAAAACTGGTAAACCAGAAAAAAAAAATGTAGAAAACGAGAGAGGCCGTGAGAGAAGATGACGTCGAGGCCTTGCGACTGAAGTTCTGGGTCTGTGTGTTCGACGGTAGGGGTTCTAGGTCGGGGTTAACGCCGGAGAAAGAGAGAGAGACATGGATGTTTGATTTTTATTTGTTTAAGGGTAAAATTGGATAGAAAAATAGTGTGAGTATATTTTGCATGATGCAAAATGTGCTAGCATATTTTTAGTGGATAAATTAATTTTAAGCATATAATATAAAATTTCCCTTTGATAAAAATAATTTATAGTATTTGTTTATTATGTTTTATCAAATGTAAAAAAAAAAAATTAGAAACTCAAGTATATAAGAAAAATTCTAGGTTGATGTTGTTTGTTAATATTAAAATAAAATATAAATTATTTTTTTAAAAAAAAAAATAAGAGATTTAATAATTATTTATTTTATTATAATTAGTTTAATTTCTTTTTCTTTTTCTTAATATGTAATAAATAAATAAATATGATTGTAGTACAAAAAAATTATTATAGTCTTTTAATCAAAATACTTTTTCTAAAAGTTAGGTTTGAGCAGCTTCAGCTTTTAGCTGTAGCTTCTCCAAAAATTTTTCAAAAAGCTATTTTTTGACTGTTTGCCAAACACATTTTTATCACAGCTTTTTCAAAAAGCACCTTTTAGCTTTTCTAAAAGTTGTGCCAAACAGGCCCTTAGTAGGATTGGCAACACTGGTCGAATGTATAACGACTGCCATAGTAGGAGGAGAGACAACTAAGATATTACAAGTGACCCCTAAATGCACCTCACCACCAGAAGCAGGCTTAGTAGTATTAACAGAATGAAAAACCATGTTTTGAGAAATAGAGTGTATACCTAAGGTTTAATTCATACTGATAGTAGAACCAAGAAATTACACAAAGCCTCTAGAGCTATCATCAATAACTCTAGTTTTAGGAGTAGAAAGAGAGCGTCCTACTGAAGGACTAGCATTATTATCAGTAGTAGTAAGAAACTCGTTAACAATAGTAGCCAAAGTTTGATCTAAATTGACAGTAAGAAGAGACATTTCCTCAAAAGGAATGGAATTAGAGAGATCAAAGGAGTTACCCTTGAAGAGAGATTTTGTTGGAGCTTTAAAATGTATTTTTTAATGAAGAGTGGGAGGATGAGAGCTTTAAGAGCTTTAAGGGCTTTCCCCACAATTTTGAGCCCTGATATTATCTATTTCAAGCTATACTTAACTGAGTCCTTTACTCAAGCTCATGGCATACCAGAATGGGATAATGCCATGGACCATGAAATTGTAGCACTTGAAGCTAATGACACTTGGACAGTGGTTTCTCTTCCTCCTCATCAACATGCAATAGATGTAAGTGGGTCTATAAAAAATCAAGTTTAATGCATATGGTAGTGTGGATAGATTTAAAGCTCAATTAGTTACTAAGGGATATAATCAATAAGAAAATATGACACTTGGACAGTGGTTTCTCTTCCTCCTCATCAACATGCAATAGAATGTAAGTGGGTCTATAAAATCAAGTTTAATGCATATGGTAGTGTGGATAGATTTAAAGCTCAATTAGTTACTAAGGGATATAATCAGCAAGAAAATATTGATTATTTTGAGACCTTTGCACCAGTTACTAAGCTTATTGTAGTTAAGTTGGTTTTAGCCTTAGCAGCTATTAATGGTTGGATATTACATCAATTTTATGTAAACAATACTTTTTTACATGGTGATTTACATGAGAATGTTTTTATGACTCTAGCTCTTGGATATAGTTCTAAGGGGGAGATTTCACCTAATGCAATTTGCAAGTTGAACAAGTCTTTATATGGCTTGAAACAAGCCTTTAAGCAATAGTTTGAAAATTTTTCCAATGCTTTAATTAAAAAGGTTTTCACCATTCTGCTACTGACCACTCTCTCTTTATGAAGTTTTTTGGTAACAACTTCATCTTTCTACTTATTTATGTTATTCTAGCATCAAATGATTTACATCAGTTAGAAATTTGAAAAACAGGTTGAATAATAGGTTCAAGTTAAAGGATCTTTGTGACTTAAAGTATATTCTTAGACTGGAAATAGCAAGATCTGTCAAGGAATATTTGTGTCGCAAAGGCATTATGCTCTTCAATTGCTTGAAGACATTGGATATCTTGGATCCAAACCTGTTACTACACTTATGGAGACTAATCTGAAATTGAGCCAGGACAGCAAGAAAGATTCTCTAGCAAATCCAAAACTGTATAAGAAAATCATTAGCAAACTCCAATATCTAACTATCACTCGACCAGATTTGTCCTATGCAGAAAACTAACTAAGCCAGTTTCTTGTTACTCCTAAAACCAGCCATATGACAACAGCACAAAGAGTACTACAATATCAGTTAGAGTAGTTAGTATATAGTTTGTTTAGCTCATTGCTCTTATTGAACTTGTATATATATTGTAATCTGCACACAATTCCTCTTAAATCAATATATTTTCTTCTCTCTGCTTCACTGTTTTTCCATTTTCTCTCAACTAACAAGCTGAATTATCATTTTAAGGGTTAAGGGCGAAAATACTACAATGCATCAAAATATTAACAAAATGGACTATTTCTGCCAAAACATAAGGATTGAAAAGTGAAAACTGTAGTCAATTTCCGATCAAACATGTATCATCCACATCCAGACCAATTACATATAAGCTTGTTAGGCTTTGACTTCATTTCAGGACTACCTGTTTGAATAACATTATGATAACGATGAGATGATCAGAGTACTCTCATTCCTACAAGAGATGATCAGAGTTCAAAACTACGTTAACTAAGAATAGTTAATTTATCCGTTGAGAAAAACTTCAACGAAAAAAACTTTGTTCTTGATAATGAAAGCTTTAACGTAAACACATTTGACTTAAACAGTCATTAACAGATTCCTAAAAACAGAAACACCCAACATGGCAGTCTATAGCTGTAGCTTATAAGCTAGACCATACAAAAGAAAAAGTTCTGTTATAAAGGACTGGTGCCTAACATCACAATAACAAGCACTACGTGATTTTCCATTGTATATTTATTAAACTAAAAAATCTAGGACTTGAAATGATCAAATTTAACAGTACACACCAAGTTGAAAAATAAGCATGCGTATAACATGAGAATAATAAAAAATATATATAAAAATTAACACAAACTACAACCATGTACACATGAAAAATGACACACATAAGTTGATAGTGAACTGGATAGCTGCAATTATTTTCTAAAATAATCAGCAGAGCCTAAAAATGTTTCCTCCAGATGAACCAAACACATGCCTCATCAATATCGAATTCAGCTAGAAAATTTTCTGAAAGTGGATTTTATTAGACTATTACTTGGGCAGGTCTGGTCAAGAGATTCACATGCAAATACCAACTATAACCATTATATAGGCAAAACAGTGAAATAAATTTTTTTTGCACTATGTAAGGAAACAATAGACCTTGTAATAAATACCTAAATACCACATCTATGGCATAATGAATGTATACAATATATGATGTGCAGATATAAGACCAAAAAAATCGCGCCCTGCCTCATGATTATTCAGAATGACATATTTCTTACAGCAAAAGATATCTATTTTTCCTATTCATACAATTTTATAATATAATCAAAAATACATAGACCAATTTTCACAAGAATCTAACCTCAAAACTATTATAATGGTTTTCATAATATCAACCGTTTTGATTCAGCAGCGTAAGTGGGGCTTGCGAGTGATTACAAGTGACCTCCATAACAGCAAAATTCACACACACAGTGGAAATTTCAAGAAACATACTGTGAAATCCTTGAAGCCATGTTAGCAACCTGAGCCTGCATTTGGGTAGCTCTCACTTTCGCTCCCATAGCTCTGTGAAAGAATTGCTCCCTAGACAACAATCTAATACTTCTCAAGTACTGATCAAAGGGAATAGCTCCATCCTGAACAGCTTTATCCAAAGCATATATGGCATCTTCCACAGCCAAATCTCCTGCCGTACAATCAAGCATTTGTTTAGAGAGTGAGTCGACGCATTCGAAAGCATCATCGACATCAACATTCTCCAAACTCCTAGTCTTCCCTTCATTCTCCCTCAACCATGCCTCCAAAATATCAGCATTCATCAAAACCATCTGCAATTGCTGCTCCAACCCTTCCATCTCAGATTGCATCCCCTTCACCCCGGTATTCAACTGTTCCTCTCTCTGCCTCAGAACCCCCTGAGCATTAAACATCCCTTCCATCTCCGCCTCCCTCGCCTTTCTCATCCCTGTAACGTCACCGTGTACCATCTCCACCAGCTTATTGATCGCATTCCGCTTGTACACCTCCGTCGGATCATCGCTCTGAGGCCGAGAATACGACCCACTTCCACTACCGTAAGGAGATGGCGGATAAGCCCTCGGCGGAATTGCTGGCCGTGTATACCCGGACGACACTGCCGGCCCCAAATTCAACGAATTTCCACTCGAACTCGGTCCGAAACTAGACCCGTGACTCGGACTCGGGCTAGGGTTAGGGTTGGGATTTGGATTGGGACTGGAATTGGGATTAGGGCGACGCTGAGAGTAAAGAGGAGGGTCTCTTCCAAACATAAGACTCAAATTCCTAGACAAATCAACAAGATTGGAACTAGGGTAAACCCAATTTTGCAAATAAGGGATCGAAACCAGACCTGAAGGATTGACATGAGGGTGAGGGCGCTTGATGATCATGTCGCGAGTGGGATTCACGTAAACACATGGAGGATGGCGAGGGTAGGTCTCCATAAGCCAAATGACAACAGGGATGTTGTATGTAACACCCTGAAACGACATCGGGACAGTACCGTCGGCCTGAAGGAGATTAACGGAGCGTCCATCGTTGTGAGTGAAGGTAGCGGTCTTGGGCTCTAGAGAAGGGTAAGAAGAGGTGAGAGACACAAGATGCTGGCGAATCAACCATTTTGTATCTTCCGAGTAAGGGAGGGCGGAAGGGCCCCTCTGGGAGAGTACGTTGCTCAAGAACTGCTGGGTTAACTGAGGGTTTGGCGGGGAGGGACCGCCGTGAGTCGCCGGTGGCACCATCGGGAGGAGTTGGGTGTTTGGCAGTGGAGAAAATCAAGGGTGAGAAAGTGATAAAGAAGAAAAAAGGAATGAGGGGTTTGATGAGATCGTTGTATTGATGGAAAAAGAAGAAAAGAGAGGTCAGATCAGAGAAGAGGATGTGCGCGTGGAGACTTGGCGTGTGCGCGTTCTTCTTTATTTCTTTAAATTAAATCATTAAATTGAATATTCCATCTCAATCGGATTTAAGATAATTTATGTAACTAAGGAAACTCCTCATTCCGATTAAAGCCAATTTTATGGTGGGTTTAGGGGTGTACGTGGGTTGGTCATCTTATAGCATATTTTTACTAATTTAATATAAATATTGAGTTGTAAATATTTAATTGTAATCCGCTTTAATTAAAATTAGAAAAAGTTAAACCCGTGACCCGTCTGATGATTTCATCCGTTTAGTCGGGTTAACCCGTCTAAACCCGTTCTTTTCTTTTGTTTTTTTTTTTTTAAAAAAAAATTATTATTAGTAATTTCTAGTATTCGAATAATTAAATTTAAAAGAATAAAAATATATTATTTATATTTCAAGTTAAAAAATATTATAATTTAAATTAATTTTAATAACATTAATATAAGATAAATATAATTGAGTAAACATAAAAAATTGAATAAAATAACAAAAAATAATAATATGGTATAGATTCAACTTCAATATCTAAATACAATAAAAATTATTAACTATAAAGTATAATAAGTTTTAAGTAAAATTTTAAAATGTCTAAACTTTAAATACAAAATAGTTTAACTAATAAATGTAATTTATGTAATATATTATATGTCATTCCATTTTTTCGCACTATGACGTGGCAACGCATACTGGTGGCACGTGTCTGCTATTCTCTACATTTGACTGGAGAGATATTCTGAACAGACATCAGCCATACATCTGTACATGCAAACTTTGCCTAATCGAACAGAGCAAGGGCAGATGATCCTGACAACAAACGAAGTCATTTTTCCGAGCAGTGTATCAAGACTTAACTACTTCAGTTTTGATATCGTGAAGCTCAAGCACACAAGCAATCCCTACAATCATGGGATCGTATCAAAGGGATATGGGAAGTTTTCCGAATCTCTCATTTTATGTATTCTAAATATGTAATGTATGT
Organism: Cannabis sativa; assembly: GCF_029168945.1. Taxonomy (NCBI): domain Eukaryota; kingdom Viridiplantae; phylum Streptophyta; class Magnoliopsida; order Rosales; family Cannabaceae; genus Cannabis; species Cannabis sativa. The sequence continues at coordinate 50,167,425 of NC_083601.1, forward strand.
TCTTACCAATTATAGATATTGTAAGCAAAAGGGAAACCTTCCCTCATGCATTTAGCCCTATAAATAGTGATCCATCCTCACTGTAAAAAGGGTCGAAAGAATTGCTTTAGAGAGATTTAAGAGAAAATACTCAGAAATTTCATTGTGAGAGCTTTGAGAGAAGAAACACTATATTCTTTGTTTCGAGTTAATACAATCTAACGGGAGTAAGCTATTACCAAACTATAGGGGTCGAACCCCTTTAAAATCTTGTGTTCTTTATTGCTTACTGATTTTTTCTCTATCTTAATTATATTCTTTATCGCTTATTAATTGACTCACTGTCGTTGGCTAAAAGCGAGGTCAACATTTTGGTAGTTTCATTGAGAGCAAAATTTAAGTTTGCTCTTTGCTTTAAGTTTTAGCAGACACATAGAATGGTGGTACAAACTCGCAAAGGTGTGGTTGACCAGGGTGACTCACTACAGGCAGATCCTACCTTGTAAACTTTAGGTTTCCCAAAAATCCAATTTTTCTAAGGGATTGTTTCCCAAAATTCATTTTTCCAATTTTAAATATTTCTAAATTGAAATGTTTCCAATTTTAAATATTTTCAATTTGGAATTTTTTCCAATTTTAAATATTTCTATTTTGGATTGTTTCCAATTTTTAAATATTTCCTATTATGGTCAGATTTAAAAATTTGTTAAGTTCTTTAATATTTATTTATTATTTAATTATAAGATTAGATATTTTGATATTTAAGATATTTTAAATTAAAAGATAACTTTGTCTTTTTATTTAAAATATTATATTAAAATTATCTTATATGGCAAATTAAATAATTAATAAATTTGAAATTAACATAGATATTTTTATAGATATACTTGCCATAATGTTTTTCAAATTCAAAAATTTGTTATTTTGTTAAATATTTAATTATTTATAAATTATAAGTTTAAAAATGATATTTTTTCTATATATATATATATCATTTTTTCCTTATTAGAAATTTATAAATCATATCTTAAATATTTAAATAACATAGATATTTTTGTAGAGATTTGAATATTGCTTAATTTGAGATATTTTGACATATAATTATGGTAATTATTATTTAACCAAATCTATTTTAAAATTGGTTTATTTTATTAAATTATAAGATCTGAAAGTGATATTGGAGATTCTTTCCTTTTAAATCATTGATCTTATTAGATATTTAATTTTATTTGATTCAAATAAACCTAGATATTTTAAAATTAGTTTCCTTTATTTGGTTAGTTTAAGAATAATAATTTAATTATATTAATATCTTGATTCACATCTGTTACATGGACAATGTTTGTTTATTTATATTGTTTATTCAAAACTTTTTTAACAAACCTATTATTTATCTGATCTAAATTGCTATGATTAACTTGTTGACAGATCATGATCCAATGATCTGATTTTAATCATAGTCCAATTGACGATAGATCTTATAAATAATTTGTAACAGGTAAATTTTGTACTTCTTTCATCTGTGTAAACCTAGTAACATGATAGGGTCCATCCAAATCATTTGACCTGTGTGAGCCTATATGTTTGCTTTTGGGCTTAGATGCATATAGGGAACCCATTTAAGTTTTTACTAAGTAAATGGACTAGGTTGCTAAAATAAATTTTGACATAAGGAAATTTATTTAGACCCAATTAGATTTGGGCTTATTCAATGAATAACAATTGTTTATTTTAAGGTTAAATTCCTCTCTTTTGGGCCTTGTGTGAGAGTTGGGGGCCATAGAAGTGGGTACGGCATACTGAACCCAGCTCCCCCTCACATGAACTACCCCAATTGTAAAGGCCCATTTGCCTTATTTAAATAATTGTATTAGGTTAATTATATTAGTCTAACCTAATTAAAATTGAATTAGCAACATAATTAACTTTTAAAATATATGAAATTTATTTTTCAATGTAATATTTTAAAGTTAATTTTAGAAAAACACTTAGTCAATGATATATTCTAGATAGTTATTTCTAGTACTAGTTATTATTTCTAATATTAAATAGGAAAATATCATTGATTGTGAAATTAATTGTCTCATAATTAATTTTAGTACAATCTAAGTTTAGTATATTTTCCTAGTATTAAACTAGAATTAATAATTAAGTTTCCTCTTTACTTAATTATTTGTTTCTTGAATTTAATACATTTAATTAAATTGAAAATTTCAATATCTAAGTTGATTTTCATCATGATACTTTAATATTGTTATTTTCATGTTATTTAATTAAAGTTGAAAATTATTTTAAGTTTGGAATCTTATTTCAGAATAACTTAAGTTTGAATAATTTTCAGAATATATTTTATTTTATTTTATTAATCATTTCTCAAAATTTCGAAATTGCATTTCTTTAATGCAGAAATTTCGAATTTTATTTGAAAAAATAGATTAAAGTTGAAAATTATTTATTTAATTTTGGACCAACTTAAATCAGTGACTTTTTCATTTGATGGTTAATTAAAATAAATGAACTAAAATATATTATAATTAGAAATTGGATTAATTAGTCTATGAAAGTCTAGATAGATATTATCTGTTTTGCTTGAAGTATTTTTCTAGTGTATTTAATTAAATAGAAAATTAATATTTAAGTTGATTTTTTAATCATGATACTTAAATATTTGAAATTTTTCTTAGATATTTAATTAAATAGGGAAATTATATTTTTGTTGAAAATTAATTTTTATTAATTTTGGGCCAACATAAAATTAAGGTAATTTTCCAGGATTTATTTTATTTTATTTTAAAGCATTTTCGAAAATGCAATATATATTTATAGAAAGTTAAATTTGACTTGTAAATTAATTTAAATTAATTTTGAAACAACTTAAATTGAATAATTTTCTAAATATTTATGGAAATTATTACTAAGATGGAAATAATTCATATTATTTTCATATCCATCTAAGTATAATTTATAAATATTACATTAAAATTTATATTTAGAATATTTTATTCTAAATTGGAAATTTTAATTAAATAAATATATATATTTAAAATAAATGGATTAAAATAAATGTTAGAAGAAAATACAACCCTTCATTAAATAATGAGCTTTATTATAAGGATATTCGATCTCCATTGTTGGTTTTACATAGCTATTGTTTTAGTGAGTAATCCTCCCTAATGGAGGAACGTTCATTAGCAAGTTAGCACCGTTTAATCTCGAAAGATAAGTAATCTTGTAAGTTTTTTTATGTAGTTTATGATCACCCTAATGGTGGCGACTATATAAGACTTGCAAGAATATGAAACAATGGTGGAAGCTCATAAGATAGAATAGCCTTGACTCTCGCCTAAACGGGACAACGCGGATTCACATCTTGATCGAATAAAAGGTTGCTAGAATGTTTGACATTTTAGATGAGCTGACAACTCTATTCAATGAATGATAGCTTTGACTCTCGCCTAAACGGGACACTGATATCAGTTTGTTGAAAACCTTGGAAATTATTTAGGATTGTATGTTTTAGTATTTTCACTTGTCATTCCTACTTGCTATGTGCTTCATAATTTCTGAATTATGTATGAATTTGTATTGAACCATGTTATTTTCTGTTATTAAATTGTAGTTTAATTTTGAATCTTCATTGTTGGTCTAACTTGATTTGTTTTTCTAATGAGATAAATCCCTAATGGATTTTCACCATTAGACTAACATAATAGTGTTAGATCTCGAAAGATAAATATTGTAAATGCAACATCTAGTTGTTCATCAATTGATGACGCTTTAGACTAGTGTTTTACAATATGAAACAAGAAGATTGTATAAATAAGATTACTTTGACTCTCGCTAATCGAAGCATCGTTGGATTCTTATTTAAAACAAAATTATCCTAATTCCTCTTAGCTTATTCATTTCGAATTAGCTTAATGACATATCATTGGATGAATGGTCTATAAATCATATAAAGTCATATTTTCTCTTAAGAAATTAGATGACGCATATGATTATATTCCCGGAATTCTATCCCTAAATGATATAAATCCTCAATCTTAGATATCTCCTACTTGTATAGGCAAATCATAGAGTTAGATTAGTAGTGGTAGTCCAAGAAAGAGTTACTAATTATACAGTTACACTTTCATAAGTGTTTTTATAACCATTTTATATCAATGGATTTAAACTGTATGAGTTTAGTATTCTGTGACCAGAATCCACTTGCACTATTCTAAGAACTCTTTGATGTAATTAAACTTAAGTCATCAAAAATACAACCACATATTTTATAAATCTAAGGCATTTGTATCTTGTTCATAATGATTTTGACAAGATCATTCTCTGCAAAGAGTTAATATGCCTATATCCACTGAAAGTAAGTTCATCTCATTCGTAGATGGATGTACATTCAGGGGTGGATATGAGTTTTCGTTGTATTCTTAAAACGATCACTCTACATTTTACCTTACGCAAAAGAAATTTGAAATGTTTGAAAAATTTCAGGAATTTCTAGCAATGGTAAGTGGTTAAAGATCTTGCGAACTGATAGGGGTGGAGAAAAAGTTAGTAGATATGCAGTTCAAAGATCATTAATTTGATTTTGAATTATATCCAAACTTACCTCCCCAGAAATTCGAGTTGCATATTGATGATTAGTTACTAGTCGTTGCCTAAATCCTTATATGGAAATTTCAGAATGATGTAATGGTTGTATACTTAATGTAAATCATTACTAGATTCATGGATGACCTAATCGAAATCTTAAGAAAAGCTAGAACTGCTAACCCTGGTTTGCATGTTTGTTAGCTATTCTAAGTGATTAGGGGTGGAGCATCCCATAGTCATTAGATAAGAAAGTGTTTGTTTAAACAAATACTGATTTTCTAAGAAAATGACTAAGTCTGAAAATAAAGTAGCAAATAAAGGAGATATTTTTTTTTCTTGATTCCAAAAGTGTTCCATCATCTTATTCTACATATGATGATCCCACTGCCTCTGTTGTCTTAACACAACTGAAGAGGTCTATACTATTTAGTTTTCTTTGACATAGTTCACGGTACCTTGTTGTAGTGGGAGAGTTTCTAGGAACTCACCTTCTTATAACTTGGAAGATACTAGTGATTAAAATCTATTGTGAGTTTAAACTAGTAATGGATTGTCAAGATAAGAAACTAAGCAGAAAGCCAATAGAACTATGGTTTGATCCATTTCACATGGAGTAACCTAAAGTTTTCTATTACAAGGACATGAAAGGAAATTTTCGTTAATAAGTCTATTCAATGGACTTAACAAAACTTCCTATTCCTAGTATTATAGGTATGAGTTTATCTAAACCTATGGCTTGTGGTATACCTGGTAATTACTTACTCTAATGCAAGCATGAGATGCTGATGCATTTTCTTTCCAATGGAAATCTATAGAAGCTTCACAACTTCTTATATATAGATTTTATTTATCTAAGGAAAAGTCTCAACTATTCCAGAGAAGATAAAGCCATGAAAGAATTTCTTAAATCAACAGTGAGAGGTCTCAGATATGCTTTAGTATGCCTTAGACCAGACACCTGCTGTTGAGTGGGAGTAATGAGTAAGTATCAAATTAATCCAGGAGAGGAACATTTGAAGACAATCAAGTAAATCTTAAGATTAAGAAGAGGAACTATATGTTAGTCAATAAGGGTGTTTGTTTGAAACTCTTAGACTACACCACATCATATTTCAAGACTTGCCTTTGTGCTAGAAAGTCTGCTGATGAGATGGTGATTACTTTGGGGGTGGAGTAGCGATTTTGGAGAAGTGTAAAAACCTATCTGAAATCACTTGGTCTACCAGAAAGAGACTGAATGTTAAAAGTTGCAGGAAAGATACTTTTTCAGTCTAAGGAAAGTTCTATACATTTGTGGCAGTGTTCCAACTTGCCTTAACTACTAGGGTTACTTCTTGTATAACAAAAGAGTAGTTGCCCAAAAGTATAGAATCCAGTATCCCAAAAGAGTAGACATATAGAGAGGAATTTCACATTATCAAGGATTTTGTGATTAAGGAAGAGTAATGGTGGAGAAGAGGTTGTGTTTAATTCAACCTGTCAGATCCCATTACGAGGAGTTTACTACTATTACACTTGATTGGTATATCAAGGTGTTAATGATTATTTGAAATGCATTTTTTGTTTTATATTAGTGCAAGTGGGAGTTTGTTGGGTTTTATGCCCTAAATAAAACTCATTTCATATAATCAGATTTACTTATTAATAAAGATCAGAAATAACATTTTATGTTGCATGGTTCACATGATTTATTTCATGATTATATGTGTATATAATGTATGAATTTTTTTTAAGTCCAGAACATATGGGTTGGTTTAAAGATTATAGTGTTGTCAGCACAGTGGAATATAATCTTTATTATATGTTCAAAAGTAGATTCCCTGATTTGTCAGAACACTGGATTTAGACTGACATGGTATAATCAGCGATAGGTATTCTTACACCTTGGAAAAGTGTTATGTCCTTTCCAGGACATTGGCAAAGTTTACCAGTATCGGATGTATGGAGTATACATTGGAATGGACCGATATTGAACTTTGAATTAGATTTTGAAACTTACCGTAAATATCTATTCAATTCAATATCATAAGTTGATCCTAGATCACATGATCGAAATCCTGATATGGTTAGGCTCAATCTCAAGAGTGTTATTCGTGTTCTTTGATTTGTTAGTTAAGCCTAGTTTTGTATCTGGGTAATACGTACATTTTTGGAACACGGTAATACAATTGAGTGGGGGAGTGCTAACATAAATATGGAATCTATAGCTTCTATTTGGCAAATAGAAGTAAATGATGATTTCCTTCGAGCTTAACCAAACGAAGATAAATGGTGGAGATCTCATTTCACTTAGGTGAAATATCATTTATACAGGGTTAAGTGTTTTAAGGATAAAATACATTGTAGGGTGTTACGGTAATTTAATCCTGTACAGTGTAAATCATCTATATAGAGGATCATTGATCACATTAGGGTTATAACAATGGATAACTAATGACGTGTCTATATCGTGGAACATATAGAGCGTTTCTATATGACTGAGAGTGCAATTCCAAGTTCTAAGTGTGGATTCAATGAGGAATTAATAAGTTAGGGAATTTACTTGGTAAATTCGGTTCGACTTATTGGAAGCTCGGTTATATAGACCCATGGTACCCATACTAGTTGAGGCCATACTTCTTGTAAGACTCAGTTAATTGATTTTAATCAATCAATTATAATTCTAAAAGTTAGACTATGTCTACTTTATGAATTCTCACAGTTTAAGGATGAAATCGTAAATAAAAGGGTTTTTAGGTTTAATTATTAATTAAGAGACTTTGTATGTCTAATTAATAATTATTTTAAATGACAATATTATTTAATAATCTATTTTAGTTATTAAATAATTAGTTTTGGCATTTAAATGATTAGAATTGGAAAAATGACATTTTTGGAGAAATTGAAATAAAATTGAGGAAACTGCAAAATCCAAGTGAGGCCCATATTCCCTCTATGGCCGGCACCTCTTTGCTTGTTTTCCCAATTATTATTTTCAATTTTAATTGTCATATAATTGCTAATCAAAGCCTAGCTATAATAGGAAAGTGGTGGATCACACTAAATAAGGCAGTTAATCAATTACACAGTAAAAGAGGAAACTGTTTTATTTGGAAAGTTGTGCTCTCCCTTTTCCCTATATAAAGGAACCTTGCTCTCTTCTCTTGCATATATGATCAGCCACGAAATTAAGAGAGAAAAGAGAGAGAATTTTCGAAATCCTTGTGAGATGAGTAGTGCCCACACACATCAAGTGGTATCTCAATCATAGTATGGAAGACTATGGAATTTCTGCATCAAAGAAGGAGAAAAGAAGATCCAGGTTCAGATCTTGGTGATGCTCGCTGCTACGTAAAGGAATCAAGGGCTAGAGATCTGAACGGAAGGAGTCATATTATTCCGCTGCACCCACTGTAAGGTTTTCTAACTTTATATGTGTTTATTTTCATTGTTTTAGAATTCATATTAGGTTGTTAATCCAACATACTTGTTAGTAAATCTAGATCCTGGTAAAATAATTTCCAACAAATACAAGGTCCCACCACGAACCAATCCTGAACAACCAAACACGCAGCCACCTATTGTGGGCCAAGGTGTGACGTCCCCTCTGGCTGGGATCACACCCGGTGTGCAAGAGACTGGGAACACTAGTTCGGCAGCCGATATGAGCATTCTCAGCACTAGAATCTCGTCCACAACCAATGCTCAAACGACAATAAGAGATGCTACTGAGATTCAAAACCTCCACAATGCTCTTGGGCTCATGCATGGTCACACTAATACTTTGCATCATGACAGGAAGAGCTTTGTGCTGTAATGAACCTTGCGTTCGAAGAGCAGAGATGTCATTCATTGAATGGAGGGATAGGGAGATGGAAACATTAAAGGCTTAGCAGGCAGCCATCGATGACCGAACAAGACAAGCCACCGTACTGATACAGAAAGCCTACCAAGTTGCTAATCAGCAACCAGCTGCTACGTCCAGTATCCCACTGGGCGGCACAAAAGAAATTCATGTTGGGCATGGCACCCAAACACATCATGGTCAGCCGTCCAATCCCTGGTCACAGGTTCTACTTGTGGGCCAAGTGGTAGGCGGCCAGACCTTATCCGACACATATTAAATTCATTTATTTTAAATTAATCAATTAAATGAAAAAATCATTGATTGAAGTTGACCCAAGAATTAATTAAAATAAATAATTAATCTACAACTCAATCTATTTTTCAAGATTAAATTCAATAATATTGCATAATTAAAATGCAATTTTCGAAATTGATTAATAAAATAAAGAAAAAAATATTTTGAAAATTATTTAAATTTTAGTTGAAAAATTAAATTTCAACTTAAAAATAATTTTCTATTTAATTAAGTGTCATGAAAAATAAACAAATATTTAAGTATCATGATGAGAATCAACTTAGATATTTAAAATTTTCAAGTTAATTAAATGTATTAAATTCAAGAAATAAATAATTAAGTGTAGAGAAGGCTTAATTATTAATTTCTAGTTTAATACTAGGAAAAATAAAATTGTACCAAAATTAATTATTTAAATAATTAATTTCACAATGTATAAAATTTTCCTATTTAAATATTAGAAATAATAAGTAGTCTAGAAATTACTATCTAGAAAATATCTTATTTGACTAAGTATCTTTTCAACAAAAATTTGAAAAATATCTAATTTAAGTTATATAGAAAAATTCTAAAACTTAAATAATTTCAAATTTAGATTTAATTAAATATAAAAAAATTAAGTTATAACCACTTAATTTGAAGATATCTTTTTAAGTTAATATTCGAAAAGATATTAATCTAAAAAAATATCTAAAATATTCCATTTTAAGTTAATATTCGAAAAGATATTAACTTAAAAAATATCTTAAGAATCTTTAATAACTAATGCCTAGGATTCCTCAACTTAATTTAAAATTTAAATAAAATATTCAAATTTAAGTTAGATAAGAAAAATCAGTTGTTAAACTAATTTATAACTTAAATATGAATATTTAATTAAATAAGCTCCAGATGGAATCTAGTTAGTTAAAATTCTTTATTTAATTAAATACAAGAAAAATATAAATAGTTTGTCTAGAAATAATATCTAAACTAAAAGTATTTTTCTTAAAATTAACTTTAAAATATTAAAATGAAAATAAATTTTCATATATTTTAAAAGTTAATTAAATTGCTAATTCAATTTTATTAGGTCAAACTAATATAATTAACCTAGCACAGTTATTCAAATCAGGCAAATGGGCATTCACAATTGGGGTAGTTCATGTGAGGGGGTGCTGGGTTCAGTATGTCGTACCCACTTCTATGGCTCCCAACTCTCACACAAGGCCCAAAAGAGAGGAATTTAACCTTAAAATAAATAACTGTTATTAATTGAATAGGTCCAAAAACTAAATTGACCTAAATAAAATCTATCATGGTGTGACATTTTATTTAGCAACAACCTATATGTATCTATATAATAAAATAAACATATAGACTCACACAGGCACAAATTTGGATGGATCCTATCATGTTGCTAGGTCATACACAGATGAAAGAAGATTGTGAAAATTTTACCTGTTACAAATTATTAACTTGACCAAGGGAGCCATGAGTTAAAATCAGATCATTGGATCTGTCAACAAGTTAACCATGGCTATTTGCAATCAAGTAATAATAGGTTTTGAAAACTTACACACAAGTTAAAACCATATACTCCTGCAACAAGGTTAGCTGGATAGTTGGAAGTATGATTTATTTAATTTTAAATTAAAATAATTAATTTCAAAATAATTAATTAAATAAAAAAAATATTTTCGAAAATTTAAAAAAAATTTGAAAAATTCGAAATTTTGAAAAAAAAAATTAAATTTAAAATTAAACCTACAATTTTGAAAAATTAGGTTTCAACCAACCTAAATATCATTTCAAAATTTGCTAACTACTTTTAAAAATCAAATGTTATTTTATAAATAAAAATTAAATAAAAAATTAAAAAAAGATAAATGAATATCTTTTTCAGATTTTAAATGTAATTTAAATAAATAAAATAACAACTTTTAAAAGTTAGCAAAATATCTTACATCTATTTAAAATTACATGATTATAGTTATCTTATTTTAAATTTAAATAAGGTCAAATAATTTTAAAAAAAATATTTAATTTAAAAAATTTAATATCTGACCTTAAATTTTAAAAAAAAAATAATAAGAATAATCAAATTTAAAAATAAGATAGATAATTAAGCAAAAAATAGATTTTTACTTGAATTTCAAATTCAAACTACACTAATATCTAAAATTAATTTAAAAAATTTAAATTAATTTATTCCTGATATTAGAATTGAAAATTGAAAAGTAAAAATCAAAATACAAAACTACACAAAAAATCGGAATTTAAATCCATGAAAAAGCATGAAAAAACGAAGAAAAACGAAAAATTTGGGAGCTGTTTGCATACCGTCCGCGCGCGCACCCAGGAAGGCTGGCCGAGAAACCTCGGCGGAACAGGGGAGGTTGCAGCCTATGCGCGCGCGTAAGGGGGGATCAGAGAAGTGATCCGCGCGCGCTGCCCTGTTTCAGACAAAACGAGTTGTCTTGCGCGCGTGCTGTCCGAGGAACAAGCCTCGTGCGCGCGCTTCCCCTGATGCACGATTCCGATATTTTTCGAAACTTCAAAAATTCATAACTAATTCAAATTAAATCGAAATTGAGTTCTGTAAAAAAGTAACTTGCTTAATTTTTTCCATGCTATCCAATAAAAATAATTTCAGAAACAAAATTTCAATTATTTTTCACGAAAATTCACAAACATCAATCAATCATCATATAACACTCAATACAACATGAAACCATCCAAATAACAAACAATCGTTTTAAAGTCCAAATTTCATGTAAGTAAATAAATTACCATGGCTCTGATACCAGTTGTTAGAATTTATTTTACCAGGATCTTAGATCTACTCACAAGTATGTTGTTTAAACACCTTAAATATGAACTTTCTAAAACGATAAATTAAACACATATAAAGTTAAGAAAACCTTACATTGATGCAGCGGAATTAATGTCTCCTTCCGCTCAGATCTCTAACCCTTGTATCCTTTCTGTAGCAAAGTATAATCAAGATCTGAGCCCGAATGTCCTTCTTCTCTAAGTTTGATCCTTCACGGTCTTCCAATCTATGATTGAGTTACTGCTTGTTGTGTGTGGGCACTTACTCTTTCACTAGGGTTCGAAATTTATGAAGAAGAAAAGAGAAGAGAGGTTTCGGCCAGGTATAGAAACTAGGAAAGGCTCAGTTTTCTGAAGAGCGAAATTTCTGTCAGAAGATGTTACGAAAAACTTATGTTTTGACTGAGCCATCACTTTCTATTTATAGGCAACTACTAGGTTTAGGTTAAGAATTATTTGGCATTAAAATAATGAAAAAATCAATTTGAATTTCCACAAATAGTGGGCGGCCATGGTGTGTTAGTGGGCCCCACTTGATTTTGCAGTTTTATCAAATTTTATTTCTATTTTCTCAAAAACGCCAATTTTCCAATTCTAACCTTTTAAATGCCAAAACTAATTAAAGCTAAATATGAAAGCAAGCTCTGCCACTATCTTCTAACTTTGCCTAACCTGATTGAATGTGGGTTGGTCTCAGAGAATGCTGGGTTAAAGCCTAAGAAATTGTACGTCATACTGCTTCTCCCAGCAGAAAGGAAGGTAGCCCCGAAGGCTGAGTTAGCAGCTGATGGTGATAATGGTCTTAACCAGGCTCCTCCAAAAGAAATTGGTGATGACAGCATGGGAGAAGAGGATTGAACTGTTGGTGCAGGGGGTGATGTTTCTGCTAGCCCTCAAATGGCCCGCTCTTCGGGTGCGTCACCAAAAGGTCGCTCCATAAGTGAGAGGCGAGCTGCTCCCGCAGATTCCTCCAGGGAAGCTTCTCGCCCAGAGTCTTCGTCTAATGGCTTGCTAGCTAAAACTGACAGTTTCTTCAAGAAGAACATCGAGGCCAATATTCAGCCGATCCTTCTTTGAAGATCCTTTCCCGATGGGAAAAGGGCGCTAGCTCTGGTCCTTGGCGCGCCATGCCCTTTGGTGCTCCTCCTCCCTTGTCAAAGCTGAGTGCCTCAACTGGCTGTGGGGCTGCACCTACCAGTCCTACCCCTTCTGCGTCCCTCACCCCTGCTAGGTAATCTGCTTGCCCAGCCCGCTTAGGGGCATCAAGTTCTCCTGTACCTTCCCATCATGCTCAAGCTACAAGTGCTGATGGCTTGGTTCCAATTGCGGTGTCTGGGGAAGTAAGTCGGGACTGCCCTAGGCGATCGAGACGCAGTCCAACTCCAGTCGTCCAGAGCAGCTCAAATTAAATAAAAAAACTAAAAAGTTATTTTTGATTTCAGTTATTTTTCTCATGACGGTAAAGAAACATATACTTCTTACTATTAAGATGATCTTATTGAATAGTAAGTCACAATAGTGCAAAAGACCAAATAATTTTTGTTGTAGCTAGAAAAGATTTTTAAAACTATTTGAAAAAAAAAAATAAAGAGAAATTTCGACAAGCCTGTTATGCAAAAAAAAAAAAAAAAAAAGAGCTTAAAACATACGGCAAATAAATAAAGAGAAGAATATTGGCTAAAACTAAGAAAGAGAAGTGAAAATATTTTTTTTTTACCTTTCATTTAAAAAAAACAAACAAACAAACAATGAAAGCAAATTAATAAGGAAGAGATTGAGAATTGTAATCATGAGATTACAAATTAATTTACCAAGCCAACACCGAGCATATTAAAGGAAAAATGATTGAGGATTGTGATTATAACATATTATAAGTACCGAATATTTGAACAGTACAAATCAATTTGGGTGGTATTAAAATATTGAAGGTTATTTCAAAAAATAATATGAACATATCAATTTTTATACTAAATTTAAGAAATTGATTTTTTCTTCTTCTATATATTTTTTTTTTTTTGAAAGAAAGTTTTATGGATACAACAAGAAGACTTCTTAGGATACTACTCGCGCCCAAACACACTTAACAAGTTTTAAGAGTGCAACACAAGAACTTCTTAAGAGGTCAGGTCACCCATCTTAGTATTAATCTCGCCCAAACACACTTATTTCTATATTTTACTTACTTTTTTTTTCTAACTAAAATCTAACTTTCAAACATAGCATAAAAATAAAAAATTTCTCCAAATGAAGAACCATACACGTGCCTTATCAGTTATCAATAATGCACACAACGATTGAAACAGAAAGTAAAAAAATGACAATAATAAAAATAAATGTAAGGCAACAATGGAGCTTAAAATAAATACCAAAAAACATAACCAAAGCATAATGAATATATACCAATATATATGACCAAAGAATCGAGTCCTGCCACGATAATTACTCACAATGACATATTTATGGAGTGAGACACCGTTGATGATAATGAAATCAGCTTCTCTTATTTTTGCTATACGTACTATTCATCTTCATGCAATTACCTGGCATGTAAAATTATCATGTACTTGACAAAAAGTTTACATTTAAGCCTAAAGGTGTTTACTCTGCGAGTGGTACGATTTTTGACTATTTTTTCAAACCAACCCACACATGTGATTTTTAAAATTTTCCAAACCGCACTCGCACCGCGAAACTAAAAAATCATAGAAATCGCACTGCAAAAAATAGTACGGTACAGTGCGATTTCTGCAGTTTGGACTATCACCAAATAATTAAACTATCACAAATAAAGCAAAGTTTAAGTAACACTTATCAAAAATACCATAAGGCTTGAAAATAAATATGAAAAAAAAATTCAAGTTTTAACAATATAATAATTAGTGGGCTTTGAGTTCAACATTCACATATTGGACCTAAATAAATATAAAAATTTGTATTTTTATAATGTGCGGTGCAGTTTAAACCGCATATTAACACTTCAAAACCGCAAATCGCACCGCGCGGTTTAGGAAAAATTCAAACTGCGACCACAACACAAAGAATTTCAAACCGCATTTTTTTGCAGTACGGTGTGGTGCGGGTAGTTTGAAGACGGTTTGATGAACAACCCTATTTAAGCCTATTATCAGAACCACTGCCATCTATTTCACCAATAATCCATACAAGAGCACTGTCCTCCTTTAAAATGATGAAATCTATACCTATCTCTCAGCAGTATTTCTCTGCCATAAATCTCAGATATAAGCTTAGCTACCGAGTGGCAGTCCCTGCAAACACGAAGGTTTTTCACCACACGAATGGTTTGAGATGGCGCAGTACTGATAAGTCCAAAGGCGATTGCCAACTTCTCACTGTGAAGGTTGAGAGCTTGCTCCTTCATATCATCTTCTTCAACAAACTGTAGTAGCTGGGACTTGTTCGGCACGTAACCACTACATTTCAACCTTGCTACAATCTCATCTAACTTTGTGTAGATATTTCTACATTGAGGGTGAGAATTATCACCAACTAAAAACTCGTGTACGATGCCATTGACCTCAATTGAGCTACAACCTGGTTCTTTCTTTATTCCAGAATCTCTCATTAGCTTTCTTAACCTTGAAACTTGATCCCATTTATTCCTTTTGGCATATATGTTAGATAAAAGAACATAGGCTCCATGGTTTCTGGGATCCAACTCAAGTAACTGGCTACAAGCATATTCAGCATATTCAACATTTCCATGAAGTTTACAACCTCCAAGCAGAGCCCCCCATATTGAAGCAGTAGGAGCTATTGGCATTTTCTTTATGAACTCGACAGCCTCTTTCAGATTGCCTGAACGACCAAGCATATCAACCATGCAAGAATAGTGTTTCACACCAGGTACAACTCCATAAACTGGCTCCATTTTGCAGAACAAATCTTTTCCCTCTTCCACGAGTCCCGTATGGCTGCAGGCACATAATATGTTGGTAAAAGTAACAGAATTCGGCTTCACCTTAGCTTGTAGCATTTGTGAGAACAAATCTATTGCATCTTTTCCACGTCCATGCATTGCTAAACCTGCAATCATGGCACTCCAAACAAATACATCTTTCTTCTCCACTGAATTAAACACCTCTATTGCCTTCTCTAGCTCACCACACTTAGCATACATGTCAATGAGCGAGGTCGTGAGATGACAGTTTAACTTAAAACCCTGCCTTCCAATGTAGACATGAATCCACCTGCCAGGATCAATAGCTCCTAACTGGGAACAAGCTGATAGTGTACTGACCAAAGTGATTTGATCAGGTTTTACACTCTTGCTAAGTTGCAATTGATGGAAAACAGCCAAAGCTTCTTTGGGTTTACCATTTTGCTCATAAGACGAAATGAGGGCATTCCAGGCAGCAATGTCTTGCTTAGGCATCTCGTTGAAGACATGTTGAGCCTTGTCGTATTTCCCCGAACGAGCGTATCCATCAAGCATAGTTGTCCATGACACAACATCCTTCTCTAGCATCTTATCAAACAACAATTTAGCATCTTGAACACTCCCACATTTCACATACATATCAAGCATTGCATTGTTAAGAGTCAAGTTCGATGTGATCCCATTTCTTTCAATATAAGAACAGAGCCACCTCCCAAACTCAATATCCAATTTATTTCCACAGGCAGACAAAATGCTAACCATTGTTACATCATTCGGCTTTACGTTCTCCATTTCCATTTCTTTAAACAAAGAAAATGCCTCCTCCGGAAAATTCCCCTGTGCAAAGGCTGCAATCATAGAATTCCACGAAACAACATCCTTCCTGGGAATGTTGCGGAAAACCTGATTAGCCATATCCAAATCACCACACGACCCATAAAAGTGTACAAGTGAATTAAGAATAAACACATCCGAACCCAGAGAGGACTTGATTGCCATTCCATGGAAACCTCTTCCAACCAAATAATCCTTCATCTCCGAAGCAGCCTTCACCACAAATGGGTAAGTAAATTTATTGGGTGATTCACTACACTGCTCAAGCATTTGCAAAAATACTAGAAGACTTCGTCGAGGGTCAGAGCTAGACGCGTAGGCACGAATGAGAGTATTCCAAGTATAGATATTGGGTTGAGGAATTTGGTCGAACACTTGGTGGGCATAGTGGAGACTTGAGAAGGAGGAGAGAGCAGAGGCCGTGATTAGTCTGCTGGCGGAGTAGGGGTCATAGAAGAGGCCTGTACGGAGCATTTGAGCGTGGATTTGCTTGAGTTGCTTTATATGGGTGCATTGGTCTATGAGTGGAAGGAGTTGGAAGTTTGAAGAAGAATGTTCATTGTTGAGAGTTGAGTTTGGTTTTGGGTTATGTGGAAAAGTGATAACTGGGAAGCTTAAAGCAGCCATGTAGAACTAGAATTGAATGAACTACCAATTCTCTCTTCTCATTTAGTTAAATTGAAATGATATGAATAAACCATAGGAACTTACGGCTGGAAAACGGGTATGAGCTTCTTCTCGTGGTGTCAAAATGATTAGTACGATAGAATCTACCCTCCCTTAAAATACTCTATTTAATAATAACCTCTAATTTATTATAAAAAAAAATCAAGAACTAATTTAAGTCAATTATAAATAATAATAATCTTAAATTATAATTAATTAAACATTTTCTAAATCTCGTATTAACAAAATATAACTCAGAATAATTACATCTTAATAAAATATATATATTTATTTTGTAAATTTATTTATGTAAAATTAATAATTTTATTTTAAATTATAATACAAAATTATATTTATATTATGATATAATATTAATGATTATTTATTGTTATTATTATTAAATTGATATTTTTTGATTTTTTAATTTTTTTTAATGTAACTCGATTTAATTATAATCTCAATTAGAATATAATTTAGTTGATTATTCTTGGATAGATTACAGTAAGGTAAAATCTACGAGACCCATATCAGATCTGAAACTATCTACTACGCTCTTCCATTTAAGACTAGTTTAGTTCCAACGAAATATCCGTCGAGATTGACGAAGCCTAAATCAAAAATTAAAAAATAAATAAAAAAGCTGAAGATAGCGTTACAGCACTGTCACATAGATTTCGGGAATAATCTAATTGGCGACAGCAGAATGCGCCAGCTGGACAATTTCGTGGCATTTCTTGTCACGTGTCAAATTTAGCTTTCTCTTTTTCGTTTTTCTTTTGCTAAATTTGATTATCTTTTGTTTTTTTTTTATTTCTGTTATTAGATGAATTTTTTCATCCAAACATAGAGAGTAGTCCAACTTAATTTAGTTCTGAATTACTTGTTATGCAACCTTTTAATGGTTAGATTACAAATTAAAACTAATGTGTTCTTTTTTGGGTGTTATAGAAAACAATAAATTTGTATTTTGTTTGTAAGAAGCTTTGTATAGTGTAGTAGTATATCTTAGAACTTTTACAATATGAGATGGGGTCGAACTATAGTATTGTGTGAGGTTTTAATTGGAACGAAGGATAACTTTTATTTCATTCTTGTTTGTTTGGCTGGTTTGCTCAACCAAATATTACATCTACATTACATTGATACATGTATGTATGTAAAATGATGTTGGAGGCATGGCTTAGAGATTTGGATTATGCAAATCCTGTCCAAGCCTTAACACTGTTTCAGCTTCCACAACTATTGGCTTAAGCATGGCTGATTGGCCTACACATATATAAGAACACTTGCCATACAATTCATGAGTAGAACCTGGACTTAACATGTATAGTTCTTCAAATCCTTTTCTTCAAACTACCACTGAATTTCTTCTACCCTGTTAAATTGGAATGAGAATTAAACAACAATTAAGCAGATTGTTATGAGAATATGGAGTTAATATAAGTACCCGGTCGATAATTGTCATGTTCTGTGGTGCACTAGTGTAGATTTGACTCATCTCTTCTCTTAAATGTTTGTAATTATCAGTTTCTTCACCCTCCAATTCTTGTCCCGAATCACCTCGGTCGCTCTTTGTTTGATGACCATTGCTGTTATTTGGATTATTTGGACGCCAAAAGGCCATTTGACTCAACATTTGGCCAAAACCAAATCCCATCTTTTGGCCAAAGTCTGGAGGAACAATACCAAAGTTTGATGAAAATGGAGGCCTAGAAAAAAAATCCAATCCTTCTAATCCGATTGCATAAGTTGCATCAGGAGAGCTCACCCTCAAATGGCTCAGAACACACCTAGTCAATTGAACTAGACCAGAACTAGAGTTTGATATCACAACTTCTGAACTTAATTCATCCTTTTTAAGTGTCACAATGTGTTTTACTTCAACCATGGCTCTTGAGTCACTGCTGATTAGTTCTACCTGTACTTCTCAAAATTCTATTCACTAACAACCCATAAACACATATAATAAAAATGTCATTAGAGTTGAATCTCCAAAAAAAAAAAAGGACCTGAATGGAGTGCTGAGAATTTCCACTAATATTCTTCAGTGCCCAGTTAGTTGGAGACCAAGAATGGGCATACTCAGTGGTGAAATCCAAGACCAAAGAAACACCTCCCTGAATAGAAGCAGAGCCTTTTTCCTCCTCGAATACAGAAGAGTGCAGCATCTCGTCCGTGCCTCCATGCCACATGGCAGCCTTGTAAGAAGTGATTAAGCCACTTGGCAACATCAGAATGGCTGTGCTTCCATTCTCCAAAGTCATCTGAGCAACACAGTTGTCCCCAATCCCTTGAAAGGTGACTCCATGACCACTGTGTTAAACATTCACATAGATTATGAACTATCCATACATACATTAAACATCATTGTTCATAATCATTAAAACCAAAATCAATACTTTATTTAGAGCATCACAAATGTAAAACACATACCTCCCATATTGGTATTCTCCATTGTTGCTATGACACCAAAATCTTCAATGTGAATGTGTCTCCAAGATGGTAGAAGAGGAAGTAGAAGAGGAGCTTATGAAAGCAAGCCCTTTTTCTTATCACCACACAAACTCTCTCATCATCATACTAACACATATTAACCCTTTATATATATCCAACACCTAACCCTAAGGGGTTTGTTAGGCTTATTGGATTAATGAGTATAATTAGTGGTGGACTATAATTTAATGGGCCAATTATAGTTTTAGGGTACTCTCATATGCCTCTAATACATTTATTAATTATTAACCATCCCATTATGGTAGTGAATAAATATTAGGCACATAGTTAATGATTGTGTTTATGGTATTAAGCTCATGATTATATTAGTCCACAATAATAATTCTAACATTCTCCCACTTGGACAATATAATCAACCACCATAACATTGTCTATCACACATAAGGTAACCTATTAAGACGTACATAATATCATATCGACGGGATACATATACTATGTATGAATTGACCTTGAAGACATTTTAATTCAATAACAATCATTAACAATCAAACCAAACATGCATGAGGTACAACAAAATTGAGACTATGCGCATTCATCTCCTTTTGTACCTGTCACTTCAGTAAACAACACATGCTTGCATACATATGACAACAATAACTAGAAGTGACTACAATATCATTATGCATGTTCAAAATACAAGTCATGAGCATTCTATACAAGATACTAGCATGTTCAATACATAATAGAAAAACTCCCACTGAGCTCAACAGCTAGGCTTCTAACAATCCCATTCGAGCAACATGCTCCAAAAATACACATATGGGTAAGCCTTTCGTTAGTGGGTCTGCTAACATGCCAGTGCTAGGCGTGTTTAGAACGGGAAGTACTTCTAACATTTCTAGAGAAAGCTACTGCTGCGGAATTATCACAATATAATTTCAGCGGCCTCGAGATAGAGTCCATAACACCCAATGCCGAAATGAAGTTCCGCAGCCATATTGCCTGACAAGTAGCCTCATAACACGCCATATACTCTGCCTCCATTGTTGAGGATGCTGTGAGTGTCTGTTTGACACTTTTCCACGATACAGCTCCTCCAGCCATCATGAAAATGTAGCCTGATGTGGATTTCTTATCATCCACGCATCCTGCATAATCGACGTCACTAAACCTAACTATATCAAGAGTGTCAGCTCGCCGATAAGTCAACATATGATCCTTGGTACCCTGAAGATACCGCATGACCTTCTTAGCCGCTTTCCAATGGCTAAGTCCAGGATCACTCAAGTATCTACCCAACACGCCAACAACAAAAGAAATATCAGGGCGTGTGCATACTTAAGCGTACATCAGGCTACCCACAACTGACGCATAAGGAACCACTTTCATTTCATCTCTCTCTTTGTCATTTTGTGGACATTGGCCCTTTGAGAATTTGTCACCTTTCACTATTGGTGCCTTTCCAGGTGAACAAGTATGCATGTTGAATCTTTTCAAAATTTGATCAATATAAGTTCTTTGAGACAACCGAAGAATACCTTTAGATCTATCCCGAAGGATCTGTATCCCAAGTACATATGAAGCCTCACCAAGGTCTTTCATATCAAAATGATCAGATAGCAATTGTTTTGTCTCAGACAACAAATTTTTATCATTAGAAGCAAGCAAAATATCATCAACATACAGTACCAGGAAGATGAAGCTGCTCCCACTGACCTTCATATATATACATTGATCAACTTTGTTTCCAATAAAACCATTTGTAGTGACAACTGCATCAAACTTGAGATACCACTGTCTTGATGCTTGTTTAAGTCCATAAATAGACTTATTGAGCTTGCAAACCATATGCTCCTTGCTAGGCTCCTCAAAACCAACAGGCTGAGTCATGTAGATATCTTCATACAAATCTCCATTTAGAAAGGCAGTTTTCACATCCATTTGTTCAAGTTCCAAATCAAAATGAGCAACCATAGCCATGATGATTCGCAAAGAATCTTTAGTAGAGAAAGGTGAGAATGTTTCTTTGGGACAGACTTGCTAGGCACTTGATTCAAGATATAAGCAGCAGTCCTTAATGCCTCACCCCATAAAAATTCTGGCAAGCTAGAATGAATCAACATAGAATGTACCATGTCAAGAAGTGTGCGATTCCTTCTTTCAGCAATTCCATTTTGTTGGGGTGTCCCTAGCATTGTATATCTTGCATCAATACCACATTCTTGCAAGTATTTGGCAAAAGGCCCGGGGTTCCTTCCAGTTTCATCATAACGCCCATAATACTCTCCACCTCTATCAGAATTGACAGCTTTAATCTTCTTTCCCTTTTGAAGCTCAACATTCGTCTTGAAAATCTTGAAAGCATCAAAAGATTCAGATTTTTCACGAATGAGCTCAACATGACCATATCGAGAAAAATCATCAATGAAGGTGATAAAGTATTTATAACCACCCATAGCAGGTGGAATAAAAGGCCCACAAATATCAGTATGAATAAGCTCTAATACATCTGCAGATCCGTCTGACTTACTCTTTCTAACCTTGGCAGTCAACTTTCCTTTTATACAATCAACACAGGCAGTAAAATCAGAGAAATCAAGATCCTGAAGCACACCATCTTTCACCAATCTCTCCATTCTATCTCTAGAAATATGGCCTAAACATTTGTTCCAAAGCATGGAAGATTTCAAATCTAATCTTGCACGTTTAGAACCAACAACAACATTAAGAGAAGAAGAAGAAGGACAAGAGGGAGAAGTAACAGGAACAACATCAAGTAAATCAAGCTTATATAAGTTTCCACACAAAGTTCCATTTCCAATCAACATAGAGTCACGATACAAAGTCAGTTTTCCAGATCCAAAATGAAGACTATAACCTAGTCTATCCAAAATAGATACAGATATCAAATTCCTCCTAATAGAGGGTAAATAAGCAACATCATGCAACTCCAAAAAATGTCCAGTATTCAGCTGCAGATTAAAAGTCCCAAAAAATTTAACTCTGACTTTAGTATCGTCTCCCATGTACACATACTCCTCCAACCTACTCGGCCTTCTTCGACTTGTCACTGCCTACAAAGAATTCGTAACATGAATTGTAGCACCAGTATCTAACCACCAAGTGTTTGAGAGCACATCAATAATATTGGATTCCAAACAAACCATCACAAGAGAATTACCTTTCTTCTCTAAGTGAGCTTTAAGCTTTCGGCAATCGGCTTTCTTATGCCTGAAGCATTGACAAAAGTTGCACTTCCCTTTGAAAAACTCATTCTTATGACCAGTTGAAGAAGAGCTTGCTTGTCCATTTCCCTTAGGATTGGTGGCTTTCTTCTTATAAAACCTTTGGTCACTAGAGTTGTTAGGAGTGAACTTTCTCTTGTGGGAATTGTTTGGATTGGTCACCATGGAGATACTTCTTGCTCTCCCCTTTTTCATGTCCTCTTCTTCTTTGGCAAGAATAGCAGTCATCTCCTCAATGGTCCACTGCTCCTTTTGAGCATTGTAGCTTGATCTGATCGAATCAAATTGAGAAGGAATGGTTTCCATCACAAACCGCACCATGTAATCCTCACCAAGATCCAATCCCATGCCCTTGAGCTTTTGGTAACAACCCATGAGCTTGTCAATGTGGGCTCTAATATCACCCGTATCAGCATAATTAGTGCGATGGAACAAAGTCAAGCACTCATTTTTCTCATTCTTTGAGAACTTTTTGTACTTTTCCTTAATGGCAGCAAGAAAATCCTTTGCATTTTCAATCTGAGGAATACTATCACGAATGGACTCATCCATGTGATACCTCATAAGTATCAAACAACAACGATTGGAATGCTCCCAATCCTCATAGGATTTCTTATCCTTTTCAGTGGCATCATCAGCAGGTTTAGGAGGTGCATCCATTCTCAAGGCCAAATCCACTCTCATAAGAGTCAAATTCAACATGAGAGATTCTACCCACTGTTTGTGGTTGGTTCCATTCAGTGTCAACATGGCAGAGGTTCTTGGAATGCTTAAAGCTGAATGAGAAACAAGAGCAATAACCATTAAATGCATGTTATAACAAAATCATGTCATTTGTGCTCTTTTCTCATGAATAAATGATCGCAAAATAACAAATGATCATCATGTATGCTAGAGTTCTTAGACAAATAAATAAAGTAGAACTCATACACAGGTAAGAACAATCTATTAAATATTATAATCAAATACATTAATTTACTATCGAAAGGATAGATAAATTGTGATTCATAATATTTAATAAATTTTCTTCACCATATTAAGCATCCTTAGCAAGCAATTATTATCGATAGGATAAATAATTACTTATAAGGATCTTAATCTTATATTGGAGGAAGATACAATATTTAAATAAATTAATATTTAAATAAATTAATATTTAAATGTTCCTCATTACCAAATAATTTTTCATGCTTAATCTTACGATAGGTAAGAAAATAAGCACTAATTGTTCAAAATAAACATTAATTTATGCCATAACAAAATAATATTAATAACTAAGATTATGAATAAATTCATGAATTAATATTATGCATAAAATTAAGATGTGGAAATGATAGAATGCTAAAAATGGAATAAATTGGTGAAAAATGGCCCAAAATTTGACCTTGCATGCGCCCCCACGCGCCTTCCCTTTTTTTTTAATTGCTGGAACGACATGTCGTTTTCCAAAAACAACATGTCGTTTGTGGAGGACGACGTGTCGCAGGGTCAAAAACGACCAGTCGTTTTGCTGCTCAAAAAAAGCCTTCCAGGTAATGCAAAACGACATGTCGTTTGGCTGACAGAGCTTAAACGACAAGTCGTTTTTCTGCTCAAAAAACGACAATTTTCACCCCAGATAAACGACATGTCGTTTGCCCGATAGAGGCAAAAAGACAAGTCGTTTTTCGTCACCCCTGTCACCCAACAAACTTCCCCATGGGTCCGCGGGTCTGCAACTCGGATCGGCGCGACCCGTTTCGTGACCCGATCAGTTGGAGCATTCCCGGCCACCAAAACCGACGGCGTTTGAGGGGTTTTGTTCCATTTTCAACCCTCTATCAATTTCTATCATCTATTTTTCACAAAAAAATATAAAACACTACCCATAAAATACAAATCCGAAAATGGGTTTCACCCATTGATAAACTCAATGAATAAACTTGCAATCTTACAATAAACCATGCAATAATCATCCAAAGAACAAGATAAACCCATTCTAAAATATTTAAACTCATTTTATCCGAAAATAATACAAAAAATTCATATTTGAAAAAAAAATAAATTAATGGGTTATCTCAAATATTTTGGAGCTTTAAAATCAAGTATTCTAGCTCTTGATACCAATTGTTAAAAATTCACATAGATTATGAACTATTCAAACATACATTAAACATCATTGTTTATAATCATTAAAACCAAAATCAATACTTTATTTAGAGCATCACAAATGTAAAACACATACCTCCCATATTGGTATTCTCCATTGTTGCTATGACACCAAAATCTTCAATGTGAATGTGTCTCCAAGATGGTAGAAGAGGAAGTAGAAGAGGAGCTTATGAAAGCAAGCCCTTTTTCTTATCACCACACAAACTCTCTCATCATCATACTAACACATATTAACCCTTTATATATATCCAACACCTAACCCTAAGGGGTTTTATTAGCCTTATTGGGTTAATGAGTATAATTAGTGGTGGACTATAATTTAATGGGCCAATTATAGTTTTAGGGTGCTCTCATGTGTCTCTAATACATTTATTAATTATTAACCATCCCATTATGGTAGTGAATAAATATTAGGCACATAGTTAATGATTGTGTTTATGGTATTAAGTCATGATTATATTAGTCCACAATAATAATTCTAACACACTGAACTCTTCCTCCAAGTAATCCACGTTGATAGGATTGTATGGGATTGAAGCCACTCTTGGAACTATCAATTGTCTCTTGTCATTACTTGATTTGAAGTGAATGTAATCTGGTGATGAAGAAGAGAAAAAAGTTTGATTGGTAACAAGTTTCTTATTCTTAGTGGAAAAATGAATAGAATTTGGTAAGAAAAGTGAAGTGAAAGTAGCCATGGAATGGTACTCACTCAGCCACTTTGGTTTTCTACTCTCTTTTTTAATCTTATGTTTTAGGATAATGGGTGTATTTGTAATTTTAAGAAATCCAAAGGAACAACACAAACAAAAATCAGTATATCTTATCCATACCATAACAAAGTATATCTCAGCTTTCACCGTTTGATCTCTATTTTTGAGATATTTTGGAGTTAAAATGTAATACATTTTGTCAAACGAAGTTGGTGTTAGGTAATGGAGATTGGGAGCCTCAAGGGAAAAGCTCTTCCACCGCCATGTATGTTACCCCAAAACACAGCTCCACCACTTCTGTCTCGCATTAACGTTTCTCGTCTTTCTGACGCCGACCACACCTTGACGCGAATTCAGACCTCTACTATCATTGCTTGCCTTTGCGCCAATACATATGACCTATCGATACTTTGTTACTAGATATTGTTTCAATTAGGAACATGTTGCTTGACTTATCTACGTTAGTACATGAAACCGGACCACTAATCCATTCAATCACTTGACTCCCAACTACTGTCAATTGGTCATGGTCATATTACTGTTGGTGACTAGTCAATTGGTGATGGCCAAATTACTGTTGGTGCATCGCATTTTGTATAAATTAATATGTTAAATTCTCAAGTTAACTTGTAGACAATGTCTAGTTACTTTTTTTCTTGTAGTGCAGAACTGGCATTGGAAGCTGCCCGTGCTGCACTTAGTGGTGGAATAACAGTGGTGAGTTTATTTATTATTGTTAAATGAGACAATGACACAAGTTCCTACACTACTAGATGACATAACATTCCTCCTTAGAAGGCTGAAAGTGATAAGAAACCAGAACTAGAATTCAGAACCCCTATGACTAGCTAGCCTATCCACTAGGATTGAATCTTTATCTTTCCTGTGACTGAGTTGGTGCCAACTCCTTAACTGTGACTTTTTGCCAACATAATCAGAAACACAATCAATTCAGTTTCATAACTCTTCCGATTCTTTACACTCCTCTGTGAATCTTTTGCTGCCATGTGCACTAGCTTACAACTTGCAAAGAAACAAAAACAACAAGCTCGAACTTAAAGTAGCTAATTGCAGCTAAAACTAGGTTGTATAACTGAGAAACTCACATGTAGCAGTAATAGTCTTATATAGATATCGATGAATGGACTAGATTACCAATTTTTACACTCTTTCTTCTCTCTTTACAGAGGAAGAAACTCATATTTAACAGTAAATGTCTATACACTTCTCTAAGTTTTAAGCAAAAGAGAAGTGATAAATATGATCATTGTAACGCCCTTAACGCTAAGTTTTGAAAAAGACCTTTCATGTTATTCCGCCCTTTTTCCCCTTCCCTCAATATATATGACACACTTTACTAATAGAATATCAAGTCAAGACTCTAGGGAATGAGGAGGATGGAGGCTTGACCCGGAGCCTTGACTTGAGTATTGTACAAGTTCACTGAGGTATATATAGTCAGCTGACAACTGAAAGTGAAAAACATACCATACATTTCACAAAATCAAATGTTCATTAAACATGGTCTTCTCATCAACCCATAATTAATTCATCAAGAAGAAAAAGTGAAAAGATTGGGAGTTTGTAATGTGCTGTATTTGATCTATATTACATGAGGATTGAGGTCAAAATTGTACCTGATTTATAAGCCTATTTGAAGTCCTTGAGGATGAGGCCAGAACTTTTCATAAAACCAGATATGAATGTACTACAATAGAATGCTACAAAAAAAATTGTCTACTCTGGTACAATAAGTTTTACCCAAAGCTTCTCTTCCTGCATGAAATAAACTTAATCAGATGTCATGACTACCTATAAAATTAAAGAACATTAATCATTTAAAAACTATTTTAAGAAAACAATGTGCATGAAAGGAATTTGATAAGAAGCAACAGATAAAAGGAGAATGAATTCAAGAAAACTGAACTCTGTAGCAAAACCAAAAAATTGTCCAGAACTAAGGATTCAAATGAGATGATATGATGATGTAAATATGACTGAGATTTTAGAAAACTGGAAAATGCAAGTCTAACATTTGAGAGGCTAAAGAACTCTCCTAGAGCACAGCTCAACTTTACAAAACAAAGTGTCTTTCTCCCAACTACTCTCGCCATTGAAAAGAGCACAACATCCTTTCCAATCCCAAGGCCTCAACAAAAAGGAAACAAACCCCAAATATCCCAGCCAAAAACAAAAGCAGTAAAAAAGAAAAAGAAATAATAATCAACTCTAGCTAGGTGGCCTTATGCCCGGGATATGTAAAATGAATTGGAGGTTTATCAGAGGAGCGACATAATAATGCTGCAGTTAAAACAAAGGAGAGTTTGAGTGACAAGAAAATACAAGAACCTAGTCAAAATCCCTCTTTCGGAAGATAAGGACAATGGCTCTACCTTAGTAAAGAAATTGTCCAAATGTGAGTTAGTTTCTAACAAAATAGTTTCATTATCCCAAGATACTGTGAGATTTGCTAAACAAGCAGAGAACCTTTTGACCATTTGTTTTCTTCCCACTTGACTCTTTTTCTTTTCTGTTTTCAGAAAAAAAAAATTCACTTAAATTTCTAAAGAAACCAATCAGAATATGTGAAAATAATCATAAAAAGTAATAATTATACATGAAGCCTAACCATTCTAGTACTTGGCTGGCCTGCAAAGTGGCAAAATGTGCAAGTTGACGAATGACATTAAAATTATTTTGGGCCATTGCCTCTTTATCAAATATGGCATCTGATAAAACAACTGATGAAGCTCCATTAGCAATATACTCTCCCACTGAATCTGCAAGAAGTTGGAAAAGAAAATCAAAATCAACCAAATTCAGAATCAATGCAAAAGTTTGCAAGTAATAATACGAGAAATCTGGATGGAGGGCTTTGAAGTTGATGCAGCAACACTAAAAAAACATGCGCAAAAAAATATTGTTTCCCAACTCAAATATTGTTGTTATTTTCTTTATATGCATTAATTTTAACTTCCACAGTAATAGATTCGCACCTATAGTAATTCCTTGGGAAGCAACCATTGAGATATCAGGAAAAGGCTTCTTAAGTGCTGATATGTACTGTACACCACCTAATACTGAAACCGGATATACCTGTCTCCATATAAGATGTAGATTATAAACTTCAATCCCTATAAATTTAACTAAGATGAAATAGTAACAATTTAAGTAATCTATGTTCAATACACTTTGATAAAACACAATTTCAGAAGTAACTACCTTTAAGATATGCTACCCTTGTTAAAAGAGAATTAAACAAAAGGAAAAAAAGAGAGTTAAAAACTTTTACAAACCCTATGTTGCAAAGCAAAGGGGTTCACATTTTCTTGAACATGATGGGAAAATGATAAATGAGTGATGATATCTGAAACAATTTGGCATGTTGTCGAATTTAGCAGGGGAAATTACCAAGACTCACCTTCACAATTTTGGCACCCGAATCATGAGCAGACAATATCTGTAAACCATATATACATGCTTAAGTACTCCTTGAAGGATAAAGTTAAAGTTACAATCTCAAACAGAATGCAAGGATACATAAAATGCTCAGAGATTCATTGAAGAAGATCACATGAGTAATTTTACATACTTATGAAAGACAAATATAAAGACTGGATAAGATATTTATACATATTTAGTTTCATTTAACTGAATAACTA
Organism: Cannabis sativa; assembly: GCF_029168945.1. Taxonomy (NCBI): domain Eukaryota; kingdom Viridiplantae; phylum Streptophyta; class Magnoliopsida; order Rosales; family Cannabaceae; genus Cannabis; species Cannabis sativa. The sequence continues at coordinate 50,196,554 of NC_083601.1, forward strand.
GAGAATTTAGTTTGTCATGCATTATTAGAATTAGTTACCTAGTTGAAATAGTTTTTTTTTAATGTTCTTTCTTTTAAGTTTGATACTTGGTCTAAGCTTTGTTATCTATAATAGTTGTATTCATCACTTTTCTGGCTTAACAAAATTACCAAAATATGTACAATTCTTGTTAAAAAAAATATTTTGATGAAGTAATTCTATTTCTCTCTTCTCTTCTATTTAGATCTACATCATTCATCAATAAAAATTAAGTAAAAAGATAGGAGTAGAGTAAGAAGACATAAATTATAATATAAGTCATACTCAACTGAAATCATGTAGAATTCTTAGAAATGGGTGTTCTTTCATATCAATTCATACCTCTGTAGGGGTCATTGCACCAGGTATGTATAAAACTTCACCATTCTGGAAACCATCCATATCGATAACATCCTGAAGCAACGATGAAAACATTAAATAAACACAAATAAGCAATGCAACTGGTGCTTCCTTTAACTTCTAACATGGAAAGTGTTGACAGATGGGAAATAAAATCACATTAATTAGTTTCCTAATTTTGTGTTGTTTCATATTTTAAGGGATTTTTCCTTATTTTGCATTAAATATATTGTCTTTATTTGATTTGTAAATACTCTATATGAGATGAGCTCTAGGTTGTACAAAAGATACAGAAAAGAAATATAATAAAAATATTATTTCTCTTCATTCTTTATGGTATCAGAGCAGGTTTCCTTTTCCTCTATTCAGTCCAGCCAACTTTGTCCATTCAGGCAGCCCACTCTAGCCACCTCTGTCCAGCAGCCATCTCTGTCCAGCACAGCTCCAGCCACCTCTGTCCAGTTCAGCCACCCTCAACCTCAATCTTTTCTCTCTTCTGATTGTATTTTTTCCTTTCTCAGTTTTTTTGCTTTGAACTCTATCCATTCAGTTTTTTTTTCTCTAGTTTCCCTCTCTCCAAAAAAAAGGAAAAAAACAGACAACTAGTCAAAGCTCAGATCTATCTCTGCCCTCCTTTTCTCTAGAAATGTCAATCAGTGAGGAAATTAATTCTCAGACCACCACAGAAACTACAACTCAGTCCATAAACTATGATAGCAACTCTCTTCATATCACAGCCCATAAACTTGATGGAAAAAATTATCTGCAATGGGCACAATCAGTCAAACTTGTCATTTGTGGACGTGGGAAACTTGGGTACATCACTGGTGATCTCCCTGCACCATCTCCAACAGACACCACACACAAGGTATGGCAAGCTGAAAATTCTATTGTTCTTGCATGGCTAATTAATTCGATGGAACCAAAAATTAGCCGCAAATATTTATTCTTTAAGACTGCCAAGGAGGTTTGGGATGCTGCCCGAAAAATGTACTATGATCTTGGTAATGCTTCTTAGATTTTCGAAATTCGCACCAAGCTTAAAGAGATTAATCAAGGTAATCAAACTATTACTCAATATTTTTTGGACATACAAGATCTGTGGCAGGAGCTGGATTTGTATCTGGATACTACACCACTGTGTGCGAAATGTACCACCATTCAGCAACAACAATTGGAAAAAGAGCAGGTCTTTGAGTTTCTTACTAGGTTAAACAAAAATCTTGATGAAGTAAGAGGTCGTTTGGTTGGTCGTTCTCCATTTCCCGACACTGAAGAAGCATTCTCTGAGGTTAGACGTGAAGAAGCACGTCGTCGTGTTATGCTCACAACTCCTGACGTGTCACCCATTGAAAGTTCTGCTCTTGTCTCAAAGTCTGGACCACTACCATCTGGCAAATCGAATCCTAATCCGCGGCCTAATCATAAGGGTGATCGACCTTGGTGTGATCATTGCCAGCGTCACAGACATACTCGATCCACTTGTTGGGAAATTCATGGTAAACCACCAAACTGGACTCCTCGTCGCCAACATGACAACCTTTCAAATTTTACAATTTCTGGTGTAATCATAGTGAGTTTATTAAACATGTGGTTTTACTAGATTAGAACAGACCAACTCAAGGTAATGAGCTGTTGGGTTTTATGCCCTAAATAAAACTCATTTCAATATAATCAAATTTACTTATTAATATAGTTCAGAAATAACATTTAATGTTGCATGGTTCACATGATTTATTTCATGATTATATGTACATAATGTATAAATTCATCTGTAACCCTTTTCACATACTTGATCCTGTTTATTGTGTCGTCAACACATTGGAAAGGAAACATGACTATGTGAATAAAGTTTCCTAGATTTATCAGACACAAGGTTTTACTGATATGATAATCTACAACAGAGTTTACTTGCATTTGGAGAAATACTATGTTCTTTCCAGAGCATTGGTTAAAGTAAAGCTCAGGTTAGATGCATGGAGTATGCATCAGAAGGGACCGATATTGAACTTTGACATAGATTTATTAAACTTACCGTAATATCTATTCAAGTCAATATCGCCTAGTTGATCCTAGATCAAATGATCTTAATCCTGTTATGATTAGGCTCGATCTCGAGAGGCTATTCGTGTTCTTTGATTTGTTAGTTAAGCCTACTTTTAGGTCAGGGTGATACGTACATTTTGGGAACACGGTAGTGCAATTGAGTGGGAGCGCTAACATAAACATGGAATCTATAGCTTCTATCTGGCGAATAGTAAGTAAAGGATGATCTCCTTCGAGCTTGACCAAACGAAAATAAATGGTGAAGATCTCATTTCACATAAGCTGAAATATCATTTATACGGGGTTAAGTGTTTTAAGGATTAAATACATTGTAGGGTGTAACGGTAATCTAATCCCTTTACAGTGTAGATCATTCATATAGAGGATCATTGATCAAATTAGGATTATAACAATGGATAACTAATGATGTGTCTATATGGTGGAACATATAGAGCATTCTATATACTAAGAGTGCAATTCTAAGTTCTATGCGTGGGTTCAACGAAGAATTAATAAGTTAGTGAATTTTAGTAATAAATTCTTGATCTACTTATTGGAAGCTCGGTTATATAGACCCATGGTCCCTGCACTAGTTGAGATAATATTGCTTGTAAGACTCATATAATTAGTTTTGATTAATCAATTATAATTCTCAAATTAGACTATGTCTATTTGTGAATTTTTCACTAAGTAAGGGCGAAATTGTAAAGAAAGAGTTTTAGGGGCATATTTATTAATTATGATACTTTGTATGGTTCAATTAATAAATATGATAAATGACAATATTATTTAATAATTATTTATATTTATTAAATAGTTAGAATTGGCATTTAAATGGTTGAATTAGAAAATTGGCATTTTTGAGAAAATCAGATGCAGAAAAGACAAAACTGCAAAATTGCAAAAAGTGAGGCCCAAATCCACTTTGTATGGCCGGCCACTTTTGTAGGGAATTTAAACTAATATTTTCATTATTTTAATGCCAAATAATTCAAACCTAACCCTACTGGAATGCTATAAATAGATAGTGAAGGCTTCAGGAAATTTACACTTAAATTTTCTATTTTTCCTTCAGAGAAAAACCTGAGCCTCTCTCTCTCCCTATCTTTAGCCGCCACCTTGCTCTCTTCCTTCCCTCTTCAATTTCGAAATTCTTAGTGTGAGAGTAGTGCCCACACACAGCAAGTGATACCTCAATCATAGTGAGGAAGATCGTGAAGAAAGACTTTCAGTAAGAAGGAGTTTCAGCACTAAAGAATCAAAGAAAGAGATCCAGGTTCAGATATTGATAATGCTCTGCTACAGAAAGGATTCAAGGGCTAGATATCTGAACGGAAGGAGTCATATTATTCCGCTGCACCCAATGTAAGGTTTCTAATACTTTATATGTGTTTATTTCATCGTTTTAGAAAGTTCACATTTAGGGTGTTAATCAACATACTTGTGAGTAGATCTAAGATCTTGGTAAAATAATTTCTAACATGAGCTTTCTCAAGTTGTTTTCAAACTTAACAGATTAAAGAAAGTTCTAAAGAAGTTTAATAATGATCAAGTGGGAGATGTGACACAACAACATGAAATTGCCCTTTCCAAAATTCATCAAATTGAACTTGATTTACAACTTAATCCTTCTTCTCTTCAGCTTTTACAAGAAGAAAAGATTGCAAAAGAAATCCTTCAGGTTCATGCCAGGAATTATGCAAGTTTCTTAAAGCAGAAATCAAATATTTCTTGGTTGAAATTTGGACATGAAAACTCAACCTACTTTCATGCTTGTCTGAAGAAGAGATAGGAAGAGAACATAATTGCCTCTTTTATTGATGATTATGGAAAACTGTTGGGTTTTGTGCCCTAAATAAAACTCATTTCAATATAATTAGATTTACTAATTAATAAAGATCAGAAACTGCATTTTATGTTGCATGGTTCACATGATTTATTTCATGATTATATTTAATGTATAAACTCTATTAAGTCCAGAACATATGTATTTGTTCATGATTATAGTGTCGTCAGCACAGTGGAATATAATCATGATTATATGTTCAAAAGTTTAATTCCCTGATTTGTCAGTTCACTAGATTTAGACTGGCATGATAATTAGCGATAGGTATACTTACACCTTGGATAAGTGTTATGTCCTTTCCAGGGCATTGGCAAAGTTTAGAATATATATATACTTCTTGAAAACTATCAGGGTATCCTCGAAACTTCTCGTATGTTGTATCCCTTAATCCAAATGATGAGGATAATGTAATTGGACTCACACCAATATTTTCTGAATTGTTCCAACACCACATTACATTCACTTCAAATCAACTAATGACAAGAGACAATTGATAGTTCCAAGAGTGGCTTCAATCCCATACAATCCTATCAACGTGGATTACTTGGAGGAAGAGTTCAGTGGTCATGGAGTCACCTTCCAAGGGATTGGGGACAATTTTCTGGAGAATGGAAGCACAGCCATTGTGATGTTGCCAAGTGGCTTAATCACTTCTTCCAAGGCTGCCATGTGGCATGGAGGCACAGACGAGATGTTGCACTCTTCTGTATTCAGGAGGAAAAAGGCTCTGCTTCTATTCAGGGAGGTGTTTCTTGGATTTCATCACTGAGTATGCCCATTCTTGGTCTCCAACTAACTGGGCACTGAAGAATATTAGTGGGGATTCTCAGCACTCCATTCAGGTCCTTTTTTTTGGAGATTCAACTCTAATAACATTTTAAGTATTTTATTCAACTCTAATGACATTTTAAGAGAGACCTTTATAATTGAGAAATGTAATATCTTTGAACATTACTTTTGGTTCTTAATATTTCGTTGACAAGTTCTCACCGTCAACACACTCCTTTTCCCTTAGCTAAGGTTTTGTTCTACTGGGTTTTTTTGGCAAGACTTTTAACGAGACAACTTGCAAATAATTATGAATATGAAATATATATTGCACTCTTTTCCCCTTAGCTCAGGTTTCTCACTAGGTTTTCCTTACAAGGTTTTTTAACGAGGAAACTTTAAATCATGCTAACATACTCGTACTTTATGAAGCAAGTAGAGAATGTGTGGGAGTGAGATCATTGACATAACATATTCGAGAAACATATGGATTACTGTTACGAATTTTTATGTTTACTACGCAAGTATACGCAATCAAGTAGTATCTCACGCAAGTGAGGTCGAACCAGAGGGAATTGGATCAAGTACTACTAAACTATACTTATGATTCTATTTGGTAAAATAATAATTTTGCAATTTAAAAGTAAATAACTCAGAAAATTAAAAAGAAAATAAACGACGATTAATCAAGATGAGAGATTAGGGAGGTGAATCCTGTTGATAAGTTACCAATGTTAATACCTAATTGCAATCCTTATCTTAATGTGAATGACAGATTATAAATTAACCTAACTCTTTTCAGATCTTTTAGGTTCTAAATCTTATGTTCTCTAATTCACTTCTTAATTAAATCAACACAAAATCAGCATTAAGCAATAATCTATTTGTCACTAAGGCTATGTAAATACTTTCGTTTCACATCGAAACCTAGACTATCCAATTTTAGCATTCTCAATTCTCACTTTTCAGATTTCGAATTGAGATCATTAAACATGTAAAAGGTGATCAAGCTTGCACATGGAATTAAACACAAATATAGATAATATTCACAAACAAGATGAAGGAATGACAATTATTTATTAACTAGGCATAAACTTAAATAACATCCATCATCCTCCCTTAATGGGAAATTTAGTTCATCATAACTTTAAAAACATCCATGATTAATTCAGAAACAAAACTAAACATAAAAGAAGAAATTAAGGGTAAAAGAAAGAAACTAGAAGGTGATATCGCTCCGGGTCTTCAAGATAGCTTTCTCTCCACCTTCATCCACTTTTTAGGTCTATTTCTGCTTAGGTTGACCTTCAGAGTCGTATTCCTTATATAGGGATGAGAGGTGTGCCTCCAATTTAGAGAAAAATCAAAATTAGGTCAAATCTGCGATTTCCGTACCTAGTCGCGACTAGCATTTAAGCTGGTCGCGACTATAGGCAAAACTTGAAAAACCGAGTTTCTGCCAACTCTCGAAGTCGCGACCAGAGTCGCGACCATGAAAAAGGGTCGCGACCTGGCTCTCTGGAGGTCGCGACTACTGACGCGTCTGGAGCCGAATTTTCCAATTTTTTTCCAGTTTGTCCCATCTTTTCACCATTTGACTGAATTTGAACTTTAACACCCCGGGAACCTGAAACAATGAAAATCAAGCGTAAAACTGCTCCAAAAGAGACCAATAGATGAGAAAGTGCTAACTTTAAAGACCCGAAACATAGGCTAAATATAACCTAACAAAATTCCCCCAAACTAGATTCTTACTCGCCCCCGAGTAAGGTAAAAAAAACTAACTACGCTATCAGATAATCACTACGCTGCTGACTCATGCTCTGTTTTCTTCCTTGCATAAACTAGAATTTCGATCCTACTAACTCTAACAATTAACTCAGATGCTCAATTCATAACACTATGTACAACTGCAAAAATTTATTCAAATGTGAAACATTGTTATAAAAGTTTTACTCTTTCTAACAGTTCCACAGCCCGATAACTCATAAGCTTGCATGCTTACCTTTCTCCACTAATGTTGACAGTATTCTTTGGAATCATTAGGTCTTTTCAAGGCTTAGGTAATATGGCTCAGATATTCAGGGATAGGCAAAAGACAATTTTTGCTCAAGATATCATCAGCACACAAACAAAACCCACAAGCTTCTTACTTTCCTTTTTCTAAAACCCCATAACGTTCCCGAATTTACCAAGATTGATAGAAGATATCTCTATTATTTTTTTTCCAACATCACTGAATTTTTTTCCAAACATCTTTTTACTTTTTATTGTATATTTTTTTTTCTTTTTCAGTGATATTGAATTACACATTTTTTCTCTTCTCAATCTTACAAGTTCTTCTCCCTCTCACTATTTCCTCACACTAAATGTTTCTCCTCCCCCAAACTAATTATGTAGCTTATGATATCATGGATAACATGGTGAAGAAAAATTAATAGTGTGGTTACAATTTTTCGAGTCAATGGGTGAAAAACATAACAGGTTTAGGCTCAAAAAGGTTAACTAGGGATACACATTATTACGGTAGGCTTGAAAGGCTCAAACTATCCAACAAATGCCTAAGTCATATTCCAATTGAACACTATCAAGGATTTCGTCTCAAAAGATGAAACATGCAAGTTCTAAGCTATCTTGTCAATCTTACCACAAACCAAAGTAAAACAATTACAACAATTTTCACAGATTGAGTAATTGCAGACATACACAGGTTTGTAAGCATCCAACCTAATCCAAAGAGTTAACAGAATCAAGCACAAAGTTATTTTACAATTTCAGATCACATCACATTAATCAGCAGTATACAACTATCGTCAAGCTTATTGTCATTCCTTAACTAAAATAAAAACTAAAACAGAAAATTAAAATGCAGAAATTAAAGTGCAGAATTTAAAATTTTTAAGTCTCTTCCCCCAAAATAAATATGACATTGTCCCTAATGTATACAATAACATGCAGAGAGAAGAGACTTACCTGAGACCCTCTCAGAAAGGGTTGGGTGGTGGCGGCTGGTCATATGGGTAGAACCGAGGAGGTTGCGCCAAATAATTCGGGTCATCAATCCCGATGTTCATTCTGTTGATGAGAGAGTTAAGTTGCTGAACTTGTCCCTCATCATAAATACTCCTCTGCACCATGTAGTGTTGCATGTGGTTGTTCTGGTGAATTATATAACTCAGCTGTGCATGAGTGTATTGCATCGTGGGATCGATAGGCCCAGGCAATTGTAGGGGCTGCTCTTCTTCTTCTTCAACACTAGGCTCTCGTTGCTGCCTACGTCCTTGCGGTGCATCAGGTGGAGGCTGGCCATAGGGATGTTGCTCTTTCAGCCTGTTGACAAAGGCGATGTCCATCTTGCGAAGTGGCAACACCGTGTTATCATACTCCAATTGGGGAACTTCATATGCCCCGCAGAGTTCTATTATAACTCCCGCCAAACCAAAACCACCTCCCGTGGCTCCTTGTACAATCTGATCAATACTATGCCTGATGACTTGTCCAATGTTTATGTTGTACCCCTTCATAATGGCGTACACATATTTCAGGCGATCCATTTGGACATTGGAGAAGTGCTTATTTGGCACTAACCGAGCCCTTACAAAGTACAGCCATGTTTTTGCCACCGGGTTTAATTTACACCGGTATAAGATGTTTGGCGACCCCTCTGTGCCATCGTTGTCGTGGAACCTCAACCTAGGAAATCCCACCGTCTCAGCCACATCCACCATATCAAACTGCTCTTCCTCCTCAATAATTCGGAGGCGTTGCTCTTCCATAGTGTAATCTTGGACAAAGAACATCACATTAAAAGCATCAGCAGTAGCAGGAACCTCTTTCCACACACCTTTACTTCCCCATTCCGGCGGTCAGGCCAATTTGTAAGAAATTCACAAGCCATAGTCACATTAGCCCGACCCCGAGCATCCACAAAGCTCCCCCACTTCATCCTCTCAATTTGAGCTCGAATTGTCTCAAACCGTGGTTGACGTCTCAAAAGATTTTCAGGGAATTCAATACCCCGGTCTTCAATATAAGCCCTATTTTTAATTCTCATGAAGCGATTTTGGGCCTCTATGTTACCAAACCGGGTTCTATCAAAACCCGTAGTTGGTGGGTTTGAAGACGAACCCTCCTCCACATTCCTAGTTCTCTTAGGTGCCATTTTTTTCTAGCAAAAATAGAATGTTATTTTTTTCTTTTCTCTTTTTTTCTTTTTTTTTTCGGATTTTCTTTTTATTTCTTTTTCAGATTTTTTTTTCTAAATAATGCTAAAAAATTGGGCAGCACCTCCCCTTAATTTTTCTACTTCCCAAAAGTTCAAAATCAATCCCTACTATTTCCAAACCACAATACAATATTAACAATCCCAATATCAACAATATTTTTCCAAAACACACAATTATCACCACCCAAAATCTATAACAAGTGCATCAAAATCCTTAAAGATTGAAGGAAGTGATACTTACAAACCCAAAGAAGCTTTACTCCACCTCCATTGTTGAATGTTCTTGAAAACTTGAGGTTGAAGATGAGGACAATGGTAATTTTCGGATTTGGGGTATTATGGGTGATTTTTGGTATGGTTTTTGATGGTAGGTGTAGATTGATGAGTGAAATTGGGTTTTTGAATGGATTGGGTTTGAGAAATTGGTTTGAAGATGAAAGAATTGAAGATTTGGGGAAGAAAATTTTGAAACTTTTGAAGGGAAAAGGTTGAGGACGGCTGGTATGTTTGAATTTGGGCGTAGGGTTAAATGGGGGGGAAAATTGAGGTATTTATAGAAATCCGTGAGCTAGTCGCGACTTGGCCAAAGGCTGGTCGCGACTTGCTTAAGTTCGGATTTCATAGGGTTTCTGGAAAAAGGGGAAGTCGCGACTAGGGTCGCGACTTGGGTTGACCCTAGTCGCGACTTCTGGGAGTGAAAATTTTGCCTGTTTCTGTAAAGTCCCAGGTCGCGACCAGGGTCGCGACTACCAAAAAGGGTCGCGACCCAAGAGCATGGTGGTCTCGACCCAAGAGCATGGTGGTCGCGACCACTGGGCACCCAGTCCGAAAAATTAAAAAAAAGATTATTTTTTTTTTATTTTTTTTCACGTTTTTCACGATTCAACTGAAAAAAATAATGTCTGGTACTAAGCTAAAAATTGAAAATACTAAAAATACTAAAGCATAGACTAAAAACATTATCAAAAAGTCTGAAAAATTAAAGAAAACACTTGGGTTGCCTCCCAAGAGCGCTGTCTTTATCGTCATAAAGCCGGACGCTGAGCTGTGTTCTTCATAGTGGCGCCAGAATCATGGCGGACTTGGCTTGGTCAAATTGACCTCCCAAGTAGAGCTTTAAACGCTGTCCATTAACTTTGAAAGTTGCTGGACCTTCACCTTTTAATTCCACCACTCCATAAGGAAACACCTTGACTACTGTGAATGGTCCTGACCACCTTGACTTTAACTTTCCAGGAAACAGCTTCAACCTTGAATTGAATAGTAACACTTTCTGCCCATGTTGAAACTCCTTCCTTACTAGACCTTGGTCATGCCACTTCTTAGTTCTCTCCTTGTAGATTTTTGTGTTTTCATAGGCTTCATTTCGAAACTCCTCTAGCTCATTCAACTGTAGCAGCCTTTTCTCCCCTGCAACTTTTAATTCCATGTTAAGAGTCTTCATGGCCCAAAAAGCTTTATGCTCTAACTCCACCGGTAGATGACAAGCCTTTCCAAACACCAACCAATATGGAGACATGCCAATCGGTGTTTTGAAAGCAGTTCTATATGCCCACAATGCATCATCTAATTTTCTTGACCAATCTTTCCTTGATCTTTGCACTATTTTCTCTAGAATCATCTTGATCTCCCGATTAGAAATTTCAGCTTGGCCATTACTTTGGGGATGATATGGTAAAGCAGTTCGATGTCGGACACCATATCTTGAAAGGAGTGCTTCAAACTGTTTATTGCAGAAGTGACTCCCTTCATCGCTTACGATTGCTCAAGGAGTACCAAACCGAGTAAAGATGTTCTTTTGCAGAAAGCGGAGAACTGTCTTACCATCATTCTGTGGTGTAGCTGCAGCTTCAACCCATTTAGACACATAGTCGACATACAATAGGATGTATTGATTGCTAAAAGATGAAGGAAAAGGACCCATGAAGTCTATCCCCCACACATCAAACAATTCCACTTCTAAAATTCCAGTTAAAGGCATCTCGTTTCTTCTTGAGATATTACCTGTCCGTTGACAACGATCACATGCCTTCACAAAGGTAGTAGCATCCTTGAATAGCATTGGCCAAAAGAATCCACTCTGCAACACCTTAGCAGCAGTACTGGTCCCACTGAAATGTCCTCCACATGGTAAAGCATGGCAATGATTTAGGATAGAATACATCTCCTCTTCAGGCACACATCTTCTAATTATCTGATTAGCGCAGTGCTTGTAGAGGATTGGCTCTTCCCAATAATAATGTTTCACCTCAGAAAAGAACTTCTTCAATTGTTGACGCGAAAGCTCAGGAGGGGTTATTTTTGCAGCAAAGAAATTGACATAATCAGCATACCATGGTACCATCAGGTTTTCCCTCACACTAAAGAGTTGTTCATCAGGAAATTGCTCATTTATTTGTACCTCTTTCGTATTCTGACTTTCTTCCAGCTCTAGTCTTGACAAGTGGTCTGCTACCAGATTTTCAGTGCCCTTCTTATCTTTTATCTCTAAGTCAAACTCTTGAAGTAGAAGTACCCACCGAATCAGTCTCGGCTTTGCATCTTTCTTGGTCATAAGATATTTGATCGCTGAATGATCTGTGTAGACAATAACCTTATTCCCAATCAGGTAGGGTCGGAACTTATCACAAGCAAACACAATTGCCAGCATTTCTTTTTCTGTAGTGGCATAATTTAATTGAGCATCATTCAGGGTTCTACTAGCATAGTAGATTGTGTGAAACACCCTGTCAACTCTTTGACCCAAGACCGCTCCAATTGCATAATCACTTGCGTCGCACATTAACTCAAAAGGCAACTCCCAATTTGGTGAAGGGACTATCGGTGCTGAAATAAATTTTTCCTTTAGAACTTTGAACGCCTTTAAGCAATCTTCTCCAAACTCAAATGGAACACCATTGACAAGTAAACTGGACAAAGGTTTTGAGATCTTTGAGAAGTCCTTGATAAATCTTCGGTAGAAGCCAGCATGTCCTAAGAAACTCCTCACTCCTTTTACAGAAACTGGAGGTGGCAAATTCTCTATTGTTGAAACTTTAGCCTTATCCACCTCAATTCCTGCTTTTGAAATTTTGTGCCCAAGAACAATTCCTTCTGTTACCATAAAGTGGCACTTCTGCCAGTTTAGCACCAAGTTAGACTTCTCGCACCTAGTTAGCACCTTTTCTAAATTTTTTAAACAATGATCGAAGGAGGAACCAAAGACCGAGAAATCATCCATAAATATTTCAATACAAGATTCAATCAAGTCTAAAAAGATAGCCATCATACACCTTTGAAAAGTAGCAGGGGCGTTACACAAACCGAATGGCATTCTTCTGAAAGCAAAGGTACCATAGGGACATGTGAAAGTAGTCTTTTCCTGATCTTGAGGTGTTATAGCTATTTGGTGGTATCCAGAGTAGCCATCAAGAAAACAGTAATATTCTTGCCCCGCCAATCTGTCTAGCATTTGATCAATGAAGGGCAAAGGAAAGTGATCTTTTCGGGTTGCTTTATTGAGTTTCCTATAGTCGATGCAAATCCTCCAACCAGTGACTGTTCTTGTGGGAATTGTTGGATATATATTTTACCAGGATCTTAGATCTACTCACAAGTATGTTGATTTAACAACCTAATATTGAACTTCTAAAACGATGAACTAAACACATAAAAGTTAAGAATAACTTACAGTGATGGCAGCGGAATTAAATGTCTCCTTCCACTCAGATCTCTAACGCTTGAATCCTGTCTGTAGCAGAGTATAATCAAGATCTGAGCCCGAAAGTCCTTCAGTTTGATGTGATCCTTCACAGTCTTCCAAACTATGATGAGGTACTGAGTGATGTGTGTGGGCACTTCTCTCTCACTAGGAATTTCGAAATTCTCTCTTGTTTTTCTCTCTTGATTTCGTGTGATACAATATGCATGCAAAAGCTTGTCAAAGCACACAAGGAGTAGAGAGAGGGGGCGGCTATAAATAGGAAAAGGGAAGAGCACAACTTTCCAAATAAACAGTTTCCTCTTTTACTGTGTAATTGAATAACTGCCTTATTTAGTGTGATCCACCACTTTCCTATTTAGACTAGGCTTTGATTAGCAATTATATGGCAATTTAAATTGAAAATAATAATTGGGAAACATGCAAAGAGTGGCCGGCCATGGTGTGTATGGGCCTCACTGGAATTTTGCAGTTTCCTCAATTTTATTTCTATTTCTCCAAAAATGCCATTTTTCTAATTCTAATCTTTTAAATGCCAAAACTAATTATTTAATAACTAAAATAGATTATTAAATAATATTTCCATTTAAAATAATTATTAATTAGACATGCAAAGTCTCTTAATTAATAATTAAACCTAGAAACCCTCCTATTTACAATTTCATCCTTAAACTGTGAGAATTCACAAATTAGACATAGTCTAACTTTTAGAATTATAATTGATTAATCATAAATCAATTACAGAGTCTTACAAACAGTATAGTCTCAACTAGAATGGGGATCATGGATCTATATGCTGAGCTTCCAATAAGTTGAACCGATTTACCAAGTAAATCCCTAACTTATTAATTCCTTGTTGAATCCACTCTTAGAACTTGGAATTGCAGTCTCAGACTTATATAGAGCATATCATATGTTTCACGATATCAATATGCTATCTCATTTAACCATTGTTATAATCTTAATGTGATTTAGAGATCCTCTATATAGATGATTTACATCGAGATGGGACCAATTTACCGTTTACACCCCTCAATGTATTTTGCCCCTTTGAACACTTAGTTACCTGTAAATGATGTTTTAGTGATCTGATATACAGTCACTGAAACAAGAGCTCATCCATTTACTTCTATTTAACTAAGCTCAAAAGGAATCATCACTTTACTTCTATACACCAGTAGAAGCTATAGATTTCCATATTTATGTTCAGCACTCCCACTCAGTTATGCTATCATGTTCCCAAAATATATGTATTATCCTGACCCAAAGGTAGGCTTAACTAATAAATCAAAGAACAAGAATAGCACTCCTGAGATTGAGCCTAAGCATATCAGGATTTGATATTCTCTTAATCTAAGATCAACTTCTGACATTGACTTGGAAAGATACAACGGTAAGTTTACAATATCTTTGACCAAGTTCAATATCGGTCCAGTCCAATGCATACTCCATACATTCGAAACCAGTATACTTTGCCAATGTTCTGGAAAGAACATAACACTTACTCCAAGTGTAAGTATACTTCATCGCAGATTATCACATCAGTGTAAATCCAAAACACTGATGAACAGGGACCAAATCTTTTGAATCATGTAATCACAATCACATTCCACTGTATTGACAATACTGTAATTGTGAATAACTATATGTTCTGGATTTAACTGATTTTGTGCATATATCAAGTATATATATTGAACCATAAACATGTAACATACATGTAATCATAATTCACTTCAAAATTCTAAATTGATAACTAATCAGATTGTAATGGGTTTTATTTAGGGCATAAAACCCAACAAACTCCCACTTGCACTAACATAAAACAAGTTGTGCATTACAATCAATCTTTTGCCTCGATCCTCTGATCAAGTGTAGTATATTTGAATCCACCCATATATCTGGAACTAGGTTCATAAAACTTATGAAACCTCCTTAACTATATGCTTTACTCATCAAGGGATACTGAAATCCTTACTACCCATTAAGTACATCTGAACAAACAAAAGACATATCTCTCAAATTTTAAAATTTGGAATTGAGATAATGCAGTGTAGAATTTTCTTTAGTAAAATAACTTTCTGGTCATTTCAAATTTACAAAGTTATATCTTTTCTGATGAAGCTTGAATTATTATAGATGGGTTTTTACACTCTTCTATAATGATTCCTCCACCCCCAGAGTAACCACCATCTCACAATTCTTAATGAGTCGGTGTGGATATTTGGATCACTAATGCATAGTTCCTTAATAACATATAGGTCACTTTTATAAATCTTTCTTGATTGTCCCCTAATGTTCCCCATTTGATTACATCTCAGATGGCTCCCACTCAATAGCAGATGTCTGGTTAGAAACTTTTAACCTTCTACTATTGTTTCTGGGAACATCTTATTGTGACTTATTATCTTAATCTAAAACTATAAGTTTCTCTAAGACTAAGTCAACAAAATAGCAGTCTAGTATTTGAAGTGTAAAATACTTGCTAGAGATTTAAGCAATCAAATCAAGATACCATAAAATGTTATGAGGAATAGACATCTTGAATCAAGTCTTTCGAATAGACTATGCAAGAATTCTTCTATCTTACTCTCATAATTCTGATAAGTTATTTCTATCCATGTGAATGGTTAGACTTGTTTTTATCAGAGGTGTTCTTAAGTTCCTATCACAATTATCAACCAAACGAAGATGGGTAAAGAATTTTAATATTCTCCCACTCAACTAAGGTAATGTGATACATTATCAAAGAACTTTAATGGTATCAATAACTATTACAACAGTAAATCTAAACTGGAACATATAATCAAGATCAAGGATTTATTCTGATAATAGCTAATTTATTATATTATTTCCATGTTTAAAATTATGTGTCACAAAGGGTACTGTAGAATAAAGTCCACCCCTAAGTTTATAGAGATTATGATCCACCCCTAAAGGTTGTAAATCTCTAAGTGTGATAGAGAGTCTGTGGAGTTGAATATAATACAGAGTTCATTAGATATAAAAGATCGTTTGAACTGCATATTATTCTTAACTTTTCTCCACCCCTATCAGATCAAAAGATCTTTTTATTAAACAAATTCTCAAATAATTGTTTTGGAACTAACAATTATTCATAAACATAGAAATAATTTCTAGTGTTTATGTAGTAATAACTCTGTAAGGAGTTTAAATACCTTTAGAATTTGTATCAATAATAAAAACACTTACACATACAAACATAATAAATATAACAATTGGTAATAGATAAGATAAAGTACTGAAGCTCAACTCATAAATTGCAATTTAAAAAAAAATTATTATAAACCAAAAATTGTTTGCAATATTATGAGAACCAAACAGGGAATAAGATCCCAAAACTTGAAATCCAAATTGTTTGAAAAACTAAACAATTAATTCAAAAAATTGAGCTTCTTCTTTATCGTAGACGATCTCCATCCACCATCCAGCTTTCTAATCCAACTCGCTAAGACAGCATCCGAGTTTAAGAAACTTGAGCTATAAGAAGAATAATAAACAAGGTTAGTAGTCCAGAATTAATAATCCAAAAGGATAATAATTCACTAAAAACACATCAGTTTATAAAGAAAATACCTTGTTTCTTTGCGAGATACTTAGGACATTGGGATTTCCAATGGCCTTTCTCATTGCAGTAGAAACACTTTCCTTTTAGTGTATCACCAGAAGCTCCAGCCTTTTTGTTCTTAGCTGCTTTCGCAGCTTGAGCTCGCTTCTTGGCATTTTTCCACTTCTTCTTATGATTGGATTTGGAAGTAGAAGCAACGTGTGCCTCAGGATTACTCGTCTTATTACCATTTCTAGAATTCTGAGGTTTATTCCCTCTTTTCTTGGGACCTCCAATCAAATTTTCATATGTCTGAAGGTCATTGACTAAAGTATGAAAGTCTTGTTCCTTCTTATTCATGACATAATTTGATGTGTAAGGCAGAAAATCTGGAGTCAGACTATTCAAGATGAGACTCACTTGAGTAGTCTGATCCATTTCAGCACCATGATTCTGGGCTTCCTGGAAATAACTAGCCATCTGGAGAAGGTGATCACGCACATTCTGATGGGGTTCCATCCGTGCGTTGATGAATTTCTTAGTCACGTCAAAATGAGACTGGATAGATGCCATACCGAATAGCTCAGTTAACTGCGTCATGATTTCTGCAGCCGTGACAGTGTTTGCAAACCTTGTTTTCAAGGTGTCAACCATGCTGGAAAGCATGAAGTAACGAGCTTTATTGTTAGCATTCTGCCAACACTCGAACTTCTCTTTCACAGTTTTGGTTGCATTGTCACCTGGCTGCTCAGGGGACGGCTCAGTCAACACAAACGAGGCACTTTCACCTATGAGAGCAATGTTAATGTTCTCTCTCCACTTTGGGAAGTTAGACCCATTTAGCTTATTTTCAGATAAGAGTGACAACATGGGATTCGACATTGCAATTCAGGATACTACAAGATAACACATAGATATCAATTATGGTTTAACACAAAATCTTATTCAGAAATTATTAGCACATAGCAAGTAGGAATGACTAGAGAAAACACTAAATCAATCCTAAATAATTTCCAAGGTTTTCAACAAACTGATATCAGTGTCCAGTTTAGGCGAGAGTCAAAGCTATCATCTATTGAATAGAGTTGTCAGCTCATCTAAAATGACAAACATTCTAGCAACCTTTTATTCGATCGAAAAGAGAATCCGACGTTGTCCCGTTTAGGCGAGAGTCAAGGTCATTCCTATTTCATGAGCTTCTACCATTGTTTCATACGTTTGTAAGTCTTATACAGTAGCCACCATTAGGGTGATCAATACCAATATAAAACACTTACAAACATACTTATCTTTCGAGATTAAACGGCGCTAACTTGCTAATGAACGTTCCTCCATTAGGGAGGATTACTCACTAAAACAATAGCTATGTAAAACCAACAATGGAGATCGAATATCTTAAAATAATAAAGCTCATTATTTAAAATTATATTTTCTTCTATTATTTATTTATTTTAAATCTATATATATTTATTAAATTTTAAATTTAGAATAGAATCTAAATAAAATTTAATTTAATATCTGTAAAATTAAACTTAGATGGTTAAGAAAATAAAATGAATTATTTCCATCTTAGTATTAATTTCCCAACAAATATTAAGAAAATTACTTAATTTAAGTTGTATTAATTTAAATTAATTTGCAACTCAAATTAAAATTTTCTACAAATATATATATTGTATTTCCGAAAATATACAATTTTCGAAATACATTAAAATAAATCAAACTTTACGTAGAAAAAATACTTCAAGCAAAAATATTATCTATCTAGATTTTCTTGACTAATTAATCCAATTTCTAATAATATATTTCAGTTCCTTTATTTTAAATTAATCATTAAATGAAAAGATCATTGATTTAAGTTGATTCAAAATTAATTAAATTAATTAATTTACAACTTCAATCTATCTTTCAAGATAAATTCAAAATCATCTTGCATAATTAAATGCAATTTTGAAAAAAAAAATGATTAATAAAATAAATAAAATATATTTTGAAAATTATTCAAATTTAAGTTGTTATGGAAATACCCAACTTAAAATAATTTTCTTATTTAATTAAATGTCATGAAAATAACAATACCTAAGTATCATTATGAAAATCAACTTAGATATTTAATTTTCAATTTAATTAAATGTATTAAATTCAGGAAATAAATAATTAAGTATTGAGAAGGCTTAATCATTAATTTCTAATTTAATAGAAGGAAAAATATCCTTAATTGAATTGTACCAAAATTAACTATTAAACAATTAATTTCACAATCAATGATATTTTCCTATATTAGAAATAATAATTAGTATAGAAATAACTATCTAGAAAATATCTCAATTCTACTAAGTATCTTTTCAAGATTTGAAAAATATCTGATTTAAGTTATTATAGAAAGAATCTATAATTTACAAACTTAAAATTTTCCAAACAAAATTTAATTAAATATCAAAATTAGGTGGTAACTACCTAATTTAAAGATATTCCCTTTTTTTAAGTTTAAAAAAACAACTTAAAATAATATCTTTTAAGAATCTTCGGGCTCGTTTGGAACGCTGTATTAGGTCGTATTGTATTGTATTGTATTATATTGAATTGTATTTTATGTAATATTTTTATGTAAAACTATATGTGGTATTAACTTTTATGGACACCTAAATATATAATATTTTAGTATAAATTAAAGTTTAACATAGTATTATATAAAAATATGATATATAATCCAATTCAATATAATACAATACAATACAATACAATACGACCTAATACGGCGTTCCAAACGAGCCCTTCAATAACTAATTCCTAGAATTCCTCAGCTTAATATTATAATAAAACTATATTCAAATTTAAATTAAAGGAGAAAATTAGTAATAACTAATTCATAACTTAAATAGGAATATTTAATGAAATAATAAAAGTAAGTTTCAGAAAGAATCTAGTTAGTTAAAATTCTTTATTTAATTAAATACAAGAAAAATACAAATAGTTTATCTAGAAATGAAATTCATTAAACTATGTTTTTCTTAAATTAATTTCGAAGAAATTAATTATGTTGCTATTTAATTTTATTAGGTCAAACTAGTATAATTAACCTAACACAGTTATCCAAATTAGGCAAATGGGCCTTCACAATTGGGGTTGTTCATGTGAGGGGGGCTGGGTCCAGTATGTCGCACCCACTTCTAAGGCTCCCAACTCTCACACAAGGCCCAAAAGAGAGGAATTTAACCTTAAAATGAACAATTGTTATTAATTGAATAGGCCCATTAACTAAATGAGCCTAAATAAAATCTATCAGGTTATGACATTTTATTTAGCAACAACAACCTATATGTGTCTATAACAGAAATTAAACATTTAGGCTCACACAGGCACACAGATTTGGATGGATCCTATCATGTTACTAGGTCATACACAGATGAAAGAAGTTTGTAAAAATTACCTGTTACAAATTATTTACTTGATCTATCATCAATTGAACCATGGGTTAAAATCAGATCATTTGATCTGTCAACAAGTTAACCCTGGCAATTTAGATCAAGCAATAATAGGTTTTAGAAAACTTACAAACAATCTAAAACACATACTCCTGCAACAAGGTTAGATTTGGATAGTTGGAAGTAGGATTTATTTAATTTTAAGATATAAATCTTTATTTCGAAATTTAATTAAAAAAAATTCGGTTTTAAAGAATAAATTAAAATTAAACCTATAATTTTTGAAAAAATTAGGTTTTGGGTAACCTAAATATCATTTCAAAATAAATTTGCTAACTTTCCCTTTTAAATTTCATGTTATTTAATAAATTAAATATTCAATAAAATAGAAAATGGTAAATACATACCCTTTTCTCATTTTACAATCTAATTTAGGTAAAATAACAAAATTTAAAAAAGTTAACAAAAATATCTTATTTCCTCTTTTAAAATACCATGATTATATAGTAATCTTATTCTAAATAAGGTCAATTTACCGAAAGAAATTTTAATAAAAAAAATAATTTCTGACCTTTTATTCAAAAATAAGATAAAATAATCAAAATTTTAAAAGAAATAAGAAAAGAGGTAAGCAATACTTGATTTTATCCTATTTTCGTTGCTGATAGAACCCACTGTTTCTTCGGTTACCACCCTAGTTGAACCCATAATTGTTGTTGTTATTCTGCGAAAAATTTCCAATGGCTTTTGCTTCATCCATTGGCAAATCATCCACATCTGCTTGACACTCTGAAAAGTGATGATTTCCTCCACATATCTCACAAACAACTTGGGCTTGTTTAGCTTGCCCTGCAATTAGCTTTGTCAATGCCTCAACCTGAGCTGTCAACTTTGTGATGGCATCAACCTCTAACACACCAGCTACCTTCTTAGTTTGACTCCTTTCAGTTGGCCACTGCTGATTGTTTAGAGCCATCTCCTCCAATAGATCGTAAGCCTCATTAGCACTCTTTCTCATAAAGGCTCCACCAGCTGCTGCATCTATTAGAGTTCTAGTGTTACCAACCAACCCATTGTAGAAATTGTGGACCAGCATCCACTTCTCTATACCATGATGAGGGCACTTTCTGATCAGATCTTTAAACCTCTCCCAAGACTCATGGAGAGATTCATTATCTTACTGGCAGAAGTTGTTGATTTCTCCTCGCAGCTTTGCAGACTTTGCTGGAGGAAAGAACTTTGACAAGAATTTCGTTGCCAGATCATTCCAGGTGGCAATAGAGTTGGGTGGCAAGGAGTTTAACCAACTCGTGGCTCGTTCTCTGAGCGAGAATGGGAACAGTCTCAGTCGAATGGCATCATCACTAACTCCATTAACTTTAAAAGTTTCACAAAGTTCCATGAAGTTAGAGAGATGCAGATTAGGATCTTCAGAAGGGAGGCCACCAAACTGAACTGAAGACTGCACCATTTGAAGTATGGCAGGTTTGATCTCAAAGTTATTCGCATCCACTGCCGGTGGCCTGATACATGACTGCACTCCCGTCAGAGTAGGGAGAATGTAATCTCTCAAGCTACGGCCATTAGCTTGATCTTTCACGGCACCACCATTATTACCGTTATTTACAGGATTCGCATCCACATTAGCAGCCATGATTTCTGTTGTTTCAGCAGTTGCTGAAACTCCTTCTTGCCTCTTGTTCTTTCGGTTTCTCCTACAAGTTTTCTCAATTTCAGGGTCAATGGGTAGTATAATTGCTTGCCCTTGGCGGCGCATGCACTCAAAATACCTGAAATAGATAAGAACAGTTTTGCAAGAGAAAGGTTAGAAAATCACCAAGAGAAAATATACCAAAGTAGAAGTTAGTATAATTTTGTATAATATTAATCTTTAAACAATTCCCTGGCAACGGCGCCAAAAACTTGTTACGAATTTTTATGTTTACTACGCAAGTATACGCAATCAAGTAGTATCTCACGCAAGTGAGGTCGAACCACAAGGAATTGGATCAAGTACTACTAAACTATACTTATGATTCTATTTGGTAAAATAATAATTTTGCAATTTGAAAATAAATAACTCAGAAAATTAAAAAGAAAATAAACGACGATTAATCAAGATGAGAGATTAGGGAGGTGAATCCTGTTGATAAGTTACCAATGTTAATACCTAATTGCTATCCTTATCTTAATGTGAATGACAGATTATAAATTAACCTAACTCTTTTCAGATCTTTTAGGTTCTAAATCTTATGTTCTCTAATTAACTTCTTAATTAAATCAACACAAAATCAGCATTAAGCAATAATCTATTTGTCACTAAGGCTATGTAAATACTTTCGTTTCACATCGAAACCTAGACTATCCAATTTTAGCATTCTCAATTCTCACTTTTCAGATTTCGAATTGAGATCATTAAACATGTAAAAGGTGATCAAGCTTGCACATGGAATTAAACACAAATATAGATAATATTCACAAACAAGATGAAGGAATGGCAATTATTTATTAACTAGGCATAAACTTAAACAACATTCATCATCCTCCCTTAATGGGAAATTTAGTTCATCATAACTTTAAAAACATCCATGATTAATTCAGAAACAAAACTAAACATAAAAGAAATTAAGGGTAAAAGAAAGAAACTAGAAGGTGATATCGCTCCGGGTCTTCAAGATAGCTTCCTCTCCACCTTCATCCACTTTTTAGGTCTATTTCTGTTTAGGTTGACCTTCAGAGTCGTATTCCTTATATAGGGATGAGAGGTGTGCCTCCAATTTAGAGAAAAATCAAAATTAAGTCAAATCTGCGATTTCCGTACCTAGTCGCGACTAGCATTTAAGCTGGTCGCGACTATAGGCAAAACTCGATAAACTGAGTCTTCGCCAACTCTCGAAGTCGCTAACACCCCGGGAACCTGAAACAATGAAAATCAAGCGTAAAACTGCTCCAAAAGACACCAATAGACGAGAAAATGCTAACTTTAAAGACCCGAAACATAGGCTAAATATAACCTAACAATTACACTCAATAATGCAGTATCAACATTAGCAATTCTCCATGAAGATAACGCGAAATGTATTGCTCAACTAAAGCTATAATGAAGAAGATAGAGCCAAAAACATTTTCACCAAGTTCTTCTTACTACATGATCTTCAAGAAAATAATTATATTGGCGTCCAACGTATTCAATCAAGTGTCAATCTTGCAGACTTATTCAAAAAATTATTACCAACATCAACATTTGGGAAGATGACATATAAGATCGGAAATCCTCAATAAGAAGATCTCCACGAATGCCTAAATGAGAGGGAGTTAATTCATACTGCACTCTTTTTCTATTGACTGAATTTTCAACCAAATTTTTAATGAGAAAGTTTTTATGGACATTCAAGGGGAGTGTTATAAAATATTATTATAGATGTCTAAATCAATGCATTAATAAACACTATAAATACTTGATTATATTTTCCTTTATTTCACTGATTTAATTCTTCATTATTCTAGTCATATTTTTGTATAAACAGAAATTTACCTCATTAGAATAAACTACTGAGAAAAATTTCATTCTCTCTTCTCCTATTAAAATTTATATTCTATATTATTTTATAACAAAAAAATATTATGTTTAGCGTTAAAAGAAAAAGTTAACTGGCGTCACAAACGAAAAGAGAGGTTAATTTATATATGGATTTATATAAAAATATTATATTTTTAAGTAAAAATTTACAATTTTACTGTCACACGAATTTTTTAAAAAAATACTGTCTTTTTATAAAATAACCGTGAAACTTTAAAATATCTACGTTAAAAATTTCAATATGTAGTATAAAAAACCTATTTGTATCAGAGTATACTAGCTCACACGTTTTTAAACCAGAAAAAAATATTGAATTTTATCCAACATTATTTTGATAATTATTTTACAATTTAGCTACATAATTGTTAATCTTTTAGTTTCTTCATCGATAATTTATAAATGAAGAATAATAAATATATTTGCTTTACATGTGATGTGGTACAATTCTTAATATAACAGGATCACATCTATCTCTTGGGGAGACAAGTCACTATTTGTAATCCAATCGAAAATGACAAATATATGACCCTAGTGGGTGCAATTGCAGAACTAAATTGCATTATATCTATAAAACCAGTGACAACTATCTCACCATTTAGAAAGTCTAGTCTAAGTCTCATGTACACAACTTTTAGTTATCAGAATATGACACAAGTTCCTACACTATTAGATGACATAACATTCCTCCTTGAAGGCTGAAAGTGACAAGAAACCAGAACTAGAATTCAGAACCCCTATGACTAGCTAGCCTATCCAGTAGGATTGAATCTTTATCTTTCTATGACTGAGTTGGTGCATTATTAAACTAACTCCAATTCAGTTTCATAACTCTTCTGATTCTTTACACTCCTCTGTAAATCTTTTGCTGCCATGTGCACTAGCTTACAACCTGCAAAGAAACAAAAACAACAAGCTCGAACTTAAAGTAGTTGATTGCAGCTGAAACTAGTTGTATAACTGAAAAACTCACATTTAGCAGTATTAGTCTTATATAGATATCGATGAATGGACTAGATTACCAATTCTTACACTCTTTCTTCTCTCTTTACAGAGGAAGAAACTCATATTTAACAGTAAATGTCTATACACTTCTCTAGGTTTTAAGCGAATGCGAAGTGATAAATATGATCATTGTAACGCCCTTAATGCTAAGTTTTAAGAAAGACTTTTCATGTCATTCCCCCCTTTTTCCCCTTCCCTCAATATATATGACACACTTTACTAATAGAATATCAAGTCAAGGCTCTAGGAAACGAGGAGGATGGAGGCTTGACGCGGAGCCTTGACTTGAGTATTGTACAAGTTTGCTGAGGTATATATAGTTAGCTGGCAACTGAGTGAAAAATATATCATACATTTCACAAAAGCAAATGTTCATTAAGCATGGTCATCTCATCAACCCATAACTAATTCATCAAGAAGTAAAAGTGAAAAGATTGGGAGTTTGTAATGTGCTGTATTTGATCTTATATTAAGCCCATGAGGATTGAGGTCAAACTTGTACCTGATTTATAAGTCTATTTGAAGTCCTTGAGGATGAGGCCATAACTTTTCATAAAACCAGATATGAATGTACTACAATAGAATGCTGCAAAAGAAAATTGTCTACTCTGGTACAATAAGTTTTACCCAAAGCTTCTCTTCCTGCATGAATTAAACTTAATCAGATGTCATGACTACCTATAAAATTAAGGAACATTAATCATTTAAAAACTATTTTAAGAAAACAATGTGCATGAAAGGAATTTGATAAGAAGCAACAGATAAAAAGAGAATGAATTCAAGAAAACTGAACTCTGCAGCAAAACCAAAAAATTGTCCAGAACTAAGGATTCAAATGAGATGATATGATGATGTAAATATGACTGAGATTTTAGAAAACTGGAAAATGCAAGTCTAAAATTTGAGAGGCTAGAGAACTCTCCTAGAGCACAGCTCAACTTTACAAAACAAAGTGTCTTTCTCCCAACTACTCTCGCCATCATAAAGAGCACAACATCCTTTCCAATCCCAAGGCCTCAACAAAAAGGAAACAAACCCCAAATATCCTAGCCAAAAACAAAAGCAGTAAAAAAGAAAAAGAAATAATAATCAACTCTAGCTAGGTGGCCTTATGCCCGGGATATGTAAAACGGATTGGAGGTTTATCAGAGGAGCGACATGATAATGCTGCAGTTAAAACAAAGGAGAGTTTGAGTGACAAGAAAAGACAAGAACCTAGTCAAAATCCCTCTTTCGGAAGATAAGGACAATGGCTCCACCTAAGAAATTGTCCAAATGCGAATTAGATTCTAACAAAATAAAATCTATAATAGTTTCATTATCCAAAAATACTGTAAGATTTGCTAAACAAGCAGAGAACCTTTTGACCATTTGTTTTCTTCCCACTTGACTCTTTTATTTTCTTTTTTCAGAAAATTTTATTCACTTAAATTTCTAAAGAAACCAATCAAAATATGTGAAAATAATCGTAAAAGTAATAATTAAATATAAAGTCTAACATTTCTAGTACTTGGCTGGCCTGCAAAGTGGCAAAATGTGCAAGTTGACGAATGACAATGAAATTATTTTGGGCCATTGCCTCTTTATCAAATATGGCATCTGATAAAACAACTGATGAAGCTCCATTAGCAATATACTCTCCCACTGAATCTGCAAGAAATTGGGAAAAAAAAAAACAAAATCAACCAAATTCAGAATCAATGCAAAAATTTGCAAGTAATAATACGAGAAATCTGGATGGAGGGCTTTGAATTTGATGCAGCAGCACTAAAAAAAACATGCGCAAACAAATATTGTTTCCCAACTCAAATATTGTTGTTATCTTCTTTATGTGCATTAATTTTAACTTCTACAGTAATAGATTCGCACCTATAGTAATTCCTTGGGAAGCAACCATTGAGATATCAGGAAAAGGCTTCTTAAGTGCTGATATGTACTGTACACCACCTAATACTGAAACCGGATATACCTGTCTCCATATAAGATGTAGATTATAAACTTCAATCCCTATAAATTTAACTAAGATGAAATAGTCACAATTTAATTAATCTATGTTCAATACACCTTGATAAAACACAATTTCAGAAGTAACTACCTTTAATTAATCTATGTTTTATCAAGGTGTATTGACCATTAGATTAATTAAACAAAAGGAAAAAAAGACAGTTAAAAACTTTAACAAACCCTATGTTGCAAAGCAAAGGGGTTCACATTTTCTTGAACATGATGGGAAAATGATAAATGACTGATGATATCTGAAACAATTTGGCATGTTGTCGAATTTAGCAGGGCAAATTACCAAGACTCACCTTCACAATTTTGGCACCCGAATCATGAGCAGACAATATCTGTAAACCATATATACATGCTTAAGTACTCCTTGAAGGATAAAGTTACAGTTACAATCTTAAACAGAATGCAAGGATGCATAAAATGCTCGGAGATTCATTGAAGAAGATCACATGATATTTATGAAAGACAAATATAAAAGCTGGATAAGATATTTATACATATTTAGTTTCATTTAACTGAATAACTAGAGAATTTAGTTTGTTATGCATTATTAGAATTAGTTACCTAGTTGAAATAGTTTTTATTTTTTAATGTTCTTTCTTTTAAGTTTGATACTTAGTCTATGCTTTGTTATCTATAATAGTTGTATTCATCACTTTTCTGGCTTAACAAAATTACCAAAATATGTACAATTCTTGTTAAAAAAAATATTTTGATGAAGTAATTCTATTTCTCTCTTCTCTTCTATTTAGATCTACATCATTCATCAATAAAAATTAAGTAAAAAGATAGGAGTAGAGTAAGAAGACATAAATTATAATATTAGTCATACTCAACTGAAATCATGTAGAATTCTTAGAAATGGGTGTTCTTTCATATCAATTCATACCTCTGTAGGGGTCATTGCACCAGGTATGTATAAAACTTCACCGTTCTGGAAACCATCCATATCGATAACATCCTGAAGCAACGATGAAAACATAAAATAAACACAAATAAGCAATCCAATTGGTGCTTCCTTTAACTTCTAACATGGAAAGTCTATAGTAAAAGTGGTAAATATAAATTAGGAAGGCATTTATAAACTTACCTTCACAATTGCAGGGCTCATGAGGAATTTGGCTCCAGCACCAACTGCCTTTCTGGCATCCTCGATATTAAGAACAGTACCAACCTGAAGAACTCATCCACTTAAAACTCATGAAACAATTCTAAGAAACATTTTCTTAGACACAAAGAGGCTTTTTCGCAGAAAGTCAGCATTTTGCTAAATGTGAGAATGCACTTTCACATTCATTATAGTAATTTTTAAGATTACTTAAAAGTTCTAAACAGAAAAAGTCTCATGAACCTAGTCTCTCTTTAGATGGGAAAGCAGATTATAAGTTCTAAAACAGAGGAATCTATGTTATTCATACACTTGTTTCTTTTTTTTTTTTGGAAAAAGAAAGATCATGCATGTTTGACACAAGCTTGAGTTAAATAACAAGAAACAGGCTATTCCTGCAAGAAATTACAATAATGTAAAGAAATGCAGAAGGTGAGGTAAAATGATTACTCCTAAGACGGTTGTGGGATAGTCATTCACCAGCTGCTTAAGAACCTGAGTTTAAAAAGTAAGAAATGATTATCAAGCTAAATTTTAAGAAAGAGAAAAGTTAGCTAAACAGAGAGCATGGGAAGATGTAATTTTAACAACCTCAAACACACCTGGAGTTGACCGTACAATCTCCAGCTACAGAAACAAAAGATAGAAAATGGAATATTAACTCATCATTTGGCGATAATCATTCAAAGAAAAACAAATACAAGTTTCTAACTAATCCAACACAAATATTTACAACAAAAGGAAACTGGGCTTTGAATTTTGTTATTTGCCTTATGTGCTTCGATCAATATTTGCAACTACTTGGATTTTAGATTAGTATATTTTGCTATTTATTAATGATTTGTTAAAATAAATTATAATGAAACTGTTGAAGCAGCAATTGGAATTCGTCATGTCACATTTCATTACACCCAAAGATCAAATATTGCCTATACAATAAAGAAATTAAATTCATTGTCTCATTTAACAATAATAAATAAACTCACCACTGTTATTCCACCACTAAGTGCAGCACGGGCAGCTTCCATTGCCAACTCTGCACTACAAGAAAGGAAAGTAACTAAACAGTACGATGTGTTCCACACCATGACCAATTGACAGTAGTTGGCAGCCAAGTGATTGGATGAATTAGTGGTCCGGTTTCATCTACTAACATAGATAAGAATGCTAATTGAAACATAGAATACAACATGTTCCTAATTGAAACAATATCAAGTAACAAAGTATCGATAGGTCATACGTATTGGCGCGAAGGCAAGCAATGATACCAGAGGTCTGAATTCGCGTCAAGGTGTGGTCGGCGTGAGAAAGCTGGGAAAAGTTAATGCGAGGCCGAAGCGGTGGAGCTGTGTTTTGGGGTAACAGACATGGCGGTGGAAGAGCTTTTCCCTTGAGGCTACCAATCTCCATTATCCTAACACCAACTTCGTCTGACAAAATCTATTACATTTTAACTCCAAAATATCTCAAAAACAGAGATCAAACGGTGAAAGGTGAGATATTTAATAATGTGTAAACATGATGAGTATGGTATGGATAAGATATGTACTGATTTTTGTTTGTGATGTTCCTTTGGATTTCTTAAAATTACAAATATACCCATTATCCTAAAACATAAGATAAAAAAGAGAGTAGAAAACCAAAGTGGCTGACTACTGAATGAGTACCATTCCATGGCTACTTTCACTTCACTTTTCTTACCAAATCCTATTCATTTTTCCACCAAGAAACTTGTTACCAATCAAACCCTTTTCTCTTCTTCATCACCAGATTACATTCACTTCAAATCAAGTAATGACAAGAGACAATTGATAGTTCCAAGAGTGGCTTCAATCCCATACAATCCTATCAACGTGGATTACTTGGAGGAAGAGTTCAGTGGTCATGGAGTCACATTCCAAGGGATTGGGGACAACTGTGTTGCTCAGATGACTCTGGAGAATGGAAGCACAGCCATTCTGATGTTGCCAAGTGGCTTAATCACTTCTTACAAGGCTGCCATGTGGCATGGAGGCACGGACGAGATGCTGCACTCTTCTGTATTCGAGGAGGAAAAAGGCTCTGCTTCTATTCAGGGAGGTGTTTCTTTGGTCTTGGATTTCACCACTGAGTATGCCCATTCTTGGTCTCCAACTAACTGGGCACTGAAGAATATTAGTGGGAATTCTCAGCACTCCATTCAGGTCCTTTTTTTTTGGAGATTCAACTCTAATGACATTTTAAGTAAAGTTTTCTTCTTGGTTAATGGTACTAGGATTAAATTATTGCTATGTACAATGGTAGAACTAGAAGCCAAGTTACTAACACAAAAGCTTAGTTCTTTTGAGAAGTGCAGGTGGAACTAATCAGCAGTGAGTCAGGAGCCATGGTTGAAGTTAAACACATAGTGACACTTAAAAAGGATGAATTAAGTTCAGAAGTTGTGATATCAAACTCTAGCTCTGCTCCAGTTCAATTGACTGGGTGTGTTCTGAGCCATCTGAGGGTGAGCTCTCCTGATGCAACTTATGCAATCGGATTAGAAGGATCGGATTTCTTCTCCAGGCCTCCATTTTCATCAAACTTTGGTATTGTTCCTCCAGACTTTGGCCAAAAGATGGGATTTGGTTTTGGCCAAATGTTGAGTCAAATGGCCTTTTGGCGTCCAAATAATCCAAATAACAGCAATGGTGATCAAACAAAGAGCGACCGAGGTGATTCGGGACAAGAATTGGAGGGTGAAGAAACTGATAATTACAAACATTTAAGAGAAGAGATGAGTCAAATCTACACTAGTGCACCACGGAACATGACAATTATCGATCGGGTACTTATATTAACTCCATATTCTCATAACAATCTGCTTAATTGTTGTTTAATTCTCATTCCAATTTAACAGGGTAGAAGAAATTCAGTGGTAGTTGGAAGAAAAGGATTTGAAGAACTATACATGTTAAGTCCAGGCTCTACTCATGAATTGTATGGCAAGTATTCTTATATATGTGTAGGCCAATCAGCCATGCTTAAGCCAATAGTTGTGGAAGCTGAAACAGTGTTAAGGCTTGGACAGGATTTGCATAATCCAAATCTCTAAGCCATGCCTCCAACATCATTTTACATACATACATGTATCAATGTAATGTAGATGTAATATTTGGTTGAGCAAACCAGCCAAACAATCAAGAATGAAATAAAAATTATCCTTCCTTACAATTAAAACCTCACACAATACTATAGTTCGACCCCATCTCATATTGTAAAAGTTCTAAGATATACTACTACACTATACAAAGCTTCTTACAAACAAAATACAAATTTACTGTTTTCTATAACACCCAAAAAAGAACACATTAGTTTTAATTTGTAATCTAACCATTAAAAGATTGCATACACCTGAAACAAGTAATTCAAAACTAAATTAAGTTGGAACAAGATATCCAACCTCGTCTTGATTATTTAACCAAATGAGTGGAGTAAAGATAGCCATTGCTGCAAAAGATAGGCCACAAACTAATTTTAGCACCAACTTCGGATGACCAGTTTTGTTTTCAGCAACTACTTTCAGAGATACTTGTAAATCAGCATCAGTAGGAAAATCTTCAGTAGATGACACAGATTCAGAACCTTCTAAAAATTGGTCAACATCAGCATACAACTTCTCATCATCTCTATAATCATAATCATCATGTGATATATAATTATGATCACATCTACAATCTGAGCTCCATTCAAAATCATCCAGGGAATTATTTCTAGAACTTCTCGCTTGATTTTCAGAACAAACTGAGTTCACTTTAATTGGATCCTGAAAAGAGTGAACAAGCTTCTTTGGAGTTTTGAAGATATTGTTGTTGTCAACATTGATTGGAGTGTGTGGAGTCTGATTCAAAAGGTTTCACATGTATTAGCTCTTACAACAAATAAACAAAACATTAAAATGTAGCAAAGTATAAGATTTACACTAAAAAATGCATGTGTAAGTGTAACTTACCAAAGGACTGCTTGTAGCTCCACTAGAGATTCTATTACTGGGAATGCTCTGTGAGAATCCTAAAAATTCTTTGTCAAAATTTTCTTTGTTATCAGCAAACTTATTTGCACTAGGTTGCTCATCAGATTTTGTGTTAGAGATCCCACTTGCTTTAGCAATCCCAGAGAAAAATCCATCCTTCAGAGACACATCAACACCTCCATTATCGTAATTCCAAAGCATTTTATCCGCACCACTACTATCGCTATCCAAGTATTGAATATCCTCAGTTGATAAAATAGGAGAATCAATCAAGGAGTCATATTCAGGAAAGGAATAGAAAATCTGTGGTCCAGGTGATACAGTAGCTTGGTCTCCAGCATTCAACATAAACTTCTTCTTGTCATTGTTTCCCACTCTAAAATTTGGTCCAGTGACTAAATCAGGTCCTTTATCAAAATTCAACCCTTTTCCTGCAGCTATTCTCCTTGCTGTTTGCAAAGCTTCCGAAGCAGCCCCCTTTACAAATGCCATCCGATCAGATTGACACTTCTCCATCTCTAGAATTATCCATTGAAGCTCTGAGCATATGCTCCAGGAATCTAAACATTTCATCAAAATATTAACCATTTGAATAGCTGACAGCCTCTTCTGAGAATTCCCTTGTTCTATGCCAGCATTTACTATCTTCAGTCCAGATTGTATCAACAACCTTGCATATGGTTCAACAGCTACAGCATTACGTTTTGCTAAAGCCGAAACAAGCCCCATATGTGCATTGGTCTGAGTAGAATTCTCCACCAAAGCCCCAGCAACATTTTGACAAACCTTGTTAACCATTTCATACGAAGAGAAACGCCAACTGTCGTTTTCCACAAGAGCTTTCAAGCAAAGGGCAGCACCTGAAGTAAGGCACTCTTGAGATCCCAAGAGAGAATCTGAAAGAGGATTGCAGAGTGAATGAATTACATGTCTCTTCTTCTCTTCATTAAAGCTTGGGTCAATACCATATCTTGCAATAGCCATAACAACCTTTGAGCAAGCCTGTTGAAGAGGGAAACACCCTGCACTTGAAACCAAGGTGTTGATTATGGTTTTCATTATGGTGTCTATCAGTGGCACTATTTTGGCGCCATGTACACGGGCAAGGACTTCATAGAGTGAAATCGTGCATTCGCCAGACAAAGATCCGGCTTCTATCTTCTGAGAAACTTCAGCAATGAAGAGAGGGATCTCCTTAAAATCCAAATCTTTCACAAAAGATTTGAGTGCTCTCATTGCAGCTTTGCGACTATCAGCATCTTTGTCAAGATTTTTCAACTCTTCCTGTAGTAATGGATATAGATTTCTACCCATTGTTGACCACCTTGAGTTGCAAAAACAAATAAATAAATGATTTGTCTTCTGCAAATTTTCAAACAAACAATACTAATCTATTTAACCTACTCAAATGCAATGTCTAACATTCTCAAATGCAAAAGTGTCAGAAGTTTGTGCTAAAACGGCATTTTCTTATATCTTAACAGCACAGAAAATTTGAGATGTCCCTTTTTCAATAAAGAAAAGAAAATTACAAAATCAACAAATTGGCTAAGAAAAGAGAATTCTCCTTATGTTCAAAGGAGAAAGACCCAAGAATCTTTTACCAATGCACCTTGGTTATTTCTCATAATTCTTTTTTTTTTCAGGTTCTAAACAACTGAGGATTTTGATTATTTTTTATCTAAAGAAACAAAAATAAAATATGGGTATTTCTGATCTTGAAACATAGACACATATTACGAAGAAATATTTATAGAACGAAGAAAAAACAAATAAAAGAACCAAAATATTTACATATCACTACCCATTACTGAGTCTTGGAACACAAAATTGCAAGGGTCGGATTTCATCAAAATAATATATCAAGCTAAATTGATCAGAACCTCTCATGTGTAGCTGAAAAGAGTTTATTAGTGTTCATTAATCCTTAAGCCGACAAAAGATTCAAACTTCAAACTAAAAACTCAGTAGTTATACCTCATGACCGATAGTAACAAAGACCAGTGAGAAGATCCGGAGTTAGAAGAGCCAGACGGCCAAGGACAGTGTCGGAGATGGTCTTGTCAGGTGAGAAGGAAAAGGGAAGATCATCGATTAATGATAATTTTCTAGGTGAGTGTTTGGTAAGTAAGAAATGTTTTGTGGAGATTTAATTTAAGTTTGAATTGGCGGCCGGGTTCCTCTCTCAGTATTGTCTGAGTGAATCTATTTCAAATATTTTGTTCACAAATAAAAACAAAATTTTCAAATCTTCTCTTAAATTCCACCGCTATCCTTTTACACCTGCCACCATTTTACCTAAAGTTTTGCAATATTTCTTTCTGTTATTTGTACTTAATAGTTTGATTTTTTGATTTTATACACTTAATTTCTTTTTGTTTTTTTTTTACGAAAAAATCATTTTTGTTTATTTTTTTTTTTTTGTAAATTTAGAGTGTCAGTTAGATTTTGGGACTTTTATTTGCATCCTACTAAATTATAAATACACCCTATTATTAAAAAATATATAAACTTAAATAATTTTTAAAAATTGCTCTTGATATTTTTTTTAAAAAAATTTCTCACATTATTTTATGTTAATTTTAATACTTATTTTGATTTTATTTTCATAATCTTTTCTAACTCATGTATATATATTTTTTTTATTTTTTACTAAGAAAATTTAATAAAAAATTTTATTTAAATTTTTTTTCATAATATTTAATATATAATTTAATATTATTTGATAGGTATATTTTTTAAGTATATGAATTGGAAGAAAAAAGTTGAAAAAATTTAGTATAACTAAAGATATAAATTTTATATTAAATTAAAATTATTAAAATAGAGTGCCTTTAGAAAATTTTAGGGTGTAAATAAAATTTCCCTAGATTTTATTGTTAAATTGGCTTCGAAGTTTTGTTTTCACATATACACAGGTGTACACAGTAGTCGTCCATCAGTATTTAACGGTGATATTTAATTGACGTATCAAATTTACAAAAGTAAACTTAATGGGATTTTGCCACCAAAAAAAAGATATTGGCAGTAAATTCAAAAACAATTTTTTTTGTCTACCATCTTATATTTTATATTTTACTCACATAGTCGGATCCTAGACCCGAAACCATACCCGAACCTAGACCCGGATGGGTTAATGTCATGGTATGGTGCTAAAATAATAATTTTTTTTCGTAAAAAAAAATCTAAAAACATTTTTTAAAAATTTGTGCCAAACACCATTAAATTTTTAAAATAACAAAAAACTGTTTTCTATTCTCACTTTTAAAAACACAATTTTAAAAACTGAAAACACAGTCAAACAAGCTCTTAAAGTTCGTAACTTTTTGCTAGAGAAGTTTTTCCTCCGACACCATAGTCTCATCAGCTGCCACGATTTGTCTGACCCGTACGGTCGCCACCACCTCCTCTGAATCTCGCAAGATGGTCGATTATGGAGAAGACCTAGATGATGATAAGATCGATATGTGGCTGAAAATGCAAAACGAGGCTCGTACTGACATTGAAGAAGAACTCATTGTAACAAGCTTTTATTCGAGCTTTATTTTGTCTCAAAACTCTTTGGGAAGTGCTCCTGCTAATCATCTCTCGATGAAATTGAGCAATAATCACATAGGATCGAGAAATCATCAAATCCGTTCAATACGATCTTATAACTATTAAAGAGAGAGAGAGACCTAGCTTGTATAAGTTATGTTCATTATTTTTTGAA
Organism: Cannabis sativa; assembly: GCF_029168945.1. Classification (NCBI taxonomy): domain Eukaryota; kingdom Viridiplantae; phylum Streptophyta; class Magnoliopsida; order Rosales; family Cannabaceae; genus Cannabis; species Cannabis sativa. Next base: position 50,231,913 of record NC_083601.1, read on the forward strand.
TTTCAAAGGGATTTTAGCTTGTCAAGCTCATAGGGTTGTTCATAAATGTGTTAGCTTAATTGATTTAGAACAGAGTTTCTGAGGTTTTTGCTATTGATATTCTTCTCTGTTCTAGTCACAGAAGAAGAAGAAAGAAGAAGAAGAATGTAATGACCGTATGATTAAAATATGGATTAGAAGGACAATTAGCTTTAATTACTTTTATTTTATGATTATATATGTTGTGGGTCCTATTTTTAGAAAATGGGCATCAGAGTTATTGTTGACTCTATTATACTAATTTTTGCACACATGACGTGACATGTCCACGTGGGCAAGGTTTGGAGTACAACTTGTCAGGAAGAAGGCCAAATCATCGTACACAACATATCACTTGATGAGGAGTCTAAATACTTAAGTGGGACAAAGAGACAACAAACTGACCACCTTAAGGGGTCTCGCCGACCTTATGGCCAGCAGGCTAGCCATCCTCCAACAAGGCATAGGTTGGCCCTCCTGCATCCTAACATGCACTTATTGTACAGCCTTGACCCTGGCAGGCACTTGTTGTGCAACTTACATCCTGGACAATACTATAAGCTATGAATTGGGTTTTAACAAACCACAAAAATAGGGGATAATGATCAGTTATTTACCTATTTTCGGAGATTAATTAACATATTAATTGTCTATTATTTTATTATGTAACAAATAGGATATATTTCATATTTAAAAGGGATATTAATCTATTCTCTTGTAAGCTCTCTTATATAAAGAACATTAGACTAAACCTAATTTCTCTAAGCCTTAAGTTTAAAGTCTCAAGCACCAAAAGCTCAGAACTTTCTAAGTCTTGAACCTCTAAAACTCTAAGTCTAAAACCCTCTCTCTCTCTCTCTCTCTCTCTCTCTCTCTCTCTCTCTCTCTCTCTCTCTCTCTCTCTCTCTCTCTCTCTCTCTCTCTCTCTCTCTCTCTCTCTTACTTGAGATTTGCCTACTGATTCTCACTATTATAATCTTAAGAGAGCCACTTCAGAATCCACAACACTTGTGATCCGAGTATATCTTGAGTATCAATACAACCAAAAGAGGAGTATGTCCTTACCCGCTAGCTAAGGGGGTCGAACTTTTATAAAAATATTGTGTCTCTTTGATTTTCTTGTTCTTATTGTGTACACATGGTGATATTAGTCATAAATATGACTCTGCTATTGGTTAGCCAAATCTGAGGTTAAAAACTTGGTGCTTTCATTGAGAGTGTTCTTAATTGATCTGATCTATCACCATGGTTAACACAAGGAGAACTTCGGCTACAGCTTCTGCCTCATTAGGTCTTCCTCAATACCATATGACTGTTGATCTTGACGTTCGTGTTCCAGCCACCACTAGAATCTCCACGAATCTAACGGATGTGGCCAACCCTGCCAACCCAGTAGACACAACAAAATTGACCAACACAACTAGTTGGGTCGACACTGGCAACCCAGTTGATCCCAGTAATGAGCCTCTGCCGCCCGAGGTAAATCCACCATTGACAAGCTTAAGAACTCTAGCTCTTTGCTATATTATTTGAGTAACCAATTTATAACCCTTTGCTTGAAGGGATCATGTAGTATTTAAAGGCTAAGGTTTAGGTATGGATATACCATGGGTAAATACATATAATACACTGACCTAGGGCCCATGGATTGAGGCTCAACTCATGAATTTTATGCCAAAGATGGACCACATCATACAAATCCTAAAAAGTTGGTTTCGGCGACAGCCCTATGAAGTGGGGTTTTGCGACACCCTTCAGATTACCCTTTTGGGATAGCCTTGGGGTATCCGCTTGTGTCTTTTTTGGATGCTTGGTAATTCATACAAGTAAGCTCTCTAGGTTCATCAGTCTCGGTTTACCCTCAGTCAGGTCTTAACTGAACTCAGACTATCTGTTATTGGGCTGGTTCGCTATCTATTTAGGACATAAGAATAGGCCTGCAAATTGAACTGGGGACAATGAGCACACACGTGTCGTTTGTCCGAAAACATGGATAACACCTGACGTAATACATGTGTCCTCAATTGACAATAACCCATTCAGAAGGATGTCAGTTAATATTACTTACCTCATTATTTGCAGGTGCATGTGGTGGAGGTGCGATACAATTTGGTGGCATGCCGACAATTTCAACTTGTAGAGCCTGCATTTGTTCCTGTAGAACAGTATACTATGCGACTAATAATTCTACCAACCCATCGGCGGTATGGGTAGGCGTTATCAATGGGAAATGTCCAGTAGTTGCTCTGGGAGTTGATGTTTCTGTAATGAATTTTATGAACTAAGGGACCAAGTTCGGCGGGACAATGTTAGTCCAACCAAATCCCCCAAATGTCGCGTCAACGGTTGAGTTTAGACTCACAGTGCTGCCATTATTGGGTGGAGCAGAAATAGTTCCATTGTTAACAGTGGGTGCTGTTTAACGCCCAAAATGTGACTTCCACTAGCGGTGGTTGTAGTATAGATCGGGCGGTCGATTCCGCAGAGAGGTGATTATAGACAAAAGCGTTAGGAGAAAAATAAAAAAAACAAAAGGTTAATAATAAGTGATAATAGTAACAAATGATTTTGTGATTTTTGTTTTGGTAATAAATATTAAAGGAAAGCAAATAAAGGTGTAATCAATAATAAAAGAGAGAAAGGCTTCAAGAATCATCCATATGCTTTTTTAGCTATTTTGTACCTTTAATTCACTAAGTTGACACAAATGATGTAACATTACAGTTCATTATATTTTGAGTATACAAGTTCTTAAAAATAAAAGAAATAATTTAATCTTATGTAGAATCTAGAAATGACATTATACATCAAGCAATAATGCAATAAAAGATTAAATATAAAACTAAACATCAATATTATTTTTACTAAATAGTAACACATAGAAAGAGCATGACTAATCCTATATATCTTTAGTAAAAATAATGACAAAGAGATAGAGATGGAGATGGAGGTGATAGTGAAGGAAATGAACATTAATATTACTTTTATTAATTTTTAGACACATAGGGAGAGCATGACTAAACCTATATATCATTTAACAAAAAGTAAATAAAAATGAACATAAAAGATAGAAATGAGCAATACTACCATTACTATAATCACTAAATAAAAATATATAGAAAGAGCATGACTAAGTCTATATATATATTTGGTATATAATAGCATAGATAGTATAGATGGAAGAAGAACATAAAAATAAAAGTGGAATATGAACTTGCATTACTCAAATAAATATTACAACAAAAAGTGAATCAAAGATACAAAATAACCTCACTTTGATGTGGAATCATCCCTAACCTTCCAAGAAAGATTAGACCATTATGCTAATCATTCTCATAAAATTTCTAAAGAGAAAAGATGAGAAGAAAAGTTGAGAGAATTTTGCTATAGTTTTTCTACACTAAAAATTACACTCTAAAAATTACTAAAATGAGCTCCTATTTATAGAGCCATAAAAAGACTAAAAATAAATAAATAAAAATTTGGTATTATAAAATAAATATTAAGATTAAATTTGACATTTCAAATCAAAAATAAAATTAATATTATTTTTGTTATCATTGTGATTTTGAATTCTACTATTTGGATGAAGGTTGAGTGTGGAAGAGGAAAATAGGGTTGATGATGACCTAGACTTATCATCATTGCATCACATGCTTTGGAAGAGACAAAATTGATGATGAGCTTCATAGGCTAGGCTTAACCTTTTTGGGTTGGGTTGCTTTGGACTTCAACAAAAATGCCATTTTTTTCTTCATTTCTTTTCAACTTTGCTCCTTCCTCTTTCTTTCAACAAAAATACACTTTAATTCCTACAAGAAAGACATAAATTGAATCAAAATCAAATATTTTCATTTATAAAATATATTACAATAATTTCATGAAAATATTAATTAAAACTCAATTTATTTTATCATTTAAAATAAATAAAAGTGTATTTTTAACCACTAATCACAACCCCCAACTAGCTTATTGCTAGTCCCTAGCAATTCAAGCGGAGAAAAAGAATAATCGAGTTGAATAAACAAGTCAAATCACGCAAAAATATCCAAGCATTTTCAAAATATTAGTAGAGAGTTAAAGATTGCTATCAGTGTTATTTCAGTTGTAACAATAGAGTTGTGTGTGTGCGCACCAAACTGTATTTATTTTATTTCAAGTCTTAACACAAATAGTATCGAAAAGTCTCAAAAGTGTAAAGGTCTCAACTCTAATTTTTTTCACGGGTATTAAAAGTGTTTATATTGGAAGGGTGACACTCTTTGGAGTTGGAAATGTAACAATTAACGCACAAATGAGAGAGGATAAACTTTTTAGGACAAGCAATTTGAACAAATATTGATTACAAGATAGACATATCAAACCAATAGAATTCAAATGACAAACAACCTTTGGGATTTACATGAAAAACTCACAAAATAAAGAGCCAACTAACTAACTAATAAATAAAGAAATATAATAACAATTTTTTTCTTTAGAGAGACATGTGATGCTTCTCTTTTTTTTTTTTTTAGATATGGAAAGAATGGAGGAAAATAGAAATAAAATGATATTACTTTTGCTTTTTTTTTTTATTTTTTTCTCAAAAAAAAAAAAGATGGAGACTACTTGAAACTCAAAATAAAATTATGTTGCTCTTGTTCTTTTTTTTTTCATTATATATATTTTTTTGATGATTTTTTTTTTTTTTTTTTTTGATTTGATGATCTTTTTTTTTTACTTTTTTTTTCTTCTTTTCCCTTTTTTTTTTTTTTGACAAGAGACAACATATAAAAATAACGATATAAAGAAATACAATAAAGTTATAAAGAAATAAATACAAAGGCTCTTTTGACATAAAATTAATCCCTCTAGTAAATGTCATGTTTGAAATTCCAAAAGTTTGACTTTACCAACTCAAATGATCAATGAAAGTTCAAAAAGTTGTTTTCTCAGCTCTCACAACTCACCAAAAATGAAAAACTTTACTCTCAAAATTTTTCTTAACTATATGTGTTTACAACCATTTTACCACATGTTTGGAAAGTGCACAAAAGAACTCTGAAAATCACAACTTGGTAACAAAATATAGCAAATATTGACTCAAACTGTAATTTTACAATCATGCTTGGATAATTTTGAAAAAAATTTGACTTAAAAAATTCAACAAGACAATTATAATTTTTCAAATGAACGCTCACCAGAGCTCACCACCCCCAACTCAAAATTAGACAGTGTCCTCAATGTCACAAAAAATATGAAATGAAAAAAGATAGGGAAAAGTGCACACCTGATTGACGACAATATGCACGGAGTGAGAGTGGAGATAACCTGATAACAGTAATCCAAAACAAACATAGAAAATAAAAAAAGATAAAATAACTTAAATAAACTTACTAAAAACATAAAGATAAAACCTGATTAGTCATTGGTAGACAGAAGTGATCTCCTCAGGTAAGTCTACCAACTATATGTTTGTACTATCCAGTATCAAAAATAAACTTTCTGTTATCCTTCGTCTCAAGAATTGATGTATTGGTGACATTTTCAGGATAAAGAAAGTATTTGTTCTCAAAATCATGGAGGAAATGGTATGCTTGGTTGCTTGAGAAAATTTTACAAATTTCCTCCACAACTGTGTCTATCACATCAGTATGATAATACTTGTTTTCATTTGGAATGACATTTGGAAGGGTTGGAAGAATTTCAGGATGAGAAATATTGTCACTCCAAATAATAATAGCATCATCCCCATCGAGTTTGCAAGAGATTGGGATAGAGGGCGATGGTATTATCTCAATTTGTGGAGGAAGAACATTGTTTGAAATTTGTTCATTGAATTCCATATTTTTCTCTACTAATTGAGTGAGCAAAGCACTTTGGTTTTCATTCATCTTTCTTTCATTCTCTAGACTAGAAAAGAATGTTGAACTATTTTCCTTTAGAGATTTGCTATTGGTAAATTGAGATGAATGACAAAACGTATAAGCTTTCTCGACAAAATCTAAATCAATGGGTGCATTGTAGTTGTACTCAGACTTCCAACTACAGTCAATAAGATTTTTCCAGTTATGAGTATCATTCTTATTATCAACTACTTCGTAGTCAAAATAAGGTTCATCATAAACTTCATATGTATCATCATACTTAGCTTTCAAAACATCTAATTTTTTAGTTAATAAATTTACTTGAGCTTGAAGTTTTTCTCTTTCGCTAAGTTGAAATGCACCATTAAAATTACTGGTACCATCAGTAATACTATAATTTGCAAAGTTTCTACATGAAGCATAGTATGTTGGAAAATAAAACTCAAAATGTTGCTTCTCTTCTTCATTCATTTCTCTTTTATTTTATTCATAGTTTTTTTTTTAAAAAATTTTTTTTTTAGTATAAGGTACAAAAATGCAATATTACAAAGACTAACACAAGAATGCTCCTAGGCCGATTGGAAAGGTTGCCAAGGTACCGCTTCGTCCCGACCTTTCCTAGACAGAATCGAAGTTCCCAGGTAAGGTGGAGGGTACACTAACGCAAACTTTATTTAAAAACCAATCTTTCTTAGACAGAACAAACTCGATTTGTGTCATATATATTATTACATTGTTGTAAGAAATACTAAGCGTTTTATGATTTTTATATATTTTTTGTATTTTATGATTTTTTTTAGAGTTGCTAAAATCTAGATCAAAAATAAAGAAAAAGAAATTTTAAATTAAAAAAAATAATAATAATAAACAAAAAAGCAAAAAATAATATAAACTATCACACTATAACAAGTACTAAAGTAAAAAAAAAAAAATACTAAACAATAGCTATTATAAAATTAAATAATAATTTTTTTTTAGGAAAAGCAAATAAAAAAAAAATTATATAAATATATATGTGTGTTTTTTTAATCAAGAAATCATTTATGATAAGGAAGATCGGATAAAACCGCAACCTTAGAGCATACTTTGAATTACTTGATAATTTTTTTTCTTTTCTTTACAAATATTTACACATCATACGCTAATATTCACATGAAAATAAAATGTAACAAAAAAAAAATTACTAACCTCTTGATTGTAGATTTCACTAAGCTTTTTTAAAAAATTACCTCCTCGGCAACGGCGCTAAAATTTGTTTAACGCCCAAAATGTGACTTCCACTAGCGGTGGTTGTAGTATAGATCGGACGGTCGATTCCACAGGGAGGTGATTATAGACAAAAGCGTTAGGAGAAAAATAAAAAAAACAAAAGGTTAATAATAAGTGATAATAGTAACAAATGATTTTGTGATTTTTGTTTTGGTAATAAATATTAAAGGAAAGCAAATAAATGTGTAATCAATAATAAAAGAGAGAAAGGCTTCAAGAATCATCCATATGCTTTTTTAGCTATTTTGTACCTTTGATTCACTAAGTTGACACAAATGATGTAACATTACAGTTCATTATATTTTGAGTATACAAGTTCTTAAAAATAAAAGAAATAATTTAATCTTATGTAGAACCTAGAAATGACACTATACATCAAGCAATAATGCAATAAAAGATTAAATATAAAACTAAACATCAATATTATTTTTACTAAATAATAACACATAAAAAGAGCATGACTAATCTTATATATCTTTAGTAAAAATAATGACAAAGAGATAGAGATGACGATGGAGGTGATAGTGAAGGAAATGAACATTAATATTACTTTTATTAATTTTTAGACACATAGGGAAAGCATGACTAAACCTATATACCATTTAACAAAAAGTAAATAAAAGTGAACATAAAAGATAGAAATGAGCAATACTACCATTACTATAATCACTAAATAAAAATATATAGAAAGAGCATGACTAAATCTATATATATTTGGTATATAATAGCATAGATAGTATAGATGGAAGAAGAACATAAAAATAAAAGTGGAATATGAACTTGCATTACTCAAATAAATATTACAACAAAAAGTGAATCAAAGATACAAAATAACCTCACTTTGCATGTGGAATCATCCCTAACCTTCCAAGGAAGATTAGACCATTATGCTAATCATTCTCATAAAATTTCTAAAGAGAAAAGATGAGAAGAAAAGTTGAGAGAATTTTGCTATAGTTTTTCTACACTAAAAATTACACTCTAAAAATTACTAAAATGAGCTCCTATTTATAGAGCCATAAAAGGACTAAAAATAAATAAATAAAAATTTGGGATTATAAAATAAATATTAAGATTAAATTTGACATTTCAAATCAAAAATAAAATTAATATTATTTTTGTTATCATTGTGATTTTGACTTCTACTATTTGGATGAAGGTTGAGTGTGGAAGAGGAAAATAGGGTTGATGATGACCTAGACTTATCATCATTGCATCACATGCTTTGGAAGAGACAAAATTGATGATGAGCTTCATGGGCTAGGCTTAACCTTTTTGGGTTGGGTTGCTTTGGACTTCAACAAAAATGCCATTTTTTTCTTCATTTCTTTTCAACTTTGCTCATTCCTCTTTGTTTCAACAAAAATACACTTTAATTCCTACAAGAAAGACATAAATTGAATCAAAATCAAATATTTTCATTTATAAAATATATTACAATAATTTCATGAAAATATTAATTAAAACTCAATTTATTTTATCATTTAAAATAAATAAAAGTGTATTTTTAACCACTAATCAGGTGCGTTGTTGGTGTTGTTATTGACATTTTAGTTTTGGTTCGTATTCATTGTGATCTTCCTCCAAAATCTAAAAAAATATTGTTGAAACATTCTCCTTCTAGCGCCAAATGTTGTCGAAGGAAAATAAACAACACCAAAAACTGCAAGTATTCAAACTACACAAGAACACTCATAGGCAAAACTGTGAGTATTCACCTAGATTATTGAATACTCAATATAAAACAACGACTAATAGAATATAAACAACAAATATGTAAAAGACAAATGAATTATAGTAATTCAGTCAGAGCTTAGTCTACTTTTGAAAAATAAATTGTGATTAGTCTTATTTAGATTTGATCAAACACGTCAATTAAAACATTAATTATATTTAATTAAAAGAAAAAACATTTATAAAATAAATAATGGAACAATTTTGACCATTCCTTATTTAATTATCAAACGGGCACAACTACCTCGGTTGCAAGAGGTACTTGGTGACATATGAACTCGCGAGTTCATACGAGTCACCGCGTATATTTAGTTTTGAGACCATTCTAGTAAAAGTGCGACTTTCAATTAGGTGCGAGGGAGAAATATCGGGTCATTGCATATAATCAATATATGTCACAACTGATGCTCACTTCTCTCTACGTCCTGCTTTTATGCTCACATTATGCAATGCATAGTAGCACACGACTTGAGTCTGTCCCAGTTGCATCTTCTCGTTTGTTTTTAGTCGAATTACTTTATATGCTATTTTTTAACTTTTGTTTTTAAATTTACAGTTTGAGTTTTTCCGATAGTTGTTTTGATGATTTTTATGTGGGTTGTTATATGAATTTTAATTGCAATTTAAGTTATTTCGTTGATTGCTATGTTGATTTTCGTAAAAATACAAAAAAAAAAAAAATACTTTAAAGTGTAAAAAAAATTCATTGTTTCTACTTTCTACATGAGAGGTGTCCATAGGATCTTGGTACCCATGGCACGCCATCCTTCTTTATGAGAAATGGGATACACTTGTTGCACTACTCGCTATGTTTGGATGAAAAAATTCATCTAATAACAGAAATAAAAAAAAAGAAAGAACAAAAGATAATAAAAGTTAGCAAAAGAAAAACGAAAAAGAGAAAACTAATAACATTAATATGAAATTGAAATTAAATGGAATTAAATGGAATATGAAATTGCTTGCCGTAACTTTATATGCTGCCCCTTTAACATTTTTGTCATTGGATAACATTAATATTTCCCAAAAGTCACCTAATCAACAACTTATACAAGTATATCCCATCTAAACTTTGAACTTTCTGCAATTACCTTAAACTTTTTTTTTTTTCATTCATTTAAGCTCCATAAGTTGGATTAGTGCACTCCTCTCCACTAATGTAGTCTAAACTTATCCCATTGATCAATAGGACTTTACTAGGCTTGTAATGTTAGGCTTGGGTTAGGGTATGGTAAAGAATGTATTTAAGCTAGCTCAACACCTAACCACTTCACTTGTCAAAAACCGAGCCTCTTCCTAATGATTGTTTTCTTGACTCACTTCCCTAATTCAATACTAGGGGTGTTCACTAAGTATCCGATCCAATCCAATCCGCACGATCCAATCCAATCCAATCCGCAAAATGCGGATATCCGCACTTGCGCGGATTGGATTGGATTGAAAAATTTAAAATCCGCACTTGTGCGGATTGGATGTTGTTTGACCTCAAAAAGTAACCGATCCAATCCAATCCGCACTTAATTATATATATTTTTAAAAAATTATAATATATAATATATATTAATTTTCTAGTAATATTAAAAAAAAAACACATACTTCTAATTTATTAATCTTTTTTAGGAATATATTGAGTTAGTGTATTTTATTTGTTTTATAATAAAAAACACTAGAAAAATTATTCTATTCACATAGACACATACACACAAATTTAAATATATATATATACTAACTTATTTATTTTAGTAATAAATACATATATATTTTAGTGTAAATTATATATTGACATATATGTATATGGGTTTGATTTATATATAAATGGAGATGGAAATAGATTATTATTGGAGATTAAGAAACAATAGTCTTATTTTAATTTTTTTTTATGAAATATTAAATAATTTATTATTAAAAAAATAACCGATCCAAAATAACCGATCCAATCCGCACTATTGCGGATTGGATTGGATCGGATTTAAACTATTATGCGGATCGGATTGGATCCAAAATATGAAATCCGCACTTAGTGCGGATTGGATGTTGTTTGACAAAAAAAGTGCGGATTGGATCGGATGAACACCCCTATTCAATACTCACAAGTACTTGATATTAAAATTCACTTCTCTTGCTATGTTTATTCTCTTTTTTTTTTTAAACTAAAATGGGTGGAACACCCCAAACTTAGTTGCAAGTATATAAATATATGTATTTTTTTTCTTTGCTGATTTTTTTTTTTTTTTTATATGTTAGAAAAGAATTTAGTACTATAATATACTTATATATAGCAAGAGAAATTTAATTAAAAATGCATACTAATATACCTTGTGAGCTAATTCCCCCACCCCAAACTTACAACCCAACATTGTCCCCAATGTGGCTAAAAGTATAATCTTGAATTAGCTCGCCACAAATTACACTCACCGCACTCACCCCAAACTTAATGTGAAACTTGGCTCTTGACAAGTGAGCAATTAAGTTAGGACATATGTGGAAATGCAAATTAGGATTGACGGGATATGTATGATCGGGTTGCACAACAAGAATAGGCTAAACGGCTCAAACTTGGGTGACTAGGGAAAAATTCATTTTATAGGGAAGGTTAGAAAGGCTCAAACGTCCAAGGATGGCCTAAATCATTTCTAAGGGACAAGTCTTACTAGGATTTCGCTTCAAGGAGATGCACTAACCAATTCTAGATGCTAAAATTACATGTGAAATAATCGTATGAGAAATGCAAAGCATGGTGGAAAAATAAAAGTATAAACTAGTGAGGAGAGACTAAGGGAAACATCCATAATATCCAACAATGCAGCATGATAAGGCAACAAGTAAAATTAGGCGGCAACAATAATGGAATGGGCGGAAAGTATCATCATCGAGCAGAACACTAGGCCACAGAAAAACTTAAAAAAAAAAAACTCTCAATGCCAAACTAACAAACACATAAGCGACATAAAATAAAAGTTCCAAGCACAAAAGACAACACACAATTAGCACAATACAAACTAAAAACGACACATAACAAAACAAAATATATATATATATAATAGTTTAGGTATTAAGAAACTCCCTCTACTCGGAGTCCTCGTGGGGCTCCTCCGGATTCGATGTTGATGGCCCAGTCCACGGGTCGAGAGCTTGCTGAGGAAATGGCGGGAACTTGGGCTCAAATCGTGGCGTCACCCCCTTGAATGTTAGGCATTTTTCTTTGGTTGAAGACTACATAGCCACAAAAGAAATTCCCCTCTTCTTTTCTCTTTTTAAAACTTGTCCAACACCACCACTCCATTCAGGGAGATTCGAATGAGCCATTGATGATGGTGCTTTACTCGACTGGATCGCTGCTCTTGACTGTGATAAGTGGCTGCTGAATGGATGTTCGTGGTTATGGGCGAACTGAGATGGTGAGGATGAATCATTGGTGCTGCTGATTGCTGAATCGTGAGGAAGGTGCAGTGATGAAGATGGTGGTGTGAATGAATGGTGGTGATTATCGCTGGAATGGTGCGAGTGTTGGTTGGGTTGGTGGTTCGAAGGTTGGGTTGGCTCCGTGGTAAGCTGCTGGGTCCGACGTGGTTGAACGGAGGTGGAAGAATGGCTGGTGGAGAGATGAGTGATGGTTGAACTGTGAAATGATGAAGGCGGTGGAGTTGGGTTCTTGGTGGGATCGAAAGTTTGAAGCTCAGTCGAGATGCTGTGGCGAGGTCAGGTGAAATCGTGGGTGGGTCTTGTGCTGGACGAATGGAGGAAACAGCTGAGTGTTGAATGGGAATTGAAATTGATGATGATGATGAATGTGGTAGGGCTAGGATCTAATGGGCTGGTCATTGAGGAAATGGGCTAGTCAACAACATCATGGGGCCCAGTTGACTACCAATTAAAGCCCCATAAACACTAACTCCCTTGTATTTATTTTCTTTGTTCATAACAGATTGGCATTTTTTCGGTAAAAGATGGTCAACCCAAGTACATCAGCCCAAATGATTGGACTGACATAAATGATTGCATCATTAACACATTTTTCACTTGTTCCTCTTGACCAGACCGAGTACTTGTTTTTTTTTCCTTTTTTTTTTCAAAACCCCAATCCTTTGATCAGCCCAAAACCAAAACTCCTCTTGCTAAGCCTTTGCTATAGCAACTGAACAGCATCCTGTCACCCCAAACTTAATGCTTTTGCCCAATTCAAAATTTCTTCACTTCCACAGCCTTTTTCACTTAATTCTCTGCACAAAGAAAAGAACACAATCTCAATTTCATCATGACAATTATTTATAGCTAATTATAATATATATAATTTCTTTTTTTTTTTTCTATATTTTTTTTTCTTTTGCTTTTCTTTCTTTCTTTCTTTTTTTTCTTCAAGGGGTGCCTTCATTGATTTTTTTTTTCTTTTCATTTTTCATTTTTTTTTTTCAATTCAATCTTTCTTTTTTTTTTCTTTTTCTTTTGGCACCCCCAAATTACAAGTCTCAAACATCCTTCAAAGAGATAGAGGTCTTTTCTCGGTTGACCTCTCCACCCCCAAACTTCACTCCTTGGCCTTTCACTAAGAATTTTCTTCTTGAAAGTGCATCACGAAGTTCCACCACCCCATCGGGATATACTCTTACCACCAAGAAAGATCCATCACACCTTGAATCTAGTCGTCCATGAGTAGCCTTCGTTAAAGAGTTGGAAAAAATTACTTGTTGCCCAACTTCAAACATTTGAGACCGAAATTTTCTACCAAGCTTCTTTTTCTTTCTCTTCTTTTTGGGGGGTTTTTTAGAGTCCAATGATGCTTTGTCTTTGCTTTCTTGTGCCTCACGATCCTTAGCAATTTCTTTAAGGAGAATCTTCTTTCTCACCTTCTTACTAACTTTGAATTTGGACTCCTCAACCATGTTAGGATCCATATCTCCAATTGCTAAGCATTCTCCTATTGCATCCGGGCCACGTATGGGATGGAAAACCTTGAATGTGGCTTGCTCATCTTGAGCTCTCATGGTGAGCTCTCCTTTTTCAACATCTATCAAAGTCCTTCCCGTGGCAAGAAATGGCCTCCCTAAAATGATTGGAACTTCCCTATCTTCCTCATAGTCAAGAATAATGAAGTCCGCCGGAAAGATGAACTTATCTACTTGTACCAAAACATCTTCAATTTTTCCATCCGGATGAGCCATGGAACGATCCGCTAGTTGCAAAGTGACGGTGGTTGGCCTTGCTTCTCCAATTCCCAACTTCTTGAAAATAGACATGGGCATGAGATTAATACTAGCTCCCAAATCACAAAGAGCTCTTCCAACATCCCGTCCCCCAATAGAAATTGGAATTGTAAAGCTGCCCGGATCTTTCAATTTAGGTGGAATTTTATTCTTCAACATAGCGCTACAGCCCTCGGTCAAAGTGACCGTTTCAAACTCGCCAAGCCTCCTTTTCTTTGTCAAAATATCTTTTAAAAACTTGACATAATTTGGCATTTGCTCTAGCGCTTCTACCAAGGGAATATTGATATGGAGCTGTTTCAACACATCCAAAAACTTCCTAAATTGTCCATCTTGCTGCTGTTTCCGAAATCTTTGAGGAAATGGAAGGGGTGGTTTAGGACTAGAACATACTGGTGCGGATTGCTGACTGTCAGGTTGCTGACCCTTTGCTGTATCAACTGGACTGGTATCAGCAAATTCCTGGGCAGTTTTGTTACTCAATTTTTTGTCGATTTGGATTGAAGTGGGCTCCCCACTACCCTTTATTTCCTCCTCAAAATTTTTCAGATTCTTGCCACTCCTTAGCTGAATGGCATTGCATTGCTCCTTCCCATCCCTCCTTGGATTTTCCGTGTCACTAGGCAAAGAACCTTGCGACCTAGCTTTTAATTCATTGGCCAAATGTCCAAGTTGCAACTCTAAGTTTCGAAGAGAGGCAGCTTGACTTTGTATCACCGCATCATTTTTGGCCATATAATCCCGCATTAGACTCTCCAAAGAGCTTGGTTGGGAATTTTGAGCATGTTGTGAATGTCGGGGTTGTTGTGAAAAACCTGGTGGATATGCTTGTCTTCCTTGGGCTGGTGCGGTGCTTGAGCTTGCTCCTTGACCCCCCCAAGACAAATTAGGATGATTCTTCCAGGCTTGATTGTAAGAGTTTGAGAATGCCCCGTTGTTTCTGTTAAAATTCTGATTTCCCATGTAACAAACGGACTCCGGATTAGATGGACACTTCTCAAACGCATGCCCTTCTCCACAAAACACACATGAGACATCATCACTTTGAATGGCAGCAGCTGGTTGAATATTTTTAGCGTTCCCAATACTCAAATTCTTCAAAACATTCGTCATGGAAGCCATTTGAGCTGTCAAAGCCGTTATTGCATCTACCTCAAGGACTCCCGCCACTTTTCTACTTGTTGGGGCTCTAGTGTTGGACCATTGGTAGTTGTTACTTGCAATGGTCTCCAAAATCTCAAATGCTTCATTGTAAGACTTTGACAAAATAGCACCATTGGCCGATGCATCTAACACCATTCGAGAAGCTGCATTCAAGCCATTATAAAAAGTCTCCATCTGAATGCAATGTGGAATGCCATGATGTGGACACTTTCGCAAAAGTTCCTTAAACCTCTCCCATGCATCACTTGTAGACTCATCTTCAAGTTGCTGAAAAGACATGATCTCACTTCTGAATTTTGCATTTCTAGTAGGAGGAAAGTATTTCCTCAAAAACTTCTCAGCAAGGTCATTCCAATTGGTCACAGAATCAGGCGGCAAAGTGTTGAGCCATGATCTAGCTCGGTCCCGTAGTGAGAATGGGAATAGCTTCAACCTTAACACCTCTTCACTTACTCCTTGGATCTTGAAAGAATCACTCACCTCCAAGAATGAACGGAGATGGAGGTGAGGATCTTCAGTTGGCATCCCGCTGAATTGCCCCACGGTTTGGAGCATTTGAAACATCACTGGCTTGAGCTCAAATTGCGGTGCTTGTATTTCAGGCCTCACAATGCCTGGATTGAGCTCATTAAACATGGGGGCTGCATACTCCCTTATAGCCCTTGCTCGATCATCTGCCAATATGATGGGATTAACAATTTGTTGAGCAATCCCCTCATCATCAAAATTCTCAGCCATGATGTCTCGGCCCTTAGACTTTTGAACCCTTCTCCTTCTTCGGAATGTGCGTTCAATCTCGGGATCAATAGGAGCAAGTTCAAAGTCCTCTTGTTGGTTCATACACTATAGATACCTGAGATTTCAAAGACAAACCAACAAGATTAAAAGCACAAAAATTCTTAGAATGTCAATTAGTTGATAAAACAAAATTTAGAACTTAAAGCCCCCGGCAACGGCGCCAAAAACTTGTTGTGAAAATTCTATTGCTTTATAATTGCACAAGTGTACACAATCACAAACAAGTAATACAATGATAAGTAAATCAAAGTTCGTCTCCACAGGGACTTTTTACTAAATAATGTTAAATCAACTAAAAGTAATTCCAAGAATTTCAAATAAAACTAAAATAAAGTCACACATTAATGCACGAGAAAAATTTATAGCCTTGATTCTAAACTTGAGAACTAACTTTTTAAGCTAAATAAACTAAAAATGAGAAGCTAAAAGTGATTAGAGTGATGGTAATTTCAGATTTAGAAAATAGACTTGGGTGATTAATTTCCACTTGTATGTCCCAGTTGATACAGCAATGACCCAGCAATGATTCAGCAATCCTGGGAAAGTTAACAGATTTCAAAAAAACCAGCAAGCTTTTTCCAAAACTTGCAATAAACCATTCATAATCTCACAATGCATTCCTACATCAGTTTAGATCACAAATAGCCCAATAGAGCATCAAATCCTTAGTTATACATGGTAGCAAAATATTCCTATTTCACTACTAATTAATACCTAAAAGTAAAGGTAAAAATCATGCATCAATTAGAAGGGTTCAACTAGGTCTTACTTTTCCAAGTAAGATCTAGCTTGCTAAATGTTAAAAATGGCCAAAAATTAACATTCATTCAACATTTCATCACAACTAATTGAACTAAGCCAAGATTACTTCATCATTGCAAAATCAAATCACTAGTCCATACAAGGGTTCATAACCACCCAAATCTCAAAAAGTTTAGTTCATAGCTGAAATTAAAAACTCAAAACTAGAAAATATATTGTTCATGGAGTTAAAGAGAACTTGAAGAGAAGGAAATGATACAAACGAAGTAGAGAGCAAGGGGAATGAGTGATGAGCTCAAATCCTTCCTTTGGTTGTTGCCTTCTTCTCCTTCTTCTCAATCTTCTTCTTCTTTGTACTCTCTTCTTTCTTTGTACTTAGAAAACCTTTGCTGCTGTATTTTTTCGTACTGGTATTCAAGTGCAGCCACCTCTCCTCTAATCATGACCTCCTCTTTCCTTTTTGTTCCCCAATTAGGGTACCAAAGTTTACCCTAATTGGAAATCCAAGTCATCACCCACTTGTCCTTCATTTTCCACATGTTTGTTGAGTCACTAGCCAAATTCCGCCACCTCAGCTCGTTTTTCTTTTCATTAAAGCCAGCTGGACTATCTGCCAAAATAAACTTACTGGGCTGACAAATTGCTACGCGATGATTGCTACAGCAATGCCAGTCAGCAATAATCATTTTTCTGCTCCTTTTTCTCCTTGTCCCAAACATTTTCAAATACCTATTCTTGTATTTTTTCTGCTTAAAACACATAAAAACAATAACATAAGTCTATTTAACACTTACTAACACACACACATCCATTTATTACAAAGACACAACAAACTAAACACAATTACACAATATAGACATTAATTGCTCCACAATTCACATTAAATTCAAGCTTAAAGATATGAAAATAACTCTAAATCTTAGAGTTATCAGTTGTTTTGATGATTTTTATGTGGGTTGTTATATGAATTTTAATTACAATTTAAGTTATTTCGTTGATTGCTATGTTGATTTTCGTAAAAATACAAAAAAAAAAAAAATACTTTAAAGTGTAAAAAAAATTCATTGTTTCTACTTTCTACATGAGATGTGTCCATAGGATCTTGGTACCCATGGCACGCCATCCTTCTTTATGAGAAATGGGATACACTTGTTGCACTACTCGCTATGTTTGGATGAAAAAATTCATCTAATAACAGAAATAAAAAAAAGAAAGAACAAAAGATAATAAAAGTTAGCAAAAGAAAAAACGAAAAAGAGAAAACTAATAACACTGGTATGAAATTACGTGAAGGTCCCAACCAAAATTTGACACGTGGCGAGAAAGGGCACGAAATTGTCCAGCTGGCGCATTCTATTGTCGCCAATTAGATTATTCGTGAAATTTATGTGACAGACCTGTAACGCTATCTTCAGCCTTTTTTTTTTAATTTATTTTTTCAGGCTTCGTCAATCTCGACGGATATTCCGTTGGAACTAAACTAGTCTTAAATGGAAGAGCGTAGTAGATAGTTTCGGATCTGAGATGGGTCTCGTAGATTTTACCTTACAATTATCATACTAATCATTCTCCTCTTCTCAAGCTTTGATTTTTCTTTTCCATCTTTGTTTTTGTTTTTTTTTTGTTCTTTTCTTTATTTAAAAAAAAAAAAAGTTTTATTTTTCGTTATTTTAAGCTTAGTTTATTGTCCAATTCTGACACCATGAGGAAGAAGCTCGATACCCGTTTTCCAGCAGTAAGTTCCTATGTTTCATTTCTGTCTTTTCTCTTCTCTTAATTAGTTGATGCTTCTTGTATCAATTGGCTTCAGAAATGGAGTTTTTGGATTAAGATTTTCTCCTGAAATCTTAGGAAATATTGTGATTTTATTTGCATACCCATTTAGTATCTTTAATTTAGGGTTTCGATTTGAATTCTTATGGGGTTTGATTGAGATCGTCTGTGGTTTTTTTGAAATATGCTTGGGGTCATGGGTATTGAATTGATTTGTATACTTGTACTAAAAAATCAAAATCTTAAATGGGTTTGTTTTATGAGACTTGTTGATGAGGGGAATATATGCTTAATATGTTTTAGCACTGAAATTTTAAGGAGTAAGCTTTTCGGGGCAGTCCACCTTTTTTTTGGGGGGAATTTGTGATTTTGCTCGAATTTGATAATTTGTTTGAACACTGCTTTGTAGGCTCCTTACAGGGATTTAGAATACTATTTTGGTTTATTGAATCATTGACTATATGTGGATTAAGGTCGATGCCCAGGTTAATTAGTTTCTTTTTTTAGTTGTTTTCTATAGGTTAACTCGTTTCATAATGAGCTATGAAAACATAATGCAGACACCAATAGTCAGGTTTTCTTCACCCTTTATCCGGAGGTCTTAAGATAAATTTGTTGATCTCGTGTTCAGTAGATCAGATGCTTACTAATTACTGCTTCTCTAGTTTCTTTTCTTGTGCTTGGTTAGAAGCTGGTGTATATTGATGATATAATTAGCAAATATACCAATATGATAGATGTAATGATTATACACAATGATGGATGATATTAACGTTAAGGTAGTATTTTTTAGAGTATTGAAGAACATGATTGTTGTGTTGGACGCAATAATGTGATAGGAAACTAATGCTCTGATGTGATGATGGTAATTAGCTATAGAGCATATGTGTGGCAGTGTTTGTTGCATAGCCTACAGTTCTTCTTTCTTGCAGCTTTTTCTTTCTTTTTGTTAATTGAGATGGCGTAGGCCCCTCCAGGCTGCCATACTTTAGATTTGGATTTTTTTTTTTGTTGATGTATTCATTATTTTTTCTTCTCATCAGTACCAAATTTCTTGAGTGATTCGGTTTATTTCGATGGGAGTGAATGTGTTTGAGTTAGTCAAGGTCATTTTGCTGTTGCTATTGAGTGTCATTACTGTTATCAATAAAGAGATGCATATCAACAGAGCTACAGTTCTCAATTATTTGTTTGGGGTTAGAAACCCCTCGTATGTCAGTTATTATTTTAGTCGCTTGTGTTTGTGTATTTCATATGTCAGTAATTATTTAAGTTGCTTGTGTTCTGGAGTGGGGGTTGAAGTCTGAAAAGGTTTCAGCAGATTTCTTATAAATATCCAATTCACAATAGATGGATGTTGTTCTTTGACAAGTATTTGCACCACAATATCAGATAATGCTTTCTGCATCTAATACTATGGGAGTGTCATGTTTTCCTTTATCGCTGTCTGTGTCTAGGTCTATGAAAAACATTTTCTTACATTTTGAGGTATTATGTGATAGCATGACAAACTATGACTGGAAAAATAAGTTCGCTATTTGTTTTTTCAGTATTTGGATCTAACCTGATGAAAAATTCATTTTGATAGGCTCGCATCAAAAAGATAATGCAGGCTGATGAGGATGTTGGGAAGATTGCATTGGCAGTTCCTGTTTTAGTCTGTGCGTAGCTCTCACTTTCTTTTGTAGTACATCTCAGTTTATTATTTATTCTCTCTTGCTTACAGTTTTCTTAATATTAATGCAGCGAAGGCATTGGAGTTATTTCTACAAGACCTTTGTGATCGTACATATGAGATAACTCTTCAAAGAGGAGCAAAGACCATGAATTCGTTGCATTTGTAAGTATATTTAGTTTTTCGTTAATGTAATCGATTTGTTTTTCAAGTTTTGTGATGAAGAAAACCACAGCTATGATTTGCCATTTTTAGTGAGAATCTTGGCACTTTATGTCAGTTAACACCAATAGCATAAGGAAAAGAAAAACACAAGTTTAGATGTTGTTCATTGTTATTCGAATTGAAAAGGAAGGTGCTTTTTTGGGGGATTAAATGGGATAGAGATCAAAGAACAGATTTGAAGGGAGAAGTTTCTGACAAACAGCATATAAAAATTAAATTTCCAACCAACCCCGACAAATTGAAGAAATAGGATCACGTTAAAGTTGTTCAGATTTATACAACTATAGATCGACTATATTAAATAACTTAATGCCGTCAAGGTTCTAACTAACAAAAGTTTCTATACTTTTATGCTCAATTTCCTTCATTTTAGCTGAAAGAATTTCTACGTAGTGTAAAGTACAATAGTCTATTTTTGTCAAACACTGGTTCTCATAGCAAAGATATATGCAGCTCCAAGGAAAAATTATCAAATTAAAGTAGGTCAATTTTGCTGATTTTCCTAGTACTGGGCAGGTGTTCATATGATCATCAATGGTTTAGTTTGTTTAGGTTTGTGCAGTTACGTAACTTTTGGGTACTGCCAGGGCTATCTTGTGTGTTTGGGATTGCTGGGAAGTTAATCACAACTGATCAGAAAAATTATAAGTTCACATTATCTTGTTTTGTGTTGATATCTTAAAGAAATAAAGAGAAAATGTCTCTTTTGATTAAAATTATTATATGTTAGTATGTGGTACTCTTGCCTCCTTTAAATAAATGCTTTTGTGTATAAGATTCTAATTCTTATAATTCCCTTAAATGCAGAAAACATTGTGTACAGAGCTACAATGTGTTTGATTTTTTGAGGGATATCGTCAGCAGGGTTCCGGACTATGGTCACGGTCATTCTGATGCTGCTGGTGAGGATCGAGCCTACACAAAGAGAAGGTTTGCAAGATGACTGTTGTTCTTTTTCTTTGATCTATATTACTTTATGCTCACAAGATAGCTCACCCAGTTTATAATAGCACATAGATGACTTGAGAACTGACCACATAGGAATGGTCACAGTAAGGTCCTAGATATACTTGCGAGTGCTGGTTAACATGGGTACACAAGTGTTATCCTGTTGATCTTTATTTTTCAGTTATAGTTCTGTTTTAACAGAAAAAAAAAAGGTGATCAGATGTACTCAGTGTCTATTTATTCTGTTAGGAAAGCTGCTGGTGATGAATGCAATGACAGTGATGAAGAGCTGAAGAGGAGCAAGATGGTATGATTATAGTATCTCGAATCATCTACTTTTCCTGTTTTTGCTAATCCTGTCTGAAATGTGTGTGCAGTTATATAGTGTTTAGTAGTGAGCCCGTCGGTAACTGCACCTACATGGCTGAATTATATTAATCTTCCAGGCCTAAAATATGCAACATTTAAGAATAATGTCTTCATACATAACAGTGATCGCATTGAAGTTGAATGCACTAATATTATATTATGTATATATAACTAGTCATCTGGATGAAAACATGAAAACAAAATGTGGGGTGACTATTGGTTAAGCAGAGGTCGATAGAGCATTTAATCCAGGAAGCTGTTTTTGTTTTAAACTTCTGGTCATTATTCTTCTTCATATATTTTCTTTTGTATTTGTAGCTTGAGATGACCCATGGCAGTAGTAGTGGCAGAGGAAGAGGTAGGGGTAGAGGCCGAGGACGCGGGCGAGGTCGCACCTTAGAAAGGGAGACTTCTCACCTTGATCCAGAATCTGAACCCTGCTCATCTCCTCAGTATGGTACCAAACCAAGTACAATCCTTGGAGCACCTGTGGACAATGCTACTGATGTCAAGGACCCGTTGAAGGAAAATACCAGTACTGGTGATGAAACCATCCCGATTGACCCAACTTCTCGGAACTTTGACCTGAACGCTGATGTAATTGATTCAGCAAACGATGAAAAGAAGGCAGCTGCAGCTGCCGCAGCTGCAGCGGTGACAGCAACAGCGGTTACAGCTGGGGCAACGGCAGCAGTAGCAGCAGCAGGAACTGCCCAAGCCCCATTGGCAGGAACTTCTGAAACCAAACATGAAGAATACCCTGGTTGGTCTCTTCCTGAGATGGATCATATGGCAATTGACCCTATTCAACTTGCGCATCTTAGCACAAGGTTAGATCAGGAAGACGAAGATTATGATGAAGAAGGGTAGTGTGACGAAGTACTTAGTAGATGCTTAAGAAGTAGTTGTGGGGATCGAAATTAATAGGAAACTCAAGAGAACGCACCAATAAAATTACATATGCGTGCGTACAAAAGAAATCATTGTATGGAAAATGTGCCCTCTAGCCTTGTATCTTTCCTCTCTTTCTCACTCTCTTACTCAACCTTTAATCCATAAGAACAAATTTGGTATGATAGCTTTTACTGACAGTTGTAGAGGTCTTTAGCCTCAGCACTCAGAATTATCTTTTAGAAGAGTAGACTAAGCATGGTAAGATCAGTAATGGTGGTGATGATGGCCCCTTCTGAAATACCCTTGTGATTTATGAAATTATTATGTTTTTTCTGAAGATTTTAGAACTTAATCGTATCTCTGATTCTTGAGTTTATACCACCAAAGAACAAACGGTAAGAAGAAATTTTGAATTTGGCATCATTTTCCATTGCTTGTTAATCAAACAACTATATGTATATAACTTTTTTACGCTTTAAACTATACTCTCACTTATTAATTCTCAAGTGCGCCTACTATAACACACATACATAATAAGGTTTACACTGAAAAGTAACAGTAGGATTATAAGCCCACAACAGTTGTTAGCATGTTACATCACTTTAGCATTATTTTATACAGGTTTAGAAAAGCCATAACCACATCGTAATTAATAGACTTCACCACCATGTAAATATTCTAGTAAAACGGCAAAAAAGGCCATGTTTGATTGGGGGATTGTTGCACAAGATGTCCATGCTATATAAAACACTAGTGTGTTGGAATCAATCAAGAGGAGTCCGCTTCCATCTGGTTAAGATGGAAAGTACCTTCATTGTTCTTATGCACCTCAGCCTTGTAATTCTCTTCTTTGCTTCCTCTCTTGACTTTAAGGAGCAGGTCAAATTTAGCAAAATCATCAATCACCTAGTGTAAACATGTGTTAGAATTGTTTGAATAAAAGGGGTATTTGTGTCTCTTTCTCTATCTATCTAATCTATCAAGATATATTATGTACCTCAGCCTTGGCATGAACAACCTCCTGAAGTTCATAAGGGAACAAGGAGTTGGATCTCTTTTGAAGAGTGGTGATAGCATGGTTTGCAGCATCCTGAACAGCTGGATCATGCACTGGCACTGCTTGCCACCCTGCTCCATGTCCATCTAATCACACCAAAACAGATTCCTTTTCACATTTATTATTCATTTCCATTCAAAATGATAACTTGAAATGGAAAATAGTCCAAATTGAGAACTAGAAAAGAAAAAAGAAACCTTTCTTAACACCGAGATCGGAAGAAGTAAAAGAAGGAGTGGCATCACCAGCATGAGTAAACTCCTGGAGTTCCTTAAAATTAAGCCATGGCTTAACCCAAACCTTGGCTTTGTAAATCTTCTTCTGACCAGCCTCAATCGCTTCAAGAGTCAGATGGTGCAACGTACCAGCCACCACCTGCTCTTCCGATTTCACCACCCTCGCGAACTCGATCATCGCATTCTATATAAAAAAACCAAAAATTTAAAATAAATTTATATAAATTTAACAATAATAATTAAAAAAAAAAGAAAAGAAAATTGGAGACCTCTTTCTTGTTGTGTTCTTCTACAGCAAAACGACCCAGATCTTGGAGGTCATTGCTGTTCTGACATGATTGGGATTCGCGTACTCCACCGAGAGTTGCCATTGATGATTGGAAGAGGTGTGAGAGGAGGAGGAAGAAGGTGATTGTTGTGAATGGGAGAATCAAATTCATTCGGTTTTATTGTTTAGAAATGGAATTGAATAGGAAATTGGGGTTATAATGTTTTGGCTTTGGGGTATCCGAGGTGGGACCTACCTAGTTTAAGTGATGCGTGTCTCTTACGCGTGTCGTTTCTTTCCCTTACTTGCTTAATCACCAAGTTCTTCTCTTCTCTTCCATTTCTGCCATCAATACCCATAACGCACCTTTATTGTCTTTTACCTTTAACAAAGACAATACCAAATTTGGATATTATTTTTGGAGATTTTTCTTTTAGGATATGATAGGGGAGTTATAGTATTTTTTTTATGGATTTTTGCATAATAAGCAACTACTTAAATATAAGAAATTTTTACACCAAAAATACAAAATACCAATTTTATTACAGTAGAACCTCTATCCAAGAATACACTTGGGACTAAGTAAATTATATTCTAATTGAGAGGTTATAACTAAATAGAGTTATACTAGAAAAAAAAATTAAAAAACCAAAAAATATCAACGTAACAATAATAACAATAAATAATCATTAATACTATACCATAATAGAAATATTTTAGAGTAAATATAATATTCATACATGTATTATAATTTAAAATAAAATTATTAATTTTACATAAATAAATTTACAAAATACATATATATATATTTTATTAAGATGTAATTATTCTTATATAGAGGTATACTTTGGTAATACGGGACTTAAAAAATATATAACTAATTACAATTTAGAGGTTATTCTTATTTATAACTGGCCCAAATTGGGACTTGATTTTTTTATAACAAATTAGAGGTTATTCTTGAATAGAGTATTCTTAAATAGAGGTTCTACTGTATATATATACAACAACACTGTCACATCAACATTTTTACTTTTTCTCTTAATTTTATTACACATATACCACTTGCACATTAAATCCATGCACCTATCAACATCAATCAACTCTCAATCATTTCCCTTTCTTTTTTTTTCTTTTATTTTCATTTGATTTTTTATTTCTATATATTTTTTTTTTTGAATCAAATCAAGTAAAATCTATGCACCTATCAACCATCAATCAACTCTCTATCACTTTCTTTTTTTTTTTTTCATTTGATTTTTTATTTCTATTCATTTTTTTTAATTAGATCAAATAACCTCCATTGTTGAACCATAACACCTCACGATTCCTCAACAATTTTTTCCCTCTCATTTTTGTTCTTCAAAATTTTTTCAACTCCCACTAAACCAATCCCATAACTGTTTTCCCTCTTTCCTTTTGTTTTCAATCTCTATTTAACAAAGATTATGATTTTGCTCCTCCATTAACGAAGCGTGGGAGACCTCATCCTAAGAAGAAACAAAGCTCGGTGTGCAAAAAAAAAATGGCTGAAGACGTTTTTGGGAAAAAAAAGCTAATGTTGGCGCTGATGTTCGAACCGGGGTTTGTTTTCGGTTTCTTTTTGATTTTCTCCCATTTTTGAAATTTTTTCATATTCAACTTTTGTAGGTTTTGTGTTTATTGATTTCTCATTTTGTAATAGTTTTTTCATAGTTTTTTAATAGTGTAAACACCTTCTGTATGTATTTTTTTTTAATATGTTTTTTTATCTAGTTGTTTCCTGTCCATTTTTATATCATCAATGGGTAACAATGAGATTTATCATGGATGTTGATGTTCAAAGAGTTTTTCCTGTATTTTAGTTTGTATGCAGTTGTTTTGTAGTTTTATTATAGTTTTGCTACTTGCATATGTTATTTCATTATAAAACTAATATGCAACTATTTGCACAAAACTTACTATGTATAACTACTATTTCTTAGTCCCCGTCAAATTAAATTCCTGCATAAAATATAAACTATCATAAAACGATAATGCAACTATAAAGCAACCAAAACAAAAAATAAACAGACTTATACGTAACTGGTTGTACCTTAATTCGATTTTACTCTTCTTATTGTGTTTTTTAAAAAATATATTTATATTGGAAACCAGTAATCAATCAAAATGCAACTGTATATAACGTAGATGTATTATTCATGAGGTTTTTTTAAAATGTTTCACATCATACATTGTTTTGGATTTGGTGGGAGCTCCAGATCTGTTTGTTACAGATCTACATTTCATGAATCTGGATTTTGATATTAGGGGGAGTTGTTTTGATCGAATAAAACAGAAAACAAATGTGTAATTTCAGTTTCTTCACAGTTTTTCTAATTTTTTTTCGTCATTTTCTGTTTAGATCATTGCAGGTCTTCTTTTCCAGTTAATTTCGCCAGAATTAATGGTTGTATTTTTCTCGTTTTGGTTTCATTTTGGTTGTTTTGCGGTTTTGAAACGATCGAGGTATGTTCATCTTCAACGTTCGCTCTGTACAGCTGAAGGCTTAGTGCATGTGGTATTTTTGTAAATATTTGTATGTGGACTGTATAAATGTTTAATGGGCCGGCCCATAGTATTTTTGTAAATTTTTTTCTTTTTTTGTATTTTTCTGTTTTTTCCCTAAATATAATTTATTTTAATTTTTACAATTAATATTCTAACACTTTCTCTTAAAAGAGAGCATAGATGTTAATCATGTCCAACTTATTACAAAGATAATTAACGTACACCTTATTCAAAGTTATTGTAAAAATATCTCCTAATTATTCCCCGATCTTCACATATTTTGTGGAGATCAGACTTTGTTGAGTTTTCTCACGAATAAATAACAATCAATCTCAATGTGTTTAGTTCGCTCGTAGAATACGAGATTTGAGACAATATGAAGAGCATCTTGATTATCACACCACAGTTTTACTGAAATAGAAGTCTTAAACCCGATTTTAATCAAAAGCTGATAAATTCATATTACCTCACGCACAGACGGTACCATAACTCTATAAATTGATTCAGCACTGGACCTAGACACAACATTTTGTTTCTTACTCTTTCAAGAAATCAGATTGCCCCTAACAAATACACAATATCTTGAAGTGGACCGTCTATCTACCTTGGAACTTGCCTAATCTACATAAGAGAATCACTCAATCTGGGCATGTCCATGATTCTTGTAAACTCTACCTCGTTTGGTGCCCCTTTCAAGTAATATAAAATTTGTTCTAATGCTGCCCAATGATGAATTGTTAGAGAAGACATAAATTGTCTAATGACACTAACTGGGAATGCAATATCTAGACGAGTCACAGTTAAATAATTCAACTTTCCAACCAATTTGCGATATTTCTCAAGATCTTCAAATGGTTTTCCATCATGTGTAAGATGCATAACCGAATTCATTGGAGCATTACAAGGTTTTGCTCTAAATTTTCCTGTCTTAGTTAACAAATCAAGTACATACTTCCTTTAAGATAGAAAAATATCTTGTTTACTCCGAGTAACGTCATCACCTAAGAAATACTTGAGCACCCCTAAACCCAAAAAATGGACATGAAAGCTGTGTCCCTAGTTTTCACTATTTTGGCCATTTTTTAGCTTTTAAAAATTGTTTTTACATGAAATAAAATTTAAATTTCGGTAGAATTTTGTGTAGAATCTTAATTTTCAAATAAAAAATTTAATTATCAGATTAAAATTAATTTTTATTAATCTATATTAGTTTTAGGTATTAGTAGGCTTTAAATTTAAAAAATTAATTTATCAACAAACTTGTTATTTTTGAAAGTTGATTATTTTATTTTGGTTTATTAATTTTAATTATAAGATCAAATATTTACATGTTTTATTAATAAAATTTGAAATGATCTTATTTTGACATTAAAATATTAATAAAACTTAAAAATAATCTAGATAAGTTTCAAATTGCTAACCATAAATATTAGATTTTCAAAATTTGTTACTTTTAAAATATATTTTATTAATTTGAATTATAAGATTAGATAAATGTTAGTTTTTTGACATTCTATCAAATATTTGTTTTAATTAAAATTTATATATTTTTATTAAAATAACATGAAATTTTTGAAAAGTTGGTTAATTTTGTTTGAATAGATATTTTAGAGTTTTCTAACCATTAAATTTTTTAAATTTAGGACATTTTATTTTATTTATTATTAAATAATATTTATAATATCTTAACCATAAAAACATCCTATTTTTCAAATTTGTTTATTTTGTTAAATTATAAGATTTGAAATATAATATTTAAAATATCTCAATTTTTAAATTAAGATATTATGTTATATTATCTTATTAGTTATTTAATTAATTTAAATTAAATTTAAATAAACTAGATATTTAAAAATTAGTTAGATATTTGAATTTTAAATTTGATTTTAAGATATTTTAGGAGTTTGTTAGATTTTAATAATTTTTTTAAATATTTTCTAACAACCTAATTTGAATTCAAGTTAAAATATTTTTTAAATATTTTATTTTAAAATAGAATTATCTTAATTAACTTTCCAGTTATTGTTACATTGTTTGTTTGTTTGTTTGTTTGTTTAAATATTTAATTCAACCTATTATTTATTTGATTTAAATTACTATGATTAACTTGTTGATAGATCCAATGATCTAATTTTAATCATAGTCCAATTGTCAATAAATCAAATAAATAATTTGTAACATGTAAATTTTGTAATTTTTTTCATATGTGATAAACCTAGTAACATGATAGAGCCCATTTAAATTATTTGTCTTGTATGAGCCTATATGTTTGCAATCAGGCTTAGATGAATATAGGAAGCCTAAATAATTTTAATATTTAAATGGACTAGGTTGCTAAAATAAAATATGAGTTTTTACAAAAATAATAGATTTTAGGCGAATGTTTACATTTATACTGCCACACGACAAAAATTAGATTTTTACTACCTTGGCATTTTTTTCTTTTATATTGTAAACACCGAAAATAAAAAACGAAGTCTCCATCTTCCACACCCACGGATAGAATAGAACCACCACTGCAACACCAGAAGGTACAACCAGAAAAGAACCATTAAATCCAGCGAGATCAAGCAGAAACATTAAAACCATTAATATTGGGCTGTCATGATTTTTCTAATATTGTTTTTCGGGTTGTTCCATAGCTGTTTTTGTTGGGTTTTATGCCCTAAATAAAACTCATTTCAATATAATCAGATTTACTTATTAATATAGATCAGAAATAACATTTAATGTTGCATGGTTCACATGATTTATTTCATGATTATATGTACATAATGTATAAATTCATATGAAACCCTTTTCACATACTTGATCCTGTTTATTGTGTCGTCAACACATTGGAAAGTAAACATGACTATGTGAATAAAGTTTCCTAGATTTATCAGACACAGGGTTTTACTGATATGATAATCTACAACAGAGTTTACTTGTATTTGGAGAAATACTATGTTCTTTCCAGAACATTGGTTAAAGTAAAGCTCAGGTTGGATGCATGGAGTATGCATCGGAAGGGACCGATATTGAACTTTGACTTAGATTTATTAAACTTACCGTAATATCTATTCAAGTCAACATCACCTAGTTGATCCTAGATCAAATGATCTTAATCCTGATATGATTAGGCTCAATCTTGAAAGGCTATTCGTGTTCTTTGATTTGTTAGTTAAGTCTACTTTTAGGTCAGGGTGACACGTACATTTTGGGAACACGGTAGTGCAATTGAGTGGGAGCGCTATCATAAATATGGAATCTATAGCTTCTATCTGGCGAATAGTAAGCAAAGGATGATCTCCTTCGAGCTTGACCAAACGAACATAAATGGTGGAGTACTCATTTCACATAAGCTGAAATATCATTTATACGGGGTCAAGTGTTTTAAGGAATAAATACATTGTAGGGTGTAACGGTAATTTAATCCCTTTACAGTGTACATCATTCATATAGAGGATCATTGATCAAATTAGGATTATAACAATGGATAACTAATGATGTGTCTATATGGTGGAACATATAGAGCATTCTATATACTGAGAGTGCAATTCTAAGTTCTATGAGTGGATTCAACGAAGAATTAATAAGTTAGTGAATTTTAGTGTTAAATTCTTGATCTACTTATTGGAAGCTCGGTTATACAGACCAATGGTCCCCGCACTAGTTGAGATAATATTGCTTGTAAGACTCATGTAATTGGTTTTGATTAATCAATTATAATTCCCAAATTAGACTATGTCTATTTGTGAATTTTTCACTAAGTAAGGGCGAAATTGTAAAGAAAGAGTTTTAGGGGCATGTTTGTTAATTATGATACTTTGTATGGTTCAATTAATAAATATGATAAATGACAATATTATTTAATAATTATTTATAGTTATTAAATAGTTAGAATTGGCATTTAAATGGTTGAATTAGAAAATTGGCGTTTTTGAGAAAATCAGATGCAGAAAAGGTAAAACTGCAAAATTGCAAAAAGTGAGGCCCAAATCCACTTGTATAGGGCCAGCCACTTTTGTAGGAAATTTAAACTGATTTTTTCATTATTTTAATGCCAAATAATTCAAACCTAACCCTAGTGGAATGCTATAAATAGATAGTGAAAGCTTCAGGAAATTTACACTTAAATTTTCTATTTTTCCTTTAGAGAAAAACCTGAGCCTTTCTCTCTCCCTATCTTTAGCTGCCATTTCTTCTTTCTCTTCCCTCTTGAATTTCGAAATTCTTAGTGTATGAGTAGTGCCCACACACAGCAAGTGATACCTCAATCATAGTGAGGAAGATCGTGAAGAAAGACATTCAGCAAAAGGAGTTTCAGCATCAAAGATTCAGATAAAGAGATCCAGGTTCAGATATTGATAATGCTCTGCTACAGAAAGGAATCAAGGGCTAGATATCTGAACGGAAGGAGTCATTTAATTCCGCTGCACCCAATGTAAGGTTTCTTTAACTTTATATGTGTTTATTTCATCGTTTTAGAAAGTTCATATTTAGGGTGTTAATCAACATAATTGTGAGTAGATCTAAGATCCTGGTAAAATAATTTCCAACAACTGGCCTCAGAGCCATGGTAATTGATTTACTTGCAAGAAATTTGGACTTTAAAACGATTGTTTGTATGTTTTTTGGATGGTATCATGTTGTATTGAGTGTTATTTGATGATTGATTGATGTTTGTAAATTTTCGTGAAAAATAATTGCGATTCTGTTTCTGGAATTATTTTTATTGGATAGTATGGAAAAAATTAAGCAAGTTAGCCTTTTACAGAACTCAATTTCGATTTTATTTGAATTAGTTATGATTTTTTGAAGATTCGAAAAAAAATGAGAGCTGTGCTGAAATTTTCCTGCGATCGCGAAAACTGTCCGTACAGCTCACAATTTTTTCGTTTTTCTTCGATTTTTCATGCTTTTTCATGGAATTAACTTCCGATTTTTTGTATAGTTTTGTTTATATACTATTAATATTCCTAATTCAATTCTAATTATCATTTTGAATTAATTTAATATTTTTTAAATTTAATTTAAGATATTAGTGTAATTTGAATTTGAATAGAATTAGTATCTATCTTCTTGCTTAAAAATCTATCTTATTTTTAAATTTGATTATATCTTATCTTATTTTTAAATTTAAGGTCAGATTTTATATATATTTTTAAATTAAATCTTTTTTAGATATTTTGACCTTATTTAAATTTAAAATAAGATAACTATAATCATGTAATTTTAAATAGATATAAGATATTTTGCTAACTTTTAAATTTTGTTATTTTATTTATTTAAATTACATTTAAAATCTGAAAAAGATATTCATTTATCTTTTCTAATTTTTTATTTAATTTTTATTTATAAAATAACATTTAAATTTTAAAAGTAGTTAGCAAATTTTGAAATGATATTTAGGTTGGTTGAAACCTAATTTTTCAAAATTGTAGGTTTAATTTTAAATTTAATTTTTTTTTAAAATTTCGAATATTTCAAATTTTATTTTAAATTTTTCGAAAATAAATATTTTATTTATTTAATTAATTATTTCGAAATTAATTATTTAATTTAAAATTAAATAAATCCTACATCCAACTATCCAGCTAACCTTGTTGCAGAAGTATGTGTTTTAGCTTGTTTGTAAGTTTTTAAAACCTATTATTACTTGATTGCAAATAGCCATGGTTACTTTTTGCCAGATCTAATGATCTGATGGCTCCCTTGGTCAAGTTAATAATTTGTAACATGTATATTTACAATCTTCTTTCATCTGTGTATGACCTAGCAACATGATAGGACCCATCCAAAGTGTACCTGTGTGAGCCTATGTGTTTAATTTTATTATAGATGCATATAGGTTGCTGTTGCTAAAATAAATTATCATAGTTCTTGATAGAATTTATTTAGGCCCATTTAGTTTTTGGGCCTATTCAATTAATAACAGCTGTTCTTATTAAGGTTAAATTCCTCTCTTTTGGGCCTTGTGTGAGAGTTGGGAGCCATAGTAGTGGGTACGACATACTGAACCCAACACCCCCTCACATGAACTACCCCAATTGTGAAGGCCCATTTGCCTGATTTGAATAACTGTACTAGGTTAATTAAACTAGTTTAACCTAATAAAATTGATTAGCAACATAATTAATTTCATTTATTTTGAAATTAATTTAAGAAAATTATAGTTTAAAGAATTTTTTATTCTAAGCTAAACTATATGTATTTTCTTGTATTTAATTAAATATAGAATTATAATCATCTAGATTCTTTCTGGAGCTTAATTTAAATTTTTCATTAAATATTCCTATTTAAGTTGATATTTAGTTATCTTCAACTAACCAACTTAAATCTGAATATCTTTTGGATTTAAAATTTCAAAATTAAGTTGAGGAATTTTAGGCATTGGTTATTAAAATTCTTTAGATATTTTTTAAGTTATATCTTTTCGAATATTAACTTAAAATGGAATATTTTAGATATTTTTTAAGTTAATATCTTTTCGAATATTAACTTAAAATGGAATATTTTCAAATTAAGTGGTTAAAACTTAATTTTTGATATTTAATTAAATTTAAATTTGAAAAAATATTTAGGTTCTAGATATTTTCTAATACAACCTAAATGAGATATTTTTTCAAATTTTGTGGAAAAGATACTTAGTCAAATAAGATATTTTCTAGATAGTTATTTCAAGACTACTTATTATTTCTAATATTAAATAGGAAAATATTATACATTGTGAAATTAATTATTTATATAATTAATTTTGGCACAATTTATTTTAAGTATATTTTTTCCTAGTATTAAACTAGAGATTAATAATTAAGCCTTCTCTAAACTTAATAATTTATTTCTTGAATTTAATACATTTAATTAATTTGAAAATTAAATATCTAAGTTCATTTTCATCATGATACTTAAATATTTTTTTCATGACACTTAATTAAATAGAAAATTATTTTAGTTGAAATTTAATTTTTCAATTAAATTTAAATAATTTTCAAAATATTTTTTTTTCTCTTTATTTTATTAATCAAATTTCGAAATTGCATTTCTTAAATGCTGGAATTTTGAATTTTATTTGAAAAATAGATTAAAGTTGTAAATTATTTATTTTAATTTTGGACCAACTTAAATCAATGATTTTTTCATTAATTGATTAATTTTTAAATAAATGAATTAAAATATATTATTAGAAATTGAATTAATTAGTCAAAGGAAAATCTAGATAGGTGATATTTTTGCTTGAAGTATTTTTCTAGTGTATTTAATTAAATAGAAAATTAATATTTAAGTTGATTTTTATCATCATACTTAAATATTTAAAATTTTTCTTATATATTTAATTAAATAGGAAAATTATATTTTTTGTTGTAAATTAATTTTATTAATTAATTTTGCGCCAACATTAAATTAGAATAATTTTTCCACGATTTATTTTTTATTTTAACATGCATTTTTCGAAAATTGTATTCTTAAATACTTTAATTTTTCGAAATGCAATATATATTTATAGAAAATTAAATTTGAGTTGTAAATTAATTTAAATTAATTTTGTAACAACTTAAATTGAATATTTTTCTAAATATTTATTGGAAATTATTACTAAGATGGAAATAATTCATGTTATTTTCATATCCATCTAAGTAAAATTTATAAATATTAAATTAAAATTTATATTTAGAATTTTTCATTCTAAATTGGAAATTTTAAATAAATATATAATTAAAATAAATAAATTAAATAAAGAGAATCAAAGAAAATACAACTCACTTTAAATAATGAGCTTGATTATTATTAAGATATTCGATCTCCATTGTTGGTCTTACAAAAGTTAAATGTTTTCAATATAACCTCGAGACGCTAGACTTCGTCCCCCTATGGATGGTTATTCGTTG
Organism: Cannabis sativa; assembly: GCF_029168945.1. NCBI lineage: Eukaryota > Viridiplantae > Streptophyta > Magnoliopsida > Rosales > Cannabaceae > Cannabis > Cannabis sativa. The sequence continues at coordinate 50,266,550 of NC_083601.1, forward strand.
AACGCATTTAACACCGTAAGATTTCATTTGATAAGTGTTTTGTGAGTTTTCGTCTCTATTTAGACTCTCCCCTACGGTGACTACTTAGAGATAAACTCATAAAACATGAAACAATGGTGGAAGCTCATAAAATAAGAATAACCTTGACTCTCGCCTACCGGGACAACGTTGGATTCTTATTTTGATCGAATAAAAGGTTGCTAGAATGGTTTCTATTTTAGATGAGCTGACAACTCTATTCAATAAATGATACTTTGACTCTCGCCTACCGGGACACTGTATCAGTTTGTTGAAAACCTTGGAAATTATTTAGGATTGTATGTTTTAGTATTTTCACTAGTCATTCCTACTTGCTATATGTTTATAATTTCTAAATTGTGTATGAATTTATATTGAACCATGTTATTTTCTGTTATTAAGTTGTAGTTTAATTTCGAATCTTCATTGTTGGTCTAACATGTTTGTTTTTCTAATGAGATAAATCCCTAATGGATTTTCACCATTAGACATACATAATAGTGTAAGATCTCGAAAGATAAATATTGTATATGCAACATCTAGCTGTTCATCAATTGATGACACCTTAGACTAGTATTTTTACAATATGAAACAAGAAGATTACATAAATAAGATTACTTTGTCTTTCGCTAATCGAAGCATCGTTGGATTCTTATTTATAAACGAAATTATCCTAATTCCTCTTAGCTTATTCATTTCGAATTAGCTCAATAATATATCATTGGATGAATGGTCTATAAATCATTTCATGTCATTATATTTTCTCTTAAGAAATTAAATGACGCATATGATTATAATCCCGAAATTCTAATCCCAATTGATATAAATCCTCAATCTTAGAAATCTCCTACTTGTATGGGCAAATCTGACTTAGAGTTTGTATTAGTAGTGCTGGTCCAAGATAGAATTACTCATTATATTTGGTATAAATTTAAGTCTTTGACTTTAATTTTAGATTCCAAATAGAAATTTTCTTATATTTCTAATTCCAGAATACAATACAGTTACACTTTCTCAAGTGTTTAATATCCATCTTCTATTAATGGATTAAAACTGTATGAAATATGAGTTAGGTATTCTGTGACCAGGATCCACTTGCAGTATTCTAAGAACTCGTTGATGTAACTAAACTTATGTCATCAAAAGACACTACCATTTTTTTTAATCTATGGCATTTGTATCTTGTTCATAGTGGATTTGACAAGATCAATCTCTGCAAAGAGTTAATATGCCTATATCCACTGAAAGTAGTTCATCTAATTCGCAGATGGATGTACATTCAGGGGTGGATATGAGTTTTTCGTTGTATTCTTAAAACGATAACTCTAGATTATACCTTTTAGCAAGAAATTTGAAATGTTTGAAAAATTTCATTAATTTCTAGCAATGGTTAAAGTATTAAGGTAAGTGGTTAAAGATCTTGCGAACTGATAGGGGTGGAGAAATAGTTAGTAGATATGCAGTTCAAAGATCATTAATTTGATTTTTGAATTATATCCAAACTTACCTCCCCAGAAATTTCGAGTTGCATGTTGATGATTAGTTACAAGTCGTTGCCTAATTCCTTCTATGGTAATACAATTTCAGAATGATGTAATGGCTGTATACTTAATGTAAATCATTACTAGATTCATGGATGACCTAATCAAAATCTTAAGAAAAGCTAGAACTGTTAACCATGGTTTGTTAGCTATTCTAAGTGATTAGGGGTGGACCATCCCATTGTCAATAGATAAGAAAGTGTTTGTTCAAACAAATACTACTTTTCTAAGATAATGACTAAGTCTGAAAACAAGTAGCAAATAAAGGAGATATTTAATTCTTGATTCCAAAAGTGTTCTATCATCTTATTTGATATATGATGATCCCACTGCCTCTGTTGTCTTGTCACAACCGAAGAGATCAATACCATTTAGTTTTCTTAGACATAATTCACGGTACCTTGTCGTAGTGGGAGAGTTTCTAGGAACTCACCTTCTTATGACTTGGGAGACACTAGTGATTAAAATCCATTGTGAGTTTAAACAAGTAATGGATTGTCAAGATAAGAAACTAAGAAGAAAGCCAAAAGAACTATGGTTTAATCCATTCACATGGAATAACCTAAAGTTTTCTATTACAAGGACATAAAAGGAAATTTTCGTTTATAAGTCCATTCAATAGACTTAACAAAACTTCCTGTTCCTAGTATTATAGGTTTGAGTTTATCTAAACCTATGGCTTATGGTATACCTGGTAATTACTTACTCTAATGCAATCAGCTTACTTTAGTAAGATGCAGAAAAATTTTCTTTCTAATGGCAATCTGTAGAAGCTTCACAACTTCTTAGGCATAGATTTTATTTATCTAAGGAAAAGTCTCAACTATTCCAGAAAAGATAAAGCCATGAAAGAATTTCTTATATCAACAGTGAGAGGTCTTAGATATGCTTTTGCATGCCTTAGACCAGACACCTGCTGTTGAGTGGGAGTAATGAGTAGGTATCAGATTAATCCAGGAGAAGAACATTGGAAGACAATCAAGTAAATCTTAAGATAAAGAAGAGGAACTATATGTTAGTCTATAAGGGTGTGTTTAAAACTCTTAGACTACACCATATCAGATTTCGAAATTTGCCTTTGTGCTAGTAAATCTTTCTGATAAGATGGTGGTTACTCTGGGGTGGAATAGTGATTTTGGAGAAGTGTAAAAACCTATCTGAAGTCTCTAGGTCTACCAGAGAGGGACTGAATGTTAAAGTTGCAGGAAAGGTACTTATTCAGTCTAAGGAAAGTTCTATACATTTTTGGCATCATTCCAAATTGCCTTAACTACTAGTGTTGATTTCCTGATTAACCAAAAGTAGTTGCCAAAGATATAGAATCCAGTATCCCAAGAGAGTAGACATATAGAGAGGAATTTCAGATTATCAATGATTTTGTGATTAAAGGAAGAGTAATGGTGGAGGAAAGGTTGTGTTTAATTCAACCTTTCAGATCCTATTACGAGGAGTTTACTACTACTACACTTGATTTGTATATCAAGGTGTTGAGATTATTTGAAACGCACTTTTTGTTTTATATTAGTGCAAGTGGGAGTTTGTTGGGTTTTATGCCCTAAATAAAACTCATTTCAATATAATCAGATTTACTTATTAATATAGATCAGAAATAACATTTAATGTTGCATGGTTCACATGATTTATTTCATGATTATATGTACATAATGTATAAATTCATCTGAAATCCTTTTCACATACTTGATCCTGTTTATTGTGTCGTCAACACATTAGAAAGTAAACATGACTATATGAATAAAGTTTCCTAGATTTATCAGACACAGGGTTTTACTGATATGATAATCTACAACAGAGTTTACTTGTATTTGGAGAAATACTATGTTCTTTCCAGAACATTGGTTAAAGTAAAGCTCAGGTTGGATGCATGGAGTATGCATCGGAAGGGACCGATATTGAACTTTGACTTAGATTTATTAAACTTACCGTAATATCTATTCAAGTCAATATCGCCTAGTTGATCCTAGATCAAATGATCTTAATCCTGATATGATTAGGCTCAATCTTGAAAGGCTATTCGTGTTCTTTGATTTGTTAGTTAAGCCTACTTTTAGGTCAGGGTGACACGTACATTTTGGGAACACGGTAGTGCAATTGAGTGGGAGCGCTATCATAAATATGGAATCTATAGCTTATATCTGGCGAATAGTAAGCAAAGGATGATCTCCTTCGAGCTTGACCAAACGAACATAAATGGTGGAGTACTCATTTCACATAAGCTGAAATATCATTTATACGGGGTCAAGTGTTTTAAGGAATAAATACATTGTAGGGTGTAACGGTAATTTAATCCCTTTACAAAGGTAGTATCATTCATATAGAGGATCATTGATCAAATTAGGATTATAACAATGGATAACTAATGATGTGTCTATATGGTGGAACATATAGAGCATTCTATATACTGAGAGTGCAATTCTAAGTTCTATGAGTGGATTCAACGAAGAATTAATAAGTTAGTGAATTTTAGTGTTAAATTCTTGATCTACTTATTGGAAGCTCGGTTATATAGACCCATGGTCCCCGCACTAGTTGAGATAATATTGCTTGTAAGACTCATGTAATTGGTTTTGATTAATCAATTATAATTCTCAAATTAGACTATGTCTATTTGTGAATTTTTCACTAAGTAAGGGCGAAATTGTAAAGAAAGAGTTTCAGGGGCATGTTTGTTAATTATGATACTTTGTATGGTTCAATTAATAAATATGATAAATGACAATATTATTTAATAATTATTTATAGTTATTAAATAGTTAGAATTGGCATTTAAATGGTTGAATTAGAAAATTGGCGTTTTTGAGAAAATCAGATGCAGAAAAGGTAAAACTGCAAAATTGCAAAAAGTGAGGCCCAAATCCACTTGTATAGGGCCAGCCACTTTTGTAGGAAATTTAAACTGATTTTGTTCATTATTTTAATGCCAAATAATTCAAACCTAACCCTAGTGAAATGCTATAAATAGATAGTGAAGGCTTCAGGAAATTTACACTTAAATTTTCTATTTTTCCTTTAGAGAAAAACCTGAGCCTTTCTCTCTCCCTATCTTTAGCTGCCACTTCTTCTTTCTCTTCCCTCTTGAATTTCGAAATTCTTAGTGTATGAGTAGTGCCCACACACAGCAAGTGATACCTCAATCATAGTGAGGAAGATCGTGAAGAAAGACATTCAGCAAAAGGAGTTTCAACATCAAAGATTCAGATAAAGAGATCCAGATTCAGATATTGATAATGCTCTGCTACAGAAAGGAATCAAGGGCTAGATATCTGAACGGAAGGAGTCATTTAATTCCGCTGCACCCAATGTAAGGTTTCTTTAACTTTATATGTGTTTATTTCATCGTTTTAGAAAGTTCATATTTAGGGTGTTAATCAACATACTTGTGAGTAGATCTAAGATCCTGGTAAAATAATTTCCAACAGTTTTGTATATTTAACAAATATTGGTTTCAAATTACACAGATTAAACCAACCACTGAATATTTGTTTGAGGTAATCAGAATGAAAAAATCATAGACAGTAATAGCCTTACCTCCCATTAAATGGTAAAATCTGGAAGACAAAAAAAAAAGGATGTAAGCTGGTTGGGAAAAGAAACAACATAACAAATATAGTAAATGTGGGGAGCTGGAACATAACAAGAGAATATCCAGGAGAAGACATCAAAAATGAAAAGAAGCAGAACAATTAAAAAATAACAGTGGAACAATGGAGAAAAACTGAACATATATTGAAGCATATGATACTGAAGAAAATAACTTACATACAAATTTCATTATTTTCCTATTACTATTAAAAATAAATCAGTACAATTATAATTGACAAACTGTGATAAAAAAAAATGAAAGAAAACAACAGTAAAACAACCTTAAAACAATAATAAAATAATAACAAAATAAATCAGTAATAGAAAAGGGTAAGTTAGAGAAAGAGGGTGGACTTAGAAGTACGGTAGAGATGGAGCCAATGTTGGGTTTTATGCCCTAAATAAAACTCATTTCAATATAATCAGATTTACTTATTAATATAGATCAGAAATAACATTTAATGTTGCATGGTTCACATGATTTATTTCATGATTATATGTACATAATGTATAAATTCATCTGAAACCCTTTTCACATACTTGATCCTGTTTATTGTGCCGTCAACACATTGGAAAGTAAACATGACTATGTGAATAAAGTTTCCTAGATTTATCAGACACAGGGTTTTACTGATATGATAATCTACAATAGAGTTTACTTGTATTTGGAGAAATACTATGTTCTTTCCAGAACATTGGTTAAAGTAAAGCTCAGGTTGGATGCATGGAGTATGCATCGGAAGGGACCGATATTGAACTTTGACTTAGATTTATTAAACTTACCGTAATATCTATTCAAGTCAATATCGCCTAAGTTGATCCTAGATCAAATGATCTTAATCCTGATATGATTAGGCTCAATCTTGAAAGGCTATTCGTGTTCTTTGATTTGTTAGTTAAGCCTACTTTTAGGTCAGGGTGATACGTACATTTTGGGAACACGGTAGTGCACCGAGTGGGAGCGCTAGCATAAACATGGAATCTATAGCTTCTATCTGGCGAATAGTAAGCAAAGGATGATCTCCTTCGAGCTTGACCAAACGAACATAAATGGTGGAGTACTCATTTCACATTAGCTGAAATATCATTTATACGGGGTCAAGTGTTTTAAGGAATAAATACATTGTAGGGTGTAACGGTAATTTAATCCCTTTACAGTGTAGATCATTCATATAGAGGATCATTGATCACATTAGGATTATAACAATGGATAACTAATGATGTGTCTATATGGTGGAACATATAGAGCATTCTATATACTGAGAGTGCAATTCTGAGTTCTATGCGTGGATTCAACGAAGAATTAATAAGTTAGTGAATTTTAGTGCTAAATTCTTGATCTACTTATTGGAAGCTCTTATATAGACCCATGGTCCCCCCACTAGTTGAGATAATATTGCTTGTAAGACTCATGTAATTGGTTTTGATTAATCAATTATAATTCACAAATTAGACTATGTCTATTTGTGAAATTTTCACTAAGTAAGGGCGAAATTGTAAAGAAAGAGTTTATGGGGGCATATTTGTTAATTATGATACTTTGTATGGTTCAATTAATAAATATGATAAATGACAATATTATTTAATAATTATTTATAGTTATTAAATAGTTAGAATTGGCATTTAAATGGTTGAATTAGGAAATTGGTATTTTTGAGAAAATCAGATACAAAAGGTGTTAAAATTGCAAAATTGCAAAAAGCAAGGCCCAATCCACTAAGTGTAGGGCCAGCCACTTTTGTAGGAAATTTAAACTGGTTTTTCATTATTTTAATGCCAAATAATTCAAACCTAACCCTAGTGGAATGCTATAAATGATAGTGAAGGCTTCGGGAAATTTACACTTAAATTTTCTATTTTTCCTTCGAGAGAAAACCCGAGCCTTCTCTCTCCCTATCTTTAGCTGTCACTTCTTCTCTTCCTCTTGAGAATTTCGAAATCCTTAGTGATTACAAGTAGTGCCCACACACATCAAGTGATACCTCAATCATAGTGAGGAAGATCGTGAAGAAAGATCATCAAAGAAAGGAGTTTCGCATCAAAGATTCGGCAGAAAGAGATCCAGGTTCAGATATTGATAATGCTCGCTACGTAAAGGAATCAAGGGCTAGATATCTGAACGGAAGGAGTCATTATATTCCGCTGCACCCAATGTAAGGTTTCTTAAACTTTATATGTGTTTATTTCATCGTTTTAGAAAGTTCATATTTAGGATGTTAATAAACATATCTTGTGAGTAGATCTAAGATCCTGGTAAAATAAATTCCAACAACTGGTATCAGAGCCATGGTAATTGATTTACTTACATGTAATTTGGACTTTAAAACGATTGTTTGTATGTTCTTTGGATGGTATCATGTTGTATTGAGTGTTATTTGATGATTGATTGATGATTGTGAAATTTTCGTGAAAATAATTGTTATTTCGGTTCTGGCATTATTTTTATTGGATAGTATGGAAAAAATTAAGCAAGTTAGCCTTTTACAGAACTCAATTTGGATTTTATTTGAATTAGTTATGATTTTTTGAAGATTTGACAAAATCGGTCATTTGTCTTTGATAGTTTTCGCGATCGCAGAACTGTCCGTACAGTTTCGAATTTTTTCAATTTTCTTCAATTTTTCATACTTTTTCATGGAATTAACTTCCAATTTTTTGTATGGTTTTGTATATATACTATTACTATTCCTAATTCAATTCTAATTATCATTTTGAATTAATTTAAATTTTTTTTAATTTAATTCAAGATATTAGTGTAATTTGAATTTGAATAGAATTAGTATTTATCTTTTTGCTTAAAAAATCTATCTTATTTTAAAATTTGATTATATCTTATCTTATTTTAAATTTTAAAAATAAGATATTTATAATCATGTAATTTTTAAATGATATAAGATATTTTGCTAATTTTTTAAATTTTGTTATTTTATTTATTTAAATTACATTTAAAATTTGAAAAAGATATTTATATCTTTTCTAATTTTTTATTTAATTTTTATTTATAAAATAACATTTAAAATTTAAAAGTAGCTAGCAAATTTTTGAAATGATATTTAGGTTGGTTGAAACCTAATTTTTTCAAAAATTGTAGGTTTAATTTTAAATTTAAATTTTTTTTAAAAAAAAAAAAAAATCGAATTTTTTTTTTTTCAAATTTTTTTTAATTTTTCGAAATTTTTTTATTATTTAATTAATTATTTCGAAATTAATTATTTAATTTAAAATTAAATAAATCCTACATCCAACTATCCAGCCTAACTCATGAGAGTATGTGTTTTAGCTTATGTGTAAGTTTTTTAAAAACCTATTATTACTTGATCGCAAATAGCCATGGTTACTTTTTGCGGATCTAATGATCCGATGGCTCCCTTGGTCAAGATAATAATTTGTAATGTATATTTACAATCTTCTTTCATCCGTGTATGACCTGAAGAATACGATGTGACCCATCCAAAGTGTGCCCGTGTGAGCCTATGTGTTTAATTTTATTATAGATGCATATAGGTTAATGTTACTAAATAAAATGTCATAGTCATTGATAGATTTTATTTAGGCCCATTTAGTTTTCGGGCTTATTCAATTAATAACAAGCTGTTCTTATTAAGCGTTAAATTCCTCTCTTTTGGGCTCTCAGGTGAGAGTTGGGAGCCATGTATGGGTACGACATACCGAACCCAACACCCCTCACACAAACCACCCACCAATTGTGAAGGCCCATTTGCCCGATTTGAATGATCGTACTAGGTTAATTAAACTAGTTTAACCTAATAAAATTGATTAGCAGCAACATAATTAATTTCATTTATTTTGAAATTAATTTAAGAAAAATATAGTTTAAGGAATTTTATATTCTAAGCTAAACTATATGTATTTTCTTGTATTTAATTAAATATAGAATTATAACCATATAGATTCTTTCTCGAACTTAATTTAAATTTTTCATTAAATATTCCTATTTAAGTTGATATTTAGTTATCTTCAACTAACCAACTTAAATCAATATCTTTTGAATTCAAAATTTCAAAATTAAGTTGAGGAATTTTAGGCATTGGTTATTAAGATTCTTTAGATATTTTTTTTTAAGTTAATATCTTTTCAAATATTAACTTAAAATGGAATATTTTCAAATTAAGTGGTTACAACTTAATTTTTGATATTTAATTAAATTTAAATTTGAAAATATTTAAGTTCTAGATTTTTCTAGTACAACTTAAATTAGATATTTTTTCAAATTTTGTGGAAAAGATACTTAGTCAAATAAGATATTTTCTAGATAGTTATTTCTAGACTACTTATTATTTCTAATATTAAATAGGAAAATATTATAAATTGTGAAATTAATTATTTAAATAATTAATTTTGGTACAATTTATTTTAAGTATATTTTTCCTAGTATTAAACTAGAGATTAATAATTAAGTCTTCTCTACACTTAATTATTTATTTCTTGAATTTAATACATTTAATTAATTTGAAAATTAAATATCTAAGTTGATTTTATCATCATACTTAAATATTTCTTTTTCATGACATTTAATTAAATAGAAAATTATTTTTAGTTGAAATTTAATTTTTCAACTAAATTTAAATAATTTTCAAAATATATTTTTCTTTATTTTATTAATCAATTTTCGAAATTGCATTTCTTAAATGCTAGAATTTCGAATTTTATCTTGAAAAATAGATTAAGTTGTAAATTAATTATTTTAATTAATTCTTGGATCAACTTAAATCAATGATTTTTTCATTTATTGATTAATTTAAAATAAATTGAATTAAAGTATATTATTAGAAATTGAATTAATTAGTCGAAGGAAAATCTAGATAGATGATATTTTTGCTTGAAGTATTTTTCTAGTGTATTTAATTAAATAGAAAATTAATATTTAAGTTGATTTTCATCATCTACTTAAATATTTGAAATTTTTCTTATATATTTAATTAAATAGGAAAATTATATTTTTTTGTTGTAAATTAATTTTATTAATTAATTTTGGGCCAACATTAAATTAGAATAATTTTTCCAGGATTTATTTTTTATTTTAATATGCATTTTTCGAAAATTGTATTCTTATATACTTTAATTTTTCGAAATGCAATATATATTTATGTAAAATTAAATTCGAGTTGTAAATTAATTAATTTTGTAACAACTTAAATATTTTTTCTAAATATTTATTGGAAATTATTACTAAGATGGAAATAATTCATATTATTTTCATATCCATCTAAGTAAAATTTATAAATATTAAATTAAAATTTATATTTAGAATTTTTCATTCTAAATTGGAAATTTTAATTAAATAAATATATATTTAAAATAAATAGAATAAATAAAGAGAATAAAAGAAAATACAACTCTTTTCAAATAATGAGCTTTATTATGTAGACATTCGATCTCCATTGTGGGTTTTACACCGCGTTTGTTTTAGTGAGTAATCCTCCCTAATGGAGGAACGTTCATTAGCAATTTCGCACCGTTTAACCTCGCATGATAAGTAGTTTGTAAGTGTTTTGTATGGTATGGATCACCCTAATGGTGGCGACCATACTTGACTTGCAAATTATGAAACAATGGTGGAAGCTCATAAGATAGAATTGCCTTGACTCTCGCCTAAACGGACAACGCCGAATTCCACCTTGATCGAATAAAAGGTTGCTAGAATGTTTAACATTTTAGACGAGCCGACAACTCTATTCAATGAATGGTAGCTTTGACTCTCGCCAAACGGACACCGATATCGCTTGTTGAAAACCTTGGAAATTATTTAGGATTGTAAGTTTTAGTATTTTCACTTGTCATTCCTACTTACTATATGTTTATAATTTCTGAATTGTGTATGATTTATATTGAACCATGTTATTTTCTGTTATTAAGTTGTAGTTTAATTTCGAATCTTCATTGTTGGTCTAACTTGGCTTGTTTATCTAATGAGATAAATCCCTAGTGGATTTTCACCATTAGACATACATAATAGTGTTAGATCTCGAAAGATAAATATTGTATATGCGACATCTAGCTGTTCATCAATTGATGACACCTTAGACTAGTATTTTTACGATATGAAACAAGAAGATTATATAAATAAGATTACTTTGACTTTCGCTAATCGAAGCATCGTTGGATTCTTATTTTAAACGAAATTATCCTAATTCCTCTTAGCTTATTCATTTCGAATTAGCTTTCATATATATCATTGGATGAATGGTCTATAAATCATTTCATGTCATTTTATATGACGCATATGATTATAATCCCGAAATTCTATTCCCAATTGATATAAATCCTCAATCTTAGAAATCTCCTACTTGTATGGGCAAATCTGACTTAGAGTTTGTATTAGTAGTGGTGGTCCAAGAAAGAATTACTCATTATATTTGGTTGAATTTAAGTCTTTGACTTTAATTTTAGATTCCAAATAGAAATTTTCTTATATTTCTAATTCCGTATACAATACAGCTTACACTTTCTCAAGTGTTTAATATCCATCTTCTATTAATGGATTAAAAACTCGTATGGAATATGAGTTAGGTATTCTCGTGACCGGGATCCACTTGCACTATTCTAAGAACTCTTTCGATGTAACTAAACCTATATCATCAATAGACACACTACCACATTTTTTTAATCTATGGCATTTGTATCTTGTTCATAATGGATTTGACAAGATCAATCTCTCGCAAAGAGTTAATATGCCTATATCCACTGAAAGTAGTTCATCTCATTCGCAGATGGATGTACATTCAGGGGTGGATATGAGTTTTCGTTGTATTCTTAAAACGATAACTCTAGATTATACCTTATGCAAAGAAATTTGAAATGTTTGAAAAATTTCATTAATTTCTAGCAATAGTTAAAACCATTAAGGTAAGTGGTTAAAGATCTTGCGAATCGATAGGGGTGGAGAAATAGTTAGTAGATATGCAAATTCAAAGATCATTAAATTGATTTTTGAATTATATCCAAACTTACCTCCCCAGAAATTTCGAGTTGCATGTTGATGATTAGTTACTAGTCGTTGCCTAAATCCTTCTATGGTAATACAATTTCAGAATGATGTAATGGTTGTATACTTAATGTAAATCATTACTAGATTCATGGATGACCTAATCAAAATCTTAAGAAAAGCTAGAACTGTTAACCATGGTTTCTTAGCTATTCTAAGTGATTAGGGGTGGACCATCCCATTGTCAATAGATAAGAAAGTGTTTGTTCAAACAAATACTACTTTTCTAAGAAAATGACTAAGTCTGAAAACAAGTAGCAAATAAAGGAGATATTTAATTCTTGATTCCAAAAGTGTTCTATCATCTTATATGACATATGATGATCCCACTGCCTCTGTTGTCTTGTCACAACCGAAGAGATCAATACCATTTAGTTTTCTTAGACATAATTCACGGTACCTTGTCGTAGTGGGAGAGTTTCTAGGAACTCACCTTCTTATGACTTGGGAGACACTAGTGATTAAAATCCATTGTGAGTTTAAACAAGTAATGGATTGTCAAGATAAGAAACTAAGAAGAAAGCCAATAGAACTATGGTTTAATCCATTCACATGGAGTAACCTAAAGTTTTCTATTACAAGGACATAAAAGGAAATTTTGTTTATAAGTCCATTCAATGGACTTAACAAAACTTCTTGTTCCTAGTATTATAGGTTTGAGTTTATCTAAACCTATGGCTTGTGGTATAACTGGTAATTACTTACTCTAATGCAAGCAACTTACTTTAGTAAGATGTCACATTTTCTTTCTAATGGCAATCTATAGAAGCTTCACAACTTCTTAGGTATAGATTTTATTTATCTAAGGAAAAGTCTTGACTATTCCGTAAAAGATAAAGCCATGAAAGAATTTCTTACATCAACAAGTGAGAGGTCTTAGATATGCTTTTGTATGCCTTAGACCCGTACACTCCATGTTGAGTGGGAGTAATGAGTAGGTATCAGATTAATCCAGGAGAAGAACATTGGAAGACAATCAAGTAAATCTTAAGATAAAGAAGAGGAACTATATGTTAGTCTATAAGAGTGTGTTTAAAAACTCTTAGACTACACCATATCAGATTTCGAAATTTGCCTTAGTGCTAGAAAATCTTTCTGATAAGATGGTGGTTACTCTGGGGGTGGAATAGTGATTTTGGAGAAGTTTAAAAACCTATCTGAAGTCTCTAGGTCTACCAGAGAGAGACTGAATGTTAAAGGTCAGCAGAAAGGTACTTATTCGCTCTAAGGAAAGTTCTATACATCTTTGGCACCATTCCAAATTGCCTTAAACTACTAGTGTTAATTTCCGATTAACCAAAAGTAGTTGCCAAAGGTATAGAATCCAAACATCCCAAGAGAGTAAACATATGTAGAGAGGAATTTCACATTATCAATGATTTTCATGGATTAAAGGAAGAGTAATGGTGGAGAAAAGGTTCGTGGTTAATTCAACCTTTCAGATCCTATTACGAGGAGTTTACTACTACTACACTTGATTTGTATATCAAGGTGTTGAGATTATTTGAAACGCACTTTTTGTTTTATATTAGTGCAAGTGGGAGTTTGTTGGGTTTTATGCCCTAAATAAAACTCATTTCAATATAATCAGATTTACTTATTAATATAGATCAGAAATAACATTTAATGTTGCATGGTTCACATGATTTATTTCATGATTATATGTACATAATGTATAAATTCATCTGAAACCCTTTTCACATACTTGATCCTGTTTATTGTGCCGTCAACACATTGGAAAGTAAACATGACTATGTGAATAAAGTTTCCTAGATTTATCAGACACAGGGTTTTACTGATATGATAATCTACAACAGAGTTTACTTGTATTTGGAGAAATACTATGTTCTTTCCGAACATTGGTTAAAGTAAAGCTGTGTTGGATGCATGGAGTATGCATCGGAAGGGACCGATATTGAACTTTGACTTAGATTTATTAAACTTACCGTAATATCTATTCAAGTCAATATCGCCTAAGTTGATCCTAGATCAAATGATCTTAATCCTGATATGATTAGGCTCAATCTTGAAAGGCTATTCGTGTTCTTTGATTTGTTAGTTAAGCCTACTTTTAGGTCAGGGTGATACGTACATTTTGGGAACACGGTAGTGCAATTGAGTGGGAGCGCTAGCATAAACATGGAATCTATAGCTTCTATCTGGCGAATAGTAAGCAAAGGATGATCTCCTTCGAGCTTGACCAAACGAACATAAATGGTGGAGTACTCATTTCACATTAGCCGAAATATCATTTATACTAGGTCAAGTGTTTTAAGGAATAAATACATTGTAGGGTGTAACGGTAATTTAATCCCTTTACAGTGTAGATCATTCATATAGAGGATCATTGATCACATTAGGATTATAACAATGGATAACTAATGATGTGTCTATATGGTGGAACATATAGAGCATTCTATATACTGAGAGTGCAATTCTGAGTTCTATGCGTGGATTCAACGAAGAATTAATAAGTTAGTGAATTTTAGTGCTAAATTCTTGATCTACTTATTGGAAGCTCGGTTATATAGACCCATGGTCCCAGCACTAGTTGACATAATATTGTTTGTAAGACTCATGTAATTGGTTTTGATTAATATCAATTATAATTCACAAAATTAGACTATGTCTATTTGTGAAATTTTCACTAAGTAAGGGTGAAATTGTAAAGAAAGAGTTTTATGGACATATTTGTTAATTATGATACTTTGTATGGTTCAATTAATAAATATGATAAATGACAATATTATTTAATAATTATTTATAGTTATTAAATAGTTAGAATTGGCATTTAAATGGTTGAATTAGGAAATTGGTATTTTTGAGAAAATCAGATACAAAAGGTGTTAAAATTGCAAAATTGCAAAAAGCAAGGCCCAATCCACTAAGTGTAGGGCCAGCCACTTTTGTAGGAAATTTAAACTGATTTTTTCATTATTTTAATGCCAAATAATTCAAACCTAACCCTAGTGGAATGCTATAAATAGATAGTGAAGGCTTCAGGAAATTTACACTTAAATTTTCTATTTTTCCTTCGCAGAAAAACTCCGAGCCTTCTCTCTCCCTATCTTTAGCCGTCACTTCTTCTCTTCCCTCTTGAGAATTTCGAAATCCTTAGTGATTGCGTAGTGCCCACACATCAAGTGATACCTCAATCATAGTGAGGAAGATCGTGAAGAAAGATCATCAGCAAAGGAGTTTCGGCATCAAAGATTCGGTGAGAAAGAGATCCAGGTTCGTATATTGATAATGCTCACTACGTAAAGGAATCAAGGGCTAGATATCTGAACGGAAGGAGTCATTATATTCCGCTGCACCCAATGTAAGGTTTCTTAAACTTTATATGTGTTTATTTCATCGTTTTAGAAAGTTCATATTTAGGATGTTAATAAACATACTTGTGAGTAGATCTAAGATCCTGGTAAAATAAATTCCAACAGCCAATGCTTTGAGACCAAAGAGACTGAAGAACATGAATTTAGTGGGAGTTTTTGAAAGATTTCTACAAGAAGTTCATCACAGAGCAAGCTCTCCATCTCTCTTACACACACAATCACACTCTTATCTTTCCCTATTCTTCTTCTTCTTCCTTCTTCACATATTCTTTTTTTTAGTTACCTACTACAAAAGGAGATGGTTAGCTTTTATTTGGGTAATGTTGTAGACTTGGCAAAAAAAGAAAAATGAAAAAGATGATGAACATGGGAGAAAGAACTTAAATACATTGAAAAATAAATAATGTGTGTGTTTAGTGATTTGCTCAAGAAGAATATATATATATAAACACGTATATATTATTTTGGGAAGGAAAACATCACGTGGTGCGTTGTTGCTCAAATTAAAAAATAAAAATAAAAAACACATAAAAATGTGTATGAGAGGTCAACATCAACTTTAATCATCATTTTTTTTAAAAAAAAACTGCCACAATTTTCTTGGGAAGGAGGAGATCATGTAATGGGCTATTGCTCAAATTTTTTTTAAAAAAATGAAAAACATAAATAATAATGTGTATTAGAGGTCTACATCAACTTTAATTAACATTTTAAAAAAATAATAAAAAAAATAAAGAAAATAAAATAATGGCGACAAAATAACATATAATGGTAATGTACACAGTATACAATACATAAAAAATACAGTAAAAAAGTAAATTCTGCCATACGACAGTATAAAAGAAATAAATTAAAAAAAACAGTATGTGGTGTAAAAACTCCAATAAAATATCACCTTGATAGTTTATTTAGGCTCATTGTCATTGGTATTGTGCTTATTCAATTAATATCAATTATTTAATTAAAGGTTAAATTTTTCTCTTTTGAGTCTTCTGTGAGAGTTAGGAGACCATGGTAGTGATACGACGTATCAGTCCTCCCTTATATGAACCACCCCAATTGTAAATGTCCATTTACCTTATTTAAATAATTGTATTAGGCTAATTATATTAGTTTAACCTAATTAAAAAATAATTACCAACATAATTAATTTTTTATTAGATTACTTTAAAATTAATTTAAAAAAATACACTTAGTTTAATGAAATATATTCTAGATAGTTATTTTTAGTAGCTAATTTATATTTTTTCTAATATTTAAATAAGTAGAAAAATATATTATTATCCAAGTTTTCATTAATCAAACACGTGGCACAATCAGGAGAAAGAGTATGGTCACAACCCGAATTATTCAAAGGAACCAAGAAAAAGAATGGCTCCCGGACCTGGAAACAACGAGAGTCAATGGCCTCCAGGAGTAACTTCCTTTGGGGAAGAACCCGGAAGGCGGTAATGTTAGACATTTATTTGTATAGACTAAAACATACATGATTATGAATAAAGTGCGGAATTAATAAATCATATATGCACTATAATTTAAGGATCAAAATACCTCCAGCCATTGAATCTTTGAGCTTTAGTCCCACATAAGCATGATCTGCAAAAGAAACCGATTGATGTGGGTAATCGGGCTTCCTCGCTCTCTCAACTCTCTTTAGATGGAATTTGCTGTTATGAACAGAATGAGTGAGAAGCTCGGGGACCGAGACCCTATATTTATAGGTGAGATACTCCATCAGTATCTGCGCCACATTAATTGTTAGAATATTTTGACAATTAATTCAGGAAATCAAATCAGGTAATGAATATAGAAATCTGACCATATATAGAATATTACATAATTGATTTTGTCCAGATTCAATGAATATAAAATATTCATTTATCACAAAATCAATTATTTATTTATTTCCTTAAATAGAAATTTATTTCCTTAAATAGAAATATATTTCCCAATATAGAAATATTCTTATATTCTCCCACTTGGTCAGTATTTAAACTAAAACATTCAAACTCAACGTTCCTCATTATATAATAAACATACGAATCATAGCGACATGTCCTCATTATGAGTCGAGTATTATCTTCCATGTATTACAGTACATTTATTATATAACAATGTACTTTATGTGGCAATATTCTTAAGCGAATAAACCCTAAGCCTTATGTTTATTCTGGTCCTCTTACGATAATTTTCTCAGACGAAATTAAGGTGCACATAAATATGAGAAAATATCAAAATTAGAGTTTCATTGAACAATTTTTGGTTGTACAAATAAATAACTGCATATGGGTTAACTGAATCCCATATTTACTTTATGATCCTCGAGTATATATGCGATCACTTAATTCAGTTTGCGTGATTAATGACCACTTATCACGCCTTTTTATGACTAAATTCTTAATGTCGATATGCTAGCTTCGACCAATACTCTTATAGTTATTTAGTCTTAAATATTGTAGCTGAATTTATCACAAAATTTTCTTAATGGCCTAATGAAACTGTAATTCTGAACTCTAGGCCTACTATGAAACTCTATAATACATCATACGAGATGTATCCTCAAAACAATAAATGAATCTGACTTCTATAGTGGAAATAACAATCAAGATTCTCTACAATATAACTTACTGGTAATCTTAAGGACGTAATAAAATATTGATTTACGTGAACCAATACAACCAGTGAAGTACGTTAGAATCTAATTGGTTAACTATATTTCCAGATAGTCAATTCATCTTAACAAAATATGTATGAATATAATTTTTAGTATCTTAAAGACACCTCATCACTTTGTATGAAGAATAAAGTGGTCTTAACTTTAGTTATTCTGATACTACTTAACGATCCTGAAACAAATGTAATGCAAAGTCTTATTCAAACTCTTAGGCATACATTAGGCTTCTAAAATAGAAGCAAATGAATGTTCTTAATTTATTCTCATTCCAAATCATTTTTTCAGATGTTGGTTTGAGTTGAATTTATCACACTTAAAGATAAAAGTTATATTAGATGAATAATACATAATTTTATTTAATCAGAGATGCTGTGGCTACTCTCTAATTAATTAAAATTATATATAATTATTTATATTCCTTATCTCAAAATAATAATTTGAGATATGAATTATTTTAACTTATATAGAAAACTTTTATCATCATTTGCAAGTAACATATTGTCTACGTATTAAATAAATATTACTCCCACTAACCTTCTGGTATATAATTATTTCCATAATTCTCTTTTCAAACCTAAAGGAAAAGATGATATAATACCAATTTGTGAGATGTTTGTTTTAATCTATAGGTAGACACTTTAAGCTTGCATATGTTCACCACTTATTAGAGGAAAATTTTTATGGCAGTCTGTATACCTTCTCCTCTAGTTCACTGTTTGGAATTGATTAATAAATTGAAACGAGCAACAAATGCCAAGGTCTATAATAGAATCATTTATAAAAACAAGTGAGAATGTAAATCTCCTTTGTTATTGATTCTTATTTCAAAATGAACTTCTTAGCAATGAATATTCTTTTATATCTTTATGTTTCTCAATGTTGCCTAATGAATATTATTGGTGAAAAAACTTATGCTTAATTAATGTTCTCCACCCCATTAGGCAACTTTACTAAAGATAAACTTTATTGCTCTTTAAGATATTCATTTCTTCATTCATGACATGTTGTACTACAACTTCAATTCTTTATCATCCTATAATTTAATTTGTGTCTCAAATTAATATTGTAGTTGAACTCTTATTGTACAAAATGTAATCACTAGAAAATATTGATCTTATTGTTCTAATAAGTCATCTTAAGGATGGACCAACAAACTCTTAAAAGAGCAAATGGTTCAATATGCATGTTATTTTAGAAATTATAAGCAAGTACTAAATAACATAACTTATTAGAATTTTATCAATGACTTGTAGATTATTAATGATTAGTTATGAATTCTCAATAACCATTAACCTTAAGGGTTGTTGTGAATCATAATTAATCTAACACTTGAGGTGGAAGTTTGAGAAAATATGAATGATCTTTCTCAAAAACTAGGTTCCTAGATAGATCACTCCCACTGATCAAGTCAATTCTTAATTCCACAGTTCTAGTGTTGTGAGATGGATAATAAAATATGTAACCCTTAAACCTTATAGCTTTTCAAATGAAATATGCTCATTTATGGTTTTGGGCCCAGATCTTTTCTTTGACAATTGTACTCTAACTATATATGGGTATTTATAAAATGTGTACATGTCATCCAGTCGGTTTTCAACCTTATCACAACTCAAAATATATTTGAGGAACAACTTTGGTTAGAACACGATTCGATATGTACACCCCATTGAAGAGTATCAATAGACAAAGATTTAGGAAGGTTTGGAGTTTTCTATGTAGGCTCCACCCCATGTCTAAAAAATGCTTAGTTTCTTAAATCTGTCACACACTATAATTTGGGTGTACCGAGCATATGTATCGGGCAATGAACCCATACTTTTAAAGAAACTTTGCAAATAGACTAGGAGTTTATCCATACTCACAAATTTTAATGTAGTATTCTCCATTTTATATTTGATCTCACTATCTTAATATGCAAAATGCACCATTTCTCTACTTAAGATTTAAATGTCTTTGAAACATATAAATCTATACTTTTGTAGAAAAATAATTTATGTGAGTAATCGTTAAAAATGAGATGCGAAATTTGAGTCCATGTCTTCAAAATTAATTGACTTGTATGATTTCTAATATGATAGAATTCTAATATGCACCGATTTTGTCTTGTTGGAATACAAATTCTTAATGAATTTCACACAAGTTCTAAATAAAGTTAGTAAAATCAAGTGTAATGAATATCCCCACCATTTACTAACTTTATTTATTCTATTTATGGAGATATGTTCCATAATCTTTGGTGCTATAATGTAGAAGAATTCTTATTGATAACACAGTTCTTATTGTCAGATTGAACTTGCATATCTTTATGAGTGACATCATTTTGTAGTAAAAACCTCTAAATGTGTCTAAATCAAGTTTCAATATAATATTGAAACATAAAGGTCTTTGCCAATTTTAAAACAAAGTCACTACTATATTGCTTGTTCCTTAAACTTTTAAATGTGAGAACTTATCTTGTATGTGGATAAGATTTGCTCACAGTTACTGACTTTCTTAAGTTTATTTGTAAACCTTGCAAGAAATTATGAATGTGGAATAACACTCTAAAATAATCCACTATGTGTTAATAATCACATTAACTATATTAGAATAAATTCATACACAATAAATTAAAATTTATTGGTGATAATAAAGTGTGATTTATTTTTCTTAATTATACAGTAACAATTGTACATTTTAGATGAAGTTATCAGAATAAATTTTAGAAATTTCTACTCGTATAGAAGAAATTTATGAATAGTGATGTAATAAAATTACATTTATAGTTTTGAGGTTTAAATAAATCATGTTTTTACCAATGAATAAACATGCTTAAATATGAAATCTTATTAAACAAAAATTGCCTGTGGGCTAAATTTTTAATTTAATAAGATTAGATTTAGATGTAGATTATGATAGATTTACACAATTTATGAAAAAACTTAAAGTTTAATATTTCTATCTCAATGAAAGGTATGAAACACTTAATTATTTATAAATGTTTCAAAATTTTATAGTTTTTGATAAAATTATTAAATTAAATCTACATAATTCTCTGTGGGATAAATTAAGAAAATTTAATTTAACATATTAATCATGTAAATATAATAAAATTCCTGTAGGGTAAGATTATTATGTTCACATAATTCATGTCCATTATGTTATCTTAATCCACTTAATATATATAATTTTATATAATTAAGGATGTTGTGGCTACTCCCTAATTATTTAAAATTATGTGGTTCACTAGACACCAAAGTATAAACTGAAGATTAAAATTTTACTAAATCCAAAATTGCCTGTGGGCTAAATTTTAAATTTAATAAAATTGGATGAACTTTATGATAGATTTAATTAAACAATTAGTTTTAGAAAATGAAGGTTTATTATCTATCTTTAATTAAATTTGTGATAACACTATTAAATTAAATCCCCATAACTCCCTGTGGGGTAAATTAAGAGAATTTAATTTAACATATTATCCTAATTAATTATACAAATATAATAAAATCCCTGTGGGGTAAAATTATTATACCTATATAATTAATTACAAGTTATGTCCATTAAGGTGAATTTTAATTAATATATAATTTTATACAAATAAGGATGCTGTGGCTACTCCCTAATTATATAAAATTATATTTTCACTTTGACATTAGGTATTGGGCTCTACCTAAAAGTAATTTCGTTATTAACATAATAGACAATCACTGAGATTAGTGCTCCTAGTGTGGTCGTCCGAAGATCATTAAAAACCGTTCTAGATATGAGCATTTGTCCCAAGTTCATGTTTTCTTATGTCAAACCACAAAATTACTTACATTTTATTCATATTTTATTCATTTTAGGAAGTTTTATGAATATTTTATGAATAATTTTATGAAGTTTTATGAAACTTAATGTGCTATATAAAATATTCAACCTATCTTAATGTTTGAATATTTCTAAATATATCTAGCACTATAAAAGGAATTTATGTATAGCATTTAAATCATACAAATCAAAATTAATTGTATTAAAAATAAGTTTGCCAAATAAATACAAATTAATACAATTATTGTATGATAATAAATTAAATGCTTAATTCCATAATATATAATTAATTATGCATTTATGACCATATAATATCTTAAATATTTATACTAATAATTATTTTGTATAAATAAGGTAAATATACAAATTAGTACAATTAATTATATGGAATGAATTAAATGCAAAATTAAAGACTATACTTAATGGCAGATTTTTCAAATTTTATTAATTTAAACAATAAATTACATAAATTTGGTAATAAATAATTAGATGCACAATTATACAAATTGCACAATTATTACATGCCTAAATAAATCATGTAATTAATTACCAAATTAAAACAAATTTTTATTTTCAATTTATACTAGATATATGTATTAAACAAAAATAGAAAATTGACTAAATGCAATTTATGGACTAAATTAACACAAAATAGGAAAATAATTAATATTCCAAATAAATAAAAAATTTATAAAAAAGTCGGAATTTTTCCCTCTTTTTTTTTTTTTGAAAAATGCACTGCCTATAAACGACATGTCGTTTTTTGCAAAACGCAAAACGACACGTCGTTTTATCAATTCCGAAGGGGCTGAATTATGTATGCAAAAACGACACGTCGTTTCTCTCCTAAAGGGCTGCCTCACAAGACTAAAAACGACATGTCGTTTTCCACACTGTGAAAAACGACATGTCGTTTGCAACAAACGACAGATGCAATATATGAAAAACGACATGTCTTTTTCCACACTGTGAAAAACGACACGTCGTTTGGGGTTGTCTTCTTCTGCCAACCGGGTCATTTTGACCCGTTTTTCTGCACGTTGGACCCGACCCAAACCCGATCGGAAAAGACAATTCCGACGACCAAAAAGGCCCAAATAAATTCCAAATGAATCTAAATGCAAAAATTAAGACATTCATATAGATTTTATGCATCGAAAATACATAAAACAAAGACTTTAAAAATCACCAAAATTTTCTGAAAAATAATTTTGAGATTTCTTTATTTTTTTTAAAGTGGATTTTCATGCTTAGTACAATCTATATTAATATATGAATGTATTAATACATATACAATGCATATATAAACATATATACATATATATACTATATTAAACCGTATATAATATATATATAATTGAAATATATATGTATATATATGTATTTAGCATTTATGTAAACTATAATATAAAATGATGAATATGAATCTAAACAAATGTATGAAAATATATATGTATATATATATAAACAATATATATAAAACTATATATAATCGAAAACCCAATCATATACGTATATATATAAACGCATGAATAAATATACATATGTATATAATACATATATATATATATGAACGTGAATGAACTGAATGTATATAAGTGTTGACTGGATTTTTAGCCAACCGACGCGGAGTCGTAATAAATGAGATTTTAACCAAAATCACAATAATAAATGCAATTAATAATGCCGGAATTCGTAATAAATGTAAATAAAAGACACCGGAATTTAAAGAGGTTCGGCCCCAGATGTCGGTAATAGCCTACTCCCCTTGAGTTTTATTGATCTGAGTTGCAATAGTCAAGAACAGGCTCTTGATTGCAAAGAATGAGAAATCTTTAATTTTCTAAGTGTTTCAGATTGTGGATCCCCTTCCCAGGTCATGGGTGACCCCTTATATAGGGGAGGGGGGTCGGTGCTTCTCGCTTCAGGAGACGCGACCAACGCGGAGCCATCTCAACCGTCTCCATGATTTTCGGAGGCGGTTGGAGTCTGATATTTAGGAAAATATCCCGCTATTTTCGGGGGTTGACAACTGTCTTTGAGCCTTTCGCGGGATTTGAACATTTAAAGGAGTCACTGATGACAAGGGTCCCTTATGGGTGTGACATGGTCGTCAACCACCTTTGAGGATTAAGCCCATACTTGGGGGTAACACCCTCGAGACTCTCGCTGAGGGGGGATGACCACTATCATAGTTAGGTGACTCCCCCATGATCCAACTTGAGAGAGAGAGGGGGGGTCCCCCACCTTAAACCCAAGTTGGGGGGGGTCCCCCCCTTAAACCCAAGTTGGGGGGGGGGGGGTCCCCCCCTTAAACCCAAGTTGGGGGGGGTCCCCCCCTTAAACCCAAGTTTTCTTTTGGGGGGGAGAAGAACAAACACCCATATTAAGGGGGCATCTCAACAGTCATGACTTGGCTCCTTCTTCATTAATTTAGTCCCAGTATTTTTGTGCCACGTGGTATTATTCTTGACACGTCATTGTCGTCAAAATTTGGGTAAACATTTGCCCCCCAAGTTTCGAGCAGTATGACCATACGGTAGAAACTTTCTTTGTTGTTCGGGTCTTACTTCTGTTGTTGACGGCTTGGCACAGCGGCACCAAAAATACTATGCCTATACTAAAATATTTTTTTTCCTTTTTTTTTTAGGAAAAAAAATCAAATAAATAATTCCCACTCACCACTTTTCACATTTTACAATATAGCCCAATAATAATTTCCCAAGAAAAATAAATTACAAGAGAATAAATAAATTTCAAAGAAATATAACCATTTACAAAGAAATGACTAACAAAAATATAAAAATTTCTCATTAGCCCTCAATGGTAGTGGAGGGTTATAATAGCAATTTTGGGTTAAAAGGCCCTCTTTTTGCAAAAATAACATTCCCTATGTAAGAGAAAAAAGATGACAAACCTTCACATTTCAAAAAAAAAACCATCTTTTTTATTTTTTGCTCTTCATTCTTGGGGTTGGGCATCTTCTCACCATTGGAGGAGATTTTGAAGTTTTGAAGTGATTCTTGGACACTTGGTGGAACATTTCTTCACTATGGGTAAGTTTCTAACTCCTCCATAGTCATTTTTCACATTGAAATCATGTTTTTGGTGGAATTTTTGAAACTTTTTCTTGGTTTTCTTGCTATGGCCGAATTTGACATGCTTGATTGGGATTCTTGGATTTCTTGATATAATGTGATTGTTTGAGGCTTGGGTTTTGTAGTATAGGTGATGGGCAATGTGTTTTTGGCTTTGATTTGGTTCAATTTGATGAAAAAATAAGGAAATTTGAAACTTTTAGGTTGGTGGTGTTCTTGAATATTGAAGAACACTATGAACATGAAAAGTTTCAATTTCCCTCCATTTTTTCATCTTTGATTTTCATCAAATTGATAAAAATGTGTTTGTGGTGGTGAACATTGATCTTGGACCTTTTTTTTTTTTCTTGGCCGCCCCCCCCCCCCCAAGATACCCCTTTGGGGGGTTGGGGGGTACCCCGAGCCACCCTTCTTAGAGGTAAGGGCGGCTAATAGATTTGGCTTCCTTGGATGTCAGGGTGACATCCCAAGACTAGATGCCACTGCCGAGGTAGGGGCTTCCTTAGATGTGTTTGCTTCAAATATGTAGAGGTTATAGTTCACCCCGCGGCTAGAGGATCGGGGTACCCCTAATAAACCCCTTTCTCATTTTTTATTTATTATTTTTTTTTAAAACGCACATATATCCCGAGTCACCCCTTTGTGAGTCGAAGGGGGGGGTCCCCCCCTTACACCCCGAAGCCGGGGGGTCCCCCCTTACGTCCCCTTGTGAGTCGAAGGGGGGGTCCCCCCCTTACGTCCCCTTGTGAGTCGAAGGGGGGGGGGGTCCCCCCCTTACACCCCGAAGCCGGGGGGTCCCCCCCTTACGCCCCTTTGTGAGTCGAAGGAGGGGGGGTCCCCCCCTTACACCCCGAAGTCGGGGGGTCCCCCCCTTACGCCCCTTTGTGAGTCGAAGGGGGGGGGGGGGTCCCCCCTTACACCCCGAAGCCGGGGGGTCCCCCCTTACGTCCCCTTGTGAGTTGAAGGAGGGGGGGTCCCCCCCTTACACCCCGAAACCGGGGGGTCCCTCCCTTACGCCCCTTTGTGAGTCGAAGGGGGGGGTCCCCCCCTTACACCCCGAAGCCAGAGTGTTACCCCTTAATTACCCCTTGAAGGCCGGGATGACACCCTGTTATAGGCGGGGGTTGGGGTAATATACCCCGAGACCATTTATAGGGGGTGATGCCTTGGGACGACCGTGGTGTAATTTTGCGATTTGGAGCCAATCGTTATTTTTACTTTTTACACTTAGTAAGAATACTTAGCGTTGTAATGACCATTATTGCTCCTTTCATTTAGTTGCTTAGATGATTATCTCGCTGTAAATTTTTATTGTGCATATCTTCTCTTCTCCTTTTATTTTTGTACTAGTAGGTGAGTCCATCATGGATAGCTTACTAGCATTACTCGCTGTATTCACCTCCTCGCTTTTTCCTTTTTGCAGATGCGTTATAGCGATTATTGGGGGGGTGAACACTGAGTAGACGAGGACCTTCTTCAACTTTTGTTTGAAGATTGTCCAGCGTCGCCCCCACACAACTCGTCGGGGGACGAGGGGCTTAGTAGTGTGTCAGAGACGCCCGACCACCTCTACCGAGAGAGAATAGGTGGTGAAGCATACAACAGGCATATTTGGGAGCTTGAAAAAGGGATACGATCTTATTTGCCCCGAGAGTGGACATACACTCTTCCCTTTGGTGATGTCAATATTCTAGTAGGGGTGGCCATCGACCTATCAGGGGGGTTTCCATTGGCCAAGACTGCTATAACCACCGCAAAACTACCTACCATGTTGAACGCTATGGCTCGCACTAAAAAGAAGAGTCGGGTTAGCTCTTCTGACAGTTCCCATATGGCGGAGGTCATTACTAAACGGAGGGTATCTGACGATGTTGAGACTGATTCTGCCGATGGAGCCATGGAGGAGATAGTCAAAGAGTTTGAGAAATGGGTGGAAGAGGAAGCCAAGAATACCCTTTACAAGGCCGCCAAAGAGAAAGAAACAACCAAGGGTTCCCAACCAGCCACTCTCAAAATCGGTGAATCCTAAAGTGATTAAGGAAGTTCGCACTTCCCGCTGCAAAACCAAGCAGACCCCCTTTGTGGCCCCTCCTAGCAGTCTCACCGAGACCCAACTCCAATATGTGGAGGAGTTGACTGTGAATGGCAAGGACTGCCAGTTAGTACTCCCCTCCCCGAATCAGTTGGCGCATGACCCTGGGGAGGGGCTGTGTGCATGGTCCCGTCGCCATATCACTTATGGGGGGCACTCCCCCTTCATAATTTTTTCAAAGACGTGGCGGATTATTTTGGCCTTAGTTCGGGGCAGTTTTCTCCCTTTGCCATACGAGTCCTGACTGACATATTTGTTTTATATAAGCTAATGAGATGGAAGTGGCCAACAGGCCATGAGGTACACTATCTCTTCGATCTGAGACCGATTAACAGCGAGTATCGGTCGGGATATTACGCATTTCAGCATGCACACAGGAATGTTAAATTCCTTCATGGTATGGAGAAGTCGTCGAAGGAACATGATTTCAAAACTCTCTATTTTTTTGTGAAGGACATTGGGACTAAACACACCAAATTCCAAATGGTGGACCAATTCGAGAAGCCTTCCCCCACCATTGCCATGTACGAGAGAGCTCTTGCGTTAGCCCAATTGCCTGACTATAAGAAGGATCTAAACATTCTAACATCCCCCCGGGCGTTAGATGATTTTGGGTTCAACTTTGTCGTTACTCCTTCTAGTGGAGTGCGGGAAATCCCGCGACCCTTAGGACCTCCGCCAGTGGCACAGACAGCTATAGCGAAAAGCACTATGCCCAAGTCTGCTAAGAAAAGGCGAATTAGGGAGTGTGACTCTCTTGGTGATGATCGCTATTTGTCTTACTTATTACATTTTTTCATTATTTTGCCTGTTACTAATCATTTTTGTGTGTTTTGCAGATATGGCAGGCTTGTTGCGACAAACAACCTACCAGGAGAAAGAGGGTTCGCCTTCTACCGCCTCTCCCATGGCTCCTCCTGGTAAGGTTAGGAAGACTAACCCTCGCCTGGCTATTGATATGCACACCCCTACTGCTGGATCGCCTGCCTCATCTCGGCCTCCTCCTCCTGACTCCGCATCCGGGTCCGCCAATGATACAATCCTCATTGGTTCGACGTCCACAGGGGTCGAGTCACTTGCTGCGCTGCCCTTAGAGAGTCGTTGTCAGGCTTTATCTACGGGTTTGAAGGGGGCACATGGCCATATTGAGGGCCTTATGGACATCATGGACAAGACCATGTCTAGGCTTGATTGTTTGCCCCCTTTCCAGATCGTTGCTCTTGGGTGCCGCGAGATGATTAGGGTAAGTTTCTCCTACTTGTGAAAATTCTTTCCTTTTACCATTATCTAACTTTTATGTAATGATGTGTAACAGGCTGCGACCATTACTTCTTATTGTCAATCTAGGGTTCTCGCCCTACAAGAGGAGAACAACAAGCAAGGAGCAGCCACACTCCAACTTGAACTTGATGCCCTCCGCCAGGAATACTCCCAGAAGATTCGCGATCTAGAAACTTCTGTTGAAAGGGTTACTGCTGAGAAGGAGCGTTTCAGGGGTGAGCTTGAAAGTGAGAAGGAGGCTCATGCGAAGGTTGTCGAGGAAAACAACATTAATGCCAAGGAGTGTGAGAAGTTAGCTGCGGAGGTGAAACAGATCGGAGACCTCTCCACCGATGTTTTCTTCAAATTCTGGCTAAACAACAAGAAAGCTGACTTTAATTATCTGGGTAAGAACATGGAAAGTATGCTATCTTATTGTCGCAATCGTGAGGAGGCAGAAAGTAGGGAGAAGGCGCAGACAGCTTGCATTCAGGCCGATATATACCTCAACTTTGGGGTTGAGGCAACAGATGACTGTCCCCTCAATGACTTACTTGATGGTTCCTATTGATGTATTTTTACTTTTACAGATTTTATGCCCACTAGTACTCTTCAGAGATTCATGACTGTCCGGGCAGTCTTTAATCCCGTAACTTTACTTTCGAGACATTTGTGTCTTTAAGCTTTTTACTTGGCCATCGGGGATGTTGACTGGATTTTTAGCCAACTGACGCGGAGTCGTAATAAATGAGATTTTAACCAAAATCACAATAATAAATGCAATTAATAACGCCGAAATTCGTAATAAATGTAAATAAAAGACACCGGAATTTAAAGAGGTTCGGCCCCGGATGTCGGTAATAGCCTACTCCCCTTGAGTTTTATTGATCTGAGTTGCAATAGTCAAGAACAGGCTCTTGATTGCAAAGAATGAGAAATCTTTAATTTTCTAAGTGTTTCAGATTGCGGATCCCCTTCCCAGGTCATGGGTGACCCCTTATATAGGGGAGGGGGGTCGATGCTTCTCGCTTCAGGAGACGCGACCAACGCGGAGCCATCTCAACCGTCTCCATGATTTTCGGAGGCGGTTGGAGTCTGATATTTAGGAAAATATCCCGCTATTTTCGTGGGTTGACAACTGTCTTTGAGCCTTTCGCGGGATTTGAACATTTGAAGGAGTCACTGATGACAAGGGTCCCTTATGGGTATGACATGGTCGTCAACCACCTTTGAGGATTAAGCCCATACTTGGGGGTAACACCCTCGAGACTCTCGCTGAGGGGAGATGACCACTATCGTAGTTAGGTGACTCCCCCATGATCCAACTTGAGAGAGAGAGGGGGGGTCCCCCCCCTTAAACCCAAGTTGGGGGGGGGGGTCCCCCCCTTAAACCCATGTTGGGGGGGGTTCCCCCCCTTAAACTCAAGTTGGGGGGGGGGGGTCCCCCCCTTAAACCCAAGTTTTCTTTTGGGGGGGAGAAGAACAAACACCCATATTAAGGGGGCATCTCAACAGTCATGACTTGGCTCCTTCTTCATTAATTTAGTCCCAGTATTTTTGTGCCACGTGGTATTATTCTTGACACGTCATCGTCGTCAAAATTTGGGTAAACATTTGCCCCCCCAAGTTTCGAGCGGTATGACCATACGGTAGAAACTTTCTTTGTTG
Organism: Cannabis sativa; assembly: GCF_029168945.1. Classification (NCBI taxonomy): domain Eukaryota; kingdom Viridiplantae; phylum Streptophyta; class Magnoliopsida; order Rosales; family Cannabaceae; genus Cannabis; species Cannabis sativa. The sequence goes on from NC_083601.1 coordinate 50,296,634, forward strand.
TTCGGGTCTTACTTCTGTTGTTGACGGCTTGGCACAGCGGCACCAAAAATACTATGCCTATACTAAAATATTTTTTTTCCTTTTTTTTTTTAGGAAAAAAAATCAAATAAATAATTCCCACTCACCACTTTTCACATTTTACAATATAGCCCAATAATAATTTCCCAAGAAAAATAAATTACAAGAGAATAAATAAATTTCAAAGAAATATAACCATTTACAAAGAAATGACTAACAAAAATATAAAAATTGCTCATTAGCCCTCAATGGTAGTGGAGGGTTATAATAGCAATTTTGGGTTAAAAGGCCCTCTTTTTGCAAAAATAAAATTCCCTATGTAAGAGAAAAAAGATGACAAACCTTCACATTTCAAAAAAAAAAAAAACCATCTTTTTCATTTTTTGCTCTTCATTCTTAGGGTTGGGCATCTTCTCACCATTGGAGGAGATTTTGAAGTTTTGAAGTGATTCTTGGACACTTGGTGGAACATTTCTTCACTATGGGTAAGTTTCTAACTCCTCCATAGTCATTTTTCACATTGAAATCATGTTTTTGGTGGAATTTTTGAAACTTTTTCTTGGTTTTCTTGCTATGGCCGAATTTGACATGCTTGATTGGGATTCTTGGATTTCTTGATATAATGTGATTGTTTGAGGCTTGGGTTTTGTAGTATAGGTGATGGGCAATGTGTTTTTGGCTTTGATTTGGTTCAATTTGATGAAAAAATAAGGAAATTTGAAACTTTTAGGTTGGTGGTGTTCTTGAATATTGAAGAACACTATGAACATGAAAAGTTTCAATTTCCCTCCATTTTTTCATCCTTGATTTTCATCAAATTGATAAAAATGTGTTTGTGGTGGTGAACATTAATCTTGGACCCTTTTTTTTTTTTTTTTTTTTTGGCCGCCCCCCCCAAGATACCCCTTTGGGGGGTTGGGGGGTACCCCGAGCCACCCTTCTTAAAGGTAGGGCGTCTAATAGATTTGGCTTCCTTGGATGTCGGGGTGACATCCCGAGACTAGATGCCATTGCCGAGGTAGGGGCTTCCTTGGATGTGTTTGCTTCAAATATGTAGAGGTTATAGTTCACCCCGCGGCTAGAGGATCGGGGTACCCCTAATAAACCCCTTTCTCATTTTTTATTTATTATTTTTTTTTAAAACGCACATATATCCGGAGTCACCCCTTTGTGAGTCGAAAGGGGGGGGGTCCCCCCTTACACCCCGAAGCCGGGGGGTCCCCCCCTTACGCCCCTTTGTGAGTCGAAGGGGGGGGGGGGTCCCCCCTTACACCCCGAAGCCGGGGGGTCCCCCCTTACGCCCCTTTGTGAGTCGAAGGGGGGGGGGGGGTCCCCCCTTACACCCCGAAGCCGGGGGGTCCCCCCCTTACACCCCTTTGTGAGTCGAAGGGGGGGGCCCTTACACCCCGAAGCCGGGGGGTCCCCCCCTTACGTCCCTTTGTGAGTCGAAGGGGGGGGGGGTCCCCCCCTTACACCCCGAAGCCGGGGGGTCCCTCCCTTACGCCCCTTTGTGAGTCGAAGGGGGGGGGTCCCCCCCTTACACCCTGAAGCCGGAGTGTTACCCCTTAATTACCCTTTGAAGGCCGGGATGACACCCTGCTATAGGCGGGGGTTGGGGTAATATACCACGAGACCATTTATAGGGGGTGATGCCTTGGGACGACCGTGGTGTAATTTTGCGATTTGGAGCCAATCGTTGTTGGAAATTATTTTACCAGGATCTTAGATCTACTCACAAGTATGTTTATTAACATCCTAAATAAGAACTTTCTAAAACGATAAATTAAACACATATAAAGTTTAAGAAACCTTACATTGTGTGCAGCGGAATATAATGACTCCTTCCGTTCAGATATCTAGCCCTTGAATCCTTTCTGTAGCAGAGCATTATCAATATCTGAACCTGGATCTCTTTCTCTGAATCTTTGATGCTGAAGCTCCTTTGCTGATGATCTTTCTTCACGATCTTCCTCACTATGATTGAGGTATCACTTGATGTGTGTGGGCACTACTCTAATCACTAAGGATTTCGAAATATTGAAGAAGAAGAGAGAGAGTGGTCAGCTAAAGATAGGGAGAGAGAAGGCTCAGTTTTTCTGAATCAGAAGAAGTCAGAAGAAAAGTCTTATTTTTCTGAAGCCTTCACTATCTATTTATAGCATTCCACTAGGGTTAGATTTGAATTATATGGCATTAAAATAATGAAAAAATCAACTTAAAATAGCTACATAGGTGGCCGGCCATACACTTAGTGGATTGGGCTTTGGGTTTTGCAATTTTGCAATTTTAACACCTTTTGTATCTTATTTTCTCAAAAATGCCAATTTCCTAATTCAACCATTTAAATGCCAATTCTAACTATTTAATAATTATAAATAATTATTAAATAATATTGTCATTTATCATATTTATTAATTGAACCATACAAAGTATCATAATTAACAAATATGCCCCTATAAACTCTTTCTTTACAATTTCGCCCTTACTTAGTGAAAAATTCACAAATAGACATAGTCTAATTTGAGAATTATAATTGATTAATCAAAACCAATTACATGAGTCTTACAAGCAATATTATCTCAACTAGTAGGGGGACCATGGGTCTATATAACCGAGCTTCCAATAAGTAGATCAAGAATTTAGCACTAAAATTCACTGACTTATTAATTCTTCGTTGAATCCACGCATAGAACTTAGAATTGCACTCTCAGTATATAGAATGCTCTATATGTTCCACCATATAGACACATCATTAGTTATCCAGTGTTATAATCCTAATTTGATCAATGATCCTCTATATGAATGATCTACACTGTAAAGGGATTAAATTACCGTTACACCCTACAATGTATTTATTCCTTAAAACACTTGACCCCGTATAAATGATATTTCAGCTTATGTGAAATGAGTACTCCACCATTTATGTTCGTTTGGTCAAGCTCGAAGGAGATCATCCTTTGCTTACTATTCGCCAGATAGAAGCTATAGATTCCATGTTTAAGATAGCGCTCCCACTCAATTGCACTACCGTGTTCCCAAAAAGTACGTATGACCCTGACCTAAAAGTAGGCTTAACTAACAATTCAAGGAACACGAATAGCCTTTCAAGATTGAGCCTAATCATAACAGGATTAAGATCATTTGATCTAGGATCAACTAGGCGATATTGACTTGAATAGATTTTACGGTAAGTTTAATTAAATCTAAGTCAAAGTTCAATATCGGTCCCTTCCGATGCATACTCCATGCATCCAACCTGAGCTTTACTTTAACCAATGCTCTAGAAAGAACATAGCACTTCTCCAAATGCAAGTAAACTCTGTTGTAGATTATCATATCAGTAAAACCCTATGTCTGATAAATCTAGGAAACTTTATTCACATAGTCATGTTTACTTTCCAATGTGTTGACGGCACAATAAACAGGATCAAGTATGTGAAAAGGGTTTCAGATGAATTTATACATTATGTACATATAATCATGAAATAAATCATGTGAACCATGCAACATTAAATGTTATTTCTGATCTATATTAATAAGTAAATCTGATTATATTGAAATGAGTTTTATTTAGGGCATAAAACCCAACAAACTCCCACTTGCACTAATATAAAACAAAAAATGCGTTTCAAATAATCTCAACACCTTGATATACAAATTAAGTGTAGTAGTAGTAAACTCCTCGTAATATGATCTGAAAGGGGGGGGGGGGGTCCCCCCTTACACCCCGAAGCCGGGGGGTCCCCCCCTTACGCCCCTTTGTGAGTCGAAGGGGGGGGCCCTTACACCCCGAAGCCGTGGGGTCCCCCCCTTACGTCCCTTTGTGAGTCGAAGGGGGGGGGGGTCCCCCCCTTACACCCCGAAGCCGGGGGGTCCCTCCCTTACGCCCCTTTGTGAGTCGAAGGGGGGGGTCCCCCCCTTACACCCCGAAGCCGGAGTGTTACCCCTTAATTACCCCTTGAAGGCCGGGATGACACCCTGCTATAGGCGGGGGTTGGGGTAATATACCCCGAGACCATTTATAGGGGGTGATGCCTTGGGACGACCGTGGTGTAATTTTGCGATTTGGAGCCAATCGTTATTTTTACTTTTTACACTTAGTAAGAATACTAAGTGTTGTAATGACCATTATTGGTCCTTTCATTTAGTTGCTTAGATGATTATCTCGCTGTAAATTTTTATTGTGCATATCTTCTCGTGTCCTTTTATTTTTGTACTAGTAGGTGAGTCCATCATGGATAGCTTACTAGCATTACTCGCTGTATTCACCTCCTCGCTTTTTCCTTTTTGCAGATGCGTTATAGCGATTATTGGGGGGTGAACACCGAGTAGACGAGGACCTTCTTCAACTTTTGTTTGAAGATTGTCCAGCGTCGCCCCCACACAACTCGTCTGGGGACGAGGGGCTTAGTAGTGTGTCAGAGACGCCCGACCACCTCTACCGAGAGAGAATAGGTGGTGAAGCATACAACAGGCATATTTGGGAGCTTGAAAAATGGATACGATCTTATCTGCCCCGAGAGTGGACATACACTCTTCCCTTTGGTGAGGTCAATATTCCAGTAGGGGTGCCCATCGGCCTGTCAGGGGGGTTTCCCTTGGCCGAGACTGCTATAACCACCGCAAAACTACCTACCATGTTGAACGCTATGGCTCGCCCTAAAAAGAAGAGTCGGGTTAGCTCTTCTGACAGTTCCCATATGGCAGAGGTCATTACTAAACGGAGAGTATCTGACGATGTTGAGACGAATTCTGCCGATGGAGCCATGGAGGAGATAGTCAAAGAGTTTGAGAAATGGGTGGAAGAGGAAGCCAAGAATACCCTTTACAAAGCCGCCAAAGAGAAAGAAACAACCAAGGGTTCCCAACCAGCCACTCTCAAAATCAGTGAATTCGCCCCTAAAGTGATTAAGGAAGTTCGCACTTCCCGCTACAAAACCAAGCAGACCCCCTTTGTGGCCCCTTCTAGCAGTCTCAGCGAGACCCAACTCCAATATGTGGAGGAGTTGACTGTGAATGGCAAGGACTGCCAGTTAGTACTCCCCTCCCCGAATCAGTTGGCGCATGACCCTGGGGAGGGGCTGTGTGCATGGTCTTGTCGCCATATCACTTATGGGGGGGCACTCCCCCTTCATAATTTTTTCAAAGACGTGGCTGATTATTTTGGCCTTAGTCCGGGGCAGTTTTCTCCCTTGGCCATACGAGTCCTGACTGGCATATTTGTTTTATATAAGCTAATGAGATGGAAGTGGCCAACAGGCCATGAGGTACACTATCTCTTCGATCTGAGACCGATTAACAGCGAGTATCAGTCGGGATATTACGCATTTCAGCATGCACACAGGAATGTTAAATTCCTTCATGGTATGGAGAAGTCGTCGAAGGAACATGATTTCAAAACTCTCTATTTTTTTGTGAAGGACATTGGGACTAAACACACCAAATTCCAAATGGTGGACCGATTCGAGAAGCCTTCCCCCACCATTGCCATGTAGGAGAGAGCTCTTGCGTTAGCCCAATTGCCTGACTATAAGAAGGATCTAAACATTCTAACATCCCCCCGGGCGTTAGATGATTTTGGGTTCAACTTTGTCGTTACTCCTTCTAGTGGAGTGCGGGAAATCCCGCGACCCTTAGGACCTCCGCCACTGGCACAGACAGCTATAGCGAAAAGCACTATGCCCGGGTCTGCTAAGAAAAGGCCAATTAGGGAGTGTGACTCTCTTGGTGATGATCGCTATTTGTCTTACTTATTGCATTTTTTCATTATTTTTCCTGTTACTAATCATTTTTGTGTGTTTTGCAGATATGGTCGGCTTGTTGCGACAAACAACATACCAGGAGAAAGAGGGTTCGCCTTCTACCGCCTCTCCCATGGCTCCTCCTGGTAAGGTTAGGAAGACTAACCCTCGCCTGGCTATTGATATTCACGCCCCTACTGCTGGATCGCCTGCCTCATCTCGGCCGCCTCCTCCTGACTCCGCATCCGGGTCCGCCAATGATACAACCCTCATTGGTTCGACGTCCACAGGGGCCGAGTCACTTGCTGCGCTGCCCATAGAGGGTCGTTGTCAGGCTTTATCTACGGGTTTGAAGGGGGCACATGGCCATATTGAGGGCCTTATGGACATCATGGACAAGACCATGTCTAGGCTTGATTGTTTGCCCCCTGCCCAGATCGTTGCTCTTGGGTGCCGCGAGATGATTAGGGTAAGTTTCTCTTACTTGTGAAAATTCTTTCCTTTTACCATTATCTAACATTTATGTAATGATGTGTAACAGGCTGCCACCATTACTTCTTATGGTCAATCTAGGGTTCTCTCCCTACAAGAGGAGCACAACAAGCAAGGAGCAGCCTCACTCCAACTTGAACTTGATGCCCTCCGCCAGGAATACTCCCAGAAGATTCGCGATCTAGAAACTTCTGTTGAAAGGGTTACTGCTGAGAAGGAGCGTTTCAGGGGTGAGCTTGAAAGGGTTACTGCTGAGAAGGAGCGTTTCAGGGGTGAGCTTGAAAGTGAGAAGGAGGCTCATGCGAAGGTTGTCGAGGAAAACAACATTAATGCCAAGGAGTGTGAGAAGCTAGCTGCGGAGGTGAAACAGATCGGAGACCTCTCCACCGATGTTTTCTTCAAATTCTGGCTAAACAACAAGAAAGCTGACTTTAATTATCTGGGTAAGAACATGGAAAGTATGCTATCTTATAGTCGCAATCGTGAGGAGGCAGAAAGTAGGGAGAAGGCGCAGACAGCTTGCATTCAGGCCGATTCATACCTCAACTTTGGGGTTGAGGCAACAGATGACTGTCCCTTCAATGACTTACTTGATGGTTCCTATTGATGTATTTTTACTTTTACAGATTTTATGCCCACTAGTACTCTTCAGAGATTCATGACTGTCCGGGCAGTCTTTAATCCCGTAACTTTACTTTTGAGACATTTGTGTCTTTAATCTTTTTACTTGGCCATCGGGGCCTTTATCTTTATATATGGTTTTAAATGTTGACTTTTGTTTAGCGTGAGCCACATAGCGTGGGTATATATTTATAGTCAACCATTCATGTAGCACCCTAACTATCTTAGGCGTATTACGTGATTTTTAAACGTACTGTGCAGCTCGTTGCTAATCAACGAGGTTTATGGAAAAACGTGATTAATTAAAATTTTGCTTTTTCATTAAACTTATAAACCAAATTATAAAAGTCTCGGGATCCCGATTTATAAAATCATTTACAAACGTTTTAACTGTTTAACTTTTACATCAAAATAAAGTCGTCTAACGACAGTTACAAAAATCTCGGCCGTCGTCCCGAGGATCGTACGCTCCAGCCTAACCGCCCCGACATGTACAATCTCATAAGCTCGCTCACGGTCCATCGGGGCTACAGCCTTGCCTTTACCTACACATGAACATAACCTGTGAGTCGACAGACTCAGTAAGAAAAGCATAATAATATCATACATAAAAGCGGCTAGTGTCCAACACGATGCGAGTCCGCTGCTTGCCATGTCCAACATGGTGCTGAGCACTACGCCATGTCCAACATGGTACCGAGTTCTCGGACGTTCATGGGGACGGTACTATTGACACGTAACAACGATCGGTCGAGCCGGTCATACTCACTGGTCATACTCCGGCCTGTCTGCGTGTTACTATATCCTCCCGATCGGTCGAAGCCGGTCATACTCCCGTGGCGGTCATACTCCGCTGTCAAGACGGGATACGTCAATAGCACGGAACCACCAACCAAGTGTCGACTGATCGGTCAAGAACCGGTCATACTCCATTGCTTGGTCATACTCCGGCTCTTAGACGTGACGGGGTTGGATGGTTCGAAGCCAACATACAACTAATGTAATCTAATAGGCTTCCTACATGCTCGCTAAACATATAATCTACATATGCATACTTGTTATACTAATCTTACTGGATTCCGATTTCGGGTGTGCGTCAACCCGGCAACCGAAGGCGAGCGGCGGACATCGCTCCTAAACCATAAAAATCACAACGCTATAAGTGACACGCTAAATCACTTCCCGGGGACTAAAACTAGGAACTAAAAGTTTCCCTATCGATAAAAAGCATGGCAATACCCCTAAAAACCTAAAAACGAGGAAAACTAGGGTTCGGAAAAATTCCCCAACCAGGTAGGCCAGGTTGCCAGCGGAATTCCGGTTCGGGAATTGCGAACCCCGTCCGTCCGGATGCACAACCGGAATTCGGTTCCTCGCGAGCGAGCAACCATAAAATTTCATAACTCGACCAATTTAACCCCAATTGGTCCCAAACTTTCAGACACATCTATATGTCCCAAATAACATATCCAAGGCATCAAACCTACCCGAAACCACAGATACAAAATTTGCCATTGGAGCTCAAGCTTGAGTTCTAAACTCAAACTTGAGCAAAAACACCTAAACATGCAATCAAACCCACTTAATTCTACATAATCAAGCATAATATCACCTCTGAAAACTAACAGAAATTACCGCAACAACACAGAAACATAATCACACTATTTTCCTCCAAAAACCACATTTTTTCAAAGAAAACTCAAACTTTGAACAACCTAGCTACTCATGCTTCAATAACTCAATTAACATCAAATAATCATGCTTTGAACTTCAGAAAATAAGAACCGAAACACGGCAACAAGAAACGACCACAAAAGCATGCATGCATCAACAATATACCAAACTTTTTCTAAAATAAAAGAGGAGAAAGCTAGAAGACACCTACCACAAACAAGAATTCACTAGAGCTTTGCAAAACTAGCTTGAATCACCACAAAAATCCAGCTCCAAGCACCCAAAGGTTCGTAGAAAAGAGAGAAAGGAGAGTGTTTGCTTGAAAATTTCTTTCTTTTTTCTAAACTTAGAATTTTGAGAAAATGAAAAGGAAATAAACTAACTAAGTACTATTCATTTCAGCCAAATAAACCATGAAATAAACATTTAATTTTTCAAATAAAAAGTCACTAAAGACAAAAAGTCATTAGGGCAAAAAGACCATTTTGCCCCTCCATCATAAAATCACATAACTCATACTAAAGGGGTATTTTTGGGAAATTCTAAATTCCCGGCCATTCCCGACATTCCCAATGTCTAAAACCCGTCCCCAAAATACTAACATACTAAGTTGTGATTTCTACTGAGCCAACGCCGAGTTCCAAAATACCGGACACCGGAAATGCGAAATATAAAAGCTACTGATGACATACTCATGCATATCAGAATTCCATAAATAACAGTAATAAATTATTTAAATAGCTATAAATAATTTCATAATTAACATAAACAACTGCTAATTTTCAAATTAACTAAGCGGGCTTTACAATTCACCACACACAAGTTGCTCAAAACATTGAGTATTGCACCGACACTCTAAAAATTTTAATATATACTTAAGCGAGGGTGCATTTTTGCTTACTAGTCCATATATGGGTGTGGTTTCCCCCCAAGTGACTATGTAGGTTTACCTCTTGGTCACTTATCTTATGATCGGGGTGTTACCTTTAAGTCTTGGTTGCTCACTATTACCCATATATCTATGACCATTGTGAGGCTTGCAATTTGATTCAATAACAATCATACAAGCTGCGTCATTATATGAAAATAACTTGCAATTTTATTGATAAATGAAATTGGCAACAACGCCTTATTACATCACTACGTAGTAGTATGTGATTAAAACTAAAGCAAATCTATAAGAAAAGTCTAAATACTAATAAAGATTCTAAGTTGCTTACGGGCACACCCTTAGCATGAATTGTTGTTGAAAAGCAATTGTTATTGATAATATTTGCGGAGGTGTTGGTGTTGGGTTGTATGCCCTAAATAAAACTCATTACAATCTGATTAGTTATCAATTTAGAAGTGAATTATGATTACATGTATGTTACATGTTTATGGTTTAATGCATATACTTGATATATGCACAAAATCAGATAAATCCAGAACATATAGTTATTCACAATTACAGTATCGTCAATACAGTGGAATGTGATTGTGATTATATGATTCAAAAGATTTGGTCCCTGTTCATCAGTGTTTTGGATTTACACTGATGTGATAATCAGCGATGAAGTATACTTACACTTGGAGTAAGTGTTATGTTCTTTCCAGAACATTGGCAAAGTATACTGGTTTCGAATGCATGGAGTATGCATTGGACTGGACCGATATTGAACTTGGTTAAAGATATCGTAAACTTACCGTTGTATCTTTTCAAGTCAATGTCAGAAGTTGATCTTAGATTAAGAGAATCTAAATCCTGATATGCTTAGGCTCAATCTCAGAAGTGCTATTCTTGTTTTTTGATTTATTAGTTAAAGCCTGCTTTGAGTCAGGATAATACATATATTTTGGGAACATGATAGCATAACTGAATGGGAGTGCTAAACATAAATATGGAAATCTATAGCTTCTACTGGTGTATAGAAGTAAAGTGATGATTCCTTTTGAGCTTAGTTAAATAGAAGTAAATGGATGAGCTCTTGTTTCAGTGACTATATATTGGATCACTAAAACATCATTTACAGGTAACTAAGTGTTCAAATGGGCAAAATACATTGAGGGGTGTAAACGGTAAATTGGTCCCGTCTCGATGTAAATCATCTATATAGAGGATCTCTAAATCACATTAAGATTATAACAATGGTTAAATGAGATAGCATATTGATATCGTGAAACATATGATATGCTCTATATAAGTCTGAGAGTGCAATTCCAAGTTGTAAGAGTGGATTCAACGAGGAATTAATAAGTTAGGGATTTACTTGGTAAATCGGTTCAACTTATTGGAAGCTCAGAATATAGATCCATGGTCCCCATTCTAGTTGAGACTATACTGTTTGTAAGACTCTATAATTGATTTGTGATTAATCAATTATAATTCTAAAAGTTAGACTATGTCTAATTTGTGAATTCTCACAGTTTAGGGATGAAATTGTAAATAAGAGGGTTTCTAGGTTTAATTATTAATTATGAGACTTTGCATGTCTGAATTAATAATTAATTTTAAATGGCAATATTATTTAATAATCTATTTTAGTTATTAAATAATTGGTTTTGGCATTTAAATGATTAGAATTGGAAAAATGGCATTTTTGGAGAAATAGAAATAAAATTGAGGAAACTGCAAAATCCATGTGAGGCCCATTCACACCATGGCTGGCCACATCATTGCTTTTTCCCAATTATTATTTTTCAATTTAATTTGTCATTTAATTGCTAATCAAAGCCTAGCCTAAATAGGAAAGTGGTGAATCACACTAAACAAGGCAGTTATTCAATTACACAGTAAAAGAGGAAACTGTTTATTTGGAAAGTTATGATCTTCCTTTTTCCTATTTATAGCAGCCCCTCTCCTCTCTTTGTATGCATATGTTTGCTTGAGAAAACTTTGCTTTGCAAAGTGTGTCACACGAAATCAAGAGAGAAAAACAAGAGAGAGATTTCGAAATCCCTAGTGAGAGAGAAGTGCCCACTCACATCATTCAGTATCTCATCATAGTTTGGAAGACTGTGAAGGATCACATCCAACTGAAGAACTTTCGGGCTCAGATCTTGATTATACTCTGCTACAGACAGGAATCAAGGGTTAGAGATCTGAGTGGAAGGAGACATTAATTCCGCTGCAATCACTGTAAGTTATTCTTAACTTTTATGTGTTTAGTTCATCGTTTTAGAAGTTCAATATTAGGTTGTTAAATCAACATACTTGCAATAGATCTTAGGTCATGGATAAATATAATACCAACAGTTGGCCGTTCCAATATTGGGGTACTGGTATAAGGTTCATGTTAGAGTCATACCGGCCGAGCCTGTACGTGCCGGGGGGTACAACTTCTGTAACCTCGCATGGACCTTCCCATTTGGCCCCAATACTCCTGCTGTTGGGTCTTTAGTGTTGGCCAAGACTCTGCGTAGTACTAGATCTCCTACCTTGAAGCTTCTTTCCTTAACTTTGGAATTAAAGTATCTGGCTACTTTTTGTTGGTATGCTGCTAACCGTATTTGTGAGGCTTCCCTACAATTTTCCAATAGGTCCAACGATTCATTCATCATCTGGTGATTACTGACTTGGTCGTATGTCACTCGTCGGTGGGAGGGTGGGTCTAGCTCGACCGGTATCATCGCATCATACCCATAAGCAAGGGCAAAGGGGGTATCACCAGTAGCTGTTCTTTCTGTCGTCCTATATGACCACAAAACTTCGGGTAATTGCTCTGGCCAGCTTCCTTTCGCTTCTTCGAGTCTTTTCTTTAAGGTGTCTTTTAAGGTCTTATTTACCGCCTCTACCTGCCCGTTTGACTGGGGGTGCGAGACCGCCGAGAAGCTCTTTACTATGCCATGCTTAATGCAAAAATTTGTGAACAGGACACTGTCAAACTGGGTACCGTTGTCAGATACCAATTTATGGGGTAATCCAAACCTACATATAATGTTCTTGACCACAAAGTCAAGCACCTTCTTGGATGTTATAGTTGCTAGGGGTTCGGCTTCTGTCCACTTTGTGAAGTAATCGACTGCTACTACCGCATATTGCACTCCTCCTTTGCCCTTAGGCAACTGACCGATCAAGTCTATACCCCAAATAGCGAAGGGCCATGGACTCTGCATTTGCGTTAGCTCGTTGGGTGGAGCCCTTGGTATTTTTGCAAACTTTTGACATTTTTCACACCTTCGAACATACTCCAAGGAGTCTTCTATCATGGTTGGCCAGAAGAATCCTTGCCTCGGTACCTTCTTGGATAAGCTTTGCCCCCCAGCGTGATTACCGCAAAAACCTTCATGGACTTCTTCCATTAGATGTTGGGCTTGGTCGTAGTAGGGGCATTGAGTACCCTCGCCGATACATGACACCATCAATGATTAGGTACCGGGTGGCCTTTCTTCTCATTTTCTTTGCTTCGTTTTTGTTGGTGGGCAGTGTCCCTTGTTCTAAGTAAGCGGCTATGGGGGTCATCCACGATTGAGTCGTATCGAGTAGGAGTACTTCTTCTTTAGTGCGGATGCTTGGCTCGGGTAAGTATTCTATTGGCACAAGGCTGGCTTTATCTATCTTTTCACTTGTTGCCAACCTTGCCAAGGCATCAGCGGTAGCATTCTCTTCTCGTGGTATTTGTTGAATGGTGTACTCTTCCAGTTGGGCAAGCAAGTCTTGTATTTTGCTAAGGTAGGCCATCATTTTTTCTCCTCTAGCCATGTACTCTCCCAAAACTTGATATACAACCAGCTGGGAGTCGCTGTAAATGTCTAAGTGTCTGGCCTTCACCTCTTTCGCTAGTTTCAGACCGGCAATTAACGCTTCATACTCGGCTTCATTGTTTGAGGCAGGGAAACCAAAGCGAATGGCCGTGTGAATTCGTTGTCCCTCCGGTGTTGTTAGGGTGATCCCTGCTCCTGATGACTGGTCGGTAGAAGAACCATCAACTTGTAGCTTCCAGGTTTCACCGGGGTAGTCTTGGTTTTTCTCAGAGTTATGGACGTGTGGTTCAGGTGAATCGCTCAGGTCAGGCCTTTGGACGTCACTAGTTATTGTTGGTTGGTCGCCCTCTTGCGTTCCGGTACACTCGGCTACAAAGTCAGCCAGGGCCTACCCTTTAATAGCCAATCTTGGCTGATACGTTATGTCATATTGCCCTAACTCTATTGCCCATTCAAGGAGGCGCCCCGACGTATCAGGTTTTTGTAGCACCTAGCGTAAGGGTTGGTCAGTGAGTACCACAATGGGATGAGCCTGAAAGTAGGGTCGAAGCTTCCTGGATGCTAAGATAAGGCAGTAAGCAAGCTTTTCTATGAGGGGGTATCTACACTCTGCCCCAATCAGCCTTTTGCTCACATAGTAGACTGGGTGTTGTGCTCTATCTTCCTCCCTTACCAAGACTGCACTAACTGCATGTTCTGTTACTGCTAGGTATAAGCTTAACCCTTCACCATCTAGGGGTTTTGAAAGAACCGGAGGCTGGGATAATTTTTGCTTTAAAGCTCGAAAGGCATTTTTGCATTCCTCAGTCCATTCGAATTTTTTGTTACCCCTTAGGATGTTGAAGAAAGGGACACATTTGTCGGTTGACTTGGAGACGAATCTACTCAAGGCGGCGATTCGGCCTGTTAAGCTTTGGACGTCTTTAACTTTAGTTGGGGACTTCATGTCAATCAATGCCTTTATCTTTTCTGGGTTAGCCTCAATGCCCCTAGAGTTCACTATGAATCCAAGGAACTTTCCCGAGCTTACTCCGAAAGAACACTTAAGAGGATTGAGCTTCATTCGGTATTGTCTTAGGATCTCAAAGCATTCTTTTAAGTCTTCGATGTGCCCTTGGGCTTTCTTAGACTTGACCAGCATGTCATCAACGTAGACCTCCATGTTTCTGCCTATTTGCTCTTTAAACATCCGGTTGACCAACCTTTGATAGGTGGCTCCAGCGTTTTTCAAGCCAAACGGCATCACTTTGTAGCAATACAAGCCGACGTCCGTTCGAAAGCTTGTATGTTCTTGGTCAGGTGGGTGCATGCTTATCTGATTATACCCTGAGTACGCATCCATGAAAGTTAGAATTTCATGGCCGGCTGTTGCGTCTACCCATTGATCGATTCTCGGTAAAGGAAAACAATCTTTTGGGCATGCCTTGTTTAAGTCTGTAAAGTCAATGCACACCCTCCAGGTGCCATATGGCTTTGGAACTAGTACGGGGTTCGATACCCAAACTGGGTAGTAGGCCTCTTTGATGAAATTGTTGTTCCATAGTTTTTCCACCTCTTCCTTCAATGCCTTGGCCCTTTCTTTGTCGAGTAGCCTTCTTTTTTGTTGAACTGGCTTGAAGTTTTCGACGTCGATGTTTAAAGCATGACTTATCACGGTGGGGCTTATTCCCTCCATGTCTTCGTGTGACCAAGCGAAGACATCTTGGTTTTCCCTTAAGAACTGGATCAAAGCGGATCTTATGTCCTCAGGAAGGTTTTTCCCGATCTTGATTAATTTGGATGGTTGTTTGGGGTCTAATGGCATTTCTTCCAATTCTTCAATCGGACCAACCCCTGTATCAATGTCCCCAAAACGGGGATCAATGTCTTCGACCCCATTTTGGGCGAGCCTTCATTGTTGAGAACTACTCGCCGTAGCTTTGAGGGATTTGGCTGCTTTCTCCTTGGTTGCGATGGATAGGTTGTAACACTCTCGTGCTACTATTTGATTGCCCTTCCAGTAGCCAATTCCACCCTTGGTAGGAAACTTGACGAGGAGGTGAAAGATAGAAGTGACTGCTTTCAGGTCATACAGGGTTGGGTGGCCGATTAAGGCGTTGTAGGGAGAGATTGTATCCAATACCACGAATAATGCCATGATAGTGACACTCTTGGGGGCTGTTCCCACTGTCAATGGTAACTTAATAAGTCCAGCCGGTGCCATGCCACTTCCTGTGAATCCATAGATGAGATGTTCGCAGGGCTCTAAATCCTTTGCTCCCAAACCCATCCTTTCCAATGAGGACTTGAAGAGGATATTGGCTGATGACCCATTATCAATCATTGTCCTTGCCACAATCATATTGGCGATTTGTACCTCTACTACCAAGGGGTCGTTGTGTGGATATCGAACGTGTTTGGTGTCCTCTTCAGAGAACGTGATTAACTCATGTTCATAACGAGGTTGCTTGGGAGCTCGCTCTTGGACAACCAACACATCATTACCCAGCTCATGTCGCAGAGACCGAGCGTACTTCTCTCGGGACTTTCCGGAGTTCCCCGCAAGGTGAGGTCCTCCAGATATAATGTCCAAACGGCCCGCAACGGGGGGAGGTAACAATTGTTGGTCATCTCCAACTGCTTGTTGTTGTTGTTGTTGTCGTTGGGGCCGGTCATTGTCCCGTCGTACATATCTTTTCAAGTTGGGGTTGTTTTGTCTGATGAGAAACTCTATTTCCTCCTTCAGATTATTGCACTCATCGGTGTCATGACCGTAGTCATTGTGGAATCGACAAAACTTGTTCATGTCGCGTTTGCTAATGTCCTTTCTCATGGGATAAGGTTTGCGGTACGGTACCACTGAGTGAGTTGCATTGTAGATATTTTCTCTTGTGTCCAGGAGCAGGCTATAGGTGGTGAACCTTGGAATTGGATCTCGCCTGGCTGGCTCGGGGGTATTCTTTAGTCTTTTGTTATCATTGTTGTTACCGCCATTACTGTTATTCCCTCTCTTACCATTGTTGGAGCCATTCCTAGCGTTACCCCCTTGAGAGCTTTGACTATTTGAGCTTGTTCCGTTTTTTTTATTCTTAGTGTGGTTGAAGTTTTGAGCGTTTCGCTCGGCTTCTTCCAATTTAATAAATTCATCTGCTCTGTCAAGAAAGTCTCTCATAGTATGGGTTGGTTTCCGCCTTGTATCTTTCCATAGCCGACTTCCCACAAGGATGCCTCCCATGATGGCGGCCCGCTTGCCATCATCGCTTAGATTTTTTACTTTGGTTGCCTCTTGCATAAAACGTTGAATGTAGTCTTTTAGTGGCTCATCAGGCTTCTGCTTGATGGCGACTAAGTCACCCAACTCTGTTGGTATCTGTCGGGCTGAAGAGAATTGGGTGTAAAATAACCCCTCAAACTCATCCCAAGAAGTAATTCTTCCTGGGGGTAGTTTAGTAAACCATTGTTGCGCCGTGTCCGTGAGGGTTGCAGGGAAAATTCGACACCTAAGGTCAACCCTGATTCCTTGAAGGTTCATTGTTGAGAACTACTCGCCGTAGCTTTGAGGGATCAATGTCTTCGACCCCGTTTTGGGCGAGCCTTCATTGTTGTGCTCCTCTTGTAGGGCGAGAACCCTAGATTGACCATAAGAAGTAATGGTGGCAGCCTGTTACACATCATTACATAAAAGTTAGATAATGGTAAAAGGAAAGAATTTTCACAGGTAGGAGAAACTTACCCTAATCATCTCGCGGCACCCAAGAGCAACGATCTGGACAGGGGGCAAACAATCAAGCCTAGACATGGTCTTGTCCATGATGTCCATAAGGCCCTCAATATGGCCATGTGCCCTCTTCAAACCCGTAGATAAAGCCTGACAACGACCCTCTAAGGGCAGCGCAGCAAGTGACTCGGTCCCTGTGGACGTCGAACCAATGAGGGTTGTATCATTGGCGGACCCGGATGCGGAGTCAGGAGGAGGCGGCCGAGATGAGGCAGGCGATCCAGCAGTAGGGGTGTGAATATCAATAGCCAGGCGATGGTTAGTCTTCCTAACCTTACCAGGAGGAGCCATGGGAGAGGCGGTAGAAGGCGAACCCTCTTTCTCCTGGTAGGTTGTTTGTCGCAACAAGCCGGCCATATCTGCAAAACACACAAAAATGATTAGTAACAGGCAAAATAATGAAAAAATTGAATAAGTAAGACAAATAGTGATCATCACCAAGAGAGTCACACTCCCTAATTGGCCTTTTCTTAGCAGACCCGGGCATAGTGCTTTTCGCTATAGCTGTCTGTGCCACTGGCGGAGGTCCTAAGGGTCGCGGGATTTCCCGCACTCCACTAGAAGGAGTAACGACAAAGTTGAACCCAAAATCATCTAACGCCCGGGGGGATGTTAGAATGTTTAGATCCTTCTTATAGTCAGGCAATTGGGCTAACGCAAGAGCTCTCTCGTACATGGCAATGGTGGGGGAAGGCCTCTCGTATTGGTCCACCATTTGGAATTTGGTGTGTTTAGTCCCAATGTCCTTCACAAAAAAATAGAGAGTTTTGAAATCATGTTCCTTCGACGACTTCTCCATACCATGAAGGAATTTAACATTCCTGTGTGCATGCTGAAGTGCGTAATATCCCGACCGATACTCGGTGTTGTTCGGTCTCAGATCGAAGAGATAGTGTACCTCATGGCCTGTTGGCCACTTCCATCTCATTAACTTATATAAAACAAATATGCCAGTCAGGACTCGTATGGCCAAGGGAGAAAACTGCCCCGGACTAAGGCCAAAATAATCAGCCACGTCTTTGAAAAAATTATGAAGGGGGAGTGCCCCCCCATAAGTAATATGGCGACGGGACCATGCACACAGCCCCTCCCCAGGGTCATGCGCCAACTGATTCGGGGAGGGGAGTACTAACTGGCAGTCCTTGCCATTCACAGTCAACTCCTCCACATATTGGAGTTGGGTCTCGGTGAGACTGCTAGAAGGGGCCACAAAGGGGGTCTGCTTGGTTTTGCAGCGGGAAGTGCGAACTTCCTTGATCACTTTAGGGGCGAATTCACTGATTTTGAGAGTGGCTGGTTGGGAACCCTTGGTTGTTTCTTTCTCTTTGGCGGCTTTATAAAGGGTATTCTTGGCTTCCTCTTCCACCCATTTCTCAAACTCTTTGACTATCTCCTCCATGGCTCCATCGGCAGAATCAGTCTCAACATCGTCAGATACCCTCCGTTTAGTAATGACCTCCGCCGTATGGGAACTGTCAGAAGAGCTAACCCGACTCTTCTTTTTAGTGTGAGCCATAGCGTTCAGCATGGTAGGTAGTTTTGCGGTGGTTATAGCAGTCTCAGCCAAGGGAAACTCCCCTGACAGGCCGATGGGCACCCCTACTGGAATATTGACCTCACCAAAGGGAAGAGTGTATGTCCACTCTCGGGGCAGATAAGATCGTATCCCTTTTTCAAGCTCCTAAATATGCCTGTTGTATGCTTCACCACCTATTCTCTCTCGGTAGAGGTGGTCGGGCGTCTCTGACACACTACTAAGCCCCTCGTCCCCAGACGAGTTGTGTGGGGGCGACGCTGGACAATCTTCAAACAAAAGTTGAAGAAGGTCCTCGTCTACTCGGTGTTCACCCCCCCAATAATCGCTATAACGCATCTGCAAAAAGGAAAAAGCGAGGAGGTGAATACACCGAGTAATGCTAGTAAGCTATCCATGATGGACTCACCTACTAGTACAAAAATAAAAGGAGAAGAGAAGATATGCACAATAAAAATTTACAGCGAGATAATCATCTAAGCAACTAAATGAAAGTAGCAATAATGGTCATTACAACGCTAAGTATTCTTACTAAGTGTAAAAAGTAAAAATAACGATTGGCTCCAAATCACAAAATTACACCACGGTCGTCCCAAGGCATCACCCCTATAAATGGCCTCGGGCTATATTACCCCAACCCCCGCCTATAACAGGGTGTCATCCCGGCCTTCAAGGGGTAATTAAGGGGTAACACTCTGGCTTCGGGGTGTAAGGGGGGGACCCCCACCCCTTCGACTCACAAAGGGGCGTAAGGGAGGGACCCCCCGGCTTCGGGGTGTAAGGAGGGACCCCCCCCTTTGACTCACAAGGGGACGTAAGGGGGGACCCCCCAGCTTCGGGGTGTAAGGGGGGACCCCCCCCCCCTTCGACTCACAAAGGGGCGTAAGGGTGGGACCCCCCGGCTTCGGGGAGTAAGGGGGGACCCCCCCCTTCGACTCACATAGGGGTGTAAGGGGGGGACCCCCCGGCTTTGGGGTGTAAGGGGGGGACCCCCCCCCCCCCCCTTCGACTCACAAGGGGACGTAAGGGGGGACCCCCCCCCCCCCTTCGACTCACAAGGGGACGTAAGGGGGGACCCCCCGGCTTCGGGGTGTAAGGGGGGGACCCCCCCCTTCGACTCACAAAGGGGTGACTCGGGATATATGTGCGTTTTAAAAAAAAATAATAAATAAAAAATGAGAAAGGGTTTTATTAGGGGTACCCCGATCCTCTAGCCGCGGGGTGAACTATAACCTCTACATATTTGAAGCAAACACATCCAAGGAAGCCCCTACCTCGGCAATGGCATCTAGTCTCGGGATGTCACCCCGACATCCAAGGAAGCCAAATCTATTAGCCGCCCCTACCTCTAAGAAGCGTGGCTCGGGGTACCCCCCAACCCCCCAAAGGGGTATCTTGGGGGGGGGGGAGCGGCCAAGAAAAAAAAAAAAAAAAAAAAAAAAAGGGGTCCAAGATCAATGTTCACCACCACAAACACATTTTTATCAATTTGATGAAAATCAAAGATGAAAAAATGGAGGGAAATTGAAACTTTTCATGTTCATAGTGTTCTTCAATATTCAAGAACACCACCAACCTAAAAGTTTCAAATTTCCTTATTTTTTCATCAAATTGAACCAAATCAAAGCCAAAAACACATTGCCCATCACCTATACTACAAAACCCAAGCCTCAAACAATCACATTATATCAAGAAATCCAAGAATCCTAATCAAGCATGTCAAATTCGGCCATAGCAAGAAAACCAAGAAAAAGTTTCAAAAATTCCACCAAAAACATGATTTCAATGTGAAAAATGACTATGGAGGAGTTAGAAACTTACCCATAGTGAAGAAATGTTCCACCAAGTGTCCAAGAATCACTTCAAAACTTCAAAATCTCCTCCAATGGTGAGAAGATGCCCAACCCCAAGAATGAAGAGCAAAAAATGAAAAAGATGGTTTTTTTTTTTTGAAATGTGAAGGTTTGTCATCTTTTTTCTCTTACATAGGGAATTTTATTTTTGCAAAAAGAGGGCCTTTTAACCCAAAATTGCTATTATAACCCTCCACTACCATTGAGGGCTAATGAGCAATTTTTATATTTTTGTTAGTCATTTCTTTGTAAATGGTTATATTTCTTTGAAATTTATTTATTCTCTTATAATTTATTTTTCTTGGGAAATTATTATTGGGCTATATTGTAAAATGTGAAAAGTGGTGAGTGGGAATTATTTATTTGATTTTTTTTCCTAAAAAAAAAAAAGGAAATTTGAGGTATGAATACTGGGACTAAATTAATGAAGAAGATGACGTGTCAAGAATAAAGATTTCTCATTGAGGGGACAGTCACAACCAGAAGATGACGTCATTTTGACGACGATGACGTGTCAAGAATAATACCACGTGGCACAAAAATACTGGGACTAAATTAATGAAGAAGGAGCGAAGTCATGACTGTTGAGATGCCCCCTTAATATGGGTGTTTGTTTTTCTCCCCCCCAAAAGAAAACTTGCGTTTAAGGGGGGGACCCCCCCCAACTTGGGTTTAAGGGGGTACACCCCCCCCCCCAACTTAGATTTAAGGGGGGGGACTCCCCCCCCCCCCCCCCCAACTTGGATTTAAGGGGGGGACCCCCCTCTCTCTCTCAAGTTGGATCATGGGGGAGTCACCTAACTATGATAGTGGTCATCCCCCCTCAGCGAGAGTCTCGAGGGTGTTACCCCCAAGTATGGGCTTAATCCTCAAAGGTGGTTGACGACCATGTCAAACCCATAAGGGACCCTTGTCATCAGTGACTCCTTCAAATGTTCAAATCCCCCGAAAGGCTCAAAGACACTTGTCAACCCACGAAAATAGCGGGATATTTTCCTAAATATCAGACTCCAACCGCCTCCGAAAATCATGGAGACGGTTGAGATGGCTCCGCGTTGGTCGCGTCTCCTGAAGCGAGAAGCACCGACCCCCCTCCCCTATATAAGGGGTCACCCATGACCTGGGAAGGGGATCCGCAATCTGAAACACTTAGAAAATTAAAGATTTCTCATTCTTTGTAATCAAGAGCCTGTTCTTGACTATTGCAACTCAGATCAATAAAACTCAAGGGGAGTAGGCTATCACCGACATCCGGGGCCGAACCTCTTTAAATTCCGGTGTCTTTTATTTACATTTATTACGAATTCCGGCGTTATTAATTGCATTTATTATTGTGATTTTGGTTAAAATCTCATTTATTACGACTCCGCGTCGGTTGGCTAAAAATCCAGTCAACATTTTGGTGCTTTCATTGAGAGCTTTAGCCAAAATCTTCAAGTTTTTCCCCG
The DNA here is from genome assembly GCF_029168945.1 of Cannabis sativa. NCBI lineage: Eukaryota > Viridiplantae > Streptophyta > Magnoliopsida > Rosales > Cannabaceae > Cannabis > Cannabis sativa. The sequence continues at coordinate 50,318,455 of NC_083601.1, forward strand.
GAAAAAATGGTGTGAACCCGAAGATCTCAAGAGCGACCTGACGAAGAGATGGAAAGTGCCCACCAAGTTCAATCAGCGAGCAACCTTGCCGGAAACAATGGAGAACGACCCCCACGTCCGGGAAACGGCGGCACTACCACCACCGCTCAAACCACAGGCCATGGAGCAACTGGTCGAACTACAGTCACTGGACAGACAACTGCTGGGTGTACCACCAATGCCACTGCCGCAGGAGGCGGCACTGTTGATGGCGCCACCGGAAGAGGTAATCCTAGAAATTTCGTCCCACCTACTGATGGGGCGGGCCAAGCTCAGACTGGCCGCGGCCCTGGCATCTTTACGCCGCAGAATGAACCCCATGTTGACATCGAGGGAATTGACCCCGAGATGGATCAAATGCGAGACGCGATAGGCCAGATGCAAGGCCAGTTTCAAACTGTGCACCAAGAGCAAAATCAAACTCGAGAGGCCCTGACTGAAAGTCTTGCTAATCAAAGGAGAGAATTCCAATCTTGGCTCGAAGATCATGCTCGTGAGATGAGGAGGCGCCAAGACGACCAAGATCGTCGCACCCAAGAGGCTGCTGACTTAATACGTAGCTACTTCAACCAAAACACTCAAGGGATGGGTACTGATGCCAACAATCAATAGGTACCTCAAACCTACCCTCGGGAGGTCCCTACCCCAAGGAACCATAGGGAGAGGGTGGTCTATGGACCCCTGAAGAGCGCCCAAGGAACCAAGAAAGGACTAGAAGTCACCCCTCCAACAGGGTTCCCCGCAATAATAATCGACCACCCCCGATTGATGAGCAAGTCTTACCCGGCCATCATATGGGACGCGATGACTCCCACAATGTCCGTCTAAGGCGGAGTGGTGGAGGAAACTCTAGAAACAATAATGGTGATCGTAGCAGAAATAGTGGAAGGACTCCCCAGCGTAGGGAATGGCAGCCCCGTGATCAACGTGGCCAACCACGAGATGGCGATGATCGCCCAAGAAATAGTAGGTCCAGAGGGAGAAGAGAAGACCCTGAGGTCAACAGTGACTACCATCCAGACTACCCTGATGGTCATGGAGATGATGAAGCTGAAAGTCGGGCTAACAACCAACCAAATCATGACATGGGGGGTTATCAAGCTAGAGGGTCGTATGCCCCTAATAGGCAACATCAACCTGAAAATCCACCCCAAAGGGGTAGGAATGACCAAGTACCACCCCCAGCTGATGGAAGGGCTGATAGTCAGAACGCTGGAGGAAGGCCAAGAACTGGGTCAGTTTTTGAACGGGTAGGCCCCCGAAGGGGTAGAGACCTGCGAGACGCCCTCAACAGAAATAGAGACAATCGCGGTTCCAACATAGTGAACCCACCTGAGCCAGACCGAGGGGACCAAGCAAATGTTGGTGCCAATATTGCTCAACCTCAACCAGCCACAGATCCGGTGATCCAGGCTCGGTTGGACGAGTTAACTCGATTGGTCAAGGACCTTACCGCACCAAAACCCACTGATTTGGACCTCGAAAGGAGGAGAGGGTCTGCCTTCTCCCAAATGATTACTGACCTCCCTATTCCAGCCAAGTTCAAGATGCCCACTTGCAAGTACACGGGCAGTGAAGACCCATTAACTCATGTGGAGAACTTCAAAATCCAAATGGACCTTCAAGGAATAAGGGATGACCTTAGGTGTCGAATTTTCCCTGCAACCCTCACGGACACGGCGCAACAATGGTTTACTAAACTACCCCCAGGAAGAATTACTTCTTGGGATGAGTTTGATGGGTTATTTTACACCCAATTCTCTTCAGCCCGACAGATACCAGCAGAGTTGGGTGACTTAGTCGCCATCAAGCAGAAGCCCGATGAGCCACTAAAAGACTACATTCAACGTTTTATGCAAGAGGCAACCAAAGTAAAAAATCTAAGCGATGATGGCAAGCGGGCCGCCATCATCGGAGGCATGCTGGTCAAGTCTAAGAAAGCCCAAGGGCACATCGAAGACTTAAAAGAATGCTTTGAGATCCTAAGACAATACCGAATGAAGCTCAATCCTCTTAAGTGTTCTTTCGGAGTAAGCTCGGGAAAGTTCCTTGGATTCATAGTGAACTCTAGGGGCATTGAGGCTAACGCAGAAAAGATAAAGGCATTGATTGACATGAAGTCCCCAACTAAAGTTAAAGACGTCCAAAGCTTAACAGGCCGAATCGCCGCCTTGAGTAGATTCGTCTCCAAGTCAACCGACAAATGTGTCCCTTTCTTCAACATCCTAAGGGGTAACAAAAAATTCGAATGGACTGAGGAATGCAAAAATGCCTTTCGAGCTTTAAAGCAACAATTATCCCAGCCTCCGGTTCTTTCAAAACCCCTAGATGGTGATGGGTTAAGCTTATGCCTAGCAGTAACAGAACATGCAGTTAGTGCAGTCTTGGTAAGGGGGGAAGATAGAGCACAACACCCAGTCTACTATGTGAGCAAAAGGCTGATTGGGGCAGAGTGTAGATACCCCCTCATAGAAAAGCTTGCTTACTGCCTTATCTTAGCATCCAAGAAGCTTCGACCCTACTTTCAGGCTCATCCCATTGTGGTACTCACTGACCAACCCTTACGCCAGGTGCTACAAAAACCCGATACGTCGGGGCGCCTCCTTAAGTGGGCAATAGAGTAAGGGCAATATGACATAACGTATCAGCCAAGATTGGCTATTAAAGGGCAGGCCCTGGCTGACTTTGTAGCCGAGTGTACCGGAACGCAAGAGGGCGACCAACCAACAATAACCAGTGACGTCCAAAGGCCTGACCTGAGCGATTCACCTGAACCACACGTCCATAACTCCGAGAAAAACCAAGACTACCCCGGTGAAACCTGGAAGCTACAAGTTGATGGTTCTTCTACCGACCAGTCATCAGGAGCGGGGATCACCCTAACAACACCGGAGGGACAACGAATTCACACGGCCATTCGCTTTGGTTTCCCTGCCTCAAACAATGAAGTCGAGTATGAAGCGTTAATTGTCGGTCTAAAACTAGCGAAAGAGGTGAAGGCCAGACACTTAGACATTTACAGCGACTCCTAGCTGGTTGTAAATCAAGTTTTGGGAGAGTACATGGCTAGAGGAGAAAAAATGATGGCCTACCTTAGCAAAATACAAGACTTGCTTGCCCAACTGGAAGGGTACACCATTCAACAAATACCACGAGAAGAGAATGCTACCGCTGATGCCTTGGCAAGGTTGGCAACAAGTGAAAAGATAGATAAAGCCAGCCTTGTGCCAATAGAATACTTACCCGAGCCAAGCATCCGCACTAAAGAAGAAGTACTCCTACTCGATACGACTCAATCGTGGATGACCCCCATAGCCGCTTACTTAGAACAAGGGACACTGCCCACCAACAAAAACGAAGCAAAGAAAATGAGAAGAAAGGCCACCCGGTACCTAATCATTGATGGTGTCATGTATCGGCGAGGGTACTCAATGCCCCTACTACGATGTGTACATCAAGACCAAGCCCAACATCTAATGGAAGAAGTCCATGAAGGTTTTTGCGGTAATCACGCTGGGGGGCAAAGCTTATCCAAGAAGGTACTGAGGCAAGGATTCTTCTGGCCAACCATGATAGAAGACTCCATGGAGTATGTTCGAAGGTGTGAAAAATGTCAAAAGTTTGCAAAAATACCAAGAGCTCCACCCAACGAGCTAACGCAAATGCAGAGTCCATGGCCCTTCGCTATTTGGGGTATAGACTTGATCGGTCAGTTGCCTAAGGGCAAAGGAGGAGTGCAATATGCGGTAGTAGCAGTCGATTACTTCACAAAGTGGACAGAAGTTGAACCCCTAGCAACTATAACATCCAAGAAGGTGCTTGACTTTGTGGTCAAGAACATTATATGTAGGTTTGGATTACCCCATAAATTGGTATCTGACAACGGTACCCAGTTTGACAGTGTCCTGTTCACAAATTTTTGCATTAAGCATGGCATAGTAAAGAGCTTCTCGGCGGTCTCGCACCCCCAGTCAAACGGGCAGGTAGAGGCGGTAAATAAGACCTTAAAAGACACCTTAAAGAAAAGACTCGAAGAAGCGAAAGGAAGCTGGCCAGAGCAATTACCCGAAGTTTTGTGGTCATATAGGACGACAGAAAGAACAGCTACTGGTGATACCCCCTTTGCCCTTGCTTATGGGTATGATGCGATGATACCGGTCGAGCTAGACCCACCCTCCCACCGACGAGTGACATACGACCAAGTCAGTAATCACCAGATGATGAATGAATCGTTGGACCTATTGGAAAATCGTAGGGAAGCCTCACAAATACGGTTAGCAGCATACCAACAAAAAGTAGCCAGATACTTTAATTCCAAAGTTAAGGAAAGAAGCTTCAAGGTAGGAGATCTAGTACTACGCAGAGTCTTGGCCAACACTAAAGACCCAACAGCAGGAGTATTGGGGCCAAATGGGAAGGTCCATGCGAGGTTACAGAAGTTGTACCCCCCGGCACGTACAGGCTCGGCCGGTATGACTCTAACATGAACCTTATACCAGTACCCCGATATTAGAACGAGCAACACCTCCGCAAATATTATCAATAACAATTGCTTTTCAGCAACAATTCATGCTAAGGGTGTGCCCGTAAGCAACTTAGAATCTTTATTAGTATTTAGTCTTTTCTTTTAGATTTGCTTTAGTTTTAATCACATACTACTACGTAGTGATGTAATAAGGCGTTGTCGCCAATTTCATTTATCAATAAAATTGCAAGTTATTTTCATATAATGACGCAGCTTGTATGATTGTTATTGAATCAAATTGCAAGCCTCACAATGGTCATAGATATATGGGTAATAGTGAGCAACCAAGACTTAAAGGTAACACCCCGGTCATAAGATAAGTGACCAAGAGGTAAACCTACATAGTCACTTGGGGGGCAACCACACCCATATATGGACTAGTAAGCAAAAATGCACCCTCGCTTAAGTAGATATTAAAATTTTTAGAGTGTCGGTGCAATACTCAATGTTTTGAGCAACTTGTGTGTGGTGAATGGTTGACTATAAATATATACCCACGCTACGTGGCTCACGCTAAACAAAAGTCAACATTTAAAACCATATATAAAGATAAAGGCCCCGATGGCCAAGTAAAAAGATTAAAGACACAAATGTCTCAAAAGTAAAGTTACGGGATTAAAGACTGCCCGAACAGTCATGAATCTCTGAAGAGTACTAGTGGGCATAAAATCTGTAAAAGTAAAAATACATCAATAGGAACCATCAAGTAAGTCATTGAGGGGACAGTCATCTGTTGCCTCAACCCCAAAGTTGAGGTATGAATCGGCCTGAATGCAAGCTGTCTGCGCCTTCTCCCTACTTTCTGCCTCCTCACGATTGCGACAATAACTTTACTTTACTTTCTGCCTACTCTTCAGAGATTTATAGTCAACCATTCACCACACACAAGTTGCTCAAAACATTGAGTATTGCACCGACACTCTAAAAATTTTAATATCTACTTAAGCGAGGGTGCATGTTTGCTTACTAGTCCATATATGGGTGTGGTTGCCCCCCAAGTGACTATGTAGGTTTACCTCTTGGTCACTTATCTTATGACCGGGGTGTTACCTTTAAGTCTTGGTTGCTCACTATTACCCATATATCTATGACCATTGTGAGGCTTGCAATTTGATTCAATAACAATCATAAAGCTGCGTCATTATATGAAAATAACTTGCAATTTTATTGATAAATGAAATTGGCGACAACGCCTTATTACATCACTACGTAGTAGTATGTGATTAAAACTAAAGCAAATCTAAAAGAAAAGACTAAATACTAATAAAGATTCTAAGTTGCTTACGGGCACACCCTTAGCATGAATTGTTGCTGAAAAGCAATTGTTATTGATAATATTTGCGGAGGTGTTGCTCGTTCTAATATCGGGGTACTGGTATAAGGTTCATGTTAGAGTCATACCGGCCGAGCCTGTACGTGCCGGGGGGTACAACTTCTGTAACCTCGCATGGACCTTCCCATTTGGCCCCAATACTCCTGCTGTTGGGTCTTTAGTGTTGGCCAAGACTCTGCGTAGTACTAGATCTCCTACCTTGAAGCTTCTTTCCTTAACTTTGGAATTAAAGTATCTGGCTACTTTTTGTTGGTATGCTGCTAACCGTATTTGTGAGGCTTCCCTACAATTTTCCAATAGGTCCAACGATTCATTCATCATCTGGTGATTACTGACTTGGTCGTATGTCACTCGTCGGTGGGAGGGTGGGTCTAGCTCGACCGGTATCATCGCATCATACCCATAAGCAAGGGCAAAGGGGGTATCACCAGTAACTGTTCTTTCTGTCGTCCTATATGACCACAAAACTTCGGGTAATTGCTTTGGCCAGCTTCCTTTCGCTTCTTCGAGTCTTTTCTTTAAGGTGTCTTTTAAGGTCTTATTTACCGCCTCTACCTGCCCGTTTGACTGGGGGTGCGAGACCGCCGAGAAGCTCTTTACTATGCCATGCTTAATGCGAAAATTTGTGAACAGGACACTGTCAAACTGGGTACCGTTGTCAGATACCAATTTATGGGGTAATCCAAACCTACATATAATGTTCTTGACCACAAAGTCAAGCACCTTCTTGGATGTTATAGTTGCTAGGGGTTCGGCTTCTGTCCACTTTGTGAAGTAATCGACTGCTACTACCGCATATTGCACTCCTCCTTTGCCCTTAGGCAACTGACCGATCAAGTCTATACCCCAAATAGCGAAGGGCCATGGACTCTGCATTTGCGTTAGCTCGTTGGGTGGAGCTCTTGGTATTTTTGCAAACTTTTGACATTTTTCACACCTTCGAACATACTCCATGGAGTCTTCTATCATGGTTGGCCAGAAGAATCCTTGCCTCAGTACCTTCTTGGATAAGCTTTGCCCCCCAGCGTGATTACCGCAAAAACCTTCATGGACTTCTTCCATTAGATGTTGGGCTTGGTCTTGATGTACACATCGTAGTAGGGGCATTGAGTACCCTCGCCGATACATGACACCATCAATGATTAGGTACCGGGTGGCCTTCCTTCTCATTTTCTTTGCTTCATTTTTGTTGGTGGGCAGTGTCCCTTGTTCTAAGTAAGCGGCTATGGGGGTCATCCACGATTGAGTCGTATCGAGTAGGAGTACTTCTTCTTTAGTGTGGATGCTTGGCTCGGGTAAGTATTCTATTGGCACAAGGCTGGCTTTATCTATCTTTTCACTTGTTGCCAACCAACACATCGTTACCCAGTTGATGTCGCAGAGACCGAGCGTACTTCTCTCGGGACTTTCCGGAGTTCCCCGCAAGGTGAGGTCCTCCAGATATAATGTCCAAACGGCCCGCAACGGGGGGAGGTAACAATTGTTGGTCATCTCCAACTGTTTGTTGTTGTTGTTGTCGTTGGGGCCGGTCATTGTCCCGTCGTACATATCTTTTCAAGTTGGGGTTGTTTTGTCTCATGAGAAACTCTATTTCCTCCTTCAGATTATTGCACTCATCGGTGTCATGACCGTAGTCATTGTGGAATCGACAAAACTTGTTCATGTCGCGTTTGCTAATGTCCTTTCTCATGGGATAAGGTTTGCGGTACGGTACCACTGAGTGAGTTGCATTGTAGATATTTTCTCTTGTGTCCAGGAGTAGGCTATAGGTGGTGAACCTTGGAATTGGATCTCGCCTGGCTGGCTCGGGGGTATTCTTTAGTCTTTTGTTATCATTGTTGTTACCGCCATTACTGTTATTCCCTCTCTTACCATTGTTGGAGCCATTCCTAGCGTTACCCCCTTGAGAGCTTTGACTATTTGAGCTTGTTCCGTTTTTTTTATTCTTAGTGTGGTTGAAGTTTTGAGCGTTTCGCTCGGCTTCTTCCAATTTAATAAACTCATCTGCTCTGTCAAGAAAGTCTCTCATAGTATGGGTTGGTTTCCGCCTTGTATCTTTCCATAGCCGACTTCCCACAAGGATGCCTCCCATGATGGCGGCCCGCTTGCCATCATCGCTTAGATTTTTTACTTTGGTTGCCTCTTGCATAAAACGTTGAATGTAGTCTTTTAGTGGCTCATCGGGCTTCTGCTTGATGGCGACTAAGTCACCCAACTCTGCTGGTATCTGTCGGGCTGAAGAGAATTGGGTGTAAAATAACCCATCAAACTCATCCCAAGAAGTAATTCTTCCTGGGGGTAGTTTAGTAAACCATTGTTGCGCCGTGTCCGTGAGGGTTGCAGGGAAAATTCGACACCTAAGGTCATCCCTGATTCCTTGAAGGTCCATTTGGATTTTGAAGTTCTCCACATGAGTTAATGGGTCTTCACTACCCGTGTACTTGCAAGTGGGCATCTTGAACTTGGCTGGAATAGGGAGGTCATTAATCATTTGGGAGAAGGCAGACCCTCTCCTCCTTTCGAGGTCCAAATCAGTGGGTTTTGGTGCGGTAAGGTCCTTGACCAATCGAGTTAACTCGTCCAACCGAGCCTGGATCACCGGATCTGTGGCTGGTTGAGGTTGAGCAATATTGGCACCAACATTCGCTTGGTCCCCTTGGTCTGGCTCAAGTGGGTTCACTATATTGGAACCGCGATTGTCTCTATTTCTGTTGAGGGCGTCTGGCAGGTCTCTACCCCTTCGGGGGCCTACCCGTTCAAAAACTGACCCAGTTCTTGGCCTCCCTCCAGCGTTCTGACTATCAGCCCTTCCATCAGCCGGGGGTGGTACTTGGTCATTCCTACCCCTTTGGGGTGGATTTTCAGGTTGATGTTGCCTATTAGGGGCATACGGCCCTCTAGCTTGATAACCCCCCATCTCATGATTTGGTTGGTTGTTAGCCCGACTTTCAGCTTCATCATCTCCATGACCATCAGGGTAGTCTGGATGGTAGTCACTGTTGACCTCAGGGTCTTCTCTTCTCCCTCTGGACCTACTATTTCTTGGGCGATCATTGCCATCTCGTGGTTGGCCACGTTGATCACGGGGTTGCCATTCCCTACGCTAGGGAGTCCTTCCACTATTTCTGCTACGATCACCATTATTGTTTCTAGAGTTTCCTCCACCACTCCGCCTTAGACGGACATTGTGGGAGTCATCGCGTCCCATATGATGGCCGGGTAAGACTTGCTCATCAACCGGGGGTGGTCGATTATTATTGCGGGGAACCCTGTTGGAGGGGTGACTTCTAGTCCTTTCTTGGTTCCTTGGGCGCTCTTCAGGTCCATAGACCACCCTCTCCCTATGGTTCCTTGGGGTAGGGACCTCCCGAGGGTAGGTTTGAGGTACCTGTTGATTGTTGGCATCAGTACCCATCCCTTGAGTGTTTTGGTTGAAGTAGCTACGTATTAAGTCAGCAGCCTCTTGGGTGCGACGATCTTGGTCGTCTTGGCGCCTCCTCATCTCACGAGCATGATCTTCGAGCCAAGATTGGAATTCTCTCCTTTGATTAGCAAGACTTTCAGTCAGGGCCTCTCGAGTTTGATTTTGCTCTTGGTGCACAGTTTGAAACTGGCCTTGCATCTGGCCTATCGCGTCTCGCATTTGATCCATCTCGGGGTCAATTCCCTCGATGTCAACATGGGGTTCATTCCGCGGCGTAAAGATGCCAGGGCCGCGGCCAGTCTGAGCTTGGCCCGCCCCGTCAGTAGGTGGGACAAAATTTCTAGGATTACCTCTTCTGGTGGCGCCATCAGCAGCGCCGCCTCCTGCGGCAGTGGCATTGGTGGTACGCCCAGCAGTTGTCTGTCCAGTGACTGTAGTTCGACCAGTTGCTCCATGGCCTGCGGTTTGAGCGGTGGTGGTAGTGCCGCCGTTTCCCGGACGTGGGGGTCGTTCTCCATTGTTTCCGGCAAGGTTGCTCGCTAATGGAATTTGGTGGGCACTTTCCATCTCTTCGTCAGGTCGCTCTTGAGATCTTCGGGTTAACACAATTTTTTCTGGGGAAAAACTTGAAGATTTTGGCTAAAGCTCTCAATGAAAGCACCAAAATGTTGACTAGATTTTTAGCCAACCGACGCGGAGTCGTAATAAATGAGATTTAAACTAAAATCACAATAATAAATGCAATTAATAATGCCGGAATTCGTAATAAATGTAAATAAAAGACAACGGAATTTAAAGAGGTTCGGCCCCAGATGTTGGTAATAGCCTACTCCCCTTGAGTTTTATTGATCTGAGTTGCAATAGTCAAGAACAGGCTCTTGATTGCAAGGAATGAGAAATCTTTAATTTTCTAAGTGTTTCAGATTGTGGATCCCCTTCCCAGGTCATGGGTGACCCCTTATATAAGGGAGGGGGGTCGGTGCTTCTCGCTTCAGGAGACGCGACCAACGCGGAGCCATCTCAAACGTCTCCATGATTTTCGGAGGCGGTTGGAGTCTGATATTTAGGAAAATATCCCGCTATTTTCGTGGGTTGACAACTGTCTTTGAGCCTTTCGCGGGATTTGAACATTTGAAGGAGTCACTGATGACAAGGGTCCCTTATGGGTGTGACATGGTCGTCAACCACCTTTGAGGATTAAGCCCATACTTGGGGGTAACACCCTCGAGACTCTCGCTGAGGGGGGATGACCACTATCATAGTTAGGTGACTCCCCCATGATCCAACTTGAGAGAGAGAGGGGGGGTCCCCCCCCTTAAACCCAAGTTGGGGGGGGGGGGGGTCCCCCCCTTAAACCCAAGTTGGGGGGGGGGTCCCCCCCTTAAACCCAAGTTTTCTTTTGGGGGGGGAGAAGAACAAACACCCATATTAAGGGGGCATCTCAACAGTCATGACTTGGCTCCTTCTTCATTAATTTAGTCCCAGTATTTTTGTGCCACGTGGTATTATTCTTGACACGTCATCGTCGTCAAAATTTGGGTAAACAATAAGTATATACGTATAAAAATGTATATATATAATATGAATGTATATACGAACCGAAAATGAATATATAATATATATATATGAACACCGTATATACGTATATATATATGAAACTCAAACAAAATCAAGGTAGAGATAAAAACCGCTCTGATATCAACGGTTAGACATTTATTTGTATAGACTAAAACATACATGATTATGAATAAAGTGCGGAATTAATAAATCATATATGCACTATAATTTAAGGATCGAAATACCTCCAGCCATTGAATCTTTGAGCTTTAGTCCCACATAAGCATGATCTGCAAAAGAAACTGATTGATGTGGGTAATCGGGCTTCCTCGCTCTCTCAACTCTCTTTAGATGGAATTTGCTGTTATGAATAGAATGAGTGAGAAGCTCGGGGACCGAGACCCTATATTTATAGGTGAGATACAACATCAGTATCTGCGCCACATTAATTGTCAGAATATTTTCACAATTAATTCAGGAAATCAAATCAGGTAATGAATATAGAAATCTGACGATATATAGAATATTACATAATTGATTTTGTCAAGATTCAATGAATATAAAATATTCATTTATCACAAAATCAATTATTTATTTATTTCCTTAAATAGAAATATATTTCCCAATATAGAAATATTCTTATAGGTAAGGGTTTTGGAGACGTTGGCCACGTCAACATCTTGCAAAATATCACTCTATAGACGGTTACACTTTTTTTCTGACACAAAATCAAATCTTGTCCCCTATGCCAGATCGTGGTATTGCGCGTACGCACCCTCGAGTATACTTTTTGCCTAACAACCTGGTTAGAGATTATTTTTGCAAAGGAGAGACCTTTGTGCAACATGTGTCCAGGGTCGTACAAAAGTCCTCACCAGCTGCTGTGCACCGCATGATGCAGAAGGTTCCTACCAGCTAATAGTCAGATCATCCTCTCGCAGTACATGCCTTAGTAGTGTGTAGAAGACGAAACCCTAGGTAGGTAAAATGTATGCCCTTTACCTCATGTGTGCCTATAAATAGTCTTATTTTTCTTGATGAATGGGAGAATAATTTTTTGCTTGCAGTCACTCTGCAAAAATTCCAAGAAAGCTTTCACACAAGAGAAACAAAGAGATCAATGTTGTAACACTTTTTAATCCAAAATGCTTACCCAAAGAGGTCAATAATATAGACTCGTGGACTAAGGATCGTTAACGCATGAACCACATAAACATCTTTGTGTCTCTCATAAATATACTTAACCTATAATTCATTCTCATCAATCTAGTGAGTGAGTGTGGCCCAAAGATCTGTGTCCAGATTTTTGCATCAATAGAGAGAGAGTAATTGGAACCCCTTAATTACCTTTAATCATTCAATTACAGTATAATTATAAACAAATATGCCAAATTGTATACTTACCTCTAATTACACTATAACTTTCTAGAAGCACTTTAATTTTTTTGTAAAATTACTAACTATTTTACTAAACAAAATACTAAAAATTCATAAATAATTGTCAACTATATTATTTTGTGTAATTACTAATTATTACTTTAAAGCACTTAAAAAAAAGGAGAGAAAAATGAAAACATTAAGGTGAAACGACATCATTTGGAGGAGTTTCAGCCTTTCTGAACCCAAAAGTGAACCTATTTTCCGTGCCATTTTCTCAGTCCAACAAGTCAGTTAATATCTCAAAAGCCTAAAAAAATGGAGATGAGCTTGGCCTACGCAGGCTCACCTTCGAGCTCTCTCTGCCCCAACCATGGCGTCTTGCGAACCCTTTTACCCATTTCAACCTTGGAAAAAAGCTTCGGCCCCAGTAGTAGCTGTAACCTCGGCAGTCTTACAAGTGGTCATACAGAAAGAAGAAGAGGCGCTCCGGCGATTAGGGCCTTGAAATCGGCGCCGTCTTCAAGACGAACTCTGTCGAGTAATTGGGATATTAGTCAAGATTGCTTTTCTGCAACTTCAGCTCCTTCGTGGATGCCTAGATTGGAAGAGCTCGACACCACTAACATGCTTCTTCGTCAGAGAATTATCTTCTTGGGTTCTCAGGTGATTAGCTGAATTATGACTTGAATTATTTTTGGTTTGTTTGTGCGGTGAAGAAATGAACTATGCGAGATGAGTTTTAGCCACTTGTTGTTAATTGTATAGGCCTCGGTATCAATTTTTTGATTTTAATGTATGACATGAAAAATTTTCAATCTTTATCAATGATTTGAGTAACTGCTATGGTTAGAAAATGAGTTCTTTTTTTCCCTAGTTATCAGATATTTAAGGTAATTTAGTGCAATTTTAATTTTTATTATTAGGCCTTGCTGAACTCTACATTCGATTTTGTATAATTTGAATGTTAAATTGACCCTTGGTCACGAGTACTCGACCTAAACTTTCATATGCAAATGCAAGTATAGTATATTAGTTGGAAATTGAGAATTATTATCTTCATAAAATTTTTAGCCATTTTGCTTATTAATATGATTTGCAGGTTGATGATGTGACAGCAGATTTTATCATAAGCCAACTTTTGTTTCTGGATGCTGAAGATTCTACCAAAGATATAACGTTGTTTATCAATTCTCCTGGTGGTTCTGTTACTGCTGGTATGTTTTATAACAAGTCAATTAACTTTGGATATGGTGATTTGTTTTCTTCACTTGTTGTGGTTATGCCATGTTGGTGTACTTGGAAATTACAATGCACTCAATGATTCTGTTTCAACAACACACTCAATGAATTGTGTGTTAAAAAAACGTAAATATGTGAAAAAGGGAAATACTTTCTCTTCTTTGTCTTCTTGTTTTGGCTGATTATTGATTAGTAAACACAGCCTAAAGCACTTGTTCAGACACCATAAGCTCATAAACTACATTGAGAACTCATCTTGATATGTTTGTAATTAGTCTACATTCAATTCATTTGGGTTAGGATTAAAGACGTGTTTCATGCAGAACTTATAATTGCTTAAATGCATTTCATGTTAGGAAGGAATTAAAGTCCAGCATTGTACATTGAAACCTTTCTGTGGTGAATAGTTATATTTTTGTCCAATAGTATTCCTTAAATTATCTTTGTTAAAGTCCCCTTCAATTTCAAATGGTTGGTAAGTACAGAACAAAAATCTACATGCATATATTTTTTCTGAAAATGGATTCGTGAAAGTGTGACTTAATTTAATAAGATTTTTGACCATGAATGGACTAATGGAGTTCCTTAGATGGTCCCTTGGGAATGAAATGATAAATGTGATATGCATGGGTAAAGTAATTGAGTGTATATCATTGTCAATCTATTAATCTTAAAAGTTTTCTTGATCCATTTTGTTTGTTATTCTTCATCCGTCATTTCTACTGATGTGTAGGAATGGGGATATATGATGCAATGAAACTGTGCAAAGCAGATGTTTCAACTGTTTGCCTAGGGCTTGCAGCATCAATGGGTGCATTTCTCCTTGCTTCTGGTACCAAAGGAAAGAGGTTTTGTATGCCCAATTCTAGAGTGATGATCCATCAACCACTTGGAACAGCTGGAGGCAAAGTAAGTAGTGGTTTTCTGCCTGTTCTTTAAGATTTCAGTTAAGGTTCTTTGCTTTGTGATTCCATTGTTAATTCCGATATAGTACGGAAACATTGGTGTGGAAGAACTGTGGAAGTTAGTATAACTTTGCATTCCATTTTTAATATGAGATATAATGCTACTTCAGTGCTAGGTCCTCAAAGAAAACAGAAAAAGATAAAGAATTGTCAGAGGTTGTAAACAATAAACTGCAATGCAAGAAGTGAAACTATTGAAAATATGCCAGCATAAATTTGGGCATCTATACATTTGCATTTGTCATGGTTAGACTTTTGAATTTTGATGGGTGTGAATTTCATTTGCATTTGTCATGTCGATCTCATTGCATTATTTCATGAACCGCTCTCATCCTGTCTGAGATTTTTACTCGGCTTTTAATTTTACATAGCTCAACGGTTTATTAGATTGTTTTTGTTACAATATGTGCTATGCATAAATTTATGTGTAGCTTGGTCACATACTTGATAATCAGCAGGACAGTTCCAAGCACATCCACTCAAGGAATTATTTTATTTTATTTTTTGGAAGCACACTCAAGGAATTATTATTATTATTACATTAATCGTTGAAAATAGTATATTTTATATTGTCGTGACTTTCTATTAATAATTTTTTTGCACAACGACATCGGTCTAGAATCCAGAAAGGATGTTGAGAATTTTCAACAAGTTGTCTAGAATTCTTAACAGGTGTCCGGGGTGTCTAAAAGGCCATTTTGCACAAAATAATCGAAACAAGACCATTGTGCAGGGTGTCTGGAAGGCCATTTTGCACAAAATTATCAAAACAAGACTATTGTGCGGAGTGACTATAACTTGAATGCTATTTTACTAAACACTATATCATATTTAAGCTGCTCTTATTATTTTCAGTTTGATACATGTGCTGGTGGGATTGAAGATTAAATTTTTTCTTAGTTTGACTTGCAACTACATATGCTTTCAGGCATCAGAAATGGGTATACGGATTAGGGAAATGGTGTATCACAAGATTAAGCTGAACAAAATATTTTCAAGAATCACAGGGAAGCCGGAATCACAGGTGGGACATAATCCTCCTCCTAACTCATTTACTTTATGATGCCCAATTAATTTTTTTTATTTTGTCATTTGTAGATTGAACAGGATACAGATCGTGACAATTTCATGAATGCCTGGGAAGCCAAGGAATATGGGTTAATCGATGAAGTTATTGATGATGGGAAACCAGGATTAGTTGCGCCACTTTCAGATGCTGCTCCTCCACCGAAAACCCGCGTTTGGGATATGTGGAAAGTTGAAGGAAGCAGAAAAGCTAAGAAGAATTTGCCATCAGAGGATAAAATGTTGCAGAATGGAAATAATGGCGGTCCATCCGAAAAGGAAACACCTGCTTCTGTATGATTAGTCATGTAATAACTCTTCATCCCCACTGTTAATGTACTTCTTAATGCTCATCTTTTAAAGATGTCTTATTATATGATATCTGAAGGCTTTATCAATTAAAAGATAGATTTTTCAAGGTTGTTTCCTCAAGTAGAAATAATAAAAAGAGTTTTACATGACTTAAGAATGGCGCCTACCTATGAGTGTTTGTATTTGGAATTAAGAACTTGTGTAGATTAAGTTCTTGTACCATTTTGACAGCGTATATGCCTTTCACCAAATTTCGGGATCACCCTACTAGTAATGTACTAGCCTTAATTATAGGCTGTTGAGAGCATCTTTAATGGTAGTATTTTTTAAAGGTGTTAAAAATTTGAAATTCTATACATAATAAACCCTAATATTATTTTCCTAAACTTAAATGTTTTACCATAGCCCATATATGACTACATTTCCTTTATCCCCATAATATCACTCACATTTGAACTGCTTCTCTCTCTCGCCCAAACGCACGGCATCAACCATTCTCTCTCTCTCTCTCTCTCTCTCTCTCTCTCTCTCTCTCTCTCTCTCTCTCTCTCTCGTCCAAATGCACGGCCTCAACACCTCCACGACCATCGAGGACCACCCACAACCTCCGACGAAGGACTCAGCCCCCCACGCACGGCGTTCACCACCCACGCCCATCCATCTACACCCATCTCGACCGAACCACGCACGACGAACCACGAAAACCGGCCGCACACCACTGGAGACCCACAGCTGCACCATCTCGATCCCGCACCATCTCGACCGAACCGACTTGCGAGTTGGGAAAAAAAATTGGGTTGGGGCCGACGGGTCCGATGGGGACCGATTGGGGGGTCCGACGGGGCCGATAGGTCCGATGGGGGGGTCTGACAGGTCCGACCGTCCGATGCTTGCAAGCTGGAGGTCCGACGGGTCCGATGGGGCCCGATTGGGGGGTCCGATGCATGTGCGGGTTGGGAAAAAATGGGGTTGAGTTATGTGGGTTATTTTTGGGTTTTTGATAAAAGTGTCATATATTTTTTAGTTTGAAATGTATTGGTTTAAGAATAAAATATTAGGGTTTTTAAAGTATAGTTTTTCAAATTTCCCATATTTATACATCATTCAAATATATAATATTATATTTTATCTGTCTTCTATATTATTTTTGTCACTTTTATTTTTTAAAAAAACTCTAATGGTATAACACCTTTTAAAAATGCTATAATTATGATCTTACAATGTTATTTTTTTTAAGAAAATGTTTATAGATAAAAATAAAAGGAATATTGGCGGCTAAACCACCTAAATTTTACGGTTTGTAACACTTAACCACAAAAACCGAAATTTTGGCGGCTAAATTATAGTTCCCGGTGGACTGTCCACGTGTACACACTTGTACACGTAGCAAGTTTTTAGTAGTCCACGTGATATTAATTTTTTAAAAAATAATTATAAATATTATAAAAAATTAAAAAAAATCAGAAAAAAAAAATTAATTTTTTTACTTTTTTTTTTCTTTTTCTTCTTCTTTCGTCTTTCTTCTTCTTTTTCCTTTTTAAAATTCCCTAGAAGATTGTGTTTTTCACGGACTCAACAGCTTGGGGTTTCAATACCAAACCCAGAAGCGATAGGGTGACGAATCGTGACTGTGAGTCACCGGTGACGGCGACCCACGACTCGTTTAGGAGATCTGAAGCATCAGATCGAGTGAGTTTCTGAAAGTCACAGGCCGAAACGTCATCGTGGGAGGACCAAGCCCAGGACTTTTGTGTTGGAAATTATTTTACCAGGATCTTAGATCTACTCACAAGTATGTTGATTAACACCCTAAATATGAACTTTCTAAAATGATGAAATAAACACATATAAAGTTTAGTAAACCTTACATTGGGAGCAGCGGAATAATATGACTCCTTCCGTTCAGATCTCTAACCCTTGTATCCTTTCTGTCGCAGAGTATTATCAAGATCTGAACCTGGATCTCTTTCTCTGATTCTTTAGTGCTGAAACTCCTTCTTGCTGAAAGTCTTTCTTCACGATCTTCCTCACTATGATTGAGGTATCACTTGCTGTGTGTGGGCACTACTCCAATCACTAGGTGTTTCGAAATCTTAAGGAAGAAGAGAGAGAGAGAGTGGTTGGCCAAGGTAGAGAGAGAGAGGCTCAGGTTTTTCTGAATGAAAAGTGTAATTTCCTGAAGCCTTCACTATCTATTTATAGCATGTTGTTGGAAATTATTTTACCAGGATCTTAGATCTACTCACAAGTATGTTTATTAACACCCTAAATATGAACTTTCTAAAACGATGAAATAAACACATATAAAGTTAAAGAAACCTTACATTGGGTGCAGCGGAATATAATGACTCCTTCCGTTCAGATATCTAGCCCTTGATTCCTTTCTGTAGCAGAGCATTATCAATATCTGAACCTGGATCTCTTTCTTTGAATCTTTGATGCTGAAACTCCTTCTTGCTGAAAGTCTTTCTTCACGATCTTCCTCACTATGATTGAGGTATCACTTGCTGTGTGTGGGCACTACTCATACACTAAGGATTTCGAAATTCAAGAGGAAGAGAGAGAGAGTGGGTTCGGCCAAAGATAGGGAGAGAGAAGGCTCAGGTTTTTCTGATTCAGAAAGTGTCAGAAAAAAGTGTGTAATGTTCCTGAAGCCTTCACTATCTATTTATAGCATTCCACTAGGGTTAGGTTTGAATTATTTGGCATTAAAATAATGAAAATATCAGAGGGAAAAACCCTACAAAAGTGGCCGGCCCTACATAGTGGATTTGGGCCTCACTTTTTGCAATTTTGCAGTTTTATCTTTTCTGCATCTGATTTTCTCAAAAACGCCAATTTTCTAATTCAACCATTTAAATGCCAATTCTAACTATTTAATAACTATAAATAATTATTAAATAATATTGTCATTTATCATATTTATTAATTGAACCATACAAAGTATCATAATTAACAAATATGCCCCTAAAACTCTTTCTTTACAATTTCGCCCTTACTTAGTGAAAAAATTCACAAATAGACATAGTCTAATTTGAGAATTATAATTGATTAATCAAAACCAATTACATGAGTCTTACAAGCAATATTATCTCAACTAGTGCGGGGACCATGGGTCTATATAACCGAGCTTCCAATAAGTAGATCAAGAATTTAGCACTAAAATTCACTAACTTATTAATTCTTCGTTGAATCCACGCATAGAACTTAGAATTGCACTCTCAGTTATATAGAATGCTCTATATGTTCCACCATATAGACACATCATTAGTTATCCATTGTTATAATCCTAATGTGATCAATGATCCTCTATATGAATGATCTACACTGTAAAGGGATTAGATTACCGTTACACCCTACAATGTATTTTATCCTTAAAACACTTGACCCCGTATAAATGATATTTCAGCTTATGTGAAATGAGTACTCAACCATTTATGTTCGTTTGGTCAAGCTCGAAGGAAATCATCCTTTGCTTACTATTCGCCAGATAGAAGCTATATATTCCATGTTTATGATAGCGCTCCCACTCAATTGCACTACCGTGTTCCCAAAATGTACGTATCACCCTGACCTAAAAGTAGGCTTAACTAACAAATCAAAGAACACGAATAGCCTTTCAAGATTGAGCCTAATCATAACAGGATTAAGAACATTTGATCTAGGATCAACTAGGCGATATTGACTTGAATAGATATTTCGGTAAGTTTAATAAATCTAAGTCAAAGTTCAATATCGGTCCCTTCCGATGCATACTCCATGCATCCAACCTGAGCTTTACTTTAACCAATGTTCTGGAAAGAACATAACACTTCTCCAAATGCAAGTAAACTCTGTTGTAAATTATCATATCAGTAAAACCCTATGTGTGATAAATCTAGGAAACTTTATTCACATAGTCATGTTTACTTTCCAATGTGTTGACGGCACAATAAACAGGATCAAATATGTGAAAAGGGTTTCAGATGAATTTATACATTATGTACATATAATCATGAAATAAGTCATGTGAACCATGCAACATTAAATGTTATTTCTGATCTATATTAATAAGTAAATCTGATTATATTGAAATGAGTTTTATTTAGGTCATAAAACCCAACATCCACTAGGGTTAGGTTTAAATTATTTGGCATTAAAATAATAAAAATATCATAGGATAATTCCTATAAAAGTGGCCGGCCATGGCAGTATGGATTTGGGCCTCACTTTTTGCAATTTTGAAGTTTTATCACTTTTGCATCTGATTTTCTCAAAAATGCCAATTTTCTAATTCAACCATTTAACTGTCAATTCTAACTATTTAATAACTATAAATAATTATTAAATAATATTGTCATTTATCATATTTATTAATTGAACCATACAAAGTATCATAATTAACAAATATGCCCCTAAAACTCTTTCTTTACAATTTCGCCCTTACTTAGTGAAAAATTCACAAATAGACATAGTCTAATTTGAGAATTATAATTGATTAATCAAAACCAATTATATGAGTCTTACAAGCAATATTATCTCAACTAGTAGGGGGACCATGGGTCTATATAACCGAGCTTCCAATAAGTAGATCAAGAATTTATTACTTAAATTCACTAACTTATTAATTCTTCGTTGAATCCACGCATAGAACTTAGAATTGCACTCTCAGTATATAGAATGCTCTATATGTTCCACTATATAGACACATCATTAGTTATCCATTGTTATAATCCTAATTTGATCAATGATCCTCTATATGAATGATCTACACTGTAAATGGATTAGATTACCTTTACAACCTACTATGTATTTTATCCTTAAAACACTTGACCCCGTATAAATGATATTTCAGCTTATGTGAAATGAGTACTCCACCATTTATTTTCGTTTGGTCAAGCTCGAAGGAGATCATCCTTTGCTTACTAATTGCCAGATAGAAGCTATAGATTCCATGTTTATGTTAGCGCTCCCACTCAATTGCACTACCGTGTTCCCAAAATGTACGTATCACCCTGACCTAAAAGTAGGCTTAACTAACAAATCAAAGAACACGAATAGCCTCCTGAGATTGAGCCTAATCATAACAGGATTAAGATCATTTGATCTAGGATCAACTAGGCGATATTGACTTGAATAGATTTTACGGTAAGTTTAATAAATCTAAGTCAAAGTTCAATATTGGTCCCTTCCGATGCATACTCCATGCATCCAACCTGAGCTTTACTTTAACCAATGTTCTGGAAAGAACATAGCATTTCTCCAAATGCAAGTAAACTCTTGTTAGAGATTATCATATCAGTAAAACCCTGTGTCTGATAAATCTAGGAAACTTTATTCACATAGTCATGTTTACTTTGCAATGTGTTGACGGCACAATAAACAGGATCAAGTATGTGAAAAGGGTTTCAAATGAATTTATGAATCAAATAGACAAGCAATTGATAAGGTGAACCAAAGCATACACAAATGAATGAAAAATACTTCTGTTTCTTTATTGATGTTGAATAAAATAGATTACATTGAAATGGAGTTTTATTTAGGGCATAAAACCCAACATTTTGGTATTGGGAAGTGTTGGGATGAGTGTGGGTGATATTCCAAAGGACGTCGTGGAGAAGAGAGAGACATGAGTGTCGGGTGTCGAAGATGACGACGGAAGAGACGGAGGAGACGAAGTCGGTGACGGAAGGGAAGTAAGGAGTAAGGTGAACACCAATGGCGAGAGTTATGAAGAGGGCTCCACTGAAGAAGAGCATCTTGTTACGGCTGAGATGCCATCTGACCATGCCCATGGGAACCAGAACTACCACGAAGGCAGTCATGATATCCAATTGCAAAGCTCCCAACATTTTTGGTGAAATGGGAAGTGAATGAATGTATCAAAGAGATGAAATCAATCAGGATCTCTTCTTCCTTCCACCCAACAATCTTTTCCTTTGATTTTCTTATTTTTTATTTTTTGCAAAAAAATAAAATAAAGTTCACTCTAGATTTAGATTGTGTTTTTCACTTATTATTTTTTTTTTGGAAAATTTTTGGTAATATTTTAAAAGAAGAAGAAGAAAGAAGAAGAAAAAGAAAAAAAAAAGAGTAAAAATATATATATATTTTTTTTTTCAGATTTTTTTATTTTTTTTTAATATTTATAATTATTTTTTAAAAATTAATATTACTTGGACTACTAAAAACTTGTCATGTGTACAAGTGTGTACACGTGGACAGTCCACTGTGGCACTTAACTGTGATTTTTGGACGGAGGTGTGCAAAGCAAAACGGAACGAGGGTTTAGGTTGTTTAGCCGCCAAAATTTCAATTTTTGTGGTTAGCTGTTACAAACCGTAAAGTTAAGGTGGTTTAGCCGCCAATATCCCAAAATAAAATTAGACCTTATGGTCGTTACAAAATATGTTCTCTGGAATAATTGATAGGTCAATCGTGTCAGTTACATTTTTGGTGAAAGCCCACTTAGCCACATTATGGGCTGTAAAGTTACAAACTTTGGGAATGAACTAAAATTACAACTTAAAAATAATCTAGAGAGCTTATTACAATGGTGCACATAGTTACCAATACTCTAATTGGAACATGTTCCATTTAGCGCCTTGATAACTGTCCCCGAGTCACTCTCAATTAACACAAAAGGGTGTTTCAAAAGCACGACCTTCTCCATGGCTAACTGACAAGCCACAACTTCTCCAATAAGGGAATCAGAGAAGTTTAGCTTGTTAGTTGCCACCCACAAAATAGAACCCATGTCATCCTTAAAGTCACTCCGTACATGGATTTGCAACCAACTTTCATATCACAATTGATTTTGATCCAGTCTTCCGGAGGAGGGGACCAACCATGAGTTATAGCAGCTTTTAGCGAGGAGAACAAACAAGACCCATAATCTGCGTAACAAAAAGTGATAGAGTCAATATAATGCTTAATGTTACTCAGAGTATTGTTGTGTACCTTATCATTATGGGCCTTCCTATTCATATCCACCACAACCGAAGCATAAAGAAATAATTTTTCTACTTCAACCCCTCTCGACTTCAGACTGCCAAGAAATTTGACCCAATCTCAAATTCGCGCATTGGAGTCCATAAATGGCATAACCCCCCAAGGGGAGGATCGCCACAAGTGGAACACAAGTTACAATAAAGAAAAAGGTGTTCCATTATTTCCTCACCCTCCCCACAAAGAGGGCAAGAGACCTCTTTAATGAGAATTCTGTTCGCTAGGAGAGCATGGACAGGAAGAGCATTAGAAAGAATACTTCACAAAAGAATCTTGTGTCGCTCCAACACTTTATAGTTCCAAAGTCTATTCCATAAGGTGGGGGAAACAGATTACAAAGGAGCACGATCTAAAGCTTGAACAAGTAGTCAAACTTAATTGAGAATAATCCATTCGACTCTTTAGTCCAGACCCATCTATCCCTACCCTGACCATAGGGTTTATCTCCTTTTAAAATGTTACGAATTGTATCTTGGTCGAAAAGAGAATGAAGCATAGGGATATCCCAATCCCCATTGTCCAAGAGAAGGTCTGCAACCCTCTCCAACCCCACAGGTTGAGAAGTTATAAGAGTAGAAATCTTTGCCATGAATTACCTAAGGATCAACCCAGATGTTTGTCTCTTTCCCATCAGAAATCAGCTTGCAAGCACCCTTCTTAAGGATTTCTTTAAATTTCACCACGTTCTTCCAGAAACAAGAATTTGAGTTTTTAAAGGAGCAATTCAAGAAGGAACTGCCTCTCAAGTACTTTGCACTTTAGACCTTACAACACAATGATTGATTCTCATTAAGGAGGGACCAACCCCCATTTAGCCAATAATGTCTGGTTCATTTCCATAAACTTCCAAAAGCTAAGCCCACTATGGGATTTGAGAAGATGCAGATGATCCCATGCCTTTAAATATATACCCTGGTTGCCTTGTTCACAACCCCACCAATAATCTCTAGCCATACCATCAATTTTGGATGCGAGTTTCTCGGATAGCTTCGTAGTTTGCATGGTATAAACTAGTAAGAAAAGTCCAACTTATTTGATTAAAGTAGCCCGACTAGCCTTAGACAACATTTTTAACTTCCACCCATGGAATTTTGACACTAAATTATCCAAAATAAAGTTGAATCTACATCCTTTCTGCGAGACCTAACAAAGGGAGCCCCAAGTAATTAATGCTCCCAGTGACACTATTGATCCCAAGTTCTTGTTTAATGCCTCTTTTCATACCCTCACTAGTATTGCTGCTAAAGAAAATAGAGGTTTTAAGTTTATTAATCTGTTGGTCGAACCAGGCACATAATTTCTCCAGACACTGCCAAAGACCTCTAACTTTCGCTAAATTTGCTCTCCCCACAAGGATTAGGTCATCTGTAAAGAAGAGACGAGAAAGACAAGGCTCGATCTTACTCAACTTGATACCTTTAATGGTTCCCTTATCAAGAACGTCCTCCAGGATGCATAAAAAAATTTCCACAACCTAGATAAAAAGATAAGGGGAAAGGGGTCTCCTGTCTGATGCCACACTCAAGAACAATTTTACTAACAGTGCCTCCATTGAGGCAAATAGATAATAAAATTTTTTATATGTTAATTAATTTTGATAAGTAATGAACAAGATTCCTTATCATTTAAATGTCAGGGTTTATAATTTACAAAAAATTCTTCACTTTATTATGAAATAATAATATATCATCAAAACTTGAATTGTGTGATAGGTAAATAATACTTAATAAACTAGTAATAAAGTATATATATATAGGGGGTGTCTGTTGTCACACATGGGCTTTTTGAGTGACTAGTGTTGCACACCTTTAATAGCCATTAGATTGTATTGATTTTGATCTAAAGGCTGATATTACACACTTCATATATCATTTCTATATAATATTATATTTGATAAATAAAGGGGTATTTGACTTGAAAATGGGAAGTACAACCGGTTGTAACCAGTTGCAAACATCTTGGTTTTCGCGCCCATTTAGTAAAGTGAAGGAACCTTTTCAGCTGTAAACATCTTTACTTTCACAAACAAAAACTTAGTTTCAGCTAAAAAAACTCCTTCATTGTTTCATTGTTTGATTGTTTGAAGGTTCCAAACAGGCCACAAATCACTTTTCAGTTCTCTTTTATTGTTTGAAGATCATCACCAAGGTATTTTTAGTGCTTTTATTATCATTTTTCTTGTTCTTATTAGTTGTTTTTAGGATTCTTAAACTCCTTTGCTACATCACAGAGGGTATCGCCACCGGAGAAGCTCGCGAAGAAGATTTCACCTCTGTGACAAACCTCCTCGCCGACCCAAGATCAAGGGCTTGATTTTATATCAAAAGGACTAGATACACTGAAAAATTTGGCCCATGATATGAGCGAGGTTTGTCATGGTGCACAAGTATTTTGTTTCTTCAATTTGGAAGTATTTAGAGACTAAAAGATTTGTTTGAATGTGATTAGGAACTGGACAACCAAGTGCCATTAGTCGATGAAATAGATACAAAGGTAGAAGTTGATTTGTTTAGTCATGCACATACATATTCATTTCTGTCTGTAATCTCCCCAAAGAGAAATAATTTCTGTGCCTTTTATTTTCCGCTTTAATAGGTAGACAAGGCAACATCTGATATTAAAAATATCAATGTTAGGCTAAAGCAAACTCTTAATCAGGTACGTGATCATAGTTACTTAATCCCTACCAAAATTTAATGCCTGTTGACATGTGATTAGACTGGATGATTCAACTGAATAACTTGTGTGGTGTTTCAGGTGAGATCCAGTCATAATTTCTGTATTGACATCATTCTCCTATGTATAATTCTGGGAATCGTTTCTTACTTGTACAAGTAAGTCAATGTTCTTCTTCTCTCTCTCTCCCTCTCCATTAATATATATTTATTATGGTTGTGTGTGTGAGCTTATGTAGTGGTGTTAGTGCATGTATATATATTATTATTGCTGGCATTGATTTTATTTTCTATGTTATGCATCGTGGTATAAGGATTTGTTCAGAATTATTGCATGTAAGTTAAGTTCAACAGAAATTTAGGGGTCAGATATTCAATCTAGCTCTTAATATTACTAGTGTAAGACAAGGGATTTAAATGTCTTTTGGCACAACAGAAAAACAGAAGAATACAGTGTAACGAAACAGAGCGCATTGAATTCTGGTACACAATATTATAGAGGTCAAGGCAGAACAATGCCACTTAATGGTGCTAAGTATTTCTTTAAGGTGATAAAAGTGCATTGCACGAACTTCAGTTAAATTAAACTTAATTTAAAATACCTTTTCCAGGTTTTAGTCACAAATTTAGTGCAGTGTCTTAACTCTCTTGCTCTTTTTGGGCATCGATAGTTTTGTTTCAACATGTAGAAGCTTTGACTTAATCCCTTACCCTGACTTATTCACTGATTTATCATAATAGCATAGAAGGTTGGCAGTGTTTCCTTGAGATATTTACATATGTTCATACTTGAAATATACTGATCAAATGTTCCACTCTTGCAGTATACTGAGATGATTCTAATATGATCTTTCCTCAACTGCAAATAATCGTCATGTTCATGGTAATATTTTCCTTTATTGATTTAGGGCTTGCTTTCCTTATACCATTTTAAGATCTTCATATTAACATCTATAATCAATTGTCCTCTGGAGGGAAAACTAGATCAGCCATTTTAGGTTGGCTGTTGAATAACATCTCAAGTAATGTGTCTCTTTGTTATAAAGTATAATCTGGGGCTGCACAACTACTTCTGAAATATTCTTTGCAATATTAAGTTATTTGTCCTTTCATATTGGTACCAAAAAAAAATCTTGTATTTGTGACTTAAATAGTGTGTGGTGTACTATTTAATTAAGCTATTACTTATTGATGCTCTTTTCATTACTGTAATTCTTTTCTTGGTTTAGATGTCAATATGAAAATCTTTAATAGAAATTGGAGGGACTTGTAATTTCAGTTGAAAGAAAACTAATATTCTTTATGATAAACACCATCAAATATGTAATTGGACTACACATAATTCTTGTTTATACAATATTGCATTACGAAGGAAAACTATTATTATCTCAAACATGTTCTTTTTGTGGCCTATGTTGTACATGAGCCTCGAAAGCCTACCATGAGATTTACTTACAGGAAACTTGTAACAAATCTACAATCTTACAAGCAGGTAATGCTTTATATAGCAGTACATACATAATATCATCTCTACATTACGGGATAGGAAATTCAACCTTTGTTTTGCTAGACTTTTACTTCATTGCTGCTAGTATATACCAGTTAAGGCCAATTCATTAGCTAAGTTAACATTGTACATATCATCTTGAGACTGGTTCTGGATGTAACTCCAAATATCAGTCTCAGCCATTTTGTTAAGACTTAAATCAGGGTCTATTGTCTTGTTATCTACATATTCCCTGTCTTTTTCCTCAGAGGTTTCTCCATTTTGTATGTTGAAACTATTTTCCATAGATGAAACTGTAAGACCATTTACTCCATTGGAACCATTTTCAGAAAAGGGACTCAAGTTGTTTCCATCACTACTATTGTTGCTTCCTGTAAATCCAACTCTTGGAATGGTCTCCATGGGAGTTACAGATTGACCGGCGAGTATCCAAGCTAATAGTATGCAGTCTTTGTATATATAATCGGTGATCATCTGGTCACGGTTTGCAGTTGCACTTCCTACATGGTTTTAATTCAACCAAAAATTAAAGAAAAGGGTTCCTCCCAAATAGAAATAAATAATCCAACATATTTTCTTAAACAAAATAATAAACCAATACAGATCTACAACAATAAGAATGATGGGCTTGAAATCTTTGTTGATATTTAGTTTTATTGATTTAAATGTTTGTTGTAGATGTCATCGGGAAAGCGCAATGTCGATGAAGATGACAAGTCAGTTGCTAAGCGCACAAAGGCCTCCGACAAAGGGAAAAAAGTAGTTACCAATGAGGTAAATTTAACATGTATACGTAAATGTGTGTTGTCACATAATTATTATTATTGTATTGTATTGCTAGATATACTTGATCTATGTGTAAAAGGTATAAATAATTTGATCTTTTACATTATTGCAGGAACAAAGTATAAACAACTCACTTGAACGTGCACTGCAACGTCTACTAGAAAAAAAAAAGCATCAATAATTGCAGGGAAGATCACTGCAAAAGAAAAGATTAAGGAGCCAATAGTAGAGAGTGACAATGACGAAGATCGTTGTAGGGTCCAATGTAGATGCAGTCCAGAACGATTAAGAGAAATTGTGATCGGTTTGAACGAAGCACAAAAGAAAGTTATTTCAGATAAAGGCTTCGGGTCCCTCCTTAATCCTGAAATTCCGTCAGTGCGTAGTTCTCTCATATGGTACTTGTACAACCATATGGATCTTGAAAAATTTGAACTAGTCCAACATGGGGTAATTTATCCTTTCACTATTCAATCGTTTAAGGAAATTATGAAAATCGAAGATGGTGGTGAGGACATCAACTTTGAAGATTATGTTGACATTGACAACAAAGTTCGAAATGAAGTGTGCAACCTTGAAAAATCCATTAAGTGCACTGACTTGGTGGAGCTTATAACCAACTCTGAAGAAGCTGATGTTTTGTTCGTTGCACGTTTTATGTTGGTAGCATTGGGATCCTTCTTGGTTCCCACATCTGGAACGTACGTAAGAAAGGAGTACATAAATGCACTCTTAGATGTTGGGCGAATAAAGAAGTTGAACTGGGCTTCGTTCATCTTTAAGTTTTTACACGAGAATCTGAAAGCACATCAAAAACGACTCAATAATTCGAAAGATAAGGGCAAGGTTCATTATCTCCCGGGTTGTACTATTTACCTTCAAGTAAGGATTAAACCATCTTTTAATTAATTATGCATCCCTTTCACTGTAGTTTTAATTGCAAATAATTTTTTTTGCAGATATATTATTGGAGCCATATAAAAAGGAAGTTGTACACTTCTCCTCGCCTCGGCCTTCCCATGGCTTACTGGAATGAGGACCGAGTGAAAGGAATATCCTCGTTCATCTCCAAGAGTGGGGGATTTGTGAATGGGAAGGTACATTTTTGGTTTACAACTCTTCAAAGTTACTTGTTATTAGGAATAGGCCAATACAATTTTGTTAATTGCTACTTTTTTTTTTGTAAAGTGATCTTGAAATTTTTCTCATTTTGGGACAGATTATTCTACACCCGCCTATGTTCAGGAAGACATATGGCCATACAGAAGATACTTCCATTCCATTATCCAACCAGGGAGGAACCTCATCCTCTACATGCTGCAACTGCATCTTAAGAGATGAAATGAAGGAGAGGGATAAAAAGTTAGACACTACTTGTCAAGAACTACTAAGATTATTTGACTCTTTCAAAGCCGACATCTCTAAGGACATCGGAAAGGGCTTCGTCACTATGAAGCAATCTATCATTGACGAGGTTAAGGAATCTTTTATTCCAGAGCTTCGTGAAGCTATATTACCTGAGGTGAGAAAATCTGTGACAGCCGAGTTGCATCAAACAGTGATGAAAGAGTTGAGGCAGTCCGTGTTAATGGAGTTGAGGCAATCTCTACTAAAAGAACTGATGGAAGTTATTGATAAGGACGGGGAGAGAAATGATGAGGAGGCCGACAAAGAAATGATGGAAGTTAGTGATAAGGACGGGGAGAGAGATGATGAGGAGGCCGACAAAGAAACTAGCTCGATGAGCACTTCAAATGAGGATCAGTTTGAAAATGAAAACACGAGAAATTTGGAGTTTGACAACCCGCCTACCAACAATCAATATGAGGTTGGCCCTGTGGATTTGACAATGGTAGAAGACATCGGTCATGAAGGTCAATGCACCTCGGCCATCAAAGTTCTCCTTGCTTCAAACGCGTATCAAAAGACCGAAAAAAGATTCCACTCAAGCAAGGAATTGTATGTGGACACTTTCCAGTTGAAGGAGCCAGCAAGCGAGATTGAATTTAAGCTGGCAATGTTCGTTTTCGGAAAAAATTTTGATAAAGGGTAAGTCTTTAATTAGTAGATTGGTAGTTGAGTAAGACTGTGTATTAGTATTACCATATATTGTACCTAATTCCATTGTCTCATTGGCAGGTACCCTTTTGTGAAATTTCAAAAACTTGAACTTTTTCGGCAACAACTACTGTGCTTGAAGCCTGGAATGGAAATAACTGATTCAATAAATGTCTTCATTAATATTTATCTGTTCTAAGCATTATTAGAAGAAAAAAAATACTACGAAGAGATTATGCTTAGTGGCATGTTGATTTGTGCAGGTTATTAGTTGCTACGCACACTTATTGACGCTGAAAGAACGTGAAGCAGCCCCAGATGGAGTACCGAAATATTGGTTTATGCCTTGTCGGGTCTCTGTAAGTCTCATTAGTATTAATATGAGCACGTGTATTTATATTTTCTATTCAAACTGTGTGATTTGTTTTATAAACTTTATTTTATTTATTAGATAAATATTTTTCAAGTTTAACTGTCACATCTACATAGTTCCTTACTCTTTATCCCTTGAATAATATAATAGTAATGATAATAGAGCCAAAACCTTTTCTCCCAAGCTGGGGATCCAACACAACTAATCACTGTATATGCTTAACTTTTGCATCTTATTACATGGTTTTAATTCAACCAAAAATTAAAGAAAAGGGTTCCTCTCAAATAGAAATAAATAATCCAACATATTTTCTTAAACAGAATAATAAACCAATACAGATCTACAACAATAAGAATTATTTAATCTATAGAATCAAATGAATAATTAATTATTACATGTTTTCTCTGTTGATGGTTGTAGTTTTATTCCCAAATATTGGATTGGTTTCAGCTATTGATGCATGGAAAGAAGTTCAAACTTTCTAGAAATTAAATCCCATAATTTTTACCCTAGTTCCAAGTTTTAATAGAACTCTAGTATGAAACTAAGCTAAGGGGGTTTTGTGTTGTTGATCATTTATGTTTATACAATTCTACATTAGTTTTTATTTATACCTTTTACTTATTTATGTCTAAAACACTTAAGGAATGCTTTTTTCCTGCATTTGTTTTATATACCAAAGTGTTTTATTATTTTTTTACCAAAATATGTTATCTTTTGATATAGAATAAAACAAAAGAAATCTGCTTCTTCTCGGAGTTTTTCACTACTCTGCATTCTAAGCTCTTGAATATTCCATTACTTGATATCTGCATAACAATAATGGTTATGATTTTTGTTTAAATAGCATGAAAATCTTGGGTTGTCATGCTCTGTTAGCACTTGGGCAAGACAACAAAATTGGAGGGATCTATTTTACGGCAAGTTGGCAAAAACTGAACATGTAATGACCCTTTAGTTTTTTTTAATCATTTAGTTAATTATAATGATGTTATGGTAATAATAAATTTCTGTCCCTTTCATATGCAGATGTGTGTCCCGGTCATATGCAAAACTAAAACTCCCCACTGGTTCATGTGTGACATAGACATGTTGGCGAGTAAGGCATTCATTTGGGACAGCCTGAAAACACCACGCGGGAAGGATCTGAAAGATTTCCGTGTACGAGCTGCTTCTGAAATGGTACTTACTTTCGATTGTTTCATTTCACATTCTAGGTTCCAAGTTTTTTTTAGATGAAAACTAGAATCCAAGTTGAATAACGAAATTATTAAGTAATTTAAAGATCTTCATCTCTTATACCTTGCAGTTAAGAACACTTGATGATCTTCTCCAAGTGGATATGGCTCTGGAATTAGGAGAGAAATTTAACTTTGCATCACTTCCCCTAGATTACGCAAGACGAGTGCCGCAGCAAGATAATGGGGTAGATTGTGGAGTATATGTAATGAAATTCATGGAACATTTCTTCAATAGAGGCAATGTTGCTGAAATTGATGTTGAGGTATTTTTTCAAGTACAAGTGATTGAAATTAGACTTAAATTGAAAATTTCATATAGTGGATAAGCAATAATTAACTAATATTTGTTTTGTCTTCTAACTTTCAGCATGTAACCAGTCAAGACAGGTTTAATATCATGATGAATCTAATTCAGCATCCAAAAAATGAGTGTAGGGCTACTGTTTTGGCAGATGTTGCTGAGATGTATTCAGTTAACAATGTCTTAGATGTTCCCCCATCTACTCCTGTACATACTGACAAGGAATTGGTTATCAAGTCTCCTGAGAAATCCCCTGTTGATCCAAGGTTTAAAAGTAAGAAGTCGCGAGCGAAAAACATGGTGCCTTCGTCGTCAACTAAGTCCAGGAAGAGAATGTCCAGCGGCAGTAATCTGACTATGAGAGACTTGGTCGGAGACAATGAGTAGCATTTGAGTACTTTTTAATTGGAAGAATACTTGGTTATTTTGTCTGTAGATGTTTATTATGGAACTATTTGCATGAGATGTTTATGCCTTGATATGCCTTTTAGAATATGCATTGTTAAGCAATTATATAATTTGTATATGTAACTACCTTGTGGGTCTTGTATATGCAAGACATTAACCAAATGTAACCAAATATTGTGTTACAATATATGATATGCATGTTTAGTTATGATCTTAGATATTATCTTTATGAGTTAGAAATAATTTTTCTTATTGAAATAAATATTTATTGTGTGATTCTTACCTCAACTTAAGATGTTTATTATGGAACTATTTGCATTAGATGTTTATGCCTTGATATGCCTTTTAGAATATGCATTGTTAAGCAATTATATAATTTGTATATGTAACTACCTTATGGGTCTTGTATATGCAAGACTTTAACCAATTGTAACCAAATATTGTGTTACAATATATGATATGCATGTTTAGTTATGATCTTAAATATTATCTGTATAAGTTAGAAATAATTTTTCTTATTTAAATAAATATTTAGGGTTTAGTTCTTACCTCAACTTAAGATTTTTTACACAATACAACTTGCTATTTTGCAACTATACAAAAATTGTTTGCTTGTAATAATTTAATTTTATTCACATTTTCAAAAACTATATTATAAATATGCATAGTAAAAAATTTTATATTAATTAAAAAGAAAAAGTTTAACTCATTGTCCTTTCAACTCTTCATGATAAATATTACTAAAAAAGATAAAATAAACTTTTACAAGAAAACTAAAACCAACTTTGTTTAATATTTTGAAATAACAGCCATTAAGAAAAAAAGCCAACTAGATATAAAGAAATCACAACTAAATAACTATCAAATTTAAGTTCTTTTTTTTCTTCCCCTTCGAACATACTTCATCAAGTCGCATCTCCAAACGCTTTGTGTATTGGCTCACAGCTTCACGTTTGAGGGTGATAAACTTAACATCCAGTGCAGCAAGTTCTAGGGCTGAACATTTTGAGCGGGTTTGACCCGAACCCGAGCAACCCGCCCGAACCCGAACTAGTGAACCCGCAAAAAAAAAAATTTTAAAAAGTTTCGGGCGGGTTGGGTTCAACCCGGTACCCTTCGGGTGGGTTGGCGGGTTGAGATTTTAGGGGTACCGGGTTTCGGGTTGAACCCGCGAACCCGCCCGCCAACCCGGTTTATAAATATATTATATATATTTCTTTTATTACTCTTTTTATTTATATATATATATAATATGCACTTTAGATTTTTATGGACTATGGATATTGGATATGGATGTATTTTGAAATATTTTAGTTTTCACTTTTATCATGATTCATGAACATGAATATGAAGTTTGATTTGAATCTTTGATAAATAGGTTGTTTGTTTGTTGGTTGGATTGATTATGTATTTTTTTCTTCAATAATAGATACTATGAACAAATTGTTATATTATATATGCTTAATTTAATAAATAAAAAAATAAAAAAATAATTATTTGAATAAAAAATTAATTTTTTTTAAAGAGTTGACCGAGTTGACTGAGTTGACCGGGCCAACCCGCCAACCCGCCAAACCCGACCAACCGAAACCCGCCAACCCGTGACCCGCCAACCCGCCAACCCGCCAACCCATGCCCTATTCGGGTCCGGGTTCGGTTTCAATTTTTTGAACCCGAAACCCGTGAACCCGAAACCCGCCAACCCGAAACCCGGTAAACCCGCCCGATGTTCAGCCCTAGCAAGTTCCATGTCCCAAGCCTTCTCTTTTAGCAACCATTCTTCATTAATTTTGCAACATTTGGCTTCGGTATCCATAGCTCTTCTTTCCAGCTCAATGATTTTTTTCCTCAAAGTATCCATCTCTTCTTTAACTTCTCGGAGCTCACTTGATTTTCTCAACAGTTCTAAATCATTGTCAAAATACTTAACCTCAAGACCATTGAGATACTTTAGGGCATCTTCAGGAAGTCGGGAATGAACTTTGGGTGTATATACATCTCTAAGAATAATATCATCAATACTATTATTTTGTTTAAGCATGGGATTGAAAGTATCATTAGAGGATGAAGCTTCACTCACCATTTTTTTTTTTTTTTGTGTGTTGAAGGAGTTCTATTCAAGCTAGTGGATGAAGAAAAATGTGGCTTTCTTAAAGTAAAATACACCTATTTATATTAATCTCTTTCAAACTTTTTTACCATTAGATAAGACTATTATACATTAGTCATTGTCTTGGTATCAAAACCCAAAGTAAAGCAATTAACTCTTACATGCACGTCACTTTGCTTTTGTTGTGTTTAAAGTAAAACAAAATGATATATAGTACATAAAGTTGTAGGTTATATTTGCTAAAATTAGGATATAGTACCATTGATAAGACTACACACTAATTATTGTGTTGCTCAATGATAAACTTAACCAGGGTACACCAAATAGTAATAACTCATAGGCCCCCTAGCTCATAACTCATATATTATATCAGATTTGTAGTTTATTTCAGTTTTTTTTTTAAGTAATATTATATCAGATAATGTAATATTTGCTAAGATATAGACTATATTTGTCTAATAATATCTATATTACTTATTCATAATATATATTCACTCACTGACGTGAGTATATTAATTATGTATAAAAAGTATGTGATGCATGACCCAGTGTTTACTATGCATGACAAATTTTTAGTTTATTTTTTATTTATATTTTAATGTCATTCAAAGGCTATTCAATTCTTGCATGCATCACTTTGTTCTTATTGTGTTTAAAGTAAAACAAAAAATTATATAGTACATAAAGTTGTAGGTGTTGTGAAAATTATATACGCAAGTATACGCAGTCAAACAAGTAATAAAGTGATAAGTAAGATCGTCTCCACAGGGATTGCAAACAAAGTTTGATGTAAAATCAACTAATTACAACTTAAAATAAAAAGAAATAATATGTAAATGGTTGAGTAATGATTCAAAATTAAAATTGACAAGAATTAAACTTGCTAAAATTAAAACTACTGCTGCTAGAAAAATTGTTTGCAAGATAAAAAATATAATATGGCAAAAATGGCTTGAATAACTAATTCCTTCTAGTCAGGTTTTTTACAGTCAGTACAGCATTGGTTCAGCATTACTTTAGCATTCTGCACAGAGATAACAACAAATTCCTCTAGGCTTGTGAGAATTTTCCAACACTCACAACTTTAATCCTACCATTAAGCTCAATATATTCCTATATCAAACCAGCAAGCAGGACACCATTCAAGCATTCATTTGGTAAGTTATGCAAGGTAAATGAAATATTCCTATCCACTTACAAAGAAAAGCCTAAATCTAGGTTTTCACTTGCTTCATTCAAGTTGAACTACTAGATCTAGCCCTTCCAGTACAAGATCTAGCTTAGCAAATTGTTATTAATGGCCAAAAAACAACAATCAATTAAAATGAAACTCACTTGAATGAACAAAGGCAAACAAATACTAAAGTAAGCTTAAAATTTAATCATACCCAACTTAGAAGTTCATAGTCATTCAAGCCTCAAAAGCTTAGCTCATATTCAAATAAAAAGATAAAATCCAAGCTAAAAATACTTCATCCATGGCTGCTGCCCAAATTTACAATCTCAAGAAGTTTTGAATACTAAGTACAAACAACAATAACAAAGAGAAAAATAAAGAAGACTATCAAGAAAGGGTAAAAGAAAATTCAAACACTAGGCTTGGTCCCCTCTTCTTTCTTCTTTGTTGTACTTCCTGCTGCAATTAAAGCTCCTCCATAGAAAAAATGGCAGCTGCCCCGTACTGTACATACAAGATGATGAAGATGATGATGGTGTACTTCCCTTTCCTTCTCTTTTTGTTGTTGGGTTTTTAGGGTACCAACCTCCTCACCCAAAATAGAAGCCCAAACTTTTCCACTTTGGCCCACTAGGGTGAGACCCCTTTCTTCCATGTCAGCTAGCTGATGTAATTTGAGTGATTGGACCGAAGTTGCTGAGGTGGATAAGTGAAATTCGTGTTTCCACGTCACTGCCAGGATGCTGAATTCACTCAGCATTGCTTCAGCAATTAACCCAGTTCCAGCTTGTATTCATTTTCTTCCTTGCTTCTTTCTCTTTTACCTATAAATTTAATTCCTCCTTTTTCAACAAAATAAGCACCGTTAATTGGAAAACACACCCAACAATATCAATATTTACAAAACTTAAAGGTTAGATTACTAAATAGACAATAACACTAAAACTAATTAAAAATAAGCAAAATAAACACATTTTCATTACTCTCCTCACAATACTTTAGTTTAAAAGCATAAAAATTAACTCTATAACATAGAGTTATCACACCCCAAACTTAGAGTATTGCTCGTCCTCGAGTAATGAAAAACACAAAGAACTAAACAATAAGAACAGAAAATGACAGCGACACTAACACGCTTGCAGTAGAGAAAATCTTGCTCTTTCACACTTGGTCTAGGGACGAAATTTGCTCTCAGAATTAGATGAAATGGAAGTGTAATTGGCAGTAGTGAATATGCCTCGAACTTGTGTGTTTCAACAGAATTTTGCATACTATTTATGTCCTTAAAACTTATCAAGAGTAATTCGATCAAATAAGTGTGCAAATACTTCCCACCAACAACTTGAATTTCTATAACAACCACCTTTGATCCTCAAGTTTAAAGGTTTGCTTCCATAAGTTGAATTAGTGCAATCCTCTCCACTAATGTAGCTTAGCTTTACAACTTAGATCAAAAGGACTTGACTAGGCTTGAATGTTAGGCTTGGGTTATGGTATGGTATAGGATGTATTTAAGCTAGCTCAACACCTAACCACTTCACTTGTCAAAAACCGAGTCTCTTCCTTAAAAAATTTTTTTCTCTTGACCCTCTTCCCTAATTCAATACTCACAAGTACTTGATATTAAAATTGACTTCTCTTGCTATGTTTATTCTCTCCCTTTTTTTTTTTGAACTAAAATGGGTGGAACACCCCAAACTTAGTTGCAAGCATATGTATTTTTTTGTTTTGTTTTTTTTTTTCATTGCTGATTTTTTTTTTCATATATTAGAAAGACATTTATTACTATATTATACTTATATAATAAATAGCAAGAGAAGGTTAATTGAAAGTTCATACTCATATACTTTGTGAGCTAATTCCCCCACCCCAAACTTACAACCCAACATTGTCCCCAATGTGGCTAAAAGTATAACCTTGAATTAGCTCGCCACAAGTTACACTCACCGCACTCACCCCAAACTTAATGTGAAACTTGGCTCTTGACAAGTGAGTAATTAAGTTAGGACATATGTGGAAATGCAAATTAAGATTGGCGTTAGATGTAGGATTGGGTTGCACAACAATAATAGGCTAAATGGCTCAAACTTGGGTGACTAGGGAAAAATTGAATTCATAGGGAAGGTTAGAAAGGCTCAAACGTCCAAAGATGGCCTAAATCATTTCTAAGTTATAAAGCTCGCTAGGATTTCGCCTCAAGGATTACACTAGCTAATTCTAGATGCTTAAACTCTCTCAAAGCGTTGGCTATTCTAAAAACTCAAAGTATGGTGGGATAACACAAGCACACAATTGTTGAAAGCATTCCTCATAGGCTAGCATGTAGACAAAAATAACACTTAAAATTAGCATTTTCAACACACAAACCAAGGCACTCCACAAATGGAGGAAAATGGATATGTTTCATCATCGAGCGCTACCCTAAACCAAGCTGAAAACACAAGCAGTATTTTTCTCATTTGCAAGCTAAAACATAACATCACAAACATGACAAAACAACATGATTAATACACATCTAATCCACATAATATTTATTACTCACACAACTAAAGACGACAATAAAAGTAAACTAAGTAAACAATCAAACACAACCAGCAATAACAATTTAACTAAGGAGAAAAAGAAAACTCCCTCAAGATTTGAACTCTTCCCCACTAGAGTCTCTGCTTCAAAATGCTGAAGCGATGCTGATCCAATGCTGTACTGGGACCTACTGCTTCAACATACAAATTTGCTCACACCATATTGCAAGAAATTTCCTTTTTTCTGTCATTCCTTGCTTTGCACCAGCAATAAAGATCACCACACTACAGCGAAATCATTAGTAAATGTAGGAAATTAAAAGTTATATATATATGTAATTATATAAGTATGTATATACTAATTTTTTTTTCCTTTTTCTTCTTTTCCTCTTTTTTTTTTCTTTTTCTTTTTTTCTTTTTTTTGTCTTTCTTTTTTTTTCAAGGGGTGGCACACCCCAAACTTATTACATAGCATATATATAACTAAATATAATCCTGTTCCTCCGCTCTTGGGTTGCCCAAATGTGATTCACTAAAGCCATGACAACCCGAGACCCTTCTTCCTCAAGCCTCTTCCAATGTGATGGAGGTCTTTGCTCGATCAACCTCACCGCTCCCAAACTTCACTCCTTGGCCTTTCACCAAAAATTTTCTTCTTGAAAGTGCATCACGTAGTTCTACCACCCCATCGGGGTACACTCTCACCACCAAGAAAGATCCATCACACCTTGAATCTAGTCGTCCATGAGTAGCCTTCATTAAAGAGTTAGCAAAAATCACTTGTTGCCCAACTTCAAACATTTGAGACCAAAATTTTCTACTAAACTTCTTTTTCTTTCTCTTCTTTTTGGGTGGTTTTTTAGGGTCAAATGATGTTTTGTCTTTGCTTTCTTGCGGCTCGTGATCCTTAGAAATTTCTTTAAGGGGAATCTTCTTTCTCACCTTCTTACTATTTTTGAATTTGGACTCCTCAACCATGTTAGGATCCATATCTCCAATTGCTAAGCATTCTCCTATTGCATCCGGAGCACGCATAGGATGAAAGACCTTGAATGTGGCTTGCTCATCTTGAGCTCTCATGGTAAGCTCTCCCTTTTCAACATCTATCAAAGTTCTTCCCGTGGCAAGAAATGGCCTCCCTAAAATGATTGGAACTTCCCTATCTTCCTCATAGTCAAGAATAATGAAATCGGCCGGAAAAATGAACTTATCCACTTGTACCAACACATCTTCAATTTTCCCTTCCGGATGAGCCATGGAACGATCCGCTAATTGCAAAGTGACGGTGGTTGGCCTTGCTTCTCCAATTCCCAACTTCCTAAAAATAGACATAGGCATGAGATTAATACTAGCTCCCAAGTCACAAAGAGCTCTTCCAACATCTCGACCCCCTATAGAAATAGGAATTGTAAAGCTGCCCGGATCTTTCAATTTGGGTGGAATTTTACTTTTCAACATAGCACTACATCCCTCCGTCAAAGCGACCGTTTCAAACTCGCCAAGCCTCCTTTTCTTTGTCAAAATATCCTTCAAAAACTTCACATAAGTTGGCATTTGCTCCAAAGCTTCCACTAAAGGTATATTGATGTGGAGCTGCTTTAGAACATCAAGAAATCTCCGGAATTGACCATCGTCTTGTTGCTTCTTGAACCGTTGAGGAAATGGTAGCGGTGGCTTTTGCAAAGACTTTTCTGCAGTAGAATGCTGACTGGATGCTGTAACTACTGGGGGAATTTCAGCAGCTGAAGTTGCTGGTTTTTTCTTCATTTCCCCCTCTTTTTGGATTGAAGAGGGCTCTTTACTGCCTGCTGCAGCCACATTTGACTCAATTATTTTTCCACTTCTCAAGGTTACCGCTTTGCAATGTTCTTTGCAATCTCTTCTTGGGTTTTCGGTGTCACTAGGCAAAGTGCCTTGTGGTCTATTCTTCAAATCATTGGCCAATTGCCCCAATTGAACTTCAAGATTCCGAAGAGATGCTGCTTGGCTTTGAATTACAGCGTCATTCTTGGCCATATAATCTCTCATTAAGCTCTCCAAAGAACTAGTTTGAGAGCCTTGAGGTTGGTGAGGTTGTTGAGGTCTTGGTTGTTGAGAAAAACCCGGTGGAAATGATTGCTTTCCTTGTGCTTGTTGTGCTCCACTTGAACTTGCCCCTTGACCTCCCCATGAAAAGTTCGGATGATGCTTCCATGCCGGATTGTAGGAGTTTGAGTATGGATTGTTGTTGCGGTTGAAGTTTTGATTACCCACATAGCAAACCGAAGCTGGATTTGAAGGGCAATTTTCAAAAGTATGCCCATCACCACAATACACACAAGAGATTTCTGCCCTTTGAATGGCAGCGGCTGGTTGTACACTTCCTCCCATATTCATATTCTTCAAAATGTTGGTCATTGAGGCCATTTGAGCGGTTAGAGCGGTCAAAGCATCTACTTCAAGGACACCCGCTACTTTTCGACTTGTCGGAGCTCTATTAGTTGACCATTGATAGTTGTTGCTAGCTATCCTTTCCAAAATCTCAAAAGCTTCATTGTAAGACTTGGAAAGAATGGCTCCATTAGCCGAAGCGTCCAACACCATCCTAGAAGCCGCATTGAGACCATTGTAAAATGTCTCAAGTTGGATACAATGGGGAATACCATGGTGTGGGCACTTCCTCAACAACTCCTTGAACCTTTCCCATGCATCACTAGTAGTCTCATCTTCCAATTGTTGAAAGGACATGATCTCGCTTCGAAACTTTGCATTTCTTGTTGGAGGAAAGTACTTTCTCAAAAATTTTTCAGCCAAGTCATTCCAATTAGTCACCGAATCGGGAGGAAGAGTATTAAGCCATGCTCTAGCCCGATCCCTCAAAGAAAATGGGAACAACTTCAATCTTAAAGCCTCTTCACTTACTCCTTGTAGCTTGAAAGAATCACTCACCTCCAAAAATGAGCGAATATGGAGGTGAGGATCTTCCGTTGGCGACCCACCAAATTGACCAACCGTTTGGAGCATTTGAAACATCACGGGCTTGAGCTCAAAGTGAGGTGCTTGAATTTCGGGTCTCACAATACCCGGATTTAGCTCATTGAACATAGGGGCTGCATACTCTCTTATTGCTCGGGCTCTATCATCGGCCAAAGCAATAGGATTGGCTTCGTTATGAGCACCTCCAATTTCAAACCCATCGGCCATATTGCAACGTTTTCTAGCCTTTTGTTCCTTCCTCCTTTGTCTGAAAGTGCGTTCAATTTCGGGGTCAATAGGAGCAAGTTCAAGGTCTTCTTCTTGCTCGTTCATACACTAGTTTACACCTGAAAAATAAAAATTCAGCGCACCAAATAGGATTAAAACCTTAAACCAGAAAATAAATTGCAAAATAGTTGATAATACACAATTTTTAGTTTCAATCCCCGGCAACGGCGCCAAAAACTTGTTGTGAAAATTATATACGCAAGTATACGCAGTCAAACAAGTAATAAAGTGATAAGTAAGATCGTCTCCACAGGGATTGCAAACAAAGTTTGATGTAAAATCAACTAATTACAACTTAAAATAAAAAGAAATAATATGTAAATGGTTGAGTAATGATTCAAAATTAAAATTGACAAGAATTAAACTTGCTAAAATTAAAACTACTGCTGCTAGAAAAATTGTTTGCAAGATAAAAAATATAATATGGCAAAAATGGCTTGAATAACTAATTCCTTCTAGTCAGGTTTTTTACAGTCAGTACAGCATTGGTTCAGCATTACTTTAGCATTCTGCACAGAGATAACAACAAATTCCTCTAGGCTTGTGAGAATTTTCCAACACTCACAACTTTAATCCTACCATTAAGCTCAATATATTCCTATATCAAACCAGCAAGCAGGACACCATTCAAGCATTCATTTGGTAAGTTATGCAAGGTAAATGAAATATTCCTATCCACTTACAAAGAAAAGCCTAAATCTAGGTTTTCACTTGCTTCATTCAAGTTGAACTACTAGATCTAGCCCTTCCAGTACAAGATCTAGCTTAGCAAATTGTTATTAATGGCCAAAAAACAACAATCAATTAAAATGAAACTCACTTGAATGAACAAAGGCAAACAAATACTAAAGTAAGCTTAAAATTTAATCATACCCAACTTAGAATTTCATAGTCATTCAAGCCTCAAAAGCTTAGCTCATATTCAAATAAAAAGATAAAATCCAAGCTAAAAATACTTCATCCATGGCTGCTGCCCAAATTTACAATCTCAAGAAGTTTTGAATACTAAGTACAAACAACAATAACAAAGAGAAAAATAAAGAAGACTATCAAGAAAGGGTAAAAGAAAATTCAAACACTAGGCTTGGTCCCCTCTTCTTTCTTCTTTGTTGTACTTCCTGCTGCAATTAAAGCTCCTCCATAGAAAAAATGGCAGCTGCCCCGTACTGTACATACAAGATGATGAAGATGATGATGGTGTACTTCCCTTTCCTTCTCTTTTTGTTGTTGGGTTTTTAGGGTACCAACCTCCTCACCCAAAATAGAAGCCCAAACTTTTCCACTTTGGCCCACTAGGGTGAGACCCCTTTCTTCAATGTCAGCTAGCTGATGTAATTTGAGTGATTGGACCGAAGTTGCTGAGGTGGATAAGTGAAATTCGTGTTTCCACGTCACTGCCAGGATGCTGAATTCACTCAGCATTGCTTTAGCATTGCTTCAGCAATTAACCCAGTTCCAGCTTGTATTCATTTTCTTCCTTGCTTCTTTCTCTTTTACCTATAAATTTAATTCCTCCTTTTTCAACAAAATAAGCACCGTTAATTGGAAAACACACCCAACAATATCAATATTTACAAAACTTAAAGGTTAGATTACTAAATAGACAATAACACTAAAACTAATTAAAAATAAGCAAAATAAACACATTTTCATTACTCTCCTCACAATACTTTAGTTTAAAAGCATAAAAATTAACTCTATAACATAGAGTTATCAGTAGGTTATATTAACTAAAATGAGAATATATAGTACTCTTGATAAGACCACACACTAGTGATCCATTAGGTGAAACATACTAAACTAATATAATAATAATTATAATAAATATAATAATAATAAGGATAATAATAATAATAATTTATGACATTTTTTTTTTGTAACCAACAACATAACACATTAATATTATAATAAGAATCCATGATATTAATTATACATTACAACATATTAACTCAAACTACTGATTACATAAGTTTAATAAGAAAAACACTCATATCATGGATTAGTTATACATTTTCAATACAACAATAATTTTATTAGTTCAACACAAATTAGGAATAACACAAATTTCTTAAGTAACTTGATCTCTTTACTTTGGTCCTCAATTTTTCTTTCCAACCTCTGCAATACTACATTACTCCAACCAGAACATCTGGATCCACCCACTCGAAAAAATGACATACCTTACAAGAATCTCGATCCTAAAATAAAAAATTTAGAAAAACAAAAACATGATGATAACCCATAGCTTAAACTTGTCAAGAAAATCTATTTTATATATATATTTTTTTTAAAAAAATAAGTGTAAGGAAAACTTACATAGTTTCCACACCCCCAAAATCTTCTACCAGGGTTCTCTTCACTCCTTGAAGTTCGGCACACCGAATCTGTGCCACAATGGCACTTTGGACGAGTATTGATAGAAGTCACAAGAGAGGAAGACATAGTTAACTTAAAGAGTTTTTATATGCAAGTGCAATATAATAGTAAGTGGTATTCTAAGCATTCTCTATTTAGGGGTATTTATATAAGACATATCACTATACCAAATGTGTTTTAAAAATATATTATTATAAGTGTCCTTTTGACATTATGTGGTATATTATTTTATACAGTTAACTAGATGCTTTTTGATTTTTTTTATTATTATTTGTAAGGTTTTTTTCAAAGGCAAATAAATATTAAGAAATAATTGTTAATGTATATTAAAATAGATGACAACTCAAAATACATTAGACATAGAAATACGAAAATAATACATTCAAAACATGAATATGGTAGTAACTACTTAAATCAAACATTGTTCACACTACATAATTCAACATCACTAACACCTCATCATAGTAAATTAGAGTTGACTAGGGACCTGCTGTTTTTTCAGATCCACTGTCACCACCAATCATCATTTCAAGGTTTCTTTTGTATTGAGTACATGCTTCGTGCTTCATATGTGCCAAGGCCCTTTTTAGTCTATCAACATCATTCGCATCCCTGGAAGATATTTGTCGACGGATTTTTAAATCATGCTGTAGATCTGAGATTTTTGTTTTGTAATAAGAAACTTGTGATACCAAAAGCTTTTTCTGTTCATCGGCTAGCAATATTTTTTGCTCGGCATCCCATAGCCTCTTCTCAATGTGATTAAGATAGCGTAAAGGAGATGGAGGTAGTGACAAATGGTGCACGAATCCAGAATCGCTATTTTCATGAGAAGATTTATTAAGTGAACCCGTAGAGGGTATTGCTTCATGATTTTCCATTCGCAATAAGTATGCAAGTTATGGTGAACTAGTAGAGGGTATTGAAAAAATAAGGATTGAGTTAAAGTTAGGAGGTGAGATAAGTTTGGTAAATGGTAATCTTTGTTTATTGAGTAGT
Source organism: Cannabis sativa (assembly GCF_029168945.1). Taxonomy (NCBI): domain Eukaryota; kingdom Viridiplantae; phylum Streptophyta; class Magnoliopsida; order Rosales; family Cannabaceae; genus Cannabis; species Cannabis sativa. The sequence continues at coordinate 50,363,057 of NC_083601.1, forward strand.
GAGATATATATATATATATATATATATATATATGGAGATGGATGATTATTATATACCTAACTCTTTTGTCTTTTTTTGTTTTGTCTTTATTTATTTATTTTTTTTTTCTTATTTGATTATTAATAAGGATGTAGTACCATTGATAAGACTACACACTTGTCATTGTGTTGCTCAATGACAAATGTTAGACTAAATATTAATATCTACGGGTGTACATCGATCAGTTTGGTCGGGATATAGTATATTTTTACCAACCCAATATAAATGTCGGGTTGCAAATATCTAATTGAAACCCGCCCAACGAAAAAAAAATAAAAAAGTGTAACCCGCCCAATGACTTTTTTCGGTTTGGTCGGGTTAACTCGTTTAAACCAATCTTAATTTTTTAATTTTTTATTGTTGTTAGTTTTGGGTTTTCAAATAAATAATTTTAAAAAATAAATGTATAGCATATGTCTTTCAAAGTTACTCGTTGCTTGCAAATCATCACTAGTAGTGAATCAATCATCATTGAAAGTCTGTTTCCATAATGACTGGGGGCGTTTTAGGAAGGCATGTACAATCCGTTATGCATTCCTCAATCATCCCGGCGTGACTACTAGTGGATTCACTATAGTTGACTAGAATCGATCTTGGTCAAAGTTACTCGTTGCTTGCAAATCATCACTAGTAGTGAATCAATCATCATTGAAAGTCTGTTTCCATAATGACTGGGGGCGTTTTAGGAAGGCATGTACAATCCGTTATGCATTCCTCAATCATCCCGGCGTGACTACTAGTGGATTCACTATAGTTGACTAGAACCGATCTTGGTCAAAGTTACTCGTTGCTTGCAAATCATCACTAGTAGTGAATAATTCATCATTGAAAGTATGTTTCCATAATGACTGGGGGCGTTTTAGGAAGTCATGTACAATCCGTTATGCATTCCTCAATCATCCCGGCGTGACTACTAGTGGATTCACTATAGTTGACTAGAACCGATCTTGGTCAAAGTTACTCGTTGCTTGCAAATCATCACTATTTGGTATCAATCGTCATTGAATCCGTTTCCATAATGACTAGGGGCGTTTTAGGAAGGCACATGCAATCCGTTATTAAACCCGGATCATCCCAGCAAGACTATTAGTGGATTCACTATAGTTAACTGGAAACGATCTTGGTCAAAGTTACTCGTTGCTTGCAAATCATCACTAGTAGTGAATCAATCATCATTGAACGTCCGTTTCAATAATGACTGCTAGCGTTTTAGGAAGGCATGTACGATCTGTTATGCATTCCTCGATCATCCCACCGTGACTACTAGTGGATTCACTATAGTTGACTAGAACCGATCTTGGTCAAAGTTACTCGTTGCTTGCAAATCATCACTATCAGGTATCAATCGTCATTGAAAGTCTGTTTCTATAATGACTGGGGGCGTTTTAGGAAGGCAAGTGCGATCCGTTATTAAACCCCGATCATCCCAGCAAGACTATTAGTGGATTCACTATAGTTAACTAGAAACGATCTTGGTCAAAGTTACTCGTTGCTTGCAAATCATCACTAGTAGTGAATCAATCGCCATTGAAAGTCTGTTTCCATAATGACTGGGGGCATTTTAGGAAGGCATGTACAATCCGTTATGCATTCCTCCATCATCCCAGCGTGACTACTAGTGGATTCACTATAGTTGACTAGAACCGATCTTGGTCAAAGTTACTCGTTGCTTGCAAATCATCACTATCAGGTATCAATCATCATTGAAAGTCCGTTTTCATAATGACTGCTGGCGTTTTAGGAAGGCATGTACGATCTGTTATGCATTCCCCGATCATCCCAGCGTGACTACTAGTGGATTCACTATAGTTGACTAGAACCGATCTTGGTCAAAGTTACTCGTTGCTTGCAAATCATCACTATCAGGTATCAATCATCATTGAAAGTGCGTTTCCATAATGACTGGGGGCATTTTAGGAAGGCATGTACAATCCGTTATGCATTCCTCGATCATCCCAGCGTGACTACTAGTGGGTTCACTATAGTTGACTAGAACCGATCTTGGTCAAAGTTACTCGTTGCTTGCAAATCATCACTATCAGGTATCAATCATCATTGAAAGTCCGTTTTCATAATGACTGGGGCCGTTTTAGGAAGGCATGTACAATCCGTTATGCATTCCTCAATCATCCCGGCGTGACTACTAGTGGATTCACTATAGTTGACTAGAACCGATCTTGGTCAAAGTTACTCGTTGCTTGCAAATCATCACTAGTAGTGAATCAATCATCATTGAAAGTCTGTTTCCATAATGACTGGGGGCGTTTTAGGAAGGCATGTACGATCCGTTATGCATTCCTCAATCATCCCAGCGTGACTACTAGTGGATTCACTATAGTTGACTAGAACCGATCTTGGTCAAAGTTACTCGTTGCTTGCAAATCATCACTATCAGGTATCAATCGTCATTGAAAGTCCATTTCCATAATGACAGGGGGCATTTTAGGAAGGCACGTGCGATCCGTTGTTAAACCCCGATCATCCCAACAAGACTATTAGTGGATTCACTATAGTTAACTAGAAACGATCTTGGTCAAAATTACTCGTTGCTTGCAAATCATCACTAGTAGTGAATCAATCGCCATTGAAAGTCTGTTTCCATAATGATTGGGGGCATTTTAGGAAGGCATGTACAATCCGTTATGCATTCCTCGATCATCCCAGCGTGACTACTAGTGGATTCACTATAGTTGACTAGAACCGATCTTGGTCAAAGTTACTCGTTGCTTGCAAATCATCACTATCAGGTATCAATCATCATTGAAAGTCCGTTTCCATAATGACTAGGGGCATTTTAGGAAGGCATGTACAATCCGTTATGCATTCCTCGATCATCCCAGCGTGACTACTAGTGGATTCACTGTAGTTGACTAGAACCGATCTTGGTCAAAGTTACTCGTTGCTTGCAAATCATCACTATCAGGTATCAATCATCATTGAAAGTCCGTTTTCATAATGACTGGGGGCGTTTTAGGAAGGCATGTACAATCCGTTATGCATTCCTCAATCATCCCGGCGTGACTACTAGTGGATTCACTATAGTTGACTAGAACCGATCTTGGTCAAAGTTACTCGTTGCTTGCAAATCATCACTAGTAGTGAATCAATCATCATTGAAAGTCTGTTTCCATAATGACTGGGGCGTTTTAGGAAGGCATGTACGATCTGTTATGCATTCCTCAATCATCCCAGCGTGACTACTAGTGGATTCACTATAGTTAACTAGAACCGATCTTGGTCAAAGTTACTCGTTGCTTGCAAATCATCACTATCAGGTATTAATCGTCATTGAAAGTCCATTTCCATAATGACTGGGGGCATTTTAGGAAGGCACGTGCGATCCGTTGTTAAACCCCGATCATCCCAACAAGACTATTAGTGGATTCACTATAGTTAACTAGAAACGATCTTGGTCAAAATTACTCGTTGCTTGCAAATCATCACTAGTAGTGAATCAATCGCCATTGAAAGTCTGTTTCCATAATGATTGGGGGCATTTTAGGAAGGCATGTACAATCCGTTATGCATTCCTCGATCATCCCAGCGTGACTACTAGTGGATTCACTATAGTTGACTAGAGCCGATCTTGGTCAAAGTTACTCGTTGCTTGCAAATCATCACTATCAGGTATCAAACGTCATTGAAAGTCCGTTTCCATAATGACTGGAGGCGTTTTAGGAAGGCACGTACGATCCGTTATTAAACTCCAATCATCCCAGCAAGACTATTAGTGGATTCACTATAGTTGACTAGAACCGATCTTGGACAAAGTGGGATTTAATATTAAATTAAACTAATAAAGATACTTCATAAGAGTACTAGGCAATAGAAGCAACGACAAAAAAGGACTTTAGGAATCATTTACCTGGCTCGCAATTTTCTATAAATTAAACTTTTATACATAAAATTTATACTTGTTTATTTATATCCTTACATATTTTTATTTCTATTCCTATAAATTTTATAATTTTCATATTATACCACGTAATAATTTTACTTATTTCTCTATATTTTTTTTTCATCATATTTTCAAATAATTTTATTTTATCACTATAAAAATATATATATTTCACTAATATTCTTTCAATTAAAAAAAAAAAATCCCCCACTAAAAATTGTGGCTTGCTCATTTCTAAAACAGTAATCACCTTTGTCATTTTCATAAATTTAAGACAAATCAAATTATTAAATTACTACTATTACTAATCAAAGCACTAAATTTACTTATTGGTTACAAATTAGTCATTGAATATATATATATGTATACTTTGAAATTTCTTGCTGTGATAGTATATAATTTCTAGAAAAATTATTGTAAAAGTAATTTTTTTTTTATCAAGTCTTATTGTGTTTGAGGCGTTGAGGGTTTTGTCATGTATTGCTTTGCATTTATTTATTTTGTTTTTCTTTTTTTTAGAATTCTCTTTGCATGCATTTACATTATTCATATTAATGATTATTATTTCTTATAAATGGTTTGAAGTACACCCATGGTATTTGGTGTAGCTTGGTAAACTTTCCAATTTTATGATAGTGACCATTTTTTTTTTTATTTTGTAATATATTTTAATTTCCTTCAAACCAAGAAATCAATTTTTGCATGCATATTATTGTTTATTTGTGTATAAAGTAAAAAAAGAGATATATTTATAATAACATTGTCTCCAACTAAGAGCCAACGTCCTCTTTTTTTTTATTATTTATATTTTAATTTTCTTATTGTGTTTAAAGTAATATTATATCAGATAATAGGGATCCATGATATTAATTATACATTACAACATATTAACTCATACTGATTACATAAGTTTAATAAAAAAATACTAATATCATGGATTAGTTATACATTTTAAATAGTACAATAATTTTATTAGTTCAACACAAATTAGGAATAACACAAATTTCTTAAGTAACTTGAGTCCATTTTTATATATATTATTTTTGTATTTTAATTTTTTTATTGTGTTTAAAGTAAAGCAAAGTACCTACTAATATGTAGTACTATTGATGAAGACTACACATTTATTGTTGTGATAAGACTACACATGTAATACCCGGAATTAAGAAATGGATTAGCAAAACCCTAACTAGATAATTATGTATAATTGAGGAAATTATATTATTATATAATTTAATATATGTGAAATTATATGAATTTTATTATGTTAAGACCCCGTTGGTGAGCCAGGGGCATTTTAGTAATTATGACCCGAGAAGGGTAAAATTATGAAATTAATTTGATTACGTGCTTAATGGAACTATATTATTATATAGTATACCTGTGTTGTCTTTTCAGGTGTGTTCTGACAGGTTAGCGCGGTATAGTCACAACCGGGAATTTCGGGCCGAACCGGGTTCGGGCCCGAAATGTAAATTGGATTGATAATTTGGCATTTTATTTGATGAATGATAATCTGAAATTTATTTGAAATTAATTGAGTATTGAAATGACTTATTTACCCTTGTGAGGGTGTAGGTGTGAATAATAAGCCATGAGGGCATTTTGGTCATTTCACCCCTAATTATTATGTTTGATTAAAATTGATTTTTGATGAAATGAAAAGCAATTTTCTGGTTTTGCTTTCACTCTTGGCCGACCCCCTCTCTCTCCCAAACCCTCTTATTATTTCAAAAGTTGAATTTGAAGAAAAGCTTGGTTCTTAGCTTGTTTTGGAGCTTTGAAGTTGTGAATTCTTGGTTTGAGTTTGAGGTAGTTTTCTATGACTTTAATCTTGATTTTTACTTCTGAATTTGAGTGTTGTAAAAGCATAAGTTTGTGCTAATGTTCTTGAGATTGCATGTGTAAAGGAATTGAAGTTAGTTTTGTTGAATTTGAGTATGTGATGCTTGAATCCTTGCTTGGGTGTTTGATTGAGCTCTAGATAAATTTTTAGGGTTATTTTCATGTCTTGAATTCAGATTTTTGAAAGTGTTTGCAGCTGGAAAATTGATTGAGTTGGTTGAGTTGAAGCTCAAGTTTAGAGCTTGAAGTTTTGGAGTTTGAACATAATTTTAAGTTGATTTTTACAATCTGAAATTATGGGATTTATTGTTGGATTTTGATGCATAAATATGTGTTTTAGACCCTATAATATTTCCTAGCTGCTCTAAGTGGATTAATTGTGATTTTGGTTGTGAAAAGCAAGCTTGAGTTCATGGAACTCAAGCTTTGTGCTTTAATGGCACTTTTTGATTTTTAGTGCAATTGTTGGGTTTAAGTTGTGGAATATGTTTATTATGACATATATTGATGCTCTGGAAAGTTTGGGAATGTTTGGGAATGATTTGAGTGAGTTTTGGGGGTTTAAAGATTGAGAAATTTCGTGTTCTCTGCCCAGACAACCGGAATTCCGGTTGGTTCATCCGGAATTCCGGTTGGAGTTCATCGGGAAATGCTGAAATTTGTTTTGGCCATAACTTTTGACTCGGGACTCCGTTTGGGACGTTCTTTATACCGTTGGAAAGCTCTTTTCGAGCTCTATGTGATTATCTGTATTTGAAATGCCATGAATTTATTTTATGAATGTGAAATCAGGGGTTAACCCTATTTGTGAAAATCCCGGATTGTGTGTGACTAGGATTACCGGCACCTGGTCAGGAGCACCCGGGGATTTGGAATCTCTACTATTGCGGGACAACAGGTAAGACAGTGATTAGCACGTAGAGTATGCGCAGTGGCGCTTATATTGAGAATGATATGCATGAATGTTTAGTAACCGAGATTAGGGTTATTACCCTAATAGGAACGGTCTAATAGCCTAGGGTTATTACCCTAGGGATATATGTGTATAAATGCCATGCCATGTTAATTGAAATGAGATTTAGGGATTATGCGCTCAAGGCATAATCAGGTTGGACTCGGTACTCATAACCGAGATGAACCACTTCTAAGGCCTTAATGTATTTAGACGTGTGAGAGTAACACGTGGGTCTACGTCATGTAGATTTAATTAGATGTGTGAGCGCAACACATAGGTCTACGCCACGTAGACATAAATGGGCATGATGAAATAATGATCAGGTCTGTGCTATACAGACATATGTGAATGAGCATAATATATTTGTTATGATTTATACTGTCTTGCTGGGCTTGGCTCACGGGTGCTCTACTGTGCAGGAAAGGGTAAGGCATTAGCTGATCAGCCATGAGTTTCAGGAGCAGGGCGAAGAATGTACATGTTCATGCCACTTCAGACCAAGCGGGTTATGGGTCTAACAGTGTTGACTTTTGTATTCTGTTTTGCCGCTTAGGTCGGCTAGTAAGAAAGAACTTGTAATAAGTTTGTAAATGTTTTTGGGATCCCAACTATTTTGAAAAGTTTAAATATATTACAAGTTTATTTTCAGTCTGTTTAATATAAAAGTTTAAATTCTGCGCTATTTTAATTAGTAATCCCGGTTAGGGGATTAGGGCTTCATAAGTATTTTGGGTAGCGTGCCTAATTATTTAGGGCGTTACAACACATTTGTTCTCTTCAATGACAAACTTAAAATTAATAATATATTAATTTTGTTTCTTCATTTGTTTTGTCTTTTATTACTTTTCATTTGTTTTGTCTTTTATTACTTTGCATGGTTTGAAGTACACGCATGGTTTTATTATTGTTTTCGTAAGCTTTCTTATTTTGTGTTAGTGATAAATACAAGCTTTTGTCCAGAGGTAACCTATACAATAACTATATAATATGACCTACTTTTTTTTTTTTGCTAGATCACCATTATTATATTATAATTTATTTGTATTTTAATCACTTCATGCATGTAATTTTATTTTTATTCCTTTTAAAATTAGGCAAAGGAAGAATAGTACATAAAGTTGTAGGTTGAATTTGCTAAATAAAGATATAAAACTATTGGGTATTAAGGGTTTTTCTTAAAATCACAATGGGTCTTCCATTGTCTATACAATTGTTTTGCTCGACAATTGAGAGTGACATTGTGTGTGTGTATATAAATATAGATATTTATCATTTGTAATTGCCTCACCACTAAATCAAATTTATAAGCCCATAACTACAGTATTTGTTTTATCACCAAAAAATGACTAAGACCAAATCCATTTCCAAAAAACCTATTCCCTACCACTAACTCTTGTTACGGCTCAGCTAAGAATTACAGCTCGGACGCCCATGTATGTCCAATGAACTTAGGGACTCCTTCATCAATTTGCAAGAAATCTCCTCCATCTTCCTCTCGGTCAAGGAGATACCGGTCTCAGGCGACAGAACCTTGCTCCAATTGTGTCATGTTGCAGAGCACTCTTAACTCAGTGAATGCTTCAAAAAACAAATGTGCTGACCTGTTAGATGAGGCTCGAAAGAGGATTATCGAGCTTGCTTCGACCATGTACCAACAAAACAAGCTCCAGGGTCAAGGAAGTGACCAAGTGAAGACGGTGGAAGCATTTTTGGAAGCTGCCAATGACTACCTCAGAGGTGAAGCGAGAGTCCCTGAGGTGATTCATCTCGATTGAGGTCTTGGGAACTCGCCTTTTGTGCACCATTCACTGGCCCCATCCTCTCCAAACCTATGAATGGTCTTACATTTCTCCAAATTATGTTATGATATTTTGTTGTGTTTTCTTATTATGGTATGCTTTATATTGTTTTTCTAAGAGTATCTTCTGTTTTAGTTTGTGTTCACGTGTTTATTAGTAACTTTAGTTAGTATTGAGTCATGTCCTCCACAGTACTCTTAAAAGCATGCATGCATGCATGTTGTAAAAGGGTATTCTCTATTAGGGGTGTTCACAAAGTATCCGATCCAATCCAATCCGCACGATCCAATCCAATCCAATCCGCAAAATGCGGATATCCGCACTTGTGCGGATTGGATTGGATTGAAAAATCTAAAATCCGCACTTGTGCGGATTGGATGTTGTTTGACCTTAAAAAGTAACCGATCCAATCCAATCCGCACTTAATTATATATTTTAAAAAAAATTATAATATGTAATACATATTAATTAAAAAAAGACACAAACTTTCAATTTCTTAATCTCTTATAGTAATATATTGAGTTAGTGCATTTTATTTATTTTGTAATAAAAAATACAAGAAAAATAATTCTTATTCACATAGACACGTACACATAAAGTTTAAATATATCTATACTAGCTTATTTATTTTAGTAATTAGATACATATATATTTTAGTGTAAATCTAAAGATAAGTATATATATATATATATATTGATATATATGTATATTGGTTTAATTTGTATATAAATAGAGATGGAAATAGATTATTATTAGAGATTAAGAAACAATAGTCTTTTTTTATTTTTTTTCTATGAAATATTAAATAATTTATTATTAAAAAAATAACCGATCCAAAATAACCGATCCAATCCGCACTATTGCGGATTGGATTGGATTGGATTTAAACTTTTATGCGGATCGGATTGGATCCAAAATATGAAATCCGCACTTAGTGCGGATTGGATGTTGTTTGACCAAAAAAGTGCGGATTGGATCGGATGAACACCCCTATTCTCTATCCCTAGTATCATGTAATCTCTTTTTTTATTAATATTATTAATGATGATCTTATATATATATCTAAGTGCAATTTAAAACTTTAGAGATTAATCTATCAATTATGTTGAAGAAATGTATTGTGCTCTTTCTTTTTTAAATCACTATGCTTTTGAACTACTGTATTATTATCTTTTCTTCAATATACTTTTTTTATTTTTTTTTAAAAAAAAAAGTAATATTACACATCAGATCATTTAATTTGGAGACTATATAGACTATATTTATCCAATAATATCTATATTACTTATTCATGGTGTATATTCACTCTCTAACGTGAGTATATTACTTTTGCATGAAAAATATGTGAGATTACACTATATACATTCATGGGTATGGAAAATGACATTATTTCTGATTCAAAAGGGAAAAGGGAAAATGACATTATTATTATTATTATTATTATAATTATTATTATTATTATTATTATTATTATTATTATTATTATTATTATTATTATTATTATTTTGGAAGGGAATTAATACAATGACGTACGGGACTAAATCATCTTTATCTGGAGATTTCTTATGTGGTAATAAAATCTGGGCGATCATAAAAAATATATGCTCTCAAAATGAAAAAAGAGAAGAAAATTAAACATTAATTATTCCTGTGATTAATTGTGTTGTTTCCAAAAAAAAAAAAACCTATAATACTAAAAAAAAATTGACAACATCACAAGATTAAAAAATTTACATTATTTATCTAATTACCATAACAATATTTATTTATCTAAAATCTTTATGACTAATAAGATATGATACTATGTTTGAGTTCACTAAATACTATTACAAAACTATGTTTGATTTATGGTAAACATAAATGTTGCTTTAAAAGAAAACAATAAATCTTGATATTGGGCCTAGATACATAGTTAGATTATGGCCCAAAATAGGCCAAGCAATTGACTAGCCTATATACATTTATATTTAACTACAGCCTATATATTAAATTAAATTCTTGTGTTAGTTTCATAAATAACTACACCAACCACACCACCTACAAGTGTACAAATATGAGGACCTCACAATGGCAAAATTAAACAACTAAAAGTAAGTACTTATAAAAAGTTATTGATCTCACTCTCATTCAACTTCTTTCTATAGTGTCATTTGGTAGAGTTTTGGTGGATGAATCAATCTCACTCTCACTCACTTGGATAGTCTTGTAAGTCTCCTATTACAATTATAAAGGTATGTCTTATTAACACAATATCTTATTTTGACAGCATGTGCTTATCTTTTACTTACCATATAAATAGAGTCTAATATTGAGTCATGGATTCAAAGCATGTTCATTCTATGGTTATTACATATGATACAATAACATAGATAAGTATATATTATCCAAGAGACAATCTTCATAACAAAAGAAGTGTTAAACTAAAAGAAGTGATTGTGTTGTTTCTAAAAAAAAAAAAACTATAATACTAAAAAAAAATGATAACATCACAAGATTAAAAGATTGCATTATTTATCTAATTTATGAAAATAGATAGAATATTTACTGATGAATATTTAATTACCGTCACAATAGTTGAACGTGTTAACTAATATAAAATTTATTTTTCATAAAATCTTTATGACCAATAAGATGTGATACTATGTTTGAGTTCACTAGAGACTATTACAAAACCATGTTTCATTTATGTAAACATAGATGTTGCTGTAAAAGAGAACAATAAATCTTGGTATTGGGCCTTGATATTGGGCCTTGAAAACAATAAATCTTTTACTTACCACATAAATGGAGTCCAACTATATTGAGTCATGGATTCAAAGCATGTTCATTCTATGGTTATTACATAATATATATTTTTATAAATGTAGGATTTTTTTTAGGTAAGAGCATTATTTATTTTTTTTTTGTACATATGAGAGTATTTTTTTAATATTTCAATTGGTTAATTAATGAAAGTGCATGAAATTACAATAGAACGTATATGAAAATAGTATGTTTTTTTAGGTAAATTTGTTCTTCACTGTTTGCAATACCATTGACTATGAGAGTTAGTACAACAATAAAGATTACTGTTAGTAGTCAAAACAGAAAAGCTTAAATTATGTGTCAAATATTTAAGGAAAGTCATCAACTTCATTAACTTTAATATGTAAGTTAATGTGTTTTCATCATACACTTGAATGACTAATATTCATTTTATTGAATTATTAGGAAAAGTATGACGGACGTAGATATTGCCTCCAACTCTCACTGGCAAGAAATTTTGGACACACTTCAACTATCCAAATCAGTTGCAGAAATAGATACTCATGATATTGAAGGGAAAGAGATGGTAAGTCTAAAAATGTGGGAGGCATTCTATTATACTTATGCAAGATGGAAAGGTTTCAGTCCTAGAATTGACGATACAAAATCCAGGAAAAGTGATGGAGAAATATACATTCGACGATGGGTTTGTAACAAAGAAGGTTTTCGGAAGGAGAAATTTTTGAACATGCCAGACAGGAAGAAGCGACCAAAAGAAATAACACGTTGTGGGTGTCAAGCTGTGTTACGAATTCTTCGGTTACAAAAAACAAATCTTTGGCGGTGTCAAGAATTTGTACCATTTCATAATCATGATTTGGTAATACCATCACAAATGCAATTCACTCGGGCAAACCGCGAGGTTCCTGAAGCAGTAGCTGCACAAGTAATTAGCATGAATAGATGTGGTATCAAAACTTCTTCCGTTGTAGCACATATTGCCCTACAATCTGGAGGGTATGACAATCTTCCTTTCCAACTAAGAGATGTGTACAACAAAGTGGCTAGTTTAAGAAAGCAAGAGAACATATCAAGTGATGCAGAAGGTACATTGGGTTTCTTAGACGGCTTATCATCAATGGATCCTGAATTTTACGTCGAGTACAAGATTGATGACGAAAATCGATTAGCATTCCTTTTTTGGGCTGATGGTATGAGTAGAAGAGACTACATGTTATTCGGGGAAGCTATTGCTTTTGATACAACATACCGCACCAATAAGTATAATAAGCCATTGACTGTAGTTGTTGGCGTCAATCACCATTTTGAAACTTGTGTGTTCGGTTGCGCAGTTTTACTTGATGAGACGGAAGACGCTTATATTTGGTTCTTGAGGGTGTTCCTTGATTGCATGGGCAACAAAAACCCAAAAGTAGTCCTCACTGATAATGATGAAAGGATGGGATTCGCAATCAGACATTTGTTACGAGACTCTACCCATCGACTTTGTGCATGGCATCTAGGGAACAATGCCACAAAGAATATTAAGATTCCAGATTTCAACAAAGGCTTCTTTGACTTAATATACAACTACTACACAGTGGAAGAGTTTGAAGAAAAATGGGCCGCTTTGTTGGCACAGTTCGGCCTTGAAGAAAATTCTTGGTGTCGTACTAAATACAACACATGTGGTCAATGGGCAGAGACGTTCTTAAGAGGGGTTTTCTATGGAGGCATGCGAACAACCCAAAGATGTGAGTCTATGAACAATGTACTCAAGAGATTCTTACTTGCTAATTACAGTTTACGAGAGTTTGTTTCACAAATTACCCATGCTATTGGCACAATGCGCCATAATGAAGCCGCTAAAGATTTCAAAAGCATGCATACCGTCCCTCATATTCCCGCTGGTAAGACAGATTTCTTGCAAACATATTACAAACAGGCCGCCGCAATTTTCACCAGAAACATATATTATAAAGTAAAAAGAACGTTGAGGAACAGCAACCCTATTCAATTTCTCATCGGGAAGATCAAGGGGATTCATACCTCTTCTCTTTAGCTAGATTCCAATACGGTACGATAAGACACCGAGTCTTATATAACAAAGAGAAGAATGAGTTAAATTGTTCGTGTTTGTTGTTTGAGTCCGATGGTATTCCATGCAAGCATATATGGTGTGTAATGAAAAGTCTTGACATTCGAGTTATACCAGAATCCTTAATATTAACTCGTTGGCGAAAGGATGTCAAGACTTCTTCCTCTACACAAGTTGGTGAACACTCATCCGAGCATCAAAAGATGACCCAATTGTCAAGGTAAATTAAAATTAAATTAGCAAATAAAATTCTTTTATTCTTATTCTATTAGTGTTTTAATTATGATTCATATGATTGTTCAGGTTTGGAGCGCTCAATGCTTATTCAAACTCAATGAATTTCTTTGCATCACACTCAGAAGCAACATTCCAAATGGCAAAGATGGAGTTGGAAAAACTTAATACCATCTTTAGGGCGTCTTACGAGGAGGGACAGAATAGCCAAAACTCACAACCAACCACAACATATCGTGATAATCCAAACATAATCCAAGATCCTGTAAGAGTGAGGACGAAGGGCATGGCCTCAACGAATTCTAGAAAAGGAACAAATGATGGAGTACAAGGAGGTAGGCAATGCACACTTTGTGGAGGTCGAGATCATAATAAACGAACTTGTATGAGAAGAACAGGGGTCTAAAACTCATACAAGACCATGATCATCTTCCACCCATGCATGTTGAATACATTCCACGTTCAAAAAGACTAGTCCCCATTCTTAAGCCTTCAATGAAACATCTAATTCTTATTTTATATTGTTATTGTCATTTAATTATGTGAGACCATTAGTTGTCATTTCACCAACTTATATGTAAGACTACTTCAATTCAACATATATGTCATGGTATTGTGGCTTTATTATAGTGAATAGTTTGAGATAGCTAGATTACTTATGCATAAAACCTAATGTTAAATTACACGTGTTTATCATACCCATTTAATTATGAATGAAGTATAAAATTGAATAAATCATACCATTAACGTTATAGTTTAGTTTATGACATATATTTTCCATATATATTTTAGCAATAGTTTTATTAGTTTTAGTTATATTTAAAAAAAATAATTTTAGAGAAACTAAAGAAAATATTATAACTAAGCATAATTTAAAAAATAAAAAATTTATTAAGTTTAATTATTTTAAATTTTTAATAATATGCCAATTAATATTATTCTTTTTTCAAAAAAAAAAAAAAAGAAATCACCCAGTTTAATTACCATATTACTTGTACTCCTAAAGAAAATTCTAATAAACTAATATTTTTCATACATGGTCTATATTTACCCAGTAACATCTATATTATTTAGGTGTGGTTGATATTCACTCAAAAACGTAATAGATTACTTATGCATGAAAACTTAATGTGAAATTACACTTATATCCCTACCTAGCACATATAAAATATTTGTGTCAACTCAACAGGTTAGTATAACCGGTTATATTAGGTTAATATTGTCCTTTATCTATTATTTATTGGCTTAAAATAATAGTTGTCAGAAAAAGAAAAAAATTAAAGGAACACATGTCACTTTTTTAGATTGTACTATGTTTGTTCATATAATATATATATATTATTTTTGTGAGTCACTAGTCACGCAATTAATACAATGCGTGACCACATCCAAAGTTCTATATATATATATATATATATATATATATTTATATATATAAAGCCTTCACAGATATATAAAAAATTAATGTAAACACTAGTACAATCTGTATATTGAAATAAAAAGTTATAGATTATATACAAATGTAAATATTCTTTCAAAAACGTAAAACTGAATAAAAAATTTCTTATGGGGTACAAATAAAAACAACCCTTTAAAAAATCACATTTATTTTATGTTTTTGAATAAATAGAGTCACAAAAGTTACTTATCAATGCACCTCACTATTTAGTTGAACTCAGGACCCCCTTTCTCTATGAGAAGTATGATTTTACTAGACGATGTTTATTACTAATAATAATTTAGACTTTAAATTTTGCAAAATAAAACATAATGATCCCTGGGTTTATTAATTTTGTCAAACTTTTTTTGAGTTAGGATTATAGAAATTAAGTAATAAGATAAAGTTAGGATGAGAAAGTTTTAGAGTTAAAAATATATTTTTTAAAAAAAATTGGACTCAAAGTGTTATTAGATATATATATTTAAAATTATGAGAATCAAATTATTATTTAACAAAATAGATAGAATAACAGGCTAAACACAAAATTGAAAATTATATTTTCTATTAGATATTTCCTAGTTATGTAATAGTAGTAACCAAATTGGAGTTTGTTTGTTTAATGAGAAAGCCACCAAAACACGCATTGTTATTTTTTTTTTCTTTCTTTCTTCTTCTTAATATATATACATACATCATGTTACACGATTATTTTGTTTAATTAGTTTGACTAATTCAATAGCTCCTATTTGTGCCTACGTATTGACACGATTTTATTATTTCATTATTTAAGTTTTGGTAGATGGATCATTATTGTTCATGTTTATATTGAGTATTGGTAATATATATATAAAAGTACATTATATTTTGATCAGACAATCACAATGTATCAATGTTTTACTATAATAATATATATGAAGATAATCAACTACTAGCATATCTAATATTATATATTATATAGTTTATTTGCTTGGCTAATTAATTTGATTGATGATCTACATGTGAGACGTTGGGTGTATATATATAATGAATTATTGCCAAAACAAATGCCTAGCATGTTATAGTTATAATACTCCTGCTTATTAAAACTCAAATATTCACAAATCCCATAAACAATCTTAGTAGGGCTAACGAAGAAAACTCAATTATATGTAATTACACCGACAGAAAATTAGTAGGTATTTTTATTGGATCACATTTAATATTTTTATTAAGTCTATTCAGATCCCATACAATTATATATTAGATCTAATGAATGTTGGATTAGATCGGTTCTATTCATTAAATGTATTTAGTGTATATCTTTTGGTTTAATTTGAGTTTATCTAATATTTTTTAGACTTAATATTTATTGGATTGGATGAGACCCATTCAATATTTTATTGGAGAATTTTTATACATATGAAAATTAAAGGTATAGTTTACTTTTTTTATGGCATAAATAAATAATACAAAAAAAATATAAGATTAAAAAATAATTCAAGTTTAAAATATGAGAAAAAAAAAATAATAAATAAATTTAATAAAACTTATAATAATAATAAGTTCCCCGAAAAAGTCACCAAAAAAGTTATAGTACTGCTGAGAAAGTCACCAGAAAAGTCACCGTTGTCGAAAAAGTCACTGGAAAAATCACTGTTTCCAAAAAAGTCACAAGAAAAGTCACCTGAAGTAAATATCTCAGATATAACTAAAAATAGGACTTGTTTTATAACATAATGAATGAAAACAAATAGCTCAAACCAGTTATAATTGAAATATAACAAGTTCTGTAACATAATGAATAAAAGCAAATAATACAAAATAACTCAAATCAGCCATAATTAAAATAGAAATGATTCTATATCAGTGTTATAATGAATAAAACACTGAAGTTCCAAAATTATAACTTAGATATTATTATCGCCAAAAATTAAACTTAGGTATTTATTTACAATTGGGAGTTAAACTTAAGTATTTATGCCGCAAATTACTCAAATAAATAACATGAAATAACTCAAACCGATTAAAACTAACATAGAACTGGTTATATAACATAATGAATACATGACAAGTAACACGCTACGATTAAAAAACAAAGAGGAAATGAGTTCCTAAAACACTAAAACATAATTTAAAAACAAAACTAGTTCTAAAACAAAATACCTCATAACACATAATACCTCATAAACCGATTATAATTTTTTTTAAAAAAAAATAGGGATCAAAGAATAACATACAATAATTTAAATATAATATAAAGAAACTGATTATATTTATCAACTAGTTAAAAATTTGAGACAAAAAAACTGGTTCCGTAAAACAACTAATTAAGATAAAAACTCACACACAAAAACTAGTTAAATAAAATAACTCAAACAAAAACATCCATTATTCAACATGCTCTAACCCACTAAATAATTATACACATACCATATTTACCTCAAAAATACGCATTCATTATGTTATATAACCGGTTCTATTTTAGTTATAACCGGTTCGAGTTATTTTGTGCTATTTAGTTTTATTCATTATAATACTGTAATAGAAGCGGTTCTATTTTAATTATAACTTGCTTGAGTTATTTTGTGTTATTTGTTTTTATTCATTATGTTACATGGTTATATTTCAAGTATAACTGGTTTGAGTTATTTTGTGTTATTTATTTTTATTCATTATGTAATAGAATTGGTTCTATTTTTGTTTATATCTGAGCCATTTATTTCTAGTGACTTTTCCAGGCGACGGTGATTTTTCCAGTAATTTTTCCGGCGACGGTGATTTTTCTAGCAACTTTTCTGACGATAATGACTTTTTCGGCGACACTAATTTTTCTGGCATCAACGACACTTTTTCGGTGAATTTTTCGACGTCGATGACTTTTCCAGCAGAACTTATTATTGTTTTACAAATATGAGATTTCTATCTTTTTTTAATAAAAATATGGCATAAAAAATCCCATATAAATATAAAAAAATATAAAAAAAAAAACCATATAAAATATAACCCCATAGTATTATTATTGTTGCCATATAAAACTAAACTCTTATAATTTTCTCATATATTGTATAATTTCTACTATTTTAAATTCAATATCTATTGGATTGAATTGGCTTATCCAATAAAAAAAATTTAATATTAATTTTCATATATACATATATTTTTTTTATGTATAACAACATAAAATCTAAATACTCATTCAAATTAAAAGAAAATATTCATTAGTTTGATTGGATGTTGGATATATTAAATTTTTAGACATCCCATTCAACATTAGAACCGATTAGATATTCAAATATAACATCTAATCCAATCCAATCACAATTAGATACCCAATATTTAACAGTCTGTTGTAATTAAATCAATCTATTATTATTGCATTGCACACCCTACTTACAATATATATATTTGAGGGTTTGGTATGATTATTTAGGGTATTGTAATACAAAATGATGAAGATGATGAAGAAAATGCAACTGGTCAATTATTAGAACAATATGACCATTATTAGCATTAATTGTCTATAAATATATATACGATACTGACACTAATGCTATAGTTGAACAAACCACTCCATTATCATCATAAACAAACATGGCTTCACCAACCTCAGACGAGAATAATTCCCGACCACTGAAACCCATCCCCGGTAGCTACGGCCTTCCATTCTTCGGAGCTCTAAAAGACCGCCACGACTACTTCTACAACCAAGGTCAGGACGAGTTCTTCCTTAGCCGGATCAACAAATATGGCTCAACAGTCTTCCGTACCAACATGCCTCCTGGTCCATTCATCTCCTCAAATCCCAAAGTCATTGCCGTCCTTGACGCCGTCAGCTTTTCCGTCCTACTCGACAACTCAAAAATCGAAAAACGTAACGTCCTTGACGGCACGTTCATGCCCTCCACCTCCTTTACCGGCGGCCACCGCGTGTGCGCTTATCTTGACCCTTCTGAGCCCAAACACGCAGCAATCAAAGGCTTCATACTCTCTACTCTCGCCTCCAAACACGACCCTTTCATCCCTCTCTTTCGTGCTTGCTTATCCGAACTTTTCGCTAATATTGAAGACAACATAAGAGATAACAACGTTGCCAACTTCAATGACTTAAGTGATAACATGTCTTTTAACTTCGTCTTTAACCTCTTTTGCGATGGTAACCCAACTGAACATGGGCTTGGACCAAAAGCAAACATAGATTTCGACAAGTGGCTCTTCTTTCAACTCCATCCACTGATAACCTTAGGACTTTCGAAGTTCCTTAATTTGTTCGAAGATTTGGTTCTACACACGTTTCCTTTACCTTCGTTTCTGGTTAAATCCGGATACGACAAGCTTTACAATGCTTTTTACTCGTCTGCAAGTGTAATCCTCGACGAAGCAGAGAATCGTTTCAATATCAAAAGAGATGAAGCTTGTCACAACTTGGTTTTCGTTGCTGGTTTCAATGCTTACGGTGGCATGAAAGCTTTGTTTCCAAGTTTAATCAAGTGGGTCGCATTAGGAGGAGAGAGTTTGCATCGACAATTGGCTGATGAAATCAGAACCGTTGTTAAGGAACAAGGTGGGGTTACCATAACAGCTTTGAATAAAATGAGTTTGACTAAGTCAGTAATCTATGAGGCATTGAGAATTGACCCTCCAGTTCCGTTTCAATATGGTAAGGCTAAAGAGGATATGATAGTCAACAGCCATGACGTGGCATTTCAGATTAAGAAAGGAGAAATGATCTTTGGATATCAGCCGTTGGCTACAAAAGATCCAAGGATTTTTGATAACCCAGAAGAATTTGTTAGTGATAGATTTGTTGGAGAAGAGGGAGAGAAGTTATTGCAATATGTTTATTGGTCAAATGGGAGGGAGACTCAGAATCCAACGGTTGATAACAAACAGTGTCCTGGAAAAGATCTGGTGGTGCTTATGTGTAGGGTACTTTTGGTGGAACTCTTCTTAAGATATGATACGTTTACTATTAAGGCTTCTAAGTTGTTGTTGGGTTCATCGGTGAAATTCTTGTCCTTGACAAAGGCCACAACCACAATTTGATTGGGTAATTTTGTTGTGTTGTATTTTGTGATTACTTTTTTCTTGAATGATTGTTTCATTTCATGATTTCTACAGCATTGTTTTTTTTTTTTTACTTTTAAGTTTGTTCTTGAATAAATTATTATATATTTCAATATAATGTTTAATTAGGGAGTGAATTTTATATTATTTTGCAGTGATAATATAATTTAAGATTATTTGCCGTATAGTACGTAATTTTTTCGAATTTGTATTATTTGTCTTGTCCTACTCGACATATTAAATTTCTATTACTAATATGTTTAGTACTGGTTGGAATTGTTAGAATGCCACGTGTTATGTTTTTATAAGTTCATTCCATATAAATTTTAAAACATAATTAAAGCCCTATTTAAAAATTTAAAAATAATTAATAATACATTTTATAAATGACAAATTATGTAATTCTTCACTTCTTTATGAGGTGTGGCGTCCTTCAACACATTACTAGGCATTGGATTGATTTTAGGGAAATTTGAATTTATATCCATCTTTTATACCTAAATTAATTTTTTAAACTAATAATTATAACTATTGAAAAAATATGATCACTTTTCCCTAAACCCTAAAATACCCCTCTCATTATTCTCAACCATCTCTCTCTTCCTCCTTTCTCTCTCAAAGCAAATCCAAAACAAAACTAAAGCACCACCCAAATCCAACCGAACCATGGCGTTCCACCCAAAACGTCGATCGAGCACCACCCACGGTTAACCACCGAACCCACCCACGCTAGACCGCACCCACACTAGACCGCACCCACCCACCGACGCTAGACCGCACCCACCCACTCTTGACCGCCCCCACCCATTCTTGACCGACCGAACCCGTTGTGACCACCACGGAGATCCACGAAGGGATCTCGATCTCCACCGAACCAGGAAAACCATCGGGCCCATCGGACCCACGGACAAATTTGCCCAATCAAGAGCATCGGGTCGTACCATCGGGCCCAACTATCGGGCATCGGACCCATGAACAGATTTTGCCCAATTAAGGGCATCGGGCCCTACCATGGGGCCATACCATCGGGCCCGACTATCGGGCCCATCGGACCCACGAATAGATTTTTGCCCAATTAAGGGCATCGGGCCACACCATCGGGCCCGACCATCGAACCCATCGGACCACATGGAATTTTCACCGTTTTGGCACATCATCCACTACCATCGGGCCCCATCGGGCCTTCATCTTCTTTGATGAAAATACACTAAATCACACCCTAAAAATCACACAAAAAATCACAGAACCTAAATCTATCAAGAAAAAGCATTTTCACCCTAAATCAACAATTAAAAAAATGAAAAATACCATGAAAAATGAAAAATAGTGTGGGTGCGGAGTGTGGGTGCGGTCTAGCGTGGGTGGGTGCAGTGGTTAACTGTGGGTGGTGCTCGATCGGCGTTTTGGGTGGAACGCCGGTGGTTCGGTTGGATTTGGGTGGTGCTTTCTAGGGCTGTACAAAAAAATTTGTAAACCGCCTAAACCGAATAACCCGCCCAAACCGAACCGAAAAAACCGATAAAAATTACAAACCGAAATAACCCGAAAAAATTACAAACCGCCCAATCTGTTAATTGGGCGGGTTGAAAATAGGTCCAACCCGCCCAATTAAACCGACCAACCCGGCCAACCCGATTTTGCACTTATATTTTTTTTTTAAAACTTTTTAGTTTTTATTATATATAATATAAATAATTAATAAATATATAATAATATAAAGTTATATACTTAATTATTAGTTTTAAAGTTGGTATTGTACTTTGGTGGAATGTGGAATGTGATATTTTTAATTTATTTTTAAAATTTTTGTTAATTTTGACTTTAAAACTAAAAAAAAAAAAAAATTGGCCGGTTTGGGCGGGTTAACCCGACCAAACCGCCCAAACCGTTGGTCGGTTCATAGAATTTTTTTTTTAAATTGGGCGGGTTGCACTTAAATTTTAGCAAACCGACCGATGTACAGCCCTAGTGCTTTCTTAGTTTGGTTTTGGGTTTCCTTTGAGAGAGAAAGGAGGAAGAGAGAGATGGTTGAGAATAATGAGAGGGGTATTTTAGGGTTTAGTGAAAAGTGATCATATTTTTTTAATAGTTATAATTATTAGTTTAAAAAATTAATTTAGGTATAAAAGATGGATATAAATTCAAATTTCCCTTTTTAAAGTCAAACATTTATATTCTATGGCTAAAATGAATTGAAGGGTAAAATTTTAATAGAAATAGGCAACCGGGTGTTTTTTTTTGGGAAATTTTATTTACACTCTAAAATTTTCTAAAGGCAGCCCATTTTAATAATTTTAATTTAATATAAAATTTATATCTTTAGTTATACTAAATTTTTAAAATTTTTTCTTCCATTTCATAAACTTAAAAAATATACTTATCAAATAAAATTAAATTATATTTTAAATATTATGACAAAAAATTTAACATAAAATTTTTTATGAAATTTTCTTAGTAAAAAATAAAAATAAAAATATATATACAAGAGTTAGAAAAAATTATGAAAATAAAATTAAAATAAGTATTAAAATTAACGCAAAATAATGTGAGAAAAAAATTTTAAAAAAATATCAAGAGTAATTTTTAAAAATTATTTAAGTTTATATTTTTTTTTTAATAATGGAGTGTATTTATAATTTGGTGGGGTGCAAATAAAAGTCCTTTTTTTTTGTTTTTGTTTAATAAAGCTCTATTAAATTGTACTATTTTATTTTTCAAAAAATAAAAAATTGTACTATTTTATAATATTTTAATACTAAATCATTTGTGAAGTATGCTATGCTCTTTATCTTTTTCGGAAATTTGATTATATATGCATACTAATGGGGGAAATGTTGGAAATTTATTTTACCAGGATCTAGATTTACTAACAAGTATGTTGGATTAACAACCTAATATGAATTCTAAAACAATGAAAATAAACACATATAAAGTTAGAAAACCTTACAGTGGGTGCAGCGGAATAATATGACTCCTTCCGTTCAGATCTCTAGCCCTTGATTCCTTTCTGTAGCAGAGCATCACCAAGATCTGAACCTGGATCTTCTTTTCTCCTTCTTTGATGCAGAAATTCCATAGTCTTACATACTATGATTGAGATACCACTTGATGTGTGTGGGCACTACTCATTCACTCAAAGTTTCAAAATTTAGAGAGAAGAAAAGAGAGAGAGGCGTGTGAGGCTTTTTCTGAGAGAAACAAAGTGATCAAAGATGTGTGTGTATTTCCTCAAGCCAACACTTTCTATTTATAGAATTCCCTCTAGGTTTAGGTTAGAATTGCATGGCATTAAAATAA
Source organism: Cannabis sativa (assembly GCF_029168945.1). NCBI lineage: Eukaryota > Viridiplantae > Streptophyta > Magnoliopsida > Rosales > Cannabaceae > Cannabis > Cannabis sativa. The sequence continues at coordinate 50,386,451 of NC_083601.1, forward strand.
TGGAAACTACAAATGAAATTTCCTATGCATAGGGCCGGTCATACAAAGGGTATTGGGCCTCACTTTGCAACTTTCCCATTTTGTTATTTTCCATTCTCATTTTCTCAAAAATACCAATTTTTCCAATTTAACCTTTTAAATGTCAATTCTAATTACTTAATAACTTGGAAATAATTATCAAATAATATTGCCATTTAATATATTTATTAATTTAGACATATAAAGTCTCTTAATCAATAAATAAACCTAAAATATCTTTTCTTTACAATTTCACCCTTGCTTAGTGAAAATTCATAAAGTAGACATAGTCTAACTTTTAGAATTATAATTGATTAATTAAAATCAATTAACTGAGTCTTACAAGCAGTATGGTCTCAACTAGTATGGGGACCATGGGTCTATATAACCGAGCTTCCAAAAAGTCGAACCGAATTTACCAAGTAAATTCTCTAACTTATTAATTCCTCATTGAATCCACACTTAGAACTTGGAATTGCACTCTCAGTCATATAGAAACGCTCTATATGTTCCACGATATAGACACGTCATTAGTTATCCATTGTTATAACCCTAATGTGATCAATGACCCTCTATATAGATGATTTACACTGTAAAGGGATTAAATTACCGTAACACCCTACAATGTATTTTATCCTTAAAACACTTAACCCTGTATAAATGATATTTCACCTAAGTGAAATGAGATCTCCATCATTTATCTTCGTTTGGTTAAGCTCGAAAAAAATCATCCTTTACTTCTATTTGCCAAATAGAAGCTATAGATTCCATATTTATGTTAGCGCTCCCACTCAATTGCATTACCGTGTTCCCAAAATGTACGTATCACCCTGACACAAAACTAGGCTTAACTAACAAATCAAAGAACACGAATAACACTCTTGAGATTGAACCTAACCATATCAAGATTGAGATCATTTGATCTAGGATCAACATGTGATATTGAATTGAATAGATATTACGGTAAGTTTTAATATATCTAATCAAAGTTCAATATCGGTCCCTTCCGATGTATACTCCATACATCCGATACTGGTAAACTTTGCCAATGTCCTGGAAAGGACATAACACTTTTCCAAGGTGTAAGAATACCTATCGCTGATTATACCATGTCAGTCTAAAATCCAGTGTTCTGACAAATCAGGGAATAAACTTTTGAACATATGATTAAGATTATATTCCACTGTGCTGACAACACTATAATCTTTAACCAACTCATATGTTCTGGACTTAAAAAGAATTCATACATTATATACATATAATCATGAAATAAATCATGTGAACCATGCAACATAAAATGTTATTTCTGATCTTTATTAATAAGTAAATCTGATTATATAAAATGAGTTTTATTTAGGGCATAAAACCCAACAGGAAATTATTTCCCTAAACTTATGCATTTGAAAATTAAAAAAATATGACCACTTTACATTAAACTCCAAAATACCCCTCTCATTTTTCAAACTTCAACTCTCTCTCTTCCTGTATCTCTCTCATTGTTCTCTCATCATCTCACCCTCACCAAATCACCACCACCGAGCACCAAATCACCGCCTACCCAGACCACCGACACCGTTCCGATAGTATCACAGGAAAATTAAGGAAGACAAAGGCCCGATGGGTCCGATGGTTGGCCCGATGGGGCCCGATTCCTGTGTAAAAAGATAGAATTTGATATGACCCGATGAACCCGATAGTGGGCCCGATGGTGGGTTCGATGGTGGGCCCAATGGGGCCCGTGTTGGAAATTATTTTACCAGGATCTTAGATCTACTCACAAGTATGTTTATGAACACCCTAAATATGAACTTTCTAAAACGATGAATTAAACACGTATAAAGTTTAGTAAACCTTACATTGAGTGCAGCGGAATATAATGACTCCTTCCGTTCAGATATCTAGCCCTTGATTCCTTTCTGTAGCAGAGCATTATCAATATCTGAACCTGGATCTCTTTCTCTGAATCTTTGATGCTGAAACTCCTTCTTGCTGAAAGTCTTTCTTCACGATCTTCCTCACTATGATTGAGGTATCACTTGCTGTGTGTGGGCACTATTCTCACACTAAGAATTTCGAAATATTGAAGAAGAAAAGAAGAGGGAAGTGGCGGCTAAAGATAGGGAGAGAGAGAGGCTCAGTTTTTTCTGAATCAGAAGTGTCAAATTTTGTGTAAATTTCCTGAAGCCTTCACTATCTATTTATAGCATTCCACTAAGGTTAGGTTTGAATTATTTGGCATTAAAATAATGAAAATATCAGTTTAAATTCCCTACAAAAGTGGCTGGCCATACATAGTGGATTTGGGCCTCACTTTTACAATTTTGCAGTTTTATCTTTTCTGCATCTGATTTTCTCAAAAACGCCAATTTTCTAATTCAACCATTTAAATGCCAATTCTAACTATTTAATAACTATAAATAATTATTAAATAATATTGTCATTTATCATATTTATTAATTGAACCATACAAAGTATCATAATTAACAAATATGCCCCTAATAACTCTTTCTTTACAATTTCGCCCTTACTTAGTGAAAATTTCACAAATAGACATAGTCTAATTTGAGAAATATAATTGATTAATCAAAACCAATTATATGAGTCTTACAAGAAATATTATCTCAACTAGTCCGGGGACCATGGGTCTATATAACCGAGCTTCCAATAAGTAGATCAAGAATTTATTACTAAGATTCACTAACTTATTAATTCTTCGTTGAATCCACACATAGAACTTAGAATTGCACTCTCAGTTATATAGAATGCTCTATATGTTCCACCATATAGACACATCATTAGTTATCCATTGTTATAATCCTAATTTGATCAATGATCCTCTATATGAATGATCTACACTGTAAAGGGATTAAATTACCGTTACACCCTACAATGTATTTATTCCTTAAAACACTTGACCCCGTATAAATGATATTTCAGCTTATGTGAAATGAGTACTCCACCATTTATGTTCGTTTGGTCAAGCTCGAAGGAGATCATCCTTTGCTTACTATTCGCCAGATAGAAGCTATAGATTCCATGTTTATGATAGCGCTCCCACTCAATTGCACTACCGTGTTCCCAAAATGTACATATCACCCTGACCTAAAAGTAGGCTTAACTAACGAATCAAAGAACACGAATAGCCTCTCGAGATTGAGCCTAATCATATCAGGATTAAGATCATTTAATCTAGGATCAACTAGGCGATATTGACTTGAATAGATATTACGGTAAGTTTAATAAATCTAAGTCAAAGTTCAATATCGGTCCCTTCCGATGCATACTCCATGCATCCAACCTGAGCTTTACTTTAACCAATGCTCTGGAAAGAACATAGCATTTCTCCAAATGCAAGTAAACTCTGTTGTAGATTATCATATCAGTAAAACCCTATGTCTGTGTTAGGCTATTTTTAGCCTATGTTTTGGATCTAATTTATGTGCGTTTTTCGCTGTGTTGGGACGGAATTACGCTTGTTTTCTATGTTTTCAGGTTCTTTGGAATAAAAGAGGTCTCGGGTCCAGAAATTCAACAAAAGACGAGCTGAGCCAAAGAAAAACACAATGTGTGAGGATTTGTGTATATCTGGCTGCGGCTAGACACATCTTGGCCGCGGCTAGATCATGAAATAAACTGCAAATCGTGGATGCTACAGTCGCCGCGGCGAGGGGGAGTCTCGCCGCGACCATTTAAGAGATACAGAGAGACCCTTATTTTGCAATTATCTCGCCGCGGCAAGAGGAAGCTTGGCCGCGGCGAGATCCCGTACGGACCAGGGGCAATTTCGTCCATCGAACCCTAAATTTTAGTTATAAATAGAAAACTGCGATTGGAAGTCTGGTAGAGCGATCAGAAACCCTAAAATACAGCAGAGAGCGGCAGGAAGAGCACAGAGATTCAAGCGACGATCCGAAATTCATCCACCAACAGTTCTTTTCTTTATTCCTCTTTAATTTCTTTATGTTGAATATTGCTTTAGGAATGGTTATGGATTTGTTTCTGAACTAAATTTCCCATTTAGGGAGGATGATGATTGTTGTTTAATGTTTTGCCTAGTTAATGTTTAATTACCATTCCTCAATTCTTGTTTGTGAAATTATCTTAATGTGTGTTTAATTTCATGTTTAAGATTGATCACCTTGTGCATGCTCTATGATCTCAATTCGAAATCTAAAAAGTGAGAATTGAGAATGCTAAAATTGGGATAATCGATGTTCTATGTGAAACGAAAGTATTCACATGACTTATGTGACGAGTAGATTATTACTTAATGCTGATTTCATGTTAGTTTAATTAAGGAATTAATTAGATAACATGTGATTTAGAATCTAGAAGATCTGAAAAGAGCTAGGTTATTTCATAATCTGTCATTCACTTCAAGAATAGGATAGTAATTAAGCATTAACGATTTGGGTAAACAACAACAGGATTCTCCTCCCTATCATCTCATATTGCTTAAACTTTAACTGTGTTTTGTGTTTTCTGAATTACTTTACTTTTCTGAAATCATAATTGTTTTCGACTTGCCAAATAGAATTATAAGTATAGTTTAGTGGTATTTAGTCCAATTCCCTGTGGGATCGACCTCACCTGTGTGAGATTTACTACTTGATTGCGTATACTTGCGTAGTGTTTATAAATTATAGCAACAAGTTTTTGGCGCCGTTGCCGGGGAGTTTTTTAAAGATTAATATTACATAAAATTATACTAACTTCTACTTTGGTATATTTTCTCTTGCTGATTTTCTAACCTTTTTCTTGCAATATTTTCTTGATCTATTTCAGGAATCCTAAGTGTATGCGCCGTCAAGGACAAGCAGTCATATTACCAGTTGATCCTGAAATCGAGAAAACTTGCAGGAGGAATCGAAAGAACAAGAGGCAAGAAAGAGTTTCAGCAACTGCTGAAACATCAGAAATCATGGCTGCCAATGTGAACAATAATGCTGGAAACAATGGGGGTAATAACGGTAATAATGGAGGCGACGTGGAAGATCAAGCTAATGGCCGTAGCTTGAGAGATTACATTCTCCCTACTCTGACGGGAGTGCAGTCATGTATCAGGCCACCGGCAGTGGATGCAAACAACTTTGAGATTAAGCCTGCCATCCTTCAAATGGTGCAGTCTTCAGTTCAGTTTGGTGGCCTCCCTTCTGAAGATCCTAATCTGCATCTCTCTAACTTCATGGAACTTTGTGAAACTTTTAAAGTTAATGGAGTTAGCGATGATGCCATTCGACTGAGACTGTTTCCATTCTCACTCAGAGAACGAGCCAAGAGTTGGTTAAACTCTTTGCCACCCAACTCTATTGCCACCTGGAATGATCTGGCAACAAAATTCTTGTCAAAGTTCTTTCCTCCAGCCAAGTCTGCAAAGCTGAGAGGGGAAATCAACAACTTCTGCCAACAAGATAATGAATCTCTCCATGAGGCTTGGGAGAGGTTTAAAGATCTGATTAGGAGATGTCCTCATCACGGTATAGAGAAGTGGATGCTGGTTCACAACTTCTACAACGGGTTGGTTGGTAATACTAGAACTCTAATAGATGCAGCAGCGGGCGGAGCTTTTATGAGAAAGAGTGCTAATGAGGCGTATGATCTATTGGAGGAGATGGCTCTAAACAATCAGCAGTGGCCAACTGAGAGGAGTCAATCTAAGAAGGTAGCTGGTGTGTTAGAAGTTGATGCCTTCACAAAGTTAACAGCCCAGGTTGAGGCATTGACAAAAATAATTGCAGGGCAAGCTAAACAAGCCCAAATTGTTTGTGAGTTATGTGGAGGAAGTCATCACTTTTCGGAGTGTCAAGCAGATGTGGATGATTTGCCAATGGATGAAGCTAAGGCCATTGGAAATTTTTCACAGAACAACAACAACAACAATTATGGGTTCAACCAGGGTAACAACCAGGGTATCATAATTAACAAATATGCCCCTATAAACTCTTTCTTTACAATTTCGCCCTTACTTAGTGAAAAATTCACAAAAAGACATAGTCTAATTTGAGAATTATAATTGATTAATCAAAACCAATTACATGAGTCTTACAAGCAATATTATCTCAACTAGTGGGGGGACCATGGGTCTATATAACCGAGCTTCCAATAAGTAGATCAAGAATTTAGCACTAAAATTCACTAACTTATTAATTCTTCGTTGAATCCACGCATAGAACTTAGAATTGCACTCTCAGTTATATAGAATGCTCTATATGTTCCACCATATAGACACATCATTAGTTATCCATTGTTATAATCCTAATTTGATCAATGATCCTCTATATGAATGATCTACACAGTAAAGGGATTAAATTACCGTTACACCCTACAATGTATTTATTCCTTAAAACACTTGACCCCGTATAAATGATATTTCAGCTTATGTGAAATGAGTACTCCACCATTTATGTTCGTTTGGTCAAGCTCGAAGGAGATCATCCTTTGCTTACTATTCGCCAGATAGAAGCTATAGATTCCATGTTTATGATAGCGCTCCCACTCAATTGCACTACCGTGTTCCCAAAATGTACATATCACCCCGACCTAAAAGTAGGCTTAACTAACGAATCAAAGAACACGAATAGCCTCTCGAGATTGAGCCTAATCATATCAGGATTAAGATCATTTAATCTAGGATCAACTAGGCGATATTGACTTGAATAGATATTACGGTAAGTTTAATAAATCTAAGTCAAAGTTCAATATCGGTCCCTTCCGATGCATACTCCATGCATCCAACCTGAGCTTTACTTTAACCAATGCTCTGGAAAGAACATAGCATTTCTCCAAATGCAAGTAAACTCTGTTGTAATTATCATATCAGTAAAACCCTATGTCTGTGTTAGGCTATTTTTAGCCTATGTTTTGGATCTAATTTATGTGCGTTTTTCGCTGTGTTGGGACGGAATTACGCTTGTTTTCTATGTTTTCAGGTTCTTTGGAATAAAAGAGGTCTCGGGTCCAGAAATTCAACAAAAGACGAGCTGAGCCAAAGAAAAACACAATGTGTGAGGATTTGTGTATATCTGGCTGCGGCTAGACACATCTTGGCCGCGGCTAGATCATGAAATAAACTGCAAATCGTGGATGCTACAGTCGCCGCGGCGAGGGGGAGTCTCGCCGCGACCATTTAAGAGATACAGAGAGACCCTTATTTTGCAATTATCTCGCCGCGGCAAGAGGAAGCTTGGCCGCGGCGAGATCCCGTACGGACCAGGGGCAATTTCGTCCATCGAACCCTAAATTTTAGTTATAAATAGAAAACTGCGATTGGAAGTCTGGTAGAGCGATCAGAAACCCTAAAATACAGCAGAGAGCGGCAGGAAGAGCACAGAGATTCAAGCGACGATCCGAAATTCATCCACCAACAGTTCTTTTCTTTATTCCTCTTTAATTTCTTTATGTTGAATATTGCTTTAGGAATGGTTATGGATTTGTTTCTGAACTAAATTTCCCATTTAGGGAGGATGATGATTGTTGTTTAATGTTTTGCCTAGTTAATGTTTAATTACCATTCCTCAATTCTTGTTTGTGAAATTATCTTAATGTGTGTTTAATTTCATGTTTAAGATTGATCACCTTGTGCATGCTCTATGATCTCAATTCGAAATCTAAAAAGTGAGAATTGAGAATGCTAAAATTGGGATAATCGATGTTCTATGTGAAACGAAAGTATTCACATGACTTATGTGACGAGTAGATTATTACTTAATGCTGATTTCATGTTAGTTTAATTAAGGAATTAATTAGATAACATGTGATTTAGAATCTAGAAGATCTGAAAAGAGCTAGGTTATTTCATAATCTGTCATTCACTTCAAGAATAGGATAGTAATTAAGCATTAACGATTTGGGTAAACAACAACAGGATTCTCCTCCCTATCATCTCATATTGCTTAAACTTTAACTGTGTTTTGTGTTTTCTGAATTACTTTACTTTTCTGAAATCATAATTGTTTTCGACTTGCCAAATAGAATTATAAGTATAGTTTAGTGGTATTTAATCCAATTCCCTGTGGGATCGACCTCACCTGTGTGAGATTTACTACTTGATTGCGTATACTTGCGTAGTGTTTATAAATTATAGCAACAAGTTTTTGGCGCCGTTGCCGGGGAGTTTTTTAAAGATTAATATTACATAAAATTATACTAACTTCTACTTTGGTATATTTTCTCTTGCTGATTTTCTAACCTTTTTCTTGCAATATTTTCTTGATCTATTTCAGGAATCCTAAGTGTATGCGCCGTCAAGGACAAGCAGTCATATTACCAGTTGATCCTGAAATCGAGAAAACTTGCAGGAGGAATCGAAAGAACAAGAGGCAAGAAAGAGTTTCAGCAACTGCTGAAACATCAGAAATCATGGCTGCCAATGTGAACAATAATGCTGGAAACAATGGGGGTAATAACGGTAATAATGGAGGCGCCGTGGAAGATCAAGCTAATGGCCGTAGCTTGAGAGATTACATTCTCCCTACTCTGACGGGAGTGCAGTCATGTATCAGGCCACCGGCAGTGGATGCAAACAACTTTGAGATTAAGCCTGCCATCCTTCAAATGGTGCAGTCTTCAGTTCAGTTTGGTGGCCTCCCTTCTGAAGATCCTAATCTGCATCTCTCTAACTTCATGGAACTTTGTGAAACTTTTAAAGTTAATGGAGTTAGCGATGATGCCATTCGACTGAGACTGTTTCCATTCTCACTCAGAGAACGAGCCAAGAGTTGGTTAAACTCTTTGCCACCCAACTCTATTGCCACCTGGAATGATCTGGCAACAAAATTCTTGTCAAAGTTCTTTCCTCCAGCCAAGTCTGCAAAGCTGAGAGGGGAAATCAACAACTTCTGCCAACAAGATAATGAATCTCTCCATGAGGCTTGGGAGAGGTTTAAAGATCTGATTAGGAGATGTCCTCATCACGGTATAGAGAAGTGGATGCTGGTTCACAACTTCTACAACGGGTTGGTTGGTAATACTAGAACTCTAATAGATGCAGCAGCGGGCGGAGCTTTTATGAGAAAGAGTGCTAATGAGGCGTATGATCTATTGGAGGAGATGGCTCTAAACAATCAGCAGTGGCCAACTGAGAGGAGTCAATCTAAGAAGGTAGCTGGTGTGTTAGAAGTTGATGCCTTCACAAAGTTAACAGCCCAGGTTGAGGCATTGACAAAAATAATTGCAGGGCAAGCTAAACAAGCCCAAATTGTTTGTGAGTTATGTGGAGGAAGTCATCACTTTTCGGAGTGTCAAGCAGATGTGGATGATTTGCCAATGGATGAAGCTAAGGCCATTGGAAATTTTTCACAGAACAACAACAACAACAATTATGGGTTCAACCAGGGTAACAACCAGGGTATCATAATTAACAAATATGCCCCTATAAACTCTTTCTTTACAATTTCGCCCTTACTTAGTGAAAAATTCACAAAAAGACATAGTCTAATTTGAGAATTATAATTGATTAATCAAAACCAATTACATGAGTCTTACAAGCAATATTATCTCAACTAGTGGGGGGACCATGGGTCTATATAACCGAGCTTCCAATAAGTAGATCAAGAATTTAGCACTAAAATTCACTAACTTATTAATTCTTCGTTGAATCCACGCATAGAACTTAGAATTGCACTCTCAGTTATATAGAATGCTCTATATGTTCCACCATATAGACACATCATTAGTTATCCATTGTTATAATCCTAATTTGATCAATGATCCTCTATATGAATGATCTACACTGTAAAGGGATTAAATTACCGTTACACCCTACAATGTATTTATTCCTTAAAACACTTGACCCCGTATAAATGATATTTCAGCTTATGTGAAATGAGTACTCCACCATTTATGTTCGTTTGGTCAAGCTCGAAGGAGATCATCCTTTGCTTACTATTCGCCAGATAGAAGCTATAGATTCCATGTTTATGATAGCGCTCCCACTCAATTGCACTACCGTGTTCCCAAAATGTACATATCACCCCGACCTAAAAGTAGGCTTAACTAACGAATCAAAGAACACGAATAGCCTCTCGAGATTGAGCCTAATCATATCAGGATTAAGATCATTTAATCTAGGATCAACTAGGCGATATTGACTTGAATAGATATTACGGTAAGTTTAATAAATCTAAGTCAAAGTTCAATATCGGTCCCTTCCGATGCATACTCCATGCATCCAACCTGAGCTTTACTTTAACCAATGCTCTGGAAAGAACATAGCATTTCTCCAAATGCAAGTAAACTCTGTTGTAGATTATCATATCAGTAAAACCCTATGTCTGTGTTAGGCTATTTTTAGCCTATGTTTTGGATCTAATTTATGTGCGTTTTTCGCTGTGTTGGGACGGAATTACGCTTGTTTTCTATGTTTTCAGGTTCTTTGGAATAAAAGAGGTCTCGGGTCCGAAATTCAACAAAAGACGAGCTGAGCCAAAGAAAAACACAATGTGTGAGGATTTGTGTATATCTGGCTGCGGCTAGACACATCTTGGCCGCGGCTAGATCATGAAATAAACTGCAAATCGTGGATGCTACAGTCGCCGCGGCGAGGGGAGTCTCGCCGCGACCATTTAAGAGATACGAGAGAGACCCTTATTTTGCAATTATCTCGCCGCGGCGAGAGGAAGCTTGGCCGCGGCGAGATCCCGTACGGACCAGGGGCAATTTCGTCCATCGAACCCTAAATTTTAGTTATAAATAGAAAACTGCGATTGGAAGTCCGGTAGAGCGATCGAAACCCTAAAATACGGCGAGAGAGCGGCGGGAAGAGCACGGAGATTCAAGCGACGATCCGAAATTCATCCACCAACAAGTTCTTTTCTTTATTCCTCTTTAATTTCTTTATGTTGAATATTGCTTTAGGAATGGTTATGGATTTGTTTCTGAACTAAATTTCCCATTTAGGGAGGATGATGATTGTTGTTTAATGTTTTGCCTAGTTAATGTTTAATTACCATTCCTCAATTCTTGTTTGTGAAATTATCTTAATGTGTGTTTAATTTCATGTTTAAGATTGATCACCTTGTGCATGCTCTATGATCTCAATTCGAAATCTAAAAAGTGAGAATTGAGAATGCTAAAATTGGGATAATCGATGTTCTATGTGAAACGAAAGTATTCACATGACTTATGTGACGAGTAGATTATTACTTAATGCTGATTTCATGTTAGTTTAATTAAGGAATTAATTAGATAACATGTGATTTAGAATCTAGAAGATCTGAAAAGAGCTAGGTTATTTCATAATCTGTCATTCACTTCAAGAATAGGATAGTAATTAAGCATTAACGATTTGGGTAAACAACAACAGGATTCTCCTCCCTATCATCTCATATTGCTTAAACTTTAACTGTGTTTTGTGTTTTCTGAATTACTTTACTTTTCTGAAATCATAATTGTTTTCGACTTGCCAAATAGAATTATAAGTATAGTTTAGTGGTATTTAATCCAATTCCTTGTGGGATCGACCTCACCTGTGTGAGATTTACTACTTGATTGCGTATACTTGCGTAGTGTTTATAAATTATAGCAACAAGTTTTTGGCGCCGTTGCCGGGGAGTTTTTTAAAGATTAATATTACATAAAATTATACTAACTTCTACTTTGGTATATTTTCTCTTGCTGATTTTCTAACCTTTTTCTTGCAATATTTTCTTGATCTATTTCAGGAATCCTAAGTGTATGCGCCGTCAAGGACAAGCAGTCATATTACCAGTTGATCCTGAAATCGAGAAAACTTGCAGGAGGAATCGAAAGAACAAGAGGCAAGAAAGAGTTTCAGCAACTGCTGAAACATCAGAAATCATGGCTGCCAATGTGAACAATAATGCTGGAAACAATGGGGGTAATAACGGTAATAATGGAGGCGACGTGGAAGATCAAGCTAATGGCCGTAGCTTGAGAGATTACATTCTCCCTACTCTGACGGGAGTGCAGTCATGTATCAGGCCACCGGCAGTGGATGCAAACAACTTTGAGATTAAGCCTGCCATCCTTCAAATGGTGCAGTCTTCAGTTCAGTTTGGTGGCCTCCCTTCTGAAGATCCTAATCTGCATCTCTCTAACTTCATGGAACTTTGTGAAACTTTTAAAGTTAATGGAGTTAGCGATGATGCCATTCGACTGAGACTGTTTCCATTCTCACTCAGAGAACGAGCCAAGAGTTGGTTAAACTCTTTGCCACCCAACTCTATTGCCACCTGGAATGATCTGGCAACAAAATTCTTGTCAAAGTTCTTTCCTCCAGCCAAGTCTGCAAAGCTGAGAGGGGAAATCAACAACTTCTGCCAACAAGATAATGAATCTCTCCATGAGGCTTGGGAGAGGTTTAAAGATCTGATTAGGAGATGTCCTCATCACGGTATAGAGAAGTGGATGCTGGTTCACAACTTCTACAACGGGTTGGTTGGTAATACTAGAACTCTAATAGATGCAGCAGCGGGCGGAGCTTTTATGAGAAAGAGTGCTAATGAGGCGTATGATCTATTGGAGGAGATGGCTCTAAACAATCAGCAGTGGCCAACTGAGAGGAGTCAATCTAAGAAGGTAGCTGGTGTGTTAGAAGTTGATGCCTTCACAAAGTTAACAGCCCAGGTTGAGGCATTGACAAAAATAATTGCAGGGCAAGCTAAACAAGCCCAAATTGTTTGTGAGTTATGTGGAGGAAGTCATCACTTTTCGGAGTGTCAAGCAGATGTGGATGATTTGCCAATGGATGAAGCTAAGGCCATTGGAAATTTTTCACAGAACAACAACAACAACAATTATGGGTTCAACCAGGGTAACAACCGAAGAAACAGTGGGTTCTATCAGCAACGGAATCGGAACCAACAATTTAATCAGCAACAAGCCTCTGGTGGAAATTCTAGTTTGCAAACAGATTTACTGCTTCAATTTATGACTGAAACCAGATCTTCAATTAAAGACCTGCAAACTCAGATGGGCCAGCTAGCAACTCAGGTAGCAACCTGCCCTCAAGGAAATTTGCCTAGCACAACTGAAGTTAATCCCAAAGAAAACTGCAAAGCAATTACCCTGAGGAGCGGTAAAAAGTATGATGGGCCTGAGTTACCACAACCAGTTGAGGTAGATGAAGAAATAAAAGCTCAACCAGTGCAAACACCAACACCAACAACAGAGAAGGCTACTGATAGCCCAGCACTACCACAACAGTCTCCACCTATTAGCATTGATCATCATGTAAAAATACCCTATCCCCAAAGGCTCAGAAAGTCAAGCTTAGACAAGCAGTTCACCAAGTTTCTAGAAGTCTTCAAAAGACTTCACATTAACATTCCCTTTGCTGAAGCTTTAGAGCAGATGTCAAGTTATGTGAAGTTTATGAAGGAAATTTTGTCAAAGAAGAGGAAGATGGAGGATTATGAGACAGTGGCTCTAACTGAAGAGTGCAGCGCTATTCTACAGAAGAAACTCCCTCCAAAACTCAGAGATCCAGGGAGCTTCACTATTCCTTGTACTATTGGAAAAATTGAAGGAATAAATGCACTATGTGATTTGGGAGCCAGTATAAACTTAATGCCTTTGTCAGTGTTTAAAAGACTGCAGCTGGGTGAAGCAAAGCCAACCACGGTAACTCTTCAATTGGCGGATCGATCACTAGCTCATCCTAGAGGAGTCATTGAGGATGTGTTAGTTAAAGTTGACAAGTTCATCTTTCCAGCTGACTTCATTGTTCTGGATATGGAAGAAGACAGCAATGTTCCTATCATCCTGGGGAGACCCTTTTTGGCAACAGTGAAAGCACTAATTGATGTTCAGAAAGGAGAGTTAAAGCTGAGGGTACAAGGAGATGAAGTTGTATTTAATGTGCTCAAAGCAATGACCTACCCTACGGCTAGTGACAATTGTTTTGCAATTGATGTGGTGGACCAGTTGGTGGAGACAAAGACGCATATTGAAGACCCTCTTAATCTGACTTTGGTACAAGGGGAGGTGGTGGAACAAGACGGTAAGGAAGCTTATGAGTATGCTATGTGGCTCGACTCTTATGGACCGCTGAATAGAAGATACTATGAAGAGTTAGGAGTCATACCAACAAAGCCTACCCCATCTACTGAAAAGCCTCCTCAACTAGAGTTAAAAGTCCTACCGGATCATCTCAGGTATGAATATTTGGGAGAAAATAAGACACTTCCTGTCATTGTGGCATCCTCCCTATCTTCTGTAGAGACAGACAAGCTATTACGGGTTCTAAGGAAGCATAAGAAAGCCATTGGATGGACTTTAGCAGATATTAAAGGGATCAGCCCCTCAACTGTAATGCACAGAATCTTAATGGAGGAAGGAGTGAAGCCTACCATTGATGCACAACAAAGATTAAATCCACCAATGAAGGAGGTTGTCAGAAAAGAAGTCTTAAAGTGGTTAGATGCCGGGGTAGCATACCCTATTTCAGATAGTAAATGGGTAAGTCCAGTCCAAGTTGTTCCAAAGAAAGGAGGGATGACGGTGGTGAAGAATGAAAAGAATGAACTCATCCCAACCAGAACTGTCACAGGATGGAAAATTTGCATTGACTACCGGAAACTCAACAAGGCCACAAGAAAAGATCACTTTCCACTCCCATTCATTGATCAGATGTTAGACAAGTTGGCAAGTCAAGAGTACTATTGTTTCCTTGATGGGTACTCAGGGTATCACCAAATAGCTATAGCACCGGAAGATCAAGAGAAAACAACATTCACATGTCCATATGGTACTTTTGCTTTTCGACGAATGCCATTTGGGCTGTGTAATGCTCCAGCAACATTTCAGAGGTGTATGATGGCCATATTTTCAGATCTAATAGAAAAATGCATCGAGGTGTTCATGGATGATTTTTCAGTGTTTGGTTCATCGTTTGACCAATGTTTAAGCAACATGGAATTGGTTTTAACAAGGTGTGAAGATTCTAATTTGGTGTTGAACTGGGAAAAATGCCATTTCATGGTTACAGAAGGAATAGTGCTGGGACATAAAATCTCGAAAGAAGGTATTGAGGTTGACAGAGCCAAAGTATCTACAATTGAGAACTTGCCTCCTCCAGTTTCAGCTAAGGGAGTTCGAAGCTTTTTGGGTCATGCAGGGTTCTACAGAAGATTTATCAAAGACTTCTCCAAAGTTGCCAAACCGCTATCTAATCTTCTTGCTAGTGGAGTGCCTTTTGAATTTGGGAAAGATTGTCTTGAAGCATTCCAGATTCTCAAGGATAAGTTAATCTCAGCACTGATCGTGACTACACCAAACTGGGAATTACCTTTTGAAATCATGTGCGATGCAAGTGATTATGCGATTGGAGCAGTGTTGGGACAACGGGTTGACAAGGTATTCAGAACCATTTACTATGCAAGCAAAACCTTGAATGATGCCCAACTGAATTACGCTACTACAGAAAAAGAGATGCTGGCTATAGTGTTTGCATGTGACAAATTTCGACCCTACTTGATTGGCAATAAAGTGATAGTGTATACAGATCATTCAGCAATCAAATACTTAATGACTAAGAAGGATGCCAAACCAAGACTAATTCGATGGGTTCTTCTTTTGCAAGAATTTGATCTAGACATAAAAGATAAGAAGGGTACTGAGAATCTGGTGGCAGATCACTTGTCAAGACTAGAGCTGGAAGAAAGTCAGAATACGAAAGAGGTACAAATAAATGAACAATTTCCCGATGAACAACTCTTTAGTGTGAGGGAAAGTCTAATGGTACCATGGTATGCTGATTATGTTAACTACTTGGCTGCCAATATCACTCCTCCTGAGCTATCTCGCCAACAACTAAAGAAATTCTTTTCTGAGGTGAAACATTACTACTGGGAAGAGCCAATCCTCTACAAGCACTGTGCAGATCAGATAATAAGAAGGTGTGTGCCTGAAGAGGAGATGTACTCTATTCTCAATCACTGTCATGCTCTACCATGTGGGGGACACTTCAGTGGAACTAGAACAGCTGCCAAGGTGTTGCAAAGCGGATTCTTTTGGCCAACACTTTTCAAAGATGCTAGTACTTTTGTGAAGGCATGTGATCGTTGTCAGCGCACAGGAAACATCTCAAGGAGAAACGAAATGCCTTTGACAGGAATCTTGGAAGTAGAATTGTTTGATGTATGGGGGATAGACTTTATGGGTCCTTTTCCTTCATCATTTAGCAATCTATACATTTTACTAGCTGTGGATTACGTATCAAAATGGGTAGAAGCTGCAGCAACACCAGCTAATGATGGAAAAAAAGTTCTTCGATTCCTTCAGAAAAATATATTCACGCGGTTTGGTACTCCCCGAGCAATCATAAGCGATGAAGGGAGTCACTTCTGCAACAAACAGTTCAAAGCACTTCTTTCGAAATATGGTGTTCGTCATAGAACTGCTCTCCCTTATCATCCGCAAAGTAATGGCCAAGCTGAGATTTCTAACCGGGAAATAAAGACGATTCTGGAGAAAACGGTGCAGAGATCGAGGAAAGATTGGTCAAGAAAGTTGGATGACGCATTGTGGGCCTATAGAACAGCGTTCAAAACGCCAATCGGGATGTCACCATATCGGTTGGTGTTTGGAAAGGCTTGTCATTTACCGGTGGAGTTAGAACACAAAGCTTATTGGGCAATGAAAACTCTGAACATGGATTTAAAGGCTGCTGGGCAGAAAAGACTACTACAGCTAGATGAGTTGGAGGAATTTCGAAACGAAGCTTATGAGAACGCTAAGATTTACAAGGAAAGAACTAAGAGGTGGCATGACCGAAATTTAGTCAGAAAGGAGTTTCAACCTGGGCAACAAGTTCTACTCTTCAACTCAAGACTAAAGTTGTTTCCTGGTAAATTAAAGTCAAGGTGGTCAGGGCCATTTACAGTGATCAAGGTGTTTCCTTATGGAGCGGTGGAACTAAAAGGTGAAGGCCCTAATACTTTCAAAGTGAATGGGCTACTTTCAAAGTGAATGGGCAGCGGTTAAAGCTCTACTTGGGAGGCCAATTTGATCAAACCAAGTACGCCATGATTCTGGCGCCACTATGAAGATCTCGATCAACGTCTAGCTATGCGACGATAAAGTTAGCGCTAGTTGGGAGGCAACCCAAGTGTTCTTTATGATTTAGTTGAACCCTTTTTAAGTTTTACTGTTATTTTTCTTCTTCAATTTGTCCAGTTTTGTTTAAAAAAAAAAAAAAATTGTCCAGTGGCCGCGGTGAGGGGACATATGGCCGCGACCATTTAAGCCTTATAGAGAGAAGTATAATTTCACAAAATCTGGCCGCGGCGAGGGGACATACCGCCGCGGCCATTTAAGCCTTACAGAAACAACTATTTTTTTCACGGGATTTGGCCGCGGCGAGACTATATCTCGCCGCGGCGAGAATGGTCAGAATTGTATAAAAAAACCAAATCCCTAACATTTCAAATCAAACCTCATTCAAAATCCCTCACCTCTCCACGCCGAACCCCTATCTTCTACACCATTTTTCTTCTTCAAATCCCATTCAAAACCCCATTCTATCAAATCTAACCATACACTTTCATCCTAAATCAACATAAACCCTTATTTCTCTCATCAAACACTCATTCCCATTCAAAATCAACCCCAAATCCCTAAAACCTCACCCAAAAAATTTCAAAACCCTTATTCATCTTCTTCTTTGTCAAGAACTTCAAGCTTTCAACAATGGAGGATGATTAAAGGAGGATTCTCATTGAGGTATTGATTCTAAGACTCCCAATCCAATTTTTATTGAAGAATTTGTGAATTGTTGGATAGGTTTGGAAAGTTTGTTGGATATTTGGGATTTTTTGCTATATACATTGTTGAAAATTGTTTGTGTGAATAGAATTGGGTTTGATTGTGAGGGAATTAATTCCCGGGAAGTGAATTTTTAAGGGGAAGTGCTGCCGAAATTTTAAAAAAATTTTGAAAGTTAGGAAATTTGGGTGATATGGGTCCAAAAAGGTCAAGAGTGAGTGAGGAAGGGGGAGCTTCATCATCCAACCCACCTAGGGGTCGCTCTAATCTTGATAGAGTAAGGTTTACCAACATGGATGCTCAAGAGCGGTTTTTGAAATTGAAAGATAGGACATTCATTGAAGACAGAGGGATAGACATTGTAAACCTGAGTCAAACTGCAAACATTCCTCCTGCATTTGCATCTATTAGAGATCAAATCTTAAATAGGCAGTGGACTAAGTTTGTGGATGTCACTGAGCGTAGTAACCAAACTCTAGCTTTAGAATTTTTAGCCAACTGGCCTGAAAGAGAAGATGACAAAGTAAGAGTTAGGGGGGTTAGAGTTCCTGCTTCCACAGCTGCCATTCATGCTCTTTACGAGCTCCCAACTTTCACTGTAGAGCAGCAACCCTTAAAGCAGCAATTTCGGGAAAGAAGTTTGAATTATGTGGATATTGCTGAAACTTAAGGGTATCCTGGCCTGAGGTTCCATGAGCTTGCTGGAGAACCATACCAATTGTACCGGTGTGAACTTAACCCAGTGGCCAAGGCATGGCTTTACTTTGTTAGTGCAAGGTTGCTCCCGAACAAACATTTTTCTGATGCTCAAATAGACAGGATTAAATGGGTTTATGGCATTATGAAAGGTTATAATTTGAATGTGGGGGATATTATTCGAGTAACATTTGACATAATGGTTGAGGGATCTTCTGGGGGAGGACTTGGGCTGGTTGGAATTATCACTGATCTTTGTGAGAAACATGGGGTACCGCAGTACTCATATGATACCAAGGCGCCGCCACAACGCAGTATTAACTTGTCCACTGTTCTTCGCTTCAAACCTCCTCATCCTCATGGTCAACCGCCAGTTCAGAGAGGTCCTCCGGCAAGAGAAGAAGAGGAACATGAGGACATTGAACCACCACGCCTTGCCGGGCCTCTTGACTCCGCCATGCAGTACACTCACAATCAGCTGAATTATCTGATTCAGCAGAACATCCATATGCAGAATTACATGGCCCAGCAAAGTATCTTTGATGAGCAGCAGGTGGCCCAATTGAACACACTTGTCACGAGGATGAATATCGGTGTGGACGATCCGAATTATTTTGCCATGCCACCCCGCTTCAACCCTTATGACCAGCCACCGCCGCCAAACCCCTTCTAAGGGGCTCAGGTAAGTTTCTCTCACCCTGGTTTATTTTCACACATTGGGGACAATGTGCATTTTTAGTTTGGGGAGGGGGGGAGACTTAAATTTTTTCAGTTTATTTATTTTCGTTAATTAGTTTGTTTTAGTTTTTTTTTTTAGTCCTGTGTTGATAGCTAAATTGAAAGATTGATTGAACCGCTGTTATTCACTTATGCAATGGATTAAAACATAACTGTGTGCTTGACTTGCAACTGTTTGAATTAAGATGAATGTGTGTTAGGAAGTGGTTCATGTAGACTTAAAACATTTGTTTTTCACTCATATCACTTCTGTTCTATTTGGTTTGTGGAATGATTGACTGTACATGAAATTGAATTTGTTTGACATACTCTCTTGAAGCGAAATCCTTGATGATTTCTGTTTGGAAAGTGATTTAGGCAAGTTTTCTTTGGAACGATTGAGCCTTTCAAGCCCACCTAAAAATTTTACCATAGTATACCCAAAGTTGAGCCTTAGCCTGTTTTAAAAATTTTCACCACTTAACTGAGCTGAATTCGTTATCTTTAACTCTTTTCACCCTGAACATACCTTATTATGCCATGAGCCTTTAAGCAAGTTTGGGAGGGATGAAGTGTTGTAAGTGGAGAAACAAAGTGTAGGAGTGAGTGATTGAAAAAAAAAATATATATATTGTGTGTTGTGCCTCCAGGAAAATATAGAAGAAAAAAAAAAAAGAAAAGAGAAAATATGTTAAAATGTCTTCTTGAAAAAAAAAGCTAAGAAAAATATGAGATACACACATAAAGAAAAAAATCACAATCTCTTACTACTGTTTTTGGGATATATGGAACAAAAGAAAGAAAAATAAATGTCGAGGCTTGCTTGGTCAATAGTGCTTATGGTATAGTGTAGCTTAAATGACTTCTCACCTACCCATGTACCTGAGCCATGCGATGATAACCGAAAAAGACCTATTGATTCCAAAGAGAAATGTGTCAACATTAGTGGAGAGAGGTATGTCATTCAAACTTATTGATCATGTGTTAGTGGAATGTTGGAAAGTTTAGAACGGTTGTGATATGGATGACAATTGCGATGTTTTATGTTTGTATGAATTGCTTACTTGTAAATTGCACATCCAAATTAGTTCTTAGAGTGGCAAGTTGAAATTCTGGTTATTGATGGCTTGAAGTTGTGCAGGTGGTGGTAGCAGTTCAATCGTCGGAAAGTTTAGTTATCATTGTTTGTTTGTTTTTAGTTCGAGTTTTAGTTTACTCGGGGGCGAGTAAAGAGTCAGTTTGGGAGAGTTTGTTAGGCTATTTTTAGCCTATGTTTTGGATCTAATTTATGTGCGTTTTTCGCTGTGTTGGGACGGAATTACGCTTGTTTTCTATGTTTTCAGGTTCTTCGGAATAAAAGAGGTCTCGGGTGCAGAAATTCAACAAAAGACGAGCTGAGCTGAAGAAAAACACAATGTGTGAGGATTTGTGTATATCTGGCCGTGGCTAGACACATCTTGGCCGCGGCTAGATCATGAAATAAACTGCAAATCGTGGATGCTACAGTCGCCGCGGCGAGGGGGAGTCTCGCCGCGGCCATTTAAGAGATACAGAGAGACCCTTATTTTGCAATTATCTCGCCGCGGCGAGAGGAAGCTTGGC
The DNA here is from genome assembly GCF_029168945.1 of Cannabis sativa. NCBI lineage: Eukaryota > Viridiplantae > Streptophyta > Magnoliopsida > Rosales > Cannabaceae > Cannabis > Cannabis sativa. Next base: position 50,407,208 of record NC_083601.1, read on the forward strand.
CGCGGCGAGATCCCGTACGGACCAGGGGCAATTTCGTCCATCGAACCCTAAATTTTAGTTATAAATAGAAAACTGCGATTGGAAGTCTGGTAGAGCGATCAGAAACCCTAAAATACAGCAGAGAGCGGCAGGAAGAGCACAGAGATTCAAGTGACGATCTGAAATTCATCCACCAACAGTTCTTTTCTTTATTCCTCTTCTTTATGTTGAATATTGCTTTAGGAATGGTTATGGATTTGTTTCTGAACTAAATTTCCCTTTTAGGGAGGATGATGATTGTTGTTTAATGTTTTGCCTAGTTAATGTTTAATTACCATTCCTCAATTCTTGTTTGTGAAATTATGTTAATCTGTGTTTAATTTCATGTTTAAGATTGATCACCTTGTGCATGCTCTATGATCTCAATTCAAAATCTGAAAAGTGAGAATGGAGAATGCTAAAATTGGGATAATCGATGTTCTATGTGAAACGAAAGTATTCACATGACTTATGTGACGAGTAGATTATTACTTAATGCTGATTTCATGTTAGTTTAATTAAGGAATTAATTAGATAACATGTGATTTAGAATCTAGAATATCTAAAAAGAGCTAGGTTATTTCATAATCTGTCATTCACTTCAAGAATAGGATAGTAATTAAGCATTAACGATTTGGGTAAACAACAACAGGATTCCCCTCCCTATCATCTCATATTGCTTAAACTTTAACTGTGTTTTGTGTTTTCTGAATTACTTTACTTTTCTGAAATCATAATTGTTTTTTACTTGCCAAATAGAATTATAAGTATAGTTTAGTGGTATTTAATCCAATTCCCTGTGGGATCGACCTCACCTGTGTGAGATTTACTACTTGATTGCGTATACTTGCGTAGTGTTTATAAATTATAGCAACAGTCTGATAAATCTAGGAAACTTTATTCACATAGTCATGTTTACTTTCCAATGTGTTGACGGCACAATAAACAGGATCAAGTATGTGAAAAGGGTTTCAGACGAATTTATACATTATGTACATATAATCATGAAATAAATCATGTGAACCATGCAACATTAAATGTTATTTCTGATCTATATTAATAAGTAAATCTGATTATATTGAAATGAGTTTTATTTAGGGCATTAAACTCAACAAACTCCCACTTGCACTAATATAAAACAAAAAGTGCGTTTCAAATAATCTCAACACCTCGATATTGAAATGAGTTTTATTTAGGGCATTAACCACAACCTTTTCTCCACTATTACTCTTCCTTAATCACAAAATCATTGATAATGTGAAATTCCTCTCTATATGTTTACTCTCTTGGGATACTGGATTCTATACCTTTGGCAACTACTTTTGGTTAATCAGGAAATTAACACTAGTAGTTTAAGGCAATTCGGAATGGTGCCAAAGATGTATAGAACTTTCCTTAGACTGAATAAGTACCTTTCCTGCAGCTTTAACATTCAGTCCCTTTCTGGTAGACTTAGACACTTCAGATAGGTTTTTACACTTCTCCAAAATCACTATTCCACCCCCAGAGTAACCACCATCTTATCAGAAAGATTTTCTAGCACAAAGGCAAATTTCGAAATCTGATGTGGTGTAGTCTAAGAGTTTTAAACACACTCTTATAGACTAACATATAGTTCCTCTTCTTAATCTTAAGATTTACTTGATTTTCTTCCAATGTTCTTCTCCTGGATTAATCTGATACCTACTCATTACTCCCACTCAACAGCAGGTGTCTGGTCTAAGGCATACAAAAGCATATCTAAGACCTCTCACTGTTGATATAAGAAATTCTTTCATGGCTTTATCTTTTCTGGAATAGTTGAGACTTTTTCTTAGATAAATAAAATCTATGTCTAAAAAGTTGTGAAGCTTCTATAGATTTCCATTAGAAAGAAAATGCTTCAGCATCTTACTAAAGTAAGTTGCTTGCATTAGAGTAAGTAATTACCAAGTATACCACAAGCCATAGGTTTAGATAAACTCAAACCTATAATACTAGGAACAGGAAGTTTGTTAAGTCCATTGAATAGACTTATAAACGAAAATTTCCTTTTATGTCCTTGTAATAGAAAACTTTAGGTTACTCCATGTGAATGGATTAAACCATAGTTCTATTGGCTTTCTTCTTAGTTTCTTATCTTGACAATCCATTACTTGTTTAAACTCACAATGGATTTTAATCACTAGTGTCTCCCAAGTCATAAGAAGGTGAGTTCCTAGAAACTCTCCCACTACGACAAGGTACCGTGAATTATGTCGAAGAAAACTAAATGGTATTGATCTCTTCGGTTGTGACAAGACAACAGAGGCAGTGGGATCATCATATGTTATATAAGATGATAGAACACTTTTGGAATTAAGAAAAATATCTCCTTTATTTGCTACTTGTTTTCAGACTTAGTCATTATCTTAGAAAAGTAGTATTTGTTTGAACAAACACTTTCTTATCTATTGACAATGGGATGGTCCACCCCTAATCACTTAGAACAGCTAACAAATCATGGTAAACAGTTCTAGCTTTTCTTAAGATTTTGATTAGGTCATCCATGAATCTAGTAATGATTTACATTAAGTATACAATCATTACATCATTCTGAAATTGTATTACCATAGAAGGAATTAGGCAACGACTAGAAACTAATCATCAACATGCAACTCGAAATTTCTGGGGAGGTAAGTTTGGATATAATTCAAAAATCAATTTAATGATCTTTGAACTGCATATCTACTAACTATTTCTCCACCCCTATCAGTTCGCAAGATCTTTAACCACTTACCTTAATGGTTTTAACCATTGCTAGAAATTAATGAAATTTTTCAAACATTTCAAATTTCTTTGCATAAGGTATAATCTAGAGTTATCGTTTTAAGAATACAACGAAAAACTCATATCCACCCCTGAATGTACATCCATCTGCGAATGAGATGAACTACTTTCAGTGGATATAGGCATATTAACTCTTTGCAGAGATTGATCTTGTCAAATCTACTATGAACAAGATACAAATGCCATAGATTAATGAAAAATGTGGTTGAGTCTTTTGATGATTTAGGTATAGTTACATCAATGAGTTCATAGAATACTGCAAGTGGATCCTGGTCACAGAATACCTAACTCATATTCCATACAGTTTTAATCCATTAATTGAAGATGGATATTAAACACTTGAGAAAGTGTAACTGTATTATATTTTGGAATTAGAAATATAAGAAAATTTCTATTTGGAATCTAAAATTAAAGTCAAAGACTTAAATTTATACCAAATATAATGAGTAATTCTATCTTGGACCAGCACTACTAATACAAACTCTAAGTCAGATTTGCCCATACAAGTAGGAGATTTCTAAGATTGAGGATTTATATCAATTGGGAATAGAATTTCGGGATTATAATCATATGCGTCATTTAATTTCTTAAGAGAAAATATAGAATGACATGAAATGATTTATAGACCATTCATCCAATGATATGTTTTGAAGCTAATTCAAAATGAATAAGCTAAGAGGAATTAAGATAATTTCGTTTATAAATAAGAATCCAACGATGCTTCGATTAGCGAAAGTCAAAGTAATCTTATTTATACAATCTTCTTGTTTCATATCGTAAAAATACTAGTCTAAGGTGTCATCAATTGATGAACAGCTAGATGTCGCATATACAATATTTATCTTTCGAGATCTAACACTATTATGTATGTCTAATGGTGAAAATCCACTAGGGATTTATCTCATTAGATAAACAAGCCAAGTTAGATCAACAATGAAGATTCGAAATTAAACTACAACTTAATAACAGAAAATAACATGGTTCAATATAAATTCATACACAATTTAGAAATTATAAACATATAGCAAGTAGGAATGACAAGTGAAAATACTAAAACATACAATCCTAAATAATTTCCAAGGTTTTCAACAAACTGATATCAGTGTCCCGTTTAGGCGAGAGTCAAAGCTACCATTCATTGAATAGAGTTGTCAGCTCGTCTAAAATGTTAAACATTCTAGTAACCTTTTATTCGATCAAGATTGGAATTCAGCGTTGTCCCGTTTAGGCAAGAGTCAAGGAAATTCTATCTTATGAGCTTCCACCATTGTTTCATAATTTGCAAGTCAAGTATGGTCGCCACCATTAGGGTGATCCATACCATACAAAACACTTACAAACTACTTATCATGTGAGGTTAAACGGTGCGAAATTGCTAATGAACGTTCCTCCATTAGGGAGGATTACTCACTAAAACAAACGCGGTGTAAAACCCACAATGGAGATCGAATATCTTAATAATAAAGCTCATTATTTAAAGAGAGTTGTATTTTCTTTGATTCTCTTTATTTAATCTATTTATTTTAAATATATATTTATTTAATTAAAATTTCTAATTTAGAATAAAAAATTCTAAATATAAATTTTAATTTAATATTTATAAATTTTACTTAGATGGATAATGAAAACAACATGAATTATTTCCATCTTAGTAATAATTTCCAATAAATATTTAGAAAAATATTCAATTTAAGTTGTTACAAAATTAATTTAAATTAATTTACAACTCAAATTTTATTTTCTATAAATATATATATTGCATTTCGAAAAATTAAAGTATTTAAGAATACAATTTTTGAAAAATGCATGTTAAAATAAAAAATAAATCCTGGAAAAATTATTCTAATTTAATGTTGGCCCAAAATTAATTAATAAAATTAATTTACAACAAAAAATATAATTTTCCTATTTAATTAAATGTATATAAGAAAAATTTCAAATATTTAAGTATGATGATAAAAATCAACTTAAATATTAATTTTCTATTTAATTAAATACACTAGAAAAATACTTCAAGCAAAAATATCACCTATCTAGATTTTCCTTTGACTAATTAATTCAATTTCTAATAATATATTTTAATTCATTTATTTTAAATTAATCAATAAATGAAAAAAAATCATTGATTTAAGTTGATCCAAGAATTAATTAAAATAAATAATTAATTTATAACTTAATCTATTTTTCAAATAAAATTTGAAATTCCAGCATTTAAGAAATGCAATTTCGAAATTTGATCAATAAAATAAAGAAAAAATATATTTTGAAAATTATTTAAATTTAGTTGAAAAAATAAATTTCAACTAAAAATAATTTTCTATTTAATTAAATGTCATGAAAAAAAAAATATTTAAGTATGATGATAAAAATCAACTTAGATATTTAATTTTCAAATTAATTAAATGTATTAAATTCAAGTAATAAATAATTAAGTGTAGAGAATGCTTAATTATTAATTTCTAGTTTAATACTAGGAAAAATATACTTAAAATAAATTGTACCAAAATTAATTATATAAATAATTAATTTCACAATGTATAATATTTTCCTATTTAATATTAGAAATAATAAGTAGTCTATAAATAACTATCTAGAAAATATCTTATTTGACTAAGTATCTTTTCCACAAAATTTGAAAAAATATCTAATTTAAGTTGTATTAGAAAAAATCTAGAACTTAAATATTTTCAAATTTAAATTTAATTAAATATCAAAAATTAAGTTGTAACCACTTAATTCAAAAATATTCCATTTTAAGTTAATATTCGAAAAGATATTAACTTAAAAAATATCTAAAGAATCTTAATAACCAATGCCTAAAATTCCTCAACTTAATTTTGAAATTTGAAATTCAAAAGATATTCAGATTTAAGTTGGTTAGTTGTAGATAACTAAATATCAACTTAAATAGGAATATTTAATGAAAAATTTAAATTAAGCTCCAGAAAGAATCTAGATGGTTATAATTCTATATTTAATTAAATACAAGAAAATACATATAGTTTAGCTTAGAATAAAGAATTCTTTAAACTATAATTTTCTTAAATTAATTTCAAAATAAATGAAATTAATTATGTTGCTAATCAATTTTATTAGGTTAAACTAGTATAATTAACCTAGTACAGTTATTCAAATCAGGCAAATGGGCCTTCACAATTGGGGTGGTTCATGTGAGGGGGTGTTGGGTTCAGTATGTCGTACCCACTTCTATGGCTCCCAACTCTCACACAAGGCCCAAAAGAGAGGAATTTAACCTTAATAAGAACAACTGTTATTAATTGACTAAGCCCAAAAAACTAAATGGGCCAAAATAAAATCTATCAAGAACTATGACATTTTATTTAGCAACAACAACCTATATGCATCTATAATAAAATTAAACATATAGGCTCACACAGGCACACTTTGGATGTGTCCTATCATGTTGCTAGGTCATACACAGATGAAAGAAGTTTGTAAATATACCTGTTACAAATTATTATCTTGACCAAGGGAGTCATCAGATCATTAGATCTGGCAAAAAGTAACCATGGCTATTTGCAATCAAGTAATAATAGGTTTTGAAAACTTACAAACAAGCTAAAACACATACTCCTGCAACAAGGTTAGCTGGATAGTTGGATGTAGGATTTATTTAATTTTAAATTAAATAATTAATTTCGAAATTAAATAATTAATTTTAAAAAAAAAATCGAAAATTTAAAAAAAATTGAAATAAAAAAATCGAAATTAAATTAAAATTTAAATTTAAAATTAAACTTACAATTTTGAAAAATTAGGTTTCAACCAACCTAAATATCATTTCAAAATTTGCTAACTACATTTAAAATTTAAATGTTATTTTATAAATAAAAATTAAAAAAAAAAGATAAATGAATATCTTTTTCAGATTTTAAATGTAATTTAAATAAATAAAATAACAAAATTTAAAAGTTAGCAAAATATCTTACATCTATTTAAAATTACATGATTATAGTTATCTTATTTTAAATTTAAATAAGGTCAAATTATTTAAAAAAAGATTAAATTTAAAATATTTAAAATCTGACCTTAAATTTAAAAATAAGATAAGATATAATCAAATTTAAAAATAAGATAGATTATTAAGCAAATAAGATAGATACTAACTATTTTAAATTCAAATTACACTAATATCTTGAATTAAATTTAAAAAATATTAAATTAATTCATAATGATAATTAGAATTGAATTAGGAATAGTAATAGTATAAATATAGAACTACACAAAAAATCGAAAGTTAATTCCATGAAAAAGCATGAAAAATCGAAGAAAAACGAAAAATTGTGAGCTGTACGGACAGTTTTCGCGATCGCAGGAAAATTTCAGCACAACTCCGATTTTTTCGAATCTTCAAAAAATCATAACTAATTCAAATTAAATCGAAATTGAGTTCTGTAAAAAAGTAACTTGCTTAATTTTTTCCATACTATCCAATAAAAATAATTCCAGAAACAGATAATCAATTATTTTTAACGAAAATTTACAAACACCAATCAATCATCAAATAACACTCGATACAACATGATACCATCCAAAAACAAACAAACAATCGTTTTAAAGTCCAAATTTCTTGCAAGTAAATCAATTACCATGGCTCTGAGGCCTTTTGTTGGAAATTATTTTACCAGGATCTTAGATCTACTCACAAGTATGTTTATTAACACCCTAAATATGAACTTTCTAAAACGATGAATTAAACACGTATAAAGTTTAGTAAACCTTACATTGGGTGCAGCAGAATATAATGACTCCTTCCGTTCAGATATCTAGCCCTTGATTCCTTTCTGTAGCAGAGCATTATCAATATCTGAACCTGGATCTCTTTCTCTGAATCTTTGATGCTGAAACTCCTTCTTGCTGAAAGTCTTTCTTCACATCTTCCTCACTATGATTGAGGTATCACTTGCTGTGTGTGGGCACTATTCTCACACTAAGAATTTTGAAATATTGAAGAAGAAGAGAAGAGGGAAGTGGCGGCTAAAGATAGGGAGAGAGAGAAGCTTAGTTTTTTCTGAATCAGAAGTGTCAAATTTTGTGTAAATTTCCTGAAGCCTTCACTATCTATTTATAGCATTCCACTAGGGTTAGGTTTGAATTATTTGGCATTAAAATAATAAAAATATCAGTTTAAATTCCCTACAAAAGTGGCTGGCCATACATAGTGGATTTGGGCCTCACTTTTTGCAATTTTGCAGTTTTATCTTTTCTGCATCTGATTTTCTCAAAAACGCCAATTTTCTAATTCAACCATTTAAATACCAATTCTAACTATTTAATAACTATAAATAATTATTAAATAATATTGTCATTTACAATATTTATTAATTGAACCATACAAAGTATCATAATTAACAAATATGCCCCTAATAACTCTTTCTTTACAATTTCGCCCTTACTTAGTGAAAATTTCACAAATAGACAAGACATAGTCTAATTTGAGAATTATAATTGATTAATCAAAACCAATTATATGAGTCTTACAAGCAATATTATCTCAACTAGTGCGGGGACCATGGGTCTATATAACCGAGCTTCCAATAAGTAGATCAAGAATTTATTACTAAGATTCACTAACTTATTAATTCTTCGTTGAATCCACGCATAGAACTTAGAATTGCACTCTCAGTATATAGAATGCTCTATATGTTCCACCATATAGACATATCATTAGTTATCCATTGTTATAATCCTAATTTGATCACTGATCCTCTATATGAATGATCTACACTGTAAAGGGATTAAATTACCGTTACACCCTACAATGTATTTATTCCTTAAAATACTTGACCCCGTATAAATGATATTTCAGCTTATGTGAAATGAGTACTCCACCATTTATGTTCGTTTGGTCAAGCTCGAAGGAGATCATCCTTTGCTTACTATTCGCCAGATAGAAGCTATAGATTCCATGTTTATGATAGCGCTCCCACTCAATTGCACTACCGTGTTCCCAAAATGTACGTATCACCCTGACCTAAAAGTAGGCTTAACTAACAAATCAAAGAACACGAATAGCCTCTCGAGATTGAGCCTAATCATATCAGGATTAAGATCATTTGATCTAGGATCAACTAGGCGATATTGACTTGAATAGATATTACGGTAAGTTTAATAAATCTAAGTCAAAGTTCAATATCGGTCCCTTCCGATGCATACTCCATGCATCCAACCTGAGCTTTACTTTAACCAATGCTCTGGAAAGAACATAGCATTTCTCCAAATGCAAGTAAACTCTGTTGTAGATTATCATATCAGTAAAATCCTATGTCTGATAAATCTAGGAAACTTTATTCACATAGTCATGTTTACTTTCCAATGTGTTGACGGCACAATAAACAGGATCAAGTATGTGAAAAGGGTTTCAGACGAATTTATACATTATGTACATATAATCATGAAATAAATCATGTGAACCATGCAACATTAAATGTTATTTCTGATCTATATTAATAAGTAAATCTGATTATATTGAAATGAGTTTTATTTAGGGCATTAAACCCAACAGCCCGATGCTTGTGTAAAAAAAATAGAATTTGATATGGCCCGATGGGTCCAATGGTGGGCCCAATGGGGCTCAATGCCTGTGTAAAAAAATAGAATTTGATATGGCCCGATGGGGCCCGATGACTTGACAGTGTAGTGAAATAAAAGAGAGAAGAAGAGAGAGAGTGGGTGATGTAAATGGGGGTTATTTTAGGGATATAATAAAGTGTGTCATATTCAACAAATATCAAATATTACGAGTTTAGGGAAAAAAAATTAAGCATATGTAAGTGTTGCCCCTGATTTTGCCCAATATACGTGGACCAACCAAACAGGGACACGTGGATCGAAACATCTTAATACTTGAATTATTTGCTAAGTCTTTATGTAATAAGGCAGCATCTGGGACATGCCTCCCGGAGAAGGCATACAGAACCCTTCATGCTCCCGGAAGCCCAATTAACATTAAAGCATCTCCGTGAGGTGTCAGGCTTACCCTGAGTAGTCATTTCGCATTTAATGTCGCATGGGAGGAAACGTGTTAGGACTGCTACACGCAATAAAGTCTGACGGCACAACCCTCGACCTGCAGCTGCGAAGTAATGATCATTTAAGTCTATTGACGGCTACACTGTGAAGAGTCACGTCAGTCAAAAGACAATAAGGACATTCCACATAAAAGCCCTACAGCACCTAGGGATTTGACCATGCATCACACATGGTATATTCATTGGGAATGCCCATCTTTATGGATTTTACAAATACACATGTACAATAATCCTGGGGATTACCCCACCAAAAACACTATAAATACCCCCTCAAAGCTCATTAAATGGGGTCGATAATTTTAGGTTGCATAAGTGCAAGAAGAGTAAATACTCACCAAGAACATTCTCTGTATTAAATACATCCATAAATAACACAGACTCGTGGACTAAGGCTCATTAACGCCCCAACCACGTAAAAATCCTTCTCTATTTTTCTTACAGTTCTCTAATCTTATATTATTTTATTGGTTGCCGAAAACCTCGGTCAACAGTAAGCATAAAAAAATTAAATTTCCCATCTTTTTAATGGTACCATTTTAAATACTTTAGTCATTTATTTTTCTTTTTAAATTAAGAGAAATAATTAACCAACATAAATTAGTGTAAAATTAATTATTTAAATTATAATTATAGTTATAATTTAATTTCATTTGAATAAGTGGTTTAAATAAATAAATGATTAATTAAGGGAAATTTGACTAATTATGTATTTATTGGGCCAAAATTATTTTCCTAAACCTAAGCTATTCAATATTGGTTGAATAAGTCATTTTTTCCTAAAACCTCATTCTACTCCTCCCATTTGAACAATCATCTCTCTCTCTCTCTCTCTTTCCCCCTTCTCTCACTCGCTCTATGTAAACACGCACAAGGAGGAGCACACAATCGGACCACCCACACGACTCACGGACCACCTAGACCTCGCGACCCATATACGACCCACGGACCATTGCGACCACACCACCCAACGCCGACAATGTCTTCGTCAAAGGTAATCCCTAATTTTTTCATGAATTTTTAACTGTAATTTTTTTTCATGATTTAGGGTTAAAGCAATTAGATTTAGAGTTACATTTGTGTTTTTAGTGGTTTTTAGTGGAGAATGTGTGATTTTTGAGTTTTTTAGGCTCATATCTGTGTTTTGGGTTCGGGGGGGGGGGGGGGTAATCTGTGATTTTTGTCTAGCCCAATGCAGGCCGATGTAGGTCCAATATAGTGCTCGATGGTAGGTTAATGTTGAAGGGGTTGAAGGTTGAAGAAGATAGCCTGATAAGTCCGATATAGGGCCCGATGGTCCTTATAATTTTAAATTTTATTATGACACGATAGGTCTAATATTGGGCCTGATATATGTCTAATATCAATAAGACAATATTGGACCTATCCTATGCTTCTCCTATATAGATTTTAGAAATTTGATTTTTGGAATTAAGGAAAGATAAGCATCAATTTAATAGGGGGTGTTTGTAGTATGATTTGTCCCAATGAACTAATGTCACTTCATCATATCATCTTATTCTTGTCATTGGTTAGTTAAGTTAGTTATCTAACTTGACACCTTAGCCAACTAATCTCTTGAAAACCAATGCCTATAAAAGGAAGCACCAAAACTACTCTTAGTGCAGTTCCAATCCGAGCCATTCTCACCTAAAATTCTCTCTATTTTTCTCTCTAAATTCTGTCAAATATTTGTGAGTGATTGGGAGGGTTGTAAATAAATTGCTCATCTTTAGAGGTGACTTCTACCATGTGAGGTTTGCTTTGTAATATGTTAAACACTTAGATTCAATTGAGTACATTGCTCGGATTGTAAAGGTGCTTGATGGTTGAATAAAGTTCCATTTGATTCAGAGCTAAGTTTATTTAATGTTCATTGTCCAATTCTGTTTTGTGTACTGGTTTGAATGTTGTTGTGATTACTTGTTATGTTCTGTTCTTGTTGTATTGACACTGTTTTTGGTCAATAATTAAGGGTGTTTTTCACCAGTGTTCAATTTACTTTAGGTTATTTTTTAATTTTGGTCTTGTCTTAAGCCTAGAAAAATCAAATTTCCCACTTATTGTATTGGTACCCTCCAAACTTAATTATGTATTCCAATTTAATGAAACGAGTGCCAAATTGTGAATAAAAAGTGATACGAGTCCAATTGATGATTGTTTAATTTCTTGCTTCATTACTTTCGGCATTAACCATTCTCTTGAATGATAAATAGTTCTCTATATTTGTTCCATGATATAATAATTTTATAAATAATAATCCAAAAATGAGTGAAAATAAAGAAAAGACTGTCATGATGAGATTATCATAATATATTAATTTCATTAATTACTCCTTAACATTAACATACATACTACATAGTGCAAAACCCGAAATGTAAACTGATATTTATATCTAAAATAGAAAAAGAAAAAAAAATCGAGGATGAAGAAGACAAAAAAGCCCATCCCCACAATATTCCCATTATTTCACTTGATTTTTGATTAGGCCTTTGGTAATTGGTTGGGTTTCATTGATGGATCTTGGATAGGCAAACTTATGGCAACAGAGGAAATTATAAGCTTGTTATTATTGATCAATAATTGATCTCCCTTCTTAAGTTCATCTCCCAGCTTATTATTAGTTTCAATATCTTCAATCACTGAAATTCCATTAATGACATTTACATGATTATGATGATACTTTATAGCTTCTGGTATCTCCTCATTTTCTATTGCTTCTTTGTGCTTTCCCCATAGGACTGAGTAAAGCCCAATGACTATCAAAACCGCACCAAGCACACTACAAAAAATAAATCCAATTGTGTTAGTGGCGCTTAATTATAAGATCAACAAGTGTAAAGAACATAGAATATCTTTTGTTCCTTGTCACTTTTAATTTGTGTATATTATTCTTTCTCATGTGTGCATATAGACAGATTCTATTATTCTTAATGAACGTTGAAAAAATGAAATAATTAGTAATGTTTTTATATAATAATATATATTGAAATTTATACATGTGCATTATTGAATAATTAGACATTATTTTTGTTGAACACTAGAAAAATGTTTACTTTTAGTCACAATAAAATTTGTAACTAAAATTAAAAAAATTATAATTAATTATAAATTATCATTCCTACGACGTTGTGACTAAAAGGTCTCTAGCTAAAAGTATTAGTTACAAAAATCACAATTTGTTATGCTAAATTTATTTTTAGTCACAATTAGTCACAATTTCTATCTATATACTATGTTTTAGTCACAAGCAATTTTTTGTTGTGACTAAAAGCTACATTTAGTCACAAAAAAAAATTATGTTATGACTAAAATTTTTTGAGTGAAAATGCGCAATATATGTTTATATATATTGTATAATGATGAGAAATGCATGAATATATATATACCTTCCAAGAAAAATTTTCTCAGCCAGGATAAAAGAGCCCATGATGGCTACAATGATCATCATCAATGGACTAAAAGCAGTAGCAAACACTGGTCCTCTTTTCTTCATCACTATGCCTTGGACATAGTATGAAATGCTTGATGTAACAATTCCCTATATATTTATCAAAACGAATTCATAACCCTTTTAGTTAATTATTAAAATTCATTATATATATATATATATATATATATGTATATGGACAGAGATTCATGAAAGAGAGAGAGATGAGGAAAGAGTATTACAGCATAGGCAGCAGCAAGTAAATTCATATCCCAACCAATGCTCCACACAGAGAGTTTGTGTTCGGCAACAAAGGTGACAGCAACGGCTTGTATTGTTCCAATTAAACACACTAACGTTGTAAGGGAAAGTTGGTGATTCTTGTACGTCTTTAACGCCTTGTTCTGACAAAATTATTACAAAAGTCCACTACTCAATAATCATGACTATAAGAAAAAATTGTGATAATATTTTAATCACTATATAAATTGTTAATGACTAAATGTGATTTTTAGTCACAATAAAAAATTATTTCGGACTAAAACATAATACTTAAATACAAGTTGTCACTAATTTAGTTTTATCCATAACAAATATTGTGATTAAAAATATATTTAGTTACAACTTTTTCACTTTTATTTAATCACAAGTTTTTCAATTTTTTTTAAAAAAAATTCATTATTATAATAATAATATTAATCTGCATGTATATTCCATGCTACGTACTAGTGAATTTATTCTTAATTTAGGATGGCCCACTCCGAACTTTTGTAAATTAAGAACATTGATATTAGATTAGATTAGATTAGATAGTAGTAGTGGTACCCAGCCTATTATTTATTAAAGTAAAATAGTATTTAATATTTAATTGTACTAACTAGTTAGTGGTACTGGACACACCTGACCATAATGTATTGAAACTAAATACCATATATAAGATGTCTTTATTTTATTGTTAATTGATTTTGAGATGGAACCACATCCACCTTACCACACATTCACCTACTCTACTCCCTTAATCATATACTTCCGCATTCTAACATAGAAATGCTAATATATTGTTGATGATGTACTTACTTGCAAGACAAAGAGAGAAGCCCAAGCAAGTGTGGCGATTATAAGGAAGATGGAGCCAAGAAACCAGTGCTTCTCGGCGGTGGTGTCAGCAACATCAGATTCCTTAGGTTGAATATGCCTAGACCATACCATCTCCACTATGGGACCTTTGTATAAAGTCATCAACATTGCCCCAGCCACCGTCACTGATGTTCCCACTACTTTTGCTTGGCACCTCACTCTTTTCATGTCCACCTTTTCCATTCTATATTTTAAAAAACAAAAAAAGAAAATAATAATTTATTAACTTCAAAACATTTTGACTTATATATAATATCACACATATATACAAGATTTTTAGTTTAATTTTTGTACACTTACCCACATAAGACGGCCATTACAAATGTCATTGCAGGAAGCATGTTACTCATTGCACACGAGAAAGTTGGAGACGTAAATTTCAAACCAGCGTAGTAAAAGTTTTGATCAATCACCGGACTGTACATATATAACATATTTCAACAAATAATTAATATTAATGTTCTTCTAATTATTATTAATTGATTAATTAAACTTAATTAGTTTGTTATATAGACAAGAGAAGTATATATTAGATCTACGAATTAATTACCCAAGAAGAGCAAGGATAAATAATTGCATGAAAACTGGGAAAGTTATCTTGGGTTGTGCTTTCCTGAAAATTATAAGAGGAAACAAAAAATTTAGTGATGATCATGTTCTCCTTTTACATGAACAAAATAATAAATTTTTAATGCGAAAAAGGTACTATAGCTAGTAAAATAAAGAAAAAAATCAGCTGTGCCCAAATTGATGTGTCTTTTTTGTTCCCACCAATTGTTTCAGGACACATTATTTATACTTATTTTATATGTATTATATGATATGTAATAAAATAATTAGTGAGACAGAGAAGGAACACCAATTTAGGGACAGCAAATTTTCTTTAGTAAAGAGAAGTAAGTACATATAAATACCTCTCAAAATATATGGCGAAGGGGGCGATGACCGCAGTGGCGATGGCATGACGGTAAACAACAAGGACGTAGTGGCTCATGCCACGGTTTAGGGACACTTTAGTGATGATGTTCATGCCAGCATAGCCGAATTGTAAAGAGATCATGGCAAAGTAGGGTTTGGAGGTTTCATAAAAGTTGCTTAGCTTCACCATTTTGCTCACACACAATACTAATAAATATATAAGTAATATATTAGCAATATATAGGATGTTTGGAGGAATTAGTGAAGAGGAAAACAGTACTAGAAGTGCTGTGTTTTTCCTAAGGAAATGGTTAAGTGAACTCACATATTTATATCTGCTTGTTGCTCTTTGTTGGAGCCTTCTAGGGCTATGTACGTATGCAGATAAACTCTCTCTCTCTCTCTGCGCAACATCTTTTGGGATGATAGTGTCATCATTCACTAATGTCCACTATTATAATTGTCCTTTCTCATATTTTTCTATACTTTTTTGAGAAATTTGTCATATCACTCTATGTTGAAAGCTTATTAGAATCTTTTTTTTTTAATTTATTTATTGGAAAAAACAATTCCGTGACAATCAAATTATTGTTCATTATGAGAGCTTTTCTATTATGCGAGTGTGCGTGTAATGTCATATATATAAATGTAAAGCATTTATTGTTGTTTTTATTTGATAATCATTTAAGCGATGCTGCCTAGCTCGAGATTATTACTGTGAAGGTCCAATATTGATCGTCTATATATGAATATAGAATTATAAAGTAGTGTCACTAATTTAGTATTACGGTCCCAATGATTCATAATCTTTTAAATATAAGTCCAAAAGATTGGTCAATGATATTGACAGACAATGTTCATAATATGGCTTATGGGCTCACACGCTATAAAGAGCATTGTTATATTTGCCACCATGAACATGATATCTAGGGACAGAGCGAGATTGAGTTTAAATGGGCTATAGGTAAAAAAAAAGTAAACTCTCAAATATTATTTGTAACACCCTAAATGGGATTACTAATCAAAAATAACGCAGAATTTAAACTTTTATAACAAACAGAATCACTACAAGAAATGTCACTTTTACTAGCATAATTCACTACTGTGCTGGTAAAAGTTACTTTTACCAGCGCATTTCGCAAACTGCGCTGGCAAAGAGGTCAAAGTTTTACCAACATACATTTGCAGTGGTTAAAATCTAATTTTTATCAGTGCATTTACGCGCTGGGAAAAGTTATTTTTGCCAGCGCTTTTCATTTTATACTGGCAAAAGTTCTAATACCAACATTGATTTGCCAGCCCCCTTTTGCCAACACATCACAATTAAATTCTACTAGCGCAATACTAACTTTTATCAGCACAAAAGTGACATTTTTTGTAGTGAATGAAAATAAAACTTGTAATAATTTTAAACTTTACAACAGTTGGAATCCCAAAAATATTTACAAACTTTATTACAAGTCTCAGTTAGCCGGCCTAAGCGGCAAAATATTTTTAGAGTTTCTTTAAAAATGACCTTAGAAGTGTGGCACCCTAAAAGACCAATTTCAATGAGAGAGGATCAATTATTATTTTTATTTTGGAGGGTTTTCCAAGCCTAACGTCACTGCTAATATATATTGAGAAAATAAAACAGAAAAATTAACGGCAATAAGTACAATAAAATATTTCTATTTATCTATAAATTAAATGACATACATTATTCGACAGATTTATTCTTTATTTAAATATAAAAAAATAGGTAGAATATACACATTTTCATGTTATAAATACAAAAGAATATATATATATATAGTACTAGTGGCTTAGGAAGAAGTAGTAGGCAAAGTGTTATGCTTATGATGTCAACAAGCATATAATATAGAGAGAAAATACAATACATGCAAATGAGTGATCTCAATCATGTTATTACTTAGTGTGGTGACCGTCACACCCATTATCGAATATACCCATTGGTTGCTTTTCCTATACAGGTAACTAATTAGCTGTTGTTGCTAATCCAACACATTACCAATATCACCAAAAATATTATTCTATATATATATATATATGTATATATCTGTAATATTCAGATACATGTGGTAACTTCATCTCTCTTTGTTAATGTTTATATATATGAAAATGAAATTGATAAATGAAATGATCGAGCATCCAATATTTAATGACATATCAATAGATAGTATAGGTTCTCTTATATAAATATATGTGTGTATAAACATGCCACTCTATCATTAATATATATTTATATTTCTATATATTAATCTTATCATGATTGAGAGTGAAGTGATCATAGAGAAGTTGTGTCAAATTTTTTTTTTTTTATTATTATTATTATTATAAATATAAATATTTTGTTTGGATAGTACTTTGATTCCATCATACTATTAATGCGTACTAAAATATCAGATTGGAATAATGGAACAAAGTAGATAGAGGATCAAATATGAAGTCATCCTCATCCAAATCAATGAAACTTAAAACAAGAAATATTTTCTCATCACATCCATGTTTACAGAACTTAATACAGAATCTATTTAATTTGCATAAAATAAAAATATTATTAATGATAAATATTTAAACATGTGTATCTAACAAAGTAGTAGTGGGAAAATTCAAATCTTCATATTATTGTTCAGTGCATGTCTCCGTATTATACGACAATGACACAGCAAATACATATATACATATATATATGGGGCAATATAATATGTATATAATATACATATATATTTAGAGCTTTTGATGGTTAAACTTTCTCAATTATATATCATTTTATTTGTATTTTAACCTTCTAAATTCATACAGTAAAACCCTCCAAATTATTAACTTGTAGTAAATTTAAAGTGTCATCCGGTTAAGTATCACGATAGATTACTTATGTATACACTTTTGTACACATGACACGTTTATATTAATTAATAAACCTAATAATATTATTTAATAATTATTTTTAAAATTTATTTTGAAGTCAAATAAAATTATAAAAATAAAAAATGAAATATTTAAAAAAAAATAAAAACTATTATTAATTTTGAAATAATTTTTATATTTTTTTAAACAATAATATTAGGTATATCAATATAAATGTGACGCGTGTATAAAAGTGTATACATAAACCGTTTATATTGACAATTAATTGTGTAAAATAGATGACACCTTAAATTTGCTACCAATCAGTAATTTGGAGAGCTTTACCGTTAAAATTTGAGTTTAGATAATTAAATACAAGTAGAATAATAATTGAGATGGTTCAACCAAAAAAACATATATATATATATTTATTGTGCAATGATAGTTACGTGGAGAAACAACACTTATTTTTGTTGCATGATTAAGAGCACAAACCGCTCTCTAGTGGTTTCCATGCATATTATTAGCCTTTTTTTCTTTTAAATAATATTTGGGTTTTTCATTATCATCTTGGCCATTCCTGTCATAATTTGTACACATATATTTGAAAATGACAACCACTAATGCATGTTGCTCCCAAATTGTGTGTTTCATCAAATAACCTAGAAGACGACAAATAAAAAAGAAAAATATATAAATACATGTACAAATTGTAAAAGATAGAAAGAATCTCCACGCCAAGAATAGCTAGAGATCCACCTTGTTTAAGAAATATTCTCTTTCAAATTGCCCATTACCACTAGAAATATACCAAAGAATATTTACTTATTTTTTATTAATGCATTAATGATTATATTATGAGGTTTTATATGTAAAGAAATAAAATTTCAGCAGGTATAGGGTAGAAGTAGAAATCCCGTAGAAAAGTAAAAACTAGAGACAAATCTTATTGGAGTGGGATACCGTATCTTCAATGTGATGAAAATTGATGAAAGTTATAGCATTGTTATTAGACACCACTGCTATACGTGTCGCCTAACAATCGGCTAACGATACTCTCTAAAAATTATTATATATTAAATTTTATGAGACCCGATATATAGTTAACACTACAAAATAGATCATTTTTAGTGACAACTTTTTAATCACAAAATAAATTTTTTAGTCACAACAAAAAGTTACTTATGACTAAAACATAATATTTAGATATAAGTTGTCATAATTTAGTTTTAATCACAACAAGTATTGTGACTAAAAACACATTTAATCACAACAAATTGTGATTTTGTAATTAATACTTTTAGTTACAAACTTTTTAGTCATAAAGTAGGAATGATAATTTATAATTAGTAATTTTTATACTTTTAATCACAAATTTTATTGCGACTAAAAGTAAAAAAATTTGTAGTGTAGACCAATAGCAATATTAGCACATAGAAAAATGTTAGACACCACTATTATATTTTAGCATTTCTCTCAAAGTTAATATGGTTAATTAATAAAAAAAAATATTAATAATTACTACAGAAAAACAACTCAAGAACTCAAAAAAAGTTTTTTTTTTTTTTTAAATTGTACATTTCTTTATTAATTTTGAAAAGTATTATATTTATTTTTAAATAAGAGTTCAAATATATATATTAAATTGTACATTTCTTTATTAATTTTGAAAAGTATTATATTTATTTTTAAATAAGAGTTCAAATATATATATTTTTCCCATTGCCCATTCTATATGATTAATCTTTACATGAATCATTCGAGCATATCATTTTTGACATTATGGAATGTATATTGTCCAACAATTTGCTCCAATAATTTATATATTGGGTCCCATTTAAAAAGAGAGAAAAAGCAACAAAAAAAAAAGCATGTCATATACATATTAAATTAGGTAGTCATATGATCATGAAACTATGTTGTAAGAGTCCCGAACAAGTGGGACTCATAGTCAAACTACTAGTGATGATTTTTGGCATTAATTAAACTTTTTCCTTTTCTACTAAGACACATTATTTAAGTTGCACCTTAATATATATTTGTATTTATATTAATAGTTATTAATTTATATCAAAAATATCAATTAATAATAATCAGATGGAATCTCTTAAAATGTACACGTTGAAAGCAGCTTAGAATCCATATATACAATGATTATTACCAAGGAGACCTTGGAGATCACATGGGTATTATCTATAAACACAAAAATATGTTAAAATCCATTAGTAATAATATAAAAAAAAATTAATTTTTAGTAACAATAAAATTTATGATTAAAAATGAAAAAGATAACTAATTATAAATTATTATTTTATATTGTGACTAATAAGTACGTAACTCAAAGTATTAGTCACAAAAATTACAATTTATTATGAGTAAATGTATTTTTAGTTACAATACTTATTGTGACTAAAACTAAATTAGTGACAATATCTTATCTAAAAACTATGTTTTAGTCATCACAAGTAATATTTTGTTGTGATTCAAAGTCACATTTAGTCATAAAAAATTATGTTGTGTCTAAAAAATTGTCACTAAAAGTAATAATTTTTTGTAGTATAAGTATCGGGTCTTATATAACCTAATGCAATAATTTTTAAGAAATATTACTAGCTAATCGCAAGACGATACATTTAGAAAGTGCTAGACACTACTAATGTTCAATTAACAATGCTCTTTTTATTATAAAAAATTATATGTAGAGTGCACATCACTTTTAATTAATTATGTTATTAAGATTGCTTAATCACACATCATTATATATATTATATGTAGATAGTGTATTAATCTAATTAGATGCGTTACCATTATTATTCATTAAATATTAAACAATCAATACACTCAAATTCTTTCTATCTTGATGGACACTATAATTGGTATCTCCATATAACGTAAGAGAATATAAATATTATATATATGTATGTTATAATGGATATATATAGTTGGATTCGATCTTACATACTAATTAATAACTGTTCTTATATATCCTTAAAAAATCTCTCTATAAGACAGAGAATACTTCATTTTCTCAATTATTCCACAGATCGAATTAAGATCATGGAGACAAACAAATTAAAAGAGAGAAATATATTAGATAATGGGAAGAAAAAATAAATTAAAATCGAATATGGATATAATGGCTTCAGTATCATATTATATTCTCTTAACTACCTAACAAGTCATGTCTACTATATAATACATATATTCATTTTCTTAGGGTATTTAAATTATAATATTATTGTAATATGTATTTGCAGAACATGCTAGAACGAGTATATTTGAATTTTTAAAGGAAATTTGAGTTTATATGGATAATGTAGGAGAGTATAATTAATATAGTGAGTTCTATTTTGCATCTTATAAAATATAAACTTAAATAATTTTTGAGTTTATACTTTATTATTAAAAAAAATCTAAACTTAAATAATTTTTAAAAATTATTCTTAATATTTTTTAAAAAAAAATTCTCACATTATTTTATATCAATTTTAATACTTATTTTAATTTTATTTTTATAATTTTTTCTAACTCATATATATATATTTTATTTTTTAAAAAAAAAAATTCATATAATTTCTTATGTAAATTTTTTTGTTATAATATTTAAAATATAATTTATTTTTATTTGATAGGTATACTTTTTAATTAAGAATATGAAATGAGAGAAAAAAAGTTAAAAAAAAAATAGTATACTTAAAAATAAAAAATTTATATAAAATAAAAATTATTAAAATAAGATGTCTTTATAAATTTTTAAAGTGTAAGTAAAATTTCTTATTATATATCTCCGGTAATGTTGTATGTCTAAAATACCCCTACTGTAACTTGTTCCACTCGCTCTCTTTCCTTGTTTTTCTTTCTTTCACATTTGAGCTAACCCTTTTCTCTTTGTACATTTCAACGGCAGCCTCCACCCACTATCCCCATCGATAAGAAAAAATTGTGATATAATTCATTAAACTATAAACTACAATTACCAACAAAAAAAAAAAACAAAGGCAAAGACAGTGTATAAAATGCTCTGATTTTGATATATTTCTTGACATTGTTTGTAGTACACAAGGTTGAGATTATTTTGATGAAATTTGGATGGATTTAGTATCTTTTCTATAGAGGAAATTATACTCTATACTATTTTTATATTATTTTTTTTTATTTTTACCCTCTTTTTTTAAAGTTATCATTTTTACCTTTTTTTTTAAATATTATACTAATTTTACCCCAGTCACTTCAAGATACTCCCTATGTCACTCTCTTATGTGAAGGTATTTTGGGTACAATATATATAAAAAGAGGTATATTTCAACTAAATATAAAATTAGAAGTAAATTTAATTAATTGATTAATAAAAGTGGTATTTTTCAACTTATCTCTTTTCTATATTTGCTTGACATTACATATATGTTGGGACGTAAAACTAACAGGCCCTAAAAGAAAGAAGAAAATGTCCCAAGAGATTAAAGAAAAATAAAGCCCAAATCAGAAGTGGGCTCCCATTACAACTTAACAAACAAACAAAATATATTCAATCAATAAAACAAGTGCTATTTACAACAATATGAGAAAAAAAATAAGTTTTGATATATATGAGAAAAAAAAATAAATTTTGATATATATGATATAAAAACTTAATTATAAAACATGGTATTTTTTACAAAAAAAAAAAGCTCTTAAAAATATATATAAAAAAAAAATCATTTTATAAAAAAGGAATGCAGTAAAAAACTATAAATTTGTATTTTTTTTTCTTTTTTCTTTTTTAAAAAATGAAGCGTTAAAATAAATAAAAATTAATATGTTTTTTTTACAGAAACTAAAGCTGTTTTTTTTAAACTATTGTTTGTTTTTTTTTTGTTAGAAACTAATTATTTCATTAAAAGTAGTAAAAAAAAATCAGTTTTATCAATATCATCCTAAAAAAATAATACAAAAAATTATAATTTAAAAATAATATCAATTTTAGAAACTAGTTTTATCAACATTAAAAGAAACTAATAATTTCATTAAAATAATAAAAAAATAGTTTCATCAATAAGATAATGAAAAAAATTATAATTTAAAAACGATACTTACTTTATTAATCAGTTTCATCAATATTAAAAGAAACTAATTATTTTAATAAAAGAGACAAAAAAAAATAGTTTCATCAACAACATAATAAAAAATACACAATGCCTGATAACCAAATTTTTATAAATTTAAAAACCAGATTTGAACATATAAATTTTATATCAATACCTAATAATCAAACTTCTAACTTCATTTTCTATTTTGATATTTAATTTTTTATTTGTTTGCTCAAAAATCAGAGTTGATTTAAGCATACAATATGCAACAAATATAACTAAGAGAATTAGAAACTAAAATTAAAGAGAAAAAAGGAAACAAAGAAAATTAAAGAGACAAAAATACAATAAAAACCATAAAAGAAAAAAAAAACTGTGGAATGTGAGAAACTAGTTTCCTGGAATAATCAAATAAAAAAATTGAAACTTAAAACTCAATTAAGAACAACAATAAAAGAAAACTAATTACTTAAAAAAAAGTAGTTATGAAAATAATAAAATAATATGTGTGTCAGAAACTAATTATTTAAAATAAAATAGAAATTGTTGTTAAAATATCATACAATAATAAAACTGATCTTATACAAATTAAAAAATATATATACAATAACATCTTAAAAATAGAGCAACCTTATTACAGAACAGTTAAAACCTAAGAAACCAGTTTCGACCATGTGAAACTTTTGACGCTATGAAAAATCATAACAAAATATAAATGTTAAATAATAAAGTTAACTGAAACCAGTTTCATCAGACAACCAAATGGAAAAAAAAAAAACATACAAAAAAAATACTAATCACAAATATAATCAAAACAACACACAATGCATACCAATAATTTGAAAACAAATTATAAATGCAAGTTTCAAACCTATAAACAAAATAATAAAAAAGTAACTTAAAATAAAAATTATGCAATAACATCATAAAATGGAGCAACCCCATTATAGAACTCTCAAAACATATAAAACCGGTTTCGAACTCTTGAATCCGGTGAAACCAGTTTCGACTTTATGAAAAATCATAACAAAACATAAATGATAAATAATGAAGTCAACTGAAATCAGTTTCATCAGTCAACCAAATGAAGAAAAAAAAACACACACACGAATAAAAATAAAAATAAAAATATTAATCACAAATATAATAAAAAACAACACAATATAATTTAGCGGGAAAAAAAAACATCACACAATGCACAATGCACAACACATAATGCAATATAGCAAAAAAAAACATAGCACACAATGCACTAATGAATTTTTATGGAGTCTATTCATCTTAAATTACATAATAATCAACATTATATCCGTAGTCGACACATTTCAGAATTGAAGGTGGTGCTTGAATGCAATATTCGACGAGCAAGAGCTCATATGTCCTCCCGGGACCAGTCTCTTGAAATCTGAACTAGTTCCCACAGAGCACCTCCACTAATCATGTCATTTGCATTTACTTATGTAATTTAGAAAACCAACATTTAAGAAACTAAGCTATGAGCAAATGAAAATAACTTGGTGTTAACGTCTAGCAACACTATTTTTTCACTTTTTTTAAGAGAGTGAGGAAGAGATCAAGGGCAACACTTGAGAGAGAGAGAAAGATAAAGAAGTCATGGATGATAGATGAGAAAATCATCAGCAATGCCAACAAGAGAAGAGAAGAAGACAGCTGTAGCAGCTGTTGTTTCTACAATTTATTATAGATAAGCCCATTTTAGGGAAGAAGAAACAAAACTTATATTTTCACTTATCACTATTTTTTTATAAATTAAATGTCAAAAACCTATAAAATTAAAGATTACTAACCAGCAGTATATATGTTGAATTTTAATGTTAATTAGAAGTACATACATACTATAAGATACTATTAGTTTTTATTTTCACAATTGAGTTTAGGGTTAATATTTTGTTTGTGTCTGTGTGTTTTACCACGAGAAAATGAGTTTGAGATTATCACATTGCAATTGTTGATTCTCTTGCATGGTCTCAATTGGAAGAAGAAGCACAAGTATAAAAATAACAGCTTTACAAATTACAATTATAGAAGTTGAGACCATTATCGTCTTTTTTTAAATATATTAAATATAATATAATTGGTACATATATAAATGATCCTACACAAACAACTAGAACTATAATGTTGCTTTCTTTCTTTATTTTTTTTTTTAACTTAGTCACAACAAAAAAAAAATAGTAATTGGTGTAAATGTCTCAAAGAAACCTTAAAATGTAAATGCAAAATAAACCAAAGAAACAGATAAAATTAATTGGGCTAGAAACAAAAATATGAAATATAGGTTTTGGATGTTAGGTTTACAGAACTGTGGCATATCAAATACCATAAAAAATCTTAAATATGAAAAAATACCTTAGAAGAGTGGTAAATTTATAGATGTCTTATTTCTATAACTTTTTTATAAAATCTCATATTTAATATTTAATGTAATTTTCTCATAAAACAACCATGACTAAAGATCAAGATAGGTAATGTATCTCGGACAAACTAAATAAAATTGGGGTTTGTTCATAAATATGAGAAAATTTAATGGAATTTATTTTTACATGACATAAATAAATAATACAAAAAGATATGAGATTAAAATATGGGAAACAAAAAAATAATAAATAAATTTGATAAAACTTTTAATAATAGATTTTACCGAAAAAGCCATTGGTGCCTGAAAAGTCACCGGAAAAGTTATTGTCACCGGAAAAATCATTGGAAAAGTCACCGAAAAAACTATCATTGCCGGAAAAAGTCACCGAAAAAGTCATCATTGCAGGAAAAGTTATTAGAAAAGTCACCAGAAGTAGATGTCTCAGATATAAATTAAAATAGAATTGGTTCTATAACATAATGAATAAAAATAAATAATACAAAATAACTGAAACCAGTCATAAATTAAAATAGAACTAATTCTATCACTTTTTGCAAAACCACACGATTAACTTCCTAGCATGAGATCATAGCCTTTTTTACCTCTAGTAAAGTATATATGTCATTTTTTAGGCTTTCACATGTGCATTTAAATCAATATTTTCTTTCTTATATGAGGAGCATGAAGCACATTGAAAATTAGCTAAAAGTTTTTTTTTTATATTTAATTTTAAAATCTCAATTTCTTTTAGTAGCATATGGGTCTTCTTTTTAAGAGTTTAGTTTTTGGCAAGCAATTTACCAAATTTATCAAATAATTCCTTAAATGAATTAGATAACTTATCATATGACATATCTAAGTTATCATCATCATTTTCACTATCACAATCATTTTGGCTAGAAATGCTTACCCCATCATCAAGTGTTATCATGCACATATTTGCTACTTCATTCTTCTCCTTATTTTTGAAGTTCTCCTCATCACTATTGAGCCAATTCACCAACATCTCCCTTCCTTTGTATTTGTTCTTCTTTTTCTTTGGATAATCCATTATCATGTGTCTAGACTTCTTGTATTCAAAGAAAATTGGTGGATCAAATTTGTTCTTTCTTTCTTTTGAGTCACTCCCTGTTTGTGGCTTCTTTCCAAAGTTCTTTTTGAATTTCATAAACTTTTTGTATTTCTTAGAGAAGAGTGTCAAGTCCTCCATGTCATTACATAGGTTATCCTCATCTTCTTCACTAATGGCATGGGAGGAGGAAGACTTGAATGCAATAGTCTTCTTTTTCTTTTCAACTTCCTCTTCTTCTTAAGCACTCATGAAAATTTCATGGTTCATCAGTGAACCAATTAGTTCTTCCAATGGAAGTGTTGAGAGATCCTTGGATTCTTGAATGACAACCACTTTTTCTTAATAGGCTTTGGTGAGACTTCTCAAAATCTTGTCCACCATATGTTAGGATTTATAAAACACTCAAAGAAATATATAAATCACAGATCCAAACATATTCCTAAAAGTGCTTTAATATAGAAAATCCTGAATCATAAATCTATAAAGCCTTTGCTAAATTAAAGAAGAAGAAGATGATAAAATATGAGCGGAAGCACTAACCTGAAGCCATTGTTGGAGATTGCAGAGAAGGTTTTGATCTTCCAAGAATACACTATTTTCTAGAGTATTTTCTCTGATGGGGAAGGAGAGAATACAGAAAACCTAGTGTTTCTTGGGGACCACTACCTATTTATAGACTCATCTTAGAATGAGTTTTGGGTATTTATAATTTGGCCCCTCAACAAATTATAAATTAACTTATGGTATCTACACATTATTTCCATGACAATTTAATACCCTTTTGATACCCATAACATAATTGGTCACTTAATTTTGTATCACACTTTATAATAGCATATACATTATACATATGTGCCCACATAGGATTTTTAATCCAACACCATATCCTTTTGAGTACGTACCTTGCCAAGAGAGTTTAAACCATTAATAATTGTAGTAAAATGAGTATACATGCTAGCAACGTTTTCATTCGCTTTCATCTTAAAGTCTTCATATTGGGTGAAATAAATTTGAATTTTAGTTTCTTTCATAGCACTAGTTTCTTGATGAGTAACTTCAAGCATTTTTCACATATCAAAGGCGGTAGAGGCTTGTTCAATATTTTTAAATATATCTCTATCTAAATCACATATAAGTGCATATTAACTCTAACATTTTTTTTTAATGTCTAATACTATATGGTTGATAAGCAAGTCTTGTCTATTGACATGTTAGAAAGTTGAGTATTGTTTTTTCTGAGAAGTCTGTTTGTTTGTGAAATTCTGTTTCGTACTATGGCGTCAGGGAGTCGATCGGATGTGGCTTTGGAAGATCAATATGATCAGTTGAATTTAGAAGAAGATGAGGAGGGGATTCTGATAACAGGGGATGATGAGGAAGAGGAGATACTCTTTGATGATAGATGGTGCTTGGTGGGTAAGTTTTTAACGGGACGAACGATGGACTTTGATGCTATGAGACATATGATGGCATCACTTTGGCAACCCGGCAAAGGTGTGTTTGTTAAAGAATTGGATACTAATCGATATATATTCCAATTCTACCATGAACTGGATATCCAAGCGGTGATAGACGGGAGTCCTTGGACTTTTAATAGAGTCCCTCTTGTATTTCATCGATTACAGCAAGGTGAAGAACCACGAAGTGTGCGCCTTCATAAGCTTGATATGTGGGTGCAGATACATGATTTACGGTCTGGTTTTATGATGGATAAGGTGGTCCGTAGTGCAGGGGCGTATGTTGGTACATATGTTAAATCGGATCCGAAAAACTTTAGCGGTATTTGGAGAGACTATCTCCGAGTTCGGGCTACGATCGGCATTGAGAAACCGTTAAAAAGGCGTATGAAGCTGAGTAAGGAATCGAGTGAATGGCTATGGGCTAATTTCAAGTATGAACACCTTCCAACCTTTTGTTTTGTTTGTGGAATCATTGGGCATGCCGAGCGTCTGTGTCCGAAACGATTTGAGCAACCAATTGCTGAAACTGCAAAGCCTTATGGGATCGGTCTAAGAGCAGTGATGAAGAAGAAAAATTATTTAATTGGAGCTCAATGGCTTCGTACTGGAAGGGAGGAGGAGACGGCAATGGAGGGTGGTGCAATCGGTCAGACCAGCTCCGGTGGACAGGGAGTTAATGCGTCGAAGATCATGGAGGTTGATGGAGATGTTTCTGGCGTGAATGGCTCTGTTAGTATCCCTGTAAATGAGAGTCAATCCATTAATGCTAAGATTTCAATGGAAAGTGTGCAAGCTGGTGGTGATCAAATAAATAAGGAAAGTCCTTATATGCATGCTACTGATTGTTTATTGGATACGAAAAAAAGGAGGATGGAAGATATTATGGGAAAGAGGATAGGCGTGGATGATATGGCTGACGTGGAGAAGATTGATGATGGTTTGGCTGGGCCAAAAAATGTGAAACAGGTGGGCCTTGGTTTCCAAGCCCACCAGACATTATGAGTGTTTTAGCTTGGAATTGCCATGGGCTTGGGAACCCATGGGCTTTTCAATTCTTGAAGGATCTTATGATCCAAAAGAAGCCCAATTTTGTGTTCTTAAGTGAGACTTTATCTAGAAGTATGGTTGTGGAGAAGTTAAGAGTAGCCGTGGGCTTTGAAGGGGCTATTTCTTTTGATGTTCAAGGCAAAAGTGGTGGAGTAGCGTTACTATGGAGGCATGAGAATGAAGCTCAACTATTGGGTTATGGTCGGGATTATATCGATGTGGAGATTGTTGGGGACAATGGTCAAAAGTGGCGGTTGACGGGTCTTTATGGGGAACCAAATAGAAGCTATCGCAAGCGTACTTGGGATCTTATTCGAGATTTAAAAGCCAAGTCTGTATTGCCTTGGTGTATTATTGGGGACCTCAATAATGTTACTTCTCAATCCGACAAACGTGGAGGTAATAGCTATCCTAATTGGTTAATTGATGGTTTTTGTGATACTTTATCTGACTGTGAATTGATTGATTTGGAGTTGTGTGGTTATCCCTTTACTTGGGAGCGTGGAAGAGGTAGTTCGGATTGGATTGAAGTGAGAATTGATAGAGCTTTAGTGAGCCAATCTTGGCTGAATTTATTTCCGTCCGCGAAGTTATGGAATCTTGAAACTACAACCTCAGATCATTGTCCAATTCATTTAGTTCCCACCACTCCTTTGGGAATTGTCAAAGCCAAAATTTTTCGATTTGAGAACTCTTGGCTCAAAGAGCCTCTTTGTTATAAGATCATTGAGGATGTTTGGAGTGCTAACATGGGTAGTCACGTTATGGATAAAATCAAAAGCTGCAGCGATGTTTTACTTACTTGGGGCAAAGACTACTCTGGAAACTTTCAAGAAAGATTGACCAAATGTAAAGCGGAGTTGAGAAAATGGAAGAAGGGCCGTGACCCCTTGGCGGTGCAAAAATACAAGGAAGCTGAGGTTGATTTTAATAATGTGTTATTGCAAAAGGAAATTTTTTGGAAACAAAGGAGTAAGCAACTTTGGTTGCGAGAAGGCGATCGAAATTCTAAATATTTCCATGCCATGGCTTCGTCTCGGCGGCGTAATAATTCCATTCAGAAGCTTCGGTCTACTTCTGGGGTTTGGGAAACTTGGGATGGTGGCCTCCCGAGCTTGATTACTAGTTATTTTGAAGATCTGTTTACTCCAGGGGTTGTTGAGGGAGTTGATCATGTTGCTACGGTTTCAGGAAGGGTGTCTCAGGATCAAAATTCCATGTTACTTGAGCCACTATCTGATGAAGAAATCAAGAAAGCTTTGTTCCAAATGCACCCAGATAAGTCTCCAGGACCTGATGGGATGACTTCGGGCTCTTTTCAAAAATTATGGCCGGTTGTGGGTGGTGATGTGCGGATGCTTGTTCGGTCATTCTTTGCTTCAGGTTATTTCCCTCCTTCTTTAAATGAGACTAATATTGTTCTTATTCCTAAGAAGAAAAATGCTGAGCTTTTGACTGATCTTCGGCCTATTTCACTTTGTAATGTCTTGTATAAAATCATTTCCAAAGTGTTGGCGAATAGATTGAAACATGTGTTGCCTGATGTTATCTCTGAAACTCAGAGTGCGTTTTTGCCTGGTCGATTGATATCAGATAATATCATGGTTTCTTTTGAGATTATGCATTATCTGAAGAGGAAAAGAATGGGGAAGGATGGCTATATGGCTCTCAAACTTGATATGAGTAAGGCTTATGACAGAGTCAAATGGCCTTTTATTGAATCGGTGTTGCTGCGTATGGGCTTTGATAGAAGGGTGGTTTCTTTGATCATGTTTTGTGTCAGTACGGTAAGGTATAAGGTCACTCATGGTGGCCATTGCATGGGACCTATTACCCCTGGCAGAGGGCTGAGACAAGGAGATCCATTGTCCCCTTATCTTTTTCTAATTTGTGCAGAAGGATTCTCTTCTCTGTTGAAGGATTATCAACTTCGTCATCACATTTCGGGTATTAAAGTGGCAAGGGGCGCCCCCATTGTCTCTCATATGCTTTTTGCAGATGATAGTTATGTGTACTGCAAGGCTAAAGATGACGAGGCGGCAAGTGTTCTTCAGATCCTTCAGTTATATGAAAGGGCTTCGGGTCAACAAGTGAATTTTGCTAAATCCTCAATCTTTTTTAGCAAAAATACTCTTGCTGATACTCGCACCCGAATGTGTAATATGTTGCAATTGGCTGAAGCTCCTGAGAATAGTCTTTATCTTGGATTACCATGTACTATGGGTCGTAATAAAAATGCAATCCTTGGGTTTCTCAAAGACAAGATGAAGAAAAAGATTTTCAATTGGGAGAGTCGGTTCTTATCCAAATCCGGTAAAGAAGTGTTGATTCGTTCTGTTGCTCAAGCATTGCCTAGTTATGCTATGAGTGTGTTCTTGCTTACTAAAGAAATCTGCACTGATCTTGAAGGACTGATGTCAAAATTCTGGTGGAAATCTCAATCTAACTCTTCTAGTAAAGGTGTGAGTTGGATGAGTTGGAAGAGATTGACAAAACATAAGCACAAAGGTGGTCTTGGGTTTCGGGATCTCCGTGATTACAACCTTTCTTTTCTTGCCAAGCAAGGGTGGCGTTTGTTAACCAATGAGAGCTCCCTGGTTGGAAGAATGTATAAGGCTAGATATTATCCTAACGGTAGCTTTTTATCTGCTTCCTTAGGACAAAATCCTAGTTTTATCTGGCGTAGCATATTTGAAGCTCAGGAAGTGGTTAGAAAAGGTGCTCGGAAGTCGATTGGTTCAGGACACACGGTTAGTATTTTGAATGATCCATGGTTGCCTGATCCTATTCATCCTTATGTTGAAACGGTGCATCCTAGCCTTGTCAATCAAAATGTAGCATCGCTGTTGTGTGTGGACAGCCATTCCTGGGATGGTGAGGTGCTCGAAGATTTGTTTGTTGAAAAAGATAAGATTTTAATCCTATCTATTCAACTTAGTGATCATAGGCCGGTTGACAAATGGTATTGGAACTTGGAAAATTCGAGTCTCTTTTCTGTTAAAAGCGCCTACAAACTGCTACAATCTACACAAGGCAATTGGTCCGATTTGTTTGATGGTATTAATTGGAAGAAACTATGGAATTTGGAGGTTCCTCCTAAAGTCTTGCATTTTTTGTGGCGAGCCATGACTGGTTGTTTGCCAACTAAAGTGCAGCTGAGTACTAAACATGTTAATGTGGATCTCTTTTGTCCTTTTTGCCATAATTTTTATGAGACCATTTCACATGTTCTCATGGAGTGTAACTTTTCTCAATCCTGTTGGAATTTAGCTAGTCCTAATGTGCATCACGGTATCAACATTGATTTTGGCAGCTGGTTTTCCACGGTCTTGGAGTCCAATTCTGTAGATGTTTCGGTAGATGCTGCAATGGTAAGTTGGAGCATTTGGAATGCTCGAAACGATGCCTTTTGGAAGAGCAAACAAAGGACGGCTGCTGGTGTGGTTCTCTCTGCCCGATCCACGCTGCAACAGTGGACTGCAGCTCGTGTAGAGAAGCAGGGCCCTCTGCTGGTTTATGGTCCTCATACGGATCAGGTGCTGTGGAAAAAACCAGTGCTACACACAACCAAAGTGAATGTGGATGGTGCTATCTTTGCGGATGAACGCAGATACGGTTTTGGGTGTATTGCTCGTGGGGCTGATGGGAAGATGATTGAAGCTATCTCGGGTAGCAGGCTTGGTGTTGTGGGGCCTGAGATTGCTGAAGTTATCGGGGTGAAGGAAGCGCTGAGTTGGATCAAGCGTAAGGGGTGGTCGAAGGTGGAGATTGAGACGGATTCGCTTGTGGTGGTGCAGGCTGTCACGGGTTCAGTTCAGATGCCTTCGCAGTTTGGTTTTTTGGTACAAGATTGTCGTAATTTACTGTCTTGTATTAGTCATGTGTCGTTACATTTTGTTAAACGGTCTGCTAATAGGGCGGCTCATTGCCTTGCTAGAGCGTCTTGTTACCATTCAGATCGTATTGTTAGTGAGCATACTGCTCCTCTTGAACTCAAGTCTATTGTTGATGTTGAATGTTTATGAATGAATAAATCATCTTTTGCTCAAAAATAAATAAATAAATAAAAAAAAAAACTCTTACATTTTTAGAAAGTATTTTCTTATCATTCTTATCATATGCCTCATAAGTTTTAATAACTTCTTCACCATTTATAACATATTTAGCAATGTAAGGACCATTAGACACTATATGCCACAAATCAAAATTCATAGATTGAAGGTAAGTTTCTATTCTAATTTTTTAATAAGAAAAATCTACTCCATTGAAGTATGGTGTTCTATTTGTGCCCAAACCTTCTAATTTATTATTTTGTGAATTACTAAGAAATGTCATGCTCTAGATTGTGAAAGCTAATCAAATAAATGAGCCCTTGCTCTAATACCAATTGTTAATTCAATATATATTTTCAAGAGGGGGTGAATTAGAATTTTAAGCTAATTTTGATAAATTAAAACTTTTGACACAAAACTATGTAATTAATCAACTTAATCAAGTAAATACAAATAATATGGCAAGCAGTTATATAGAGCAAATAATCAAACTTGTAAAGTAAAGAGTTTAAGGCTAAGAAATTACAAACTCTAAATTTTTACAAGGTTCGGTAGAGCTAAGCCACCTACGTTCTTGATCTTCAAAGTTATAGACCTAGCTTTGAGTTCCACTATCGAGCCAAGTTAACGGGCTTGTCTAACCCTTACAACGGGGAATTTTCACCAAGGTGTTTCCAAATCTCTTACAATAGTTTTGCACTGCCAAGGACTATTAACCTCTTTCTTACATTGTTGTAGTAACAATTTTACTCTAACCGGGTAGTTTACAATGCCTGTGCCAACCTCAACTTAATCACAATATGGAAATATATTTAAAATTACAAGCAAACTCACTCTAAAAGTATGATGAAACAATACAAAACTTAGAGTGATTAGCAACCACACTTTAAAAATTAAACACAACTTTTGGCTCAAAGTGTGTGAAAAGTGTTTGTTGGATTTTAGACTTGGGAGCTCATTAAACTCACTTGAATAGGTTAGGTATATGAAATAAATACTCAACCAATTTAATTTATTTAGTAAAAAATGAGTTTATACAGTGTTTAAACAAAAACTAGCTGTTATACACAAAAACGAGACTGCCACTGGGAGATTCGGTTCACTGT
The DNA here is from genome assembly GCF_029168945.1 of Cannabis sativa. Lineage (NCBI taxonomy): Eukaryota > Viridiplantae > Streptophyta > Magnoliopsida > Rosales > Cannabaceae > Cannabis > Cannabis sativa. Next base: position 50,441,601 of record NC_083601.1, read on the forward strand.
TTCCCAAGCGGTAAACCAGTTTCTAGGAGAAACAATTTATCGTTTAAGAAACAGTTAACTATATCCTTATAGTGGCAAAAAGTCCAATTTTCGCACTAAAATGGCCATAACTCTCTACTCGATTATTCGATTTTAAAAATTCCAATTTTGTTCTCTTAGTTAAATGATATGTGATTTTAAAAGTTAATTTAAAAATTTAAGATATCATTTGGTGAAATAACTTGTCACACAAGTTAGTGGGTTAAAATTCGTACTTAAAGCTTTTTTAAGCTTGGACTTGAAAATCACTATACAAGACTAGGAAATGTAAATAAACCTTCATGAAGTCTTGTCTTGAGTTCTTTGAGTCTTGTAATCCACTTTGAGTCACTTTCGAGAATTTCGGTCAAATTACCATTTTACCCTTGAAGTTAATTTTGCCTTAGAAAATATTATCAACAAATCATTAGTGACAAATAATAATCAAATATTTGTTAATCATAAAAATAAGGAGACTTAAGAGTTTGAGTCAACACCATGCAGGTTGTAGGCTTAAACCTTGTAATTTCTAGCTATGACTCTCTTTGAATGCTACAATAGTGAGAATTGATGTGTTACAGATTCTGAACAAGTGATATGAGAAAATAGACTAAGTGTCCAATGAATGGGAAGTTGCGTGAGTGGGAGAGAGAGTGACTTATGGTCCCTTTTCTAAGTGTTTAAGACCCTTTATATAGTTTTAGGGCTTACAAAAGATCAATATTCAAATAAGTAAATATCCATTCAAAATAGGAAAAATAACTCTTTTATCATATATTTAAGTTACAAAAATAACTAAATGATATCCCTGAAAGATAGGTAGATAATTTGAGGTTGAATCCCTATCTTTGTGGGTTGTTGGAGTTGTCTCGTAGCTGAAACCAAGCTGCAAACCGTCCAGAGAGAAGGCTGTGGACCTCACCATCTAATCAGACTCCCCTTGATGCTCTTTATTTGTGATGGCTGACCTACCCTTTTCTTAGGGCCTGGACGACGCATAGTTTCCCTTGGCTGGCCAGGGTATGGTCCGGCTAGATCCTCCTAATTGGCCCTTTTCTTGTAATTCGGGCTTGCCTGAGTATTTAGAACCCTTGTCAATTGACGTGTTGTGCATGGTGATTTTTCTCAACTATTAACACGTTATATTCCACGTGGCCTTAGTTTTGCTTATGTGGACATGCCACGTCAATGGACAAAAATTAAGATAATAGTAAGTAATCCTAAATTTTATATGTGTTATATGTCATTTCATTTTTTTTTTATATTTTAAGATGTTAGATTACTTATGTGTTAATTAAACATACATGTTAGTAAATTATGATCCTGGTAAAATAAGTTCCAATAATGTCGAGCTAATTTTTAGTATCATGTGTAGTGACTATCAACTTGAAGATAAGATCATGTTGTATTATTCAAGGAATAGGGAGCACAATGTTAAGAATGGGTACAAAGTGGCCTTGAGCATCAAAAAATCCAAGGTATCGAATATGAAGAAAACTGAGTCATGGTAGAATTTGTGTGAAAGTTGAGAGTGGCACCTGAAGTAAATTGTGTGGAAGGCTTGCCACTTATAGCTACCAACTAATTGTAATTTGTCTTGCAGGGGAATGAAGGTCAATCGCTCTTGTTTCATATGTAATTCAGGCGTAGAGGAGGGTGTTTTTCATTCTCTATGGAGGTGCCCAAGCAGCAAGAATTTTTGGGAGGCGATTGGTTGGTGGAAGATCATAAAAAACAACAAAGAGGAATCTTATAAAATTTCTTTATATGATAAAAAAACCAACTAAGAAGAGATGAGTTTGAATTCTATACCATTTTTTTCTTAGAAAATTTGGTACATGAGGAATGGTTCTTTACATAGAAAATCTAGTCTTAATCCTTTAATAATTATTGATTGGTGCCATAAATTCATTGAAGAGTACTATACGGACAATAGAACTCGTAATTATAAGCCTAGCATCATAAATGTGAAGTGGCAGCGCCAGTGTTAGACTGTATAAAGTTGAATGTGGATACGAGTGTAGAAAATGAAGTTCAAGGTTGTGGTGTGGACGTGGTGGCTTGCAATTCCATGGGAAAAGTCATTTTGTTGTTGACGGTAAGAACTCATTAACTAAACTTTAGTTAGAAAATCAAATGCAAAGAGTTGATGATGAAAAGCTTAAGAAAAATTAAGAACACTCAGTCATCAATGGAGTAAAATATTGTTGTGAATATTTGAGCTCTCTTACAAGTAATGGTTTTCCAACCCCTTTACAAGTATTCAAATGAATCTTTTATAGTTGAATTCTAATGGCTCTGAAATACAAGTAGTCCTAAAAATTGGGGGATAAAATTCCTTTTGTACTATGAAGATCAACGCATCAGAGGGGTAGTGAAGAAATGGTGGTCGAGACTCAGTTTGTACCCTGAGTGAGACAAAAGGGGGTGTCTCCACTACTTGTACCTTTGTACCCGTCGTACATTTGATCCTTTTTTAGAGACGTGCTTGCTATTATGGCTTTTTTCTTTATTGCGTATCCCTTCGGTATCTCTCCCACTATGGCTAAGACTCATAATGTGGAACTACACTACGAGACTTAGTTAAGTGTTGATACCTTTGTTGTCGAGGCTTAGAAAGAATTCCCTCCTAAGCCCTTCTTGGTGGTCACTCACTTGCAACATATACTCTTAAGTATTGCTCTATTGTGTTGAACACGTGGCATTAGATAGGGAGTATAAGGGAGAGTGAGGGAGCAAAGGAACAAAGGAGCTTGAGAATAGATAGATAGAGAAAGAGAGTGGCAAGTGGCAAGTGGAGCAGGGAGCTCCTTTGGCGTGCAGGGAGTGAGTGGAGCGGGGAGCTCCCTTTGGTGCATGCGGAGTGAGTGGAGCAAGGAACCCCTTTTGGTGCATGCAGGGAGTGATGGGAGTGAGGAACTGTTGGAAATTATTTTACCAGGATCTATATTTACTAACAAGTATGTTGGATTAACATCCTAATATGAATTCTAAAACAATGAAAATAAACACATATAAAGTTAGAAAACCTTACAGTGGGTGCAGTGGAATAATATGACTCCTTCCGTTCAGATCTCTAGCCCTTGATTCCTTTCTGTAGCAGAGCATCACCAAGATCTGAACCTGGATCTTCTTTTCTCCTTCTTTGATGCAGAAATTACATAGTCTTCCATACTGTGATTGAGATACCACTTGATGTGTGTGGGCACTACTCATCACTCAAGGGAATTCGAAAAACAGAGAAGGAAGAAAGAAAGAGAGAGAGTGGCGATTTCATAGTGTTTGAGAGAATAAACTGTAAAGTGTCTGTCTCAAAACTGAAGCCTTTACCTTCTATTTATAGAATACCACATAGGGTTAAAGTTGAATTATTTGGTATTTAAAAAATGAAAAATAAAATGAGAAATAGGAGCATTAAGTGGCCGACCATTCATTGAGGGAAACAAATCCTTCCACTTTTCAAACTTTCCTATTTCATCATTTCTAGTTTCCCATTTTCTCAAAATTGCCAATTCTCTCTTTCAACTTCATAAATGTCAAATCTAATTATTTAATAACTATAATTAATTATTAAATAATATATTGTCATTTATTTTATTTATTAATAAAAACTAATCAAAGTTTCCCAATTAATAAATATACCCTTTAAACTCTCTATTTACTGTTTTACCCTTGCTTAGTGAAAATTCATAAAGTAGACATAGTCTAACTTTTAGAATTATAATTGATTAATTAAAATCAATTAACTGAGTCTTACAAGCAGTATGGCCTCAACTAGTATGGGGACCATGGGTCTATATAACCGAGCTTCCAATAAGTCGAACCGAATTTACCAAGTAAATTCCCTAACTTATTAATTCCTCATTGAATCCACACTTAGAACTTGGAATTGCACTCTCAGTCATATAGAAACGCTCTATATGTTCCACGATATAGACACGTCATTAGTTATCCATTGTTATAACCCTAATGTGATCAATGATCCTCTATATAGATGATTTACACTGTACAAGAATTAAATTACCGTAACACCCTACAATGTATTTTATCCTTAAAACACATAACCCTGTATAAATGATATTTCACCTAAGTGAAATGAGATCTCCACCATTTATCTTCGTTTGGTTAAGCTCGAAGGAAATCATCCTTTACTTCTATTTGCCAAATAGAAGCTATAGATTCCATATTTATGTTAGCGCTCCCCCACTCAATTGTATTACCGTGTTCCCAAAATGTACGTATTACCCTGATACAAAACTGGGCTTAACTAACAAATCAAAGAACACGAATAACACTCTTGAAATTGAGCCTAACCATATCAGGATTTCGATCATGTGATCTAGGATCAACATGTGATATTGAATTGAATAGATATTACGGTAAATTTCAACATATCTAATCAAAGTTCAATATCAGTCCATTCCAATGCAAACTCCATGCATCCGATACTGGTAAACTTTGCCAATGTCCTGGAAAGGACATAACACTTTTCCAAGGTGTAAGAATACCTATAGCTGATTATACCATGTCAGTCTAAATCCAGTGTTCTGACAAATCAGGGAATCTACTTTTGAACATATAATAAAGATTATATTCCACTGTGCTGACAACACTATAATCTTTAACCAACCCATATGTTCTGGACTTAAAAAGAATTCATACATTATATACATATAATCATGAAATAAATCATGTGAACTATGCAACATAAAATGTTATTTCTGATCTTTATTAATAAGTAAATCTGATTATATGAAATGAGTTTTATTTAGGGCATAAAACCCAACAAACTCCCACTTGCACTAATATAAAACAAAAAGTGCATTTCAAATAATCATTAACACCTTGATATACCAATCAAGTGTAATAGTAGTAAACTTCTCGTAATAGGATCTGACAGGTTGAATTAAACACAACCTCTTCTCCACCATTACTCTTCCTTAATCACAAAATCCTTGATAATGTGAAATTCCTCTCTATATGTCTACTCTTTTGGGATACTGGATTCTATACTTTTGGGCAACTACTCTTTTGTTATACAGGAAGTAACCCTAGTAGTTAAGGCAAGTTGGAACACTGCCACAAATGTATAGAACTTTCCTTAGACTGAAAAAGTATATTTCCTGCAACTTTTAACATTCAGTCTCTTTCTGGTAGACCAAGAGATTTCAGATAGGTTTTTACACTTCTCCAAAATCACTACTCCACCCCCAAAGTAATCACCATCTCATCAGCAGACTTTCTAGCACACAGGCAAGTCTCGAAATCTGATGTGGTGTAGTCTAAGAGTTTTAAAACCACTCTTATTGACTAACATATAGTTCCTCTTCTTAATCTTAAGATTTACTTGATTGTCTTCCAATGTTCTTCTCCTGGATTAATCTGATACCTACTCATTACTCCCACTCAACAGCAGGTGTCTGGTCTAAGGCATACTAAAGCATATCTGAGACCTCTCACTGTTGATTCAAGAAATTCTTTCATGGCTTTATCTTCTCTAGAATAGTTGAGACTTTTCCTTAGATAAATAAAATCTATATCTAAGAAGTTGTGAAGCTTCTATAGATTTCCATTGGAAAGAAAAATGCTCCAGCATCTTACTAAAGTAAGTTGCTTGCATTAAAGTAAGTAATTACCAAGTATACCACAAGCCATAGGTTTAGATAAACTCAAACCTATTATACTAGGAACAGGAATTTTTGTTAAGTCCATTGAATAGACTTATGAACAAAAATTTCCTTTCATGTCCTTGTAATAGAAAACTTTAGGTTACTCCATGTGAATGGATCAAACCATAGTTCTAGTGGCTTTCTTCTTAGTTTCTTATCTTGAGAATCCATTACTTGTTTAAACTCACAATGGATTTTAATCACTAGTGTCTTCCAAGTTATAAGAAGGTGAGTTCCTAGAAACTCTCCCACTACGACAAGGTACCGTGAACTATGTCAAAGAAAACTAAATGGTATAGACCTCTTCAGTTATGTTAAGACAACAGAGGCAGTGATATCATCTTGTAAAATAAGATGATAGAACACTTTTGGAATCAAGAAAAAAAATATCTCCTTTATTTGCTACTTTACTTTCAGACTTAGTCATTTTCTTAGAAAAGTAGTATTTGTTTAAACAAACACTTTCTTATCTAATGACTATGGGATGCTCCACCCCTAATCACTTAGAATAGCTAACCTTATGCAGTTCTAGCTTTTCTTAAGATTTCGATTAGGTCATCCATGAATCTAGTAATGATTTACATTAAATATACAACCATTGCATCATTCTGAAATTATATTACCATAGAAGGATTTAGGCAACGACTAGTAACTAATCATCAATATGCAACTCGAATTTCTGGGGAGGTAAGTTTGGATATTATTCAAAATCAAATTAATGATCTTTGAAATGCATATCTACTAACTTTTTCTCCACCCCTATCAGTTCGCAAGATCTTTAACCACTTACCTTCACCATTGCTAGAAATTCATGAAATTTTTCAAACATTTCAAATTTCTTTTGCATAAGGTAAAATCTAGAGTGATCATTTTAAGAATACAACGAAAACTCATATCCACCCCTGAATGTACATCCATCTACGAATGAGATGAAATTACTTTCAGTGGATATAGACATATTAACTCTTTGCAGAGAATGATCTTGTCAAAACCACTATGAACAAGATACAAATGCCATAGATTTATAAAATATGTGGTTGTATCTTTTGATGACTTACTTTAGTTACATCAAAGAGTTCTTAGAATAGTGCAAGTGGATTCTGGTCACAGAATACTAAACTCATACGGTTTAAATCCATTGATAGAAAATGGTTATGAAACACTTGTAAAAGTGTAACTGTATAATTAGTAACTCTTTCTTGGACCACCACTACTAATCTAACTCTATGATTTGCCTATACAAGTAGGAGATATCTAAGATTGAGGATTTATATCATTTAGGGATAGAATTCCGGGAATATAATCATATGCGACATCTAATTTCTTAAGAGAAAATATGACTTTATATGATTTATAGACCATTCATCCAATGATATGTCATTAAGCTAATTCGAAATGAATAAGCTAAGAGGAATTAGGATAATTTCGTTTTAAATAAGAATCCAACGATGCTCCGATTAGCGAGAGTCAAAGTAATCTTATTTATACAATCTTCTTGTTTCATATTGTAAAATACTAGTCTAGGGTGTCATCAATTGATGAACAACTAGATGTTGCATACAATATTTATCTTTTGAGATCTAACACTATTATGTTAGTCTAATTGTGAAAATCCATTAGGGATTTATCTCATTAGAAAAACAAATCAAGTTAGACCAACAATGAAGATTCAAAATTAAACTACAATTTAATAACAGAAAATAACATGGTTCAATACAAATTCATACACAATTCAGAAATTATGAAGCACATAGCAAGTAGGAATGACAAGTGAAAATACTAAAACATACAATCCTAAATAATTTCCAAGGTTTTCAACAAACTGATATCAGTGTCCCGTTTAGGCGAGAGTCAAAGCTACCATCCATTGAATAGAGTTGTCAGCTCATCTAAAATGATCAACATTCTAGCAACCTTTTATTCGATCAAGATTGAAATCCGCGTTGTCCCGTTTAGGCGAGAGTCAAGGCTATTCTATCTTATGAGCTTCCACCATTGTTTCATATTCTTGCAAGTCTTATACAGTCGCCACCATTAGGGTGATCATAAACTATATAAAAAAAACTTACAAGATTACTTATCTTTCGAGATTAAACAGTGCTAACTTGCTAATGAACGTTCCTCCATTAGGGAGGATTACTCACTAAAACAATAGCTATGTAAAACCAATAATGGAGATCGAATATCCTTACAATAATAAAGCTCATTATTTAATGAAGGTTTGTATTTTCTTCTAATATTTATTTTAATCCATTTATTTTAAATATATATTTATTTAATTAAAATTTCCAATTTAGAATGAAAAATTCCAAATATAAATTTTAATTTAATATTTATAAATTATACTTAGATAGATAAATAACGTGAATTATTTCCATCTTAGTAATAATTTTCATATATATTTAGAAAATTATTCAATTTAAGTTGTTTCAAAATTAATTTAAATTAATTTACAACTTCAAATTTAATTTTCTATAAATATATATTGCATTTTCGAAAATGCTTTAAAATAAAATAAAATAAATCCTGGAAAATTACTCTAATTTTATGTTGGCCCAAAATTAATAAAAATTAATTTTCAACAAAAATATAATTTCCTTATTTAATTAAATATCTAAGAAAAAATTTCAAATATTTAAGTATCATGATTAAAAATCAACTTAAATATTAATTTTCTATTTAATTAAATACACTAGAAAAATACTTCAAGCAAAACTGATAATATCTATCTAGACTTTCATAGACTAATTAATCCAATTTCTAATTATAATATATTTTAGTTCATTTATTTTAATTAACCATTAAATGAAAAAGTCATTGATTTAAGTTGGTCCAAAATTAAATAAATACTTTTCAACTTTAATCTATTATTCAAATAAAATTTGAAATTTTTGCATTAAAGAAATGTAATTTCGAAATTTTGGGAAATGATTAATAAAATAAAATAAAATATATTCTGAAAATTATTCAAACTTAAGTTATTCTGAAATAAGATTCCAAACTTAAAATAATTTTCAACTTTAATTAAATAACATGAAAATAACAATATTAAAGTATCATGATGTAAATCAACTTAGATATTAAAATTTTCAATTTAATTAAATGTATTAAATTCAAGAAATAAATAATTAAGTAAAGAGGAAACTTAATTATTAATTCTAGTTTAATACTAGGAAAATATTCTAAACTTAGATTGTACCAAAATTAATTAGGAGACAATTAATTTCACAATCAATGATATTTTCCTATTTAATATTAGAAATAATAATTAGTACTAGAAATAACTATCTAGAATATATCATTGACTAAGTGTTTTTCTAAAATTAACTTTAAAATATTACATGAAAAATAAATTTCATATATTTTAAAAGTTAATTATGTTGCTAATTCAATTTTAATTAGGTTAGACTAATATAATTAACCTAATACAATTATTTAAATAAGGCAAATGGGCCTTCACAATTGGAGTAGTTCATGTGAGGGGGAGCTGGGTTCAGTATGTCGTACCCACTTCTATGGCCCCCAACTCTCACACAAGGCCCAAAAGAGAGGAATTTAACCTTTAAATAAATAATTGTTATTCATTGAATAAGCCCAAATCTAATTGGGCCTAAATAAATTTCCTTATGTCAAAATTTATTTTAACAACCTAGTCCATTTACTTAGTAAAAACTTAAATGGGCTCCCTATATGCATCTAAGCCCAAAAGTAAACATATAGGCTCACACAGGTCAAATGATTTGGATGGACCCTATCATGTTACTAGGTTTACACAGATGAAAGAAGTACAAAATTTACCTGTTACAAATTATTTATAAGATCTATCGTCAATTGGACTATGATTAAAATCAGATCATTGGATCATGATCTGTCACCAAGTTAATCATAGCAATTTAGATCAGATAAATAATAGGTTTGTTAAAAAAAAAAATTTGAATAAACAATATAAATAAACAAACATTGTCCATGTAACAGATGTGAATCAAGATATTAATATAATTAAATTATTATTCTTAAACTAACCAAATAAAGGAAACTAATTTTAAAATATCTAGGTTTATTTGAATCAAATTAAATATCTAATAAGATCAATGATTTAAAAGGAAAGAATCTCCAATATCACTTTCAGATCTTATAATTTAATAAAATAAACCAATTCTAAAATAGATTTGGTTAGCTAATTATTATTTTAGGAATAAAATAATAAATAAATAATAATTACCATAATTATATGTCAAAATATCTCAAATTAAGCAATATTCAAATCTCTACAAAAATATCTATGTTATTTAAATATTTAAGATATGATTTATAAATTTCTAATAAGGAAAAAATGATATATATATATATATATATAGAAAAAATATCATTTTTAAACTTATAATTTATAAATAATTAAATATTTAACAAAATAACAAATTTTTGAATTTGAAAACATTATGGTAAGTATATCTATAAAAATATCTATGTTAATTTCAAATTTATTAATTATTTAATTTGTCATATAAGATAATTTTAATATAATATTTTAAATAAAAAGACAAAGTTATCATTTAATTTAAAATATCTTAAATATCAAAATATCTAATCTTATAATTAAACAATAAATAAATATTAAAGAACTTAACAAATTTTTAAATCTGACCATAATAGGAAATATCTAAAAATTGGAAACAATCCAAAATAGAAAATATTTAAAATTGGAAAAATTCCAAATTGAAAATATTTAAAATTGGAAACATTTCAATTTAGAAATATTTAAGAAAGGAAAATTGAATTTTGGGAAACAATCCCATGAAAAAATTGGATTTTTGGGAAAAAACCTCAAAAATTCGCAATTTGTAGGGAACTGCCACGATAGGCTGCATGCAGCAATCATGATTTCCAATCTTCCAAAATTCATATCTTTCTCAATTTTTATCGGAATCGAGTTCTGTAAAAAACAAAATTGCTTAATTTTTCACAAGGAATCCAAATAAAATATTTTCAAAAATTGAAAAAATATATTTCATGGAAAAAATTCGTACAACATAAACATTCATCACATAAGCACATAAACCAACATGAAACCATCCAAATCAACACAGAAACATGCAATCATCGTTTTAATTCATATTACATGAAAGTAAATCATTATCATGGCTCTGGTGCCAGTTGTTGGAAATTATTTTACCAGGATCTAGATTTACTAACAAGTATGTTGGATTAACATCCTAATATGAATTCTAAAACAATGAAAATAAACACATATAAAGTTAGAAAACCTTACAGTGGGTGCAGCGGAATAATATGACTCCTTCCGTTCAGATCTCTAGCCCTTGATTCCTTTCTGTAGCAGAGCATCACCAAGATCTGAACCTGGATCTTCTTTTCTCCTTCTTTGATGCAGAAATTCCATAGTCTTCCATACTCTGATTGAGATACCACTTGATGTGTGTGGGCACTACTCATCACTCAAGGGAATTCAAAAAACAGAGAAGGAATAAAGAAAGAGAGAGAGTGGCGGTTTCATAGTGTTTGAGAGAATAAACTGTAAAGTGTCTGTCTCAAAACTGAAGCCTTTACCTTCTATTTATAGAATACCACATAGGGTTAAAGTTGAATTATTTGGTATTTAAAAAATGAAAAATAAAATGAGAAATAGGAGCATTAAGTGGCCGGCCATTCATTGAGGGAAACAAATCCTTCCACTTTTCAAACTTTCCTATTTCATCATTTCTAGTTTCCCATTTTCTCAAAATTGCCAATTCTCTCTTTCAACTTCATAAATGTCAAATCTAATTATTTAATAACTATAATTAATTATTAAATAATATATTGTCATTTATTTTATTTATTAATAAAAACTAATCAAAGTTTCCCAATTAATAAATATACCCTTTAAACTCTCTATTTACTGTTTTACCCTTGCTTAGTGAAAATTCATAAAGTAGACATAGTCTAACTTTTAGAATTATAATTGATTAATTAAAATCAATTAATTGAGTCTTACAAGCAGTATGGCCTCAACTAGTATGGGGACCATGGGTCTATATAACCGAGCTTCCAATAAGTCGAACCGAATTTACCAAGTAAATTCCCTAACTTATTAATTCCTCATTGAATCCACACTTAGAACTTGGAATTGCACTCTCAGTCATATAGAAACGCTCTATATGTTCCACGATATAGACACGTCATTAGTTATCCATTGTTATAACCCTAATGTGATCAATGATCCTCTATATAGATGATTTACACTGTACAGGAATTAAATTACCGTAACACCCTACAATGTATTTTATCCTTAAAACACTTAACCCTGTATAAATGATATTTCACCTAAGTGAAATGAGATCTCCACCATTTATCTTCGTTTGGTTAAGCTCGAAGGAAATCATCCTTTACTTCTATTTGTCAAATAGAAGCTATAGATTCCATATTTATGTTAGCGCTCCCCCACTCAATTGTATTACCGTGTTCCCAAAATGTACGTATTACCCTGATACAAAACTGGGCTTAACTAACAAATCAAAGAACACGAATAACACTCTTGAAATTGAGCCTAACCATATCAGGATTTCGATCATGTGATCTAGGATCAACATGTGATATTGAATTGAATAGATATTACGGTAAATTTCAACATATCTAATCAAAGTTCAATATCGGTCCATTCCAATGCAAACTCCATGCATCCGATACTGGTAAACTTTGCCAATGTCCTGGAAAGGACATAACACTTTTCCAAGGTGTAAGAATACCTATCGCTGATTATACCATGTCAGTCTAAATCCAGTGTTCTGACAAATCAGGGAATCTACTTTTGAACATATAATAAAGATTATATTCCACTGTGCTGACAACACTATAATCTTTAACCAACCCATATGTTCTGGACTTAAAAAGAATTCATACATTATATACATATAATCATGAAATAAATCATGTGAACCATGCAACATAAAATGTTATTTCTGATCTTTATTAATAAGTAAATCTGATTATATGAAATGAGTTTTATTTAGGGCATAAAACCCAACAGGAACTCCCTTGGTGTGTGTGGGGAATGATGAGAGAGAGGAGCTCTAACTCCCTTGGACGCGCGCGGATGGTGGAGTGGCAATTGGGGCAACGATGATCTAAGCATGGGGAGCTCTGCACGCAAGGAGCTCAACCTAGGCATTGACTCCTCCTCGTGTTGGCTTGTCCCTTTACATAGGTCAACTTCGTTTCCTTGTCAATATACTTTTTAAGCGTATTATGGAATTTATACTTGGTGAATTTTTGGATATAACACTAATGACTCTAAAAATTACACTTAGCAAGTTTTAAAGGCCAACAACTATTAAAAGCTCTTTCTTCCCAATAAGATTTTTATCTTTGATAAAGAGCTAAAAGCCATTAAAACACGCCTTTCTTTGGTGGTGGAGCTTAACTTTAATAGTTGTTGCATTGAATAAGATTGTTTAAAGGTTGTCAATATGGTTTTGCATCAGCAGAATGTGTGTTCAGATAGTGATGCTTTTATTGCTAATATTCATCGTTTCTTTAGTGAAACAAGTTGTAAGGGAGTGTATCACATTGCGAGGAAAGTTAATTGTGTGGCTCATGCTTTAGCCAAAACAACTTTAGAGTCTAAAGCTTATGCTTTCTAAAAAGAGCATTTGCTTCGTGTTGCAAGTATTGTGAGTTTATGGTGTGTTTGGAAAGTCATAGAGGAATTAAATTTGAGTGTAATTAGAGGTAATTATACAGTTTGATATGTTTGTGTGACTATATATTTACATTGTAATTGTATAATTAGAAATAATTGAGGGGTTCTAATTACACTCTCCAAATTTTAGGGTCCCATGATATTTGAGTGTAATTACAGTGCAATTACTAAAAACTTTCCATTTTAAATTACTAACTATTTATAATATTTTTCATAAAAAAAAAACTTTTGACAATATTATTTTCTTGTGTAATCAGTAATTATTTTACCAGACAATACATTAATGGCATGTTTACTAATCAGGATTGGGAGTGATAGGTATGGTAATCACTCCTTTTCATTTGTTTACTTTATTTAATGGTTGAAATACTCTAAGGGAAAGGCATAAAATTAGGAGAAAAGAATGGGAGAAGTTTTCCTCCCAATTTCTTCAGGTATAAACCATTACGGGTAATGCTACTTTTTAGTTTTTTATTTATTTTTTATTATTAAAAACAAAAAGACACTTTTGCCACCAAATATTATATACCCTATTATATATATTATATACCCTAAACCCTAAACAAATCACTTTTCTATTCTCTTTCGTTTCTTTTTTTGCAGCAGCCATTTTCTTCTTCTTCTTTTTTCTCTAAGACAGCCACATATCAACATCAAGGTGAGTTTTAATTCTTTATCATTCATTATATATATAATTTTTGATGATGCATGTATGATGCATATATTGATGGTTTATGTTTATTATCATGTTTTATTATTATTTTAATTGAAAAACATCTTCTATAATATAAATCTGACATTGACATATATATTTTGGTACAATTGAATAGTTCAACTCAATCACCATCATCATATTTAATTTTAATTTTTATATTATTTATGTATAATTGAAAAGTCATAATCTATTATTCTCACAACTTCTCACGCTTGTCATACATTTCATAATATATATATATATATTTCATAACCTATATATATATAGGTCTTCTCTATCTACCCATATATATACATATATGTCGTTCTTCTTTTTTTTCTTTAAAGATACATATATGCCTTTGAAAACTGGTAGAAGCTTGGTGTAGCATAACAAATTCTCAGAAAACACAATTACACTGCGTAAATTACCAAACAAATTCTAGTCAAAAACACAATAACATAATAAAACTTTGCTACCAAAAAAAAAAAAAACATAATAAAACTTAAATCCAATGAAAAGCTTCAATAAAAAAAAAAAACCAACACAAATAATCTGTTCTTATTTTCTTTAGAAACATATACTGTACCTTTAATAAAATAATTATACAATCTAAATTACCATATTAAAACATACACAAATAAATTAAACAAACTCAAAACATATCAATATTTATTTTCAATAACAAAAATAAAATATAATTTACTTTTAACATTCTTTAGATGCCACTCTCTTATAATTATTAGAGTATATATATTATTATTTTTAAAAGGAAAGCATTTTCTTTATAATATAATATATGTATAATTTAAGAAGGAAAATTTCACTATTTGCCCTTAATAATATACCTCATATCAAAATTTATACCCTTCCTTAATTTGTACAAATTTAGTCCATTAATTACATGAACTTCCCATTTTACCCTTTTTTTAAAAAAAAAAATAAAATACCTAAAATCTGAAATGATGTTTCTCTCTCTTCCCTCTTCCCTCTCTCTCGTGCACCACTCTCTCTCTCTAGAAAAAAACTGAAAAATTTATCAAAAAATTTCCCCCTATCCGTCCCACTCTCTTGTCACTCTCTTTATTTGCTGTTGAATGGTTGTTTTCTCAGTGGGTGTTGGTGGAAAACCGAAGCACAACTCAATAGCACTCAAGAATCTTACACCATTATAATGGGTAAGTTGTATTTTAAGCATTTTGTTTGACTTTATGTAGTTTAAAATTGTTATATGTGTGTTTTTTGTTGGAACTGCTGTTTTTTGGTCTGAAATTGTTGAGATCTGGCAGATCTGGTTTTCAGTCGAATTCTGGGTTTTCCAGAGTTATCGATGATATATCGATGATATGTCGATGGTTTGTCGATGATTACAAAAGGGAAGGTCAGTGACGACCATTATCGACGTTATGTCGACATAATGTCGACATGTTGTCGACATCATGCAACCAACATGGTATTAACTATTTGTCGACATTGTGTCGACATTTTGTCGACAGAATGTCGACAACAAGCATTTTTCTTTTTTTAGAAGTTGTCGATATTTTGTCGACATCATGTCGACAAAATATCGATGCAATGGAAAACAACCGTGAATAAAACATAAACATAACATAACATTAACATAAAATAAAGTTCATTAAAAATAACATAAAAAAACATAAAAAAAAAACAGAAAATAAAGTTCATAAAAAAAAAAACAAACATTAAATAAAACTCACCACAAGCCATAACATAAGAAATTATTTTTTTTTTAAATTCTTTGGCTTGTGGGTGAGCCTTGCAATACTTGCATAATGTTCCAGGCTTCACCGGTTTACCGTTAAAGATGCCTTGTTTGCAACGACGGCATCCTTCGGGGAACCCTGGTGGTGGAGCCGGCCATACACCAGTTTTGCAAAAATGAGCTTCAAGTTGCCTGAACCTGAACTCGTTCCCACATCGTTCTCTTTCGAAAGCTCTTTGGGCGTCAAAAACTTTCTGCATTTCAGGAGTAACTATGCCAACATCAGGCTCCTGCTTCAGCTCTTCAGGAGTTAAGATGGGGAATTTGCCGTTCTTTCTTGGGGCCATATTTAGAACTTAAGAGAATAAGAGAAATTTTTAAGAGTAAGAGAGAAGTAGAAGACAAGAGCACTTATGAATAAGATTTCCCTTTGCTTTTATAGAGCAGTAAACATGTTGGGAATGTATGAAAATTTAATGGTCATTAAATGCGTAACTGTACAGGGAAAACGCATGAAATGGTGTATTTGTCGACTGAATGTCGATAGTATGTCGACATGATGTCGACAACATGCCAATTTAGTGTCACTGCTAACACATTTGTCGACGCCATGTCGACTTCATGTCGATATGTTGTCGATAGGACACGTGTCTGACATGCAACGTTTCAGTTGGGAAGGGTTGTTGGGAACGTAGGTAAAATTTATTAACATTAAATGTGCAACCGTTGTTAATTGTCGATGGTATGTCGATATTATGTCGATGACGAGCATGGTTGGTGTTTTTGTCGACTGTATGTCGATAGTATGTCGACACAATGTCGACAATCAGTGCCCTAATTTCTGATTTTGTGATTATCGACATTATGTCAATTGATATCGATGGGATGTCGATTTTTATTTTTTTTTGGGTGTTTTTTCCTTTACTCACCTTGTTTTTTTGGTTTGCAATTGCAGGAGACAAAGTGTTCCTTGTTGTATCGTACGATGGTGTTTGGTTATGTGAGAATTATAATTGGATCTACAAAGCAAATAGCAGCTTGACGTTGACAGTTACAACCGAGACAACCCTACAAGAACTGCGACAAATTTTATATGAAGAGTTGGAAGTTGATCCGGTAGCGTATGATTTAAAGTTGGAGATTTGTTCCTTGTACATGAAGGGAAAAATGGTTGCGCCAGAGGTTATTAAGAGAGAACGCCAACTGAGAACGTTTTTAGAGATGAGGGCAACAATGTCAAATACAGAGTTTATGCCATTATTCGTGACCAAGGTGAGAAAAGTTGGGAATTCGGAGCCTACGCCGCCTACTAATCCTCTCCCTCGGAGTGTGGTAGGGTCTTGCGTTCCCGAAACAGATGTTGGGATTGGTGTGAATGAGGAGGTTCCGGCCAATTTAGAGGTTCCGACCAATTTTGATGTTCCGACCAATGTAGGGCAAGAACAAGAAGCGACAGGATTTCATCAGTTTGAAGAGTTCGATACACCCTTCTACAATAACGATCCTATTGTAGATTTGAATATGGACGATGAGCATGATTTAGCAGTCGATGAACCCGTAGCGGGACCATTGTTGAGGTTAGAGTGTGTACCGAGTAACCAAGGTACACAGCGAGAACGACAACCTCGTAGTGAAAATCGCACTACACCTGGAACTAGCGACGATCGACCGAGGCGGGCGAAGAACATGCTCGTCATGCAACGTTCTCAACGTTCTCCTCTTTTGAAGTTTGTACCAAGTTCAAAGCTCCCATGTGGACAAAGGAAGATATAATGGAAAATCATGAGCTAACTACTTGTTTACAAAGTAAGAAAGCAGGGGTGATAGAGCTTGGTAATTTTTATGAAAACAAGGAAGAACTGAGACAAGTTGTGGGTAGGTTTGCACTTAATAACAATTTCGAGTGGATGGTGAAGAAGTCATCCCCTGATGTGTTGTACGTTACATGCAAGGCTCCAGATTGTAAATGGAGATTGAGGGGGAGGAAGAAGATGCATTCTGACAACTTTGAGGTCACTGTATTTCACAATGAACACACATGTAACTTGAATGCGAGACGTTCAGATCACCGTCAAGCAGCACCATGGGTAGTTGGCCACCTTATTAAGGGGAAGTACACCCAAGACGGAACTAAGTACAATGCTCGGGTGCTGGAATAATGAGTCTGGGAGCCATCTGAAAAATCAAAAAACAAATCAATATAACTGCCACAAAAATTAAAAAATAGTCGACATAACATCGACATCATGTCGATATTCTGTCGACATTATCAAACAGTAAGTAAACAAGAAATTTGGTCGACAAATAGTCGACATACTGTCGACATGTTGTCGACATTATCACAAAAACAGTAAAAAATAACTTTGTGGACAACATATCGACAACCTGTCGACATCATGTCGACATGTTGTCGACATTATCACAAAAACAGTAAAAAAAAATAACTTTGTCGACAGCATATCGACAAACTGTCGACATCCTGTCGACATACAAATATATTTGCAGAAAACAACAATCGTCGACATAAGGTCGACATCATGTCGACATGCCATCGACATTATCAAACATATATCAACTACATAACAATGGTCGACAAGATATCGACATAAGGTAGATATGCTATCGACATTATAGACCTCCACTTTTATTCCAAAAAAGGTCGACATCCTATCGACATACCAATGATATCCTATCGACATACACTAACAACACAGACTCAAACACTTTCAATCTTGTCGACATTATATCGATAATCTATCGACATGTCATCGACAACTTGTTTGAACAATAAAACACTACTGATAAACATGCAAAAAAACAAGCACAAGTTCGTATACACATCCTAAAACAATCTAATCAGAATAACATACACAAATTCCCATCCAATTCTATGAAAATTCTATTTTTTAATAAGAAAAAAACTTACCTTTGACTGTTCGTGGTTTTGGGGGCTACGACCTCTGTTCTGGTTTTGGTGGCTACGACCTCTGAAAATTGGTTGGGTTCCAATGTCGGCCGTGGGTGTGGGTGGGTTGGGTTCCAATGTCGAGAGCAATAGGCAGAGTGGGGTCGTGGGTACGAGAATAGTAGATAGAGAGAGGGTTGGGTCAGGGTCAGGGTCGTGGGTGGCCGGAGTGGAGTCGTGGTCGTGGACTGCGTTGTTGGGTCGTTGGGTCGTTGGGTCGTCGTCGTGGAGTAACGTTCGAAAGATGTAAACGACAGAGAGAGAACGAGAGAGGGAAAGAGAGGGAATAGCAAACGACAGAGAGAGAAAGAGAGAGTGAAAGAGGGAAAGACGGAAAGAGAGAGAGGGAATAGGAAAATTAAATTTGAGGGGTATTTTGGGTACAAATGAGTAATAGTGGAATTAATTTGTATAGATTAGTGGAGGGTATATATTTTGAAATGGGGTATTTTATTAGGGTCAATTAATGAAATTTCCCTTTAAGAATCATATATATACATAGTTATAATTAGTCACTGAATTAAAAATATGCTATATGTATATATATGTTTACGGATCATATGTATATATAATTGAAAAAATATTATTCGTCATGTCAATATTGTCATATAATTTAGTTTCTTAATTGTTTTTTTTTACTTTGGTTTTTTTTTTTTTTTTGTAGATCAATGGCTCGTTTAAGTTTAGCAAGAAAGCAAAAAAAAATTATTGTAGTGCAGAATTTAATTGTAATCTTAGATATTATTTTAGCAGTGTGTGCTATTGTGAGTGCTTATGCATTGATAAATTCTAAAAGACGTCTCAATCGGTCATTATCTATAATGAGAGTCTACAAACAGTTAGAAAACTTACATGATTTAGTGTATGCAAGTGATGTCAATTGTGTTTCACAATTAAGAATGGATAGACAAACATTTCAAAGGTTATGTCACATACTCAGTACTAGGGGAAATTTAAGAAAGACACGAAATGTCTCTATCAAAGAGATGGTAGCAATGTTCCTATATATTTTAGCACACCACCATAAGAACCGAGTTGTTGGTTTTAGTTTCAAAAGATCAGGAAAAACCATAAGTAAATACTTTCATGAGTGTTTAAAAGCAATGATTCGCTGCCAAAAAGAATTTTGGAGAACACCTGAGCCAATATTAGCGACCTCAATTGATCCAAGGTGGAAGTGGTTTAAGGTATGAATTGAGGATTTAAAATTATAGTTAGTAATTGTTAACTTTAAATAATTTTTAATAAGTATAATTAATTTGGTGTAGAATTGTCTGGGAGCATTAGATGGAACATATATAAGAGTGCATGTACCTGAAGCTGACAAACCAAGGTATAGAACAAGAAAAGGAGAGATTGCAACTAACGTTTTAGGAGTTTGTTCACAAGACATGCAATTTATATATGTTCTACTAGGCTGGGAAGGTTCAGCACACGATGGGCGTGTATTAAGAGATGCTTTAGCTAGGAGAAATGGTTTGAGAGTCCCTAATGGTAAAGTTAATTATAAAAAACTTATCAGTGTTTGAGATTAGACTACCAATATATATAGTTTTCCATTCAATTATAACATCATTTATTTATTATGTTTGATAGGTTATTATTATTTAGTTGATGTTGGATATACCAATGGTCAAGGTTTTCTTGCACCTTTTAGAGGAACACGATATCATCTTAATGATTGGAATGATGGACACCTTCCAAACACAGCAGAAGAGTTCTTTAATATGAAGCACTCAAGTGCTAGGAATGTTATTGAGCGTTGTTTTGGATTGTTGAAAATGCGATGGGCTATTCTCAGAAGTCCATCTTTTTATGACATGAATACACAACGGCGTATAATATCTGTTTGTTGCATGCTACATAATTTTATTAGAAGAGAAATGAGCATAGATCCAGTAGAAAATGAGATGAATAGTGTACAAAGAAATCACCCCACAACAGATAATAATTATATTAATAGTATCGAGTCTTCAGATTTATGGACTACTTGGAGACAAAATTTGGCAGAAGAAATGTGGAATACATGGCAGGGAACTAGATGATTAAACTATATATGTTGTTAACCTTTACTACTTTAGTATTTTTTTTTTGGAGCATTTTTCAATTATGATTTGATGTAATAAGAACAGATGTCTATATTTATTTGATATATATGTTTATTTTTGTTCAAATTTTTTGTGTTTAATTTTCAAAGTATTAATTTATGTGTTCTTTCAAGTTTCAAAATTTATACTTTTTTATTAATATTAAAAAAAATTATATGAATATATAGGATGAGTTCAAGCTCTAATGCAGATCAAAGAGGGAGAGGTAAAAATAAACATTATTGGACACCAACACAAGACAGTGTATTGATTGAATGTCTTCTAGAGTTGAGTCAAAATTCAACATGGCGAGCTGATTCTGGATTTAAGAATGGATATTTGCAACAAATGGAGATTATGTTAGAGGAAAAATTACCAGGCTCGAAGTTGAAGGCCTCACCTCATATTGAATCTCGTATTAAAAATTTGAAGGGGAAGTATTCTTGCTTGGCAGAATTATTATCTTTAAGTGGTTTTAGTTGGGACAATAAACATTCTTTATTATTGTGTGAGAAAAGTGCATTTGATGAGTATGTGAAGGTAAATATAAAGAAATTTTTATAATACAAGTATTTATATATATTTATATTTACAACAACATGGACTTATTATATGTGTTTTTGTGAATGTACAGAAACGAAAAGATGCAAGTGGATTATATGGGAAACCATTTCCTTATTACAACAAGCTAGCAGAAATATATGGACGAGATCGAGCTACTGGGACAAATGCTGGTAATGCTGATGATGAAGAAGAAGAAATACGCCAAAATGATGCAACTGGTGTAGAATTTGGAGTTGATGATAATATAGATGGCGGTGAGGATGATGAAGAAATAGATGAATTTGATGGTGTCTCACATACTCAACAACCAACTAATATGCGTCGTAGATCTACTGAGAGTACTACTAGTAACCAACAACGTGGTAAGAATAAAAAAACTAAGGTTATGGATGAAATTTCTACAAATGTTGGTGCCTTAGCAGATTCTATATCTAATATTGTCCCGAAATTTCAAGGATTAATTGATGCAATATCTGATAAGGATGTAGCTGAGATGCAAACTAATTTATTCATAGAAATAAGCAAGATTAATGGCCTAACTCCAATGCAGTGTATTCAAGCAACCAACATATTGGCTAAAGAACCTCCATTGATGCGAGTGTTTTATGCAATATCAGATGAGATGAAACTGCTATATATCCTGAATAGTGAATACGTTGCAAAATGATGCATAATTTTATAATTGCTAGATATTTGGGATTTTGTTTATCTTTATGTTTCACATTAGAATATTTTCATGTGGAGATTTTATTTATGGTTTGGTCAAATATTGTTTAATTGAATAATATGAGGATACTTTTTTTAGGAGTATTATGTTAATTTTTTTATGTAATCATTTATGAATTTATTTATTATTATATAAATTAATTTATTTAATAAATAAAAAAAATATAAATTTATATTAAGGGTAATATGGTCAACTTAAAACATTCCGATTACCTTTCCTTATTGATGTAAACAAAATAAAGTGATTCCGATTCCGTTTCCGGACAGTTTAGTAAACAACATGTTAAAATAATTATTTTGATTTCATAACATTTTATTCCCTTTCATTTCTCCCATTAATTTATTCCGATAACGATTACGCTTTAGTAAACGTGCCATAAAAGTTAAAAATTCATATATAATTACCACTTCTTATCCAAACACACATTATATTTTAAAATATAGTGTAATTATTTTTTTTATAAATACACGACCTAATAATTATACAGTAACATCCAAACACGCCTCTAATAAAATAGTTTCCATTCAAAAAAGAAATACATATATAAAACTATAAATTATACTTATTTTATAATAGTAATTTTTGTTAATTGTATTCAACGGCTAAATACATAAATCTAAATAAAAAAAAATTGACAGTTGGCAAACTGTAAACGATTATAATTACCCTAATTTTTATTATGTCAATCAATCATTGATCAAAAATAAAAAAATATTTACATCTATCTAAGTATCTATACTTTAAGGCAAATGAATTTCTCGATTAAAATTAGTTTATATTATATTATTAATTAATTAATAATTAATAATGCTTACTCTACTCTGAGTCTGGATTTAAACTTTTAGGGCATTTTTTTTTATTTTTATTTATTTTTTTATGCTACAAAAAATAAAAGAAAAAAGTTTTGGGAAGAGAGAAGCTCTGTGTTGTTTCTCAGCTTTCATTCTTTTCCCGGAAAATTCTTGATCGAAACCTTTCATCTTCTCAAGTCGGTGATTTTTTTTTGTTTTCTTTCAATCTACTTATTCTACTGTATTTTTTTTTTGTGCTAACATCAATTTCGGCTATGGCGATGATATTCTTCTGCTAATCTACAATGAGTTTTTGTGATTTTGAATTGTTTTAAAATGTGTTGATTTTTTCTTCGCCTTCTCGCAGCACTGATTCTGAAGCTCGTTACTAATGGCGCTGTCAGAGTCAGACCTCCCAGCGATATACTCGTTCTTGACCAACTCATTGAGTGGCGACGAAAACGTTCGTAAGCCAGCAGAGGAGGCTCTCGCTCAGTGCGAGTCTAGGCCTGGCTTTTGCTCTTGTCTTATGGCGAGTACTCTCTATCTTTTTGATTTGTCTTTTGTTTCTTCGTTAGAACTGATACTGTTTGCTTCATTTTTATGTTGTTTGGTAATATAGCGAATAGTTTTATTTTTATTCTAGTATTTGTTATTATTTTGATTAGATTTCCGTACTGCATTGTAGGAAATTATAAGTGCCAAGCATTTGGCCAATCAGGTGGACGTTAGATTGATGGCCTCACTGTATTTCAAGAACAGTATTAATCGCTACTGGAGGAAAAGACGTGATTCTTCGTGAGACACTGTTCATTGTTCTTTTGGATTTTAATATTAAAATGCATATGGTGAAAGTGGTAGTTGTTAGAGCTTAGAAATTCACAATGTGTGTATTTGGGTACCTGTATCAGCCCATTTGATTGAAAAATACTTCTATTTATATACAATGCAATCAGTTTATGCGAGTATGTGATCAAGTAAAGCATTTAGTATCTGCATTTGTTTTCATGTACAATGTGAACATACTGTTTTCAGGGGAATCAGCAACGAGGAGAAAGTACATCTGAGGCAAAAACTGGTATCCCACTTAAGAGAAGAAAATTATCAGGTGTTTGTTGCCTTTGCTTCTATTTTTTTTTTTTTTGTACAAAAGGGGTCATGTTCTCCCTCTATCTCTCTAAATATATGTGATATAAATTTGTCTGCTTCATCATATATCGTTCAAGATTTACCATCTTCTTTGAATTATTCTTCTTATGTATTTGTCTTTTTATATATTCATTTTAGAGGTGACATTTTTTTAGAGAAAGAATCCAACCTTAACTGTGCTCTTCATTTGTCTGATACAGATAGCTCTCACATTGGCTGTGCTCATCTCAAAAATTGCTCGAATTGATTATCCAATAGAATGGTGAAGTATTTTTTTTACTTCTTCATCTTCTTTTAGGTCTTCATTGTTCTTGTTGTAAATCTGATGTTTGTTAAAACTTTTACATATTTTGTAAGTATTCATATTTCTCTCCAATTTCCATTTAATGGGGGTAGACTGGTTGGGTCATCCAATGTCCGGCTCTCTGTACAAGAAAATTTAATTTGTGTCTCAGCAATTTCAGTCTGAGTTTGTGATACAATTTTTTAGGAGAATGTTGTTGTAATCATTTAAAATATTTAGTTGCCCTGATGTAGAAGTTCTTAGATATGTTTTGCTGTAATTCTTTTTTCTTTGTTTTTCTGCGTGGTTTTCTCTTCCACACTCGTTCTTATAATTATAATATTGATTCTAGTCCCTTTTCTTATGAAAAATGAAGGAACAAGGAAGAAATAGTTGCATTTATTTGACTCTTTTACAATATGATTGGACAGTGTTTTTTTTTTTTTTGAAAAAGAGAAAAGTCTTATGTCTTAGACTGATCTCCACCCAAATTTAATTTGTGCTAGAGGAAAACCATGGTATTCCTAACAAATAAAACATAGGATTCAAGTGCATAAAATAGAACAATTAATGACAAAAGTTCCTAAGTCAGTTGTATAGTATCTTGGAGCAAGATACACCCCCACTCTCTAGTGAGATATTGGAAGGAAAGATCAACAAAACCTCTGGTTTTATCCACATAGCACCGTGAGCTTGGACAGTGTTTTGATTGGTTAATAGAAGTCACACCTTAATCTATTTTAATTTTACAGTAATATGATTTTGAATATTTGTTTAACTTGCTGTATAAAATCTACAAGTTTTTATAGCATGCTATATATAGGATCTGAATCATTACTTTTCCCATTTTGAGCATTCATGTAGTATATGATGTCATGATCATCTGTTGGATGTGATGAATTATACAGGCCAGATCTCTTTTCAGTTTTAGCGGAACAACTTCGGTCAGCAGATGCTCTCTCTTCTCACAGAATCTTTTTGATCCTCTTTCGAACCTTGAAAGAATTGTCCACTAAGCGTCTAATAGATGGCCAAAGGACTTTTGCACAGGTAAAGAGTACTAATGTCACTCTTTTTCCCGTTAAAGTTTTACATCCTTATTCTTTGAGGTGATTGTTTTTTGTAACTATTTTTCTGACATTACATGTATGTGATGATACTTTTCTGGGCCTGGCTCGTAATGTTCTTTGAACTCCTGCTGCTCCTCTCTAGCCAAACATAGCTTGTTGAATTAAATCAACGTATGAAACGCATGTCAATTATCTGTAGAGGCATATGGGACTTGACCGTTGAATTATATAGTTGTATTTTGAAAGTGGCAAAGGTGATTGATAATAAATAAAGTTGTTTCTGGGTAGGGGATGAGGCTGTTGATTTTAAACCAAAAGAGTTTGGTCGTTTTGGAGTTATAAACTATTTAAAATGTAACAATGCGCTGATTACAAAATGTCATTCCAATACTATGAGCTGTAAATTAGGTAATGGGTAAGAAATGTACTCATAAATTGGTATTGCAATTTCATCTTAAAATTATATGTACTCCACTTTCTTTGTACTGATGCTTTATAGAATTGCATGCTTTATAAGAATTACAATTGAAGACCATTTTTAGTTTTTAGCATGGGGTAGCTCAAATGGTCAGACACGTGGTTTGCCACCCCAAAGTTTGAGGTTTGAGTCCCTCAGTTTCCTGTTCCCCCAAATGTTATTGAAATAGGCGGGGATCCTAGTTTCAAAAAAAAAAAAAATTGCCAAAGACTTTAAATTCTGAATTATTTATGCCAAACACCGAGTAAGAGTATTGGTGAAATAAAGTTTTTCATGGTTTCATTTTCTACTTTAATTTAATAGTCATATAGGGCTTTGAATTTCAATATTTTTTTTACATCTGATGATGTGTTTTATTGGCAGATATCTTCCCATTTCTTTGATTATAGCTGGCAGCTTTGGCAATGTGACGTGCAGACCATATTACATGGTTTCTCTACACTTTCCCAGAGTTCAAATGCTCTAGAGCATCAAGAGGAGCTTTATCTTATATGTGAGCGTTGGTTGTTATGCTTAAAGATCATAAGACAATTAATAATTTCTGGATATCCAAGTGATGCAAAAAGTGTGCAAGTAATTAATTTCTCCTTAAGTTCTCTTTCTCACATTGTTGGTCTTTTGTGTGTTTAGCAGTTTAGCGGACACCTCTTGCAGTTTAACTGTAAATTTTGATTGTAAATTTTCTTTGTCTACTTCAGGAGGTTAGACCAGTCAAGGAAGTTTCTCCTGTGATCTTGAATGCTGTTCAATCATTTCTTCCATTCTGTAAGATATTGTTTATTTATTTATTTTATTCAAGCTGTTATCATTATTAGTTACATATTGTAAAGCCACTCCAGAAATGTTGTTTTCCTCCACAAATAATTCTAAATAACTACTTGATTGTAAATTCATATTGGACCATGTTAAAAATGACTCAGGATAATGTTGAAGAAATGTTGACACTGTATTTTGATGGGATTAAATATGGTACTTGTCTTCTTTTTGGTGGTTTTCTTTATAGGACTAAAAAGCTATACATTTCATTTTGCTTTGGATGAGTGTTTGTCTTCCTTACTGTTAATTGCCTGTAAGAGTATGCTTTTCATAGGAAACAATATTCACCCAAGATGGGTAGAGTTCAAAATAATCATACATACTTAGTTTGCTTCCACAAAGTTTGAGCTTCGAGTCCCTCCTAGGAACCTACATAGCAATTACAATAATTTCTGGTCCCATATATTATAGAGCTAGGTGAGTAGTCTAGTTTTCAAAATATAGGAAACAAAATTTCTTTTATAATGAAAATTGGATTAGAAAGGAAAGATGACAAGGTATCCTTTTGTAGCAATTTTTCAAAATGACCCAAGGCAGACTAGTGATTTTCTATGTCTCTTTATTAATGGTATAGCAACACTTACAGATCCACTATTCCTTTTTTGTTTTTTGTTATATTTTGTCGACTCTTTGGGTCTTCATTATATTGGAGAAGTTTGGTACCCAAGATGGGTAGCTCAAACAGTTAGGTATGCGGTTTGACTTCGCTCCCACAAAATCTGAGGTTCGAGTCCCTCTTAGGTACATGCTTAGCATTTGCCATAGTTTTCTGGTCCCTATACTTAGCATTTGCGATAGTTTTCTGGTCCCCAAATATTGTAGGGTTCATTGGGGAGCTTAGTTTTGAAATAATGAATTGAAGATATAAGTTGTAAATTAAATTTGTTGCAAGTTGCAAGTAATATTAAAGAGTTGTTGCAAGTTGTAAGTTGCAAGATTATGTAGTGCTTTAGCTAGAAGGAATGATTGGATTATGATTGCAAGTTTTATCTAAACAACTGCTTGTTTTTTCATGCATTATTTGGCAGATTCAACTTTACAGAAGGGACCCGCTAAATTGTGGGACTTCATAAAGAGAGCATGCATTAAGTTGATGAAGGTTTTAATTAAAATTCAAGAAACTCATCCTTTTTCATTCAGCGATAAAAGTGTCCTTCCACTTGTCATGGTTTTCTGTTTAAATAAGATAACAGATCCTGAACCAGATGCATTATCATTTGAACAATTTTTGATACAATGTATGGTAATGGTAAAAAGTGTGTTGGAATGTAAAGAATATAAGCGAAGTCTTATTGGTCGAGTAGTCGAAGAAAATGGAGTAACACTAGAGCAGATGAAGAAAAACATATCCAATGCTGTTAATGGTGTCCTAACTTCCCTCATGCCAAGTGATCGCATACTACTTTTATGTAACGTGCTAATAAGAAGGTAATGGTATTCTGACCTTTGCTATAACCTGATCCAGTTTATCTTTTAACATGCATGTGTACTCTTTTAATGTTATGCTTAACTATGTTAAATTATAGGATTTTTAGATAAATGCCCCTGAGTTTTTCTCTGTTTGTCAATTTAGTTCTTGAGAATTTGTTTTGTGGTGATTAAGTTCTTGAGTTTTATAATAACAGTAGTAATTGAGTCCTTTTAGTTAATTTTGTCACAATTTTTTTAGTTTTTGAATGATTTTTTTAGAACTATTTGGAGGTGTATAATATTTACGAAATTTTAAAATTATCTATAAAAAATAGAATTTTGTTAAAATTTATTTAAAATAACGACTTAATTGTTACTATTTTTCAATTCAAGGGCTTGATTGTCAAAAGCAATTTCTAAGGCACTAAATTCTCAAACAACAAAAAACTCAGTGGGTATTTATGTTAAAAGCCCTAATATATCAGTTTGATTACTTGGAGGCATGGTCCAAATGTGATATTTCTTGTAATCTTTTGGGAAATTTTATGTGTAACAAGTCACTTGGTGCTTTGTCATCATCCACATTTATTTGAGAATCTTCTGGGCACTTCTGAGGCAGAACCTTTCATCCAGGCTTAAAAAAAGTTTATAATTTTTTTTCTCTTTTATATGCATCATCTAGTTTTTCACTTTTGAGGGAAACCTTTCTCCTTGTCATGAAAAGTTAAATAAATAATCATTTATTGAGTGACAAACTACTCAACTGTCTAGTCCTCCCTGACATATGAAACACAAAATAAAATTACAAAAGATCGTGCCAATCTCTATTAAGATCAGAGAAAGGCACATTTTTTAAACTCGCTAACACTACACAGCCAAATAGCCACCCAGTTTGATTCAATCCCAAAGCTGTTCTTCGTTGCCTTATTCTCTTTTTCCTTTCTAACCAAATTGCTCACCAAGTAGCCATCACCCCTGGTCTCCATAGCAGCTTCTTAGTTTTAATAATGTTGATTTCTACAATTCTTTGGTATGCACCTCAGAATTTTTAATTTCTTCAGAAGTATGAACCATAACGGAAAATAATAAAAACAATGCAGAAATACCTGCTTCTTTTTTTTCTTTTTTTTTTGGCTCGAAACACACCAGCTTGAGTAAAGCACGCATTAGGGTCATTTTTTTTTGAAGAGAGGCATGAACATTTAATTTCCTTGACACAACAGGCAACTAAACACCTTCACTTAGGAGGCGTAGGGCTAGATCTTTACCGTAGGGAAGTCTCTGTAATATGCATCTCCACCTTCACTAAAGAGTCAGAATTAGGCTATAGTACATGGTTGTCTACAATGATATTATTAAGGTTACTAGTAACAGTTAATGTGCTGTAAAATCATTTTTCAGATTTTGTTCTTACTTTTTGATTAACTTAAGCATCTGTTAAGTAAGTACAGTGGTTGTGATTATTGCAGACAGTTAGTTTGGACATTTCATTTGAACTGTCACCTTATATTTCTACAGGTACTTTGTTTTAACTCCTCATGATCTGGAGGAGTTGTACAACAACCCTGAATCATTTCATCATGAGCAGGATATGATTCAGTGGACGGAGAAATTGAGGCCTTGTGCTGAGGCTTTGTACATTGTTTTGTTTCATAACCATAGTGAGGTTGGTGGTTTTTTTATTGTTATGTAATAACCCAAAATGTTTTCTGCTAAATAGATTACTTAAATTTTCTTTTGTCTTGAGTAAATAATTATCTACTTTTTTTTTATTTATATTTCTACTTTGTAGCTTTTAGGTCCTCTTGTGGTTTCAATCCTTCAAGAAGCAATGAATGGTTGCCCAACATCAGTTACTGAAATCACTCCGGGGCTGCTTCTTAAAGATGCTGCTTATGCTGCTGCTGCATATGTTTATTATGAGCTTTCAAATTACATGACCTTTAAAGATTGGTCCGTCAATTATTTACTTAGCTATCTATTTTGTAACTAACTTGTTCTCTTTCTAAATTAGAATTGAATAATTGCTGCATTTAAATTTTGTGTTAATTTTCCATGAGGGGTAGGTTGAGTAGTTAGGAGATTTGCTTTCAGAGATCTGTAGTTTGATTCTTCTATGTAGCAATATGTGAGTTTTCTGCACTCCCAATTCTATGCATTCTTTTATTATAGAATCTGTGTGGTAAGCGATTAGAAAAGTTTGTACAGAGAGTTCCTTTAATGAATCTCAGTATATTTCTTGGTTTCTTTTCAAGGATAAAAGTAGTAGATACAGTTTGTACTCTCTTGTTGAAGGATTGTAATATTTTGCTCTCAACATGTTAAAAGTGCCTGAATGCCCCCAACTGATAGCGTTAATTGTTTTGATGAAGAATAATGGCTAGGATATGTGTTCACACTTTTAGTGGCTAGGTTCAAAGCAATAATTATGATTTTATTGTAGAATTGGTCTGTCTGGTCGGTTGTCTGTTTAAGTTAGCTTATAGTTTGGCTCTAATATCTTCTTGGGTTTTTGTTATATTTGCATGATTTCATCTTTCTAATGTGTAAATTTTCAGGTTTAATGGTGCATTATCACTTGATCTCTCAAATGATCATCCAAATATGCGTATCATCCATCGGAAAGTTGCAATTGTATTGGGACAATGGGTTTCTGAGGTGATAATTCTATTTGATTTCCCTATTATAAAAATATTTTGGGCTCGAAGGAGCAGTACACTCACATAAAAGTTTCTCCTGGATTTTAAGTGGTGGCAAGTGCAAAAAACTTGTTAATTGCAGTGTTTTCTTGTTTCATGCTGTAATTGCATAACCACTGACATTTAAGAAATTTAACAGTGTTTCTGGTCAGTGAACCTAAATTAGGAGAAGTCAAAAAATATATTTTTGTATAATTGTTTTACCATACCCTATTAGAAGAAGCTGCAGAATATTTTTATATATATATAAATATTTATATATTAGTGGAATTTCTTTCTTTTACTCTAGAGAGAAAGGTGCATGTTAAGATGAATTTTCTACCTCTTGTGGTTTTGTACTTGTAGGCATTTTTCCCATTGTATTATATGCGGTACCTTTGATATAAAATTAGTCTTTAATATAATTGGTTCTTTTGTTTGTGTTATGGCAGATTAAAGATGATACTAAAAGACCAGTATACTATGCTCTGATCAAATTGCTACAAGACAAAGACCTATCTGTTAGAGTATGGTGCATAGGGCATTATTCTCAAACATGCTATTTTTCATTTTTTCCAAAATTGTATTACCTACCTAGTTCAATGGCTAAGCTTGTGCTTTATTGGCAGTTGGCAGCCTGTAGGTCGTTGTGTCTGCATATTGAGGATGCTAACTTTTTAGAAGGAGCATTCATAGATCTTCTTCCTGTGTGTTGGGATTCATGTTTCAAGTTGGTCGAGGAAGTCCAAGAATTTGATTCAAAGGTATATTTTTATAGCTGCTGTGGCTCTGCAGTGATACTATTATATTTTTGTTGAATACTGGATCTTCCTGCCAAAACCCTCCAAGGTTTGGGATATAGATTTGGATTATGCAAAAGCAAGATATCTGCAATTTGCAAAGAGGAGATCGATCTCACGATATCTATTTTTGTTTCATTATTTACAGGTACAAGTTTTGAATTTGATCTCCATTCTGACAGGTCAAGTTAAGGAAATTATTCCATTTGCAAACAAATTGGTGCTATTTTTCCAAAAGGTACTTAATTAAACTTTCCCAGCAGTCCTACTTTTCTAACTGCTGATTGTGTATATTTTTTTTTTTTGAATAAACTGCTGATTGTGTATTATTTTGTTTTATGCCATTTGATAAGGAAACTGAATATTTACTAAACCTACAAGTTATAATTTAGACATGCTATTTGTTTTTAGGAAATATTGTGGAGAGTAAAAATTGCAGATCTCACTTTTCTTTTCCCTTCCACACCCTTTTCTCTCACCACCAAACGTCCCGTTTTACTCTTATCTTGCTTTACCCTTGCTTTCCTCTTTACAAATCATGTTGGATAAAAAACTTCTCATATACTAGTACATGTATATATATATTTTAGCAAATTACATATGCTGTGTAAAATCCTTGGCCATCTACTTTCTATTTTTAATGAGCAACTTGCTACAGTTTTATTTACTGTGATGTTTTTATTGTTATTATTATTTTGCAAAGAGAGAAAGGTCATATGTCTAAGCCTGAACTCCTCAGGAAAATGTGGTAACAGGACAAATGCACATACATTAGAAAGCTTAACATTATACATAAAATTACATAAGCCTAAAGCTCTCAATACATCAAATAAACACAAATAGCAATTTATCTAGTAAGTGTTTATACTTGGCTAAGAGCATTTCAATGCTAATTATAATTAATGCATTGTTAAAATAAAGCACATTTCTAAAAGTAGCTACACATGCTAAATTTGACACAGAATTTACCATGATGCAAATTTGAATCAAATAATGAACTTTATATAATTTTCTGCCGTTATAATTATTATTTTTAGTATCTAATTCATTATTTGCATTAAATGTAAGTGTAATTTTGTTTTCATTACATCTATGTGCAAGCACAATTGTGAAAGTTGTGCCTAATATATTAGTAATTAACTTTTTTTGTGCTAAAGTTAGCACTATATAATGGGAGATGTGCTAAAGTTGTGCTAAAGTTGTGCTAAAGTTAGCACTTCTGGACCCTAATTGGGACTAAGGGTTAACTGTTCCTTATTTATATGCAACTTGAGCCTATTACTTTTTATTTTCTCATTGATAACTAACAAGTTTTTTCTATTAAAAGGAAAATGTGCCACTTGAGGCTAACTCTAGTTGTAAGTGAGTGCGTGTGTGTGGCAAGAGGTTCAAATTTCTGTAAATGTCTCTTATAAATCTCGATTTAAAGTAGTGTCAGGCTTGATATTGTAAATCCAACTGGCTGCTTGAGAGCATCCGAGTTTAACTTTGGTGACTTTTTCTAGTATGTTCCTTATAAGTTCATTTCATTGTTAGAGCCTATTGCATCAGAACATTTTGTTCTGCAAATATTTCTCTGTGGAGTTAGATGTTGAGGACTGTAGATAATCTTTTTAGGACGGACGTGAGGTTCAAAACACCTTGCAGTTGATAATATAAATTAAGGATAATAGTGGTTAAATAATAAGGATCTTATTCTGCATTGGTCAACACTCAAATATTTGTTTAATCTCTTATTGCTTGGTTTCCTGAGTTTTTCCATAATGGGATTCATAGTTGATCTTGCGTTGATACCACAGTTGGGCTATTTGTGCATGGTTTTTAAGTTACAGGATTTTATGGTCGATGTTTTATTCATTCTTTTCAAATTGTTCCTTGACAGGGCATGCTAAGCTTCTCTTACTTTTCTGATTATTTATTTTATTTTTTTTAAGTTTTGGGAGGAATCTTCTGGTGAGAGCCTTCTGCAGATTCAACTTCTAGTTGCTCTCAAGAACTTTGTTGTTGCTCTAGGCTATCAGTCCCCTTGTTGTTACAATATGCTACTGCCCATTCTGCAGAAGGGGATTGATATAAATAACCCGGATGAGCTTAATCTTCTAGAGGACAGCATGCAGGTCAGCTACCATTTAACTTTATCCTTCCATGGTCTTCTATTATCCTTTTATTCTACTGTACCAATATATAGTTAGCTTATTTGTGCAGTTATGGGAAGCCACACTTTGTTATGCTCCTTCAATGGTGCCTCAACTATTAGCATGCTTCCCCTGCCTAGTTGACATCATTGAAAGAAGTTTTGACCACTTGCAGGTACGATATGAATTTGTCTTTCTTATGATTATATCTGAATGTATGGTATCACCTATTTTAGAACCATGACACCATGTAGTCAGAACAATTGTTTATTTTATAAGAAACCAAATTTCTTATGAGATCCTGGATATTGTTAACGTATAGGTAATACAGGGAATGTAGGTATTCAAACTCAGTAGCACATACACTTAAAAACAAACAATAAGAAAACATAGAGAAGTTAAAGTATATTATTGAACGAAAAGACGGACAATACTTTGGGTAGTTGAGTGACCAAAATTCCCAAGAGAGATCCCTCTCATTCTTCCTACTTCTTATATCTACCACTTTATTCAACTCATCCATTATCCCTTTGACGATGGTCCATATACCCCTCTACTTTGCATCATCCTTTGTGAAATACACTACACTCAAGCGAAGTACTTCTTAGTCTCCTTTGTCAGTACCCATCTTAGTATACAATACAATCTCTTCTCAAGTGCACTAACAAGCTCATCAGAAAACCAAATTCTACTCCCTTCAACACAACACGACACGATAGTAATATCAATGTCATGATCCATCATCTCCGCATCTTTATTTGCATTCAAGCTAGCATGATTCCATTGTATAAATTACATTTACCAAGTGAAGTAACCTAACCTTATCCACACCCGTTTTTCTATCTCATTTTGTATCTTTCTTTACTAAGCCCCCGAAATTTTGAAGCTTTGTTGTCTGTTGTCCATTTAGCTTAACCTCACATGGATGCCCCAAGAGATTCACCACAAACTCGGTAGCGTAGCCCAAGTCTTAAAACTCCATAATAGAGTCTATTAATAACAAATGCCAAAGTGTACATTGGTTGGGATTTAGCAAAAAACCATAAACCAAACCAAATCATATCCAAGACTTGTGACTTTATGGTGGATAAGCTTAAAAACCACTAAATCCAAGGAATAATAGAATGAATTGGAAGTACACTTGAGAAGAGATTTGTATTGTAGGCCAAGAAGGGGCTTGTATCATCACTAAGTAAGTCTTGAATATCACCCAACTATATTGGTCATCATTTCTTTGGGAATAGCCACTGGCAAGAGGCATCTTAAATACAAGTGCCGAAGCAATATTAAGTTGAGATATTGTAGACCGAACTTTAGTGCAAATTTGATATCGTGCCAATAGTTATGGAATCTTCTCGAATTTCCATGGATGATGCTAGTGTTATAGGTGGGAGGATTGCTATGGTTATCTTCGAGGTACAATGAACTCCTCAAGAGCACTTGGCAAGGCAAATCCTTCAACTACAACAACTCTTGCCTATCATTTTTCGTTGTCTCGTCCCCCAAAATATCCTTCAAAGATCAGACCAAGTAATCGATACCTTTCTATTCACATCTTTCCATTTCTCTAGTCCCATGATTCCCTCTTCCTCTGTTAAAAATCCAACCATGTAATCGTATCATCTTCCTTTGTTTGACAATCAATCTTAGGAATGGGCCTTTTGCCTCTTTCCATCACATTGTTTTCCAATTCAGCAATGATTGTCGCCATTGGAATCTCGATTGCCATCGTGACTCACTAAGTGATGAGTGCACCCAAACCCAACTAGCCCATCATTTTCTTCCATCATGGGTGGTGCATGGAAGAAGAATAACAAACCCCTAGGTCATCTAAAGCACACTCAAGTATCAAGAGGTGAGAAAACAAAGAAATCAAGATGTATATCAGTTTAATATTTGATATGTGGCCCACTTGATATTAAATTGTTTTTAAGGGGGAAAGCCCACTCCAATAGCTCCTTGCCGAGGCTTTCAAGCGTTGCCTATGTCTTGCACTATTACATGGACCTGGTGTGCCACCCACCTTGGAAAAAGAATTATTAAATGGAAAGACAGACAACACTGCTGAATTCATCACACTTACATGATCCCTTTCATTCTTCCTATTCTCCTATATCTACTACTCTATTCTAGCTCACCTGTTACCTCAATTATAATTGTCTACCTACCCCTCTATTACATAAACTATCAATATTCGTGTTCTATTATTTTTTAGGAAAATTTTTGCTTAGTATGTTTAAATGTAAAACATGGTGTTCTAATATACCACCCAATTAGAAATAGTATATGTATACTTTTAATATCGTTTTCTCTTAAAAATACCCCTTATATTTTAATAAAACTTCTCTCTCTAACTCTTCGGCGTTGAACCCCAACCCAGAACTCCTGTCGTCGAACACAGACCCTGAACCCCAGTCGCAAGCCCCTGCCATCGTCTTCTCACGGCCTCTCGTGTTTTGCTTTTTTTTTTTCTTTTAGTTTTCCAAATTTTTGCGATATTTAGCGATGGATTTGCAAAGATAGACCAAATTTGAGGTTAGGGATGAAATTTAACGATGATTAGCGATATTTGGCGATATTTTGCGTAGTTAACGATGTATTTGTGATATGAGACTAAAAAATGCACAACACATCGCTAATCATGGTGGAAACTTGAGTGTGATTTTGCGACATTTAGCGATGTTGTGAATTAGAGACATTTAGCGATGTTTTGCGATATAGCGACATTTAGCGATGTTTCGCGACATCGTCAAAAAAAAAAAAACGAGTGGGTTGAGAGCTCCAACGATGGGTAGGGATTTCAGGGGTTTTGGGGTGGTGGAGCTCATGAATTTTGGGGATTTGGGTGGAGACAACAAGACTTAGTTGATGTGAGAGAGTTAGAGAGAGACTTTTTTGCAATGTAAGGATATTTTTGAGAAGAAAAGATATTTAAAAATATAAGTATCTTATTTTGAGTTGGGTGGTATATTAAAAGATTATGCTTTACATTTAAGCATGCTAAACCAAATTTTCCTTCTCTAATGACCTAAAAATGAGGATAAGGAATTCTCAAGAGAAGGATTCAAACTAGCAGGAAAAAAACAACTAACCACTGCTAAACAAAGTTTTTTTTTTCAGCCAAGAGTTAAAAAAGTTGAAAACCCTTAAATTCTTTTGCCTTTGATGCCCAAAGAGAAGCTAGAAACTAAATCTTTTCCCACAAAAATGCTGCTGCTAACACTATTCTAATGCATAATCTTTTCACCATGCTTCTCATGTGCTGAACATTTGCTTTTAGCTGCTACTACTTTAAACCATGGTAGCTTTCCTGAGTATACCTGTAATTAATGTAAGCACTCAGTACTTAACTTTCAATCTTGTAATTGTAGAAAATGCTGACGTTTCTATAGAGTTCTTTGTGCATTTATCAAGATTTTTGAAATTCTCAATGGAACTCTGGGTTGGCCGAGTTGGTAATGATGCCATTGGCAATGCTCAGTCAGCACACTATTCTGGATTCTTTTGTCTCAACATCTACAGTAGTGCTCATGGTCTATATGGGGGGAATGTTTATGAAGCTATGGATTATTTGGATTCTCTCTAATTCTTCGTCTTAGATATAATTCTATTTTCCCCAGGGTTCTACTTCTATAATCAGTGTCTTCATGCTGTCTAAATGCAACATTCCTGTTCAGCAAAGATTCTTTAATTTCTGAAACACCCAAAATCTAAAAGAAATAACAAGAATATTTGTAACTAGTAAACACAGAAGCTCTTGAAGTTGAAGTGATTATGTGTTACGCCCTTGATAGTAGTCTCAATATAGGATTTTGGAGGCTGAGTTGTCAAGTTCTTAGTGACTGGGATGATTGTTACTTAGATTGCTATTGGTTGGCTAGTTAAAGAGTACTTGTTAGCCTAGCCTACAAATTCTTAGATGGAGTCTTAGGAGAGGATCATATACTTTGTGTGAATTGTTTAGAGTAAGATATTACTCAGGGAGTTTACCAAGTTCCGTGAATAAATTGGGATTTTGTATCTGTTCTTGCTCTTATCAACAAACTTGCTTTCGTGAATAACTAGCTTTGTTTAGAATAATTTACCAAGTTTTGTGAATAACTTGATTGTATATTTTATATCCCTCATCATTGGTTACTGTTTCTGCTTGTGTGTGTTTGTTCTACATAACGTTGACCACAACTTGTTTCCAGGTTAGCGTCAATATAATTGAGGATTACATCATTCTCGGTGGAATGGAATTTCTAAGTATGCATGCTGCCAGTATTGCCAAACTTCTTGATTTGGTTGTTGGAAATGTCAATGACAAAGGATTGCTTTCAATCCTTCCAGTCATTGACACTCTCATACAGGTAATTTTTTTCAGAATATCAAGGGAAATGGATAGTATAAAATAGTGGTGTAACACCCTGATTTTCCGAAATGTTACACAATAGTTCGTATAAAATAATTTAGGATAAAGACATAAAAATCTTTTTTATTGAAAAACAACTAAGCATGAGATCTCATTATTTTAAAAACAAAATATTAATTTATTCATAATCTTTCAAATATAAAGCTTTACAAAACTATTCGAATCATAATTTTAAATGAAATAATTAAAACCAAAACACCGTAACGATTCCCTAACAATCCATGCCTTGAGCTCGCATCTCACTGTTTGGTTTTTCTTTTACTTGCACACAGAGTACCCGTGAGTTAATACCCAGTAAGAAGAGCTATGTAGGACATAACTCCCCTAACTAGATAACATAATCATTAATGGAATACTATGAGGGAAATTTGAATTTATATGCATACATTTGGTGTATATTAAATTTTTGAACACAAGCTTACTAAAATTAAAAAAATTGGCATACTTTATATTCATACTTATTATACCCTTCTCTCTTTTCTTCTATAGTGATGGTGGTCTGATGTTGGCACGATGCTACCCATTCTTTTATGTTTTTGTACATAAAAATGGTAGCATTAGGTGACCATCGACCACTATCGGACCACCATCGGACCATATCTACATTTATAGATGTTAAGCTCCATTCGTTAAGCTCGTCAGGAAGGCATCGGGCCACCATCGGATCACCATCGAACCCCATCGGACCATATCATCGGGCTACCATCGGACCTTCGTCTTCAACCTTTACTCATTTTAAGAACAGGATGGCATCGGACCGACCAACAGGCTTGACAAAAAAACCATTTTTTTGCCGAAAATTCGGATCTGGCCCTTTTTGATCCTAAATCTAACTTCTACTCACAGATAATAAACATTAATCGTACAATTTATTCCTTTGACAATATTGCCGATGGTGAAGTCGTGGTTGATGGAGAAGTCGTTGGGCCCGCGGTGGTCATTGGGTCCGTGGGTCCTTGGGTCTGTGATCATGGTGGTTGTGGAGAGAAGGGACCAAGGTTGTAGGTGGTGGGTTGTGGGTTGATTGTGTGCTCCTCTGTGTGCGTGAGAGAGGGAGAGGTAGAGAGAGATTGGGTTTTAGGAAAAAATGACATATTCTACCAATATTAAATAGTTTAGGTTTAGAAAAAAATTTGGTCCAATAAATGCATAATTAGTCAAATTTCCTTACCATAATAACAATATCTTAATATCAAATTAATACATACTATGCTCACATACATATATCAACATATCACATTGCACATTATTCCTACGTATGATATAATATCATATCACAATATAAACTTAATGCATGCTATACACACATTACATAGTATCTTATCATATATTGTCCTAACATATAATAATTTGCTCCCACTCATGTTAATCAGACATGAAGTATAACCTGCCTTGTCTTGTGCTGTTCTCACACTTGGCATCCAACTAGGCAATCCTTTATCACAAGTTGTACTAACCCATGATAAGATAACCTATAAGTAAACCCATACAAGCAGCTGGAAGTATATTTTGCAAGTGCTATGCTCACACAAGCAACAAAAAATCTTATCCTACAAGTGCTATTCTCACACAAGCAGTCAAAAAATCTTATTACTATTACATTCTAATAATACTAACATAAACAACAATCCATAATACAAAATCTTATAAGCACATAAACAACAAACCACATTAAAGTCGTATGTTTCAACATACAACCTGTGCACAAATGTCCACTTTTTTTTTTTTTTTTTTATCTCAATTGCTAAGTATATCCTTTTTCTCTCCCTCGAATCTCTTGTAGAGTTTCTTTGTTGAGAACAGGATCCTAGACACTCAATAACACAATAACACTTAAAACATATTCAAGCATAATAATAATCACCAATATTATTATAGCATATTATATTATAAATTAACACATTAATAATAACAATATTTACTAATATGAAATAAAATGACACAATTATTTAATATACTTAGGCATTATGCACATGTCAATAAAATAAATAAATAAAAGTAATTTTATTGTCACTTAATCTCATACTCCACTAAACTCATAAATATTCAAAATGACTAATTATCCTCAATGGCAAATAGAAAAACTAAAGTTCAAGAAAATTACAAAATTACTCTTAAAAAATGGATATTACAAGTGGGATGCCTTGAGATGACTTCGTTTCTTCTCGTTGTTTTTTGTTATAAGTTTTTTTATTAATAAAACAAGAAAAGAGAATTTCAGTAAAAGAATTCTCATTTAGATGCATTTAGATGCTACATAGTTGGTCGCCATCTTTCAGAGATTATGATTGTAATAGGAGCATCTCATCGTCGTAAATGTATTTAAAGAAAGAACTTTATTCTAAAAATAACTTTATTTTAAATCAAAATAAGTAGAAAAGAATTTTGATTTTTAAATTTTGAGAGGAGAAAAAAGGAATCTCTGGAGATTGGTGGCTTTTTCTATATTTATATATTTTGATCATCCCTTGCCATTGTCCCCCCTTCGTATATGTATTTGAAACAAATATCATATATACAGTACTATATAAAAAATATTATTTGGTGACAAGACTCAGTTAAAGTATTTGCAACAATTTACTTTATGTAATTCGGTTAACTCTGTTACTTATGTTGCTATGTGCAGTGCTTCCCAATGGAAGTTCCTCCCTTGATCAGCAGCACTTTGCAAGTAAGTTTTTTCTTGTCTATTGTACTACTATTTTTGAAAAGAGAAAGAGGTCGCTTGTCTTAGACCGACCTCCCCCGTTATAGTATATTGTCTATCGTACTACTAGTTTTAAGTATTTTTTAATATGTTTCACTTTTTAAGGTCTTCTATCAATATGGACTTTTTTATGTTTCTAGAAATTAATCGTCATATGTCTGAGTGGAGGAGATGAATATGATCCATCCAAGACAGCCGTTAAAGCATCTTCTGCTGCCATCTTGGCAAGAATATTGGTTACAAATACCAATTATCTAGGTCAGTTGACTGCAGAACCATCACTTTCCTTGCTTCTTCACAATTCAGGTGTCTCAACCGAAGAAAATGTTCTTTTTGGCCTGGTTGACATATGGCTTGATAAGGTTAGCAACACGTTCTTCTTTATATTGATGCTGATTGTGAGTGTTGTTGGAATTTCTTTACTTTTTTTTTTCTTTCAGAAACTAATTGCCTAAATTTAGCTGTAAAGATGGTTATTAATTTGGGAGTTGAACTTACTTTTGTTATTTAGAGATGCTCTTGTTCAATTGAAGAGCAAAATTAACGTAATCTTTGTGTAGATTTGGTCTCTTTAGGTGCCTTCATTGGTGTTATGAAGATTGCATTTTATTTATGGACTCACTGCTCTAGTTTCTTTTTCTTCATCACACAAATTTTTGTTTGGTTCATAGGTCGATAATGTATCTGCCATTCAGCGTAAGACATATGGCCTAGCCCTGTCAACATTTCTGAAACTTGGATTGCCTAAAATTTTAGAAAAACTTGATCTAATCTTGAGGTATGAGTTTGACAGTAAAAGCTTGTTCATGTAAGTTATAAATCTGTTCTGTAATGATGCTTATGTGTGTGTATTATGTGTAGTGTGTGTACAAGTGTAATCCTGGGTTGCAATGAAGATACGACTGAAGAGGAATCCAGGTTATTACTACCTTTACTACTACCTTTGGCATGTATGCGTTTGAATTGTTTGTAAAGTTATTGAAGTTCTTCTTTTTCATTCAGTAACAGTGGTGATAATATGGGCTCCAGCAGGCCTCATGGTGAAGGCACCATTCCAAATAAGGAGTTCCGGAGAAGACAGGTAGTTTACCTGGCAATGCTATTTTTTTTTATTGGAAAATCTGTTTCTGGTGAATATA
Organism: Cannabis sativa; assembly: GCF_029168945.1. Taxonomy (NCBI): domain Eukaryota; kingdom Viridiplantae; phylum Streptophyta; class Magnoliopsida; order Rosales; family Cannabaceae; genus Cannabis; species Cannabis sativa. The sequence continues at coordinate 50,483,614 of NC_083601.1, forward strand.
ATTTAATAAACTTGTCGTACCGTGTTTCAGATAAAAAATTCAGATCCTATTTATCAGTTGTCGCTTGAGGCGTCTGTGAGAGAGAATCTTCAAACCTGTGCAGCCCAATATGGAGAATCTTTCAATTCAGCCATTAGTAGCATGCACCCTGCGGCACTTGCACAATTAAAGCAGGCATTGAAGATGCCATAGCTGGGTGAAGAGTGTCTTCTTCTGATTCTTTTTTGGTCACAGATTCAGGCACCCTTCTATATGCTCTCCACTGCTCCAAAAGTTGGGAGATATAGGGTGAGTTTTCATTCTTGTCAGAACTCAGAACTAAGTTCAATTTAGAAATATATGGTAAGAGCAGGGCAGTTAAAATTATTCTATGAAGTGCTCTTTTTCTTAATATGGTAGCGTTAAATGCGTGATATTCTTCTATTTCCCAGGCACATTTGAAGTTTGAGGCTTTCTGGATGGGTGGTTTTTTTTTTCCCTACATTCTTTTTTTCTTTTCCATGTAATTGCTCTGGTTGGATTTTGCTTCTAGTTTATATATCTTGAATCTCATTTGTATATGAACAAGAAACTCTGTAAATAGGTTGTCAATCTTTTTGTCGTTGTATACAAGGTGAGATGTGCACAGAGGGTTGCGGCATAGAGTTCAACTGGAAACAAATTATACTAAAATCTTTACAGGAATGAGAATTGGAATGGCTAGTGATGTGGTTCACTGATTCTCGAGTTGAGTTTTAATTTCACGTGAAGCCATGCGGCATGGCTCTAGTTTTGTGTTCATTTTCACTTGTCCCGTTTGTTTAAATAGCTACTGAGATTTGGGCTTCTTAAATTTTTCAAGGTGAAAAAATTAACTTAAGATTCATGTTTCGTAATTGAAGTCGTCTTCTTTTATGTTTTCTTTTCTTTAACTTCACCCAGAAGTGAACATGCTTTTAGCCTTTTGAAGTTTTACTATCTCAAATCTTAAATGTTAGTGGCCATGCAGTCAGTGAGTGAACACATGTATATTTGCCTAGAAACCTGTAGGTCGGGTAATGTTATGGGCCAATCACTATCATGTCTCACTTTCTTCAAGGCAAAAATTGGTCCTGCATTCCCTTGGAGATACCAAAAGAGGTGTCGGATATCTTCCCACTTCTTCCACGGACTGAGTTTTTTTACACGAAATTGTTATGAGCCTAAGAGGCAAACATATCTGGACACGAAAAAATAGAGCTTGTACATAACAAGACACTGCTGTAAATTGGCATATAGGCTTAAGCACACACCGACATGATGTGTTTGAACACACAACACATAAGCATGAATCAACTAGTCTGAAAATACAACACGTTAAAAAGCTGTAAAACTATGAAACTGCATATTAATTTAGGTTTATAATTGTGAGTTAAAATTTGATTATTTATTGGTAAATAATAATTAAAATTTCTTTTTATGATTCTGTATTGAAAAGTTACATAGAAATTATTGAAACCATTTAAAAAAAACACAAATTTAATGTTTAGCTATTAAATGTAAAAATTATGTTGAAAAGTGGAGCACTTAAATTTTTGGGAGCACTTCCTAGTTGGTATCACAATTGTACTTTTAATGACCATGGCGCTAGGAATAGCTCATAAGGAGGGAGTACCGCAAAGAACTAGTTGTCGTGACAATTGAGGATCAACGAAGCTATTGTTAGACATGACACACTTTGATTTAGAGACTATTATTAGACATCTTAAGGTGCTCTATATTATACTAATTTTGGCCTTACAATTAGTTAACGATTTTTTATATAACTTATTAAATTAAAATGTGTGAGATCTGATATTAGAATGTGCCAATAATGATTTGTCACTTCTTATGGTACTTATACCTTAAGGTGCCTCTTAAAATTTCTCTTAAATTGAGAGTATAATTTCTTGATGCATTGAAGGCGATCGAGAGGTATTATGTTGTCCCTTGCAACTTTGTGAACCAACTCACCGATATGATAGAGCGAGACTTTAACTTGTATAGTGAGTTTGAAACTTGGAGACAATCTCATGTGGAAGTAGAAGCCATGTTTCCTTTGCAGTTTGCACTAATAGGGGAGGTATTATGTTGTCCCTTTCAACTTATTGACTTCTTAGTTTGGATAAGATAGTGATCTGACAGTCTAAAATTACTTCAAATACTTTTATTTATTCTCTTTTTTTTATTTATTCTCTTTTTAATTTTTTAATTTATTTTATTATACTTTGAATTCTTAACTTAATTCTTTCATTTTTTCTATTTTAATATTCTTAGAGATTATTAATTAATTTATTTATTTTATTTTATTAAAAGATTATTAATTTTGTCAAAAAATAGAGATCATTAATTAATTAAAAATTAAAAAAATTATATAACTATGATAATTAATGATTTACTTAATTAATTAATTTATAATAGAATGATTCAGATACATATAGAAGAGACTACTTATCGAATATTATTTGATTTATTTTTTGTACAAAGTAAACTCAATGGAAATGATATTAATAATAACTACAAGTGAGATACAAATTAACTTTAAATGTAATTATAATTACAAGTGAGAACAGTAACCGACAATTATTTTGACTATATGTTTCTTTGTGCATCTTCTTTTTTATATAAAAAATTGTGTGAAATTAAAGTTCTCCATATAAATTTTATTGTTTTTTCAATAAGTATATATTTTAAAATTATGTCAAATAGTTTTAAAATTTGACATCAAATTTTAAAATTATTTGATGTGATTTTATTGTTTAATTAATATTTATATATAACGTAATATTTTTATAAATTATTACATGCGAAGTGCAATAAATTATTTACCACAATATAAAATAAATAAAAAATTTATTTTTAAGCAAGTAATTTATTTATAATTTTATTATAAGTGCAAGATATTATTATTATTATTATTATTATTTTAAGGACAATAGCAAAGTTTTAAATGTTATGACAAAACTGTTTACATTTTCTGTATCTATTCATATTAGGAATTGTCTTCAAGTTTGTTATATTAAAAAAAAGTTGTCAAAAATTAAACTCAGGGTCCTATTTTTACCATTTAAAAAATACAGGTCTATTTTGTCATTTAACAAAACACAAGATCCAATCGATAACTTTTGCAAAACACAGAGTCCAAAATAGTATTTACCCTATAAATACATTGCCTTTTTTTGTTGGAAAGGAATACACTTTTAAATTGGCATTTTTTTTCCGTAATGTTTTTTTTTTCCTTTGGAATAAATTTATCAAGAAAAATATTTAATAATAATTAATTAAAATAATATTCTGCAATTTAATCAAGATATCTCCCCTGTTAGAAATATGACTAAGATTAAAATTATAAAAATGAGCCAACAATTGACCACCTGATTCATTGATCGTTTGACAAAAAATAAAAAATAAGAGAAAAAAAGAAATAACACCATTTGAAAAAGATTTTTAAGAACATCTATATTCAGTTTCTTCTACCGATCAGAAGACACAACATTAGAAATTATTGTAGTAGGTTTATTCAACTCCTTAACTTGAGCACTCAACTATTGTGCAAGGTACATAATTGCACCATTAACAACCCCTTCAGCCGCAAATAACTTATTATTCCAAACCACTAAGAGCGACTTGATGACAAACCATCAAAGAACAAAGAGGACAAACAAACAAAGAAACAAAATAAAACAAAACAAAACAAAACAAAACAAAAAATACTCAAAACCATGTCATAGAGACAAAACTAATATATAGGTAATTTTAGGTTAACATCACCTAATCCAACTCATACTAGGAGACAATAGTATCAAAACCTAATCGCAGTAATGTCAAAACCTAGCTGCAGTATTAAAAACCTAATCATAGTAGCAAAACCCAATCACAGTAGTAAAACCTAATCGTTAAATCTGCACTGGTTTCACCGACCTCCCGTCATAACACCATGGAGGGTTGGACATCCGATCCAATCTATTATTTTTTTTCCTATCCAATTAGTAAGTAGATTTAGAAAATCATCATCCAATCCAATCTAATTAAACCTCAAAATCTAGTCCAATCCAATTAGTAATTAGATTGATTTGGTTTTTAATTAGATATCCAACTACATACCTAATTTTTAATACTAATTTTAAAACATGAAGAAAAAAACGTAAAAATTATATATATTACCCTTCATTTAAGTTTAATACTCCATAAAGATATTATCCATACATGTTTAATGCAACAAAAAGTTTGAAATAACTAAAACAACAACATTGTCAAGTAATAAAATAGAACGAAAAAATACAAAAATAAATAGACAAAACAACTAAGTATTAAAAATTCAATAAAATATAAAAAAATTAGATTGGATCGGTTTTTAATTGAATTTTGACATTGGCATCTAATAACCGATCCAATCCAATTAGAATTCAAATTTTTTAACATCCAATCTGATCTATTTGTAATTGAATATCTAACTTTTTGTAGTTGGATTAAATTAAATCAATTTAGTTCAATTGGATTGAATTAGATCTTGTCCACCCCATGGACCAAAACCCAAACTGACTCCTTGCTCGATTTGAAAGCAAGTCCATCCTTAGACCATCACGCCACACTAACAATCCTACCTAGATCCCAATTGGACGAACCTCCCAATTTCACTGGACGAAGCCCAAAACCCAAAAGAAATTACCAACAACATAGAATAAGCCATGGAGAAAAGGAATAGGGGACAACATACAATGCATAGAGATGGAGCCCATCATGCTGTTGCACTAATCACATGTCCCGTCCAAGCCACGCCAGAGTATTAAAACAACCTTTGACAGCTAAAAATTTAAAAACGAGAAACCTAACATACGATAGAAAACATTTTCAATATGTTAAAACACAAATATTTTTTTTTTTGGAATGTTAAATTGACACTATAGCTAATAATAAATGTATATATTTTTGGAAAATTCTACACTGCACACCCTTAAAATGGATATATTGATGTACCCCTATCTGTTTTAGCATCCGAAATAATTTTTTAGTCAAATTTTTTCGCATGGTCATGTACGTTATAGTTATTTAAGACATCCTGCGAAATTTTAAGAAATTTAGAAAAATTTAACACGCCGAAAACTATGTTCAAACATTGTATTGCACGCGTGACTATTTTATTTTATACGCGTGTAAAATCGACTATTTGAACATTGTTTTCTATATTGTAAATTATTCTGAATTTCTCCAAATTTTGTAGGATATCTTAAATAGTTATAACGTATATGGATATGAACAAAAATTAGATTAAATTTTTTTTCTGGATACCGAAATAAGTTAATGGTGCATAATACATTACTTTTAAGGGAGTGCATCGTATAATCACCATATATTTTTTTTTGGTTGTTAAAATTATTCTGAATTTATTAAAAGTAAAATTATCCAAATGTGTCACTGTAGAGTTTCCATATTGTTTTATCTGTTTTTTTTTGTTTTTTTTTCATCAATATACTATTTTCAAATTCAGTCGATAAGAAAGGATATTAACAAAGGCAAGCCAAGCTAGTGGAAGTGGACAGTGTTGAGGAAAGGAAGTAAATAATGGCACTGTTGAGGAATACTGCAGTGCTTCTCAATCACCATAACTATGATGGACCCCTTCCATGGGCTGTTTCTTCTTCTTCTTCTTGTTTCCGTGTGGTTTGTGTCAATGGGTCATGGCGAAATACATTCCCATTTCCTATCTTCAAGTCTTCCACTAAACGACCTCCCATTCCCAATGTCAACTCACAGAAGCACCAGCAACCACAACAAGAGGAAGAAGACGAAGAATATCAAGTACTAACCTCAATTAAAAGCAACTACAACGACATTATGATTTTGGACACTGCAAAATCCAGAGTTCTACTTCTTGATTCTTCTTGTAATTGGATTTTTTTATTTATTTATTGCACTTATTATTTATTATATGATTTTTTGTTATTTGGGTTTGATCATTATTCTACCTTTTATTGTTGATGCAGATAATGTTCATAGCATTCTTTACAAGCACCAGAAATGGACCAATTCCTACTGGGTATGACATTTTTTTTCCTTTTCTTTTTTTTTTTTCTCTCGAATGTATATAAGAACGGATTTGGTTTAGAGTGTTTTGTTAAAATAGCCTGAAAATTTTATTAGCAAATTAATTTTATTAGCAAAATAATCTTCAATAGTTGCAAAAACGATCGTGAGTTATACTGTGCGACCATAAACAACTATTATAATCGTAAAATAACCATAAATTTACACTGTGCAACTATTATGATTGTATAGAGTAAATTAAGTGAGGTTATTTTGTAAATTTTAGTATTTCAAATAGTTAGTGGCAAATTTCACTTTGGTTAAATGGGTAATCTTAAATCTGTTAATTGGATTCGTGAAACTCTACTTTTAGCAAAAATATTTTTAGTTATATCTAATTTTACTATGCTCTGTGAATAAATGTTTAGTGATTATCAGTGCCTGTTTTTAGTGGATAAATGATCGGGTTCAAACAAGTTTAATGGCATTATAATGAGAAGATGGTTCTGTATTGCTTGTGTGTATTAACATTCACTCTTTGTTTCAAAATTTATTAATGTTTTCTTGGGTTTCTCAGGATGAATTTGCTAGCTTGCCACCTATTATTCCAAAGGGTCCCATTGCCATTCTTGGATTGGTAATATGAGAGTGGTGATGACATTTTGTTCAAGTTTTACTATTTTAAACATTTTTTGAGCCAAACAGGTGATGTTGTTAAATGTTTTCAGGGTGGTGGAACTGCTGCTCATTTGATGCTTGATTTGTGGCCTGAATTACAGCTCGAAGGCTGGGAAATCGATCAAATAGTGAGGACTCACTTGTTATCTCTCTTCAGTAATTCCATGTGAAGGTTTTGATAAATATATTGCTTTTGCTTAATGATTTGCTCTCTCATTGTCAAACTTAATCCTGATTTCTTTTTTGATAAAAATGATACTTTGCACTAATCAATAGGATAACAATACAAATGATAGTTTTATGTTTTCACCATTCAAGTACAAGCATGAAAACCTGCCAATAAGCATAAATACATTTATAGAAGACAAAAACAAACATAATGATTATTACTCAAAATTTACAGGAAATTATTCCAGTCCAGTCTAACTAAATATTCGAAAAGGACTCTCTCATACAGGAATTTCACACTGATTTTCAGCAGCTCTGTTTCTACTCTTAACAACTTTATGCCAATTACTTTAAATGCATCAATGTTTGCTGGTTCCCATTTGAGGACACGATCAATATTTGCTTGAATGATACCTTAGCTGTCAAACCAATGTGTTCAAGATATTTTTTATTTTGATCATAAGTTTTCCACTTTTTACCCCTGTTCTGTGATACATGCTTACTGGTTGGGTATTCTAGCTGATTGATAAAGCGAGAGAACATTTTGCACTTTCTGATCTTGAGAAGCATACAAATGCTGGTGGTATACTTACAGTTCATGTTGGTGATGCCTTTTCTCCCTCAGTTAATGTTTCTGGAAGATATGCTGGTGAGATCATTGTACCTTATGCTTCTATTTTCAAGACAATATAATGTCAAAATTAATACTACAGAACATGTTCCCTTTCAAAAAAATAAAAAATAAAAATAAGAACATGTTATGCACCGATATAGACTAGGGAATATGCCATTTAAGTTGCAGGTCTTGTAAAAATGGAATATTTACACTAAAATTAATAATAAAAAGGCCATCTCTTTGAATTTTTCTGGTATGTAATTGCTCATTTATGGCCAGAAATTATTTCAAGTCTCTCCCATGTTTTTCTAACTAGTTGTTGCAGTAAATGTCAGGTGTTATTGTTGACTTGTTTTCTAATGGAGAAGTTTTGGCACAATTGCAAGAGGTGAGTAAATTTTCTCATTTTCTGTTGAGCATTCACATTATGTAGCTTTTGAGGTTTGATACACTGATAAGAACCTGCCTGAAATACCAATAAACCAGCAAACAGTAGCTAAGAAATACTGTTCCATTGAGATTGTTGCTACTGTTTGCTGGTTTATTGGTATTTCAGGCAGGTTCTTATCAATGTCTCAATAATTGTAAAAGAAACCAAGTCTCTACAACGAATTAAAAGCCGAGGCTCTCCAAGGATGCTAAGAAATACTTAGTTCTTGCATTACCTTTTACACACTCAAACACGCTCTATAGAGCAGCTCACCCTACCCAAGAGAATTACTAAAACACCCTTCGACTCACTCTCACAACCAGCTAGCCAAACGAATCCACTTCCCCTGTAGCTGTATATTCTGTCTATTTCCCCTCCTTGCATGAGTAAATCTCACACTAGGCCTTATCATGCCTATCAGATACTCTCTTCATTTCATGATCATGCTCAAAGTTTTTGGAGAAGAAAGGTGTCATGACATTGTTAGTCATCTCCATCCTCCTCACCCAACTTAGCACTTGCATTGGGAGATGTTGATGGTTGCAAAGTTGATATTATTTTGTTTGAGTTAAAAAGCAATCAAATATTATTTAAATACGTAAACCAAATATACTTCACTGCGGTCACTATTTTTCCTAAGTAAGCCTAGCTATTAACATAAATAGTTCAGTGTTGAAATACTTGAAAAAATGGCCTTTCATTCAGAAGAACTTATTCTATCTGAGCCCCCTTGTCACTCATTTGGCCTTAAACCCATGGTACTTTTTTCTTCGAATAATTAAACCCTTGATACTCAATTGAAAGCTTGATGGAAATCTGACTCGAGGTGTGTCTACAACTAGGTTAGAGCTAGAAAGAAAGATGAAGAACAAGTTTTAGCATTTATGTTCAATCTAGAATCTTCAATGTACGTTTATTAGGGTGTGTTTGGAAAGCCACAATATAATTGGATTTGTGTGTAATTGGAGGTAATTACACAATTTGGCATGTTTGTCTGACCATGTAATTACACTGTAACTGTGTAATTAGAAGTAATTGAGGGGTTCCAATTACACTCTCCAATTCTCATGGCCCCCCATGAGAATTGAATGTAATTACACTGTGTAATTACTAAAAACTTTCCATATTAAACATTAGCTACTAAAAAATATCATTTTCCCATGTAATTACTAACTATTTTGCCAAACAAGATATTAGAAATTCATATGTAATTACTACCTCATATCCAAACACACCTTGCATTTTAAAATATAGTGTAATTACTAAAGTGTGTAATTACCACCCTAGTAATTACCCTACCTAGTATTTACACAGTTACTTCCAAACACACCCTTAAGAATTTGATTAATTGAGTGACCCTCCTAATGTCTTGATTATGTCTCATATATTTCACATGTTTCCAGGAATATCCTTCGTTGTGTTATTACCATAGTTGAAGTTTTTCCTTAATCACTGTGTACTAGTGTGTGGGGGGTTGCAGTGGAGGTTTTGGACACGTGTTATTTCAGTTTTCTTTCAATGTTTTGTACAGGTCACAACATGGTCGAATTTAAATAACTGGTTAATGCCAGGAGGTCGTATCATGGTGAATTGTGGTGGGACTAGTGCGCCATCAGAAAATGTCTTGTGGATGCAGAATTCTACAATCAAGGCATTATCTATAGCTTTCCCGGAACAAGTAGGACTCTGATGAATTTATTACTTGGTTTGATTTCAGTTATTGCAATGACAGCTATTTTATTCCTTTAAATGTTCTATAATTATGTCTACATACAACCCAAAGTTTAAATGTAGAAAACATATTGCTATGCTGCAAAATTATTCAAGACTGCTGGGAATTTTCCCACAGAAGATGATGCAAACTAGCAATGTCTCCTTTGTATAGTAAATGACTAGACTGTGGTCAACGCCTCTTATATTCTGAGAAAGTTGGTTTTTAATCTCTCAAAGAAAAAAATAAGGAGGTCTTAATGAAACAGTGGTGTTGTAATTGAACAATCTATGATCTCTTCTTAGCAACTAATAATCCAACTTTTAAATGAAAAAAGTAGAATAATTTAGCATTATTTTACTCTGTTTGGTGTTTTTTTTTGGGCATATTATGATGTTTATGTGCTTTGCTTTTGAATATTGTTACCAAAGAAAGCTCACTGTTTGACATTTAACTGTTCACAGATAAGCTGGAAAAAAATGGGAAAAGAAAATGGTGCAAATTATCTTGCCCTTACAGGACCAATACCCGATTTAGAGTCATGGTCCACAATGGTACCAGAGCCTCTGAGCAACAGTGTAAGGCAATGGAAGTCATGTGAAGGAGAATTAGGCCTTAACTAGCTTGTTGTATGGAAATCGCTTCACAGGTTGCTCCAATCAAAATTTAAACAAATAAATTCCTCTGCTGTAGACCATCATCACATTGGAACACGCAAGCGGAATGTGAAGTGAACACATGCTGAATCCTGTAAGTTATGAGGTTGACTTTATCTTATTTTAATTTAATTATTTTTTTCCGTGGGAGTAACGTAGATGTTGGAGATGATTTGCTATTCAGGTTGACTTTTGTTTTAATATTTAGTAGCTTGTAAAATGATCAACAATAGAATAGACAAATATAAACTGATCATTTTCAAATGATAGTTGCATTGATTGTCATCACATTCCTCATTCCAATTTGCTGGGGGTATAATGCTGTATGTAGTCTGGTTTCTTGTGGTGCTTGATTTCATGTTTTAAATTTCAACTAGCAAATACACCTAGGTTGCCTTGCGTAGACATGAATTTTCTAGAAAATGATTGAGAAAAGGCTCTTCCATATGCAGTTTCTTGGAAAACCCAATTAGTGCACATGCATCTATACCACTAGAGAAAAATCATGCCAACTAGCTTCAGCTTCACTTAGATGTAATTTTGTGCTAGAAAGTTATATAGAACTAGAAGAATAATTGTTTGAAAAAAAATCTTGTTCTTAATATGTAGCATCATTTTTCAACCAAATTTTGCCAAGTGGACTCTACCTTCATTGTTTTACTACAGGAAGTTAATGTAGCTCTGGCTTGGCATGTCTTTAGATGTTAGCTTTTTCTTTTGAGTATTGCTATTAGGCACCAGTGGTGCTTAGCACCTTCTCGACATGTCGCGTTGCGATTGGCTAGCGATACTCTCTAAAAACTATTATATTAAATTATATGGAACCTGATACTTAGTTGGACCAATAGCAATATTGACATAATAGGAGGGTGCTAGGTACCACTGGTGCCCTTTAGCATTTCTCTTTTCTTTTTAATTGGTGACCCCAATATGCTTAACTTGACATTGTTCTTCGGAAGAATTTGATTAAAATCGTAGTAGGACTTTTACTATTTCCAACAACAGCAATTATTATTTTTTTTTTCTATATGTGGGTCTTTGTGTTTTATTGTTAAGTATAGTTATAGATTGTCAGAGAATTAACACAATTAAATTTCACAAGAAGTTTAAAACCTTAACCCTATGAAAAAAATTAAGGTAGGGAAAATGTACGTATTAAAAAAAATGTCGAGAACAAAAAAAAATCAATTTTTCAAGTTTAATATGAAATTTTTTGTTGAATTGAGTGTTTTTCTATACAATTTTCATTCCATACTAAATATACATTTTCATTCCATACTAAATATACATTTTTCCTAACTTTATCTTTCCTAATCAAAATCTAACATCCAAACATAGCTTATGTTTCTTAAAAAAGATGTATGAAACTGCATCTACATTACGTAGTTATCCTAATCATTTTGCACACTTTTATCAAACATTCTAGTTGCCTTGTGTATCATGAAAGGGCAGGAACCCCAAACCAAAGGCAATCGAAAGCTGTTTGGAAGAAGAATATTAGAAAGGGTTTTAAGGCTGGATGCAATTTTCATTTTCCAAATAAGGATCATCTACTATATTAAGAACCTAAAGTAGTCTATTAACTTAAATATCTCTTAAACAATCTATTGTGAATATTATAATAAATGATTCTAATATTAAGATACATATACTTGACTAGTCCATGAATTGTATGAGAGTAATTAGATGCTCAAAATGAATTTTGAGTCTATTACGCTACGTTATGTACTTAATACTCATTCTTTAAATTCATCCACATTTTGCCTCCCAAAGAAAAAAACATGCACATTACTCTGCCAGTGCTACATTTTATGATTTATATATTTATAGGAAGTAATTATAATTGCATAGACCAAGATTAGCTAAGCTAAGACAGTAATGGCAATATTTAATGTAATGCAGTGGTTTCGTAAAGGCAACGGCGTCATATCCAGCCTTATATGTAGCAAACACCACCGGTTCTGGTTTTATGTGAATAGATAAGATATATAGATATATGTACACTTACATGCGTCTATACAACTATGTTATAACATTACCATATTGATAGATTATACAGATCATCTAATAATTAAAGAAAAGAGAGTAAGGGTTGGTTTGGTAGGCAGTATGAGAGTTGTTTTGTATTAAATAATAAATAATATGATATTTGGATAAAGTGATGTATTATATTAATTATTATGATTAAAATTTTTAATACAAGGTAAGTTGTATCGTTTAATACATAATAAATGATTCGTATTAGCTTTTATTATAATATTTACAAAGATCAATCTCAGTTGAGAATCATGAGATTCTATCTTAAAATGGCTCAATACTTTTACATTTGCTCGCTTATTTTTGTTCGGATCTCAGGCGTCTTTGCACCATATCTGGATCTCGTGTGGCTGACTAACCATTTGGATAGGTGTGGATCGAAAGCCCGCAAGGGATATGGCTCTGATATCAAGTTGAGAATCATGGGATTCCTTCTCAAAACCAATTGGCAATGAGTGGAGTAGCCCATGTTCTTATATATGGCTCAATACTTTTACATTTAATCCATGTGGGACAATGTTCTCCAAAAATCCCAATCTCTGATTCGAACACGAAATCGAACCTGAGACTTGGACCTAGAATCGGACCTGGAACTCGGACCCGAAACCAGACCCGAACTCGGAATCGGGACCCAGCTCCGGACTTGGACCCGAGACCCAAATCTAGGACGTAAACTCGTACCCAGACCCAGGACCTGAGATCCGGACTCAGACTTGAATATGGACTTGGGACCTTGACCCGAACTGAGTTATAGTATGATCGCGAGTCGTAATATATAATACCAATAATGTTAGATATACACAGGGTCGACCATACACCTTAACCAATCAAATTATAAATATTTATTGTTTATAGTGCACTTAATTTTATTTAAATAAAAATCTAACGAGATCCTTACAAAAAGAATAAAAAATCTAACAAGGCCTTTTAATGTTAGAAATATTACATATACTGCTATTTTTGATAAAATATCTACACTTTTACGTTTAAAGTTTTTTTTTTTTTAACATTTTTTACTTTTATTTTATTTTTTATATTTTTACGATATTATATAAAAACACAAGAAAATTATATGAAAGTAACAGAAAAACAACAACAACATAACATAAAACATAATATACAAATAACAAAAAATAACAATAAAATAATTAAAGTACAATATAAAAATATATCAAAAGATCGTATTTTACGTAAATAAAATTTTAAAAACCATAAAAATATTAAAATTCCGTACAACTGTATTTTTGAAACTTTTTTATTATTTTTGTATTTTTTTTAAATTATCTTTTTATTTTTAGGCATGCCTAAGGCCGGTTTTGGATGTACACTCAAATTATATACACTTATAACTCACAATATGTATAATTAATATTAGTCATTGACACCATATCATTTTTTAATTGTAAGATTAAGATTAATTACACATCAATTATATGTATATTTTGAGTGTGTTTCAATCATTTTCCGATATATTGCATTATCCATTTATATAGCATAAGATATACAATAAATAAAACCCGTTTAGTCTGGAACAAAAGCAATCTCGATCCCAAAATAATTAAATATAAAATTTAAGATAGACGTGATTATAATAATGAAGGAATAAGCACAAATGGGATCTACAATGTACACGTGTGAACACCATAAGCTTTCAAGAGTTTAGTTTCTCACATTTCGTTTCCTCTCTCACTCTCTACCTCTCTCTCTTTTTCGAAAAAATATGTTTATAAAATAAATTAAAATTGTACCTTATAATCATTACAAAAGATATTAATTGGTATAGAAGATAGATCCACTATACCAGTTACATTATTAACAAAAGTCTAATTAGCCACATTATGGACTGTAAAATTATAACTTCTAAAAATAAAACGAAAAATTACAACTAATAATAAAAATGGAAAGATATTTACAATGACACACATAGTTATCAATCCCCCAATTAGAGCAAGTCCTCTTTAGAGTTTTGATAATTGTCTCAGAATCACTCTCCATTAGAACAAAAGGATGATGCAGCGAGACAACAGTCTCCATGGCTAAAAGACACGCCGCAACTTATCCAATGAGGGGGTTAGAGAATGTAAAGTCCTTTTTTGGCAAGTTAGGTGACAAAATAATTTTTCCTTTTTATGGTAAGATTGCTTTGCATTCATTTTTGAAATCTTACCTCTTTTATTCGGTTATAAGTTGCCATTTTCCTTGTTTGGAAAGTTGCACTTTCAGCTGAACTTTCCTTTGTTGAAAACTTCTCAAAAGAGAAGGAATTCTCTTTTGGAAAGTTGTCCTTTTAAGGGAAACTTTGTTTATTGCCTTTTCCTTATTAATTTCGATTGTATCTTGATACAATCAGAATATCTAATCTGTTTTTGGCAGGAATCAAGCTTTGAAAGAAGATCGGACCCGATTTTAGTAAGTTTCCCGTTTCTGGACAGATCTGCTTCGTCAGCAACCGAATCTGATGTAGCAGATCGTGTTTGTTTTTGGAAAGTCTTTGTACAGCTGCTAATTCGATCTTGTGGTTGCCTCTTTGGTTTCTATGGTCTATAAATAGAGCCTAGAGAGCAACCATTCGAATTACCTCTTCCATTATTCATATTTTGCATTTATCTTTTGTGAGAAGAGAGTGTTTCTTTGTTTTGTGAGAGCCTAGTTGTTCACCTAGGTTCTAGTTGTTCTATTTCTGTTCTTACTCTATCCTAGAGGTTGTAAAGAACTACTTGACTGAACAAGAGATTGGTCTTCGGGAGAAGACTTGATTAAGCCTTACTTCGGGAGGAAGTAAGCACTTGGTCTTCGGGAGAAGACTTGCTAAAGCCTTACTTCGGGAGGAAGTAAGCACTCACACTTCAAAGACGAAGGGAGTTCGGGCTTGAAGGTGTTTCAAGAAGTCAGATTCATAAAGTGGATTACAAAGGATTGCGGCAATACTTTAGAGGGAGTCTAAACTTGTTTAAGTCAATTGTCTTTGTAATTTTGATACTTTATTAATTGATTTCATTCTCTGGGCGTGGCCCCGTGGACTAGGAGTGTTCGTGAGAACACTGATACCACGTATAAATCTCTTGTGTCAAGTTATTTATTTTTCTGCAATATTTTATATTCTGCCCGTTCAGCTTTTGCCGTAGCATTACTTTCGCCGCCGCAAACGCTTACGCTTTTATATTTTCTTATATACAATCGACATTTGCAAAAACACCGTTTTTCAATTGGTATCGTAGCGGGACACTAAACTCTTAGTGTGGTCCTATAACGTTTTTGTTAGAATGTCATTTTTTGCGAAGGAAGTTCTATTTCTAGACCACCATTGCTTAATGACTCTAACTATCCTTACGGGAAAGTTAGAATGAGAGCCTTCATCAAATCTCAAGATGAGAAGGCGTGGAGAATGGTTCTATCGGGTTGGTCTCCTCCAGCTTGAGACAACATTCTTCGGGTAATACTATTATAAAATCGAACTGGAATGGTCTATTGAAGATGATAAACTATCCGCCTACAATAGCAAAGCCTTGCATGCTATCTTTAATGGTGTAGGTGAGGGTTACATTAAACTTATATCATCCGGTGTTTCGCTAAGGAAGCTTGGGAGATTCTTCAAACTCAGTTTGAAGGAACTTCTGATGTGAAAAGATCTAGATTTATCATGCTTCAAACTAAATTTGATGAGCTTAGAATGTCTGATAATGAAACTTTAACTGAATTCTATGAAAAATTATCTGACATTGCTAATGAATATTTTGCTCTTGGAGAAAAGCTTCGATGACTCGTTCTTGTGAGAAAAATTGTTAGAGTTCTTCCGTAAAGGTTTGATACGAAACTTTTGGCAATGGAGGAAGCTAAAGATTTTAGCACTATGAAAGTGGAAGAATTGATGGGTTCCTTACGTACTTTTGAATTAAATCAACAGATTAAACAAAAGGACAAACCCAAATCCATTGCTGATAAAGGTAAAAGTATTGCTTTGAAAGTTGCTGATAATGAAAATTCTGATAGTGAATGTGATGATGAGATTGCTTTATTAACTAAGAATTTTCGTAAATATATGAAAAAGATGGGAAATAAAAAGAATATTTCGAAAGGTTCAAAAGGTAATACTTTCATTAAACCTTCGTCTCTAACAAAAAGGGAATTCAGTGCAGGGAATGTGAAGGTTTTGGGCATATTCAATCTGAGTGTGCAAACACTTTGAAAAAGAATAAGAAAAGTTTCAATGTCACTTGGAGTGATGATGAAACCGAAAGTGATGAAGATATTGCGAAAATGTTGCCCTAACCTCTCGTTATGACTAATGTGTTGTGTGATTCACAGTGAAAGATAGATTGGTATGTCCGAATAATACCACCAAACAAGAGGAATCGATTCGATGAGTCCGAAATCCGTGAAGAATCTCTTGCCGAATCATACAAAGTCATGTATGAAAAATGGATTCAGTTGCTTCGAAAATAGAGAGTTGAATAAATTGAATAAAAAATTGTCTCATCGATTGAAATGTGTAAGTTGTAAATAAAAGAATATGAGACAAGTGTTTGTGATAAAGATGAAAAAATCTCTCTATTGAAGAAGGAACTTGAAAACTTTAAGAAAAATGTTCAAATGCTTAATCCTGGATCTTCTATTTTTGAAAAAGCTCAGAATGCAGGTCAGAGAGGTTTTGCAGGCCTTGGTTCTAATGGAATGGAAAGTTCTGGAGTCACGAAGTTTGTAAAATCTAGTGTTCCAACGAATCACCATGAGGCTACAAACTCGCCGTAACGGCTTTCACGGCCTGTGGCGGAAGAACAGCTTCGATGCCGTAAAATCTCCAGATTTTCGAAAAGGGTAAGATCTCGGGTAAAAAGATTTGTTCCCATTTGTCATTTTTGTGGTAGAAAAGGACATATCGTACCTAAATGTTTCACATTGAACAACCCGTTTAAAACAAATTATTTTGATAATTTGAAAAAATCTCAAAAGAAACATAAAGGTTTGAAACAAATATGGGTGAAAAAGAAGTGTCTAGCCGGTTTTTCCGAAAAACCGCCGCATCTCAAATGTGGTATTTTGACAAAGGGTCGCTTTCTAGACATATGACAGGTGACAAGGATTTTTTGACTAACATACGGCCTATGCAATGTGGAGAAGTCACTTTTGGTAATGGCTTATCAGGAAAAGTTGTTGGTATGGGAACTCTAAATTTTGAAGGGTTACCTAGACTGAAAAATGTAATGTTAGTTGAAGGACTGAGGGCTAATTTACTTAGCATCAGTCAAATCTGTGATCAAGGGTTTACTGTTTCTTTTGATAGTGATCATTGTTATGTTATGAATGATGACAATAAATGTATCTTGCAAGGATTTCGATCCAATGATAACTGTTACACTCTAACCCCTGTGTTTACTTGTCACTCAGCTATCAACAACACCACAGATCTGTGGCATGCCAAGCTTGGGCATATTAATTTTAAAAACCTGAAAAAACTGTCAAATGCAGGTATTGTTCGAGGTCTTCCCAAGCTTGGCAAGGAAAGTGAAGGTAAGTGTGAACCGTGTCAACTTGGGAAGCAATTAAAAATCACTCACAAGCTCTGTGTCTGATATCAATACCTCAAAGGTATTGGAATTGCTTCACATGGATCTTATGGGTCCAATCCAAGTTGAAAGTTTGAATGGTAAACGATATATCTTTGTGTGTGTTGATGATTTCTCTCGTTTTACTTGGGTAGATTTCTTAAGTGAAAAATCTGACACTTTTGATGCCTTTAAAACTCTTTGTCTGAGATTAAGAGTTGAGAAAGGGTGTAATATTGGGAAAATTGTTCGAATTCGAAGTGATCATGGTAAGGAGTTTGAAAATTCTGTGTATGATGATTTTTGCAAGTCTACAGTATAACTCATGAATTTTCGGCTCCCAAAACTCCTCAACAAAATGGAGTTGTTGAGAGGAAGAATCGAACTTTGCGGGAAATGGCAAGAGTGATGTTAAATAGCAAGAAATTGACAAAGCGCTTATGGGCTGAAGCTATTAACACCGCTTGCTACATAATAAACAGTGTTTATTCGTCCAGTACCTCAAAAACATCTTATGAAATCTGGAAAGGTAAGCGCCCCAATGTAAGTCATTTTCATGTTTTTGGATGTGTGTGTTATGTCTATAGAGATCGTGAGCATATTGGTAAATTTGATGCTAAAAGTGATGTTGGAGTGTTTATTGGATATTCCTTAAACAGTAGAGCTTATCGTGTTTATAACATGAGAACTCAAACTGTTTTGGAATCAGCTAATGTGGTTGTTGATGATTTTAGAGATTTTTCAGAGTTTTCCACAGAAGCCAAGATAGATAGTCTCATGGATACTCCTCCAAAAGTTGTAACAACAGATCCTGATGCAGCAGAACCCATTGCTGATGCTGCAAATGACGAATCTGCTGCTGCAACTGAAACTGGAGAACCAGAACCGTCTATCTTGACTCATCCAAACATCATCACAGACTCTATTCAGAAAGAACCAAGCACCAGAGTCAAACTGAATCATCCAAAAGATCTCATCATTGGAAATCCTGAAGAAAGCATGGTAACTCGCAGAAGGTATATTAATTTAATCAGCTTTCTTTGCTTTGTTTCTCAATATGAACCGAAAAATGTGAAGGAAGCCATGACCTTTGAGGAATGGCTCAATGCAATGCAAGAAGAACTCAACCAATTTGTTCGCAACAAGGTATGGATTTTGGTCCGAAGACCAAAAGGTATAAATGTTATTGGAACAAAGTGGTTGTTTAAAAATAAAAGTGATGAGTTCGGTACAATTGTAAGAAACAAGGCTCGTTTGGTGGCACAAGGGTACACTCAGGTAGAAGGTATTGATTTTGATGAAACTTTTGCTCCTGTTGCAAGATTAGAATCAATACGTTTACTTTTATGTATTGCTTGTATTCTCAATATTAAATTGTTCCAAATGGATGTGAAATCTGCCTTCCTAAATGGTATTTTGAATGAGGAAGTTTATGTTGAGCAACCAAAAGGATTCGAAGATCCTCAATTTCCAGATCATGTATACAAACTTGAAAAAGCTTTGTATGGTCTGAAACAAGCTCCTCGAGCTTGGTATGAAAGGTTGACTCAATTTTTACTTTCTCATGGCTATCACAGAGGTAGTGTGGATAAAACTCTTTTCATCAAACATATAAAATCTGATTTTATCATTGCTCAAATTTATGTTGATGATATAGTTTTTGGTTCTACATCTAACCATGAAGTGCAGGTATTTGTTGATCAAATGAAAAGTGAATTTGAAATGAGCATGGTTGGTGAGCTTAATTTCTTTTACGGGTCTTCAAGTGAGACAAATGGAAGGAGGTACATTTGTATCTCAAAGCAAGTATGCTAAGAACCTTGTCAAGAAATTTTGCCTTGAATCGGCTAGCGGTAAGTACTCCTATGAGCACCACTCGAAATTAACAAAAGATGAGAATGGAGTAAAGGTAGACACTACACTCTATCGTAGCATGATTGGAAGTCTCTTGTATTTAAGCTGCTAGTCGTCCCGATATATGTTACGGTGTGGGAGTGTGTGCTAGATATCAAAGTAATCCTATGGAATCTCATGTATCGAGTTTGTAAAAAGGATTATTAGATATGTTAATAGCACTCCCGATTATGGAATTTGGTACTCGAAAGATACCAATTCAAATCTTGCTTGTTTTAGTGATGCGTATTGGGCGGGAAATGCCGATGATCGAAAGAGCACAAGTGGAGGGTGCTTCTTTCTTGGGAATAACCTAGTATCTTGGCATAGCAAGAAACAGAATTCCATCTCCTTATCCACTCGCCGAAGCCGAGTACATAGGCCGCCTGGCAGTTGTTGCACTCAACTATTGTGGTTGAAACAAATGTTGATTGATTATGGGTTTGATTTGGGTGTGTTGACTATTTTTTGTGACAATACTAGTGCCATAAATATTTCCAAAAATCCTGTTCAACACTCTAGAACAAAGCACATTGATATAAGACACCACTTTATTAGGGAACTTGTTGAAAATAAATCATTGCAATTAGAATATGTTGATACTGAAAAACAATTAGCTGATATTTTCACAAAGGCCCTAGATGCAAGTCGCTTTGACTCCCTCGTAAAGTCTTTGGGAGTTTGCATTGTTTAATTTTATCTCGATTTCATCATTCGTGTACAATAGTGTTGTGTGATTCTTCTCTAGCTCTAAATCTTCTATCATTGTTTTTGACAAATCATGTTTATGCTTTTGGAATATAATTAGTTAGGATCTCTGTCTGATCATATTTTGTGATGTTGTGTTAAAAGATTCATGTTACTCTTTATTTGTGTCTTGGATTAAAAAAATGTTCTTATACAGAGTTGAGCAATTTTTGTTTCATGCTTGTCAGGCCCCTTGCTGGAATAGAGCTACCCATACTGAAGTGTGAAAGCCATCTGATGAGTAAGCTGGAACATTGTAATTAGCAACTATGATGAGGATGCACTACCATAGAAAAGGGCTACCTTCAGTATGGTGTGAAAGCATCCAAATGCGGGATCAATTTGAAAAAGGCGAAAATGAAAAATCATGCCAAGGACAATGATCCTATTTTCACTGCACACACTTATGTCTGACAAGTGTGTTCAACTCTGTAAGTCTCCTCTATTAAAATTAAATTAATAATCCTGGTTCACAATTCTCAGTAACATGCATATCTTTTTCCTCAACATCAATTAAGTATGATCATCTCATGAGATTCTAATTAGTTATTTTCCTTGAAAGCATAACATGTAATCTACTTTGTCAATTGTCAATGATATTTGAGTTCTCTGCTTGATTCGAATCACATATACTCACTGTACACATTATTTTTTTTGGTTTCGGTTTTATTTTAAAATAAAAAAAAAAAAAAAAAGAAGGAGGCGTGTGACTTGCTTCATGGGTCAAGGAAAATCTTGTGCATAAATGGTAAGTATCAACATTCATTCTTTCTTTGATTTATTATGATATTTTTCCAAGTAAAGATTAATCTTTATATGGTAATGTGTCTTTATTCTTGA
Source organism: Cannabis sativa (assembly GCF_029168945.1). Taxonomy (NCBI): domain Eukaryota; kingdom Viridiplantae; phylum Streptophyta; class Magnoliopsida; order Rosales; family Cannabaceae; genus Cannabis; species Cannabis sativa. Next base: position 50,504,954 of record NC_083601.1, read on the forward strand.
AAGATTGCTTTATTTTTGGAAAAATTTGTTGGCATTTCTAGTTTCCTTTTATTTTTTTTTAAAAAAAAAAAAAAAAGGAAAGGAGTTGAGAAGTGGGCGGTTTCCTCTTTTGGTTCATGGGCTGGCGGTTTCCTTTTGAATTTTCAAAATTGGTTTCCTTTTTCTTGTTTTGATTCCAAGGTTATTTAAACCAAATTTTGTCACTTATTTCACCACCTACCCGAACCCCCTGTCTTGTTTCTCTGTCAAACACTATTCATCTTCTCTTTCAGTTTCAAAATGGTGAGAACCAAGAATCTAGGGCACTCTAAAAAATTAGAAGAAACCGTTCCAACTCCTTCTGCTCCCCTGCCGCCTCGGTACCTCCTCCTGCTGTTGCAAAGCCTGGAGATTCATCGCTTCCCCAGCGTGAATCTCAAGCCGTGAAGCCAAAACGTCCACCCAAGCAAGTTGCTCGCAAATCTGTAAGGCCCTATCGCACCTGGACTTCCTCTTCTGAATCCTCGAAGGAATCTCCTCCTCCATTGGCCGTTCCTCCTCCCCGCCGCATCAATGGCCGGCACCACTCCAACGAGGCCCTTCCACTCGAACTCGAGCCCAGCAAGCCTCGGCTGAGAAAGAACTTCAAGCCTCTCAATCTCGAGAGAAGACTGCTCCTCCAGCCAAGAAGAAACTCAAGACTAATCCTCCCTCGGCTTCCTCGAGTTCCAGTTCAGAAGAAGAGGATCCAATGGAAGTCTCTTCAGACAAATCAGTATCTCTGCATACTGAGAAGGACAGTGAAGACACAGAACTCGAGCCAGAGCCTCCTCGTTCAAAAACTGCTTCTGCAAAGAAAGGCCTCTCGCTGTCGCCAAAGGCAAGCAGCCCATGGAAGATCCTCCATCTCGGTAATATCCCTTCCTCTATCTCTGGCTGTCCAACTTTTTACTATCGAGACAATGAGCGTGACTGGAATCTTTATGCAACTCGTAAGTTTGAAAGTGAGAGGAATTATGATTTGCATGCCCATCGTGTATATGGTATTGTAAAGTTCATTCAATTTCATCAATGGGAACACACTCTTACTGGTTTTATTGGATTCATTGCTAACATTATTAAAGAGTTTTATGCTAATCTTACTGATGATTTCCTTGATGAGAACTCTAGACTGTATAGAAGAGTGTATGTTAGAGGTCACTGGTTCTCATTTTCTGAAAAGGACATTGCTCAGGCTCTGCAATTGCCTGAGAATGTTTCCAATGCTGTGATGTCCATGGATCGTGACTTGATGCACTCTGAACTCACTGGAGCTCGTTCAGAATTGAAACCAGGGGAGAGTCTTCGAATTACTCACCTCACTTTTGCTCATGCTTCCCTTATGCGGTTTGCACTAAGCAATTGGGTTCCAAATTCGAACAAGACCGTGGTGTCTCAAGAAGTGGCTACACTCCTATACCGCATCACCTCTGGAACTTCCATTGATCTAGCCTCTCATATTCTCAACCAGATTGTCTCCTTTCGAAGAGGTAAAAAGCCAACCTTCAAACTTGTATTTCCAAATCTCATCTTTAAGGTTTTATCCTCTCAGAAGAATGTGGCCCAAGCACATGAAACTCTTGAGCCTCCCATCTCTGGCCCTACATTCCAACCTTCTGAATATTTTGATGGTGTGTTCCAAAAACGGCCAAAGGCTGGTGCCGCCGCCGCTTCGCCGGTGCAAGTTCGGGCTCGCTCGCTGCAGCTCCCGAAGTCAAGTCTGAACTTCAGAATGTGTACACTCGTCTTGAAGCAATGGCTGATGTCCAGCATGACATGTCCAGGCAACTGTCCACCTTGATTAAACTCTCCAAACATTAAAGTGTTATAGTTTGTTTCTTTTTTCTTAAACTTTGGTCTATTTTTGTTCTTTGTTTACTTTGGCACTCCGATAAACAAAAAGGGGGAGAGATATTTATTTTTTGGTTTTTGTTGCCCAACTCTGGACCTTTTTTTTCAGGGGGAGTTGTGGTTTGTTAGTACTTGTGAACTTTTTGTTTAAAGTTAGCATGCTCTTTGTTTTTATTGTGATATTCGATTGTGTTACTCAGGGGGAGTAGTATTGTTTGCTCTTGCTAACTTTGCATTGCAGGTACTTTATGGTAAAAATTATTTTGTTCATCTAAAGTGCCAAAGGGGGAGATTGTAAAGTCCTTTTTTGGCAAGTTAGGTGACAAAATAATTTTTCCTTTTTATGGTAAGATTGCTTTGCATTCATTTTCGAAATCTTACCTCTTTTATTCGGTTATAAGTTGCCATTTTCCTTGTTTGGAAAGTTGCACTTTCAGCTGAACTTTCCTTTGTTGAAAACTTCTCAAAAGAGAAGGAATTCTCTTTTGGAAAGTTGTCCTTTTAAGGGAAACTTTGTTTATTGCCTTTTCCTTATTAATTTCGATTGTATCTTGATACAATCAGAATATCTAATCTGTTTTTGGCAGGAATCAAGCTTTGAAAGAAGATCGGACCCGATTTTAGTAAGTTTCCCGTTTCTGGACAGATCTGCTTCGTCAGCAACCGAATCTGATGTAGCAGATCGTGTTTGTTTTTGGAAAGTCTTTGTACAGCTGCTAATTCGATCTTGTGGTTGCCTCTTTGGTTTCTATGGTCTATAAATAGAGCCTAGAGAGCAACCATTCGAATTACCTCTTCCATTATTCATATTTTGCATTTATCTTTTGTGAGAAGAGAGTGTTTCTTTGTTTTGTGAGAGCCTAGTTGTTCACCTAGGTTCTAGTTGTTCTATTTCTGTTCTTACTCTATCCTAGAGGTTGTAAAGAACTACTTGACTGAACAAGAGATTGGTCTTCGGGAGAAGACTTGATTAAGCCTTACTTCGGGAGGAAGTAAGCACTTGGTCTTCGGGAGAAGACTTGCTAAAGCCTTACTTCGGGAGGAAGTAAGCACTCACACTTCAAAGACGAAGGGAGTTCGGGCTTGAAGGTGTTTCAAGAAGTCAGATTCATAAAGTGGATTACAAAGGATTGCGGCAATACTTTAGAGGGAGTCTAAACTTGTTTAAGTCAATTGTCTTTGTAATTTTGATACTTTATTAATTGATTTCATTCTCTGGGCGTGGCCCCGTGGACTAGGAGTGTTCGTGAGAACACTGATACCACGTATAAATCTCTTGTGTCAAGTTATTTATTTTTCTGCAAATATTTTATATTCTACTTTTGTTCGGTTTTCTTGTACGTAAGGAATTACTTTCGCCGTCGCAAACGCTTACAGTTTTTATATTTTCTTATATACAACTGACATTTGCAAAAACACCGTTTTTCAGAGAAATTGAGCTTGCTTGTTGCCACCCACAAAATAGATTCATTGTGATCCATTGCTATAGCCACTGCGCACATGGTGTCGCCGCCAACTTTGACATCGCAGCTGATCTTGACCTAAACATCTAGCGGCGGGGACCAAGCTGGAGGCCCAATAGCCTTTGGAGAGACAAATAAACATGACCCATAATTTGTGTAACAAAATGAGATAGAGTCAATATAATATTTAATGTTACCTAGTGAGTTATTGTGTACCTTGTCATTTTGGGCCCTCCAAATTGTATTTACCACAATCGAAGCATAAAGAAACAACTTTTCAGTATCCACCCCTCTATATTTTTGATTCCACAAAAAATTAGTCCAATCCCACACACGAGCTCCTGAATCCATTACAGGCATCACCTCCCAAGGGGAGGACCACCAAAGGTGGAAAGCAAAACTGAAATAGAGGAAAAAGTGTTCCATTGTCTCCTCTCCCTCTCCACACAGGGGACAAGACATCTCCTCAATAAGCATTCTCTTAGCGAGAAAATTTCAATCTTATCATTTTCTACTTTACCATAGGTGAGAAGATTTCAGTATAGTTAATTCCACCTGAGTAAAACCCTTAGCCACTAACCTAGCTTTGAATTGCACTGGTTCATTCTCATTGATTCTCTCTTTCACCTTGAGAATCTATTTGTACTCCATAATCTTTTTGTTCTCCAGCTTTGGTACAACTACCCAGGTCTTGTTCTTTTGGAGTGAGTCCATCTCCTCACCCATGGCCTGGAGCCATTGACTTGTTTCCACCTAAAATTTCCTCTTCGTAGCTTTTAGGCTCTTTAATTTCAGTTTTTGTAGTGTTGCCAGTGCAAATGCTATTAAATCAGCTTCTACGAACCTTGCTGGAGGGTGAATCTCTCTCCTAGTTCTATCACGTGTCAACTAACAACCTTCCAAACCAGACTGTCTAAATCCTTCTGGAACCTCTATTTGGTCTTCGTTATCTTCCAACTCAGCATCAGCTTCCATCTGCGCACTTTTGGATGTTTCGTTATGTATTCTATTTCCATGCCTGTAATGTTCTTGTTTCTTATTTTTTTTTTTTTGCATCACACGGGGACACACTACCTATCCTGGATGTCAAGTGAGGTTATTCTAACTCATTGAAATTAATATTTCTAGCAATCATAACCTTTGGTCTACCTTTCTTAGAAATGAAAATTATATACCTCTTGGCACCTAAGGCATAACCTAAAGTTCTCTTAACTAATCTAAGTTTCCATCTTGTCAATAGATTGGTGTACATATATGTCGTACACCTAAAGATTCTTAGATGCATTAGGTTCATAATTCTATTATACCATATTTCATTAAGGATTTTTAAGCCTATAACACAGTTTGGGTTTCTGTTTATAAGGTAGTTTGTAGTATCTAGAGCTTCTCCCAAAATAGTTTCTCTAAATCGAAACTGAACAACAGACATCTAACTTTGTTTAACAGGGTTTGATTCATCCTTTTAGCAACACCATTTTGCTCTGGGGGTCTTCACTACAGTTCTATGCCTAGTGATCCCATACTCTTAACACAAAATGCCAAATTTAGAGTTAATAAACTTTAACCCATTGTCCGTCCTAAGTTTCTTAACTTTTAGATCGGTTTAGTTTTCCACCTGAGTTTTCCAAATTCTAAATTATTCCAGGCACTCATTCTTAGTTTCTAGCAAATAGGCCCAAACACACCTACTATAATCATCAATTATAGAAATAAAATATTGCTTACCGAAGTGAGTGGGGACTTTGTATGGCCCCCCAAAGATCATCATGTATGTATTCAAGTATCTTCTTAGTTGTGTGCCTTTTCGGAGTGAACTTAAGCTTATATTGTTTTCCTAAAACACAAGCTTCACAATCAGTACATCTCTGCCATATTTGATGGCAGCTTTGACTTTTTGATATGCGATTGGAGGAGATCTTAACAAAATGATGGTCTAGATTTCTTCATCAACTTTATGATTTATATTAGCCACTCCTACAATGATCTCATTAAACCTATCAATATTATCATCTAAAGAAAGAGAAAAAATCATTCTAAAACTATATAAGCTTTAGCAAATTAATCTTGCTAACAATTGATGGTTTCATGTAGAATTCTTCAAGCTTGTCCCACTTTCATTTGCTGTCTTTTCTCTAACAAGCTTTCTCCTCACACTGTTGCACATGTACATGATGATCGTTTAATAAGCCATCTCTTTTATTTCTGGTTTCTCTTTTGGTTTCTTATTCTCAGCCAGTAACTTCTCATCTCCGAGAACTTTGGAGACTTTTTGGTGTACTAGGATCCCTTTCAAACTTTCTCTCCATAGGACGAAGTCTCCTGTTTTATTGAATTTCTCCAATTTGAATCTCCCATTGATGACAATAATTGTTTCTTCAAGATTTGCAACAAATAAAATCTGGATTTTGCATTCTTGATCGATTATCAAGCTCTAATTTGTGGAGAAATTACAACTAATATGCAAAATCAAAACAACTAAAACTTAAATAATAAATAATTAACACCAAGATATATATTGGTTTAAGTCTTATAGATCAATGCAATCTATAACTCTACTCTAGTTCTGAAACACCACCGAAATCGAGATCGATTCTCTATGGATTCTCTCAAAGTGTTTATCTCTCACACTCTTATCCAAGAATCTTCTTCATACAGAAGAATCTTCATACACACTACAAGAAAACCCGCTTTTGCCGGCGCATTGTTGCGCCGGCAAAAGTACCCTAATTGCGCCGGCAAAGCTTATCTGGGAAGCTTGGTCGGTAAAGGACTTTTTACCGGCGCGTAGAGTAACTGCGCCGGTAAAACTTCCTTTTACCGGTGAGAAATCACGCCGGTGAAAAATAAGCACCGGTGTTAAATAATGCACTTATCCGCTATGAATCTGCTTTGATAAGCTTTTGCCGGCGCAATAGTGCGCCGACAAAACTATTGGCGCCAACCGTCAGATTGGCGCCAATAGTTTTAGCCACTTTTTACCGGCGCAGTAATGCGCCGGCAAAAGTATTAATTTTTATTTTTAAAAAAAATTAATTAATTATATTTAATTAATTATAATATTAATTAATTAAATATATTTAATTAATTTTTTTTAAATAATTATAATATTATATTAACAAAAAAAACCAACATAATTTACATTAAAAGATAAACCAACATTAATTATATTATGTTCTACTAAAATCAGTATATAAAAAAAATGTTAAATGTTCGAACCGGATAATAAAAAAAGTACAGTTCTATAGGCGGGTAATGTCGTCATCGTTGTTTCTCTGAGTCTCGGGAGGCTGCGATGAAGATCCAGCACCAGGAGCAGCCGACGATCCAGCACCAGGAGTGGGCAATGGTGGAAGATCCATGGGAGGCAAGTTGAAACCCGGCACAGCTCGAGAAAGATACTCAAACTGATCTTGGAATCGTCTGAGGTAGAGTTGTTGTGTCTCATACTGCTGCCTCATATGTTGAGTTGTCTGCTCCGCTTCCTCCACTTTTTTTAGTAAAGCCTCGTACTGTTCCATTGTAACAGTCGGTGGGGCTGAAGGATGCGTGGCAGGTGCTCTTTTGGCCCCAATCCCTTCAGTCTGGGGAGATGGCCAAAGCCTCTAAGATGCCGAGATCGTTCCCCGAGTACTTGCGTCATAACAAGTAAGTCTCGGGGGTACTGTGTAGGATCGACAGCAGGCTCTTCGGGCTCATCTTTAGTGGGCGCTGGTTGAGTTGCCCCTATTTCAACTATTTGCTCCTAAAACAAACAAATAAGTTAAATTGTTAATTTTAATACAAAATAAATTGAAAGAAATAAATAAAAATTGAATTAAAACGTAAACTTACGTAAGCTTGTTGCGCGAACTCGTTGCGCCAATCGTTGCCTTTATGGTGAAACTTTTGAAAAGTTTCCACCGCAGTTGGCAGTTCTCCTGTGTAGGGATTAGCCTATTTTCAAGAGAAAATATATTAGTATTGTTATTTTACTAGAAAAATTTAAATAAATGATAGTTAAATATAAACTTACCCCCTCGACAACATGTGAAACAATAGGCTTGGAGCCCCAACCTCCTAGAAATTTCATCTTACCCCGACTTTCTTTATTTTTCGCTGCTCTCGCCTGAAATTAATAATTTTTCTAACAATTAATTATTTATTATTGACTATATAAATTAAACATTACCAAAATTTGAAATTTTAAAAAATGTACCTTTTGATTGTCTGTGCTCCAATAAGCGATGCAGTCACTCCACACCTCTTGAGTTACTCCCTCAGGAGGTGACATGTCGGCCCTCTCCTGTCCAAGCTCCTCAATGTTTTGTATCCACTTTTTCTTGCACTCTGCCCTCCAGTCACGTAAACCCTTTGACATCTCGTACTCACCGTAGTCTACGAATGTAGGGTTATCTCGTGGGAGGACAAACTTGGTCTGCAAAAAGTTACACATTAATATATTAATTACAATTTAATAAGAGTATAGTAATTTAGAAATTAAAAAAATTATTAAGACATACCTCAAGTCTATCCCAGAGTGCATTGATCTCAGCGCTACTGACATCTTCCCATTTGAATTTATTAATGGGGATAGACATCCGAGTCATCTATTTCGCCATATTGTTGAATTTTTTTCCGTTTTTGCCGACGGGGGTGCCAGTCTCTGCGTGCACCTCAATCTGTAACTTGGCAGATTGTGTTTTGGAGAGCTCCTCCTCAACATTCTTGCCCTTGTATTTACCTCTGACCCTTTTCTTTTTCGAACTGCTGCCACCTGGTGTAGACATACTACATATACAACACATATTGTTTATTTAAAATAAACTAACATATTGCAAACATATTAAAGAAGAAGGGTTGTAATTTTTATTTTATTTAAAACACTATTTCAATTACAATTCATCATCCTCATCATCAGTTACATATACAGCATTATCATCACTGTCACTCTCTAATTCTAAGGAGTTGTCTTCTTCGGTATTTAGACCCTCGTTGTCATCATCGACAATGAAATCATCTAATTGTTGAGGCTGTGAATTCACACGATGGATGTTTGCAACTTCAGTTGGGTCGACATCATGGCGAACATAGTCAACATCATCCAACTGTGGAAGTTGAACAACGAACTCGGTTTCAGCTGAATTGTTTTCCTATACAAAGGGTGTCTCCCCATCCGTGTCCGGGAAGTCCCAAACATTGCGCGGTATGTACTCATTTACAATCAACCAGTCTTTACCGTTCTTCAAATCAAGAATGTAGTAGATCAATTTTGCTTGAGATGCAAGTATGAACGATTCATTTTGGCACCACTGTCGGTTGACGCAGATGCTAGTAATAACACCGTCACTATCCATTCTACTACCGTTAGTGTCAAACCACTTACAAAAAAAATAAGAGAACACTGGAGTCTTTTAAATAAGTGAACTCCATAATTTTTTCAATGTGCCGTCAAAATTTTGTCCATCTTCACCGGGGACCATAACACCGCTATTTTGTGTTTTGCAGTTATCATCCCTTTCCTTGACCAAAAATTTAATACCGTTCACTATGCACCCTGGATAAAAATAAATTGCTGCATTCGCTGGGTTAGCAATAGCATACAACTCATCTGACACTGCACCCTGGTTGCTCAACCGTAGTTCATTAATCTACATATCAGGAAAAATATTAAATTAAGAAAAGTTGAACAGTTATTGAGAACAAGATTAAGAGTATTGAGAGGCAACAAGGCTTACTCGAGTTTTGAACCATTCAGGGAACTCAGTCTCTTGCACTTTTTCAATATTGCCTACACCCCTTGCTTGAAGCAACTCCTTGTGCTCACTATATAATATAATGCACTTAGTAAGTTAAGAATTTTTTAGATGAAGTCGACTATTGTGTGTTTATGTTTATGGAATTTATACTTACTTGATATACGGCTCAACCTCTGTGCAATTGTTCAAAATGTACCACTCTGCCTTACGCTTGCTTTGCATGGGTAAGGTGTCGACTGTCCTCATACCGAGGGGTCGGCCAACATGCTTGAATACAGAAAATTGTCGAGTTGGCATGTTTTGGACAATGTCATTGTTCCGGTCAGGACGGTTGAATCGAGTTACCACTTCTCGAAAGTACATTGAGCAAAAGGTTAATGCCTCATTAACCACAAAAGATTCAGCAATAGAGCCTTCCGGACGGGCACGATTCCTGACATATTGCTTGTACACAGACATTGACCGCTCAATGGGATACATCCACCTGTACTGCACTGGTCCACCTAGTATAGCTTCTTTCGGGATATGCATAACTACGTGAACCATTATGTCGAAGAAAGCCGGTGGAAAAATTGTTTCTAACTTGCACAAAATAGTTAGAATATTTGTTTGCATTTTTTCTAAATCCGAAACATTAAGTGTTCTTGAGCATAATTGTTTGAGATACACACACAGCTCAATGATTGTGTCCCAAATTTCTTTTTTCAAGAACTTACGGATACCTGCCGGTAGTAAACGTTGTAAAAACACATGACAATCATGTGATTTGAGCCCAGAAATCTTGCCCGTATCCAAATTTACATTTGTGTCTAAGTTTGCTGCAAAACCGTCCGGAAATCGTACAAACTTTATGAAGTCTGCAAATTCAATCCGTTCTTGAACACTAAGTGTGTAACTAGCTGGAGGCTTCTTCCACTTCTCAATCCGCTCTTCATATAACCACAACTCTCGTCGTATTTGCAAGTCTTGCAAATCCATTCTCGCCTTGTCGGTATCCTTTGACTTCCTGTCGATACTTAGAAGAGTACCTACTAAGCTGTCACACACATTTTTCTCAATGTGCATTACATCAAGATTATGTCGTAAGGACTTTGACTTCCAATACTCAAGCTCAAAAAAATACTTTTTTTAGACCAATTGAGCTCTTCACTAGAACGCTTCCGTTTCACACCCCCGAACTGTTTGTGTTTTCCAGGCAAAGTCAATGGAATTCGGTCTAATTGAGATAAAATATCATCCCCCATCAATACAGGAGGTGGTGCTCTCTTCTTAGGCTTACCATTGTACTTTTTGCTTCTCCTTCTCGGATCACTCATTTCGAGAAAACGTCTGTGGGCAACATATCCAATCTTACTATTTAGGCCAATGGAAGGAGTATGTTCATTGCAAGTGGGACACGCCATATACCCTTTTGTGCTCCAACCAGACATTAGAGCATAAGCAGGAAAATCATTTATTGTCCACAACACTGCCGCACGCATTGAAAATATAGTTCCGTTGTAGGCATCTCGGGTTTCAACACCCGTCTCCCACAACTGTTTCAGTTCATCAATTAACGGTCTCATGAATACATCTATGTCTTTCCCAGGAGATATGGACCTGGAATTAATAAGGTCAACAACAACGATTCAGAACTCATACACTTCCACGGTGGCAAATTATATGGGACACAAATAACTGGCCACAGGCTGTAAGAGTTGCTCATGTTGCCAAATGGATTAAAACCGTCAGTCGCCAATCCCAGTCTGACATTTCTAGGTTCAACAGCAAAAGACGGATGAAGGCGGTCAAACTGCTTCCATTCTTCAGCATCCGCAGGATGCCTAAGCACACCGTCTTCTTTTGGTCTCTGCGAGTAATGCCACCGCATATCCTCCGCAGTGTGTCTTGAGCAATATAATCGTTTTAGTCTAGGTGTGAGTGGGAAGTAACGCATAACTTTATGAGGAACTTTTTTCCCCTTACCCTTTCTTTTCACCCATCGTGATTCGCCACATACAGTGCAAAACTCCTTCTTCTCATTCTCCTTCCAGAAAATAGCACAATTATACTTGCACACATCTATTGAGTCGTAACCCAAACCTAGATTGCGCAATCGCATCTTCGACTCATAATGCGACTTTGGTAATTTTGTCCCCTCTGGAAATAGATCAATCAAGATGGAAAGCAACATATCGAAAGAGTGGTTACTCCACCTATTCAAAACCTTGCAGTGCATAAGCTTTACCAGTGCATTGAGGGCTGATTTTTTGCAACCTGGATATAACTCAGCCTCCATCTCCTTAAACAAGTCATCAAACTTGTTGTTGTCATTGATAGGGGGTTCATTGAAAGAATTAGTAGTGTTAGCAGATTCGTCAAACCCAGGGTCCCCTCTTAACATGTCCGCCAACACATCTGCCATTTCCTCTTCATCATTTTCAGGAAGTTCAACTACGGGCTGAGAGAAAGTCTCCCCGTGGAAATACCAGGGGTTGTACGAAGGTTGGATCCCGCTGAGAAATAAATGAACCCTTATAGTTGCAGGTGTGTGGAAATTCACATTCAAACACCGCATGCATGGGCATCGAGCTAATCCGTCAGCATTCACGTGGTTCGTTGCTACCGCAAAGAACTCATCAACGCCACTTCGAAACTCTGCAGAGCGCCGGTGCGCCTTCATCCAACTTCGGTTGGTAGGCATCTTCCACTATGAAGTAATTAACAAAAAAAATTTAAAAACAAACAAGAAAATGTGCAAGTGTCCTAATCCACCTTCTCACTCCATTACTAAAAGGGTAAAGAACATATCCCATTTAGGTTTGTAATATACATATAGTACAATCTACGCTCTTAAGATTATTTTATTTTTGTAAAAATTTCGGCAGCACCTCCCCACAGTTCTTATAAGTTAGCAAACTTGTAGTAATTAAGTTTGCCGACTTACAAGAACGTGTAAGAAGACGTTGTACCAAAATATCTACTAATGAAATAATCAAATAAGCAATAGATCATACTATAAGTATAAAACAAGCTCAAACTATCCATGCAGACAAACAGTCCTAGATAATTTGGAGAAGCGTATTTAAGAGTCCTTACTGACTCAGCCTCTCCAAACGGGTCTAAGGTATTTCGTGCATGTGTAAAATTAAAAAAAAAAAAAAATTATCACTATGTGATAATACAAATACAAATACAATTGTTCTATCCTATCTTTGGTGTATAACCAAATAGATGAAGAAAAGATAATAAAAATTTAATTTTATGCTATTTTAATATCTTATGCTCATTTGTACTTACTTTATAATTACACTTACTTTATGATAATTAGATTAAATTCTTACTATAATTACTTTAAAATTTTATTTTATTTTATTTTTAAATTATAAGTATAAAAGTTTTAAAATTTTAAAAATATCACTCGATTAAATTTTAATTTTTATAATAATAAATATTAATTCATAATTTTTTATTTTATTTATTTAAATTACAAATTACAAACTTTTTAATCTTCAAAATATCATTTGCTTACATTTTCAATTTAACAATAAATATTCATTTATAATTTTCTATTTTATTTATTTAACTTAAAAATTACAACATTTTTAAAGTTGATAATATCACTTACTTACTTTTTAAAATTAAACAATAAATAGTAATTTATAATTTTCACATTTATTCATTTAAATTAAAGATTACAAATTTTTTAAAATAAAAAAAAATTGATTACCTATTATATTTTATAATATATACTAATTTATATATTACATTTTTTATTTTTATTATTTTTTTATCATTTATTATTTAAATTTAAATTACTAACTTTTTAAAATTTATAATATATTGTAAATTATATATTACATTATTTTTCACTTTTATTATTTTTTAATCATTTATTATTTAAATTAAAATTACTAACTTTTTTAAAAAATTTAATACCACTTTATTACATTTTAACTTATATATTACATTTTTTAATTTTTTTTTAATTAAATATTTTTCTAATTATTTATTATTTAAAATGAAAATATATTTTTTTAAAAAAAAAAATTACTTCACTAAATTTTAAAATTACATGTTTCAATTTCAATTTTATGTTTTACTTTATTTATTTTATTATATCAACAATTAATTTATTAAGTTATTCTTAATTTTTATTTAAACAATTAATTAATTTTACATTTTCTCTACTAAAATTTCGGCAGCATAACGACTTAAAATTTCCAAAACCTATAAACAACACAAACAAATATTTCACGACAATATATAAACAAAAAAATAATCCACCCATCCAATTGTTATATTATTTTATATAATATAATATGTAGATTAAATAATTAAGTTATAAATAATTAAGTGTGACAAAGTATTAATTTTGTCAAATTGTAACATACATTATGGAGTTACAAAATTTGTGTAGAATGATCTCAAAATAGGAGTTGCAAATCCTTTAAATTGATGATCACTTGAATATGTAACTCTCATCTCTTTTTTCACTCTTAAATTAGTAAAAGATGTTACTAATTGTTTATGAATGTGAATGAATGATAGTTATTGAATATATTGTTGTTGAAGACTTGATTTATTCATTTATAAGGTGTATAAATGGTTCAAAATCAAGTGGGAATGATTTGGAACACTTTGGAAAAGAATTGGCCAAAGCTGAAAAAAATGGTAACTAGTAACTAGTTACTGTTTTTTTTTTCAGCATATTATTGCCCACGTTTTTGAAAGTTTGAGAGCCTTTGTAACAGCCCAAAACTCCTCCAAATCACCCAATTAATAACATAAATGCCCAATTTATGATTGGTAACATCCAAGGGCTTTATGGTGATCATTCATGTTCATATGAGAGTGAAAATTCTATAAATAGAGGTCATATTGTTCACTTGCATAAGAAGTGGTTGAAACCATTTGTTGTGGTTAGAACCTTGTGAGGATATGCTCATCCTTAGACACTAGGCTGAGCATATGAGGCTTGATAAATCCTTAAGAGCATTTCTAGAGTTTCCCTAAGTGTCCATATGAGGGAGGAAATGACTTTTAGGACAAAGGTCATTGAGCCTTGGTCAAGCTTTTTGTGTGTTGTCCTTCTTCTTCTCTAGATTTCTTGTAATCTTGATGAAATACTTTTATTTGTATTTTGAGTATTTTGATTGTAATCCTCCTATTCTCTCTTGTAATGAGAATTTTTCTAACAATCTAAAAGTCATTTATGTGGCATATTCTTCTTTCTAAAAGACATGCCATGGAGGTCAAACAATCAAAGAAAATTATCCATGAGGGAGAGCATCAATCAAGATCATGAGAAGAAAAATAATGTGGTAAGAGATTCAAGCCATCCATGGGTAAGCATGGTGGATTTATTTTGTGATATCTTATTTATTTAATAGTAATATATATTAACATATTCATATGATGAGATATGATATTTTGGTATAAAGTTTTTACATGTTAATATATATGATATGTGTATATTATATTATTATATATAGTGATATATAATATTATAATTGAGATTATAACATATTATTATATGTATATATGTGAGAGAGAGATATATATATCATATAATATGTGACATATGTGAGTGATATGTATATTATATGATGAGCATGAGATATAATTACATATATATATTTGTGAGAATAAATATGTAGAAATAGTGATTTCTATATAATGCATACATGATATATATATATTGTGTATATGCATATTAATGTATTTGTATGTTAATATATATGATATGTAACATATATATATTTAATTGTGGAATTAATATTGATATTTTGTATATGTTATTTATGATAGTATGGTAACATATATACAATATTAATTAATATAAAATTATTTGAGAGTTATAATTTTATGGGAGTTATATATATTAATTTTGTGTATTAATATATGTATATAAATTATCATATTAATATATGTACTATATGGTATGATAATGGAGATGATCATAAGAAAAATGTGTTCATTCTATCATTATTATTGTGAAACTATATTATGATTAAAGATAGTTACTTGGAAATGAAGTTCCATTTTGGTGATAATAATCTCATTTTATGAGATAAGAAAAAGTGAACTATGTGAGTTACACTTTTTTGTGTTTGTTCATTTCATAGCAAGAGCATAGTGATCAAAGTGGATCTATATTGTGAAATGAGCTCATACAATTGGAAGGACAATTTTATACTCAAAGAAAGTGGATCATTGTGGATTCAAATAATGAGATAAAAGATTATAAAATTGGAGAAGCAATTTTGAATCTTAAAAAGTAAAGTGGTGAAACAAAATTGATGAGAAGTAATTTTGTTAACTTTGGACTAATCTCAATGAGGAGATAACCATAAAATTGAAGAAGCAATTTTATCATTATGTGAATTTTGTGTTATCTATTAACAAATTTTAAGTATAATTTTGTTAATAAAGGACAAATAATGGATAAAATAATTCTATTAATTTGTAAGTGGTATTTGGAGAGATTATCATGTGATATCGAAAGGTTCATGATAATTTTGAGTGCACATTATTTTGAAAGATAATGTGTAGAGAACAAAATAAAATAAAGAGATTTATTTTAAAGTGATATGTGGTATTTTAACTTTATGGTTAAATGTGGGGGTGAGATTTGAGTTTAATCAAATTTATTGAGAAATTATTGATTATATATATGTGGTTTTGAATTTAATATTCTAAATTAATATTTTGCTATGTGCATATGTGAAATTTTGACATATTTAGTGTTAAAATTTGGTGGTAATAATTTCAAGAAGGAAATTAAATTTAAGATAGTGGGGGTGCATACTCCAATATGAGAAGTTTAGACATATTGAGTGTCTAAAACTAAAAATGTATATATTCGAGATATATGCTTGATGTCTTAAATATAGTATAACTTTGACAAGTTTGATGTATAAAGTTAAGTGTGTAATTTAGACATGCTTGGTGTCTAAATTAATGTTTAATTTTGATATGCTTGATATCAAAATTATTGAGAATTTGAGTTGTGTGAAAATTAATCTTTTATGATTGAATTTTCAAAGCTTAAGTACTTAAGGAGAAAAGTGGTCACAAAGTGAACACTATATATTTGGCTAGCATGATTCGTTTGGAATCAAAAGTGTGAGGTTAACAAATCGCTTAATCTTCATACAAGATTAAAGCATGAATTTCGAGGGATGGGACCTAAACTCCCTTAGCAATTTGCTCGTTGATGGTAACCTATCTTAACACTAGTAAAAATCTAGTCTTAAGTTCAATAGGTAATAACAAATCAATAGAGTGAATGTGGTACTCAATTGTCCCATCTATGGATGAGTACATGTGGTGAAAATTGAGGGTTAAAACTGAAAGATTTTTTAATGGAGCTTAAGCTTAAGAAAGTGTAAGTATTGTGAGACACTAAAACTCCACCTATATGGACTAGGGGTGGTGCCGCCTCTTATGAGAATTGGGAATTATTCTCTAGAAAGTCCATGAATTGGATTTGTGCACATGGCCATTAACGGTGCAAAAGCAATCCATAAGGTTCTTGAGTGAACATAGCAAATGTGTGTGTGTTATCACCGGTTTGTTATCAAGAAATAGTGGTTCAATGCTACGGCAACCAAAATTTCGATAAACTTTGTGGTAATTACACTAAGGTAAAATTCAAGTCGAAAGACATTTTACACTATGCACAAATGCAATGGTTTCTATTAGAGTGAAGTTATTTAATCAAGTGGGGGAATATTATATTACTCCATAATATAATATTTGATTGATTAAATAAAATGTTGTGTTACAAAATTATTTGATGAGATATTATTTAATCTAGTGGGGGAATGTTATATTATTTTATATAATATAATATGTAGATTAAATAATTAAGTTATAAATAATTAAGTGTGACAAAGTATTAATTTTGTCAAATTGTAACATACATTATGGAGTTACAAAATTTGTGTAGAATGATCTCAAAATAGGAGTTGCAAATCCTTTAAATTGATGATCACTTGAATATGTAACTCTCATCTCTTTTTTCACTCTTAAATTAGTAAAAGATGTTACTAATTGTTTATGAATGTGAATGAATGATAGTTATTGAATATATTGTTGTTGAAGACTTGATTTATTCATTTATAAGGTGTATAAATGGTTCAAAATCAAGTGGGAATGATTTGGAACACTTTGGAAAAGAATTGGCCAAAGCTGAAAAAAATGGTAACTAGTAACTAGTTACTGTTTTTTTTCAGCATATTATTGCCCACGTTTTTGAAAGTTTGAGAGCCTTTGTAACAGCCCAAAACTCCTCCAAATCACCCAATTAATAACATAAATGCCCAATTTATGATTGGTAACATCCAAGGGCTTTATGGTGATCATTCATGTTCATATGAGAGTGAAAATTCTATAAATAGAGGTCATATTGTTCACTTGCATAAGAAGTGGTTGAAACCATTTGTTGTGGTTAGAACCTTGTGAGGATATGCTCATCCTTAGACACTAGGTTGAGCATATGAGGCTTGATAAATCCTTAAGAGCATTTCTAGAGTTTCCCTAAGTGTCCATATGAGGGAGGAAATGACTTTTAGGACAAAGGTCATTGAGCCTTGGTCAAGCTTTTTGTGTGTTATCCTTCTTCTTCTCTAGATTTCTTGTAATCTTGATGAAATACTTTTATTTGTATTTTGAGTATTTTGATTGTAATCCTCCTATTCTCTCTTGTAATGAGAATTTTTCTAACACCAATAGCAGTCAATTTTATCATAGAACCTACTTCACTAACATGCATATACATATAAACTAATATAAAAAACTACTACGTACTAAGCGAAAGCAAAAAAATATACCTGAATCGAGTGCAAAAATAACAACTTGTGGCAGCTTGCGGTAATTCGGAGCGGTTGAACAGGGACCTAATTTCATAAAAAAGTAAAATCAAATTAAAAATTTAACACCTAAATACATATCAACACATACACACATATATACGTATATACACTCACATACACATACACGTACACTTACACATACACATACCCATACAACCACAACCACATACACTCACATACACTTATACACACACATACACACATACATACACACATATATACATACATATATACATACATACACACATATATACACACATATATACATACATATATATATACATACATACACACATATATACATACATATTTACATCATTCATATATACATACATATACATATACATATATACACATATACACATATATACACATACATATATTCATACATATATACATACATACATATATACATACATACACATATACACATATATACATACATACACATACACACACATATACGTATATACACTCACATACACATATATACATACATACACATCCATATACATACATATATACCATACACATACACATATATAAATTTAAATATTTAAACAATACATTAAAATTAAAAAATACCTTTCAGCCGGCGTTTAGGGGGTGCGGTGGTGCGGACGGCGGCGGTGCGGTGGAGCAGCCGGCGGTGGTGAGGACGGAGTGGTGATCGGACCTTTTTTTTTGGGAAAAAATAGATGAACAAAGAGGGATTGAGTGGGAAAGAGAGATTTTGAGATAAATTTAGAGAGATTGAGAGAGTTTGATAGAGATTGAGAGAGAGAGAGAGAGAGAGAGAGAGAGAGAGAGAGAGAGAACCAGAGAGAAAGAGAGAGGGGGCGGCTGTTTGTGCAAAAGGAAAGTGGGGAAAAAAGGGGGCTTCGTGCCCCCTGATACATATTATTACTTTTACCGGCGCATCCAATTGCGCCGGTAAAAGTGTTTTAAAAAAATTACTTTGACCTACCAGTAAAACGCGCGTTTTACTAACACTTTTGTCGGCGCATAAGTGCGCCGGTAAAAGTGTCCCCACCTACCAAATAAAACACACGCGGGAATTTTCCCTCCAACTTTTTTTAGCCTTTTGCCGACGCATATATGCGCCGGTAAAAGAAGAAATGCGCCCCAAAAATGAAATTAAAGGCGGCAAATTCTCGCGCCTAATGGTGTTACGTTTTACCGGCGCATTTAACTTGACTACGCCGGCATTGGTATGTTTTACCGGCGCACAAATGCGCCGGCAAAAGTAAACCCAAAATAAATATGGGTTTCTAGAATTTTGATAGTCTCGACAACTTTTACCGGCGCATGTCACGAAATGCGCCGGCAAAAATACTTTTTCTTGTAGTGACAAAATCCAAACACAATCTCTTTCTTTTATCTATACCACTCTCTCTACCTCTCAATCTTTCTCTCTCAAGATCACCTCTTGAAACTCGTCGATCTCCTTCTTTTGTTCTCCCTCGAATGCTAAGTATTGATAGTATTTATAGATCCAAGAAATAGATCCTAAAGTCAGTGGCTGCCAATGATAAGTTGTTTAGTTAGTTATGACTTAATAAGCTTAACAAAATTCTCGCAACAGTATCTCAACGTCAACACAAGAAGAAGTACTTCCAGATGAGACGTAAGCTTTCTAAAAGACATACCAAAACATACGCTGAAGGGACTTCTTGGATAGGAAAGGCAATAACTGGAGTCGACTATTCGATCTCCCTTCCAAGAGGGAACAACTGTCCATCTAGAACTCTTTTCTCGAGGGAGGCTAGTTTTCCTGAAGACTCATTCCAGGTGGACATGATAAGCATCTTGGAAAACTTTTTCGGATGACACCTATCACTACTTCCAAATGGTTAGTTTAGACTTTTGGGAACGCCCTTCTGGATACATCTATCTTTCTATAACCAGAATATTTTTTGGAGATCTTTACATCTGGAGTAACTATACCACAATTTTTGTTTTGTTTTTTGTTTTTTGTTTTTAAATTCTTTCCTTCTTTCCAAGTTTACTAATTGTAGCACGATCAGATTCATTATTTTCTAAAAACTATTACAATATTTTTTCATCTTTAGGGTACTTTTATTATTTCTGGCGTATAATTCCTTCAAATATATCTAAGTTTATTTCTTTTAATTAGTTGCAAATTATTAGTTGAGTAAATTTTTCCAAAAATAAAAAAATTAATATCTTGTGTCATGCATTTAGCTATTAAATTCTTTCCACGTGCTTTAATTAATAGGATAAGTTGATGAATACTTCTTTTTTCTATCCATTAATAAAAAATATTCTCATATTATATTTTATTAAAAATATACATACTTTGATGAGTGAGTTACCTAATATACCCTCACTTTCTACTTAAATCTATAGCATATAATTTATATTAATGTAAAAGATCTAATAGGGACATCAGTATATTTTAAAGAATATGAAAATTAATAAAAATCAAAATTAAAACAAATAAAGTGAATTTCGCATCATTTAACTTAATTTAATAATTATATTATAGAAAATTACTATTTATTTGTAAGAGATATATATATCATCTCACTATTGCCTGATTATAATTAATGCTCATTTTTTGAATATGGATGACTATTAATATCATTGTACATCATGCTTATTATGGATAAATCTTTTCTTGTTTTTTCTTTTTTTTTTTTTTTTTGAGTATATTTGATCTCTATATATGGCGTCATATGTATGGGTCAAACTCAATATTTTGGGTGGGTTTGTTGGGTAGGGTCAAATGCAATAAGATGAAAAATTAAGAAGAATTATATCTGAGCTGAGCCTCAAACTAATAACAATCTATACCAAATATATCAAAATATCCAATGCCAATTTTTTTGAACAACCATTACAAATTCTTTTATTCCTCTTTGACTCTGCTGTGTTGACACATTTATATAATTCTTCCTATAATTATATATAAATAAATTGAATAAGATGATAGACTAAACCGAAATCCAGATTAAGAAAAAAATATATAAATGGCTGTATTGTATATGATCATGAACTCAACAATTAATATGCCCACGCGCTCTAGCTCTTGCTCAAGCAACCGACATCCTATGTTTCCTAAATATATAAGAGGTCGGTTTTGTGTATACCGACCTCTCCCATGTATACACATGAAAGGTTAATATTTGTGTAACCGACCTCCCATGCTTATTATTGACATACATGAGAGGTCGGTTTTGTATAAACCGACTTATGAACGAACGTGTGTTATATATAGGTCAGTTTAAACAAAATCGACCTCTCATAACCGACTTCTCATGTTAAAATTGTAGTAGTGATTATAATAAGCATTATAGTCTTCGGATTTTATTACGTTTATAATCAATAATTATAGAATTTTTTAAAAAAAAAACTATAAAATAATTAATTTACCTTAATCAAAATGATCATTTTAATATAATATAATAATATTTTCGTAGTTGGAATATTACTGTTTTTTTGTCTTTATTTCTGTGCCATCTTGCTTTGATCAGTTGAGCCAGCAATCTTGCACTCATCCCCATCTTATATAAATTTGTATATGTATATAAATATATATATATAGCTCTAAACAGCACATCGTGCCCTTGAAGCCAAGAAATTATTATAAACTGCTAATATATAACCTTGCAGTAGTGCCGTACAGGCAACGGCGTTCGCCCAGCTTAATTATATATATAATTAAAAATTAATATATTTATCCAACACATACGTACCCACTGTGTATATATTTTTATAATATATATAATGTATATGCTTACAACTGTATTATCTAATGCGGTACATACATATATGGAAAATTAATTAGTGAAAATAAATCATAATTATGGCCGGGTGATTCTCAGCTATATATTGATCATGAGCCATAATTTGGAGATTTTTCATATCACCGTGTTTGACCAGCAACATCATTATATATATATATAGAGAGAGAGGTTCCATTAGAGTAAGAATAAGCATGCAAAAGGTTCCCATGAGAAAATTAATTGGATATAATTAAATGGTATAAAATAATTATTATTAATTTTCAGCAATTAAATATATATTAAGGAGTAATAAGTGGAAAGAGAGAAGCTTGAATTGTGTTGTATGTTGGATTAGCACGTGTAAACGCCACGTACTTTCAGGACTTTGCTTCTCGATATCATCATTATATGTATATATACTATTATTATATTAAATCAATCTACATATATTATACGTACTCTAACTCACGTACACACCCTACCCATTTCTCTCTATATATATTTATCCTAATTTCTAGAATATTATCTATACACACCTATATTTATAGGGAGTCACGGCCATCTCTTATATATAGGTTCAATTCGTATAATTTATTCTAAATGCATGGTACATACATATGTGATGCAAATATAAATGTACGTATATTTATATGGATTCCATAGATATATAGATAATTACATGGTAAATCAACGTATTCATTATATATTTCCTATACAGCAAAAACCAACGTTAATTGATAATTGCATGCATATTTTTTGTTGTCTAAATTTACAAATAGTTATATAATTTTAGTTCCCATGCATGCATAAATAATATCCTATTTGGAATATTCTTTTTCAATATATTTGATCGATCAAGGTCTACCTAGGATCTTGAATCAAGATCGATCGCATTATATATATTGATCATTAATTAAGATCATCAAACACCGATTGCCATATATCTCCAACCAAATGAAAACTTACATTAATTAAAATTAAAAAATAAAACACAAAAATGGGTAATTAATAATTATATATATCTTAATTATTACCACATGTATGTACTTTGGACAACTAAAAGAACCCCACCCTCCAATGTTTCCATGGCACTGAATTTGATGCCAATCGATGACCATATATATATGATTTAGACAAACAACCTTGTAGGTAGGCAGTCATATTTGTGACCACAATAAAAAATACCACATCATTTTTTTATTTTTCATTTCGAAGAGTTTCTCAAGGAATAATAATAATAATAATAATAATAATAATAATAATAATAATAATAATAATAATAATAATGTATATATCATGGTGGCATGCATTAAAGTTTAACCATGAAAATTTTCACATTAAATAAAAGATTGTTTGACTTCATAAAATAAAAATTGTTTTTAAATTTTAAAAATAAAAAACAATTTTTTAAAGACTAATTAAGTACGTTTGGCCAATTTTTTACAAAAACAGTTTTCTGAATAGTGAGTTATACAAAAAACTAGAAAACAAAAAACATCAAATTGTTGTTTTCTGTTTTCAAAAATAATTTTTATTTTTTGTCTAACATATTCCTTTTTATATTTTTGCTCAAATATCTAGACTCAAACTCATAGTATCATAGGCTTTTTGAAGGTCAAGCATGATCATGCAATTTGGCTTTGATGATTTCCTTCCATAGTGTCTCACTAAGTCCTAGCATATCATAATGTTGTGGGCTATGATACTGCCTTCTATGAATTCTCCTTGATTCTATGCTACTATTTTAGATAAAATTTGCTTCAAACAAGAACATATGGGCTTAGTAGCAACTTTATAAATCACATTACAACATGCTATTGGACGAAAATTACTTACAATATTTGGACACTTAACTTTGGGGATAAGTGTAAGTACTGTAGAGTTGATTTCTTTTAGTAGGTTTCCTGAGTGAAGAAGTGACTGGATTGCCTCGCAAACTTCATCACCAATTAGCTCCCAATTATCTTGGAAGAAATAGCTGTTATATTCATATGCCCTGATGCTTTGATTCAAGGAATACTAAACATTGCTTGTTTAATATCCTCTTTCGAGTACTAAGCCACCAACCATAGTGCTTGTTGTGAAGATAAAAATGGCCCCTGTTTGACAACAGATTTCAAAACCTGTTTCCTTTGCTTCATTTAAGTTCCAAAATAACTTTTTATAATACTCCAAGAAAGCCCCTATAACTGCATTTGGTTCTTCTATTCTGAACCCTGTTTCATTTTGAATCGAATAAATTCAATTCTGAGTTCTCCTCTCTCGGATGCTCGAGTGGAAAGAAAATAGAGTTTACATCCTTGGATTTTTGTTGCATAAAGGAACAAAAATCCTTGTGAGTAACAACATATTGATCCCTAGCTGCACTCTTTTTTTGCTGCAACATCAGATTAAGAGGATCTGATTGCAGTTCTTGTTGACACACCTTCAATGCATCCCTGGGCTGATTGTTAGCTGCCACTATATTATTGAATCCTTGTTTATTAATTTCTCTACACACAGGATTTAACAGCTTTAATTTCGTGACTAACTTGTAGATTTTTGTGCCTTGAACCAGCTATTGCAGCCAAGCATTTTTAACAAGCTGCTAATATTGTGGAAAAGATTTCCACATTTGGAAATATTTAAATGGTTTTAGACCTAAATGCATACCTTTATAGACTGTCAAAACAACTGGAGTGTGGTCAAATAATCCTTCATCGTGAAAAACAACTTCAGCATGTTGAAAACTCGACAGCCACTTCCAATTTGCAAGCATTCAATCTATCTTGGAGTAGATTCTATCTTCCCCTTGTTGTTTATTGTTCCATGTAAAGCAGCTTCCACTATATTTGATATCTTTTAATTGACATTATTCCACACATCTCACGAGATCCATGGAAAAATTGCATCTGGTTCTACATCGAATTCTCTCCTTCTTTAGCCATGATTTCATTGAATTCTCCACATACAATCCATGGCTCTTTAACTGCCAACTTTTGTAAATCTTTCCATAGTTCTTTTCTACCTTCTTCGTCATTGAAACCATACACAATTGTAACAAAAAACATGTTCCTCATATCAGGTATAGTGATATAAAGATGAATTAGTTGACTTGAACATTCCTAAATACTCACATTGAAGGATAATGGATTCCAAGCAACAATAATTCTCCCTCTTTATGCCAAGCCAAATTTGATGTAAAGTACCATCCCGCATGCATATTAGTAGTGTACAAGGTTCTTATTTTTTGAGCCTTGACTCTTGTCTTGAGGAGACCAACCAAACCTACTTGTTGTTCAGCAATAAATCGCTTAACTAAAGATTATTTTGTATTCCAACATAAGATTCTATCCATTGGGTAGAGGAGGTACTCCCCCTCCTCTAGTATTCCCAATTTTTTAATCACGTTATTGCTGGTCTCTTCTTCTAATATGTCCTTATCTATTGCCCTTTTTGTTGGTCCTGCTATTGTGTTCATTAAATCACTGGTTTGGCCATTTTCTACCAATTCAACTTGCTGGTATTCTGCTTCATTAGGATCTGCCAGCAGCTGAAAGTCATTTCTTTGGCTCAGCTTCTCTTCTTTTTCCTTGCTTTTTGCTTTCGAGACCCTCCTACTAGCTGGTATAAATCCATCTGCATCCCCTGCTACCTCTGCTGGTTTTTTCCTTCCATCTTCCTTGATTATCCATTCTTGTTTATTATTTTTTTCTTCTTACAATTAGTTGTGTCATGTCCCATATTGTTAGGTTATTTTTAGTATTAATTTTAGATTAAGTTTAGTATATTTTTAATTGAGTTTTAATCATGTTTGGAGCATTTTACGCTTGTTATCTTTTATTTGTGCAGATTTAAAATAAAAGAAGATTAGAAAAATATCAGAGAAAAAGATGGGAAAAAAGATAAAAATATCATGATATTTAAAATAGAGAAAATTGTGCAAGAAAATAAAGCTGAAACTTCAAGCCTGAATTCGACTATCTTCTGATTAGATTTTGGAAAACGTCAAAACATGAAAGTTGTATATCTCTCTTTTATCTTTCCGGAAGATCTTGAATCGTCCAATTCCGAGCAATATCGAGAGAGTTATGACCAAATTACTATTAGTCAACGCAGCAGAAAAAATATCTCATTTGAGGTTTCCCAAAAATTTAAATCCGAATGGGAATTTAAACATGTGCATTTTTTCCATCTTTTTAGGCCTTCAATTCCTATATAAAGGGAAGAAGGGAGTTGATTTCAGCAAGCAATTTAGAGAGAAAAAAAGAAAGAATTCAGATACAGAGTGGAGAGATCAACTGCAATATTGGAGGCATACTTCTCAGGGTTTTCAGCATTCTTCTCTTCTTCTCTTTCTCTATTTTCATCTCTTTTCTTAAAGTTAATATGTGTAATTGTGCTTCAATGAACATGAGTAGTTAAACATTTTATTAGGGTTAGATGGAGATCGTTTAACATTGTTTTATAGTTTTAATATGATTTATTTTCCCCCTAATTTTTATGTATTCTATTTTATTTGTGCTTAATTACTTTTAATTGCCTGATCACCAATTATATGTCTATGATTTTGATGCGAGATCTAAGAAGTGAGTGTCAAATATGCTATAGTAAAATAGAACTGAATTTCGATATAGGACGAGAGTACCTATATGGTTTAGATAGCTTATAGGGTTTTTATGCTTAATGCCTGTTGCATGTTAAATTTATCACGAGAGTAAAAAGTTTGCATGTAATTGAGATTTATATATCTGAGAAGACTATAAATTACCTTAGTAAACCTGCTATTGCATAGAAATTAATATTAGAAAAATAATCATATTAGGCCATAATCAATAGAAACAATTGAAATCGAAGCCCTAGTTTTTATTAACTATCAATTTTCTTGAATGATTGCTTCTTACTAGTTTCTTAATGTTAATTCTTTCTTTATTTTTATTTAACCAAATAGAGGTAAAATTTTAATTTTAACGTACTTAACTACACTCCCTGTGGAATCGACCATACTCCTGGTGAGTTTACTACTTAAAATGATACGTACACTTGCGTGTGCAAAATATCGCAACACATATATACCAGAACAATGATGACATATAGTAGGTTTCCATTCGTAAGACACTTGAATAGGCACATCAACTCCATTCTCATCCTTAAACTGAATTTCCCCTAGTAATTCCTATTTCAATTGGACTTTTATTAGTGTTGGAAATTATTTTACCAGGATCTTAGATCTACTCACAAGTATGTTTATTAACACCCTAAATATGAACTTTCTAAAACGATGAAATAAACACATATAAAGTTTAGGAAACCTTACATTGGGTGCAGCGGAATAATATGACTCCTTCCGTTCAGATATCTAGCCCTTGATTCCTTTATGTAGCAGAGCATTATCAATATCTGAACCTGGATCTCTTTCTCTGAATCTTTGATGCTGAAACTCCTTCTTGCTGAAAGTCTTTCTTCACGATCTTCCTCACTATGATTGAGGTATCACTTGCTGTGTGTGGGCACTACTCATACACTAAGAATTTCGAAATCTCAATGAGGAAGAGAGAGAGAGTGGGTTCGGCCAAAGATAGGGAGAGAGAAGGCTCAGGTTTTTCTGAATCAGAAGTGTCAGAAGAAAAGTGTAATTTTCCTGAAGCCTTCACTATCTATTTATAGCATTCCACTAGGGTTAGGTTTGAATTATTTGGCATTAAAATAATGAAAATATCATAGGTAAATTCCTATAAAAGTGGCTGGCCCTATACTAGTGGATTTGGGCATCACTTTTTGCAATTTTGCAGTTTTATCTTTTCTGCATCTGATTTTCTCAAAAATGCCTATTTTCTAATTCAACCATTTAAATGCCAATTCTAACTATTTAATAACTATAAATAATTATTAAATAATATTGTCATTTATCATATTTATTAATTGAACCATACAAAGTATCATAATTAACAAATATGCCCCTAAAACTCTTTCTTTACAATTTCGCCCTTACTTAGTGAAAAATTCACAAATAGACATAGTCTAATTTGAGAATTATAATTGATTAATCAAAACCAATTACATGAGTCTTACAAGCAATATTATCTCAACTAGTGCGGGGACCATGGGTCTATATAACCGAGCTTCCAATAAGTAGATCAAGAATTTAGCACTAAAATTCACTAACTTATTAATTCTTCGTTGAATCCACGCATAGAACTCAGAATTGCACTCTCAGTATATAGAATGCTCTATATGTTCCACCATATAGATGCATCATTAGTTATCCATTGTTATAATCCTAATGTGATCAATGATCCTCTATATGAATGATCTACACTGTAAAGGGATTAGATTACCGTTACACCCTACAATGTATTTTATCCTTAAAACACTTGACCCCGTATAAATGATATTTCAGCTTATGTGAAATGAGTACTCCACCTTTTATGTTCGTTTGGTCAAGCTCGAAGGAGATCATCCTTTGCTTACTATTCGCCAGATAGAAGCTATAGATTCCATGTTTATGCTAGCGCTCCCACTCAATTGCACTACCGTGTTCCCAAAATATACGTATCACCCTGACCTAAAAGTAGGCTTAACTAACAAATCAAAGAACACGAATAGCCTCTCGAGATTGAGCCTAATCATAACAGGATTAAGATCATTTGATCTAGGATCAACTAGGCGATATTGACTTGAATAGATATTACGGTAAGTTTAATAAATCTAAGTCAAAGTTCAATATCGGTCCCCTCTGATGCATACTCCATGCATCCAACCTGAGCTTTACTTTAACCAATGCTCTGGAAAGAACATAGCATTTCTCCAAATGCAAGTAAACTCTGTTGTAGATTATCATATCAGCAAAACCCTATGTTTGATAAATCTAGGAAACTTTATTCACATAGTCATGTTTACTTTCCAATGTGTTGACAGCACAATAAACAGGATCAAGTATGTGAAAAGGGTTTCAGATGAATTTATACATTATGTACATATAATCATGAAATAAATCATGTGAACCATGCAACATTAAATGTTATTTCTGATCTATATTAATAAGTAAATCTGATTATATTGAAATGAGTTTTATTTAAGGCATAAAACCCAACAATTAGTACATGAGGAAAAGTCAGTTTTTCCCTTTCTTTTGTTACTGAATCTACCATGATAGGTTCTCGAATCTGGCCAATGATCTTGAATAACGACTTTTCTCCCCAATATTTTAGCTCAAGATCATCAAGATGAATCGAGATAGGTACTGCTCTAACATCTCCTTTCCTAAAGTTAATGTTTGGATCCCAAGCCTGCATAATAACATGTCTTTTGTTGAAGAAGATATACAACCTCCATTCAATATATCATCACGTGTCTCCATAGAATCAAACCTAATTAGAAAAAATCCATACGCCAACATACACTTTTATCCACCTTATTCCCCCAAATCCTCCTTACAAACCCACCTAGAATAGCCAAAGGTGGATTAGCTCATAGGACATAGCATACAATTGATGGAGTCCAAAATGAAACTTTAACCTCTATTTCTTTGAAGCTAACTTTAATTTTGGTATTCTATTCAGTTTCGAATGAGCTAGCAAGGTTCTTTTTAATGGTAGCAGATCTAAGCATTGGAGGTTTAGATGGAGCCTTACCTTTTATTATCATATTTCCACATCATTGAGAAGCCTGTAGATAGCTTGCTATATCGTGACATATCTCTCTGTGTCCTGGAGTCTTTGTAATTACATCTATCACTATTTTTTCAGCCTCATTGCAGCTTCCTTCTTCCTCAAAAAATTTGATGGGATTTACCCCTAGAACTTCTTCCATAGATTTGGTTTTGCAAACATTTGATCCTGAATCTGGCCCTCGCTTCTTCCTCTTCTTCGCAGTGGATTTTAGCCTTCCCTGAGTCTCGGACCTTCTCTTTGCCATAGCACCAGCTCAAGGAGCTGCAGTGGATTTATTCTATTATTGATATGGAAGGAAGATCGACGGCATGATCAACCATAATTGGTGAGTAATGTTTACCTTACTTATTACAAGAATCTATTGGGATAAAAAAAATGATGAATAGAAGATCTATGATATCCAAAGTAATTAGACAAGGCTCGATTCTCTCAAATAGCTAAAATCGGCTATTAATTCAGAGATTTTAAAGATGAAGTGAAGAAAGAGACATTTCCTATCCCTAGAGGTAAGGCTCTGGGGCCTGATGGTTTTGGGAGCTATATTTTTCAAGACAATTGGGAGTTGGTGGGAAATGAAGATAGCAATGCTCCTCTTGATGTTTGGCTGCAAGAGGTTGAAATTCAGTCCGTTATTGCTTTGCCAAACTCTATAAAGAGATTTTTGAGCCATTACCTTGATCCTCTTCTTGACCTCAACCTCATGGTCTTCCGAACCCTTCTTGGCCTTCTCTTTTTCCTCGCGCAATGCTTTCTTCAAATTCTCAACTTCAAAGGTTTTATTTTGAACCTCAAGCTCACTAGTTTTTTTAAGTTTGTTCAGTTTATCAACCTCCTTCTTGAGTTTAATTGGTAATCTCCCCTAAAGCATAGTCTAAAACAACTAATCTCACTCCTGATGAATGCCTGGGGAAAATTCATGACATGGGCTAGGGGTTCTAAGAATGTCAAGACATTCAAGAACTTTTCAAGTGTTGAGAAGCTTAACTCGCTTAAGCTTATTCCTGGTGATCACCTTGGAAGGCTAGTGATCTGAATCAAGCCAGTCTTCGAGAAGCCTACTCCTAATACACACTTCCTTCTATGAGTTTTCCATGAAGAAGAGTCCTTATATAAACTTGCTCGACTATAACACACTATGACCAAGTCAAAGACATATCGATTATCTTTTATTTAAATACAAGCAGTTATGTATGTTTCTCACTTATTAGTTAAATATATGAAAGATGGAGAATGTCCACATTTTATAACCATTGTATGGATTAGATCAAAAGTAGTTGCTATTTTATTTCTATGATGTTGATTTTCTAACTTAGAGAAATTTTACTAAATTGTAAACTCATCAAAAGAAAATTCAAAAATAATATTGACTTGTACAAAACCATGTAAAATCGTTGTCTTTTCTTTACTTTCTTACATCGAATCGCATATCATTAATTGCTAACATTCATATATAGAATTTGTTATCAAGCCTCACTAATGTTAATGAAATTCTCAGTTAATACATTAACATCAAAAAATTCATGTCGAGCAGGTACACAATCAAACACGAGTATGGCCATCTTGTTCCTAAGCAAGAGACAATGTCCTAGTATGAAGAGGTTTATAGCAGATTTATTACTCCTAAACATAAACTCTTCATGTGGTTGGCCATTATAATTATTTATTATTAAAATGTAATTTAAATTTAGTTAAACTTATTTATTTTTTATAAAAAAAAATAGTCTAGTTCATTCTGAAATCAAATAGAGGATTGCATTTAATATAGGAATAATTACATAAGGCACCATATTTTGTAAAAAAATTACATTTTTACGTTTAAAGATTTTTTTTTTTACATTTCTACGGTTTTTCATAAAAACAACACGAAAATAGCAAGAAAATTACATAAAAGTAACATGAAAATAACATCTAAATAACATCAAAAAATTAACAAGAGTACAAAATAAAAAGACTGTACTTTTTGTAAATTAAATCATAAAAATATTTAAAAATTCTGTAAACCGTATTTTTGTAATTTTTTTATTGTTTTTGCATATTTGTAAAATAATCCCTTTAATATAATCCAATCTAATCATGCATGCTAAATGGACTCTATTGACTCTATTCAGACCTTCTTGATGTTGTTAGGATGTAAATATTGAAGTTGAAGTAATACAATGATCTAATTTATAAATATATATTAATTTGTATATATATAACATTATTTTTTTTTTCATTATATGTAATAGTTTGATCATATTTTTTTTTTATATTATTAGAAATCGATGTATTAAATTTGTGTAAAAGAACAATAATTGAATAATTGGAGTATATTAATAAAAACTACAATGAATTATTTTGATAGTAGCTAAAAAATAACTCGATTTGTTATCATCATCTCAAATATATATTATTTATTACACATTATAATATAATAAGCAATATTGATATAAATATTATTATTCTATATTTTAGTATTATAATTTTATTAGTTATATCCTTTCTTACTTTTCAACAGAAATATTAATTTCATTCATATAGAATTAAAACATAGTGACTTAAAAAACTATTCCTTTTTTTTCAAAACCCCAAAAATACCCCCCTCACAATATTCTCTCTCTCTGCATCATCTCTCTCTCCCTCTATCTCACCCCAACCGCCCACCCTCACCCGAACCACCCTCACCCACCCACATCGGACCCCAACCCCAACGCCGATCACCACCCTCACCCCCGTCGACCACGACCCCAACCCCTCCGACCCCAACCCCAACCCGAAAGAGCAACCCCGTCTACGAAACTTTTTTTTTTTTTCCTGCGATTTGAGAGAGGGAAGAAAACAGAGGTCCGATGGTCGGACCTTGGGGGTCCGATGGGTCCGACCATCGGACCCCCAAGGTCCGACCGTCTTTTTAATTTTTTTTTTTTTTTTTTTTTCTGCGATTTTGGAGAGAGAGGAAGACAGAGGTCCGATGGTCGGACCTTCGGGTCCGATGGGTCCGACCATCGGACCCGAAGGTCCGACCGCTTTTAATTTTTTTTTTTTTTTCCCGCGATTTGAGAGAGAGGGGAAGAGAGAGGTCCGATGGTCGGACCTTGGGATCCGATGGGTCCGATTGGTCGGACCCCATCGGACCCCATGGTCCGACCATCGGACCTGGGGTGTGGGATTATTGGGACCGGCTAGATAGAGAGAGAAAGAGAGATAGTTTTAGTTTGGGGGTATTTTTGGGGTTTTGAAAAAAAAGGTATAGTTTTTTTAGGGTTTAAATTATTGGTTTAGAAATCAAATTTTTTAATTTTCTAAGTATAGAAAATCAAATTTCCCTATAAAAAATACATTATAATATTATTTTGATTGATTATAGACATATAATTATTATTGAGATTGATATATGTTTGAGGGTAAATACTGTCTGCATACCTTAGCATATATATGGGACTAAATATATAATAAAATAAGTCTTCTTGTCGAAATTTAATAAGTGAATAAATAAATAAAATTGAAACGTACAAAACTAAAAAATAAAACAAAATAAAATTGCAGTGTCCAATGTAATATTGTGATATGACCACGTGGGCTCATATGTATTGGTCAAACTCTATATTCGGTGGGTTTATTGGGATTATGTATGGTCAAAATCAAAGTGTGTGAAAAATCAAAAGATAAGAGCAAAATGCGCAAAGGCACACACAGCAAATTTAGCTTTAAACAAACAAACAAGGGAACCAATTTAGGCAATTACATAATAAACCGGAATATATATACACAAAAATATATTATTACTTCTTAAATTGTCTACTTCTCAGCAGAATTACACAAAAATACAAAATATGACAAATTCTCTCATTCCTCTTAATTTGACTCTGACCAGCTGCACTAGTCATGTATATATAATTTCATATGATGATATATAGAAACAGACGAGAAATTATAAGCCATTAATATAAATAAATATTTATGTTATTATATATATAATTGAAACAGTTAAATGGCATGGGTCCATAAAATTGACAGTCGAATTATATGAAAGATTTTGTGTGTACATCATCGTAATAAGGCGATACATGGGAAAAGGGTCTCCCATTCAACGGACAATATTTACAGATTAAACCCTTTTTCTCATAATTAGGTCATAATTCTTAATATTCATTATATTTTTTCTTTGTGAGAACCCGACATAGCACTCACTCTCTAACAAAGATAGTAATTAATAATTTTTTTTAAATATTACCACGTACGTATATATACATTTTTCTACCCGACCTTTTATACAACAGCTAGCATCCTTTTTACGTGTCAATATTACTATTGGTGTAAATAAGTAGCGAGTCTCATATAATTTAATGTAATAGCTTGTAGAGAGTATCGTAAGTCAACTACAAAATGACACTTCTAGAAAGTAATAGGTACTACTGGTGTCATGCTAAAAAGAACCAGTAGTGTCTAGCAATTTCGTACATGTCAATATTACTATTAATTCAATTAATTTAATGTAATAACTTTTACACATGGAAGCACCACTCTATATAATAATATTGAAGTTGAATTTAACAAAAAAAGCTTAATTAACTAGCTAGTTAAGCACCCTTAGTCAAGTATGTATTAGATGATATAATTATTATTTAATAGTTAGAATATTGTATTATTGTATTCTTGTCTTTATTTCTGTGCCATCTTCCTTTAAGCCAGTATTTGCACTCATCCCAATTCTCTTATCTTTCTCTCTCTTTTTTCTCTGTAAACAAACACATCGTGCCCTTGAAGCGAAGTACTAAACTGGTAAGCTTGCTTTGTGTCTGCCTAGCTTTGTCTTCTTTCATTTGTCACTCAACCAAACTTAATTATCACCTTCATCTCCTCTCTACACCAAAAGGTTTGCTTCTCTCTCTCTCTCTCTCTTTTCTTAATCATTTAATCTTTCATCCTCTCCTTTTCATGATGATCTCCTCTCATCTTTTTATTAGAACCCTTTGAATTTTCACTTTTTTTTTATTCTCTTTTGATTGTTGCAGCTTTTCTTTTTCAATTTGTTTTGTTTGTTTTAGCACAAACTTTACAACTTTATTCTCGTCCTTTTTCAACTTATATATGTATATTTCAGACTTTCATGATCTATGGATTGACCTTTTTCATGTATATTTCATTATAGTACTGATTTATATATACAGTTCAAAGAGAGCTAATTAGGGTTTACTTGAAACAATTTTATATGTCTGCGCGTGTATATATATATAATACTTGGTATATATAATCATGAAGATATTCATTATTTTTTAGCCAAACTAGGGTTTCTCTTCTTTTTTTGAAGAAAACACATATCTTCCAAAATTTGTCAACTACGTACTTTCAGGCTTAATTGATCTCATAATAAGGGCGCATCTATTACGTCCTATATATATATTTACATGTACGTAGCTGTACTCGTAGTACATGAAATTGTTTCATACATACATATATATATATATGTAGATTTTTCTTTCGGAGGACGTACTGTATAGTATGAAGGTTATTTATTATGACTTTTTTTTTTAGCGTAGGATAAGTGTTTCCCTCCCTCACCACTTAAGCTAGCCTTAGTGGCTTAGGTTATTATTATGACTTCATCCTTTAGGTTTTGATACTTCCAGTTATAGCTGTTGAGTACTGGAAAATTAAGTGAAGCCATTTAAATTCTAATTTAGTTTCTTGCTATAATCTCCGGGCCTGGATCTTTAATACAAAGAGTGTGTGTATATATATATATGTATACATAGCTATATCTTCTTAGTTGGGTTCTTTTTATATAGATATTAGTTCTTCGAAATATTAGTTATTTTTCACTGAATTTGATGTCGACACAGAAATTATGTTCATACCTTAATCTTGTAATTATCTATATAGTCTTTAATTAAATACATGTTATTCATTATAAATATTTTTATTTATTATTAGAAGTATGTATATATAACACTGCGTACGTTGTTGTATTGATCCAAAACATATGTAATATTATATTAATTGTAATAATTTCTGATCGATTGATTTTATTCTTTCTTTCATCACAGGGGAGGTAAAATCGATACAAGACTACGTACTCATTAATTAACAAAAAAAATTTATAGTAAAATATTATAATATATAATATGAACATGGGAGAAGGCAGTAACGGGCAACTGACGGTTCCTCCAGGGTTCAGATTCCATCCAACTGATGAAGAGCTTCTCTATTATTACCTAAAAAAGAAGGTCTCTTATGAGCCCATTGATCTTGATGTCATTAGAGAGGTCGATCTCAATAAACTCGAGCCTTGGGATCTCAAAGGTACGTACTATATACATATATACATATATTAATAATGATAATATATATGATTTATGTATAATAATATTATTATGTGTAGAGAAATGTAGAATAGGATCAGGGCCACAGAATGAGTGGTACTTCTTCAGCCACAAGGACAAGAAATATCCAACCGGAACAAGGACGAATCGGGCGACGGCAGCTGGCTTCTGGAAGGCCACCGGGAGAGACAAGGCCATCCATGTTAGTGATACGAAGAGGATTGGAATGAGGAAAACCCTAGTTTTCTACACTGGCCGAGCTCCTCATGGCCAGAAGACTGATTGGATCATGCATGAATATCGCCTTGAGGACAATGATACTACTACTGCTGCTCCTGCTGATCA
This sequence comes from Cannabis sativa, assembly GCF_029168945.1. Lineage (NCBI taxonomy): Eukaryota > Viridiplantae > Streptophyta > Magnoliopsida > Rosales > Cannabaceae > Cannabis > Cannabis sativa. The sequence continues at coordinate 50,540,927 of NC_083601.1, forward strand.
GATCCAGGTATCTTAATATAGTTTCTCAAGTCTCAGATTAGGTTAATTAAGAGAAAAGGTTTGAAAAACAAAACAATTTTTCATGTTTGATATCATTTTTTTTTGTTTGAATGACAGTTTTTTCTATATAATTATTTCTAGATTTTTCTTACCTCTTTCTTTTTTAACAAAAATCTAACTTCTGAACATACCCTAAAAATAAAAATGGTTAAAAAAACGTTAACTCACAACTCATAATGTAATTTAAGTACTTTTTCATTATTAGTAGTTTAATATAGGTTTAATGATATGTTTTTTTATTCACAAATTTTATTGCCATTAAAAGTAAGAATTTTGTGTTTAGCAAAAAAAGTGTAAATTAAAGCTCGATTAATTAATAACTTAAAGCATCTCAATAGTGGAGTATAAATGTAGTGTGTATGCAAGTTTTAGTCCATATTTATAAAATTGAACTCCAATAGTGTATAATCTCGTCTAAATTTGACATATATTAAAAGTTGTGTAAAATTTAATACAAAATATAACATAAGCTAAATTTTACACCACAATAATATTATTTTTTAATTTATTCTTTTGCCACTCGCTTAATATATTTCCTAGCTTTTTATATTTTTATTTATATATATTTTAATATGGTTATTATATACTTTCAATAATTATTTAATGTTTTTATTGATATTTTTTACACATTTTTATTAAAATAAAATTTATTTTACTTCTAGTGCATTGAAACACAATTGTATTTATAATATTGACTCATTTTTTAGCTAAATTTAATACAAAATTTACAAGATAGTAGATTTAGATTTTTTATCTTAACGTCATTAATGTATAGAAGTCTTACTCTATTAATCAAGTGGTTATTTATTATAAGCAGGAAGATGGTTGGGTAGTTTGTCGAGTATTCAAGAAGAAGAATCATAACAGAAGCTTTCAACCAGAACTTGGCAATAATAATAATAACAATCAAGAAGAACTATCCTATCATCCACAAATGAAGACAAGTATAAATGGTAATTCTACCCCATTAGTATTAGATCATCATCACCATCAACATCTCCATCATCAACATCATCAGCCAAAACATTTCCAACAACTATATGATAATTACACTTTTGATCATCACGGTTCCATGCAACTCCCACAACTCTTCAGTCCAGAGTCTGGAGCAGCCGCAGCCGCAGCTGCCGCTGCTTATGTCTCACCCGCTTCTGGTGGGATTTCGTTGAACCCCATTGACCTTGAGTGTTCTCACAACTTGTTGAGGTTGACCTCCAATGGTTGTGGGGGAATGCAGGTTCCGGCTGTGCCAGAGCGGTTCAACGGAGGCGATTGGACATTTTTGGACAAGCTTCTTGCCAATTCCAATCATCAGCATCAGCAACAACAACAACAACAGCAGCAACATCATCATCTAGCTCATCAAGCCAAGTGTCACCCCTCTTCATCGTCTGATCATCATCAAGTTACTCATGATCATGATCATGTGGCGGGAAATACTACAACCCAAAGATTATTCCCATTTCAGTACCTAGGTTGCGACAATGATATATTGAAATTTTCTAAGTAGTGACCACACATAACATTATATTTATTATAACATAAATATAATGTTATGTAAAAGGTTGGGTTAGAAATTAATGAAATTTATGTGACAATCTGTTAAAGTTGTGAGAGTTGTAGTCATTTCAATTAATATTGATCATGTAATGTTATAGGAATTAATTTCTACCTTTTTTAGTTTTATATTATCATCAAGTGTTATATTTTATTTGTTCTTTTACTCGATATCAAAATGTATAAATACACATCTATGACTAAACACTAGATTAGATTTTTTTTAAGTGAAAATTTGCATGAAACGAAAATAGAGCCCAGAGTTTTTGAGCTTGAGACGTCAAGAATTGTTGAACTTTAATTCTCCATGGAAACGAGATGGCGTCAAATTTAATGTAAAAGTAAAGAAGAGAGATCAAATACATAATAAATTAGTATTTTGTTATGAGTTTAGCTTTTTATTGTTAGTTAACTCCTCTTATAATGCTCTTTTGGGATAAACTCAACAAGTATCAACTAAACACTCCTTGCACTTGTGGTGCCATGCAAAAAGTTCAAGATTACTATACTACAGAACAGATCCTTCAGTTCTTGATTGGTCTTAATGAATCTTACTGGAGAATACAAGCTCAGATCATCCTCGTTGATCCTCTTCTACCACTATCCAAGGTTTTCTCCATGGTTGTTCAGCAAGAGCGCCAACGTTGTCTTGGCAACACCAGTATTGTTGTTGCTGCCCCTGCCAAACCGAAACCAAATCAGCCTTCTCGGAACAAAAAGCCTCACCCTACATGTTCTAATTGTATTAAACTAGGTCACTTGGTTGAGAAGTGCTATTTCCTCCATAGTTTTCCACCTGGATATAGTGACAAAAAGAAAAATACATCTACTGCTCGAGCAAATCAAGTTTTTGCGAGTCTTGAGGCCCTCGTTCCTAGCTCCTCTCAACTACAACTCAACCAGCAATTGATTTCATTACCCAGTCAGCAAATCCAAAGCGCTCCATCCACTAGTGGAAATCTTCCTATGGTCTCCAACGTCTTTGGTAATGATAAACTTTTTTCCCTTTTTTATGGATTGTAGATAGTGGAGCCACTCATCATATATGTCATTATCTTCATTGCTTTACATCTCTAAATACTAAGCCTCTTGCTAATATTGTTACTTTACCTAATGGCCATCAGATACACATTAACAAATCTGGCACCGTAAAAATATCTGATAAACTAATACTAACTCATGTGTTATATATTCTAGAATTTAAGTTCAATTTATTTTCTGTTAATGCTTATCTTGAACATTGTCATAATAAACTTACATTCACTTCTAATCAATGTTTGATTCAGTATCCCTCCCCGACTTCTACGATTGGGACAACTAAGAATAATCGGCCAACTATTTTTCTTTGAACAAGAGCGGCATTTTCTCACATCCAATATTTTTATTTTTGCAAACACTTCTTGTACTTTGAAGGACCCCTAGCACATCCGCCTTGGTCATCCTTCTATGAACATTACTAGTATACTAAATAAAAATTTGCAATTCTGTCAAAAACCTCTAGATTATATGTGCTCTATATGTCATTTTGCTAAACAAAAGTGGCATCCGTTTATTTCTAACAATAATTTTGCCACTGCTCCTTTTGATTTAATACACCTTGATATATAAGGACCTTTTTATATTATTAGCATTGAAGGTTATCGATATTTTTTTAACTATTATTGATGATTTTTTTCGCTATACTTGGGTTTACATGCTAAAATCTAAATCTGATGTCTCTTTTATTATTCCACAATTTTTTTCGCTTATTGCAACATAATTTTTAGTTTCCATCAAAGCAGTGCATTGTGACAATGCTAAATAACTGAATTTGGCGAGTTTCTACAGTAGCAAAGGAACTACAAAGTACAAGTCTTGCGTTAGTCGCCCTCAACAAAATTCTGTTGTTGAGCGCAAGCATCAACACATCTTAAATATCGGTAGAGCTTTACTGTTTCAATCTCATTTATCTTTACCTTATTAGAGTTATGTCATAAATACTATTGTTTATCTCATAAATCAAACTCTATCTATGTTACTTAAGAAAAAGACTTCCTTTGAAGTTCTCTATCAGAAAGCTCCTACCTATGAACACCTTAAAGTTTTTAAGCGTCTTGCTTTTGCTTCCACCGTAGAAACCAAACGACATAAACTATCTCCAAGATCTCGTCCTTTATGTCTTTATTAGTTATCCACCTAGTATGAAAACTTATACTCTCTTGAACATCGAAACTCAAGAGATTATTCACTCTAGAGATGTTTATTTTCATGAAGATATATTTCCACTTTCGGACACTAACTCTCATACTTCATGAATAAATGAATTATTCTCATATTCTTTACTGCCCTCTACAGGACCATCTCAATATCCATCTGAGGAGCATGAATCTATTCCTGACCATGATGCTAATTCATCTCATAAAAAAGGGCATTCCTCGAAGTGTGATTGACATCAACACACAAGTCCCACCTCTTAATGAAGTACCATCCACACCCAGGGATTCAACAACTAACTCTACTGTTACTTCAAAAACAGGAAGAATATTATCCGAATCGAAACGTCTTTTAGATTACATTTACAATACCACTGCTACTCCGGCTACTGCTTACCGTATTAATAAATATTTATCTTATAATAGGTTAACACAGCACTTTCGTACAACGATCCTTGCTTCCCATTCCATTGTTGAACCCACCAGCTACAAAATGGCAACCAAAGACCCCAAATGGCAAAAAGCCATGGACACAGAAACTGATGCTCTTGAAGCCAACGACACTTGGATTGTTGTCACACTTCCTGGCGGACATCATACCATTGGTTGTAAGTGGGTATACAAAATCAAATACAATGCTGATGGCACTGTTGAAAGACTCAAAGCTTGATTAGTAGCCAAATGTTACAATCAAAAAGAAGGTATTGATTACTCCCACCCCTTTGCTCTTGTTACAATGTTCAATACCTTAAAATTACTGCTTGCTATTGCAGCCATTAACAATTGGTCTTTATACCAACTTGATATCAATAACGACTTTTTTCATGACAATTTACATGAAATTGTCTACATGACACTCCCCAAAGGATATAAACCTAAAGGAGATATTCCTCCAAATGTTGTATGTAAACTAAACAAAAGTCTCTATGGCTTGAAACAAGCCTCTAAATAATGGTTTGCCAAACTTAGCAACTACCTTTTATCCACTAGATTTGCTCAATCTCTTTCAGATCCCATGTTGTTCATTAAAAATCACAAAGGCATTTTTCTTGCCTTTTTAATATATGTTGATGACATCGTGGTTACTTCAAATGATGATGATGTTGTTATTTCCTTTAAACAACAACTTAATTCTGTATTTCAACTTAAGAATCTTGGTCCTTTACGTTTTTTCTTGGGCTTGGAAATTGGTCGATATTCTCCAAAAAATTTTGTATCACAAAGACCATTCACCCTACAACTTTTAACTGACACATGTGATTTAGGAGCTTCTCACCAATGGAACCTAATGCGGCTCTCATCCTATATTGGGGAACCTTAGAAAACCCAAAAATATATCGCAGCATTATAGGTAAACTCATTTACTTAACCATCACTCACCCTGATATTTCCTTTGCTGTAAATAAACTAAGTCAGTTTTTATCTAACCTAAGAGCTGCCCATCTTGATGCATAGAATTTTACGATATCTTAAAGGCACTTCTGGCCAAGGGCTTTTTTCTCAATCTGCATCTTCTATCAATTTATCTACTTATGCTGAAACTAACATGCACTACAACAATAATGGTTTATACCAACGCCACTATTACCAACGCCAAAAAGTCCTTATTAAAAATGATAGTATCAATAACGACACTTACTTGTCGTTGGGACAATTATTAATTTTTTTTAAAAAAAAAATTATCATCAATAACGACATTGTCGTTGGGAAAGTGTTTGATTTTTTTTTGAAAAAAGGTCGTTGTAAAGGCGGTAAAATTCCCTCCACTTTCAGCTACCAACAACATTGTCGTTGGTGACAGACTGACACGTTGCAGTGATCAGTCTGCCACCAACGACAATGTCGTTGGTAGCTGTCGTTGGGGACTGTTGGATATAAAAAAACACAGCGAGCTTCTTCATTTCTCAGCCAAAATAAACCCTAACCCTTCAACCATTCCTCACCTCCTCTGATCAGCCATTATCAGCCCCTTTAAAACTCAAAAAACCTTCCTCCGCCTGAAGCTTCGCGCGTCAGCTCAGCCCAGCACCGGGTCTCTCCTCCGCTTGAAGCTCCATCAGCCCACCACCGGCGGCGATTTTTGAGGTATACCCTCATTTTTAATATGTATATATTGTTTTATATTTATATATGTATTTATATGTTTAGATAAATTTTTTTGTTTAAATGTTTGTATTTATTTTAGATATATGTTTAAATATATATGTATTTGAGATATATATATATGTGTTTTTAACAATGTATGTATTGTTTTAAGTGATTGTAATTTTTTTTCTTTTTAATATATATGTGAATAATCTGAATTTTTTTTTAGATAATATTCAGAAAATAGCATGTGTGTTTGTATTTGTTTATTTTTTTTGTTATTTTTTGTATTGTAATAAATTTTTGATTTATTTTAAAAATTTGTAATGTATTTTAAAGTTGTTAAGATTGTATAAATCAGGTTTAAAATTTTTTGGATATAGTCTAAAATATAAATGTTATTCTGCCCAAATTTTGTTAATATTTGAGATAATAAAAAAAAATTAGGTTAATTTAATAAATTTTAATAAATTAGTAATTTTTTTATAAAAAATATTAAAGTGGTATTTAAAAAGAAAATTATAAGTTAATAATTATTTATAAAAAATTAATGAAATTAATGTTAAAATTAAGTAATTTAAGTAAATGAAATTTGTATTTTGTTTAAAAAATAATAATAAATAATTAAATATTTAATAAATAACTTTTATTAGTTGAGAATAGATAATTAATAATTGAATAAGTAATGAATTTAATATTTAATAAATTCTTACAATAAAAAATATTAGTAAATAATTATATTAATAAAAAAAATATAATATTTTATTAAATAAAAATAATTTAAATAAAAAAAATTTGGTAAAATTTTGAGATAATAAAAAATTTTGTTATTTTAATAATTTATAATAAGTTAATAGATTCTTATAAAAGTGGTAACAAGTTATATTTTAAATGGACAATTAGTTAACAAAATTAGTGAAATGAATTCTAAAATTAAGTATTTTAAGTAAAAAAAAATATTTGTATATTTTATGAAAAATAATAATAAGTAATTAAATAATTATAAATGACTTTAATTAGTTGAATATAAATAATTAATAATTAAATAAGTAATAAATTTAATAATTAATAAATCCTTACAATAAGAAAAATTATCAAATAATTTGATAAATAATATAATATTTAATTAAATAAAAATAATTTATTATACTTACAAAAAAGATATTATTGTAAGTATAGTTTAAAATAAAAGTTAAAAAAGTTTCATAAAATAAGATTAGCCTTAGTTCAACTACACAGTCGAAATTATCAAATTTGTGTCACACTAGTCAATTTGATTATAATTTACTCAACGTAAATTTTTTGGTAGATGACAATCGATAAGACTTGGGTACGTGACCATGAGAAATCGTAAGGATCCAACTTACTGGGAAGGTCTTCAAGTCTTTATGGAACTTGCGTCTAAACACAAGGATTGTGACGGAAGAATTTTTTGTCCTTGTGTTAAATGCAAGAATACTAGATTGCATCCTTTGAATACTGTGGAGGCACACATCTTTACAAAGGATTTCGAGAGCAATTATGAGAGGTGGATTTACCATGGGGAGCCAGATGAACCTGTCGAGGCTAATATCTGTCGATGCGGATGAGATGGTTGGTGTCATTGAAGATTTCTTCCCTCTTATAAATGACGATGAAAGAACTGGTGATGATGAAATGTAGAGGGGTCAATATTATGATGACATGTTTGAGGAGATTGAGGCAGAGTTGTATCCTGGTTGCGATTGGATATCCTCCCTCAACTTTATAGCAAAGTTGATGCACTTGAAAAATTTGGAAAAAATACCAAATTATATCTTTGATGAATTGTTGAAGTTGTTGAAGTTTGCATTTTCGAAGGAGAATAAAATACCTGCAACACACTATGAGGCGAAGAAGAAATTAGGAAAATTAGGATTAGGGTACGAATCAATCCACGTGTGCGTGAACAATTGTTGTTTGTTTCACAATGAGCATGCCTCGAAAGATTTTTGCCCTGGCAAAGTGACTCGCAGATGGATGAATGAGGAGACAAGCGGAAAAAAAGTAGCGCATAAAGTGATGCGCTACTTTCCGTTGACTCCTCGATTGAAAAGATTATACAGTTCAAGACATACATCCAAAGAGATGGTATGGCATCGTACTGGTCGTGTGAGAGAAAATGGTGTTATGCGTCATCCTGTTGATTCTGCCGCGTGGAAAGACTTTGACTCCAGACATCCTGATTTTGCAAGAGATCCTCGGAATGTTCGCCTAGGCTTAGCTGTAGATGGATTTAATCCTTTTGGCAACATGAGCCTCTCGTATAGTATGTGGCCTGTAGTGTTGGTGAATTACAATTCGCCACCTTGGATGTGTATGAAGGATAATAATTTCATGTTGAGTCTCCTTATTCCCGGACCGAAGTCACCTGGTAAGGACATGGATGTCTTTTTAAGGCCATTGGTGGATGAGTTGAACGTATTGTGGACTCAGGGTGTTGAAACAAGAGATGCTACAACCAACTCAATGTTCAACATGCGCGCAACTCTTCTTTGGACAATTAATGATTTTCCTGCCCGTAGTAGCTTGTCCGGATGGAGTGGACAGGGATATAAAGCCTATTCTACATGCAACGAGGATACTACTTCTATTCGAGTGATTGGTAAGACATCTTATGTTGGTCATAGACGTTTCTTGCCATCCAATCATCGTATGAGAAAAGACCGTGAATTTGATGGAAATGTTGAGAAGAGACCTCCGCCAAGACGATTTACTTGTTCTGAAATATTCGAACAAGTGAATGCTCTATCTGAACGTGCTCCAGGGAAACGAAAAAGAGGCGACACTTAAAATAACTGGAGGAAAAAAAGTATTTTTTATGAACTTGAGTATTGGAGTGCAAATGAGTTGAAACACAACATCGATGTTATGCATGTTGAGAAGAATGTTTGTGATAGTATCCTTGGCACTCTCTTGGATAATGACAAGTCTAAAGACACCACTAATGCAAGACAAGATTTGAAAAATATGAGAATTCATCAATCCTTATGGATTTTTGAAAATGCTCGTAAAAGATTGCTAAAACCACATGCCCCTTATGTGTTAACTGCTAATGATAAGCAATTATTTTGTAAATTTTTGAAGGACGTTAAATTGCCAGATGGATTTTGTTCGAACTTGAAGAAGAAAGTAACTAATGAAAATATTGTTGGATTGAAATCCCATAGTTGTCATGTCATAATGCAAAGGTTACTTCCAGTTTGTATTGGCAAATTTTTGTCGAAGGAAGTATCAAGCACCATTATAGAATTGTGCAATTTTTTCAGAATTTTATGTTCCAGGACATTGAACGTAAAAGACATGGAGAAGGCCCACGGAGACCTTATTCACATTTTGTGCAAAATGGAGAGAATTTATCCTCCAGCGTTTTTTGATATCATGATACATTTGGTGATCCATTTACCCGAGGAAGCCATATTGGGCGGGCCAGTTTTTATGAGGTGGATGTATCCTTTTGAGAGGTATATGAAAAAGTTAAAAAATTATGTTAGGAACAAAGCAAGGCTGGAAGGATCTATTGCTGAAGGATACATTATAAATGAGGCTTTGACATTTTGTTCCATGTACTTCAAAGGTGTGCATACAAAATTCAACTGTCATGAGCGCAATGAAGATGCTCCTAGTCTATCTCGCTATTTAATAGTGTATAAATCTCAATGTCGTCCACTCGGTAAGCAAACAATAACAACTCTCGATGAGAAGACTCGCAAAAGAGCTGAGTGGTACATATTGCAGAATTCTAGCGAGATCGACCCTTATATGACGTAAGTTAAATTATTACATAATGCTTAATGAATAATTTATATTATTCTATCTAGCTAAATTTGTAATAATTTTTTTTCTTTTAATAGAGAGCACCTTGAAATAATCGCACAGAGGGACCCGAATGCCAACCATAATCTTTTACACAAAAAAGAATTTCCTTCGTGGTTTCATAAGAAGGTGTGCAAGTATTCCTTTTCGTACTATTTACTTAATCTAAATTATCAACTCTCTCAAATCTTGATTGTTGTGCATGTTTTTTCAGATTTTCGATTTGTATAAGCTCGGGTCTTTAGAACACAGTGATGAATTGCTAGCTTTAGCAGCTGGCTCTGATCTCGTTGTGTATTCATATCCGGCATGTATAGTGAATGGAGTTCGAATTGTTGTACACAGTCGAGATAAAGACCGTAATACTCAAAATAGTGGGGTGTCCGTTGCAGGGACAGAAGGTTTTGACTATTTTGGGCAACTTGAAGAAATATTGCATTTGTCCTTTAGTGGTGCATATTCAGTTGTATTATTTCGGTGTAAGTGGTTCAACACAGATCCGAGAAAGAAAAAAATCATTATCGAAAATAATATCACTAGCATAAATGTTAGTGGTGTATGGTACAAAGATGGTCCATACATTCTTGCCAGTCAAGCTAAGCAAGTTTTCTTTGTGGATGATCTAGTTAGAGGTCGTAATTGGAGAGTTGTTCATAATGTCCATCACCGCCAAGTTTGGGAAAATATTTTGGATGCTTCTAATGAGACAGATGATGTTGATGTTGTACATGACACAAACTCATCAAATTTTACACTATCAGTGGATTTGGGGGAGTTGAATGTCCAACGAACTAATGATTCTCCAAGAATTGTAGATGTCCCTCAAAGTTCTGAGATGGTTGCAAATGTTGATGATAGTAGGGATGATGAAGATGAAGAAATTGCAGAAGACTTGGAGGATGATTTGCTTATTGATCATCTTGAAGATGAAATTGAAGAAGCGCCCGCAACAAATTTACATTTCATTAGTGATGATGATTTTGAATAATGGATTTTAGTACTGTTTGTGTTGATGACTAGTTATATTTTTTTAATCTTTTTGTCTCAACAAATTATTATAAAAGAACAAATTTAAGAGTTAATGAGTTGTTCGTATTCTCTTAAGTAAGGACTCATATGATTTTATTATTCTACTTTTAGCATAAAATGTCAGCAGATGTTGCTAGCTATCATGGTGGAGATGGTGGCGGGGATGACCCATTAGATCCTACTAGGGTACCGATTGCGTGCGAGGCTTCAGGTATTTTTGTTGTTTTTCTATCTAAGTGTTTAATTTTTTAATTCAACTATTCACACATATACATTTTTGATGGCAACATAGGTGGTGATGCAAGAAAAGGTCGTGGGAGGAATGTTTTAGTAAATTTAGAAGAGACACTACAGGAAAAGGACTTTTTACCGGCGCAGTTCGTCAAATGCGCCGGTAAAAGTTGTCGAGGTAAAGCAAAAACTGAAATCCCATTTGCATTTATGCTTTATTTTTGCCGGCGCATTAATGCGCCGGTATAAGTTTGTTTTGCCGGCGCAACAATGAATAATGCGCCGGTAAAAGTGATGAAATGAAGCGCCAACAGGCGCGAAAAGTTTGCCGCCTTTCATTTCATTTATTGTGGCGCTTATATACTTTTACCGGCGCAGATATGCGCCGGTAACAGTCCCAAAAAAAAAGAGGGAAACTTCCCGCGTGGATTTCCTTGGTAGGTGGGGAAACTTTTACCGGCGCAGACTTGCGCCGGCAAAAGTATTAAACAAAACGTGTGGACTTTGACGTGGCTAGTGGGTATACTTTTACTGGCGCAATTGTGCGCCGGTAAAAGATGTAAATGAAACGCGCGTTTGACTTAGGTCAAACTTTTAGAAGAACTTTTACCGGCGCATCCAAATGCGCCGGTAAAAGTGTATATATGTTTCAGTCGAGCACGAAGCCCCCCCTTCTTCCCCATTTTCATTTTTCATTTCTGAAAATTTTTTTCTCTCAAAACCTCTCTCAATCCCTCTCCGATTCCTCTCAAACCCACTCTCAATCACTCTCTTTCTTTATCAATCTCTCTCAATCCCTCTAAATCACTCTCAATAACCCTTTTTTTTCTTCAAAAAAACCACCACTGCCACTTCGTCGGCCACCACCGCCACCACCACCGGCAGGCACCGTTCCCATCGTCGACGGCCGAGGATAGAAACCACCTCCTCCAATTTATTTAAGGTATTTTTAATTTTTTTAATTTTAATTTTTTTAATATGGGTATAAATGTATGTGTATGTATAAATACATGTATGTATGTATATGTATGTGTATATATGTTGGATTATGTATATATATGTGTATGTATGTGTATTTGTGTGTGTATGTGTATGTGTATGTGTATGTGTATGTGGATGTGTATATATATGTGTGTATATGTATGTATGTGTGTATGTGTGTATGTATTTATGTGTATGTGCATGTGTATGTGGATGTGTATATATATGTGTGTATATGTATGTATGTGTGTATGTATTTATGTGTATGTGGGTGTGGGTGTGTATATGTATATGTATGCATGTATTTGTATGTGTATATTGGTGTATGTATATATATTTGTATGTATGTTTGTAGGCATATATGTGTATGTATGTATATATGTATATATGTATGTAAATATATATGTATATGTGTGTGTATGTGTGTGTATAAGTGTATGTGAGTGTGTGTGAGTGTATGTGTATGTGTGTGTATATGTGTAAGTTAGTGTAGGGTAATGGATATGTGATTAAATTTTGAAATTTTTATAGGTATTAATTGAATGTTTGGTTTTACTTTTTTATGGAATTAGGTTCGTGTTCGACCGCTTCGGATTACCGCTAGCTGCAAGCAATTGTCATTTTTACACTCGATTTAGGTATGTTGTTTTGCTTTCGCTTAGTACATAGTAGGGTTTGTTACTAGTTAATATGTCTATGCATGTTAGAGAAGTAGGTTCTGTGATACAATTGACTGCTGTTGGATGGGTGAATTATTTTTTTGTTTATATATTGTCTGGAAATATTTGTTTGTGTTATTTTTATGTATTAAAAATTTTGGGTTTACACTTTTTAAGCCGTTATGCTGCCGAAATTTTAGTAGAGAAAATGTAAAATTAATTGAATGTTTAAATGAAATAAAATTGAAATTGAAATTTAAAACATGTAATTAAAAAGTTAGTAAAATAGTACTCATTTTTTTTAAAAAAAGAAAAACATTTTCAATTTAAATAATAAATAATTAGGAAAATATTTAATTATGAAATGTAATGTATAAATTTAAATATAAATGATTCAAAAATGATTAATAAATTATTAATAATTAATAAATGATTAAAAAAAATTAAAGAATGTAAGATATAATTTAAAATGTAATAAAGTGGCATTAAATTTTTTTTAAAAGGTTAGTACTTTTAATTTAAATAATAAATGATTAAAAAATAATAAAAATGAAAAAAAATGTAATGTATAATTTAAAATATAATAAAGTGATATTATAAATTTGAAAAAGTTAGTAATTTTAATTTAAATAATAAATTATTAAAAAAATAATAAAAGTAAAAAATGTAACATATAATTTAAAGAACGGTAAAGACTGGCTGATTGTAAATGAGTACATACCGCGCAATGTTTGGGACTTCCCGGACACGGATGGGGAGACACCCTTTGTACAGGAAAACAATTCAGCTGAAACCGAGTTCGTTGTTCAACTTCCACAGTTGGATGATGTTGACTATGTTCGCCATGATGTCGACCCAACTGAAGTTGCAAACATCCATCGTGTGAATTCACAGCCTCAACAATTAGATGATTTCATTGTCGATGATGACAACGAGGGTCTAAATACCGAAGAAGACAACTCCTTAGAATTAGAGAGTGACAGTGATGATAATGTTGTATATGTAACTGATGATGAGGATGATGAATTGTAATTGACATAGTGTTTTAAATAAAATAAAAATTACAACCCTTCTTCTTTAATATGTTTGCAATATGTTAGTTTATTTTAAATAAACAATATGTGTTGTATATGTAGTATGTCTACACCGGAGTGGCGACGGTTCGAAAAAGAAAGGCGTCAGAGGTAAATACAAGGGAAAGAATGTTGAGGAGGAGCTCTCCAAAACACAATCTGCCAAGTTACCGATTGAGGTGCACGCAGAGACTGGCACCCCCGTAGGCAAGAACGGAAAAAAATTCAACAATATGGCCAAATGGATGACTCGGATGTCTATCCCCATTAATAAATTCAAATGGGAAGATGTCAGTAGAGCTGACATCAACGCACTCTGGGATAGACTTGAGGTATGCCTTACTAATTTTTTTAATTTCTAAATTACTATACTCTTATTAAATTGTAATTAATGTATTAATGTGTAACATTTTGCACACCAAGTTTATCCTCCCACGAGATAACCCTACATTCGTAGACTACGGTGAGTACGAGATGTCAAAGGGTTTACGTGACTGGAGGGCAGACTGCAAGAAGAAGTGGATACAAAACATTGAGGAGCTTGGACGGGGAGAGGGCCGACATGTCACCTCCTGAGGGAGTAACTCAAGAGGTGTGGAGTGACTGCATCGCTTATTGGAGCACAGACAAACAAAAGGTACATTTTTTAAAATTTTAAATTTGGGTAATGTTTAATTTATATAGTCAATAATAAATAATTAATTGTTACAAAAATTATTAATTTCAGGCGAGAGCAGCGAAAAATAAAGAAAGTCGGGGTAAGATGAAATTTTTAGGAGGCTGGGGCTCCAAGCCCATTGTTTCACATGTTGTCGAAGGGGTAAGTTTATATTTAACTATCATTCATTTAACTTTTTCTATTAAAATAACAGTACTAATATATTTTCTCTTGAAAATAGGCTAACCCCGACACAGGAGAACTGCCAACTGCGGTGGAAACTTTTCAAAAGTTTCACCATAAAGGCAACGATTGGCGCAACGAGTTTGCGCAACAAGCTTACGTAAGTTTACGTTTTAATTCAATTTTTATTTATTTCTTTCAATTTATTTTGTGTTAAAATTAACCATTTAACTTACTTGTTTAATTGTTTTAGGAGCAAATGGTTGAAATATCGGCAACTCAACCAGCGCCCCTTGCGAGATGAGCCCGAAGAGCCTGCCGTCGATCCTACACGCACCCCCGAGACTTACCCGTTATGACGCAAGTACTCGGGAACGATCTCGGCATCTTAGAGGCTTTGGTCATCTCCCGTACCGAAGGGAGTTGGGGCCAAAAGAGCACTCGCCACGCATCCTTCACCCCCAACCGACCGTTACAATGGAACAAGACGAGGCTTTACGTAAAAGTGGAGGAAGCGGAGCGGACAACTCAACATACGAGGCAAGCGGTATGAGACACAACAACTCTACCTCGGACGATTCCAAGATCGGTTTGAGTATCTTTCTCGAGCCGTGCGGGTTTCAACTTGCCTCCCATGGATCTTCCACCATTGCCCACTCCCTGGTGCCGGATCATCGAGCTACGTCGGGGCTGGATCGTCATCGCAGCCTCCCGAGACTCAGAGAAACAACGATGACGACATTACCCGCCTATAGAACTGTACTTTTTTTATTATCCAGTTCGAACATTTAACATTTTGTTTATATACTGATTTTAGTAGTAATTAATGTTGGTTTATCTTGTAATGTAAATTATGTTGGTTTATTTTGTTAATATAATATTATAATTATTTAAAAAAATATAATTAATTATATTTAATTAATTAATATTATAATTAATTAAATATAATTAATTAATTTTTTTAAAAAATAAAATTAAAGACTTTTGCTGACGCAATAGTGCGCCGGTAAAAAGTGGCAAAAACAGTTGGCGCTAACAGTCAGATTTGCGCCAATAGTTTTGCCGGCGCACTATTGCGCCGGGAAAAGCTTATCATAGCAGGTTCATGGCGGATAAGGGTATTTTTTAACACCGGCGCTTATTTTTTGCCGGCGTTATTCCTCGCCGGTAAAAGGACGTTTTACCGGCGCAGTTAATGTACGCGCCGGTAAAAAGTCCTTTACCGACCAAGCTTCCCAGATAAGCTTTGCCGGCGCACAACTGCGCCGGCAAAGCTTTCCCGGCGCAGTCAGTGTACTTTTGCCGGCGCAACAATGCGCCGGTAAAAGCTGGTTTTCTTGTAGTGAGAGAAGAAAAAACTCTACTGGCCCGTTGCCATTAGAAGTTGACAGTGTCTCGAACAAAATAGTAGGCTTGGAGAGTAAAGCTTTTCCTCGATTGGTAGGGCGAGAGGTTGCACTTCATGTGCCTAGACATCATCCAAGTTGGGCAAATGTCCCGGAGCAGTACGAACACCTCATCTTAACCAAGCTTCGGGCAAATAATTATTAATTTATCTACACTAATAAATGTGATTATTATCATGTTATTTTAATTTTTTTTGGTCATATGCAACATTATTACCAGTTGGACAGTCATCCAAAGTTAGTAGCTATTTCGATAGCTGAGATGGCCGAGAAGTACAAAACAAGAAAGAATATTAGATTGCAACACTTCAGAGAATATTACGAAAACCCAGAAGACTTTGAAAATGCAGTGAAAAACCCTCCCAATGAACTTAATGAAGACCGATGGCGACTAATATGTGAATTGTTCACAACTCCTGATTTCATTCAACGGTCGAAGCAAAACTCTATCAATCGACAGAAGATGAAATTCTCTTCAACAACAGGGTCGGTAACTATGGCTGAGATTCTTCGTCAAAAACTAAGTTAATATATTAAATTTCTATTTTATAAAGTTTACTTTAAATATAATTTTCTAACAAGTTATATTTATCAGCAAGGAAAGGGTTACATTGAGACATGGAAAGAATGTCATACTAAGAAAGACACCAACACCTTCATCAATGAGGATGCCAAAAATAAATATGTAAGATATATAAAATAATAACTTTTAAATATTTTCAAATAATTGTAACTTTGCTTGATTTCTAACTTATTTATATTATAGGAAGAGATGTTGACAACTCGAAATAGTGCTCCTGAATCTTCACAAGTTTCAGAACTTGAGATTCTTCGGCAAACTCTTGGAGAGAGGCGTGGCCATCAACGAGGAGTGGGTCGCAAATTGAAAGGCCAATCATCACGACGACGCTCACAACTTGCAGCTGTTGATCAACCGGACTTACGGGAAACAGTTGTTGAGTTACAGAAACAAATACAGACGTTGACTCAACAAATGTCACGTGAACGTCGGGAACCAATGGATGTTGAGATAAATGATGTAGCTCCAACCCAACCCATACGTCCTCAACCGTCTCGCTCTCAAATGGGTTTTAACCCAATGGGTTTTCAGCAGCCGCATCAGATTCCTACTTCGTTTCAGCAACTGCTACAACAGCCTCTTGTTCCTTCGCCTGGAATGTTAAGTCCTGAACAATTTCACAGTCAAATGTACCAGTCATACTTGTAGTTTGTGTTTCAGTCGCCAAACAATTCGCAAGTATTGTTGAATATGATGACGCAGTCGCCTCAGACGTCTCATGTGTCAGAGCCTCGGATGCCACAAATGTCACAGATGCCGCAAAATGTTCAGATGTCGACACAAGGGCAGCAATATCAGAACACATCGCAGACGATGCCGACACAACCATGGGAGCAGACATCTCAAATGATGCCGACACATCTAGGACAACAGACTTCTCAGATGATACCGACACAACAAGGGTAGCAGACATCTCAGATGTTGCCGACACAACAAGGGCAGCAGACATCTCAAATGATGCCGACACTACATGGGCAGCAGACATCTCAGATGATGACAAGTTCGCAAATGCCGCCATACTACCCACAGATGCCGGATGTTCCTGGGTCGGATGTTCCTGGAGATGCTAGTGATGAGGACGATGCTACTACAAACTTCTTTTAGAATATCTATTTTAATTTTACGAACTATCGGTCTAATATGTTTGTTAATATTTTATGAACACTAATTTATATTTAGGTATGCAGTACTATAATGTTTATGACTCACTTTTTATTGTAATATTAGTGACTCTAAATATTTACTTTTAGTTAAATGATTTCATATCTTAATTAATTCAATAATTTTATATATTAATTAATTAAATAATTAAAAAAATTAAAATTTAAAATAATTATTTAATTTAATAATTTTAATATAATATTATATATTAATAATTAATTACAAATAATTTTAATATAATTATTTATTTTTTTTCGAAAAAGCTCTTCAATGACGACATTGTCGTCATTGATAATAATATCAATAACGACAATGTCGTTGTTGATGCACTCAGGTTTTTTTTAAAAAAAAAAAATATTATTCCCAACGACAATGTTGTTGTTGATAATTTTTATTCCCAACGACTTAAAATGTTGTTGTTAATAATCGTTTTTACCAACGAAGTATTCCCAACGACTTTTTACCAACGAAATGTCCTCATTGATAAGGAATACTGACGAAAACAGGGGTTTTTACCAACGAAATTTGTCCTCATTAATACTCATTTTTCTTGTAGTGATGTCCAATACTGACTTTCATCTTAAGATCTTTTCAGATGCTGATTGGGCCTCCTGTAATGACACTCGAAGGTCCGTTTCTGGCTATTGTGTCTTCCTTGGCAAATCCTTAATCTCTTGAAAATCAAAAAAAGCAATGTACCGTCTCTCATTCTTTAGCTGAAGTAGAATACCGAGCAATGGCAAATGCCACTTGTGAGATCACCTGGTTGTTAGCTCTCCTTCGGGACTTCGGCATCCACCACAAAGATCCTGTCATTCTTTATTGTGACAATACAACCACCATTCACATCTTCGAGAACCCCGTATTCCAAGAACGAACAAAGCACATTGAGATTGACTGTCACGTTTGTTTGAGAGAAAATCTAAGAAGGCACACTAAAACTAATTCACGTCAGCACCAAAAACAACATCGTTCTACTTATTTCCATACACTTGTAACCAAGATGAACCTACAAAATTTGTACAGTGGGATATTAGATATTACTTAGGCCCATTTTCTTATTGGGCCGTTTACCCCATGTATATGTATATATACCTTCTTTGCTTTGTAATCACATATAACCTAATAATACAAAGTGAAAATTACATAAAATATGGGATTTCATAACAAAGTTAGAAAAATATGGCATTTTTAGGTTTGCCACTCTTCTATGGCATTTTTTCACATTTAAGATTTTTTATGGTATTTGATATGCCATATTTTTATAAACTTATTATCCAATCTCATATTTTATGTTTTTGATTTTAGCTTAATTAGTTTTATTTATTTTTTAATTTATTTTACACTTACATTTTAGAGTTTCTTTTTATTTGAAAAATTTACACCAAATACTACATTTTTTTTCAAACATTACATTTTTAATTTGACAAAAACATTTTACTTTTATACTTTATTAATTTTTTTTTTCTTTTTTACTTATTGAAACTTCAAAAAGTTTTTTTTTTGTCTTTTTTATATATTTTTTAGTCAATTTTGGCTCTCTTTTTTCTTTTCAACTTTTAAGTCAGTTGCTACTTTTTTTTTCTTTCTTTCGCTTATCTCTCTCTATTTTTTTTTTTCTAATTTCTCTTTGTGTCTCTTTTTTTTTTAATTTTTTTTTCTCAACCTAATTTTTTTCACTTAATATATATAATAAGTGTACATTTTTATATTTCATTTTTTTTTACAAAATTAAACTTGTTTTTTTTTTTTTATTTAAACTACTATTTGTTTTTTTTTGTTAAAAACTAATTATTCCATTAAAAACAGCAGAAAAAAAAACCAGTTTCATCAACATCATCCTGAAAAAAAAAACAATATAAAAAATCATAATCTAAAAAGAATCCAAACTTTAAAAACTAGTTTCATCAACATTGAAAGAAACTAATAATTTCATTTAAAGAATACAAAAAATAGTTTCATCAACAAGATAATGAAAAAAATTACAATCTAAAGACGATACTAACTTTAAAAACCAGTTTCATCAATATTAAAAGAAACGAATTATTTCATTAAAAGAGGCAAAAAAAAAAAAGTTTCATCAATAACATAATAAAAAATACACAATGCATAATAACTAAACTTTTACAAATTAACGATACTAAATTTAAAAACCAGTTTCGAACATATAAATTTTATATCAATACCTAATAATCAAACTTTTAACTTCATTCTTTATTTTGGCATTTAATTTTTTATTTGCTTGCTCAAAAATTAGAGTTAATTTAAACATACAATATGCAACAAATATAACAAAGAGAATCATAAATTAAAATCAAAGAGAAAAAAAAGAAACAAAATAAATTAAAGAGACAAAAGTGCAATAAAAACCATAAAAGAATAACAAAAAAAAAAACAGTGGAATGTGAGAAACCAGTTAGTAAAACAACCAAAATAAAAACAAACAAATAAAAACCAGTTTCTTGAAATAAATTAATAAAAAATTGAATAAAACTCAATTATGAACAACAATAAAAAAAACTAGTTATAAAAACTAGTTACTTAAAAAAACCAGTTATGAAAATAATAAAATAATATGTGTGTCAGAAGCTGATTAATTAAAATAAAATAAAAATTGTTGTTCAAATATCATACAATAATAAAACTGGTTTTATACAAACTAAAAAATATATAATAATATCATAAAAATTGAGCAACCCCATTACAGAACAGTTAAAACCCGTGAAACCAATTTCGACATGTGAAACCAGTTTTGACGTTATAAAAAATCATAACAAAATACAAATGTTAATAATAAAGTTAATTGAAACCAGTTTCATCAGACAATCAAATAAAAACATACACACACACAAATATACAAAAAAAAAAAAAATACTAATCACAAATATAATCAAAACAACACATAATGCCTACCAATAATTTAATAACAAAATATAAGTGTAAGTTTCCAACCTAGAAACAAAATAATAAAAAAGTAACTTGAAAAAAAATTCTAATAACATAATGAAACTATTTTTTTTATTTTTTTAATGAAATTAATAGTTTCTTTCAATGTTGATGAAACTGATTTTTAAAGTTTATATTATCTTTAGATTATAATTTTTTACATTGTTTTTTCTTCAGGATGATGTTGATGAAACTGGTTTTTTTTTTTTTTTTTGCTGCTTTTAATGAAATAATTAGTTTTTAACAAAAAAAATAAAGAAAAAAAAATAGTAGTTTAAATAAAAAAAAAAAAACAAGTTTAATTTCTGTAAAAAAAAATAATATCTATAGTTGAGATCATTTTTTATTTATTTTAGTATTTTATTTTTTTAAAAAAGAAAAAATAAATAAAAGAAACACAAATTTAAAGTTTTTTATGGCATTCCTCAAGACTTTTTCCCATATTTGTAAGTTTTTTAAAAAAATGCCATATTTAGTGTAATTAAGTTTTTATGCCATATATATCAAAACTTATCTTTATTTTCCCATATTTTTGTAAATAGCCCTAATACAAATGGCTTTTTGACTGCCGAATACATTCAAAAAAAAAAAAAAAAAAAGAGTTTCCCTCTCTAAAAGTTAGTTTTTTATAATAATTTTGAGGTTATTTTTCCATTGTTATTTAGAAAGCTAATGTTGCATTTTTCTTTTTGTATGAATATTGCATCTAATTTCTTATTACATGCATACATGAGCCAAAAAGTATTAACTTAGAAGAATATCAAGTTTATTAATTATTTAATAAATCATAAATAACCACATAAGTAGGTTAATTAAATTTGTACCTAATTTGAAATATACAATGACCAAACTATATTAATGACAAAAATACGGTTCTAACTTACTTGTTATTTTAAAAACAAAATATTTGTTATTCTTAATATACTTGTAGGCTTGTATGGTTGTTTTTTTTAGAGAAAGGAATAATGAGAATAATATTTCAATTACAAATTTGAGTATTGAAAGTAAATCTTAGATGAATATCCTAATTAAATTTGATATAAACCTAATTTGCAGTTTAGTCATTAGGATGATAGACAAAAGAGAGGCCCAACAACTTGAAATGCATGGAATAGGTGTTTGTAATATTTGGTTAAAGTCACCAAATAAGAGGGAAAGAAGTTGACTAGATATCATATGACAAGGGCAAAAGTTACCCTGAAAATAAGGATAAGTCATATTTGTCCTTTTTCAATTTTTTAAGTATATTTTATTTAATTAATAAAACAAAAAAGAAGTGGGTAAGATGTAACCTAAGTAAGGGATAATATAAAATAATAATAAGAGAGCTTAGTTTTAATAATAATAATAATAATAATAATAATAATAATAATAATAGCTTAAGAAGTATTGAATATGCATACAATCTATGTATGTAGTACTAATTAATACTAACCATATTTCTCTATTCTCTTACTGTCCATTTCATGCCTTACCCATTTGACTATATGTCACTTTATCCATTGTAAATCACTATTTAGTATATAGCTCACTCAGCAACCACTCATGAACTAGTCAGCAACCAATAATAATTTAATAAATGTTTTTTTTTTCTTTCACCACAATGATGATAACAAGGTAATTACATACACTATATAATTACAATCCTTAATTAAGCTTATTTTATTTATAAATATGCAGCATAGAATCATTCTCACCACAATCAGTCATACACTATAAAATAAACTATGTACCTACACTTTAAATCCACACAAGATTTATATGTAATTTTGCTTGGCTCAAAATCAATGATTATAATATAATTATTATTGTTTTTTTTAATGTTATTATTAATTTTCAAAATTTTGTGTTTATCCATTTCTTTTTTATATTTTTGAGCAAGCTACCTTGTCTTTCTACTTATAATAGTGTATATTAAATCTTAATTATATATTATTTTAAATGGTAATTGTATCATTTTTAATTATATAGTTGTGTTATAATTATTATTTATTATTTATTTTTTAATCGTACTTTTTTTTCGGCTATGTTGAGGACCCTTACATCTTAATATTTTTGGAATTTATTAAAATAAATAGTTTATAATTTTTTTCTATATATTTTTTTTAAGTTTGATGTCCAATATTTTAAGAGTTTTCGTAAACTATGATATTAGTTGTTTATATGTTTTCCGTTGATAGAAATTTATTTGATTGAAAGAATTTTTTTTATGTCCTCTGTAATATAATATGGTATTTTTGTCATGATTTTTTTCATTGCTATAAAAAATCAATGCATACATATTTGCTTTCATAATGAATGTTTAATGTATGAGTGTTGTTATAGTGCCAACATCACTTATTGTTACAATCAATATAATATAAATAAGTTTACAAATTTTAATTTTTATAATAAATAATAAAATAAATATTAAAAATTAAAATATTTGAAACTTTATATTGTTTTACTAATAATGAAATTAATACATTTTCAAATTGTATTGGATAATCTATTTAGTTTGCTTCGAGTTTTTCTTAACAAAACTATATAGATTTTATTTTAAAAAAAAAATCAAAATTAAACTAGATCAATTAAATGTTTGAACTTAATCTCATTCAAAAAAAATATTTGAACTAAATCAATCCATTTATAGTCATTCCATTTTCTTTAAGTTTATAAAAAATATTAACAAAACAACATTAAATTAATATTGAAATTAAATCTCATGGAAAAAAAAAAATACTAATGCTAAATCAATATCAATAATCTATCTATCAACATGCCAAATAAATAATTATAGATAATGCAAAAAATTATTCTCATTAACAATGCAATCTAGAAGGAGATAATGTTTCTTTTAATATCTTTTACAAACATATTACATTTGAATTTGGATAATAATTCTGAAATTGTGACTGAATTAGAGAATTATAAACAATTTGAATCCATCAGCACTAAATTCGTTTAGTTTAGTCTTTAAATGATTTTCTCCAAATTGATTATGTTTTAGTTTAGAAATTCGGATTGTATGAACAATTGTATTTGTTGAGAATCATGGAGTTCCAACTCAAAATCAATTGACAATGAATGGAGTAGCACATGTTCTTATATAGCTTAATTTTTTACCATTTTATGTAGGATAATATCCACAACATTATTAAATATTATATGTAATATTCTAATTATTTGTAATGAAGGAATATTGTGGTTGTTACAATTATATATTTTCACTATTGGCTAATATTTGTTAATGGGATTAGTAACATCAAAGTGACACATGTTATTTTTACAAAGGGTTAAAGAAAATTCAAGTTTGGCATGGTGTGGTGGTGTGTGAATGATCTTACCTTTTCATGTTGTTTTTCTCTTTGATTTGATTCTCTCAAAGTTGAATATCTTTTTTTGTCCAAATGTGTACATTTAAAGAAGGTTTAATATATATGTTTAAAACAAGAGGGAATCTCATGGAAACCCTAAAAACCTTTTTCACTTAATATTTATTTATTATAAAAAAGGACAACAATAAAAATAAAATTAAATTTATTTATTGTAAATTCTGTTTAGGCATATATGGTTTTCTACTTTCTAAAAATATTGTCTTTAAAAAGGATTTATTAGAAATAAAACTAAAAATTATTAAAAACTTTAAATTTGTTAAAAATAAAATAAATTAAAAAAAAAAAAGGGAAAGCCTTTATATTTTTTTTTTCTTCTTGTAAGGGATACTGGTTATCAAGTTTTGCCACCCGCCGCCCTGGACTGAAACAAAGAAGAAAAAGCAAAACGAAAGGGTTCATATATTTGAAGAATCTTGTTTATGCTTTTGGGTTTTGGATTTTGTTAACTCACTCTTTGTTTTTGGTTTATCTTGTTTTCCAAAGTCTTTTCCTTTTTCTTTTTCTTCGTTCGAAGCTTCTTTCTTTTTCACATTTCTTTTCATACAACAACCCCCATTTGCTTTGATTTGCTTTTGTTTAATTTTCTTGTTTTCTAAATAGACTTTGGAACAAGACCCAGTTGTGTTTTTTTTTGGTGTGAACTCAAAATCCCAGAAAAAAAAAAAGAAAAGAAAAAGAAATATACAGTTTGAAAGGGAAGAAGAAAAGTGGTGGGGGTGAACATAAAGCTTTGTAAAAACCGTCATTGTGAACAAGGTTTTGGTTGCTGTTTTTTCTTCTTCTTCTTTTAATTTATTTTTATTATCCAAAAATATCATATTGTCTAATCTTTATCTCTTTCTTTGGTTTTATCAGAACAAGAAGCAAACTGGGTTTGTCTCAGTATTTATAACTTAGTACTTATTGTTGTTGTTGTTTCCATTATCTTTAGCCGTTACTATCATTGTTTACCTCTGTTTTTCTTTTTCATTAATTTTTGTTATTTTTTGTCTATATAATCTTAGTAATACGTTGGCTTTCTCTGTGTGGACGGCAGCAGTAGTCAGAACAGAGCCGTATTGTATTGTTTTTTTGGTCTTTGTGAGTACCAAAAATGAAGTACGTACTTGTGACTGGTGGAGTTGTTAGTGGACTCGGCAAAGGGGTCACTGCAAGTAGTATTGGTGTGCTCCTCAAGGCTTGTGGTCTTCGTGTTACTTCTATTAAGATTGGTATTGTTCTGTTACACCAATACTTTTCTTGCATTACATATATATATATATGTATTTTCTTTAAAGTTCATATTTTTTCTCATTTGGGGATTTTTGAAATGTGTTCTTTTATGGTTATAGAGAAATAGTTTTTGGCCAGGGAATACCATACTGATTGAAGTTTAAAGTAGCTATCTTGATTAGGCTTAGTTTTGAATAGTATTATGTTGCTTCATGTATGATTTTGTGGTAACAAGATTTTGTTAGGTGTTAGAAGCTTCCCATACTAGTTTGTATGTTTTAGAGAAATTGACCCTTTGAAAGTTAATATGTTAATGGCTGAGTTATGACTTACAATTGTAATGGTTACATTACTTGCAGATCCTTATTTGAACACAGATGCCGGGACAATGTCTCCATTTGAGCATGGAGAGGTGTTTGTCTTAGATGATGGTGGTGAGGTATGTTGTTGAAAGGGATGGTTATACATGCCATTCGGATTAGATTACAATTGATGTTAGTTTTACTTGATTATTATTTATTAATTTTGGTGTTGTGAAGGTGGACCTTGACCTCGGAAACTATGAGCGTTTTCTGGACACAACACTAACTCGTGACAACAATATCACAACTGGAAAAATATTTCGGGTAATTTGCTATGTTTTTTCTATTCAAGAGCCCTATTTCATTGATGTTTATAATCGTCATAAAAATTATTTTAGCTGACATTTAATTGATTGTACAGTCTGTTATTGACAAAGAGAGAAAAGGAGATTATCTTGGAAAAACTGTTCAGGTATGTTGTAATTCTGGCCTTTTGCACAATGATTTGGATTTTAGACAATGTTATGCTTAAATAATTTTGGTTCTTCTTCGTTTGTTTACGAAAGGTTGTTCCACATATTACTGATGCTATCCAAGAGTGGATAGAGCGTGTGGCAATGGTACCAGTTGACGGGAAAGAAGGTCCTGCTGATGTTTGTGTCATTGAATTGGGAGGGACTATAGGTATTGGTGCTTTCTTTTTCTGGTATGTGATTAGGTCTTTTATTATTTTGTTTGTTAAAAGCTTGAGTTTGCATTCTTGATGCAGGGGATATTGAATCTATGCCATTTATTGAAGGACTTGGTCAATTTTCATATCGTGTTGGTAAGTTTAAATGTTCAGATGTAAATTGTTCTTTTTCCGTTTTCAAAATTTCTTCTAAATTAAGTTGTATGACTAGCAAACCTGTTTCTCATACAAAATATTTTCTTTCATTAGGGCCTGGCAATTTCTGCTTGGTTCATGTCAGCCTCGTTCCCGTTCTCAATGTTGTTGGCGAGCAGGTATCATCAACAACTATCAATTAGTGAAATTATCATTAAGATTCTTTGTACTAATACTAGATTTGATTTTTTTCAACATGGAGACATGATGTACTTTAATTTATTTTTTAGCTCATATGCTTTGATCACTCATTTATCTAAATTTTTCATCACATTTCAATTTCAGAAAACAAAGCCGACCCAGCATAGTGTTCGAGGACTTAGAGGACTGGGTTTGACACCAAATATTCTAGCTTGTCGCAGCACAAAGGTACATCCTTCTACAATTCTACATCTTATAATTTCAAGCAGCAATCTAAATCTTTTATATTTCATATATTATTGACAGGTGCTGGATGAAAATGTTAAGGCGAAGCTTGCTCAGTTTTGTCATGTGCCGGTACCATTAGCATTGTTATATTAATTGTGATGTTATTCTATTTTTTCTTTCATTTGAGTAATTGGATTTTATTTTCTGAACATTGTTACAGGCAGAGAACATTGTCACTCTATATGATGTCCCAAACATATGGCACGTTCCTTTGCTATTAAGAGTAAGTAGTTTAGTGCTACTGCTGAAACTATTTTAGCTTGGAGTACTGATATTATTTTAGGACTTGATTTGTTTTTGTTTGTTTTCCTCGTTCCGTTGTTAAATTAGGACCAGAAGGCACATGAAGCAATCCTGAAAGAGCTGAACCTTCATGGGTTTGTTTTATAAACACTTGTTTTGCTTCTTTAAGTATTTTCTTTTTCTTATAGAAGCATTGTAAATTTTAAGTTTGTCAAAACATGTATGCAGTGTGGCTAGAGAGCCCGATTTGAAGGAGTGGACTGCTAGAACAATACTTTGTGACAAGTTGCATGATACAGTAGGTTCCTAGAAAATGTTTGAGATTCTCTCGTATCTTTGAAACCTGTTGCGTGCTATTAATTGTCGTATGATTATTACAGGTTAGAATTGCAATGGTTGGAAAATATACTGGCCTTTCAGATGCTTATCTCTCTGTTTTGAAGGTAAACTTTTTCATGCATAAACCTATGCCTAATGTTTCCAAATTCTGGTTGTAACTTCTTTAGGCTCTAATGTCTTCATCTCCTGTTCCAGGCTCTTTTGCATGCCTCGGTTGCTTGCCACCAGAAACTTGTAGTGGACTGGGTGGCCGCAGGTGATCTTGAAGATGCAACTGCTGCAGAGGTGAGAACCAATTTTGGTTTGCTGTTAAGCCATATATTCAGTTTCTACTTAGTTTTATTTTGAATTTGATATTTACTATTTCACTATGTGCAGGCTCCTGAGGTCCATAAAGCGGCATGGGATCTTTTGAAGGTGATTCTCTTCATCCATAATCATTTTATCAGTGTTAGGGTCAGTGACTCAGTGTTCATTCATTGTTATTTTCCTCACTTAACTCTACAAGTGTTTTTTTCGATTTAGGGTGCCGATGGTGTTCTAGTTCCAGGAGGATTTGGTGACAGAGGAGTTCGAGGGAAAATTCTTGCAGCAAAGTATGCTCGAGAGAACAAAGTTCCATTTTTAGGAATTTGCCTGGGCATGCAGATTGCTGTTATTGAGTTTGCACAATCTGTTCTTAATTTACATGATGCTAATAGCACAGAGTTTGATCCCGAAACCAAAAATCCTTGTGTCATATTTATGCCAGAGGTGTGAAATACAAAAGTGATTTTTGTATCAATTTAATGTTGATAATTAATATTTGTTTCCCTTCTATTGTATTTAAGAGGGTTGATGTTTATCGAGCAGGGTTCGAAAACTCATATGGGGGGAACGATGCGATTAGGATCAAGGAGAACTTATTTCAAGGTTGCAGACTGCAAATCTGCGAAGTTGTAAGGACATAGAACTGAATTTAAGTTTATATTTTGTGAAAACCTTTAACCAAATATAATTCCTTTCATAGTAATATGATAATAACTTTTGGATTTGATTAATATGTGATCATATACCTTTTAAAACATAAGTTATAATTAAAAATAATGATGGTTTGAATTGTGTTTTCAGGTATGGCAATGTAAATTATGTTGATGAACGTCATCGTCATAGATATGAGGTAAGCAGCATTCTTTCTTACTAACAAAGTAGATGATGCTTTTGTGAATATAACATACACTAAGAAGCCAACTTCTGTGCGTAGGTCAATCCCGATATGGTATCACAGCTTGAAAATGCTGGTTTGTCATTTGTTGGTAGAGATGAAACAGACCGGCGAATGGAGGTAAGTACTTTCTTAGAGCAGTGAAAATCAAGTTTTGTGTAAAAACTTGACTGAGACAGACTTATTTGTCAACATATTGAACTGAGACAGACTTATTTGCCTAGATAAATAATTTTTTATTGCATACAGATTGTGGAGCTGACTACTCATCCATACTTTGTTGGTGTTCAATTCCATCCCGAGTTTAAATCGAGACCTGGAAAGCCTTCCGCGACATTCTTAGGTATGTTTTTACGCTCCTTGATATTGCTTGATTAAAGATGTCAAAGAATGCCAAAGCTAATATGTAATTTCTTACTTCAAAGCTAGGAATGTCAAAAGGAACCTCTCTTTAAATATTTTTTCTTTTAAAAATAAAAATTGTTTCTTCAATGTCATTGATGAAGCTAGTGTATATGAATATTGCTAAAATGAAGTTTGAAGGGCTTTAAAGTTTTGTAGTAAATTCTTCTATTGTGTTACAGGACTTATAGCAGCAGCATGCGGCAACTTGACATCGGTTCTTCAGGGAAATGGCCATGTGAGCAAATCAGTTAGCAACGGAATAAGCAACGGACACTCACCAGCCAAAGTCCACCAAAACGGACATGTTTACAAGTCTTCCAATGGGTCATCAGTAAACGGTGTGTATAGCAATGGGAATGGTGTGCACTGGTAGGAGTGTGGAAGCCTGGTAATATTTGTTTTCTTGGTAGGGCTTGTGGCAGTCGTAGGTATGTTGCCGTCGGTTCTGTCTGTACAGCTTTTGAGTATGGGTAGGATGGTTTTAGCTCTCTCTCAAGGACTTTTGTTTTGAAAAAGGGTGAAGCTGGATTTTGCTTTCAAGAGGGCACAGCTTCTTTTTGCTGAGATGATTTGGTTCCAAAGTAGGAAAGTTGCTCCTTTGGACCAATTCTTGTCTTTACTTATTTTTTTTTTTATTATTTATTTACCTTTTACTAATATATGTAACGTGGAGAATCTTTTTGGGACAGGGAAAAGGGACATTTTGTTTTCATTTAAGTATGTGTTTTTGAAAGAACAATTTTGTCTTTTCTTTTTTCTTTTCACTTTGTGAAATAAATATGTTTGTCAGCAGTGTTATGTATGAACTAATTAATAGTGAAATTGTAATGATTAATGAGTTTATTTGTTGACATGTTTGTGTCTTATTACATGGTATGGTAATGGTATTCAATGTTAAATTTTACAAGGGTTGAATAATCCATCTACTTTTCAAAGCTTCTTCTCAAGTGTTTAGCAAAAGCAGAATCCATGCATTTCTGCCTCCAGAAGGTTAAACTAGTGATAATGGCAATAAAAAGAGAAGAAACCCATAAAATAACTTGTAAGTAAGGACTTAACATTCTATTAATCATATCATATCTCAGATACATAGGGTATTTATATGGTGGGGGTGTGGCTTTTGTATCAAGTGGTAAGAATGTTTTTGTTTTAGTACTTGAAAAGATTATAATCTAAATATATTATGGCATTGTATATTGTATGTATTTATGACCTCATGAGTTTTTATAAAGTTATGAATAATTTAAAATACCTATAGCTAACTTCAAAATATTTTATTTCATGAGCGTATAAAACAAACTTTAAAATGATTAATTTCTTATTTTCCTCATTATAAATAATTCGTTAAAAATGCATAGAAGTTGTCATATAATTTATTTTGAATCATTACAAATATTAATTTGTCAAAAAATAAATACAAATTATTTTGAAACTTGTTTTATACGTGTGTGAAACTAATTGTTTTCGTGTACAGAAGACACGAAATATATTATTATGAAATCATTCTTTGATGCATTAAATTATTAAAAATTTTACAAAAATTAGTGTGAAACCATAAATAACTATGATGAACACATTACCATATTGAAAAATATTTGTTTCCAACCACTAAAATTGACCAGATTTACAAGTTCCAGTAGCTACATGATTAATATTATTACAGCCCTCTTTGCATACAAGCCTGCAACAAGTACTATTAACAATCCTAATTTTTCATAGGTTTTTGTTAGTTCACATTCTTTAAACCTCTCTAAGCCACCATGGTCTCAACATCATATTTCTTGCAAACCAAGAACAAACGTAAAGGTAAGCACATTCATTCATTCATCTTTTGGAATGGGTTTTCTACAAAAGAGGGATTATATTAACAAACTCCTATCGTGGACCCTCAAATCGTGTAAGCCTCAATTTTTTTTTTTCCAACTACAAACTTGACAAATTATACGAACTGCCATGGTCGATCAATTCGATGTGCCAATTTTGCTGATTTTTGATGGAATCCATAGTCGATATGTTCAATCTTCTCCTATGGAAGCCGTAAAGGGTTCGCCTGTGGCCAACACTAATAAATGTTATACCAGCTTTGTCAGCTTCTTGATACAAATGAGCCTGCCACAAGGAGTGTTTGAAAATAACATCTTGGTTAAGTTGAGCTTGGGATCCAATTGAGTAGTGGGATAAACAAGATGAATGAATTGCAAAACTTATGAGAAGAACATATAGTAAAATAAGCATAACTAAGTACCTCATTAGACTCATCCAAAGCACTTGTTGACTCATCTAATAGAATCAAACTTGGTTTTGAAAGCAAAATACGTGCAAAAGCAAGACGTTGTTGCTCCCCCAAGGATAAAACACTAGACCATTCATATGTTGAATCAAGATTGAAACGAGACAACAAATATCCAAGCCGGACATTCTCCAAAACCTGTACTATATCCTCTGTTGTGGGCTTATTACGTTCAGAACTTGTATTCTCAGAGTTTGATATGCCCATCAAGAAAGGAAGTGTATCTGTGACATAATATAGGGCACCAAGTAGATTGCATGACATCAGAAAATGTTTTTCTTTACCACAAATGACAACATTAAAATCTGAACTTGTCAAGCACTAATGCAGCTCAAATATAATAATGTATACTATGCAACATGTATTGTCATATATATAGTAAGTGGCAATCATGTGTGTGAACATGTAACAAGAGCTCAATGCACAAATTATTTATGGAATCAAAGAGCTTTATGCATTTCTCATCTTTTCTTGAAAAACAAAACAGAAAAGAAACGAAAAGCTGCGTAGCAAATTGTCTTCTCTTCGAAAAGAGAGGCTGATCAATAGCAGAAAACTAGTTTTGTAGAAAAAGAACAAAAGAACTGTGTTTTACGCAGTTACAAAGGCATGGAGCATAAATTCCTATAGCAACTTTGTTCATGTGTGCAGCTTATAAAATTAAAAAGCTGTAGGCAAAGAATCAAATTTGTACCGCTATCTCCATCTGCCGTGGGAATTGCATCAACAGACCATGTTGGATAAAGTAATTGTTGACGAAGTGTTCCCAAAACCATGTATGGTCTTTGAGGAAGGAAAAATACACTTCTGCTGTTTCTAGATACGGATCTTTCAATCTTTATGTCTAAATCACGAGCAGTATCGGTTTCAAGAGGACTCAAATCTGAAGGAGTGTGAGGCTGGAGATCTTCTTCATCTTCCACATAAAATGTGATCTTTCCTCTTCCAGTATTCCAAAGACCAGCCATAGCTCTTAATAAAGAAGTCTTACCACTGCCACTAGGTCCAGTGATCTGTTACATGATTATTATAAAGTAAATTTATTCATACTAAAATATTAAAATCATCATTTCATGTCATAAAATCTAAAGATTAAACTGCAGACTAATTTACTAACCAATAGATGCTCCTTCTGGTTAATTACAAAAGACAAATCTTCGACTAATGTAGATTGACTTCCGGGAGTCTGTACTGTCAAGCTCTCTACATCCAGTAACTTTTGGCACTTATCAACAGGTACAGATCCATTTGATGCAAGATTGGGTGAGCCACCAGTTCTACAGTATGCGAGATGTATCTCCTCTACAGGATCAGAACTACTGTTGGAACTCCCACTACTATCCAGAACATCCTCAAATTCACCTGCATACGGCAAGAGCTGACTGTTCTTAAAACATGTTCACCAACACCAAGTACCATTGTTAAGCATACCGGACCCCAGAAATGCAGGTACACAAATAAACAAAATAGATATAACAAGAGCATTACAACTCAAACATATTTACCTAGTCGATCGATTATTGCTGAAAATGCGCTGATAGCTTGAATCTGGTACACGACTAGAGAAACATCCCCAAGGATATGATTAAAAGCAGATACTGACTGATTAATGACACCGAACTCTATTTTTCCTGAGAAATACATAGGAGCAACAAGAGCAGCAGGAAGGATTTGAATGAGGTAGCGATAGCCACTGGTGAAAAAGTCAAGATTTCTCGAAGAAATCAGCAATTGCTGCAGGGTAAAAGAATATAATGAGATAACAAGGACAAGTATATTGGAGGCAGCCAAAGCAGCCCATGCAAAAGCTTAAGGACAAGTATATACTTCTTTAGAATATCTATCTTGTACACACTGTTACTTATTTAAACTATAATAATAAGTTAATAGCCGTTATCACTCTCTAACCTTTTCCCTTATCTAGCATTGAACCCTAGTCCTTTGGAGGTAGGAAACTCTAGGTACAAATGGAGCCCTAAACATCCTGGGTGAAAATCAGTGGCTTATCATTCGACCCACCTCTCGGTGATTTAACTTTCCAAACTTTGGAGTGTGCAACTTAGAATAGCTAATATTAAGTTCTTTTTTCCATAATGATTATAGATTTAGATTAAACATTTGAGGGATGTGTGAGCAGTATAAGTTTCCCCAAACATCAGAAGCATACTAAACCATTTATCTGCTTTGATTATAAACCAGAAGCATACTAGACCATTTATCTGCTTTGATTATAAACTGAAAGACCAAAGATTTTGAATTTATGCACTACAAAATCATACAACTGCCTCTGCAAAATCTTAAGGAGAGAATAATCATACACTTAGATTTTCAAAAGCACTTTTGAATCGTTGCAGCAGAAGTCGCATTTCATTTTCTTCACCACCATAGAAAGCAATCGATTCAGCATTCTCTCGGATGCGCACAAGGCCATAACGAAAATCTGCTTCCTTTTTTTCTTGCAAGAAGTTTAGACTGACCAATTCCTAAAATTACAGAGAAATTAAATTCCATTAATCATGATTGATACTACTATTGGCCAAAAACAGCATGTCAAGGACTAAAGCTCTGAGGAGACAGAGAAAAGGTTGTGACATTACCCTTCCAAGAAAGATACTTATAGCTGTTCCACCGACGGAATATACAAGAAGAACAATAAACAGTGGAGGATAGATACCAAGCAAGATGTTACTGAATGAAATCAAATCCACCACTGCATTGAAAATCGTTAATGAGAAGGAAAGGGCGGTGCCCGTGAAAGAACTAAGATCATCAACAATCCTCTGATCTGGGTTATCAATAATTGATTGTGATTGAATTTTGTAAAAGGTTTGGTTCTTTAGGTAGCGTTCCATGTAATAGCTTGTCATCCAAGACCTCCATCTCAGAGCAAGAGTATCTCTTGCATAATCTCTCAGCACAAAAACCTGAGCAACAGAATCAAATGGAACAATTATTTATGTATAAGATAATATCTGCAAAGTACAGCAACTGCCAATAAACTGTTTCAGTTTCCAAACATTCTAGTGTGTTCTAGCTGTTGCTTTCAAATAAAGACAGCCACAAATGCAATATACAATCCTTATACAATTCAGTACAGCAATATAAAATCCTCTAGTGTTGTTGCTGTTGATTTCATATATGATGACCCAGTAAAAAAGCAATGTATAATCCTAACGTTTGATCCTGTCTTTCCTAGTGTTATAGGGGCTTATCAATGTACAATGCCAGTAGCCTTTGTGCTATTACAGGGTCTACGTCGTTTATGGAAGCATGTGGGTGAAATCTGGCTATGTGGAGGTGAATCTATAAGGAATCATGTTAGAGAAACACAAAAGCAGCAGAAAAATACCTAATGCGAAAATGCAGCAATTTGTGTGCTCACCGGAATTCCACCAGCGAAGGCACCCAAGTAGTAGAGCAGTTGTTTGGAAAATTGTTCTTGGTCCTTGTCTTGAGTATTTCACAAACAAAATCAAAGTCAGTGAGTACATTGAAAAACAAACGCAACTCATATGAATGAATGAATGAATGAATGAATGAATGAAGAGTGAGGAAGCAAGACTACTGACTGGCTAGGGCATTGTAGAAATCACGGCCAAGAAAATTGAAGCCAACGCTAATACCAGTTGTACCAAGAGTAAGAGCAAAAACACCAGCGAGTCGCAACCTGGCTTGAGCTTTGTCATCAGACGACCAATAAGGAGCCGCCACCTTCCAGAATCGCCTGAGCAGCGTCTGCAGATCCGGAACCTTCCTCTTCACTTCCTGTTAATTAAAAATAAATAAATAATCAAACACACACATCACACATCAAAATCCAGCACTCAATTTCGTACTCCCGAAAATCCAAACACAAAGAACCTTATCTGGTAATGGAGGCGAGGGGAGTCGTTCCGTGGCCGAGTTACGACATAAGAAGGAAGAAGTGAGATTAAGCTTCCTCCTGTTGCGGCGAAGTGTTGGAGTATTTGCAGAGGTGGTGGAAGAAGGCATTGGGAGAGAATAATTTGAATGGAAATGGAGAGATGAGAATGAGAAATGGGGATGTTGTGAAACAAAGGTCATCGTCATTTCCCTCTATCTATTCTAGGCCTAAGGCCTTAGCTCTCTCTCTTTCCTTTCTTTCTTTCTTTTTCTTTTCTTTCTTTTGTTATAATTTGTATGTAGTGTTATTTTAGTTTTGTTAATGGTGATTTAGTTTTGATATGAGTTGTGGTTGTGAATGTAGAGATGTGGCGTCTCCTTATAACTACTATGCATGGGATTGGGAGAGTGGGGCCATTGTCAACACAAACAACTATTCACACTCACAAGTAGTGTTGACTTAAATAACTAAAAAAAGTAGCCAAATAGTGCATGGCCAGAGAGATTTCTAAGTTTTAGGAGGTAGCTAGCTATAATATTTTATTATTATTGTCTTTGTCCTTCTTTAAAGAATTGGTTTTATTCTAATTATTTACTCATAATAATAATAGTGATAATAAAGAAGGTAGTTAACGAGTAAGAAGAAATATAGAATTAAAAAAATAATAAGATATTTTTGAAGATATACTAGTAAAATTAATAATTGTTCACCATTAGGAACATGTTACCAAGCTTACGAGTTCTCCTATGCACTTCTCAAGCTCTTGAATTCTTTGAGTATTGCTCACCATTAGGAACGTGTTACCAAGCTTCTTTTTCTCTTGGCTCTGATACCAATTGTCACAGGCCAACTATTTGGACTAGGGCTGCACACGGGTCAGATTTTCGGGTGGTCGGGTTCAGGTTTTCGGGTATCGGGTGTTTAAAATGCCTAACTGAACCCGATTTCTCAATTTTTGGGTTCATACGGGTTTCGGCTCGAATGCACCGGAATCTGTAGGGCGGGTTCAGATTTTAATAAGTCAGATCCGATTGAAGGATTTTTGGGCCCAAATGATATTTTGTTTTTAAAAATACCATTAAATTTCATTCCATCAAGATTTACCTGAAATTAAATACACAAAAATTAAAGTTGTGTGATGAGAATAAAACATCAAAAGACCTACTAAATAAAATTGGCTCATAGTAAAATGGGAAAAGTTGCCCAGGAAGACCACCTTGAAAATAAATTTCGGCCCTTTCAGACTTTCAGTTATATATATAATACATATAAAATCTTTTTTTTAGAAAGAAATTTCATTTAAACAATTTGAAAGAAACAAAACCTTTTACAATTACAACCATCAAAGCAGGAAACAAGGAGAAGAAGAACTCGTCGGATTGAGTCGCCCGCTGTGATGAGAAGAACTCACCGGCAACTGAGAAAGGGAGAGTAGATGAGGGTCGACGAGGGAATGAGGGATACGACTGGGATTTGGAAGAAACCTAGAAACTGAGAAGAATAGGGATACGATAGGATTTAGGTTTTTAAGTTTTTGTTTTTTGGTTTTAACTTGACTAAAAATAAAATAATATTTAAAAAGAATATATAATATTATAAGTATTAAAAGAATATATAATATTATATGTGTTTAATGTTTGTAGTTCAGTTTATATATATATATATTTTGTACTTTAGTTTATATAGTATTCGGGTTTTGGATTCACACCCGAATCCTATATAGCAGTATTCTCAAAACCCGAACCCGATACCCGATTTATACATTTTCGGGTTAGACCCGACCCGAAAATCTGGGTTTTTATTTTTGGTTTTTTTGGCAGCGGGTCAGGGCGGGTGGTCAGATTTTCAGGTTTTCCGGGTCTAAATGTTCAGCCCTAATTTGGACACTCCCAAGTAGGCGGAACGTGCGACACTTGCTGGCACATCAAGCTAGCAAGTTATCCTAAATGCACCTGTAGGCAAATAAGCTCAGAGGTTAGGCGTGATACATGCCTCACACATGTTGAGTGCAAACAAGAAACATGAGAAAGCAAACATTAATCGTCCCCAAGGACTAGTCTCACACAATCCACAAGTAAACAAACAGACAAATGACATGCAATGGCCTAACAAAGGCAACAAACAGTCATCACATAGGCAACACAGAAGCATACACAAGAAGTATGGATAAACATCGTTTTATTATTATATGGCCTTGATAGAGCAAGGGAGTACACAGCTGGGCCTCTATCATGCTAGTGACAAGGTGCTTCATAAGTCACCAGGTCAACACTTTAATAGTGTTGGCACAAGTTTTTTTAAAACTATTTTTATATTTTTTTCTCTAAAAAAAATCAATATTTTAACACCATAACCATGATATGAACCCATCCGGGTCCGGGTTTGGTTTCGAGTCTAGAATCCGAATATGTGAACAAAAATATAAAATATAATATGTTAGAGAAAAAAAAAATATTTTTGAAAATTGAAAACAACATTTTAATGTTTTTTATTTTCTAATTTTTTAAAACTTAGTTTTAAAAAAAATTTACCAAACAACCCCTATTAATTTTTAAAAACTATTTTTTTATTTTTTAAAACTGAAAACAATTTTTAATTTATACTATCAGCACCCTTGCAATTTTGGTTCTTATTAATATGAGATGCCCCAATCCAAAATTACGCCACCTTTCTATATTCGTTGCTGCCTACCTTTCAATATTTGTGGTTTAGTATTAAACTTTGTCGTTTGGTAAACTGGTCGACTCATTTTGATTAAACGTACTTGCTGTAGATTCAACTATCAACAGAAATTGAAGTTTATGAGTCGTGTAGCTATGTACATTTTCCTACCATGCAAGGAAGCCCTTAAGCTAGGCTCGAGGATTCTCACTTGAGCAACTGCAGAACAAGACCTACGCCACACAAATATGAAGAAAAAAAGAAACATACCAACCACATAGGAAATTTAAACTTTCGAAAGATAGAATATTTGGTTATTTTACAACAAATCAAATGTATGCCGAAAGTTTTAGTAACTGGGTCAGACCTATTTTGAGTTCCATGCAAAGAAATTTTACCTTACAACAAACTAAGATTCTTTAATCAAACCAACCATTATGACTTGTACAGAATCAGATCAGATCAGATCATTCTAAACTTTCCAATACAGATGAAGTTACAATAGCAAGTAAAAATATTAGCAAACAAGCAGAAAAATGACATGATCCCAAGAAAATAACTCAATAAAATTTATTCTATAGGAGAGGCCATTGAAGTTGTTACTGGACAGATTCACCTCCATTTTCTTCATCCCCTTTTCCTTCCTCTCCTCCAGATGTTGATGTTCCTTGTGTTCCTCCAAGTCCCATAACCTCACCGGGAGGTGGGTGATCAAACTTGCAGGTCGGGCCGTACTTGCATGCTCCGGTTTTCAGATAGTACGGGCAGATTATGGAACCCTGTCGAAATACATCAAGATCTCATGAATACTCACTCTAATCTTCCAAAATTATTATAGCAATAAAACAATACAAAAGGAATTCTTGAGATGCCGAACGAACTATCATGACGTAAAATACAAGACACACTCAATTTATCCATGTCAATCAAGCTGTTAATATTTCAATTAAATTATAATAAAAAGCGCAAAATATAAACCAGCTATTCAAATAAAACACTTGCATCATTAAACCTTTTTCTAAAAGTCAGAACATATTTAAATCATGAGTTAGCATGAAAAATCATACCCATAGATAATAAGCCACTTGTTTATTTGAGAAAAAAAATTGCCAACATCATTAAACCTTTTTCTAAAAGTCAGACTGAAAACAAGTGAGTTTCGAGACATAATATTCAGATTCAATGTTCAGAACGTACTATACACGATAATTTTTACTGTAAATTCACAAATTGACCCAGCAGTTCCATTGCTACAAAACAAGTCAAAGAGCTCCATTTTCATGTCCCTAAAATTTAAAGAAAACACAATAACCTTGGGATAAAATTTTCTATCTGCCAATAAATTTAGTTTTGAGCACAAAGGCTTCATGCAGGAAGACTATGACAGATGATCTCAGCTAATGGAAAATTTTGGCAATGGGTTAGGAAATTTCAATAGTAGCAGGCAGTTTAAGTGGAAAGAACTAGTTTTTGTACATTTTTGGTGTTTTAATTAGATAGTTGTAGAAATGAGTTAGAAATTTTGACATTTAACTGTCAGTTTGAAGTGGAAGGGAATGGTTACAAGTTCAGTAGAGTTTTGTTATTTTGTTTGAATTGCTACTGCTTTGATTTTGAATGTTTGTGCAGAGAAGACTGAAGAGTGATACTAGGTTCCATGAGTAAAATGGTTTTTATAGGTTTGTACTTTCAACAGATTAGACATTGATAAACCCACAAAGTTTTAAATGGATTATGGTAAGTAAAACACTAGGGCAGACAAATAGTAAATATCACATCCCAACAAAAGTCTACCTAAACAATATAACTTAGTTTAAGAATTTTGAAGACAGTCCTCTTTTTTAACAAATCAATTTAATATTTATTTTATTTTAAACCAAACATCGGTTTGTTTAAGACCAAACGATTGTCATTTTAATTCCTTTTTTAGATTCCTAAAGTAAGGGTATGGCTTTGAATTTGGTGCCATTATAGTACTTGTATCATGTCCATCCACAGAACCTATCTTTCGAAAGCAGAGAAATCTAGTGTAGCAAGAAGAGTCATTTGAAGGATTGAACCTTAGACCTCATAAAATGAGCAGACCACACAACCTACCACTCATGGATCTAGAATGAGTTTTCACGACAGACTTTAAATCTCAAAGAGGGACAAAGATTAAGTAAAGCAACACTAGTGATGATCTCAGTAATTAGTGAATGAGGATAGCTAAGTACACATACATCATACCTCCCTCCTAGGTAGTCCGGCTAGAGTAAGTTTGACACTCATTTGTTGAGCCTGAATAGTTGCAAGTGTAGGTGCTGACCGGTCGATTGGGTGATGGAACTTGCATCGCTCACCAAACTTACATTCTCCGGTCTTCATGTAATGCTACAGCATTAAAAAGCAAATAGTTTTTAACATTCACAGTTACCATGAGTACAGTAATTCATTAACAGGGCACATAATCAGTTAACTACCGCTCCCTTAGGAGTAAAACCAGCTGACAGTTAAATAGATTCTATGTACAAGCAAAGCAAACAACTACTTATACTGCACACAAAGCTATATTCAGGGAAATACGTTTTACTTTTCTCATTGATAACACCAAAACGAAAAAAGTTTCAAACTAAATTAAAAAAAAACTGCCGAAATTTACTCCAGAAAAACCAATTACTTTAGCTGCATGTGTCACAATATTCAAATACATTTTATTTACTTATCTCATCAGAAACATTACAAGAACTCAATTGTTTCCTCAAATTAACGATGCTACTTTCATAGGAAATCAGCAACACAGAAAAGGACTTCTACAAGAAGAAACAGATAAGCTGAACTGAACTGAACGGACAGTTTAGATAGTGAACAGTTATTCCATTTCTATGGTAACTATGCAGAATCAAGGTTTGGGATGCAACCTATCACTGAATTTATTGAAAGGTATAAAAAACAGACAAGGAAAATGAAGATTGCTTACATCACACTCCATTTGCCCAGGGCGTTGGGGGTAGACAGTGGGACCCACGCCCATCTGCAATAGAAAAATAAATAATATGCATCATTTCACAATAGAATTAACACAATGAAGTTCCAAAAGAGGAAGGAGAGCATAAACG
The DNA here is from genome assembly GCF_029168945.1 of Cannabis sativa. Lineage (NCBI taxonomy): Eukaryota > Viridiplantae > Streptophyta > Magnoliopsida > Rosales > Cannabaceae > Cannabis > Cannabis sativa. Next base: position 50,581,873 of record NC_083601.1, read on the forward strand.
TGACACAGCTTTAAAAATTAAAGCACGGTTATGAAATAAATGTATTTAAGGCAAAAGAAGGACAAGCTTCCAAGTGATCAGACATAATTACATAAGCAGATTAAAAAACTACATTTGGACAAATATAGTAAAAGACTACATGATGCACCCATATGTGCTTGCTTATACATGTGTGTGTGTGTGTGTGTGTGTGTGTGTGAGAGAGAGAGAGAGAGAGATAGAGAGCGAGAGATAGAGAGAGAGAGAAATAATGGTGCACCTTACAGTGATCAGCCATGGCATTTAATCAGGTTAAATGAACTAAAACAGTAGTAAGGAAACATATACCCCTAATTATGTTTGGTCTGTGTCAGAAAGAGAAAGTAACATAGCCCCGAGAGTAATTTCAATGACACAACCCAATTACCTATAAGAAATGTAGAAGAAATTCAATTTAGAGCTACCTGAGCCAATCTAGGGTCAATTGTTTGGTACAAAGAAGCAACTGGATTGACAACTCCGATGTTCAGACCAGCTGCTGGAGAAGCAACAAGGGCATGTCCAAGTGCAGCTGCAGGGGGATAAATGGCTGCATAATATCTCGGCATGAAATGCTTTAAGCATGCTATTCAATGAACTACTATATATGGAAACAGATTCCTGCAACAAAAACCATAAAAATATACATACCATTCCTGTCGGGATGACTATAGCGGCATGTGATACCATATTTGCAGCTGTGTAAGAAAGCAATTAAAGCATTTAACTCATTATTTATTTTCAGAAGAACGTAATAATTTAGAGAGAAAAAAACATGCTTCCATCATAAATTATTTAAGCAAAAGAAATCCTATACCTGCCAGTTTTCAGATAGAATGGACAATCTGGTTCACCCTGTAAGGATGAAAGATGCAATCAACAAAAGTAGCAATGATGTGAAAACTAAGTGCAAATGAAAGAATAAAAATTGGCAAGTACCAACTCAAACAAAAATAGACGCAACTTAAACTATATTTTTCCAAGGCCAAATTAAGCCATCTATGTTTCTCACATCCATAAAGCATTTACTTAGAAATTCATGTGACTGTGGCATCAGATTTGTCCACACTTCAGGGTGAGATCAGGACTAGAAAAGTGAAAAATAAGGGAAGAGCAGGACCACAATCATGACGATCCTTCTATTCCAGAAAAGGGTGATCATATAACTATAATTATTATTTGCTAAATTAAAAGGAGATCATACTTGTACTTATTTTCATAGGCCATTAGTATTACTTCATTCTTACTGGGTTCACTCAAAGTTGGGTAGTTTATGATACAAACAAACTATAAATTAAAGGATTTAAGCACCCCCAAGATAATGCTTGGCCATTTACATACCAAGTTTGAACATTTCTTCTCTTTTCTTGACAATAATACTAATATACCTGTCTTCAATTTTCCTCAATTCCTTTCCTCCAAGTCTCTCTCATGACATTCTGTATCTTTTCAGTGTTGCTTAGCTTCAACCTAAACTTTTAAGTAGAGAACTTCACATAGTGCAAGAAACTTTGCTGATTTGTTGGTAGATAATTTTGTAACTTCTTTAACTAGATTTTCGTTCACAAATATGTTTGAGATTTCAATACCATTGCAGCCTAATCCATAAAATTAGTTTAAGATTATTTAGGAACTTATAATCCTATACCCAATCCTTCAAACGAGTCACAAGACCATGTTCATAAGTTAAGAGACCAAAGGAAAAGGAATCGCAAAATGCAACACTTTAAAAATAGAAATCTACTATGGAAAGTATAATCTACTGTTCATAAACCCCAATCCCTTCCCGAAAAATAGAAAGTAATGAAAATTGAGTAATATAAAATGGAAACACAACTAGTGAGACTCATTGACTACGGGACACTAGCTAAAAATCTACATTACCGGTCTAACAGGAAGTTCTTTAGTGTTATAATATAGTGCCGGGGTGAATGGATCAGAAGATTTCACAGACTTTGAATCTCCAGGTGCTCCCTCCATCTTAGCTGCTTCATATTGGCTAGATCCATTTTCTTGTCCAGTTGATGGTAAAAGAATATCTTTTGGGTGATTGAATCTGCAGGTTGAACCAAACTTGCAAGTTCCAGTCTTCAAGTAGAACTGTCAAGTTATTTTTTAGGATTTGAAACATATCATCTGGTGAATAACTACATCAACAATGAATTTAGATGTATAACTGAAAAACAACTATAATTATCTTACAGCACAAGGGGGTTCAGTAGGCCTCTCAGGTAAGGCAGAGGGATCACCATTCCCTACAGCAGCCTAAATTTATATCAAATTTATTAGTGTAGCTAAGAGAAAAAAAAAGCACATAAGAATCAATTCATAAATAACCTCCATGCACTTGCACTTACTGCAGCCAAAGTTTCCTTTGGATGATTAAATTTGCATCTCAAACCAAATTTGCATCTTTGAGTCTTCACATAGTACTGCAACGAATAAAGTTACAAAAAGCATTGAATACTTCAAGTTCACAAATGCACATACAAATTTCTGTAGAAGGATTACAGTGTGGAACTTACTGGGCAATCTGACACCCCTGGTCTCTCAGGAAGGTCTTCACTACCAATAAGTGGAACCTAGATGAACAGAAGATTAAATGTTTTCCTCATTAGAATGAAGTAATTTTAGTTCAGGAACTGACCTGGTCACAGCTTACAGATAGAGAGTGACTTACAAACATAAAAACAAAAGGAAAATAGACATATACTGCAATTCCAAAAGCTAATATATCCCACAAGTCAAATTGATATAATACAAGAATACAAACTATGTTTCTAGTTCTCTTTATAGGCATCCATATAATAAACAATCATTAGAATGCTATGCAAAATAATAATAATAATAATAACAACAACAACAACAAAAACAACTAGGCATAACATTTTTGTAGCTCTCACTTGAAATAAAAAAAAAAAAGACAAGAAAAACATGAAAAAGAATCAGTCTCATGAAACTGGGAAAACAAGGGACATTGAATAATGCTTAACAGAAGTGCATAATGCATACAATGATAATTAACATAAACATGCAAACACTTCAAGTGTGGCAGTGCTTGCAAGTAAGCAACATAGCTAACAATCTTAGATCTGATACTACAAAGAAAATGCTCTTATATAGTACAGAAAGCAAAATTATAGTTCAACATCTTGAAGTTTAGGAAAGTGAGATATTATCAAAGAAATGTGATATAGTAACTAGGGGTATATACTACAGAATGAGAATCTAGTCAACAACAAACAACAGTGAGGTATGTCTAAAGAGGGAAAGAGTAAAAACAAAAGTAAAATACTCCACTATTACAAGCCACAGCAGAAGACGAGATTCACTATGTTGCATTAACACATCATATATATAACTTCATTAATTCTGTTACAGACTTTCACAGGTACAAAGAATAAAGAGAGTACTTGTTGGATTATAAAATTCTCAATGTAAATATTTAATTAGTATTAGCTACCTTCTTGATCCCCAAATTATTGACAAAGTTCTGTTTTACAAAATTTTAAAATTCCATTCAATTCAATTCTGTAAACATTTTAAACACGCGTCCAATCTGTTAGTGCTTTCTAAATCTTCTGTCAAAATTTTAAGCATGAAGGAACTAAATGAAACTAATTTTCAATGTTCAGGGACCAATATTAAAATGAAAAAAACTGTCTGATGTTAAATTTGTGCTTATAAGTTTAAGGACCATATGAGCCAACTTAATGTTAAGGGGCCAGAACAAATATTAGTTGATATGTCACAATTCTAAGCTGTATTCAGATGTCATAATTCTACTTATCCCTTCCTTTAAGTTCTATACCTTTACTCCTCTCCTATTCTTAAGTTCATCCGTATACATCCATCAACACCCCCACTCCTCTAGGACGGCAAAAGATGCTGCCACATCCCCAACAAAACAAATAGGCGGGTGGAGAAAAAGACAAACAACTTCAAGTACTTCGGTCAGTGACCTTTTTAAGGTTTGCAAAACTAGGGCTTATGTAGAATATTATAGTTTACATATACTAAATATAGATATATAACTGTTATACACAAGCATTACATTGTATAGTTTTAGAAAATATAGGGAAAGAAAAATTTAACTGGATATATTATATTCCCTTTCATTTCACACAGCATATATACATTGATACTTATGAATATTTATGAATATGATATTTCAACAAAATGTAACATCTAAAATTGTATATAGGGTCTATCTTCTCACAAAAGGCAATAGCTATATGAGAAGAGCATTTAAAAGGAAAAAGTAATATATTTAACATATATATATATATATATGTATACTCTAATATGATTAATTTTCATAGAAATAAGTATAGTAATAAACGGTCACCTCTTTCCAATCTGGGATTCCACCTTCAGGAACCCAAATAGGATGGTCAAATTTGCAGCTATCTCCAAATTTACAGGTTCTTGTTTGCATATAGTGGACACAATCCTTCTCTCCTGGCCTTTGTGGATATATAGGCAAATTGCCTGCACCGTCATATCTAAAGCGCTTGGCCAAAGCATTTGCAGAATACCAGGCTTCTTGCCCCATTGTATTATGGGCACCCAAAACAGTAGGATGATACAGCGCTATAGTACATAGGAGACAAGTATACAAAATAAACCAGTGAAATATAATATAGTTACTATATAGCTATAGTTAAAAAGTACTTAATAGAGAAGAACATACTTTGTTATACATAAACATAAACATATAAGACTTGTTTACGGATATGCAGAAAACATATATTAATAACTAGGTTTTAAATTTAGGAATATAATAGCAAACTATGTAGTGAATCCATCCCCTTTTTACCTTTTCATTAAAAATATCTAGTTAGTTTCATATTAGTAAACATATATTATAAATTATCATAAAAAATAAAAATAAAAACATATATTGGCAACATAGCCTAGTTACTGTCAAGATTTCCTACATTCAGCACCCAAACACCCAAAATCTAAAACATAATAGTTAATCCTCTTTCATTTAATTTCTAATACCAGTTCAGTGTGTAGAATACTTCTCATGATAAAGATGAATTGAACATCAATACCACCCACACAAAAACAAGCTTTAAAATAAAATCATAACAGAAAATTCAAGGGTCAAAGCCATCTATCATGGACGAAGATATGAAGCTTATGCTTGAATTTACTCCTTAAAATAACTAGATATGCCTCGCTGAAAGTAAGAAAAATAACGGCTTGGAGACATTCTTGTGGAATCAGAATGCCCATCATAAAGGGAAACGATTATAGAACTTTTCCTCCAAATCTAGAACTTAGTTTGCTTCTCCAGGATCGGCAAGATAAGGAAAAAGAGCATTATTGTAAAATAAAATTAATTGAAGAAAGGAAAATAAATGTCGCACCAGTCTCCAGAAAATCTTAGAGAGCCATCTAAAGAAGCAAGATGAATTCTCAACCACACAATGATTACGAAAGACAAGAACTCCCAGTGTGGTTCTTAAGAGTAACCAATAGATAATCCTTGACAATCTATACCCCAATTCGAATGTGGTCCAAGGCAAAGAGTAATCATCACTTAAATAGTCAAAATTAGCGAACATTACAAACGAAGCGCGTTCTCAAATCCGCACTAAAGGCGAAAAAGGAAAAAAGAAATCTCTTCGCGAGTGAAGCGCGATTAAGACAAAACAGATAATACGAAGCTACCAAAAACCAAAAAATTCATTCCCAAACGAGACAATGTACAAGAAATCCAAAACCGTCTGTTCTAATTCAAACAAACAAACCGAAAGAAATGCTAAATATGCCTAATTCAATTTATCGAAAAAAACTATAAATCAAAGCATACGAAAAGGAAATGGAGAGAAATCTCACTATTTTCCTGTAAGAGGAACAGATTACAGAAGTAACTAAGACCAAAAACAAAAAAGCAAGCAGAAGGAACCTTCAGAGGTACGTTTGATACCGGTGACGGGGTCCTCTGTGGAGGCTGCTCCGGCAGCGGCAGTCCAGGAAGCGAGGGAAACTAAATGCGAGTTGGTTCGAGAGGCGGCGGCGTAAGCGTTTAGGGCATCGGCCTGGCCAAGATACATAGTAGCGGCTAGTTGAGGATCGGAAGCGAGAGAGTCGGGGAAGTAGGGCTCGGTGTAGGAACCAGAAGTGGCAGCAGCAGATTGTGCGGCTCCGAAGCCGTAGATATGGCCCGCCATGGAAATGGGGACCAAGTCTACCCTTTTTATTTACCCAAACTCCAAATTTCACTCTTTTTTTTACTCTCAAATAAATTAAATATAATTTTGTTTTATTATTTTTTCAATAATTAAAATTAAATTATAAAATATTATTGGGAGATTCTGTGCTAATTTGTAAGTAATTATTACTTGAAATATTTTACTAATTTTTTCAAAAAATTATATAGTTAAAAAAAATAGCGATTTAAATAGTTTTATAAATTTTCAATGTCCTTACAAATGTGTAGTACAATAATATTTAGGAACCGAAACCACGAGCAGTACCACAAAACACAACTTTTTTCTTTAAGAAAAAATAATATTATTTTATTTATTTTCTTTCAATATAAAAATTGACTATTCATTTTTTTTTATCTTTAATCGCAAGTATATATATGTATTACTATATTACACAATATTACTTGTATAAAATTTTAAATATTTTTATAATTTTTAAGATTTTTTTTGTGAATGATAATTTTAAGATTTTATTTACATAAAATATAATTTTTTAATGTATTTTTTTATGTTGTACTCTTGTTATTTTATTATTGAATTTTTATTATTTGTATATTATTTTGACGTTGGTTTCGTGTTATTTTCATGTAGTTTTTTGTATTATTTTTATGAATATTGTAAAAATATATATAAAAAAAATTAAACGTAAAAGTACAAAAAAATTATCGAAAATAACAGTTTATGTAAATTTCTCTTTTTTAAAAAAAAAAACAAAAAAGTTCATCAAATAAAAAGATTAGACCTCACGGTCATTACAAAATATATTCTTAGGAATGGAGGAGGTAGACAATCGACCAAACTGGTATGGGTAAAAGCTCACTTAACCACCTTACAGGCCACAAAATTACAAATTCTAGAAATATTACAAAATAAACAACTAACGAAAAAGGACATGATTCTATTGCAAAAAGAGGAATAATTTTTAATATCTCACCTCGAGTCCACACCAATGATGGTATTGATTACTATCTTAGAATCACCTTCGACAATAATAAATTTGTATTCTTATTTTATTGCCACATCTAACGCCAAGCAAACAGCGACCGCCTCACCACAATGTGCGTCTGAGAAATCCAATTTTGCCAAATTCACCCAAATCACATCGCCAAGGTGGTTTCTAGTAACAACTGCTATGCGCATGTACTCTAAACCCACTTTGACATCACAATTCATTTTGAGCCAGTCTTGGGGGGATGGCACCAAACAAGAGAGTGGCTTAGAGGGGTAGGATGGATGAAGGAAGATCTGTAATCTGCAAAAGAGTGAATAATTGAATCAATATAGTGCTTCACATTATCCATTTTATGGTTATGAACCATATTATTCCGAAGTCTCCAAATTGTCTCCACTACAACGTAAGCATAAAAGAACACCTCATCTGCGTTTACACCTTTGTATTGAAGGTTTCAAATGAATTTAACCCAAACCCATACCCATAACCTAATATTGGTGTCAGAAATAGGAAAGATTCCCCACAGAAAAGAGCACCGTAGGTGATAGGCACGGTTGCAATGAAGAAAGAGATGCCCAGTCGATTCCTCTTCTACTCCACAAATTGGGCATCGAGTGTCCTCAATATGAAAACGTTTATTTAGAGCCGACCTGGTTGAGAGCGCTTCAGATAGAATGCTCCACCACAAAATCGTATGACGCTCAAGGATCTTGCTATTCCAAAAGCTTGTTCGAGAGAAATGGAGCCACCTCATAGTGGAGGTTGTTGGGTTTTATGCCCTAAATAAAGCTCTTTACAATCTGATTAGTTATCAATATAAGAAATTTGAAGTGATTGATGTTTGCATGAATTTTACATGCTAATGGTTTAATATGTTTATTACATTCACACACACAGAATCAGTTAAATCCAAATCATATGATTATTCACAATTACAGTATCGTCAACACAGTGGAATGTGATTGTGATCATATGAATCAAAAGACTGGTCCCTGTTTCATCAGTGTTATTGGATTTACACTAATGTGATAATCAGCGATGATGTATACTTACACTTGGAGTAAGTGTTATGTTCTTTCCAGAACATTAGTAAAGTATACTAGTTTCGAATGTATGGAGTATACATTGGACTTGACCGATATTGCAACTAAGTTAAGATATTACAAACTTACCGTTATATATATCTTTCCAAGTCAATATCAGTAGTTGATCTTAAGATTAAAAGAATCTAAATCCTGATATGCTCAGGCTCAACTCAGGAGTGTTATTCATGTTCTTTGATTTATTAGTTAAGCCTACTTTTAGGTCAGGGTGATACGTATATTTTGGGAACATGATAGTATGATTGAGTGGGAGTGCTGAACATAAATATGGAATCTATAGCTTCTACTGGTGTATAGAAGTCAAGTGATGATTCCCTTCGAGCTTAGCAAATAGAAGTAAATGGATGAGCTCTTGTTTAACTGACTAATCATTAGATCACTAAACACCATTTACAGGTAGCTAAGTGTTTTAAGGGGCAAAATACATTGAGGGGTGAGAACGGTAAAGAAATCCCATCTCGATGTAGATCATCTATATAGAGGATCTTTAAATCATAATAAGATTATAACAATGGTTAAATGAGATAGCGTATTGATATCGTGGAACATACAATATGCTCTATATAAGTCTGAGAGTGCAATTCTAAGTTCTAAGAGTGGATTCAACGAAGAATTAATAAGTAGGAATTTACTTGGTAAATTTGGTTCACTTATTGGAAGCTCAGCATATAGATCCATGGTCCCCATTCTAGTTGAGAACATTCTGCTTGTAAGACTCATTAATTGATTCGTGATCGATCAATTATAATTCTAAAGTTAGACTATGTCTAATTTTATGAATTTTCACTAAGCAGTGTGAAATTGTAAAGAAAAGAGATTCTAGGTTTATTTATTTATTAATGGACTTTATATGTCTAATTAATAATTAAATTAAATGACAATATTATTTAATAATCTATTTTAGTTATTAAATAATTAGTTTTGGCATTTAAAAGGTTAGAATTGGAAAATTGGCGTTTTTGAGAAAATAGAAATAAAATTTGATAAAACTGCAAAATCAAGTGGGACCCACTACTACACCTTGGCCGGCCACTTATTGTGGATTTTCAAATTGATTTTTTCATTATTTTAATGCCAAATAATTCCTAACCTAAACCTAGTAGTTGCCTATAAATAGAAAGTGATGGCTCAGTCAAATCATAAGTTTTCACAAGCCTTTCTGACAGAAATTTCTCTCTTCAGAAAAACTGAGCCTTCCCCACTTTCTATACCTGGCCGAAACCTCTCTTCTCTTTTCTCTCTTCATAAATTTCGACCCTAGTGAAAGAGTAAGTGCCCACACACAGCAAGCAGTAACTCAATCATAGATTGGAAGACTGTGAAGGATCAAACTTGAAGAAGAAGGACATTCGGGCTCAGATCTTGATTATACTCTGCTACAGAAATGATACAAGGGTTAGAGATCTGAGTGGAAGGAGACATTAATTCCGCTGCATCAATGTAAGGTTTTCATAACTTTATATGTGTTTAATTTATCGTTTTAGAAAGTTCATATTTAGGGTGTTAAACAACATACTTGTGAGTAGATCTAAGATCCTGGTAAAATAATTTCCAACAGAGGTTTCGTTGGAAGGCTTGGATTGTTGGAAATTATTTTACCAGGATCTTAGATCTACTCACAAGTATGTTTATTAACACCCTAAATATGAACTTTCTAAAATGATGAAATAAACACGTATAAAGTTTAGGAAACCTTACATTGGGTGCAGTGGAATTAAATGACTCCTTCCGTTCAGATATTTAGCCCTTGATTCCTTTCTGTAGCAGAGCATTATCAATATCTGAACCTGGATCTCTTTCTCTGAATCTTTGATGCTGAAACCTCCTTCTTGCTGAAAGTCTTTCTTCACGATCTTCCTCACTATGATTGAGGTATCACTTGCTGTGTGTGGGCACTACTCATACACTAAGAATTTCGAAATCTCAATGAGGAAGAGAGAGAGAGAGTGGGTTCGGCCAAAGATAGGGAGAGAGAAGGCTCAGTTTTTTCTGAATGAAAAAATAGAAAATTTAAGTGTGTAATTTTCCTGAAGCCTTCACTATCTATTTATAGCATTCCACTAGGGTTAAGTTTGAATTATTTGGCATTAAAATAATGAAAATATCAGAGGGAAAACCCTACAAAAGTGGCCGGCCCTATACATGTGGATTTGTGCCTCACTTTTTGCAATTTTGCAGTTTTATCTTTTCTGCATCTGATTTTCTCAAAAACGCTAATTTTCAAATTCAACCATTTAAATGCCAATTCTAACTATTTAATAACTATAAATAATTATTAAATAATATTGTCATTTATCATATTTATTAATTGAACCATACAAAGTATCATAATTAACAAATATGCCCCTATAAACTCTTTCTTTACAATTTCGCCCTTACTTAGTGAAAAATTCACAAATAGACATAGTCTAATTTGAGAATTATAATTGATTAATCAAAACCAATTACATGAGTCTTACAAGCAATATTATCTCAACTAGTGCGGGGACCATGGGTCTATATAACCGAGCTTCCAATAAATAGATCAAGAATTTATTACTAAATTTCACTAACTTATTAATTCTTCGTTGAATCCACGCATAGAACTTAGAATTGCACTCTCAGTTATATAGAATGCTCTATATGTTCCACCATATAGACACATCATTAGTTATCTATTGTTATAATCCTAATGTGATCAATGATCCTCTATATGAATGATCTACACTGTAAAGGGATTAGATTACCGTAACACCCTACTATGTATTTTATCCTTATAACACTTGACCCCGTATAAATGATATTTCAGCTTATGTGAAATGAGTACTCCACCATTTATGTTCGTTTGGTCAAGCTCGAAGGAGATCATCCTTTGCTTACTATTCGCCAGATAGAAGCTATAGATTCCATGTTTATGAATAGCGCTCCCACTCAATTGCACTATCGTGTTCCCAAAATGTACGTATCACCCTGACCTAAAAGTAGGCTTAACTAACAAATCAAAGAACACGAATAGCCTCTCGAGATTGAGCCTAATCATATCAGGATTAAGATCATTTGATCTAGGATCAACTAGGCGATATTGACTTGAATAGATATTACGGTAAGTTTAATAAATTTAAGTCAAAGTTCAATATCGGTCCCTTTCGATGCATACTCCATACATCCAACCTGAGCTTTACTTTAACCAATGTTGTAGAAAGAACATAGCAGTTCTCCAAATGCAAGTAAACTCTGTTGTAGATTATCATATCAGTAAAACCCTATGTTTGATAAATTTTGGAAACTTTATTCACATAGTCATGTTTACTTTCCAATGTGTTGACGGCACAATAAACAGGATCAAGTATGTGAAAAGGGTTTCAGATGAATTTATACATTATGTACATAGAATCATGAAATAAATTATGTGAACCATGCAACATTAAATGTTATTTCTGATCTATATTAATAAGTAAATCTGATTATATTGAAATGAGTTTTATTTAGGGCATAAAACCCAACATGGATAAGATAGGTAGGCTTGCAAGAGAACTGGCCACTTCCTTCTTTAGTCCAAATCCAATGATCTTTCCCCTGACCCGTAGGTCTAGCCCCCTTTAAAATAAACACCAATGGTTTCATTATCAAATAGGATACGCAGCTTTTGAATATCCCAGTCTTCTTTATTTGTTAGCAGATCGACCACCTTTTTGTACACTGTATATGGCACACCAACGACCTTTGGAAAAAAAATCTTTACCATGAGATATTCAAGGATCCTCCCAAATATTCGTATCTTTCACATCAGAGATTACTTTACAAGCGCCTTGTCTAAGGATATTATTAGCTTTTACCACACTTTTCTAAAACCAAAAGTCAACAGACTTAGCCTTACACTTAAGCATATCCTTTCCTCTAAGGTATTTAGCTCTTAGAATTCTACAACACAGAGATTGGGATTTAGTAAGCAGTTTCCAAGCCTACTTAGCCAAGAAATCCTGATTCATTTTCTTAGTTTTTTCGGAAGCCAAGGCTCCCACAGGATTTAGGGAGACACAACTTGTCTCAGGATTTCTAGTGGATTTCATAGTTTTCTTTTTCAAAGCCCCATCAAAAGTCCTAAACTATTCCATCAATCTTCGTAGCAAGGCAACTTGAGAACTTTGTTGTTTGTATTGCATAAACAGGCATGTCCAGACCCACCAATTTAATGAGAGTGGTACGACCTGCCTTGGACAACATTTTTGCTTTCCACCCTTGCAATTTGGAAGTCAGATTCTCCAAAATAAAATTAAAATTTGCAACCTTGTGTCTTGAGCGTAATAAGGGAAGACCTAAGTATTTGATGTTGCCTTTCAAACTACCAATGTTGAGGACATTTCTAATCTCAAACTTCATGATCTCAGAGGTATTCTTGCTGAAAAAGATAGATGTTTTAAGATTATTTACTCGTTGCCCCGATTAATCATAAAACTTTTTAAGATAATTCAACATGTCCTTAGCTTCCCCCACGCCAACCAAGATTAGATCATCCGCAAATAAGATATGAGAAATACCAGGGCCACTCCAGCTGATTCTAATACCCTTTGTCTCACTCTTTTTTATAGACTCCTTAAAGAGCCTAGAAAAAACTTCTGCATCCCATATGAAAAGATACGAGGAGAGATGATTCCCTTGCCGAATACCACAAGAGGGACCAGGGCCAGCCCTGAAATTTAGTGGGCTATAGGGAAAAAAAATATTTTTGGGCCCTCATTTAGAAAAAAATGTGGTATTTTCAAAATTGATAAAAAAATGTGTAATTTTAAAAGGGGATAAATTTTTTTTGGGCCCCTGAGCTAGGTGGGCCCTAGGCACAGGCCTAGCCCGCCTATGCTCAGGGTCGGCCCTTAGAGGGACTAATCCTGCCAACTTGACCACCATTAAGGCAAACATTGAGGGTTGTAGTTGAGATGCATTAATCAATCCAATTATAAAATTCATCCGGGACCCCAAAACATCTTAAAACATGATCAACGAACTGCTAGCTAAGCTTGTCATAGGCTTTCATAAGATCAATTTTGATAGCGAAGAATCCCTCTCTGCCTTTTTTCATATTAAAACTTTGGATGATTTCTGGAACTATAACATTGTTGTCTTTAATATCCCTTCCAAGAACGAAGGCAGCTTGAGTAGGGAAAATAATTTTGAGGAGAGGCTTAATTTTATTTGTAATGATCTTAAAAATTACTTTGTAAGATGCAAATAGAAATAGGCCTAAAGTGGTGAGTTCTTTTTGGGTTCTAAATTTTTAGGATGAGGACTAATTTATGCATAATCCCAGTATCATAGAAATCTTCAATCGTTGTACAAAAGTCCTTTCCCACGGTTTGCCAATAGTGCTTGAAGAAAAAGACAGACATACCGTCCGGACCAGGCGTTTTATTGTTGCCTATATTAAACAGAGTTTTACGAATTTCTTCAAAATTTGGGGGTCTGACAAGCTCCTCCAAATCCACAAGATAAAGACGATCAATAATCAGGTGAGCACACTTCAGCCTTTTCCCATTGTTGCAATTGTGGAAGATTGCATTGAAGAACTCCAAGAATTGTTTACCAATCAGGTTCCTAGCGTGGAGCCAAGTTCCATTTTTGTCTAGGATACTTTCGATATTATTCCGTCTCCCTCTAAAAGAAGTAGAGAGAAAGAAAAATTTTGAGCATTTATCTCAAGGGGTTATAATACCCATTCATGTAGGAGTGTGGTATCCACATATTGTTTATAGGAAAATTCTACAATGCACTTCCTTAAAAGGGAAGCACTAATGCAACCTTATCTGTTTTGGTATCCAAAATAATTTTTTAGTCAAATTTTTTCGCGTGGTCATGTACGTTATAGTTATTTATGATATCTTGCAAAATTTTAAAAAAATTTAAAAAATTTAATATGCCAAAAATAAGATTCAAATAGCGTATTGCACCCGTGACTATTTTATATTTTACGTGTGTAAAATAGACTATTTGAACACTGCTTTTTATATTGTAAATTATTCTGAATTTTTCAAAATTTTATAAAGTATTTTAAATAACATATATAAATATAAAAAAATAATTAGACTAATTTTTTTTATATGATAAAATAAATAAAAGATGTATCAATACATTTTTTTTGAGAGGGTGTACTCTATTTATATGAAAATAAAATTTAATACCTTTGATACAATATTTATGATATTGGAGTGTTGTAAATATGGGCTACACACTTGGGTGGCTCTTAAAATTAAATGGCCTAATAATATATTTCTTTTTTTTTTCTTTTTGTTTTTTTACATAAAATATTTTAATAAAACTAAAATTGTCTTTTATTTCTTTTTTTATTATTATTTTTTTCTTGCCTTCCCTTCCCTACCATCAGCATTTTAATAATATTTTTGTGTGTTTTATCTACTTGGAGTTAGGGTTGGGTAGATGGGCTAGTTTAACTATGGGCCTATTTTACAAATTCTACTATTATTTTTTTTGTGGGATTATTTTATAAATACACAAATACAATAAAAAAAATTACAAAAATACAGTTTTATGGAATTTTAAATATTTTTACGATTTTTTTAATTTTATTTACAGAAAATACGGTCTTTTTATGTTGCACTCTTGTTAATTTATTGTTGATTTTTTGTTATATGTATGTTACTTTTTGTTGTTTTTTGATGTTATTTAGTTAATATTTTTATGTTACTTTTATGTAATTTTTTTGTTATTTTCGTGTTGTTTTTATGGGAAATTATAAAAATATAAAAAAAAATTTAAATATAAAAATGTATTTTTTTTTTACAAATTGTGCCTTATGTAGATCTTTTTTTTTTCTTTTTGAATTTTTACACCACATAATAAATAACTAAATTTTAATAATTTTTTATACGATTGTACAGTAAAATATTTGTTAAAAAAATATCTCATTAATTAAAAAAGAAAATGCAAAAAAGTAAAACACGAGCCCCTACAAAAAACAAACTTACCAACCGCAAAAAAGAAACTTATGAACCGTGGTCTATATTTTGAGAAAAAAAAAGTTAGAAAAAAAAATTGAAAGGATAAAATTGTAAAAATTTAAGAATTTTTCTAAGAATTTGTTTTGCTAAAGGTGTGTTTAGTAATATTTTTTAATTAATTTTTTATTTTTAAAATTAAAAAAGTAAAAAAAATTTTCTAAAATCATGTTCTATAAATTTATTTTTACTTTTTTAATTTTTTAATTAAAAATCTAAATTTTAAAAATAAAAAAATTACTTTTAAATCTGATCTGACTTAAATAAAATCAATAAATAAAAATAAAAATAAAATTTACAGAATACACTTTATTTTTTATTTTTAAAATTAAAAAACAAAAATAATTATAAAGCACATTTTGATTTTTCAAAAATAAAATTTAAAAACAAAAAATTTATTATTTTATTTTTATTTTTGTGATTAAAAAATTTAAAAACAAAAATGATTACTAAAACCACCTAATTTGTTAAGAGGGTCAGCAGGCTTTGCTGGTGAGTTTAAATTTTTAGTAAGTCATTTATAGAAAAGTGGTGTACTATAATTAAGAATGTATTATATATCCTTCTCTTCCTTTTAACTATGTGACAATATTTTAACTCAATAGTTAATATTTTAACTATGTGACAATATTTGGATAAATGCTATCCAAATGCCAAGTTATTAAATCTAAAAAATAAAACTGCCCTTTACTAACTCTACACTATATTTGCACAATGTGGTCGATTTATTTGGTCTGACAGCAATTTTCTCAAATTAGATGGCATATCTCTTTAATTTTCATGTTTCTCAAAAGAGTGTTGCTGTGTTTAGAATCATGGGGTTTCATCTCAAAACTAATTGGTAATGAGTAGAGTAGCCCATGTTCAATTATTTATTATTTATTCCATGTGAGACAATGTCCACAATATTCACCCTCAAAATGATAGTTATTTTTTGCTCATTAATCTTGAACTGTATCAGAATGAACATGATCTCTATCTGTATAGGTGCAGATCGGATAGGATCACTTGTCCGCAAGAGATATGACTCTGATACCATATTGAGAATTACGAAGTTACATCTTAAAACCAATTGACAATAAGTAGAGTAACCCATGCTCAATTCTTTATTTCATGTGGAACAATGTCCACAATATCCTTAAAGTTTGACACCAGCAGTTGCAGAACAAGTTCCATGGAAAGCACCTCCTTAAGTTCAACTTAAATTGAACGTGAATGTTGCTATACACTTTGCTACAAACCAGATTGGATTAGGAGACATTATTCGTGATTCCAATGGTTATGTGTTAGCTGCTACCTGCAAGAAAACTGATGGTAACCTTCGGCCCCAAGAGATGGAAGTAAAGGCATTATTTTATGGCTTACAATAGGCTAGACAAATGAATATGCCTTTACATGTTGTGGAAACTGACTGCTTATCTCTTGTGCACTCACTTCATGGTTTAACATCGAGATCTTCTTCTGTTGGAACTTTGTATGAACTTATGTAAAAATAGAAAAGTGAAGTGTGTGAGTAGGAGTCCCACATGGGATAGTAGGGGTGTTCATCCGATCCAACCCGCACTTTTTTGGTCAAACAATATCCAATCCGCACTAAGTGCGGATTTCATATTTTAGATCCAATCCGATCCGCATAAGAGTTTAAATCCAATCCAATCCAATCCGCAATAGTGCGGATTGGATCGGTTATTTTGGATCGGTTATTTTTTTAATAATAGTTTATTTAATATTTCATAGAAAAAGAATTTTTTTAAAAAAAAAAAACTATTGTTTCTTAATCTCCAATAATAATCTATTTCCATCTCTATTTATATACAAATTAAACCAATACACACATATATATATATATCAATATATGTATACTTATCTTTAGATTTACACTAAAATATATATGTATCTATTACTAAAATAAATAAGTTAGTATATACATATTTAAACTTTATGTGTATGTGTCTATGTGAAGAAGAATTATTTTTCTTGTGTTTTTTATTACAAAATAAATAAAATACACCAACTCAATATATTACTAAAAAAGATTAAGAAATTAGAAGTTTGTATCTTTTTTTAATTAATATATATTATATATTATAATTTTTTAAAAATATATATAATTAAGTGCGGATTGGATTGGATCGATTACTTTTTGAGATCAAACTACATCCAATCCGCACAAGTGCGGATTTTAAATTTTTCAATCCAATCCAATCCGCACAAGTGCGGATATCCGCATTTTGCGGATTGGATTGGATTGGATCGTGCGGATTGGATTGGATCGGATACTTTGTGAACACCCTTATGGGATAGAAACACTACATTTGAAGTGTATATCTAGTGCAAGTTTGAGATATGGGTTTGGGCCCCAAGGGGTACCCAGTTTTGCGCGCATGGGTGAGGACTCACACACTGGACCACCACACACGCGCGTGCGCGCCGCCGTCCGACCGAGCCGGGCCGGGTTGGCAGGTGAGGTGTCACTTTATTTTTTAAAGAAAAATTATTTAATTAAATAAAGATTTATTTTTTATTTATTTATTTATTAATTAATTTTAACACGTGATCGGAAGAGGTAAAACGCGATCAGTCAATGATCTGCCTTTTCCTCCCACGATCCAACTCCTCCACAAATGATAACATTACCATTTTCTTACCGTTTTTTCTTAGATCGACTTCTATATAAGTCATATCAGAACAACATAAATATACATCTTTTCCAACATTAAAAAAATTCTTTTCTTTCTACCTTATGATTTTTCTCAGAGCAAACAGTAGGGTGTTATAGAGCGATACAGTTCGGTGCAGAACCTATCGTACTTATACAAAGGCTGTTTTATCCTGGGACGTCGTGGTTGCTAGACTGCCGTGCACACTTCGGGCAGAGCCGCGAAACATCTTAAAGAGAGCGACATTGTCCGCGACTCAGCCAGATTATTCTATCGGTAATTCGTTCCAATTTTATTGTATTTAATTTCGGTATAACAATTTTAAGACGTTAAGTTCTGCTATGGCTGCTACCGATGAATTTTCTGGCTCTGCTTCTAACGATATTAACAAGCCTTTCCGTTTTGAGGGATTACATTTTAAGCGATGGAAACAGAAGATGTTGTTCTACCTGACGATGAAGAAAGTTGCTTTCGTTCTCACTGCTTTGAAGCCGGTTGTCTCTGAAGCTTCTACCGACAAGGACAAAGAGGCTGAACGCGAGAAGCAACAAAAGGATTGGACTCTTGGGTCAAAAACAACTTTCTCTGTAAGATTTTAACGATTTATCTGACGATCTGTATGACTATTATAATTCAGATAAATCGACAAACGAAATATGGGATGCTCTGCAAAAGAAATACGATACTGAAGAAGCTGGAACTAAAAAGTATGCTGTCAGTCGCTACCTCAAGTATCAAATGGTGGACGACAAACCTGTGGAAGCCCAATCTCACGAGCTTCAGAAAATTGCACATGAGATCATCTCAGAAGGTATGACTTTAGATGAACAGTTTCAAGTTGCTGTATTAATTGATAAGTTACCCCCTTCCTGGAAGGATTTCAAAAGTACTCTCAGGCATAAGACTAAGGAATTTTCCTTAGAAAGTTTGATCACCCGCCTTCGTATAGAGGAGGAAGCAAGAAAACAAGACCATAAAGATGAAGTGCTTGTTGTTTCAAACAACAACACTAAGAAATCCACATCAGCAGTTCTGAAGCCTAATGGCAAAAATTTTAAGAATCAGAGCCGCAACTCGAATTCCAATTCTAACCGCAACAACCCTCCTCCTAACAATAATCAGAGTTGGAACCATAATAGGAACCAACATGGAAGGCAGCCACCTCCACATAAACAGAATGACCCCGCACAGTTTTTGTGTTACAACTGTAACAAGCCGGGTCATATGGCACGAAAGTGTCGAAACAAGCCTAGCACTGCTCCGCAGACTAACTTGACTGAAGAAGCTTTTACAGCTATGATATCTGAGATCAACATGATTGGTGGATCAGAAGGGTGGTGGGTAGACACTGGCGCCTCTCGCCATGTCTGCTATGATCGTGCTATGTTTAAGACATACACTGCTGCTGATGACAAGAAAGTGTTGTTGGGAGATTCTCACACCACTATTGTTGCTGGAACTGGAAACGTGGAGCTAAAGTTTACCTCGGGAAGGACCTTATTGCTGAAAGATGTAATGCACACTCCCGAGATGAGAAAGAATCTGGTTTCTGGTTTTTTGCTTAATAAGGCTGGGTTTACTCAAACAATTGGGGTTGATTTGTACACCATCACTAAGAATGGTACTTTTGTGGGGAAGGGTTATGCTACTGATGGAATGTTTAAATTAAATGTTGAATTTAATAAAGTATCTTCTTCTGCTTACATGCTGTGTGATTTTAATGTTTGGGATTCTAGACTTTGTCATGTTAATAAACGTATCATTAAGAACATGAGTAATATTGGCTTAATCCCGAAAATGTCAGAAAAGGATTTTGAAAAATGTATCTTTTGTAGTCAAGCAAAAATAACTAAGACACCACATAAATCAGTTACTAAAGAAATTGAACCTTTAGATTTGATACATTCTGATATTTGTGAACTTGATGGAACGCTAACCAAAAATGGTGAACGTTATTTTATTACTTTCATAGATGATTGTTCTGACTTTACTTATGTGTACGTGATGAAAAATAAAAATGATGCACTTGACATGTTCAAATTATTCGTAGCTGAAATTGAGAATCAATTTAATAAGAAAATAAAAATGCTTCGTAGTGATAGAGGAACTGAATGTGAATCAAATTCGTTTATTGAATTTTATAATTCACATGGTATGATACACGAAATGACTGCACCATATTCACGTGAAATGAACAGTAAAGCTGAAAGAAAAAATAGAACATTTACTAAATTAGTTGTGGCTATTTTGTTGAATTCTGGTGCTGCATCTCACTGGTGGGGTGAAATTTTATTAACTGTTTGTTATGTTCTGAATAGAGTTCCTAAAACTAAGAGTAAAATTTCACCTTATGAAATCTTGAAAAATAGGCAACCAAATGTGTCTTATTTTAGAACCTGGGGATGTTTAGCTTATGTTAGGATTCCTGATCCTAAGAGAATAAAACTAGCTAGTAGAGCCTATGAATGTGTATTTATTGGATATGCGGTGAATAGCAAATCATATAGATTCTATGATCTGAATGCACATGTTATAGTGGAATCTAATGATGGTGAATTTTATGAACATAGATTTCCCTTTAAATTAAGAAATAGTGGGGGTACATCTACTAGCAATGTCCCTACCATTAGGAATAATGAGCACACTGAGAGTAATGAAATAGAACCTAGAAGAAGCAAGAGAGCTAGAGTAGAAAAAACTTTTGGTTCAGATTTTTGTGCTTACACCTTAGAGGAGGATCCTGCCAACCTCCAAGAAGCTTTGTCTTCCATAAATGCTGACCTGTGGCAAGAGGTCGTTGATGATGAAATAGACTCACTTATTAAGAACAAAATCTGGCATTATACAAACTTACCACCCGGGTGCAAAACTATAGGTTGTAAGTGGATTCTGAAAAAGAAATTAAAACCTGATGGAACTGTTGACAAATACAAAGCTCGCTTAGTAGCAAAGGGTTTTAGACAAAGAGAGAATGTAGATTTCTTTGACACTTTTTCACCTGTCAGTAGAATAACATCCATTAGAGTTTTAATTTCTCTGACTGCTATAGACAATTTAGTTGTGCACCAAATGGATGTTAGGACAACGTTCCTTAATGGTGAATTAGAAGAAGAAATATACATGGATCAACTTGAAGGGTTCGTGATCCCAGGCCAGGAACATAAGGTTTGCAAGTTAGATAAATCTCTGTATGGTCTTAAGCAGGCACCTAAGCAATGGCATGAGAAATTTGACAATTTAGTTATCTCAGATGGCTTCAAAGTGAATGAAAGTGACACATGTATTTACTATAAATCTGATAATGACATTTGCACTATTATATGCCTATATGTGGATGATTTGCTTATATTTGGTTCAAATATCCATTCTGTTAATGCTGTGAAATCATTATTATATGCTAACTTTGATATGAAGGACCTCGGAGAAGCTGATGTAATTCTTGGTATTAAGATTACTAGGTCTGAAAAGGGAATTTCTTTGGATCAATCTCATTACATTGAGAAGATTCTCGAGAAATATAATTACTTTGACTGTAAACCTGCTTGCACACCATATGATCCAAGTGTAAAACTATTCAATAACATTGGTGATGGTGTGAGACAATCTGACTATGCGAGCATCATTGGCAGTCTTCGATGTGCCACTGATTGTACGAGACCCGACATTGCCTATGTCGTGGGATTATTTTGCAGGTTTACCAATAGGCCTAGTATAGAGCATTGGCATGCTATTGAGAGGGTAATGAGATACCTTAAGAGAACCATGAACCTTGGATTGCACTATCAAAGGTTTCCAGCTGTCCTTGAAGGATACAGTGATGCAGACTGGAACACTTTGTCAGATGACTCCAAAGCTACAAGTGGCTATATTTTTAGCATAGCAGACTATTTTAGCACAGTCCACCATGGAGTCTGAAATGATAGCACTAGCCTCTGCTAGTGAAAAAGCAGGTTGGCTTAGAAGCCTGCTAGCTGAGATCCCTTTATGGGAAAAACCGATACCAGCTGTGTTGATCCATTGCGATAGTACCGCGGCTATTGCAAAAGTCCAGAACCGTTATTACAACGGTAAGAAATGACAAATCCGTCGTAAGCACAACACTGTTAGAGAGTTCCTCTCAACAGGAGCTGTTAGAGTGGATCATGTACGCACTGATGACAATTTAGCAGATCCTTTGACGAAAGGACTAGCTAGAGAAAAAGTCTATAAAACTTTGAAAGGAATGGGACTATTGCCCTTAGAAAGATGAGTCACTCATAATGGTAACCCAACCTAATGACTGGAGATCCCAAGAATTAGGTTCAACGGGTAATAACAAGTTATGAGGTGATATGTGTTGATCATGCTATTATTATACGAGAAGCATGAAGTCCTGAAGCGATAAGATGATGAGTTAATAGAAACTCTTAATGAGATCTATACTCTATGTGGAGTGGAGTACCGAGCTACAAGAGTACTCTTGATAGACTCACCTATGTGAATGTGGGAGTGGGGCCGCTTCCTATGAAATTTGGGGCAAAATTTCTAGAGCGTTCACTATACTGGGATAGACGTGCATGGCCATTAACGCACGGGCTTATTTGAATACACCCTTGAAAGATTGGTGCGTGGGACGACGTTAGAGATAGAGTTCAAGACTTCGAGTCACTCTAGTAAAATCTAAATCGTATTTACTATGCAAGATTCAAATCGAAAAACATCTTTGCTGAAGCACTGTCTTATTGTTTGATGTTGCTCGAGAAAATATTTTTAAAAATTTCAAGTGGGGGATTGTTGGAACTTTGTATGAAATTATGTAAAAATAGAAAGTGAAGTGTGTGAGTAGGAGTCCCATATGGGATAGAAACACTACATTTGAAGTGTATATCTAGTGCAAGTTTGAGATATGGGTTTGGGCCCAAGAGTACCCAGTTTTGCGCGCATGGGTAAGGACTCACACACTGGACCACCACACGCGCGCCGCCGTCTTACCGATCCGAGTCGGGCCGGGTTGGATTGGCGGGCGGGTGAAGTGTCACTTTATATTTTAAAGAAAAATTATTTAATTAAATAAAAATTTATTATTTATTTATTTATTTATTAATTAATTTTAACACGTGATCAGAAAAGGTAAAACGCGATCAGTCAATGATCCACCTTTTCCTCCCACGATCCAACTCCTCCCCGAACGATAACATTACTGTTTTTTCTTGGATCGACTTCTATAAGTCGTATCAGAACAACGTAAATATACATCTTTTCCAACATTAAAAAAATTATTTTCTTTCTACCTTACGATTTTTCTCAGAGCAAATAGTAGGGTGTTATAGAGCGATACAGTTCAGTGCAGAACGTATCGTACTTATACAGAAGTTGTTTTATCCTGAGGACGCCGTGGTTGCTAGACTGCCGTACACACTTCGAGCAGAGCCGTGAAACGTCTTAAAGAGAGTGACATTGTCCGTAACTCAGCCAGATTATTCTATCAGTAATTCGTTTTAATTTTATTGTATTTAATTTCGGTATAACATCTTTATTTTAAGATCTTATTGTTGATGTTAAAATTTAATTATTCTATTTTCTTTTTGTTTCTCATGTTAGTTGTGATGCAAACCAAACTGTTCAAATGACTTGACTAAACAAGCTTATTGGTTAGGTGAAATCCCTTATTTTTATTTCTAAACTTATAATAAGATAATTATTCTCAAAAAAAAAAAAACTCTACACTATAAACTTGCATATATCCTATTCGAAACTGAGTTACATAAATATATATTCGTACATATTTAAATATATATAGTTTGATTATAAGTAGCTATAGTCACTCAGAGCCAGTGCCCGTAACGCCGAGATCTTGGTTTTTGTCGTCGTTGGCAGCACCGAAAACGGGACCGCCTTTACCGGCGGCATCAGGAACCTTATCCTGGATTTTATCGATCTGAATGCCTCCTTCGTCCTCCCGCGATTTCAACTCGATCTTCGTTCTGTTCTCTCCTCCCTGTGTCGATTCGTAAGTCGTTGCCGTTTTCGAATTCTTTGGCTGAGCTCCTTGTGCCCCTGACATCTTTATTTATTAATTTGATCTAATTATATTGCTTTATAATTTCAGAACCGTTCTACTATATACATATATATTAACAATGATGATGGTATTGTTTCGATCCAGTTAACGTACGTGGCCTCTAGTACTAGTCGTGGCTAACTATTGCCACGCCAAGTGGCGCTCCATAAAATGTGATTTTGGACACTTGGCATTTTGTTCAAATCTCAATGTGTAAGAGTCACTATTGATTAGACCACGTGTATGTTAACCATGCATGCACGTGGTATGTGAATATTGGTTCTTATCCTTAACAGAATTGGGACCTAAACATGTATTCCTAGAGGCTAGAGCATTTGCTATACGTAGCAGATCTCACATTGGTTCTTTAAGAACCGAATGTTATGGTGTTGCTGTATTCAATGTACTCTATAGAATCAAAATGATATGTAAAAAGAGTATTTAACATCAAATAAGGGTGTCTACATAAGGCTTACCAAGAAGCCAAGTAAAGCACCAGCAATGACTTTAATTTCGGTATGACCAATCGATTCTTTTAGTGAATATAGCTAGAAATTTTTTCTAATCCTACCTCAATGTCATCTGCCAGCTCTCTGACTTTTGCACTAAAAAGGCGTTTCTAGTTTTTGATGTTGAAGAATTTAATTCATTTTTTGGATGAGTAGTTCAAGGGCAATGATTGACAATCAAAGCCATCTATGCCCTCGGCATGAGTTGAGCTTTCTCGATTTGGGCTTTAGGATTTCGTTCAGTGTCTTTGCATGAACTCCTACTTCTCTTCTAACACCCTGTAAGAATATGGATAATAATGCTTCCTAGTTTCAGTTCAGGTAATAACAACATGCGAAAAAGAAACAATAGTAGCAATTTCAAACAAGAATAACAAATGTAGCAAATGAGAACTTCATATGATTAAGAATGACATTGCACTAAGTTAATCCAGTTCAATTTTTGATGATTAAGTATGACATTGCACTAAGTTATATTCTTAGTTAGAGAAGATAGTGAAAGACATGAAAATTCATCGATCATGTCATAACAAGTAGAACAATTAATGACCATATTGCCAATATCACCTAAGTTATCTTCAACTATTCATGAGATGAGATGAATAAGATGCAATGGTCTGAAACTTTTTATTAGTACAAGTTAAAATACTGAAGAAATTATAATCCTCAACAACTTAACAAGACGTACCCAAAGACAAAAACATAACTGCTTTAGCTAATAAGCCAGAATTCCAACCAAAATGAAACTTGACCAACTCACAGACGATCAATACAGTGTGTGTGCACATTTAATGATACCAGCAAAATCTTTTCCACTAATGGAATACCATAAACTGAATATGTTAATTTAAATTATTTCCAGAAAGTTTTAAATGAAAAGTAAAAGTTTCCATAGCAACAAATTGCTCTGAAATAGAGTAATTGGATATAAACAAGTGCAATCTAGTACACTGTTAAAAATGGTTGTTGTTCTTCTTTTTTCTACAAAATGATGAGTCTTTGGATTTGAATTTTCCTATAGTAGTATGATTTCCCAGTCATTTTGGGATGTAAAGTATATAATGAAGTACCAATTGCTCTTCAAAATCTAAACATTTTGTTACTGTATAAAATTCATTGCAACTATATCTTTTTTAAAACTCAAGGGCTTCACTGCAGAATACAAATTCTCAAGAACAAGGTAGCAAACAAACGAAAAATTTAGTGGCATTTTAAGATGTGAGTAAAAATAAATTGTGACATTTTTGAAATGTTAGGTATTAAAAAATGTAATTAATAATTAAAACTTAATATTTGTTTGAATTTATTTATTTGGAAAATATACCAGCCAGCCACATATCCCTCTTTCTCTCTCAAGTCTCAACTCCCTAACCCTAACTTATCTGCGCAATGGCGAAGGAGAAATGAAAAACGTGAGGTTGTTTTCGGCGTCGTTGGAATCGGCTTCTACCCTCGATCTCACTTTTAAATCTGGGTATGGACACTACATAACTTTATATTCTAATTTTTATTTAATTTTCCAAAAGCTCTGATAAAAACTATAGACTAATTTCATTTTACTGAAAGTTTGTTTTGATAAATTTAGAATTTTTGTCTGATGAGAAGAAGAGAAAGTTTGAAAATTTTTCAACTTTGAGAGAAATGGTGGCTGCCGAGTAGTGAGAATTCGGGATTAGAAAATTACCTTCCATATTAGGGTTTGGCATCCTAAGGTTACTATTTTGTCTTCTTGGGTTGTTGATTCGAGTGTTTCTGTAATACATACAATTGGAGAGGAAAGATAGATCATAGATAGAAGAAGAGGAGCTTACTTAGTTCAAGGAGTGTTGGTAAAAGAGGCCTCTTCACCACCAACTATACCAGCCGCCATTGCTTTGCTTTCACTCCTAAGGTGTTAGGCTCCTCTCAAAAACTATTCTTTTCCTTTTCTTTAACATATTGCGATATGAGATTTTGCAAAGATATTGTTTCATTAAACCCATATGTGTTATTGTTGTTGTTTTTAATTATTAGATATATATATTATATACACCTCTGATTTTTGTATCAACCATGCACTCTTGGTGTTTGATGAAAAGCCGAAATGGGTTTATATATATATATATTTTGGATGAGCAATAATTGAGAGTAGACCTCTCCGCATTCATTTTACAATTTTTTTGTTTCCTTAATGATTATTTGTAAACATTGAGTAAGGTCTGCTAGTTTATGTGGTTATGAACTAAATTCAACTGGCAAGTCGGTTGCTCATTTTGGAATATGGGAATTTCAGTGATGTGAAATATGTTGAATAAATTCAAGCATTTTTGGTTAACTTTCTTTTTTTTGGGGTTTGAAAGTATGTCTATTTTCCTAGCATAGTCATTTGTGCTGACCCTGATGTACAATGAAATGAGATGGTGTTACTTGAGATTTGTGTGAGAAACAGTAATTGTTTAGAAACCTTTTGGATCTTGATATGTTTAATTGGACTACCTTCTCTCTTTGTCTTTTTTTTCTTCTCATATTTGGTTCCAATGAACAACCTCGAACCTGAAAAGATTTCAAGTTCAGGAGTTTTGGCGCTAAGAAGTGAAGCAAGTAATTAAATAAGAAAGTCTCATAATGGTATAATGCTACAGTTTACAGAAAGTTCTCAACTTTTATTTTACAGCCTTTTCTTTAGGACTTTATTGACATATGACTCTGAATTGAGGGACTCCTCACTTCAGTTTGATTGAAATGTATGCAACAAAAACACCCCAGAAGATTTGATTTCAATAATTTCTTCTTTGATTGATGCAAAATGAAAATGTTATAAGATTATTGTATGTAATTAAGGATGTTACTGTAACTGGTAAGTGGCTTCAGTTTGTTCATATACATACAGTTGTTTTTATTGAAAGATGAGTGAGAATTGCTCATTTTGCTTACATATTGTTGTTGTCTTATCATCTTTCTGAGGTATACATTATATGTTTTTTCCCTTATGTATTCAAATTTTGATATGTTTGTTGAAAATTTTTGAAGTCATCTCAAGAAAAATCTAGCACTATGCTTCCGGTGGGAGGTTACCGAGTGACTAGTGACTCTGAACCTCAAGTTGGACAAAGTGGGTCATTTCGCCATACAAGCAGTGCTAGTTCTTCAATGAGAAGGAGATCTTTTAATTTATCAAGTGTGCTCTCCTCACAAATGGATGACACCATTGAATGTGAGAGTGTGTCAGAGGCAGGTGATATTGGTGATAGGGCTCTTCATAGCAACATTGACAGTAGGAGTGCAAGCCTTCGCTTTTCTTTCGATCATGTATCAGAAAGTGGGGTGGTTGTTCCTATTGCAGAAAATTCCCTTTCACATTCAAATGTGTTAAACTCTCATGACTCTACAGTCTTGAACTCTGGCTCAGAACTTTTTTCTCCTCTTTCAACTGATGGTATGGTGCAAGCTGAAAGCAAAATGCAAGTAAGTTTTTTCTTATGTTTTTTGTTATCTTCAGAAGATATTCTTGCAACTTTTTGGTTTTATTATTTTGATGATGATACTGAGAGTTCAGTCTAGATATAGTCATATCATGCCAGTACATCACAAGCTCTTGTGTGCTTATTTTGTTCATTTATTCATTTTAACGCAGAATGACAAGAAAGAAGTGCCAAAGCTGCTGAAGTACAGTTCTTGTCTTACTCATTTGGCTGTTTTTGGGATTTTGGGGGTAATATACTTGATTGCAATGGTTAATCCAGCTACTTCAATAAGAATTGGTAATTTAAATTATGGTCTTTAGTAGGATTTTGTATCAGCCTAAGAACCTCATAAATAATAATATGGTCTTTAGTAGGATTTTGTATCAGCCAAAGCTTGATTACTAGCTCTTTGGTCTCAATACACATTGGCAAGTTTCATTTCCTGCTGAATAGAATGTGTAATAATTTTTGGCAAATCAACTAAGTTTATACGCCGTATGCCCTTTAAGAACATTCTTCATTAACATATTTATACGGTTCTACAAATTTTATTCTAGAATTTCTTGTCTCCAAAATATTTTTTTTAAAAAGTAATACGTTCCCATTAAAGTTCCAATTGCTTTTGTCTTTCTCATCAGCATATCTTTCTTGTTACATATGCAGGTCTTAACGAGGTATTTGCTACAAAAACTATTTGGTCCTGGAACTGCTGGAGTAACAAGCGACGAAACTCTTCTTTATCTCGACCTTCCGTCTAATATGGTTTCTCTCTCACTCTGTGTTTCCATCTCTCTGTCCCTGTACTTTCATACCTACACCTATATAGTATTCTGCTATATTTCCTTTGTGTATCTCTATTTTGAGAATATATTGTTTAGCTACAATTATTACACGGAATTGTGCTGCATGTGATTTCATGATTATTGAACTTAAATTCAGTTTCCAAGAGCGCTTGTAACTACTGAGGTTGTGAGACTCTCTTCAAGTGAAATTACTTTGCTTTCTTTCAGGTTGGCTCTTTTCTAATGGGGTGGTTTGGTGTTGTCTTCAAAGGTGACATATCTCGTGTGTCTGATTTTCTTGCTATTGGTTTATCAACTGGTTACCTAGGAAGCCTTACTACTTTCAGTGGTTGGAACCAAAAAATGCTTGAACTTAGTGTCGAAGGTCACTGGGTTTCATCAGTGCTTGGTTTTCTAATAGGTAAGAGATGTTGATATTACGAGAAATGATTTTTGTTTGGGTTATCTACAATCATGACAAGCAGCAACTGCTGCTAGATTGTTAGACCAAACTCCCCAAGTTGGCTGATCCCTTTATAGTTATTTTCAGGTTTGTTTCTTGCTGCTTACTCTATTATATTTGGAGTTGAGACAGCCAAGGGTTTTAGGCACCTTCTTGAAAAGAAAATAACAAACCAAAAGAGCAGCATTCACAGCTCTGAGAGTATCTGGAGAGTAGACAGTCGCGAGCGTCACATAGCTGTCATGGTGGTGTTCTTTCTAATTCTATGTTTACTGTGGAGTGTGAGCGGTATAATGTTGAGAAAGGAGTTTAAAAACGGTGGCAGTGAGGCTCAGCTCTGGTTAGGCTGCATAGTAGGGCCCACAGGTGTGTGGATTAGGTGGTTCTTAGCTCGACTTAATGGATGTGGATTAGGAAGGGCGGGTTTGTTTAAATGGATTCCGTTTGGTACTCTAATTGCAAATGTAGCTGCATCATGTATCATGGCTGCACTCTCTACTATTAGAAATGCGGTATGACTATTCCTATCTTTTATGTATTACGTATTTAAAGTCGTCTTAGCAAAATAGAAGTGTAAAACACAATGCCATATGGTTTTCTTCGTGTGATTATTGTAGTGCATGCTATTATTGTTATTGATTTCTTTAATGTATGGTGCACAAATTATGTTAAGAAGTATAAATTTGGTAAGCCTAATCGATTTCGCAATATGTTTGTGTCTGAAATAGGGAAGCAGCATCTTTATGAAGAACTTAGCTAAGAGCTGTTTTTTTTTTGATACAGGTGAACACTAAGACTTGTGATACTATAACTGCAGGCATACAACTTGGGTTTTTAGGTTGTTTGAGTACGGTTTCGACCTTCATTGCCGAGTTTAATGCAATGAGAGAAAGTAAGCATCCTTGGAGGGCATACGTATATGCTATGATCACTATATGCTTCTCATTTGGCTTGGGAACTCTTATCTTCTCTATACCAGTTTGGTCTAAAGGATACAAATACAACTAACATGGGGTAAGATTCTTTCTTTTCTGTTCTGCTCAACTTGACAAAGTCCTTAATACAAAGGTCATTTTCGAAAAATAAGATCGAATTAGATAGGATAGGATTGGATGATTTTTATGTATGAGATTAGAAAATCTAATTTATCCACCTATTGTGCGGAATTTAACTACACGGAGAGGTTTGGTTAGCTTTATGTTATACAATTTCTCATCTTAATGTGTATTAGCAAAAGGAAAAAGATTAAGCTTGTATAGTTTTTTTTCCCTTTCATAATTTAATGTTGGCAAATGTTACTAATTCATATATTTTTTTTTTATATATATGATTCTGATATAGTCTTGGGCATGGATCTGTAAAAAAAAAAAATCTATAATGTGGCTGTGAGTGCAGTTGAATATACTATTGTTTTTCATATTTGACATACGATACAAATTGCTAATGTCAGGTGGAATTGTATCTATTGTAATCGACTTTTGTGCCAAAACATTTCACATTTAATAATATTATTTTTTTGAAGGATATAATTGTAATGTTACTCTATTTTTATTACATGTTCAATTGCTTCTTCGAGCTTTATAAATTTATCTGCTCAGTTTGAGAATTCTTTTATTGATCCTATAGTATGTCTTTTTATGTCTTTCAACAATTCTTCTAGAGGTTTAATACCTTTTAAGATTGCGGCCAGCCTCTCTTCCTCTGTAAACCCTTTTACCTTTGTTGCTTCTATCATAAATTTATTGATGCAAGTTCTCGAAGGTTCCCTTGTTATTTGCTTCACTTCTATCAAGTTTTCTAAGTGAGATGGGAGTTGCTGAGAAGAGGAAAACTGTGTACGAAACTCTAACATGAAAGAATTCCACGAATTAAACTTTCTTGGAGCTAATTTGAAGTACTACTGCCAGGCAGCCTTTGCCAAAGTAGCTGAGAAGATTTTACACCGTATATTTACTTTTAACCGCTTGTAAGTCCATTTGCATTTCAAATATTTAATGTGAGACAAAGAATCTTCTTTGCCTATATACAATTTTTGTGTTGGCATTTTAAACTTGGGCGGTAGGTCGAGAGCGTTGATTTTTAGAGAGAATGATGATCATCTAGTCCGGTTTAAGTTCTAGATCTATAAGTTTTGAGCCGGCCAGGCCTTGAGCGAGGCTCTTAATTGATTTATTTGTGCTTGTACTAATGAATCAACTTGACTAGTCTGTTAAGTGCCAAACTGACAAAATTTCATTAGTCTACCTAGTATTAATAATATAAATATTAAAAAAATAATTTAAAATATAAAAAATTAAAATCAGAAAAATAATTAAAAATATTTTTTCTCTTTTTTCTTTTTTCTTTAATTGAAAACCCTAAAACCAAAATCATCATCTCTCTCTCTCTCTCTCTCTCTCTCTCTCTCTCTCTCTCTCTCTCTCTCTCTCGTTAATCTATTTCTATCTGCTTGTGCATCACCGGGGAGGGACGGATTAGGTGTACTGTGCTCCGACCCTTTACAGACCCAAATGCCTAAACCCCCAAGCGTCATCGATCCCTTACAAATCAAAACGTCGTCGACCCCCTGGGAACCCAAACAGGTCGACCCCCTTCGAACCTAAACAGGTCGACCCCTGGAACCCAAACGTCGTTGCTCCCCTACAAACTTGAACCCCCCGTGCCCTGTCAAATAAAAGAGACCAAAGAATTCTTTTTAATGGGTTGTGGGTTGCAGATTTGGGTTATTTGTTCTTTGGGTGGTGGTCTTGTCGGGATCAAAAGAGAGATGATGGAGAGAAGGAAAAGAGAGATGTGATCTTTATGGGATTGGGGTCTGGCCGGGGTGGTGTGGTGTTGGGTTTTGGAGTGGGGGTTGGTGGGCTGGTGTGTGTTTTTGGGGGTAGTTTTCTGGCCAGTGTGAAGAAGAAGCATAAAGAAAAAAAAAGGAAAAGAAAAAAAAGGAAAGAAAAAAAATTATTTTTTAATTTTTAATTATTAAAATAAGGTAGACTTATAAAATTTTGCCACGTGTATACTTGTGTATACTGGGACACTTAACAGACCAAAATGAACGGAAGGACTACAGAGCAAAATAATTGTCGAGTGGGAGAGTTAAATCGTAACAAACATAAATAAGTCCGTACATGTTTAAATCTTTATAATTTAATAATAATAATAATTTAAGTATTTATTAATAAATATTTAAATTTTAATAATTTTTTTTTATATGATTGTATGGTAAAATATTTATTGAAAAAATATCTCATTAATTAAAAAACAAAATTCAAAAAAATAAAACACGAGCCGTAGAAAAATGAACTTACGAACCGCAAAAAACAAACTTATGAACTGTGGTGGACCTATCCTACATTTTGAGAAAAAAAAGTTTGAACGAATAAAGTTGTAAAAATTTAAGAATTTTTCTAAGAATTTACTTAGCTAAAATGTTAAGAGGGTCAGCAGAATTTGGTGGTGAGTTTAAATTTTTAGTAAGTCATTTATAGAAAAGTGGTGTGCTATTATAATTAAGAATGTATTATATATCATTCTCTTCCTTTTCTTCTTCAGTGGGATTGTAACATTGGTGGTGCCTATAGTCTAACTAAGGTTGCACTTTGAATTAACATTAACTCATTAGTTAATATTTTAACTATGTCACAATATTTGGATAATGCTATCCAAATGCCAAGTTATTAAATCTAAAAAAATAAAACTGCCCTTTACTAACTCTACACATCTATTATATATCAGATTCATTTTTAGGCAGTCGGTAATTAATTAACATATATATTAACTTTGTTAAGAAAGAAAACAAAAAAAGCTATAAACTTGCATATATACTTGGAAGATATGAGAATAGTAGCAGATCTCACATATCAATTTAAGCATTGTTTACAAACACGTCAAATGAGTCTAAAATAAAATGAAAAAGAAGATAAGAATCGAACAGAATAGAATATAATTTGACAGAGAATTTTATATTTGTTATGGAATGTATTGATTTTATTACACTATTTATTCATTCACCTCTATATGCTGCAGAAGTAGAACCTAGCTAGCTACAAAATTAATTTATGTGCAACTCGACTATAATCTAAAACGCATATTAGTTCTATAAGAACCGAATTAAAATGATATGTAAGAAGAGTGTATTTAACATCAAATAAGGGTGTCTACAACAAGGCTTACCAAGAAGCCAAGTAAAGCACCAGCAATGACCTCAATTTCAGTATGACCAATTGATTCTTTTAGTGGATAATAGCTAAAAATTCTTTCTAATCCTGCCCCAGTGTCATCTGCTAAACCAGAAGGATTCTGCATCTGAGTCTTGCTCTCTGACTTTGGTACTAAAAGGGCGTTTCTGGTTTTTGATGTTGAAGAATTTAATTCATTTTTGGATGAGTAGTTCAAGGGCAATGATGTTCCTGGTTGACAATCAAAGCCATCTATGTCCTTGGCATGAGTTGAGCTTTCTCGTGATTTGGCTTTTAGGATTTCGTTCAGTGTCTTTGCATGAACTCCTACTTCTCTTCTAACACCCTGTGAGAATATGGATAATGCTTCTTAGTTTCATGAAACAACAGTACTAAATTCAAACAAGAATAGAAAATCTATCAAATGACAACTTCATCAACCTAAGCTCGAACCGTATGATTAATAATTAAATTGCACTAAGTTAATCCAGTTCAATGTTTGATAAGTCTACTGAAAACCATGAGTAATATAAACTAGTTCTTAGTAGAGAAGATAGTGACAGACGTGAAAATTCATCGATCATGTCACAACAAGTAAAACAATTAATGCCCATATTGCCAATATCACCTAATGAGATGAATAGGAAGCAATGGTCTGAAACTTTTTAGTATAAGTTAAACACTGAAGAAATTATAATCCTCAACAACTTAACAACAAATTGCTCTGAAATAGAGTAATATGATAAACAAGCAGTAAATTTTGATATGACATGATTTGGCCATACAAAGATTAGATAGTTTAGTCTAAATGTCTCTTTAACTTTTGCAATCTAGTACAATCCTTTAAAAATTGTTGTTGTTTCTTCTTCTTTTTTCTACAAAATGATCAGTCTTTTAATTTGAATTTTCATGTACGGCATGATTTCCAAGAAATTTTGGGATGTATAGTATATAGTGAAGTAACAAATGATCTTCAAAATCTAAGCATTTTGTTACTGTATAAAATTCATTGCAATATTTTAAAACTCAAGGGCTTAGCTGCAGAAAACAGATTCTCAAGAACAAGGTTGCAAAAATACGAAAAAACATAGGGGGCATACCCAAGTCTATACTCCATAGATATTCTTTTACCAGTCAAATTGATTTTATTTACAGATTTGAAACTAATTCTGCATTAGCAACATTATAAACACTGCACATACAAATATTTCTCTCACAGACAACCCATCAAAGTAAAAAATCACGAATCACGAATGAGGGTTGTTTGCACAAACAGACTAATTCTTCAATATGAAGTCCTCTGAAAACTTACCATAACTAATTTGTGCACAAGTCATTTTGTATGTAAATAATTAGTTTTATTCCAAATGACACTCAAATGGTCAAATATGTGATTGGACAACATCTAAGATTTAATTCCTTCCTAGACACCTCAAATAGAAATTGCTATAGTTTCCTAAGTCTCTACTTTAATAATTTATCAACCTATATGATAAGAAAGAACCCAAATTGAGAAAGAAATAATGATATTCAACCATGAACCACCAAATTTCTGCAACAGGCTAAATCAAAAGAAAAAATACCATCAAAATCTAAATCAAGGTGGCTACACTTCTGCTACTATTTAACATGCATCACAATACCAAATATTGATGAGAAGAATTTTCAAACAGATTCATACCTGGGCATCATACATAATAAGGCCAGCATAAACAACTGTTGCACCAAACAGTGAATCCGAGAATCCCCTGCAGATAAACAAACATTGTGTTTGCTTTAAATTTCAACATCTAACTAATGTAGTCAGGTTTCAAATGAATCAGCACAACCAAATTGAAAATTGTTAGAGCTAAAACTAAAGAGAAAATAGTAAGATATTAACACTACATACCTTTCAAGACCAAGGCATGTTGCAGCAGCCACAACTGCCTATCCATCAAGAATTGCATCAAACATTACAACCCCCACTTGAAAAATCAAACTACACGAGTGAAACGAAGAAAGAAGAAGAAGAAAAAAGGCTTACAGAGGAATGAGTTGAAGGAAAGCCCCCAGCCTGAATAGCAGACTTGATATCAAATTCTTTCCCATACAGAATCACAGATGTAAAAGGCTTAGAGAGTTGCCCAATTGCCGCAGAAACACCAGCTGCTATCAAAACCTTTAGAAAGAAAGAATTAATGGATTCAGTACAAATACATAACATAAATCACACCAAACAAGTTGTAACGAAAGAAAAAAAAGAAAATAAGGAATACCCAGTATAATTCTTGACCTTGTTATGGAAAAGCTGAGGGATTTCATCCAAGAAATGAGCTTTGAGAGCTGTTGTGGGTCTTGGCTTGGGGAAGAAGAAGAATGGTTTGGATAAAAGGACATTGGGAGGGTTTCTTGGATTGAAGAAAGGCAAATTAGGAGTCTTAGATTGAAAAGGAGAAGGTGTAGAAGCAGTGGAAGTTGTCCAACAATGCAGCATCATGATTTTGGCAACCAATGCAAACGTTACTGGTGTAGAAACCAAGATCCATTATTCATAATCATATGAGTGAAACAACATTGTTTTTAGGCCTCTCGTTTGGGAGAAAAAATAAGATGTTAAAGGCGGAAAGATGCCAAATTAGGGGCACATTTGATTAAAACGACAATAAAACGTAACCCAATTACAAGAGCACACCACATTGCACATGCCGTCCAAGCAATAATTATATTATTTAATACAAGCTAATTAGGATTTTTTTCCCTAAATTTTCACATGTACTAAATCGTGACCCCTGAACTTTTTTGTCCGTTAAAAATTCTCTCTGAACTATTGAGATTGTTAGATTTAAAGACTTTGTTTAATTTTATTCAATTTTACTGCTTCAGTGATTGTTTATGTACTAAATCATGCTCCCCAAATTTTGTATCTACCAAATTATGCTCTTCAAATTTTGATATGTACTAAATTATGTCCCCTGAACTTTTATCCATGTTAGAATTTTTTTACTAAAATTAGACAAAAGTCCTTAAATCTAACAATCTCAATAGTTCAGGGGGCATGATTTAGTACATGTCAAAGTTCAAGAGAAAAAAATCCTAATTAGTCTTTAATATATTTATATATATATTTTTAATAGTTAACACAAATCACTCAAAAGGATATCACGTAAACTATTTGAAATCATAGAATCCGAATAGCTACAACAATCATTTAATCATGAAGCTCTAGCCAAATAGTGAGCAACACGATTAACAGTTTACTTGACAAAAATTAAAAATACATTATTCAAACTAGAAAGAACATGTGTGCACTCATCAATGCAGAACCTAAAAATAAAAGCCATATCTAATGAACTTCGAATAGCTTGGATCGTGACCAAACTGTCTGACTCTACCACCACATCATGCCGTCCTGTTTCTTTCAACCAACTCAAGACCTTCTTAACCCTGATAGCTTCAGCGAGAACATGATCACCACCCCTATTCGGCTTACTGTTCAAGCCATAAAAACCTAACCAGAAGCGTCCTGCGCCACCCAACCATACCCATACTTATCTAGATTGCTAAAGATAGTTTCATCAACATTAATTTTAATCATATTACCAACCGGTGCAATGCTCATGCCCTTCCCCTTCTTGTAAAAAGAACAAAGAAGAACCAAAATTTTTATCTTGAGAACACCTATATTGATCAAAACTGCCCTTAGCAAATTGTGGTGAATGCTCACCCTCAAAACAGGTTGTTATAGCAGTAACAATATTCAAGAATGCACAAACAAAACTAAAACCAATCATAAAATCAAAAGTAGAACTTAATTGAAATTAGACAAAGAAAACTTAGCTCGAGAATGAATGAATCATAGATCTTTTTTGCTTGAATAGTCAGTAGTACACAATTGAATATGTCCAAGAATAAAACTCAACACAGTGAATAATTACAAAGAAATGTCTCACATTGATGGAAATTACTTCAAGAGTGATACTCCCATTACATCCCTCCACACACACTCATTATGGTCTTGGACACTCTCTCTCTCTCTAAACTTGAATCTGAAATCTGAAGTATGAGCTTGGAGTTAGAGATCAGAACTCCTTGAGAGAGTAGATACACTCATATTTATAATTGTTGGTGGGATCCCTTTTAAGTTGGTATTAAAGCCAACTATTATAACTAATAACAACTTTCTTCAGATTCATCTGATGAGTAAATAGATGAACCTACTGACTTGACAGGTTAAGTGAGTTTCATCCCAACAGTTTTACCTGATTAGACTCACTTAATCTCTGATCTAAAATAAATGAGTGAGGACATTAAATGTCCCAAAATCTCAACAAGTTTAGACAGTGCCTAAACTTGTCTCTAGTTACACTTTTAGTGAAAATATCTGCATGGTTATCACGTGTACTTATTTTCTTCACTTGCACTTACTTGGATGACACAATATCCCTTGTGAAGTGTAACTTGATATCAATGTGCTTTGACCTCTCATGAAACATTGGTTTTTTCATGAGATGCAAAGCATTTTGATTGTCACAATAAAATGTGATATCCTCAGATTTGAAACCTAACTCCTCTGTTAATCCTTTAAGCCATATAGCCTTTTTGATGGCTTATGCATCAGCCATGTATTCAGCTTCTATAGATGACAAGGCTACTACTTTCTATAGGTTAGATTTCCAGCTGATGCAGCCCCCAAGAGTAGTGAGCACAAACCCTGTTAGGCTCCTTCTAGCATCTAGGTTTGCTGCAAAATCTGAGTCAACAAAGCAAGTGATTTCTTCCTTGAACTGGTTCTCCTTACTGAACACAATTCCAGCGTCCATAGTACCTTGCAGGTACCTCATTGTCCATTTCAATGCTTCCCAATGTTCAGGGCCAGGGTCTGAAATGTACTTGCAGACTACACTCATGGCATGAGCTAAGTCAGGTCTAGAACACACCATAGAGTACATGAGACTCCCAACACAACTTGCATAGGGAACCTTG
This sequence comes from Cannabis sativa, assembly GCF_029168945.1. Classification (NCBI taxonomy): domain Eukaryota; kingdom Viridiplantae; phylum Streptophyta; class Magnoliopsida; order Rosales; family Cannabaceae; genus Cannabis; species Cannabis sativa. The sequence goes on from NC_083601.1 coordinate 50,620,193, forward strand.
CTCATATTGGCTCTTTCTGCATCTATTTTTGGTGATTGAGATGCAGACAACATGAAGTGTTGAGCAAGTGGTGTTGCAACTGATTTGCACTTGACCATTCTAAACTTATTCAATACTTTTTGTAGGTAGGCAACTTGAGAAAGTATTATCATGCCAGGCTTAGGTCTCTTTATGTCTATCCCAAGAATTCTCTTTGCTTTGCCCAGATCTTTATCTCAAACTCATCAGTATACATCAACATAGAGTAGCAAGTAGGTTTGATTATTGAAATACACACATGAGTCATACTTGCTTTTAGTGTATCCAGGTTTAGATTTTGATCATACTCTGCAACAGAAATGATCAAGGTTATAGATATAAACGGAAGGAGTCATATTATTCTGCTGCCATCAATGTAAGATTTTCTATACCTCTTATGTGTTTATTTATCGTTTTTAAGAATTTCATATTTAGGATGTTAGATTATAGTTATATAATCAACATACATGTTAATAAATCTAGATTTTGATAAAATAAGTTTTCAACATTTGCAACATCCTAGAATGGTCCTCTCATGATGCTAGGAACCTCCTGGAGGGTATCCGATTATACTACCTTCTGTAGCTACACGCTTCCCACACTGTTGTTATCCAATACATGATTAAGTGGAGTTTTCCCACGAAGGGTCCCACGTAGTCTTGTGTAATGCTTAGATGGTAACACGTGTTCTATCATGAATTTAGGGATAATATTTACCCCTCAAGTTCTAACTCACTTGCAATAATCTTGGAAGTACTGGAGACTTGCTCAAGATATCCTTTATTCTATCTTGAGACATGTACGTCCATGAGTAGCTATATCAATTGCAACACTGCTTTAGTTTCCTTGAGAATGACATGTGTCATTTCTAAGCAAATACACGTTTTCCACGCATGTGTGTTTTATTTTTCGCGCACTCAATCTGAATTATTTGTGCATTTCTCGAGAGACATCATTTATTTATAGCAAGAGGCAACAAGATACTCAAGTACTCAAATTTCATTCAATTTTACTAATGTAATGATTGTTCTTGTACTAAATCATTCTATCGCAAACTTTAATATTTACCAATCGCAATTTGTGCCTCTTGAACTTTCATCCACGTCAGAATCCAACAATTTCATCAGTTCGGTGATAGTTTTTGACAGCCTAAAAAGTTAAGGAAGTATGATTTGGTACATTTAAAGGTCAAGGACAATAATTGACGAATAATAATAAAATTATTTTAATAATAATATTAAAATAAAAATAAAAAAGAAATAGAGAAAGGCTATATTTTTGTAAGCACCAATTACCTCATTAAAAACTCACTAGTTAAAGTTGTTAATATTATTTATACAAAGGAAAGACAATTAATATAAGACGTTGTCTTAAGTAACCCCTTTTAACATAAACAGACAATTGCATGTGTTTCTAAACCTCAAAAACCTTTGTGCAAGAACTCACAACCAACAACCAAGAACCGTACGAAATTACCCACTCGCCACTACAACATATAATATATACATTGGTTTTGTAATTTTATCAGTAATGGAGAATCAAGAGAGGAGAGAAGGGCCAAAGGAGAGGAGGAGGAAGAGGGAGGAGGAGATGAAGAGAAAACAGGAAAAGAAGGAGAAGAAGAAAGAGAAGAGGAGGAAGAGGAAGGAGAACAAGAAGTTGAAAAATCAGAATAACAAGGCTAAGAAGGTGGTAAAAGAGTACAAGAAACAGTTTAATATTTCTGGGTCAACTAATTATGATCATTCTCAAGACAGAGTTGGATCCATTGAGGAATATTTCAATCAAGAATTTGATTCACAACTTAAGAAACTTGAATTCCTCAAGCAATTTTTCAATGATGTCAAACTTAAAGTGAGAGTGAAACTATTGGCATTGTATAAAATTCTCAAATTGGAACAGAATTCCTATCAACAAACACAAAAAGTATTGGAGGCCATGTTGGGTATGCCTGCAACTGCTCAACAACAAGATTCAAACATTAATTAATTAATGTTTGTAAAAGAATATGAGATTTTCTATTTCTTTCTATGAGCCCTAGTAGTGGTTTTCATTTTTCTAGCATTGAAATAGAGAATCTCATATTTCATGACTTTATTCTTTATAATGTTTGTTCTTTATGTTCTTTTTAAATTTGGAAATGTTGGGTTTTTCTATAATGTTCTTTTTTGAAATTTGATGATGTTTTGTACTTCATATTGAATATACGTACACATTTCCAAGTATATCTCTTTTCAATAAAAGCATTTTATCTTCTTGATCATTTGTTCTGAATAAATAGAATAGTAAAAATACAATTTTTTGTTACAAGAATAGTAAAAGTATTAGTTTCTTTTAATAAACGACTTCAACAAAAATCATGTTAACAATACTTGTAAAATTTAACAACAATTTACATGCACCACTCTATACATAATTTTTGAATAATTTAATTATTTTTTCTTAAAATCTACACATTTAAATTTAGACCTATTTGCATTATTCAAAGTTTGGAGAGGTCAATGAGTTGGGTATGGTATGTGATGGGTTCAAGTTGGTTAAGATTTTGGAGAAGTGGCATGTTTTACAGATTATATTTGAGTAACTTTTTAACTTCTATTGAGGCTGTGATAATTGGCTTATAACAAAATATACTGATTTGATGTTCATGTTCATGGGGATTTGATTGTTGTTATTTTTTTTAATGATTGTTGAGGAAGAGAGAGAGAGAGAGATTATTTTATTAGTTTTAATTTAATTTGATTGATTTTGTTATTTTAATAAATTTAATTGGTTTTGTAGTAATTAATAAAATATTTTATTATTTAAATATGTTTTTTATAATTCTAAAACACCAATGAAAATATTACTCAAGGCAATATAGTTTTGTCAAAGTAAGCTTAATTATGTAATTACGAGTACAATCATTTTTAAAACAATTGTTACTGAATTCAACCTCCTAAGTATCAAAGTACGGATTAATAATTGGGAAATTACTTCATATATTATTTTTTTTTAATTTTTTTGTTTTAAATTTACGGTTTGAATTTCTAAAGTGGTTGCAACGCTAGTTGCAATAGGAGTTTCTATACGATTTTTTTGTTGCAATTTAGGTTGCAGCGCTAGTTACAATAGGGGTTTCTATGTAAAATTTCGTAAAAATATAAAAAAACTGTTTTGAAGTGTAAAAATGAAAAAACCCCTTAATAATTTTGATAAAAACAAAAGGCTAAATAGAATTTTTACTCCTAAATTTTAACATGTACCAAATCATGTCTTTTTTAGTGGTTAAAAATTAATTCTGAACTATTAAGATTGTTAGATTTAAAGACTTTTGTCTAATGTCATTCAATTTTACTATTTCAATGATTGTTTATGTACTAAACCATGCTTCCTAAACTTTGACATCTACCAAATTATACTTCTCGAAATTTGACATGCATAAAATCGTGCCTCCTAAACTTTTATTTATGTTAGATTTTTTTTACTAAATTAGACAAAAGTTCTCAAATTTAACAATTTCAATAATTTATGAGACATTTTTAACGACCTTAAAAGTTCAAGAGCATAATTTGGTACATATCAAAGTTCGAGGGATAAAATCTTAATTATCCAAAACAAAACGTATCAAATGTGAACTTATCCTGCTATAATTGAAATATGTTTATACGATCAAATATGATAAAGAGAAGTTGCTCAAACAAAAGGAATCAAACCCAACTACACATATGAAAGGCACGATCTTCTGCCAACTAAAATTAATCTTACAATCCCTATAAATAGAGGATAAATACCTCCATCAAAATGGTCCAAAAATTTACAAACCCTTCTTGAAATATAAAGACAAACTCATTTCATTTATTCTCTTATTCTTATTTGCTTACTATTCGATCAGTGTCACATATTTCCATCTAAAGAAAGTAATTTGGTTATTTCTTAGTTAACCATGAAATGATGCAGATTTTTATTTTATGTTTGAAGCTGATGACACATTGAGAATCTCAACCAAATTGAGAGCAATTGTGAGCAATTGTGAGTCAGTGACCAAGATTTTACAGCTTTGCCTTGCTAGATAATCGAAATCTAAGCTCCTCAGCTACAGCATCAATGAATTCTTCTGTATTTAGATATTTAGACCTGGTAACCCTACACAAAACATCAAAATTTCTATGTAATGTCCTACATGAAAAGCATTTCTCATAATTTTCGGAACAAATTTGTTCGAAATGTACTTACTTCGGTCCATGAATCAGAAGGGCCAGATCTTTGGTCATCTTCCCAGATTCAACAGTACCAACACATGCAGCTTCCAACTTGTTAGTAAAATCCAAAAGTCTGACATTGCCATCCAACTTTGCCCTGTTGAAATAAAATTGTTTCATAAAAAAATTACAATTATTGCTATGGGAAAACAGCTCTTGTATTATCATACTGATGTGATACCTGTGAGCAAGTCCTCGTGACCAAGCAAAGATTGAAGCTATGCTGTTTGTGCTTGTTTCCCCTCCCTTTTGGTGAACTCGATAATGGCGGGTGACTGTGCCATGGGCTGCCTCGGCTTCAATCGTCTTCCCATCAGGGCACACCTGGATTGCAATCCAACTTCTCAATATAAAGTGAAAAAAGCAGCTTAGATACAGAAGTGATGATTAAATGTACCAGCACTGATGTCATCAGCCCCAAAGACCCAAAACCTGTAGAAAGGTGAAAAAACTATTTATGATGAAAACAAAAATACACCTTAGTAAACACTCTCCAGAGTACACTTAGGTGGCGTTTGGTTGGAGGTATGAAATGGAATAGAAAGGAAAGGAAACAATCTTCATTCCATTCCTTTGTTTAGTTACATATTAAAGTGTTGGAATGTCATTGCAATGAAATGGTCTTTCCACCATTTTGGTAGAATGACAATTCCATTTTGAAATGGAGGGAAAGACCATTCCAATGCATGATGAGAAAAAATTTAATAATTTTTTTTATGAATTTTAAATTTTATTCCATTCCATTCCATTCCTATTACCATTCTCATTCCCATTCCCATTCCTATATTTTTATTCTTCCCAACCAAATGCTACCTTAGCTCAATACAATTCCAAAAGAATCAGAAGTAAACTTTGAAAGATAATTGTAAGCCAGAGAACTACCACAATAAATACAGACCTTGAGCTAAGAAATCACTCTGTACATCGCCATCATAATTTTTGCATGCCCAAACATAGCCACCATCACTTTTAAGAGCATATGCAACCATATCATCAATGAGACGGTGTTCGTACCTACACTGTCCAATCATATTATCAGTGAAATTATTGAAAACAAAACGTAAAACAACCACGAGGATGCTTGCAAGGGTACATCACCATATTCCTGCAGCTTCAAACTTGGATCTCCAGTCATTTTCATATACTTCCTGGAAAATGTCCTTAAATCTTCACAAAAGTAGGAGAGGCAAAAAAGAGTAAGAGGTTGACAATGTATCATAGATTCATAGTGTACTTGTAGTAACAAATAGCTGACCTTCCATCATATTTCTTAAGAATGGTATTCTTAGTGCTAAGGTAAAGGGGCCATTTCTTTTGGTAGGCAGTGTTCATTGAAGCCTCAGCAAAAGCATGGATAGACTGTTTATCATTTGGAAACATGAAAATAATTAAAATTTAATAAATCTTGTAAATTATTTACGGACACACCCTCTTGAAGTAAAAGTGAAAAAAAGTTGGTTTGAACCTCATCGGTATTATACATGGCTAATGCTACACCTCCTGCACCAGTAAAGTTGAAAACTTCCATCTCTTTCTTCACTTCGGTTCCATTACTAGGTTCTATAATTTTTGTGATAGCAATTGATAATTAGTAACAAATGATAGATAATATTATTAGGAACCGGAACAAAAACAGCAGCATATTATCTTGACACAAGTCTGCAAGTCCAATAAAAAGTGGAAATTACCATAAACCAATTTTACTTTTCCAGGTCCTTTAATAATGATATCAGTAGCCCTGTACTGATCACCAAAAGCATGTCTTCCAATGCAAATTGGTTTGTTCCATCCTGAGAATCAGACAATAAAGAGAAAAAGAAATCAGCCCTCGTTGTATGATGAGAACTGAGCTGAAATGAGAAGAACACACATCACCATACCAGAGACAAGGCGAGGAATGTTTCTGCAGATGATTGGTTCTCTAAATACAGTACCTGTTGTACACAACAAATGCACATACTAGGCACAATCAGTTCAATTCCCAGAAAATTCATGCGAAACATATAACAATCAGGCATCAGGGTAATTTCAGTGACCATTTAAAATGTTTCGTATTGTCCCATTTGGACTTCTCCACATTTGTTTCAAGTTAAACTCCTTCATACGTCCTTCATCTGTCATATCAAAATGCCATTTACGTACCTTTAGTCAAGAATTTCAAACAGTTTTTAAGCCAAGTAATCTACATTCATGATCCTAGCTAGGTTAGGAAAGCCACCTGGAGTAATAGTTGCACACTTAATTGCTACATTGTACCTACACAGATGAAATGATTAAAATTACGCCAGACAGAAAGAGCATAAGCAAGACAAAACGATTTCGTAGCATAATAAGCAAAATATTAATACCAGGTTGGATTACATTTTACTTATTCAGAATGTTTGAGATTAAGATAGAAACCTAGAAGACTAAGATACAGAACTTACTTAAGAGTAGCTTCAGCACTTTCGACCGTGACTTTATCATTGGTGGCATCTCGGTTTGGGAGACCAAGGTCAAAGTACTTGATATCCAACTCCACAAAAGGAGAAATAAGCTATGAAACAACAAAAGAGGGAATCACTACTAAGCTGTAACAATATCAAATGTGCAGAACACCAAGCTGTGGAACATTATAGGATGTCGATTAATTAAGAACTAAGATCATCACAAGAAATAGATATACCTTGTCTTTAATTGATTTCCAAAAAACTCGGGTCATTTCATCTCCTGTTTGATAGAGGTAAGAAAAAGAAGAACCCATGTTTAGACACGAGGACAAGTACATACTTCTTTAACAAAAATGTAATGGAAACAAGAAAAGGAGCAGAAATGCACAAACATTTCAAACTTAACTCTCATGAAATTTATGGAGCAATTCATCAGGCAAACTACAGTATATAAAGTTATATTGTGTTATTTAATTATGCAAAATGCTGCAATCACCATGGAGATCACCCAAGTACAGTTGATAAAAATAAAATCAAATTTATAAATGTACAGTTGATAAATAAAAAAAAAATTAAACCTATGATTAGACCAGGCCATAAAATTTGAACTATAAAAATATTTTAAATTAAAACATTATAAAATTTTACAGTCATATCAGTTATACTAACAATAATACAACATCGAAAATCCCTTTCCAAGCGAAAAACAAAATCTGGGTATCGTTAAAAATCCAATTTTGAAGATTATATAATCGTATTTCTCCATTCCCATACAGTGATTCTCATGAATTGGAGCTTGTTTCTTTGATATGAGACTAGATAAGTTATTGAATTTATATCAAACCAACATAAATTTAAGAAATCGTAAGTCTAAATAAGAGACAAATACGCTGAATGAAGCAGAAAGATTGAAATGATACGTAAAGATATATATGAAATAAAATTAGAGAGGGAGAATTAGAAAGGGTTACCATCCATTTCAACGATGGGATTGGTCACTTTAATTTTCTGGAAATTCTCCATGTTGGGCTTATGAAGAAGTAGCCACCGAAAAGAGAAGTGTGAGAGTTACTATGTGATGGTGTGTAAGTATTTATATATTACAATTTACAATGTGAGAATTGAGAATTGAGAATTGAGAAGAAAGTCAACGTAAGAGTCAGAACTGAGATCACACATTACAGAGCTACAAATGGACCAAATCCGTCGGTGGGTCCCTCGAAGTACCACCACTAACCTTGTTCAAACCAAACTATAACATTTTAAGTGAATTTATAATTATTCTTTTGCTTAATTAGTAATTTTTTCCTTGAACTTTGACATGTACTAAATCGTGCCCCTTAAACTTTTTTGGCCGTTAAAAATTCCCCTCGAACTATTGAGATTATTAAATTTAAGGACTTTTGTCTAATTTTAGTAAAAAAATTCTAACATGGATGAAAGTTCAAGGGGCATGATTTAGTACATATTAAAGTTTAAGGGGCATGATTTGGTAGATATCAAAGTTTGGGGAGCATGGTTTAGTACATAAACAATCACTGAAACAGTAAAATTGAATGAAATTAGACAAAAGTTCTTAAATTTAACAATCTCAATAGTTCGGGGGGAATTTCTAACGGCCAAAAAAGTTCAGGGAACACGATTTAGTACATGTTAAAGTTCGCCGGAAAAAATTACTAATTACTCTACTCTTTTTTAAGTATTTTTAATTTTATTTTTCAAAATATATAATCAGATAAATAATAAATCTATAATATATAAATAACAATGTAAAAATATTTTCAAAAATTAAATATAATATAAAAATCTAAAATTCATACAATAAAAAACTTAACACAAAAAAAAAATTAAAATTATACATATAATCATATATAAAAAATATATAAATCAATTATTTATTATAAACAATCCAGTCCGATTTAACTGTTAACTATTTATTACAAACTGCAACTAAATTATTATGTTGTAAACGGTCCGGATTAACCAAACCATTTAAAATGATTTTCCCGATTACGATCTACAATGATTCATATTATCGCGGTCCGAATTTAAACTGCGGTATTTTAGTTTGTATGAATAGCCCTACTATTAACCATTTCTGAATAATAATAACTAAAAATTCTATAATAACCATTTATAGAATAATAAGGAAATCTTTTGGTTGTGCCTACAATCCACATTCGGTTGTTGTTCATATTTTGAACAATTTTTTTTTTTTTTTAAAAAAAAAAAATCAATAATTTACTATATATAAAATAGAGGTAAAACAATTTACTATATTCATGTCTTTTTTTTCCCCCTTAATAGTGTGAAAGACACAACTTTTTGAACCATAATTTGAAGATAGTAAATTATTAGAAGATGTTTTAAAATTATAGGGATGTTAGATGCATTACAAAAGTGTCCTTTGTAAAATGATCAGCAAATGTAGCAGCTCATTCCTTTGTGAGGGCTTCTATATCTCACCCTGATTGCCTGTTCAACTTGGACACTGTTCCAGTTGAGTTGTTGCCTAGTTTGGTAACGGAGATTTTCGTTTAATAAAATGATTACTTTCATTTTCAAAAAAAAAAAGTGCCATTTGTATATTGTATATGCAAATATTATTCACATTAAGGAATGAAAAAAATAAAACAACTTGAAAATCATGTGAACAAAACTTACCTAATTTAAAAGAATTTAAAGTAAACTATATTCAATATGTATATTTTGACAAAGCCATCAACTTCAGCTTTGATATATAAATACAAATGTGTACAAACAGAAGGAAAAATTTGTTTAAAAAAATACAAAAGAATAAAAGAATTAAAGGAAAACAAAAGACAACTTTGGTAAAACTTACAATTGATACAGCTAACTTGGTTCCAACTTTTCCTCTTTTGTACATTTAAAGTCTCCTCCAAGGATTTATATTTTAGATTAAAATGGAAAAAGAAAGAAAGAATGTATGTTTGGTCTTAAAAGTACTCAAAATCAATGTAAGGAGAATCATCAGGAGAAGAAGAAGTAGTACTATTATTAGTTTTGACACCTTTAACTTCTGGGATTCTCTTATCAGCAGATGATGGTGTCTCTTTAGTAGCATACTGAGTGAAATCTACAGGGTCAGGCACATGAGGAGGCATAGCACATCTCACTAGTGCCCAGTTAACTCCTTCGAAAAATGGATGCTGTTTAATCTCTGTGGCGCCTCTCTTGTATGCGATTCGCTTCTGAGGCTCTTTAACTAAAAGGCCTCGAATAAGATCACGAGCAACGAAACTAACTTGTGGTGTTTCTGGAAATCTTAATGGTTGTCCAACAACATTGAAGAGTGTAGCACGGTTGCCTGATCCTTTAAAGGGTGTTGTTCCATGTAACAACTCATAAAGGAAGATACCAAATGTCCACCAATCTACTGCACTTCCATGTCCCTCTCCTCTTATGATCTCTGGGGCTAGATATTCATGTGTCCCCACAAATGACATTGATCTAACGTTTGTTGGTTCTGCCATGAGTTCAGGAAGGGAGCCATTGACAAAGAGCCCGAAATCTGATTTTGATTTTCTATTCTTTTTGCTTGGTAAGATTCTTGGGAAGAAAGTTGATGGTTGCATACAGCCTTGGACAGCAAATTCATCATCTAAAATCCCATTATTACTAGTGCTGTTACCCCCATTGCTTACATTGACAGAGGATGATTTCACCAGTGTTGGACTAACCGAGCACCGCAACGATAAATCAAAATCCGAAAGCATGATATGGCCTTCATCTCTTACTAGTACGTTTTCTGGTTTCAAATCCCTGTAAACAATGCCTAACATGTGCAAATACTCAAGTGCCAACAATACTTCTGATGCATAAAACCTGTTTAAGAAGAAAGATTACAAATACAATGGATTGAAATGGAGAATTCAAAGATAACATGTTAAAGTAAGAGACAGACCTTGCAGCTTCTTCAGTGAAGTGTTTATTTGGTTGCTTCTGTCTAAGAGAATGAAGATTACCACCACTACAAAACTCCATAACCAAGCAATAGAACTTGTCAGTGTCAAAATATGAATACAAAGTAGGCAAGAATGGATGATCAAGAAGTCCAAGTATCTCCCTTTCTGTTTGTGCTCGAAGAAGCTTGTTTCGACTAGCTAGAGATGCTTTGTCCATCACCTTCATGGCAAAATAAGCTTTGGTTCCTCTAAGTTCAACAAGATAAACACTACCAATATCTCCATAACCGAGCCGTTTGAGTAGTCGAAAATTGCTGAGGTTAAGTGGGAACCCTTTAGAAGCTGCATTAACAGCATCCCACCTTATATCGCCACCGGTGTGAGGCTTAAAATGTGTAGAGGAGTTCTCTAAGCTGTTACTACGACCCCTATTGATCATGACTTGTCCATGGTTATTTGTCTTAGAATTTGCAGGCATTTCTCCTACTGTCCCAGTTGAGGAGGTAGTTTGCATATTAGAATTTGGGCTAGGATATGGGCTATACTTAGTAGTGGTGGTAATGGTGGTTGAATCAGTTACAACTTTTGAATCATGATACACTTCTTCTGGTTTAGATGGGTGAATTATGATCAAATCTGGCTTTGAATTTGGTTTTTTATCACCATGATGGATTACATATGATGAATTATTTGTTGAATAGACAATTGGTTGATTCATTATTCCCTCAACTTTTTTGTCATGGGAATGATAGTTTCCTGAATCTGCATCATGCTTGGGGACACCTTGTAGTTTCTTTGGAATTCCAAATGAGTTGTCCTGAGATCAAACAGTTTATCTGCATGAGTTTAGGCTCACCCCTTTACAATATATACACAAATTTACACTATACTTACCTCTGAAGAGACAGGTCCAATGATAGACTTTAAAGACATGGATAAAGCAAAAGTAGAATAGCCCTCCTCAATGAAAATTCCTGTTCAAATTCATTACTTTCTTAATAATATACAATTGAACAAAGTCAAACTTATAAAGAAGAATTGATGATAATGAAAATGCATTAAGAATGAAAACCAGTTTGTGGTAAGCACGTAATGATATGAGACACACAATACAAAGACAAAGAAAAGGTCAGAGTTTGGAATAATAAAAGATTAATGACAATAAGAAAGAACAAAGAATGATCACAAACCAAGATTTGATAATGGGAAAGAGACCCTTTTGTGGCTTCAAGCTGTGTCTTTTGTTTTTGTTGTCATGAATGTAAAAGAAATAACAAGTTTGTTTTTTTCCAGGAAAATGGGAGAGAAAATAAAAGAGAAATGGATATGTAAGATATGTTAGAAAGAAAATGGGAGTTGGGTATTGAGAATGAGTAGAAGTTGGTGGTACTCCATTACCAAAGAACCACCCATGTTCAGGAGATGAGAGAAAATTATGGAACAAAAATGGAGATAAAATTATAGTACCTACTACATTTAGGCAAAAATTATTATTTATTTTATTTAAATTTTTAATAGAATTAATAAATAGAATAAAAGGATTGTATGTATGTTTAGGTAGGAGAAGAGAAAAACAGAGGAGAGGGTTAAGAAATGGTCATAGCTAATATTACGTGAATGAATGAATGGTTAGGCATGTTATCCTCTTATTTATTTTTGTTTTAAAAAAAATTAGTGGGTGGTGGTCAATCTCACACTTCATCTTCTAATGTGATCAATCCTATTTTGTTCTTTTACATATGCCATTTTTTGTATTTTTTTTCCTACAATATTTTAGTACTATTTCACACTAAAATATAATTTTTTTTTTGTTAGGACACCAAAATATAATTTTTTTTATTATACATAAAAATATAATAAAATTATTAATTAATACCAAAAATATTAAAAATATATATAAATAGCAAAAATAATTACTAATTTTTCATACATATATAAATATATATTATTATCTTATTAATTAAGGGGCACCGCAGATAGTGATAGTCATTAGGAATTAAGTTAGGTTTTGCTTCTTATTTTCTTCAATATGCTTTTTTTTTTTTTTTTTTTTTTTTGCATGAATCATTATGTGTATTTTTATAGAAGATATTTAAATTAAATGAAAATATACTTAAACAATATATAAGTATAAAATTGTTCATATATATAATTCTTCTTATTTTTATTTATTTATGATTACAAATAATCCTATGTGTTGCATTACTAAAGTTTAGAAAATCACTTTAGGATGTAACAATAATCTATTTGGTAGAAAAAAAACTCTAATATTGGGGACTTTTCTGAGAGCCCCATGGTGACTATTCAATGGTTACATTTTTATTGTAACCATATTGTATTTTTCTTTAACCTGTAATAGCAGGTTACTAATAGATAGACTTTTTTTTTAAAAAAAAATTTAATTAATTATAATTAACTATTTTCTTAAAATAATTAATTAAATATTTAACAAGACCTCTTTTAGTAATTAATATTTATATTTAAATCCTTACTTGAATTATTTTAATAATTAAGCCATTCAATTATAATATTTACAAAAAAATTTATTTTTTTTTTCAAAAATTAAACTTCTTTTGACACAAATTAAAATTCTCTTCTTATAATAAATTTTCAAATAATTAATTACTTTGTTACAATTATATGAACTAAGTATGAGGTCTCAAGCTAATCAATCGATAACAAGTGCAGCCATTTTTTTAAAAAAAATCCTTCAACTTATTTCATTTTTTACTTTTTAAATATCTAAATAAAAAAATTAAATAATTATGCGTAATAATTTAAAATTAAGATTAGAAGTATAATAAAATTTAAATTATGAAATTATATGTGTATAATTTTAAATTATAAAAAACTTTGCTATAAAATTTTAAATAATTTAAGTATAAAAAAATAAATTGCTAAAAGATCCTTATATAATAATAAATTGCAAAAAATTAATTAATAATTATAATTAATTTAATTTTAAAATATAATTAATCTTAATTAAAGTTTTATAAGGAAATAAATGATTAGATTACTTTCAGGTTACAACTTATTTTTTATTTATTTTTATTTAATTTCCAAATTAATCACAATCATTAAATAGTAATCCAATAGCTTAAAAAAATGTAACCATGATGGTTACAATAAATATGTAACCATTGAAACCTCTTCCTAGCATATATATTATACATATTCCACAATAAGATTTTTAATCCAACAATTTCTCAGTTGGGCAACATATGTTACTTTATAAATGTATAACTTTATGAGCTCAAAATTTGCTATTATGTAAAGGTAAAGGTATTCACAACAATCTCTTCCATCAACTATACCCATATAGGATCAAAGCAGTTTTTGTCATATCAATCATGACTAAACCCATCAATAGTCACATATACAAATATAGCCAAATGACATAGATCAATCATGGATGTGTAGCATGCAAACTACATGCAATGTAAACTGTACATGCCTATTTCTAACTGGTCCTCCTTAAACCAAAATGATGTCAGACTTAAACATAACAAAACAGATGAATGAACTGAAAACTTTATTTCTTATTAGAAACTAACAAAATACATAAATGTCTTAAACAAACATAAAGTAAACAAAATACGAACTCCCACTAAATCCTCATGGACAACTTGTCGTTCCGGGACAGCAAGGAGCTGTAAATTCTCCCTAGGGGGTGGGTCACCCTTAAACTCCTAGAACACACGTTTCGACTTTACCTGCTCTGCCAGCGCATGCTGCGAAGCAATCCTAGCTTCGGGGACCAAGAAACCATTATCTGCCAGTATTAGCTCTGCCACCTGTTGACAATCATGTCGCCACTATCTCTGGAGGCCCACACCTCACTGTAAACACTCACAATTCCCAAAATAGATATTTGAACTAGTTGGAAGATGAAGGAGAAGTTTGCGCTTTAGTACAATCACCGACCCAATGTCCAAAGATGATGAACCTTCCCATCACGTTCATAAAGGAGGACGCTAAATATGTGCACTTTCTCCACGATGACCCTTTGGTTATTAAATCACAAATTGCAAACAAAAGAGTCTCCAAAGTACGAGTAGTCAATGGCAGCTCTGTCAACATTTTGTTCAAATTTGCTTCCCAAACGATTGGATTAACTAAAGCGAATCTGTCACCTTGTCCGATACAGCTACAAGGATTTAGTGGAGATTCCTTGATGTAGATGGGGAAGATCCAGCTCCCAGTCACCTTGAAAGGCGAGCACAATGTCAATTCCTTCAAACATTTCACGTTTGTAGTAGTGGATTGCTACACCGCTTACAATGCTATACTGGGATGACCAGTCTTAATTGACTTTGGAACAGTTACTTCCATCCGATATTTATGCATGAAGTTTTCATGCGATAATGGAAGCGTTAGAGTGGTCAGAGGTGATCAGAAAAGTGCAAGGATTTATTACAATGAAACTGTCCGATCGATATCCATGGTCAAAGAAGAAACTAAAGTTGCTCCCGAAATAGCCAACTAACCAAAAGAAGAGCCTATCTGGGAGGAGGTTAAAGACGATTTAGATCCCCGAGTTGGGATAGAAAGGTGTCAAATTAAACCCCCATTTCTTTTATCAAACTACTATAAATTTTTTTTTTTTGGAAAACTTTTCATAATAAACCAAAAATTTGAGAAAAAAAAAAAACTAATTAGAATTTTTGCCCTTAAACTTTAACATGTACTAAATCATGCCCGCTGAACATTTAAGGTTTGTTCAAAATCCCGGTGAACTATTGAGATTGTTGGATTTAAGGACTTTTGTCTAATTTAGCAAGGAAAGTCTAACATAGACAAAAGTTTAGGGGGGCATAATTTGGTACATGTCAAAGTTCGAGAGACATGATTTGGTAGGTATCAAAGTCTGGGGAGTATGATTTAGTACATGGACAATCACTGAATTAATAAAATTGAATGAAATTGGATTAAAGTCTTTAAATTTAACAATCTCAATAGTTCAGGAAGAATTTTTAACGACCATAAAAGTTCAGGGAGCATGATTTGGTACATGTCAAAATTTATGGGGTAAAAATCCTAATTATTAAAATAATACTTTAATACGAAAAAAAATTATTTTACGTTTTGAATTTTTTTATTTAGAAAAAAATATACTTTAATAAACTGATATATATATAGTTTATTAATAGTTGTATTGTAGTTATTGTGAGTTTTTTTTTTTTTTTGTTATTTTATAATTTATTTATAGCTGTTGTGAGATTAATTTCTCATTAATTTTTAGTTATTTTCATACTTTTTGTTGAGAAGAACGTATTTTCACAAATTTAAAATTTTAAAAGCATATTTTGTAAATAAAATTTTAACTCGTAAAATTATAAATAAAATTTGTAATTTCAAAAATTTCCTAAAATAAGTTGAGGAATACCTCTTTTTTGTATCCATTAATTAAAATTACTCTCATATTATATTTCATTAAAATATACTTACTCAAAAGTAGATTGCCCAATGTACTTTCACTGTCTACTTAAATTTAGCACATATTTTACATTAACCTAATGGGTATAATATCAATATTACCTATAAAAGTGAGTATATCTTAAAGAATATGAAAATAAAAATAAAAATAAAAATAAATAAAATAAAATGGATATATAATGTAATTTTCTCATTATAACCGACCTAAAATAATAAAAAAAAAAATTAATATATGTATCTAATAAAGTACACATGGCCCTTAACTAGTGGAGAAAAGAAAATGGATGGGGATACCGAAGATGGACAGAAAATGTCACAGACCATCAAGCATCGACGGCAAAAGCTATATCTCACTAGAATAGAGAGTCAACCATTAAGATGGAGGGTTCTGGAGAGCACCCTATACATCCGGCAATAGCACCTCTCTCATTCCTTCTTGGCAAATGGAGGGGTCAAGGTCAAGGTGGCTTTCCCACCATTAATTCCTTCTCCTATGGCGAAGAGCTCCATTTCTCCCACTCTGGCAAGGTATCAAAATACTAAACACTTTGATGTGAATTCTCTTCCCATTTCAGTGTAACTTCAACTGGGTTTTATTTATTGATTGATTGATTGATTTGTAAAATGGGAAAAGCCTGTTATAGCTTATGCCCAGAAGACTTGGAAATTAAGCTCAGGGGAGCCAATGCACGCAGAGAGTGGTTATTGGAGGCCAAAATCAGATGGGACTATTGAAGTTGTCATTGCTCAGAGCACTGGTCTCGTTGAAGTTCAGGTACTAAAATCCACTGTTCTTTGGTTAGTAAAGCTTAGCATACCCATCATACATTTGAACAACAATCCACTGTGAGAATGAGATGAAACATGTTGTTGTAGAAACAACATTTGTGTTTCCAAAAACAGTTTTTTGTTTTTGTCTGTCTTTGTTCTTGTTTGTCGTTATGTTACCTTATCCTCTTCCCTCCTTTGTACTTCAATCTATTTTTTCTTCTTCTAATAATAGTTATTTTTCTTATCTAAGTGGAATGGATTCTAATAATAGTATGTCCTGTATAATGATAAAAGCCTCATCTGTTTATATTGTGAATTTAACTTTTGCAGAAAGGGACATATGATGCTGATCAGAAAGTGATAAAATTGCAAAGCGAGCTCGTGGGAAATGCTTCTAAGGTAATAAATACTGACCATGGATGAATAATTGAATTTAATCATGGAAATTATTGTTTCATTAACATGTTATTATGCATATGATGATGATAAGAAAGCGATAAGATATTGTCTCTACTTGTGTTCAATAGAGAGGTTGTCTGAACTGGTGAGGATTCAAATTCTTAGATAAGCATGTGTCTGTATTTGATTTGCTTTCCAAATAGAAAAATACAACTTCTCTTAATGTTAAGATTTCCATGCACCTGTGTAGAATGATTCTAATCTAACACTTTTTGCCAAAGAAAAATGCTAAAGGGCTACCATAGTATCTAGTACCCTTGTGAAGTGTAATATCGTTATTAGTGTAAATTATTGGATCCTACTTATTTTACTTTAATAAATATTATAGAAAGCTACTAACTAATTATAGGGGCCACCTCATAATGGCGTTAGGTACTTTAGTGCCCTCTAACAATGCTCTTTGCCAAACCTTTGGACATAAGGATTGGTCCTAATCTTTAGCAATGCTCTTGGCTAAAGAGTGAGTTTTACTGTGTTTTGTTGTTAGTGTATGGCTTAGGTAACTGAGCTCTTAAACAATGAAGAAAACTGTGTCCTTATCTAGACAGCCAACCCAACCGGCTTTGCTCATGTTTGGGTGATGGGGAGAAAGGGAAGATGTAAATGAATTTAATTTCATTTACTTTTTTGTTTGGCTACAATTCAAAACACCGAAATGGAATAACTTTTCTACCGTTTCAATGGAATAGCTATTCCACCAAAAAATAGGAAGAAAAAACACATGTATTGCTGTCTAGTTCTTCCTGATTTCAGTTTACGGACAGGAAATGTCACTATTATGCTGGACCCTATAAAATTGTGGATGCCACCATCTCAAAGATTACATATTTGCACTTAACATAACATTGCTACCTAAGTTTATCCTTCTCCTTGGCATTCTAATGTTTGACACATCTTTACTTGTAGAATTTTCTTGCTCATCACATACATGACTTTCCTTTGGTAATAATGTCATTTTTCTACAGAAGTGTAACTGTTATTTTGGCAGGTCAAAGAGATTGCCAGAGTATTCGAGTTGAAAGATGAAGGGTTGTCATACGAGGTTCAGATGGCTACAAATCTCACAAAACTAGAGCCACATTTGAATGCCTTACTCAAGAAACTCTAATTTATTTGAGTTCTGAAGAGTGTTTATTTGAGAAAGAACAACTCATTCCATTCCAACTTATGATATAAATTTCTAGCAAATGACAATGCTTGTGTCAGAAACACTAAATTTATAGCCCCATATCAAAGGTTTTCAAGACTTTAATAAAACCACACATATCCTACCCAAGATTAGAATATGAATCAATCTCATTACCTTTCAAATGATTTAGTTTGTGTTTATAATAATAGTAATGCTTTGAGCACTGACTAGTGCCACTTACATATTTTAACAAATCCTCATTCAAGAGCTTGAACATATCATTCTGATCACAATTCATGTATTTGGGATTTATAAATTGTAATCACAAATCATCATCATCAGATAATGAAATGCAATGAACATGGTTTCATTTATAATGCAAAAGCAGAATAAGACTAATGATCATTAAAAAAAGCAGGACAAACAAGAAATTGTGAATGGAGAAGAACAAAACCCTAGCTATATGTTAAAACTGCCATTAATGGAACAATATACTAAAAGCCGAGGGACCTCTGTGAAGAAGAGTAGTAATGCGATTCGAGTTCTTTGAGTGCAGCAGCAGCATCATCCCCAATTCGAGCAAGCAATTGATTAGTTTTCTGAGCTTGGTGATTGAACTCAGAAGTCCTCTGATCGACATGGTCGTTGAGTGAAGCGAAGCCTGCGAAGATGGCCGTTTGCTTTAGCTCAGAAACCAATTTGAGGAGAGAATCGGCAGCCATAACCATCCTGGCAGCACGCATTTCAGCCATGAAAGCTTCTTGGGTGTTCCTGACAGTTGGTTCGTTGACCCTAGAGACATTGACTAAGTGACTGAAATTGTCGACGATGTGGCTTATGTCGGTTTCCACTCTCTGCATCAAAGCTTTCTGTCTCTGAGCCGCCGCGGCCGCTGCTGCCGCTGTAGGTCCGGTTCCTCCGGCGCCTCCTGCTCCTCCTCCACCACCTTTATTCATCTCCTTCTCTAACTAGGGATTTGATTATACTCACAATATACTATACAATTGGGAATTAACTAACTAAATCTAATGGTGATGTAACATTCTACAGATTATTCCAATTTCGAATACCTCAAATTTCAGAAGGATTTTTGTGTGTGATGATTTGATTTCAGTCTGAGCTCTCCGATGGTTTTGTTGGGGTTGGAGTTGTTCGGGATGAGAGGGGAGTGGTTTGGCCATTGGGCCTCAAGGCCCGATTTTCTGTTAATGTAAGAGAAACTTATAAAAATATTGAAATGGGTTTTTTTTATAAATCTGGATTTTTATAAAGTCAATTAGAAAAATATGGATATTTAAGGAAATAACTTAAAAGCTGGAAAAAAGAATAAAAAACTTAAAAAATGGAAATAATAATATACTTTTTCCATATTTAGATTCAACAATCTAAGTTAACCCTAACAGTTCCCAATTTTCTCTCTTCTTCTTGTTTTCTCACTTCTCCTCTATTTTCTTTTGGTGGGATTGGCATTCTCGTCAAATTTCTTTGGTACGATTATCATTCTCCTCTAATTTTCTTTGGTGTTGTTGTACATTCTTCTTCCTCATCTTCATGTTCTAAGCAAATTAATAAATATTTATTTGATTTGATTGAAAAAAAGAGAAAGGTAATTTATTGATTGATTTTTTCAACCAATTGTAATTTTAAATTCTATTGTTATTTCCACTATTGACACTCATACATATATTTTGATTATATCCTTGACTTAATTAACATGTTATTCGGAAAAAATGACAAGGTATTTTAATTTTAAGCTTTTATTTTTCTTTTTAAAGTAATCTAGTACCTTCACATGAGTATGTTGAGTTATGATTGTATTTTTTTAAATAAAAACCCCTTATATTTTGAAAAAGTCACCTGATAGTTTAATTTTAAGCTTTTATTTTGCTTTTGAAAGTAACATGGTACATCACTTTTGAATATGGTTGAGTGTATTGAGTTGTAACAATATTTTTTTAAACAAGAACCCTAATATTTTGAAAAGTCACCTAGTAGTTCAATTTTAGGTTTTTCTTTTACTTCTAAAAGTAACCTGATACTTTTACTTTTTAATATGACTGAGTGTGTTGAGTTGTGATTGTATTTTTTAATAAAGAACACTCATATTTTGAAAAGGTCACCTGGTAGTTCATTTTTAGGTTTTTATTTTGCTTTTGAATGTCACCTGGTACTTTTACTTTTGAATAAGGCTGAGTGTGTTGAGCTGTGACTGTATTTTTTAATGAAGAACCTTCATATCTTGAAAAAGTCACCTAATAGTTCAATTTTAGACTTTTATTTTACTTCTAAAAATAATCTGATACTTTCACTTTTGAATAAGGTTGAGTGTATTGAGTTGTGATTGTATTTTTTAATGAAGAACACCTCATATCTTGAAAAAATCACTTAGTAGTCCAATTGTAGGCATTTATTGTGCTTCTAAAAAAGTAACATGGTACCTTCACTTTTTTTTTTGAAAAGTGGTACCTTCACTTTTAAATAAGGTTGAATGTGTTGAGTTGTAACTGTATTTTTTTAATGAAGAACCATCATATTTTGAAAAAGTCACCTGATAGTTCAATTTTAGGCTTTTCTTATGCTTCTGAAAGTAACTTGGTACTTTCATTTTTAAATAAAGCTGAATATGTTGAGTTGTGATTGCATTTTTTAATGAAGAACCTTCATATTTTGAAAAAGTTACATAGTAGTTCAATTTTAGGCTTTTATTGTACTTCTAAAAGTAACTTCACTTTTGGATAAGGTTGAGTGTAGTGTTGTGACATCAATTTTTAACAAAGAAGTCCTGCTATTTTTTTTTTTTCTTGAAGTAACTTGTTAAATGATTTTATTCTTTCTTTTTGCTTCAGGAAGCAACTTGGGACCTGTAATTTTCTTGAAGAATGAGCTTCATTAAAGCATTAATTCATTATAGAGGAGAGTTGAATGAAAATAACAGTAACTCAAATTACAAAGTGATTGGTGTACATGTTCTAACTACATAATCTTAAGAATTTGATAAAAAAAAAAAAAAGTAACCTGCTATGTTTGTTATGCTTTATAAAGTAGTATGGTTATGTAGAAAAGTAACCTAATGTATGATTGGTGTACATGTTCTAACTACATAATCTTAAGAAGTTGATAAAAAAAAAAAAAAGTAACCTGCTATGTTTGTTATGCTTTATAAAGTAGTATGGTTATGTAGAAAAGTAACCTAATGTATGTATGTTGGCATTAATTCCACTTTATAAAGTAACCTGGTACAATCAAAATTGAATTTGTGTAGAAATAACTTAATATGAGTTGTTACCTTGTAAAATTGAATTTGGTTGAGAATGTTGGCTTTATGAAGCATAATAAAAATGGTAAATACAATTATCTACTTACTTTTAAAGTAAACGAGTTAAGTTGTAAATAATAGAAGTAACTTGCTACCTTGCAAATTGAATTTTGTTGAATTTGTTGAGTTATGATAGAGTTTTATGAAGAAAGTAATCTATTTATTTACAATATAAATCATGATATGTGTTTTAGTAATATACCTAGTTGAGTAACGTGTTAATTTGAAAAGTAACCTAGCTGTTAAATTTTAGACTTTATTTTTATTCAGGAAGTAACCTGATACTTTTACTTTTGATTTTGGTATACTTTATTAAGTTTTAATTGCATTTTTGCACAAAGTAACGTAGTTGTTAAATTTTAGACTTTGTTTTTGCTTCAAATTGTAACTCGGTACTTTTACCTATAATTTTTGTATAGTTTGTTAATTTTGATTTTATTTTTGCATAAAGTAACATATAAGTTTGTAAGTCATCTAATACATGTATCATAAAATATGGTTGAGTGTGTTGAGTTGTGACTGTAGTTTTAAAAAATAAATTAATCATTTTGAAAAAGTAAAGTAGTAGTTGAATTTTTAGCTTTAATTTTTCTTCTAAAAATAACCTGGTACATGTATTGTGCGTTATGCTATGGTTTTATAAAGTAAAATATTAATTGAAAAAAGTAACCTGATTGTTAAACTTTAGACATTGTTTTTACTTTATAGAGTAAACAGATACTTTTACTTTTGATTTTAGTAGTAATACTTAATTCATATGAAGAACTATCATTTACAAGTATAACGTGAAAATATTTTTTCTTTCTGTCATTTTTTTTGGTAAGGTCTGTATCAAAAAGTTAAAGTACAATAAAACAATTTAAATAATAAATTAAATATTTATTTTTCTCAAACTAAAAAAAACTAACATGAAAATATTGTGAAACACAAATATATATATATATATTAAATTACAAATTCAATATTAATAATTAAAATAAAATAATAAATTTTTCTAAAGAATTAATACAAATCTCTACAGAATAAGTTAACAAATAAAATATGGCTTTATTTTATAAAAACTTAAAAATATGGAAATATAATTCCATATAACTGACCTAAATTAAAAAAAAGCCATAGATTAAATAAAATTATAATTTCTCCATATTTATCAAACTTTAGAAAAGAAATCCATATTCTACATAATTTCCTCTATTGAAATTCGAGTTAATTTTTATAAAAATACTGTCACACATAAATATTTTCAAAAATACTGTGTTTTTATAAAACACCAGTAGAACACAAAACAGAGCAACTCAAAATAACAGTAAAACAACTAAAAAATACCAGTAGAACACCAGTGAAAACTTAACACAATATACCGCAGTATGAAACTTATAAAAAAATACAGTAAAAAAGTAAAAAATACTGCCTAACAGTATTTTTGTAAAAAAAAATGGCAAAAATTAGTATACCATGTAAATTAGTATTTTCAAAAATATGGGAAAAATTATTAAGGTTATGATAAATATGGCATAAAAAGTAAATACCACTAAATATGGCATTATCTAACCAATCAAACTAAAAATATGGTTTTTTTCTAAAAAAACCCATACAAAACATTAAAAAGAAATCTGAATTTAAAATTCATAAAAAATAAAAACTTAATTAAATTACTATAAAAAATATTAAAATTCCCTTCATATTTATTTTTTTTTAAAAAATAAAACAAATAAAACTATAGTGATTGCCGAAGTTGTCACTCGTGCTGGAAAAGTCACCGGAGTTTACTGTCGGCACCGGAAAAGTCGTCGGAGTAGCCGCCGGTGCCGGAAAAGTCGCCGGAGTTGCTGCCGGCGCCGAAAAAGTCGTCAGAATTAGCATTGTCGCTGGAAAAATCACCAAGAAACCGGTTTCTTGATGTTAGAAACCGGTTTCTTGGTGATTTTTCGGTAATTTTACCAGTGACAATGCCAAGTCCGACGACTATTCTGGAGTTTGATGTCGGTGCCGAAAAAGTTGCCGGAGTAGTTCCTGGTGTTGGAAAAATCGCCAGAATTATTGCCGGCGTAAAAAAAATCGTCAGAACTGGCATTGTCGCCAGCAAAATCATTAGAAAAATCACCAAGAAAGTGGTTTTTTCGTCAAGAAACTGGTTTCTTCACCAAGAAAGTGGTTTCTTCATCAAGGAACTAATTTTGTTACACAACAATAATAAAGATTATGAAAACAAAACAAAAATGATATACACTGAAAATAATTGAAACCAGTTTCATCAATCAACCAAATAGAGAAAAAAAATATAAAAAAATTACCAAGAAACTGGTTTCTTCATCAAGAAACCGAAAAAAAACCAGTTTCTTGGTGATTAGCCCGATAATTTTTCCGGTGACAATGCCAATTTTGACGAATTTCCCAGAGTTTACTGTCGGTACTGAAAAAGTCACCGGAGTAGCTGTCGGTGTATTAGTCGTCAGAGTTGCTACCAACGCTAGAAAATTCGTCAGGCCATTGTCGTCAGAAAAATTACCGGAAAAATTACCAAAAAACCGGTTTCTTCATCAAGAAACCAGAAACCAGTTTCTTGGTAATTTTTCTGGCGACTATGCCAATTCTAATGACTTTTCTGAAGTTTACTGTCGGTGTCGGAAAAGTCGCCGGAGTAGCTGCTAGCGTCAGAAAAGTCGTCAAAATTGGCATTGTCAACGGAAAAATCACCAAGAAACCGGTTTCTTAGACTTCAAGAAACCGGTTTCTTAGACTTTAAGAAACCGGTTTCTTGGTGATTTTTCAGTGATTTTTCCGGCGAAAATGCCAATTCCGACGAATTTTCCGGCGCCGGCAGCAACTCCGACGACTTTTCCGGCACCGACCGCTACTCCAAAGGACTTTTCCTGCACCGGCAAAGAAACTCCGGTGACTTTTCCGGCATCAATGACAAATAAAACTTCCTAACCAAATAAAAACAGTAAATATGGGATTTAGAAACCTAATTACATATATATGGCATATCAAATACCATACAAAAACCTAAAAATAAAAAAATACCATATAAATTGGCCAAACTTAAATGTGCCATATTTATCATAAGAACTTTTAAAATCCCATACTAAGTGTAATTTCCTCTTTTCTTAATGTAACTGAGTTGCTGCTTTTGAGGGTGGGCCTCTAGCTGGGCGTTAAGTTGGAGCGGGTGGGGACTCATGCTTCTACTAAATTTAATAGGGATAATTACACGAGGTACTATTTTTTGTAAAAAAAAAATACATTTTTACTTTTACAATTTTTTTTTTTATATTTTTACGGTTTTCCATAAAAACAACAAGAAAACTACATAAAGGTAACATCTAAATAATATCAAAACAACAACAAAAATTAACATGCAGATAACAAAAAATCAACAAAAAATTAACAAGAATATAACATAAAAAGACCGTATTTTCTGTAAATAAAATAAAAAAAAAACGTAAAAATGTTTAAAATTCTGTAAAATTGTATTTTTGTAATTTTTTTGTTGTTTTTGTGTATTTGTGAAATAATCCCAATCTAATAGAGATTAAAACAACAAAAAAGAATATAAAATATGGAATTTTAAATAATTTTAAGATTTTTTATGATTTTATTTATAAAAAATACAGTCTTTTAATATATTTTTATGTTGTATTCTTATTTATTTGTTGTTAATTTTTTTATTAACCACGTGCTATTGATTTTTTAATGTCCCAACATACATAAAAACATAAATCATTTATCTATTGTCAAAATTTTATGATGAAGTTAAGATTTTGTAGTTATATGTGTAATATAAATTTTACAAATCATTTACACATGAGTAATGTGAGACAAAACATACACGTATTTTTTTAAACAAATTCAATCACACACCTAACATTTATTTAATTACCAAAATATATTTTAATTAAGTTTCATTTTTTATAAAATTCAATCACACACACCACATTTATATATTACCAAATTTTATCATTGGTATGGTAATTATATATAATATGTTGATATAAACCTCCACTTACACTGATACTTAAACAACATACAAGGACAGAAATGTAATTACAAGTAAAAACCTTAAGTTGGCCTTCGGCCTCTAAAAACCCTAACAGAAATTAGTTAGAATGGATTTGGTTAAATCCACACCTAACTAATTTCTGTAACTACCTAACTAACACATTGAGAAGCAAAACAGAAGCCCTAAGTGCTATATATACCTGCATCAGAGCCCAGATCTATGTTGTTGAGTGATTTCTTCAAGATCCAGGTTTTGAACACTTGAAGAAAGAGAGATTGATGCTCGTACATGCACAAGAACAAAAGAGAAAGTTAGTACAGTTTGAGAGAGAGGGATAAAACACATTATATGTAAAACTAAAGAGATTACCAGTCGAAAAACCATACCTGTGACTTGGAATCTTCATCTTTGTACTTCTGATCATTGAAATAGTGGAATCGAGCTCTCAACTTTGAGGAGCAGCTCAAACGGAGACGTAGCCAATTTTATTGGTGAACTTCGAGAAAAATCTGGTGTTTTCTAACTTGAATCTTTCTGGTTTTGTGTGTGTGAGTGTGTTTAGATCAGATCATTGTAGATCTGATCTTGTTGTTGTGTTTGTGTTTAGATTTCTGGGTTTGCTAGGGTTAGGGTTCGAGTTTCTCAGAGAGAAACTCTCTGCTAGGGTTTCGAGCAAATCAGAGAGTGAGGGAGTGAATGAGAAGGTTCTCGAATCCTTCTTTGGTTTTGTTCAAAGACAAAACGAAGCCGTTTTAGGGACTGACTTTGAAAAGTCAGTGGAACAGTTAAAGGTCGAAATTGACCTTGGAAATTGATTAGTTTTTGTTTTGTTGGTGTAGGGTAAAATTGTAAATGGCAATTTAAATTTCCTACCTAATATAAATTTCACAAATTATTCACACAAATAATATAAAAAAAAACATGCACAAACAAGTTTTTATTTATTTTTTTATTTTAAAAAAATTTAATCACAAACTTTTATCTAATTATCAAAAAGTATTTTAATAATAAAACCAACAAACATAAAGATTACAAAATTACATGGAAAAAAAAAATCACGAAAGGCACAAAAGACAAATTGGAGAGAAAGTGAAAAACTTCCATTGCTCAAATTGTTAGGTTATTTTTAGTATTAATTTTAGATTAAGTTTAGTATATTTTTAATTGAGTTTTAATCGTGTTTGGAGCATTTTTACGTTTGTTATCTTTTATTTGTGCAGATTTAAAATAGAAGAAGATTAGAAAAATATCAGAGAAAAGGATGGGAAAAAGATAAAAATATCTCACAAAATATCATGATATTTAAAATAGAGAAAATTGTGCAAGCTGAAACTTCAAGCCTGAATTCGACTGTCTTCTGATTAGATTTTGGAAAAAGTCAAAACATAAAAGTTCTAGATCTCTCTTTTATCTTTCCGATAAATCTTGAATCGTCCAATTCCAAGCAATATCGAGAGAGTTATGGCCAAAATACTATCACTCCATGTAGCAGAAAAAAAATCACTTCCAACACGGGCCGCGGCATGGCTTTAGCATGCCGCGGCCCGCCTCCCTAAACAGCACAAAAATCGTATTTTTCTCTCACGTGGGTGTTGGGGGTTTCCTAGTTCGAATAGGCATTTAACATGTGCGTTTTTCCATCTTTTTAGGCCCTGAATGTCTATATAAAGAGCAGAAGAGAGTTGATTTCATCAAGCAATTTTAGAAGGAAAAGGAGTACGAATTTCAGAGACAGAAGTCGATACTGAGGCATTCTACAGAGGGTTTTCAGCATTATTTTATTCTCTATCTTCTTCTTTTTCTTAAAGTTAATATGTGTGATTGTGCTTCCATAAACATGAGTAGCTAAACATTTAATTAGGGTTAGATGGATATTGTTTAACATTGTTTATGGTTTAATATGATTAATTTTCCCCCTAATTTCTATGTATTCTATTTTATTTGTGCTTAATTACTTTTAATTGTCTGATCACCAATTATCTGTCTATGAGTTTGATGCGAGATCTGAGAAGTGAGTGTCAAATATGCTATAGTAAAATAGAACTGAATTTCGATATACTACGAGAGTACCTATATGGTTTAGATAGCTTATAGGGTTTTTATGCTTAATGCCTGCATGTTAAATTTATCACGAGAGTAGAAAGTTTACATGTAATTGAGATTTATATATACTATAAATTACCTTAGTAAATCTGCTATTGCATAGAGATTAATATTAGGAAAATAATCATATTAGGCCATATTCAATAGAAACAATTGAAATCGAAACCCTAGTTTTTATTAACTATCAATTTTCTTGAATAATTGCTTCTTACTAGTTTCTTATTTTTAATTCTTTCTTTATTTTTATTTAACTAAATAGAAGTAAAAGTTTAATTTTAACGTACTTAACTACACTCCTTGTGGGATCGACCTCACTCTTCGTGAGTTTTACTACTTGAAACGATACGTACACTTGTGTGTGCAAAATATCGCAACACAAATAATAGTCATCATCAAAGTTGAAATCCATTAAGAAAAAAAGTGTTTTAAGTACTTAATATAATATAACCACCGTCTTTGGTTCATCTGTAATTGATAACTTGGATGGATTAATATATATATTTACTTGGAAACAGCTAAACACAGAGTATATATTAGATAGAGCTTTGAATTTGATAGCTATTCTTACTTGTAGAATAAGAAATGGACCATTTCAAATACATTTATCTATTGCTATTCATCCAAATTGTAAGTTCAAACCGATACCATACTTAAAAAAAAATGAAAAATGTTTTAGTCAAAATCTAATGTGACTAAAAACACCATGACATAAACAATGTTAATGGGAAATTCTATTATGCTTTATAAAAGAAGTGAGACTAGAGAAGTTACCCTGAAATTGAATACCTCATTTAAGAATTGTTTTTGATTATATTTGTAGGAATCAATTAAAAAGTCTCCATGTCGGCTCTTCACTAAATTGTAGTATGTTCCAAACTGTAAATAAAAAGTTGTTGGACAAACAATTTCTCAATTATATGTTTTTGTTTTACTTAATAATAAGTTTTTAATTTTAACTAAATATTGTGAAAATAATTGAATTTAATTTATGTGTAGCTTAATTAATTTAAAATACATTAAATGATTTGTGTATTTTGAGTTTGTAAGAACATCTTCAATGAATGGTATAAAATTTGTGCTAAATTTAACTTAAAAAATTAATAAGTGTTATATTTAGGGCAAATGTACAATTGTGCTACGATGTATAAGTGGTAAAATAAATGTTATTTTAATAAGAACGTGTAAGAATGTTAACAAAAATATTATACTATGTAAAAAATAATATTAAATATATAAATGAAAATATAAATAATTATTAATTACAAGTGTATTTTACAATATTTTTTTAATCAGTTTTTTTGTTTTTTAAATTAAAAAAATGAACTATTTTTAAAAATCATATTTTATAAAATTGTTTTCACTTTTCAAATTAATTGAGAATCATAATTTTAAAATTTTAGAAAAAAAATCACTTTCAAGATTTTTTTAAACAATTTTTTTTAATCAATATTTTAGACTTCGACCCTAACCTAGGTTTTGGAACCCAAACCTAGGCCCAGACCCTAACCACGACCTGGACCCCGACAACATGACCCAAACCCAAAACTGGACCCGAACGTAGACCCCAAACCCAGATCTCGACCTGGACCCTAGACTCAGATCTTGACCCGAACCCCGGAACCCCACCCGAACTTAGACCTGACTTGGACCCTTACTCAGACCCCGAACTCGAACCCAGACCCAGATCCTTGACCGGACCCAGACCTCGGACCCGGTCCTAGACCTAGACCAAGACCCGGACCCAAAACTAGGACCTGAACCCAGACCCAAACTTGGAATCGTACCCAGACCTCGACGCCAAATCTGAACCACAAACCAGGACCCAGACTTGGACCCTAGATCGGACCCAGACCTGGACCGGACCCAGACCCGGACCCCAAACCTGAATCCTAACCTAGATTTGGATCCCAAACCCAAACCCTAAACCCGAACCCCAGACCGGATCCGGACTCCAACCTAGACCTCGGACCCCAGACAAGGACCTGGACCCGGACCCCAGCCTCATTCCGGATCTTAACCTCAACCTCAGCGCCTGACCCAGACTTGGACTTAGACCCTAGACCAAGACCCGGACCCGGACCCCAACTCCTGTACTCGGACCCAGACCCTAGATCCCAAACCCCAGACCCCGACCCAGATCCTGACCTAGACCCTAGCGGTGGTCCCGGACTTGACCCCCATCCAGGCCACGAATCCCGATCCCGGACCTGACTTAAATAAAATTAACAAATGAAAATAAAAATGAAATTTACAGATTACACGTTTGTTTTTTATTTTTAAAATTGAAAAACAAAAGTGGTTCTAGAATACATTTTTATTTTTAAAAAATAAAATTTTAAAAACAAAAATTTATTTTTATTTTTGCAATTAAAAAATTTAAAAATGTAAGTGTTACCAAATGCCACCGTTAATGAGTAACAAAAGTGTAAATAAAAAAGTAATATTTATGATGGTGTAAAATTTAACTCATAATACTATATTTGGTACTAAATTTAACACAACTTTTAGTATATATCAAATTTAAACCACATTATATACAAGAGTTTAATTTTATAAACATGAGCTAAAAGATATATACCTTATATTTATATAATATAACACTTTATTAGAGATGCTCTAAGGTAATTATATAGATAGCTATTTTATTTAAATTTAATATTAAATATTAATTATTTTTCTGAAGAAAAAAAAATGACAGTTAATTTAAGGGAAATTTGAAAAAATATGCATAAAATATCTTAAATTTTTTTCCCTAATCTAATACATTTTAAAATTTAAAAAATATGACCACTTTACAATAAACCCAAAAATACCCCTCTCATTTTCAAACCTCAACTCTCTCTCTTCCTCTATCTCTCTCGGTTGTTCTCTCACCAACCCTCTTTTTTTTCGCCGGATGTGATTTGGGCAAAATCTGGGTTTGGAGTTTGATTTCATCGGGCCCGATGCAGGCCCGATGCCGGTCCGATGGTAACACAAAAAAATTGAGGAAGACAAAGGCCCGATAGTGGGCCCGATGGGGCCCGATGCATGTGTAAAAAATAGAATTTGATATGGCCCGATGGGTCCGATGGGCCCAATGGGCCCGATAGTGGGCCCGATGGTCGACAATGTAGTGAAATAAAGAGAGAAGAAAAGAGAGGGGGTAATGTAAATGAGGAGTATTTTAGAGATATTATAAAATGTGTCATATCCTACAAATATAAAATATTATGAGTTTAGGGGAAAATTTTTAAGAATATGTAAGTATAAAAAATCAAATTTCCTTTTAATATTCATAAAAAATTAGTAACTAACACCACACCACTAAAAAGTAGTTGGAAACAAATGACCATTTGATACGTGGATAATAAGTATGTTACCACATCATGTACTGTCTATACTATAATAAGAGAGAAAATAAGTATTGGTATTACATGATAGTATATTATTATACTAGCTACCATTATCATAAGATAATTTTTTTTATCATTTGTTGTGTTATATATGTGACCTAACGAGTTATTGCTACAAATGTTAATACAAGCAAAAGAACCTGTAATTAATTATTATGAAAAGGATTCTTTTATTGTTTATTACAATTGTTTTGTAAGTATACAAGTCAGTTGCATATAATTCATGAATCTTACATATTATTTATCTTAATAAAACTAATAAGTTTAGTTAAACGCGTAAAACAAGCCTTTGGTTTTTACATCCTAATATTAGTTGTTCTCGAACTTTGGATTGGACTACAGAACACTTAGACCAAATTCCCAATGACTAATCAAACATTTGTGTATATTCCCTAATTATAAGGATTCAACGAGCAAATATGTATATAATATATAGATTTTAGATTTGCCTTTGGTTGTTAGAATTTGTGAGAGTGTGGTTGAAATGAGATTTAGAAAGTTGTATGAAGGTGAGTGTATAGTAAGATGTATGTGATTTTATCTTAAAATTAAAATCTGTCACAAATTTTGCTAGATTAGGAGTAGAGGGTTGCAAAAATGCAAGCCACAATTCAAAGAAAGGGTGAGGAGATTTAGAGACTCAGGCAGTAGGGTCCTCCTATTGTACTTCCTCCTCAGGTACCTATTGCCCCAGTTCCAGTGTTGTCAGCTGGGTAGCTTGCTGCTGGTAACTGAATGGAATCGTTGTATGAAAGGTTTTGGAAGCAGGGATCTCCAGTCTTTTTGGAAGGCCTAGATGTGATGAAAGTTGAGCAGTGGCTGACTGTTACGAACAGAATCTTGAATTTTATGGGAGTCACTGGTAATGACTGAGTGACTTGTGCTACATAGTCATACTTGGGGGATCTCTGAATTGTTGCTGGCCTTATGTTTTGGGTTTCGATCTTTCATTGTGATCATCCTTTACATAGTTGGTCATGTTATTTTTTTTTATTCTTATTTGAATAATAGGGTTATTATTGCCTAATTTTTTTGGGAGATTTTTGGGTGATAGCTATTAATAGGGATGATTTGTTATTGGTTCATCAAGTTGGAAACTTAGTATTCTTCACACTGTTTTAATGCTTTATAACTGGCGGTTTAGTAGTACCTTCATTAAAAATGTTATTAAGGTTTTCATCCTTATTATTGTAAATAAATTGGTTAGCCTATTATTTTTGAGTTTGTTCTTTGAGTGATGTCTTCATGTCTGATTTACTTATTAATAGATATTTTTATTTTTCTTTCAAAATATTATAATAAATTAATTATTCAGGTGAAAATATAATTGAAAACTTGTAAATTATATTTTAGTTGTGTATAAAAATATTTAGGTAGATTCATGCTAATTAAAATTACATTATAACATGAATTTGATATATATTTTTTTTTAAAAAAATTAATGTATTATTTAATGTATTATGATTGATGATAATATTGAATTTAAAATCCATCTTTAGAAAGGATTTAAGATTATTCTAATCTCAATTATTATTTCTCAATATGTAATATTTATTGATGGTTATTAACAAAATTAAATATAAATATCAATTTTAGAATTACTAAACTATTAGATTTTGATCAAATGATTAACAATATAAGGAAAATTTAAGTTTATACACTTAATTTAGCTATTCAATAAAATTTACAACCCGTCTAACTCGAATAAACCGCCCAAACCAAATCGAATAAATCGATAAAAAAATAAAACTCGAAATAATATAATAAAAATTCAAACCGCCCAATAAATATATTAAGTGATTTGTAAATTATTCTAAACCGCTCAATTAACTCGAATAAATCAAATTAAATTGATTTATATATTTCTTAATAAAAGTGTATATAATATATTATATAAATTACATTTATTAGTTAAACTATTTTGTATTTAAAGTTTAGACATTTTAGTGTTTAACTTAAAACTTAAACTTTATAGTTAATAATTTTTATTATATTTAGATATTAAAGTTGAAGTTTAAAATTTATACCATATTATTACTATTTTTTTATTATTTTGTGTTTACTCAATTATATTTATCTTATATTAAAGTTCTTAAAATTAATTTAAACTATAGTATTTTTTAACTTGAAATATAAATAATATATTTTATTTTTTAAAATTTAATTATTTAAATACTAGAAACTAATATTAATAATTAAAAGAAAAAGTGAAGAACAGTTTGGATGTCTTAATCCGACCAAACTGACAAAATTATTGGATGAGTTGAATTTTTTCTAATTTTTAATTGGACGAGTTACAATTAAATATTTATAATTTCATATTTATATTGAATTAGTAAAAATATGCTATAACCGAACCAAACCGACTGAAGTATATGCCTAATATTTTGGTGTGTGTGAATGAGAGGGTTCTAATTTAAAAATAAAAATGAAAAAGAGAACCATTCATTTTCAGCCAGCTGGCCATGTGAAACAAAGTGAAATGTGATTCATATCTCCATCTGACCCGGACCATGACTTAAATAAAATAAAGGATTATCTCATCTTCACACTCTTGCATATGCTAAGTCAAATATAAACTCACAAATTATTTATAATCATTACAATTTTATATTTTATATTTTCTGTTTTCTTGACATCTTTTTATTTTCTGTTTTTGAATAGGAATGTTTGCCATAGAACCTTTTTTTTTAGTATTAGTTTAGAAGAAACTATTATTGGATTTTGTAGTATTACTCATAAATTAATGACAAAAACAATACTAGTGAAAATGCAATACTAAACACTAAATTATATATCCTTTAAGAAATTACTAAACTAAATACTTTTTTTTTTTAATAAAATGAAGTATTAAAATTGTGAACAACACTTATCTAAACAATTTATTATTATTCTTCTTAATATAAGACTTAAAAATTTAGTGTTTTTATTTTCTTAATTTTTTTAGGTTTTAAAGGTCAAAAGAAAAGCAAATTGTGTAAAACTCTCAATAGTTTGATCTCACTATCAACTAATCTCTAACGGTATGGGACTTGGTTTCTTCCAACACCATTGGGATATTGTTGGTGATGATGTTATCAACTTAGTGAAGGAGTTTTTTGACACTGAAGTTATGCTTGATGGACTTAATGACACCAATCTCGCTTTGATCCCAAAAAAGAAAAACTTTGCTGTGATGGGTGATCTCAGGCCAATATCACTATGTAATGTTCTCTATAAGATCATCTCGAAAGTTTTGACGAACCGCATGAGTGATTTGATTGACTGTATTATCTCTGAAACCCAAAGTGCTTTTATTCTTGACTGTCTTATCTCAGACAATGTTATGGTTGCCTTTGAAGTCATGCACTATTTGAAATGGAAAAGAAGAGGTAAAAAAAGCTTCATGGCTCTTAAACTCGACATGAGCAAAGCCTATGATCGGGTTGAATGGAGCTTTCTTAGAGCGGTTATGAATCGTATGGGCTTTGCTAGCAAATGGATTGATCACATTATGGGTTGTGTCTCTACAGTTCACTACAAAGTTGTTCATAATGGTCACGTGCTTGATTCTATCTCCTCGTCCAGAGAAATACGTCAAGGTGATCCACTTTCTACTTACCTCTTCTTCATTATATGTGCCGAAGGCCTCTCAGCTCTCATCCAGAAATTTGAAGCCAATAGACATATTCAAGGATGTCGTGTGGCTCAACGTGCACCTTCAATAACACATATGTTCTTCGCAGACGACAGCTAGTTGTTTTTCCAAGCCACACGAGGTGCTGCTGATAGCATCTCCAATCTCCTGCATCTCTTTGAAAATGCATCAGGTCAGAAAGTTAATTACTCAAAGTCTTCGATCTTCTTCAGTCCCAACACTGATGCTACTACCCGTGTACAGATTTGCCTTACACTCCATATGTCTGAAGCTCTTGAAGGCAGCCTTTATCTAGGCCTTCCGAATATTATTGGCCGCAATAAGAATGTTGTGCTTGGCTTTCTTAAAAACAAAGTCATTGCTCGCATCAACAGCTGGGATGGCAAGTTCCTGTCTCGTGCAGGGAAGAAAATTTTACTCAAAACAGCCATACAATCCTTGCCCACATATGTTATGACTGTCTTTCTTCTCCCGATTGGAACCTGTAATGAGATTGAAAAATTAATGGCTAGTTTCTGGTGGAAGACAAACTCCAGCAAAGGGCGAGGTATTATCTGGATGTCGTGGAATCGTTTAGCAACTCCAAAAGAAGAAGGTGGAATGTGTTTTAGGCACCTCCATGACTTTAATCTTGCCATGCTTGCCAAACAAGGTTGGCGATTATTGTGTAAGCCTGACTCTCTTGCTGGTAGAGTCTACAAAGCAAAGTATTTCCCTAATTCTGACTTTATTTCATCCGATCTTGGAAATAATCCAAGCTTTGTGTGGCGTAGTATCTGAGGTGCTAAGGAGTTGATTCGGCTTGGGGTTGCTCGGGTTATTGGAGATGGTAGAAATACTAGAATTTTGGGTTCTCCTTGGCTACCATCAACAAGTAACAAATATATCTCTTCTACTCATCTTGGTCTAAGCACTCACACTGTAAGTTCCCTATTTCAACCAAACATGATCTGTTGGGATGCTGATGTAGTCCGTGACTTATTTTCTCCTCAAGAAGCAGATTTAATTCTTGGCATTCCACTTAGCAACACTTCTAGACCTAATTGTTGGTCTTGGACAGCAGATCACAAAGGGAATTTTACTGTGCAAAGCGCCTATCACCGTACTGCAGAGTCAAAAACCAGTCGGTTTACGGCCAAACAATTCTAGTTTTTGGCGTAAGTTCTGGCATTTGAAGATACCTCCCAAAGTCTTGAATTTTTTGTGGCGTGTTATAGCATGTTCTCTCCCAACCTGTGTGAACCTTGTCACGAAATATGTACCAATTTCTTCACAGTGTCCCGTTTCCATACTACAGCAGAAACAACAACACATGCTCTGCTGACTTGCGACTTTGCTAGAGCCTGTTGGGCTGTCTTTGGTTGGCCTGTCACGGTTGACCCCTCATCCACGTTTGGTTACTGGTTTGAGTTGTTGCAGAATACCAGCAATATTGACTTAATCTGTCGTGCAACAACTCTTTGTTGGACTTTGTGGAAACCTCAAAATAAAGTTGTCTGAAACAAATGCAATTCTACTGTCAAAGAAGTTCCGGCCACTTCTTCAATTATTCTTGAACATTGGAGGAAAGCTCAAGATAAAAGTGCTCTTTTATCACAATCGTTTAACAATAGTGATGATGGGGGTGAGCTATGGACACCACTGTTGGGTTTTATGCCCTAAATAAAACTCTGTTTCAATGTAATCCAGATTATTCTATATCAATAAAGTAACAGAAGTAATTTTTCATTCACTTGTGTATGTTTTGGTTCACTTAATCAATTGCTTGTCTATTTGATTTATAAATTCATCCAAACCCCTTTCACATACTTGAACATGTTTATTGTGTTGTCAACACATTGGAAAATAAACATGACTATGTGAATAAAGTATTCCTAGATTTATCAGAACACTGGGTTTCACTGATATGACAATCTACAACAGAGTTTACTTACATTTGGAGAAATGTTATGTTCTTTCCAGAACATAGGTTAAAGTAAAGCTCAGGTTGGATGCATGGAGTATGCATTGGAATGGACCGATATTGAACTTTGAATTAGATTTTGAAACTTACCGTAAACATCTATTCAATTCAATATCAGAAGTTGATCCTAGATCACATGATCTAAATCCTGATATGGTTAGGCTTAATTTCAAGAGTGTTATTCGTGTTCTTTGATTTGTTAGTTAAGCCTAAAACTGTAGTCTGGGCAATACATACATTTTGGGAACACGGTAGTGCGATTGAGTGGGAGCGCTAACATAAATATGGAATCTATAGCTTCTATCTGGCGAATAGTAAGCAAAGGGTGATCTCCTTCGAGCTTAACCAAACGAGATAAATGATTGAGTACTCATTTCACTTAGTTGAAATATCATTTATACAGGGTTAAGTGTTTTAAGGATAAAATACATTGTAGGGTGTTACGGTAATCTAAGTCCCTTTACAGTGTAGATCATCCATATAGAGGATCATTGATCACATTAGGATTATAACAATGGATAACTAATAATGCGTCTATATGGTGGAACATATAGAGCATTCTATATACTGAGAGTGCAATTCTGAGTTCTATGTGTGGATTCAACGAAGAATTAATAAGTTAGTGAATTTAAGTGGTAAATTCAAGATTTGCTTATTGGAAGCTCGGATATATAGACCCATGGTCCCCTCACTAGTTGAGATGATATTACTTGTAGGACTCATTTAATTGATTTTAATTAATCAATTAAGAATTCTCAAGATAAGCTTGTCAGTTTGAGAATTTGGCACTCATTAAGGGCAAAACAGTAAATAGAGATTTTGAAGGGCATATTTATTAATTAAGAAACTTTAATTAGTTTCATTATTAATAAAATAAATGATAATATATTATTTGATAATTATTTTTTAATTATTAAGTAATTAGATTTATCATTAATATGGTTGTACAATGGAAATGGCAACATTTCACAAAAGGGGAAACTATCAAGTGTAGGAAAAAGGAAAGTTGGAAAAGAGGCAAGCCTTGTTCCACATTGCCTAGGCCGGCCCCCTTTACCTTCCTTTTCCCTTGATTTTCTCAGTTCAAAATGTCAATCATAGCCCTTGGTGGTCTTCTATAAATAGAAGGAAAAGGCTTCAGATTTTGTGAACATCTCTGTATCTTTGAAAAAGCTTTTCTCAGCATTATTCTGAAAGAATTTTCTCTCAGAAAATTCTCTCTGAGCCGCCACCCTCTCTCTCTCTATACCTTCACTGTTTCGAAATATATGAGTGCTAGAGTAGTGCCCACACACATCAAGTAATACCTCAATCATAGTGAGGAAGGCTGTGTAGAATTCAGAGACAACAAAGAAGGACTTTCAGGCTCAGATCTTGATTATACTCTGCTACAGAAAGGAATCAAGGGTTAGAGATCTGAGTGGGAGGAGACATATATATTCCGCTGCAATCACTGTAAGATTTCTGATACTCTTATGTGTTTAATTTCATATCGTTTTAGAAGTTCATATTTAGGTTGTTAAATCAACATACTTGTGAGTAGATCTAAGATCCTGGTAAAATAACTTCCAACAACCACCTGCAACAAACAACCTCAAGATTAATATAGATGTGGCGCTCTTCCAACACGACAACTCATATGGCTATGGATTAGTGGCGAGGGATCATTTTGGCAAGTTCTTAGAGGGCAAAACATGCCAGTGCAATGGCAACTATCTTGCTAAAGTGGTTGAAGCTTTGGGGATCAAGGAAGCTCTCAGTTGGATAAAGAACAAGACATGGAATAATATTGAGCTTGAGTCTGACAATCTTTTATCTGTGCAAGCAATAAGAAGCCACCAAAAGATGTCTTCTACTTTTGGTATTATTATAGAGGATTGTTGTTTGTTATTATCTCTTTTAAAGGATGTTAAGTTACGTTTTGTAAAACGATCAGCAAATCGAGTTGTCCATGCTATTGCAAGTGTTGGAAATTATTTTACCAGGATCTAGATTTACTAACAAGTATGTTTGATTAACATCCTAATATGAATTCTAAAACAATGAAAATAAACACATATAAAGTTTAGAAAACCTTACAGTGGGTGCAGCGGAATAATATGACTCCTTCCATTCAGATCTCTAGCCCTTGATTCCTTTCTGTAGCAGAGCATAATCAAGATCTGAATCTGGATCTTCTTTTCTCCTTCTTTAATACAGATTTTCCATAGTCTTACATACTATGATTGAGATACCACTTGATGTGTGTGGGCACTACTCATTCACTCAAAGGTTTCGAAATTTAGAGAGAAGAAAAGAGAGAGAGGCGTGTGGCATTTTCTGATGGAAACAATGTGTGAAGTTGTGTGTGTCTGTTTCCTCAAGCCAACACTTTCTATTTATAGAAAACCCTCTAGGTTTAGGTTAGAATTGTATGGAATTAAAATAATGAAAAAAATAAAATGGTAAAGGCCTATGCATAGTGGGCGGCCAGAATAGGAAATTGGGCCTCACTTTGCAACTTTCCCATTTTGTTATTTTTCATTCCCATTTTCTCGAAAATGCCAATTTTCCAATTTAACCTTTTAAATGCCAATTCTAATTATTTAATAACTTGAAAATAATTATTAAATAATATTTCCATTTAATATATTTATTAATTTAGACATATAAAGTCTCTTAATCAATAAATAAACCTAGAATCTCTTTTCTTTACAATTTCGCCCTTGCTTAGTGAAAATTCATAAAGTAGACATAGTCTAACTTTTAGAATTATAATTGATTAATCAAAATCAATTAACTGAGTCTTACAAGCAGTATGGTCTCAACTAGTATGGGGACCATGGGTCTATATAACCGAGCTTCCAATAAGTCGAACCGAATTTACCAAGTAAATTCCCTAACTTATTAATTCCTCATTGAATCCACACTTAGAACTTGGAATTGCACTCTCAGTCATATAGAACGCTCTATATGTTCCATGATATAGACACGTCATTAGTTATCCATTGTTATAACCCTAATGTGATCAATGATCCTCTATATGGATGATTTACACTGTAAAGGGATTAAATTACCATAACACCCTACAATGTATTTTATCCTTAAAACACATAACCCTGTATAAATGATATTTCAGCTAAGTGAAATGAGATCTCCACCATTTATTTTTCGTTTGGTTAAGCTCGAAGGAAATCATCCTTTACTTTCTATTCGCCAGATAGAAGCTATAGATTCCATATTTATGTTAGCGCTCCCACTCAATTGCACTACCGTGTTCCCAAAATGTACGTATCACCCTGACCCAAAAGTAGGCTTAACTAACAAATCAAAGAACACGGATAACACTCTTGAGATTGAACCTAACCATATCAGGATTAAGATCATTTGATCTAGGATCAACAGGTGATATTGAATTGAATAGATATTACGGTAAGTTTTAATATATCTAATCAAAGTTCAATATCGGTCCCTTCCGATGTATACTCCATACATCCGATACTGGTAAACTTTACCAATGTCCTGGAAAGGACATAACACTTTTCCAAGGTGTAAGAATACCTATCACTTATTATACCATGTCAGTTTAAATCCAGTGTTCTGACAAATCAGGGAATAAACTTTTGAACATATAATTAGGATTATATTCCACTGTGCTGACAACACTATAATCTTTAACAAACTCATATGTTCTGGACTTAAAAAGAATTCATACATTATATACATATAATCATGAAATAAATCATGTGAACCATGCAACATAAAATGTTATTTCTGATCTTTATTAATAAGTAAATCTGATTATATTGAAATGAGTTTTATTTAGGGCACAAAACCCAACAGCAAGGCACTCTCGATTTATTCTTGGTGGTTGCATCTTAGAGCAAGATATCTGACCCGATTTGAGGGATATCTTGTTTTCTGAATGCTCTTAATCAAATGAAGTTGATATTTTTTTTTTGAAAAAAAAAAGAAGAGTTATTTGCGGCATAACCTCCTTAAGTTGTTACGTTTTTACAACTAACCCCCAATTCTAAAATTTTGGTGGTAAAACCTCCTAAACCTAAGTTCTGTTAGCACTTAGCCCCTTCCATCCATTTTTGGCTGTTAACTGCCATGGTGGAATGTCTACGAGTACACAGTGTACACGTGGCACAATTTTATTGGTCCACGTACATAAATATTAAAAAAAATAAAATTTAATTATTTTAAAAATAAAAAATTTTCTTTTTCTTTAAAAATTAAAAAACAATTTTAAAAAAATAAAAATTAAAAAAAAAAACTAAATAAACCCTAATTTTTTTTTTTATTTCTCAAGAATAAACCCTAATTTTATTAATCCTAACCCTAATTCCCATCTCTTCAACCTTTCTCTTCCGCCTCCCTGCTCTTTCCCGAAAATCTCAAACAAAAAAATCATAGCCCCATTGCAGATCAAGCTCTGCCGAGCCCCAAGGAACAAGAAAAGCTAGACAATGTCACACCTAACCCCGCCATCACCACTGCCATCGGCGCCGGCCCCGCCTCTTCCGACGACCCTATGCACTCGTGGTGGGAATCAATCTCCAAAGCTCGTTCTCGCATCTACTCTCTCTCTTCAATTCTCGACCCCACCTCCTCCTCCTCCTCCTCATTCTCTCTCCCCTCCCTGGCCGATTCCGACCGCCCTGCTCTCTCACTCCTCTCTTCCATCGATGCTTACCTTACTGTCTCGGCATCCCTCTCTTCCCCTCTCTCCGGTTCCGGCTCTGACCCTCTCTGTCACTGGCTATACGACACGTATCTGTCGTCTGATCCCCATCTACGACTTATTGTTTTCTCCTTCATCCCTCTCCTCTCCGGCCTCTACCTCTCTCGGATCCACTCTCTCATCCGATTCGCCTTCTTCAGCTAGCCAGTACAAGCCACTCTTGGTGAAGCACACAGATTGTCATTAATAATGAAGAAGAAGGAGGAGGAGGGAGCGGCGGGTTGGCAGATGAGAGAAAGAGAGAACAAGAAGAAAAGAAAAGAATTGGGGTTTATTTAGGATTTTTTTAAATTTTTATTTTTTTAAAATTGTTTTTTAATTTTTAAATAAAAAGAATTTTTTTATTTTTTTAAATATTTATTGACGTGGACCAATAAAATTGTGCCACGTGTACACGTGGAC
Organism: Cannabis sativa; assembly: GCF_029168945.1. Lineage (NCBI taxonomy): Eukaryota > Viridiplantae > Streptophyta > Magnoliopsida > Rosales > Cannabaceae > Cannabis > Cannabis sativa. The sequence goes on from NC_083601.1 coordinate 50,662,150, forward strand.
ATTCCACCATGACAGTTAACAACCAAAAATGGATGGAAGGGGCTAAGTGCTAACAGAACTTGGGTTTAGGAGGTTTTACTACCAATTTTTTTTTTTTTGAGTTAAAGTGAAAATTTTATTTAAACACTTTCAGCCATTACAATAGACTTAAAATCAGCAGAAACATTATGTTGATTAAAAACACAATCTGACGAAAAACAAGACTCTCTAGCAAGACAATGAGCAGCCCTATTTGCAGATCGTTTAACAAACTTTAAAGAAACATTATTTAGAGACGAGAGTAAGACCCGACAATCATCAACAAGTAACCCAAACTAAGAAGGCATTAAAATTGAACTATGAATAGCTTGAACCACCACCAAAGCATCAGTTTCAATGACTACACTGGGCCATTGCTTTCTTTCAATCCAACTTAACGCCTCCTTAATCCCAATGGTCTCAGCAATCTCAGGCTTAACAACCCCAAGCCGAGTCTCAGAAATAGCTTCAAGGAGAGATCCATTCGAATCACGAGCCATGCAACCATAACCAAACTTGTTTTGTTCTTGAAAGATAGCCCCATCAACATTAATCTTGACCATATTAGAAATTGGTTTCTTCCACCCCTCATCGACATTATTAATATCATTAATTAACAATGCCCCCGTCTTTTGAGATTGAGCAGTACAATATTGGTCAAGCACTATTCTAGCCGATCGGACCACATCAATAGCAGAACAACTTTTATTATTCCATAATAGTTCATTGCGGACAACCCAGATTTTCCAACTAACACACGCTGCTTCTTTGACAACAGCGGCTGAATGGTGCATAACAAGATCGGACAACTATTTATTGAAGCCACCACTGTCCGCACCAGCAGGGACGATCGAAACGCACCAGCAGCTGTTCGCAAACCTGCATTCGAGCAAGACATGGCTGATTGTCTCCACTGCCGAATTGCAGAAAGGACAGTACAGATCAACGTTAATTTTTTTGGTGCTTAGTTGAACTTTTGTTGGTAAGCATCCAACTAAGACACGCCACAAAAAATGCTGCACCTTTGGAGGGACTTCCAGCTTCCATATAGCTTTGAAGAGCAACTGATTTTCCACAGCAACATTCGCACCAGGTTCTTGCTGCAGCAAACGGTAAGCACTCTTTACAGTGTAAAAACCATTAGCTTCTTCACTCCAATACCACTTATCAGCCATTGCATTCTCACTCAATTGTATAGATAACACAAGGTTCTTATCCCTTTCATCAAATGGGTCATTAATGATATCAAAATCCCAGCTCTTAGATTGCATGGAAAATAAACTAGAGACATTTTGATTCACTAAACCAGGATGGGCAGATATAACAAAGGGATTTGTAGAATCAGGAAGCCAAGGGTCTAAAAGAATACTCACATTGTTTCCATTCCCAATAGATTTCCTTGCACCAGCTTTGACTAACCCTTGTGCTTCCAAAATGCTTTTCCAAATAAAACTTGGGTTTTGTCCCAAAGTAGCATTAAGAAAACTACCCGAAGGATAATAACGAGCTTTATAAATCTTGCTTACCAAGGAATCCTCATTAGTCATTAGTCGCCATCCTTGTTTACCAAGGAATGAAAGATTGTAATCTCGAAGGTCCCTAAAACCCATCCCACCATCAATCTTATGTCTACTCAACCGCTTCCAACTTATCCAGCTCACACCCTTCGAGCCTGAGTTTGATTGAGATTTCCACCAAAATTTAGCCATCATTCCTTCAAGATTAGAACAAATCTCCTTTGTAAGCAAAAACACACTCATAGCATAACAAGGCAAGGCCTGAGCAACCGATTTCAATAACACCTCTTTACCTGCTTTGGACAAGAAACGACTCTCCCAAGTAAATATTTTCTTCTTCATCTTCTCTTGTAAAAAACCAAGTATAGCTTTCTTGTTACGACCCAAAATGCAAGGTAAGCCAAGATAAAAACTATTATCCCCAGCTTCCACCATTCCCATGAGATCGCAAAGACTAGCACAGGTATCAGCAGAGCAGTTCTTACTGAAAAAAATTGAAGACTTTGAGTAATTCACCTGTTGTCCCGACGCCTGCTCATAAAGTTGAAGAAGATGCATCACATGTGTTGCTTCACTCCCATTAGCCTTGCAATACACATAGCTATCATCAGCAAATAACATGTGTGAGACCCGAGGTGCACTCCTAGCCACTTTACAACCAGTCAACCATCTACGCTGCTCATACAGAGTTAAAAGAGAAGAGAGTCCTTCAGCACAAATCAAGAACAAGTACGGAGATATAGGATCCCCTTGACGAATCCCACAAGCTGGGACAATCGGCCCCAACTTCTTCCCTCCATAAGTGACATGATAAGAAACCGTAGACACACAGAACATGATAAGAGCAACAAATCTTGAGCTAAATCCCATGCGAGTAAGCATGGCTTCCAGGAAAGCCCAACTAACTCGATCATAGGCTTTACTCATGTCGAGTTTAACTGCCATAAAACCATCTTTACCCTTCCTCTTTCGTTTCATATAATGCATCACCTCATAAGAGATCATAATGTTGTCAGATATCAACCGTCCTAGCAAAAAAGCACTCTGGTTTGTAGATATGACACTAGGCAATACAACTTTAAGCCTATTTGCAATCACCTTGGAAACAACCTTATAAAGGACATTACAAAGTGATATAGGCCGAAGATCACCCATTTGTTCAGGACTCTTCTTCTTAGGGATAAGCACAATATTAGTCTCATTCAATACTGAAGGGAACTCACCAGTAACAAAGAACGCTTGAACCAGCCGCACCACATCATCACCTATCAAGTTCCAAAATTTTTGATAAAATCCTGGTGTCATTCCGTCAGGTCCTGGAGATTTATCTGGATGCATTTGGAACAACGCGTCTTAATTTCCTTACGAGTCACTCCTCAAGCAACACGACATTTTGGTCCTCAGTGACCGATTGGGAAACACAATTGATAACTGGAGAAAAATCACCACCGACATGAGTGAACAAGTGCTGAAAATAATCCACCACCACCGTAGGAAGTCCATCATCCCAACCAACCCAGTCGCCATTAGAATTCTTCAGCTTCTGGATTAAATTAGATCGTCGTCGGGATGTAGCTTTGGCATGGAAGTACTTGGAATTGCGATCACCCTCACCCAGCCACAACTGCTTACTTCTCTGCTTCCAAAAGACTTCTCTTTGCAAGTAGAGATTATTTAACTTTAACTCAGTAGCTTTGTAACAAGCTACAGAATTAGAGTCCCTTCCTCTCTTCCAAGTCTTGATCTCGGCTTTGCAGTCTTTTATCCTTTTGCCAAAGTTGCCAGTATAGTCTCTTCCCCAATCAAGCAAAGCATTACCACAGTCACAAATCTTCTCAGTAATAGGAAGACCATGAGACAACTCCCAACTATCTTCAACAACTTTAAAGCATAGAGGCTCCTTCAACCAAGAATTTTCGAATCTAAAAGTTCTCTTTGACACTTGCAATGTTTCGGCTACAGGGACCAAATGAAGAGGGCAATGGTCCGAAGTGGACACCTCCATATTATAAAGCTTAGCCAAAGGAAACTTTGCGAGCCAACTATGAGAAACAAGAGCTCTATCAAGCCGAGCCTCAACCCACGAATCAGTTCCTCTACCCCGTTCCCATGTATAAGGATAGCCACTCAAATCCAAATCATGAAGACCACACTCTTCCAACATATCACAGAAACCATTTATCAACCAATTCGGGTATAAGTTACCTCCATTTTTATCTTGTTGAGATGTAACATTATTAATATCCCCAACAATACACCAAGGCAGATTACTCTCCATTTTCAGAGCACGAATAAGATCCCAAGTTCGCTTCCGCAAACTACGATTCGGTTCACCATATAGTCCCGTAAGTCTCCACTCCCCATAGTCACGGTTATGAACAACAACATCAATATAGTTAGAACCAAACCTGAGCAATTGAACTTCCTCCGCTTTGCGCCAAAGAAGAGCCATTCCACCACTTTTCCCTTGCGCATCAACACTAACCGCTCCTTCGAAGCCAAGCGAGACCCGAAGCTTCTCAACTACATCCTTCTTAGCCAACGTCTCACAAAGAAACAACACAATGGGCTTCTTTTGGATAACAATATCCTTTATGAATTGGATGGCCCATGGGTTCCCAAGCCCATGGCAATTCCATGTTATTAGACTCATAATGATAGGTGGGCTTGGGAACCAAGACCCACCTTTGTTAAGTTTTTTGACCCATCACCAACATTCACATCATTCTCCATCATAATACATTCATCCTCTGCCACCTCATTATTTTCACCAGTATTTCCATGTTCCATGCGCCTCCTTTTGGAATCTATAATAATTTTGGAAATATCTTCTCCATCCACCTCAGCATTAACTTTGTCAACTTGTTGCATGGAACACCCTTTCCCTAATCGTGGACCAGGTACAAGATCATTTTGAACATCCACATTCTTTCCTTTTACACCACTCCCAGGATTGATACTATTGCCATTAACCATGGAATCAATCTCCATAATTTTAGCAACTGAATCAGCCTTCCCCTCTGTCGCCACACGTCCAGCAGGACTCTTCTCCACCGTCGCCTGCTGCTCGAAACCAGAACGCAGCCACTGTGTACCGATTTGGTAGTGTCGTCTTCTCAACTGTGCCTTCATGCCAATGCCATAAGGCTTAACAATTTGATCAATATCTTGCTCGAATCGTTTAGCACAAAACCTTTCAGAATGCCCTATAATGCCACAAATAAAACAAAATGTTGGGAGATGTTCATATTGAAACATAGCCCAAATCCATTCACCATTTTCCTTATACAACTTCATTCGTCGCTTTAAAGGTTTCTCAATATCAACCGTCGTACGAACCCTCAAATAATCCCTCCAAACACCAACAAAGTTCTTAGGATCCGACTTAACATAGGTTCCAATATAACTACCCGCACTACGCACCACTTTATCCATCATGAACCCAGTTTTAAGATTGTGAATCTGCACCCACATATCAAGTTTGTGCAAATAAACCGCTCTTGGATTCTCACCACTCTTCAATCGGTGGAATATTAGAGGAACCTTATTAAAGGTCCATGGACTTCCATCAATGACCATCTGTATATCGATTTCATGATAAAATTGAAAAAGGTAAAGATTTGCTTCCAACTCTTTTACATACACACCTTTTCCGGGCTGCCATAGAGATGCCATAAGGTGTCTCATTGCATCGAAATCAATAGATCTTCCTGTAAGAAACTTCCCTACAAGGCACCACCTATCGTCAAAAATCTGCTCCTCACCCTCACTCTCCCCTTCGATCAGAACACCTTCTTCTTCATCCTCAATCTGAAAATTCTCATATTGATCGGCAAGGTCACCCAACACGTGACTGCTAGAAGCCATAACAACCGAAAACAAACCACAACTAGAAGTAAGCACCCCAACAACCTTAAACCGTAGCAGTAACAACACACCACACACAAACAAATCCTGAAGACAAAGACAAAAGAACTCTCACCTACTCATACGTACAACACACTCAAAAGAGAGAGACATATAATTTTTACTACCAAAATTTTAGAATTGGAAATTAATTGTAAAAAGGTAACAATTTAAGGATGTTATGCCACAAATAACTAAAAAAAAAAAATAACTGTTTCTAAAAAAAAAAATTGATAATGAGAGATGATTGATGAAACGTAGGACTCTGACCCACACATCTGAGTACATAACAATCAAAAATCAGCAATCAGATCAACTATGGCAGACGTAAATCTCATACACAAAGAAACAAATATAATTATTTGTAATAAAAAAAAAATTATTTATGCTTTTTTGTTTAATCAGAACATGGCCATTAGATTTTTCCATTTTAATAAAAAAAAAATACTGAAGAAAAAATTAGCTATTTGTCAACGATACTTAGATTTTTATAATAATAGGTGACTTAAATATTATACCTACTATAAAAGTTCTATATATCTATATATTAAACTAATAAATATTTAAAAACTACAAACATGCATAACTAAAATTCTAAACTTTTAAAATGATATATGAGTTCTATTTTCATAAAAGGCTTAACATTGCTTGATTAAGTATTAACATCCTATACTAGTGTGAATTAAGTTTTATTTTTTTTGTTATACTTATAAATAGTCAATTTACTTTTTCCAAAATTTGCTTGCACTGAAAAAATGCACAAAATATTATATCCTATGAATGCTTATAAACTCAACTTTGTTATAATTAATCACAAATCATAGAATCCTCATTAGTTTTTTTCTCTCCTTTATCCTTAAGCTTAGCAATAAACTTGAGCAATCCAAGTCACTATTTAATTTAAAATTTGAATCCTTATGCTATCGATATTTTTTTTTTTATTCTTTAAGTTTGTTCAATTTTCTTGTATTTCTATACTCAGGTAATTTTTTTTTTTTGATAAATTAGTAAAATATTACTGCACCAATAAAAAAAAGAAAAAAAAGAACCGTTTACAACCGAAACATGAGCTCAATTAAGCGATTGAACTCAATCTCCCATCAATGTTACTTGTTTTCTCTTTTTTAAAATGAGAAAACCTTACACTAATATCTTTCTTTATGTACTTTACAATTTTTTGTAGTATAGAAAATTCCATAATGAATTGTTCCTTGATTCCCAAATGTAATAGCTATATGCACTTCACACTTGAATTTGGAGTGAGAATGTAATGATCGTTTAACTTTATTTTAAGAATTAGCAAATAATTAAGACTTATTATTAGAAGTAGGCTTTTAATAATTAATTTTGTAATTATGGAGATATATTTAAATTTTAAGTGTATTAATTATGTTATATATAAAATTTTATATTTTTTTATATTTTATGTCTGGTAACAGTAGAATGCGACCTTTGACCTATAAACTTTATTATAGTATAGTACCTTAAATTTAGCGAGACAATATAACTAGATATTTAGAATGTCAAAAACATTTAGGGTTGTGATATTAGACTATTAAATTATGTATGTTACTTCATGTTTAAACAAGGGGTAAATTTTTCATATTTTGCTCCTGTTATTATTAGTTGATTTTAAGTGGGCTGATATTAATTATGTAATTATCTATTAAAAAGTATAAGCTGAAATGATAATTGAATTGTCATTATCTTATGTTAATGAAAAATCAAAGAAACAAGCACATTTCTCTCTCTCTATATCTCTTTGCTTTCATTGTCAGCCCATGAAGAACCAAGGAAAATTAAGGTTTTTTTTTTTTCTATTTCCAACCTGAAATTGGAAAGGTTTTAGCCTATAAATCAAGGTCTTTGTTAGCCAACTCAAGGTATGTCCCTTTTCCATTAAAATTTTCAAGTTTTTGAGTTAGGTTTTCATGCAAATTCTGAGGTTGGGTTGTTGTACGAATTGGTAGTATTTTGGGTTAGTTTTCTGTAGTTGTTTCTTGGCTGATTATATTGTTTATTGCTGGTTTTAGTTGTTTTTATTGAGAAAGACCAAAGCTTGAACTTTCAAGCTCAAACTTGATTCTTTAATGGTGAATTTATTTTCAGGAGATTATAATTACTCTTTTTGGTTAGATTATGCTTATTATATATGTTTAATTAGGTATTCTGGAATGTTTGATGTAATTTTGACCTAGATTTTGAAGTTTGGTATGTTCTGTAGTGAAAAATGGTTCACCATTTTTCTAAAAACGGCGAACCAGTTTTTTTGGTTGGACCCCTGAAAAGGTTGAACCGTTTTGGAGTTTCGGCTAACTAGATTTTTCATATTCCAAACCCTACTTTTTCACATTTTATCAATATTTAGGGTATTACAGGCTATCTATCGATAGCAAAACTTTTAATTTTGAGTTTAAGTTCCCAAAAAGTAATTTAGCATATCACTTACCAACTTTACGTATGATGTGACTTATGGGCATGTAAATCGTTGAGCATCAGTTTTCACTTAAGTTGACCAGCACATCTAATTTCAGAATCAAGGTAAGACTAGTATAATAATTGCATAAGTGCTTACATGTTTAGCGTCTATATTTATGAATATCTAATAGATAACATATTAGTAAGGGCAGTATTAATGTATATAGAGTTACACTGAATACCGACGGGTGTATGTTTGGTAGAGTACGGATTGTCGTTATCACATTAGTACGATTAGAGTACCAAGTATAGGCTGATAGTATGGTCAATCGTACTATCGTACGAACGTTCTAAACTCAGTATGTGTGGGACATGGGATAGAATTGTGATTGGGTGTATGGGCGCCTGGTTATAATCTGGTTTATGATTATGCTTCTCTTACTGAGTCTATCGACTCACATATATTGTTTACATGTGTAGGTAAAGGCAAAACAAAGGTTGAACAGTAGTGAGTGTTGGAATTTATTTTACCAGGATCTTAGATCTACTCACAAGTATGTTGTTTAACACCCTAAATATGAACTTTCTAAAACGATAAATAAACACATATAAAGTTAAGAAAACCTTACATTGATGGCAGCGGAATAATGTCTCCTTCCACTCAGATCTCTAACCCTTGTATCCTTTCTGTCGCAGAGTATTATCAAGATCTGAGCCCGAATGTCCATCTCTTTGTGTGTGATCCTTCACAGTCTTCCAATCTATGATTGAGATACCACTTGCTGTGTGTGGGCACTTACTCTATCACTAAGGTTCAAAATTTATGAAGAAGAAAAGAGAGAGGGTAGGTTCGGCTATAGAAGAGAAAAGGGAAGGCTTAGTTTTTCTGAAGAAAATTTTCTGAAGAATACTTGAAACACATGTGATTTGACTGAGCCATCACTTTCTATTTATAGGCAACTACTAGGTTTAGGTTAGGAATTATTTGGCATTAAAATAATGAAAATATCAATTTAAAAAACCACTTTAAGTGGCCGGCCATGGTGTGTAATGGGCCCCACTTAGTTTTTGCAGTTTTCACAAATTTTATTTCTAATTTCTCAAAAACGCCAATTTTCCAATTCTAACCATTTAAATGCCAAAACTAATTATTTAATAACTAAAATAGATTATTAAATAATATTGTCATATAATTTAATTATTAATTAGACATATAAAGTCTATTAATAAATAAATAAACCTAGAATCTCTTTTCTTTACAATTTTGCCCCTGCTTAGTGAAAATTCACAAATCAGACATAGTCTAACTTTAGAATTATAATTGATTAATCACAAATCAATTATTGAGTCTTACAAGCAGTATAGTCTTAACTAGAATGGGGACCATGGATCTATATGCTGAGCTTCCAATAAGTGAACCGAATTTACTGAGTAAATTCCTACTTATTAATTCTTCGTTGAATCCACTCTTAGAATTTAGAATTGCACTCTCAGACTTATATAGAGCATATTATATGTTCCACGATATAGATATGCTATCTCATTTAACCATTGTTATAATCTTATTGTGATCAAAGATCCTCTATATAGATGATTTACATCGAGATGTGATAATTTTACCGTTCTCACCCCTCAATGTATTTTGCCCCTTAAAACACTTAGCTACCTGTAAATGATGTTTAATGATCTAAGAATTAGTCACTTAAACAAGAGCTCATCCATTTACTTTTATTTAGCTAAGCTCGAAGGGAATCATCACTTAACTTCTATACACCAGTAGAAGCTATAGATTCCATATTTATGTTCAGCACTCCCACTCAATCATACTATCATGTTCCCAAAATATACGTATCACCCTGACCCAAAAGTAGGCTTAACTAATAAATCAAAGAACATGAATAGTACTCCTAAGTTGAGCCTAAGCATATCAGGATTTAGATTCTTTTAATCTTAAGATCAACTACTGATATTGACTTGGAAAGATATGACGGTAAGTTTATAATATCTTAACTAAGTTGCAATATCGGTCCAGTCCAATGTATACTCCATACATTCGAAACTAGTATACTTTACTAATGTCCTGGAAAGAACATAACACTTACTCCAAGTGTAAGTACACCTCATTGCTGATTATCACATTAGTGTAAATCCAAAACACTGATGAAACAGGGACTTAGTCTTTGATTCATATGATCACAATCACATTCCACTGTGTTGACGATACTGTAATTGTGAATAAACATATGATCTAGACTTAACAGATTTTGTGTGTAAACATATTAAACCATTAGCATGTAAAATTCATGCAAACATAAATCACTTCAAATTTCTTATATTGACAACTAATCAGATTGTAAAGAGTTTTATTTAGGGCATAAAACCCAACAGTGAGCTCGAGCTAACAAAGAATGTACATATTAGGGCGGTTAAACTTGGAGTGTTCGATCTTTAGGACAACATACTTTATTTTGATAGTTGCTGGTTAACAACTTTTGCTATATATATATATAGCAGAATTCTTAACCTTTTTATGGTAGGAAATAAAGTCCAAATCGTGGTCGTGAACTTATATGGAAAGTTTTCTTTTTCGACCCAATCTGCCACTGTAGATTCCAATCATGTTGCTACAAATCAAAAAATTATTTTAGAAAACTTTTGTATAGCTATGAAAACATGTTTGTGGCTGTCTCTAGGGTTTCTATGATCTATAAATAGAACCTAGAGATCAACCAAATGTTCTCACCTCCTTGAGCTTCATTTTTCATATTTTCATCTTTTTGAGGAAAGAGTTAGAGTGTTCAATTAGGTTTTAGTCTTTGTTTAGTGTTCTTATACTATGCTTAGAATAGGTTGAAGAACTTCATTGAACAAGAGAATGGTCTTTGGGGGAAGACTTGTCAAAGCCTTACTTCGGAAGGAAGTAAGCACTCACACATCAAAAGAAAAAGGGATTTCACTGTTTGGTGGTGTTCAGAAATTAGATTGACAAAGTAGATTACAAAGGATTGCAACAAAGCTTTAGAGGGAGTCTAAACTTGTTTAAGTCAATTGTATTTTGTAATTATTTGAGACTTTACAAATTGATTTCATTATTTGGGCGTGGTCCCATGGACTATGAGTGTTTGAAAGAACACTGATACTCCATATAATTCTTTTGTGTCAAGTTATATTCTGCAATGTTAATTCTATTATGTTACTATAAATATGTGTTCTGCAGCAACAAATTTTCATTCTATTATTGCAGATCATAACAGTTGTGATTTTAATTACTGGAATTCAATTAATATATTGGTATTTGTAAAAATACAGTTTTTAAATTAGTATCAGAGCGGGACACTAAACTCTTAGTGTGGTCCTTTAACATTTTCTTGTATTTTTGTGCAATATGTCTTTTTTTGCAGAAGAAAGTTTTATTTCTTGTCCACCACTTCCCAATGACTCGAAGGACCCTTACTCGAATGTGAGAATGTGAGCATTCATAAAATTCCAAGATAAGAAGGCTTGGTGATCCATTTTATCAGGTTGGTCTCACCCTGTTGTGAAAGATTCCGAAGGTAATGAAAAACTAAAAATTGAACTTGAATGGTCTAATGAAGATGATAAATTGTATGCTTACAATATTAAGGCCTTGCATGCTATGTTTAATGAGTAGGTGAGAGTTTTCTTAAACTTATATCTTCTTGTGAATCTGCTAAAGATGCTTGGCAAATCTTTCAAACTCAATGTAATACCCTAAGGTGTTTAATAGCTGGAATAGTAACCCTAACTAGGTTAATTAAGTATTAATGAGAAATTATATTATTATATGATTTAATATATGAAACTATTATGATTTATTGCATTTTAAGACCCTATAGTGTGTTTGGGGCATTTTTGTAATTTTGACCTAAGAAGGATTTAATCGTAATTTTATGGTATACTGTGTTAAAGAAAATTAAAGACTTAGCAAAGTTAACTTTCTGACCCGAACCTAATTCAAATTTTTGAAGAATTTCTTTCATCCGAAGTAAGTGGCTTTACAGTATAAGTAACTGGCATCCACAAAGAGCATATGGGATATACGGGGAGCCCCATTAGCCACTTTACATCCATGAAGCCACCCGCGATACTCATATTTACGAAAGAGAGCCAAGAAACCCTCTGCACACAGAATAAACAGGTATAGTGACAACAGATCACCCAGGCGAATACCTGTAGATGGTGTAATAAACTTTACAACTCGAGTATATTGACATTGAAAAGCAATTGATAGACATTTTCACTAAGAAAATTGTATCAATTTGCTTTATTTGGTAGGTGTTAATGTGTGGGAGATTTTGTTTTGATTTTTTCTCTTTTAAAATAATATCTTTTTTATGTGATTTGAAAATGTTGTGCTCTTGATTGATATTCAGCTCCAATTTCATAAAAATATTATTTATTCCAAAAAAAATAATATTTAAATAAATTAAATAAAAACAGAGTAAAACATTATTATTATTTAACCTTTTTGATAAGTTTGTAATCTTTTTAAAAAAATGAAAAAAAGAAAGAAAGAAAAGTTGTAATGATTTGTTTAGTTAGACTTAGATTATTAGATCCTCGTGCTTCTTCTCAGCTGAAACTCTCTCTCTCTCTCTCTCTCTCTCTCTCTCTCTCTCTCTCTCTCTATATATATATATATATATATATGTATATACAATAAAGGCAACAGGAAGAAATAAAAGGTGCTTCACTTTTACGTCTATTTAGTATTTTCTGGCAAAGCCAACTTCATTGTCTTTGTCTTTGTCTTTGTATTATCAGCTCCTCTGTAAAACGGACCCCCTCACCTCACCTCTCTCACTCTTCATCTTCAATCTCAAACTGCCCCCACAAACCTCTACCTAACATTCAATTCAATTCCTTTCACTCATAAATCTCTTCTCCAATCACCCATTGCCTCATCCTTCAACGCCATTCATTATCATTATGCTCTCTTCATTTTTCATATTCTTCTTGCTTTTCCTCGCCATCAATGGTGAGGATGCCACCAGGTTGGAACTCATACACAGAAACTCTCCCAAGCTTTCTGGGAATGTTAGGCCGAAAACCCAGATGGAAAATATCATACAGTTTCACCGCCGTGACGTTATGCGTATCAGAAATATGGTTACTCGTAGACGAAGGAGGGTTACTGAAATGGAAACATCTGTGGCAATGTCAATACATTCTGGTTCGGATTATGGAGCTGGGGAGTACTTTGTTCATGTCAAAGTTGGGAATCCTGGACAGAGATTCATGTTGGTAGCGGATACAGGGAGTGAATTGACTTGGATGAACTGTAGATATAAGTGTGGTCATAAGTGTGGAACTCATAAAGGGAGGATTGATGATGATAAAAGGGTGTTTAAAGCTGATCGTTCTTCTTCATTTAGAACTGTGCCTTGTCTTTCTGGGATGTGTAAGATTGAGCTTGCTAATCTCTTTTCTCTGGCTAGTTGTCCCACTCCATTGACCCCTTGTGCCTATGATTACAGGTACCTCTTCTATTTTTGGTGTGTGTGTGTGTTGCTTAGGATTCAAATTATTCAAGCTAATATATTCAAGTTCAAAATCTGCACAAGATTTAAGAGATTTGAGTAATGGATAAGATGATGATGATGATGGTTTTTAGTGGAAATGTAGGACAAAAGAGTTTAATTTTCCCAACAAGAAGTAGTTTGGGACATGGTCTTTCTTGATGTAGTACAAGACAATAGCTGAAGTTGCAGAAAAATATCTGTAATATTTATGTGAGTAGTTTAGCTTAGTTAGTCGTTTATGTGATGGAATTTCATTTGAGATGGCTAATAGAGTAAATTATTTTCCCTTTTGTTTTTGAGATCTGAAGTGTTGTCAAGTAGTTGGGGAACTCATGGCTAGCATTATTAGTACCATAGCAAATCGCAGGGTATGTACGAGCTAGCTGCTCTTAAGTCCTTACCTACATCTAACACAAGATTTAAATGGTAGTTATTGTAGGTAGGTGAGTCTCATGTGAGCCACAATATTTGTACCAAACAAAGGGCCTTTGTACTGTCTTTTTAGGATATGTATGTCTCTTCAAATATCATTATATTTTAGGGGCAATTTTTTAATTCATCCCATTGTTTACTGATGTCATTTCTCTTGCCAACTAGGTACCTAGAAGGTTCTTCTGCAATTGGGTTTTTTGCCAGTGACACTGTATCAGTAGGCCTCACCAATGGTAGAAAAAAGAAACTTAAAAATGTCTTGATTGGTTGCACCCAAACGATCAAAGGTGATTTAGGTGGCTTCAAAGGTGCTGATGGGGTACTTGGTCTAGGCTTTGGCAAGTACACATTCACAACAAAAGTTGCTGAAGAATTTGGGGGCAAGTTTTCATATTGTTTAGTTGATCATTTAAGTCCCAAAAACCTCACAAACTACATTGTATTCGGCCACAACAAGATCGAAACATCGCTGATGAGAAGTATGCGCCATACTGATCTTGTTTTGGGTGGAGTTTATGGTTCACTCTATGGTGTAAATGTTTTAGGAATCACCATAGGATTTACACTGTTGAAAATAGCACCTGAAGTATGGGATCCAAATCTTGGTGGTGGAACAATCATTGATTCAGGAACTAGCCTCACTTATCTAGCTGATCCAGCTTACAAACTGGTAACAGCTGCATTCAACGAGTCCATATCAAAATTTGAAAGATTGTCCACAGAGGGAGGACCATTTGAATTCTGCTTCAACTCAACAGGATTCAATGAGTCTTTGGTACCAAAATTACAAATCCATTTTGCTAATGGAGCTCAGTTTGAGCCACCAGTGAAGAGTTATATAATTGATGTTGCACCTCAGAAGAAATGTCTAGGATTTGTTTCAGCTGGTTGGCCAGGTACTTCTATCATTGGCAATATCATGCAACAAAACCATTTCTGGGAATTTGATTTGGAGAGAAGTACCTTAGCCTTTGCTTCTTCTAGCTGCACCTAAAAATTGGATTGTTATACTTATGTAATTTTTTCTCCTCTTACTTCACTCTCATTCATAAATATAATTTTTTTTTTCTTTTTATTTTTACTAAGTTACAAAAATTCATTGTAATTCTTCTTGTAATGTGTTGTATAATTATCATATTTAAGAATATTTTCAAACTCTTTCATCAACCCAATTGTGGTTCACATGTGTTGCCTTTACCCTTTCCCAACTTTCCTACTCTTTTATTCTTCTTCATGCCAACTGTCACACCTTGAAAAAAATCACAAAGGATATATATGTCCTTGTTCTTTGAAAACCAAACCTATCTCTTGTGGAAAGAGATAACCACATGTCTTACCAGAAATACACATATTCATATCTATATATTTATCTACAAAAATCTGTGTCAATTTCTTAGCAGTTTCAATGCTAAGCTCCTTAACAGTCAATATTTATGTGTGTGCGCGCGCGCATTAAATGGTGCTCCAATCTAAGAGTAGATAAAATTGAACCGAATCATGATGCGAAGCACATCACATGTAATTTAGTTAGTTATTAATAATTACGCTAGTGGTCAGCAAAAATCTAATTTATTTATTTAAACTCCTCACATTGAGATAACATAATAAGCTACTATTATTTACCGCATATGCCGCAAATAAAGGTTATAATGATTGGAGTAGGTTAGAGAGTATCATATTAATTATATTTATTTGATCATGGACCTCATTTCTAGGGTGCACACCGGCTAGATTTTAACGGATTTCGAGTTTTGGAATTTTGGGACCGAATCTGGCTGTATGGAAACCGGGTTTTTGAGTTTCGGGTCCCGATGGATTGGATTCGGGTTGGGATAGGTCGAGTTTCGGGTTAGGCTAAGTTTTTTTTAATATCGCTTTTTTAATAAAAAAATTATAAAATAATACAATTATACAATATATTATTATATGTACATATTACATAAATTAATACATTAATAATTTAACACACACTCACAAATTCACAACTCAAAAAAACATATATATAATATAATTATACAATATTTACCTAAAAAATAAATAAATAAAAATACTAACGAATTTGGGGTGGGTTTTGGGTTTTCAACAATATTAAACCCAAACTCAACCGAGTACATAATTGGGTTGAACCCAGCTAAAATTAAAACTCGATTTTTTAGGTTTTTCAAATTTCGGGCCAGTTGAGTTTTGGGTTTCGGGTATAAATGTGCACTCCCGCACCCCTACTCATTTCAAATTGCTTCTGAGATAGAACATCCCAATGCTTCTAAGAGTCTCATATTCTTTTTGGTAAAACAAATTCATGCACCATTAGGGTGTTTGGTATTTTTCTTTTTTTTTTTTTGACTTTAGAGGTTAGAATTACATTTCCAGGTGGGTCCCACGCTTTATTTGGGATTATATTAAACAATTCAAACACCTTCTCTTTAACTGTACTCCCCATATGTGTTTCACCTTTGAGGAGATTTTATCTAGAGTAGAAGCAAAGTATATGGTGATACACAAGCTTTCAAAGAATTAAGTTGTTTCTATTCAAAAGTTATTGAAGGAGCACAAGCATAAACAACATATCATAGCATGTGACAAGTGACAAGTTTGTAGTAGATATGTGAAGTTGTATGGAATTGGAAATGAGTTACTAATAATTGTGTAAAGATACATAACATAATGTTTTTATACATAATATAGAAAAAAAATTATTTATTCTATTGCTATGGAATATCAATTTTTCTATTTAATTTTAATTTGAAAAATAATATGTCAGATCCATTACATAAGTATATCAATGAGATAGTGTTGGATACTATAGCTTATAATAGCAACAACACTCATCTCCTATCCACATATACATTCCGACGTGTGAGGTCCTACTCAATTTGGCATCCTCATACAAACTTCCAAAACTGCTTTCAATTTTTCTAAATCAATATTTCTTTTTTTGTTTCTTAATCGATAATGATATATATACATTTAGCAAACAACAAAACATAATGATTTATATACTTGTTTACATGACATTCATCTTCCTTGCAAGCCTTGTATTCTTTGATCTGTTTATCGAAACGTGGCACAATCAGCTTCTGACAGCTACCCTATTTTAATTGAGCTCTCTTTAAATTTCTAAAAATAATTACATAAAACACAATTTTTATAAAAAAAAAAATTTATTTTCACGATTTTTTATAAAAATAACACAAAAATAATAAAAAAATTAACAAAAAAATAACTTCTAAACAACATTAAAAATTAACAAGAGTACAACATAAAAACACTGTATTTTCTATAAACAAAATCAAAAAATCATAAAAATATTTAAAATTCTGTACAACTGTATTTTTGTTATTATTTATTTATTTTTATTTTTTGTATTTGTGAAATAATCCCAAATTTCTATTAATCTTTTTCTCCTCCTCAGGTGTGACTGTAACCAATGCATATTTTCTAATTTTTGTATAGATTAAGGTGTATTTATAAGATTGTAATTGTCATAATCAAATTATGATATTTTCATTTATTTCTCATGTTCATACGATATTATAAGTTAATTAAACATTACATAATACGACAGATACTTAAGAATACACCTGGCCTATGACCATGAGCAGTGATATATATTAAGACAGTTACTAAAATTAGCTAATATGGGAGAAAAGTTGAAAGTGATTAGTTTGGTATTAATAATTGTAACATTTACAATTATTAAAATCCAATTAAGTGAAGCTCCTAACGTGCACGGGTCACAAAACTTTGATAAATATATATATTATATATAATATAAACTATACATATATAGATCTTTATATATAACAATAATGCAATATTCAATGATTGATAGATGATTAATGTCACGCTGTAAACCTAATAGAAATGTTGGAAAAAATCAACGATGAAAAATGTAAATTAATTAAATAAAATAATCTTAAAACTTTGTATATTTATTATTGACCTAACAACTATACATGATTGAATTGAATAATTAAAATGAAAAGAAAAAAAAAAGGGTGTTATGATGGATATGCACCTGTGCTTTGAAGAAGTAAATAGAAAATTATGACGACACAATATAACAACTTTCTTGTTAATAATTATAAATTGTAGGCCCCTTAACAATCTAGTAATACGACAATAATGACTACCTGCAACTTGACTTCTTTATTAATTTATTGTTTTTTCTTCTTAAAAATTATGTGATATCGGAACATTAAATCCTATGATCATAGCCGATAATATATACCACAAAATTTTGAAAAACACAATACATATCTCATATAAATATATCAATGCATTAATTAATTCAATTTTTAAAGTCTAACTTCTGTTAGACTATAATCTATAATATAAAATAGAGTATATAAAAATAATATGTAATGAAGAAAATAGTATAAATATATCGAAAATATATATGTAATGAAAGATCGAAATACTTTCAGACATTGATTTTTGAACTTCAATTCCTGCGATAGCTTCGGTATTAGAGTTCGGGCTTCTCTCAACTCTCTTTAGATAGAATTTTGCTGAATAAACAGAATGAGTGAAAAACTCGGGAACCGAGACCTATATTTATAGGTGAGATACTTTATCAGTATTGCACCACATGCATTAATTGTCAGAATATTTTAACAATTAATTCAAGAAAATAAATCAGGTAGTGAATATTGAAATCTGACCATATATAGAATATTACGTAATTAATTTTGTCCAATTCAATGAATATAAAATATTTATTTATCACAATATCAATTATTTATTTATTTCCTTAAATAGAAAATATTCTAATATTCTCCCACTTGGTCAGTATTTAGAACCCAACGTTCCTCATAATATAATAAACATATGAATCATAGCGACATATCCTCATTATGAGTCAAGTATTATCTTCCATGTATTGCAATATATTTTATGTGGCAATGTACTTAAGTGAATAAACCCTAAACCTTATATTTATTTAGGTCCTCTGAAATTTTTTCAAATGTAAAATTATGATGCGCATAAATATGAGAAAATAATAAAATAAGAGTTTCATTCAAAATAACTTTAGTTGTACAAATAAAAACTGCACATGGGGTAACTGAATCCCATATAAACTTTATGATCCTTGAATTTGTATTGCGGCATGCCTTTAGTCAAGGATATGCGATCACCCAATTCAGTTTGCGTGATTAATGACCACTTATCACGCCTTTTTATGGCTAAATACTTAATGTCGATATACTAACTTCGACCAATACCCTTATAGTTATTAGCCATAAATATTGTAGCTGAATTTGTCGCAAAATTTTCTTAATGACCTAAACTCTAGACCTACTATGAAAGTCTATAATACATCATATGAGATGTATCCTCAAAACAATAAATAAATCTGACTTCTATCGTGAAAATAACAATCAAGATTCTCCACAATACAACTTACTGGAAATCTTAAGGACGTAATGAAATATTGATTTACGTGAATCAATATAACTAGTGAATTATGTTAGAATCTAATTAATTAACTATATTTCCAGACGGTCAATTCATCTTAACAAAATATGTATGAATATAATTTTTAGTATCTTAAAGACACCTCATCCTTTTGTATGAAGAATAAAGTGGTCTTAACTTTAGTTATTCTCATACTACTTAATGATTCTGAAACAAATGTAATGCAAAGTCTTATTCAGACTCTTAAGTACATCAGGCTTAAAAAAAATAGAAACAAAGGAATGTTCTTAATTTATTCTCATTCCAGATCATTTTTCAGGTGCTGGTTTGAGTTGAATTTATCACACTTAAAAATAAAAGTTATATTAGATGAATAATACATAATTTTATTTAATCAGAGATGTTGTGATTACTCTCTAATTAATTAAAATTATATATGTTATTTATATTCTTTATCTCAAAATAATAATTTGAGATATGAATTATTTCACCTTATATAGAAAACTTTTATCATCATTTCCAAGTAACATATTGTTTATATATAAAACAAATATTACTCCCACTAACCTTCTGGTATATAATTATTCCATAATTCTCTTTTCAAATCTAAAGGAAAAGATGATATAATACCAATTTGTGAGATGTTTGTTTTAATCTATAGGTAGACACTTTAAGCTTGCATATGCTCACCACTATTAGAGAAAAATCTTTATGGCAGTCTGTATACCTTCTCATCTAGTTCACTGTTTGGAATGAAAAAGTCTATAATAGAATCATTTATAAAAACAAGTGAGAATGTAAATCTCCTTTGTTATTGATTCTTATTTCAAAATGAACTTCTTAGCAATGAATTTGGTTTTATATCTTTATATTTCTCCATGTTGCCTAATGAATATTATTGGTAAACCTATGCTTAATTAATGTTCTCCACCCCATTAGTCAACTTTATTAAAGATAAACTTTATTGCTCTTTAAGATGTTTATTTCTGTTAGGTTTTATGCCCTAAATAAAACTCCATTTCAATGTAATCTATTTTATTCAACATCAATAAAGAAACAGAAGTATTTTTCATTCATTTGTGTATGTTTTGGCTCACTTTATCAATTGCTTGTCTAATTGATTTATAAATTCATCTTAAACCCTTTTCACATACTTGATCATGTTTATTGTGCTGTCATCACATTGGAAAGTAAACATGACTATGTGAATAAAGTTTCCTAGATTTATCAGACACAGGGTTTTACTGATATGATAATCTACAACAAGAGTTTACTTGTATTTGGTGAAATACTATGTTCTTTCCAGAACATTGGTTAAAGTAAAGCTCAGGTTGGATGCATGGAGTATGCATTGGAAGGGACCGATATTGAACTTTGATTTAGGTTTAATTAAACTTACCGTAAAATCTATTCAAGTCAATATCGCCAAGTTGATCCTAGATCAAATGATCTTAATCCTGTTATGATTAGGCTCAATCTTGAAAGGCTATTCGTGTTCTTTGATTTGTTAGTTAAGCCTACTTTTAGGTCAGGGTGATACGTACATTTTGGGAACACGGTAGTGCAATTGAGTGGGAGCGCTAGCATAAACATGGAATCTATAGCTTCTATCTGGCAAATAGTAAGCAAAGGATGATTTCCTTCGAGCTTGACCAAACGAAAATAAATGGTGGAGATCTCATTTCACATAAGCTGAAATATCATTTATACGGGGTCAAGTGTTTTAAGGATAAAATACATAGTAGGGTGTTACGGTAATTTAATCCCTTTACTATGTAGATCATTCATATAGAGGATCATTGATCAAATTAGGATTATAACAATGGATAACTAATGATGTGTCTATATGGTGGAACATATAGAGCATTCTATATACTGAGAGTGCAATTCTAAGTTCCATGCGTGGATTCAACGAAGAATTAACGAGTTAGTGAATTTTAGTGCTAAATTCTTGATCTACTTATTGGAAGCTCGGTTATATAGACCCATGGTCCCCCCACTAGTTGAGATAATATTGTTTGTAAGACTCATGTAATTGGTTTTGATTAATCAATTATAATTCACGAATTAGACTATGTCTATTTGTGAAATTTTCACTAAGTAAGGTCGAAATTGTAAAGAAAGAGTTAATAGGGGCATATTTGTTAATTATGATACTTTGTATGGTTCAATTAATAAATATGATAAATGACAATATTATTTAATAATTATTTATAGTTATTAAATAGTTAGAATTGGCATTTAAATGATTGAATTAGGAAATTGGCATTTTTGAGAAAATCAGATACAAAAGGTGTTAAAATTGCAAAATTGCAAAAATCAAGGCCCAGTCCACCTAGCCAGGGCCGGCCACCTATTTTATCTTTTTAAATTGATTTTTTCATTATTTTAATGCCATATAATTCAAATCTAACCCTAGTGGAATGCTATAAATAGATAGTGAAGGCTTCAGGAAAATTACACTTTTCTGAATCAGAAAAACCTGAGCCTCCACTCTCTTCTCTAGCCGCCACTCTCTCTCTCTATTCTTCCTCTATATTTCGAACCTCTCTTAGTGATTAGAGTAGTGCCCACACACATCAAGCAATACCTCAATCATAGTGAGGAAGATCGTGAAGAAAGATCATCAGCAAAGGAGATTCAGCATCAAGGATTCAGAGAAGAAGATCCAGGTTCAGATCTTGATAATACTCTGCTACAGAAAGGAATCAAGGGTTAGAGATCTGAACGGAAGGAGTCATTTAATTCCGCTGCACCCAATGTAAGGTTTCTTAAACTTTATATGTGTTTAATTTATCGTTTTAGAAAGTTCATATTTAGGATGTTAATAAACATACTTGTGAGTAGATCTAAGATCCTGATAAAATAATATCCAACAACTGGCCTCAGAGCCATGGTAATTGATTTACTTGCAAGAAATTTGGACTTTAAAATGATTATTTGTATGTTCTTTGGATGGTATCATGTTGTATTGAGTGTTATTTGATGATTGATTGATGTTTGTGAAATTTTCGTGAAAAATAATTGTGATTTCGTTTCTGGAATTATTTTTATTGGATAGTATGGAAAAAATTAAGCAAGTTAGCCTTTTACAGAACTCAATTTGGATTTTATTTGAATTAGTTATGATTTTTTGAAGATTTGACAAAATCGGGGTTGTGCTGATATTTTCCTGCGATCGCAGAACTGTCCGTACAGTTTCGAATTTTTTCTTTTTTCTTCAATTTTTCATACTTTTTCATGGAATTAACTTCCAATTTTTTGTATGGTTTTGTATATATACTATTACTATTCCTAATTCAATTCTAATTATCATTTTGAATTAATTTAATTTTTTTTTAATTTAATTCAAGATATTAGTGTAATTTGAATTTGAATAGAATTAGTATTTATCTTTTTGCTTAAAAAATTTATCTTATTTTTAAATTTGATTATATTTTTTTAAATTTAAGGTCAGATTTTATAAGATATTTATAATATCTTTTAAGATATTTATAATATCTTTTAAGATATTTTAAAAATATCTTATCTTTTAAGATTTTTTTTAAATCCTTTTTAGATATTTTGACCTTATTTAAATTTAAAATAAGATATTTATAATCATGTAATTTTAAATAGATATAAGATAAAAGTAGGTTTAATTTTAATTTTTTTTTTATTTTCGAAATTTAATTTTAATTTCCGAAATTAATTTTTTTTATATTATTTTTCGAATATTAAAATATTTTTTTAATTTAATTATTTATTTATTCGAAATTATTTATTTAAAATTAAATAAATCCTACTTCCAACTATCCAGCTAACCCTGTTGCAGGAGTATGTGTTTTAACTTATGTGTAAGTTTTCAAAACCTATTATTACTTGATTGCAAATAGTCATGGTTACCTTTTGCCAGATCTAATGATCTGATGGCTCCCTTGGTCAAGATAATAATTTGTAACAGGTATAATTTACAATCTTCTTTCATCTGTGTATGACCTAGCAACATGATAGGACCCATCCAAAGTGTGCCTGTGTGAGCCTATGTGTTTAATTTTATTATAGATGCATATAGGTTAATGTTGCTAAAATAAATTATCATAGTTCTTGATAGGATTTATTTAGGCCCATTTAGTTTTTGGGCCTATTCAATTAATAACAGTTGTTCTTATTAAGGTTAAATTCCTCTCTTTTGGGCCTTGTGTGAGAGTTGGGAGCCATAGAAGTGGGTACGACATACTGAACCCAGCACCCCCTCACACAAACCACCCCAATTGTGAAGGCCCATTTGCCTGATTTGAATGACTGTACTAGGTTAATTACACTAGTTTAACCTAATTAAAATTGAATTAGCAACATAATTAATTTCATTTATTTTGAAATTAATTTAGAAAATCATAGTTTAAAGAATTTTATATTCTAAGCTAAACTATATGTATTTTCTTGTATTTAATTAAATATAGAATTATAACCATCTAGATTCTTTCTGGAACTTATTTTAAATTTTTCATTAAATATTCCTATTTAAGTTGATATTTAGTTATCTAAAACTAACCAACTTAAATCTGAATATCTTTTGAATTCAAAATTTCAAAATTAAGTTGAGGAATTTTAGGCATTGGTTATTAAGATTCTTTAGATATTTTTTAAGTTGATTATTTTTTTCAAATATTAACTTAAAATGGAATATTTTAGATATTTTTAGGTTAATATCTTTTTGAATATTAACTTAAAATATCTACAAAATTAAGTGGTTACAACTTAATTTTGAATTTAATTAAATCTGATTTGAAAGATATTTAAGTTGATTTTTTAGATTCTTCTGAAACAACTTAAACAAGATATTTTCAAATTTGTTCCATTTTATGTTCAAATTATTTTTTGAATTTAATTAATAATTAAAAATTAATTAAAGTTGATTTTTTATTTAAATCAATTTTGATTTTTAATTTTTCATTATTATATTATGGAACTAGTTCGATATTTATTTGAATTTATTTTTCAAATTTAAATAATAATTGAAAATTAATTAAAGTTGTTTTTTTTTTTTATTTAAACCAACTTTAGTTTGTAATTTTTCATTATTATAATATCGAATTTAAATGATTATACAAAATACATATATTATTTTTAAATAATGAGCTTTTAATCAAGAGACATTCGATCTCCATTGTGGGTTTTACACCGCGTTTGTTTTAGTGAGTAATCCTCCCTAATGGAGGAACGTTCATTAGCAATTTCGCACCGTTTAACCTCGCATGATAAGTAGTTTGTAAGTGTTTTGTATGGTATAGATCACCCTAATGGTGGCGACCATACTTGACTTGCAAGTTATGAAACAATGGTGGAAGCTCATAAGATAGAATTGCCTTGACTCTCGCCTAAACGGGACAACGCTGAATTCCAATCTTGATCGAATAAAAGGTTGCTAGAATGGTTATCATTTTAGATGAGCTGACAACTCTATTCAATGGATGATGCTTTGACTCTCGCCTAAACGGGACACTGTATCAGTTTGTTGAAATACCTTGGAAAATAAACTATGTTAGATTTAGTATTTCTATAACATATGTCATTACTTGTTATTTTCTGAATTGTGTATGAATTTATGAGCCAAAACCTTACTTCTGTTTTATTGATGTGTTGTAGTGTCATTATGAATAACCCACCCCCCGATCCTCTCTTAGTTACTATCTTAGCAAAAGAACTCTATAGTGTGAAAATGCATCCTGGTAGTTGCATTAACTCGCACCTGTTGATGATGAATCTGAAGTTCCAAAAGGCAAATCTACTGGGAATTGATTTATCAAGAGAACAATGGGTCCAACTTATCCTCAATAGTCTTCCTCCGGAGTATAATAAATTTGTTATCTCTTACATGATCAACAATTCTAACTCCTCCGACATGGACAAGCTCGAAGCAGAATTACGAGCCCATGAACAGAACTTGATTGCAATGGGTCCCCCTGGGTTTGCAATCAATAATCGAAGGAAAAGGACTATGTATGAAGGATCTAGCAAAACTGCTTCTTCAAGTACAATTATCAGACATAATCTTCTATGTTCGAATTGTAATGGAAAGGGTCATCATGAAGAACGATGTCCCAGGCTTCTAAACAATTCAAACGAAGGTAATGCTTTTGTCTTTGAATCATGTGTTTTAGAGAACGACAAATCCATCTGGATTGTTGATTCTGGGTCTACTAACCATGTATGTTCTTCACTGCAGTTGCTTGAAACTTGGGAAAATCTACTTCCAGGAGAGTTACAGCTTAAAGTTGGCAATGGCGAATTAGTATCGGTCAAAGCTAGAGGAAAAGCCCGCATCAAGTTTCAACAAAGATTTTTAATTTTAGAAAATGTTTTATTTATTCCAAACTTTAGTAGAAACTTGATTAGTGTCTCATGTTTGCAAACACAATCTTATATATTGAATTTTTCGAGTACAATTTGTTCAATTTCTCGTAATGGATTTCAAATATGTGTTGCTATAATGGAACAAGGGCTTTATGTTTTAAGACCGAGTACTCAAATCTCACTACATAGTGAACTTTTCAGTGTAGCTAGACCTAGAAACCTTAAAAGAAAAGAGATTGATAATGATGATCAAACTTATCTATGACATTTACGTTTAGGTCATATAGGCTTTGATAGACTCAATAGGCTCACCAAAGACGGTCCATTGAAAAATGTCGTCTTAGGTGAACTGCCAGTATGCGAGTCCTGCCTAGAAGGAAAAATGACTAAACGTTCTTTCTCTGCAAAGGGAGAGCGTGCCAAAATCCCTCTAGGGTTAGTGCATTCCGATGTCTGCGAACCTTTGAATGTCAAAGCCCGAGGTGGTTATGAGTATTTTGTCACTTTCATTGACGATTTCTCTAGATATAGTTTTCTTTACCTAATGCAAAAGAAATCTGAAACGTTTGAAAAGTTTCAAGAATTTCATGCTTTGGCCCAAACCAATTAGGTAAATCATTAAAGATCTTGCGAACTGATAGGGGTGGAGAATATATGGATATGCAGTTCAAAGATCATTTAATTGAACTTGGAATTGAATCCTAATACACTGCCCCAGCTACTCCACAACAAAATGGAGTTGCAGAAAGAAGAAATCGCACTCTTTTGGAAATGGTTAGGTCTATGCTGAGTTATTCAACTCTGTCTACGTCCTTCCGGGGATATGCTATACAGATGGCAAATGACATTCTAAATGTTGTTCCATCTAAAGCAATCCCTAAGACACCCGTCGAACTTTGGAATGGTCGAACACCTAGTTTACGCCATTACAGAATTTGGGGGTGCCCTGCTCATGTCTTAAGAAAGAAAGAAGGCAAACTTGAATCACGTACCGAAGTATGCATGTTTGTCAGAAATTCTAAAGAGACTAGGGGTGGACTATTTTATAGTCACAAGGATAATAAAGTGTTTGTTTCTACAAATGCTACTTTCCTTGAAGAGAACTATATTAAAGACTACAAACCGAAAAGTAAAGTTGTTCTAGAGGAATTGCTATCAGATATAAGTCCTTCCAATGTTCCGTCCTCTTCCACTCGTGAAGAAGACGATCCCACTCCCTCAGTTGAACAAACTGAGAAATCTACTACTAAAGTTTCTGTTCAGAAGACAACCGTACCTCGTCGTAGTGGGAGGGTTTCAACAAAACCTGCTCGTTATGGCTTGGATGGTGAAATCAATATGGTCGTAGGTGACGGTATTGATGACGATCCATTAACCTATAAACGAGCAATGGCTAGTCCGCAACGGAAACGATGGTCGGCGGCATGGATTCGAAATGGATTCCATGAAAAAGAACAAAGTCCGGGAATATGTAGACGCACTCGACGACTATCATCCGATAGGATGCAAGTGGGTTTACAAGAAGAAAAGAGGAGCTGGAGGCGAAGTCGAAACTTTCAAAGCTAGACTTGTAGCCAAGGGTTATACCCAAAGAGAAGGCGTGGACTATGAGGAAACTTTTAGTCCTGTTGCCATGCTCAAATCCATCTGAATTCTTCTCTCCATAGCTGCTGCTTTCGATTATGAAATCTGGCAAATGGATGTCAAGACTGCCTTCCTTAATGGGGTACTTGAAGAAACCATCTATATGGAGCAACCAGAAGGTTATGTTCTTCCTGGGCAAGAAAAGAAAGTTTGCAAGTTAAACAGGTCTATCTATGGACTTAAGCAAGCTTCTCGCTCATGGAACAAGAGGTTTGATGAAATCATCAAAACCTACGGCTTTCTTCAGAATGAAGATGAACCTTGTGTTTACCAACTCAAGGAAGACCAAATAGTAGTATTCCTGGTCCTTTATGTTGATGACATTTTGATCATTGGAAACAATGTCAAGAAAATGACTCACATTAAGGAATGGCTCAACACTCAATTCGATATGAAAGATTTGGGTGAAGCAGCCTATGTTCTTGGTATTCAGATTATAAGAAACCAGAAGAACAGATCTCTTGCTCTCTCTCAAACGACCTACATAGACAAAGTCTTAGAGAGATTCTCCATGAGCAACACCAATGGGGCAAACATGCCTTCTAGATATGGTATTCGTCTATCTAAGGAACAGTCTCCGACTGATCCTCAAGAGATAGAGGACATGGCGAAAATTCCCTATGCCTCTTCAGTTGGAAGTCTAATGTATGCAATGTTATGCACTAGACCTGACATCTGTTATGCTGTTGGAATCGTGAGCAGGTATCAGTCTAATCCAGGACAAGAACATTGGAATGCAGTTAAGTATATTACGAAATACTTAAAGAGTACAAGGAATCTTGTGTTAGTCTACAAGGGTGGTGCTTTAAATCCCATAGGCTACACCGATTCGGATTTCCGAGCAAGTCTTGAAGACAAGAAATCAACATCTGGGATGGTGTTTACTCTTGGGGGTGGAGCAGTGGTTTGGAGAAGTGCTAAACAAACCGCAATATCGGACTCAACTATGGAAGCTGAATACATAGCAGCAGCCGAAGCTGCAAAAGAACTTGTCTGGCTAAGAAAGTTCTTCACCAGCATAGGAGTTGTTCCTGCAATGGAAAAGCCTCTGGTACTACTCTGTGATAACAATGAAGCCACAAGAGAAGCAAACACATTGAAAGGAAGTATCACATTATCAGAGAATACGTGGCAAGAGGGGACGTACTAGTTGAGAAAGTTGACACAGAGGACAACCTAGCTGATCCATTTACCAAAGTCTTGGCCGTGACAGCCTTTGAAAAGCACCGTCAGAATTTAGGATTAATTGATATGTACTAATTAGTTTTATATTAGTGCAAGTGGGAGTTTGTTAGGTTTTATGCCCTAAATAAAACTTCATTTCAATGTAATCTATTTTATTCAACATCAATAAAGAAACAGAAGTATTTTTCATTCATTTGTGTATGTTTTGGCTCACTTTATCAATTGCTTGTCTAATTGATTTATAAATTCATCTTAAACCCTTTTCACATACTTGATCATGTTTATTGTGCTGTCATCACATTGGAAAGTAAACATGACTATGTGAATAAAGTTTCCTAGATTTATCAGACACAGGGTTTTACTGATATGATAATCTACAACAAGAGTTTACTTGTATTTGGTGAAATACTATGTTCTTTCCAGAACATTGGTTAAAGTAAAGCTCAGGTTGGATGCATGGAGTATGCATTGGAAGGGACCGATATTGAACTTTGATTTAGGTTTAATTAAACTTACCGTAAAATCTATTCAAGTCAATATCGCCAAGTTGATCCTAGATCAAATGATCTTAATCCTGTTATGATTAGGCTCAATCTTGAAAGGCTATTCGTGTTCTTTGATTTGTTAGTTAAGCCTACTTTTAGGTCAGGGTGATACGTACATTTTGGGAACACGGTAGTGCAATTGAGTGGGAGCGCTAGCATAAACATGGAATCTATAGCTTCTATCTGGCAAATAGTAAGCAAAGGATGATTTCCTTCGAGCTTGACCAAACGAAAATAAATGGTGGAGATCTCATTTCACATAAGCTGAAATATCATTTATACGGGGTCAAGTGTTTTAAGGATAAAATACATAGTAGGGTGTTACGGTAATTTAATCCCTTTACTATGTAGATCATTCATATAGAGGAACATTGATCAAATTAGGATTATAACAATGGATAACTAATGATGTGTCTATATGGTGGAACATATAGAGCATTCTATATACTGAGAGTGCAATTCTAAGTTCCATGCGTGGATTCAACGAAGAATTAACGAGTTAGTGAATTTTAGTGCTAAATTCTTGATCTACTTATTGGAAGCTCGGTTATATAGACCCATGGTCCCCCCACTAGTTGAGATAATATTGTTTGTAAGACTCATGTAATTGGTTTTGATTAATCAATTATAATTCACGAATTAGACTATGTCTATTTGTGAAATTTTCACTAAGTAAGGTCGAAATTGTAAAGAAAGAGTTAATAGGGGCATATTTGTTAATTATGATACTTTGTATGGTTCAATTAATAAATATGATAAATGACAATATTATTTAATAATTATTTATAGTTATTAAATAGTTAGAATTGGCATTTAAATGATTGAATTAGGAAATTGGCATTTTTGAGAAAATCAGATACAAAAGGTGTTAAAATTGCAAAATTGCAAAAATCAAGGCCCAGTCCACCTAGCCAGGGCCGGCCACCTATTTTATCTTTTTAAATTGATTTTTTCATTATTTTAATGCCATATAATTCAAATCTAACCCTAGTGGAATGCTATAAATAGATAGTGAAGGCTTCAGGAAAATTACACTTTTCTGAATCAGAAAAACCTGAGCCTCCACTCTCTTCTCTAGCCGCCACTCTCTCTCTCTATTCTTCCTCTATATTTCGAACCTCTCTTAGTGATTAGAGTAGTGCCCACACACATCAAGCAATACCTCAATCATAGTGAGGAAGATCGTGAAGAAAGATCATCAGCAAAGGAGATTCAGCATCAAGGATTCAGAGAAGAAGATCCAGGTTCAGATCTTGATAATACTCGCTACGTAAAGGAATCAAGGGTTAGAGATCTGAACGGAAGGAGTCATTTAATTCCGCTGCACCCAATGTAAGGTTTCTTAAACTTTATATGTGTTTAATTTATCGTTTTAGAAAGTTCATATTTAGGATGTTAATAAACATACTTGTGAGTAGATCTAAGATCCTGGTAAAATAATATCCAACAATTTCTTCATTCATGGCATATTGTATTGTAATTCTAATTCTTTGCATTCCACGGTTTAATTTTGAATGGGAGTTTTGTATGTTGTGCGATATGCCCATAAAGCATCAGTTAGTCTCAAGGACCAATCTTTCCTAGTTGGGTTTACCATTTTTTCTAGGATGTGCTTTATTTCTCTATTGGATATTTCAACTTGACCACTAGTTTGAGGATGATATAGTGTACTGACTTTGTGTGTAATGCCATAATTTTTCATGAGATGCTCAAATCGCTTATTATAAAAATGTGTATTTATCACTAATGATAGCACGTAGTGTACCAAAACGGGAAAAAATATTTTATTTCAAGAAACGAACCACCACTTTGTGGTCGTTTGTGTGACATGCAACAACTTCGATCCATTTGGAAACATAATCAAGTTCAACAAGAGTATACAAATTTCCAAACAAATTAGGAAAAGATCACATAAAATTAATACCCCAAACATTAAATATATCAATAATAAGAATAAGGTTTAAAGACATCATGTTTCTTCTAGACAGACTTCCTAACTTTTGATAACGTTCACAGGCTTTAGAGTATGCATATGTATCACAAAAAATTATGGGTCAATAAAAACCACATTATAAATTTTCTGCAACAGTCTTTTTACTACTGAAATGGCCTTGACAAGCATGATCATGACAAAAAAGATATGATTTTAGTTTGATCGTAATTCAGGATACATCTACGTACTATCTGACCAGGATACTATTTAAACAAGTATGGATCATCCTAGATAAAAATTTCACCTCGGAATAAAATTTATTTTTATCTTGTTTAGACCAATGAGATGATATTTCACCAGTAACAAGAGTATGTACAATGTCAACATACCAAGACAGAGAAGAAATATACATCAATTGTTCATCAGAAAAAGTTTCGGTGATAGGGGTAGGCTCTTACTAGTTTCAATAACTAGCCTAGATAAGTGATCAACAACAACATTTTTAGACCCATTTTTATCATGAATTTCCATATCAAACTCTTGTAAAAGAAGTATCAAATGAATTAAATGTGATTTTGCATCTTTCTTTGACAAGAGATATCTTAAAGTAGCATGATGAGAATAAACAATTATTTTAGATCCTAGTAGATAAGATCTAAACTTTTTTAAGGCAAAGACTACAGCAAGGAATTCTTTCTCAGTTGTAGAATAATTTAATTGAGCTTCATTCAGAGTTTTGCTAAAGTAGGAAATAACATCTGGTATTTTATCAATCCTTTGCTCTAAAACAACTCCTTTATCATAATTAGAAGCATCACACATTATTTCAAAATGAAGGTTCCAATCAAGAGGTCGAATAATGGGTGCAGTAGTTAACATAGTTTTCAATTTCTCAAAAGCAATATGACAATCATGATTGAAAATAAATGCAATATCTTTTCCAAGTAAATGGTACAGAGGCCGTAAAATTTCGCTAAAGTATTTTATAAATCTTCGGTAGAAACTAGCGTGGCCTAAGAATGATCTAATTTCTTTCACATTCTTAGGTGGTGGAAGTTTTGAAATAAGATCAATTTTAGCTTTGTCAACTTCGATTCCCTTAGATGAAATTACATGTCCTAAGACAATCCCACGTTTTACCATAAAACAACACTTTTTTTTCCAATTAAGCACTAAATTCTTTTCTTTACAATGAATCAAGACAAGAGACAAATGGTGTAAACATTCACCAAAAGAAGATCCATAAATTGAAAAATCATCCATAAAGATTTTCAAAAAAATATTCAACCATACCAGTCGCAAGTGCATTGCATAAGCCAAAAGACATGCGCGATAAGGAAAAGTTTTATAAGGACATGTAAAAGTGGTATTTTCTTGATCCTCGAGTGCAATCAGGATTTGGTTGTATCCCGAATAACCATCGAGAAAGTAGTAGCTTTCGTGACCAACTAATCTTTCAAGCATTTGGTCAGTGAAAGATAACAGGAAATGGTCTTTTTTGGTGAGGCTATTCACTTTTTGTAGTCAATGCACTCCCTCCAGTTTGAATTTTAGTGGGAATTAATTCATTGTTTGCATTCTTGACTATAGTAATTCCAGACTTCTTAGGAACAACATGGATCAAACTGACCCATGAACTATAAAAAATATGGTATATAATAGCCACGTCTAATGATTTAAGTATCTCATCTCTAACTTCCTCTTTCATGTTTGGATTTAGCCTTTTTTAACACTCGCGGGTTGGCTTTGCATTTTTTTTTCTAAATGGATTCGATGCATGCATACTGAAAGACTAATTCCTTTGATGTCAGCCATGGTCCACCCTATGGCTTCTTTGTGATTCTTAAGGACTTGTACCAATTTCTTTTCTTGTTTCTTGTCTAAACCAGATGCAATGATAACAAGGAAAGTTTCTGACGCTCCTAAGAATGCATATTTTAGATCTTCGGGTAAAACCTTTTATATCTAACTTTAGTGGTTTAGGGAGTGACTGTGGTTCTAACTGGAGAAAAGGTTCAATTGATTCAACTTTGTTGTTCCATTCTTCCGTGTTTATTAATGGTGTAGACTCTAACAAAAAATTACACTATCAAAAGAACTTTTAAAATTCATACCAAAATGACTTGCACAGTTTTCAAAAGAATTATCTTTGTTCAGCAAGAAATTATGCGTGATAGGATCAATAAAATTTACCTCATATACATCATCACATTCAACAGATTTATTAGCAATATTAAAAACATTAAGCTCAACAGTCATATTTCTAAATGATAATTTAAGAACACCATTACGACAGTTGATGATTGCATTCGATGTGGCTAAAAATGGTCTACCCAAAATGATAGGAATTTGAGCACTTATGTCTTTAACAAAACGAGTATCAAGAACAATAAAATCAACAGGAAAATAAAATTTATCTACCTTTATCAAAACATCTTTTATGAAACCTCTAGGAATTTGCATAGACCGATCAACTAACTGAAGTGTCAAAGATGTTAGTTTTATTATCCCTAAACCGAGTTATTTATAAATAGAATAAGGCAATAAATTAAGGAAATTACACTACATAACTCTTTTAATTTAATGCCTTTAATTTTTACCCTCTCTTTCAAAATCTATTATGTTTATCTCTTCTTTCAATTATTCTACTAATTTTACCCCTATCACTTCACGATAGTTTTCATTCTTCTCTAATCAAAATTTTGTCGAAACTTTTCCACAAACTTACACATTTATTTACAAAGAACACAGATCTATTATGTTTGAAATTATATCTGAATTATGTGAGTGTGTGAGAATAATTTATATACTTACAATACTCATAAAAAGAAATATATTTAAACTAAATTTTAACCCACTCAACCCAACCCAACCCAACCCGTGCAACCCTAGTTGAATATAGTGATGTCGGGTGAAATTGTGAGTACAAATATAATCAAAGCTTTACAAACTTTTCCTTTCGAAAAAAAAAAACCCTTTGGAACTTTGGCGCGTCTCAGCGTGATCACTCAGGTCAGAGAGAAATGGCGTCCAATGATGAATGTATAGCTATCAATCCCTATGCCGTCCCCAAGAAAAGGTGTGTCTACTATCTCAAAGTCTCATTTTGTTGTTTAGGGTTTAATTACTGTCACTGCTACTTAAAATGGAGTATTTGGTTTGATAGGGCTTTCCACTTGATTGTCAGAATTTTTTTGTGATGATGCACCATGGTTGATTGAATTGATTCTAAGCACATGGATTTGTTAGGATGTAAACATTGTAGGTGTTGTTTGATTGTATGTTTTTGGCGCGGTTTGTGCTGTGATCTTAACATTGCGCTCAAACTCGATTGTGTGTTTGCTAATTCTTCATGTTGTTTTGGCCTCATTGTTTAGTTTTTGATGTTCTTCCGTTGTCTCGTCACAAATGTGTGGTTTTTTCTCTGATTTTTTAAATTTGATGTCTATTAGGAAGAAGATTATTGGGTTGGATGAACTTGTGTCTGATTTTTATAAGGAGCAAAGCAAAAATGTAGAGAAGGAATCTAAACGAGCAATGGCACCAAAAAAGAAATTTTTTCGTGAAGAACAAGATATGAAAGAAGCTTCTTTGTCTAAACTTGTTGATGAGTGCCACACACAGGTAGAATATTTTTGCTATTGTAATATCTTAGGTGGTGTTTGGTTGGAAGGAATGAAAACATAAAAATAGGAATGGGAATGGAGATAGAAATAGGATTGGAATGAAATCAAATTTAAAACGCTTAAAAAAATTGATAAAAAAATTAATTTTTTTTTCATTTTTTCTTTCCATTTCAAAATAGAATAGTCATTCTACCAAAATTATGGAGAAGTCATTCCATTAGAATGACATTCCAATACTTTATAATGCAACTAAATAAATGACTTTCCATTCCATTTCATTAGCTCTAACCAAATGTCACCTTAGTGTTAATTTTAGGCAGTGAATCATAATTTGTAATTGATAACATAAACAACCTTCTACAGATGATAGAACTGAGCGGTGAAGAGGAGACTTCAGAATGGGGCATTCAGCTTTTTCGAGACCAGGTTTAAATTGAAAGATGACAAGCTTGAGATTGCTCTGTATTGCTTAATAGTATTCTAAGGTTTTGGTATCAGCTAAATTCTGGACAAAAATTCCTTGTGTTGAAATGTGTGAATTTGTAGAAATCGCCACCTAGTCTGTGTCCAGTGGAAGATTGTGGTCTTTTGAAGTCTTTCATGAATAGTGAACTCAATTCTCTGGTTGAACTTTCTTTGGAGAATGGTTAGTTATTTTACTTTACATAATTTTGTTGATTCTCATTTCTTAGTAGTTCTAATGCTTCTTTCCCTGCCTCCTCCTCTGCTCTGTTAGGAGACTCTTTTATTGAAGGATTGCTTGTGGGTGGCTGGCTTACGAAATTAGTGCTCACATATGGTGGTCATGTAGAAGATTCAATAGCTGTGTGGACGTATAATTTGGGTGAGTTAGTTTGTGCATTTTGTTTTTGATAGTGCTGTTATGTTTTCTAAAGCGCTTGCCTTCTGTCGTCAGTATTATATTCAACAAAAGAGAATTTGAGAACATCCGCATGTGATTTCTGGTCTGCTATTCTTTCATTGAAAAAAGAGGTGAATTGGGGAATTTTTATTATGTATCATTTATTAAAGGAATGCTAATTATTTGTAATTCTTCTAACAAGATTGATTTACAGCCTATCAAAATAGATCGGTTTCCTAGCTATTCTGAACTAAGAAAAGCTCTTGAAGTCTATGGATTTCTCTTGTCTAACATTGGAGCTGCTGATGCCAGTAAGTTTTTTTGCAATATTCTATCGACCGTGAAACTACTTGTAGCTATATTGTGTCCTTTCTGATGTGTTAGTTGAGTGAGATTGATAATGTTCCATCTGTTTTTAAGGGTTCAATGCGTGTTTATCATGCATGTGTGCATATGGGTCATATGAATACATTTTTGGTACACTCATAGCACATGTCATGTGATACACTTTTGGTACACATGTGTCATAGCAAACGAGTCATATGCATACATTTTTGGTGCATGATTGCAAGTAGCATAGATAGATTGGTAGTATGCATAAGCATAAGGCTCCAATTGTTATTTTTATGTCCAACGCCACCTCGAAATGGTTTACAGCTGATGTTGCATTTCTGACTTATTCTTTGTTTCTATTTTTACTGGACATCAGTGTACTACATTTGTGACATCTTTGCCCCTTATTGTACATCTCACAAATTCTTGTAATTTTGTCATAGAATCTAGTTGTGTGGGGCCTTCTCAAAATATTAGATCTTGGATCAAGTTTGTTACTGCTTCTTGTCAATTTAGGTAAGCAGTGAATTTAAAATAAGTCCTACTACAATTTAAGCTTCCATGTTTTTGCATTTTGTTTCTTCCTTGTTTATACTACTGCTATGATATTCGTTTTAGCACTTGCTTCATGTGAAGGCCGAAAAAACTTGGAAAGAATTTTCACTGTTTTTTTTTGGTTTGGTTCTCTATAGAAGTAAGTGGTCTATTTTTTCAACATCAGAAGCTGAAGAGTTAGTTGAAGTCATCATTTGTTTCTTTTTAGACCGCCAGCTTCAAGGTCTGTCTGTGCTTTTGTATGAATGTGCACAAGCAGTTATTGGTTACTTCACAGACGAGGAATGGAATGCCAGCTGTGAGAAAATTGCAAAATCTCTTGCATGCAGGTTAATAGTGCTAATATGTTACTTTTCTCAGAAAAAAAATATTTGTATGACTTACTGCATTGATTTATTGTTCTATGGATGGATACATTTGTTTATTGCTGTACATTGGCTTTATAACAACAATTTCAATAATATATTATATGTTAAACTTCAGTAATTTGTTCTTTGCATGATGAACAATGGATATTTAATAATATGCTAGGGGCATCTTTATATATTTGAGATTGCATTTGCTGAATTAATTTGTACACTCCAGCGTGCTTTTTCTACCACCCAAGATAAAATTTGAAGTCTTTGATTATCTTGTGAATGAGCTTGGCCATATTTCAATTTGTGGTCTTTCATAAGAACAGCAAAAACTCAATATATGTATAACTTAAGTTTCGGTGCCTTCTCTCTTTCTTGTGTGTTATTGTGGATTCTTTTCTTTTACAGAGTACCAAAAGACATGAACTGCATAAGAGTTGTAGAATGCATTTCTGGAATTGACGATCGCAGTAAGCAGCTTAGAAGTGCAGTTGCTTTTGAAATTCTTATTGGTTTCTTTGATAATAAGGTCACTTCCTGTGCCCTTGCCCTTCATTTTCAGCTTGTATTTGTCCACTTTACGAGGCGTGTGACAACTCAGCATTGCAGATTGATTATTTAACCTTCTGTGCAGGCTGCCCACCCGGATGACATCCTAAGATTGCTTATTGGAATTAATTTGAAGGACAAAAGGTGTGATCTATATAAGATGTACATGTACTTAATTTTAACTCAAAACTGGCTCTTGTCGAAGAATCTTTTAGAAGACAATGGAGTTTTGAAAGAAATGTACAACTTATATCTAAGAAACTGCTCTTGTCAAATAAGCAGCACCGATCTGAGGACTTTTGCATCGAAGGTATGGAGCTTCGTTTGTTTTATCTTTCATGTCTGTTCTTGGATGTTTGTTATCTTTTCATAATGATTTCTTTTCTCAGGTCCGTGACAAGGCCTCATTTCTTCTACAAGGAGCCACCAAAATATAGTCTACTCCAATATTATTAACAAGGTCTTGAAATGTGTATATTTTTGGTATTTGGATCTCTCCCAGGTAGTTAATCTTTACAATTTTCTTGTGAATATGATTTAAATTAAGTATGTGATCATGTTTAGGAAGTGCTTACAGCAATTTATTCTGGGTAATCTGTTCCTGCCGTTATGGAGTTTTGCTGTTAGAATCTTCTGTGGAAACATTGTTTTGACTTTTGAGGCTAGGCATGACATTGGGTTATGGAAACTTTATCCAAACAGATGGTATTATTATGATTGGTATTTGGGTTTTAGAATCTTGAAGAGTTTTAAAGGCGGTTTTTAACTAAAAACTGAAATCATAAAA
The DNA here is from genome assembly GCF_029168945.1 of Cannabis sativa. NCBI lineage: Eukaryota > Viridiplantae > Streptophyta > Magnoliopsida > Rosales > Cannabaceae > Cannabis > Cannabis sativa. The sequence goes on from NC_083601.1 coordinate 50,700,113, forward strand.
AATAGAACATTGCTATGAGGCACTCATGGTGTTTAGCACCACCATGAAGTGTCATCTTATAATTGGTTAGTAATTTTTTAAATATTTATTAAAGTAAAATAAGTGAGATCTGATATTGAGTTGCATTAATAACGATATTACACTTTAGAAAGGTGTTAGACATCATAGGTGTCTTTTAGCATTTCTCTGAAAAAATATGTGCATGTACGACGTAGCTTTTATTTAAAAAAAAAGGATTTTTTCTATAATAAACTAAAAATGGAACAAGTTTACATTTATGATCCCAAAAAGGGCAATAAACAAAAATAGAAACTAAAAGTTGTTAAATTACAAAAATACCAGCCAAGGAAAATGGAAGCCTCCATCTTCTTCGTGATCCAGCGGACGAATCCCAACAATCCATTCTCAACCATTTTCCTTCCAAAACCAGGAAAATCAGATCTAAAAAAAATGTAGATCTCAAGGGAAAACAACTTAAATTCTGAAAATTCAAATACAAAAACAGAAAGAAAAAAAATCATACAACCTCCATTGTTGTACAAAAAAAACTCAAAAACAACATTCAGTCAAAAAAGCAAATCGCGTTCAGAGATGAAGAATCAAATAGAAGGAGATTTGGAAATCATTGAAACTCACCCATGATTGAATCAGAGAAAGAATTGAAGGTAATAAAATATGAAAAAACAAACATCATTTAAGCTTTCAGAAAAAAAAAAACCAAAAAGCAACCACAAAATAACATTTTAAAAACACCTAGACATAAACAGCCTAAAAGATGAACAATTGGGAAAAAGCATATTAATAACAATCTGCAAAACATGAAATTACTAAAAAAATTGTTCATTGTGAAATAAAATTAAACAACACTAAAACTACTAAAACTAAACATTAAAACAACTGTTTAGAAAAGGCCAATAGAACACTAAAATAACAATCAAACAACGAATTAAAAATAAGGAAAAAATGTTATGAAAACTTAAAACCTTCGTACAAAAAATGAGAACAAAAACAACAATAATCCCTAAAAAATTTCATTTAAAACTTAAAAACAACTAATAAGAAAACCCAAACTGACAAAAAGAAAAATAGTGTAGTTTGGTTAAATGATGCTAAAAACTATTTAATAGCAGTAACAAAACCAAAAAAAAAAAACTAAAAAAACAAAAATGAGAACAAAAACAAAATAAAAAATAACGGCTGATTAAAAATTTCAACTTAAAAAAATAAAAAAAATTCAAGGTAAACAACTCTTGGGTTTAACTTTAGGCTTCACTTCCAAATCAGAAACTTCATCCTCGAAGTCAAAATCGGAGAGAACCTAAAACGTTATGGAGAAAAAAAATTAAAACACAAAACAGCAAACGAAAAACAAAACAACAAGAAAAAAACTAAAAAAAAATAAAAAAATAACCCAACTTACATCCTTGACAAATCTCGAAGATTTGGTTCTCTTTGCCTTACAAGATTCAATCTTAGCTGGAAAAATCTTTTTTTAGAACCAGATGGCTCTGCAGCATCACCCATTCCCTTCTTTGCAATGTCTTTCAAACCCATTTTAGGATTGTAGCATAGATGGGAGTTTGAAATCCATGGGTTAGGGCTTCACAGGGGATGATAGTGGGTTATGGAAAAAAAAAAAAAACTAACAGAAAATAAAAGAAAAATTAAAAAAAATGAATGAAAGAGAAGAAGGTGGACGAGATGGAGTGTAATATTGGAGATGAAAGAGAAGAAGGTGGAAGAGATGGAGTGTAATATTGGAGAAAACCTATGACATAAGCATGCGTAGGTATTTGTGTAATTATCAAACTTTTTAAAATATAATATTGAAAAATAATTTTTTTAAAAATGTTTAAATAACCGAATAAAAATAAAAATGTAAAAAAATAGCAAAAAAAGATACCAAGTGTAAAAATCCAAAAAAAAAAAAGATACGTTCATTCATAAAGCATTAAAAAATATTAGACCTCACGATCGTTACAACAAATGTTCGTAGGAATAGTAGTAACATCAAGGCACCCATAAAGGTTCTGGGTAAAAGTCCAATTAGTCACGTTATGGGCCATAAAATTACATGATCTAGCCGTAAAACAAAATAAACAGGTAATGAAAAAGGAACAATTCTTTTACAAAATAAAGAGTAGTTTTCAATTTCTCATCGGGGTTCGACACCGTTGAGAGTGTTGATCACTATCTTTGATCGCTTTCCACCAGGAGAAACTAATGTCCTTTGTCCTTTGCAACCTCAAGCGCCAAGCAAACCGCAGTTGCTTTGCCACAAAGAACATTAGAAAAGTCTATTCTGGCCGTAAACACCCAAAGCACCTTGCACAGGAAGTCTCTAGCAACAATTGCTACACACATATGCTCATCTCCAACCTTAGCATCACAATTTAATTTGATCCAGTCTTGAAGTTAAAGAAGCAAACTCGTTTCTCTCTTGTTCCTTCCCATTGCTCCTCATGCTCACGCTTTCTTTTCCACATCTCTTTGATTTCTTTTTCATCCTTTTTCAGCCTACCTTCCTCTTCGGATATCTAAATGCTTAAAACAATAGCCAAAATAATGGAAATAGCCAAGACTTCAACATACCCTCATCTGCATTTTTCTTCTCCACCATTCTTGTTTAGTTAATAATTCTCTAATCTTTAATTTCAGTTCTTGTTTAAATTCTTTTGAATGTTCGTAGTGTTGATCGTATTTCCCTTGCATCATAGACACATAATAATTAGTACAACTAGAATCTGAAATCATTAAAAAAATTAACTGTAATTAGGCAATGTAATCTAGTGCTGTCTTTATAATAATTAAAATCATATATGTATTATACAAAAAGTTTTTATTTTTTATAGTTACTTTGATGATTTTGAGAATATTCTTAATGGAATGTTGGGTTTTTGGGCTTCTTATTATTGAATTTTTGGCTTCTTTCTAATTTCAATTTGATAATTTATTAGTGGATTGGGCTTATTATAAAGATAATATCTTTCTTCTAATAACTAAAATCAAACTATTCTAATTTAATTTGTTTGTTATATAAGACTTTTTTTTTTAGAAAAAGCTAGAGGCCATGGCCACCTCACAATTATACATACCACTGTATATGAAATTAAATGTTAGTTGTTTCATTTCAAGATTATGCTGTTTTTATTTTGTGAGGTTAAATTATTTTTATTTTTAAATTATTTTTGCTACTAGAATACAATAATTATTTTTTTCATATAAACCGTAAAAGTAATTAAATGATTGAAACCCTTCTCAGGTTATAATTCCTAACTCTGGGTTTATAAAATATTCTTTATTTGAAATTTGGATTTTATAGAGCAAATATAATGAGTTCTTGAAAGAAGTGTACAATTGCAAAAAAAGAAAAAAAGTATTTGTGAATTAAATTTCATCTTACTGTATAAATAAATAAAAAGTTAAGAGTAATTTGCGGCATAAATACTTAAGTTTTATGCCGAGTAGCAGATAAATACCTAAGTCCTATTTTTGGCGGTAAAAATACCTTCTGTTAGGGTCCTGGAACTTTCGTAGGTACCTGGACGTTAAGTGCCAGATCAGGATCCACGTGTCACTCGTTAATTGGTGCATGACATTAAATTTTTTTATTTATTATTTAAATAATTATTTAAATGTTTTAAAATTATAAAAATTAATAAAAAAACTAAATATAATTAATTTTAATTTTTTAACATTTATTTCTTTTCCATTTGTTTTTCTTTGAATTAACAAATAAACTCAAATTGAGAAATTGAAACACAGAAAAGAACAAAACCCAGAACCTCAAATAGTCTTCTCCATCGTGTTCTTCATCTCCCTCACCATCGTCTTCAACCAAAAATCTCAAAAAAATTTCTCACCCAAAACTATTCACCCATTTTTTCTTTTTTTTTTTTTTTGCAAAAACCATTCACCCAATTAAAGCTCAAAAACATTCTCACTAAGAGAAAACTGATCTAACCAATCCAACAAACAAAGGAATTAAAAATAAAAATTAGTTCTTGGGAATGTTTACGCCAACAATCTTAGCAGGTGTAATCCTGAGAAGATTACCAGGCTTTCCAGGAAGAGCGCCTTTGATCATAACAACATTGAGTTCTTTATCGATCTTTACAATTTTGAGCTTTCGAATCTTACGCTTGGTCCCTCCCATTCGACCAGGCATCTTCTTCCCCTTGTAAACTCTCCCAGGAGTGGTTCCAGCTCTAATGGAACCCAGAGCTCTATGGCTTTTGGACCCATGAGTCATCAGACCCCTCTTGAAGTGATGACGTTTGATACCACCCTGAAACCCTTTCCTAATCGTCGTCCCCGAAACATCGACCAAATCCCCTTCCTTGAAAAGCTCCTCCAACACCAGCTTTTGGTTCGCCTCGAACCCCTCCACCGATTGCAGCCGAAACTCCTAAAGATGGCGCATAGGGATAGCTCCGGCCTTCTCTAGATGACCCATCTCCGGCTTGGTCAGTTTCCGGTCCCTCACACGGCGGTATCCCACCTGAACGGCGTCGTATCCATCGGTGGCCTGGGTCTTGACCTGGGTGACAATGTTGCCTTCCTTGAAGCTGACGATGACCTCTTGGTTCGCACCCCTTGTTCCCAGAAGACGATGAGGAACCCCTGGCCTGAATCGCAGAAGAGAAGGAGGAACGAGATTTTCTCAGATTTTCTAGGTTTGTATTTTTTTTTGGTGAATTCTAGGTTTGTATTTAATTTAAGTTTATGTGTACTTTAATTTTGTAATTTTTTAAATTTAAAAAATAAGTTTTATTTTTATTTTTTATACATTTAAAATATATTATTTTAATTTTAAAATGATTTTTAAATAAGTTTTAATGAATTTTAAAATGAAAAATAAAAATTTATGATGTGGACTAATAAAAGGGTGACACATAGATACTTACTTAGAAGAAAACGGAGAGGTACCTACAGAAGTTTCAGGACCCTAACAGAAGATATTTTTACCGCCAAAAATAGGACTTAGATATTTATCTGCTACTCGGCATAAAACTTAGGTATTTATGCTGCAAATTACTCAAAAATTAATTATAAAAGTATAAATAAAAAAGACCTCATAAATAAATAGGAACTAATTAAATATTCACATCAAATATAGGGCAAATAAAAAAATGTAAATTATTTCATATATTATTTTTTTAATTTTTTTTAAATTTATGATTTGGATTGTTACTGTAGTTGTTCAAGTAATTTTTATGTAGATTGTTATGTGGATTTTAATTGCCATTTAAATTATGTTATTACGTGAGTTGTTATGTAAAAATATAAAAAAAAATTCTTTAAAATATAAAAATGAAAAAAATTCTAAAAAATTATAGAAAAAAGAATATTTAAGAAGAGTAAAATGAGAAACGTGGAAGCCGCAACGCCCTCGCTTTCTTCTTATATATTTTCTTTAAAGATTTCATAAATCAATTATATCGTAATTAAATAACAATAATTATCATTGTTTTTTTTCCTCAGAACAATAATTACCATTGTTGTTGTTGTTTAATTGGAAAGGAATATGTAATAAAAATTTAAAAGAAAAAGAAGTGCACTGAATCTTTAAAACAAAAAAAGAATCTTGATAAAACAAGAAAAAGTGTATTGAATTATTTTGTGGTGTATTCATCAAAGAGAAATGTTACTCTCAATCTTTTATTATAATTTTTTTAGTTAATTTTCATACTCGAAAAAATATATTAATTTTTCTTTTTAATTTTTTTACACGGTAGTGTTCGTTATACTTACAACATCATTTCTGTAAATTTTTGAAAAATTTCGAATAATTTATTATAGTGAAGTGAATTATTAAGAACTCTATTTTTAGTATTGTAAACTACTTAGAATTATTCAAAATGTATCGAATATCGCTATAAAAAATTGAAAAAAATATTTCAATATGTGATTTCAAACGTAAAAATTGATTGAGATTAGAATAAGAGATTGTAATTAGTACTCCCCGTTCATAATAAAAATAATAATAATAAAAAAAAATATTTTGTGGTGACGTTTGAGGTTCCTCTTCTTGTTGTCTCTGCTCTCTTCTCACTTCTTCTTCACAAAACCAAAATCATTTCTCTCTCTTTGTTGGTCAACTCTGAGCTCCACAATTTCTCTCTCTCTCTCTCTCTCTCTCTCTCTCTCTCTCTCTCTCTCTCTCTCTCTCTCTCTCTCTCTCTCTCTCTCTCTCTCTTCTATTTTCCTTTCAAACCAAATTGCATACTTTTGTATACTTTGTACTACAAAACACACACACACACAAATTCAAAAAAAAAAAAAAATTCTTCCTTTTTGAAAAAAAAAAATACACAAATTCAATAGAATATTTTCATAATTTTGATTTTCTTTTTAATTATCTCTAAGCTTTCTGATAATTACTTGGGAGATAAGATAAGATGGCTGCTCCTCAATTTCCAAAAGTTCAAAAACAAGGGGAGAAGAAAGAAGCTCTCAGAGTTGATAATAGCTTTAGATTGGAACCCAATCATTATTCCACCACCAACCTGGTATTTTTCTTTCTTTTCTTTTATTTCCCTTTAAGTATTACTGCATAAGCTGTTAATTTTTTATACCCAGATAAGCAAGAGGCTTAATTTAGCAGGTAAGATTAGTGAATTCATAGATGCATACTTGAAAATTTGAAAAAAAATCATGGGCAATCACATATTTAATGATATGAATGGATAAACACAAGGAGTGGCTTGATTTGATTCTTTGAATAGATGGGTCTTTTTTTTTAACTGTTTTATTGATTATGTGAATTAAATATATATTTGTATTGAGTTTGATTTTGATTTGTGTCTTATGTCTTTATGATATTTCCAAGGAAGGAAGTCCTTCTGAATCTTCTATAACAGCCTCCATGATGGAAGAAAACCATGCCTATAATCATTCTCAGGCTGCTTATCCAAGCACAACCTCTTATGGTTACTACTATCCAGGTTTTGGTCCAGCTCTCACATAAAGTAATTTTATTTTACATGATTAGTCGTTTCATATTTATCTTTCCATGTTTACAGTAGTTTTTTAGCAGGTTACAATGGCTCTCTTGGAGATTTTTACAACCAAGGATACTACATTGCTGGGAATGCAATGGAGCAACAATACCCTGTAAGCCTTTTCAGCTGTTTTTCAATTGCTAATGCTCAAAAGTTCTACATCAGGTTCCATACTTTTTGTTCCTTATGCATGATTTATCTGTATATCTTTAGTCCCTTAACCTAATTCTTGAAATAAAACCTTAAGATGGTCCTCTATTAAATTGGGGGTAGTGATTGGATTTCATCTCTCATTTATGGTGCCAGAGAATTCTACCAATATGTGCTTAGCCTTTACAATACTGTTATGAGTTTATTAATATCATTGAATCTTAGTACTACTAGTTAAATCTTATATTTGTTTTTCTACCCTGATCAGGTTGTGCAAGCAGATAGTGGATCCTTTGTTTACATGATGCCCGGGCTCTATCCTGGATATGATCCTTATACACCTTACATGCCTGTTAGTACTATCACTGTTGATGGGCAATATGTTGGGCAAGAGGTCTACCCACCGAGTCCCATGTTTCAGTCTCCCGTTCCTTCACCTGAATATGGTACAACTCATCACGGGGATCCACTGCAGGCACCCTACCTTTGGAGTTCATCTCTTGTTGGTGATGGAACTTATGAAAATGGTTATGTTGGATTGTTGGAAATTCCAGCTGCCAAAACTGATTTCTCTGTTCCAGTTGTTCCGAGGGCCCAACCACCGAAGTCTTCTAAACTTGCAGGCTCAGTCAATCTTTCTCCTGATGTTTTATCAGGTCAAACCAAGAAGCTAAAACCATTAAACAAGGTATATTGTATATCTTTCGTTACTTGTAACACTATTTCACTGAGTCCTCTCATTATCCAAATTTTCTGATGTTTCTAAAAATATTTCAGGCCTCATCTCATACCCCAAGTTTTCAGTCAGATTTACCTGCCCAAGGTTACTATACAGTTGCAAAATTTCCTGTGTATGGTCAAGGGAAGAGTGGTTTGCTCTACTCAAACAACTCAGTTAATTTGAAACCAAATGTTAAGGGATGGGGAGGCAGTGAAAAGTTAAAAGCAAGAAGCAAGGTTAACGGTGTTAGTCACGTTACTTTACTCAATGACAAGAATAATGATACAGTTAATGCGAAGAGTGCATTGAGGTTTGGAGGTAATGCTTCTCAATCCTTGGCTACTGATGAGGTTGGAAATGGTGTCAGCATAACCTCTTCAATAAGGAGAGATGAATATAACATTCCTGAGTTTTCGACCAAATATGATCATGCCTACTTCTTTGTAATTAAATCGTACAGTGAAGATGATATTCATAAAAGCATTAAGTACAATGTTTGGGCTAGCACACCCAATGGGAATAAGAGGTTGAATGATGCATATCAAGAAGCACAAGAGAGGATGACAGAGAAAGGCAGCAAGTGTCCTGTGTTCCTTTTCTTTTCGGTATGTTTTATAACTTTGTCATGACATTGATGCTTGTCTAACTTTTACTCCCTAAGATCAGTGACTGAAGCCTCTAGTTCCAACCTTTATCTTATTATGTGGTTCAGGTAAATGCTAGTGGTCAGTTCTGTGGGGTAGCTGAAATGACTGGACCGGTGGATTTCAATAAGAGTATGGATTTCTGGCAACAGAGCAAGTGGAGTGGTTATTTTCCGGTCAAGTGGCATATCATTAAAGATGTTCCAAATGCGCAATTACGACACATAATACTTGAGAATAATGAGAACAAGCCCGTAACGAATAGTAGAGATACTCAAGAGGTGTGCTTCCATTATTAGTTATTTTATAGTAATATATATATATGTATGCATATTGTTTTCAATGAATGTGGTACTCTGATCCACTGAGCTTACATTTTGCTTATCTTTCTATTCTTTACAGGTGAAATTCCATCAAGGTATCGAAATCTTAAATATTCTCAAAAATTATGCTTTAAACACTTCCATATTAGACGACTTTGAATTTTACGAAAACCGTCAGAAAATTATGCAAGAGAAAAGGGTCAGGCAATCTGTGCCTAATCATGATTTGCAGGTATGTTATATTCTTTCTGCCATTTTTTGTTTTTTATTTTAGTATTTTCTGATAATTGATTATAAACACTCCCAATTATATTCTCACTCAGGAGCAAAAAATGCTTTGCTAATTTATAAGCTTTTTCCTGTAACTATTTGTGTGGTTGTGGATTAAGGAATAATATGTTATCAGGATCCTAACATTTGGAAAGTGATTCTCATTTCTTTTAATTTTAACTACACAAATCATTAGGAATAAAGCTGGTTCCTAAATACAAATAGCATAGTGGGAATTGTTCCACCATTGAAATTTTGAAATGTGGATAAACTTTATTCTCTACATAAAATAATGTAGAGAATAAATAGTGTCCTTTAAATCTTTTGATTAGGGGTGTTTACTGGACCACATCTACTATTTTTAGTTCTATCCAAATTCGATCCAATTATATATTGAATGTTAGATTTTACCATCCGATCCGATCCAATTAATTTTAGTCATCCAATCGATCAAACATCTATTGGATGTTGGATTAGATCGGTTCTATCCGTTAGATGTATTTCATATATATTTATTGGTTTAATTTGTGTTTATTCAATATTTTAGACATAGTATTTTTTGTTTAGTATGTATTGGATTAGATGGGGTATTCAATATTTTACGTATAACAATATAAAATTTAATTACTCATCCAAACTAAATGAAAATACTAATTAGTTCGATTGGATGTTGGATATATTTGATTTTTGAACACCCCATCCAACATCCAATCTGATCTAATTAGATATTGAAAAATAACATTCAATCCGATCCAATCACAATTGGATATCCAATGTTTAGCAGTCGGTTGTAATTAGATCAGTCCGTTGTCAATGGATTTAATCGATTTATGCACACCCCTAGTTCTGATATTGTACATTGATTTATAAATGTTCCTCTTTTGCAGCGGAAGGTGGAAGATTTAACCGCGAGTTTTCAGGCCGTAGATCTTTCTGCTGCAAAAACCACCTGAAGGACTACTTCATGCCAGAGGCAGAGTGGAGATAGAGAAATGGAATATGAAGTATCCCAAAAGACAAGTAGCCTTATTGGTCAGCTTTTAATAATTGGTGATGATGCTACTAAAAAAAACAAAAACAAAAAAATATTAAAAAAAAAATCTCAAATATGAAAACCAGATATAAAAAGGGAAAAGATGTAAAGCCTTCCTCCATAATATAGGGTTCCCATGATTGATATGGTAAATGTTTTTTTTTTCTTCTTTTCATTCTCTCTTTTTGTTGATTTCTCCTTCTTCATATGATTTGTAGTTATTTTCTTCTTATTGTGCAACCCCCCCAACACCCTCACAACTTCTTTGTTCAGGGTACAACTGTAATTTTAGTCAAAGCAAAAGGGTGGTCAGTGGGTGGTGGTTGGCTTATACCATAATGTTTCAATAATATATCAATAATGAAGAATAAGAAGTTTCCTTTTGTGATATATTTATTGTATATAAAAAGTGACAATATTGTATGCTTTGGTTCTTTTGTTTTATTCTTAAGTGGGATGGGATTCCAAAGTAGGCTGAAGCACATGGTAAGAGAATTTCAATGACTAAGCATGGTGTTGTTCCTATCAAAATAGGGACTTAAGGAAGGTTTTATGTGGTATATGATTTCCATGACATGGACAAAGTGATTTTCCTGTTAATAAATGAAACTTTCGGAATGGATTTTTTTTTTATTCTTCAAGAGCATCCATTAACTATCTCCTAATGACATTATTTCTAAAAGCACTACTGGTGCTATTGTTTAGTACTCTTCTCAGTATCATACTGCTATTGGTGTAATGCTATTAGTGTAATTAAGTATTAGATTTCATATAATTTAAAAATTTGATATGCAACTTAATTCTTCAATACTGTTTAATATAGAGTAGAACATATAAAAGTAAGATACCCATTATCGGAGTGATAAGCCAAATCTTTATTGAATTTGGTTTCTCTTTAAAAAGGGCTCGTATATTTTCGGCAGTACCTCCAGTGAATACTCCATCAGTATAAAAGTAGGCATGTCAAAAAGATCCATTTGATTGGAGCGGATCGGAACTCTGATCTGACAGATCACTTGTGATCCGAAATATTTGGATACTTATTAGATCTCGGATTAGATCCGCTCCGTCCCACCTATTTTTCATATGTTTCAATATATTTCAAAAAAAAACTTAATTCAAAAATCTGACCCCGAACCTGGACTCAGATCCCTTGAGACTCGAGATCGAACCCGGACCCTGACCCGAGACCCTAGACCCAAGACCCGGACCTGGACCTAGACCCTGACCCAAGCCTGAGACTAGACCCAAACCTGAACCCGAGACCGGACTCGGACCCAAACTTGGGACTGGATGCTGACCCAAACTTGGGACCTGGTTCGAGGCCTTGAGTTGGGACCGGACCCGGATCCAGATCCGAATTCAAACCCGAAACCAGACCCGTACCGAACCTGGGACTCGAGACTTAGACCGGACCCGAGACCCAAACTTGGACAACCTGGACCCGAACTTGGGACCCGGACTTGGACAACCTGGACCCGAACTCCGATTCGGGACCCGAATAGGACCCAAACTAAGACCCGAACCCAGACTTAGACCCAGGACCGGGACGAAGACCCAGGACCCAGACCTAGACCCAAGACCTAGACTCGAGACTTAAACTTGAACCGGGACCCGAAACGGGGACCTAGACCCAGACTTGAGACTCGAGACTTGTACCCAGGCCCAAACCCGAACTCGAAACAGGGACCCAAACCCGAACTCGGGACCCTAATCCAGAACGGGGACCCAGACCCAGACCCGAACCCGAACCTGAATACAAGACCTAGGACCTAGACTCGGACTTGGGACCTGACCTGAACTCAAGCCCGGGACCCGGACCCAAGACTCGAGACCCAAGCCCGAGACTTAAGATCTGGACCCAGGACCAGGACATGAGACCTGAGACCTAAACTAGGGCCCAAGACCCGAACTCGAGACTCGAAACCCAAACTCAGAACCTGACTTGTAGTTGGTGTTGGAATCGAGTTTATTTAAAATATATTATCTTTATATAATCTATTAATACAAGTCACCAAATATAGTATTGTATTAAATAATACTAAAATAGATATAAAATTATGGTTTAGATATAAAATTAAATTTGTTTTAAAAAAAAAAAAGAAGAAGTCGGGTCGGATTAAGTCAGATTGGATCTAATCTGATCCGAGTATGATGTAGCGTGACGGGGCAGGATGGATCTGTACATAATCTGGATTAGGTCGGATTATAACTGGATCAAATTTGACCCGACCCATTTACACTTATATTAAAGTCCTTAATGTTTGTTGAGTGTCTTGTGTTCTCAATTTGATGAGTTTTGTCTTAACATAATCGATAGAGTTAGAGACGTACTCTTACAATTACAAGTAATGAGAATTTAGATAGAGATGGGTTATATTTGAAAAATTATAATTCGTTAGATCATATTATATAAATATATATATGTGTGTGGTTGATGATGACGATTATAGATCAATCCGAATTTGAAAGTGATCATGAACTTGTGTTTATGTCAACTAAGAAGTTTTGTTATGGAAACTCATTCATGTAGACTTGGGGATATTCCCTTTCTAAAGTCCTTTTAGTGTTAATTTTCAAACTAAATAATTTTGAGCTCAGTATTTAAAGTAATAAGAATAATAATAATTTTGAGCTTAAATTTATAATTGAAAGAGTAATTTGCAGTATAAATATTTAAGTTTAACTCTTAATTACAAATAAATATTTAAGTAATTTTTGGCAGTAATGATACTTAAATTATATTTCTGAAACTCTACAAGTACTTAACTAAATGTTAAGTCATTATATGCACGTGTCATTTTTTTATTAGTATATTTAAATTATTTTTTTAAAATAATACAAATTTAATGACTTGAACCAATTAGGGATTATTACGTAGCAATTTACTTAATACTTAACAGTCAGGTAATTACAGAAGTTCTAAAATTATAACTTAGGTATTATTGCCGCCAAAAATTAAACTGAGGTATTTATTTACAATTGAAAGTTAAATTTATATATTTATGCCACAAATTATTTTAATTAAAATTATAAATTAATTCATGACAAAAAAATTATAAAATAATTATTTACTAGTAAAACCATACTTTATCAACTTTAATTATGAACCATTAATGAAGAATTGAATTGTATGAAGTGGTTATATTGACGGATACTTTTTTTAGGATATTAATGAAGAAATTATATTGTATATTTATTTTATATTATATATTTTAATTTTTACTTTAATTTTTATATTTTTTAATATATACCTACTTTTATAGATGATATTTTCATTATACCCGTTAATTAATGTAAATTATATGCTAGATTTAAGTAGAAAGTAAGAGTATATTGGGCAATCCACTCACAAAAATGAATATATTTTAATAAAATATAATATAAGAATATTTTTAATTCATAGATACAAAAAATAAGTATTCTTCAACTTATCCTCATATTAGTGTATACTTAACAGTACTATATATATTCTACATTTTTGCTAAAAAGAAAAGAGAAATTTTCATTTTTATTGCTTTTATTACAAAATTTTGCAAGAATATGCTTTTTTTTCAATAAAATATTTTATTAGGAAACTGATTATCCTAAATTGTGTTTTCCATTTTTTGTAAAAAAAATTTCATTATTTTTCCCATAAAATATATTTTATATATAAAAAAATTATATTTTTGCAAGCGTGGTATAAAAACTCAAAATATCCACACAAAAAGAAAAGATGCATACTCATTTGGTACACTATATTTTTATCACAATAAAGTTTGGTATGTTTGGTATCTTGTCCATAGTTATTAATACCATCGTCTTCAATTACATGAAATTTAAATTCAAATTTAACTATTTGATTACATGGTAGGTTTGGTCAAATTACTACAATTTTATTGATCAAATTTGACTTGGGCATTAAATATATACAATTGCAAACTAGAGGGTACCAATGAAGATTATTTTTTTTTTTGAATAGAAGGTGGAACTTCATTAACTTATAATAGCCAAATCGACCATTATAGCAGAATGTACAGCATTAGGAACATTGCTGACATTGAAGATGCGATCAGACCAATAACAAGAACCCCAAGCCAAACAATGGGCGATTCTGTTAGCAGATCGCGGAACAAAAGACACACAAACATTAACCAAACAATTTAACAAACTTTTACAATCCGAAATTAACAAACCAAAAATTGAAGGCATAACAAGAGAACTAGAAAGTGCTTGAACTGACACAATTGAATCAGTTTCAACAATAACATTAGACCATCCCTTAGACTTGATCCAACTCAAAGCCTCCTTAATTCCAAAGGCTTCAACAGTGGCTGGTTGAACAACTCCACATTTCAGAGTAGTGAAAGCTTCAATCAATTGTCCATCACTGTCCCGAGCCACTGCTCCAATACCATGAAATCCGTTGCTGTGAAAAATTGCACCATCCACGTTTACCTTGATTTTATTAATTTCTGGTTTAAACCAATGCTCTTCCTTGTGTTTCGTGGCAGCAGGTACCAACAAGGGATCAAATCGATGAGATTGAGCGTAACTCCATTGATCAAGGGTTGAACGTGCACCAATGACAACATCCGCAGCAGTTCGAATTTTGTTGTTCCATAGCAACTCGTTTCTTGCTTTCCATATAGACCAAGCCACCATTAATCCTTCCTCAACCATGCCTGACCGTCCACGGTGCAAAAGACTCTCAAACCAGAGAGAAAAATCAAAACCAGCAGCAGCAGCCGTGATGTTCACTCCTGCCCGATTCCAACAGCTTTGTGCATAGGTGCATTCAAGCAAAACATGACTTATTGATTCATCATGAATATTACAGAAAACACACAAGCAAGGGACATCAACATGCTTAGTTAGGAGTTGCACTCGTGTAGGTAAGCATCCAGTAAGCGCTTTCCACATAAAATGCAGAACCTTAGCAGGAACCTTAATTTTCCACAACTTTTTCCAAACTTCTTCTTCCATATCAGCACTCCAATTGCCTTTACTCAGTTGTATATGCTTGTATGCACTTTTTACTGTGTAAACTCCTGAGCTTTCATGCTTCCAGTAGTAGTTATCACCTCTGTTCGAGTTTATTGGAGTGTTCAAAATTATAGCCGCATCTCTGTTGTTAAAGAGATCTGCTATCAATTCCCCATCCCAACTTGCACCATTCGGGTTCATTAGTTGCCTAACTCTGCAATGCTCAAGAGCAGGATGTGTAGAAGTTACATACGGATTAACCTCATCTGCCAGCCAAGGTGATCCAAGGACAGCCACTTCCCCTACGCCAATTCTGATATGTGCCCCAGTAAGAATCAGGGACTGAGTTTCATGAATGCTCCTCCATATGTAGCTCGGGTTGGCTCCAAGAGTTGCATTCAACATTGAACCATGAGGAAAATATCGTGCTTTGTACACACGGCTTACCAGAGAGTCATCTTCTTGCAATAATCGCCATGCTTGTTTTCCAAGTAGTGAAATATTGTAATCTCTAAGGTTTCGAAAGCCAAGGCCCCCACTACTTTTATGTCGACTTAAGCGGTTCCATTTCATCCATGTAATTCCTCGAGATTGTTGTGAAGAATTCCCCCACCAATACTTAGACATTAACCTTTCAAGTAACGTACAAGTTTCAATGGGAAGGAGAAAGACTGACATAGCATATGACGGAATAGCTTGAGCAACCGTTTTAAGGAGTATTTCTCGACCCGCTTTTGAAAGATATCTGCCCTCCCAACTGAGTATTCTTTTTTCCATTTTTTCTTGAAGGAAATTTTGAATTGCCTTTTTGCTTCTACCCAAAATGCAAGGCAGTCCCAAGTAGAAACTTTGGTCACTTGCAGGGGCCATTCCCATTCGAGTAAAAAGCCTATCCCGAAGGTCAGAAGGGGTGTTTGCACTGAAGAAAATGGAAGATTTGGCTCTATTAACTTGTTGGCCTGAAGCCATCTCGAACAAATGTAGCAGCCGAAGAACATGATCAGCTTCAACCTCTGTGGCTCGACAATAAACATAACTATCGTCGGCGAAGAGCATGTGAGAAATAGTAGGTGCACCATTAGCAACTTTGCATCCTCTAATATGCCCACTACTTTCAAATCTCTTAATCAACGAAGAAAGGCCTTCCGTGCAAAGGAGGAACAAGTATGGGGACAAAGAATCCCCTTGTCTAATGCCCCTACTAGGAGTGATAGGACCACTCGCATGCCCACCATGAACAACCGTATACTGAACCGTGGAGATAGTAGCAACAATCAAGTCAATAAACCGGTTGTGAAATCCCATTCTGAACATCATAGTCTTCAAGAAATCCCACTCAATTCGATCATAAGCTTTGCTAAGGTCGAGCTTCAAAGCCATATAACCAACCTTCCCTTGCCGTTTTCGTTTGAAATAGTGCATAACTTCATAGGAGACCATGATATTATCGGAGATGAGACGACCCGGAATGAACGCCGATTGGTTTTCAGAGATAAGTTGAGGGAGCAACGGCTTTAATCTATTAGCCAACACTTTTGAAATAATCTTATACAAGACATTACACAAAGAGATAGGTCTCAAATCCCCCATGTTACTAATATTTTTCTTCTTTGGAATGAGAGTAATATTAGTACAGTTGAGATTAGTGGGTAACACACCTGAATCAAAGAAGCTCCTGACTTGGTTCACCACATCATGCCCAACCACATCCCAACATTTCTGGTAGAACCCCGGGGTCATACCATCAGGTCCTGGCGACTTATCCGGGTGCATTTGGAACAATGCACTCTTTACTTCCTCTTCAAGAACAGGCCGAAGTAGTTCCATATTCTGAGCCTCAGTAACCGAAGGAATAATATCAGCAACAACCACATCAGTGAATGCACTTGTTGAAGTGAAGAGATCGGAAAAATAGGAATAAATAACATCTTCTAATCCAGAATTCCAATCCACCCAATTGCCCACATGATTCCGAAGCCTTGTAATAGCATTATTTTTCTTCCTCGAAGTGGCCTTGGCATGAAAAAACTTACTATTCGAATCTCCTTCGCGAAGCCAAAGTTGCTTTGACCGTTGTTTCCAAAAAACTTCTCGCTGAGTAAGTACCTCTGCCAATCTTTTCTCAGCTTTTTTAAATTCAGCAACCGACTCATCATCTCGTAGTCTCTTCAATCTCTTAATCTCACTTTTACACTGCTTAATTCTATTCTTGAAATTTCCAGTAAATTCATTACCCCAGATTGAAAGGCTCTCTCCACATCTCTTGATCTTCTCTAAGATTGATACACCATCATCAACTTCCCATGAGTCTCGAACCACTTGCACACAAAGAGGCTCTCGGAGCCAAGCGTTCTCAAATCTGAAATGTCGAGGAGCTGTATGCAAACTTTGATTTATCAATTCCAGTAACAAAGGACAGTGGTCCGAACTAGATACTTCCATATTAGTAAGTCGAGCTGAACTAAAGAGATTAATCCAAGAGGGGTTAGCCATAGCACGATCAAGACGCACTTCGACCCAGTTATCAGTCCCGCGACCTCGTTCCCAAGTAAAAGGGTATCCATGGAGTTCTAAATCCACCAAATTGCAATCGGTAAGAGCTTTTTGGAAACCATCAATTAAGCCATTCGGGTATCGGTTGCCTCCTCTTTTATCGGAATGAGTAACAATATTATTCATATCCCCAATTACACACCACGGTAGAGACGATTCATCCACAATTGTTCGAAGCAGGTTCCAAGTTTTAAATCTTTGAGAACGGTTAGGCTCACCATACATTCCAGTTAATCGCCAAGGTCCCTTATCAGCATTAATAATTTTAACATCAATATGACTTCCTGAATATCCCAATACTTCCAAGTCATTTTGATTTCTCCAAAGAATACTAACACCACCACTATGTCCCCTAGCGTCCACTGTAAAAACACCTTCGAAACCAAGCATCACACGCATTCTTTCAAGCGTTTCCTTAAGACTCAAAGTCTCACAAAGGAAAATAAAATCGGGCTTCTTTTGATACACAAGATCTTTTAGGAATTGAACAGTCCCCAGGTTCCCAAGCCCACGGCAATTCCAGCTTAATACACTCATAATGGACGGTGGGCCTGGACACCAGAACCCACCACAACATCGTTTTTTGAATCCAAAGGCCCAATAATACTATTATTATTATCCTTCATCAACACATCTTGCCCATGAGTCATTAAGTTACTAACAACAGGTGGCCCACTTATTTTTTCCTTATTCGGCTCAAGCCCTTTACTGACTTCCTCTTCCATACGTCTTCTTTTGGAATCAACAACATTAAGTTGATATTGATTCTCTTCCCCAATCACAGCCCCCATTATCTCTTTGTCCACTGTACCATTTCCAATCTTATTAATATCTTGTTGACCATCCCCACAATCCTGGTAAATGGGATTGATAACAACATTATTACCATATCGAATCAAGCTTTGATTGCCTCCCGTATTTTCAGCATTTGACAGACTGTTTTGGCTGGAATCTTGTGCCTGCTGCATCATCGTGTCATCGGAAAAAATGGCGTCTCTTTCACTGCCATCACGTAGCCACTGGGAACCGATTTGATAATTCCTTCTTCTCGGCTGAGCACGAAGGAAGGAACCATACGGCTTGGTGATCTGATCAGCTGGTGTCGAAAAGAGTTTCGGGCAGAATCGTTCAGTGTGACCAATGATTCCACATATGAAGCAGAAAGTTGGCACATATTCATATTTAAAATTTGCCCAGAACCATTCACTCCCTGTTTTACGTAGTTTCATTCGTCGCTTCAGAGGTAAAGTGATGTCAATGGTAACTCTTACCCTCAGGGATTCCCTCCATATACCCTGAAAGTTCTTAGGGTCTGTTTCCACAAAGGTACCAATGAAGATTATTAAAAATACATGCACCAAATTTATATTTTGATGATAGATAGGTAACAAATGAGTATATTTACAAAATAATAATAATAATAATAATAATAATAATAATAATAATAAAAGTAATTTGCGGTAAAACCTCCCAACTATCAATAAACTTGCAAAAAATCATCCAAACTCATATTTTGGTAGGAAAACCCTCCAAAGTACTGTTCCGTTTACATTTTTAAGGTGTTGTCTATCCAGCCTCGTTAAGTCCTAATTTTGCCCACGTGGCAATGACAGGTCACTAAAAAATTATCCTATGTGGCCATATTTTACAAAATAAAATAAAAACTTTAAGAGTAATTTACAGCAAAACTCCCCCAACTATCAATTTACTTGCAAAAAACCATCCAAAAAACTTTGAGGTTGGATGGTTTTTTGCAAGTAAATTAATAGTTGGGAGAGTTTTGCTGCAAATTACTCTTAAATTTTATTTTTATTTTTATTTTTATTTTTATTTTGTAAAATATTGTCACGTAGGATAATTTTTTAGTGACATGTCATTGTCACGTGGGCAAAATTAGGACTTAACGAGACTGGACAAATGACACCTTAAAAATATAAATGGAACAGTACTTTGGAGGGGATAGTTGAGGAGGTTTTGCCGCAAATTACTCTAATAATAATAAGAGATTTTTTTTTTTAATTTTTACACTTTAAAACAGTTTTTTTTGTTTAACAGAAATCTACATAACAGGCAACGGAACAGCCTAAATTCCAATTAAAATTCATATAGCAATCCACGTAGAAATTACTGGAACAACTGCCACAGTAACTCAAACTGTTTTTAAAAAATAAAATATAAAATAGTTCTTCTAATAATAATAAGTATGAAGTCTCAAACTTAGATGAAACTTTACATCGAGTTTATTGAAACATAAGTTATGGATTTGTTGTAACTCCTCGAGTCATCCTATCGACTAATCTGTTATTATAGTTAAAGACTTATCTAACTAACCAACTAAATCCATCTAACTACCTAAATAAGTTTAAGTTGGTCTTAGTGTCTATAAATACATGTTCGGCCCAACTATTAAGATTAACACTTTGATGAGAAAGTGAGTTGAGCAAGCAAGATTGAGAGAGAGAGAGAGAGAGAGAGAGAGAGAGAGAGAGAGAGAGAAAGAGTTTGGGAATCTATGGGGAACTGTAATGAGTTATACAATCTAGATTAGGAGCAAGTTCTTATTGAACTTGTCTCTAAACCAGTATAATTTATGGTGTCCTTGTTTCTTTTACATTTCATTTGATTACTAAATGTTTGATTTTGATTCTTTGAACTTGTTTTTCACTATGTTTTATCCAGATTTGACACAACAACAATCAATTCTAACTGATTACCAATTATCCATAGATCGAGAAAGAAGGGTAATGCAGCAGTCTGTCCAACACATTGAAATTCTTGAGCTAAACAGCTTTGAAGAAACACTATCTGGAAAGCACAACATGGAATGGATGCACAAGAACAGAACTTGGGACTTGGTTTCTAAGCCAAAAGATTAGTCATTTATTGCAAGTGGACTCTTAAGGTCAAAGAAGGTATGAATGAAGATAAGCTTGTGAGGTTTAAGGCTAGACTAGTTGCTAAGGGCTTTACTTACATTCTCACTTGTGGTAAAGTATAAAACTCTCAGACTCATGTTTTCTATTAGTGCACACTTGAATTAGAGCAGCTTGAGGAAATGTACGGCTTGGAGGGAGATCTACCCTACAATATGGGGTCAAAAATGACAAAACTGCTTTTCTAATGGTTTGTTGAGGAAGACATCTACATGTAGCAGCCACTTGGTTTTTAGGTGGAAACCAGCAAACAATAACTATTACAAGAACTTAAAGCAATCTTACTTCAGTTTTTCTGTTATTGTATATAGATGATATGCTCATAATGGGCAAGGACAAGACTGTGATAAAAGGTATTAAAAAGCTTGGACTTGTTCAAAAAATTCTTGGTATAGAAGTGTTAAGAAGACAGCAAGATGGTGCAACATGTCTCGAGCAAACCAACTACATAGCTCTAGTGATTTAGAAGAACAACATGCAAAATTCAAAGAGTATCTCTACCATTAGGAGGTCAGTTTGTTCTTTCAAAGTATTAGAGTCCAAAAGTTACAAGATGAAGTTGAATAAATGTAATGTACATCATGGTAAGCACCTGGCATAGCACATGCTTTAAGTTTTTTGAGTAGGTTCATGGCAAATTTTGGACTTGGACCACTGGGATGAACTTAATGAAATGGAAGTTGAGGTACTTGAGAGGCCCAACTGATATAGGTCTCAGATACAAAAAGATGGATGAAAAAGTTGTGCTTGAAGGGTTTGTAGATGCAGACTATGCTGCCAACAAAGGCACTAGAAGATCAACTACTTGCTATGCATTCACAACAAATGGAAACTGCATTGTTGGAAATTACAGCTACAGTCAGTGGTGTCCTTATCTACCACAGAAGCAGAGTTTATGGTTGTAACTGAGGCAAGGAACACATTTGGTTACTTCAAGAGTAGAAATGCTAAGAGGAAAAGCAAGAATACTTTCAAAGAGCCAGTCTTCAATTCATCTATGAATCTAGTTTACCATGAAAAGAGTAAATGCTTGAACTTGCTTAAGAATGGTCACTAAGTATTGCCTTGCCATGGAACATCATCATCATCATCCGATCATGTGGAGCAACTGTCAAATTGTGGCTAGAAGAAACTAATGTGAAATTTGTTGTGTTAATTCCTCCTATCCACCAATTCGTTACTATAGTTAGACTTATCTAATTAACCTACTTATCCATCTACCTTCCTAAATTAGTTGGTCTTAGAGTGCCTAAAAGCACATGTTCGACTCCGCTATTAGGATTAACACTTTGATTAGAAAGTGAGTTTCGCAAGCAAGATTGAGAGGGAGAGAGATTACAAAGAAAGAGAGTTGGGAATCCATGAACAACTGTAATGAGCTATTCGACTTTATAAAAGTATAATCTCGGGTTTTAGTATTCTTGAGAGAAAAAAAAAACATGAGATTGAGAGTTCTTTGATTGGAACTCTTGCTCGAAATTACATTGTATAATTACTTTATTTTACATTTTTTAATTTTTACTTTTATTTCCATATAAATGATGTCTATATTATACCTCTTTAGTTAATGTAAATTATGTGTTAAACTTAAACAGGTTGTAAATGTATATTTAACAATCCACTCACAAAAATGGATACATTTTAATGAAATATAATATGAAAGCATTTTTAATTAATAGATAAAAAAAAAAAAAGCATTCATCAACTTATCCCGATATCGTATTATATTCTCACTGTTTCCAATATCTTATTTTTCTTTTAAATTTCATGATTACTAACTCTTGGATTTAGTTCTTTTAACTTTTCATACTCTATATTAATCAGATTTTATTAATTGATTCTTGTTGCAGGAATTTAGAGAATAATTTTACACAGTAATTAATTTTTCTATATATATTTATGTTTTTATATCTAATCAATTATATCATTTGATTTATATGGAGTAGAGTATAAAAGACATTTCAATAATGATGTCATGTGTATTTTAGAAATTGAAAAATAAATATAAGTAATAAAAAATAAGCCAGAAAAGAAAGGAGCCATTTTTCTCTAATTTACGACTTGAGGACATTATCTTTCTAATACTCATTTAGGGATATTTACTATAACTTCTATAAAAAGTCTGAAAGCTTAGCCAAAATCCTTCATCACAAACTGCTTACAAAATTCATAAAATGACCACTGAAATAGAGCTATGAAGAAACAGAAGTGCTAGTGCAGCTGACAATAACCTTTAAAATTTCAAGGTTGTTCACTAGGTGTGGGTCCACGTCCTCGTCTACCACGTACCCCTCGACCCCGTGGCACGCCTCTACCACGGCCTCTGCTGGGTGAAGGAGAAACTACTCCAGCTCCAGCTTGTCTTAGCATAGCTCTCTGCCTGGCTCGTTCTGACAAATTTATGGTAGTGGATCCACCACTCAACGGCGAAACCTGTTTTACCTCTTCAGATTCTGTAGCAACACTGGGACTTTCCTGTTTTGAAACAGAAGCTTCTGAAGTAGGTACTGTTACAGTACTTTCGGAGACAACTGAAGCAGCTTCTGCAACCTGATCCCCCTCCACTGGTGCTTGGTCGGTACCATCATTTGATTTATCAGAAACTTCAGCAGTTTCTTCAGGTACATCGGCTTCCTCATTCTTCTCATCACTCGGAATGTCTTGAGAAGTAAGCTCACTAGCATCTTGAATCTCATCATCAACCCTAGCAGGTGAAGCGACTGGCGTTGCAGCAGGCTCAGGTTGAGCCTGGGCTTCCACTAATTCAGCACTCCCCACTGCATCACCAGAACCCTCTAGCTCTGCAGCATCAGGCAACAGCTCACCCTCTTCTCTGTCACCTCCAATTTCCATCATAGATGATTGGTTCTCAAGATCAGCATTATCAAGGGCTCCATCATCAGACACCATCTCTTTCCCTGCTGCCCCATCTAAATTCTCTTCCAAGATACTGTTGTCAATTTGAGAATCAACTTGGTTTGTCTCTCCTATCTGTGGTTCTTTTGGCTCATCAACCTTCTCCCCTGCAACTTCCTCTTCTTTCTCAAGATCAGTAATGGCTTCCTCATTTGCAGCTTGAGGCAAATCCCCAACATCAGAGACCTCCTCGATGGCTGGAAGTGTTTCAAGACTTTCCAAAACAGCAGAAACCTGCCCTTCGGCTCTCTCTTGTAGAGGTTCTGACCCTTTTGGCTTCTTCAGTAAATGTACAGCCACATCAGAGCCACTTTCCCCTTGGGTAGTTGATTCTTCACGAGAACCAAAATCAGAAGATGAAGACAGACGTTTTCGAAGGTTAGTTTGTATCACAGGTACAGAAGAACTATTGCCTTGAGTTTCTGTTTCTGTGGATGTTACAGGTTTATTAGCTACTTCTGTCTCGGACATCTCAGTATCACCTTGGGGTTCTTCTGGTTTGAGAAGGCGTGGCCTAACCAATTTCCGGCCCATTTTACGAGATTCAACAGATTTAAGTGCAGTAGATCTTCTTTCACTTTCTTCAGTTGATTTGGCTGGTAAACTCGTTCCCAGACCTGCAGAAGCTGCAACAGTGGAGATATGAGTAGTGATACATGACCCTTGAAAAGGTTTTATGTAACTAATCACTAAAAAGAAAATGAAGACATGTAACAACGTTATAATAATGAAAACAGAATCATTGGAAAGGATCAGTGAAGAAGAAAGACCAGTTGTAGCCACTGCAGTAGAATCAGCAACTGCAGTTTCTGAAGGGACGGCATGAGCTCCACGCTCACTGGAAACTGAACGTGATGCTTTTTCGTAATTTTCTACGGCTGACACATAGGCACTACTACGTTCTTCCAAATCAGATCCAGGAAGTTGCTGAGCCAGTGATGTGCCCTGAGTTTTAGAACCCAATATGTTAGATATTAAAAACGAAATAGGACTTGTCGACATTTAATGTTAGCATATCTTGTCATTAGTTTTCTATTCACGGTGTGGAGAAAGTACCCCCAAGTCTTATCGACCAAAACTACCAAAGATCTGGTCACTACAAAAGCTAATCCAAATCTCATTTTAAAGCAGATACAAAATTTGAAGCAAAACCCAACTCCCAACAAAACAAAACTGACAACTAAAGAGGCCACAAATCAAATTGAAGATGTTGTTATTACCTCTGGGAGACTTTCTTTTCCATGCTTATACTTGTCCAGTTCATCTGAGAGACGCTTCGAATACTGCTTGTGCTTCTCAAGTTCATCAAGAAACTTTGCTTTCTCCTGATGAGAGAATTAAAGGTATCATAAGCAGATGTCCAGATAAGCATGTTCTCCGTAAAAGAAATCACTCACATAGAATGACATAAACACAGATTTTGTACGTCTTAAAGTCGGTAACGAGACCAAAATGATTATTTGTGAAAGACCAGAAACTAGTTCTTACAGTATGGAAAATATCGTATATGACAACACAACTTACCTAAATGATTAATTGTGACAGTTCAAAAACTATTTATAGATATACAAAAATGTACGTGAACCCAATCCCAGTGTGGATACTATCTTATGATAAAAACACCTTTTAGATGCAACACATCAGAAACCAGTCTCAAAATAAATAAGCCATACAGCAAATGATAATCTTAATGTTTAAATTTACGAATAATTAATAATAAAAAAACAACTAACAAGTTATCAACACAACAATATTAATGAGGATTAGATACTACAACATTACTGACAAACTAAACCATCTTATCAGGAATTAACATTTGATTAATTGCAATCAGAGACCGCAAAGAACCTGCTCGATGTTTTTATAAGAATCCATCACTGCCTTCTCATTTTTCAGTCGCCTTGCTTTTTCTGCTTTCAATTCCTCTCTCTGCCTCTCTAGGTGCTTTTCCAGAATCTATGCAAACAGCATAAGCGACAGAAATGTAAGAAGAGAATTAAATTAAGGGGAAAAAAGATAGTAACAGCAAAACGATAGTTGCACGAACCTGAATTCTAGTGTCTTTCTCCTCCTTCATGGCCTGATCACCAGATGTATCCCCTCCAGATTTTTTTGCTGTAATTCATATTTATATATTTAAGTAAAAGCTCGAATGAGGTACTATACTGTAGCATCTCAGATAGTAGACAGCTCTGAATTCTGATACCTTGTTTAAGCTCCTCCAATTGCCTAGTAATAGCTTGATTCTCTTTGCTCAGTTCCTCCTTCTCCTTTGACAGAATCTCAAGTCTCCTCTGTAGAGAGAAAAGAAATGTCATTAAATCAAGCTTTCAGGGTAGGGAGGTGACTAAATATGTCATTGTCTGGTTCCAAATTTAGAAAATAAATAATTAAATATTGAGAATTTCTATGCACCATGGTGCCAGACACCTATTGATGTAACATAATGATATAAAATGTGAGACCCGATAGTAAATTGCAGTGCCCCATAACAATGCTCTTAAATAATAGGTGAAGAATGAAGATTTTGACATTAGGATATCTTTAACAACCTTTAGCTGAGAAATCATCTTCCTCTGCTTTTCCACTTCTGATTTCAGACTTGCCTGTGCATGTAAAACATATAATTGAGAACAACTCTAGGATGCAATAAATCAATAGACCAAATCTTCTTTTCTTTTTCTTTTTTGAATGGAAAAGACAAAAAAAAAACCATTTCAGTAGGAAAAAATAATAACTATTCTGGAATACCTCAGCCTGTAAACTATCATTTATCCTTTTCTCCCTTTCAGATAGTTCTGATCTGCAATTACAGAGGTCTTGTTCCAACAGTGACACAGCTCCCTGTTTTTCAGAAAGAAGCCTTTTGTTTTCCTCTAATTGAGAATCCTTCTCTTTCAATTTTTCCTGAAACAAGAAAACAAAAGCAAGGAAAAAAATCAGTTACCTGTTAAATAGAGGACATGCATATTAATAGAAGAATAGTAACAAAAACTTAAAAAAATAAAAGATAAAAATAATAGTCGTTCTTCTGTTCGTGGGTCTATGGTTTAAACAGCTCATTGTTTTAATGTTTTATTACTTTACTATATGAATGTTCCAAACTATTTCTTCTGTCTTAAGCTTTCTCTTTTACTTTCCAATATTGTTACCACAGTTTTCCTCCGCCATAAATGTGAGGCTCCCTAATAAATTTGGGAGGAGGTCAAGTTATGACCTTTGTCTCCTTTTCAAAAATTGATAAATAAATAAAATCAACAATTAATATCATTATGAAACAGCTCATTGTTTAATAAAAATAATAGTCGTTCTTCTGTTCGTGGGTCTATGGTTTAAACAGCTCATTGTTTTAATGTTTTATTACTTTACTAGATGAATGTTCCAAACTATTTCTTCTGTCTTAAGCTTTCTCTTTTACTTTCCAATATTGTTACCACAGTTTTCCTCCGCCATAAATGTGAGGCTCCCTAATAAATTTGGGAGGAGGTCAAGTTATGACCTTTGTCTCCTTTTCAAAAATTGATAAATAAATAAAATCAACAATTAATATCATTATGAAACCTCTAGTCTAGCAAAGAACAGAAAAGGTAGAAGGGCTGAATCCTTTCCTCTTACATTAACATTAACATGTAACCACCATATTAGGAGGTTAAGAATCAATATAGGGCCAATTTTATTCTTTCAACTGTTCTTTTTTAAATGGTTGAACAGATAAAATTTTGATAACCACCTTAATGCATTTAACATAATGAACTTATTAGGGTTTCCTTAAGCAATACTTTATAACATCTCTAATTACCCACCTGCATCTGCTGAACTTCGTCTTTTAAACGATCATACTCTTCCACGTCAATGTTTTTACACCTTTCGAGTAACTTCAGAAAAGAGCAAGGTTAGAATATTGAATGACATATTTATATATAATGTGCATGCATGGGAGTACGTAAATGGTACATGATGAGGCAGGGCGGCACATACTCTGATAGGACTTGGCTACCAATTACCAGATCACTAATTTACCATCTAGATAGGTCTTATAGATATAATATCCTAAGTTACAGACGGAAAAAAAGAAGCTTCTTTCATCAATTAACTCTAGTTCACAACTTTCACTTTGTAATCAATAATACAAAAGGTTTTATAGGGCATATGATATGAGTCGATTGACAGACCGTCTGGTTTTATACGCACACACTATATGAGATAAACAATGTCATAAACAACACAAAGGAACAACTTTTATCAGGAAAATCCATATATATTTTTCAGGAAAAGCCTTGTAACTGTGACTGCTGAAGTGATTAACAGAGATAAAGCTCCATACCTCCGCCACCCTCTTTTCCAGTTGTTCCTTCTCTAACTTCTGGATGAGTATTTCTTTATTACAGGCTTCCACCTGAATCTGACTCTCCTTTAAGAGTTTTTCCATGTTCTCAATCTCGACATTAGCTTTTTGAGCCACTTCACGCAATTTCTAATAAGGAACAATAATTTTTAATTAAAATTAAAATGGTCATTGATTGATGTAAGCTTCCAAATTGGAAATGGAACGTAAAAGACAGAGTGCTACCTGGCACTCCTCAAAATTATGCTTGTTTTCTTCTCTGAGTTGCACATTGCTTTCACGAAGCAAGTTCATTTCTCTCACCTGTAAAGAATTTAATCTATTATTATCGAATGGGAAAACTACGGATTAGGCAATAAAATAATCTTCCTTCGAATTGTAGGGACATTTTCCGTTTTGGTATATAGAGAAATTATGTCTTTAACTTTTTTTTATATGACGATGTATATTATACTTATAGCAGAAATGTTGCCTACTCTCAAAAAATTGTTAATAAATTACAGTGCCGAAAATAGGACTTGAATAGTGAGTAGCACGCGTACTTGCTTCAAATAGTGACTATTTTGAAATTTATTTTTGATACAGTAAATTATTCAGGATTTCTCAAAAACTGGGAAGATATCTACTATTACTATAAAATATAAATTGTGGTTAAAAATAATTAGGATATAATTTCTCTAGGTACTGGAAATAAAAAAATACCTAAGAAGCTCACTATACATTTATATAAATATATATATATATAAATAAAGGAAGCTTCTTAGGTGGGAGCATCAATTTTGCTCCTACCGTAGCAGCGTTTCTTATTTTTCGTACTTAAAGAAATTATATCCCAATTTTTTTTAATTGATGTTGTATATTATAGTTATAATAGATATCTTGTCTGCTGAAATATAGTTTAAAATAGTCTATTGCACGCATTCAACTGAATGTTTGAACCCTATTTTCTACACTATAAATTATTCAAAAGTTTCTAAAAACAGATAAGATGCCTAGTATAACTATCATGCACATCATAATATAAAAAAAATGGTTTATAATTTCTCTTATCTACCAAAAACAAGAAATTCCCCTGTAGGACCAAAATTGATGCTCTCACCAAACAATTTTCCTATATATATAACCTAAAGCCAAAACAGTACGCACACAACATCGTCAAATAAGCAAAAATATAAATTATAAATTTTCAATTTTAATTTTCAAATATAAAGTATAATTTTAATTTTAATATAATAATAAAATAGGGAAAGTTCTTAAAAGCTAACAAGGAAGGTGCACCTATAGTTCATTTAGGAATTGGATTATAAATAGGGCAGGGAAAATATTCATTATCTTTCTTATTCAAAAACTTTTCATATTAACATATATTTGGTACTGGAGGTGGGAAGGGAGATTTTTTTTGAAAGAGAGAAAGGAGAGGTGGGAAGGGAGATTTAACCCAAAGTTTCAACATTTATTCATTAAAATAAAAAATAAAGCAAGAACAAACATAAGAGAATAAAAACATTTAATAAGAATGACCTGTAGTTGTAATGATTTAATTTCCTCCTCCGAAAATAATAATGTTCTTGAACTTGCACGTTCAGAATGAAGTGATGATTGGGCTGTTTCTGCAGCCGTCAATGCACTCTCAAGCTGAAAAACAATTGATAAAGAATCACAAAGTGATCCAATGTCACACAAAAAGAAACTGACTATCATATAATGTTTGACATTCAGAAGATAGAGGCATTGCAGAATAAGATTGAAAGGAGAATAAATTGGCCAACACAAGTAAGGGAACAGAACTTTGTTGTTACCATTTCTTTTCAAAATAAAAAATAAACCAGAAGATGTAAATTGTGTAAGGTCTGAGCAATGGTGAAGCTTGAAAACCTAATTTATTAGCCTTAGAGAGAGATATACTTGACAATTGATAGAAGGGAAAAAATAATCATTAAAGATCCAGTCATACATAATCCCAGAAATCTTTACTATACTATTCAACTGCACTGAAGCTACTAATGCACTTTCCCTAAGATTGTTGTTTTAACTCCAAATCCAAAATACTTGGCAGCATCTATGGTAAATCTTCTCTAAGATTTATACCAAAAACTA
This sequence comes from Cannabis sativa, assembly GCF_029168945.1. Taxonomy (NCBI): domain Eukaryota; kingdom Viridiplantae; phylum Streptophyta; class Magnoliopsida; order Rosales; family Cannabaceae; genus Cannabis; species Cannabis sativa. The sequence goes on from NC_083601.1 coordinate 50,730,070, forward strand.
CTAATCTTCTACTGTGAATAATGGTGCAATTCTTTCTGACACAATTTATAAAAAAAAAAAAAAAAAAAGTTTACCAAAAAAAGGAATTGTCCACCAAGTAGTGAAGATAAAGAAAATATTAAATATATTTATGTATAGGAAAATTCTAGAATGCACCCCAAAAATGGATGTTATCATGTATCGATGTAGTTATAATTTATATCATAGATATTTAGAACATCTGACAAATTTTTAAGAAATTCAAAATAATTTATAGTACCGAAAATTAGGTTCAAACAGTTTGTCACACATATTGTGACTTGTGCCTATTTTATTTTATATGCGTGTGAAATAAATAGTTTAAACCCTATAATCTGTACGATAAATTATTCAGAAGTTTTCGAAAATTTGTTGGATGTTTAAAATAAAATAACTACCATATGCATTGCCACATTAAAAAACTAGAGTTAGAACTATTCGGATGCAAAAAACATAAAGGGGTATATTGACACACCCTTTTGTAGAACACCCTATATATAAATATATATATGTATTTGGACAGATCAAAAGAAAGTTGAATTAGGTAAAATAATTGTTGAAGATTGGCAGAGATCTCATAACAAACAATTTTCTTAAAAAAAAAAAAAAGAAGAAGAAGAATGATAAACAAACATGTAAACTTTAAACTCACTTGTGATTGAAGTCGCAATTTTTCTTGCTTTAACAAAGAAATCTCAGTCTCTGCCTGTTGACAGCAAAAAGGAAATCAGGTGTGGATTTAAAATATACATCTGCATCGAAAACCTACGAAGTTTAGATATAGAACATACAATTTCTTTGGTTCTTCGCAGATAATGTACGACTTTTTGTAAATCAGCATCACTGAGAGCATCTGGACCAGCAGTTCCACTAGACAATCCAGATGAAGAACGATCTTTCTCGGCTGATTGAATGTGTAAAGCCTCAAGTCTACTATGCAGTATTTTGTTCTAAAAATGTTTGAACAAACATTAAAAATAGGCTAATAAAAAAGCTGAAGTTCATTAAATAAAAAACACATGCAAGAATAAGTAAATTCAAAAAAGTTCTGACGTGAAAGGAACCTAACGAGAAACCACAAATCTCTTGGTAAGTTTTATTTTCAAAAAAAAAAAAAAAGTATTTCAGAGAGCATGTGAAAACATTGTATGAAAACACATTATGATAAGCTATAAAAGGCAGAGATTTACCAAATCAAATCAAACTTGAACTACCATAAGAGTGATAAATGTAAGCAATATCACAAAATGTTCGGAACAACTATAATATTTACCCCCACATCCCAAAACTATAAAAATTAAATAAAAAGATGTTTTATACACTAAGTGATTGTCCATCGTCTGAGACAACCCTGTTTGTTTCTGTGATATGTATTTCTATTACTGACTACTGCTTATAATGAAATTAATTGGTAAAGCCATACCACAAACTTATAAACACCACTCTAACATACCACATGTTAAAGCATATAACAAATACCTGTTCATTGAGTTCATTGTACTTCTTTTCAAAATCATTCTTCAACTCCAGAGCTGCTGCCTTCTCAGCTTCCCACTTTGACTTTAGGTCATTCTAAGAAGAACAAAAACCAGGTGGAAAATCAACAACAAAGCACACACAAGATTCAAAAAATAATTTCTTGTGAATGGTGTTCATTCAGTCTGCTGAAGCAGGAGACAAACTGTAGAAAATAAAAAATAAATAAACACAAAATTCATGGTGGAAGGTGTAGAATGTACACAATATGGTGGTTACTGTGGCTGCAAAGGATTAATGGAGGTTTTAAAGATATGGAATAGAGATAGAATACTCATTAGATAGAGCCAAGTGTTGTGTGGCTCTAATGGATGTTTGATACTAAGATTTTGAAGATGTTTCCTTTTCTGATCTTCTTTGGAATTAAAAATATTTGGATTTTAATACTAAGATATAAACTGACAATAGAACTTTTGCACTCATTTTGTCAAAATAATGTCAGTCCATGCAACTAATCCACAATACACATACATACTACATATAGTAGTAATGAAAAATAGATCCAATACAACAACAAGAATATTACAAGCAGTAATCCCATAATCTCCTCCTCATCTCTCGTCCCAAGTACCCAATATTCACTCTCAATGTTCTCGTTCTGCAGAGTCTTCCCACCTTAAAGTGTTTCCCTTGTCTAAGGTATTCACACCCCTTCGGCATCACCTTAACCCACCTTTGGTGGCTCCACCTATCACATACTGTCCATAAGGCCACTAAGAAAACCTAACATTCAGCTACCCCCGTATCAACACAAGAACCATCTAATATAGGAAAGGCAAAAATAACTGAACAAAACCAAGAAGCTTAAGGATTTAATCTCCTTACCACACCTTTGGCGGCTCCACCATATCCTATAATGTCTATAAGACCACTAAGAAGATCTAATTATCAACTATCTTCATACCAACACAAAAACCACTCAATATAGAAAAAGGCAAAAATAACTGAACAAAACTAAAAAGCTCAAGGATTCAATATTAACGGGAAACAAGATCTCTGGAAGTTAAACAAAATAGGAAACTATCAATTCTAATTCTAAGCCAAATCACATATCAAGCATTTCTCAGTTATAAACTCCAAACCAACAAAGTCACTTTATAACTTGAAAAGAAAAAATAAAACGAAGCTGCTTAACAATATAAGGATCTCTCTTATGTTGAACCAACACGAATCTAGAATTTGAATTCAGCAATCACCTGCTATCTAAAATAATTGAAACCTGAAAAATTTAAGGAAATTTTTTAAATAAAATAGGCTAGCACAAGTGGTTGGTTGTGTGAGTGATTGTGGGAAGAGGAAGGGATTCTAATCCCCACTGTTCACAAAAAAAAAAAAAAATACTAATAAATAAAATAAATTAGAAGGAAAGAGTTTCATGTGAGCACAAATTACATTTTCACTTTTCTGTGCATCAACCAATCTACGCATCTCAGATGCTTCCTCTTGCAGCAAACCCAAAGCCTGTGAAGTTTTATTCAATTCTTGTATAGTTTCTGACTGGAGGATAACCTGAAAATATTTAACATAAAGAAAAATCATTTTTATTCAAGGTTGGGGAGCAAGTACACAAACATGGTGTCTCTCAGAAAATCAACCTATCCAACAAGATGGACTAGAATAAAGCTGACCTGTCTTTGATAATTATCCTGACATGCACGCCATCGCTGGTGTTCTTTATCCAAATCTTCTTTCAAAGCAGAAATTTGGATCTCCATAGTCATAATTTGTGACCTGGAAATGAAGACAACATATGACACACCGACCGAATAAGATTTTCAATTTTAGAACATAAGCATCATGAAAAAACTTACGCTTTAGCTGAATTTTCCTCTTTTAGACTTCTGATTTCTGCTGAAGCAGAAGAAAGATCTTCCTCCTTCCCTGCAGCTGCAGAAGCCACTTCTTCAGACTTCAAGCTACATTCATTTTCAAGTTCGGAAACTTTCTCTCTAAGAGAAAGTAGTTCAGCTTCCAGTGATCTCTTTAGTTTTTCAGCCTGTCAAAATATTTCCAATGACAGATTAATCATGGCAAAATTTTATAATCATCCCACAAAAACAAAAACAATCTAATTAAGCGAGAGAAAGAGAAGCAACCACGTAGCTACCTCAACTTTAAAGTTTTCATGGGCACATTCCATCTGTTTAAGTGCATCTTCATTCACTTGAGCTATACTCTTATACTGCCAATCAAAATGAAATAATATTATTGGTTAAGTTGCCTTTAATGAATGAGAATTTCAAAGAGTAGCGAATAGGAACCTGCAGCATATGATCCTTGGTAACATGTGCTTCCTCTTTCAATTTTTCAATCTCCTCCTTTGCTGCCCGCAAATCCGTAATGGTCTGTGGCAAGTTTAACCAAATGAATAGCAAACCTTCTAATTTTAACACAACAAATTCATAGTTTATACAATCAAACGAATGGCAGACCATATTAATTCAACACAGCAAAGGCACATTTATGAACTTAGAGTTTCTATTTTGCTTTTTTAATTTTTACTGGGATAAGCTAAGGAGTTATCTTCCCATATCTTCAAAAATAAAGTACAGCTGTTCAGAAGAGAACCAGAGATAGATGCATATAAGAGGCTAACAACTATTTTTCAGTATACTTTCCTCTCTATGCACCTAGATTCATGCTTAAATAGAACAAAATAAAAGGCCAACTGTCGAAATATTTATTATCTCTCACAAGTTTTCTTAGTAAATAGTTATCTCTCTTTGAAGAAAATAATGGCAGCAGATGATAGTAGTATGCTCATTGGACTAAGATTCAATCATATAGAAAAAAAATAAATAAACATAAACAAGCACATACCTCACTCCCAAAAATGGAGGAAGATCCATTTGCACCATCAATATCAAGATCCTACCATAACAGAGCGGTAGAGGACGACAGTTATTATAATATGAAACACAATTTCTTATACATCAATTACAAGAGCTAATGGTATTACATCTACTTGGACATAAACAAAAAGGGCTGAGTTTAGGCAAGTAAACAAGGATAATGATACCTCTATTCCCATTCCCATTCTCAGTACCCATAATAAACACACCATTCTCAAAATTTCATTAGAAACATACCTTAACATCTGAAGATTTAATTTTTTTCTCCAGATCAGACAATTTCACCTGAATGAACAAATCATAAGTTAAATTAAGAGTAGATTCTTTCGAATACAGCTATACAAGTCAGCATATGAGTGCATATCCTATATACACACATATATGCACATGCAAACTAGTGAGCAGAGATCTGCAGGGAACCACTCTGCTGAATCAAGCTTGCACCCAAATTATTTGGGGCAACATGTGAGGAAAATGTGACTAGAAAATTTTTTTTGCTTATGAAAATCTTAAGATTACTTGTATTAAACTAGAGAATCTTAGTTTTAAAACATCACAATCTGACTAGAACATTTTTATTAAAAAAAAATCACAAAAGTAAAAAGGGTCTAGTCAACCCAACCCATAAACCCAAGGAGCAGGTCAGCTTGCCATGCCTCGAAAGTTACAGGGGTGGGTAAAACATGGCCATATACAATCCTACATGCATATAACATTTGGCATGTCTCTGCCACATATATAAGGACAAATTGATAAAAAGAAAACCTCTGCTAAGGTCGCTCTAGTCTCAGCAGCTGCAGCAGCATGCAAGGCATTACTTAGGTCCTTTGCCATTTCCTCAACTTGTCTCATGGCACTTTTTATGGTCTGTTCACGTTCTTGGGTTAAAGCTCGAACATTATCCCGTTCTTCTTGTAGCTCTTTCCTCGCCTCAGCCCATTCTCTCTGCAAAGATACACATTCATAGTCATTATAAATACTCTAAGGATTAAGTGAGCTAATTAATTAACCAAATTCCAATATAGACACAACATTCAAAAATATTAATAATCACATAAGATTCACCCATCTAAATCAATAAATTTTACTGAAAATATCACGAAGAAAAGTTAAACCTGAATTTGTTTTGTATACTCTTCTTGTCTTTTCCTCTCTGCAGCTCTTGCCTCCTGTAGTCAGAAGCAAAACATAAGTCATATCAAAAAACAAATTTGCTGCTTACACATAAAAAATAAATAATAAATAATCAGTTCATAACTAAACTACCTCTCGAACTTGCTCTGCACATTGAATAGTATCCAAACTAGCCTGCAAAAGAATAATTTTAAGGACAACATATCATTTAAAAAAGAGAACATAGTATTTGTGGAAAATACAACCTGCAGGCGATGAACCCTCTCTGACAAACTACGAACTTCATCTAAAGCCCTCTTCTCTGCATTAACTAACATTTCCTTTTCATGCTTTAGAACAGAAACCTGTTGGGTAAGACAAAATATAATGTGAGTACTTCTGAATAACATCAATCTACAAACATTAGTCTAAAACCAATCACCTCCATGTTCAACTTCCTCGACAGCTCTGACGCAGCATTCACAGATTCAGAATTTTCACGCAACTTTCGTTGATAGTCAATTATCAACTGTGAAAATTCCACATTCCTTGCTAGAATGCCATTACTTTCAGCTCTCTGACATAATAAGTTGCAAAACAAAAATCAGTTTAGACAAATATTAGGGCCAAGTTCCACATTCTTCGTCTATAAACTGTATAAAGAAATCCTTGAACACTAAAGACAGATAACAGCAAGATAGCGAAATACAGATGTATGCATACATATACAGATATAGATAGAGTGAGAGAGAGAAAGAGAGAGAGATTCTAATTTATAGTCACCTGATGCTCAAATTCTTTCATGAATCGGTCTAGTCTCTCGCTTGAAAAACTCGCTTCCAAAGCAAACTTTTCACGCTCTGAGCGTATGGATGCAATCTCAATCCTTACAATACAGAATCATGAATAAAGAGAAGAGGTGTAATAATGAATAAAGAGAATATAATATTTAAAAATACAACAGTAAATAGAATGAATAGCGTAAACATGCATTAATAGGGATTAAAAAAATGGTTTGTTTTGATTAAAAGAAAAGATTTATAAACAAATAAGAGAAAACATACTGACCCTAATCGGAATTAGCATACTTGGATTCACCCTCTTTCAGATCAAAAGAAAAGATTTATAAACAAATAAGCATATACAGCACACACAAGCACATCTAAGGCCAAGCCTCAAAGATAAAATAAAAGAAATAAAACAATTAATCTCAATCCAAATCAGTGTTTTATTTAAGGAAAAAAAAATAAAAATCTAAAAGAGCTAGATGGCAAGTTAGGAACCTAAATAAAGAGCAGGAGGGAAACTATATTCCTAAATAGGGTCAGATCACACATAAGACTTGTTTGTAATCCCATGAAGACCAACTCCCTTCTCCTTAACATCTTCTTTATATTCTATGACAAAGATATAAATATAAGGGGGGAATGAAACCCCTTTAACAACTAACAAGAACTGGAGAATGCAAATCACAAGATAAAAACATCTACATTCTATTAAACCTTACCTAGACTTTTCCAGCTCCTCTTCAAGACGTTTCACTCGTTCCGCAGCCTGTTCTTGGGCCTTTCTTGTTGTTTCCTATATTATTGTATAGTTTAAAGGATAAGTTATTAGTGCAAAGCAGGAAAGACTAGCTAAAGAAACCAAAAACTTGCAAAAATTTCCTCATACCTGAGAACCTTCAAGAAGCAACTTGAAGTTGGGTCTTCTGTCTTCTGCAAAATATGTATATAGACAAAATTAAAAATAGAAAATAAATAAACAATAATGAATAAACAGGATTGGTCTATCTAAGGCAGAAATCTCAAGAAGAAAACAATCTTTTCAAGATAAAGTTACATCTATATTCTATACAGCAATTCTCAACAGAAACCTCAAAGTAAGATCGGAAAATCGATAGAGACCTGAAGCAGCCTCTACAGGAAGAGGAAGAGCCGAATGGAGTTTGTGTTCCTCTTCATATAACCTTTTGTACATTGAAACCTGTGCTTACAAAGCAAAAAACTTTAATAACAGCTTGACAAGAAAGTTGCTAATTATAGCAACAAGTTAAAACACATTCTAGCATCTGTCAAAACTAATTCTCACAGATGTGTGAAGAGATTCAATCATCTGTCCTTGTTCTTCAGCTCTCTGTAGTACTGCCACAACTCTAGTTGCAGCTTCATCAGTATGTTTCTTGAGTTCCATTTCAAGTTTTTCCTAAATGCCAAAGTATGATGTTAAGAACAAGTTTGCATATCCAAGCATAAGCCAAAGACTCCATTAAAAAAAAAAGGCAAATGCCAAACAAACTGTTTATGTAAAACGTAAAGTCATTATGCCAACCTTGAATTCCATCTCCTTATTTTCAATTTGTTCAGAAAGACTGCGAACAACACTCCTGAGCTGAACATTTTGCTCAACCAGTCCATTTATGTCCTTGAAGGTCAACTGTTAATGTGACATCCAATATTGATCCTAGTTAATGTCACTTATTTATATAGTGGAAAAAACAAATCTGAATCCTGAGGAATACAAATACTCTAAATATCATATAATCATGCAAAATATCAAATAATCAAGCTTACAAGACGTTCAGAGATGACATTTTCAGCATTTGAATCTATAATCATCCCAAACGGAACAATAGAAGTGTCGTTATCTTGACCAGAAGATCCACAACGAATTTGTATATCCTGGCATTCCTTAAGAAGAACTGTAACCTATAACATTCACAGCCAGAAAAATAAGGAATTATCAAAAGGCTAGTCTCCCAAAGGAAGACATCAAATCCAATCTCAATTGTCCATCTAAAACAACCCTAGGTAAACCTACATTGCGGACAAAAAATTGATCATATTCTAGTTTGCACGTATTAACCTTGGGTGTCGATTTTGGATTGATAACATCAAATTCTAAATTTTAGCATGTTCAAAATGTACAACTTTTGCCACACAAAAAATTACAAGAGTGCAGTACCAAGCTGCTTAGCTACCAAATAGGCATGCGGATCCCTTCTTCTAATTCTGAAGAAGAGGCATTTAGTGTAAGTAAGAAAGGGGGTTGTTTAAATCATTTACTGTAAGAAAATGATAGCTTTAATTTCATCATTTTGCCCCACAACATTTTTTCTTTTCCATCCTTGCATCTCTTCCCTTTTTGCAACTTTCTTTATCATGTATATAATCAAAGTCATGTTCAAACTCTTCTAAAATATGGCATCAATAAAAAACCCAATATAATATTGAAGTTTAAAATATTTGTTAATTATCAGCCATGGTTCCAATCCTCTCATGCTTAGTAGTGTACTGATTATTAGTAGTTGGAAAAAAAACATAGGATACACAATGAACATCCCATCACTATACTGTCAATTAACAGAAGGCATGTTTTGAAAGAAAAATGAAATTACATAAATAATAAATAAATAACAATATATATATTTTTAGTTTTTGGAAAAAGCCAGAGGTCACTTGTCATAGACTGACCTCCCAAATTTATTAGGGAGCCTTGTTTATGACTCCCAAATAACAAAAAAATTTTGAATAACAAAACAATCCACTTTCCAGTAGAACTATGAAAAGTGACCCGAACTAGGTTACAATAGATCTTTATTGATTACCATAAATCATTACAATCCGAGCTATACACTGCTCATTGAGTCTAGGATGTTGATGATCATTGCAATTAAATCTCACATTGGTGTTCCCTTGATCAATCACACAAGGGACACTTAACAACCCTCCACACACACACAAGAAGACTAGACCAAACTAGGTTACAATAGGATTAATGCAAGCTTTTAGACTAAATAAAAAAAAAAATAATATCTATCAATCCCTTCACAAAACAGAAAGAAGAAAAAGGTAGAGACAAATCAAACAGTTTTTATACGAACAAATCAAGTTAATTATGTAAATAATCACTCTGATATCTCTTCTTTTACCTGTTTTTGGAGGTCAATAATCTCCTTTTGAGCAAGATTATAGTCACGTTCATGCCTCCTTAGATCAGCCTAAAAACAAATGGACAAGGTAAGAAGTTAGAGATCAAATCCCAACAAGCATAGTAATAAAACTGTGTGAGATAAACATGACTAAAACCTTCAACTCCTGGATCATTTTCTCCAAGTTTGCCTGTTCAGAAGTTGACATTTGCAGCTTCTGATTGATCATAGAGTATGCCTCAGCCATTCTCTCATGTTCCGCTGCATAAATGCCAAAGATGCTTATAAAATTATTGAAATAGTGTTGCCAATATTTTCAAAACCAACGTGGATACAAATGCAAAATCCCAGTTATACAGTGCAGTAGGGATCAAGTATCCCCTTCACCTCCTTTTTCATTATCTCTGGAATTTTACATAGAGGGTTTCTCTTTTTCCCCTAGCTATTTATTCTTGTCCTAATTGCTCCTTATCTTATGACCGAAATCATTTAGCCTTATCTTATGATTTGTTGTATTTTATTATCTTTTTCTAAAGTTAAATTACTATGTTTAGATTTTTGAAGTATTTATTCTCAATTAGATATTGTGGTTAATTTTGCATTTGTAGTAAGCATACCCAACTATCTTATGAACTACTACAATTAGCATATTAATTTTTCTTTTCCAGTGAAATTATTCTAAAATGGTTTAAATTCAAAAAAAAAAAATCATTACCATTAATCTATGCCACAAGCATAATATTGGTATTGTGACAAATAAAAAAAATGTTATGTAACAGCACTGCATTATGAATAAGCTGTGATTATGCACTCGCTTTAGTAAGTAAATAGTAACCGGTTAACTTCCACACTTTTAAACCCTTCCCACTTCTTTCCTCTTTGAACCACTTGAACATCTTTGTTCTTATTTATGTTTACCAAATATATAATGTGCCTTAATCTATGCCTTTTTATGCTTAGATTATTTACAAACGTAGTGTACATCCATGTGACCAGACCTAGTTTCTGACACTTGAAAACTCACTAGGAAAAAGACAGTATCATTATTGAAAGAAAAAATAAATTTTGGGTCGCCGTTTAGATGCTTTAGACTAAGGATTTTAACAGAATTCTTATTCCAATTTACTTATAGATTGTTTGGTAGTTCGTAATTTAAGATGACCCCACATCATCTTCAATTGTAGTTAAAGATACCCTCCTTTGTAATCCTTCTGTTTCTAATGTAATAAATTTTGTTTCCCTTTTTTTCCTTTTTTTTTCGAAACTAGGATCATATTGTTTCTCATGAAAAAGAAAGTAAGAACTTATACCCCTTTCATCCAAAATTAGCTCAGCTTTCTCCTCAAGTTCATACAGGATCTACAAAAGAAAAAGTTAATTTCACAAACTTTATACAACAAGAAACATTAACACCAGAACAAATAACCGCCAAGAGCAATAGTTCTCCATAGCTGCCACAATTAATCAGAGGACCAATACAGATGAAACAAAAATTCAGATAATATTGCAGGAAACAAATAATTCTTGAGGTAAAATTCACATGACAGAATTATGGTGCTTTTCACAGATCCCCTGTAAAAGCATGCAATTTTTCGGAAAGGCGTTTTTCCTTTAAAAAAAAAAAATCAATACTAGCCAGTTCTAATATTTCTCAACTTTACTACATACTTTGACATGTTAAAACCATTTTGATTCTGTCAATTAGAAAAGAAGGAATTTCATACCAAGAAAACAAAAAAATTGGCAAATCAAAGTAAGCCAAAGAAAAAACATAGGGAGTAACACATTTAAGGTGTCATAGTTCAAGAAAAGAAAGTGCAATTTACCTTATCTGTGCAATATTTTACAGACATAAGAGCACAAGACACTAAAATATATTGAAATAAAAACAATCAAACAATATCCTCTTTATTTAAAGAAGCAGTGGACACCATACCCGTTGCAGTACTGCCTCAGATTCCTTTCTTCCCATCTGCTCATGTCGCAGAGCATCAACAGCTTCTTGGTACTTTGAATACATTTTTGCCAGCTATTTAGCGTACCAGAATAGAAAATAAGGATATAGCAATAATAAATCCATTTCCGTGCTAAATCACAATGATTGAAAAAATGAAACAAACAATATAAGTAAACTAGTAGCTTACACTCCAACCATCACGCAGAAGTGAAGCAGCTAATGCAGTTCCTGAAACACCAGCTGGGATCCTAGGAACAAGCATTCGGTCATTCTCAACCGTGTCATTCGTGTCAGCTGAATTAATCCACCTGCCAGATAAAACCAGTTCATGTTACACCATAGGCATGCTAACATGTATTGTAAAAATGAAGACTCTTCTTCAGAAAATTATAGGCAGGTCATTATCAGTAGAAAGATGGAATAATGCAGGAAAAGATAATTCAAAAAAAAAAAAGTGACCCTCCACACATTCTCCCAAAAGAGACGGGCAATCCAAAATTGTTCAAAAATTAAGAAGCCCTTGAAAAATAAATATTAAAGAAACCTACAAATTATTTCACTACCATTAGGTTTTATAAATAGGTTAAATTATTCAAATGCAACCACTTTTTTTATATTTCCTATCTCTATGAGACTAAGAGCCTCCTTACATGGGCGTCCCAGGTGAGACCTCTCCACTTACCCCAACCCCCACACACCACCAAGGTCACGCCTATAGTGGCTTTTGTTATGAATATATAAGCTGTGCTTTTTTGAAAAAAAATGAGTTTAAGAGACCACGATATCTACAAATGCTAAATGCAAGAGTCAGTATTACAAGAAAACACACAAATATAGCTACTTATAGTTGATATGTAATGAAGCACTGGTCATATTGTTGATAAACTCTTTGAAATTGTTGATATCTTTATTGGCATATTTTCAAACTTCCCTTTTCGTCAATTTTTATAAATATAGAACATTAGCGTTATCCTTTTGTTAGAGAAAAACATACTTCTTTATAATTCTAAAATATATTATAGAAAAAAAGATAAAAGCATCATTAGAAATTAACATAAACATTGATTAACATCAGAAACTCATTCAAGGAGAAAAAGGGAATCACAGAACAAAACAAAATAAAAGTGAATAGCAAAAAATTAGAAAATGCTCATAAACAGTTAAGTTGAACGTACGATTCAGTAGTAAAATTACTGAGAGGAAGAAGCTTCAACTCATTTTCTTTCCTACTTCTTTCAATTTCAGCTTCACACTTTTCAAGTTTCAGTTTCAAATCTGCAACTTCCTGTCCATATAAAATGCCAGATGAAGCACAATACATAAGCATGGGATAACTAGTTTAATGTGTACACGAAATTTTCTTCAATAGATATCAACTAAAATCATTCACAGGAAGATATTCAAGTGAATTATTGATTTGATGCACGTATCTTGAGGTAATAGGACAATTGTAGCTACCTTTTCAAATTGTTGTCTTGCAGATACTTCCTTTTCTAGTCTTTCTTTGTAATCGTTTTGAACTTGATCAAGATGTGTCTGCTCAAAATAAAGGATCATATCATCATGAATTAATTGAAAAAAAAATACTCGATGAATATTCAATTTTGAATAAAATTGTAGATAGACCCAAAAAACAATCACCTCCAAAGCTTTTATAACACCCTGAAGATCTCCAGCCTTTTTAGACCATTCCTCGGAACTTTCTTTATACAGCTCTACAAGCTTATTAACCTAAAAAGTTGGCGAAGGTAAATGAATCACACACAAAGCATAATAAATGCCAACATACACACACACTACAATTTTTCTTTACCAAATTAAAGCATAAAAGTAGTAAAACAAATCAAGTAAAGAAGATCAATGAGACAAAATGTATGCTTATTAAATTTATACTGACAACGACTCGTGTATAAACTAATATAAGTATTGTAAGCAAAACTTGTTGGCCTATGATATCTCAATATGCACACTTTTAGCAGCACTTACTGTTGAGAGTTCAGCAGATAGTTGTTCCTCGTTTGCTGAAGCAACATCTTTAGTTGAGCATAATTCCTACACATGATTAGAATTTAAAATATAAAATACCCAACTAATAAGGAATGAGATGCAACCGAATTTCGTTTCTCAATATTTTACCTCCTCCAATGATTTTAGCTTTGTTTCAAGCTCTCTTGCCCTTTCCTTATTCCAATTTAGAGAGGTAGAACACTCTTCAAGTTGTCTCTCAGCCTGAAAATATAAGGAAGTTAGGATTCTAAACCATAAAGATAGTAAGGACCCACACATTACCTATCATGCACAGATATACAAATATTTTACTAGCCAAACAAAACATTAGAAAATAATGTAAAAGGAAAACTTACATCTGCAAGCTTTGAAGATAGATCTGCCTCAAGATCAGCATGCTTTCTCCGCAACTCAATAAGATTGTCTACTTTGGACGTCAACTCATCATTAAGCCATGCATTATGCCTTTCAAGAAGCTCTTTCTCCTGCTCACATCCAAATGAGTAATGGTTTTAGATAGAACACTGAAATCAAGTTGAGCAATCCAAAATTCGAAGTAGCACTAACCAATCCTAATTTAGAAAATCCAAAGACAGAAACTTGGAAGATAATGCACCATCGAAAACACCCGTAGAGATCTAATACAACGAGAAATAATCAATCCAATTCAAGTTTTAGATAGAACACTGAAATCAAGTTGAGCAATCCAAAATTCGAAGTAACACTAACCAATCCTAATTTAGAAAATCCAAAGACAGAAACTTGGAAGATAATGCACCATCGAAAACACCCGTAGAGATCTAATACAACGAGAAATAATCAATCCAATTCAAATCATTACTTCCAAAATCAATTACTACTTAAGTTTAACAGGGATTAAGGCTAGTTCTCAAGAATTCACAACTAAACCAATTGCACACCAGTTAAAATTCCTTGATAGGAAGTATGGTTAAAAACCTAAATGAGGATCGTATGGTTGAAAATATGCATGAAAAACAGCTAAAACCAAGTGATCATTGCAGCAGTTTATATCGCCAGAGTTATTTGAGCTAATGTAACCAGAAATTATAAATGTTTTAACCTGAGACAAACGGGCACACGCCGCCTGGGATCGTGCTAATTCAGCTTCGCTTTCGCTTACTCGAGCCTCCTTTTCAGAGGCAATGTCAGTCAAATTAACCTTCAAGATCATCAAACAAGACAAGAAATCGTCACTCAACCAAAACCAAACACGTTAATAACCTCAAACGTAACCCAAGAAAATACTTACAATCTTATCAAGATAGCTCTTGATGTTGGCGTTCTTCTCACTAATCTCTGAATCTTTTAGTTCCACCAACTCGAGTAACTGCCTTTTAGACTTATGCAGCTCTGAAACATCAGTCTTTAGCCTCTCAATTTCCCCATCTTTTTCAATCTGCAACCCAAAAACAAACCAAATCACCTCTATAAGAACATGCATAGCATAATAAGTGAAGAGAATAAAACCCTAATCTACTTACGGCTTGCAAGTGGAGCTGGTGCTTCTGGGCCTGGACTTGGGCGAGTTCAGAGAGGCGTTGGTCGAGAGAGGATTGTAGCTGGTCATTGTGGGACTGAAGCTGAGAGAAGTCGGAGGAGAGAGATAGGTATTTCTGCTCGAGGAGAGAACAGGTCTGCTCTGCGGTAATGGAGGAGGCATCAGCCTGAGCCCTCACAGTATCGAGCTCTTTCCGTAGGTCACGGATGACGGAGTCAGCCTTTTCCGCCACCGAATCGACGTCATGGCGGAGACGAGAGAACTCCTCGTCGGAGAGGAAAAGCGGCATCGTTTTGAGGTGTGACGATGCGAGAGTGAGTGTAGTGAGAAAGAAATGGTAACAGGAGAGAGGGAAGGGTACGGGAATTTGAAGAGATGGAAATGGGAAATTTTGAAGTTTGATTTACAAATTGAGTAAATTGCAAACACCACCCCCTCCAAAGTTTTATTTAGAAATTAAATTAAATTGTCCTAAATTTAGAAATTAAATTAGGAAATATGTTTTTTTATAAATACTTAACAAAATAATAATTTGGATAAAAATTTAATGATAATTACAATTATAATTTTGAATAATTAACCATAGTTTTCTACCCTCTTCACTCATTCTCTGTGTAAAGAAGATCTCGCGTCCTAGCTTAGTAATTGTATATTGTTTTTTTTAGTGAATCAAATAAACTATAAATTATCACGTTGAGTAAAATTTTAATAGTTATATTGTGTTTTTTTTTCATTTTTTTTAAGTTGCACTGAAGGGATTTTAATTGGGAAATTTGATTTTCTATACTTAGAAAATCAAAAAATTTGATTTCTAAACCAATAATTTAAACCCTAAAAAAACTATACTTTTTTTTCAAAACCCCAAAAATACCCCCCTCACAATATTCTCTCTCTCTGCATCATCTCTCTCTCCCCTCTATCTCACCCCAACCGCCCACCCTCACCCGAACCACCCTCACCCACCCACGTCAACCCCAACGCCGATCACCACCCTCACCCCCGTCGACCACGACCCCAACCCCAACCCGAAAGAGCAACCCCAGTCCGACCCCAACCCGTCCGACCCTCTGAAACTTTTTTTTTTCCTGCGATTTGAGAGAGGGAAGAAGACAGAGGTCCGATGGTCGGACCTTGGGGTCCGATGGGTCCGACCAATCGGACCCATCGGACCCCAAGGTCCGACCGTCTTTTAATTTTTTTTTTTTTTGCGATTTGAGAGAGAGAGGAAGAAAGAGGTCCGATGGTCGGACCTTGGGGTCCGATGGGTCCGACCACCGGACCCATCGGACCCCAAGGTCCGACCGTCTGTGAAAAATTTTTTTTTCCTGCGATTTGAGAGAGAGAGGGGAAGAGAGAGGTCTGATGGTCGGACCTTGGGGTCCGATGGGTCCGATTGTTCGGACCCCATCGGACCCGGGGTGTGGGATTCTTGGGACCGGCCGAGATAGAGAGAGAGAGAGAAAGATGTTTGGGGGTATTTTTGGGGTTTTGAAAAAAAAAAGGTATAGTTTTTTTAGGGTTTAAATTATTGGTTTAGAAATCAAATTTTTTGATTTTCTAAGTATAGAAAATCAAATTTCCCTTTTAATTTCTAAGGAATTTCTATATTACAGTATATTTATATTCTAGTATATTACTTTAATTATGTAGTATAGTGTTTTAATGTGTAGTGGTATATGAAGAACGAAAGACAAAGATATTCGAGTATATTACTTTAATAGTGCGATGTATTATTTTTAGAGAAATTTACATGATATACTAACTTTGCTATTTTTTTTAACCACAGGAGGGTGCGTGTGTTGGAGGTCCTGGGTTCGATTCACAGGTTATGCAATGTAATATATAAACGCTTAAATAAAATAATAATAATAATAATAAAAAAAAAAACTTTCCCATTTTTTTACAAAAATAGTGTCAGGCGGTATTTTTTACTTTTTTACTGTGTTTTTTTATAAGTTTCATACTGCAGTATACTGTGTTAAGTTTTCACTGGTGTTTTACTAGTGTTCTACTATTGTTTTGAGTTGTTCTGCTTTGTGTTTTACTAGTGTTTTATAAAAACACAGTATTTTTTAAAAGATTTCCGTGTGACAGTATTTTTGTAAAAGTTAACCCAAATTCTAGTATTTTTGTAAGTTTTCCTTGTTTCTATGTAGGGTGGTATATGAAAAACAAAAGACATTATATTACAATATATTCATATTTAAGTATATTACTTTAATAATGTGGTATATTATTTTTATGTGGGATAGTATATGAAGAATGAAAGACAAAATATATTATAATATATTATTTTTATATGGGATGGTATATGAAGAATGAAAGAAAGAAAAAATATAGAATAGTAGTTTAAGTTTGAGGTATGGTCAGAGCAGGCCCTAGGCATAGGCAGGTTAGGCCCGCGCCTAGGGCCCACTCATTTTGGGGACCCAAATAAAAAATTATCTTTCAAAAAATACATATTTTTTTAATAATTTTTAAAAATATCATTTATTTTTAGGGAAATTTACATTAGTCACCCTTTTTTTATCTTTATTTCAAAACTAACGGTTGATCATCTAATGTAATATAATACCATTTTGACTTTTTCTATGTAACCTGTGTAATAAATTTTAGTGATGCTTTTGTTTTTGTTCCAATTATAATTGTTTTATAGGTTTCTCTCAAAAAAAAATAATAATTACTCGTTCGGCCAATATATATGTATACTATATAGTGAAGCAAAAAAAACCATATACTGTAACTGCTTTATTTTTTTATTTTTTTTTTCCTTTCAGAGCTTCTATATCTCTCTTTTTTATATTTTTCTCTCTTCTTTTTAACTTAAAAAATCATTCTTGAGCACATTATTGCTCGATTAAACTTAAAAAAAAAACCAACATAATTTATTTTTAAATGTAAATATTTTAATATATAAGAAACATATTTTATTATTTTTTATCTTTTAAATCAAGAAACTATTAAATTACTTATAATATCAATTATATATACTCATTAGTTACTATTATGTTATTATTTTTTAGTTAACAATTTAAATTTATTTTTGAAATAACAATGGATAACTTAGATATTTCACAAATCTCGCTAATAATTTATGCAAGTTATTTTGTATTGTTGTAACATATTAGTCTCTTAAATAAGTTTAAAGGTAACACAAATATTGCTAAAAAGTGATGTAAACATTTCTTAAACAACAACACAACATAATATTATCTGAAAAATGAACACATAATTTTATTAGAACTCATTAATTTCTTAAATAAGTTAGAAGGTAACACAAATGTTGCTAAAAAAAGTAATGTAAAAGTTTCTTAAACAACAAAATAAGTATATAATTTTAAAAGTAACTAAACAAAAAATGTAACCAAATGAAATTATTTTTATCTTGAAGTGGATCTTTTCATCATAAAGTAACTCATTGGTAACTTATTGATCTCTAAAGTAACTAAAAGGTAAAAAGAGTTGCCTTTTTATGCAAAAAAAAAAATAATAATATATCTTTTTATAAAATGTAACTCATTAGTATCTTATTGGCATCATACTAATATGTTTATAAATTTTACTAATAAATTATGTGGTAACTGGTAAGTTCATTATAAGCTATCTTTTAGTAATTATCCAAATTACTCGATAAAGTAGATTTATTTAAAATATTACATTGTAACTTTTAGATCTAAAATAATAAAATACTTTGTAATCACTTTTGGAAAATTTTGTCTAAGTAATTTAGTTACTCTTTAGATATTTTTGTTAACTAAATATAAGAAACTAAAAAGATGTTTTTATTTCAATGACAAAAAAAAACATATATTTCTTACATATTAAAATGATCACGAATGTATTTTTTTTTTTTTTTATTGAGCTAAAATAACTAGAGGTGCAATAAAAATTATTTTTAAAGAAAATCTATTAATAAAGAAAAATTAATATTTTTTTAAAGGAAATTTAAAAAAGACACCTACTTTTAGCTTGGGAAGATAACTAAAAAAAGAAGAATAATAAAAACAAAAAGTGCAAGAGTCCATTTTTAAAGTTTTACTTTTATAATTGAATACAAAGTATTCTTGCCTGATATTGAATACACGGTATTATTTGCTACATGTAACTTTAATTTTGAATGATTATTTATTTAAGGTTATTATTGTAAATAATTTTGTAATTATGTATATTAATGTAAAACTCCCTTATTTTTATAGTAAGGGCCTAAAAATTTTTTTTTACCTATGGTTCATTTCAACTCAGGATCGGTCCTGGGTATGGTTATATTTATTGGGGTATATTCATTTTATTTTCTATGGTATATGAAAAAGAAAAGGAAAAAAAAATTGTGGAATTAATTGTTTTGAGATTTAAAAATTGTGTTTTCTAAACTAGTGTTTTCGATATAAAAATTTGAATTTTGTATGTGAAAAATTGTTTCTAAAAATGTGATCAGTTGTAGTGTAATTTTGTGTTTTTGAGTTTTAAAAAGTTGAATTTGTGATTGGTTGAGGATCTCAAAATAAAAAAGTAAGAGAGTATTTGAAGGGTTTTTAGATTCAATGATTTGAAAATATAGAAAACATAAAATTATTGTTTTCATTTTTAAGCTTAAAACTCAAAATCATATTCAGATTTAGTTTTTAAAAACACCAAATCAATCAAGTACATTTATGTGGACCTCCACTTTTTAAGATTTCAAAAACATAAAATTGTTTTCAAATCTCAAACCAATCAAGCCTTAAGTATCTCGCAGACTAAATTTTAATGTAAATATAAAACTTAAGGGTGCGTTTGGAAAGCCACCATGTAATTAGATTTGTGTGTAATTGGAGGTAATTACACAATTTGACATGTTTGTCTGACCATATAATTAGAAGTAATTGTGTAATTACTAAAAACTTTCCATATTAAACATTAGCTACTAAAAATATTATTTTTCCATGTAATTACTAGCTATTTTGCCAAACAAGATATTAAGAATTCATATGTAATTACCACTTTATATCCAAACACACCTTGCATTTTAAAATATAGTGTAATTACTAAACTATGTAATTACCACCCTAGTAATTACCATACCTAGTAATTACACAGTTACTTTCAAACACACCCTAAGTGAATATATGTTCAAAACATTACATTTTGAGTAATAAATAAAAAAAAATGGTTTGAGCTCAACATCATTCAATTTAAATTTGATTATATGTTTATTTTTTTTAACTAATGAAAATTCATCAATAGACTATTGTTTATATGGTCACTAGGCAACTAAGCCGCGCTTCGCGCGGTCTTATAAATTTTTATTTTTATTATTATTGTGATTACAAAATATTAGTACTGAATGAGTGGTATATTATACAATATACTATTATTATTTTCTAAAAATCATGTATTTTTTGAATGAAACAATTTACAATAATGAAGACATTATACAATATACAGATACTGTTATACAATATACTGTTATTATATATATATTAAATTTCTATGTTTTAAATTTATTTTGCATCAATATATGAATATTTTTCATGTATATAGGTTAAAAATTAGTTTTGCAACTTTTAAAGATAATATTATATAGCAATATCTTCTCACTCCTCTTTGTATCCATTTGCAAAAGTAAGTTTATAAAGATATTGCAAAATTAGAAGTAAGTTCTCCACTATTTTCATTTCTTAGAATTATCATCGATCTATATTATTCAAATTATATAAAAACTAAAGTAGCATATATAAATGGATAACAAATATAACAATAGTAGAAAGAAATACATGTAGACTGTAATATCACTACTTAATAATACAAATTAGAAATATATAAATATACAAATATAAAGGGAAAAAAAGAGAGAAATTAAAATAATATATGTACAGATGAAACACATAATTTATTATATATATGATATGAGAAAAAGAAATTTAATGTGAGAATACACATAAAAAGTCAAACAAATTAAATTGTGTAAATAAAAAGTAAACTAAATAGTATTAATTGTGAGATAAAATGATGAAAAATAAGAAGATATGTTATGAAATAATATAAAATAGATGAGAAGAAAGAAGAAGAAGATGAAGAGAGAAAGAGAAAGTGAATGAGAATTTCTGAGTTGTTTATTCCAATGGGGTGAACCCCTATTTATACAAATACAAGAGTGAGATATTAAGAAACTAAGAAAAAGGGAAACTAAGGAAAAGAGGAATGTTGATTACAATTCATGGTAATAAATAAAAGATTTGGACATCCACATAATTATTAATATTTATAACACTCCCCCTTGGATATCCATAATAGCTGCCTTATTAAAAATCTTGCTGAAAACTTGGTCAAAGGAAAAAGAGTATAGTGTAAACTAACTCTCTCCCCCTCATTTAGGAATTTGTGGAGATCTTCTAATCGACGAATTTCGATCTTGTCTGCCGTCTTCTCAAATGTTGATGTTGGTAATAACTTTGTGAATAAGTTTGCAAGATTGACACTTAATTAAATATGTTGAACACCAATATGTATTTTCTTGAAGCGTATAAAGAAGAATTTCGTGAAATGTGTTCTAACTCTATCTCCTTCAATGTACCATCCTTTTAGTTGAGCGATGCAAGCAGTATTATCCATAGAGAATTGCTTGGGTTGATACTTCTTTATTGAGTGCAATCCATATGTTTCCCGAATATGCTATGTCAATGATCTCACTCACACACATTCTCTACTTGCTTCATAAAATGCAAGTATGTTAACATGATTTATAGTTGCCTCGTTAAAAACCTTACCAGAAAAACCCAGTGGGACAAAATCTGAGCTAGGGAAAAGAGTACAATATATATTTCATATTCATAATTATTTGCAAGTTGCCTCGTTAAAAACCTTGCCAGGAAAACCCATTGGGACAAAACCTGAACTAAGGAAAAAAGAGTGCAACATGAATATGTCTCCCCCTCATGCACATATGATCCATAATTCTTTTGGTGATAATATATCTCATAAGATTATTGTTATCACTTTTAAAATATCACCATATATAATCTTTGATCATATATTTTCTATAACTCTTCCAAAGTATGCATGGACTTCTAAATTATAGATGAGGGGTTCGTGGAACATTAGTCTTTATCCAACTAATTGTATCATTCATGTGTGTACACAACTTTGTTCATACGAAAATTTAAAATTTCAAGTAGATATGAACATAACACATTAATGGTACTACAAATTTTCATTTGTGACAATGATGGTACTCCAAGACCATATATTTATTCCATCTTGTTTTATGATCTTAATTTCCATATCAAATGATCATATATCTATAATTCTTGATACATATGAAGTACTTCAGGACTTCAATACTAATGAACAAACTTTATACATTAATATTTCTCGAAATACAAAAGAAATAAAAGTTTGTTCTTCAATTAATCAAAAACTCTTAAAGAGTCTATCACAACGTATAATTTACGTATTTATATTGCATAGACAACCATAGGTATTTTTCAAATAATAATTTACTTACATGTCTTTATTTCATACAAAGATCTTTGTCATATAGTGCGCGCGACTTTGAATTTATATCACTTAAGACATGTATTAAATTCTTCTAGAATTTTTAGATAAGGCTTATTTCAAATTCTCACTATATTAGGAGCTCCAAATAAATAACCTTTTGTTGCAACATTTATGTGACGCTTATAAATCCTCATAAAATATATTCCAGGCTATAATCAAATCATGATTATATTTTCTCAATATTTAAGCCTTACTTCAATCAATCTCATGTCTATGCAAACTTTGTACAACAATTCATTATGTACAAATACATATATGCAAATTTCTCATTAGAAATATTTATTTGCATACCCTACAGGTCTTACTTCACTTTATGTGAGTAAATTTGCCTGGATTGCGTCATAATATTTTGGCCAAAAATCAAAATGTAAGTCGATGATTCTCGACAAATCTAATACCATGATCCTTGCTATCTCATGTTAGTTTATTGCATATGCAAACATTCAATATTTATTGTCGACAAAAATTTCAATAAATGATAATTTCCTCCCATATTGACATAACTTATAGAGATCTCTTTAAATTACATATTTTTCAAATATGTTTATCATTTATAGGTACCTATAACGAATCACTTCAGGGATTCAATTATGATGAAATGTGTTATGTCTAACTTCTCTTGGGAGTCTTTTCGAGTACCGTTTTCATCACGGTTATCATTTTAATACTTTATAACATTAAGGTATCTCCATGAGTACCTCTAGATTTAACAACTTCAGGGCAAATCAAATGAACATTTACTAATAATTTCTATATTGTTCATTTACGCTTCAGGCGTTTTCAATTCATTCTATATCAACTTTGAATAATATTGATTTGCAGTTGGTATATATCATTTTGAACTATATTGTTCTTATATACTTTGTGCAAGGATCATTTTTCAAAAATTATCATCGATCCCAACTGCTTCTCTCCCCTGATCGAGAGATTTTTTAAAAATTGTGATATCTAATAATATTAATACACCTGTAGGGATTTCAATATATCACAATGAATCAATATTTGTTTAAACTCATATATACTATATGACATTGAACTTTAGGTTCAATAAACTTTAGTTTCAAGTTCAATCCTTATGAACTTAATTCATTTCTAAGAATGAGTCATACGTGTATAATTAGAAATACATAAATTTACGCATTTTGTAAATGCATGATTATATAATCTTATCACATCGATAAGAAACTATGCAATAAAAATCTAATAATGGCTCAAGACTGTTAAAGAAATATAATTTAAATATTTTCTATGTGCAAATATATGCACATTCTTCTTTTGAGCCTTATAAATTAACAATGAGAAGAATCTTCTGGTTCTTCAACAAAATTTAGTCAAATTCTTTGACAATTTATTGCATATGATTGATCATGTCAAAAAATTCAATTCATGAACTTCAGGTTCACTATAATTTGTATTTCAATGAAACTTTTAAAAGGTAATGTAAATTCATTACAACATAATCATTACAAGTTTCATTTTATATACACGAATAATATAATTATATTATTCTCCAAAACATATACACTCTTCAGGAGTCACTATTATGTTTATCAAACTTTATATTTCTTCAAGAATCACTATCATCAATTCAATGATGTGTATAATATAAAATGTACATGACAACTTCATCATGTTGTTATAATGGTCAAATAGATATAACCATAATATATCATTCATGTTTCCTGGTATCTTTTTAACAAGTCGTCTAATTTATTAATAGACTATTTATCAGTCTAATTATCATGACTTGATATATTATATATTTAAATGTACAACCAGTACATATAATAAGTTATTTCTTATTATACTTTCATAACTAGATAAAAGTTATACATCTAGGGACATACCAAGATATTTTACTACTCAAAGTAGCAATTGTATGTAAGAGTACTTCTTCAGGAAGCTTTTCAAATAATCATTTTGTGATTCTTTATCACTTTGATTATATTGGATCACTAACAAATATTAGTAAATTATATATCCACTTTTGGGAATATGCAAACTGAATTATATAGTAACTATATATACATATCCTGTACTAACAATAGTTTGAAACTATTGATTTCAAGAAATAATAAAATATGTATATATTAATTTGCTTCTGGCATTACCAATATATGTGAAATCTATATTCTTTGAAATAGAATTTCATGTCTATTCATTCTCTTTAGGTAATGATATTTAAATATTCTAAATGTACAATAAGTTTGTACAATTCACATTCTATTAAATAATCAAGTATACTTTTATCTTGATTATAAGTATGTCCGTACTACAGGTACGCGACCACTATTATTAAATTCCACACATGATATATAAATTTCATGCACTTTGATTATGTGTGGTATCTCATCTTTTAGTTGCTTCCACTTTTTCTGGAAATATTTGAGTAGTAAATAATGTCATTGATTATTTAAAATCATTACATTCACTTCGGGGAATGACGTTGAACAAGTAGAACATTATTATAAATTTCTTAAAAATTTATTACTTGTTCATCCATAAAAAAATATAAGAAATTATTCAACAATTTCTTTTACGATATTTCAAAGAATATATGAATGCAATTTTTGCATAGTCTCCAAGATGTATGCAAAATTTAATCTTTAACATATGTCAGATTCAATAATTTCCAACATTTCAAGTAATAACAATGTATAATAACATGACTAATACGAGAAATCTTTAAAAGTGATTGACTTCAATTCGTATCATTCTCTGCAGGGAATGATGAACAATAAATACTGCCTCATGTATTTAAATAACATTAGTCATGCTCATTGTTATTCTTATACTTTAATGTTTCAATGCAATTTTTTTAACATTCTTTTTGGGTATTCAAAACTCACTATAAAATTGCATCAATAATAATCATTTTTAATGATTCTTTAGTTGTATTCACATAAATACAATCATTTTTTTTTCTTCGATAAATATAAAACATTTACTTCAGAAAATGTTTGTCAAAATCTATATCGATATTAGATTATTTTTCATTGTCCTCAAAGAATACAAGAACATATATATAAATATGTATTCATCTCTTTCTTTATATATTCATCAACTATATAATGAATATTACGTTTGCATAATCTTCAGGATATATGCAAGATTTTATTGAGGACGCATAATCATCAGGATGTATGCAATATTTTATCGAGGATGCATAATCTTCAGGATATATGCAATATTTTATCGATGATGCATAATCTTCAGGATATATGCAATATTTTATCGATGATGCATAATCTTCAGGATATATGCAATATTTTATCGATGATGCATAATCTTTAGGATATATGCAATATTTTATCGATGATGCATAATCTTTAGGATATATGCAATATTTTATCGATGATACATAATCTTCTGGATATATGTATAATTTATATAGATTTTCTCTATCATATCATAGGCACACATATATTGTAAATATTATGAATGATAAGACCATTATATATATGAAATCAATAATAAATATATAAAAATACACACATACATATATAATATATAGATATATAGATAAAAAGAAAAAGAAACCAAATGATTCTTGAAATTGTTTCAGTCAGAGGAGTATATATATAAATATATATTTAGTGTATTTTGACTTTGAAACAATTCAAGAACTTTAACAAGATACTTACACTGGGACTTGGGTAGAGACTCATGCTTGAAGCTTGGGCAGAGACTCATGCTTGAAGCTTGGGCAGAGACTCATGCTTGAAGCTTGGGCAGAGACTCATGCTTGAAGCTTGGGCAGAGACTCGTGCTGATAACGTGTTATGAAATAATATAAAATAATATAAAATAGATGAGAAGAAAGAAGAAGAAGATGAAGAGAGAAAGAGAAAGTGAATGAGAATTTCTGAGTTGTTTATTCCAATGGGGTGAACCCCTATTTATACAAATACAAGAGTGAGATATTAAGAAACTA
The DNA here is from genome assembly GCF_029168945.1 of Cannabis sativa. NCBI lineage: Eukaryota > Viridiplantae > Streptophyta > Magnoliopsida > Rosales > Cannabaceae > Cannabis > Cannabis sativa. Next base: position 50,756,473 of record NC_083601.1, read on the forward strand.
AGAAAAAGGGAAACTAAGGAAAAGAGGAATGTTGATTACAATTCATGGTAATAAATAAAAGATTTGGACATCCACATAACTATTAATATTTATAACAAGATATATATATATTTATATATATATATATATATCTTTATATATTAAAAGTGCCTATTTAACGGCATTTCTTGGTTTAACAGAATATACTTAAAAATAAAAGAATATTCTGTTAAATTTAACGATTACTTTTTATCTCCCGTTAACAAATAAACCCAATAATTAACCAAAAAAATTAAACAATCTTTTAAATATTAATAATCTCTTTTTAAATTAAAAAAATCATCTTACCCACTGTTGGGTTTTATGCCCTAAATAAAACTCATTTCAATATAATCAGATTTACTTATTAATATAGATTAGAAATAACATTTAATGTTGCATGGTTCACATTATTTATTTCATGATTATATGTACATAATGTATAAATTCATCTGAAACCCTTTTCACATACTTGATCCTGTTTATTGTGCCGTCAACACATTGGAAAGTAAACATGACTATGTGAATAAAGTTTCCTAGATTTATCAGACACAGGGTTTTACTGATATGATAATCTACAACAAGAGTTTACTTGTATTTGGAGAAATACTATGTTCTTTCCAGAACACTGGTTAAAGTAAAGCTCAGGTTGGATGCATGGAGTATGCATCGGAAGGGACCGATATTGAACTTTGACTTAGATTTAATTAAACTTACCGTAGAATCTATTCAAGTCAATATCGCCAAGTTGATCCTAGATCAAATGATCTTAATCCTGTTATGATTAGGCTCAATCTTGAAAGGCTATTCGTGTTCTTTGATTTGTTAGTTAAGCCTACTTTTAGGTCAGGGTGATACGTACATTTTGGGAACACGGTAGTGCAATTGAGTGGGAGCGCTAGCATAAACATGGAATCTATAGCTTCTATCTGGCGAATAGTAAGCAAAGGATGATCTCCTTCGAGCTTGACCAAACGAAAATAAATGGTGGAGATCTCATTTCACATAAGCTGAAATATCATTTATACGGGGTCAAGTGTTTTAAGGAATAAATACATTGTAGGGTGTAACGGTAATTTAATCCCTTTACAGTGTAGATCATTCATATAGAGGATCATTGATCACATTAGGATTATAACAATGGATAACTAATGATGTGTCTATATGGTGGAACATATAGAGCATTCTATATACTGAGAGTGCAATTCTAAGTTCTATGCGTGGATTCAACGAAGAATTAATAAGTTAGTGAATTTTAGTGCTAAATTCTTGATCTACTTATTGGAAGCTCGGTTATATAGACCCATGGTCCCCCCACTAGTTGAGATAATATTGCTTGTAAGACTCATGTAATTGGTTTTGATTAATCAATTATAATTCTCAAATTAGACTGTCTATTTGTGAATTTTTCACTAAGTAAGGACGAAATTGTAAAGAAAGAGTTTATAGGGGCATATTTGTTAATTATGATACTTTGTATGGTTCAATTAATAAATATGATAAATGACAATATTATTTAATAATTGTTTATAGTTATTAAATAGTTAGAATTGGCATTTAAATGGTTGAATTAGAAAATTGGCGTTTTTGAGAAAATCAGATGCAGAAAAGATAAAACTGCAAAATTGCAAAAAGTGAGGCCCAAATCCACCTTGCATGGCCGGCCACTTTTGTAGGGTTTTCCCTCTGATATTTTCATTATTTTAATGCCAAATAATTCAAACCTAACCCTAGTGGAATGCTATAAATAGATAGTGAAGGCTTCAGGAAAATTACACTTAAATTTTCTATTTTTCCTTCAGAGAAAAACCTGAGCCTTTCTCTCTCCCTATCTTTAGCTGCTACTGTTGGGTTTTATGCCCTAAATAAAACTCTGTTTCAATGTTATCCAGATTATTCTATATCAATAAAGTAACAGAAGTAATTTTTCCATTCACTTGTGTATGTTTTGGTTCACTTAATCAATTGCTTGTCTATTTGATTTATAAATTCATCCAAACCCCTTTCACATACTTGAACATGTTTATTGTGTTGTCAACACAGTGGAAAATAAACATGACTATGTGAATAAAGTATTCCTAGATTTATCAGAACACTGGGTTTCACTGATATGACAATCTACAACAGAGTTTACTAACATTTGGAGAAATGTTATGTTCTTTCCAGAACATAGGTTAAAGTAAAGCTCAGGTTGGATGCATGGAGTATGCATTGGAATGGACCGATATTGAACTTTGAATTAGATTTTGAAACTTACCGTAAACATCTATTCAATTCAATATCAGAAGTTGATCCTAGATCACATGATCTAAATCCTGATATGGTTAGGCTTAATTTCAAGAGTGTTATTCGTGTTCTTTGATTTGTTAGTTAAGCCTAAAACTGTAGTCTGGGCAATACATACATTTTGGGAACACGGTAGTGCGATTGAGTGGGAGCGCTAACATAAATATGGAATCTATAGCTTCTATCTGGCGAATAGTAAGCAAAGGGTGATCTCCTTCGAGCTTAACCAAACGAGATAAATGATTGAGTACTCATTTCACTTAGTTGAAATATCATTTATACAGGGTTAAGTGTTTTAAGGATAAAATACATTGTAGGGTGTTACGGTAATCTAAGTCCCTTTACAGTGTAGATCATCCATATAGAGGATCATTGATCACATTAGGATTATAACAATGGATAACTAATAATGTGTCTATGTGGTGGAACATATAGATCATTCTATATACTGAGAGTGCAATTCTGAGTTCTATGTGCGGATTCAACGAAGAATTAATAAGTCAGTGAATTTAAGTGGTAAATTCAAGATCTGCTTATTGGAAGCTCGGATATATAGACCCATGGTCCCCTCACTAGTTGAGATGATATTACTTGTAGGACTCATTTAATTGATTTTAATTAATCAATTAAGAATTCTCAAGATAAACTTGTCAGTTTTAGAATTTGGCACTCATTAAGGGCAAAACAGTAAATAGAGATTTTGAAGGGCATATTTATTAATTAGGAAACTTTAATTAGTTTCATTATTAATAAAATAAATGATAATATATTATTTGATAATTATTTTTAATTATTAAGTAATTAGATTTATCATTAATATGGTTGAACAATGGAAATGACAATATTTCACAAAAAGGGAAACTATCAAGTGTAGGAAAAAGGAAAGTTGGAAAAGAGGCAAGCCTTGTTCCACATTGCCTAGGCCGGCCCCCTTTACCTTCCTTTTCCCTTTGATTTTCTCAGTTCAAAATGTCAATCATAGCCCTTGGTGGTCTTCTATAAATAGAAGACAAAGGCTTCAGATTTTCATAACATCTCTGTATCTCTGAAAAAGCTTTTCTCAGCATTATTCTGAAAGAATTTTCTCTCAGAAAATTCTCTCTGAGCCGCCACCCTCTCTCTCTCTATACCTTCACTGTTTCGAAATATATGAGTGCTAGAGTAGTGCCCACACACATCAAGTAATACCTCAATCATAGTGAGGAAGGCTGTGTAGAATTCAGAGACAACAAAGAAGGACTTTCGGGCTCAGATCTTGATTATACTCTGCTACAGAAAGGAATCAAGGGTTAGAGATCTGAGTGGGAGGAGACATAAATATTCCGCTGCAATCACTGTAAGATTTCTGATACTCTTATGTGTTTAATTTCATATCGTTTTAGAAGTTCATATTTAGGTTGTTAAATCAACATACTTGTGAGTAGATCTAAGATCCTGGTAAAATAACTTCCAACAAGCGGCACCGTAGCCATGGTAATTGATTTGCTTGCAAGAAATTTGGACTTAAAACGATTTGCTTGTTTTTTGGATGGTATCATGTTGCTTTGAGTGTCATATTGATGTTTGAATGTTGTTTGTGAATTCTGGGAAAAATGGTTACTGTTTTTATTCTGTAATTATTTTTGTTGGATAGTTTGGAAAATTCTAATCAAATTACTTTTTTACAGAATTCGATTTCGATTTAATTTGAATTAGTTATGAATTTTTGAAAATTGAAAAAATCGGGGTGACGAGCAACTTCATCACGCGCGCGGAAGGGCTTCTTGCAGCCTCCCTGCGCCGTGATTTCTCGGCCAAACACCCCTGATCCGCGCGCGGATGGCTATGCACAGCATGCCATCCGTACAGTTCATCCAATTTTCCAATTTTTTCGATTTTTCATGCTATTTCATGGAATTAAATTCCGATTTTTTGTGTAATTTTGTATATTGATTTTTGTTTTTCAAATTTCAAATCTAATTATCAGAAATAAATTAATTTTATTTTTTAAAATTAACTTTAGATATTAGTGTAATTTGATTTTGAAAATAGGAAAAAATCAAGTTTTGCTTACCTTTTTCTTATTTCCTTTAAAATTTGATTATTTTATTTTTTTTAAGGTCAGATATTAATTTTTTTTTGTAACTTGACCTTAATTAAAATAAGATCACAATAATCATGATAATTTTAAAAGAGGAAATAAGGTATTTTTGTTAACTTTTTAAATTTTGTTATTTTTAATTAAATTAAATTGTAAAACAAGAAAAGGGTATGTATTTACCATTTTCTATTTTATTTTTTAATTTATTAAATAACATGAAATTTAAAAGGAAAGTTAGCAATTTATTTTGAAATGACATTTAGGTTACCCAAAACCTAATTTTTCAAAATAGTAGGTTTAGTTTTATTTTATTTTTCGAAGTAAATGATTAAAATTAAATAAATCCTACATCCAACTATCCAAATCTAACATTGTTGCAGGAGTATGTGTTTTAGATTGTTTGTAAGTTTTCTAAAACCTATTATTGCTTGATCTAAATTGCCTTGGTTAAATTGAAGATAGATCAGCTGATCTAATTTTAACCAAAGGTTCAATTGACGATAGATCAAGTAAATAATTTGTAACAGGTAATTTTTACAAACTTCTTTCATCTGTGTATGACTTAGCAACATGATAGGATCCATCCAAATGTGTATGCCTGTGTGAGCCTATATGTTTAATTTCTATTATAGATACATATAGGTGGTTGTTGCTAAATAAAATATCATAACTGATAGATTTTATTTAGGCTCATTTAGTTGTGAGCCTATTCAATTAATAACAGTTATTCATTGTAAGGTTAAATTCCTCTCTTTTGGGCCTTGTGTGAGAGTTGGGAGCCTTAGAAGTGGGTGCGACATACTGGACCCAGCTCCCCCTCACATGAACAACCCCAATTGTGAAGGCCCATTTGCCTGATTTGGATAATTGTGATAGGTTAATTATATTAGTTTGACCTAATAAAAGATTGATTAGCAACATAATTAATTTTATGGTTCCTTGAAATTAATTTAAGAAAAACATAGTTTGAATAGTCATATTCTAGAAAGCTATATGTATTTTTCTTGTTTTAATTAAATATGGAATTATAACCATATAAATTCTTTCTGAATCTTAATTTTATAATTTCATTAAATATTCCTATTTAAGTTGAGATTTAGTTAAATCTATCAAATCAACTTAGATTTGAATATTTTTGAATTTCCTATTATAAATTAAGTTGAAGAATTTTGGAAATTGGTTATTAAGATTCTTTAGATATTTTTTAAGTTGATATTTTCTAAATATGGGAACTTAAAATGGAATATCTTCTAAATTAAGTGGTTACTACTTAATTGGTAATATTTAATTAAGTCATTGTTTGAAGAATATTTTAAGTTGGGTATTTAGATTTTCTAAACAACTTAAATAAGATATTTTTCAAAATTATTCCATTTTTGAAATTTGATTAAAGTTTTTACTTTAATTTGTAATATTTCATTATTGAGATATGGAATATAAATGATTAGACAAAATATATGTTTAAATAATGAGCTTTAATCAAAGAGAAATTCGATCTCCATTGTTGGTTTTACATAGCTATTGTTTTAGTGAGTAATCCTCCCTAATGGAGGAACGTTCATTAGCAAGTTAGCGCCGTTTAATCTCGAAAGATAAGTATTCTTATAGGTTTATTTACATGGTTCATGACCACCCTAATGGTGGCAACCATGTAAGACTTATAAGAATGCGAAACAATGGTAGAAGCTCATAAGATAGAATTGCCTTGACTCTCGCCTAAACGGGACAACGCTGAATTCCAATCTTGATCGAATAAAAGGTTGCTAGAATGTTTGACATTTTAGATGAATTGACAACTCTATTCAATGGATGATGCTTTGACTCTCGCCTAAACGGGACAACGTATCGATTCGTTGGAAACCTTGGAAAATAAACTATGTTAGATTTAGTATTTTTATAACATAAGTGATTGTTTGTTTTCTGAACCTGTGTATGAATTTATAGAACCAAAACCTTACTTCTGTTTATTGATATGTTGTAGTGCCAATATGAATAACCCTCATCCTGATCCACTCCTAGTTAGTATCTTTGCAAAAGAACTCAATAGTGTGAAAATGCATCCTGGTAGTTGCATTAACTCGCACCTATTGTTGATGAATCTGAAATTCCAAAAGGCAAATCTACTAGGAATTGATTTATCAAAGGAACAATGGGTGAAACTCATACTTTATAGTCTTCCTCAGGAGTATAACAGTTTTGTTCTATATTACTTATTGAACAATACTAACTCCTCCGACATGGACAAACTCGAGTCTGAGTTGAGGGCCCATGAGCGGGATCTGATTGCAATGAGACCTGCTAGCATTGCAAGTTTTAATCAGAGGAAGAAGATTAAGCATGAGGGCTCCAACAAAGCTGTTTTTTCAAGTACAAATGTCAGACATCATGTTCTATGTGCGAATTGTAATGGAAAGGGACATAAAGAAGAACAATGTCCCAGGCTTCTAGACAATTCAAACGAAGGTGATGCTTTTGTATTTGAATCATGTGTTTTAGAGAACGACAAATCCTCCTGGATTGTTGATTCTGGATCTACTAACCATGTATGTTCTTCATTACAGCTAGGGTTGTACATCGGTCGGTTTATACTATATATTTTCCAACCCAACATAAAGATCGGGTTATAAAATTCTGCATGCAAACTGCCCAATTTAAAAAAAAAATTCTGTACCCGACCGACGGGTTGGGCGGGTTAACCCGCCCAAACCGAATTAGGATGTTTTTTTTTTTTTTTTCAGATTCAACTAAAATAAAAATTAATAACATTAAATACATAATATTCCAAATCTAAATTCAATTTAGGGTTTGGATTTTTTTTAATATATATTATATATTATTATATATTATATAATATATATAAAAAAAAAACTGAAAATCGGGTTAAATCGGTTTGGGCGGGTTCATTGGGCGGTTTGGGTCAAAATTCAACCTGCCCAATTTACAGATTGGGCGGTTTAGAATTTTGTCAAGTTATGTCGGTTTGTATTTTTTTTCGGTTTTGTCGGTTTGGTTTGGTCGGGTTATTCGGGTTGGGCGGTTTACGAAAATTTCTGTACAGCCCTAATTACAGCTGCTTGAAACTTGGGAGAACCTTCACCCAGATGAGTTAAAGCTTAAAGTTGGAAATGGCGAGTTGGGATCGGTTAAAGCAAGAGGAATAGCCCGAATCAAGTTTAATTCTAAGAAGTTTTTACTTTTAGAGAATGTTTTATATATTCCTAATTTTAGTAGAAACTTGATTAGTGTTTCATGTTTACAGACACAATTTTATATATTGAATTTTTCGAGTTCAAATTGTTCAATTTCTTGTAATGGATTTCATATATGTGTTGCAAACATGGAACGAGGGCTTTATGTTTTAAGACCTGATACTCAAATCTCACTAAATACTGAACTTTTCAATGTAGCTAGACCTAGAAGCCTTAAGAGAAAAGAGATTGATAATGATGATCAAACTTATCTATGGCATTTACGTTTAGGTCATATAGGCTTTGATAGACTCAATAGGCTAACCAAAGACGGTCCATTGAAAAATGTCGTCTTAGGAGAGCTGCCAATCTGCGAGTCTTGCCTAGAAGGTAAAATGACCAAACGTTCTTTCTCTGTAAAGGGAGAGCGTGCCAAAGAACCCCTAGGGTTAGTACATTCAGATGTTTGCGGACCGCTGAATGTAAAAGCCAGAGGAGGTTATGAGTATTTCGTCACTTTCATTGACGATTTCTCTAGATATAGTTTTCTTTACCTAATGCAAAAGAAATCTGAAACTTTTGACAAGTTTCAGGAATTTCATGCTTTGGCTCAAAACCAATTGGGTAAAACATTAAAGATCTTGCGAACTGATAGGGGTGGAGAATATATGGATATGCAGTTCAAAGATCATTTAATTGAACTTGGAATTGAATCCCAATATACTGCCCCTAGCACTCCACAGCAGAATGGAGTTGCAGAAAGAAGAAATCGCACTCTCTTAGAAATGGTTAGGTCTATGCTGAGTTACTCAACTCTGTCTACGTCCTTCTGGGGATATGCTATTCAAATGGCAAACGACATTTTGAATGTTGTTCCATCTAAAGCAGTCCCTAAGACACCCGTCGAACTATGGAATGGTCGCATACCTAGTTTGCGCCATTATAGGATTTGGGGGTGCCCTGCTCACGTCTTAAGAAAGAAAGAAAGCAAACTGGAATCGCGAACTGAGGTTTGCATGTTTGTCGGGAATTCTAAAGACTAGGGGTGGACTATTCTATAGTCACAAGGATAACAAAGTGTTTGTCTCCACAAATGCTACTTTCCTTGAAGAGAACTATATGAAAGACAACAAACCGAAAAGTGAAATTGTATTAGAGGAAATGCTCACAGATACTGTTCCTTCAAATGTACCATCTTCTTCTACTCAAGAAGAGGAACATCCCACTCCCTCAGTTGTAGCAACTGAGAAAACTACTACTAGAGCTCCTGTTCAGAAAGTCACCGCTCCTCGTCGTAGTGGGAGGGTTTCTACAAAACCATCTCGTTATGGCTTGGATGGTGAAATCAATATGGTCGTTGGTGACGGTATTGATGACGACCCATTGACCTATAAACAGGCAATGGCAAGTCCGCAACGGAAGCGATGGTCAGCCGGTATGGATTCAGAAATGGATTCCATGAAGAAGAACAAAGTCTGGGAATATGTAGAACCACCTGAAGAATTTCGTCCAATTGGATGTAAATGGGTCTACAAGAAGAAAAGGGGTGCTGGAGGCGAAGTCGAAACTTTCAAAGCTAGACTGGTCGCCAAGGGTTATACCCAAAGAGAAGGTGTGGACTATGAGGAAACTTTTAGTCCTGTTGCCATGCTTAAATCCATCTGAATTCTTCTCTCCATAGCTGCCGCTTTAGATTATGAAATCTGGCAAATGGATGTCAAGACAGCCTTTCTTAATGGGCTTCTTGAAGAAACCATCTATATGGAGCAACCAGAAGGTTATGTTCTTCCTGGGCAGGAGAATAAAGTTTGCAAATTAAATAGGTCCGTATATGGGCTTAAGCAAGCTTCTCGCTCATGGAACAAAAGGTTTGATGAGATCATCAAGACCTACGGCTTTCATCAGAATGAAGATGAACCTTGTGTTTACCAACTCAAGGAAAACCAAGTAGTAGTATTCCTGGTCCTTTATGTTGATGACATTTTGATCATTGGAAACAATGTCAAGAAAATGACTCACATCAAGGAATGGCTTGACACTCAATTCGACATGAAAGACTTGGGTGAGGCAGCCTATGTTCTTGGTATTCAGATTGTCAGAAACCGAAAGAACAGATCCCTTGCTCTCTCTTAAACAACTTACATTGACAAAGTTCTTGAGAGATTTTCCATGACCAATACCAAAGGGGCAAACATGCCCTCTAGACATGGTATCCGTCTATCTAAGGAATGTTGTCCTGCGATCCTCAAGAGATAGAAGACATGGCAAAAATTCCTTATGCTTCGCAAATGGGAGTCCGATGTATGCTATGCTATGCACTAGACCCGACATCCGCTATGCGGTTGGAATCGTGAGCGGTATCGATCAAATCCAGGAAGGGTACATTGGAACGCGGTTAAGTATATTTTGAAATACTTAAAGAGTACAAGAGATTATGTATTAGTCTACAAGGGTGGTGCTTTGAATCCCTTAGGCTATACAGACTCAGATTTCCAGGGATGTCTTGAAGACAGGAAATCTACATCTGGGATGGTGTTTACTCTTGGGGGTGGAGCAGTAGTTTGGAGAAGTGCTAAACAAACTGCGATTTCGGATTCTACCATGGAGGCAGAATACATAGCCGCGCCGAAGCGCTAAGGAGGTTGTCCGGCTTAGGAAGTTCTTCACCGGCCTTGGTGTAGTTCCCGGAATGGAAAGGCCTCTAGTCCTGCTCTGTGATAACACTGGAGCTATAGCCAACAGTATGGAACCTCGGAGCCACAAGAGAAGTAAGCACATAGAAAGAAAGTATCATATTATCAGAGAATATGTGGCAAGAGGGGATGTACTGGTGGAGAAAGTGGATACGCAGGATAACTTGGCTGATCCATTCACCAAAGTCTTGGTAGTAACTTCATTCGAAAAGCACCGTCAGAATTTAGGATTAATTGAAATGTACTGATTTGTTTTATATTAGTGCAAGTGGGAGTTTGTTGGGTTTTATGCCCTAAATAAAACTCTGTTTCAATGTAATCCAGATTATTCTATATCAATAAAGTAACAGAAGTAATTTTTCCATTCACTTGTGTATGTTTTGGTTCACTTAATCAATTGCTTGTCTATTTGATTTATAAATTCATTTTAACCCCTTTCACATACTTGAACATGTTTATTGTGTTGTCAACACAGTGGAAAATAAACATGACTATGTGAATAAAGTATTCCTAGATTTATCAGAACACTGGGTTTCACTGATATGACAATCTACAACAGAGTTTACTTACATTTGGAGAAATGTTATGTTCTTCACAGAACATATGTTAAAGTAAAGCTCAGGTTGGATGCATGGAGTATGCATTGGAATGGACCGATATTGAACTTTGAATTAGATTTTGAAACTTACCGTAAACATCTATTCAATTCAATATCAGAAGTTGATCCTAGATCACATGATCTAAATCCTGATACGGTTAGGCTTAATTTCAAGAGTGTTATTCGTGTTCTTTGATTTGTTAGTTAAGCCTAAAACTGTAGTCTGGGCAATACATACATTTTGGGAACACGGTAGTGCGATTGAGTGGGAGCGCTAACATAAATATGGAATCTATAGCTTCTATCTGGCGAATAGTAAGCAAAGGGTGATCTCCTTCGAGCTTAACCAAACGAGATAAATGATTGAGTACTCATTTCACTTAGTTGAAATATCATTTATATAGGGTTAAGTGTTTTAAGGATAAAATACATTGTAGGGTGTTACGGTAATCTAAGTCCCTTTACAGTGTAGATCATCCATATAGAGGATCATTGATCACATTAGGATTATAACAATGGATAACTAATAATGTGTCTATGTGGTGGAACATATAGAGCATTCTATATACTGAGAGTGCAATTCTGAGTTCTATGTGCGGATTCAACGAAGAATTAATAAGTCAGTGAATTTAAGTGGTAAATTCAAGATCTGCTTATTGGAAGCTCGGATATATAGACCCATGGTCCCCTCACTAGTTGAGATGATATTACTTGTAGGACTCATTTAATTGATTTTAATTAATCAATTAAGAATTCTCAAGATAAACTTGTCAGTTTGAGAATTCGGCACTCATTAAGGGCAAAACAGTAAATAGAGATTTTGAAGGGCATATTTATTAATTAGGAAACTTTAATTAGTTTCATTATTAATAAAATAAATGATAATATATTATTTGATAATTATTTTTAATTATTAAGTAATTAGATTTATCATTAATATGGTTGAACAATGGAAATGGCAATATTTCACAAAAAGGGAAACTATCAAGTGTAGGAAAAAGGAAAGTTGGAAAAGAGGCAAGCCTTGTTCCACATTGCCTAGGCCGGCCCCCTTTACCTTCCTTTTCCCTTTGATTTTCTCAGTTCAAAATGTCAATCATAGCCCTTGGTGGTCTTCTATAAATAGAAGGCAAAGGCTTCAGATTTTCATAACATCTCTGTATCTCTGAAAAAGCTTTTCTCAGCATTATTCTGAAAGAATTTTCTCTCAGAAAATTCTCTCTGAGCCGCCACCCTCTCTCTCTCTATACCTTCACTGTTTCGAAATATATGAGTGCTAGAGTAGTGCCCACACACATCAAGTAATACCTCAATCATAGTGAGGAAGGCTGTGTAGAATTCAGAGACAACAAAGAAGGACTTTCGGGCTCAGATCTTGATTATACTCTGCTACAGAAAGGAATCAAGGGTTAGAGATCTGAGTGGGAGGAGACATAAATATTCCGCTGCAATCACTGTAAGATTTCTGATACTCTTATGTGTTTAATTTCATATCGTTTTAGAAGTTCATATTTAGGCTGTTAAATCAACATACTTGTGAGTAGATCTAAGATCCTGATAAAATAACTTCCAACAACTACTTCTTCTTTCTCTTCCCTCTTGAATTTCGAAATCCTTAGTGTATGAGTAGTGTCCACACACAGCAAGTGATACCTCAATCATAGTGAGGAAGATCGTGAAGAAAGATCATCAGCAAAGGAGTTTCAGCATCAAAGATTCAGAGAAAGAGATCCAGGTTCAGATATTGATAATGCTCTGCTACAGAAAGGAATCAAGGGCTAGATATCTGAACGGAAGGAGTCATATTATTCCGCTGCACCCAATGTAAGGTTTCCTAAACTTTATATGTGTTTATTTCATCGTTTTAGAAAGTTCATATTTAGGGTGTTAATCAACATACTTGTGAGTAGATCTAAGATCCTGGTAAAATAAATTCCAACAACTGGCCTCAGAGCCATGGTAATTGATTTACTTGCAAGAAATTTGGACTTTAAAATGATTGTTTGTTTGTTTTTGGATGGTATCATGTTGTATTGAGTGTTATTTGATGATTGATTGATGTTTGTAAATTTTTGTGAAAAATAATTGCGATTCTGTTTCTGGAATTATTTTTACTGGATAGTATGGAAAAAATTAAGCAAGTTAGCCTTTTACAGAACTCAATTTCGATTTTATTTGAATTAGTTATGATTTTTTGAAGATTCGAAAAAAATTTGAGTTGTGCTGAAATTTTCCTGCGATCGCGAAAACTGTCCGTACAGCTCACAATTTTTTTCGTTTTTCTTCGATTTTTCATGCTTTTTCATGGAATTAACTTCCGATTTTTTGTATAGTTTTGTATATATACTATTACTATTCCTAATTCAATTCTAATTATCATTTTCAATTAATTTAATATTTTTTAAATTTAATTCAAGATATTAGTGTAATTTGAATTTGAATAGAATTAGTATCTATCTTCTTGCTTAAAAATCTATCTTATTTTTAAATTTGATTATATCTAATCTTAATTTTAAATTTAAGGTCAGATTTTATATATATTTTTTAAATTAAATCTTTTTTAGATATTTTGACCTTATTTAAATTTAAAATAAGACAATTATAATCATGTAATTTTAAATAGATGTAAGATATTTTGCTAACTTTTAAATTTTGTTATTTTATTTATTTAAATTAAATTTAAAATCTGAAAAAGATATTTAACTTATCTTTTCTAATTTTTATTTATAAAATAACATTTAAATTTTAAAAGTAGTTAGCAAATTTTGAAATGATATTTAGGTTGGTTGAAACCTAATTTTTCAAAATTGTAGGTTTAATTTTAAATTTAAATTTTTTTAAAAATTTCGAATGATTCAAATTTTTTTTAAAAAAAAATTTCGAAAAATTATTTTTTATTTTATTAATTATTTCGAAATTAATTATTTAATTTAAAATTAAATAAATCCTACATCCAACTATCCAGCTAACCTTGTTGCAGGAGTATGTGTTTTAGCTTGTTTGTAAGTTTTCAAAACCTATTATTACTTGATTGCAAATAGCCATGGTTACTTTTTGCCAGATCTAATGATCTGATGGCTCCCTTGGTCAAGTTAATAATTTGTAACAGGTATATTTACAATCTTCTTTCATCTGTGTATGACCTAGCAACATGATAGGACCCATCCAAAGTGTGCCTGTGTGAGCCTATGTGCTTAATTTGATTATAGATACATATAGGTTATTGTTGCTAAAATAAATTATCATAGTTCTTGATAGAATTTATTTAGGCCCATTTAGTTATTGGGCTTATTCAATTAATAACAGTTGTTCTTATTAAGGTTAAATTCCTCTCTTTTGGGCCTTGTGTGAGAGTTGGGAGCCATAGAAGTGGGTACGACATACTGAACCCGACTCCCTCACATGAACCACCCCAATTGTGAAGGCCCATTTGCCTGATTTGAACAACTGTACTAGGTTAATTACACTAGTTTAACCTAATAAAAATTGATTAGCAACATAATTAATTTCATTTATTTTGAAATTAATTTAAGAAAATTATAGTTTAAAGAATTCTTTATTCTAAGCTAAACTATATGTATTTTCTTGTATTTAATTAAATATAGAATTATAACCATCTAGATTCTTTCTGGAACTTAATTTAAATTTTTTCATTAAATATTCTTATTTAAGTTGATATTTAGTTATATACAACTAACCAACTTAAATCTGAATATCTTTTGAATTTCAAATTTCAAAATTAAGTTGAGGAATTTTAGGCATTGGTTATTAAGATTCTTTAGATATTTTTTAAGTTAATATCTTTTCGAATATTAACTTAAAATGGAATATTTTCAAATTAAGTGGTTACAACTTAATTTTTGATATTTAATTAAATTTAAATTTGAAAAATATTTAAGTTCTAGATTTTTTTTTAATACAACTTAAATTAGATATTTTTTTCAAATTTTGTGGAAAAGATACTTAGTCAAATAAGATATTTTCTAGATAGTTATTTCTAGACTACTTATTATTTCTAATATTAAATAGGAAAATATTATAAATTGTGAAATTAATTATTTAAATAATTAATTTTGGTACAATTTATTTTAAGTATATTTTTTCCTAGTATTAAACTAGAGATTAATAATTAAGCCTTCTCTACACTTAATTATTTATTTCTTGAATTTAATACATTTAATTAATTTGAAAAATTAAATATCTAAGTTGATTTTCATCGTGATACTTAAATATTTCTTTTTCATGACACTTAATTAAATAGAAAATTATTTTTAGTTGAAATTTATTTTTTCAACTAAATTTAAATAATTTTCAAAATATATTTTTTCTTTATTTTATTAATCAAATTTCGAAATTACATTTCTTAAATGCTGGAATTTCGAATTTTATTTGAAAAATAGATTAAGTTGTAAATTAATTATTTATTTTAATTAATTCTTGGATCAACTTAAATCAATGATTTTTTTCATTTATTGATTAATTTAAAATAAATTGAATTAAAGTATATTATTAGAAATTGAATTAATTAGTCAAAGGAAAATCTAGATAGATGATATTTTTGCTTGAAGTATTTTTCTAGTGTATTTAATTAAATAGAAAATTAATATTTAAGTTGATTTTCATCATCATACTTAAATATTTGAAAATTTTCTTATAAATTTAATTAAATAGGAAAATTATATTTTTTGTTGTAAATTAATTTTATTAATTAATTTTGGGCCAACATTAAATTAGAATAATTTTTCCAGGATTAATTTTTTATTTTAACATGCATTTTCGAAAATTATATTCTTAAATACTTTAATTTTTCGAAATGCAATATATATTTATAGAAAATTAAATTTGAGTTTTAAATTAATTTATATTAATTTTGTAACAACTTAAATTGAATATTTTTCTAAATATTTATTGGAAATTATTAGTAAGATGGAAGAAATACATGTTATTTTCATATCCATCTAAGTAAAATTTATAAATATTAAATTAAAATTTATTTTTAGAATTTTTCATTCTAAATTGGAAATTTTAAATAAATATATATTTAAAATAAATAGATTAAATAAAGAGAATCAAAGAAAATACAACTCACTTTAAATAATGAGCTTGATTATTATTAAGATATTCGATCTCCATTGTTGGTCTTACAAAAGTTAAATGTTTTCAATATAACCTCGAGACGCTAGACTTCGTCCCCCTATGGATGGTTATTCGTTGAACGCATTTAACACCGTAAGATTTCATTTGATAAGTGTTTTGTGAGTTTTCGTCTCTATTTAGACTCTCCCCTACGGTGACTACTTAGAGATAAACTCATAAAACATGAAACAATGGTGGAGGCTCATAAAATGAGAATAACCTTGACTCTCGCCTACCGGGACAACGTTGGATTCTTATTTTGATCGAATAAAAGGTTGCTAGAATGGTTTCTATTTTAGATGAGCTGACAACTCTATTCAATAAATGATGCTTTGACTCTCGCCTACCGGGACACTGTATCAGTTTGTTGAAAACCTTGGAAATTATTTAGGATTGTATGTTTTAGTATTTTCACTAGTCATTCCTACTTGCTATATGTTTATAATTTCTGAATTGTGTATGAATTTATATTGAACCATGTTATTTTCTGTTATTAAGTTGTAGTTTAATTTCGAATCTTCATTGTTGGTCTAACATGTTTGTTTTTCTAATGAGATAAATCCCTAATGGATTTTCACCATTAGACATACATAATAGTGTAAGATCTCGAAAGATAAATATTGTATATGCAACATCTAGCTGTTCATCAATTGATGACACCTTAGACTAGTATTTTTACAATATGAAACAAGAAGATTACATAAATAAGTTTACTTTGTCTTTCGCTAATCGAAGCATCGTTGGATTCTTATTTTAAACGAAATTATCCTAATTCCTCTTAGCTTATTCATTTCGAATTAGCTCAATAATATATCATTGGATGAATGGTCTATAAATTATTTCATGTCATTATATTTTCTCTTAAGAAATTAAATGACGCATATGATTATAATCCCGAAATTCTATTCCCAATCGATATAAATCCTCAATCTTAGAAATCTCCTACTTGTATGGGCAAATCTGACTTAGAGTTTAAATAGTAGTGGTGGTCCAAGAAAGAATTACTCATTATATTTGGTTGAATTTAAGTCTTTGACTTTAATTTTAGAATCCAAATAGAAATTTTCTTATATTTCTAATTCCAGAATACAATACAGTTACACTTTCTCACGTGTTTAATATCCATCTTCTATTAATGGATTAAAACTGTATGGAATATGAGTTAGGTATTCTGTGACCAAGATCCACTTGCACTATTCTAAGAACTCTTTGATGTAACTAAACCTAAGTCATAAAAAAGACACAACCAAATTTTTATTAATCTATGGCATTTATATCTTGTTCATAGTGGATTTGACAAGATCAATCTCTGCAAAGAGTTAATATGCCTATATCCACTGAAAGTAATTCATCTCATTCGCAGATGGATGTACATTCAGGGGTGGATATGAGTTTTTCGTTGTATTCTTAAAACGATAACTCTAGATTATACCTTTTAGCAAGAAATTTGAAATGTTTGAAAAATTTCATTAATTTCTAGCAATGGTTAAAACCATTAAGATAAGTGGTTAAAGATCTTGCGAACTGATAGAGGTGGAGAAATAGTTAGTAGATATGCAGTTCAAAGATCATTAAATTGATTTTTGAATTATATCCAAACTTACCTCCCTAGAAATTTCGAGTTGCATGTTGATGATTAGTTACTAGTCGTTGCCTAATTCCTTCTATGGTAATACAATTCAGAATGATGTAATGGTTGTATACTTAATGTAAATCATTACTAGATTCATGGATGACCTAATCAAAATCTTAAGAAAAGCTAGAACTGTTAACCATAGTTTCTTAGCTATTCTAAGTGATTAGGGGTGGACCATCCCATTGTCAATAGATAAGAAAGTGTTTGTTCAAACAAATACTACTTTTCTAAGATAATGACTAAGTCTGAAAACAGGTAGAAAATAAAGGAGACATTTTTCTTGATTCCAAAAGTGTTCTATCATCTTATATAACATATGATGATCTCACTGCCTCTATTGTCTTGTCACAACCGAAGAGGTCAATACCATTTTCTTAGACATAATTCACGGTACCTTGTCGTAGTGGGAGAGTTTCTAGGAACTCACCTTCTTATGACTTGGGAGACACTAGTGATTAATATCCATTGTGAATTTAAACAAGTAATGGATTGTTAAGATAAGAAACTAAGAAGAAAGCCAATAGAACTATGGTTTAATCCATTCACATGGAGTAACCTAAAGTTTTCTATTACAATGACATAAAAGGAAATTTTCGTTTATAAGTCCATTCAATGGACTTAACAAAACTTCCTGTTCCTAGTATTATAGGTTTGAGTTTATCTAAACCTATGGCTTGTGGTATACCTGGTAATTACTTACTCTAATGCAAGCAACTTATTTTAGCAAGATGCTGAAGCATTTTCTTTCTAATGGCAATCTATAGAAGTTTCACAACTTCTTAGACATAGATTTTATTTATCTTAGGAAAAGTTTCAACTATTCCAGAAAAGATAAAGCCATGAAAGAATTTCTTAAATCAACAGTGAGAGGTCTTAGATATGCTTTTGTATGCCTTAGACCAGACACCTGCTGTTGAGTGGGAGTAATGAGTAGGTATCAGATTAATCCAGGAGAAGAACATTGGAAGACAATCAAGTAAATCTTAAGATTAAGAAGAGGAACTATATGTTAGTCTATAAGGGTGTGTTTAAAACTCTTAGACTACACCATATCAGATTTCGAAATTTGCCTTTGTGCTAGTAAATCTTTTTGATAAGATGGTGGTTACTCTGGGGGTGGAATAGTGATTTTGGAGAAGTGTAAAAACCTATCTGAAGTCTCTAGGTCTACCAGAGAGAGACTGAATGTTAAAGATGCAGGAAAGGTACTTATTCAGTCTAAGGAAAGTTCTATACATCTTTGGCACCATTCCAAATTGCCTTAAACTACTAGTGTTAATTTCCTGATTAACCAAAAGTAGTTGCCAAAGGTATAGAATCCAGTATCTCAAGAGAGTAGACATATAGAGAGGAATTTCACATTATCAATGATTTTGTGATTAAGGAAGAGTAATGGTGGAGAAAAGGTTGTGGTTAATTCAACCTTTCAGATCCTATTACGAGGAGTTTACTACTACTACACTTGATTTGCATATCAAGGTGTTGAGATTATTTGAAACACACTTTTTGTTTTATATTAGTGCAAGTGGGAGTTTGTTGGGTTTTATGCCCTAAATAAAACTCATTTCAATATAATCAGATTTACTTATTAATATAGATCAGAAATAACATTTAATGTTGCATGGTTCACATGATTTATTTCATGATTATATGTACATAATGTATAAATTCATCTGAAACCCTTTTCACATACTTGATCCTGTTTATTGTGCCGTCAACACATTGGAAAGTAAACATGACTATGTGAATAAAGTTTCCTAGATTTATCAGACACAGGGTTTTACTGATATGATAATCTACAACAAGAGTTTACTTGTATTTGGAGAAATACTATGTTCTTTCCAGAACATTGGTTAAAGTAAAGCTCAGGTTGGATGCATGGAGTATGCATCGGAAGGGACCGATATTGAACTTTGACTTAGATTTAATTAAACTTACCGTAGAATCTATTCAAGTCAATATCGCCAAGTTGATCCTAGATCAAATGATCTTAATCCTGTTATGATTAGGCTCAATCTTGAAAGGCTATTCGTGTTCTTTGATTTGTTAGTTAAGCCTACTTTTAGGTCAGGGTGATACGTACATTTTGGGAACACGGTAGTGCAATTGAGTGGGAGCGCTAGCATAAACATGGAATCTATAGCTTCTATCTGGCGAATAGTAAGCAAAGGATGATCTCCTTCGAGCTTGACCAAACGAAAATAAATGGTGGAGATCTCATTTCACATAAGCTGAAATATCATTTATACGGGGTCAAGTGTTTTAAGGAATAAATACATTGTAGGGTGTAACGGTAATTTAATCCCTTTACAGTGTAGATCATTCATATAGAGGATCATTGATCACATTAGGATTATAACAATGGATAACTAATGATGTGTCTATATGGTGGAACATATAGAGCATTCTATATACTGAGAGTGCAATTCTAAGTTCTATGCATGGATTCAACGAAGAATTAATAAGTTAGTGAATTTTAGTGCTAAATTCTTGATCTACTTATTGGAAGCTCGGTTATATAGACCCATGGTCCCCCCACTAGTTGAGATAATATTGCTTGTAAGACTCATGTAATTGGTTTTGATTAATCAATTATAATTCTCAAATTAGACTATGTCTATTTGTGAATTTTTCACTAAGTAAGGGCAAAATTGTAAAGAAAGAGTTTATAGGGGCATATTTGTTAATTATGATACTTTGTATGGTTCAATTAATAAATATGATAAATGACAATATTATTTAATAATTATTTATAGTTATTAAATAGTTAGAATTGACATTTAAATGGTTGAATTAGAAAATTGGCGTTTTTGAGAAAATCAGATGCAGAAAAGATAAAACTGCAAAATTGCAAAAAGTGAGGCCCAAATCCACATTGCATGGCCGGCCACTTTTGTAGGGTTTTCCCTCTGATATTTTCATTATTTTAATGTCAAATAATTCAAACCTAACCCTAGTGGAATGCTATAAATAGATAGTGAAGGCTTCAGGAAAATTACACTTAAATTTTCTATTTTTCCTTCAGAGAAAAACCTGAGCCTTTCTCTCTCCCTATCTTTAGCTGCTACTTCTTCTTTATCTTCCCTCTTGAATTTCGAAATCCTTAGTGTATGAGTAGTGCCCACACACAGCAAGTGATACCTCAATCATAGTGAGGAAGATCGTGAAGAAAGATCATCAGCAAAGGAGTTTCAGCATCAAAGATTCAGAGAAAGAGATCCAGGTTCAGATATTGATAATGCTCGCTACGTAAAGGAATCAAGGGCTAGATATCTGAACGGAAGGAGTCATATTATTCCGCTGCACCCAATGTAAGGTTTCCTAAACTTTATATGTGTTTATTTCATCGTTTTAGAAAGTTCATATTTAGGGTGTTAATCAACATACTTGTGAGTAGATCTAAGATCCTGGTAAAATAAATTCCAACACCCACATCTCTCTCTAACAAACCTATTTTGAGAGAATATTAATAATTTTTTTTATTTATTTTTTAAAAAAGAAAAATATAGATAAAATGTTTAGAAAAGATAATATAAATATGAGACTGTATATGAGTTGTCCCTTCAGTAATTACTTAGAAAAGATAAAATGTATAGATAAATATATATGTGAGACTGTATAACATATATTATTATAACACAACTATGTTTTACTTACTAAATATACTGACACATATTTTATTTTTACAAAACAAATCGTTCAAATAATTATACTATTTTAATTATTAATTAAAATAAAAAACTAAAATATTAAATAAAACTAACACTACGTGGCTTGGCACGTAACAATCGCCTAGTATATATGTATATATATATGAACCCTAATAAAGAAGAAAAAGGAATGATCACTCTACTATTAATTGATATATGAAAAAAAAAGAAAAAACAGAAAAATAAGAATATAAAAGAGTATCAAAACAGTTTTTTGTATTCTTATTTTTTTTATAATAATCGTATTGATTTTGTTTGTTTAAGTTAAAAGCTATTAATAATAAAACATATATTCTTAAATGAGAATTAAGGAAAATAAAATAAATAAAAATATTTAATAATAATTATTAATACATTTAAAATCTACAACCGTTTACTAATATTTAATATTATTATTAGTAAAAAGAAGATAGATAATAAATAATAGAAAAGAATAAATAAAATTAGAAAGCCACCTTTTCATATCCTCTAACATGAATTTCTTTTGTTACATATATTGTCATATTTTGTTAAAAATATTGGCATATAAAAAGAATGTCACAATAATAATTGTAAATAATAATAATAATAATAATTTTTTTTTCTTTTAAGTTAATATTTGCTTATGAGAATTCTAATACTACACACACATAATAATTTGCAATTTCTCTATTAGAATTCTACTCTATTAGTTTTTTAGTGTAATAACTTGTCTATTAATATAATTTGCCTATTAAAATTCTAACAATACACACACATAATAATTTCTCTATTAAAATGTCAATTAGGATTCTATATATTCTCTTTTAATCAATTGATATTATTAGTAAAATTAATTAAATAAAAAATTACAAATTAGAGAAAAGAAAATATTAGAAGGAAAATTAGAGAAAAGAAAGTATTAGAAGGAAAAATGTCTCCTCACCTCTTTGATTATATATATATATAAAAATATAAATATATTGTAATAGATGTATATATAGGGTATAGATTATAGTTAGTAAGAAAATTAAAAATGCATTAATAATTAAAAATATGACATATTTTTAATTTTTAATATCACATATTTAAAAATACTAATAGAAAATAAAAAATGCATACCTTATTAATCATAAGTATATCAATAGTTTGACGCTCTTCCTAATTCTATAGGATCATTTTTTTTAAAAAAAAAAAATCAAACTCTAAAATATATATTGTTATGGTATACATGTGATAGTTTTAAGGTTTTTTTTTTCATGTTATTGAACAATAGTAGGATATACATATATATAGTATGGCAAGAATGGTGAAGAGATGAAAAGTCTCATAAATAAGTACAAAAAATACAAATAGTTTTTATTTTTAATGGTAGAATTCAAATAGTTAATACATATATTAAAATGTTGTAATCAATATATATAAATAGTTTTTATTTTAGAATACCATAAGCCATGTTTTAGAATACTATAAGCCATTGATAATTAATTTCTTATAATTAGTTAGTTTTAATTTAGTATTATTATAAAAAATAATTAAAAAAATTTAAATCACCATAAAATAGAAAGATGATAATACTATCTTTATAGAAAGCCACCTCAACTCTCTTAAAACTTTCCTTTATATATATATTGATAAGCTAGTCATTTAAAATATTTAATGAAAAAAGTTATAATAATACTATTTTTGCAATAAATTATTTGACATCATGCACTTTTTTTTAAGAAAAATGTGTGAAAATATATTGAATAACAAAATGGTACAAATATATTAAGAGATTGCATTACATATTGATTTCAGATAGTAGTGTACTCAATAATAATAACTATCAAAGTAAATTTCAAATACAATATTATGTACAATTGAAGAATAAATAAATTAACATTTAATTAAAAAATATATAATATTTATAATTATATATATGTAAATGAGATTTTTTATACATCACACTCGATAAATATGTATATATTCATGGTATACGATATTCGATGTTCTCCTATATTTTTTATTAATCTATTAATGTTATTTTTTATTAATATATATAAATCTTTCCCAAATACTTGGTGGCCTCCATAAAAAAAACCAAATCATGTTTGTCTATTGAGAAGACTACCTATACATAGAACTGAACCAATAAAAATACATTTTTCAAAAAAAAAATATAAGAACATGAAAATGAAGATTTATTATTTAAATGATATTTTGAGAAGAAATTGAAAAAACTTCATATCTAATATGATTAGGTGACCATACTTGCATGAATACATTGAAATTTTATATTAGAGAAAACAAATCAAATTCAAAGCTACCAATATTTGTATTTGACTTGAAAGAGAGTTTAAGAACCTCATTGATTTTTCTTGACTCTCCACTTCAGAGCATTCTCTTATCATATATATAGGCATGATTGTATATGTATAAATATATCTTAAGAATGGCTATTGGTACTCATAATTTGGTCTTTAGTAATTTAGGAGGATTAGTATTCTATGGTCATAGTAATTAGGAGAAACTTATTTATATAGAGATCATAATATTATTTGTAAACTAAATGGTTAAAACTTATGACATTTTGCATTTAAGAAAATACAATCAAAAGTCACTTATATACCAATTATAATATAGTAATAATAGAGATTATATAATAGTGTAAGTTATAGAAAGTGATATAATAATAGAGAGTACATAATAGTGTAAGTTATAGAAATGAAAAGACACATTAATTATTTGATAATATATAAAAAATTATAAATAAATGAGAAAATTGAGAAATCAAGGAAGAGGGTGAAAAACTCATACAAATTGCCACCTCAACTCCTTAATGCTTTCCTTTATATATATATATTGATATTGATGATTGATAGTAATAATAGAGATTATATAATAGTGTAAGTTATAGAAAGTGATATAATAATAGAGAGTACATAATAGTGTAAGTTATAGAAATGAAAAGGCACATTAATTATTTGATAATATATAAAAAATTATAAATAAATGAGAAAATTGAGAAATTGAGAAATTGAGAAATCAAGGAAGAGGGTGAAAAACTCATACAAATTGCCACCTCAACTCCTTAATGCTTTCCTTTATATATATATAAATTGATTCCTTCATATCACGAGAAAGACATAAATAAGATTGAGAAGAAAAGACAAAGTAGTTTAAGGAGTAAAACGTAAAAATAAAAATTAATATAATATTTAAATTTAAATTTAAAACAAGCTAAATATACAAAATGAAAAGTAAAAAAGAGACGTAAAAATTAAAAAAACTTAGTAGAAGTCATTACATATGGTAATTTACATATTAGTTTGTGATTGAAAAATTATATTTTTTAAAGATATTTGGAAACAAAAATTTAAATTTTGTAAGTAAAAAATTGTTTCTAAATATGTGACTGGTTGAGAATCTCAAAATAAAAAGAGAACAATTGGAGAGTTTTTGGATTCTATGATTTGAAAACATAAAACATAATGTGTTCTATGTGATTGGTTGAGAATCTCAAAATAAAAAAGTAAGAGAATAATTGGAGAGTTTTTGGATTTCATGATTTGAAAACATAAAACATAATGTGTTTTCATTTTTTAGCGTAAAACTCAAATTAATATTCAAATTTTGTTTTTGAAAACACTCAACCAATTAATAATTCTTAGGTGGACCCCCACCATTTTAATTTTTAAAAACATAAAATAATTTTCAAATCTTAAACCAATCACACCTATTATATATTTACTATTTTTCTTTTTTTGAAAAAGGAATTTATCATAGATAATCAACTTGCATCCGCAATTACAATGTCTCGTAAAGAGGAAGGAGCATTATGCTCATAGAAAGTACGTTCTGACGAAAAACAAGACCCCTTAGCAACACAATGTGCGGCCCTATTAGCAGAACGATTAACAAAATAAATTTGGACATTATTTAAAGTAGATAAAATTAAACGACAATCTTTCACTAACAAACCAAATTGAGATGGCATATGAAGTGAACTTGTTATTGCTTGGACCACAACTAAAGCATCAGATTCAACAACCACCTTACCCCATCCTTTACTCTTGATCCAACTCAACGCTTCCTTGATACCAATTACCTCAGCAATTTCAGGAAGCACACAGCCCAACCTACTCCCTGAAACAACTTCAATAAGAGTACCATTGCTATTCTGAGCCACCCAACCAAAACCAAACTTTTGTTGCGCTTCAAAGATGGCTCCATCGACATTCACCTTGATAGTATCATGTTCTGGTTTAACCCAAAGATTGCTATTAGTAACATCACCCGTAGCAAAATAAGCATAAGGCAACTCAAAGTTTACAATCTTCCAATTTGCAAGGACTGATCTAGCCGACTTCATAACATCCAAAGTTGAACGTGTTTTCTTCTGCCAAAGCAACTCATTGCGAGTTTTTCGAATACTCCAACTGATCATAGCAGCGTCCACCACCACATCAACTTGATTCCCTTCGAGCAGACCAAAAAACCAGGCTGCAAAGTCATCTGATGCACCAGCAGGAGGCGCGGCTGCTGCACAGATTGAGCAAAAAAGATCCACATTGATATGCTTCGTTTGGAGCTGAACCTTCGTTGGAAGACTACCAGAACACGCTCGCCACAAGAAATGACGAACCTTAGGAGGGACAGCCAATTGCCACAACTTTTTCCAGCAGTTATTGTCTTCCAAATAAAGCCAATTTCCTCTACTCGATTGAAGATGTTTATAAGCACTTTTAATCGAGTAAAACCCCGACGATTCCATGTTCCAATACCAAGTATCTCTTTCCACAGAAGCACTTAACTGAATGTTCAGAATTAAACCCACATCTCTTTCCAAAAACATGTCCGAAATGAGTTCAACATCCCAAGATCTTTCCCCAACAGTCATAAGACTATCAACAAACTTATTTTGAAGCCCTTGATTCTCAGTTATGACATAAGGATTAGACTCATGGGGAAGCCACGGATCCTTATGAACATTAACTCGAGAACCATCTGCGATTGATAGTTTTGCACCTTCTTTAACCAGTCGCTGAGTAGCCCAAATACTCCTCCAAATAAAGCTTGGATTTTGTCCCAATTCAGTAGAAATAAAAGTGTCATTCAGGTAGTAACGTGCTTTGTAAATCTTACCAATAAGCGAGTTTTCCATAGTTAGTAATCCCCATCCTTGGTTACCCAAAAAAGAGAGGTTGTAATCTCGAAGATCACGAAATCCTAACCCCCCTACATTCTTGTGTTGGCAAAGACATTTCCAACTAACCAAACTTACACCCTTGCTTGTGTTCTTAGATTGAGACTTCCACCAAAACTTCGCCATCATTTCTTCAAGACTCGAACATATCTCTTGGGTCAAAAGAAAAACGCTCATAGCATAGCTAGGCAATGCTTGAGCAACCGACTTAATTAACACTTCCTTGCCCGCTTTAGAGAGAAACTTAGTTTCCCAGCTAAAAATTCTCTTCCTCATCTTCTCCTGCAAGAACCCCAGGATGGCGTTCTTGTTTATACCCATAATACAAGGAAGACCCAAATAAAAGCTATCATCCGATGCCTCTCTCAACCCCATTAAACCACACATTCTGCTACGCACATCAGCCGTAGTGTTCTTGCTAAAGAAAATAGAAGACTTGGCAAAGTTAACTTTTTGTCCAGAAGCAAGTGCATAGGAATGCAGCAAGCGTATAACATTTTGAGCTTCCCTTTCATTAACTTTACTGTACACATAGCTATCATCCGCAAAGAGAATATGAGATACCATAGGAGTGTTGACCAAAAGTTAATCACTCACTTATTTTGATGATAAATAAATATTTGATTATTATTTGTTACTAATCTTTTCTTGACCATTTTGCAAGCAAATTCACAAAGTATCAATATTTGCTCGGTAAAGTCAAACATAATCAAAGAAGTAGATTCAACAAGTATATCAACTACTTCATACTTCATAAGATCAGAAGTTTTATCAAGAGATCAATAATTCAAGACCATATCCAAAAGAGGACTTCAAAAGCTAAAAGTCAAAAGTCAACCCGAAAGTCAAAGTCAAAGTCAACTCTCGGGAAAAATCAACTTTGGATCAAAACATGTAAATCAAGTTAGGAAGCTCATCTACATCAAGACTACAAATAATCAAATGGTATAAATTTATTGTAGTCTTGTTAAAATGATTTGCATAGTATACTAGGGTTTATAAGTACAAATTTTGGTCCATTCACTAACTTGTGCAACAAGTTTTCTCACCCGATGGTTCAATTTTTTTTAATTGAACTTTTAAATCACATTTTGTTTAACTAAGAGAGCAAAATTGGAATTTTTAAAAACGGATAATCGAGTAAAGAGTTATGCGCGTTTTAGTGCCGAAAAATGCAAGTTTTGAACCTGCCTGATTTTCGGTCAACCTATTGAAAATAGGTAGTCCGTTTTTCCCAGGATTCTTTTTGAAAAATGTGCTAACGGCTATAAACGGCTAGTTTTTGTTCCTACACTATATAAACTTATTTTTCACTCAAAAATTAAGGTTGGTTGAGCTTCTATTCATCATATAACATCATTCTAAGTGTTCTAAGCTAAAGAATTATCATCTTTTCATAAACACACCAACTACACACACTTGAGCCAAACTTGTTTTTATCTTCTTTAGTGTGCTTGCAATTCTCTTTAGGATTTTACATTGTTTTTTATCTTATTAGAGAGAGTTTGCTTTGTATTTCAAAATTACATATTCATTGTATTGAGAGGTGAGGTTGGCACCGGTAGAAAAACAACTCGGTTGTAGGCGAGGTTGACATCGGTTTTGTAAACAACCCAAGAAGAGTGAGATTGTCACTACAACAATCCGATAGTGAGATTGGCACTTCAACAATCCGGTGAGGTTGATAGTCCTTGGAAGAAAACTATTGTGAGAGGTTTGGGAAAAACCTTAGAGAAAAATTCCCTGGTTGTAAGGGTTAGTCAAACCCGTTAACTTGGCTCGATAGTGGAACTCAAAGCTGTTGGGTTTTGTGCCCTAAATAAAACCCATAACAATCTGATTAGTTATCAATATAAGAAATTTGAAGTGATTTATGTTTGCATGAATTTTACATGCTTATGGTTTAATATGTTTATTATGTTTATACACAAAATCTGTTAAGTCCAGATCATATGTTTATTCACAATTACAGTATTGTCAATACAGTGGAATGTGATTGTGATTATATGATTCAAAAGACTAAGTCCCTGTTTCATCAGTGTTTTGGATTTACACTGATGTGATAATCAGCGATGATGTGTACTTACACTTGGAGTAAGTGTTATGTTCTTTCCAGGACATTGGTAAAGTATACTAGTTTCGAATGTATGGAGTAACATTGGACTGGACCAATATTGAACTTAGTTAAGATATTATAAACTTACCGTTGTATCTTTTCAAGTCAATATCAGTAGTTGATCTTAAGATTAAAAGAATCTAAATCCTGATATGCTTAGGCTCAACTCAGGAGTGCTATTCATGTTCTTTGATTTATTAGCTAAGCCTACTTTTGGGTCAGGGTGATACGTATATTTTGGGAACATGATAGTGTGATTGAGTGGGAGTGCTGAACATAAATATGGAATCTATAGCTTCTACTGGTGTATAGAAGTCAAGTGATGATTCTCTTCGAGCTTAGCTAAATAGAAGTAAATGGATGAGCTATTGTTTAAGTGACTAATTCTTAGATCACTAAACATCATTTACAGGTAGCTAAGTGTTTTAAGGGGCCAAATACATTGAGGGGTGAAAACGGTAAAATTATCCCATCTCGATGTAAATCATCTATATAGAGGATCTTTGATCACAATAAGATTATAACAATGGTTAAACGAGATAACATATCTATATCGTGGAACATATAATATGCTCTATATAAGTCTGAGAGTGCAATTCTAAGTTCTAAGAGTGGATTCAACGAGGAATTAATAAGTTGGGATTTACTTAGTAAATTCGGTTCACTTATTGGAAGCTCAGCATATAGATCCATGGTCCCCATTCTAGTTGAGACTATACTGCTTGTAAGACTCAATGATTGATTTGTAATTAATCAATTATAATTCTAAAGTTAGACTATGTCTAATTTGTGAATTTTTACTAAGCAGGGGTGAAATTGTAAAGAAAAGAGATTCTAGATTTATTTATTAATTAAGAGACTCTACATGTCTAATTAATAATTAAATTAAATAAAAATATTATTTAATAATCTATTTTAGTTATTAAATAATTAGTTTTGGCATTTAAAAGGTTAGAATTGGAAAATTGGCGTTTTTGAGAAAATAAAAATAAAAATTGTGAAAACTGCAAAATCCAAGTGAGGCCCAATAATACCTGTGGCCGGCCACTTAAGCAGATATTTCCAGTTGATATTTTCATTATTTTAATGCCAAATAATTGCTAACCTAAACCTAGTAGTTGCCTATAAATAGAAAGTGGTGGCTCAGTCAAATAACAAGTTTTATATGCCTTTTGGTCAGAAAAACTGAGACTTCCACTTCTCTCTCTATAGCCGACCCTATCCCTCTCTCTTTTCTTCTTCTCAATTTCGAAACCTTAGAGATAGAGTAGTGCCCACACACAGCAAGTGGTACCTCAATCATAGATTGGAAGACTGTGAAGGATCACACACAAAGAGAAGGACATTCGGGCTCAGATCTTGATAATACTCTGCGACAGAAAGGATACAAGGGTTAGAGATCTGAGTGGAAGGAGACATTATTCTGCTGCAACCAATGTAAGGTTTTCTTAACTTTATATGTGTTTAATTATCGTTTTAGAAAGTTCATATTTAGGGTGTTAAACAACATACTTGTGAGTAGATCTAAGATCCTGGTAAAATAAATTCCAACAAAAGCTAGGTCCATAGCTTTGAAGACCAAGGACGTAGGTGGCTTAGTTCTACCGAACCTTGTAAAAATCAAGAGTTTGCAATTTCTATCCTTAAAGTCTTTACATTTCAAGTTTGTTATTTGGTTATACTTGTGATTATCTTTGTTATTGCATTAAATTTGAATATTTGCATGAATTGTCTTTGGAGTTTTTAAATTTTTGAAATTAGTTTAAATTTCCAATTCACCCCCTATTGGAAACATATATTGGGCTAACAAGGAGCTCCTCTCGCCACACGACACCCAGTCAAAAGATGCTGCCTCTCATAATATTTTAGCAAACATGAAAGGCCCTCCGCACAAATCAAAAAGAGAAACAGAGAGAGCGGATCACCTTGTCGCAAACCTCTACTTAGATTAATAGGGCCCATAGTAAACCCACCATGAGTGACATTGTATGATAGTTTTGTAACACAAAACATGATGAGTTGCACCCAATGAGTATTAAACCCCATACGAAGCATCGTGTTTTCAATAAACGACCATTCAACCCGATCATAGGCCTTACTCATGTCAAGTTTAAGAGCCATATAACCCTCCTTACCACTTTTTTTCCTTTTCAGATAATGCATGATTTCAAAAGCAATCATAATATTATCTGAAATCAAACGACCCGAAATAAAAGCACTTTGGTTATCCGATATGACAATGGGCAACACTTGTTTGATTCTATTCGCCAAAACCTTAGAAATAATCTTATATACCACATTACACAATGATATTGGTCGAAGATCATTCATCACTTGGGGCTGTTTCTTCTTTGGAATAAGTACTATGTTAGTCTTATTTAAGTCTCTTGGAAAGGAACCCGAGACAAAAAAAATTCTGGACCAACTTAACAATATCCCCACCAACAATG
This sequence comes from Cannabis sativa, assembly GCF_029168945.1. Taxonomy (NCBI): domain Eukaryota; kingdom Viridiplantae; phylum Streptophyta; class Magnoliopsida; order Rosales; family Cannabaceae; genus Cannabis; species Cannabis sativa. The sequence goes on from NC_083601.1 coordinate 50,787,530, forward strand.
TTCCAACTTTTTTGATAAAAACCAGGAGTCATTCCATCGGGACCCGGAGATTTATCCGGATGCATTTGAAAGAGTGCACGCCTAATCTCATCCTCCAAAACCGGTTCCAGCAACTTCATGTTGTGATCATTCGAAATTGCAGTTGGAATACACTGCATAACACCAGAAATGTCGACTGCTGAAGCTGTAAAAAGCTGAGAAAAATAAGCAGTTACCACCGTGGGAAGGCCATTCTGCCAGTCGACCCAATTCCCAGCATTATCGCGCAGTTTTTGGATTGAGTTATTTCTTCTTCTAGCTGTAGCAACGACATGAAAATACTTCGAGTTATTATCTCCTTCACGCAACCAGAGTTCTTTACTTCTCTGCTTCCAAAAAAATTCTTTCTGCAACAACACTTCAACAAGTTTACCCGAAACAAGTTTATAATTCTCAACAGAAATCTCATCCCTGCCTTTCTTCCATCTATTCACCTCCAACTTACAATCTTTTATTCTTCTAGCAAAATTTCCTGAGTAATCCTTTCCCCACTCCATTAACACCTCTCCACAACCAAATATTTTTTCAATAATTGACTTCATGGGATCAACACTCCAACAATCTTGAATGATCTTTAAACACAACGACTCTTTCAACCAAGAATTTTCAAAGCGAAAACTCCGGTTATTTGCAATCACCATATTGTTGACAGTAACCAAATGGATAGGGCAATGATCGGATGTAGAAACTTCATGATTGTAAAGTTTAGCAAAGGAAAAGAAATCTAACCAAGCTTGATTAACCAAGGCGCAATCAATATTAAACTCCACCCAATCCAGTGTACCACGACTTCTCTCCCAAGTGTAAGGATAACCACACAACTCCAAATCATGTAGACTACATTCAGCTAAAGCTTCATTAAAACCGTCCACAAGCCAATTCGGGTAAGGGTTGCCTCCTCTCTTGTCTCCTTGAGAAGTCACATTATTAAGGTCACCAATGATGCACCAAGGTAAGTTCAGTTTATTGTTCAGCTCATTCATGAGGTCCCATGTTTTTTTCCTTAAACTTCTATTTGGTTCACCATACATACATGTCAACCTCCAATCTCCTCTCTCATTCCCACATATCAGCACATCAATAAATATGTTACCAAATTCCAGCACCTTCACTTCTTCTTCAACTCTCCATAATAAAGCTATTCCTCCACTCATCCCCTGCACATCAACTGAAATAGCTCCTTCAAAACTGATCCCAACACGCAAACTTTCCACAACATCCTTTCGAGATAAAGTTTCACACAAAAAAAAAAATAACCGGGCTTCTTTTGGATCACAAGATCCTTAATGAATTGTTGAGCCCATGGGTTCCCAAGCCCATGGCAATTCCAAGAAATAACACTCATGATGACTGGTGGGCCGGAGTACCAAGGCCCACCTTTAAAACGTTTTTTGAACCATTTACTTCCTCTACATTAGAACCCATATTCGGCCCATGAAAACTTTCCTCATATATACCTTTCTCATTCCCCATACACCTCCTCTTACTATCCAGGACCACTAGCAAATCTTCCTCATTAATTGAATCCTCATCACTTCCAGACATAGCTGTTTGACCCCCCATAACATCTTTTCCATTAACTACACCTTCCTTTCCACCCATAATGCCTTTATTCTTATCTAAATTCATGGGATCAAGATTAACTCCAGAGTCAACCCGATCAATTTCCATGATTCTAGGCGAGATTGAATCACCTCCAACATTTCTCATCCGCCTGGAAACACTGTCACCACCATCGGCTCCACCGTCCTCCTTCCCCGTACGAAGCCACTGAGCACCGATCAAGTAATTTTTCTTCTTCATTTGAGCTCTCATCCCAATCCCATAAGGCTTAGCCACTTGTTCCAGAGGTTGATCAAACCTCCTTGGACAAAACCTTCGGAATGTCCAATTATGCCACAAACAAAACAAAATGTTGGAAGATGTTCATATTGAAAGTTTGCCCGGATCCAATCCCCATTCTCTTTACACAATTTCATTCTTCTTTTCAATCGTTTATCTATGTCAACCGTAGCTCTAACACGTAGATAATCCCTCCATAAACCATTAAAATTTTTAGGATCCGACTTAACAAAACTTCCCACATACGCACCAGCACTTCTCACCACTTTTTCCAACATAAAACCAGTTTTTAGCCCATGAATCTGAACCCAAAAATCAATCTTATTCAAAACAACAGATTTTGGATCCTCTCCTTTTTTCAGACGATGAAACACAAGAGGGCACTTGTTGAACGTCCAAGGGCTGCCATGTATAACCGATTGTATATCTAATTCATGGTAGAATTGAAAAAGATATCGATTAGTGTCGAGTTCTTTAAAGTATACCCCCTTTCCCGGCTGCCAAAGAGAGGCCATCATATGCTTCATAGCATCAAAATTAATCAAAGGTCCTTCCCGTAAGAAACTTCCCTACTAAGCACCATTTGTCATTAAACAAAGCTTCATTCCCTTCATCTTTCCCACCAATTAGAATCCCCTCCTCCTCATCCACCAAACTGATTTGTCCATATCGTTCATTAAGATCAAAATCATTACGACTACTCGAAGCCATCACAAGCAAAACAACAAATAGCGAATAACTTAGAAGCACTCAAAAAACATCAGACAACATGTTATATGACAAGACTTTCAATATTCTTCCACACTCTAAACGCTTTTGAAACCAGTTTGATTCCACACAATATTGATTTAAACTTTTCCTATAATTGACTTGTAAAGTCACATATATTTACTATTTTTTTGTGTGTATGTTTAGATTGAATATATGAGTTTATTGTGCTAGTAAATGTGAATTATATAAATTAGAATTGAATGAATCTAATATCGAGTGCGAATTATTTTTCAGGATGACTTAGAAAAAAGACAAGTAATTTTTCTTTATGCCTATGTTGTCTTAGTGGTATAATTAAAACCATAAGTCATGAAGTAGAATGAGCACATATTGGTTTCATAAACAACTATGTTAACAATTACTATTTTTTTTTTTTTAAAAAAAATAACTATGTTGGCAGCCCTTAAAACAACCCAATCGCATATAGTAACTATGTTAATAACTTTTACAATAACCCAATCTCCTACAACAATAATGTTAACAACTCAATCTCATACAGCAACTATGTTAGCAACTCTTTCAACAATTCAATCGTATATAACAATCATGTTAACAACTCTTACAACAACCTAATCTCGTACAACGATCATTTTAGAATCCTTACAACAATTTAATATCATACAAAAACTATTTTAGCAATCCAATCTCATACAACAATACTTAGAGAAATTCAATCTCCTAGAGCAAACATGTTAGCAACTCTTTCAACAACTCAATCTCATACAATAACTATTTTAGCAACCTTACAACAACCATATTAGCAATCCTTACAACATGTTAGAATTTGGGATAAGGTGAATGGGGTTCCATCTCAAAACTAATTGGCTATGGGAGGAGTAGTCTTTCCACACATTAGCGATGTGGGACTATCTAACATCCTCCCTCAAGATGGTAGCTATTTTATTTGCTCACCATATTGGACAACTTGATCATAAGCGGCTCTTTTTTAGCTCACTATCCCTGTTGATCACAAGTGGTTCTTTTTGCTCTACTTTTTGAATCGGTATTTTTTTTGTAGCTCTTTTTATTTTTTGGCTCACTATTCCTGAATCACAAGTGACTTTTTTAACTTTGGCTTTTGGATCAATTTTCTTAGATTTTTGGTGGCTTTTCTTATGGTATTCACATATTAAAAATTATAACAATCATGTCCTTAAGTCGTAAATTTTATTCCAAAATAAACCATATAAATTTGACTCATTTATATAATGACCCAATGCATATTTTATATATACAATTGTGGCCCCAAATAAATAAATTTCTAACAATCTTCCACTAGGCTACATATGTATGCATATAAATGTGTCAATCTTATTGAGCTCATATCTTTGTCATCATAACCATAGACATGCAACCTCCTCCATTAATTATATCAACATAGGATCAAAGCAGTTTTCATTGTATCAATCACAACTAAACCCATCAATGGTCACATATATTGACAAAGTCAAATAACATAGATCAATCATGATAGTGTGGTATGAAAATTACATGTATGATGATCTATTCATGTCAATTTTCATTTGGTCCTACTTTACTTTATGGAGATCAAAATTTAGCTTAAATGTACAAAGTGAAATAAACTGAATAACATAATTTATGATCAGAAAATTATTAAAATACATAAGTTTCATGAAACAAATAAAAAAAAAATACAAAGGATAAGAAAGACAAACTCCCACTGAATCTAGATATCTTCATACTCTAAAACACCCATACGAGCAGTGTGCTCATGAAAGACCTTAAGTAGAAAACCCTTAGTAAGGGATCTGCAATCATGGAGTTTGTACTTAAGTGTTCTATACAAATTTTTCCACACTTTACCCTTTCTTTTACAACAAGAAACTTGATGTCAATATATTTTTACTTCGTCGAGCTCCTGTTGTTGTTGGAATACAATACAACTAATTTATTGCCACAATACAACTTAAGCGGTCTTTCTATTCCATCCACAATGTGTAGCTCGAGGAGAAAGTTTCTCAGCCATATACCATAGTTAGATGCCTCATAACATGCAACAAATTTTGCTGCCATAGTGGAATGCAACAAATTCTGTTGCCATAGTGGATGAATGTATGAGTGTTTGTTTTGCACTCTTCCACGATATAACTTCACCACCTAATAGATATATGTAGCCTGAACTAGATTACATATTATCTTGGCATCCCACAAAGTCGGAGTTAAAATATCCAATGATCTCAAAGTGATCTGACCTCGTATATGTGAGCACGTAATATTTTGTTCTCTTCAAATAGCCATAACCTTTTTGGCTACTTTCCAGTGACTAATTCCTGGATTGCTTAAGTATGTGCCAACATTCCAACAATGTACGCTATATCCGGACGCATACATTAGAATCTCAACAGCTAAAGCGTAGGGAATCTTTTGTATTTCTTGAATTTCAAGTCTTGCTTTAGGGCATTGTTTAAGACTAAATTTGTCTCCTTTAACGACAATGGTATCACCTAGTCTACAATCTTGCATACCAAACCTTTTGAGTACATTATCGATATAACTCTTTTGTAGTAATCCAAGAATACCCATAGAACGATCTCGATATATTTGGATTCCTAAAACAAAAGAAGCATCAACAAGATCTTTCATCTCAAAATACTTAGATAGATCTCTTAGTTTTGTGTAATAAGCCTATATCATTAGTGGCAAGCGATATGTCATCGACATATAGAACTAGAAATATGTACTTACTTTTACTAAACTTGTGATAGACATAATCATCAACACCATTCATCTCAAAACCAAATGAGAGAATCACTTGATAAAATTTGTGGTACCATCAGGGTCGACCCTGAGTTGAAATGGGCCATAGGCAAAAAATTTTTTTGGGCCCTTACTATAAAGATAAATGGTATTTTTAAAAATTATTAAAAAAATATGTATATTTTTTAGAATAAATTGTGGCATAAATACCTAATATTTTAGATTTTATACACTTAAATATCCTATCTTTATTTTTGGAGGCAAAAATACCTAATATTACAATTTTCTTACACCGTTACAATCACTTTCGTTTACTCATAAATATGGACACGTGGTGGGTTCAGATGCATTATATATTTTTTTTATTTTAACACTTAATATTTTTAATATCAGAAACTAAATGCTATTTATTTCAACAAAAAACAACCAGTTCTCATAACAATTTTCACATAATATTAGTAATTTAATTCGATAATCATATTTTATATATTGTACTGTTTACTCAATCATAGAAATTTAATATTGCATCACTCTTTTTCCATCACTCTCTCGGTACTAAACTATTTTTGGTGACTATCAATAAAATGATACAATATAAACATATACGATACTGCAAATTCATATATGAATGCTGTAAACAAATGGCATAAAAGAGAGCACCAGTAAACGAAAGCCCAATTCAATAATTTAAGCCCAATCAATATCTTGCCACTAATATAACCAAAAAAGTATATACTTATATATTGAAGACTAAGCAAGAGGAAATTACACTCTATAACTTTTTGGGCATTTTACAATTTTGTATACATTATTTTAATTAATTACAAAATATGTGAAAAAAAACTTATTATCATTTTCTCATACACTTTTATATATAATTAAAAACCTTTTTTCAATTTTTTTTATAATATATATATATATATATGGTAATAATTATTGATTAGTATATATATGGTAATATTGATTATGTTTATTTTTATGTTTACAATTATAATAAACATACTAATAATATAAAACATTTTATATATGTTTTTATTGGTTATGTTTATTTTTATGTTTACAATTATAATAAACATACTAATAATATAAAATATTTTATATATGTGTTTATTTTATTTTCTATTAATTAAACATACTAATTTAATAAACAAAATAATAATATTCACATAAGTTTATTATATCACTCTATGTGTGTTATGTTTATTTTTTTAGTAATTTTTTAGAAAATAAATAACATATATATATATATAAAAAAATTGTTTATCTTTATCTTTATCTTTTTCTTTGTTTATTAATTGTGTCATGTTTATTTTTTTTAATTAAATAATTTTTGGAATTTATAAAGTTATGTTTGTTTATTTATGTTTTGATGTAAGAATTATACTTCAATAGAAAACTCGTTTACTAACTCATTAGAAAATAATCAATATATAGAAACAATAGAAAGAAAATATACTTATTTTAGTATAGTATAAATTGACCATGTCTATTTTTATGTTTACAATTATAACAAACATACTAATAATATAAAATACTTTGTATATATATGTTTATTTTGTTTTCTATTTATTAAACATACTACTTTAATAAACAAAATAATAATATTCACATATGTTTATTATATCACTCTACGTGTCATGTTTATTTTTAGTACTTTTAAGTATTGATTTATATTTATATAAATTAATGTTTATAATTTTGATATTGTATTTTATTAAAAAAAATCTTATTAAATTATAATAATTCATACTAAAATAGATAATAAACATTTATCTTTTAATAAAAAAAATATTTAACTTGTTTATTTTTATAAATCTGTTTAATTAATTTTACGAAATTGTTTATTTTGAGGTTTAATAAACATATTAAAAATGTATGGTTTCATGTAATAAGTTTTCAAAATGTATAAATTTTTAAAATAATTTTTTTTTGCACATTTTTTGTAATTATTTTGTTTTTGTTGTACGTTTATGAAAAAAGCCCTAACTTTTTTATATTGTCGCCTTTTATTTTTTACCTTCTTTTTTAAAATCTATTATTTGTACCTCTTTTTTTAAAGATTGTACCAATTTTACCCCTGTCACTTTAAGATACTCTTCATGTGATTCTCTTATGTAAGAGTATTTTAGGTACAATACATATAAAAAGAGTTATGTTTCAAATAAATATAAAATTAGAGGTAAATTTGATTAATTGATGAATAAAAGAGGCATTTTTCAACTTACCCAAAAAGAGAGAGGTCATGGGCTCGAACCTAAGACCTTGAAACTATTAAGCTATTAAATGATTGTAAAATACCATTACGCTACACTCAAAAAAAAATATATATATTGAAGACTATGTACATGTGTATCTACATGAATTGATCATTCTACAGGAATGAATACAACCCAAATCGTATATGCAAAATGTAAATAGCAATAACCGAATGAATCTATAATAAATTTAATTCCAAATTAAAAATATAAAATATATATACGCTACCAATATAATTTTATTGATGACCAATACAATCATAAATCTTTACGAGTTAATTTAGGAGTATTTTTAATACCACATGTTAAATTACTGTAATTTAAATTTAATACTAATTAATCCATGAAAAATTCAACAATAGAATCAAAAATTAGCTAAAGTGTATTGAAATCGATATAATCAATTTTGAAAAGGTATGATCTTTCAAATTTGTAGTAAAATCTCTCTAGAACTTTTGTCTTTGAATGAAGGAGTTTCAAGAGAATGAAAATATAAAATACTGTAAATTGTAGACTATTACCTGTTATATTACCAGCTGACAAAATAATTGGTAATATTTATTAATTATTTTTATTTAGTCCCTCATTAAATTAAAAATTACCTTTATGTATTTACATATTAAAAATCATGACAATTATTATTATAAACTTTATTTCAAAATAAACTTATTTATATAATAACCCAACACATACTTTATATATATAATTGTATTCTTAAATAAATAAATTTCTAACAATAATATTTTTATTTTGCACCATTACATTGTTGAGTTGAGATAGTAAATATTTTTTCCACTTCAATCTAATTCACAAATAACGGCCTCTCATTATCATATGATGAGTGATGAGTCCCACTCATCATTATGCCACAAGAAATGGTGAACACCCTTTCGTTTGCATTGTATTGGTTAACAAAAGTGGGTGGGGTTGGGTCAAAATGCCTGGTTTCCAAAATGTAAGTAAATGCACATGGGAAGAGAATATGTATATTATCTATTTTGCTTGACATTCTCAGAAAAGTGATAAACACAGAAACCCACATGACATTGTGTAAAAGAAATTAAAAAACACCCAAAAGAAATCCACACCAAATCCCAATAGATACAACCCCAACTCAATACAACTCAATGAAAATTGCAAAGCAAGAAAAAAGAAAGAGAATTAAAAAAGTGGTCCAGAAGTACTCCTCTTTCTTTTCCCTCTTTCTTGCACTATCTCACACAGGCTGTTAAAGAAGAAATCATACAAATAATGCAAAGTATAATGTTGGGTCACATGGAATACTATATTTCATAATATTTTTATTAATACATAACAATAATAATAATAATAAAAAAGCAAACTGACAACACCACACACACATGCCATTGCCTCCTCCATATTCATTTGCACATGCTCTCTTTCTCTCTCTCTCTCTGTCTTCTCTTCTTTTTTCTATATAGTACTACTCACTCTTGGTGGGGCCTTCTTTAGTTCCTGTGCACACTACCACACCATATCTATTTAGCACTCTCTAATCTAAATAAACAATCTATTTTCAAATGTAATTAAATTAACTCAAACTCACAATTCTCACTGCTGTATTAAACTAAAAACATCACAGCATATTAGCCAACTATATATGCACTTTTGAGCATTTCTTTCTCTCTGAGTTAAAACTTCCACTGCTTATTTTGTTTCTTGATAATTAGTGTTAATTAGGAGAGGTCCTATAGGTCATTTGTCTCTGGCACCGCGGCGGATGGGGCGACCGAACCGCGGGCCCCTAGTAAGGTGCATTGGAGGTGCCTGTGGCAAGTGATCAAGTGGTCATTTGTTAGACCAGCAGCTTGCATGAATGAGTGAACCACGGTTGGACCAACGAACCTAAAACCTCTCCTCACCATGTCTTTACTTATGGTCTCTGATTTTGATGTCTTCACTGGAATTCTCTGCCCTGATTTGTATTGTGTTGAGATTGGTTTTTGATTTACAAAGCCCCATATGTACTTAGCAAATGACCCAAACTCCTTCTTGATCTGTCATCATTCATTAAATCAAATTTATTACGTTAATTAATGATAATAAATAAGATTTTATACATAAATATCATAACAGGTTGGAACTACTTGGGCCAAAGAAACTTTTTAACATATAGAATAGATTAGATAGATGAAAAGAAAAGAATATAAGTCATGTGATTAACATCATGTTTTCCTTACTTAATGATAGTTTTTTATTATATTTACTCCCCTATTAACTAAAAAGTTGATGAAAAGTGAGGAATAAATGATTGAATTAAAAATGGGATCGAATAGACAGAAAAGATTGAGAGGACACACCCAATAAAAACAAAGGAAAAAACAACACTAAAATAAATATAAACCATGTGGTTGTTTAAATTTTTATTAAAGCATTAAATAAATGAAAATAATTAGTATTATTTATTGGGAAATTATTTTATATACTTTTTTAGGTTGTTTCGATGGTTTTTTTGGTAGTTTTTATATGGGTTTGCTATGTTGATTTTGGTTGCAATTTAAGATACCCCGTTAATTGGTATGAAAGTTTTTATGCAGAATTTTATAAAAATGTAAAAAAAAAACTATTTTAAAGTGTAAAAATGAAAAGATAAATTAACTTAAATACTATTTTTTAATTTTTTTTCTTCTTCAAATTCATGGTTTGGGTTTTTTTAGTAGTTTCTCTTGTAGTTTCTAAGTGAGTTGCTATATGGATTTTGATTGCGATTTAGTTTGCTCCATTAATTGCTATAGAGATTCTACTTAAAACTAATTTAAAGTATAAAAATAAAAAAAAACCCAAATGAAAAAAAACCCATATTTATTTTAGTAGTGTATAGTAATAGTATACCTCTAGAATTCGATTAGAGTTGTCGACAACTCCACGAACACGGCTAATATCAATCCCATATTGAGAACATATGGAGGCCATTTGCTTATCAGTAAGAGTGGCAATACTCTCTGCATCGAACCCTGAAAATGCATTCCTGAATTCTTCACGTTTTTTCAATATTGAAGTCCAATCTGACCCAACTTGGGCTCCACTTAGAACAACCAGTTCAAACAACATCCTGTAATAATAATAATAATCAAAAAACATCAAATTTATTCTATATTACAAAATAAATTAAAGAACAATACTTAAAGAGAGAGTAAGAAAATTGGTAAAGCTTACTTGTCATCATGAACTGGGACTCCCCATTCTTCATCATGATAAGCAACGTATATGGGATCTGATCAAGAAATAATTAAGTATAATGAAACTGCAATTTTATATACAAAAAACAGAGTCTTGATTATTATTTATATACCTGAATTAGCAGTGATGAAACTGCATCTTTTTTCTTCATCATTGGTTTTGTTAACAGTTGAATCCAAAGGATTTGAATCGATCAAGTTTCGTTCAAATTTTGCAGACTTAGATCTTCCATAATGGGCGATCTTCATTTTTCTCTGAGCATGTTGAAGAGCCATCTGTTCTCTTCTCCCGGCGGCGATACTCCCGGGGGAATCGGTGATCAAAGACGACGAGTAACTCAAAGAAGACTCAGCCAAAGAAGGTGGAGAATTATTAGAACAATTGAAAACATCACCGTTTCCGCCATTACTAACAATTTTGAAGCTTTTCGATTTCTTTCTCTCCAAAACCTTAGCCGCGGAAGCTTTGCCGACGCTTCCAGGGATGACAACCTTGTCTGAGCTCGTGTTTAGGTCGTTGCAGCGCTTAATAGCCGTTGGTCTTGGAGATTTTGACTTGGGAGAAATTGGTGGAGTCAAGGAGTTATGGTTAGCCACGGGTTTAAGAGTATTATTACTATTAGTAGTAGTAATTCTTGGACTGGTAAGAGAAGAAGAAGAGAAATAATTTGGTGATGGAGGTGGTAAGGTGAGAGATGATGGAGTAGTAGTAGTAGTGATTTTCTTGACTGAGTTACGCCTTTCGAGGGTGGGAACTCGGTTGCAAGTAGGTTGGAGAACTGGTCGGCCATTGAATTTGGGGACTGTGGGTGGTGCCATTGAAACACCAACGGTCACTTTGGAATCGGAGCTACACATGGATATGGACATGGTATGGTATTGTATGTATATATATGTGGATTGTATATAGAGATTGTGTGTTATGTATTGTGGTTATTGTTTGGAAATATATGTGTATTAATTGTGATACAAGGGATTTTGATTGTGGAAGAGGAGATGAGGAAAGTGATAATGAGAAAAATATGTTGTGTTTGTTGATTTGGAGGGAAAGAAAGTGAGGGCTTGGGTGGTTTTTATAAGGGAAATACAAGGAAGGAAAGTGGGAAAATGACATGCAAGGACAAACTCTTTGTCATATTTGAGAAATAGTAAAAGGTATTTTTTAGGGGTGTTCATCCGATCCAATCCGCACTTTTTTGGTCAAACAACATCCAATCCGCACTAAGTGCGGATTTCATATTTTGGATCCAATCTGATCCGCATAATAGTTTAAATCCGATCCGCATAATAGTTTAAATCCGATCCAATCCAATCCGCAATAGTGCGGATTGGATCGGTTATTTTGGATCGGTTATTTTTTTAATAATAAATTATTTAATCTTTCATAGAAAAAAAATTAAAATAAGACTATTGTTTCTTAATCTCCAATAATAATCTATTTCCATCTCCATTTATATATAAATCAAACCCATGTATACATATATGTCAATATATAATTTACACTAAAATATATATGTATTTATTACTAAAATAAATAAGTTAGTATATATATATATTTAAATTTGTGTGTATGTGTCTATGTGAATAGAATAATTTTTCTAGTGTTTTTTATTATAAAACAAATAAAATACACTAACTCAATATATTACTAAAAAAGATTAATAAATTAGAAGTATGTGTTTTTTTTTAATATTACTAGAAAATTAATATATATTATATATTATAATTTTTTAAAAATATATATAATTAAGTGCGGATTGGATTGGATCGGTTACTTTTTGAGGTCAAACAACATCCAATCTGCACAAGTGCGGATTTTAGATTTTTCAATCCAATCTAATCCGCGCAAGTGCGGATATCCGCATTTTGCGGATTGGATTGGATTGGATCGTGCGGATTGGATTGGATCGGATACTTAGTGAACACCCCTAGTATTTTTGGTGTCTAGCACTTTTGAAGTAATATCATTATTAGTGCAACTCAATATCAAATCTTACTTGTTTTACTTTAACAAATATTATAAAAAATCGCTAACTAACTTCATCGTAGTGCTAATAAGTGTCTCCTAACACTAGGGCCGACCCTAAGTTAAGGCGAGTTAAGCCTTAGCCCGCGCTTAGGGCCAAATAAAGAAAAAAATACTTTTTGAAAAATATACATATTTGTTTAATTAAGGTCCAAATAAAAAAAATACTTTTTGAAAAATATACATATTTATTTAATAATTTTTAAAAATATTATTTATCTTTATATAAGAAGGTCTCAAATTTTTTATTTTTTTTAATAATTCATTTCACTCAGAATTGTCCTGACCCTGCTTAGTACTGTTTTTTTTTTGTTCTTTAAAATAAAAATAAAAATATAACACCGTTATAGGCGTGTATGACAATGACACACGGTTTCTTATGACTTGGCCATTTGGGGTTTGCTTCCTATTAATTTAAATATTTGTTTGTTAAATATTAATGTCACACATGCAAAAAGTAATATTGTTGGTTGGTATTTTATTCAAATCAAGAGATTAATGATCAAGGTGGGATTAGAAGTAGGGGATTCTCTTTGGATTAAATTAGAACAAATGTATTACGTACTGAACAAAAAAAAAGTGCTATACAAGTAAAGTAATAGTTCTTTAATCCAAAATATTCCTTTTTATTATTCTCTGCATGAAAAAGGAATTTCACTATAATATTGGTGTTAATTACTTTCAATTCAATAAGAACAAGTTTTTACAATTACAATTGGTATATATATATAGTTATTATAGTACTATTAGTATTTTAAATGACATCAACTGTATCATGATTTGTTGTATTACTTCAGTATTCCTTCAATTGCAATTGATATATATTAATTATAAATAGTAGTTAGGGGCAGGAGACATTACATTAATAATGTACTTGTGAAAATTATGTTTAACTTCGAATATTTATTATTATTAATTAAAATCAACTGCAGGTTTTTGAAAGCAATTAAAATCAACAGGTTGGCTCTTTTAAGTTTTAACTTTACTATAACTTCTCACCATTTCAACTTGGTTTATGTTCGTTTTAATTATAAGCTAAGGTTGATAATATACACTTTCCTTTCACAAGGCCATTAATTGATACTCATTTGAGAAGTTTTTTTTTTTATTTGGGTGTTAATATTTATGGCTTAGATATTGAAGAAATTATTAATAAGATGGAGTGGTGGATAAGGAATATGGGTTATAAGAAAAGGCAAATACAAAGAACCAATCAATTGTTGAAAAATTTCTTTAAGAGAAATGCTATAAGGTACGAGTAGTGTGTAGTACTCTTTTACGTGTTAATATTGTTATTAGTGTAATTAAGAGTATCTCCAATAGTAATATTTTTTAAGGATGCTAAAAATTTACATATCATCTAAACATATAATATTTTATTTTATCTCTCTTTTACATTATTTTTGGCACCTTAATTCTAAAAACACTCCTATGTATAACAATCTTTAAAAATGTTATAATTATGATCTCACACATTATTATTTAATGTATATCTTAATTTTTAACTATAATAACTTTTTAGATTATTTTTTTATTAAAAAATAATGAATAGCATCAATATTACAACATAACATCCATGTAAATTTCTAGAATGATATTCTTTTTTCTCCAATAGTATAGCATCTCAATATTTTGCCACATAATATGTTCACCTCACCAAGCATCCTTTAAAATTTTACTATTAGAGATGCTCTAAGTATTGGGTCTCATATAATTTAATGTAATAACTTTTAGAGAGTATCGTCAGTCAATCACAAAATGATATGTATGTACTAACTACCATGGTGCCCAATAACAATACTCTTTCATTAATTATAGTTGTGTAGCCTAGAAAACGAATCTTCTCTTTCTTTGTCTCCCTAAGTACAAGGACTGAAATAGTTAACTATAATAACACAAAATTTTGAGCCTTTTGAGGTCAGCAACACAAACTTTTTTAATTAATTAGTTAAAAAAGCTTTTGAGGCTGAAATTTGTTAGGATCTAGCTAGTTGTTATAACAAATGAATGATCAAACATTAGACCTTAATTAGAATTCCATTTATATAATAAACTTTTCTGAGATTCATTAATTTGATCAAATAACGGTTTTAATTAAATAATTATATATTTATGTTTCTTTCAAAGCATCTTTAAACCCATTATTATATATTCTTAGTTTCTAACGCTTTCCAGACAAACTAAGCTGCACTTGTCATAGAAAAATACTGCTCAACATTGATATTTTTCTTTGTCACAGACTGGCATGTAATTAAACTGTTATTTTTTTTTGAAGTTAATAATTTTGTATGAATATGAAAGAGTCGTGGGTCCAAAATGTTATTAAAAGTCGCAAATAAAAAAATTGACATGGTGGGGTGGACTGCATACACAATGCATGGGGTCAAGTTTATCCTTATATGTAATCTAGTAGAGTACAATAGTGTTAGCAAATGTACTAAAAAAAAAATGTGTCAAATGTACTATAATATGTGCTAAATAGATCAAATTATGTAACTTTGTTGATGTTTGGCACGCTTTTTAGTGCATTTGACACATTAATTTTTAGTGCATTTAACATGCAGTATAAAAACAATTATTTTTAATAGTAATTTTTTAGTTATAACATAATTTTTTTTAACTAAATAATAATTTATAATTAGTCATAATTTTTTTACTTTTAATCATAAATTTATTATGACTAAAAGTAATTTTTTTTTGTAATTTTACTCGGTCTATATATGAAACTATCACAATAAATTCATACGGTATTTTTTCCAAGCTTTAAGTACAAATTAGTTACGAGTATTTTTTTTAGTGTTGAGAACAATATTACAATCAATTAAAAACTTAAGAATTTTGAGTTCGAACGCATCCCTTTCTTCCTTCCCTTCCTCACCACTAAGTTTAGTGGCTTAAATTAGTTACGGATAGGTTGTGAGGTAAATTATGTTAACCTTTCATAGTTGCTTATGTGTAGTAAAAAGTTGCATTATTATATCAATCATGTGGACATGTTTAATTGGATGATATACATGTATATTTATTTATTTTTATTTTTTGTGTAAATTTTGTTTACATTCAAATGTATATAAATAGCCTATAGGGATCATGTAACGTAACTGTAATTGATTATCAGTTGATTTTTGTACATATGTGATATAGTGACTATATTATATGTATAGGCAAAGATGGACCATGCACAACATGAAATAATTAAGTGATGAAGTCTTCAGAAAGAAGGTAATCAGAAAAAACTGCAGTACTACTATACTGTGTAAAGGGATGATATATTTATTTAGACATTACAATCTAACTATATGTTATAACGTGTTTCACAATTATTTATACTTTAGAAAAGAAACAAATTAATAAGTAGAAGAAGAAAGAGATGCATGGTAACTATGGGTCAAAGGTGTAGCCCAAAAAAAAGGGTAATGAGGAAGAAAGGAATAATGATTGTAACGTTGGCTTTACTTGGTTAGAATTAATTCACATAAAAAGTAACTCTAGAGAAGTGATCCTCATCAAATGCAGTACAGCCTTTTTCTATTTCTATATATATAAATATATATATTCTATATCCTAATTAACAAAAGCTTACTTTTCACAAATATTGAATATTAATATATTCTTGTTAAGTTTACAATCTTAATTAAGTTTCCATCACATTGTAAAGAGCATAAACAGATACACACACATACAATATTAGTTGTCTTCTAACAATATAGATGATACCAGTTATTGTAGTGTAAAACGCACATACATTTGCTTGAATAATACTCAAAATATCTTTTGGTACTTGAACTATTCACCAAGTAATAAATAAATTTGGTGATTTTATATAAATAATTATATTTATTGTGGGATATATATAAGTGAAGACTTTATCCGAAACTCTGAACCATAAAGTATGCGGACTGTTACAACTTAGCAACTCATGATCAGACTGTAGAGCACACAGTAGGGAATCCAAAGTGATCTTTGCTTTCTTATCACTCTTCTACAACCAATCCATATCCTCTACAACCTCAACTCAACTCACCTCAACCCTCCCTTTTGCTATACTATTATATATATATATATGATATCTTGTTTTTTTTTTTCTCTTTTTTGAATGAATATTTATAGGTGTGTTGAGGTTTGATGATAAGATTCGAGAATTCTAAACTCAAGTACACAATAAAACAGTAGCAAATAGCTCAAAATAGCAATAATAGTAATAAAAGAATAGTAGCAAAATAGTAGCCAAACATTAGAGATCTATATTGATATTATGTGTATGAGTAAAACAATTATAATTGGTGGGAGCCCTTAGGCCCCCTTTGACGCAGAGATTGATTTACTCAATATATTGCATACCTCTAATTCTCTTTGGAAAATTTTATGCATGCTTAATAATAGACTTATTATTATGATTTAGACTTTTCACTATTTTATATAAAATAATATTTTAATTTATCAATCTTTTTCATTTTAGCCCTGAATAATTTAAAAAACACAAAACTTAAAAATAATC
Organism: Cannabis sativa; assembly: GCF_029168945.1. NCBI lineage: Eukaryota > Viridiplantae > Streptophyta > Magnoliopsida > Rosales > Cannabaceae > Cannabis > Cannabis sativa. The sequence goes on from NC_083601.1 coordinate 50,804,879, forward strand.
TATTTCTCTCAATCTCTCATGCAGTTCTCTCTCTCTCTCTCTCTCTCTCTATATATATATATATCTACAATTATTTGCACAAGGTCAATGGTCGGAATGTGACAAGTGGAGCACTAAGGTGTCGAATCACGCACATTGACCGTGGTAAAAAGTACATTCACTCCAACCCCAGTAATGGGTAAGTATTTTTCAAACAATTTCTTAAACATTGAGAATAGTATGTAGTTCATTACCATTAAATTTGTGTAGTGTTTGTTTGTACTGGTATTATTTTGTTATTTTTTTATTTAAAAGGGCGAGATCTGATTTTTCAACGAACCCTAGAATTTTTACAATTTATCAATGGCTTCTCGATTATATATCGATATATTATCGATGATCAACAAGCTAAGGTTAGGAAAGACAATTATCAATAATATATCGATAATTTTGAAATAATTTGTCGATAATTTCTACGCCTTGGAGTTTATCCCATTCTTATCGATGGAATGTCGGTAATATATCGATGCTATATTGATTATTTTGGAAAATTTATCATTCACTCAACATCATGATATTTTATCGATAGTACATCGATAGTTTATCGATGCTTTGTTGATTTGTGCTCTGTGAATGTGGTTTGTTATTATGTTAACATTTTTATCGATGGTATAACGAATGTTTTTTGATATTTTCACGATGATATTGCAAAATTTTTTAATTACTTTCTACTTGTATATTTATCAATTGTTTATCGATATTTGTCGATGTTTTATTGCCAAAATATATATTTTATCGATCTTGAGTGTTTTTGATATTTATTTTTGGTTATTTCTTAACTAATATTTTTTATGAAATTATAGGATCGACTGTGTTTTTGGTTATATTTGTATGTTGGTATTTGGAGTGTTGAAAGAAGAGGTAGTTTGACGTTGATGGTTAAAACTAACACAACCTTACAGAAAATGCGCGAGATTTTATATGAAGAGTTGGAGGTTGACCCGTTAGCATATGATTTAAAATTGGAGATTTATTTGTTGTACATGAAAGGGCAATTAGTTCTGCCAGAGGTTATTAAGAAAGAACGCCAACTAAGAACGTTCTTAGAGATGAGGGCGATAATGTCAAAAACAGAATTTATTCCATTATTTGTTGTGACCATTATTCCATTGGCTTTATTTTCCCCTCAACCTCCACTCGCAGGTCTAATTCATCTTCTTCCCAAACCACCCCCAATGCCGGTTGAGCAAGTGTCACAGGAGCTATTTCTTCCACTTCCATGGCCTCTTCACGAACAAAGAAGATTGGCCTAGTGGATATGTTTCAGCATTTACATGCACTTTTCTGGTTGCCCTTCACGATGCTTATGCTGCAATTGTCACATGGGAACTTCGTGCACAAATTTTGAATGAAAGTGACTGTGCCAAAATTAACTAGGATGGAACATACTATAATTATGTTGTATACAGTGGAGTAGTCCACTACCACAAATGTGTTGTATTTGAACTTGGAGAATGGGCTTCTGGCTACACCCCTACTTAGAGTTTGGAAGTTGAATCTTTCCCAGTGGCATCAAAGCATTCCCATTGAACCCTTTCAACTGGATAACACATGGAGCGAGATTGGCTTCAACCAAACCGATGGCCTAAAATGCGTAGCTTTGAACAAAGATTTTGACTAAACTCCCATTCTCTACCAGGATCTGTGACACCCTTCTATTGGAAATTTAGGCTTTAATCACCAGCAAATCAGGATGTAGGAGGTGTACTCCATGATAATATTTCTCATTGAAAGTGATGGGTAAGTCAATCATATGATGTCTTTGCGTAGGTGCTTGCACTTGGCACAAACTTCTCCTTCATGTCTAGCTCACTGAGGTATTATTTTTGGGCATTGTTGGTACTCCTTATGATACGTGGACCTCCAAATATTGTTGCAACATGGTCATCTACTGGTGGCAAAGTAATCCCTGACGAATAATGGTTTCCCGGTCTAAGAGCTTGGGTGGTTCTGGGTTGCTGAGTAGTTGGTGGCACTTGAAGGACTTGTGTTCCCAGGGACTAATAGTAGACCACTCCTTAAGGGAGCCTAGAAGACCCTTGTTGTCCAAGAACAACCTTATTTCCTTGTACTATTAGATTTCCCAGATACACGATTGATACCCTTATCCATTGGTGGAGATGGCCTAACTTGATCAAGTTCTCCATCTCATCCTTCAGCTAATTGCATTCATTTGTGGTGTGGCCTATGTCACTGTGATACTTACACCACTTGCTTGGATCTCTGTTGTCCTCCTTTGAACATCACAGGAGGTTTTCAATAATGGAGGGGTTGCAAGTGGCTCGATAGATGTTCTTTATGGTATCCACAAAGATATTGTACTCAATATAATGGGATTCATATCCCCTCTTCTCATTTTTTGAGGATTCACTTTGACTTTGGGGTTTCTTGTTTCTTTTTCCTTGGGAGTGGCTTATTCATGACTCTTAAACCTTTGCTTGCTATCGTAGTTGGATAGCTCTGGTAGCGACAATGCATTCCATTTATGTCTCCCCATACCCCGAAAAAGTAGTATGTGAAGGAGCTTACCCTGAGGTAGCTGGTCCATAGACTGTTGGTGAGATATATTGCAATTTGGGAGGCACAATAGTTGGAGCAAGATATGAGGTAGTTGGGAATTGGACCTTGAATCTTGCTGCATTTACATTGTTGGAGGGTATAAGAACTACCCCAAAAGCTTAGACATAAACTTCCTAAACTTTTATAAATCCTTGGGCCCTTGCCAAAAAGTCAGAGAGTGACTAAGCTCTCTTCCTTTCCTTTGCACTTCATTCTGAAATAGGGATCTGACTCTATCTGTAGGGCCACTAGGTTTTGTTGATCACTAAATTTTGTCTTTGATGTTTCCTCCATGAAGCGTTTGCTGTAAGCTTTGAGGGACTAGTTTTGGTGCTACTTGATATTGGCCAAAGAGTTGTCCTCCATATCGAAATCTGTTGTGAAAATTATATACGCAAGTATACGCAGTCAAACAAGTAATAAAGTGATAAGTAAGATCGTCTCCACAGGGATTGCAAACAAAGTTTGATGTAAAACCAATTAATTACAACTTAAAGTAAAAGGAAATAACATGCAAATAGTTTAATGGCTTGAATAGCTAATTCCTTCTAGTCAGGTTTTTTCCCAGGTGTTACAGCATTGGTTCAGCATTACTCCAGCATTCTGCACAGAGATAACAAAAATTCCTCTAGGCTTGTGAGAATTTTCCAACACTCACAAATTTAAGTCTACCACTTAGCTCAATATATTCCTATATCAAACTAGCAAACAGAACACTATTTAAACATTAATTTTATAAGTTATGCTAGGTAAATGAAATATTCCTATTCCACTTACAAAGAAAAATCTAAATCTAGGTTTTCACTTGCTCCAATCAAGTTGAACTACTAGATCTAGCCCTTCCGGTACAAGATCTAGCTTAGCAAATTGTTATTCATGGCCAAGGAATAACAACCCAATAAGAATAAAACTCACTTGAATGAACAAAGGCAAAAATACTAAAGTATGCTTAAAAATTAATCATACCCAACTTAGAAGTTCATAGCCATTTAAGCCTTAATAGTTTAGCTCATATTCAAATCAAAAAATAACATCCAAATCTGAAATGGTTTAACCATGGCTTCTGCCCGTATGTTTTTATAGTTCACAAAGTTTGAAATATCTAAAGATAAGAAATAACAAAAGGAAAATAAAAGGAAAGGAAAAGATAAAGGGAAGATAAAAGAAATTCAAACACAAGAGCGTGTGTCCTTCTCCCTTGCACTTGGTCCCCCTTTTTCTTCTTCCTCCTCTGTACTTCTGCAATTACTCCTCTCAAAAGAAAATGGCAGCTCACGTAATGGAGGAATGATGATAGATGGAGATGTACTTCCTATTTCTCTTCTTTTAGGTGTTGGGTTTTTAGGGTACAAACTTCATAACCCAAAATAGAAGCCCAAACTTTTCCACTTTGGCCCACTAGGTTTAGTCCCTTTTCTTCCACATCAGCCAGCTGGTGTAATTTGAGTGATTGGACCGAATTTGCTGAGGTGGATAAGTGAAACTCGTGTTTCCACGTCACTGCCAGGATGCTGAATTCGCTTCAGCATTGCTTCAGCATGGCTTCGGCAATCTGCCTCAATTTCAGCTTATGTTCCACTCTTCCTTGCTTCCTTTTCTTTTTCCTATCACTTTACTTCTTCCTTTTTCAACAACAAACAAGCACAATTAATTGAAAAAACACACCCAACAATATCAATATTTACAAGACTTAAAAGTTAGCTTACTAAATAGAAAATAACACTAAAACTAACTAAAATTAAGCACACAAACACATTTTCACTACTCTTCTCATAATACTTTTAGTTTAAAAGCATAAAAAATAACTCTATACCATAGAGTTATCAAAATCCCTTGCTACAAGAAATTGCTTCTTGAATAAGGATTGTAAATCCTACCAACTTTGAATAGATTGGCAGCCTCTTCTACCACTCTTCTACGGAAGCCAGGGTGAAGAAAAAAACATAGATACTTCCCATCATCATTCACATGCGAGACCTTCATGAGTTGATTATAGCAGGTCAAGTGAACCCTGAGATGCATCTTGCCCTTGTATAAGTCGATCTATGACATTCAAAAGTGACACAATGGGACTACGTCCAGAATTCTTTTAACACATAGCTCCAAATCCTCATCTTTAGATTCTAATCTGGCTCTACTTTATTTCTTGAGAAATTGATTTTTTACTTTCATTAGGGTTGCTATCTAGTCTTCTAGCCTTCTCGTATTATCATCCCATATCTCTCGTCCTCAGATTCGATCATTGATATTGTTTCATAGATCACCTCTGCGTGCTCTGATTCCTTCACATCGAGCTTTCTCCCTTCACACATTTAGGTTGTCCTTGACATTAACACTTGAGTTGCCTTCTTCAAGATACAAGTCCTTGATATCATCCCTGATTAATAGAGGCATTGTGATGAGTCTTCCTTCCCTAGGCATTAAGTCCCGATGCCTAAGTGGGTCTTATTGACCTAAGGGACCCTCATTTGCGGATTGGCCGGGTAACCTAGCCCTTGTCATTTGCTGGTTTAGATGGTGTGGTTCCAAGATGAGCAAACTTTTTTACATTTCCTAGTGGGATGGTGTTAATCTGAAACCTCAGACTGGGATATTGGTTTGTAGGAGGAACCTCTAGGTTAAAACCCCTTGTTACTATCAAAGTTTGCAACTATACGAGGGTTTCTTGTTATAAAAGAAGAATAAGCTAAAAAAATAAGATTAAGAAGAAAATGAGACATGATTATTACGTGGTTGGGGTGTCAATTAGCCTTAGTCCATGAAGAATTTTTATAAGGACTTACCTAAGGTGTTTTTTTACAGCTCTATAATGTATTCTCTTATTTTGAACCCCTTGCATGATGACATAGTGTCATATTTATAAGCACATATGCTTAACAGGTTGGACAGATCTAGGTCTCATTAGGGTTTTGTACAATAAATCTCATTGATGGAATAAAATACATTATTTAATATTATACTCTGAACTATTAGGCTGGGTAGGTGAAGCCCAGTTCCAAGGTGCAGTCTACCGTATGATATAATGCTGTTGACAGTAACATGTTGAGGCACAAGCTGTCGTTGGGAAAAAGAAATGTGCAGAGTAGTGGGTGATCCTTATAAAAAGGTGATTATCTTTTTGTCTTGTGCCTCTCCTAGCTAGGTTTGGCAGAGGAGACAACTCACTAGATTCCTCGAGATTTGTGTCAGAGGTATGCCATGTAAGGAGTGTTCAGAAGGTTGGATCCTTCCGGATGATCCCTTCAGCTTCTATTATTGGATATCCCCTGAGGGTATTCGCTCCCAATATTACTCCTATCCTTAGGCTTCAATCATAGTTGAATTATCTTCTTGGGAACTTGGAGAATCTGGATTATATTCGGATATGTTCGGATTCACGCCCAGTTTTAGAGATGGGTCGCTACATTTGTTTACTCGGACCAGTTGATGGGCTAGTAAATGGGCCCAGTACGCTGATCGCCTGTACGGGACCAGGTGCCACCCTTCCGAAAATGCGAATAACAACAAATAATAAAATATTATCATATTTATTCATTTTTTTTACTTATAACTAAAAGAAAGATATTATAAAAATAATAAAAAAATTATAGTTAAGCACTAAAATAGAGATTCTTAAACATATTTGAAGAACTAAATTAAAAATACGCTACATCAAATGCTCTAATCTCTTTCTTTATTTTAACAATTTTTTTAAAATTTACTATTCATACTCTACATTTATAGGATACTATTCATTGCTCTAACATATTTTATTTATTGTTTGAAAGTTTTAATTTTTTTATACGGGGATATGTGTAAATATTAGTATTATTATTTGATATGAATAAAATATATTAAAATTAAAGAAAAAATAAAGTTTTGATGATGTATTTTAAAAAAATTAATATATGGTGTAATGTAAAATTTATGGTAAAATAGTAAAAATTAAAATTTTGGTAATATATTTTGAAAGATATAGAAGAGAAGCTCAGTGTGTTGATCCAAAATAGCTCAAATTTTAAATTATAGAAAATAGGTGATAAAATTAAGCTTCCATCAAATAAGCTAAAGCTTAGTTATTTTACATATATTTTTATTTTTACCTCAATGAATATTATTTAACTAAATGTAGAGACAGCTATATTCATGAGCTAAAATATTTTATTACTATTTGCTTAACTTTTATATATATGTGTAATATTATTATATTTTATTTATAAAATTAAAATATATATATAATATTTAAATAATATTGAGAAAAAATAAAAAAAATTAAAGTAAAATTTTTATGATATATATTTTTTTTAAAAAATAGAGTAGAGAAGTTATTGGGAGTGTACTTAACAAAGTGCATTTTAAAGTACTATTATAGCTTATCTATACTACATGTATTTTTTTTTACACTTTTTTATTATTATTAGTTATATGTTTATGTTTGTACATATTTTACATTAGCTTAATTATGAGCCATTTTAAAATTTATAATAATTTATTCTCGTTCACATTTTCTTTTTTAATTAATAATTCTCAATTCATTGGTACATTCTATTATAAATTAATCAATTAAAATAATTGTTTTTTACTTGTATTTTTTAGGAGCATCACTTTATATATTATTTTTTAATATTATACATATTTTTTTATTCTTTATTTTTACGGTCTAAATTGTGGTGTAGTTTTAAATTATAATTTAGATTGTTCTGTATATTTTCATATAAATACAAAAAAAAAAAAAAAATACTTTTAAATGTAAAAATAAAAAACTCCTTTCTATAATATACTGCACTAGCTAGCAAGTACAAACACACCAATTTTTTTTCAATTAATTTAAAATAATGATAGAAAACTGAAGGAAAGTTCATGGGAACATAGTTGCTAATTACTCTTACTACATAATGTTTTGTTGTGTGCTTTTTCTATATATACTTATATAATTATTGAGAAAATGGACAAAGTACTAGTGTGTTAGATAATAATGTTGATATGTATATTGGATATGATATTTTTATTGTATTTGGAATTTGAATAATTTAACCCCACATAACATACATATATGAATTATGATGATGATGATGATGAGTTAGCAGCTTTAATATATATCTTTTTAGCACACGAGTCAGACAACCCATGTGATTTATAACCGACTCCCACATGTACAAATTCTAATCTCAATCATTTTATCACTTGAAAAACTGTACTCAATATCACACCATCGATTGAGCTGCCATATATATTTAAAGAATCAAAACAATTAATTGTGTATTATTCTTCATATATAATCTCCTCTCCATTATTAATATTTGGATCAATGATTCTCTTTCTCTCTTCCTTTAAAGATCAAAACAAAGATTCTCATTTCGTAGAGGCTACCATGTTGTATTATTATTATTAGTCTTCATTATAAAGTACATATTACTTTTTTGTTTATTCATTGAGAAAACACTTGGCGGGAATTGTCAAATGTTATAACTTTGTAACAAGAGATGCATGCATAGTTTACCATATCAAATAGTTGTACGATTCACTTTTATGCACTTTAGGTGGAGATGGAAATGGATGGTTAATTAGAGCATATATATATGGTAGTATTTTATCTAGGGAAATTTGAATTATTATGATTGTTTTAATACAAAATTGGTTTGGAGAACATTTAGTGTAGGTAATTTTTAAAATAGGACCAATTTTCAAAATACCCCAAAATAGCCTTGTCAAAAATCCCAATCCCTTTTTCTCTCTTCCACTCAAACTCTCTCTCGGTCCCTCTTCCTTCATGCCCGATCCCAGCCCAGCCGCCTCACACAAGCGACTCCGACTTCGCCCAAACCCCAGCCACCTCACACAACCACCGCGCCGTCGCCCAGTCGACTTTGACCGAAACCCACACCCACTATCCGACCGTCATCACCGCCGCACGGAGGAGGAGAACCACCCAGGATAACCGCACCATGTCTAAGGTAATTCGGATCTGAGAAACCATTGGGGAAGAAGGGGGTCCGATGGGTCCGACGGGGTGGGTCCGATGGGTCCGACGGGCTGGGTCCGATGGTCCCGATGCATGGGTCCGATGGTCCGATGGGTTGGGTCCGATGGTCCGATGGTCATGTTGGGTTGGGTCCGATGGTCCGATGGTCCGATTTGTTAAGGTCCGATTGGAACGATAGGGTCCGATGGCTACCATATTGGGCCAATCGGACCCGAGGGGGTTTTTTATTTTCTGTCGTACGCGGTGGAGATCGTCGGGTCATAGGCGGTGGTGAGGGGGTGACGACGCGGTGGTTGTGTGAGGTGGCTGGGGTTCGGGCGAAGCCGGAGTCGCTTGTGTGAGGCGGCTGGGCTGGGATCGGGCATGAAGGAAAGATGGGACCGAGAGAGAGTTTGAGTGGAAGAGAGAGAAAGGAATTGAGATTTTTGACAAGGCTATTTTGGGGTTTTTTTGAAAATTTGTCCTATTTTAAAAATTACCTACACTAAGTGTTCTCCAAACCAATTTTGTATTAAAAAATGCATAATAATTCAAATTTCCCTTTATCTATTATCCAATTGTGATGGCAAATTACTAAAACCTTGAGCTTCTTGCCTTCTTAGAGATCTCCATAGTGTTCTCAATAGATAGATGAAGTGTTGTAAATATGGGCTACACTTTTTGAACGAAATGAAATCGGTACGAGTTCGAGAGGCACAAGAGCACGACCCGACACGAAAAAAATATATGCTTAGACATGATACGGTATGATACGAAAAATATAAATTTATGCATGCCACAACACGAGAAACCCGAAATGCATGTACAACACATAAACACGAATAGATTAACTCAAAAGTATGACACATTAAAAAGTCAAATGATTTGATAATAATAACAATAATAAATATTTATTTATCAATTAAAATAATAGTAATATTTAAATAGTATAATTATAATTATTTTTTATATAATTGTGTGTGTAACTATTATAGAAAAAAATATAAAATTAATGAAAAATGCAAAATACACATACATTTTAGTATATAGCTTATTAATTGTAATAAAAATACAAAAATACAAACATTATACCTAGTTTTATAGGTTATATCCCTATAATGTGCGTTAGAGACTCTAATTTTGATAAGTTATGTGAGATTATATTTGATACTTTGATTATAAAAAAAATATTTATCAACTAATATATTTTACAGTTATACATAATTAATGCATAATAAAAAAAAAAGATAGTTTTCAACGGATATATTTTTTTTATGTCCTGGATATAATATCTAACACAAAATAGACTTGAAAAACTTATTTAGTTCAACTTTGATAGACTTTATAATTTTTTTTTTATAATAGTGTATGTACATATGTGATATTTTTGAAACAAACTATATATTGTATATTTTTTTTGTCAAATAGTATTAAATATTTGTCAAATATGCTTTTAAAAGTTTTAAAATTATAAAAATATATTTTTCCAAGCAAAAAGTAAAAAAAAAAAAAAACGAGAAATTAACCTCACGGCTACTATAAAACAACTATAAATAACTAAAAACACTTAGAAAAATAACTTCATAACAACTATAATATAACTATAAATAAACGATAACACAACTAAAAAAATAATTTATTATTTTTATTGAAGTATGTATTTATAAATGAAAATATTTCCTTATTAACATAGTTAATTTACTAAATAATAAAAATAAAAGTAATAATTAGAAGCTCTTTCTTATAAATAACACGTGGGACTTGCTAAAATCGTTACACACACGTATGCAATTAAATTATATGTAAGGAAAATACATAAATATATATAGTATTATTATGTATTTTCATATGCTTAAAGAAATTTCAAGGAAGGAAGAAACTCAAAATTCACATGCAGATACATATATAGGCCATGGTGTAACAATATAATTATTATCCAGACAAACTGAATAATAATACAAATGTCTTGCACAAGAAATAGATGACATTTTCGAACATAATGGCAAATTTTCTTTTGTTTTTATTTGTCAATAATGCATCCTCATTAAGATCATCACCACTTTAATATAAATATCCCACAAAAATAAAAGAAAAGGACGTACAATTACAATATTCTATGTATTATCATACTCTGTACTTGATTTGTCCGTACATTTTGTGTAATGATCTCATATGTAACTTTGGTATATAACTCTCATAAAAAATACTTTGGTATGTAACTAATAATGAGAGGAAAATCTATTGAGAAATTTGATTTTCTATACTTAAATATATTTAATATTTTATCCCTAAACTCATACATATCACCATTAAAAATATATAACTACTTTATCTAAAACCTAAAAATACTCCTCTCATAACTCAACCCCATTTCTCTCTCTCTCTCTCTCTCTCTCTCTCTCTCTCTCTCTCTCTCTCTCTAAAACCCAAACCGAACCACAACCCAAACCCCCCTCACCACCGTCCACAACCCAAACCCCCCCTCACCACCGTCCACAACGCCGACCCCTCACCTCCGTCCACAACGCCGGCCCCCTCCCAAACCAAAACCGATCTCCCACCCGACCCCTTTTTTTGTCATTTTTTTTTGTGTGATATATGTTTTGGAGTATTGATAGGTATTGATTTTAGGGTTATAATGTATAATGTATGTGTTTATGTGTGCACCGTGAGTTTTGTTAGATTTAAGTTCGATTTTAGGTTCAGATCTGGGATTTGGGAAAATTGCAATTTGGGGAAGACGATGGCCCGATGGGGTCCGATGGGCACCCTGATGGGGGGTCCGATGCTTGCGAGTTGGGGAAAAAAATTAGGTTGGGGTCCGACGGGTCCGATGGGGGGGTCCGACGGGGCCGATGGGGGGTCCGACGGGTCCAATGGGGCCCGATGGGGGGGTCCGATGCATATGCGGGTTGGGAAAAAATGGGGTTGAGTTATGAGAGGGGTATTTTTGGGTTTTAGATAAAAGTGTCATATATTTTTTAGTTTGAAATGTATATTGGTTTAAGAATAAAATATTAAAGTTTTTAAAGTATAATTTTTCAAATTTCCCAATATATTTCAATAGCTAGGAACTTATGATTCGTTTGACAAGACTAGAAAATTTAATAAATATTAAAATTTAAATATATATATATAGCATCTTATTTCCTCCTTAAAAAAATATAGCATCTTATTTCTTAGCAATATAATTTTTTTTTTTAACAAAATTGTAATTTCATTAGAAAGGCAAGTAGCACTTACAATACCATTATTAACTTCTTATCTAGCCCTAAGGTTTTCCTAGCCAAATTGTGAGCATTAGTATTACAATTTCTAGGAACATGTCTAATACAAATTTTAGGGAATAAAGACAAAGAACTCTTAACATAATCAATAATATCCGATAAAGTTGAAAGATCTTCTTTATTATTTCTAACTTTGTCAACCAACAACTTAGAATCTGTTTCCACGATGGCAAGAGGAACCTTAATGTTATAACACAATAGAATGCTTGATTTCAAAGCTAAACTTTCGACCATAAGGAAATTAGCACAACCTGCTGTTGGAATGGACAAACCAACAACAAAGTTGCCCCTCCAATCTTTGAAAACAGTATGAAGCCTAGCTTCCTTTTCCTATTATCCATGGCTGCATTAGTATTAAGTTGGTAAAAGCCTTCAACCACTTTAACATCCTGAGTCAAGGAGTGATTAGACCTGAGTTGCTTGTAATCCATCGAGTTCTTTTAAGCTCCCTTGTAATCTGAGATAAAAGAGCTAATCCAATCCACAATATTAGTAGAAGACATGATTTTTCCCAAATAATTTGTTATTTCTATTCCCTTAGATTTTCCAAAGAGTGGATAGCAATAATAAAATATCATTTTTTTTATAAAAGAACAAAACCAGAGAGGATGAATTCTCTAATATCATTATTCCCGTGATAAAAATAAAATTTACTAAGAGGAGATGCTTTCCAAACCTGATATGCTCTTGAACAACCTAGCAAGACATGAGTGACAGTTTCATTGGAGCAGTTACAAAAAGAACAACACGGGTTGGGAGGGAATTTTTTGGAAAAAAAGTTGGATACAGTGGGAAGAATATGATAATAAAATCTCCAAGAGAAGAGTTTAATTTTGGGAAGAAGACACGAGCTCCAAATGGTTGTCCACCGCTTCTTAGTAAAACTACAATCCAAAGAGGTGGGAGGGAGATAAGCATTATTAGCTCGCTAAATGGTAAGCAGTTTTTACAGAGAATAAACTAGAGGGATGCAGATTCCAAATTAAAAAATCTTTCTTGCCCAAAACTCCAAGAGGAACCTGGAGAATGTGAGAGAAAACAACATTATCAAAATAGTTATGAAAGTACTTCGGATAATATCAAGAGTTATGAAAGTTAGGAGTAGGAGAACCTTTTTTAATCACACTTATGGAAGATAGGCTTGTGCATTGTAAGTACAAATTTGTACTAAGTTATGAATGTTAGGCTTGTATATTGAAAGTATTGTTAGAAATATTTGTTATATAGACACTTTATGTAATATTACTCATGTAATTGTCTTAATAATTTGAATTTATCTTTTATTAATTCTAATTTTATATTATTACTTTTAATAGTGAACTTTCAGTTGATAATGTATATATTTTTATATGGATATATGGTATTAGTTTATCTTTTATATATGGACAAAACAATATTAGTTTATTTGTGATTTTTTTATTATTTGAAAATTTTTACCGTGAAAATTTTTCTGTGTACACCTAAGTTCCATTATAGAACCGACGTAAAAAACACTTGTTACGTCGGTTAAAGATTGACGCACAACTTGTTGCGTCATTTCAAAATTGACGCAAAATGCTTTATTTTTTTTGTGTTTTGCGTCGATTATAAAATGACAAAAATAGTTTTTTGTGTCATTTTATAACCGACGCAAATAAATTACTATTTGCGTCTCCGGCTTATACGTCAGTTTTCTGAACCGACACAAAGCCTTTATTAGTCACTTGAAAATCGACGAAAATACCCCTTTTTTAGTAGTGGTTCCTCAAATTTTGAATGATATTTCCAAATCTAAGGATTGGGGGAGGAGTGAAATGACCTGATTTCAAAGCCTCTTTACATTTTAGTTGAGGCTTCCATGAAGTTAGAGAAATCCCTATGAATTTCTTCTTCCCTCTGAAACTATTGTAAGGAGGAGACCAGAGCCAAAGCATTTGTCTCATCTTCGTCATCCACCCCTACTTCGGACTCCAAAAAGTTAATTAGGTCAACTCCGATTAGTTCTATCATTGACTTTGTCTTCTTCACTGGGTCCAACAATGTTGGTCCTTCTACCTAATCACCATCTGAACCGCAACCTTGTCGTGGCCTTCCCTTCTTCCAAGCTCCTTTTGATAACATAGCTTCAGCCACTGGTTAGAGAAAAGCACAGAAGAGAGAGAAAGTCTAATTTTATAATTTTGGTACCTACCTTATTAGTATTCTTGTTTGGTTCCTCAAATTTTTAATGATATTTTCAAATCTAAGGATTGGGGGAGGAGTGAAATTACCTAATTTTAAAGCCTCGTTACATTTATCTGAGGCTTCCATGAAGTAAGAGAAATCCTTACGAATTTCTTCTTCCCTCTGAAGTTGCTGTAAGGAGGAGACTGGTGCCAAAGCATCTGCCTCATCGTCCTTGTCCACCTTTACTTCGAACTTAAAGAAGTCGATTGGGTCAACTCCGATCAGCTCTGACATCGACTTCGTCTTCTTCAGTGGGTTTGACAACACTGGTCCCTTCTTCCTCACCGTATGAACCGCAACCTTGCGTGGCCTTCCCTTCTTTCAAGCTCCTTTCGACGCCATAGCTTCAGCCACTATTAAGAGAGAAACGCAGAAGGGGGAGAAAATCTAATAATAAAATTAATCTTAATAAATCTTTGTAAAAAAATAAAGTATTATGTTACTATCAGGTTACAAGTTATTTTTTATTTAATTTCTAAAAATAAATGTAACCATCATGGTTACATATTTGATGTAACCATTGAAACTTCTATATATAAATATTAAGATAAAAAAATATTAGTGTGAGAAAAAAAGAGAGAAAGAGAAAAGGAAAAAAAAAAGATAAAAAAAAAAGTGAGAGAAAAGAAAGGAAAAAGGTTAGTATAAATTCTCTATTATAAATGTAAAGTTAAGAAAAAGGTTAGTATTTTGTAGAAATTCCTCATTCTAGTTAGAGAAATTATATATATATATATATATGTATATATATGTAACACTTTTAATGGGTATTAATTATTGATGGTTACTAAATAAATTTAACTATAAATACTAAACCCATTAGATTTTAATCCAATGGTGAATAATAAAAGAGAAATTTAACTATGCTTAAATTAACTATTTAATTAAAAAAATATAAAAAAAATCTCTTTTTTTCCCACTATATCAAAAATATATTTACATAAAAAATAAGACAAAGTACGTCAACCTTTTTTTTATCTATTTTTTTTGTCGAAAAATATTTTTTTTAACTGATGGAACAACTTCAGTCCAAAGTGCGAAATTTTTCTTATTAAAAAATTAAACATAAAAATCAAATTTTCTTAATATTATCTATTTATGGGTAATATCTATTAAAAGTGTAAATGTTTACATTATAATTATAGCAGATATTTTATCAGTTTTTCAAATTTTTTCAATAATTTACATTGTTAAAAATAAAGTTTTTAATAATTCATTACGGTTTTATAAAATAAAATAGACACGCTACTCACAATTTGGATTCTATATTCGACATTTTTTTTTAATTTTTAATAAAACAGAGAAAATGTGTACTCACCATGCCGAAAAAATGCTTTTTGAAACAAGTATTCCCCATTTCTATATAGCCTAAGAAAATGGACAATTGTCCCGTTGCCAATGCTGGTGTTATAGCTAGTACTATAGCTATAATATTTATGTGACGTTTGGTTAGAGGTAATGAACTAGAATGGAATGGAAATGAAACCATTTTCATTTCATTCTTTTATTTGGTTGCATTTAAAGTATTAGAATATCATTCTAATAGAAGGGTCTTTTCACCATTTTAGTGGAATGACTATTTCATTTTCAAATAGAAGGAAAGATCATTTCAATGTAAGATTTGAAATATTTAATAATTTTTTTTATCAATTTTTTATGCTTTTTGTAATAGAGATAATAATTAATTGACAGTATTGTTAGTTTAAAACTATTAAGATTAACAAATAAAAAATACACAACAACCTTTTAAATTAAACACAATAAATTTCCATCAAATTTGTTGTTAGAGAATAATGACTCCAATCTGTTTGATGAAATGATTCTTAGAGTTATGAAAACGAACTAATTAGAGCTAATAAGCTGCTTTACTGTTAGAGTTTCTCCGAATTTTGGACTGACCCTCTGTTGTGTGCAAACCTCCCCAGAATAGAACTAATGGGATTGGGGTAGATTTGTAATGTACTAAACATATACATGACATGGAAAATTTGGGTTCACTATGGGTGGAAGTATGATAGTATATATATATATACATTTATCTTTTTTGATTGTGCATAGGCACCACCGCACCAGCATTCATTTTAATACATCTTTTTTCTCTCAGCATTCATTTTAATTATGCATAGGCACCATCGCACCAGCTCCAATGGAGGAAATCACTTCACCAGAAAGGATCACTCTTTATTACTGTAACAGTAAGTAGGAATTTCTTGTATTTTATATTTTAGTGTTGTTTTCATCATGGCCTTTTGTATCAATTTTCCAAACAGACATTGAGGTTCATCCAAGCATTTGTTAACAATTCTGGGATTCTCAACACTGGCCCAAGCATGTACTTGTCAGATATACATGGTAAATAAGATCTAATCGGTCTTGCTTCATTATGTTTGTTGGTTATTTCTTCCAATGTCAGTATCATTTCAATTATAAAATTTTTATTGTTCTTAACATATGATTTTAGTTAGAAATTAAAATTTTGTTCACATACATATAGTATATAGTGACTCTAGCATTAGCATCATCAATTATATGAGACATCTGGATGCATGAAGTTTCTTTTAGGATATTCTTATATTACACGCTAATTCTGAACATGTTGAAGAAAACTAAACTCATAGAAATAACAAAGAAGTGACCATAACCATGACCATGACCATGACCATGCACTTGTATTTAATTATTTATATATGTGTTTAAGGCAATTAAGATTGCTTTTGGTTTTCACTATTGTATTTTTTTGATTAGTAAGCCAATCTTTTGAGATTTTCAGTTTACATATTTTTTTGTGGGTTATCATTTGATTTGATTACGAGGCTTGAATGTGTTTGCATTTATATTAGTGTTCTTTTTTGTTTCATAGAGTATTTGAGCATTAACTTCGCTCGCAAATATTATTTTTAACGTGCCTCGGCACGTAATTTCTAACTAGTATATATATATAGATGGATATTTATATTATTACCCTTGAAATTTAGTATCGTGTTAGGGCTCTATAATTGTATACTTCATATGGAAAATAATATAGTGATGTCTGTTAGAGGTTTTGAATTTGAATTCTAAATTATTATGTATGGTAATATATAAACCCTTAATTGAAAAAGCAAAAAAATTCTATTTTTTTTTTGTCTATATATAGTATTGCAAGAAACTTATACATTAAACTCTCTCTCTTCACTTTATTATATAACTATATATTATTCAATATTACTTGTTAAAATAACTTATTAAATAATCAAGCATTGACAAAATTGCAATTCACTCGAATTTCACCCTTATCACGAGGCCTGGTCTTGACTTGAACATTCCCAAGTTTGATCATGGAAACTGCAAACTGGCTCTCAAAGAGATTAGGCTGTGTAGCCAAAGCTGAGACAAAAGGAGAGGTAATTTGGTCTGAATAAAGCTGTTGATCAGTGGACAACAACCCTTTCTTGTTCATCAGATTACTGTAATACATTGTATCAAATTTCTTAGGAGTAGTTGCATCAAGATCAACCAAGCTATAACCCGTTTTGCATTTTTTCCTAACCACATTCAATAAGGTCACGTTAAGTGATGGATCAGGCGTTTTGCCTAACCTATGTTGGAAAGCATGACAAGCACTTCTTCCTATGGTGTGAGCACCAGAGAGTACAACTAAGTCTAGCATGTTGAGGCCGCGGGCCTCGAAGAATTTGATTAGTCCTTTGGTGTTTTCGCGGCCCTGAGGAACTAATTCAGCTTCCTTGGCTAAGGAAACTCGACCATCTTTGCGGCCGAATGGGACTTCCCAGAATGGCCCTCCCGCAAAGATGGTCGCGTCTCTTGCTGCAGCGGCTAGAATGTCTGCACAAGAGACTGTTTTCGGGCACTTTTTCTCAAGTACGCTCTTGATATCGTTTATCTCCCGAAAACCTCTTAGGGTTTTGCTAGATAGAGCTGCCCTCTCACTTCCCTTATGGTTTAGTAGAACTGATGCATCACAGCCCTAAGAATATATAAGATATGGTTTTAGATCAAAAATAGTAGAAAATTAATCATATATATATATATATGAAATATTATGCATAAATATACATGACACTAACCCTAACAGCGCAGTCATGAAAATGGAGGCGAATGATGGCAGGAGCCAATGTGGGGTCCTTGTTGATCCAAGCTCTCATTCTTCTATGAATGATGGCCTCAGCATCAGGACATGTCTTCCTATAATGAGACACAGACAAAAGAGCTTCCGCAGGCAGATTATTAGGGTTTATTATTGATGATTTAGATGAAGAGGTTGTTGGTTTTGAAGTAATAGGATTAATGGCTAACACCACAAAAGGAGAAATTATTGAAACAAAGAGAGTCATCAAGTAATATAACTTCATTATTTCCATGGTTAAGCTTAGAATAAAATGTGAGTTTATAATTATACTTCTTTCTGATAAGACACTGTGTTTTATAGGTCTTGATATATATATGGAATACGTGTGAAGCACTAATATACACAAAATTTTGTCAAGACATGCAAACATGTTGGTTTTCGAATAGCTTAATGTAAACTCTTATTTTTAGTCAAAACATTATTTGCTTTTATATTTTTTTAGAGGAGTGAACGTTATGATCGTGTATTAATAATATTGTATATATGTACAGGATAGACTTATATTTATTATTAATTAGGGAAGAAACTTATTATCGATCTGTCCCAAATATCACGTTTTCGCTTCGAACTAAGTTTTGTTTAAGCCATTATAATGACAAACTTATCATTTAAAATTATTAATTATCAAATTAATTTTATAATTTTAAGGTTCATCAATAAATGTATAACATGTATTCACTATTAATCAGCTAGTGAGACATAATCAAAATTTTAGTTTGATATAATTATCTATTGTGTGTACTGAATTTATTAACTGTGAACTTTATTGGTAAAACTAAAGTATCCACAATCCATTGGCATATATATGAGCAATCTACCTTTTCATCATAATATAAATCTTGGCTGATATGATCTAGATCACTGCTAATAGCTTTTCTATTTTATTATATAATTAAAATGTATACCAATTTTTAAATGCACTATTATTCTAGTTAGGTCTTGTTTGTAAGAAATACTATATAATATCCGATATGCAAAGGCCAACTGTTTGATCATCTTTCCCTAAAGAAAAAGGCAAAACATAATTAATTTGAATTCAGTACATCTATTCGAAATTAATTTAGTGAAGACTGGATTAAAAAAAAGTTAATGTATGGAAGCTCATTATTTGGCTAATTCTTTAAAAATTTGAAACATATTGCCTTTAAAACCGTTTAGCAAGATTTTTGAAACCCAATATAAAATTTGAAACAAGTGTTTGTCCACTATTTATGAACTTTATTTCTTGTCTTAGCTTGTAAGAAATGAATTCTAAATTTTTTGCATGAAGGATTATTATTATATATATATATAGGCTTAAGGTTTCTCTATGGCCCACTAATAGAATAAATACAAATAATATAATGACATCTGGATTGATTTGATGAGGCCTAGCCCATGAGGCTTACGTGGAATCTTCTTGACGACAGGTAGAAAACGTGTCATTTTCGCATGTAATAATTTAATGACTCTTGACAATCACCATATTTCTTTATACAGAATGCTTGATTTTTGGAATTAACTTTAAAAACAAAGTGATTCAATATTAAATAAGCAATGAATCAATATAGAGGCTGTTTTATCATCTTTCTGGAAGTATTGCTGGTGTAGGTATCCAGATGCTCTCTTCATTGGACTCTTCTTGTCGTCTACATGAGATAAGAGATATCACTCCAAAAATTGGATGGCCCGACTTAACGAATTTGGTCCATTATCCTAATTAAGCATATAAACTGGGCCTTTGGTAATTGAATTTAGATCTCAGAAGTACACATGTCTCTCTTCTAAAAACACAGGTAATATTTACCATCCAAACTTTTGGAACTTAAGAGTTGTGGAAGCTTACAGTCTTCCTTCCAGATGGTATGAGGATATGTGGATGCTTCAAAAAGGTATGGACTTTTTGAAATTCCAAGCCAATATGTAATGGATGACAACTTCGCGCTTTCTGAATATCACTTACACGTGGCAATGTTCTCTTGGCTCATGAAGATTATTCGTCTTGAGAAAATGTGTGAAGCCTAAACTTGCAAAATAACAGCATATATAATGTCAACGGGTGTACGAAGGCAAATATCATCATTCAAATTACCTCGATTTTGTAATAGTCATTTAATGCTAATCCTTCTTTGCTCTAAACCGTCAGATGCAATTTGAGTTTTCTTGAATGTAATCTGAGTCATCGATTTAGGGGCACGTGGATCACAATTTTTATTCTATAAATATAGTGAAAATTATCTCTTTACAAATTTTTCCTATTTTACATTCCAAGCTTGATTTTTCTGAGAGAGAAAAGGCAAAAATTATTTTTGGTGAATGTCCAATTATTTCGATGAGTGCCTGCATCTTCTTCATCGAATTTGTTCAAGGTTAAAACTAGGAGCACCACCCCCAGTTCTCACAATTGATTCCTTAAATTCGTCAGAACCACTAAATATTCAAGCCAAGATATTGAAGTACTTATAAATCAAACTCGTGCTCTTTGATCTAGGGTTATGCGTCTTGATAACCTCCTACCACGTGACTTTTTCTACGGCCAACGCACAGCGTCCAAATTCCTTCCCTAAGACTTTTGCCTTCAACACGTAAGTAACATCTGTACTTCTATAATTCTAAAATGTGTTTAGATTTTGGACAGCTGGATGAACAACTTTGCATGATAACATATCTGGTCGATTATGAATTTCCCCTTTAATGCTTGCATATTTGCCATAAGAAGTAGAGGAATAGGATTTAGGCGTTTGGAGCAGCTCTGTATATTTTTCAAAACAATGTCGTTGATTTATTTTTATACTGCTTGTAATCAATAATAGGTTCTTTGAAACTTCAATAAATTTCTAATGTCTTCTTTAGTAAATTTCTTGTTGGGTAGCCAAACATTAGGGAAATGCATTCAAGTATGGATGAATTTATTTCTTCTTTCTGGAACCATTCTTTCTGAGAAACTTTAACGAGTGAATCAAAGAAACTAAGAACATGAATAGGAATTCATGATAACTCAAGATTTAGGTCGATCTATTATTAATCATTGTTATGATATGAAGTAGGTCTTTATAGTAAACGACATGTTAATAAAAACAAGTTTATTCATATCGATCATTGTCATATATAATCTCTATTATATACAATACCTTCACTTTGATGTCATATTAAATTCGTAATCTGAATTGAGATTACTTGGACTGAAGAACAGGTATCTGTGAACCGTACTAGCAACTGTTGATTAAAGATTCTATAGCTTTAATATGATGCTGACTATTTTATTCATAGCTATGTTATCATCATCTATACAGCTACAAGCCACAACCTCATATATGAATAATGAATTTTTTGATATTTAATATAAATTATTCAATAATAAATATTAATAATTTAACATTCAAGCATATATCAAAATATTTAACTCTTCATTTAATAATCAGAAATATCTTTATAAAATTTTCAGGACATAAACCCTAACAATATCACTCCAAATAAATAAAAACCTAAACATAAAAGTGTTTACATATATGATTAGGGAAACCCTTTTAAGAATTTTTCTTTTACCCCGTTTGGTTCTAGCAAAATAATAAAGAGTGAAAAATTAATTTTTTCGTGACCACCCGAACAAGGTCCTTGCTCCAAAGTGTGGTTAAAGACCCATCATGGGCGTGTTTGGCTAGTAATTAAAAAAATAATCTTTTAACCTTTTTTAGTATATTTTTATTTTATAGTATTAAACCAAACATGGCCCTTATGTCTTACACAAAAGTGGGGTAAAAACTTTCAACATAGTTTTTGTTCTATTTTTTTATTTTCCTTAAGCATAAAAATTGGGATAAAAGGTCCCATTTTTTGTAGTGAGTTGTATCTGACCATACTTAAGGTTAATAAGTCACCATTAACTCATATTAACAAAATACAAATAATTTTAGGCTTCAATAACATCAAAAACAAATCTGAACTCCAAAAGGTTCAAGCTTTTGGAACTGAAACCTCAAGGAACTAGAAGTAAGTAATTTTTTGTAAAGCTTTTCAGTGTAAGGTTAAAATAAAGTTGTTGAAATCTCAAGGTCCAAGCCTTTGGAACCAGGACTCTAGGGAACCCAAAAGTGAAGCAAATCACAAGAAACCTAAGATAAAAGTTTAAGTGTAAAAGTTGAAATCCTAAGATTCAAGCCGTTAGAACTGGAACCTTAGGAGGTCCAAAAGTAGACTAAATTAACAAATAAAAATTCATTCAAGTTTTAAAATACTTAATTGATTAGAACAAAGATGTATGATAAATAAAGTTGTTCAGATCTCATTATTAAAAGGAGAGTAAAAATATTTACATACTAGAAAGCCCCGTGGCAAGGGATAAATACTGTCTCTGCATTATTAAAAGGAGCAACCCTTGTCCCCCAAAATAAAAAAAAAATAAAGGAAAAGATAAGGCCACTCATAGATGGATGGAAGCGTCAACATGCATAGAAGTTCTGGTACTCAGATCTGTGTTGGAAGTAGGAAGAAAAGGTTTTGCAATGGGCTTTTCAGTTGGAAGGTTAGCTTCTGACTCAAACTCTTCAGCCTCATCAGCACAAGTTTTTATAAGTGAATAATAGCTACTAACGAACTAGCCAATTCCTTTTCTCACTGGGCCACAATTGTAGCCAGCTTCTCCTTAGCTTGTTCTTTGGCTGCCTTCAGCTCTTCTTCTACTTTCTTCCTGACACCCAACTTCGCTTACACTCTTTTCTTGGCTTCTAGCTCTGCAGCCACTTTCAGTTCAGCTTTCACCAAGTTGGCTTCCACCATAGTAAGCTTGGCAGAGATCGCTTGTTGAGCTTAAACAACAAAATTCTTGACGCTAGTCAGCAATTTTACCTCCTATCCAGTTGTGGATTTTAAGGGTTTTATCAATGATGTCCTCCTTCAAGCTTTCCACCTCAAGAGTAGAATTTTTTTTTTCTTACACTCAACTTTTTGAATTTTTAGCCTTCAGCTTTCCTCACAAACCTCCAATAGATTAGCAGAGCCTTGGCTTGATGGTAATCATCTTTATAATCATCTTCGCGCTCTTTTAGCTTCTGTATTTCATCCTTGTAAGTTGATACAACACTGTTTATTTCCAACTCTAACCTTTCTTTAACCTGATGCTCCACCAGATCCTTCGATTGGGCTTGTGCTCTATTCAGTTTAGTCAAGGCTTCCTCTCTCTTCCGGTTCGAGGCATCTCGTTCAACCCTAAGAGTCTCTAGCTCCATAGACATCTTAGCTACTGCTTCTGAGCATCTTTCTGTCAATAATTTCCCTGAAAGAAATTAAATACAATCAAGCACAAGTACAAGTGTTAAGCAAAATCATTTTTAAATGTGAGTAAGAATGCTAACCCCAACAAGTTGGTAACGAAGAGAATAAGCAAGGAAGGCTGGATCTTGACTAGGTGTCGTGTCCCACTTTTCTGCACCAAGCTGACAATAGGTGTCGCCAGTTTGCTCCAACAAGTCCACCACGAACGAAACTAGATCACTTCTGACCCTAGATTTGATTGTCTCCAAGACCGTTGCACTATCAATTGTGGGAGGATGGATAGCAACATCTAGAGTTATCTAAGACAATTCAAACTTTTCTATGAAATCAATTACATTAGTTCTCTGATAAATTAAAGTTGACTCAGCTTCAAATCACTTCCAAAAAAGGTAAGTTGACTCCTCGAGCTGGACACAGTTTTCTTCCAGTAATTCTAGTGGTCGGACTGGAAAAGTTATAGTGGATGGAGGAAGCAGAGGAAGTGTGAGCTTTATGGAAGGATTTTGAAGGTGTGGCCTAAAACTAGGTCTAGCACCTCGAGATTTGGGGTCATAAACATCTTTGTTAATACATAAGGTTTTTCTTTGTTTTGGCTTCTTCCTCTTTGCATCCTTCTTCTTAGCTTCCTTCTACTCAGCCTCTCTCCACTTGACCTCTTCTCTTTCATTTTTTCGGCGTTGAACTAGTTGCAAGACAACCTCAGCCTTTAGCTTTTTGCCTTCTTTGTCAATATATAATCTAGGCCTCTTCGTATGGAAGACCATCCCCTCGCTATATTCTATTTCTTCTTCTTCAACAGTAATGACTTGTTGAATAGTAAGTGGAACCTGCTGCAAAGGTTCCACTTAAAGAGCATGAGCTTCCACCGCAACTTCTTGAATTTGAGATCCTTGAACAACTTCTAGGAGTTGAGCATCTAGAGCAGCCTCCGACACCTTGACTGAGGGTGCTAATTCCTTGCTTCGTGTTCGGAAAGATGTTCCAAACTTACTTTTTCCCTTGGCTAGCTTGGCAGCCTCCCTGACTTCCTCAATCTGAATGGCGATGTTTCCTAGGAATTCATTAAGAATGTCCATCTGGATGGTTTGAGGTTTTTCTACAAAAAGAACATAAAAGTTAGATACATGAAAGCAATGAAGACACTAGAGAAAACAACAGCAGTAAAAAAATTAAAAACTCAAGTCCAGATCCAACCATAAACACTTTATTTTGGATCCCCCTCGAGCAAATAATGAAATATTCTCTCTGCCGAAAGCTATCGTATTGAAAGAAATCCAGATTCTTCATCAAGACAAACGTATCTACTCTAATATATTAGGAGGGCGAACATATCTACTGTATTCAATGAGTACTTATAGTCTAACTAATGCGAGAAACTCCCTCCAAGTGCAAGCTCTCAAGCCCCCAAATAAAAAAAATTATTTTTAAGTATAATTTTTTTTTTTTGAAAATAATCTTGTGTATTACAAAAACAACAAAGATACACAAGAAACTAAATGGAAGGTAGAGAACCATTCCATATAAGCTCACTATCAAGCCCAAGACCCCACCTAGCCACTTGATGAGCAAGAAGGTTAGATTCCCTTCTCACAAAACTCAAACTAAGGAGTGGGCAGTTAGATAATAAGCCCCTTATACAAGTGATAAAATCATCCAGAACATTACAACCCCTCTTAGAGGAACTTATTTTATCTACAATAGATTTACAATCTGTTTTTAGAACATCAACAGGAAGATGAATACAAGTAACCCATTGCAAAGCTTGAAGAATCGCCTTGGCTTTAGCTATCACCGGCGAAACACAACCTTCAAAAGGCTTCACAAAACCAGCAATAACCTGATTCGAAGAGTTCATAACAACAGCCCCAATGCTATATCTTTTACGAGAAGTATCAATGGCTGCATCTGTAAAAAGCTGGAGGGAAACCCCTGCAGGTAAGCCATGCAAATCTAACATATCCACCTGTTGAGTAGAAGAAACTTGTTGCGCATCCATATACTTGAAAAAGAAATCAACACTCCAATTATAAAGATCAACAGGCTGCAGAGAAAACTTATTATGGAAAAGATTATTTCTTTGATTCTAAAAAGCCCATAAAAAACAGCAAAAAATACCAACATTATCCTTATCCAGTTCTTGAGTAATATTGTGGAAAAAATCATATAAACTAAGATGTTTAAACTGAGAATAATAATTAACAAACCTTGAGTGTTTCCAAGCTTTCCTCGATCTGGAACAATCTAGTAAAGCATGCTTGGTAGTTTCAGGCTGAATTTTACACAAAGGACACAAAGGAGAATCAAGGATACATTTCTTATACAGAGAAAAAGCAACAGGAATTGCCTGAGAAAGTAAACGCCAAATAAAAATTTTCACTTTTGGAGGAATTTTTGAGGTCCAAATTTTTGACCAGAACTTCTTAGAATTATCAGGAGAGGAAGTAGAAGGAAGGTCTTGATGTGAAAAGGCTAAGTGATAAGCAGATTTAACAGAGAAAATCCCCGAACTATCATACTCCCAAACTATTTCATCCTTATCCTGTAGACCCGAAACTGAGACAGTTAAAATTTCATTAACCATGTTTGTTCCAAAACAAGTTTCAAGTTTAGGAATATCCCAGTCCCCAAATCTATTAATGAAATAAGAAAGAAAAGGAGAAGGAGGTATCTGACCAGAATTAAAAGACTTAACCTTATTGTGGGGAAGCCAATGATCTTCCAGAATCCGAATATTACTTCCATCACCAACCTTCCAAATCAATCCTGAAGTTAATAAGTCTTTACCCCAAAGTATACTTCTCCAAGTGAAAGAAGGATTGTGACCATGCTTAGCTTCGAGAAAAGAGCTACGAGGAAAATACCTGGCTTTAAAAAGTGAAGCAAGAAGAGAATTTGGGTTTTTAAAAAGCCTCCAAGCTTGCTTAGCAAGCATTGCCTGGTTAAAATGAATTAGCGATTGAAAACCCATCCCCCCAAAAAATTTTGACTGACACATGCGCTTCCAAGATTTCCAATGAATTTTTTTAGAAGTACACGCAGAACCCCACCAAAACCTGGCCATCACAGATTCAATTCCCCTACAAAGCTTAACAGGCAAACGAAAACAGGCCATCGCATAAGCAGGAATAGCCTGGATAACAGCCTTAAGCAACACCTCTTTACCATCTCTAGAAAAACACTTGCCTGACCAGCCCCTAAGTATAAAATTAACTTTATCCTTTAGAAAAGCAAAAGAGTGATACTTAGACCTAGAGAGGCATTGAGGAAGACCCAAATATTTACAGATAAAAGGTCTATCCTCAAGATTAAAAGTATTGAAGAAAAGGGCACGGATATTAGATTGGGTATTGGGAGAAAAAAGAATAGAAGACTTTGAAAAATTAATTACCTGCCCCGAAGCCCTAGAATAAATATCAATAACTTCCTGCAGAGCAGAGCAAGAGGAACGATCAGCAGCACAAAAAAGAAGGCTATCATCAGCAAAGAATAGATGAGAAATTGATGGAGCAGAACGGGCAATAGCAATACCCTTCAGAACACCAGCATCCTGTTTGCTCCTAAGAAGAGCAGATAAACCTTCTGCACAAAGAATAAAAAGATAAGGAGAAAGAGGATCTCCTTGTCTAAGACCCCTAGAAGGTTTAATTGATGGGCTAACAGAACCATTAATTAAAAAAGAAAGTGCAGTAGTAGAAATACATTTCATAACTAAAGACACAAACTTAGGAGGAAAATTAAAATGAAACATAACACTTTGTAAATAGTGCCACTCCACACGGTCAAAAGCTTTAGCCATATCCAGCTTAAGAGCAGCCCAACCAATCTTGCCACTTTTACGAGAATTAATAGCATGCACAATCTCTTGAGCAATAAGGATATTATCAAAAATGACTCGACCAGAAACAAACGCACTTTGAAATGGAGAAATTATTTTATCCAACACCACTTTCAATCTATTAGCCAACACTTTAGAAATCACTTTATACAAAGTTGTACAAAGACTTATTGGACGAAAATCTTTTAAAGAGTGAGCATGCTACTTTTTGGGAATTAAAGAAATGAGAGTGGAATTAATGTGAGTAAAATCTGCACCCTCATTAAGACAAGAAAGAACAGCCTGGACTAAATCAGACCTCAAAGTGGACCAATTTTTCTGATAAAAATAGGCATTAAGACCATCAAGTCCAGGAGCTTTATCCCCAGAGAGACTAAAAAGGGCCTTCCTAACCTCTACAACAGAAAACGGTTCATCCAGATAAGCATAATCAACGTCTTCTAGAGGAGGGCCAAGACAATCCAAAATCTGACAGGTAGCAGCAGCATCACACCCCTCAGCACAGAACAGATCACGAAAATAAGAAACCACCATATTACTAATACCATCGTGATCAGAAACAATGCAATTAGATTCATTCTTAAGGAATTTAATAGTATTATTCTTTTTTCTTTGAGAGGCAAAACGGTGAAAAAACCTAGTGTTTTTGTCACCAGCTTTAAGCCAATGAGTACGAGCCCTTTGTCTCCAATAAATTTCTTCTTTATAGAGAAGAGCATCTAACTGTGATTGAAGACACTGAATACGAAGATGGTCATCCCGATTATAAGTGGAAAGGCCCTGAGATCTGGAAATTTCATTCTGTAGATCAGAAATACGGGACTTCAAAGATAAGTTAGCTACTTTGTTCCAAGATTTGAGGGCAGAAATGCAAAGATCTTGTTTGGAGAGAAAGTCCTGAAAAGGACCAGAATTATTCTGGCTAATATTACTATTGTCCCACGAAGTTTTAATAACAGAAAAAAATTTAGGGTTTTCAAGCCAAACGTTCTCAAAAAAGAAGCGTCTGCTCCTTCTACAAGAAGAGCTAAGATTTTGATCATCAAGAAAAAGCTTTAAAGCTCGATGATCAGAACCATAAAAGGAAAGGTGATGAAAAGCAGCATTTGGAAAAAGAGTACACCAAGAATCCGAAACAACAGCCCAATCAAGTCTTTCACAAACAGATCGATTATGCCAAGTAAATTTGTTACCCACACAAGAAAGAGGAAAAAGATTAAACTTAGCTGAAAAATTGTAAAAATCATCCATATCCTTATGATTAATTATAGTAAGTACTACCAATTTTATCAGCATAAGATAATAAACTATTAAAATCTCCCATAATTAACCAAGGCAAATTAGGAGCAGAATAAAAAATTTTATCAAGTAAATTCCAAGTTAAATGCCTTTGTGAAGAAATAGGAGAACCGTAATAAGCAGTAAAATGAAACATATCCTTCTCATTAAAGCAAATATTACAGTCTATATGATTACATGAAAAGGTGAGAATATTAACAAAAACAGAGTCTTTCCACAAAAGCATAAGTCCCCCACCAAAATATTTCCTAGGGACTTCAAAACCATGGGAAAAACCCAGCCCAACTCTAAACTTATCCACAGCACCCAAAGACATACGGGTTTCAATCAAAAAAAGGATATCAGGACTATGATTTTTTACAAGAAGGGAGAGACGACGGAATGCACGAGTACTCCCCAACCCTCGTGCATTCCAACATATAACACTCATTTTTCTGGGCGGGTGTGCAAAGCATCACCCGCCTGTTCAAGATCAGTAGAAGCAGATGAAGCACCCTCCTCCCTCTCACCAGCACGAGCTCTCTTCAGCTAAGTCCTAACAGAACCACCAACAACAGCCTGTTGGGAAACAAACGATGGTCGCTTAACCCCAGAAGCTGAGGCAAGTCCCTTGCCACGGACCATCTGATCAGGCTGATTAGGAGCAAAAGATACTCCCATAACCTCCATAGCTCCACAAGAAATATTACCAGAATCTCCCTCAACCAAAGCACCAGAAATAGGATGTAACATACCAGTGCTAAGAGCACTAGTAGCTACCACCAAAGAGTCTGTGGAGTAAGAGGTAAAAGCCGAAGAGCGCACAGGAGTGTTCAAGAAAGGACTTTGAGCAACACTAACATTATGAGAAACATTAGGGTTAATAGGAGTAGGAATCATAACATTGGAAGAGGTATGGAAATTTAACAGTTGAGACCCAGAACCCACAGCATGAGCTAAAAAAGAAGGGAAGTTGATAGCCTCACCCAAAAAAATTCGAGTAGGTTGATTAAGATTGATAGGAGCATAATCCATGATGGTCATAGCAGGAGGATGAGGGTACTGGAAAGGCATAGACTTGTCCACAATTTTCTCCTTCCCTCTTAACAGAATATTATAAGGACAAGGAGGATCAGATTGTGTTTCATCACACTTTTGGAGATAGAAGTGACAATATCTCTTAGTATGATCAAGTTTGCCACAGAAAAAACAGAAGTCCGGAAGCCTCTCATACTTAAAATCAATCCACTTAATAAACTCTCTACCCATACGAATGAACCTAATATTCATACCTCTACGAATTGGAAGGTTCACATCCAGCAGAATCCTCATCCTCAAATAAGGCCCCGTGCCCTCCTTAACAGTATCCCTATCAACCTCTATGAGGTCACCTACTTCAGAAGCAATAAAACGGGCTAAGTCATATGACTTACACATAAAAGGTATGCCATAAACTTGAACCCAAAAGGGTACATAATGAAGGTTCTCAGGAGTGAGAGGAAAAGAGCTGCCAGGTGCAGCAAAGACAGTAACACTTTGGGCAAAATGCCATGGCTGTCCCTCCAAAATTCTACCCTTGTCTCCCTCACAACCAAAAGTGACTAAAAATAAACCATCTGCATGTTCAGTAACAGTCACAGGGAAACGACACTGTGATGACCAAATTCCAGAAAAGGTTTTCATAAGAGAGGGTCGATTATAAGGTCGGATAGTATGGAGTTTAAGGAGTAGGCTAATAACGACAGAGGAGGAAGAAGAGGAATTAGCATCATAGGTGAATATGGTATTTTCATCAGAAGGGAAAACTAAAGCATTCGACACATTGTTGAGAAAATCATCCATTTTGAATACAGCAGCAAAACAAACACACACAGAAATAGAAAGAAAGCAAGGGAAGGGGTGAGAGAAAAAATACCTCAATCGCACTATATAAAGGAAGAACCAGAGTCCCCTGAGCTGCCTTCTCGAAAATTCAGAGGTCACATCCCTAGCCTCCACCGGAGTAGCAACAATGATGAAAATAGCCCTATTAACCTCAGAAAACCAAATATCCGCCTCCATTTTACAATCTCCAAGGGTGTAATGATGTTGGAGAGGTTGAAAAATCAGAAGTAATGGCACAGAGGACAATAAATGGGGAGCATAATAGACGGAGAACAAAGAAATGGAAGAGGAAAAGGAATAGATAATTGTGCATTCATAAATGAGATGGGATAGTTGGTAATGATAGTAATACACAGAACAATAAATGCTCTCATTAATACAAAGATAAGAAAAAATGCTTCTAAGTGAAGAAAGAGAGAAAGAAAGGAAATACAAACCACCACTATACCTGTTAGGGGGGACGACAACCACCATGAACGGGACCAGAAGCAAACGAGAACCACTGTATCGCATACCTACTAGAAAGTTCCAGAGAGAGAAAAGCTGTTTGTTTTTCTTTTATCCCTAATAATACACATTTTTAAGTATAAATTTGATTATTCTTCTAAAGTGTTATATATTCTTAATTATTCTAAACTTAATAGAGCTTAAAATATTAAAGTGCAAGAAAGAACACATTAAGATTACAATATTCACTATCACGAGATCTCTTTTGTCAAGACCAAGTTCAAAGAAAAAATCAAAGATCAAATCTGTAAGTTTTATATATTATAAACTCTCATTTTACACTCCCAAAATATAAATCCACTATATCAGTTTCTCTAAAGTTTCTTGAATATTAAAATTATTACATTGTAATTAATTATTCAAAAGAAATTATTATCATGTAAAAAAGATTTGCGTTGCAAGTTTTGTATAATCTCTCAATTTCACATCTTAAGTTAATTTTAGTTATTTTGTGGAGAATCTTGTTTAGGAGAAACAAGTTTGTTCATAATAATTCTACTCTTACTCTTGATCAAGTGGTCACTATTGGGTTATGGACTTTCTAGATACTTTTCAACGTGCTAATCAGTGAAGTGGTGTTTTTTTAGAATTGCATCCGAATAGAGAGTCCTTGGCTCTTTCTCCTACTAAGGCCAGGCCCACCCTTGTTGGTTGTCACCACCAATCGGTTTGTATAAGATTAATACAGATGCTCTTGTTGATGCTAGAAGGGATTTTTTGTGATTTAGGACACTTGTGCTTGGCACATTAAAGGATGGTTTGCTTCCAAGGAGGCTGAAGCGATGGCTCGCCACAATACTTTGACTCATAAAAAGATACAACACTCATAAAAAATATTAATTTTTTTTTAAAAATAAAATAAACATAAAGAAGAAGAAAAACCTTACATATTTGGAACAAACAAGCCCCAGACTTTCAAACTTCAACACGACCCTGTATTTACAATATTTTACCAATACCACTCACAGCTATGTGTGACTGAAATTTATCAAAAAAGAAAAACATTTTACCAAATATGCCTATGTATCCATGTTCATATTTATATTCATATAACACAAATCAAATAATTAACCTCTAAGCCTTGCAACAAACAAATCGGCCTAACCCTTTGGGAGCATCAATCTGTACTGCCTTCTTTTTCATCGTTTTCTTCTTCAACTCCTCTTCCTTTGGTACCCTAATCACTAAAACTCCATCACTCATCGAAGCTTTGATTTCTCCCACTTTTGCATTCTCAGGCAACCGAAACTGTCTACAGAAGGTGCCACTTGTCCTCTCCCTACAATGCCACCTCTCACCTTTTACTTCTCCATCCTCTTCCTTCCTCTCCCCGCTCACATACACAACTTTATGATCTTCATGAATCTCAAGCTTCACGTCCTCTCTTTTCAGCCCCGGAAGATCGATTTCGAACACGTGGGCATCAGAAGTTTCCTTCCAGTTCATCTGGGCATTCAAAGGGTCCAAAACGCTGCGTTGCAGGGAGAGCAGAGACTGTAAAAGAGACATTCTAAGATTATATTGAGATAATATGTTTTAAGATTATGTATTATGGTTTGTTTGATCAAATTGTTTTGTATTTATATTGGGTGGCCACAGAAACAGAAAGCAGATTCTTGAAATTTCTGGAGTAAATGAGAATGTCGTAAAACAATAATTGTTGGATTTGGATATAGTACTTGTGATTGGTATATTTGCTACTGTTGTTAGTTTGACTTGTCAAACTGAAACAAGATAATACCTATGCTACAGAAAACTCTAGGCCACAGTAGAATTTTTTTTTTTTTTTTAATTTTTTTCCTAAATAGAAATTTATTACCTTTTGCATTCATCAAATAACATTGTTTCTTCATTAAAAAAAAAAAAAAAAATAGTAATTTGCGGTAAAAATACTTAAGTTTTATCCCGAGTAGCAGATAAATACTTAAGTCGTATTTTTGGCTGTAAAAATACCTTCCGTCACACTTTTGGAACTTCCGTAGGTACCTCTCCGTTTTCATTTAGGTAAGTGTCCATATGTCACCCTTTTATTAGTCCACGTCATAAATTTTTATTTTTCATTTTAAAATTCATTAAAACTTATTTAAAAATCATTTTAAAATTAAAATGATATATTCATAATGTGTAAAAAATAAAAATAAAACTTATTTTTTAAATTAAAAAAATTACAAAATTAAAATATCACATAAACTTCCAACTCCTCCAAACATGGCGAGGCTGAGGACGGCCATGGATTCGGCGTTCTGGGATTTGGACGTGGCTATGCTTGAGTCCTTGAAGGCTCCGCTAAGGCTGTACCAAGTGAGCCATTCCCCATGGACGCTACTTGAGCAAGTCAAGTTATTAGAATACAGCAAGTCTCCTTCTTGGGAAATGGGTTTCCTCTTGGCATTATCCCTTCTTACTTTCTTACTCTATCCAAGGATTCTGGTTCTTTGAGTTTTCAATCCCTCTTTCTAAAACCTGTCACCTCCAACTGGTAAGTAATAAGCCCACACACACATACTACACTTTTGTTTCTCTTTCGTTTTCTCTAGCTTTGTTTGCTTTCTTACTATCAACAGTCCTATTTCACTTTTTCTCAAAAAAAAAAAAAAAAAAACAGTCCTATTTCACCACATCTCATCCGCTTTTTCTTCCTTTTTCTCTCTGTAACCAAATTGTAAAAAATTAAAAAAAAAACCCCAAATCTCTCATCACTCGAGATCTACCGGCGAGTGACCACGAGATCGAAGTCAGAAGCATGCGGGGTTGAAAGGGTTAGCAAGTTTCGCGCTGGGAATGAGGATCGACAAGCCGAAGAGGACCACCATATTGGAATGCGAATCGACAAGGTGAGCAATTTTTAGAGTTAGCATGTCATTTGTGGGTTCTTCTCCTTTATCTGAATGTGACTTTTGTTAAAAAAAACCCTTCAGTATTTACAAGTCTAAGCTTGAATTTGGGCATTTTGATTTGTGGTCTTTGTTCTATTTCTGGGTTTGAGTTTTTAATTCTGGGTTCGTTTACATGTCTGACCTTTGTTCTTCACCTGGGTTTTAGTTTCAGTTATTGCATTTGTATTTTGTTTGTATATTTTGATTTAGGATCCTGTATAAGATTTCTGTTCTTGGAAAGTTCTGGGTTTGTTTTAGGGTATCAAATAAATTTTGTATTGGTGATGGATAATTGAAGATTTGGGTTTCTTTTATTCTTTTTTATTTTGTTTGTTCAAAATCTAAGTTTGCTTAGACTTTTGATTTTAGTTTTGTTTCAAAATCTGAATTTAATTTATGTTGGCATTTTTTTTAATTCAAAGAGAAAAGAATGGAACAAGAAATAAAAGAAAAATCATTTAACAAAAATAAAAGAAAAAAAAATTAATTATTTAGGTTTAAAATAATTTTTTAGGTTTCAGAATATTTTTTTTATTTATTTTATACATTTTAATTATATATTTTTTATTTTTAAATGATTTTTTAAATAAGTTTTAATGAATTTTAAAGTAAAAAATAAAAATTAATGATGTGGACTAATAAAAGGATGACACGTGGACACTTACCTGGAAGAAAACGGAGAGGTACCTACGGAAGTTCCAAAAGTGTGACGGAATGTATTTTTACCGCCAAAAATACGACTTAGGTATTTATTTGCTACTCGGGATAAAACTTAGGTATTTTTACCGCAAATTACTCTTAAAAAAAAAACAATTCTTTTTAACAAAATAAAACTTACATAGACATTGTATAAATTTATAACATTTTGGAATAATCATAAAAATATTGTTTGTTTTATTGAATGGGAAATTATATATTAAAAATTAATATTTTATTAAATTTTGGGAAAATGTTTTTTTTTTTTTCTTTCTCTATTTTTTCCCTAAAAATTCTTGAAATAAAAAAAACGATATATTAAATACATTATCATTTGTAAGGGTAAAATTTTCCAATAAATCCTTCTCTAACTTAATGAGCCCATAAACTATAGGTAATGAACACTAGGTTGTCTACACGAGCTACTTCTTTCGTGGGTTGCTCAAGAGAACCAAAGGGCTAGAATAGGCCTTAATTAAACTGCAATAATTGTGGTCTTTACAAATAGAGCCGACCCTAAGTATAGACGGGCTAGGCCCTAAATATTGGCGGCCCTAAGTATATTGCACAAGGAACAACTATATTATTTTTCTAAAAACTATTTCTTGCTACAATACTTCTTCTACTAATTCTGTATGAACTTCTCTTCTTCTTAACTTTCTATCTTTCCTTTATTTATTTTTCATCCGTAGTTGAAACTGAGTTTATATAGATTTATTTAGTTTTAATTATGTGTTTTAAGTATTTTTTTCAGTTATTATTTTTATTTGACCATATTCTCCTAATTAAGTTATTGTATGCTACTGAAAACTTTAGAATATTGGTTTTTTTTTGGTAGATTTGTGGTGACTTTTTTCTTCTTTATTTTTGTGTATTTTTTTTTTACCACGTTTGAGTTTTGTGCCATGTCATCTCATCAAGGATTATCGCTCAGCTTGTTTTTTCTTTATTTTTTTCCCTTTTTTTCATTAATGTTTTTTTTTTTTTTTGGGTAAGGGAAATATTTTGACTTTCAGTAACTTGATACTTGTTTTTTTTTCTTCAAGATTGATTCACTTCTCATCAAGAATGCTATATAGAATATAACATTTTCCAATTTTGTGTATCAAAGAGGTAAGTTTTCTGTAGAAGAACTCTTTCAAAACAAAATCTCTTTACTTTACTCATCACAAGTTTTATCAAATGATTTTTGGTTGCTCATTGCACATGGAAATAACAGTTGTTGATGTTGTATGATTTGGTTATAAAATAATAGAAATGATGTATCAATTTGGATTTACTTTAGATATTGGAACAGAGTCACCCTTTAACATAAATTTAGTTTCATTGTTCACAAATAGCATGTATGATTGGACTTTTACTATGTGAAAGAAAAGTTATGGATTTATATTTACTATAATGATATGATGTGATTATATCTTGGTGCACTACTTACTACAATACTTTATGTGCTTGATATGATGTGATTACTTATCAATTAAGTAATTTTAAATATTAGAATTACTTGAGATTGTTAGTGATGTAAAAAAGATAGGATGTGAATTGGAATTATTCATTCCAATATCTGACTTGATTAGTCATGGAATCTATTTACACCAAAAGTAGCATTGATAACGTAGACATCAATGTTAAACACGTGGCAAGAAAGATGATTTCTTAGAGTTGAGTAGTCCCGAGTCATAGCAAGTCGACTTTAAGAACTTTAAAATGGAAGTTTGGACTTTGATAACTCGTTTTCAACTCAGTATCTTTAAGTATTCTGTACCATCAAGACATGGAGAAACCAAATCCAGACCCCGAGAACTGAAATTACATGAATCTGCACCCTGGAAGTCAACTTAGGGACCTAGTGCTTCACCCAGTGCCTAGGTTGATGTCCTAACTAGGATTTCAGTTTTCAGGACCGTCTTAGTGCATATGGGTCAAACTTTGTATTAAGACATGAACTAGATATACCACGGATATATTTGAGGTATCAAAATCATATTCGGAGAAATTTTATTTTTGAGCACCCAGAGCACCCGGTGCCTGGGCACCTAGCGCCTAGATTGATAATTTGTCAATCTAGGCAACTTCCAAGTATCAGATTTTGCATCTTCTTCATCTTAATTAAAAATAGAGAAATAGGTACTTTTGGGGAAGAAACAACACTTACTGGGTGCCACAAACAAGGCCCAGCGCCAAGGTTGACACCTCGAGCTGGCCCAACGCCCAGGTTCATATTTTGTCAACCTAGGCCGGTTCCAATGATGTTTTCTAAGAAATCTTTCGAGCATCTTCTTCGTTCTCAGCAAATTATTAAGATTCAATTATTTTTAAGGACCAAACGAAACTTCTAAGGGGCCATAAAGGGGACCCAAGTCCCTAGTTGACACCTGTTACTAGGCCCAATGCCCAGGTTGATATATTATCAACCTGGGCTGTTTCCAATCAAGTTCTTGAAAAAGTACTCTAAGCATTTTTCTTTTTTGTCATCAGAAATAATGAAGATTCAAGCAAACTCGGGGAGAAAACCACAAACTTGAGGCCCTGGAAACAAAGCCTAATGCCGAGGTTAGCCTAGTGCGGGGCCTAGCGCCCATGTTGACAATCAACCTGGTGCACTGGTTTTGATCATTCAAATGACAAATTTAATTCGACCATTCAATCCAAAATGGTCAAAAATAGGATAGGAGACCTCGTCCTCAAGTTCAAGAAACTTGGAATTGTCAAAACGACAACTCGGGAGCTCAAAAATGAAGTACCCACTGCCCAAGTTGACAAATGGCCTGGTGCGTTGGGTTCTGCTTATCCGATTCTGATTCTGTTTCGACCGTTCGTCTAGTTTTTCACAATAAATAAGATACATGAAGTTAGAGAAGTCAAATTCACAACTTCACCTTTCTCATTTCCAACATGGATAGAACAATAAGAAATGAAGAGTTTTGAGTCTCTCATTTCCACAGAACAACATCTCTGGGAACTAGTGACCAACTTTGCCAGAACACAAAGACAGAGTGATGTCAAAATATCACTTAAGAATCAGAAAGTACATCCCCTTGTTTTTTTTCAGTTACCTAGCGTCCATGTTGACGTCATATGTCAACTTGGGCGCTGGGTCATGGACATTCTTCAGTAAAACAATCATAAATCACTAAATATTGATCCAATTGACATAATTCAACTTGAGTTTTGAAGCTATTTCAATTCTCTATGAAGTCATATCTCACACTTCAATCTCAATTCTGAAGTTATCGACTCTAAATTTCACCCAAGGGAGTTACAAAAATAAGCTCCAACTTACCCAGAGCAGGTCCCACCATCGGCGACTCGGGCTCTGAATTTTAACGGTTAACCTCAAAATAAAATTTTCACTGATAGATCATCATCTACGGTCAAAAATAGCCAACTTGTATTTTTTTATTATTTTATTCCTATTTTCAAGGGCCTCCTTAATCTATAAAAGGAAAGCTCGCTTAGTTCATTTTTCACATTCAGAAAACTACCCATAAGGTCAGAGCATCTCTCTCTAGTTTCTCTCTATAGAAACCAGAGCTTAAACACTTAGCATTTTTCTATAATTGCCATCTCGTGAAAAATAAAAACTCGAAGAAGACGTAGCTCTATTACCATCGCGACATGGGGAGTGAACTACTATAAATTGTGTGTGCCTTTCTAAATTTTTTACTTAAACTCATTATTCATCTCACCAATCTAGCTAGCTAGTGTTGGACCCTTTTGAGTGCAATATTTTGGTACTTTCATTGAGAGCCATAATTTGAGTTCTTGAACTACAGTTCGAATTCTCTGCTAGGAACTTTGTTTCAAAAGGAATTTATAAGTTCAAGCAAGCAATCATCTATGAACATGCAAAACCACACTACCACTCCTAGTAACCATGCCACTACTTAGCAAGCAATAGGCATTGGGATTCCCCATAAGGAAGCAAACTACAAGCGAGCACCCAAAAGGACTCAGACTCATGAATGTGGATCTATGGGTCCTCTACTCAATATGGAGCAGTCAACTGTTAGGTAAGCGAGTTACGAGCGAGCATCTAAAAGGACTCAGACTCAAGATCGCAGACCTACAGGTCCACCACACGCAGTTTATAGGATCAACTGCAATTCTCCTTGAAGAAATTCAAATAATGTAGGAAACCAATCTCCTATGTGGGATTCTCTTCACAATTCTAATGACTCTAGACCACCTCGTGACCCTGCAAAGGGAAAGGGACCTGTAGTCAGACTTAGGGGATGACCCCAGAAGCTCTATCATGAAAGTGAAGAGTATGGGATTCGGAGGGTTAAGATCAATGAACTACTCCACACTCAAAAATACTTTCGTGATGAACGAGGTGCTTGGTGTATGTACTTTACCCGAGCACCTGACGGCCAACAGTATAAATACTTCCCATGGGTGCATGGAGACATGCTGAACTTGAGCAATCATTCCAACTCCCTCCACACATGTCACTCTAAGGAACTATTTTGAAAGAAATAGTCAGTATAGTACTTTGAGTAGCTCCTCGCGAAGAAAATGCTTGAGAGACGACTCTATCGTCATATAGGATAAATCCCCAAAGTTTCCATCAAGGCCACACGATCAGGAAACAACCACAAGGCCTAGGTTGATCAATGCCTTTGATCAACTTAGAAGATAAAAGAGCCTGCATAACAATGTCAACAAGAAGCGACCAGCTGATATACACATCACCACAGTGTGTAGGGCCGAATTTAACACCTTTACCGCTCTGGTTAAGGGTATCACTACTCCAAAGCCAATAGAGTATGGGTTAGATCGAGAGCGGTGTTCTCCTCTCTCAAATCGAATTAAGGCTTTGGAGATCACCTTAAAGTTTAAAAATCCACTGTGGCATCAATACACTAGCAAGGAAGACTTTCTCTCTCACATACACAACTTCAAAGTATAGATTGACCAGTCGAATTCAATGGTCACATCGAATTTGACATTGGAGTAATAGAAGACAGGATCTCGGGTTGATTGTCAACCTGGGCGTTAGGCCCAGCACCAGGTCAACTTAGGCCCTGGGCCCTATTTCTAGGGGTATAGATTTGTGGTTTTCTCCCTAAGTTTACTTAAATCTTTATTATTATTGATGATGGTAAAAATGCCCGAAACACTTTTTGCTACGACTAGATTGGAAACAGCTTAGGTTGACAAAATATAAATCTGGGCCCTGGGCTTGCCCCAGGTGTCAACCTGGACGCTAGGCCTTACTTTTAGCACCCAAGAAATGATGTTTATTCCCTGAAAGCACCTATTTCCCCATTTTTGATGAAGACAAAGAAGATAAAAAAAGTCGGATTGTTTATCTAATACTTGGAAGGTGCCTAAATTGACAAATTGTCAACTTGGGCGTTGGATGCCCGAGCACCAGGTGCTTCAGGTGCTCAAAAATGAGCTTGCTTCGAATTTGATTCTGGTGCCTTAAATATATCCATGGTATGTCTAGTTGATATCCCAATGCAAGTTTTGACCCGTTTGCACTAAGACAGTTCTAGAAACTAAAACCCTTGTTGGGAATGTCAACCTAGAGCTTCTAATTTATATCTTGACTGTAGTTTCAGTATGGGAGATGTCTCAACTGATTTGTTTTCTTGTTTGGTAGCAGAATTTAAAGTTTAATAAAACTTGATTACCTTTTTTTTTTTTAAAAAAAAAAAGAGTATAGACTTTCCAAATATACTTTAGTTAAAAGGGGATTTATGTAATTCCTCACGTTAATGACAAATTTTATTTCAAATGAGACCATCACGTTGTCTGAGATTAGACGCCCCGGAATGAACGCACTCTGAGACTTTGAAATGATGTTGTCCATCAGGGATTTCATACGGTTAGCCATAACTTTTGTGATCACTTTGTACAATGGGTCTAAGATCTTTCATAGAATCCGGGCACCTCTTCTTAGGAATCAAAACCACATTCGCATCCCCACATCCTACTTCAAACTCCCCAGAGACAAAGAAGTTTTTGACTACCCGAACCACATCCAATTTAACAATATTCCAACATTTTGAGGAAAATGGGCAAGACGGGGTTTATGGCACTGAAACTAGACATGAGTAAGGCTTATGATCGTATAGAATGGTCTTTTCTGGAAGCTATGTTGAGGAAAATGGGCTTTAGTTCTCAATGGATTCGGCTTGTAATGAAGTGTGTCTCCTCTGCCAACTATAGAATAATCCATGGAAGTTACGAGATGGGTCCTATCCTTCCATCAAGAGGTATTCGTCAGGGGGATCCGCTGTCCC
The DNA here is from genome assembly GCF_029168945.1 of Cannabis sativa. Classification (NCBI taxonomy): domain Eukaryota; kingdom Viridiplantae; phylum Streptophyta; class Magnoliopsida; order Rosales; family Cannabaceae; genus Cannabis; species Cannabis sativa. Next base: position 50,845,619 of record NC_083601.1, read on the forward strand.
CATACCTTTTCATTCTGTGTGCGGAAGGACTATCAGCTCTCTTAAGGAAGTATGAACGAAATGGTTGGCTACATGGTTGCAAAGTATCCAATGGAGCTCCTCGAGTCTCTCACATGTTATTTGCGGATGACTGTTATCTGTATTGCAAAGCAACTTTGGAGGAAGCTAATCGGGTACAGGAGCTACTTGGTAAGTTTGAGTTGGCTTCGGGACAACAAGTGAATTTCGCCAAGTCTTCAATTTTTTTCAGCAATAATACTGAAGCTCACATCAAAAATCCACTTTGCTCCATGCTCCAAATGAGTGAAGCTGATGACAGAAGCTTCTATCTAGGACTCCCAAGCACAATGTGTAGAAATAAAACGGTGGTTTTGGGGTATCTCAAAGATAGAGTCCGCAAAAGGCTTCAAGGTTGGGTGGGTAAGTAACTTTCAAGAGCGGGAAAAGAGGTCCTTGTGAAGACGGTGGTCCAAGCCATACCAAGTTACGCTATGAGTGTATTTCTTTTGCCCGATGAGATTAGCAAAGACATTGAGAGGATGATGACCAAGTTTTGGTGGCAATCATCTATGAATGATGGCAAAGGCATACATTGGATGGCTTGGCACAAGCTTGGCAAGCATAAAAAGGGTGGTGGAATGGGCTTTCGGGATCTTCGTGACTTCAACCTTGCTCTTCTTGGTAAACAAGGGTGGTGTTTGCTAACAAGGCCACACTCTTTAGCAACAAAAGTGTTCAAAGCACGTTACTTCGCTGATGGAAACTTCCTCTCGGCTAAGCTGGGTTCGAACCCGAGTTTCGTATGGCAAAGCATCTTTGAAGCACAAGACTTGGTTCTTCATGGGGTAAGATGGTGTGTTGGTGATGGTACTTCTATCTCTGTGTTGGGGGAGCCTTGGCTTCCCGATCCTACTACACCAATGGTTGTTTCTTCACACCCATCGCTTATTAACACCAAGGTTGCTAACTTGATGACAATGGAAGGGTTGAGTTGGGATGAGGAAATCATTGAAGACTTATTTGAGGTAAGGGACCAGCGTTTGATCAAGAGAATTCCCTTGAATGTCACGAGCACAACTGACCACATTTACTGGACTAAGGAAGCTTTGGGGTATTATACAGTCAAGAGTGCCTATTCACTGCTGCAAAAACAAAAAGGAAACTGGTTTGAGGATAATGTTGCTGGTTTTTGGAACAAGCTATGGAGTCTACAGCTCCCACCAAAAGTCACTAACCTGGTTTAGCGCGCGTGCTCTGGCTGCCTTCCTACTCTAGTGCAGCTCAGAACCAAGAGAGTGAATGTCAGCACCCTTTGCCCGATTTGTCTTGAACATGATGAGTCTACCATTCATTGCTTGGTAACTTGTCGTGTGGTTCGAAAGTGTTGGGATCGGGTTGGCATAGGTACCATCATCACTTCGTGGGCGTCCTTTTTAGACTGGTGCAGTCAACTTTTCCTCACTTTGCACACGGATCAGAAGTGTACCATGGCTACCATATGTTGGGCTATTTGGGGAGCTAGGAATGACCTTGTATGGAAGATTAGAAGCTTTAACCCGGATAATGTAGTTATCTTCGCTAAAAAATATCTTGATCAATGGAGAAATGCTAGGAAATCCGACATGGATTCATCATCAAATGGTCTTCGGTTTGGTGATGGAAAAGAGCATTGGACTGTTGGGTTTTATGCCCTAAATAAAACTCTTTACAATCTGATTAGTAATCGATATAAGAAATTTAAAGTGATTTATGTTTGCATGAATTTAACATGCTAATGGTTTAATATGTTTATTACATTTATACACAAAATCACTTAAATTCAGATCATATGTTTATTCACAATTACAGTATCGTCAACACAGTGGAATGTGATTGTGATCATATGAATCAAAAGACTAAGTCCCTGTTTCATCAGTGCTTTGGATTTACACAAAGAGAAGGACATTCGGGCTCAGATCATGATAATACTCTGCGACAGAAAGGATACAAGGGTTAGAGATCTGAGTAGAAGGAGACATTAATTCCGCTGCATCAATGTAAGGTTTTCTTAACTTTATATGTGTTTAATTTATCGTTTTAGAAAGTTCATATTTAGGGTGTTAAACAACATACTTGTGAGTAGATCTAAGATCCTGGTAAAATAAATATCCAACAACTGCCCTCAGAGCCATGGTAATTGATTTTCTTGGAAGAAATTTGGACTTTAAAACGATTGTTTGTTATTTAGATGGTTTCATGTTGTATTGAGTGTTATATGATGATTGATTGATGTTTGTGAATTTTCGTGAAAAATAATTGAAATTTTGTTTCTAGAATTATTTTTATTGGATAGTATGGAAAAAATTAAGCAAGTTACTTTTTTACAGAACTCAATTTCGATTTAATTTGAATTAATTATGATTTTTTGAAGATTCGAAAAAAGATAGGGATGCTGCACTCACCCACGCGCGCGGACAGAGTGCATTCAGACAAGCAACTCGCCCAGCGCCTGTCTGAAGCCTCATATGCGCGCGGAAATCCTGCATGACACTCCCTGCACCGAGGTTTCTCGGCTAGCACCCCTGTGAGCGCGCGCGGACGAGTATGCACTGCATACCGTCCGTACAACTCACATTTTTTTTTTTTTCGTTTTTCTTCGTTTTTTCATGCTTTTTCATGGATTTAACTTCTGATTTTTTGTGTAGTCTTGTATTTAGACATTTACTATTCCTATTTCAATTCTAATTATCATAATTAAATTATTTAATATTTTTTTTAATTTAATTCATGATATTAGTGTAATTTGAATTTGAAAATAGTAAATATCTATCTTTTTGCTTAATTATCTATCTTATTTTTTAAATTTGATTATATCTTATCTTATTTTTAAATTTAAGGTCAGATATTAAGTTTCTTTTTAAATTAATTTTTTTTAAAATAATTTGACCTTATTTAAATTTAAAATAAGATAACTATAACCATGATATTTTAAATAGATGTAAGATATTTTGCTAACTTTTAAATTTTGTTATTTTATTTATTTAAATTAAATTTAAAATCTGAAAAAGATATTTATTTATCTTTTTTAACTTTTTTTTTATAAAATAACATTTAATTTTTAAAAGTAGTTAGCAAATTTTGAAATGATATTTAGGTTAGTTGAAACCTAATTTTTCAAAATTGTAGGTTTAATTTTAAATATTATTTTATTAATATTTTCGAAAATAAATAAATTTTTATTTTTTAAATTTTTCGAAAATTAATGTTTTATTTAATTATTTAATTATTTTATTTTCGAAGATTATTTATTTAAAATTAAATAAATCCTACTTCCAACTATCCAGCTAACCTTGTTGCAGGAGTATATGGTTTTAGCTTGTTTGTAAGCTTTCAAAACCTATTATTACTTGATTGCAAATAGTCATGGTTAACTTGTTGACAGATCCAATGATCTGATTTTAACTCATGGCTCCCTTGGTCAAGTAAATAATTTGTAACAGGTAAATTTTACAATCTTCTTTCATCTGTGTATGACCTAGCAACAGGATAGGATCCATCCAAATGTGTGCCTGTATGAGCCTATATGTTTATTTTATTATATAGATGCATATAAGTTGTTGCTAAATAAAATGTCACACAATGATAGATTTTATTTAGGTCCATTTAGTTTTTGGACCTATTCAATTAATAACAGTTATTTATTTTAAGGTTAAATTCCTCTCTTTTGGACTTTGTGTGAGAGTTGGGAGCCATAGAAGTGGTACGACATACTGAACCCAGCACCCCCTCACATGAACTACCCCAATTGTGAAGGCCCATTTGCCTGATTTGAATAACTGTACTAGGTTAATTATATTAGTTTGACCTAATAAAATTGAATTAGCAACATAATTAACTTTTAAAATATATGAAATTTATTTTCATTTTAATATTTTAAAGTTAATTTTAAGAAAAACACTTTTAGTTTTAGATATTATTTCTAGACAAACTATTTGTATTTTTCTTGTATTTAATTAGATAAAGAATTTTAACTAACTAGATTCTTTCTGGAACTTATTTAATTAAATATTCTTATTTAAGTTATAAATTAGTTATTTCAACTGATTTTTCAAATCTAACTTAAATTTGAATATTTTATTTAAATTTAAAATTAAGTTGAGGAATCCTAGGCATTAGTTATTAAAGATTCTTAAGATATTTTTTAAGTTAGTTTTAAACTTAAAATGGAATATTTTTCAAATTAAGTGGTTATAACTTAATTTTTGATATTTAATTAAATTTAAATTTGAAAATATTTAAGTTTTAGATTTTTCTATACAACTTAAATTAGATATTTTTTTTTCAAATTTTTGTTGAAGAGATACTTAGTCAAATAAGATATTTTCTAGATAGTTATTTCTAGACTAATTATTTCTAATATTTAAAGAGGAAAATATTATACATTGTGAAATTAATTATTTAAATAATTAATTTTGGTACAATTTTATTTAAGTATATTTTTTCCTAGTATTAAACTAGAGATTAATAATTAAGCTTTCTCTACACTTAATTATTTATTTCTTGAATTTAATACATTTAATTAAATTGAAAAATTAAATATCTAAGTTGATTTTCATCATGATACTTAAATATTTATTTTTCATGACACTTAATTAAATAGAAAATTATTTTTAGGTTGAAATTTATTTTTTCAACTTAAATTTAAATAATTTTATAAATATATTTTTCTTTATTTTATTAATCAATTTCGAAAAATTGCATTTTAATTATGCAATATTTTTGAATTTTTCTTGAATAATAGATTAAGTTGTAAATTAATTATTTATTTTAATTAATTCTTCGACCAACTTAAATCAATGATTTTTTCATCTATTGATTAATTTAAAATAAATGAATTTAAATATATTATTAGAAATTGAATTAATTAGTCATAAGGAAAATCTAGATAGATGATATTTTTGCTTGAAGTATTTTTTTCTAAGTATTTATTATTTAAATGTTTTCGAAAATTTGTATAGTTTTATACTTTATTTTTCGAATACAATAAATATATTCTTATGAAAATTTATTTTAAGTTGCTAATTAATTTAAATTAATACAACTTAAATTAATTTTTCTTAATATTTGTATTTAAAATTACTACTAAGATGGAAATAATTCATTTTATTTCAATCACCATCTAAGTATAATTTTATAAATATTAAATTAAATTCTTATTTAGAATTTTAATTCTACATCAGATATTTAATGAATATATTTATTAGAATAATAAAGAAAATACATTTTAAAGAATGAGCTTTATTATTATTAAGATATTCGATCTCCATTGTTGGTTTTACATCGCGTTTGTTTTAGTGAGTAATCCTCCCTAATGGAGGAACGTTCATTAGTAATTTTGCACCGTTTAATCTCGAAAGATAAGTAGTTTGTAAGTGTTTTATATGGTATGGATCACCCTAATGGTGGCGACCATATTTGACTTGCAAATTGCGAAACAATGGTAGAAGCTCATAAGATAGAATAGCCTTGACGCTCGCCTAAACGGGACAACACTAGATTCCAATCTTGATCGAATAAAAGGTTGCTAGAATGTTTAACATTTTAGATGAGCTGACAACTCTATTCAATAGATGGCAGCTTTGACTCTCGCCTAAACGGAACACTGATATCAGTTTGTTGAAAAACCTTGGAAATTATTTAGGATTGATTTTTTTTAAGTATTTTCTCATATCATTCCTACTTGCTATGTGCCTATAATTTCTGAATTAATTTTGTGTTAAACCATTATATTTCTATTTGTTGATTTCTATTATTTTGTAGTATCCTGTATTATCATGATGAATTCCATGTTATCACTATTGACTGAAAATAAGCTAAATGGATCTAACTTTCCCAAATGGAATGAGAACATTAACATTGCTCTCATAGGAGAAAGTGCCTTGTTTGTTTTAACTGAGCCGTCACCTGAAGTGCCTGGGGATAATGCATCCAAAGCTGTGAAAGAAAAGTATGAGCGTTGGCAGGAAGCAAATGACAAAGCTCTATACTTTATGCTTTCCAGCATGGTTGACACCCTCAAAACTCGGTTTTCTAAAACCGAAAAGGCTGCTGAAGTTATGACGAAGTTAAATGAGCTATTCGGTAGAGCATCACTTCAGTCTCGCTTTGACACGACTAAGAAGTATATCAATGCACGGATGGAACCCCATCAAAACGTGCGTGATCATGTTCTCCTAATGGCAAGTTATTTCCAAGAAGCCCAGGATCATGGTACTGAAATGGATCACACTACTCAAGTAAGCCTTATCTTGAATAGTCTGACTCCAACATTTCTACCATACACATCAAATTATGTCATGAATAAGAAGGACATAGACTTTCATGAGTTAGTCAATGACCTTCAAACTTATGAAAATTTGATTGGAGGACCCAAGAAGAAAAGGAGTAAGCCTCACAATTCTGGGAATGGTAATGGGACGATAAAACCTGAAGCAAATATTGCATCTGCTTCAAAACCCAAATCGAAGAAGAAGTGAAAGAACACCAAGAAGCGTGCAAAAGTCATGAAAAATAAAAAGGTTGCTGCTTCTGGTGATGCTACACTTAAAGGAAAGTGTTTCTACTGCAATGAGAAAGGTCATTGGAAACCCCAGTGTCCTAAACTTCTTGCAAAGAAACAAGGTATTTCTATTTATAAACTTTAAGAGTTTTAGTGAATTATTATCCAATTGGATTTATGATTCTGGACTAACTTTGTTTATTTGTTTTCTTCTTCTTATAGGCCAAGCTACTTGAACTCAGATGAGTTGGATCGGAAAGCTGGACCAAGGGTGAAATCGTCCAGATGAAGATGAAGCTCTTCTATCTATTTTTGAATTAATTGTTTTAGTTTAAAGACAATTTGGATTTCGAATTTCAGTTAGGAATTTTTATCCCTGTTTTTCTCATATTGTTGCAATATTTTTTTTATTAATAAAGTTTCTTCTATTTTCAAACTAATTGAAATTAATGAGATTCAGCTTCATTTACTTTATCTTAATCAACAATTACTACATTATATTTATATGTTTGTATGTGTAAGTGTTTTTATTATTGATGCAAATTCTATGATATTTACAACTCTTCATAGAGTTATATTAAATAAACACTAGAAATTATTTCTATGTTTATTAATAATTGTTAATTCTAATACAATTATTAAGAATTTGTTTAATAAAAGGATCTTTTGATCTGATAGGGGTGGAGAAAAGTTAAGAAAACTATGCAGTTCAACGATCTTTTATATCTAATGAACTCTGGATAGTATTCAACTCCACATAAACTCTATCACACTTAGAGAATCATGATCTTTACAACCTTTAAGGGTGGATCATAATCTCTATATAGTAAGGGGTGGAGTTTATCCTGTTAGGGTTTATAAAACACTTAAGAAATATATAAATCACAGATCCAAACATATTCATAAAGTGCTTTAATATAGAAAACCCTAAATCATAAATCTATAAAGCCTTTGCTGAATTAAAGAAGAAAATGATGATAAAAGATCAGCGGAAGCACTAACCTGAAGCCATTGTTGGAGATTGCAGAGAAGGTTTTGATCTTCCAAGAATACACTATTTTCTAGAGTATTTTCTCTGATGGGGAAGGAGAGAATACAGAAACCCCTAGTGTTTCTTGGGGACCACTGCCTATTTATAGAGTCATTTTAGAATAACTCTTGGGTATTTATAATTTGGCCCCTCAACAAATTATAAATTAACTTATGGTATCTACACATTATTTCCATGACAATTTTATACCCTTTTGATACCCATAACATAATTGGTCACTTAATTTTGTATCACACTTTATAATAGCATATACATTATACATATGTGCCCACATAGGATTTTTAATCCAACAATCTCCCACTTGGGCAACATATGTTACCTGATAAATGTATAACCTTATGAGCTCAAAATTTGCTATTATGTAAAGGTATTTCAACAATCTCGTCCATCAACTATACCCATATAGGATCAAAGCGATTTTCGTCATATCAATCATGACTAAACCCATCAATGGTCACATATACAAATATAGCCAAATGACATAGATCAATCATGGATGTGTAGCATGGAAATTACATGCAATGTGAACCGAACATGCCTATTTCCAACTGGTCCTCCTTAAACCAAAGTGAGGTCAAACTTAAACATAACAAAACAGAGTGAATAAACTGAAAACTTTATTTCTGATCAGAAAATAACCAAATACATAAATGTCTTAAACAAACATAAAGCAAAGAGAATACAAACTCTCACTAAATCATGATATCCTCAAGTAATACTACACCCATGTGAGCAGTGTGCTCATGAAAGACCTTGGGTGGTAATCCTTTTGTGAGCGGATCCGCTATCATGGAGTTTGTCCCAATATGCTCTATGGAAATCTGTCCACTCTGCACTCTTTCTTTCACAACTAGGAACTTTATGTCAATATGCTTTGACTTGGATGAGCTCCTATTGTTATTGGAATACAACACTACTGATTTATTGTCACAAAATATCTTAAGTGGTCTTTCTACATTCTCCAAAATACGCAGCCCAGTGACAAAGTTTCTCAGCCATATTCCCTGATTTGATGCCTCATAACACGCTACAAATTCTGCTGCCATAGTGGAAGAAGCTATAAGTGTCTGTTTGACACTTTATCAAGATATAGCTCCTCCAGCTAACAGAAAAATGTAGCCTGATGTAGACCTTCTGCTATCTTGGCATCCAGCGAAATCAGAATCAGAATACCCTACGACCTCCAAATGATCTGATTTCCTGTATGTGAGCATGTAATCTTTTGTTCTCTGAAGATACCTCATAACCCTCTTGGCTGCTATCCAATGGTCCATACCAGGGTTGCTTAAATATCTGCCTAACATCCCGACAATGTACGCAATATCTGGACGCGTACATACCTGAAGATACATTAGACTCCCTATAACTGATGCATAGGGAATCTTTTTCATTTCCTGAATTTCAAGGCTGCTTTTAGGGCATTGTCTAAGACTGAATTTGTCTCCTTTAGCAACAGGGGTATCATCTGGTCTACAATCTTGCATGCCAAATCTTTTGAGTACTTTATCGATATAGCTCTTTTGTGATAATCCAAGAATACCCCGAGAACGTTCTCGACGTATTTGAATTCCTAATACAAAAGAGGCGTCACCAAGATCTTTCATCTCAAATTGCTTAGATAAAAATCTCTTGGTTTCGTGCAATAAGCCTATATCATTAGTAGCAAGCAATATGTCATCACATATAGAACCAGAAATATGTATTTACTCCCACTGAACTTGTGATATACACAATCATCAATAATATTCATCTCAAAACCAAATGAGATAATTACTTGATGAAACTTGTGATACCACTGACGAGAAGCTTGCTTGAGTCCATAGATGGATTTGTTTAATTTGCAAACCATATTCTTTGGGTCACCAACCACAAAGTTTTCTGGTTGCTCCATATAAATTGTCTCATCAATGTCGCCATTGAGAAACGCTGTTTTAACATCCATCTGATGTAACTCAAGGTCAAAATGAGCAACAAGTGCCAATATTATCCTAAAAGAGTCTTTCGATGAAACCGGAGAGAAAGTCTCTGTATAATCAATGCCTTGTTTCTGAGCATAGCCTTTTGCTACAAGACGTGCCTTAAATCTCACCACATTACCATATTCATCCTTCTTGGTTTTAAGTATCCACTTACAACCAATTGGTTTTACACCTTCTGGTAATGGGACAACTTCCCAAACTTTATTGTCTTGCATAGACTTATTCTCTTCATCCATGGCATCAATCCACTTTTGAGAGTTAGAACTTTTCATGGCCTGATGCAAGTTGATTGGATCATCTTCCATCATTCCAATTTCATCCTCATGTTCTTGAAGAAATACAAAATAGTCATCTGAAATAGCATTTCTTCTCTCTCTTGTGGACCTCCTTAATGGCTCTTGTTCTTGAGGGTGTTGAATTTGTTCTTCTGGAAAAATAGCCTCATTTTGATTTGGGAGTTGTTCAACATTGTCTTGTTGAGGTTCTGGATTCATTTCTTGATCAATGATAGGTGTGGAAGCCTGAACATTGTCTAAAATGATAGTAAGAACTGAGTTTGAATTCAATTCCTCCTCAAAAACAATGTCTCTAACCTTATTTCTCCCCCCAAATTCAACATCCTCAAAAAATGTTGCAGTTCCCGTCTCAAATATATTTCTGACAGTGGGATCATAAAACTTATAGCCCCTAGATCGCTCAGAATAACCAATAAAGTAGCTGCTAACTGTTTTGGAGTCCAATTTATTTTCATGTGGCCTATAAGGCCTTGCCTCAGCTGGACATCCCCAAATGTGGAAATGCTTTAGACTAGGCTTTCGACCTGTCCAAAGCTCATAAGGTGTTTTTGCAACTGCTTTACTTGGTCCTCTATTCAAAATGTAAGCTGCTGTCTTTAATGCTTCTCCCCAGAGGGACCTAATCTTTATTGGCACCTAATCTCTTAGTTTTTGGTCTGTTTTCCCTTGATACAATCTACACAGACATTGAAATCTGTGAAGTCAAGAGACTCTAAAATGTCATCAGACACAAGACGCTGAATTCTACCTCTTGAGATATGACCTAAGCGTTTATGCCATAATGACGCTGAATTTTCTTTATTTAATTTGCGTTTAGTACCTCGTGATTCCACATGCAAGGTTTCATTATAGGATGCAATTGTTTCTAGCAAATAAAGATTGTCTTAAGCATTCAAATAAACAGTTCCAATAATATTTGAATTTAAAGACAAAGTAAACTGATTGTTTCCAAATGAACAAGAATATCCAAATTTGTCCAACAAAGAAACGAAAACTAAATTCCGTCTAAAAGACGGCACAACAAAAGTGTCTTTCAAATCCAAATAAAAACCAGTTCCTAATAACAATCTGAAATGCCCAATTGCTTCCACTTCCACCGATTGTCCATCGCCCACAAAGATGTATCTTTCACCATCACTTGGCTTTCGGTAGCTCAGGCAACCCTGCATAGAAACACTTATGTGAGTAGTAGCACCAGAATCTATCCACCAAGTGTTTCTAGGTACTGAAACTAAATTAACCTCAGAACAGACCAAAGCAAGATTAATACATTTCTTTACACGCCATGCGTGATATTTGGCACAATCTTTCTTCACATGTCCAGGTTGGTCACAAAAGAAACAACCCTTAGAATCCTGTTGTTGTTTCTTTTGAACTGGACCCTTAGCAGCTTCATTCTCAAATTTCCTTTTCTTGCCCTTATCCTTAGGGGTAGTGGCCAAATGAGCACTTTCGGTTTTGTCCTTTTTCAACCTTTCTTCCTCTTGCACACAATGAGAAATAAGCTCGTTGAGAGTCCATTTCTCCTTTTGACAGTTGTAACTAATTTTAAATTGGTTAAACTGTGGAGGAAGCGTTAACAAAACCATGAGTACAAGTACATCATCCGAAAGCTCAATCTTAAGTGTCCTTAATCTTGAGACAATATGATGCATTTCCATAATGTACTCCCTTACATTTCCTTGACCCTTATACTTCATGTTCATTAAAGAACCAAGAAGTGTTGTCATTTCAACCTTATCGTTTTTAGCAAAACGTTCCTCAATTTGTTCAAGGAAATTCTTAGCCATAGTAACCCCTTCGGATTCGGTGCCCCAAAAGGCTTCTGGAATGCTGTGTTTCATAATCATTAGACTCATGCGATTTGAACGATCCCACCTCTCAAATTCCCTTTTATCATCATGGGAACTTTCTGTAGTGAGAGGTGCAGGTTGTTCATTCCTTAGTGCATGGTCCAAATCCATACATCCCAGAACTATAAGTAGGTTCCTTTTCCAATCCTTGAAATTGGTCCCATTAAGCATAGGAATAGAATTAATGTTAGCAGATATTGAAGCAGCAGAAGATGAACTAGCTGAATATAGAACAAATAAAACAAGCTCACATTAATATGCATAATTAAACAATAAATTCAAAAATTGGTTAATCCCATCTCAAGATACCAAAAACACATTAATATCAAGTCTTTGGACAGTAATATTAACTGTAAGCGGTACTCTTGGTGTAGCAATCAAATATTGACAATAAAAACTGTGCCAAACAATAGGTTAATCTTTGGACTAACGTATTGCTCACACAAAATACCTTATAATTGTCACACATTTATCGCCACAGGTATGTTTGAAATCTAGCAAAATATTCACTTACCTTTGGGCTAGTCAATATAAGCATCAATTACAAACACACAACCATCCTAATATTTAAATAAATTAATCTACACAAAAGAGGTCACTTTGGCGACATATTGTTTCAATTAATTTACTCAAAATATTAGTCATAACCCAACACCAAAATTTGAATTAAATTGTTCCCAAAATATCTTAATTAAAATAAATTGTACCGTAGCATGTATACTCTAAAGCATACCCAATACATACTGGCACAGAAAGGCGCATAAGCGAAGTTATACCATATATATTCAAGCAATAACCAATATATATATATATATTGATACCAAAGTGTAAAAGTCTGAAGCCATCATCAATACGACAGTTCGATGAAGAGATAAAATTATATATAATAATATATATTAGCATAGCCACAGAATGAAAACAAAATGCATCCCCCAAAAAAAAACGATTGATCTCAAAACAATATATAATCGTACAATATAATATATCAATCTCAAAACAATATCTATACCTATAAGCCATAATCGGATTCCCATTCAATTAATATATATCTAACATGACAAAATATACATATCTTAATTAAAGCCCAAAGGAGAAAAAAAAAACAATGAAAACCAATATACTGTTTATATGTATATGAATCCACAATTAAAAAAAAAAATGTCAATCAATACGATTGAAAACACAGATGTCCATCACGATTGAAATATATATATATAATTCAATCAGAAAAAAAAATTAAACCTGTACCGTACTTTATGAAAGCATATTGATTAATTGAGTTGGGCTTTCAATTACGGTAGAAACATTTATATGTACAGGAATCATATATCGTACCTTACGACATATATACAGAAAGCCATAAAATATTAAGGCGCAATATTATTCAAAAAAAAAAAATCAAAACCCTAATTTACAAAATCCCCAAATTTCATAAACTAAATCATCAAATCTTCAATTAATTTAACAAAGGTGGCTCTGGTACCACTTGTTAGGGTTTATAAAACACTTAAGAAATATATAAATCACAGATCCAAACATATTCATAAAGTGCTTTAATATAGAAAACCCTAAATCATAAATCTATAAAGCCTTTGCTGAATTAAAGAAGAAAATGATGATAAAAGATCAGCGGAAGCACTAACCTGAAGCCATTGTTGGAGATTGCAGAGAAGGTTTTGATCTTCCAAGAATACACTATTTTCTAGAGTATTTTCTCTGATGGGGAAGGAGAGAATACAGAAACCCCTAGTGTTTCTTGGGGACCACTACCTATTTATAGAGTCATTTTAGAATAACTCTTGGGTATTTATAATTTGGCCCCTCAACAAATTATAAATTAACTTATGGTATCTACACATTATTTCCATGACAATTTTATACCCTTTAGATACCCATAACATAATTGGTCACTTAATTTTGTATCACACTTTATAATAGCATATACATTATACATATGTGCCCACATAGGATTTTTAATCCAACATATCCACAATAACCTATATGTATATATACTTAGGGGTGGAGTCTATTCCACATTACCCTATGTAACACATATTTTCTTTAAACATGGTAGTAATATAATGACTTAGCTATTATCAATATGAATCATTGATCTTGATTGTATGTTCCATTTCGTTTTACCATTGTAGTAAAAGTTTGATACCTATAAAAGTTCTTTGATAATGTTTCACACTACCTTAATTGAGTGGGAGAATTTTAAAATTCTATACTCATCTTCATTAGGTTGACACTTGTGATAGATACTTAAGAACACTACTGAAAAGCAAATCTAACCATTCACATGGATAGGTATAACTTATCAGAATTATGAGAATAAGATAAAGAACTCTAGTTCAGTCTATTCGAATGACTTGAACCAAGAATTCTTAATCCTCATAAAATTTTATGGTATCTTAATTTTGATTACTTAATCTCTGGCATGTATTTTTCACTTCAAATACTAGTCTGCTATGTTGATGACTTAGTCGTAACTTAAAGTTTCAGACTAATACAAAAGTCACAACTAGATAACTCTCCAAATAATAAAGAGGTTAAAAGTATTATTTAACCAGACATCTGTTATTGAGTGAGAGCTGTCTGAGATGTAATCAAATAAGGAACATTAGAAGATATTCAAGAAAGATTTATGAAAGTGATCTATATGTTAGATATTAAGGAAATATGTATCAGTTATCCTTGTATCTCACCAAATCATTTCGAAATTCTTGAGATGGTGCTTACTTTGGGGGTGGAGGAGTTATTCTATAATAATTCAAGCTCTACCAGAGAAGAATTATAACTTTGTAAATTCGAAAATACTAGAAAGTTATATTACTGAAGAAAAGTCTACACTGTATTATCTCAATTACATATTTTAAAATATGAGAGATATGTCTTCTATTTATTCAGATGTACTTTTAAACAGTAAAGATTTCAGTATCCCTTGATGAGTAAAGCATATAGTAAAGGATGTTTCATAAGTGTATTTATGAACTAGTTTCCAGAAGTTTGGGTGGATTCAAATATACTATACTTGATCTGAAGATCAAGACATCAGATTGACTTATTTGCACAGTTTGTTTTATATTAGTGCAAGTGGGAGTTTGTTGGGTTTTATGCCCTAAATAAAACTCTTTACAATCTGATTAGTAATCGATATAAGAAATTTGAAGTGATTTATGTTTGCATGAATTTAACATGCTAATGGTTTAATATGTTTATTACATTTATACACAAAATCAGTTAAATCCAGATCATATGTTTATTCACAATTACAGTATCGTCAACACAGTGGAATGTGATTGTGATCATATGAATCAAAAGACTAAGTCCCTGTTTCATCAGTGTTTTGGATTTACACTAATGTGATAATCAGCGATGATGTGTACTTACACTTGGAGTAAGTGTTATGTTCTTTCCAGGACATTAGTAAAGTATACTAGTTTTGAATGTATGGAGTATACATTGGACTGGACCGATATTGCAACTAAGTTAAGATATTACAAACTTACCGTTATATCTTTCCAAGTCAATATCAGTAGTTGATCTTAAGATTAAAAGAATCTAAATCCTGATATGCTTAGGCTCAACTCAGGAGTACTATTCATGTTCTTTGATTTATTAGTTAAGCCTACTTTTGGGTCAGGGTGATACGTATATTTTGGGAACATGATAGTATGATTGAGTGGGAGTGCTGAACATAAATATGGAATCTATAGCTTCTATTGGTGTATAGAAGTCAAGTGATGATTCCCTTCGAGCTTAGCAAATAGAAGTAAATGGATGAGCTCTTGTTTAAGTGACTAATTCTTAGATCACTAAACACTATTTACAGGTAGCTAAGTGTTTTAAGGGGCAAAATACATTGAGGGGTGAGAACGGTAAAATTATCTCATCTCGATGTAGATCATCTATATAGAGGATCTTTGATCACAATAAGATTATAACAATGGTTAAATGAGATAGCATATCTATATCGTGGAACATATAATATGCTCTATATAAGTCTGAGAGTGCAATTCTAAGTTCTAAGAGTGGATTCAACGAAGAATTAATAAGTAGGAATTTACTTAGTAAATTCAGTTCACTTATTGGAAGCTCAGCATATAGATCCATGGTCCCCATTCTAGTTGAGAACATACTGCTTGTAAGACTTAATAATTGATTCGTGATTGGTCAGTTATAATTCTAAAGTTAGACTATGTCTAATTTGTGAATTTTCACTAAGCAGGGGCGAAATTGTAAAGAAAAGAGATTCTAGGTTTATTTATTTATTAATGGACTTTATATGTCTAGTTAATAATTAAATTAAATGAAAATATTATTTAATAATCTATTTTAATTATTAAATAATTAGTTTTGGCATTTAAAACGTTAGAATTGGAAAATTGGCGTTTTTGAGAAAATAGAAATAAAATTTGTCAAAACTGCAAAATCAAGTGGGGTCCATTATCTACACCTTGGCCGGCCACTTTATGTGGAATTTCAAATTGATGTTTTCATTATTTTAATGCCAAATAATTCCTAACCTAAACCTAGTAGTTGCCTATAAATAAAAAGTGATGGCTCAGTCAAAATAAACAAGTTTTTCATTATTCTTCTGACAGAAAATTCTCTCTTCAGAAAAACTGAGCCTTCCCTTTTCTATACCTTGGCCGAAACCTCCCTTTCTCTTTTCCTCTTCTAAATTTCGAACTTAGTGATAGAGTAAGTGCCCACACACAGCAAGTGGTAACTCAATCATAGATTGGAAGACTGTGAAGGATCAAACACAAAGAGAAGGACATTCGGGCTCAGATCTTGATAATACTCTGTGACAGAAAGGATACAAGGGTTAGAGATCTGAGTGGAAGGAGACATTAATTCCGCTGCATCAATGTAAGGTTTTCTTAACTTTATATGTGTTTAATTTATCGTTTTAGAAAGTTCATATTTAGGGTGTTAAACAACATACTTGTGAGTAGATCTAAGATCCTGGTAAAATAAATATCCAACATGGACACCACCTCAGGAAAATAGTATCAAGATTAACGTAGATGCGGCATTGTTTGAAGATGGCCGAAGCTTTGGTTTGGGACTAGTGGCTCGAGACTCAAATGGCATCTTACTCGAGGGTAGGACAATCCTTACCCGATCCATGGTGGAACAAGTTCTGGCGGAAGCCCTTGGCATCAAAGAGGCACTCAGCTGGATTAAAGAGCGAAATTGGCATCAGGCGATACTGGAGACTGATTTCTTGTGTGCAGTTCAAGAAATACGCAATCCTCTAAATATGGCTTCTTTATTTGGTTCTGTTGTTAATGACTGTAAGGAGTTACTTATTTCTTTGAAAGATGTTTCTGTGTTTTTTGTTAAACGATCTGCTAATGTAGTGGCCCATAACTTTGCTAAGGCTGCTATATTATTTCATGATCGTCGATTCGGTTTGGAGGATATTCTAACCGATTTGCTACCGTGTTTGGTAGCGGAAGTTATGGATTAATAAAGCGGATTTTCCATTCAAAAAAAAATGACAAATTTTATTTATAGTAACTCTATGTTGAATTTTTTACTTTTCACATTTCATAACAAGTTTGATAAATTATTTACTGCAGTATTGTTGAGAAAATAATTATATTTAATTTTTTTGTTTTTATATGATATTTAATTTTGAGAGATAAAATTGTAATTTTTTTTTAAAAAAATTGTATAGAATTGTATTCTCAATAAAGAAAATTGTATTACTTGATTATGTGAGTTTAAAAATAATTAATAGTGATTACACTCCACAATAAGTATTAGTTTGGGGATAAGTTGAGGAATACCTTTTTTTCATATCTATTAATTAAAAATATCTTTATATTATATTTCATTAAAATTTACCCACTTTTATGAGTTACCTGATATACCCTTGCCCTCTACTTAACTGTAGCATATCATTTACATTAACTTAAGGAGTATTATGGGGACACCATCTATAAAAATGGGTACATTTTAAAAAATATAAAAATAAAAGTAAAAATTAAGACAAATAAAATAAAATAGATATACAATGCAATTTCCTCTTAGTTATGCTGTCAAATAAATGTATGTTTCTAAGAAAGGAAAATAATTTGTTAAAAAAATGATTCTTATATTCTAATTTTACGGGTAAAGTAAAGGAATAATATATGTATTATAATTCGAAAGAAGTTATTTGTTTACTAAAATAAAATTCTAATTTTTAATTGTTGTCCAAGAAATTTTTTGAACAAAGACTTGTTCGTTTAATTGGATTTTTATGTTCTCTACTCAAATTATTATTATTATTATTATTATTATTATTATTATTATTATTATTATTATTATTATTGTTATTTTTTGAATATTTATTGTTATTATTATTATTTTGTCTAAAGTAGTAGTTAACATGCCACAAGCCCTAAAACCAACATTGAAACAATTTTGATTTGGAGTGTCAGTGAATGTGGCGCCCTAGTTGACATTCTCAGTCAACATGTGCGTACGACAGCTAGAGTTAAGCTTTCCAAAGTGCTTTTGACGAGTTTTCTAAAGATGTTTTCTGAGTATTTCCTCTATTTTCTTCATACATGAAGATACAAATACTTTCGAACAACAAACAAGACCACCTGGTGGCCAAAAACCCAAGCCAATGTTCAGGTTAACATTCAACCTGGTGCGCATGGTTTTGAGATTCAAATGCCAATGTCGTTCCAAGCATTCTTCGTCTTTGGTTCTAAACGAGGGACGAGCCCTCGTGATCAGGCTAAAATATGATCAAAGTACCAAAACAATACCTGGAGGGTCCGAGAATAGCTCCAAGCAACTAGGTCGACACCTAACCTGGTGCACATGGTTCCACTTGTCCAAATTTTAGTTCCGTCTCTTGCATCTGGCTAGTTTTCCACTGTGAATAGGATGCATTACTTGTAGAAACTCAAATTCATACTTCGATATTTTACCTTACGGCAAGGTTTAAAATCAACAAACTAGTCACAAATCGACTAGCCATAAATTGTCACCCAATTCATGAACGAGCGAACTCTATAATCTTGGACATAACAGTTGGTTTTGTATTTGTAGGATGCGGTTAGAGATATTTATGGAAGTTGCTAAAGAAGAAATCAAGTCTTGTGTAGTCTTGTTCGACTTTCTGAGATCGTTTATCCTAGTCAGTGTGTTGACAACCGGTCAGGCCCTCTTCAAGACTTATCTTTTTTATTGATGAAATTACCCATGAAGTAATCTTTTAAGGTACGTTGATCTCTTCTCACCTGGTCGGCATATTGATAGCTCGGCCAAATACTTTCGCGAAGGCAATATGTAATTCATAGATATCCATCATATAGGATTTGTCTGGCATGCTCCTGCCCCATAAACTCCACGTTATATCAAATGTCAATTAAATTTAGCCACATGTAAATGTCACGTCAAGTGTACAAAAATTAGGATAATAAGTATCATCTTATTCTTAGATCTTCTGAATATATCAATATATATCCATCAAAGAGTGGAACTTATGTATTCGATGTCTTATACTTTAACTCTTTGCTCAGTTATTGGGAAATTATTTTATATCTATCTGTGGGGTTTAGAACACTTAACCAACCGTTTTAACTGTCCTGACAGTTGGCAGTTATTTCGGTTGGTAGTTATTTCTGTTATATCCTACTGCTATATATAACAGTCAATTCAACAACAAAAAGAGAGAGAGAGAAATTGAGTTAGAAAGAGACTGCACAAGAGTGAAACATGAGAGCTGAACAGAGATGAATTCTCTTCAAGATTGAGGATTGTACAAGACTGTTTTCTGGTTCAAAGAATTTGACAGTTTTTTTAAGCTCTAGTTGTAATTGGTGTGAATCACCATTAGTTTTGTTTTGTGCTCTTGATTCTCCATTGATGTAAGTTGTAATCTTTGCCATTAATCAATAAAGCAATCACAAACACAGAGTCAAGCTTTCTACCCGAGGATTAGGTCCAATTTTTATCCAAAACTTGTGACTGAACCTCGTTATTTCCTGTTGTTTATTATCTGGTTTTGATACAAATTCTGGTTTATCATTCTAAGCAATCTGTTTTGTTCTTGCATTGTGTTCTTGTTGGTGCTTGAGTGCACAACAAATGGTATCAGAGCACTAGGGAGATCAGGGACTAGTTTCAAGAACTCTGTGCAAGAAATCAAGATTACTACATTATGGCTTCAACTAGATTCGAGGTGGATAAATTCACAGGCACAAATGACTTCAGTTTGTAGAGGATTAAAATGAAAGCGTTTCTTGTTCATCAGGGAATTTCAGAGGCTTTGGACATTGAGGCTATGAAGGAGATAGATGACAAGAAAAGGAAATTCGAGATTGAATCTAAAGCTCACAGTGCCATTCTTCTCAGTCTTGGAGATGAAGTCTTGAGAGAAGTGTCTAGTGAAGAAAAGGCTCTTGGATTATGGAACAAATTGGCTTCTATCTACATGAAAAGATCTCTAGCCAATAAACTATATCTCAAGAAGAAGTTGTATACTCTCAGAATGGATGAATCCAAGGAGCTTCGAAGACATCTTGATGATTACAACAAGATTATTCTTGATCTGAATAATCTTGGAGTAAAGATTGAAGAGGAGGACCAAGCTATCATTCTACTTAGTTCATTGCCAAAGATATATGAACACTTTGTAGATACCATCTTGTATGGAAAGGACACCTTGACAATGACTGAAGTCAAGGCTGCATTGTGTTCAAAAGAAATTCAGAAGAAGGATGATCGTGCTGACAACAATGGGGATGGATTGTTCATTGCAAAGGGAAAATTTCAGAAGAAAGATTACAAGGGACATAAGAACTCTTACAATAATAGCAAAGACAAAAATGATAGGTTTAAACCTAAAGCTGCAGCAGGAAAACAATGTTATTACTGTAAGAAAGAAGGTCATTTTCGTGATGATTGTTTGACACTTAAGGCTAAACTAAAAAGAGAAAAGAATCGTGGAAAGAATGGAGAAGCTGACATAGCAGATGGCTATGAATCAGCTGAGGTTTTAGTTGTGTCTGGTAACACAACAGATGGGGCCTGGATCCTAGATTCAGGATGTTCTTTCCACATGACACCCAACAAAGAACTATTCAGTTCTTTTTCAGAAGAACATGAAGGTACTGTGTTACTTGGTAATAACAGAGCATGTGAAGTTAAGAGAATTGGTTCAATAGAGATGCAAATGCATGATGGTGTTTCCAAAATTGTTCAACATGTGAGATATGTGCCAGATTTGAAGAGAAATCTGTTATCCATTGGAATGTTTGACAAGAATGGATATACAGTTAAGATTGAAGATGGAATACTCAGAATTTTTAGAGGTTCAAAGATTGTGATCAAAGGTCTTTTGAACAATGGACTCTATTACCTTGATGGTAAATCAGTGGTTGGTAATGCTACACAAGCAGTGAGTCACAATTCTGAGATGAGTACAAAGCTATGGCACTTGAGGTTAGGTCATGTTAGTCAAAGGGGCATGGATGAACTAAACAGACAAGGTGTATTCAAGGGTGGCTTGAAGAGCTAACTTGAATTTTGTGAAGAATGTGTTCTTGGTAAGAGTTGCAAGGTTAAGTTTGGAAAAGGAGAACATCACACAACTGAGAAACTAGCCTATGTCCATTCAGATTTATGGGGGCCTTCAAAGGTGGAGACAATTGGTGGGGCTAGTTACTTCATGAGCATCATAGATGATTATAGTAGAAAGGTGTGGGTCTATCTACTCAAAAGTAAAGATCAAGCTTTTGAAACCTTTGTCAATTGGAGGACATTACTTGAGAACCAAACTGGCAAGAAATTAAAGGTGTTGAGAATAGATAATGGCCTAGAATATTGCTCAAATCTGTTCAAAGATTTCTGTGCCAGAGAAGGAATAATGAGACACAAAACAGTGATAAAAAACCCTCAACAAAATGGTTTGGCTGAGAGAATGAATAGGACACTACTTGAAAGAGTGAGATGCCTACTACTTGGTGCTGGATTAGAAAAGAAATTTTGGGGTGAGGCACTCAAAACTGTTTGCTATTTGGTTAACAGATGTCCATCTGTTGCAAACAAGTTCAAGACTCCACAAGAAATGTGGACAGGGCATGTTCCCAAACTCGATCACCTTAGAGTTTTTGGGTGCACTGCCTATGCACACATAAAACAAGATAAGTTACAACCAAGAGCACTGAAGTGCATGTTTCTTGGTTATCCTGATGGAGTCAAAGGTTACAAACTTTGGTGTATGGAACCTGGTTTTAGAAAGTGCATCATAAGTAGAGATGTTGTCTTCAAAGAGGATGAAATGGCAATGAAAAACCAAATCTCCAACTGAAATGCAACCTGCTATACCAGTTCAAAGTCTGCAACTTGAGGTGGACCAATCTAACACTCAAAATGCAGAAGAGAGTCTTGAAATAAATGCAGAAACTGGCACAACTGAAGGCACTACTGATTTGAGCACCTATCAACTTGCTAGAGACAGAGTGAGAAGAGAAACCAAACCACCAAGCAAGTTTGGTTATGCTGATTTCATAGCATATGCATTACTCACTGCAGAGGAATTAGAATCTTCAGAACCTACTACATACCTTGAAGCTACTACAGGCAGAAACAGAGTAAAATGGCTAAAAGCTGTTGATGAAGAAATGACTTCACTCAAGAAGAACAAAACATGGATTGTGGTTAAGAAACCTGAAGGAAAGGTACTAGTAGGCTGCAAATGGATTTTTAAGGAGAAAGAAGGTATTCCTGGTGTTGAACCAGTCAAGTTCAAAGCAAGACTAGTTGCTAAAGGGTTCACTCAGCAAGAAGGAGTGGACTTCAATGAAATTTTTTCTCCAGTTGTTAAGCAAACCTCTATAAGAGTCATGATGGCTAAAGCTGCTAGAGAAGAACTACATATTGAGCAAATGGATGTAAGAACTGCCTTCTTACATGGAAACCTTGATGAAGAAATATACATGCAACTTCCTGAAGGGTATGAATGCAAGGATCCTAATCAGGTTTGTCTACTTAAGAAATCTCTCTATGGTTTAAAACAGGCACCTAGGCAATGGATTTTAAGATTTGATGAATATATGAAGAAAATAGGGTATGTGAAAAGCAACTATGATCCATGCATCTATCACAATAATCAGATTTACCTATTGTTATATGTTGATGATATTTTGATATTTGGTAAAGAAAAATCAGACATAAATAAGCTCAAGATGCAACTCAGTCAAGAATTTGAAATGAAGGATCTAGGAAATGCTAAGAAAATACTTGGAATTGACATTCAAAGACCCTCATCAAATGTTATAATTTTGTCTCAAAAGAGTTATCTACAGAAAGTGTTGGATAAGTTTGGAATGGACAGCTCCAAAATTGTTTCAACTCCCCTGGCTCAACACTTTAAACTGTCTAACTCACAGTCACCAGTTACAGATGCAGAAAAGGAGAAGATGATCAAAATTCCCTATGCTAGTTGTGTAGGAAGTTTGATGTACTCAATGGTGTGTACAAGGCCTGATTTAGCTCATGCAATGAGCATGACCAGCAGATTTGTTGCCAACCCAGGGAGTGCCCACTGGACTGCTTTGAAATGGGTAATGAGATATGTAAAAGGAACACTGAATACAGGGTTAACTTATGATGGCACTAGCAAATACAAGGAGTTGGTAACTGGCTATGTGGATTCAGATTATGCAGGGTGTTTAGACACTAGAAAGTCATTAACAGGGTTTGTTTTTACTGTCTATGGGGGCAGTGTTAGTTGGAAATCAAACCTACAAAAGGTTGTTGCTCTTTCTTCTACAGAAGCAGAATATATGGCTGCAACAGAGGCTATTAAAGAGGCAATTTGGCTCAAGGGATTGACAAGTGAACTTGGCATCAATTCAGAAGATGTAACAGTACACTGTGACAATCAAAGTGCATTACATCTCATGAAAAATCCCATGTTTCATGAGAGAACTAAACACATTGACATCAAAATGCACTTTATTAGAGATGTGATTCAATCTAAAATGGTCTCAGTAAGGAAGATTGACACTCATGAGAACCCTGCTGATGCATTCACAAAGAGTTTGACTAGAGACAAGTTTAGACTTTGTCTTGACTTGCTCAACATCAACTCAAACTAGAATCTCACTTTGAGATTCACATTCATTGGATTTTAGAAACAGTTCTATTGGTTACTTTTATGGCATTGATTACTATGTTGTTTAAGTGTACTAAACCAGGTGGAAATTGTGGGGTTTAGAACACTTAACCAACCGTTTTAATTGTCCTGACAGTTGGCAGTTATTTCGGTTGGTAGTTATTTCTGTTATATCCTACTGCTATATATAACAGTCAATTCAACAACAGAAAGAGAGAGAGAAATCGAGTTAGAAAGAGACTGCACAAGAGTGAAACATGAGAACTGAACAGAGATGAATTCTCTTCAAGATTGAGGGTTGTACAAGACCGTTTTCTGGTTCAAAGAATTTGACAGTTTTTTTAAGCTCTAGTTGTAACTGGTGTGAATCACCATTAGTTTTGTTTTGTGCTCTTGATTCTCCATTGATGTAAGTTGTAATCTTTGCCATTAATCAATAAAGCAATCACAGCCTATAGAGTTGTTTCTACCCGAGGATTAGGTCCAAGTTTTATCCAAAACTTGTGACTGAACCTCGTTATTTCCTGTTGTTTATTATCTGGTTTTGATACAAATTCTGGTTTATCATTCTAAGCAATCTGTTTTGTTCTTGCATTGTGTTCTTGTTGGTGCTTGAGTGCACAACACTATCGATGTTTAATTATTTTTCAATTCTGTATCTTTATTATTGATCTACTAGTCACAATCACATCTCAATATGAAGAGTATATATATAATCTTAATATGATAATATTTGAATAATATTAGTTACAATTGCTTTTTTTAAGGGCGTAATTTTTATGATAAGAACACAGCCTGTAAAATGTCTAAGGCGGCACTGATTAAAATTTATTGTATAATTATTAAATTAAATAAAATAATAAGTAGAAATATATAAATATCGATTGCTAAAAAACATAAGAAGATCTCTTGTTTGGTTATTATGGAATAACAAAAACAAAAAGACCATTTTTCTCGTTTTCTCTTCGGTTATTCCATATAATTGAAGTTAAAGCCTTCTTCGAATTCAATTGTTATAAATTCTTTTTCTTTTCCTGAATAGTCTTCAGAGAGAACAGCTTTTTTTTTTCTAATGATTAATAAAACAAAAGAACTCATCCTTAAACCCACTACTACACTGTCTTTCTAACTAGTTGAAAGTAAAATAAATCCTAAAGGTAGAACGGTAGCATAGTTTCTCCAAATAAAAAAATCTTTAAAAATTATTTCTGAAAATTTGTCAGGAAGGGTCCTTTGGAAAGTTAGCTTTCGTCTAAAGGAATTCCGGATAGCTAGTTGTTCCTTCTAGAAAGGAGTTTCGAATAATCGACTTCAGTTGGCTCTATCCTATCAAGAAGATCCTTCAGCAAGTAACTTTAATTCGTGTTCTTAGAAGCTCTCATGCATGTACTCAGAAGCAGCTATACTTATGCTGACGCTCAAAGGAGAGTTTGTTAAGTTGATTTTTGCCTAATTAACCTAAAAACTTCGCTTCTTGCAGCCACCGAATTTAAGATCTTGATAAGCCTATAAATACTACCAACGCTTACTATTTTAGATACAACGATTAGATTGAGTTTTAGTGAGGGAGCGAGAGAGAGAAAAAAAAAAGATTGAGAGGTAGAGAGAGAAAGGTACTAAGAAAATAGAGAGATTGGGTTTGGATTTTGTATGAAAAATCTTCTGTAAATGAAGGAGATTCTTGGATAAGAGTGAGAGTTGAAACTTTGAGAGAATCCAACTGAGAATCAGCTATACTTATGTTGTGAAAATTCTGTACGCAAGTATACGCAGTCAAACAAGTAATATAGTGATAAGTAAGATCGTCTTCACAGGGATTGCAAACAAAGTTTGATGTAAAACCAACTAATTACAACTTAAAGTAAGAGGAATTAACATGCAAATGGTTGAGTAACGATTCAAAATTAAAAATGACATGAATTAAACTTGCTAGAATTAAAACTATTGCTGCTAGAAAAATTGGCTGCAAGATAAAAATTGTAATATGGTAAAAATGGCTTGAATAACTAATTCCTTCTAGTCAGGTTTTTTCTCAGGTATTACAGCATCGGTTTAGCATTACTCCAGCATATTTCACAGAGATAACAAAAATTCCTCTAGGCTTGTGAGAATTTTCCAACACTCACAAATTTATGTCTACCACTTAGCTCAATATATTCCTATATCAAACCAGCAAGCATAACACTATTCAAAACATCAATTTTGTAAGTTATGCAAGGTAAATGAAATATTCCTATTCCACTTACAAAGAAAAACCTAATTCTAGGTTTTCACTTGCTCCATTCAAGTTGAACTACTAGATCTAGCCCTTCCGGTTCAAGATCTAGTTCAGCAAATTGTTATTGATGGCCAAGAAGCAACAATCAAATACAGTAGAATCTCTATTTAAGAATACTCTATTCAAAAATAACCTCTAATTTGTTATAAAAAAAAAATCAAGTCCCAATTTTGGCCAATTATAAATAAGAATAACCTCTATATTGTAATTAGTTATACATTTTCTAAGTCCCGTATTACCAAAGTATATCTCTATATAAGAATAATTACATCTTAATAAAATATATATATGTATTTTGTAAATTTATTTATGTAAAATTAATAATTTTATTTTAAATTATAATACATGTATGAATATTATATTTACTCTAAAATATTTCTATTATGATATAGTATGAATGATTATTTATTGTTATTATTGTTACGTTGATATTTTTTGGTTTTTTAATTTTTTTTTTTCTAGTGTAACTCTATTTAGTTATAACCTCTCAATTAGAATATAATTTACTTGGTCCCAAGTGTATTCTTGGATAGAGGTTCTACTGTACAATGAAACTCACTTGAATGAACAAATGCAAAAAAATGCTAAAGTAAGCTTAAAAATTAATCATACCCAACTTAGAAGTTCATAGCCATTCAAGCCTCAAAAGTCTAGCTCATAT
Source organism: Cannabis sativa (assembly GCF_029168945.1). Taxonomy (NCBI): domain Eukaryota; kingdom Viridiplantae; phylum Streptophyta; class Magnoliopsida; order Rosales; family Cannabaceae; genus Cannabis; species Cannabis sativa. The sequence goes on from NC_083601.1 coordinate 50,872,411, forward strand.
TCAAGTTAAAAAATAAAATCCAAAGTAAGAAATATTCATCCATGGCTGCTGCCCGTTTTTTACAGTTCAACAAGTTTGAGATATCTAAAGACAAGAAATAAGCAAAGAAAAGAAGAAAGAAAAAGATAAAGAGAAGGTAAAAGAAAATTCAAACGCAAAAGGTTGGTCCCCCTCTCTTCTTTCTTCTGCTGTGTATTTGCTGCAATTACTCCTCTTCAAAGATTGGCAGTTGCTGCTCACGTAATGAAGGTTGAAGATGATGATGTACTTCCTTTTTTCCTCTTTTTGTTGTTGGGTTACTAGGGTACAAAATTCAACCCTAAAAATAGAAGCCCAATCTTTTTCCACTTTGGCCCACTAGGTTTAGTCTCCTTCCTTCCACAGCAGCCACCTGGTGCATTTTAAGTGACTTGGACGAATTTTTTGACGTGGATAAGTGAAAGTCTTTTTTTAGACTTTTTTCACGTTTCTTCCCAAACTGCCCAGAATGCTATAACATTGCTTCAACATTTCTGCCCAGTTTTCAGTTGTTGTTCAAACTTTTCCTTTGCTTCACTCCCTTTTTCCTAGCAAATTAATTCTTCTTTCCCACAACAAGTAAGCAACATTTAATTAAAAAAAACACAATTAACATCATAATTTTTACAAGACTCAAATGTTAGCTTCCTAACTAGAAATTAAACTAAAACTATCCAAAATTAAGCAACTAAACACATTTCATTACTATCCTCACAATATTTTTAGTTTAAAAGCATAAAAATAATTCTATACCATAGAGTTATCAAGATACAACGATTAGATTGAGTTTTAGTGAGGGAGCGAGAGAGAGAAAAAAAAAAAGATTGAGAGGTAGAAAGAGAAAGGTACTGAGAAAATAGAGAGATTGGGTTTGGATTTTGTATGAAAAATCTTCTGTAAATGAAGGAGATTTTTGGATAAGAGTGAGAGTTGAAACTTTGAGAGAATCCAACTGAGAATCCTCTCGATTATGTTGTACATGTTCTTTCTCAATCAATGAAGAAAATTTGGTGGTGCTTTAAAACTGGAGTAGAGCCATAGATTATATCGATTTATTGAACTTGAACTAGTATATATCTTAGTATTAATTTTATCATTTTACTGTTTTAATTATTTCTAAATTTTATACTTTGTTCATCACTGTTTTTTTTCTAATTATTAATCGTGATTTGTTATTTTTGTCATTGTTAATTATTTTAAAAAGTTATAGTAAATAATTTATCATAGAAATATATATTTATATTAGATGAGTTTGACTGTTTGGCATAGAGTATTGAAAAATATAACTTTATTGCTTCTCTTTTCCTTTTTTTTTTCTTTTTTTGAGATACTTTCTTCAATAGATAACTAGTATTATTTTTGTAGGAATGAATAAGGATAATAGAGGAAGGTGGCTACAAGAATAAAGAAAGTCAATTTATTTGCACAATTATTAGTTTTCCTTAAAATACGGAAAAAATAAGTTATTATTTTCCGGAACAGTCATATGTATCCATATCATTGCAAAAGATGGCTCGAAAAGAATATCCAAACCAAAACACCATAGAGTATCACAACAAATAGACTCACTCATTTGTACGTATTAGCTTGTATTGTATTGTGTTATATTGAATTAGATTAGTTAAATTATAATTTATATTAAAATATTATATATTTAGATACTTATAAAATTCAATATCACATATACAGTAGAAACTCTATCTAAGAAGTATTCAAGAATAAACTCTAATTTATTATAAAAAATTTAAGTCCTTTTGAGTATTGTATTAACAAAGTATACCTCTATATAAGAATAATTATGTCTTAATAAAATATATACATAGATTTTATAAATTTATTTACGTAGAATTAATAATTTTATTCTAAATTGTAATACTTGTATAAATATTATATTTACTTAGAAATAATTCTATTATGATATAGTATTAAGGATAGTTTAATGTTATTGTTGTTACATTAATATTTTTTTTAGTATTTTGAATTTTTTTTTTCTGTAGCTCTATTTAATTATAACCTCTCAGAATATAATTCTCTTAGTGCAAGTGTATTCTTGAATAAAGATTCTACTGTAATTTTATATAAAAACGTGGTATAAAATACAATTTAATATAATATTTTTTTTTTTTTTTTTTTTTTTTGACAAAGTGATTAAAATCACTCATGAATTTACGACGTCCACGTCCGCCACCGGCGCTGGAACCTCCTCGAACCAGGATAGCTCATCGTCTAACCGTAGAGCATGCTTTGCCAACCACAGGCCGCTAAAATCTTAGAGCGAGCCCCATGGGACAAAACTGCCCCCGGAAATTTAGACAATAAAGCTATAACATCTTCCAATAACGCTCCCAACTCAATAAAATACTGAAGTTCTACCTGAAAAATATCAAAAAACAGAATAAAACTTTAATTAGAAAATTATTCAAACTAAATAGAATCAACTAACCACCAAGACTAAGCAACTAGATCTCCCTATAAAATACTAGAACTAGCCAAAGGGGGTACCCTTTGGCTAGTAATAACTAAATTATAGCATTCTACTTCATAACCTTCATAGGATCCCTATTCCTTACCATTACCCTTTTAAAGACAAACATAAATAAAATTTTCCTTTTAATACCCATTATTCCTTAAATATTCAAAATATTATATATTAATTCTTTCATTTATTTCTTAAAAGTATTACTTATTTTTAGACTAAAACATGTTAAAATTCTTAATAAGTCAAATTGTTTATTATTTTATTTATAGCGTAAAACATGGTATCTATAATCTTTATTCAGCCTAAATTAAACCAAAATTGTATTAATATCCTTAAAACTTAAGATTGTACTCTTCACATTCAAAAATACCTTTTTCCTAATACCTCTTAATCATACATTTAATTAACAATATTAAATTAATATTAATTAATCCAATTCAATAATATGACATAATGCTTCCTTATTTATTATTTTAAAAAATAACCTCCTAATTATTATACCATTCAAATTATTATAAAAACCATTAATATTAGTATCTTCCTATACAACTAATAAGGCAATAATCTCAATATTTCATTAGTATTTACTTCCCATTAATTTCAATATCTTTCCAAAATAAAAATAAAATAAAACAAAATATTCTCAATTCACAATAAATGTTCCTACCTCCAATTAATTACAAAATCCCACATTTATAATTTATATACCAAAATTAATATTATGTTATTTATAATATTATGTTATCTATAATAAACTCATATTTATAATTTATCTAGCCAAAATTAATATTATTTTATCCATAATAAGCTAATAAGCCAATAATCTCATAATTACATACCATAATTGTTAGCTATTAAATTTTATAATATTTTTATAATTAATGATATCTTGTAATTTTAACCAAATTACCCTAAATAATTAGGGGCCAGCCATAAATCAGGCGCGAAAACCTTGAAAGGCACCAAAGCCATAATAATGACGCAGCTTATCCATCAAATTTGTACTTTCATTTCTTCCATCAAAAAAGCTAATACCACTCATACAGAAATTATTTAAAAATACAAATAATGTAATAATTTTGGTACATTCCTATAATATTGATAACAAACCAAAATTCCATAATAATTTGACTTCCCAAATATTCCCAAATATATCTGAAGCAATATATTTCCATTAGACCATTAGTATTACCACCTCCCTTTATTACAAGATCCTTAAGATTCTTATTCTTCAATTTATTTAATTAATTATAATATTAAAATCTGAATACTAAAATTTCAAACACGAAGATTCTTAAAAAATATAAACCAAAATATAGCTAATAGGAATTAGCGTTTAAAGTAAATCCTCTTAAACCTTATTTCAGTTTAAAATATTCTTTAATTCATACCTTAACCTAAATAATCCTTTTATTCCGACTAATAAATCTGTATAGTGCATAACTTTAACTTTAAAATATTATTTTGTCAAAATTTTCTTATACATTCAATACCGGAAAACGTGAAAATTTAAACAGACTACCCTAAATAATTAGGGGCCCAACCATATAATAGGTGCTAAAGCCTTGTAAGGCGCCAAAGCCATAAATAATGGCACAAAATAGAACAAAATCAATATAAAACAAACCTATAACAAAATTACCAGTATACCCCATTATATCAGCTCACCCAAAAAAGAACAAAATCAATAACAAATAACAAGATGAAATCAACTATCCACTATTTCAGCCTTCAACCCAACACGACACTGACCGAGATCTCCCAGGCTCAAAACTAAATTTAAAAATTTAACTCAAAAACTTCATCACACTATGCAAACATTTAAGCAAAAATTCTAAAATCTATAGGTCTTTCACTAACTCAAAAAGAAACCAGCATAAATTCCAAACAAACCAACTACAAACAATCTTAATGAATCTAAAACTAAAGGACTAGTGTTATCTAGATTCACATACTGTATGTATATACAATCTGTGACACAAAAATAAAAAATAAAATAATATAAACTAGAGTAATAGTGTTACTATGTTTTAGAAATTCGTCTCCTATGGAGAAATTGGGGTCTCACGGCCAAGAAAATTTAGGGTATTAAAGATTTTGGGTTCGAAAAAGATATTTCTAAAATTCATAACTCATATGAATATCTAAAAAGAATGAAAGATTTAATTCAAAAACAAAAAAGAAACTCACCTCATAATCGAATTTTCAGTCCGATCCAAAAGAGGATCTGAGATATCATTCAGATCTGCTCTTTTGTTTTCACAAAGTAATATAGAGAGAGATTGAACATATAGTATTATATATTGATTTTATTTTATTTGATCTCTCTTAAAAAAAATAAAATTATACGAATTACAATTAAAATCTATATGACCAAATTTGGCTTTTCATGGTTGCCAAAATAATAATAATAATAATAATAATAATAAAAGAAAACTTTCTTCCCCATGTAAACTTTTTGAAGGAGTCTTTGGAAGAGGTTAAGCTAAATTATGGTGGCATTTAATTTTAAAGGAGGACTGCAAATCAGTGATGCCCAAGTTTCTTTCAGAAAAAAATCTCAATTTCTTTCAGGAAAAGAAAACGACATGACCACAATTAAAATAAAATAAAACAAAATAAAAACCACCGTCAAACTCAAATTTCATGGTGCTACCGACACACATAAAACTATACATATAGAAGATCATGTCGATTTGGGAAAATATTATATAATCTTTTATTAATTAAATTAAATTATTTTAAAAATAAATAAATAAAATGGCTTAGGCTTAAGCTTACAGAGAAAATCAATGATGAGGCGTCCATCGGACAACCGACCGGTTGATTTGTTGAAAAACGTACGGCCATTGGGGAGGTTGACTGAGAATCCGAGTCCCGCCACCAGTCCACCCGTGTCCGAGTTAGAGTCGCCGAAGTTGAAGATTACCGGTCTGTCTTTTTCATCATTATATTATCATATAAACACTAGTGTACTTTGGTTAGGGAGAATGAGGGAAAATCGATTATGTATAGGGAATATTAATCCTTTGTAAAAAATGGAATATATTTATCAATTTAATATAATATTATATATCAAACAAACCCATTTTAATGCCTTTACTCGGTTCGGTAGTAACACAACACGTTGTCCACACATACGATACAACTAGAAACAAAAATAATGTAATAATATAAACTAAAAATAAAAATAAATAAAAAAAATAAACCTTTGACAGCAACAGATATAAAGAGACCAATAGCAATCTTAAGCTTAGCTTTTTAGGAACAGAGATCACAAAAGAAAGCAAAAATGGCGAAGAAGGCATTGTTGATCGGTTGCAATTACCCAGGAACGAAGGCAGAATTGAGAGGATGTATAAACGATGTCAAAAGGATGTACACATGCTTGATTGATCGGTATGGATTCAGTGAGGATGACATTACTGTACTCATCGATACCGATGACTCTTACACTCAACCCACAGGCAAGAACATCCGCGCCGCTCTCTCTCGTCTCATCCGATCCGGAAGCCCTGGGGATTTCCTCTTCGTTCACTACAGTGGCCACGGTACTCGTCTCCCTGCTGAGACTGGCGAGGACGATGATACAGGCTATGATGAGTGCATAGTTCCTTGTGACATGAATCTCATTACTGGTATTTCATTTATTTGCTTTTTCTTTCGGTATTTTTACTGTATTGGATTTTGATGTGATAGAGAAGTTGATCGGATCTTTTTGGATGGAAGAAGAATATTGAATCGAATAGATTCTGATCTTTTTAGATAATTTACATGGTTTGATTGGCTTTGTTGATTGTTTGATTGTGAATTTTAACAACAGATGACGACTTCAGAGATTTCGTTGACCAAATTCCGGATGGTTGTCGGTTGACAATTGTGTCTGATTCTTGCCATAGTGGTGGGCTCATTGACGAAGCTAAGGAGCAAATTGGGGAGAGCACAAAGAAAGATGACGATGATTCAGAATCATCTTCCTCGTTCGGGGGATTCAAGAGCTTCTTTCATCGAAAAGTTGAGGACGCAATCGAGTCTAGGGGATTCCATGTCCCGTCGAAACTGCGCCACCATGGTCGTGACAATGATGATGAAGATGAAGATGTTCAAGAGAGAGAGTTTGAGATAGATGGAATCAAGGTGAAGAGTAGGTCTCTTTCTGTCTCCACTTACATCGAAATGCTTAAGCAACAGACTGGTAAAGAAGACATTGATGTTGGGAAAGTGAGGCCAACCCTTTTTGATGTCTTTGGTGAAGATGCCAGCCCCAAGGTTAAGAAGTTCATGAAGGTCATTCTGAACAAACTCAACCACAGTGGTCATGGCGAGGAGGGTGGAGAAGGCGGTAGCGGTTTGCTTGGGATGGTGGGAAGTCTGGCACAGGAGTTCCTTAAGCATAAACTCGAGGACGATGAAGATTATGCAAAGCCTGCAATGGAGACAAAGGTTGGCAGCAAAGAAGAGGTTTATGCAGGATCAAGCAAGAGGGCACTTCCTGATGGCGGGATCTTGATTAGTGGATGCCAAACACACCAAACTTCTGCTGATGCTGCTCCGGGCGGGAATGCTGCTGAAGCTTATGGAGCTCTCAGCAATGCAATCCAGATAATCCTTGCTGAGACAGACGGTGATGTTTCGTACCAGGAGCTTGTTATGAAGGCTAGGAAAAAGCTTAAGAGTCAAGGCTTTACTCAGCAGCCTGGTCTCTATTGCAGTGACCATCATGTTGATGCTACTTTTGTGTGCTGATCTTTTCAATCCTATCTCAAGTGTTTTTATGGTAATAGGAAATAAGAGATTGAAATGGTTGCTTGAATCAATGAGTTTGTTGGGCGTGTTATTGCTGTAATCTTTTGGATTTTGGACAGTTGAACCTTTGCACAAAAAAATGAAATTTTATATTTCATCTATCATTTTCATTAAAAATTGTACTGTCAGTTACAAAACTATTAGCATATTCGTGAGACATTTTGTCTGTAGCATTTGACAAAATTACAAGGCCAAAAAATCAAGCCAAAATTAATAAGAATGAGACTGCACAGTTGTCATTCGAGGTTGCAGAAATACTTCGTGAGACCATCTCTTTCGCATGGAAGACGACGACACCTAGTTTTTTTTTTTTTGCTCTCCTTAATTTTATTAACATAAAATTCTTCAGAAACTAGAAGAAGCATCAAAATAATCTTGATAGTTACCATCTGATTAGTAATTGGCATCAATCATCAACATCCTGAACCCAAGCTAAGCCTGCAAGGAAATACCAAACTTAGTGCATGCACAAATCAAAGGAAAACTCATTTTGCTTTAAACTTTATTTCAAGAACTGTAAAATAATGCCAAATATCTCATATAACATTTTCTAACACAGTTGGGAAAACATTTTGCATTAACTCTTACTCAGAGATCACTTGGGAGTGGTTACAGTTGCAAATATGTTAGTGATAACAAGTTCAAAACAGCAGAGAGAGAGAGAGAGAGAGAGAGAGAGAGACCTTGGAGTACTGTTTCAACTGCTGCATTAGGAACAAGTAATCCAACAATGCGCTGGCTATCTGTAGTAGTTTCTATCCGCACAACTCGAAGCCGCTTGTGGCTTTGACGGGCCTGTAAGGAACAAATAATACAATGATGAATCAGCCAAAGTAGACGAGATATAAAAGAAGAATTCCCAGCAATGAAAATCATATACTAATGTCTAGATGTACATTTATACTTGAGAGTGAAGGGAAATAGAATTAGTCTTGATGAATGTACAATCTTTGCCCAAAAACTACTGAAAATATAATTTCCAATATATGAAATAAACAACAAGAATTCCAGTGGCTAAGCAATCAAGAATTCAATCAGGATTTCCTAAAGAACTGCTTTATCCCCTTTTATGCTGAAGCTAATTACGTAATGGACTACAAAGATCCATAAATGACATTATTCTGCAATTTCCCTTTTATTTCCACTGACCATTAAATGACAATATTGTTCCTTTAGACATCTTTTTTTATTCATTCAAAATTTGCATCATGCAAAATAAAAGTTAGAATACAAATAGGATGACCGGACCACCAAATCTTGCTAACAGTAGCCGATAAAGCATACTTAGTTAAGGTGTGAGCCGATATTCCTTTAGACATCTTTGGTGAGCCAGATATAGAAGTATTGATTGGATTGGATTGAATTAAGAAAAACAAGAGGTAAAAAATGAGCAAGTGCCAACAATCATTTCTTTTTTTTGAAAAAAAAAAAAGATAAAAGAAATATATAAAACTTAAATTATTTATCTCATCATTGATATATACTAATTATGGGATGGGATAAACAATGGTAGACGATAATTATATTTTCTTTTGTTTCTTTTGTAGATGATAATTATATCATTGGATATGGCAAGCTTCCGGTTTCTTTAACATAATAAAATCAATTGAGCAAATGAGAACAGATTACCTGCTTAGAAAGGGCTTTCTCAATTGTGCCCCAGACGGGCAGAATGAGGCCGCCTAAAATGTTAACTTCTTGTATTCTTCTACCAACCGAACAGAAGTTTCCTAGCTTACATTTTGGACCATGCATGCACTGCATTAAAGGTAACAGATGTTAACACAAATAATCAATAAATAAGATGTATGATAAAATTATTGTAGAACAAGAATCACAAACAAGAGTAGTTTTTTTGCAATAACTGAAAAATACAAAACAGTGGCATGGCAGTTCAGAAGGATTTAAATAGTAGACACAAAAGAAAAAATGATAACTACAGAAGATTCAGAGTATAATTCTGATGTTACAGTTTCAACAGCTTTAATTTCAAAAATTAACCAGGATGTGATATATTTCTGAAATAACAATGTAAATCATGTAAGAACATAGAATTTTCACCCTCCAATACACATACTTCTGAGCACAGAAATTTACTCAATCCGGCAGACCAGTTATTTGGACCAAAAGTTGGCAGGATGTATTTTATTTTCTTTGTTCTCAAATAGGAGAAACAGTTATGTTGACGGATGAAATCTTCTCTAATCTGATTGTCAAACTACATCAACTTGTGCAGAATAATTCTGCAATAACTTTACAAACAGGACTACTCAACTGCTTTCTATATAATTAGGAATGAGTGTTTAGTGTTTATTATAGATCTCCCCATCTCTCTAATGGACCTATGTTTTCTTTCCTATTATGGTTGTACAGTTTAGAATCAATTAAATGAGTAAATTTTCTCTTCCAATTCAATCTTTCTCAACTTTCACCGTTTTTAATTAGCCTCCTCAAGAATCTATACCTGTTTCAATGAAGCTTCATATTCGGATTCCCAGCCACGGCGAGCCTTCTCTAAAGAAGAAGCTTTTCTGTATTTGCTTCTCAACTCTGCCAAAGACATTTCCCTGCACAATAAAATCTGAAGGGGGTCAAAGAGAGTACACACTGAAAACGTCTCATATGGTGTCAGTCATTTTCAGCTTCATACCGTACTGACTCTCCAACAGCAGGACGAACTATCTTGTACATCCCTGTAGAACTGAAACATAATTGATAGGGGAATTATTTTAACTGAAAAAATCCAGCAGGATACTCCCACGAACAATGGAATTAACGCATCTTGACTCATGTTATCCATAACGAGAAATAAAATATAGTAAAGAGTATAGTAACAAATAAAAAAAATAATAAAAAAAGTATAGACGGTAAGGACCTCTATTTAGGATCTATAAATAGGCATTAAATAATTTATACAAGTGGAGATTCCTGAAATTGCAAATCTAGACTTAGAAACATAGAAATGTAAGGACTATCGAAATAATCGATAATACTTGAGGGTTGGACATAAGAAATATCATTGGCAATTTGGCAGAAGAATGAAGTCAAAACATAGAAAAGTATATAAAATTTAAGATGTGTACCTTTCAAATGCCAAAATGAAGTGACGTTTGCCCATCCATTCTCGTTTCGACTCATAGAAACTATCATGGCTTGAGCCAAGCCCATCCTTTTGTTTTTCTTCGAGCAAGGTACTTGCAGACTATTAAAGTTAATAATTGAAAAATTATAGGTCGTAAATTAATGTAAACATGTTATTCAGAAAGTCAAACCCAAATATACAAATACCTCCCACGTGATCCCTCGATCCAAAGTAAATGTAAAGAGCACAGTAGACGCCTTAGAGATTTGGTCAACATGGACAGTCTGCTACGCAATTATAAGTCATTAATAAAGCAAGCAACTGAATTTCAGATGTAGGAAGTTTAGTTACAAGTTACAACTCCCCTTCGGATGTATTACAAAGTTTTCAGAGATGTCCTTTTCTTCAGTTTTCTTTTCTCATTTTACATAAACAATAACTTACAAGAGAGAACAAATAGTTGTGAATAAAAAAAAACAGCAACGGCATTAAATGAAACAATACAGAGACTAAATATTAGAAGAAGATATTTTCAAATAAATAAATGAGACAATTCCTGAAAGTGTTGCGGGTGGAAATACAAATAGAAAAGAAAAAGACAATATCTGAGGTTCAAGTCCCCCTTTGGAACCCACATAGCAATTGCAACAGTTTCTTAATCCTCAAATATTGTAAGGTTAGGTGGGGGAGCCTAATTTCAAATAAGAACTTATGATCAAAGAGAAACATTGGTGGGTGGCCCTTCCTTGAGCGTGTGTTTGTGTAAGTCTACAATTAGGATATCATTATGATAACACTTTCCTTTCTCTCATTTACAATACCATATAAGCACATAAATTGTGGTAATCCAGCAGTAACCTCTGAAATCGCTGTGCATTTTCACTTTTTCGTTTAGAAAATTACTCATTTCAAACAAATGTATAAAAGGGGGAAATAATCACACTTTATTGTGATAGTCTTACTTACAAAAAATATATAGATAAGGGTATAATAAAAAGACAACGAAAAGTTGACCTTTGGTTTTCCTTGTAGTTCCACAATGTTAGCTTTCATATCAACAATCCCTGAGTCAAGACTTCCCTCAATTCGAGCATTTTGAACAAGAAGATCCAAAATGCTTACAAAGAGCTCAAACAGCCTGTATAATGGTTTAAGCATAATTAGCACAATTCCCACTGCAGTAAAAGAATTGCTCAAATCATGTTACACACCTATTTTGAATCTCAGGTGCCAGTCCTAATATACGATTGAGAAAACGACCAACATCATGCATGTCAGATTCAACTATACGGCCTCCATACTTCCCATTAGCTGTAACACCAGTACGTATGAGATAACTTACAGAATTCATATTAAATATGTTATATTAAATATGTTATGAATTCAGGAAAAATTATATAGCCTGTAGAAGTTAACAAAGGAAATTTGCACTTCAATTATAAAAATAAATACCTACAGTACCGTCCCTAACTATTCCAACTGCCATAAGAGCAGCTTGTGCCTTTACAATGAAGTCTTGAATTGCATCCTTATTTTCAGATGAACACCCAGGCGGCACAACTGGCAAATTTTCCTAGAAACAAAACTTACTTAAATTAGCTGAAAAAACTACCAGCTTTGTATTTACATATTATCTGCAAGAAGTCTCAACATAAACCTGTCCCATGATTCCTTTATACATCATCACCAGGGCCTTCTTTCCAAAAGCACTATCATAATTGTAGGCACTCAAAGATGGTCCTGCCCTGCAATGCATTTAACCACCCAGTGCGAAAGAGTAGAGCAGAGATTTCACATGTTAAAACGACTTTACATGTCTAATTCATAAAGCTCAACCACAAAACTGAAATACAGGAAACAAATGAGCTAACCTGCGGTCTCCTTGTGTTAAGGCTCCAAGAGATTGTAATCTCTTGGCAACAATAGATGCAAACCGGCGCTCTCCCCCAAGGTTAGTAAAAAGTAGCCTATAAGGTAACAAAGGAAACAAAACATGAGTTCAAGGAACTAATTTGCCAACTTAATTTTTTTTTTTTAACGATTAAGAAACTTCACCATTTACATATTTGTCTCAACCTACACTACTTTCTTCAAATTTTAGTGAAAGCAATGATGAAAAAATAACCTTCCAAACAAATTGGACAATAAGGTAACTGATTCTAAAAGATCACTAAGAGCCAACTAAAAGCCCTCTGAAAATTTCTAAACTAAATCATAACCGATACTTCCAGACTGCTTTTTGTCAGATTCACAAAGGGAATTTGTTTTAGATCAGTCTGCTTAGTTTCAAATCATAAATATGAATCTAGCATAATTATCCTGTACCCACCTGTATTGAGGGGCTGATGCTTGATTTGATCGATGAGTTCTTCCAAACTGTTGGATTGCACGGTCAGCACTCCATGGAAGCTCTAATGTCAAATGCACTCTTCTTTTCTGTTATGCAAATAATAAGCCCAGACAATAAGCAAAGACAAATGGTGTGAAGAACTACAGATCTTAACACCACATATACATTGTCGATTCCTGAATATTTGGCCAAACAGAGGTCCAAGCATTTAAAATACCTGATTCAGGACTCTTCTATCTGCTTGCAGTGAAACACCTGCTGACCCAGCCTCAGATATTACAGCAACAAACTTCTTACCATCCATAAAAAGCTTCTTCTCATGCATGTTCACCATTTCCATGGAAACATCTTTTCTAAAGAAAAGGAACCAAAAATAAAAGAACATTACTGCTTTAAACATTTTTAATAAAGTCATAATACAGAAAAACACTTATCCTATAACTCACGTGTTTCGTGCCTGATAAGTTACACCTTTCCCATTAGAGGCCCTCACAAGCATGCCACGTCTACCAGTCATTTCTGCCACGTTATCAGGACCCCCAAGCTGCCATGTAAAACAAGTGATCAAACTAGGATAGTAATCAATATAAAAACACAAATACTACTCATGATTTGAGCAGAACAAACTAGAGATCAGAGAAGTCAGTCAATAGTATGCTCTGTTAATGCACACATTTAACACATTCTGTGGATTTTTAGATAGTGTCTGGTACTTAGGTCTGCTCCTCTAAGTACTTCATATTCATATTTTCTGTTTAATATTATTCATCTTCTGAATCAAAACATCAGTGCTTGTATTATTAATATGAAAATTGATTACAAGAGGATTTTGTATGGGAGTGCAAGATATCTTATCATTGCCACCAATTTACTAGCAGCAAAAGAGAGAAGAAAATCATTCATATTCTTAAAACCAAGTAAATTTGATAAGTTTTTTGTTATAGAGAATAAACTTTTTTAATTACACAATAAGTAAGCTGAAATTCCTCACAAACTTTTTTGAATTGATGGACAAGATACAAATTACAAGCTTTCGAGAGGCTTGTTCTCTCCTATTCCAATCTTTCGAGAGGATTGGGGCTCTCGACAGTGAGTCTCAACTCTTACCAATTTTCTCCACTCCCTCTCTATCTCCTATCCTTTTATACTTAGAATAATTGCCACATCAGCAACTAACTCAGCCAACTAATACAAAACAGCCTAGATTTTCATAAGCCTAAACAAACTTATCTGAACCTTCTCCTTTGATAAACAAATTGGAGCTGGGGCTTATCAAAATTTAATGTTTCCAGGAAAGTGGGGGGAAAAGGAGGATGACAAAGAATAGTCCAGAATGATATTGTAAGAGGTGCCACTCGTAATTGTTAAACCACATTAGAAATAATTTAAAACAAGGACTCCGATCTAAGAACACAGTTAAGTAAAAATTCGGTAGTGTAAGAAAGCAGCACTGAGAGTAATCCCAGTGAGCTTCAAAAGTAAGGCTATTCAAAGTAGACGAGTCAGCAACAATAACTAACAAGGAAATTGATTACAAAACAGACATCTAAGCATGCAATCTTTTATAGTACAAATTTTCTTTCTTTTTCAGGATAAGAATCCAGATGAAGTATAATTATAATTATAAATTGACATTCATATTACAACTAAAGTGTTTTGTAAAAAAATCAATATCATAAAAGAGAAAGTATCAACAAGCATGATTTAAAGGTAAGAGCTTGTGCAAAAGAAACACACAAACAACATAAGCTACTAGGTTTTTCAAAGGATGGCTACAATTGCAAAAGAAACCAACTTTTTAAATCAAATGAAGTGGATTCAAACTAATATGCACTAATTGTAATCTTGTCACAAAGTGGGATCAAACAATTCAAAGTTCTGCAGTTGAAAATCTTGTCACATTAGTGTACACTGCTATGTTTTATCTTCCCAAGGGCTCTAATGTCTGATATACTATACATTTCACAACACTAATCTAACAAACTAATCTGAAATATGAGCACAATTTCTTCAATCTGCAGTTAGTACATAAGGTTATGAGCATCTAGAAAATTCAGAAAAGGAACAACGTTAGTTAATTTTTCACAAGATAAAAGTCCCTATATGATTAGTGATAAATTAAATTCAATGCTATGCTGTCTTAAAGAAATTATCAATAAGAGAGAGAGAGAGAGAGAGAGAGAGAGAGAGAGAGAGAGAGAAGAGATACCTGATCAATAATGTCATCTAAAGGATTGTTTGGAAGATTCATAGATCGGATAATTTCCAAAATTTTTGATTTACGCTCCAAAGCTGCTTCATACCTAACATCAATATTACAAGCCTTGTGTTAATTCTCTTATAGAAATAACAGTTGGAAAAGACTGCAATGTCACAATACCACATGTGATGGAACTTTTAAAATGTGTGAACCTCTTTAAAAGTTCTGTTACATATGCGTGTCTTCTTCGAAGATATTCCTCGGTTTTGATGTTGCAGGAATAACATGACCAATCTCCTGAGACTAAATCTGTCATTGGAGGAACAAGACATGCAGGATGGACAAGCTGTCCACAGCTAGAGCACTGAAGCAATTTCTTTTTTTCCTGCAGCAAAGAATGCAATCACGAATAATAATGCAAAAGATTAAACGCTTATCGCTTCAAAGACTTTATAAGGAAGAAAAAAGAAAACATTTCATTAATGAACAAAAAACAAAGGCATCGGATAACCAAAAAATAAATTTACCTCTTCAGAACTACATATCTCACATATTTGGAACTCATCATCTGATTCAGTAGACTCATGACCAGAATCAGCTGCATTGATCAAACCAAAAATTTAGAGCTGAAAAACAATAATTATACTGTGTTGACAAAATGTGAATACCACCAGAAGGTCTCAAAGAAAAAGTCCTATCAAACAACACAGAAATGTGGAAATTTATGTTAAGGGAACTACAGAACAGCACTTGAATGATCACAATCATAATGGGAAAGAAGAAAAAGGAAACAATGTACAATTTTGCAATAATATACAATGATAAATACATTTAAAGATCTAAAATGATATCCGAGAAACAATGCTGTTTCTGAAAACTCACAATCAGATTCTTCATCACTTTCAACGTCACTTGCAGGTTTCCATCTTGCAATTTTTCTCACTCTTCCTTTCATAGAAACACCAGGAGTTGCTGAGTGCCTCTTTCTCTGAAGCTCCTTTACACTATCTTCCCCTGTAGCAAGTTAATAAAGTAAATACTAAAGAAAGTGGAAAAAGTTCAAGAACGTTATAAGAACCACATACACACCTTGGAGAGGTTCAGGTTTTTCAGGCAATGGGTAGTTTTCGTCAACAAATTTCAGCAACAGTTCTCGAGGTCCAGAAATAAAGTCATCAAGCTCAAGTCCCTAGAAAATCAAATTCACATGAAGCATTTAATTCAGAAAATTAAAAGTACACCAAATACAATTTTCAGTAGGAAGTCACATGCCAGATAGCAAAAAAAGAACATCTACCCACATATTTTGTAACAGCTTCCTCGGTTCTCGCCTCCCCAGTACTCTGAAGGCCAATAACCACACACTTATCTTCACGCAATGCTTGCTGAGCTAATCTTACAGCAGCAGGCACCTTAGCGGACATACACATGTGTCTGAAGAAACGCTACCCAAAACAAAAAGGACAAATAAATTTAAACTATTCCAAAGTTAATAATAAATAAACAAAACAAATAAAAAAAAACTTAAATGGATATGTAGTTCCCCAAACTTTGTGTTTAACAGCTGTAAAATTGCTGAACTTTTATTTCTATTGTTTTTTTTATCATCATCATTTATAACCAACACTTGCTGTTAGTATTAAATGATAATACGATATCATCCAAATTACAACTTAGTAAGTTATTCACGATCTAATACAGAGAAAAGATTCGTCTTGATTACAGTAAGAATGACCAATCAGAAATCTTTTTTATTTATCTTTGTAGTCCCTAAACTATGTTTAAGTACAATTCTAGATCCCTATTGTCTCAATATAGTATCTGTAATTGTTAAAGAGAATAAGATAAGAACTGCTAGAAGTTGTCTAAACTTCAGAGACTATGTGCTACAGAGATAAATATATAGAACATGGTCTCAAATTTCTTGAACCAAAGAAGCATTTAAGGACAATTTAGGTATGTCTATTACATATAGTAAAGTTCAAAATTTTATATCACTCAGCAGCAACACTCAAAAAAAATTTACCAGTAATGAAAGGAATAAATAAAAAGATTTACCTGATGACTGGCCCAATAAAGCCGCCATACTTGGCTAGAGTTAGGCTTCTCATTTTCATAGGCACTAAGTGCTGTCAGTATTTCTACTCGTAACTCAGCCCAGAATTCTGCTGCTCTTTTATACATCTCCTACAGATATAAGCATGTAAGATAGGTTAACAAAAGCACATTTATTAAATGCTTGGTGCTAATCACCAATTAAAAGGACGATGTGTTTGTCAGATACATGGAAAAATTTATAATATCACTATATTGAATTCATAAGAACAACTAGTTCAATTGTGTGAAGTATAGGAAATTATGAAATAAGCAAATAATCAATTGTCCTCAAACCTTTTCCCTGAAGATCATAACAAGACTGCATCTATAACATTTATACAAAAAAATCTCTTTATCAATGAGAGACAACAAGCTCCTGGATCAGATATAGCACATTTTAGGAACATGACCCAAGAAAGCTTATAATTGCACCAAAGACACTAAAGAAAACATTTAACAAACAAAAGAAATAGATGCATGCCTCACATATACACATACCAAAAAAACATAGCATATATTTCAATTATATCCTTTTGTTTGATACATTTATTTGTTCTTTCCGTTTCTATTTTATAAAATACAAATCTATCACTAAGGCCATTACTTTCAAGAATATGACTGTGCTTACCATCATAGCCGCTTCTAGCGGTGCTTCAACAACTTCAAACTCTGCCCCTTTGTAGCTAAGTGTGCGACACACATACATTCCCCTGAAATACAATGAAATGACATTTCTAGACATCTCGTAGTTTATATCTTAGAACATAGTATTTTATGCCTTATAACCTTGCTTTCATATCCATGGCAACAAGTTCAAGTGCTCCAACACCTCCTTTCTCAAGAGCACCTGCAATGATGATCACGGATAGTAAGATAAAATGTTGAAAAGAGGAGAAAATTTTGATAAAATGGTGAAAGAAGAAAACAGTGCAATGAAACAAATTGCACAGCTACTGCAAAGTAACAACTCATACATACAAATATATGGTCTCTCGTAATTGTTCAGAAATATGCATGTATGACTTCTCATACAAGCACAAGCAAGGATCAAGAAGTATCACACTTAAATAGACTAGTATCAAAGTATCATGTCCACTTCTGAAGTGAAGGTACAGAACAAATGACTGTATAACTAAAGATGGATGAATGTTACACCTAATGTATTGAACCATACATTCTTCTCTAAAGGTCCATAATTCTATAACCTCTATGTTTTATAAATTAATATAACTTAGAAGTTCTGATGGAAATCCTTCATCAGAAAACTTACTCAATGAAACTTCAAATGTTTACTGCACAGGAAAGGAAGGAAACATAAAAACGCAAAGAGACCCCCTTATGGAAGAGCAAAAGAACTGCACTAGTAATATTCACAATAATGCTGACAATAATAGTGAGCCCAACAACAGCATAACCAAAACAATGATCATCATTTTAGTTACAAATCTACTTCATTAAGAAGTATAGTGAAGAAAAGGACCGGCAACTAAACCACCAATATATAAACTATCAAATTTGTGGAATGTAACATTTCAGCTATGTTGGACCATCCGGTTTGAAAGAGTTAGTTCACAAACACAATCAAAATGATACAAAGCTTTCATGACGTAGTTACTCCATGAAAAATAAGAAATAATGTGACAGTTCTATGGAGGGAAAAAAAAGAGCAGGCAAGTTAAGCAAAATTTGCACCTAAAAAGTCTTTGAAATCAAGGAAAGATGTTCCAGCTCCCCAAAGACCAAGACGGACCATATAACCCATATTACGTGGCTCAGAAGCACCAGTAGCTGAGCAGTAAACAACACGAGCTTCAGGAAGTTGATCCTGTGATGTTAGATTACAAACAGAAAAAACAAATAAGATATTTCCAAATAAATCATTTGCTACCCTTGCCCACTACAAAAGATCACTATATCTCATCCAGAAACAGGGAAAACAAGGACCATTTTGCACAATAAAAAAACCATGTGTACTAAACCCATTTTCGGAACAGTGATGCACAAAAAAACTATGATTAATTTTATATAATTATTATTGGTCAGGTACTTTTGGATTCCTTAGCTTTGAGTGATTATTACTTTTAAGTTTGAGGGTTAAGACTTCCAGAAGCATCTTGTTCCCTACTTGTTTTACCTTTATTGTTCATAATTTGTCTATAAAAGAATTCAAAATTCCTTTTGTTTCTCAATTGAAGTGAATTGTTTCAAGAAATTGCTACGTATTTTTTTTTGGAAAAAGAGAGAGAGGTCGCTTGTCTTAAACCGACCTCCCCCCGCTAAGTTATTAATACCCTCACTTGTGGCTGAAACGAGAGTTCAAGTATTTATTTTGAAACAAAACAACCTTTAATTATAAGTGGTGATAAGTTATTAACTTAAATTTACAGCCAAGTACACCAATTCCTAAGTAAATCAGAAGAAGACAAATCTTTATTATCAAACACCCATAGAGCCTGTTCATTAAAAATAAAAAAACAACCCACAAAGCCACTCAATACTTGCCTCCATCCCATAAAGTCTAAACTCCCTTCTCGATCTTCAAAAACACTAATACTCCTTTCCAGCCACAAAGACCACCATACGAGCACATTCTGCAAAGACCCTTCTACCATTAAACCCAACATCCAACTGTAGCACAGTCGTGCATTAACAAGGCCAAACCCAAGACACATCGAAGTCAGTAAGAAACTTGTACAAAGGTTCTGTTGCTGCCGACTGTAAAGCAATGCAAAACGACGTGATTAATAGATTCACATTCCATTTCACTAAGTACACACCAGGTTTTTTTACATCAGACTAAGTACACACCAGTTTAGAGAGATATATGAATATGGTAGAACATAACGGATATTTAGTTCCCCCAAAATGAACAGCCAGGTGAAAATCTTAACTTTGGTGGAGTGGAACTTCCCAAACAGCTAAAATTCTAAATGTGGAAAAGGAAAACTGCCCTCAAACAAGAGACCTAGATTTGACCAGAAACGCTAAATTCCTCTCTTGCTTCATACTTGAGAAATGACTTTGGCTGTACCTTATGATTCCAGCTTGAAGCATTTCCGAAATTTGTCTTTCAATCTCTACTTTTGAAATTGGGGGTATCAGTAAGGCCCCACCCCACACTTATAGGTCGGGTCCCTTCCTTGGGATTTATTGCATGTTCCCGGCCTCTAGATGGTGGTAAACCTTCAAGAGATTAAATAGTTGGAAAATTCCCTCTAAAAAGGCTGGAATGGTTTCAAAAATCGCCTGGTTACACTCCACTAGCAGCCCTGGCCCCTGAATTTTCCTTTTGACAAGTTCTCAACATATTCTTCAAGGTTACGAGCTCTTTCCAATAGAAGAATCCCCTTTGATTGTTATTGGTTGTTCTCCCACCTTAAATTTCATATTTGATGCTTCCAGTCAATCTCAGTGTTGCCCAAAATAGCCAACCACTACATGCCAAATATTACATCCGTGCTACCCTAACCAAAAGGCAAGAAATCATCAATGATAGTCAGCCCTTATAATTCCAGCACCACTTCTTTACACTCCCTCATTCTTAATGGACTATCCCAATCCCAAAGTCACACCATATTCCCTTATTTTGATCAAAGGCAGGTTCTTCCTTTTACCAACTCCTTGGAGATGAACTTGCGTGTGGCCCCGGAATCTATTAGAACCATAACATAATGGCTCCCAAAAGCTCCCTTAATTTTTATAATACTTCCAGTTGCTGAATTCGAGGACACTTCAAGTGTTCCTGTGATTTCGACACTGTCAAAGACAAAGTTCCCTTCTTCATCATCAGGTCTTGGGTCATCTTCTTCATCGCAAGTGATAATAACACTCAATTCCTTCGCACAACGATGTCCTAGAGCCCATTTGTTAACAAATGTTCTTGCAATGAGTCTCTTGCATCTCTAAATCGATCCACCTCCAATATTGGCCTGACAATTTATGGTCATTGTTCGAAATTATGGTACCACTCCGCTAACTGTTGCTACCATTTCCTTCGTAATTTTCCCAGCCCAATTGGGAACCAAATAAAGAACGATTCAGTCTCAATCTTGGCCACGAAATCCAAGGCATTGTCCAAGGTTCTCAATGATGCCCTACTTAAGTCCATGCAAGAATTAGCTCAAAAACCACCACATCGGAGGCAACGTCGACGACGCAAATAATTCCAAAAATCTCACAATATTCTTCCGCTGTCCCTTCTTGTCGAAATTCAAGAAATTGATCGTGCAACGACCCGTTACTAGAGTCTCTAAATTTATTCAGGATGAGGGGCTTCAAGTCCTCCCAAATGGATTGGTCAGTGTCGAAGTTCCCATCGTATCAAGTTAAAGCCCTCCCTTCAAAGTTAATCATTGCCAACTTTATCATCTCGTCGTAACCGCTAAAGTGTGAAATACATTCCAGCACGGAGCAACCAATCATCGAGGTCAGAACCACATTGAACATTGGGAAATCCAATCGTCGAAGAAGAAACTCCCGATAGTGGAAAAAACTGGTGCTTGCCACCTCCAATTCTGTTGGCGCTGATTTTGCAGGGCTACTACGTACATGGGTTGTTCAAAGTTGGGTTTTGCGTTTTCGGCTATCACACTCCCTTTGCCCTGTTTGTCAAGAAAGTGTCCAAGACCAGCCTGCCTTCCCTGAATTGTCGCATATCATTCTGGACTGAGCCGACTTCATTCCAGACGGTGCCAACTTCATCTCTTACTGTTCCAATCTTAGAGTCCACCAATTATTCTAATTCTGACACCTATTCAAGCTTTTCTTTATCATTCTTTCCTGGTCTCTTTGTCACTACTACCTTCCCAGCCATACCGCTTGATACCAATTTAATACACAATTGTACACACACCCAACTAGTAGAGAAAAAGTAGTTTGTTTATTGATTCACAAAAGGTTTTCAAGCAATCAGCGAAGCTTGTGGTTTCCTTCAGTAAGTCTTACTCTATTTTAACAAATCAGTTCTTAGTTCTAAACAAATGGATAGCCTTCTCTTTGTACCCAACCCCATCTTGAGTAATTGTAACTAACAAAATCAGTTCCCACCTTAAAATTGGCTGCCACATCAACACAATTGTCATTACAATTCATTTTCTTATTTCTCCTAGAATAAGTCCTAATCGATAGTGTAACATTCTTTTAGCAGGAACTTGAGTGATAGGGAGACTACTGAGTTGATTGGACTTTTACAACTGATATAACATTTGTCTCTTTGTGGCATTGTCAAAGATAGGAAGATTTGTCAACCAATTAGAAGTACGATTTTTTTCATGCAAAACAACCTTCGGCAGTATGGTATCACAGGACAGGGATCTAAAATGGGCCAAATCAATCTAGAGGGTATTGTCCCTTCCAAGATTGAAGTGTTTGGATGCCTTCTAGTATTGGAAAAGGTGAGTGTACACGAGAATGTTCAACACAAACGACATTACCAATATTTGTCCCTTGGATGGTGCGTGTGTTGCAAGGAGGAAGACAAAAGCATCACCCATTTGTTTATGGAATGTAAGTTTGTGCATAAACTATGGTATAGATTGTTAAGTGAATTTGGATTCCATTAGTGTATGCCTCAGGCATGCATTCAATTACGGGTGTGCAAACCAATTAGGCACAAAAGAGCTTCAATCATGTGGATGACAATCTTACTAGCTATGTTTTGAGGAGTTTGTCTTGAAAAAATAGCAAAATCTTTAAAAACAAGGAAAATGCAATATATAATCTATGGGAAATGATACTTTGGGTGGGTACCTGATTTTATAAAGCCAAGGAGTTAAAAGGTTTATCCTATTTAGACTTAATTTTTGGGAGATTTTATGTATTATAATAGATTATTTTTCTTCCCTTGATTTTTTTTTTCCCAAATAGATGTTTTTTCTGTGTTTGTTTTTGTATTATAGTTGGTTCACGACTTTGTTGGAGTTTGTAACCACAACCATCCGCCTCCATAAGCGAGAACTCTCAACATCTTTGAGAGGAGATCACTTATGCATGTGACCTTTGTCACTTTCTCAAAAAAGAAAAATATTTGGGAGCATAAAACTCTGGCAAAATTGCAAGTTACATCTCCATGAGAAACCAAAACCCCTACTTTATGGAAGCAAAACAAAAGTTGAAAATTAGGTTTACTTCTCTCTTTTTTTATGTATCGTTTTCTATCTACCTATCATGTATTGGTTCTACATCACAAAGCAATTGTTGTTTTAATGTATGATGGCCCGAGTCGCCTGACCTTCATGCAGTTAGAGAAAAAAAATGCTTTTCCCATCACAATTACTAGGCACGAGTAAGTTAGATTTCCACAAAGAAAATCACTAACCCTAACTATTATTACTTGATGGTGTTATTTAAAAAAAAAAACAAAAGTGAAGCTTTGCCCACACAATTATTAGGCGCACACACACAAAAAAAAACACCCAACAAACTCTAATTATTACTACTTGAAGATAAGTTAAAATTACTTAAATGGAAGCAAGTCCAAGATATAAACCTCTAGAAGTACCAAAAGAGTGTAAAGTCCAACTAGATTACCAAAACTTAAGGACTTACGTACTGATACCTAGTGTGTAATTCATCATCTTGAGAACTTGAAAAAAGATAAATAACAAAACAAATGTGATATGCAATAATGTTTGAAAAGGGAAAACCTGAATTTCTACAACTGCTTCCCCGGTTCGTGTTGGCTGACTTCCAGCTTCAGGTACCAGATTTTTTGCTTTGTGGCACTACAAATAAGCCATTTGACCCTTAGCATGAAAGATAAAAGAATATATTGAAATCCTATATTAACTTTTTCATTATTAGGTGCTTAAAATCATTTGTGTAGAAGGTAAAACCGATGAATATGGTACTACCTCATCAAATATAATGAGACCGTCAAAATCAGGTCCACACCACTGAACAAGCTGCTGCAAACGAGAACGACCTTTCTCAGAGGATGCAATGAGACTGCTGTATGTCAAAAATATAACTCCCTCCATGACTTTATTTGCCTTTGAATCTAACTTAGAATATGGCTGTTTGTTCAATGCATGAACTGCAGAAAAATAAAAAAATATATGACCATTATTTTCATTTAAGAAAAGGTATACACTAATATTCCAATTTTCTTTTTCTGTTTCAGCCAACATGCAAACAAGCAAAACAAAAACTATCTTTTCTAGTATTGTTGTTCAAAAATATCCTGTCCTCCAAAGAGAAAAACTTCTCATCCAACAGGGTGAAGAAAAACTAATATAACTTCCAGAAAAATTACTCTCCCACACCAATAATGCCCCAACAATCATTGAAGTCACTTTCCAAAGCATGGCCAAAAATAATCTGTTATGTTCTTCAAATGTTTTTGCGTACTTTGTTTCTCAACAATATTTCAAAGCAAAAAAGAAAGAGTTTGTACCAAGAAGGTGAAACTCCTCGTTATCACTCAGGTGACTGAAGAATCGAATCTTAGACCATATGAAATAAAACCGGCCTAAGCACTCAACAAGTCCAGCCCCTTACAGCACTTTCTTATTGCCTTCAAGTATAATATTATCTCTAATTAGCTAAGGATGAAAAAAAACAACCCTTAATAGATGAAGTCTAATCAATTACATTCCTTAAAATTAAACTGACTACACTTAGTAATACAGGACTTCAAGTATTATATTATCTCTAATTAGCTAAGGATGAAAAAAAAAACCCTTAATAGACTTCAGCAATACAGGACTCGGCTAAGTATTAGACTGATTACACTTATTGCATAGTGTTATCCTTACCAATACTCTTCTAAATAGCTGTATAGATTGCTCAGGAGGACCTGGGTTTTAAGGGCAATTCCAAGACCATATCAGGACTCTTTTCAGAGTATAGTACGAAAGGAAAACAGAAAAATTGAATGTGGCAGATTTGGGGTTGGTTTGGTTCATTATGCTTGGAGAGGAACAAATCAATTGTTGAGGGTTACGGGCACTGATGAGTTAAGCCTTACAGGATAAGAATAAGCATGATGTGTATATGAGCTCCTCTGATATTAAGGATATGAATATTTTTCTAACTGTCTTAACCAGATATTTGTCTCCCTTTGTGTCAAATCAATCTGCTAACTCAATTTTATTCTCTCCTTTGATGTGGACTTCTTCTCAACAGCATGTACATTTTTTTAAAGAAAACTTCAGTTTCTTTTAAAAATTAATTAATAAATAAACCATCCTGTCACAGCAAAATTTAGAACAAAAAAGTTTCAGCAAAATCATCTCTGTATATTCATAGTCCAATTCTTACCCGTTATGTCTTTAGCGCCAACATCTGCTAAGTCTCTTTCTGCATCATATCTCAGGTCTGAACCAACAGAAATCCACCTACACGAGGTTATGAAGCAGAGAAAAAATTTAACACAACATGAGCAAGAACACGTGATAAAACAAGCATCAAAGTCTGCATGATTATGCACTTCGAATGAAAAGAATGTTGCTTAATGCATTCTAAAAATTTAAAAGAAACAAAATATGTTTGAGGAAAATAGGTGTGCAACAAAGAGAGATTATTCATGAAACTTACAACGCTTTCTTCCTATGATGATGCCAATTTTCCCATATCAACCCTGCAACTGTTCGGCCTTTACCCACACCTGCTCCATCTCCAACAAAGAATCCGGCCCTAGCGCCACTAGGAAGATGATGAAGGTGCCTCTGTCATAAACTAACTGTGTCATTCTGTAATAATAATAATAATAATAATAATAATAATAATAATAATAATAATAATAAAGCTCAATAATCTTGAACCCGGTGTAAGCAGCAACCTGACATGCATAGACCAATGTCTCAATCTGCAAACATGACAAAGCCTTGGATTCTTCCAAGTCATCCCTGATTTCAAGGTCATAAGTAGGCTCAGGTGGTTGTACAGCAGACAAGGAAGATGTCTCCACAATAGGATCTGGATGAGGAGGTCCAATTGATAATTTTGGAGGGCGCTGAGGTCACAAATGCATTAATTTCCCATTATTTCAGTTAACAACTGAAGGCATAAAAGAAAAAAATCCGGCATAAAACTTCAATCAAGATCTACAAACACTAAAGATACTCACATAGTCCGTAAATGTTTCACCAGCTGTTCCCCCTTCGTCTTCTTCCCTTTCCACTTCAATGGCCTCCTGGCATAAGCACGAAATCCAGCAAAAGAAGTAAACTTATCTTAAAAAATTAAACAGGACAAATATGTGTATCAAATATCGTATGACAGACTCTAAAGTTAAAAGAGTTCAGCACAGACATGAAAGTTTAATAACTTTTAATCAACTGGAAGATGTCTTCAATCATGCAATTTTCCATACTCCATAGAAAATTATCCAAGCTTTTGCCACTACTCTCGACGAGAACATAAAAATTAAAAAGAAAATCTTAATAGATTTCCTTCACCACAACATTCCATTGTTGGTATTGTGAAAGTAGTTATAAAAATTAAGGACCTACAACGTAGTGCATAAATCCAAGATGGTATATGTCTTCAAAGGAAAAGCCAAGATCAGTAAACATCAAATGCTAAGATACTTGCTAAATCAATCAAGCAAAGAATTTTAAATTAAACTAGTAAGGACTGAGCACTCCCATCAACTTCTCTACTCTATACTTAACTACATCACCAAAACTACATTGTTTCTATGTTACATCAAACTTTAACCATCATACATCAGATTCTCTGTATTACACTGTTTCTATGTTACTTAAAACTTTTTACATCATTTAAATATTCTATTTTTCAGTATATTTAAATTAATTTTAGATATTTCTCTAACTATCAATAATATCCCTACATATTTTAATATTAATAAAAAATATTTGGAGCAACGAATAGTGCTCTTCAAAATGTGAAGTAGATCTGAACAATAGAATAACCTGATATAAGGGTTATTTTGCAACTTATCTTCTCTATTTTAAAGAAACAGGGGTTTAACATCACCTATTGGGAGTGCTAAAAGTAGAAATTGAAGAATCATTAAACTAGTATTAAGGATCTTCTATTAGGAATACCTACCCCAAATCCATAAATAAATTTCTTCTATAAAAATAGCATAATTTAATTCATAACATAAGTCAGTTTCACAAGTTTGCTTACAACACTATTTTTCTATTCCTAAGAGACACCTCTAATTAACAAAGATACGAGGAAAGTGTGAAAATTTTCAAGTAACTTGGCCACCCAAACAGCTTCAAAACTGAAAGATTCGAAAAAGAAAAGAAAAAGCTAAAGCAAAACCACTCATTCTCTCAACAGGTTAGAAATTGGAAATCAATTAAACTCTTTCACTCTTTAGCCTGATGGCTGATAGCAACCCAAAACTTTAACATGTCTCATATATTATCTAGCAAGGTCTTCTTAACTCGAAAGATCCTATCATTTATTTCCAACAAAATTTTCCACATAATATGCAATGCTGTACAATTGCCAATTTTCTTCTTCTATGAATTAGACATCCTTACAAAATCTAGAAGCATAAACCCTAATCATAACAGCTTGTGGGGGCAGAATATTGCATGCAAAATTCAGCCAGAAACAGAGCCTGCAAAGACCCTGCATAATCACAATGAATGAAAACGTGATCTACAGACTCAAGTTTTTTTTTCCAGAGAACATGCCATATTACTGAGAGAAGCACTTGATAAGGGCTTTATTTCTGAATGCTATTAATCATCCTAATTCTACTCAAGGCTGCCAACCATCGAAGCTTTACCTTAAATTTTGTCCAGATAAGAGCCCTTCAATGAAGTCAAAATTATCCAATACAAAAAACAAAGATACATCTGTAGAACCTCAAAACTATCCAAAACTTCAACAAAGAGTTTCCTTCACACTATCAAAATCAATGGAAAAACTTTGTGTCGCTTTATGGTTAGACAATGAAAAGAAATTTAGGAACCTAGTTTCTGACTTTCTATGGGTTTTGGGTTCTTCGTTGTAATGTAATTCCTTAAGGACATCTTGTTGTTCCTCATCGCACCATATCCTGAGAATTAAAAATATGGCGTAGGTTTCCAATAGTAGACGTAATAAATAAGTGTGCAAATGTTAGACATTGTTAGATAATCTTTTATGGCATTTCACTGAATATTTTGACCTTTGATAGTTGTGAATTCTAATGTCATCTATCTACTACCAATCGTGCAAATGAGTAGCAAACCCTTATTACTATCACAGAGCTTCGAAAAATCCTCAACTATGAAGTCTTCAAATGAAATGCCCAATGCCCACGTAGTTTCGACACTCAAAAAGGAAATGCCGATTCAAACTGTATACTTTCTAAAATCAAAATTGACAATGATGCCACAACCATTTCCGTATTGCGCTACTGTAAGTAGGTCAGTATGCAAGAAGTACATAATTCTAAATCATCTCTCTATCATCAACTTGAACTCCAACGAGTAAGCAAGAGTAATCCACGCCATAATTCACATAACAAACTGTTAAAAAGCATACGGAACACGAAAGCAAACCTCGTTGACCTCTTCGGCAGGTGGAGGAGGAGGAGGAAGAGCAAGAGGCTGAGGCTGAGGCGGCGGGGTCACCTTAGGTATTTTGGACAAGTCGACGGCAAGGTCAACGCCACACTGCGGACAAGAGAACCTAGCAAGGCCATGCGGCACATTAAGGATTGCTCTGCAATTGGCGCAAGGGAGCTGGATCTTCGTGGGATCGATACCGTGGGCCGGCACTTGAGGTGGAGGAGAAGAGGAAGAAAAAGGAGGATTAGTATAAGAAGCTGCGGGAGCTACGTACTTCTGGGGCCTACTCAAGAGCTCCGGCGGAAGCATTTGGGGCAATTTGCAGGAAGGGCAGACGAACTCCAACACCCCCGAAGTCACCGTCAGGATCGAACGACAACCGGCGCACCTGACCTGAACTGTTCCAGTGTTAACACCAGCGGGAAGGAGAACAGCCGGCGGAGGAGGCGGAGGCGGAGGCGGAATGGGAGGTGGGTGGTGAGGGTGGGTCATGGGCGATGAGTTGGAGAGAGAGAGGAGAGGGTTTGTGGGGTTAACAATGGCGTGAATTTGGGGAATTGGGGAAGTTGATTTTGAGAATGGTGAATTGGGTGTTGGGAGATAATTAGGCGCCAAATGTGAGAAGGGTTTGGGAAAATTGCATTGCCTTCCCCATAACTCCCTTTCTCTCTCGATTTTCTTTCTTTTTTTTTTATTTTTTATTTTTATAATTATTCGACGACGGTTCGTATTTATTCTCAGTGGCTTTTCTTTTCTCATGCTACCACTTAACTAACACCACCCGGTTTCAGCTACAAATTCCGCGCACGTGCAAGCTTCACGTGCCTTTTTGGCATAATTTCTCGGGATAATTACCGTGACTTTTGATAACACTTTTGTTTTAAAATTTTAAAAACAAAAAAAATAGATATATTTTGTTAATTTTATTTAAGTCGAGTTTAGGATTCGACGTCGAGATTGGATTCGGGTTCGGTGCCGGGGTTGGGTTCAGATCTTAAGGTGTAGGATGGAGTCGAAGTCCAAAATATTAAGGGAATTTTACAAAAATATTGTTTTTGGACCAAAACTTTACAAATATACTGGGACACGGCAAAAACAATATTTTTACTTGACCCAATTTCTTTACTTTGTCTTGCGAAATCCAACAACATAACATTTATACTTGTGAACGGTAAAACACACGGGAAACAACTTTGCTTCGTGTGTGGGGAGTCGCGGAGACGGACATCACCGAAAAACCATTAAATCCGTGAAGAGTTTTTTGTAAAGGAATCGAATTGAAGAACGCAAGACGTACGAGCTGTCCCCCGAAATAACGGTAAACACAAAACCCAAAAAATAATTTAATTCTTAAGAAACCAAAAAAAAAATAAAAAATAAAAAAAAAACCAGATTTAGATATGAAGTTTTAAAAAAAAAAACGAAAACACAAATGTGATATTCTTTTATTTATGATGCAAAAAGATAAATAAGGGTTGTTCTATTGTTAATTTGACGTTTGTAACACAAAATGATTTGAAAACAATATTTGATAAATTAGTACAATTATTCAAACAAAAAATTAGGGTTGTTCTAATGTTGTTTTGCGGTTAGTAATACAAAAACATTCCTACATATATGTATCAGACAAATATAATAATGAAAACTAACAAAAAATATAATGGGTATTTCTGTTTGGTTGTTTTTGTGTTGTTTTATCGTTGTTGTTTTATTTTTTTTGTTGATTTTTTTTTTTTTGTTTTGCTATTGTTTTATTGTTGTTGTACCATTGTTTTAACATTAAATAAGACCACAGAATGACGGAGTAATGGAACGTCTACCGAGTACTCATCAAGAAGCGATGGACAATGGAATGAAGATCACAATTATGTGAACTATGTGGCTAGTGGAGAATTCATACCAACAAAATGCAAGTACGAAGAGCTACGCAAATACGCTTACTTCATTGGGTTGCGAAAACACCGGCCTGACACTACAAATACGACCAAGCTAAAGAAGGAATACCACCATAGATCAAAATATGCAACGATCGAAGCCCTACTTTTACTTGGAATTGAAAATGAAAAACAAATTTCACTTTACATATCCCTTTATGTGTCAACCGAGAAACAACAACACGACACTGTTGCAACACCAAATTCGATATCCACAACAACACGTATGAATATAATGTGGCAATGATCGAAAACAACACAACCAACGCTTGAAAACAACATAACAACAACGAGAATCATACACGACGGGACGACAAACGAAGAAGGGGAAAAGTCGAAACGATAGAAGATGAGGACGACAAATTCGACATAATTGACTATGCAAATCTAGTTCTTTGAAGAAATGGTAGAACAACTTGAAAACACCGGTAAAAAGCTGGATCCGAGAAATCGACATCAACAATGCAAAGTTAATAACGGACGACGACACCCACAAAGTGGAAAAAGGACGGGCATACGAACAAAGAAACTCAAAAATGTCCTCGGCTACTACGCGATCAAAAACAACTTTCGGTACAAAGTGTGGAAGTCGTGCTCTCGAAAGTACGTCGAAATGTGTTCTGAAAGCTGCCCAGTCACTAAGAGCATCGAGAAATGGCCCGACAAACACATTCATAATCGGGGAGGTTTGTTTTTAATAGTTTTTTAATGTTGTTTTTGTTGTCGGCTGAACAAATGCCACTTTTCCACAATTTGTCTTGAAATACACATGTTTGATATACGCAACATGTTTGTTTTAATAGTTTTTTAATGTTGTTTTTGTTGTTTTTATTCGATAGGTTCTCAAATATGCACACATGCCCCATAAATATTAGGCATGAAGACCAAAGCGAGCAAGCAACATCGAGGCGATAGGGGAATGCATAAAATCGAAGTTCTTGAACATAAAGACCAAGGCAACGATGGACATAAAAGGGGAGTTGAAATACGGATTTGGCATCAAAATGAACTATATGAAAGCTTGGAGAAGTAAGGAACATGCGGTAAACGACTTGAGAGGTAATCTTTGGTGACTCGTACGGCCTAATACGAGTTTATTTACACATGGTGGAAAAAACAAACCACTGGATCATTTGTCGATGCGAAAACGGCGAAGACAACGGACTTGCTCTTTGTTTTCATGGCGTTGGATGCATCCATAAAAGGGTGGGGAGCATGCGGACGGATAGTTGTTGTGGACGGAACGTTCCTCGAAAGCGGCTTATGGGGGAACTTTGTTGTGCGCATGCACACGAGATGCGACGGAGTCATATTTTTCCGCAGCGTTTTGTGTTGCGGTGCGAGAATGACCAATCTTGGAAATGGTTCTTCAAAAAATTTAAAGAAGCATATGGGGTACGGGAACACCAATGCCTAATTTCGAACGAGGAATGAAAGCCTCATCGAAAACGGCCAGAGAAATGCATCCGAAATTGCACACGATTCTTTGCGGTTACCACATTTTGAGCAACCTTAAAACAAGCTTCAAACAACATGCGCAAATACAATGTGCCATTCTTTGGAGCGAGTCAAAGCCTGCACGAGAAAAGCAATTCGAGTTCCACATGGGCTGAATTGGATGGATTGGACAAACGCATAAGACCTTACCTAAAAAAAATCGGTTATGAAAAGTGGTCGAGAATTCATAGCCAAAACGAAGGTATTCCACAATGACCTCGAAACATATCGGAATCAGCTGACATTGCAAATTTGGCGGCAAAGGGAGCTACCAATTACAACGGCTATTTAGAATGTTTGAGAGCATTGGTGCAACAATGGACCCATACTTAATAGGACAAAAGCACAAAACACCTTCAACTAGCTATCACCAATTTGGAAGACATCTTGTTGAAAAATTACACATACTCATGCAGATACGGAGGTAAAATATTATTTATGCTTTTTTTTTAAAAAAAAAAAAAAAACAAACGATAAGTAAAAGGTGTTGTTGTAGTGTTGTTTTAATAGTTTTGTATTGTTGTTGTAGGAATTACGGTATGTTTGTTTTTTGTAATAAAATTTAAAACGGAGTTAAAGCAACACAAATTACTTGTTTGAGGTAACAAGAATGAAAGAATCGTGGGAAGTAGACACTAGAAAAAAGAACATGCACGTGCAACGAGTTCCAAATAGATGAAATGTCATGCGGGCACGCTGTAGGCGTGATGAGGGAGATGAACATGGACGTGCACCTGCGGTGAGTTACTACACAAAAAATTGGTGGCAACTTATTCGAGACGGTTTACCCAATAGGACACCAAAGTGAGTGGGAATGCACGGAAGAAGTGAAGAATATTATAGTCTTGCCTCCACATGAAAGAGTAAAATCGGGGAAGACCAAAAACATTAAGAAGGAAGGCTGGATGGGAAAAGGATCAACACGACAAGTGCGGCAAATGTGGTGAGCGGGGCATAACAAAAGAACATGCGAGCGAAGACGTAGAAGGGAATAAAAACAACAACGGAACAACGGTGGAAAAACAAAAGAAAACTACACATACGTTTTGAGAATGAGATATTGAGGAATTTAAATTTAAAATACAAAGGGAATACGATTTTATTTGAAAAACATTGATTACATTGGGAATTGTTGATACTTTAGATTGGATATTAAAAGATGTTGGATACTAAATTGAATATATATATGAAGTTTGTTATTGAAACAGTTTGTGTTTTTAATACTGAAATGAATATTTGTATTCAAAAAAATAGAGAAACTATAAGAAAAAAAAAACAAAAAAAGAAGGGATGTGAAATGAAAAAACTAACAACTTTAACATACCAACTTGTTTGTACATACGAAGAATAAGAAAAAACATACAAAAATAAAGATTACATATTGTCCACACAAAACGTAAGGAAACATAACAGAACACCAATGTTTGTTTACGAAAAACAACATAAAAAAACATAAAAACAACATTAAAAAACTATAAGAACAATGACAGTCTGATTGAAAAAACAAATCACTTCTTGGGAAGGTAGGGAGGGAGCCTCGGATTCACTTTCAATGTTCTCAGTTTGCTTCTTCATGCCATATTGATAAAATAACACAGCCAAACGATCGCGGTGAATTTCCACATCAAAATCGAGAGGATGGGATGGGTTTGCCATCAATGAGATACTCGGCAAATGATCTTTACAAAAACA
Organism: Cannabis sativa; assembly: GCF_029168945.1. Classification (NCBI taxonomy): domain Eukaryota; kingdom Viridiplantae; phylum Streptophyta; class Magnoliopsida; order Rosales; family Cannabaceae; genus Cannabis; species Cannabis sativa. The sequence continues at coordinate 50,906,046 of NC_083601.1, forward strand.
CCACAATCCTTTGGAAAAAAAAAACAACAAGAAAACACAAAAACGGACACTATGAGAACAACTGACAAAAAACAAAGTCAAATAACAATAAAATAAAAATACAAAAAACCGAGTGAAAAACATTGAACACTAAAAACATAAAACTTACGCGTGACACATCGGGTAAACCATCAACAGCAACAATAGGGAACGGTTCCATAGTGCTAAACTTAGCTTCGTTACGAAGGCCTTTGAAGTCTAACATAGAGAAATAATATGGTAAAATAGCAGAAAAAGGCTTGCAAGCCTATTTTGCAGCTGTCATATACCTTCCAGAACGCAATGAATTGTACAGATATATCCGCCTGTCAACTATGTTTAGACGACCACAAATCCAATGATCCTGTAATTTTACATTGATAGGCATAACAACATGATCAACCAAATGCCAAGGAGTGGCACATAATATCTTACCACCTTGAATGTACTGGGCCACATTGTGAGTAAGAGACAACACAGATATATCGTTGTTTTTCTCAACAAACTTCTCATACAAACTTGTTATGCTAGAACAAAAGAGGCAATCAGTTGTGGTGACTTTGATTTTCGGCTCGGCTGAGTACATTATTTTCTTACGGAGATAATAGAAAATGATGTCAATATGCTGAACAAAAAAAAATAAGTAAAAAAACATTCAAACTTATAAAAAAACTAACAGAAAAACATTAAAAAAAAATAAATAAAAAAAACAATATGTAAATAATAATAATAATAAAAAAAAAACTTACAGAATTGGTAAGGAAACAATTAGGGTAGGCAAGGTTGTGAAACCACATCTTGTTGCTAATGTCCTCAACACCAAAACGAAAAGGCGGAAATATTGTGTCACTTACCTGATACACATTAGTTGTTGTGCTAAAAAAAACAAATAAAAAAATATCAAAACACAAATAAAAAATAAAAAATAAATGGAAAACGATAAGAGATATATAACTGTCAACACCTACAAAAATACTTACTTAGATTTATGCTTTCTAAGACCTGTATCAACCCACTTGACAAACTCAGCTTCCGATTGCGGATCGACGGGTTCACCAATCTTGTTGTCCAACGGGCACGAGCCACGCACATATTTAACGACCTTATACACGGAATCGTCGGGAGGCGGGGATGAACTGATTTAGATGCATCGAAGCAAGCTCGATGAATGGGGATTTCAAAACGGCTCCTTTCTTAGGTCACTCTTTTGAGGACGTAAAATAGGCGTCTCTTGAAAAACAACCATTTCAAGATCAGTCTTCTCATAAGTCTCAACAGAAGCAGGGGCATGAGTTGAGGAACCAATCTAAAAAAGAAAAAGGAAAAAAAAAAGATTTTTTTTTAAATTTCAAATAGTACAATCAAAACACCATAAAAACAACAATAGAATACCATATAAATACAAATTACAAAGGAACAAAAACAGAAACACAAACCAAATTCTCCACAGCTTTAACAGCAGATGCAATTGTTGCATCAACATCAATGTTCTCCTCCCCACCTTGAGGCTTCGAGTGACAACAAAAAAAAAACAGTAAAAAACTATTAAAACAAACACGAAACACAGAAATCCACACAAAAAGCACAAAAAAAAATGATGTCCAAACAAGAAATACACCTGTTTGATCTCTGCAAGAGGTTCCACAGGGTCAGAATTCTTGGCATCATCCACCTTGCCGGTATCATCATCCCTCGAAACAACTTCGGGGACAACAACACCCTCATCGTTACGAACATCGCCCGTGTGAGCCTCATCCTGACCAACACCAACACCATCTCCACCCAGATCATCATCATCATCATCAGTTTCATCGTCATGATGATCATCTCCTTTGTCATCGTCGAATTTATCATCCTCGTCTTCCTCCGAAGTGGAATCTTCATCATCCTCATTTTACGAAGTACGAAGAGCATCTTCGGAGGCCCGAGATCCATTGTGAGTAAGACCACCTTGGGATGGCCCGAGAACAAAAAAAACTTAAAAAATTAATTTACTGTATAAAACAACATAAAAACACTACTAAAAAAATAACAGAAAAAGTAATGACAATTAAAAAAACACCTCAATAAGAATGTCCAGCTTCTTGTTCATCTCAGCAATAGATTTCATACGTATCCCTTCTTTGGGCGACAACAACGAGATAAACACTTTTTAAATTCCTCGAAACTCGGCTTCGGGAGACATTCTCATGAGCGAGATGATGAAGAAGCACCCATGAAGCCGGAGTTGACCGGCGGGCTTGGAACCACCTTTAATTTTGAATTTTACGGCCTCGGGAGTAGTCTCGCCGGAAGAAAAAATCGGTGAGGCTCAAACTCAATCTCTCAACGGAAGTTGGAGTGATGTTTCTTAATTTTAAGCTGAAACAACAAAAACCAACAAAAAACAATATGCACATGAAGCGAAATTATAAAATAACAACAACGATCAAAACATAAAGTATAAATAATGTACCACCAAAACAACATTAAAACAACGGTGGAAATAGTGTAAAAAACAACGGGATTACCTCTTTCAAAGCCGATCGAAAATGAGGGTGTTCATGACATCCATTTTCACCATACCCTCCTTGTCCTTGGGTAATTTAGGCCAATTCAAAATCCTTGGAATGCCAACATTTGAGTACAACGACGGTTTCCCGATAACATACGGGCAACACTCGAAAAACCGAAATTGAATAGCCAAAGGAAAACCCGATAACTGTAATACCCACCATCCTCGTCACTTTACGAACTACCCTCTTATAACGAGAATCTATCTTACCCTTCAAAGAATGCATAGTGATATCAAAACAATGCTTGCCCCGACCAAATTCATTATATCGACCACTTATCGACAACATCTATTTCCTCGGAATGAAACAACTTTACCGGGGGACCACCCAACAAATAACCTGCACAAAATACAATACGGCCAACTTGAGCCAAGATCGTCGTTATCCTTAAGATTATCGAATGATAAAAACGATCTGAATAGCACCGCTTGGTAATTTTTTTAAACCCCGCAAAACAATGTTTGACCAATTCATTATCATCTTGCTTAAACTCATAAAAATCGAATCAACATGACAATCCCAACACGTGACCAACGCAAACTCTTCGATACTAAACCTAAGGTATTTCCCTTGGACACAAACCCAAAACTCAACCCATTAAGTGCCTTGAACCTCCTCGACGGCAATGGCAATGAAAACGATTGGTAATGAATTATGTACTCCGGAATCCGAAGAAAATAACCAAACACAGATTTTGAAAAAATTTCCAATTGGCTTTTAGTTAGAATTCTCTTAATGTCTCCAAGTACAGAGTAATACCCAGATGTTACTACTCTATAATGATAGAATTGAGATCGGGTGTACTTGCATTCCCAATCCTAAAAAACAGAACAATTAAAACACTGATAAAACACCATAAAACACTACGAAAATAACAACAACAAAAACACGATAAAAAAAACATAGAAGCAGAATGCATAACATGACAAACCTCAAGCAATCCTATGACGAATTTCTTCGAAACACTTTGATGATAGACACCTTTACGGGGATTTACCGCATACAAAATAAAACAAAACAACACCAACAAAACAACAAATAAAAAATTAACAAAAACACATAAATAAATCAAACAAGATATATAAAACCATTACAAATACAGAGACAACAACAAACAAATACCCAGATATATGAACTTCAAAAATCGAATTTAACAAAAAAAACAAAAAACCTAAAAAACAACAACAGAAAAATAGTAAAATACCTTAACAGAAACAGGCGACTTAAGAAATTCAGAATCCAACTCAAAATCTGAGTCTGAATTTTCAACAACAGTTCGAGGTCTTTTTCCTCGAGTGTTCTTCGAAGGTCCAGCAATGGTTTTTCTTTTAACAGAAGGGGAAGTGGGGCTAGGAGGGTTCTCTTTCAAATTTTTTTTACCCATATTTGATTTGGGTCTGGTTTTCTGCGATTGTTTTGTGGGTTTTGTAACTTTAGCCGGAGATGGTGATGATCGAGTAACGACCATTGTCAGGAACTATGAAGGTATTTATAGACAAAAATAATAAAAATGGGAGGGAAAATGAGAGGGAAGTTTAAGAAAGTGGGATGAGATTTGAAATTTTTTAAAATGAAAAAACCACCCACTACTACAACCGTATAAGAAAACTGAAAATGGGGAAGAAGATGAACAGTTGAGGGGAGAGAGATTTACAATTACAAATTTAATATTCGAAAATAATAAAAAAAAATAAAAGAAAAATACAAAAGTACAATACCTTTTGATAAGAACACATAACCGTCAAATCAAACAATTAAAAATAAATTTTTTTTAAAAAAAAAAAACGTGGCAAAACCCTATCGTGACAAGTGGCAATGACCAGCCCCTCACATAATAAAGTTTCAAGGCAGTAAACTGCCAAAAAAAAAAAAACAGTATAAATGTTGTTTCCAGCGTGTCACAGTATAAATGAAATAAAATGGGAAAAATCAGTAGTGGGTGTAAATTTCCCAATATTAATTAAAAAAAAATTATTTAAAAAATTTTAAAAGTGATTTTTTTTTATTTTCTAATTGTCAATTAAAAAATAATTTTGGGCCACTTTAGCACACTTGTGATGTGGGAAAAGCTGAGAAAAAACAAATGTAGTTGTCCTGTTAGACAAAACAACTATTGCAGAACTGTAAAATAAACGAGTTGAATGTTTAATAAATTATAAATTTTAAAATAACATTATTATCTAGTTAACTATAAATACAAATATATATATATAAGTGTTATTTTTTATATATTTTTAATTATTTTTTCTGTACATTTTTCTTTTTATAAATTTTTAATTACTTTTTTTCCATACAAATATATATAATATATTTAAATTATATTTTTATCACTTGTAAATGTTGACATTATTTATTAATAATAAAAATATAACATAAAAAATCTTTAAAACAAAATAAAGAATAAGAAATTTAAATATTATTTTTGTTAAAAAAAATCCCTTTTTAATTAAAATATTTTTTTAACTGCTTACCAAATATATTTTTTTACCAAAAAGACCCTATATATCTCATTATTATAATAAGAATAATTAGTAATTTTGCCCTTTGAAATTTCGACAATATTGATTATATCCCCCTAAAATATACGGTTTGTTAAGAATTTCTTAAACTTTTACCTTTACAAAAAATTATTTCTTCTGTTAGGTTCCATCAGATTATTCCGTTTAAATATTAATGTATTCTTGTAAATTAGTAACTTTGTCAACTAAACTTTAATAATTATTAAATCATACCCCCTCAAAATAAAAATAATTCAATTTTTTGTAGTAAATTTTAAAAAAATAATTTAAATTTTAAGAAAAATTATTTTAAATAATTAAAAATTATTAAAAAATTGAAATAAGTTTAAATTTATTTTTTTTCAAAAAATCTATATTTATTTAAGTAAATATAACATTTTTTTTAATTTAATTTTTTATTCAAAAATTTAGTTTGATTAATTATTTATTGAATTTTTAAAATATGTATTTATAAATAATATAACATTTAAAAATATTTTCTTAAAAAATGATTTAAATTTTCTTCAATATATTTAATAATTTTATAAAATATTTTGTAAAAATACACATTATAAATTTATAAATAAAAACAAAAAATATACTTTAAAAAGCAAAAATTCTAATCATTCTTATAATAATATTTAAACTTGTATTGTGGGGTTGGGTGTTGGGAGGCCCGCACAAGTGAGTTCTGCAAAGTAAGCAGCGTCAACACTTGGCCAGCCTATAACCCCTCCACAAATTACTGCGCACAAAATGTGATAGGCGCGGCGAGCAGCTCCCACCGCTCGCTTTGTTTTCCTTACTCATTAGTTTAAGGCATCTTTTAATTGAGCTCCCAATCTTATTCTTATAAGTTTTATTTCAATAAGGATTTACTTCAAAATCGATGTGGGACTCTGAAATGATGACGAGGCAGTAATTAGATTTGGAATGGGTTGTTTGTTGTCCTACCTAACTAGCTCATTACATCCCAAAATCCTAAAACTAAAAAGCATTGTCAGGTTCGCCCTTCCTCCTCCATCTTCTTCATTTTCTGGGTGTTTTTTTATCTTCCATTTATTTGGGTTAGTTTATATGATTTTGATTCATCATTGAATGTGTATCAATCACTGAAATTAGTTCTTTTTTTTTTCCTCAAAATTATGTAGACTTCTTATTGAAATTTGGTATAGTGTGTATTTCTCTCACAAAATGATTTGTTTAGTACTATCGAACTGATTTGATGATATAGGAGATATTGTTTGTTCAGTTGATCTCACTCTCAGTCATATCTGTATTTTTTATATCCCATGGTTTCTTCAACAATCACTGTTTCTAAATTCACAGAGAAACCCTTAAACCCCTAAACCCCTATACTCTCTCTCATTAGAGAGAGAAAGAGAGAGAGAGAGAGGGGAACCCATTCTGCATCCATATGGAAACAATTTAGACACTTGGTGCTCCATTGAGAATAAGAGATTCAAGTTTGAACCTTGTCTCATCCCAATTCCCAACCCCTCTCACGGAGTCTCACCACTAGACCAAATCAAACCTAGTGGGTTATGGAAATTTTTGTTTTTGTTGTTGAAAAAGTTATACGAAACTGAAGCATGTCAGATTGTTTCTTTCTCTCTTTTTTGTTAATAATTGTTTTAGGTAAGCTAAGCTGATCAAGCACTTGTTTTTCTTTTATGTTTATGATTATAGTTATTGTAAATGTTTGGTTAAAATGGTTAAATGAAGCTGAAACAGGCTCTATGATTTATGAGAGTAATCTATTTTCACTATTTTTATTGGCTGTAGGTGACGCTCATATATGTAGCTGATTCTTATTAACAATGGAAAAAATACACCTATGTTAGAAAACAAGTATGACTTGTAACATTTATATGTGGTATTTAAAGATCTCTGACTATTAGTACTTGCATTTGATCTAATATTGACAGACTATTTCTTTTTTGAATACCGTTGGGATTTTTTTTAAGAACCAATGGAATGATGTGGCTTGAATACATTTGATGGTTGCAGTAATATCTTTTATTTTAGTTTTTCCTTTCCTTTTTATGGATTGACAACCAGCAGTTTAACTCTCTTTTTCGGGTTGGAAATTGCAGATAATTGAGATATGGCTTTTGCTGTAACACATTCCGTTAGCTCAAACTTATTATGTCCAACACATGACAAGTTAAGAAAGCCACGCCAACAAAGGCGTTCCCTCCAAAAGGTGCAGTCAACTTTGAACAGAGTCGATTTTGACACTCAAAAAGTCACCTCACGAAATTCCTCAACCAGGAAAGAGTGGGTACTCTTACTTCATTTTATCAAGCAGTTAACCTTCTGCTTTATGAAGCTTCACTAATTCAACTTGAAACTGTTGCAGCTGTGAGTGTTTTGATTTATATGAAAAGATAATTCCATATGGAATGGCATGGTCTTGGCAGAAAAGATTAGTGAATGAGAAAAGGGATATGATTCAAAGGAAGGAAGATTGTCCTGACACTTTGATTGTTCTTCAACACAACCCCGTTTATACATTGGGTACGAGTAGTTCTGAGAATTTTCTTAATTTCGACTTGAAGAATGCTCCTTATGAAGTACATAGAACTGAACGTGGTGGTGAAGTTACATACCATGGTCCTGGCCAAGTAAATTTTTTAACCACCCTGTTACTTTTTCCAAGCTCAATGCTTCACACTTTGAATTGGTGTAGATTGTGCTTTCTTAAACTAAACTCCATGTCTTTAATTCTACTATTGGGAACATATGGGTACCAAAATCCACACATGTTAGAGATCCGTTTACCTTCGCCTGCTTTACATTGCATATTGAGCTTCAATTAATGTGTGATTACAGTTTCATACCAGACACTCTTATACTTTAAACTTTTCATATTCATGAGCATCTGTTTTCAAATTCTTATTGGAGTAGTTTTATATTGTAGTATAAATTGAAGAGTAAATACTACAGATTTTACTATAGGAATTTGTTGATGACCAAATAAGTTTAGGAAAACTACAAAGTTTATGGAAGTCAATCCATTACTGCTGTCAATTAAACTAACTTCTGAAATTTTTGCTGCAAATGTAGCTTGTCATGTACCCCATTATAAATCTTCGGAATCACAAGATGGATCTACACTGGTACCTTAGGGCACTAGAAGAGGTAGTCATTCGCGTTCTAACTAAAACATTCTCTATCAAGGCTTCTCGACTTGAGGGCTTGACTGGTGTTTGGGTTGGTATGCTGCTTCCTAATAAATCCTTCTACTTTAGTTTTATGCTTTTCTAATCCATTTTCTATTATATTTTGAAATTAGCCCAACTCCACAAAATTTGAAGATCAGAAAATTATAGTATTTGCTACATTAATTTTAAGTTTAACTTAAATATAACATGAGTCTTTATCTTAAGTGTAAGAGGTCATAAATAGATATTTGTACTGCTTTAGCTCTTTCTGATAAAATTTAACTCTTGACTTTGTGACAGCTGATAAATAGAATTTTGATGTATGGCAAATCTAAGATTGTAGTGGTAAACTGCAAATGCTATGAGTTTGCTCCTTTAAATCCTTATTTTCATGTCAAAAACATGGTATAAACACCAAAATCACATTTGAAAATTAGTCCAAGAAATCAGGAGTTACCAACTTCTTAGCTATGTCTGCTGAGTAAGGAACTCATACACAAATTTATATCTATATATGTAGATTAGAACAGACTTTGAGTTGTCATTATCAAATAATGCACTTTCCTTTTCATAATCCACATTTGACAATAGCCATACCTTTAAGTTTCATACTCCATTTTATAATAGATCTAATTTTTTTTTCAGACAATCAGAAACTAGCAGCCATTGGAATAAGAGTTACTCAATGGATAGCATATCATGGCCTAGCACTGAATGTCACCACAGATTTAACCCCTTTTGATTGGATAGTCCCCTGTGGAATTCGAGACCGGAAAGTTGGAAGTATTAAAAATGTACTTGCAGGATTCCGTTCATCGAGTGATTGCGCTGAAGCAAATGTAGATCATCCCAATGACAGCCAGCTTCTTAATATTGCTCACGAGTCTTTGCTCAAAGAGTTTTCAGAAATGTTCCAGCTTAGAATCCAACACAAAACCATCTCTGAATTGGAGTTTTAAATGGAGTTTCAGCTGGTTTATGGTATAGGCTTTGATAGGTAGGAAGGGAGCCAAATCTTCTGTCCCACTTCTTGTGTGTCCCCAAGTCTCAATCCAATTAAAATATTACAACTCATTTAAATGTCACATTCTGTTTAATAGTATAATACATAATTAACAAACATATTTTAGGCTTTTCTTCTAATTGTATAGTTTTTTTTTTCAAAAAAAGAAATTATTATTTTCTCTTTTATTTAATTTCAGATATTTTATTTATCAGAATAAATTATCTTCTCCATTTTTTTTCTAAATTTTTTTATTCAGTTAAATGAAAATTAATTGATTATTTATTGTTAACTCGGAAATTTTCTCTGATAACATGGATATTAATGTTTGACATGTATCATGAAGGATGACGTCACGGAATTGAATAGACTTGAGTCATAGCAGTCGATTTGGAAGAGGACCCTAGTCTTGCACCCAAGTTGACTCCGGGATCTCCTAGATGGAAGTTAAAATTTCAATAACTTAAATCCAACACACTATCTTTTAGTATTTTGTACTATGAAGACATAGAGCAACCTAATCCAAGTTTTGAGAGTTGAAATTACATGAACCTGTAACTTGAAGCTAACCTAGGTACCTAGGGTTCAACCCAGCGCCCAGGTTGACATTCTCAACTAGGATTTCAGTTTTTGGAATCGTCTTAGTGCAAAGTGGCCAAAACTTGCATTGGGACATCAATTAGACATACCACAGACATGTTTGAGACATTAGAATAAGATTCATAGCAAATTGATTTTTGAGCACCTAGGGCTCCGAGCACCCAACGCCCAGGTTGACAATTAGTCAATTTGGGGGCCTTCCAAGTGTTCAATCAAAGATCCAACTTTTGCATTGAATTCGTCTTCATCAAAAATGGAGAAATAGGTCTTTTCAGAGGAAAAAAAAAAATTATTCATGGGCACAAATAATAGGGCTCGACGCCCAGGTTGACACTTAGGGTTGGCTTAGCGTCACAAAAAATAGAGTTTTTTAGGAATTCTTTTGAGCATCATCTCCGTCTTCAAAAAATATTGAGATTCAACTATTTTTTGGGACCAAACGGAATTTTTGAAGGAGCAAAAGTGGGACCCAACGCCCAAGTTAATACCTGGGGTTGGGCCCAGCGCCGAGGTTGACATTTTATTAACATTGGTTGTTTCCAATCCTATACAATAAAAAGTGTTCTGGACATTTTTACCGTAATTGGAAATAACGAAGATTCAAGTAAACTCGAGGAGAAAACCACGAGCTCGTGTCCCTAGAAATAGGGCCCAGCGCCAAGGTTGACAATCAACCTGAAACGTTGCCTTCAATTGCTCAAATGCCAATTTCGATGCGACAGTTGAATCTGGCATGGTCAAAAACGGGGGATTGATTGACCTGGGCCTTGTGGTTGTTGCCTGGTCGAGTGGTCGTGATAGCAACTGTGAGGATTTATCCCGTATGATGATAGGTCTCTTGAGTGTTTGCTTCATGAGTAGATGCTCGTAGTACTATACCGACTATTCCTTTCAAAATAGTCTTCCTCAAAGTGACATGTATGGAGGGAATTGGATCGATTACTCCAGTTCAACATGTATCCATGCACCCATGGAAAGTATTCGTACTATTGGTTGTTAGGGCCTCAGGCAAAGTACCTACACCAAGCACCTTGTTTATCACAAAAGTATTTCCGAGTGTGGGCTAGTTCATTAATCTTCACCTTTCAAATCTCATACTCGTCACTTTCATGGTAGAGCTTCTGGGGTCTTCCCCTAAGTATGATTATAGGTCCCTTTCCTTTTGCAGGGTCACGGGGTGGTCTAGAGTCATTAGACTTGTGAAGAGAATCCCATGGAGGAGATTAGTTTCCCGCATTATTTGAATTGCTTCGAGCAGAATTGTGGTTGGTCCTATCAGTTGCGTGTGGTGGACTTGTAGGTCTGCGATCGAGTCTGAGTCCTTATGGATGCTCACTCGTAGCTTGTTTCCATAACATGTGATTGCTCCATACCAGGCAAAGATCCCATATATCCACGATTCTCAGTCTAAGTCTTTTCGGACGCTCTCTCGTAGTTTGTTTCCTTATGGGAAATCTCAGTGCCTGCTGCTTGTTGAGCAGTGGTGTGGCTACTGAGAATGGTAGTGTTGCTTTGCATGTTCATGGATGATTGCTTACTTGAACTTATGAATTCCTTTCGGAACAAAGTTCTTGATAGAGAAATCGAATCTTAGTTAGGGAACTCGAGTTGTGGCTCTCAATGAAAGCACCAATATGTTGAGTCAATAATTTAGACTAAGACTCTTCTAAGTCACACCCACTTGCTAGATTGGTGAGAATGAAATAATTGTTAATTAATTATAAGAGAGACACAACAATTTATAGTATTTCACTTCCTATATCGCGATAATAATGGAGCTACGTCTACGTCGAGTTTTTATTTCTCACAAGATGGTATTACAAAAATAGGTTAAGTGTCAAGGCTTCAATTTCTAAAGAGAGAAACTAGAGAGAGAAGCTTTGATCTTGTGGGTAGTTTTCTCAAATTTGAAATAAACTAAGGGGGCTCTCCTTTTATAGGTGAAGGAGGCCTACAAAAATAAGAAAAAATAATACAAAATATGAAAAAAAAAATTGACTAATTTTTGACCGTATATGATGATCTAACAGTCAAAATTAACTTCTGAGGTTGATAGTCAATTTTCTAAGTTTGGATCGCGATGGCAGGACCCGCTTTGGGTAAACTGGAGCTTATTCTCGTAACTCCTTTGAGGGTGAAATTTGAGGTTGATAACTTCAGAATTGCAGTTGAAGTGTGAGACATTACTTGATAGAGCATTGAATTAGCTTCGAAACACAAGTTGAATCGTGTCAATCAAATCAATATTGAGTGAGTAATGACTATTTTACTGAAGATAATTCATGATTCAGCGTCCAGGTTGACATCCAGTGCCTAGGTTGACATCTTAGCGCCCAAGTTGACATATGTCGTCAACCCGGACGCTGGGTAAGTGGCGAAACGTCCAAGGGATGTACTTTATGATGCCTAAGTGATATTTTGATATCACTTTGATATCACTTAGTCTATTTCTATATTCTGGGGAAGCTGGTCACTAGTTCTCAGAGATGTTGGTGTTCTGTGGAAATTTGAGACTCAAAATTCTTCATTTTCGAGTGAGTTTCTCATGTTGGAAATGAGAAATGCAAAATTGTGAATTTGACTTCTCTGACTTCATGGATCTTAGTCATTGTGAAAAACTAAACGGACGATCGAAACAAAATTAGAATTGGATAAACAGAACCCAACACACCAGGCCATTTGTCAACCCGGGCACTAGGTACTTCATTTCCTAGCTCTCAGGATGTCATTTTGATACTTTCAATGTTCTTGAACTTGAGGATGAGGTCTCTTACCCTATTTTTGATCATTCTAGATTCACTGGTCGAATCAGATTTGGCATTTGAGTGATCAAAATAAGCGCACCAAGTTGATTGTCAACCTGGGCACTGGGCCCACCGCCAAGTCAATCTAGGCGCTGGGCTTTGCTTTTAGGGCCTCGAGTTTGTAGTTTTCTTTCTGAGTTTGCTTGAATCTTCATTATTTTTTATGACAAAAAAATGCGTGAAATACTTTTTCGAGAACTTGATTGGAAACAGCCCTGGTTGACAATATGTCAACATGGGCGATGGGTCTCCTTTATGGCCCTTCGAAAGTTCCGTTTGGTCCCCAAAAATAGTTGAATCTTAATCTTTGCTAAAAACTGAGAAGATGCTCGAAAGAATTCTCGTAAAATATCATCAATTGGCCTAGGTTGACAAAATGTCAACCTGAGCGTTGGGCCCCCGAGTGTTAACTTGGGTGCTAGGCCTTGCTTATGGCACCCAGGAAGTGTTGTTTCTTCCCCCGAAAGTTCCTATTTCCCCATTTTTGATAAAGATGAAGAAGATGCAAAAGTCGAATCTTCGATCTGATACTTGGAAGGCATCCAGATTGACAAATTGTCAACCTGGGCGCTGGGTGCCCAGGCAGCGAGTGCTCTGGGTGCTCAAAAATGAACTTTCTCTGAATATGATTCTGATGAGTGCATATTCGTACACTCATTCTTAGTCAATTATTAGATAGATTAGTATTTAGTTTTGTATATATTTGATGTGTTTTTTTTCAGAATGCTATATCATTGAAGTTAAATATGTGCTATCATAGAAAATTATGTTGATGCCATTACATGACATTGATGCTATCTCTTTTTTTAAAAAAATTAAAGGTAAATAAGTAGTGTGATAAAATTTATAATTAAAAGAAATTATATTAAATAATAATATGTGAGATTATAATTATAATATTTTGGCTAATTAGCAATTTTCCTCCCGAACTTTGACATGTACTAAATCATGCCCACTGAAATTTTTTGGCCGTTAAAAATTCCTCTTGAACTATTAAGATTGTTAGATTTAAGGACTTTTGTCTAATTTTAGTAAAAAAATTCTAACATAGATGAAAGTTCAGGGAGCATGATTTAATACATATTAAAGTTTGAGGGGCATGATTTGATAGATATCAAAGTCTGGGGAGCATGATTTAGTACATAAACAATCACTGAAACAGTAAAATTGAATGAAATTAGACAAAAGTCCTTAAATCTAACAATCTCAATAGTTCAGGGGGAATTTTTAACGGTCAAAAAAGTTCAGGGGGCATAATTTGGTATATGTCAAAGTTCGGGAGAAAAAATTGTTAATTAGCCTAATATTTTTGAAAGATGCTATACTATTAGAGCGTTTTTAGAATTAAGAGTGTTAAAATTAAGAAAAATTATCTCATATACTGTTTTTTTTTTTCAAATTTATTGTTTGAGTTTCTAAAGTGGTTTCTCCAATAGTTTTTATGTGGGTTGCTATACGGATTTTGGTTGCGATTTAAGTTACTCCGTTAATTGTAACAAGGGTTTCTACGTAAAATTCTATAAAAATACAAAAAAAAAATATTTTGAAGTGTAAAGATAAAAAATCTTTTAAAAATAATATAAAAAAATAAAATAAAATATTATATTTTGAAATGATATGAATTTTTTTATCAGTGTCACTCTAAAAGTTAAAACAAGAATAAAGTAAAACACCAACCAAACATATTATATGGGACAATCTTTATTTATTCTTCTTTAATATTAGGCTTTACCACACTCTTTACCATATTATATTTATTGCTCACTCCATCATCATCTTCGAATCCTTACTATTATTCTTTTCCTCATCTTTCTTGAAACTCCTTTGGTTCTCTCTTGTACTTTAAACTACATATAATAATATATATAAACTCATTTTTCCTTAATTCCGAAATCCAAATTAATATTTGATTTGTTTTAAAAAGAAAAAGAAGAAGAAGAAGAAGAAGAAGAAGATGATATGGGAAACCTGTTCTCCATACTAAGTAGAGAGAAGAAGAGTTCATCATCAAATTCCAGAAGAAGCCATAAAAGTATTGAAAAGAGTACTAATAATGGAAATAGTATTGGTTTAGGGCGTAAGAGCTCTAATTCTTCTAACTCTAAAGCTTATAGCTTTTTGGGATCAACTTCGTCCATTAGCAATAAAAGTAAGAAAAAATATGGCTTCATTCCTGACACTTTCACTTCTCTTCCTCAGGTACACTACTTATTCTATTTTTTTTTATAATTAAAACCCTTGGTTTTGTTTTTTTAAATTTGTTTATGGGATAATAGTAATGTTAATAATTGATCAATTCTTAAATTTTATGATCATGTGAAAAAAGAAAAAGGGGAAGACTTTTAAAAACAAGGGAAAGTTGGAAAATATTTTGGATAAGAAGAGAAATGATTAAAAAGATTTTTAAGAGGAGATAGTTGGTAGATAAGAGTAATAATTGTATTGGTATAGGAGTGGTAGAACCGTAGAAGATCTATCCAAGTACTTTTTTTGAAATTAGATTAAAGTTGACCCACAAACGACAACTTCCAAAGTCGTCCTTGAAAATTAGAACGTTATCACACTTTTTTTTTGAATGATAAAACTATCACTCATAGTTTCAAAATCATATTTATATATTTATATAAAATAAATAAATAAATACTTTTTTTTGTTTTTTTTTGAATGGAAATACTTTTAGATTATGTTTTAGGAAAAGTTATTATTGGAACGTTTGTTTTAATAAGTGACAAATTAGTTTTTATATTTTTTAAAATAGTTTAAACTCTGAATTAAATTTTTATTAAAATAAAACTTAATAATAATTTGAATAAGATGTGTTATGATAAAACTGGTTACGTTTACTATATTTTTTCTTGTTTAGAATTATTTTCAAATTGATTATATTAAAAAAAATATATTAAAATTGAGTTCATAGTCTTATATATACTAATAAATAAAGGATTTATTTATTTTTATTTAGTAAAATAAATAGCTCAATTAATAATTTTTGTTAAAATATATGGTATAAAATAGTATTAACAAGAAAAAATTATATTAATTATTATAAGAAAATTTTATGGTGAACCTTAAAAATGGAACATTATTAATTTATTATTTGTCAGAAAATTTTATCTAAGATAATAAAATATATAAAATTGATGAAATATTATTTTAAAATAAAAAGGCATGCACCTTATTATTACATTGCAAATAGCGATATATTGAAAAGAGTGTATCATCACTTATGACTATTTATATATCGAAAACATCAAAGGGTCATACATTCATATTTAAAGGGTATATTTTGAACTCAACTCACTGACTTTCTTGGTCATTGTGATTTTTCTATTTAAAAACTATTATAAAAAAATAAAAAATCCACACATAATAAAATATATGACAAATAAATTGAAAGAGATTTGAAAAATAAGACGGATATTAAATAATATGTTTTTCTTTTTTCTTTTTAAGAACATATTGGTCAAGTTTGGTTAACATAAAATTCAATACAAAATATCTTCTTATCAAAACCATTTTTCACTTCAAAATTGTTCACTCGAAAAATAGAAGAAATAAATTGTTAAACACAATTAATATTGTCATTGAAAGGATAAATATTATTTTGGACTTTGTATTTTGTAAAAGTTATTAATTGGATCTTTTATTTTGTTATATAACAAAATAGTCCCTGTATTTTTTAAATTATACAAATAGGACCATGAACTGATTTTTTTTCAAAATAAAACTTAATAATAATTCAATCTAGAGATGTTATGACAAAACTAGTTATATTTTTTGTATCTGTTCGTGTTAGAAATTGTCTTAAAGTTGATTATATTAAAAAATAAAATTGTTAAAATTGAGCTGGGTCCTATTTTTACCATTTAACAAAATAGAGGGTCCATTTATTATTAAACAAAACAGAGGGTCCAATTGGTAACTTTTGCAAAACATAGGGTCCAAAATAATATTTACCCTTTTAAAAACTACTTAAACTTTTGTGTTGCTTATTGCATTAATAGATAGATGATTCCCTATCAGTTTTAAAAATTTTGACAGTACAAAAATTACAGTATAAATAATTTATTGTACGCATGATTTTATGCGTGTAAAAGTAACTATTTTAAACTTTATTTTTAGTATTATAAATTTTTTGAAATTTTTATAAGATTGACAAAGAATTATGTGACTACCTTAAAAGCTATCATAAAAAATTAGAAAAAAATATACTTGAGTATACTTTGGGAGCATTTGGTATGGGATAAAGACTTGATGGGAATAAGAATATAAAAATTGAATTAAAATTTAATGAGTCGACCAAGGAATTGATGTTTGTAAGTAAATTTAATTTTTTAAATTAAAATAGTAGTAATGTTAACTCTCTTCATCGTATGAGTTTCATATTTCATCAAAGTCTATTGTCTTCAAATTTATTATCTCCAACTCAAATTCACATAATAAATACCTTATTAGGTTGTGTTTGATTGAAAGAAATGAAAACATAACTAAAATAGGAATGACATTTAAATATTTTAAAATAAAACCGAATGAAATAAAAGTTATTTATTTAATTTCTATTCTATTTTATTTCATTACCTCTAAATAAACGCCACTTTAAGAACATGTTGTACCAGTAGAGGACAAGAAAGTGTACCGTAGACCTAACGAAAGGATATGAAATACTTTTCTTATAGCAGCCATTGGAGTTTGTCCTTGCACTAAATTTTTTTCTTTAATTCCAATAAACGTATTGATTCTTTTCTTCCACCTCTTCTTCACTTTTTAACTTTTATTTATTTATTGAAAGAGATTTTTATGTTGTTTTGTTTAGAAAAAATAGAAATTTTTATTAATAGATAAATTGAACAAAATCTATTATATAAAAATATAATGGGTAAATTGCGGCATAAATACCTAATGTTTTTGATTTTATACACTTAAATACTTAGGGCTCGTTTGGAACGCCGTATTAGATCGTATTGTATTGTATTGTATTGTATTATATTGAATTGAATTATATATCATATTTTTATATAATACTATGTTAAACTTTAATTTATATTAAAATATTATATATTTAGGTGTCCATAAAAGTTAATACCACATATAGTTTTACATAAAAATATTGCATAAAATACAATTTAATATAATACAATACAATACAATACGACTTAATACGGCGTTCCAAACGAGCCCTTAATGTTTATTTTTGGTGGCAAAAATACCTAATGTTACAATTCTCTTACACCGTTTAACTCATAAATATAGACACGTGGAGGGCCCAAATACATTACATTTATTTATTTTATTTTAAAATTTAATATTCTTAATATAAAAAACTAAATATTATTTGTTTTTTAAAAAAAATAAGAGAGATGCAATACTAAATTACCATAGCTGAATGAACCAGTATAGTATATGGAACATGATTATCGAATTGAAGTGCTAATATCATGTGAAAATTGTTAATGAAAACACGTTTTTTTTTTTTTTGAAACAAGTAGCATTTACTTTCTGATATTAAGAATATTAAGTTTTAAAATAAAATAAAAATAAATGTAATGCATCTAAAGCTTTCACGTGTCCATATTTATGAGTTAACATAAGTGGTAGTAACGGTGTAAGAGAATTGTAACATTGAGTATTTTTGCCACTAAAAATAAACATTAGATATTTAAGTGTATAAAATCGGAAACATTAGGTATTTATGCCACAATTTACCCAAATATAATTCATCAACAATAATAATAGACATACCAAGTCGTTTACAATAGTGCTTTGGTTTTTTTTTTTTTATCAATTTTTTATTTTTAAAATTAAAAAAATAAAAATATTTTTTAAAATTATGTTCTATAAAATTGCTTTTAATTTTTTCAATTTTTTAATTAAAAATCTAAATTTTAAAAATAAAAAAAATCACTTCAATATTTTATTAAACAGTTTTTTAGTCAATTTTTTGAATTCCGACTTTAACTTAGACCTTGAAAACCGAACCCGAACCCAGTCCGAGACTTGGACTTGTCCCTAGTCTCGACCTCGTGTTATGTATAATAATTTTTATTACCTTTAAGTAAACATGTCAAAGTGATATATTATACCCTATCTTTTTTTAATTAAAGAGTACATTTAATTATTATATTTTTTTTTCTGCATTATTATTATTATTATTATTATTATTATTATTATTATTATTATTATTATGAGATAAGAAGATTTGGTTTAGTATTAGGTAAAATATGTTGAAATGGTTATCACTATCTGGACAAACGTGTGGAGTGGGGATATCCTATCCTATCCTATGTATGAGGAAAATAATCTAACGCTACAATCTAAATATTCTCATTTACTTATTTATTTATTTATTTTGAAAGGATCTAAATATTCTTATTCTCCAATGGTTTTTTTTTTTTTTATTCTCCAATGGTTTTTTTTTTTTTAAAAAAAAGCCTGATATGTCCATACCGCTGAAAATAAAGAAGCAACACATTGATTTTCTTTAGATTATTTACACCACATACTGAAATTAAATTTTTAACTTTTTTTTATTTTTTCACTGTGAGTGAATTTTTTTTAAAAAATAATATGTAAATTTTACACTGTGTATTGTATTAAATTTTATATTGAAACACATCATTTTTTTTTTTGCTCTTATTTTGAGGAATTGGGCCTGAAAAGAATTGAATGTTTTGAAAATGTTGCATTTTTATATCCAATTTTTTCGTGTAGCAAATATAATTGAAGTGTTACACTTTTATACTAGGTCTTTTAAAAATGTTAAATTTTTATACTTAATTTTTTTTTTCAAAAGATCTTAAAAAATGTGAATGTAGTCACTACTAGGATCTAATATTTCAAAAGCATGAGCATAAAAGTGAAACATTTTAAAGATGAGTACATTTACCCAAAAAAAAAGTGGGTATAAAAACACAACAACTTAAAAATATTAGGTATAGAAAATTTGCAGCACACTCCCTTAAATGTGTGTGTTTCAATAGACCACATGTTTGTTTCAGTATTCACGAGAATTTTTGAATCTAATTTTTTTTTATAATCGTGTATATTATAGTTATTTAGGAATATTTGTTTTTTTTTTAAAAAAAAAATTAATTATTTACATTGTCGAAAATAAAAGCTCAAACAGTTACTTACCACGTGTATAAAAAAAATAAGGATTTTTTCATTTTTACACTTCAACACAGTTTTTTTTTGCATATTTACGAAATTCTACATAGAAACTCCTATTGCAGCTAGTGCTGCAACCTAAATTGCAACAAAAAGTCGTATAAAAACCCCTATTGCAACTAGCGCTGCAACCACTTTAGAAACCAAAACCGTAGATTTGAAAAAAAAAATTAAAAAAATAGTATATGAGGTAATTCCCCAAAAAAAATAGTACGCACCATATTTTAATTATAATATTTATTATTTTTTGTAAGTGTGCATTTTTGTTATTTAGAATATTTGATAATTTTTTAAAAATTTTAAATAAACTACTACACTGAAAAACAAATTTAAATAGTCTATTACACACAAAAATAAAATATAATTTTTTAAATTACATTTTCATTTTCAGTACATTAAAATTATTATTAAAAAATTAAAATAAAATAATTAAATATTACAAATAAACACATTTATTAAAAAAAATTAACCAATTTAATTTTGAGGTGATTTCAAAAAAAAAAAAATGTAAGTTTGAAGAATTTTATATAGAAAAATAAAAAAATATAATATTTAGGATTACTAACATTAAAATTTAGGGCTTGAATAACAAAAAAAACATAAAAATTACAGTTTTATTTTTCAATTTTAAAAACAAAAAACAAAAGTATGTCTAGTAAATTTTATTTTTATTTTTAGTGAAAATTACATGAAATATGAGATTTCATAACAAAGTTAGAAAAATATGGCATTTTTAAGTTTGCCACTCTTCTATGGCATTTTTTTACATTTAAGATTTTTTATGGTATTTGATATGCCATATTTTTATAAACTTATTATCCAATCCCATATTTTATGTTTTTATTTTTAGCTTAATTAGTTTTATTTATTTTTTAATTTATTTTACACTTACATTTTAGGGTTTCTTGTTATTTGAAAAATTTACACCAAATATTACATTTTTTTTCAAACATTACATTTTTAATTTGACAAGAACATTTTATTTTTATACTTTTATTAATTTTTTTTTCTTTTTTACTTATTGAAACTTCAAAAAGTTTTTTTTTTTGTCTTTTTTATATATTTTTTAGTCAATTTTGGCTCTCTTTTTTCTTTTCAACTTTTAAGTCAGTTGCTACTTTTTTTTTTCTTTCTTTCGCTTATCTCTCTCTATTGTTTTTTTTTTTAATTTCTTTTTGTGTCTCTCTTTTTTTTTTTAATTTTTTTTCTCAACCTAATTTTTTTCTCTTAATATATATAATAAGTGTACATTTTTTTATTTCATTTTTTTTTTACAAAAATTAAACTTGTTTTTTATTTAAACTACTATTTGTTTTTTTTTTTGTTAAAAACTAATTATTCCATTAAAAACAGCAGAAAAAAAAACCAGTTTCATCAACATCATCCTGAAAAAAAAAACAATATAAAAAATCATAATCTAAAAAGAATCCAAACTTTAAAAACTAGTTTCATCAACATTGAAAGAAACTAATAATTTCATTTAAAGAATACAAAAAATAGTTTCATCAACAAGATAATGAAAAAAATTACAATCTAAAGACGATACTAACTTTAAAAACCAGTTTCATCAATATTAAAAGAAACGAATTATTTCATTAAAAGAGGCAAAAAAAAAAAAAAAATAGTTTCATCAATAACATAATAAAAAATACACAATGCCTAATAACTAAACTTTTACAAATTAACGATACTAAATTTAAAAACCAGTTTCGAACATATAAATTTTATATCAATACCTAATAATCAAACTTCTAACTTCATTCTTTATTTTGGCATTTAATTTTTTATTTGCTTGCTCAAAAATTAGAGTTAATTTAAACATACAATATGCAGCAATTATAACAAAGAGAATCATAAATTAAAATGAAAGAGAAAAAAAAAAAGAAACAAAGAAAATTAAAGAGACAAAAGTGCAATAAAAACCATAAATGAATAACAAAAAAAAAAAAACAGTGGAATGTGAGAAACCAGTTAGTAAAACAACCAAAATAAAAACAAACAAATAAAAACCAGTTTCTTGAAATAAATTAATAAAAAATTGAATAAAATTCAATTATGAACAACAATAAAAAAAAATTAGTTATAAAAACTAGTTACTTAAAAAAACCAGTTATGAAAATAATAAAATAATATGTGTGTCAGAAACTGATTAATTAAAATAAAATAAAAATTGTTGTTCAAATATCATACAATAAGAAAACTGATTTTATACAAACTAAAAAATATATAATAATATCATAAAAATTGAGCAACCCTATTAAAGAACAGTTAA
Source organism: Cannabis sativa (assembly GCF_029168945.1). NCBI lineage: Eukaryota > Viridiplantae > Streptophyta > Magnoliopsida > Rosales > Cannabaceae > Cannabis > Cannabis sativa. The sequence continues at coordinate 50,928,127 of NC_083601.1, forward strand.
AATCTGTGAAACCAGTTTCGACATGTGAAACCAGTTTTGACGTTATAAAAAATCATAACAAAATACAAATGTTAATAATAAAGTTAATTGAAACCAGCATCGTACAATCAAATAAAACCATACACACACAAATATACAAAAAAAAAATACTAATTACAAATATAATCAAAACAACACATAATGCCTACCAATAATTTAATAACAAAATATAAATGTAAGTTTCCAACCTAGAAAAAAAATAATAAAAAAGTAACTTGAAAAAAATTCTAATAACATAATGAAACTATTTTTTTTATTCTTTTAATGAAATTAATAGTTTCTTTCAATGTTGATGAAACTGATTTTTAAAGTTTATATTATCTTTAGATTATAATTTATTATATTGTTTTTTCTTCAGGATGATGTTGATGAAACTGGTTTTTTTTTTTTTTTTTTTTTTTTTTTTTTCTGCTTTTAATAAAATAATTAGTTTTTAACAAAAAAACAAAGAAAAAAAAATAGTAGTTTAAATAAAAAAAAAAACAAGTTTAATTTCTGTAAAAAAAATAATATCTATAGTTGAGATCATTTTTTATTTATTTTAGTATTTTATTTTTTTAACAAAGAAATAATAAATAAAAAGAAACACAAATTTAAAGTTTTTTATGGCATTCCTCAAGACTTTTTCCCATATTTGTAAGTTTTTTAAAAAAATGCCATATTTAGTGTAATTAAGTTTTTATGCCATATATATCAAAACTTATCTTTATTTTCCCATATTTTTGTAAATAGCCCTTATTTTTATTTGTTGATTTTATTTAAGTTGGGTCCGGAGTTGGGCCCGGGTCCAAGATTGGGACCGGGGGCAGGTCCAAGTCTTGATTCGGTTTCCAAGATCTAAGTTTGAGTCAAATTAATCCAAAATATTGATAAAAATCTGTTTAAAAAAATTTTGAAAGCAATTTTTTTAAAAAACATTTAGATTCTTAATTAAAAAATTGAAAAGTAAAACAAATTTATAGAATATGATTTTAAAAAATATTTTTATTTTTCTAATTTTAAAAATAAAAAACTAATTAAAAATATATTACCAAACACACCCTAAATTATTCACAACTTTTAAAAAATTTACATGTGGTATTAAATAAAATAATATACGTGATCATAAAAAAAATTAAATTATTATTTTTTTTCTAAATGCCGAAACACTGCTTCACGTGATGTAAATTTCCGAAAACACATATAAATATAAATGCAACATAAATTGTTGCATAGTGTAGAGCCAGGACCGACCCTAGGCATAGGCGGGCTAGGCCCGCGCCTAGGGCCCACTCATTGTAGGGGCCTAAATAAAAAAATTACCTTTTAAAAAATATACATATTTTTTTAATATTTGTTAAAAATACCATCTATATTTATAATAAGGGTCTAAATTTTTTTTTTTTACCTAAGGCCCATTTCAACTCAGGGCCGGCCTAGTGTAGAGCACTAAGTGTGGTAGTAGTCCCTTGATGAAGTATTCTTTGAATAAATCTCATATGTTTTTGAACATATTCCATTCAAACTCAAACCCTACTAAATGTCATTTCAAACATTACTACATTTAATACACTTTAGGAATAGTTTAGTTTTGGAATGGTATTTTTTTTAAAAAAATAATTTAAAGAATTAGATTAGATCGAATATTTTAAATTATTATTTGTTTTAATCTTGCTACATTAATTTTGACACATCAAATCTTTCTTTCTTTCTTTTCTTTACTTCTTTTAGAAAAGACCTCTCAAATCTTTTCAAATATTGTGTTTTTAGTTTTTTAATATAGCATATTATATAGTGCTTAACATTGTCCGTTATAGTGCGTTGCAATTAGTTAACGATTTCTTATACTAATTATTAAATTAAATTATGTAAAATCCGTTTTAATTAGCACTAATAATGACATGTCGCTCTTAGCATTTTTTTTAAAAAATAAAATAATAATTTAATGGAAGTATTTTTTTTTTTTTTAAAAAATATGGTTTCCTTAACTATCCACCATTTGGCACTAATTTTCACTAAATAGAGAATTTAAATAATAATAAAAAAAGAAGCTGAAATTACAATTCAGAGTTTTTTTCTCTGCAAACAATTCACAGTTCTTATTACAACTTGTCTGACTACTGTTAGAGGCTCAATTCACAGTTCTACTCATGTTATGCAGGGCCGGCCCTAGGCATAGGCGGGCTAGGCCCGTGCCTAGGGCCCACACTTTCCGGGGGCCCAAAATAAAAAAAAAAACAATTATTAGGTTTTTATTTAAGTAAAATTTAAGTGTAAGATAAGCAACAAAAATTCATAGATTAGTTGGTTGAGGTGGATGGCATAATGTTTAAGGTCATGGGTTCAAATCCCATAATACTCTTTTTTTGATTGTTTTTTATATATTTTTAAGGGCCCCAAAATTTAATCCGTCTTGGGCCCATATATTTTCAGGGCCGGCCCTGATGTTATGTATAATAATTTATGGATTAACAAACTTATAATGAGACAAGATTTTTAACCAATCATTTTTACTGCTCTTTGGTAGAGTCAGAACTCAAAATGAACTGTTCTTTTTACAGGTTACAGAAGCTCTGAGAAAAGAAGGCCTAGAATCATCAAATCTCATTCTTGGAATTGATTTTACCAAAAGCAATGAATGGACAGGTTGGTTACTCAAATAAATGACCACTTATTCTCTCATGGTATTCTATCGATCAATAAAAACCCTATACAAACAACATAAACAATTTAAAGACAAGGTAAAACAATCACCAATCCAAACCACTTGGTTTGGTCATTTGGTCAAGTTTGGTTTCCTTGATTTGATAAGGGAATATGGGCAAGAAAATCACATGTAGAGGGATGTGATACTCAACTGTACAAAGTTATTCACTTTACCCATTAAATATTTGTGGTATCCACTATATTCCCACTTAAAAAATACACCAAACAAAGAAATCACTTTAAATGCCCCTACATCCTAACACTTATCCCCATAACAAAAACACCCCCTTTAGTCTTTCAGCTTTTCAAAATAAAGATACCCTACAAAGTACAAAGACAAAGAAAAATTCAAAGGAAAATAAGATGAATTCTACAATCTATCCTGAATATTAGGTGGTGTTTGGTTGGAACGAATAAAAATATAAAAATATGAATGAGAATGAGAATAAGAATAGAATGGAATAAATTTTAGAATGCATAAAAAAAATTGATAAAAAAATTAATAAATTTTTTCTCTTGTTACATTAGAATGGTCATTCCATCAAAATAGTAAAAAGAGCATTCCATTAGAATGTCATTCCACTTTAAAGTACAACCAAACAAAGAAATGAAACAAAAATTATTTCCTTTCCATTCCATTCAATTCCATTTCATTACCTCTAACCAAACGCCACCTAAGTTTCAAAAAAATTAACTAAACTAGATAACATAACAAGAGGTTTAATTTGGAGAGAACATGCTTATAATATTATAGCTAATGATTATAGTAAGCTAGAAATGAGTAAAATATAATTATTCTTCTCCTTAGTTTCCACTTGATATATATGCTTTGAGAATGTACATGAGATTTTGGTCAAGGACTAGATTGAGTTAAGATGTTCTTCCAATAATTCCTAAATCTAATCCAACAATGGTGTTATTGAAGGGAAAGTTTCGTTTAAGAACCAAAGCCTGCACGCAATTAGTCATACACCAAATCCATATGAAAAGGCCATCACCATCATTGGAAAAACTCTGGCTCCCTTTGATGAAGACAATTTAATTCCTTGTTTCGGTTTCGGTGATGGTAAACTCTTCTATATCTGTTTTATACTAGCATATTCTTATTTCTTTCAAATCTAACAACTGATACTAAACATTTATTTTCACTAAATAGCAACTACTCATGATGAAGAAGTGTTTAGCTTCCACAGTGACCATTCACCTTGCCATGGTTTCGAAGAAGTCTTGTCCTGCTACAGAAAAATAGTTCCCAACTTACGACTTTCGGGTTAGTTCAATTCTACTTTTAGAAATGAGATTCAAATTGAACTGAATGTTAGAATCTATTCACATATTCATAAAAAATATATTGTGTTTAAGGGCCAACTTCTTATGGTCCGGTTGTGGATGCGGCTGTAGACATTGTGGAGAAAAGTGGTGGCCAATACCATGTATTGGTTATCATTGCAGATGGCCAGGTTTGAACCTATAACTCTCTCTCTCAATGTTTTGTTTTCTTACATGTATGATCTTGCTAAGAATTGATGTGTTTGGTTGCTAAGGTTACAAGAAGTATGGACACCAGTGACAGTGAATTGAGTCCACAGGAGAAGGAAACAATAAGATCTATTGTTGATGCAAGGTGGGTGATTGAAACTTTGTACTGATATTGAAGTTCATCTCTTCATGTTTCGAAAATTGAACTCATGAGTTCCTAGTTTTGAAGCTGAGAAAAATAAAAAGGAAAACTAAACTCTTAAACTTGTTTGAATAACCAGTTCACATCCACTGTCAATTATCCTTGTTGGAGTTGGAGATGGACCTTGGGATGACATGAGGAAATTCGATGACAAACTCCCAGCTCGCGAATTCGATAACTTTCAGGTATGTCATTACAGTTACAAAGTTTAAACTTCAACTGATTAACTACAAATTTTCTAATAACATGTGTGTTTTTGTATGTAAGTTTGTTAATTTCACCGATATCATGTCTAAAAATAAAAGTCTTGAGGAGAAAGAAACAGCATTTGCTCTAGCAGCCCTCATGGAAGTCCCTTTCCAATATAAAGCAGCGTTTGAGTTTGGTATACTTGGGTACGAAGTGCTGAATTCTGTCTTTCACAAACACCATTTGGTTAAATGTTTTTCTGCATACATATTGATTAGTGTATCTTTCTATTCGATAAAGACGAGTGACAGGAAAGGCGAAAAAGGTTACTCCACGCCCTCCACCGGTTCCTTATTCGCGTCCTTCACTGCCAAGAGAACCAAGCTCCTTACCGTCAGACTCGGGAGATGAACGAAATCAGATGGTATGTACTCTAATCTTGAACAAGAATTTGTAGTTTGTTGGATTTGTGAATGAGAACCGGCTTTATTTTTGAATGCAGGCATGCCCCATTTGCTTGACTAATGGGAAAGATTTGGCATTTGACTGTGGACACATGGTAAGTTTTAGCAAATATTAATGTCTTCTTCTTTCTAACTCAAAACTACAACCAAAACAAAACAAAAAAACTTTGTAAATATCATTTTGCTAGCATGATTTTCACTACACTTTCTTGCAGACCTGTAGAGACTGTGGCTCAAGAGTGGCTCAATGTCCTATCTGCCGCAAACCGATAAACCATCGACTCAGGGTGTATACTGGATAGCCAGTGGATGTAAGTTGTAAATTTCAGACCCCAGTTGACAGTTTGGATTTGTTTTATGACTAATATTTGTGTGACAGTATGTTTGTATGTACATTCCTAGACTTGTGTAACACACATCATATATACATGTATGTATGTATATGTATGTATAAATTTGTTGTACTGTATCTATTGTTACTATTTCTAGTGTTATTAAGTATTTGTTAACTATTGTTCCAAATCCATACCTTGTCCTGTTATAACTATTGTTCACATTCAAGGGCCGTAACTGTTATAAAGATTACTCTATATCAACTTGCTACATAGAAGTTTCAAAAAGCTCGAAAATGTTTGAAAAAAAAAATCAAAGACAAATAAATGCAGAGAATTGCAAGCTTAATAAATGGACTAAGGTCACTGCCAGTGAGAGAAGTGCAACATTAAAACTAGTATGGAAAGGTGGTGGCCTTTTATGGGAAGGAAAATGTTTCAATAGAAGCTCCACTTATCTTTGCGACCTCATCATTTCAATTCTAAACACGAAAGCTAGCCTAGCCCCGATGATTAAGCGAAGACTAAGGAATGCGCCAAGCTCAATACTTTTTGTTGAGGCTCAGGAATCATACATTCCTTGTGTTAAAAGGAGATAATTTCATCTTTTTAACATGATTATGGTTAACATGAGCTCTAGCATTTGGCCTTCCAAGTATGTGGATTGGGTGGTTTGGACAAAAGAAAATCGCAGCAAAAGCCTCTTCACTGAGGTGATCTTTGTATTTTTGAGCAAAATGCTGTAATGATCTCTCATGTGGATAGGTTGATTAAAATTTAAATGTGTTTTAAAGGCTAGAGTTTTGTGTTTCAAAAGGGGAACTCTTACTAGTAGGGACATAGCTCATTAACAATTTGTAGTGAGGGTCTGTGTGCTCTCTTGTTGGTTGAATTGTGTTTGGTTGTAAAGTGCTAATTTGATTATTGAAATTCATTTTCTTAAAAAAAAACATGATTATGGTTGTATAAACCATGTCAAAATAGAGGCCTTTTGCTACTTCCCATTTCTTTTACCTTAGCATAGAACATTCATGTCCTTTTTTTTTTTCAAAAGATAATTACATTAAAAACTTAGCAATCCTCATCAACTTGATGAGCAATACATTGTGCATTTTCATCAAAAGATACAACATTCATGTCATATGCCTTCTAATTTCACAATTTTGCATTGATTTATTAATTTCTTGTCAGTTTAGAATTGGATTGATTCACTCTCTTATCGACTCATTTGATGAGAAATTTGCTCAATTTCGTTTAAAATAGCTCAGTGTCAAGATTTTTTTTTATAATTCTTTCCAAGAATTTTATCTTATAGGTTAGTTGATATGCAGCAGAAACATCATAATACTTACAATGCAAAGGGACTCCCCAAACTAGATTTAACAAACCCGTTTCCTATGCACATGCAAAATCTGAAAAATCAAGGGGGACTCTAAACATGGACACAAATCCTGCTTACTCTGCTTAACCAGTGTTATCTTGACCGATGCCTTCCATTAAAACTTAACAAAGAATTTAGAATTAATACTAATTTCTCTAGACATAGAATGATTTTCTAAAACATTTACAGATAGCTCAAAAGTCATCAACTAGATTTCCTAAACCTTGAAATGTAAAATGATTCAAATAACTATCAACACAAGATGAATAACACAAAATAGTTTTGGGGAACAAACAAGATAAGGAAATTCATATCCAATACAGAAAATGAATACAACCTACAAAATAGTTGCATAAGTCCAAAACCAGTATTTGTATACAGTACTTGGCCTGACTCAGCTTATGGTGACTAAACATAAAACTTCATACCCAACATAGAAAAACAAACGAAGCCCACAAAATAGTTGGAAAATACTTGGCTTGATGATCATAGTCAAAACAACAATAGCCAAAGTACATATAGTATTCACACCAATATTGAAATATATTATAACATCCAAATGGCAGTGGTTTGTGGTCTGTAAACTGTCTACGTTCTCACAATAAAGTGATGAGTGTCATACTTACTTCTTAGGCAGTTGCTTAGTTTCCACCTTGTTGGTTTGGGTGTTGGTGTTGGTGTTGTTGTCAATATCTTTGGGAATTGGCTGGATTCTCACATATGGTTTTCTAGTGAGTGTCTCTCCTCTCAGAGCAGCAACATAACGATCATTTGTATCCTCTTTCCTTTCTAACTCCCCAAGAAACTCCGCAAGCCTTTCACGATTCGTCTGTCCCATCATCTGGGGTTTCACAATTTCATCAAACACTTTACATGTCAAGTCAAATTTTCCAATTCATGATAGATTTCAAACCCCCAAAAAAAATGTATAAAAAACGAAATGGTTTAAAATTTCAATTCATGATCAATTGAACCGACTTTCTTTCCCCGAAATTTTTGGCAACCAAACAGAGAAAGAAGATATTAATAACTCTAAGGATGATGAAGATGAAACTTACGAGGGTATCGGGACGAGCTTTGCGACGGAGTTGGGCCTCGAGCTGCTCATTGCGAGAGTTGGTGGCCTGCATGACGGCGTAGCCTATGATACCCGGAATAACACCGCATACGGTGGCAAAAGCCAAGAAGAATGGCTTTGAGTCCCTGCTCTTCCTCACCATCCATCTCCATGTCTCGCTCTTCTCCCACAGTATCGACATTCTCTCTCTCTCTCTCTCTCTCTCTACACACTTCTTTCACCTGTAATGTGAAAATGAACAGCCAGGTCTATACTGGGCCCTTGGATTTGAGTCCATCTCATGAGTTTTCGGCCCACTTAATTCTAGGTTGGCCCATTCGATAAGGAAAAGTCGACCCGACTCCCCGACTTTTCATAAATATACATCTTTTTAATTTTTTAAAGAGAATTACACACATTTTTCAACTGCTTTTTTCTTCAATTTCAGTAACTTATTATTTATTTATTTTTTTTAAAAAATACTTTTTGAAATTACAATTTTCTTACAAAAATTCTAAATAAACAAAACAATGTGAAAAAAAGACAACTATAAGGTAATGAAAATAGTAGCAAGACATTTTTTCAATTGTAAATTAACTGTGACGTTTGGTTGGAGGTAATAATGAAATGGAATGGAATGAAAATGAAACAATTTTTATTCCATTCCTTTGTTTGGTTGTATTATAAACTATTGGAATACCATTCCGATGGAATGACATTTCCATCATTTTAGTAGAATGACTATTCTATTTGAAATAGAAGGAGAGACTATTCTATTTGAAATGGAAGGAGAGACCATTCCAATGCAAGATTTGAAAAAATTTAATAATTTTATTTATCAATTTTTTTTATGCATTTTAAATTTTATTCCATTCCATTCCTATTCCAATTTACATTCTCATTCCTGTTAAGGGTGATAAAGTTAGTTAAGGTGGTTACAACAGTTAGTTACAACTATCTATGTTTAGTTAGACTAATTCCCTTATTTATCTACTGCATATAAATAGCTGCTTGTATCTCAGTACTCTGTAATCAATTCAATACAATACACAATTCTGTTTCAACATTTCTCTCTCGTTCTCTCTCTCTATTGATTAGTCTTGACATGGTATCAGAGCCTTGATCGTTCTTTTTTTTTTTCTTTAATGGATTCAGCTACCAGCGGCAATGGTGGCAATGGAGGAGCATCAAGATCGAACGCTACTCTTCTTCCTCGTTCACAACCCGTATCGTTCAATCACTCACTGTCTATCAAGCTCGATGAGCACAACTACTTACCCTGGAAACACCAGGTTCTTGCTTCAATTAAAGGAAGTCGTTTACAAATGTTCCTGGATAATACTCGAATCCCTCCCAAGTTTCTTAATGCTACTGATGAAGCCAACAAGAACATCAACCCAGCCTTTGAAGATTGGGAACAACAAGACAACTTACTGGTTTCCTGGCTTCTTTCTTCGATGTCGGAGAAAACAACAAATCGGATGATAGGGTGAGAAACAACAGCTCAAATATGGGAAACTCTGAATGAATACTACACAGCTCTAAACTCAGCAAACATAGGGCTATACAAGACTCAGCTCAGAAACACAAAAATGACAGGTTCTCTCAATGACTATCTGTTAAAGATCAAAGGGATAATTGATCTTCTTGCTACAATTGGACACAAACAATCGGCTCAAGATCACATTGAAGCCATCTTCAATGGACTTCCACCAGAATATGATGTCTTTGTCACTTCTGTTACTACAAGAAAAGACTCCTACTCTGTTGCAGAAATGGAGGCTTTATTAATGGCACAATCGGTGAGAATTGAAAAGAATGCCAAATCTCTTGACATCAGTAAAAGTGAGGCTAATTTAGCTCACACAAGGCCATTTTATGGAAATAACAATGGCAGACCTTATTTCCCCAATTCACACACATCTGGTGGATCCAATCGTGGTCATCCTTTTCGATCTACTGAGAATCCAACTCAGATGCAACATTCGTCTCGAGGTGTTCCTAACTCAAGCCGTGGTCCAAATCCTTACAACAGTGGCAGAGGCTATGGTTCAACAGGTCGAGGAGCCTCTCAATCTTGGACACAAAAACCTCAATGTCAGCTATGCCACAAACTTGGGCACACAGTCAAGCAATGTTTCTATAGATTCGACAAATCTTTTACTGGTCCCGAGTGCTTCAATCAGTTCAATGCCTCAGCCAATGTTGCACAAATGCAAGCTTGTATAGCCACACCAGAAATTGTTCAAGATAACAGTTGGTACCCGGATTCAGGTGCTACGCATCACCTCACACCAGATGGCACCAATATTGCCTCCTGCAGCAGCTATTCTGGCCAAGAACAAGTCTTTGTAGGTAATGGTACTGGTCTCGACATTGAAAACATTGGTAATTCCTCTCTAATCTCCCCCTTCTCTTCCAAAACTTTGTCTCTAACCAATCTTCTTCATGTTCCTTCTATCACTAAAAATTTACTTAGTGTATCTAAATTTTCTAGTGATAATTCTGTGTTCTTTGAGTTTCATCCTTCTATTTGCTACGTCAAATAACAGGACACCAAGAAGACTCTATTGGTTGGGAAGCTTGAGAATGGCCTCTACAAGTTTTCATCCACACAACTTACTCACCTACAACAACCATCTTTTCCTACACTGTCCAGTAATTCCTACTGTTTTACACATAATGTCTCTACTACTGATTCCACTTTTTCATTATGGCATAGTAGGCTTGGCCATCCTACTGCCAAGATTGTAAAACAGGCCTTACAATCATGTAATATCCATGTCAATAATAAAACTGATATCGATTTTTGCTCAGCTTGTTGTCTTGGTAAACATCACAAATTACCTTTTCTATTTTCCACTACAATTTATCATACACCCCTACAACTCATTCATTCGGATTTATGGGGGCCTGCTCCCATAAACTCATTAAATGGATATCGGTATTACATTAGTTTTGTTGATGCTTACTCTCGATACACTTGGATATACATGTTAAGGACCAAAGATGAGGCTTTACCCACATTCACTAAGTTCAAAACCCAAATTGAACTTCAGCTTGACCATAAAATAAAGACTCTTCAATCTGATTGGGGGGTGAATTTAGGGCCTTCACCAACCTATTAGAACAATGTGGGGTTATTCATAGGCTTGCCTGTCCACATACTCATGAACAAAATGGGATTGTGGAAAGAAAACATAGGCATGTTGTGGAAACTGGCCTAACTCTATTAGCTCAAGCATCTCTACCCCTATCCTTTTGGGATGAAGCTTTCAGAACTACCACTTTTTTAGTAAACAGAATGCCCACTGCCACTATACAAAACATCTCTCCTTTACAAAAACTCTTTAACTCTCCACCTGACTACACTATATTAAAAGTCTTTGGGTGCCTATGTTATCCAAACCTTAGGCCATACAACAAAAATAAACTCAATTACCGATCCACACCTTGTGTATTCCTTGGTTATAGCATGTCACACAAAGGCTACAAGTGCATGTCAAAAGACAAAAGAGTTTACATCTCAAGAGATGTTATTTTTAATGAAAATTGTTTTCCATACACTGAATCTCAAAAGCATACCACCACACCAACTATACCTGTCCCAACCAGTGGCCTACCCCCTGTGTCATCTTCCCTTCAACCCACTACATCACCATCATCAACTAGTGGAGACTCACCATCTCCATTCGCTCACCCTGCTGCTGTCTTTGACAGCAGGCCTGCTGCTACTACTCCTATCGGCCATTTGGTTGATGTTCCTATTCTCACCACCACAAATTTACCACCTTTAGACACGGTTACCAATGTTCATGTCACTATTGCACCAATTCCTACTAATATTGCTACTGCAGGTACTCAAAATCCTACACAACCAGCAACTACTGCATCAACACATCCTATGGTCACACGACTCAAGGCAGGGATTCGAAAGCCTAAGGCTCTATTAGCTCACTGTGAACCAAGATCAGTCAAGGCTGCTCTCCAAATGCCACAATGGAATGGAGCCATGACTCATGAGTTCAAAGCCCTCATCCGAAACAACACATGGATCTTGGTCAGATTACCACCTAACAGAAAACCGATCGGATGCAAGTGGATTCTAAGAATCAAGCACAATGCTGATGGTTCCCTTGATAAATTTAAAGCAAGATTAGTGGCCAAAGGGTTTCATCAACAAGCGGGATTTGATTTTGAGGAGACTTTCAGCCCTGTTGTCAAGCCAATTACCATAAGAGTTGTCCTTACTATTGCTATAACAAAGGGCTGGTCCATTAGACAACTCGATGTGAACAATGCCTTCTTGAATGGAGATCTTCAAGAAGAAATCTACATGCAACAACCACCGGGGTTTGTAAGCCAAGAGCATCTTGATTATGTGTGCAAACTTAACAAAGCAATCTATGGTCTCAAACAAGCTCCTAGAGCTTGGTTTGAGAAATTATCTACAGCTCTTATCTCCATGGGGTTTCATTCTTCTCAAGCTGACAACTCACTATTCATCCAAGCCAACAACATGACATGCATCTACATCTTGATTTATGTAGATGACATTCTCATAATGGGGAACAACAATGAAGCTGTAAACAAGGTCATTACTGGTTTGAGCACAACATTTGCCCTCAAAGACTTGGGTATCCTCAACTACTTCCTAGGAATTTAAGTCACCAAAACTGATCACGGGCTGCTCCTCACTCAAACAAAATACTTACAAGATCTCCTCTCCAAAGCAGATATGCAAAATGTTAATACTCAAAACACCCCGATGAACAGTGGCTTGAAATTATCTAACTACGCCAGTGAACCTATGGAGGATGTAACCCTCTATCGATCCATTGTTGGCGCTTTACAATACGCAACAATTACCAGACCTGAGTTAACCTTCTCAGTCAACAAAGTTTGCCAGTTTATGCATGCTCCTCTTCAACAACATTGGATGGCCGTGAAACGCATCCTTCGATACTTAGCTGGAACTCTCGATTATGGGCTACATTTAAAAGCTGCCACTGATTTCTCCATTGAAGCCTTCTGTGATGCAGATTGGGCAGCGGATCTTGATGATCGAAGATCTACCACAGGCTATTGCATATTCTTGGGAGGCAACCTGGTTGCTTGGAAATCACAAAAACAACCAACCATATCAAGATCATCAACCGAAGCTGAGTTTAGGAGTCTAGCTAGTACTGTAAGTGAGATCTCATGGATTCAATCTCTTCTCACAGACCTCAGAATTCAGCAAACATCCATTCCATCTGTGTGGTGTGACAATCAGAGTACTGTGCTTCTTGCTGCCAACCCGGTTCTACACGTACGAACCAAACACATTGAAATCGATCTCTAATTTGTTCGAGACAAAGTTCTGCAACACCAACTTCAAGTCAAACATGTTCCTGCAGTGGCTCAACTAGCAGACTGTCTAACTAAGCCTGTTTCAAGCTCCAAATTTCCAGATTTTCGAATCAATGTTGTTTCTCAACACACATTGAGTTTGAGGGGGGCTGTTAAGGGTGATAAAGTTAGTTAAGGTGGTTACAACAGTTAGTTACAACTATCTGTGTTTAGTTAGACTAATTCCCTTATTTCTCTACTGCATATAAATAGCTGCTTGTATCTCAGTACTCTGTAATCAATTCAATACAATACACAATTCTGTTTCAACATTTCTCTCTCGTTCTCTCTCTCTATTGATTAGTCTTGACAATTCCTATTCCAATATTTTCATTCCTTCCAACTAAACGCCACCTAAATGTCAACACATTTGAAAGACACTATAAAACAATAACACGATATATTAAAAAACTTATCACAAAAATAAATTAAAAATATATATCAGAATAATTGGACAATCCCAAAATTAACTAAAATAATGACCAAAAATTAACTGAAAAATAACCAAAAATCAATCTGATATTAATTAATTGTAAATTGGTAATACGATTCAAAAAAAAGGCAATTACAAGTACACACAAATACATTACTCCAACTCTTTGCATTAACCAAAAATATACTCAATAATAATAAAGCATAAATTTGGATATAATGGAGTATCGATTGATTGAGTCTGGAAATAGATTGGATAGTAGGACGAGTAATCTAATTCAATTCTTAGTTACGGAAAGAGAAAAAATACTCTGTCATCTCTTATACTACCATTGATCGATAGAGTGGAACAACTGGAAAAATAAGTGAAATTAGAGCCGTATATGATAGGTGGTAACTATCTTGTAACGACCGTTAGGATATGCAGAAGATTTCACATTCCCATGCTCATTTGCGATCATGTTATTAACTCAAAATTATTACTGTTACAGATTTTATATATCAATGGAAGATAAATCAAGATAAATTACAATTTAATTGTAAAAATAATACAAAGACTAAAATAAGAGATTGATTACAAAAATATTACAACACATATACAATACATATATACTATATATATATATATTATATATAAAAAAAGTAGAAGAGATGAAATACAACACACATGTAATATAATGAAGAAGAAGATATGTATATAAATATATATACCCACTCATAACTTTGAGTTTAAATTAGTAAGAATTATAATGACTTAAGTATTATACTTTTGTCCAAAACTTCCAAAAGCTTATTTATCCCATATCTCTAAGCACTAAGGGAACTCTCATGAAAATAACTTTAGAAATTATCAAACCTTTTAGGGTTTCTAACAAAATACTTTGTTGATAAAAATTAGTCACTCAAATGAACACATTAGACTCATTTCTATAGTATTTTAGGTGATCATCACACTTAGGATTCACACACAATACCTTATTTCTCTCATATAAATGAGTATTAATTTATTTTGTAACAATTATATTTTATAACTTTTGAATCCTATTATCAATTTTATGTAATATCTCTTTTATTATGTGATCAACCAAAAGAAGTTACGAAATCAATTAATCTTGTAACTCCATGTTACGTACAAAGTGCAAGTTACAATTTTTAAGTAAAATATATCATATATTACATAATTTATTTATCAAACACTTAAAATATATTATTCACATAATAATATATATTATCACATTTTAATCTACATATTATATTATTAAATAATATAACCAATACTACAAAAACTAAACACATATATAAATACCTTTTCTTTTGTTTAGAAAACTAAAGAAACAAAAAATAAAAAAGAACAACAACCCCACATTAATGAACAAATAAACAACATTATTAGGTTGCCTCAACATAGAAAAAACATAAAAACAACACAAATAAAACCTAAAAAATGTTTACAAATCAACTAAACATAAACCCAATACATCAATTCATTACAAATATGATGTCAAATAGATAACTAACTAAAATAATAGACTGAATTTGGGTTGGTTGGGATGTGGGTATGGCCCATTGGCCAAGCTAACTGATTCAGCCTCCTCAATTAACCATCGAAGAGCCGACTATTATTAGTGAGTACTTTTTTTTTATAAAGAATTAGGATATTTGCTAGAGAATATTGCTAATTTATTGTCCAATTTAATTTATTAAGGCATCTCTAATTCATATTCATTGTATGGCTAATATCACTTGTCCTTGCTCACACTACACCCAAATTTAACCCTCCAACATACCCCTTTCACAATAAGATCAGGACCCCACAAAATACTCCTCCAAATGGAGGAGCAGTAACCACCACTTTGGCCTCCAAGAAAGAATAGTTGATAAAGTAACACTTTTTTAAGACCCAGGCAAGCATTGATTGAGGATGGGACAAGATTTTCTACCTTTGTTTAATAAGGAGAGCTTGATTAAACTTAGAGAGGCCCTGAAATCCCATCCCGCCAGCCATTTTGGGTTTGCACAAATGCTCTCAATTCCCCAATGAATCTTTTTTTTTTGCGGTCAAGGAGTCCCATTAAAATTGAGCCATCATGGAGTGAATATCTTGAATCGTTTCTTTAGGAACTCGAAAAACTCATAATGTAGCAAGGGATGGCTTGAATCACATTCTTAAGAAGCACCTCGCGCTCCACTTGAGAGAAGAGGCTCACCTTCCAACCACGGAGCTTGTTTTGAACTTACTCCGGATCATCTCAAACACTTCCTTTTACCTTTTTCCTTCTCCCAACATATACGACATCTCCAAATATTTAGTGTGACAATCAATCAATTTTGTAGGAAATTAAGCATGCCCAAAATGCCCCTACACCAACACCCCAAAGTACAAAAAACCAAGGTCAAACTTGACCTTTCCCTCTTGTGCGGATCAAGAGTGTCTTTCCCCAAAACACAACTGTTTTGCAGGCTTTAAAAGCCTCTTATTTTCGACTGAAACCCTAGTAGCCAACAAAACCTCTTCTCCTTTGAAAACCCTAGCTAGCAGCCACTCCCTCTCTTCTTCTCTTCTTCTTGCTGAAAACCTTGCAGCTGAACCCTAGCCTCCTTCAACTCTCCAAACAGCAGCTTAGTCCCCCATTTCTCCTTCCTTCTTCCTCTTTGTTGGCTTCCTCTTCAAGCTTTGTAAGAGCTCTTCAAAACCCGAAACCACTGCTGCAATTTTCTTCCTCCTACAACCCTTCTATGGCCGACCTTGCACACACAAATAAGCAACCCGAAACCACAGAAAAAAAAACTAAAGAAAAATTAATCAGCAGAAAAATAAAAATGAAGAACACAAGAATTGATTTCGGAGTTCCCTCTATATCAGAGGTACGTCTCAGTCAAGCGACCCTCGAATAGTTGCTTGAATCTCCACTATCAATGTCAAAATCGAGTTACAAGGTTATGGAGATTCCATGCCACAAACCAGCAGGTAATTCTTATTTTTTTGTTTGGTTACAATGTATGTTTTTAACTCTCTCTATATTTTTCTCTCTTGAAACTGAGGTTATTCCTCCATAAAATGACTGCTGTCATTTTCTGTACTGGGTTGGAAAAATTCACTCTAAAAAATATGGATAGGTTGCTCTCTCTTTTATATTGTTGCTGTTGTGTTGAGCTGAGAAAAAAATAGTTGAGAAACAGTTATAACAAACTGTTATTTGTTTTTCCTTGAGTTGTTGAAAGTTTGTTGGAGTCTTGAATATTGTTATTTATTTTCTTGTATTGTAGAGAGCTAAAAGATTTAAGCCTATGAAACAGAACCGACTACTCCAAGAGTTATAATAGTCTGTTGAAGCTTGTAAAAAATCTTACTTTATTTTTCTTGTAACTTGTTTAAGGTATTTTCTTATGGGACAGTTAATATGGAGATTTATCCAACAAATTTAATACCCAATTAAAGAAGCAAGTCATTGCTCATCTGTTAGAACTTGTCTTACTAGGATCTAGATTTACTAACATGTATGTTGATTATAATTCTATAAACTAACATCTTAAATATGAATTTTTCAAAATAATAAAATAAACACATAAAAAATTAAAAAATCTTTCCATATTGATGATCATTATTGGTCCCCTCTATCCATCTCTACCTAGCTATACCTTTCAAATTTTCACTAGTTAACACAGTAATAAGAATTTATAAATAATATATATAAGATAATATTTTATTAATTGATCATCATTGCTGATCCTGACATATATCTCTAGCTTATATCAATTTGGTGAAACTTTTTTGGTTGAGAACAGTTGGTACCACAAAATGACAGATGTGCCCCCAAGGAGGATATCAGTTGCTAACAGAACCCCCCACATGAAAGTGACAAATCAAACAACGTAGCAAAAGCAAGAATCTCCACAGAACATGATTTTTTTGTCTTTTCTCTGCACAAACTAATATGTACTACAAAACATTTATATATTTATATATATATATATATATATATAGAACACACAGCCGACAATGTGAGAATCTAATGCTTTCATGTCATGTAATTATTCATTATACATAAACCCTCTACTGTATATTGTATAGCTATATAGCTTAGGTCATCAATATTTATATATACTCTACAATATACAGTATTCCACAAGCCCATATATATATAGTATAGATCGATCACCTACTCATTTTATACTATAAATATAATGCTTTTCTTTATTCTATTTCTCCTTAACATCGTGTGAAAGGTTGCATGGCTTTAGGGCTCCGTTTAGCTCACACCTCTTTCTCTCTCTCTCTTTCAATATATATATAAATCTTTTTCTTTATTATTTCTCTCTGTCATGGTCTCATTAATAAAAAGTGAATAAAACCCATGTGATATATTGAGCTCGGAACGTGGCAAAGACACATTTATATGTGTGATTGATCATGATGATGATGATGATCATCAACAAGAGAGAATCACATAAATGTGGGAACTTGTGGGGTAACACCTTGAATCCAAATATATTATTATATATATATGTATATTTTTATATTTTGAGTAACTTTAATATATAAGAGAGATCGAGTTAGCATATGCGATTGGTAAAATGGACACTTGTATATATATTTTTTTTTTATATATATATATATATAAATTTTACTCCTTTTTCTTTTGTGAATCAGTACACATAAAAAAGATTGACGATATACAATTAGTCGTTGATGATTTTTTGGTCGAAAATTGTGAGCTGAATGGCTCCATTTATATAGTTAATAATTAAAGACGAAAAGGTCTTTCGGCAAAGGAACTTAATATGTGTCTTTCTCTTTCTCTTTCTCTTTCTCTCTCAATGCTATTGGTGTCTTACAACTCAAACTCAACTATATTCATACACATGAATTAATAATAATCTCGAGGTGTAAAAAACATTACAAACCTCAACTGTCAATAAAGATTATGTAAAGATAATTCATGAATATATATATATATATGTTTATACTCTCATAACTGTATAAGTTCCATTAAGTTTTCTTTTGTATGAATATTCATTATTTATATAATAATAAAGAAAAGAAAAGTTAAGCTCTCCTTGTTATGTTTTATATGACATGCTAAAATATAGGGAATAATGTATAGATCTGTAATGATATTTTTTTGTTTAGATATGTGCGTAAATATAATAGATAATCTATATATATATATTGTATAATATATGTATGTAGAGATGAGAGAGAGAGAGAGCAGTCAAAGATTTTGTGTGTAGCAATCATTAAAGTGGTAAGTATGTCTTTAGCCATATGAAAATGATATTTTAAGAAAAGGAAGGGTTAAGGGACCACCAAATAGAGATTGGAAAAGAATTGGTAAAAAGGAAAAGTGATAGTTGGGATGGATGAGAATTAATATTGGAGTAAAAATACTAAAGAAGTACCAAAAAAGAAAAGTAGCAAAAGTAGAGTGTGACGGTGTGCCAGGTAGATTATTATTACATTTAATTCTTTCAGATGATGCTGCTGGATCCCTCCCTCTTCTCTTCTATTTAATTCTGATAAAAGACTTCTTTTACCTTTGGCATCTCCCTTCCTTTCTCTCTCTCTCTCTCTCTCTCTCTCTCTCTCTCTCTCTCTCTCTCTCTCTCTCTCTCTCTATATATATATATATATATATATATAAACCAAAATAGAATGGCTCAATTATATGATAATTGATTTGATGAATAATAAAGTATATAGATATCTAGATTTTCACTGAATATGAATAGGGAAATTTCAATTTTTGGCCTTAATTATACAAGCCATATCAAAATTTATACCCTTCCTTAATTTGTACAAATTTAGTCCATTAATTACATGAACTTCACATTTTACCCTTTTTTTAAAAAAAAATAAAATAAAATAGCTAAAATCTGAAATGATCTTTCTCTCTCTTCCCTCTTCCCTCTCTCTCGTGCACCACTCTCTCTCTCTAGAAAAAAACTGAAAAATTAATCAAAAAATTTCCCTCTATCCGTCCCACTCTCTCGTCACTCTCTTTATTCCCTGTTGAATGGTTGTTTTCTCGGTGGGTGTTGGTGGAAAACCGAAGCACAACTCAATATCACTCAAGAATCTTACACCATTATAATGGGTAAGTTGTATTTTAAGCATTTTGTTTGACTTTATGTAGTTTAAAATTGTTATATGTGTGTTTTTTGTTGAAATGCTTGTTTTTGGTCCGAAATTGTTGAGATCTGCGAGATCTGGTTTTCGATCGAATTAAGGTTTTCCAGTGTTATCGATGATATATCGATACTATGTCGATGGTTTGTCGATGATTACAAAAGGAAAGGTCAGTGACGACCATTATCGACGTTATGTCGACATAATGTCGACATGTTGTCGACATCATGCAACCAACATGGTATTTACTATTTGTCGACATTTTGTCGACAGAATGTCGACAACAAGCATTTTTCTTTTTTTTTTTAGAAGTTGTCGATATTTTGTCGACATCATGTCGACAAAATATCGATGCAAATGAAAAAAAACCGTGAATAAAACATAAACATAACATAACATTAACATGAAATAAAGTTCATTAAAAACATAACATAACATAAAAAAACATAAAAAAAAAACAGAAGATAAAGTTCATAAAAAAAAAAAAAACATTAAATAAAACTCACCACAAGCCATAACATAAGAAATTATTTTTTTTTAAATTCTTTGGCTTGTGGGTGAGCCTTGCAATACTTGCATAATGTTCCAGGCTTCACCGGTTTACAGTTAAAGATGCCTAGTTTGCAACGACGGCATCCTTCGGGGAACCCTGGTGGTGGAGCCGGCCATACACCGGTTGCAAAAATGTGCTTCAAGTTGCACTCGAACCTTAACTCGTTCCCACATCGTTCTCTTTCGAAAGCTCTTTGGGCGTCAAAACTTCTGCATTTCGGGAGTAACTATGCCACGACATCGGGCTCTGCCTTGACTCTTCGGGGAGTTAAGATGGGGGAATTTGCGTTCTTTCTTAGGGCCATATTTAGAACTTAAGAATAAGAGAAATTTTTAAGAGTGTATAGAGAAGTAGAAGGCAGAGCACTTATGAATAAGAAAGGGATTTGCTTTTATAGAGCAGTAAACATGTTGGGAATGTATGAAAATTTAATGGTCATTAAATGCGTAATTGTACAGGTAAAACGCATATGAAATGGTGTATTTGTCGACTGAATGTCGATACTATGTCGACATGATGTCGACAACATGCCAATTTAGTGTCACTGCTAACACATTTGTCGATGCCATGTCGACGTCATGTCGACATGTTGTCGATAGGACACGTGTACGACATGCAACGTGTCAGTTGGGACGGGTTGTTGGGAACGTAGGTAAAATTTATTAACATTAAATGTGCAGCGTTGTTAATTGTCGATTGAATGTCGATGGTATGTCGATATTATGTCGATGGCGAGCATGCTTGGTGTGGTTGTCGGCTTGTATGTCGATAGTATGTCGACACAATATCGACAATCGGTGCCCTTATTTCTCATTTGTGATTATCGACATTATGTACTATTGATATCGATGGGATGTCGATTTTTTTTTTTTTGGGTGTTTTTTCCTTTACTCACCTTGTTTTTTGGTTTGCGGTGCGGGAGACAAAGTGTTCCTTGTTGTATCGTACGATGGTGTTTGGTTATGTGAGAATTATAATTGGATCTACAAAGCAAATAGCGACTTGACGTTGATGATTCTAACCGAGACAACCTACAAGAAGCTGCGACAAATTTTATATGAAGAGTTGGAAGTTGATCCGGTAGCGTATGATTTAAAGTTGGAGATTTGTTCCTTGTACATGAAGGGAAAAATGGTTGCGCCAGAGGTTATTAAGAGAGAACGCCAAGCGAGAACGTTTTTTTTTGAGATGAGGGCAACAATGTTAAATACGAGTTTATGCCATTATTCGTGACCAAGGTGAGAAAAGTTGGGGAATTGAGCCCTACGCCGCCTACTAATCCTCTCCCTCGGAGTGTGGTAGGGTCTTGCGTTCCCGAAACAGATGTTGGGATTGGTGTGAATGAGGAGGTTCCGGCCAATTTAGAGGTTCCGACCAATGTAGGGCAAGAACAAGAAGCGACAGGATTTCATCAGTTTGAAGAGTTCGATACACCCTTCTACAATAACGATCCTATTGTAGATTTGAATATGGACGATGAACATGATTTAGCAGTCGATGAACCCGTAGCGGGACCATTGTTGAGGTTAGAGTGTGTACCGAGTAACCAAGGTACACAGCGAGAACGACAACCTCGTAGTGAAAATCGCACTACACCTGGAACTAGCAGTAGTCGACCAGGCAAAACTGAAGAACATGCTCGTCATGCAACGTTCTCAACGTTCTCCTCTTTTGAAGTTTGTACCAAGTTCAAAGCTCCCATGTGGACAAAGGAAGATATAATGGAAAATCATGAGCTAACTACTTGTTTACAAAGTAAGGAAGCAGGGGTGATAGAGCTTGGTAATTTTTATGAAAACAAGGAAGAACTGAGACAAGTAGTGGGTAGGTTTGCACTTAATAACAATTTCGAGTGGATGGTGAAGAAGTCATCCCCTAATGTGTTGTACGTTACATGCAAGGCTCCAGATTGTAAATGGAGATTGAGGGGGAGGAAGAAGATGCATTCTGACAACTTTGAGGTCACTGTATTTCACAATGAACACACATGTAACTTGAATGCGAGACGTTCATATCACCGTCAAGCAGCACCATGGGTAGTTGGCCACCTTATTAAGGGGAAGTACACCCAAGACGGAACTAAGTACAAGGCTAAAGACATACAGAGGGATATGTTTGACAACTACGGTATCAGTATGAGTTATGTGAAGGCGTGGAGGTGCAGGGAGATGGGACTTACGTATGCTAGGGGTACGCCTGAGTTTTCATACATGAAGCTTCCTGGGTACTTGTACATGATGGAACAGAAGAATCCAGGTACCATTACTGACTTGTACTTAGAGGATGAGCGGTTCAAGTACTGTTTTATATCACTCGGTGCATGTAGAAGGGGCTTTTCTTTTTGTCGTCCTGTTTTGAGTATCGATGGCACCTTCTTGAAGACGAAGTACGGCGGTATAATGTTAGTTGCTGTGGCATACGATGCGAACAACCAATTGTTGCCGGTTGCTTATGGTATCGTTGACAGTGAGAATAACGACTCCTGGACGTATTTCTTACAGAAGTTGAGGGTAGCAATTGGCGTGGTTGAGAACTTAGTGTTTGTGTCAGATAGGCATCAAAGCATTGATCATGCTGTTGAACTCGTTTTTCCCGAAGCAGTCCACTGTGCATGCTATCACCACATTGTTATGAACGTGAACGCCAAATTCAAGACTGATGCTTTTCACAACCAAATATATAATGTTGCTTACGCATGGTCGAAGACTGAATGCGATAGAGAGTTCGAGAAGCTTAGAAAGATGAATCCGCCATTGCCGCATATGTGTAGAGTATAGGGTTTGAGAAGTGGGCTCACCCTTATTGTTTGGGCGATAGATACAACATCATGACGAGCAACGCTGCCGAAAGCTTCAATAGTGTCACGAAGAGTTCAGGAAATATCCAATAACTACTTTGGTTGAATTTATCAGGTTCACACTCCAATCGTGGTTCGCTGATCGCCTCGAAAATGCTGACAAATGTGCCACCCCTTTGGCCACGCTCTTTGAAAAAAACTTGGCAAAAATTCATGAAAATGCAAGGTACGGTGCGCGTCCAACGACATGGAGCCAATGTGTATAACGTTGGGAGGGGACCTAACGGTGAAAGAGGTGGTGATGTGAATCTCGTTGAAAGAACATGCACACCGCGCGTGTTCACGTTATTGAAACTCCCTTGCCTTCATGCATGTGCCGCGACATTGAAAACGAACACAAGTGTGTACACGCTTTGCTCACCTTATTATTCAAAAGAAACGTGGAGGAAGATTTACGATGATACCATCAATCTTGCTGGTGACGAGGATGATTGGGTTCTCCCAGAACACATCAAGAATATGAAAGTTGGGGTACCTGTGGAAAAGAAGCCTGTAGGTCGTCCAAGAAAAAGCAACGCTGGAAGAAGACGGGAGAACCGTTTCCCGTCTGGTGATAAAAAAGGTTCTGTACCACGAAACTGCAGCCGCTGTGGCAGTTCAGGCCACAACAGAGCAACATGCAAAGCCCGCATCTGAGGCGTCTTGTACGTATTCGTTGGGAAATTTGATATATTGTAATGATGCATATTTTGTCATAGTTATTTTTGTTGAGGTTGAATATTTTTCAAATATTTTAATTATTTTTAGGTTTAATAGTTATTTTTGTTGAATAATATTGATATTTTATATTTGAAACCACGAATAATTATCAAAATTTGAACGAAAAGAAAATCTATATATACATAACTGTAATGTTAATTACACAAAATATACAATGTCCCAATAATTACACATATAATCAGCCGACATTTTGGTAAAATAAATCGACACACCACCGTTGACGAAACATAGCTATCCGGTCTGGCGTCACATCGGTCAATCCACGCTGCATCATGAGATGCTCCACATACTCAATGCAATAGACGCCACAATCACCACTAAATGCAAAATAAAATGTAAAGTCAGTCTAACGTAAAACATATTTTAATACTACAGTACTTTTTTATCGCTATGTACCTGGTTGCTGACTTCGGAACTAAGTCGTGAGTGGCTCGAGTCGCGTGCATTTTTGGAAGCACCGTGATGTCACAGTTAGCTAACGCCATGATCTGGTTGTTATGTGAAAATTCCCCGGTTGCAAGGATTAGCGAGGGCAGCAGTTCTGCCCAAACCTTCAGGATGGGTTCCAAGGCGGTCCAATGACAGACGCTGGAATCACAGTCGTAGATATTAATTTTCCACAGCTCTATGTCGACTTCAACTGTGACCCAGTGCCTTGCCTCGGGAAGGTTCAGAACGAAGTAAATAAACTCGTTACCCCTCCATCTCTCAAAGACTTGGGACTGTAATTACAGAGAACAACGAAACAATTAACAAACCATAATAATCTTCCCAAACAATTAACATTTAAAATCTTACTAAAACAATACCTTATGGGCCCCTCTGCAGTAGTCCAGGATATAATCCTCCCATTTAAAGTTTTTCCTCGGACCCTTGTGGCTCGTCCATGCACTGCTCATCATGGCGGTCACGAATGTGGAGAGAATGATACCCTTCTGAGGAAATGTCAGTGGATAGTCGGTGCGTCGCCTCCTCAGCATATGCATTGCTGCATCTATATGCTGCATATAAAGGGAAATGTCAGTTAGACAAAAAAATATATTAATTGCACATAAAGTTGTAAAGTGAAGTAATATTATAAAATACTTTACTTACGTCATCTGTAAGCCATTCCTTTGGTGTGAGCATTATCCATTGGAATCCTGGACCGTAATCACCACTTCTCAAATCCCAAAGTCGGTGGTTCGGAATGAGTCCAACACACCACTTTCGGAAAGTGGTTAACAATTTCTCATCCGGTGGCTCTAGGGGATCAAAAGTCAAAGATGGCCTATGTCTCCTCTTCATCTCCGTATAGTCACCGAACCATACAGGAGGCTTTCTCTTCCTCTTCCGACTCTTAACCACTGCAGGTTGTGCCTCTATCGACAGAATCTCACCCTGGGACTCGGTGTCATGTACATGGATAAGAGGTTGTGCCTCGATCAGAGTCGCTGGAGCTCCCTCATAAGGATCGTAATCGTCGGGGAAGACCTCATCCTCTTCTACTGGGGGTGAAGCAGCTGGTGGTGGGGTAGATGGATCTGCTGGGGCCTCCGGTGCTGAAGCTGTCGTTGGCGGACGATTCAACATGGCCAATATGTGTCTGAGCTGCTCCATAATTACGTTCTGACCACCCTTCAGCTCTACATGGCTGGTCTCGTATGCCTTCTTCAGCTCGACATGAGCAGCATATAGACCCTGAGTGTCAGCCTCGATCCTATCCAACCGAGCCACTAAATCAGTGTACTCGGCACCCCGAACGCCTGATGAAGATGGTGCACTGGGCTGAGGTTCTGAACCAGTGGCCTGAAAAAATATATATCAAAAAAATACGGTAAGCATACGATAATTCCACAATGTAACAAATATCACAAAACAAAAACAATAAAAAATAAAGACATAAAAAAAAGTTCCAAAAATTGGTACCTGAGTGTCTGTTTCCTGAGTGTCTGGGACACCGAGTCTCGGTACCTGACTACCTGCCTCAGCCTCTGTGTCATCCACAACATAATCAACCAGGTTCTCCACACCATCGTAAGATATGGTCCTCACAAATGCCTCCTCCTCTGTCCGTGGAAGTAGCCCCTTCACCACTTCAAGATTCTGTTTATGGTTCAAAAAATATCAAAATAAAACCATTTAGCATTTATTACAAGCATTTATGTTAAATAATTATTCTGAACATAAGTAAAAATCATACCCGTCTAGAAAATAATGCACTGACGTCTTTCTTCCCAATATCGCCTTTGCTCGTCCAGCTAAGCATCCTGGGGAACCGAATCCCGTGGTTCGTGCCATACCTCTTCCCAACCTCCAAAATGGCCTCGTACGCCCAATATTGTACTGCAGGTGTGAAGCCATATGCTGTGTATTTGCACTCGTGCTGAACATCCGAACTCAGCTTCTTCTCGTAGTTGGCCTTCTGTTTCAACATGTCTTTCTGAAGCGAGTGCATGAGTCTGGCGAATGAGTGCTTCCCCCAAGGAATCCGGAAGAAGAACTCGAGGTCTTCCACATATCTAAGTATGTGAGGCGTAATCAGCGCGTTTGCCTCGCGGCCTAGAAGCACTGACTCCACAAACAAGCACAAGCCGAGCTTGTACAAGTCTTCCGGGTTACGGCGGTTGTGAACTGAAGTTGGAGTGCTTCTGTCTTCACACTATCAGACCGGTTGAAATATCTGTTGATCAATCGGTCTGACCCCGAGCGTGCGACCTGCGCAGCCTTCTCCTCTTCTGTTGGCCCCGAGGAGAAGTCCAAACCCGTAAT
This sequence comes from Cannabis sativa, assembly GCF_029168945.1. Taxonomy (NCBI): domain Eukaryota; kingdom Viridiplantae; phylum Streptophyta; class Magnoliopsida; order Rosales; family Cannabaceae; genus Cannabis; species Cannabis sativa. Next base: position 50,954,786 of record NC_083601.1, read on the forward strand.
GAGTGCAAACTCCAGCACCCCGAATCGGACCTCCTTCCGACCAACATAAAACCTCATCCTCAACTCCTCCTGAGCATCCACTTTCATTTTGTGGAGCATCAGCTGGTGAAATAACACCGAGGAGAAGGTCAAGGGTACGACATTCCAGAAGCTCCCGAAACGGCTTTCCTTCGCCGTGTTATTAAGGTTGAACTCCTCAAACCGAGCTTTGATTTTTGCAAAAATTCCAGTGCCCCTATATGTGACGCGGCCAGTAAAATGCTCGGGTGCTGGAATGATGAGTCTCGGAGCCATCTGAAAAAACAAAAAACAAATCAATATAACTGCCAAAAAAATTAAAAAATGGTCGACATAACATCGACATCATGTCGATATTCTGTCGACATTATCAAACAGTAAGTAAACAAAAAATTTGGTCGACAAACAGTCGATATACTGTCGACATGTTGTCGACATTATCACAAAAACAGTAACAAAATAACTTTGTGGACAACATATCGACAACCTGTCGACATCCTGTCGACATGTTGTCGACATTATGACAAAAACAGTAACAAAATAACTTTGTGGACAGCATATCGACAAACTGTCGACATCCTGTCGACATACAAATATATTTGCAGAAAAAAACAATCGTCGACATAAGGTCGACATCATGTCGACATGCCATCGACATTATCAAACATATATTAACTACATAACAATGGTCGACAAGATATCGACATAAGGTCGATATGCTATCGACATTATAGACCTCCACTTTTATTCCAAAAAAGGTCGACATCCTATCGACATACCAATGATATCCTATCGACATACACTAACAACACAGACTCAAACACTTTCAATCTTGTCGACATTATATCGATAACCTATCGACATGTCATCGACAACTTGTTTGAACAACAAAACACTACTGATTAACATGCAGAAAAACAAGCACAAGTTTGTATACACATCCTAAAACAATCTAATCAGAATAACATACACAAATTCCCATCCAATTCTATGAAAATTCTATTTTTTAATAAGAAAAAAACTTACCTTTGACTGTTCGTGGTTTTGGGGGCTACGACCTCTGTTCTGGTTTTGGTGGCTACGACCTCTGAAAATTGGTTGGGTTCCAATGTCGGTCGTGGGTGTGGGTGGGTTGGGTTCCAATGTCGAGAGCAATAGGCAGAGAAAGAGAAAAAGAGAGAACGAGAACAGTAGATAGAGAGAGGGTTGGGTCAGGGTCGTGGGTGGGTGGCCGGAGTGGGGTCGTGGTCGTGGACTGCGTTGTTGGGTCGTTGGGTCGTTGGGTCGTCGTCGTGGAGTTACGTTCGAAAGTTGTAAACGACAGAGAGAGAACGAGAGAGGGAAAGAGAGGGAATAGCAAACGACAAAGAGAGAAAGAGAGAGTGAAAGAGGGAAAGACGGAAAGAGAGAGAGAGAATAGGAAAATTAAATTTGAGGGGTATTTTGGGTACAAATGAGTAATAGTGGAATTAATTTGTATAAATTAGTGGAGGGTATATATTTTGAAATGGGGTATTTTATTAGGGTCAATTAATGAAATTTCCCTATGAATATGGTATATAATTGAGCTGGGTTACTGGGTATTTGTGTTGCGAGTGGTGAATTTAGTTATTTTTTCAAATTAAACTGTATATACAATTTTTATAATTTCTCACTACACCGCAAATCTCAAAAGCTAAAAAAAATAAATTAATTTTTAAATGTATATATATAACTTTATTAACTAACTTAGAATTTGATATAATTATTTTAGTATCTCATATATGCATATTTAATGCAAATAATTAGCTTTGTTAACCCTGAAATTTTGTAAGATGAAATATCGAAGTTATTCTAAATGGAGAGTAATTTAAAATTAGGAGACATCACTCTTATGAGGGTATTAAAAGGATTATCATGTGTTTGTGATTATTTGAGGTATTTTAAATGGAGGTCGGTGGGCACGAGTAAAGTTAGTAAGACTAACTTACCAGGAAGAACTTGTTAGTGGATTTAGACAATGATACGTTTAGAATTAGATCCAGTCATAAAAGCAAAAGCCTTATATCTCTCTCTTATCTTTCTAACACATCTCGAATCATCCAATTTTGAGTCATATCAAGAAAGTTATGGTCAAAATATTAAGTCCACTAAGGATGCATCAACCCCTTGCGAAGACTCCCTTTGAGAGACCTCCGAAGACCCCCTTTGGGGGACCTGTGAAGATCACCTTTGGGTTACCTGCGAAGACCCCCGTTGGAGTACACGTGAAGACCCTCTTTGAGGGTGACCTGCAAAGACTCAAGGGTTTGATCACCTGAAGACCCTTCATTACCTTCCTTTGTTTCAACAATGCTCAAATGATTCAACTAATATAGATGCAATTTGTTATAGACCCGAGCACTTAGTCCATGTCAAAGGAATAGGTGAGACAAGACATCGAGCTTTGATAAGAGTGTGTGTATAAAGATCACAAAACCTAGACCAAAAAACATGGACCACAAGAAAGAGAAGGACCACAATTTCAGACTACACGTGAAGACAAGGGCTGAGCGAGTAGTTGTGTTGCTATCACCCTGAAACACTTGGTACACCCGACCAACAACACCCTACAACTACTACTCTAATTACTTCCATCAGACCAACATACTATGTGCTGATTTGTCTCTCCAGGGACCACACGTAACCTGATTTTTTACCTATAAATAGAGGCTCACCCCTCATTCAAAGAGGTTGGGAATTCCTGTAGCCATAGCCCTTAAGCTGATAATACAAGATACTCACTTTTCACCATTGTTATTTTCCAAATTTTTCTTAAGTTTCTCTTAGATCTCATCTACCTTCTTACTCTTTGATATACTTGCATTGAGTTTCTGACTATTAACATTATTGACGAGTTCTTACCGTCAACAATTTAGCGTCATATTAGGAACGACAAAGTTTAAAGCTATGTTGATTTCTTACTTTTTCAATAATATTCGAAGATGCCAAGACCTTCCTAATATCTACGAGACATCAAGATCCCCGTAGATAGAAACCAATTGGTCACTGCCAAAGGAGAGCCCCCACCTTCAGCCTCTAGGCATCATCTAGGTGGAAATAGCTAAGGCTTGGAAGACCAAACCATGAGAGATAATTGAGTTTTTGTGACCATTAGAAGAGAAAACCAAATAAATGCTCACAGAAGGATGATGTCATCTGTGACTGACCCTATCGATGAAACTATCCGACCATCTAGACGAGTACGATGCCCATCGCCACCTGCTTCACAAGGCTCGGGCCTCTCAAGTAATGGTCTCGAAAGAGAGAAGTGAATGTACTGTTGGGTTTTATGCCCTAAATAAAACTCATTTCAATATAATCAGATTTACTTATTAATATAGATCAGAAATAACATTTAATGTTGCATGGTTCACATGATTTATTTCATGATTATATGTACATAATGTATAAATTCATCTGAAACCCTTTTCACATACTTGATCCTGTTTATTGTGCCGTCAACACATTGGAAAGTAAACATGACTATGTGAATAAAGTTTCCTAGATTTATCAGACATAGGGTTTTACTGATTTGATAATCTACAACAGAGTTTACTTGCATTTGGAGAAGTGCTATGTTCTTTCCAGAGCATTGGTTAAAGTAAAGCTCAGGTTGGATGCATGGAGTGTGCATCGGAAGGGACCGATATTGACCTTTGACTTAGATTTATTAAACTTACCGTAATATCTATTCAAGTCAATATCGCCTAGTTGATCCTAGATCAAATGTTCTTAATCCTGTTATGATTAGGCTCAATCTTGAAAGGTTATTCGTGTTCTTTGATTTGTTAGTTAAGCCTACTTTTAGGTCAGGGTGATACGTAAATTTTGGGAACACGGTAGTGCAATTGAGTGGGAGCGCTATCATAAACATGGAATCTATAGCTTCTATCTGGCGAATAGTAAGCAAAGAATGATCTCCTTCGAGCTTGACCAAACGAACATAAATGTTGGAGTACTCATTTCACATAAGCTGAAATATCATTTATACGAGGTCAAGTGTTTTAAAGAATAAATACATTGTAGGGTGTAACGGTAATCTAATCCCTTTACAGTGTAGATCATTCATATAGAGGATCATTGATCACATTAGGATTATAACAATGGATAACTAATGATGTGTCTATATGGTGGAACATATAGAGCATTCTATATACTGAGAGTGCAATTCTAAGTTCTATGCGTGGATTCAACGAAGAATTAATAAGTTATTGAATTTTAGTGCTAAATTCTTGATCTACTTATTGGAAGCTCGGTTATATAGACCCATGGTTCCCGCACTAGTTGAGATAATATTGCTTGTAAGACTCATGTAATTGGTTTTGATTAATCAATTATAATTCTCAATTTAGACTATGTCTATTTGTGAAATTTTCACTAAGTAAGGGCGAAATTGTAAAGAAAGAGTTTTAGGGGCATATTTGTTAATTATGATACTTTGTATGGTTCAATTAATAAATATGATAAATGACAATATTATTTAATAATTATTTATAGTTATTAAATAGTTAGAATTGGCATTTAAATGGTTGAATTAGAAAATTGGCGTTTTTGAGAAAATCAGATGCAGAAAAGATAAAACTGCAAAATTGCAAAAAGTGAGGCCCAAATCCACTATGTAGGGCCGACCACTTTTGTAGGGTTTTTCCCTCTGATATTTTCATTATTTTAATGCCAAATAATTCAAACCTAACCCTAGTGGAATGCTATAAATAGATAGTGAAGGCTTCAGGAAAATTACACACTTTTTTCTGACACTTTCTGAATCAGAAAAACCTGAGCCTTCTCTCTCCCTATCTTTGGCCGTACCCACTCTCTCTCTCTCTTCCTCTTGAATTTCGAAATTCTTAGTGTATGATTAGTGCCCACACACAGCAAGTGATACCTCAATCATAGTGAGGAAGATCGTGAAGAAAGACTTTCAGCAAGAAGGAGGTTTCAGCATCAAAGATTCAGAGAAAGAGATCCAGGTTCAGATATTGATAATGCTCTGCTACAGAAAGGAATCAAGGGCTAGATATCTTAACGGAAGGAGTCATATTATTCCGCTGCAACCAATGTAAGGTTTCCTAAACTTTATATGTGTTTATTTCATCGTTTTAGAAAGTTCATATTTAGGGTGTTAATCAACATACTTGTGAGTAGATCTAAGATCCTGGTAAAATAAATTTCTAACAACTGGCATCAGAGCCATGGTAATTGATTTACTTGCAAGAAATTTGGACTTTAAAACGAGTGTTTGTTTGTTTTTGGATGGTATCATGTTGTATTGAGTGTTATTTGATGATTGATTGGTGTTTGTGAATTTTTCGTTAAAAATAATTGAAAATCTGTTTCTGGAATTATTTTTATTGGGTAGTATGGAAAAAATTAAGCAAGTTACTTTTTTACAGAACTCAATTTCGATTTAATTTGAATTAGTTATGATTTTTTGAAGATTCAAAAAAATCAGAGTTGTGCTGAAATTTTCCTGCGTTCGCGAAAACTGTCCGTACAGCTCACAATTTTTTCGTTTTTCTTTGTTTTTTCATGCTTTTTCATGGAATTAACTTCCGATTTTTTGTGTAGTTCTATATTTATACTATTACTATTCCTAATTCAATTCTAATTATCATTATGAATTAATTTAATATTTTTTAAATTTAATTCAAGTAATTAGTGTAATTTGAATTTGAAAATAGTTAGTATCTATCTTATTTGCTTAATAATCTATCTTATTTTTAAATTTGATTATATCTTATCTTATTTTTAAATTTAAGGTCAGATTTTAAGTATTTTAAATTAATTTTTTTTTAAATAATTCGACCTTATTTAAATTTAAAATAAGATAACTATAATCATGTAATTTTAAATAGATGTAAGATATTTTGCTAACTTTTAAATTTTGTTATTTTATTTATTTAAATTACATTTAAAATCTGAAAAAAAAAAATATTTATTTATCTTTTTTAATTTTTTATTTAATTTTTATTTATAAAATAACATTTAAATTTTAAAAGTAGTTAGCAAATTTTTGAAATGATATTTAGGTTGGTTGAAACCTAATTTTTCACAATTGTAGGTTTAATTTTAAACTTAATTTTTTTTTTAAATTTTCGAATTTTTCAATTTTTTTTTAAATTTTTTTGAATTTTTTTTAATTAATTATTTAATTTCGAAATTAATTATTTAATTTAAAATTAAATAAATCCTACATCCAACTATCCAGCTAACCTTGTTGCAGGAGTATGTGTTTTAGCTTGTGTGTAAGTTTTCAAAACCTATTATTACTTGATTGCAAATAGCCATGGTTACTTTTTGCCAGATCTAATGATCTGATGGCTCCCTCGGTCAAGTTAATAATTTGTAACAGGTATATTTACAAACTTCTTTCATCTGTGTATGACCTAGCAACATGATAGGACCCATCCAAAGTGTGCCTGTGTGAGCCTATGTGTTTAATTTTATTATAGATGCATATAGGTTGTTGTTGCTAAAATAAATTATCATAGTTCTTGATAGAATTTATTTAGGCCCATTTAGTTTTTGGGCCTATTCAATTAATAACAGTTGTTCTTATTAAGGTTAAATTCTTCTCTTTTGGGCCTTGTGTGAGAGTTGGGAGCCATAGTAGTGGGTACGACATACTGAACCCAGCACCCCCTCACATGAACCACCCCAATTGTGAAGGCCCATTTGCCTGATTTGAATGACTGTACTAGGTTAATTAAACTAGTTTAACCTAATAAAATTGATTAGCAACATAATTAATTTCATTTATTTTGAAATTAATTTAAGAAAAATATAGTTTAAAGAATTTTTATTCTAAGCTAAACTATATGTATTTTCTGGTATTTAATTAAATATAGAATTATAACCATCTAGATTCTTTCTGGAGCTTAATTTAAATTTTTCATTAAATATTCCTATTTAAGTTGATATTTAGTTATCTACAACTAACCAACTTAAATCTGAATATCTTTTGAATTTCAAATTTCAAAATTAAGTTGAGGAATTTTAGGCATTGGTTATTAAGATTCTTTAGATATTTTTTAAGTTAATATCTTTTCGAATATTAACTTAAAATGGAATATTTTAGATATTTTTTAGGTTAATATCTTTTCGAATATTAACTTAAAATGGAATATTTTTGAATTAAGTGGTTACAACTTAATTTTTGATATTTAATTAAATTTAAATTTGAAAATATTTAAGTTCTAGATTTTTTTCTAATACAACTTAAATTAGATATTTTTTTTTTCAAATTTTGTGGAAAAGATACTTAGTCAAATAAGATATTTTCTAGATAGTTATTTCTAGACTACTTATTATTTCTAATATTAAATAGGAAAATATTATACATTGTGAAATTAATTATTTAAATAATTAATTTTGGCACAATTTATTTTAAGTATATTTTTTCCTAGTATTAAACTAGAGATTAATAATTAAGCCTTCTCTACACTTAATTATTTATTTCTTGAATTTAATACATTTAATTAATTTGAAAATTAAATATCTAAGTTGATTTTCATCATGATACTTAAATATTTTTTTTTCATGACACTTAATTAAATAGAAAATTATTTTAGTTGAAATTTATTTTTTCAACTAAATTTAAATAATTTTTAAAATATATTTTTCTTTATTTTATTAATCAAATTTCAAAATTGCATTTCTTTAATGCTGGAATTTCAAATTTTATTTGAAAAATAGATTAAAGTTGTAAATTATTTATTTTAATTTTGGACCAACTTAAATCAATGATTTTTTCATTTAATGATTAATTAAAATATATGAAGTAAATATATTTTTCTTTATTTTATTAATCAATTTTCGAAATTTCATTTCTTAAATGCTGGAATTTCGAATTTTGTCTTGAAAAATAGATTAAGTTGTAAATTAATTATTTATTTTAATTAATTTTTGGACCAACTTAAATCAATATTTTTTTGTCATTTATTGATTAATAAATTAAAGTATATTATTAGAAATTGAATTAATTAGTCAAAGGAAAATCTAGATAGATGATATTTTTGCTTGAAGTATTTTTCTAGTGTATTTAATTAAATAGAAAATTAATATTTAAGTTGATTTTCATCATCATACTTAAATATTAGAAATTTTTCTTATATATTTAATTAAATAGGAAAATTATATTTTTTGTTGTAAATTAATTTTATTAATTAATTTTGGGCCAACATTAAATTAGAATAATTTTTCCAGGATTAATTTTTTATTTTAACATGCATTTTCGAAAATTGTATCCTTGAATACTTTAATTTTTCGAAATGCAATATATATTTATAGAAAATTAAATTTGAGTTGTAAATTAATTTAAATTAATTTTGTAACAACTTAAATTGAATATTTTTCTAAATATTTATTGGAAATTATTACTAGGATGGAAATAATTCATGTTATTTTCTTATCCATCTAAGTAAAATTTGTAAATATTAAATTAAAATTTATATTTAGAATTTTTTATTCTAAATTGGAAATTTTAATTAATAAATATATATATTTAAAATAAATAGATTAAATAAAGAGAATCAAAGAAAATACAACTCTCTTTAAATAATTAGCTTTATTATTAAGATATTCGATCTCCATTGTGGGTTTTACACCGCGTTTGTTTTAGTGAGTAATTCTCCCTAATGGAGGAACGTTCATTAGCAATTTCGCACCGTTTAACCTCGCATGATAAGTAGTTTGTAAGTGTTTTGTATGGTATGGATCACCCTAATGGTGGCGACCATACTTGACTTGCAAATTATGAAACAATGGTGGAAGCTCATAAGATAGAATTGCCTTGACTCTTGCCTAAACGGGACAACGCTGAATTCCAATCTTGATCGAATAAAAGGTTGCTAGAATGGTTATCATTTTAGATGAGCTGACAACTCTATTCAATGGATGATGCTTTGACTCTCGCCTAAACGGGACACTGTATCAGTTTGTTGAAAAACCTTGGAAATTATTTAGGATTATAAGTTTTAGTATTTTCACTTGTCATTCCTACTTGCTATATGTTTATAATTTCTGATTTGTGTATGAATTTATATTGAACCATGTTATTTTCTGTTATTAAGTTGTAGTTTAATTTCAAATCTTCATTGTTGGTCTAACTTGGCTTGTTTATCTAATGAGATAATTCCCTAGTGGATTTTCACCATTAGACATACATAATAGTGTTAGATCTCGAAAGATAAATATTGTATATGCGACATCTAGCTGTTCATCAATTGATGACACCTTAGACTAGTATTTTTACGATATTAAACAAGAAGATTGTATAAATAAGATTACTTTGACTCTCGCTAATCGAAGCATCGTTGGATTCTTATTTATAAACGAAATTATCCTAATTCCTCTTAGCTTATTCATTTCGAATTAGCTTCAAAACATATCATTGGATGAATGGTCTATAAATCATTTCATGTCATTCTATATTTTCTCTTAAGAAATTAAATGACACATATGATTATAATCCCGAAATTCTATTTCCAATTGATATAAATCCTCAATCTTAGAAATCTCCTACTTGTATGGGCAAATCAGACTTAGAATTAAATTAGTAGTGGTGGTCCAAGATAGAATTACTCATTATATTTGATATAAATTTTAAGTCTTTGACTTTAATTTTAGATTCCAAATAGAAATTTTCTTATATTTCTAATTCCAAATACAATACAGTTACACATTCTCAAGTGTTTAATATCCATCTTTTATTAATGGATTCAAACTGTATGGAATATGAGTTAGGTATTCTGTGACCAGGATCCACTTGCAGTATTCTAAGAATTCTTTGATGTAACTAAACCTAAGTCATCAAAAGACACTACCACATTTTTTTAATCTATGGCATTTGTATCTTGTTCATAGTAGATTTGACAAGATCAATCTCTGCAAAGAGTTAATATGCCTATATCCACTGAAAGGAGTTCATCTCATTCGCAGATGGATGTACATTCAGGGGTGGATATGAGTTTTTCATTGTATTCTTAAAACGATCACTCTAGATTATACCTTATGCAAAGAAATTTGAAATGTTTAAAAATTTCATTAATTTCTACCAATGGTTAAAACCATTAAGGTAAGTGGTTAAAGATCTTGCGAACTGATAGGGGTGGAGAAATAGTTAGTAGATATGCAGTTCAAAGATCATTAATTTGATTTTTGAATTATATCCAAACTTACCTCCCCAGAAATTTCGAGTTGCATGTTGATGATTAGTTACTAGTCGTTGCCTAAATCCTTCTATGGTAATACAATTTCAGAATGATGTAATGGTTGTATACTTAATGTAAATCATTACTAGATTCATGGATGACCTAATCAAAATCTTAAGAAAAGCTAGAACTGTTAACCATGGTTTATTAGCTATTCTAAGTGATTAGGGGTGGACCATCCCATTGTCAATAGATAAGAAAGTGTTTGTTCAAAAAAATACTACTTTTCTAAGATAATGACTAAGTCTGAAAACAAGTAGTAAATAAAGGAGATATTTTTCTTGATTCCGAAAGTGTTCTATCATCTTATATGACATATGATGATCCCACTGTCTCTGTTGTCTTGTCACAAGAAAGAGGTTAATACCATTTTCTTAGACATAATTTACGGTACCTTGTCGTAGTGGGAGAGTTTCTAGGAACTCACCTTCTTATGACTTGGGAGACACTAGTGATTAAAATCCATTGTGAGTTTAAACAAGTAATGGATTGTCAAGATAAGAAACTAAGAAGAAAAGCCAATAGAACTATGGTTTAATCCATTCACATGGAATAACCTAAAGTTTTCTATTACAAGGACATAAAAGGAAATTTTCGTTTATAAGTCTGTTCAATGGACTTAACAAAACTTCCTGTTCCTAGTATTATAGGTTTGAGTTTATCTAAACCTATGGCTTATGGTATACCTGGTAATTACTTACTCTAATGCAAGCAACTTACTTTAGTAAGATGCTTAAGCATTTTCTTTCTAATGGCAATCTATAGAAGCTTCACACCTTCTTAGACATAGATTTTATTTATCTAAGGAAAAGTCTCAACTATTCCAGAAAAGATAAAGCCATGAAAGAATTTCTTATATCAACAGTGAGAGGTCTTAGATATGCTTTTGTATGCCTTAGACCAGACACCTGCTGTTGAGTGGGAGTAATGAGTAGGTATCAGATTAATCGAGGAGAAGAACATTGGAAGACAATAAAGTAAATCTTAAGATTAAGAAGAGGAACTATATGTTATTCTATAAGGGTGTGTTTAAAACTCTTAGACTACACCATATCAGATTTCGAAATTTGCCTTTGTGCTAGTAAATCTTTCTGATAAGATGGTGGTTACTCTGGGGGTGGAATAGTGATTTTGGAGAAGTGTAAAAACCTATCTGAAGTCTCTAGGTCTACCAGAAATGGACTGAATGTTAAAGCTGCAGGAAAGGTACTTATTCAGTCTAAGAAAAGTTCTATACATCTTTGGCACCATTCCAAATTGCCTTAAACTACTAGTGTTAATTTCCTGATTAACCAAAAGTAATTGCCAAAGGTATAGAATCCAGTATCCCAAGAGAGTAGACATATAAAGAGGAATTTCACATTATCAATGAATTTGTGATTAAAGGAAGAGTAATGGTGGAGAAAAGGTTGTGTTTAATTCAACCTTTCAGATCCTATTACGAGGAGTTTACTACTACTACACTTGATTTGTATATCAAGGTGTTGAGATTATTTGAAACGCACGTTTTGTTTTATATTAGTGCAAGTGGGAGTTTGTTGGGTTTTATGTCCTAAATAAAACTCATTTCAATATAACATTTAATGTTGCATGGTTCACATGATTTATTTCATGATTATATGTACATAATGTATAAATTCATCTGAAACCCTTTTCACATACTTGATCCTGTTTATTGTGCCGTCAACACATTGGAAAGTAAACATGACTATGTGAATAAAGTTTTCTAGATTTATCAGACATAGGGTTTTACTGATTTGATAATCTACAACAGAGTTTACTTGCATTTGGAGAAGTGCTATGTTCTTTCCAGAGCATTGGTTAAAGTAAAGCTCAGGTTGGATGCATGGAGTATGCATCAGAAGGGACCAATATTGAACTTTGACTTAGATTTATTAAACTTACCGTAATATCTATTCAAGTCAATATCGCCTAGTTGATCCTAGATCAAATGTTCTTAATCCTGTTATGATTAGGCTCAATCTTGAAAGGCTATTCGTGTTCTTTGATTTGTTAGTTAAGCCTACTTTTAGGTCAGGGTGATACGTACATTTTGGGAACACGGTAGTGCAATTGAGTGGGAGCGCTATCATAAACATGGAATCTATAGCTTCTATCTGGCGAATAGTAAGCAAAGAATGATCTCCTTCGAGCTTGACCAAACGAACATAAATGGTGGAGTACTCATTTCACATAAGCTGAAATATCATTTATACGGGGTCAAGTGTTTTAAGGAATAAATACATTGTAGGGTGTAACGGTAATCTAATCCCTTTACAGTGTAGATCATTCATATAGAGGATCATTGATCACATTAGGATTATAACAATGGATAACTAATGATGTGTCTATATGGTGGAACATATAGAGCATTCTATATACTGAGAGTGCAATTCTAAGTTCTATGCGTGGATTCAACGAAGAATTAATAAGTTACTGAATTTTAGTGCTAAATTCTTGATCTACTTATTGGAAGCTCGGTTATATAGACCCATGGTCCCCGCACTAGTTGAAATAATATTGCTTGTAAGACTCATGTAATTGGTTTTGATTAATCAATTATAATTCTCAATTTAGACTATGTCTATTTGTGAAATTTTCACTAAGTAAGGGCGAAATTGTAAAGAAAGAGTTTTAGGGGCATATTTGTTAATTATGATACTTTGTATGGTTCAATTAATAAATATGATAAATGACAATATTATTTAATAATTATTTATAGTTATTAAATAGTTAGAATTGGCATTTAAATGGTTGAATTAGAAAATTGGCGTTTTTGAGAAAATCAGATGCAGAAAAGATAAAACTGCAAAATTGCAAAAAGTGAGGCCCAAATCCACTATGTAGGGCCGACCACTTTTGTAGGGTTTTTCCCTCTGATATTTTCATTATTTTAATGCCAAATAATTCAAACCTAACCCTAGTGGAATGCTATAAATAGATAGTGAAGGCTTCAGGAAAATTACACACTTTTTTCTGACACTTTCTGAATCAGAAAAACCTGAGCCTTCTCTCTCCCTATCTTTGGCCGAACCCACTCTCTCTCTCTTCCTCTTGAATTTCGAAATTCTTAGTGTATGAGTAGTGCCCACACACAGCAAGTGATACCTCAATCATAGTGAGGAAGATCGTGAAGAAAGACTTTCAGCAAGAAGGAGGTTTCAGCATCAAAGATTCAGAGAAAGAGATCCAGGTTCAGATATTGATAATGCTCTGCTACAGAAAGGAATCAAGGGCTAGATATCTGAACGGAAGGAGTCATATTATTCCGCTGCAACCAATGTAAGGTTTCCTAAACTTTATATGTGTTTATTTTATCATTTTAGAAAGTTCATATTTAGGGTGTTAATCAACATACTTGTGAGTAGATCTAAGATCCTGGTAAAATAAATTTCCAACATGTACTTGGTGAGCTCAAGTTCTTGAATTCTTTGCTATGAAGAGGAGATAAACAATTTCCGTTAGAAGAACCAGAGGTTGAAGGCCACATTGGATGGTATGGAAAACTTATTGAGGGCATACTCGGGGGAAAACTCAAGTATTGCTCTCTAAGTGCGAAAGAAAATAAGAAGAATGGAGAATTCATTGCACGTGTTAATAGAGTGAACTCTATGATCTCAACTAATGATATCCCTTAAGATAGCTGTAGAAAAAACACGTCGCTAGATGGACCTCCTACGGGTTAGTAGAGGCAACTAGAGCTAATTCTCTATTAGAAGGTCTCACCGAGGGGAACACCCCATAAACTTGAGAAGAAACTTTATCCAAAAAGTTTCATGGTAGGTGACACCTCACCTATGGCTTACTTCCAAGAGAGAAGAAAATGTAAGGCCGTATCCCCAAACTATGTTGAGAAGTCAAAGAAAGACAGAACGAGAGAGGTACCTCACACACCTCCCATGAAAACAATGAAGAAATTTAAAGTTTCACCCGCTAACCTCAGAGGTAGAATGAGGGAAAAGATTAAGGAACTAGAAGCAAAGATGCTAGAGATACGTTGAAGAATTACAATTGCCTCAAAAGCAGGCTTGGATGATGATGATGAAATTGATGAAGAATCCCTTTTCTCAAGAGAGATTCAAGTAGAACCACTTCCACCCAATTTTAAAGAGCTACAAATGACAACATATGATGGTACTACTGACCCAAAGTACAATCTCAGTGCTTTTAATGAACTAATGAAGATAAAAAAAGTCTCTAACAAGGCAAGATGCCGATGCTTCACGACCACGTTAAAAGGAGATGCATACAAGTAGTTCAAACAACTAGAACCGGGAACAAGCAATTCTCAGAAGAGTTCCTCCAACAACATCAAGATGCATGAAATTACATCATGCACATCATAATAATTACCAATGTGAAGCAAGGCAAATAAGAAAGTTTGAGAAGCTACATTCGATGCTTCAACACTGAAATTGCAAAAAATTAAGAAGGCATCAAAAGATGAACTCAAGATGGCCATAGCCATAGGAATATGCCCCGAAAGCTAACTATGGAGAAACATGTTTAAAGATGAGTTGAACAGTCTTGATGACTTATACGAAAGAGCGGAGAAGTATATCCATGTGGAAGAAGGTAACGGACACTTAGAAGATGACATGGGTGACAACTCATTGGACCTCTACAAGGTCTGTTAGGCGACATACCCTAGGACTCGCCGATTGATACGCCTAAAAGACACCTTCATCTATGAATCCATGGACATCCATCATCCAAGAAATCCTAAGAAGGGGAACTACCACATTTACCACAACCAATAAGAAAATATTCTCTAGGTTGGCTTCCAGAAGTAATAGCGAGCCTATCTTATGTCTTTTACTCGTTTAGTATGTCTCGTTAAATCAAAGAGGACACTTAAGTTGACCTCTAATAGTAGCGAGTGTACCTAGAAACTTACCTGTGAATATATCTTTATTAATAAAATGTTAGATTTTCATTGCAAAGTAATAAAAATGGTGGAACGATCAAAAGTGTTGAGCAACACAAACACAAATGATAAGTATCTACAAAAAAAAATATCTTCTGTAAAAATTAGATACCCTTACAGTCCAAGAGAGTAACAACGAGGTGGCACCAAAGCAACCTCATGAAAATAAGCCTAGAACAACTTGAGTCAGCTAGCCAAAAAGGGTCTTGAAGAGACGCTTGCAAAGATAGTACTATGCCTAAAAATGAGAAGGATGTTTCTCAATCAAAAATTATAAACTAATAAGAGGATGACTAGCAAATAGGGCCGATACGTCCTTAGCCATACCAACAAATATGAGGATGGCTGGCCCATATATAGGGCCAATACGTCCTTAGCCATACTAAAAAATAAGAGGATGGCTGGCCCATAGGGTCGATGTGTCCTTAGCCGTTAGGTACAAATAAATATTTAAAAGTGTGCATATGAATGTAAAGAATAATAATCCCTCAAGGAAATGGTAACAACACGTCAAAAAGTTGAAAAAAATTCAAGATACAAAACACTCTCTTACACCCAAATATAAAGAGTGGTAATTGAGAAGAGATCGAGACTACTCTAAGAGCCAATACTTATTCGTCTAGCAGTAGAGGTCGAGACTACTCGCATCTCTCAACAGTGTTGAAAAATAGCAAGTCGCATTTTGCGAGACGCTAGTTAAGATATTTATTCTTGCTATAGCTTTTCACGAAAACTTTTGGACTTAATCTTTTAAGATTCTAAAATAAGTTACACTTTGCTTATTTCCCTTAATCTTTCAACACACTCACAGGTATGTAGGTCAATAAGTTGAAGCTCTTAAAGAACTCATTATCTACCTTTTCTAGTGATACAATTTCGATTTGTTACACATGGGAAGACTTCTATCTTTATCATCTCGCTGGATCTTACTGCTAATGCGTAATGCGAGATTGATATTACTCATTATGAATTATCTCTCCGAGACAATTCATATATCACCGAGTTTTTTATAATTTCTGTGTCTAATTTTCCACGTGTTATGTCCATATTTATGGCTCAAAATATGGTCATAACAGGTACAATTAAGTATCGAGTCCTATAATATCCTTTAAAGAATATCACTAACCAATCGTAGGGCGCTACGTACCTCTAGAAGGTGATGGATACTATTAGTGTCCAATAACAATGCTCTAAAATTATAATATGTGGAACCTAATACTTAATCACACCAATATTAATATAATGGGTTAGTAGTCACCACTAATGTATTTTTATTTCTAAATCTTCTCTTGAATCCACTAAATAAACAAAACAATTAATTAATAATTTTTACATGTACTAATTGGATACATCGGGATGACTTGTAAATTATAAAGTACATGATTTTCTTCTTTTAGAATGTAATGATTACATAAGTAATTTATACAACAAAACATTTTTTGCAAGCTCATATTTTTTATAATTGCAATTTGCAATCATTATATTTTATACTATTCATATATAAGAACAATTTTAGCACTATTATATATATACCTTTTCTACAAAAAGAGCAGCTATCCTCCAAATAAAAATAGATAGAAGTTATAAATTGAAGGAGAGAATAATCTTAATTAAGGTTTCATAATTAGGAACAAACATAGAGAACATACAAAGTTAGAACGAGTATATAACTTTGTAGATACTCTATTATATTGTGCGTTTACATACATCTAAATTTAAAACACATAAACAATGTATTATATATATTATAACCTTACAAAAAAACCTTATTTAAAACCGATGAACAATATATTATATTATATTATATTATATTTAGATGTATTACCTTTAATTTCTTCCTTTCTTGTATGTTTTTCTCTTTCCTTATCTCTCTTTATTTGGTTTATTTTTATTTTATTCATTATAATTAATCTAATGAGAAGTGGAGGCTCAACTTTTTTATTTATTTGTTAATATGGTAAATATAATTTTGGACCATGTGTTTTATAAAATTAATTAATTAGAATTTCTGTTTTATTAAATGATAAAATTTACCCTATATTTTTCAAAATAGTAAAATACGACACTGAGCTCAATTTTTAACAATGTTATTTTTAATATAACCTATTACAACAGAAAATATAACCAGTTTTATCATAACATCTCTAGATCAGATTATTATTAAGTTTTATTTTGACAAAAAATCAGTCCATTTGTACAATTTTAGAAAAAATACATAATGGTCTATTTTATCATTTAACAAAATAGAAGATCCAATTAGTAACTTTGACAAAATACATGATCCAAGATATAGATAGTATTTACCGTTGTTAATAAACATTATACGAAAACTTTTATACATGTATTTCTTTCAAAATTTTCTTTATATATTAATTTTTGTTTTAGATTTTAAAAGCTAAAGAAGCCATGGCCACCTCCTAATAATTTTCTAACTCGGTCATTTATATTGGTTCGTCCTTAAATATAAGATTTGTGTCTATCTATAACAGGGAAGTTTACACAAAATTACTTAAAACTAAAAAAAACTATAAAATTATATAAAAATGTATTTTTTTTTTGTCATTTTGGGTATTTATGAAATAATAATCCCAATGTAATAAGAACGCATTTTTTTTTAATGTTTTTGAAATGATGGACAATTTTTTCAAACCAATAGGTTTAATTATTTTATTTTTAAGCTAATTATAATGGATAGATGGTGTGTATGTTAGTTTCCCTAGAATTGGCGGCATGGAATATCTTTTTTTAAAAAACAATGACTTGAATTAATGTTGGTTGAGGAGGAAAATATTCAGTCAATTCAAACTTGAAAAGAAATGAGTACTACATGTTTAAGTTGAGAACATAAAAAAAAAATCACAAAAAGCCAATAACATAATGCTTGTTAATTTGCGGCGCATTTAGATTTCTTAAAATATATATCATGTGATATTTTATTTTTTGATAATAATATGATGTATTATTTTATAAATTTAATTTATCTCTATTTATCAATCTTTTCCAAAGAATGTTCAAGTAATTACAATTGTATAGAATATTTGGAATTTTCCAAAATTTATTAGAGAGTTATAAACTACATTGTACCATCATATAATATGTTATTTTTTTATATATATGCCGACAAGCTATTGCGATACATATTTTTTAATATTGTAATAATGTTATACATATAAGGGTTTAATAGTGAATAAATTATTCAAATTTTCTTGAAAACTAGTAAGCTCCCTACGTACTATATAATAACTATAATAATATACATTGTTATATTTTTATGTAAAAATATATTTTTTACATATTAAAATTCAGAAAAAGTTAATTCTCACTAATAAGTGTAAATACTCTAATTTATAAATAATTATGAATTAATGGATTTAGATTATTCGGCTCCTCACATAGGCTACCAACAAGAGTACTGTTGGCACAAGGTAGTTAATTAATTTCATATTAGGTAGAAAACAATATTATATTAAAAATTAAGCTAAGTTAAGTTAATTTCGTACGTATTTGTTTGTATTATATTATATTATATTAAACTAAATTATATATTATATAATATTAGGTTAAATTTAATTTATATTAAAGTATTTTATATTTATATATTATTTAAAAATATTATATAAAATATAATTTAATATAATATCTACAGTGTATCAAATCAACCGTTAATGTTATAAATTTGTATTAGAAGTCTAATAATATATAGTACTTTAATTGTTTCTAACTCAAATATACAAAGTGATTATTATATTAATATGAATCAAACACACATATATAGACGCGCCAAGTACTATATATCAATTCTGTTTCAAAAAAAAAAAGGTATATATATCAATTAATAAGAGAATATTATTGTTGGTTTTAGACAGTACCTACATGTTAATTAAAGACATAACCTTTATAATTAACTATTCAAATCAGTACATAAGATCCTATACACCTTAATTGTTCATCCCTAAATGGTGTACAAAAGAATGAATAAAAAAAAAAAACTAAAGACAAATTAATATTAAGAAATGGTAAGGCATTACAAATGATAACGTCATGTTTGATTATTATATATCTCAATCTTAATCTAGACAGCCTAGCAGATAGTGTTCATATTAATTTAATATGATACATATGCATAGAGTTAGTTTGTAGTGTGATTAGTACTATACATATATACATTACAATACTATAAAACAAGTGATTAAAATATATGAAAAATTTGTATACACTTAATTTTTTTTTTTATTTTTTTTGGTGACAAAATTTCTTTAAGTTTATTTTGCTTTATAAATTTGACACGTGCCAATTAAATATTATCGTTAAATATTAACTGGATGATGACTACTGTATATACCTGTGTATATGTAATAATAAAACCTCGAAGTCGATACAATAGTAATCGAATACCTTAAATTTTTAAAAAAAAATTAAAGGGATTTTGTCCAAAAAAATAAATAAATTAAGTGTATAAAAATTGAAACATAAGTACTCAAAGTTTTAAGTTTGTAAATGGCATAATCCTAATGTTTATTTTTATTGACATAAGTTTTCAATGTTTATTTTTAGTGACATAAACTCTATTATTTTCTTAAACAGGCCACAAATAAGGTCTAGATTCTTGATCATTAAGTCTAGACAGAAACATGTAGTATAAATTATTTTTAAATGTTCTTTTAATAAATTCAAAACAGAATTTGTATTGACAAAACTGGAGGAAAATTACAGTTTTACAAATATTAAGTACTTATACCGCTAAAAATAAATATTGAGTTTATGCCGTTAACAAACTTAAAATTGTGGGTGCCGCCATTTAACCTATATATATAATTAGAAAGAAAGAGTGATGAGGTGGTGGTGGTGGGTAGGGCTAGCTAGGGCATAGTATTGCGTGTTGTAGGGTATGGCCGGTCTAGTGGCCCACTCAGCTTTTTGTGTGGGGCCACTAATTTTTTGTTAGTTTGTGAACAGACAAAAGCAGAGAAGCTTCTTATCCTCCTCAGTTTTCACACACATAGAATCTCTCAAAAACTCAAACCCACCATCATCTTATTATATTTAAAACAAAATTTCCTTCTATATATATTTTTCTCATTAATACCCTCCTTTTGTTACATTATTACAATCTTTACCACTCTTCATACCCACCTTTACCCCAAACCAAAACAGTCATTTCATTTTGGTCCCCCAACAGTGGCATATATATATATAACCCATTGTCGTACAACCAATTTTAGTTCACATATTCTACAGTTTTGTTTTCTTCTACCACACACTCACTTACTCTCTCTCTCTCTCTCTCTCTCTCAAAACACAACAATGGCTCCAATGAGTCTTCCCCCAGGATTTAGGTTCCACCCAACAGATGAAGAACTCGTAGCTTACTATCTAGATCGAAAAATCACAGGTCAAACAATTGAGCTGGAAATTATCCCAGAAGTTGATCTCTACAAGTGTGAGCCATGGGATTTGCCAGGTAAGGAGATATTATTATTATTAGTAATTAATTAATTCATGTTAAACCCATTAATTAAGGATTTGTATATGTGTACTGAATTTTAGAGAAGTCATATTTGCCGAGCAAGGACATGGAGTGGTACTTTTATAGTCCAAGGGATAGAAAGTACCCAAATGGTTCAAGAACAAATAGAGCCACAAGAGCTGGTTATTGGAAGGCAACCGGAAAGGACAGGGCGGTTCAGTCGCAACGCCGCCCCGTTGGGATGAAGAAAACCTTGGTTTATTACAGAGGAAGAGCTCCTCATGGTATCAGAACTAACTGGGTTATGCATGAGTATCGTCTTCTTGATGATTCTCTTGGTGGCACTGTTTCTTCTACTTTAAAGGTAATAATAATAATAATAATAATAATAATAATAATAATAATAATAATAATAATTACTACTTAATTTAACATATTATAATGTGTTGCACCACCACATTCTTTTCATCAATTAGCTCACTAAATCTGTTACTGTTGCATTAAATAATTTGTTTATTTCATTGTCTTACAACTGAAAAAAATAATGAAGATACCTCAAAGTTAAATGATTAGGGTTTCAATGAGATGCATATTTTTTTTTTTTTTTAAATTAAGAGTTTATATATGACAATGCATAGATTGAAATAATGAGCTGCATATGATATAACTATATCATTTCAATGTAATCATTATTACTACAAAACTCATCATAATTATTTATATATAACTGTTTTTTTATTCTATTTCTACTGTTTAATTGAATAAAGAAAGAAGCTTGTGATTAAATAGAGAATCCTAAATTTGATTGAAATAAAGAAGAAAAAAAAAAAAAAGAAAAGCTAAATAGATCTCCGAATCCACGGTGTCGATTATATGTCAGTCCCAATTCCCAAATCCCTGTTTGTGATCTAATTTTTATATATGTTAATATATATATATATATATATATATCATCAAAAGCAAATATCTTTAGATTTTTGCTACTCCCCTTTAGTATTCTTTTTTTCTTCTTTATCAATAGAAAAGGAATAGCTTATCAACATGATATGATGATGAAAGCGTCTTTGGTTCTTAGGCTTTATTAGCTCATGTACTTCCTATATATATATATAATATTATTAACTTTTGTTTTTTAGACTCTATCAAATTTTTCTTTTCCTTTTGAGAGTTGCTTTAGCCACTAGATCATCGTTATATAATTTCTTGTTTGTTACATGAAAATGAAAAGAAATCAAAATGGATGCTTTTGATTAAACTTTAATTTAATTTTATTTTATTTTTTTCAGGATTCTTATGCACTGTGCCGAGTCTTCAAGAAGACAATTCAAATACCAAAATGTAACAAAGATGAAGAAAATCCAGACAATAATAACATTAATGGGAGAAATAATACAGAGAAGGATAATCAATCAACAGCTCTTGTAATAATAAATGAATCAAATCTTAAGATTCCTCATCAAATTTCAAGAAGAGTAGAGAATAATAATGAAGATGAATATTATCCCAATAATAATAATAATAATAAATTTGTATCAGAAACCTCTTCTTCAGATCTCACTCAAGGCACACCAACTGAAAATGGTGTCATGGACGATTTCCAGGCTCCTTTTGCTTCTGATAATGAAGCAAATAGTTCTGCAGATTTGTACTCTCTTGCTCTAATCAATTCTTCCTCCAATCTTGTTCAGGTATATATATATATATATATATAAATATTATATTATATTATATACAGACGTACGTAGATCAATCTAATAATTTTATTTTGGATATTTTCAGTAAGAGTCAAAACAAATTATAATGATGATTATTTACGAGAATCTTCTTCTAGGGTTATCTTTTTTTTTTTTACTTTAGGGATTAAAAATGAAGACATTATGTCATTATTACCTCCTTTGCTAATTAACAATACTACATATGCATTTTCATCCATATATAAGATTCTGCTTTATGTCACTAACAAATTAAGAGCTTCGTGTTCACACCTCTATAGGGTTCTTTGTATATATATATATATATATTATATAGTAAGGATATAGATCATGATGATATGACCACGTTCAAACACGCGAAAAATCATACAACATGATTGATTGGTCAATAGGAGTTGGAAAATGTGGCCCACAAAACAAGTCCTTTGAGTTGTCTTTTGGATCTTAAAGTGACAAAAAGTTTTTGCCATGAGTAAATATTGAAGTCATGAGTAGTACTAGCTAGTCTCTTTAATTTCCTAAAGCTTCCCCTTCTTATTATATAATACATTATACTACTACTACTGACTCACATCTCTTTCTTCTTCACTCTCTTCTATAACTTCTTTTTGACTGACTACTCACCCCCACCTCTTTCTCCTCCTGTTTTTCCTCACATAAATATGCTCCTCTTTATACACCTCATTTCATCACACTCAAGTCACCATCACTTGATAATCATCACATTCATTATTAAATTATTCTCTCTATTTTTAGTATTACTACTGGGTACTAGTCACTACAAAAAAACTACTATTTTTTGTCACTAAATATAATTTTTAGTCGCAACAAAAAATTATTTGTGACTAAAATACAGTATTTAAACACAAGTTATCACTAATTTAGTTTTAGTCACAACAAGTATTGTGACTAAAAATACATTTAGTTACAATAAATTATAATTCCTGTGACTAATATCTTTAGCCACGAATCTTTTAGTCACAACATAGGAATAATAATTTATAATTAGTCACAACTTTTTTACTTTTGGTCACAACTTTTTTACTTTCACAATTTTTGTTATGACTAAATGTAAGATTTTTTGTAGTGAGTACTGGTGCTTAGCATCTCTAAATATGTTGCCTTAGGATTGACTATCGATACTCCTTAAAAATTATTATATTAAACTATATGAGACCCGATACTTAATTGAACTAACAGAGATATTGACACATAAGAGAGTGCTAAACACCACTGACACTCTTTAGCATTTCTCTTTTCTTTAGAGTTGATTGTTTTGATTATTTCTTGTTTTTAATAATATATTATAATTGTGTTTTTTTTTTAATAGGAAATGGAAATGCCAAGCTATGAAAGCCTTTACCAACTGGCTTATCCACCCTTAGAACTTGATGACTTCCCACAGATCAACTTAGAAGAGATGAAGCTTATGAAGTCTGAAACGACAGATGAATGCATGTCGTATGAAAAGTTGAGGGATTACATGAATGGAACAGTGGAAGAGATTTTCTCTCTATGCTCTTCTTCTTCTTATCATAACAACATTAATGATCAAGACAACTCCATTAATGCTATCTCAATGCAACAAAATTAATAATAAGACAGACAACATTAAAACAGTACTTTACTGACAAAGATATATAACTTCTCCTACAATTATATTTTCATATATATACATCGATTTATTGACACACAATGTTAGAAATTAAGTTGTGTTGGGGGCTAAATTAATAACCATGTGAGAAAAAATGGTTGTGGTTTATTTTTCAAGCCATGCACCATACTATATAGGCCAATATACATATAGTGTTCTTCAACATTCATCGTTGAGTAGAAAAAAGTATACGAACAATTTTTTATTTTGTTTTCTTTTCTTCTTTGTATTGATTTTATACTGGGTATTGTAATTGGTTGGTGAGATGGTTGAATTTTGAAAACAAAAGGAAAAACCTATTCATGTAAAAGGGTTCTTATTTTATTTTAATTTATTATTTTGTGACTTCATCATGTTATAGTGTACTCCTCATTTTTATGTTATTTTATCTAGAATTAATACCATGCATAAATTGATAGAAATGAGTGGAAAGGAAAAGTCTCCTCATCATCACCTAATATAAATATATATATATATACATATATATTGTGGGAAAATTATAAGTAAAATCAAATTAACTAAAATTTTAATCAACAAACAATTAATAAGTTACAAAAACTAATCAAAAATTAAAACAGAGATGAATATAGTATTAAAATTAGGAACAATAAAGCGATAAAACAATAAAATCAACACTAAGATATACACTGGTTCAAGTCATGTAGATTAATATGATCTATGATTTTATTCCAGTTCTAGAACACTACCAAATCTTCTTTATCGATTGAGAAAGAATAGAGTACAATACAGTCGAGATCAATTCTCTGTTAAATTCTCTCAAAGTATTTATCTCTCACATTCTTACCCAATAATCTTTTTCATCTACAGAAGATTCTTCAAACAAAACCCAAACTCAATCTCACTCTTTTCTCTTACCTCTCTCCTTACCTCTCAATATCTCTCTTCGAAATCACCTCTTTGAAACTCGTCTGAACTTTTTCTATCATTCTTCTAGAAAAGCTAAGTGTTGGTGGTATATATAGGTTTAGGATATAGATCCTAAAGTCGATGGTTGCAAGTGCTAAGTTGTTAAGTTAATTGGGACTTAACAAGCTTAACAAACTCCTCTTAGCTAGATCTCCATGTCAGCATAAGTCAAAGTGCTTTTGGATGAAACTGTAAACTTTCGGGACCATGGATCGAATCGCATGCCCAAGGGCTTTCCTAATAGGAAAGGTGCTAGCTGGAGTCGGTGATCCGGGACTCCTTTTCAAGAGGAAACAAGTAGCAATTCAGAACTCCAATCCGAGAGAAGGCTAGCTTTCCCCAAAGACTCCTTCCGAATGGACAAGATAACTCTTCGGGAAAGCTCTTCTGGGAGACAACTAATTTTCTAGGAAGATGAATATCTTTCGGAGACCTTTTCATTTGGAGAAAATATACCACAAATTCCACCTATTTTTTTCAAATTAAAATATTAACGGTGATGAAGAAAGAACGCAGCCATCATAGTTGGTGCTCTAGAAATCTTAGTATACTAACTTCTAAGATGGATTAAGTCCAAGTAATGCTTGAACTTGTTTACTATTAAGACCTTAGTCCCAACATCAGCAAGATTATCTTTTGATCTGAGCTTCTCTAATTCAACCAATTTCCTCTATCTTCTCTCTAATCCAGTAAAGTCTTATGTTTATATGCTTTTTTCATGATAAACTTGATTCTTACAAAGATAGATGAATATCTGAGTACATTTTCACTCCACCTTTTATTTGTTTCAATTCAAACATAATATCCTCAAAGCCATAAGGCTTCATTGAATGCTTCTGTAGTAGCCATAAATTTTGCTTTTGTGGCAAAAAAGGCAACCACGGACTGTAACTAGGCCTTCCAGCATATACAATTCTAGTTTATCATAAAAACATAGGAAGTAGTTGGTTTTCTCGTATCTCTATTCATAGCCTAGTCAGCGTCCACGAGCCCTTTCAGCCCCAGCTCTTCTCTTGCTTTCTAATAGGTTAAACCATATTCCCAAGTGCCCTTGAAGTACCTTAATGACCATTTGAGGGCCTTCTA
Organism: Cannabis sativa; assembly: GCF_029168945.1. NCBI lineage: Eukaryota > Viridiplantae > Streptophyta > Magnoliopsida > Rosales > Cannabaceae > Cannabis > Cannabis sativa. Next base: position 50,980,809 of record NC_083601.1, read on the forward strand.
ATATTCAATACTCAGATTGGACATGAACCGACTTAGGATGGTTGGAGCATGAGTTATGTCTAGTCTGGTGCTCACCATCACATACATCAAACATCCTAAAATTACTGCATAGGGTACATCTTTCATTTCTTCTGTCTCTTTCGTACTATTTGGAAACTGTTCTTTTGACAAAACAAACTATCTGCCCAACAATATGAATCTACTTTTTGCATCTTTCATGTTGAACTTCTAAATAACTTTCTTAATGTACTTAGACTGCTTTTAGTTGATTGTCCCTTCCAACATGTTCCTTAAAACTTCAATACCAAGAGCTTGTTTGGCTGTGTTTTCAGTTTTCAGTTTTTAAAATTGTGTTTTTAAAAGTGAGAATAGAAAACAGTTTTTTGTCATTTTAAAAATTTAATGGTGTTTGACACAAATTTTTAAAAACTATTTTTAGATTTTTCTTACGAAAAAAAAATCAATATTTTAGCACCATACCATGACATTAACCCATCCGGGTATAGGTTGGGGTATGGTTTCGGGTCTAGGATTCGAGTATGCGAGCAAAATATAAAATATAATATGTTAGACAAAAAAATTGTTTTTGAAAATTGAAAATAACATTTTGATGTTTTCTGTTTTCTAATTTTTTAAAACTCAATTTTTAAAAAACAGTTTTTAAATTTTTTTTCCAAACGACTCCTAATAGTTTTTAAAAACTGTTTTCAGTTTTAAAAAACAGAAAACATTTTTTAAATTGTAAAGCCAAAACAGCCTCCAAGTATCTTTTGAACTGATCCAAGCTCCTTCATCTCAAATTCTCTCTTAAGCTTTGTTTTAATACTTTTGATCACGATTTTTTCTTTGCTCATGATGAGGATATCGTCCACATAGAGCAATAAAAATAACTAATTTCATCAAGTAAAAGGTGAACTTAAATGTTTTTTTTTAAATAACTAATTTCTTGATTGTTGTTAAAAAAATTTGATCAAGTATGTGGGAGTAATTAATCATGTATTCGCACCTTAGCTTGTGTATTATTTATCAAGATTCAGTATAGGATCTTGTTCATAATATCTGTTTTATATGCAAGCCGTTATTAATTTATAAGCTCGCATTTAGCTCGATGTTGTTTTCAAGATTTTTGATAATCTTGTTTTTACAACAAGTGTTATTTTTATTCTTGCCTATAGCGAGATTTCAACATTTGATTTTCTATTGTTTTGGACCAACTTTAATCGAATATCGTATATTTTGCATTTTTTTTTTTATAATTTCACTTTATCTTAAATTTGGTGGATATACTTATGTCTCCCAAGTAATTTTAAAATATGCGTTATGATTACTTGACATAAATAAAATGACTAAAATTTTATTCATAAAAATTTACATTTTCTCATAATAAATCAGCATCTATAGATGTACAATTATTTGTAATATGGTCTTAGAATACCAACACAGCTTCGCATGATGACCTTGGTATTCTCCATGTACTTGATTCACTATTAATTAGAAATTACTAAAGTAATGTATTGATTTAGCATTTACTATACTTCCGCCATTCTTAAACCTGCTAAAAGTGCTTCATATTTAGCCTCGTTGTTTGAAGCTACAAAATGAAATTTTATGACATAATGAAACTTGAAACCTTCTGGTGAGACAAGGACTATGCCTGCCTTTGAGCCATTGATCATTTGACAAGTCGTCGATAAACAACTTCCAGATTCTTTGGTTTGGGATTACCTCTATGTCTTTGTTATCATCTATTCCTTCAACTAAAAATTTGACAATGCCTGCCCTTTGATGGCTACTCAGGGTAATAAGTTGTGTCAAATTGCCCCAATTTTATTAACCATTTTATTAATTGACCTGAGGCATTTGGTTTAGACAAAACCCGCCTTAGTGGATGATTGGTCAATACATGGATAAGGTGTGCTTAAAAGTAGGGTCTCATCTTTCTCGAGGCGTGAATTAGACATAGTGCTTGTTTTTCAAGTGGATGATATCTTGATTCTTCCCCTATTAAATGCTCACTAACGTAGTAAACTAACAATTTGTCTTTTCCTTTTTCTTGCACTAATGTTGCGTTTATTGCATTTTCTGAAAGAGAAAAATATAAATACATGATCTCACAAGTTATTGGTTTTCAAAGCACTGGCGGGGTTAACAAGTGTTCTTTAATTTCTTGAAATGCTTTCTTGCATTTCTCTGTCCATTCAAACTGCTTGTTTCCTCGCAATACATTAAAGAATGTGTTGGAAATTATTTTACCAGGATCTTAGATCTACTCACAAGTATGTTGTTTAACACCCTAAATATGAACTTTCTAAAACGATAAGTTAAACACATATAAAGTTAAGAAAACCTTACATTGATGCAGCGAAATTAATGTCTCCTTCCACTCAGATCTCTAACCCTTGTATCCTTTCTGTCGCAGAGTATAATCAAGATCTGAGCCCGAATGTCCTTTTTCTTTGAGTTTGATCCTTCACAGTCTTCCAATCTATGATTGAGTTACTGCTTGCTGTGTGTGGGCACTCACTCTTTCACTAGGGTCGAAATTTTATGAAGAAAAGAAGAGAAGAGGGTTTCGGCCTATAGAAGAAAATAGGGAAGGCTCAGTTTTTCTGAAGAGAGAAATTTCTGTCAGATAACTAATGAATGTGTTGTTTTGACTGAGCCATCACTTTCTATTTATAGGCAACTACTAGGTTTAGGTTAGGAATTATTTGGCATTAAAATAATGAAAATATCAATTTGAATTTCCACAAATAGTGGCCGGCCATGGTGTGATAATGGGCCCCACTTGATTTTGCAGTTTTAACAAATTTTATTTTTATTTTCTCAAAAATACCAATTTTCCAATTCTAACCATTTAAATGCCAAAACTAATTATTTAATAACTAAAATAGATTATTAAATAATATTGTCATTTAATTTAATTATTAACTAGATATATAAAGTCCATTAATAAATAGATAAACCTAGAATCTCTTTTCCTTGCAATTTCACCCCTGCTTAGTGAAAATTCATAAATTAGACATAGTCTAACTTTAGAATTATAATTGACTAATCACGAATCAATTAATGAGTCTTACAAGCAGAATGTTCTCAACTAGAATGGGGACCATGGATCTATATGCTGAGCTTCCAATAAGTGAACCAAATTTACCAAGTAAATTCCTACTTATTAATTCTTCGTTGAATCCACTCTTAGAACATAGAATTGCACTCTCAGACTTATATAGAGCATATTATATGTTCCACGATATCAATATGCTATCTCATTTAACCATTGTTATAATCTTATTGTGATTTAAAAGATCCTCTATATAGATGATCTACATCGAGATGAGATAATTTTACCGTTCTCACCCCTCAATGTATTTTGCCCCTTAAAACACTTAGCTACCTGTAAATGGTGTTTAGTGATCTAATAATTAGTCAGTTAAACAAGAGCTCATCCATTTACTTCTATTTGCTAAGCTCGAAGGGAATCATCACTTGACTTCTATACACCAGTAGAAGCTATAGATTCTATATTTATGTTCAGCACTCCCACTCAATCATAATATCATGTTCCCAAAATATACGTATCACCCTGACCCAAAAGTAGGCTTAACTAATAAATCAAAGAACATGAATAATACTCCTGAGTTGAGCCTAAGCATATCAGGATTTAGATTCTTTTAATCTTAAGATCAACTACTGATATTGACTTGGAAAGATATATATATAACGGTAAGTTTGTAATATCTTAACTTAGTTGCAATATCGGTCCAGTCCAATGTATACTCCATACATTCGAAACTAGTATACTTTACTAATATCCTGGAAAGAACATAACACTTACTCCAAGTGTAAGTACACATCATCGCTGATTATCACATTAGTGTAAATCCAAAAACACTGATGAAACAGGGACCTATTCTTTTGATTCATATGATCACAATCACATTCCCCTGTGTTGACGATACTGTAATTGTGAATAAGCATATGATCTGGATTTAACTGATTTTGTGTGTGTGAATGTATTAAACATATTAAACCATTAGCATGTAAAATTCATGCAAACATAAATCACTTCAAATTTCTTGTATTGGTAACTTAATCAGATTGTAAAGAGTTTTATTTAGGGCATAAAACCCAACAGAATGGAAGGTATTTGTCTGTTGATTTTGAAATGAACTTATTTAATGCAGCCATTTTCTCGCTCAATGATTATACCTCTTTTGGTTTCTTTGGAGAAGGTATATCGAGCAAATCCTTTATTTTTTTTCAGCATTGGCTTCAATTTCTCTTGAATTCACTATGAAACCAAAAAACTTTCCAAAAGAAACCCCAAAAAAGCATTTATTTGGGTTGCGTTTCATGCTGTGTTTCCTTAGGATTGAGAAACACTCTGCAAGGTCAACCACATGATCATAGCTTTTAACTGATTTGACTAGTATGTCATCTACATACACCTCATTGACACTCAAAACTATAAATCAATATTATGAAAAGAATCAAAATATTTCAATCAATATGAATACAACAACACATATTACATATCACAATTAAGAACACGATTGATCAAAGTCTATCTATTAATAATTCCATGCAAGATCATATTCCATGGAGCTAAGATCATGACACATTACCCCAGAGAGATTAAAATTAGACTCCATAAACCCAAGATCAAAGTTGGAGTCATCATCATAGTTTCTATCTTTATCGCCCATTTCCATCTCCCAAACCTTATCATGATCTTGCCCTTGATTCTGATAATTCGGTGGTTGTGTTTGTTGAAGAATATCATTTTCTGGGAGCATTTTCGACGCTTGAATGAGATCAAAACTCGAACCACATAACCCGATATCATCCAATAATCCCGGTCTTGAGAGACATTGAATATTTAAAGATGAAGATGAAGAAATAGTAGGTGTTGTAATACTATTATCATATTGGGAGGGATTTTGGGGCATGTTAAAACTCAAATAATTAGGAGTAGTAGTTGTTGAAGTAGTATTAGAAGTAAAAATATCATTATTATTATTTGGGTTTTGATGACACTGATCATAATTGAAGGTAGTGAATATGGGAGTAGTATTATTATTACTAGGTAGGGTTAGCATATTATTACAATTATTTTGTGTTGTGATCTCATTATTATGATCATGAAGTGATGAGTTATTACTCACAGTGAAAATATGAGTTTGTTTTGGTATTGGTTTGGTGACATTATTATTATTTTGTGAGATGACTACAAATGATGAACTAAAATTTTTATTATTCTGCGATTTGTTCTGATGATGCGATGATGATGTCATCAAATTGTGGGTTTGTGGGTCTAAACCTTGAGACATAAGTTTTTTCTTAATGCATGAGTTCCAAAAATTCTTCACCTCATTGTCTGTCCTTCCAGGAAGATGCTTTGCTATTTGAGCCCATCTATTAACATAAATAATGTCATTTACATTTACAAAAAATTTTAAAACATAAATGCCTAATTATATTTTTACTCCCAGAATTTTGACATATATCAAATCATGTCTCATAAACTATTTTAATTGTTAAAAATCTCCCTTAAATTATTGAGATTATTGTAAGGACTTTTGTCCAATTTAGTAAGAAAAGTCTAACATGAATGAAAGTTGGACATGATTTGACACATGTCAAAATTCGAAAGACATGATTTGATAGATATTAAAGTCTGGGGAGCATGATTTAGTATATAAACAATTACCAAATTAATAAAATTGAATAAAATTGGACAAAAGTGCTTAAATCCAATAATGTGAATAGTTCAAGAAAAATTTTTAATGATAAAAAAAATTCAGAGAGCATAATTTAGTACATATCAAAATGTAAGGGTCAAAAATTCTAATTAGCCAACATAAATTATTGTTATTAAAAAGTGTTGAAAGTGATAGAACATGTTTTTTAATTATAAGGAAAAATGTACCTGTTTCCTAAAATTCTGTGAACATCTATAATGATTTGTTCTTCTTCTTGTGTGAAGGAACCTTTCCTCAGGTCAGGTCTCAAATAGTTTATCCATCTTAATCTACAACTTTTCCCACACCTTTGTAATCCTGTGCCCATTAGTACTCATTACTTCTATTCATGTATATTTAAAGCTTAACACAATATATATTCAGAGATATATATATAGATGTACTAATCATGATTACTTAAGTATATAATGATTTTTACATAATAGTGAAAGAGTGAGAGAGAGAGAGAGATTATAACCTGCAAGTTTTGGAACAGAGCTCCAATTGCCATGGCCATGAGTGGTGATATGTGTAAGGAGCTTCTCATCTTCTTCAGGTGACCAAAGGCCTCTCTTCACTTTCAGTTTGTTGCAGCAACGATGACCCATAATAATAATAATAATATTTACAAATCTTAATAGCTAATAAGTATACTTGATCATTTTGCACAAGGAAAATTTATTCTAGACTAACCTTCCACAACTCACTCTCAATAATTGTTATAATATTCAATAATAGTAATCATATTTATATATAGTACACTCCTTTTATACCTATATTTTATAATTTTTTGGGTAGGACCTACTTTGAAATGGGTATATAGGGATGAGAAAGTTCTTGTCAATAAATGTTTCTATGTTGAAGCATTATTATAGGGTAGGGCACACGAAATATTCTGTGGGAGCCATTACATATATATAGGACAATTGTTGTGTTTCTCTAGACAATTACTATAGGACTATGCTAAGGATTACAAAGAGGTGTGTTATATAAGATTATGTATTATATATAAAAAAAAAGTTATTTATTATTGGCAAGACACCAATAACTAATAACAATACTCTCTTACAATTTATGGTACAATGTACGAGTGATATATATTATGTTAAAATGCCTAACCCTAACTATGTATACAAATATATATTTTTTTTTATTAATGAATTTCCATTCAATATTCTACTAAAATATACAAAAAAAGAGCAGAGGAGAACATGAATATTATAAACGTTTAATAACTAAAATTATTAGATTTCTCAATGTATGACCAATAATAATACAAATAATAATTCTTAGATTTATCTTAAGTAAGGTTTAAGAAACTATAACGTATCCAAATCTCATTTGTCTCTCATTTAGCTAGCTTAATTTTTTCAGTTGAAATTAAATGCTTTGATTGGAGAATTTGACAAAAATAAAAAAGTGTATACAAATCAATATATTATTTTATTCCTATCTTCTTCTTGTAAAACACTACACTGTGTTTTTCTTTTGTGCCTAATACTGAAGATTATATATATTGGTTCTACTTAATTATCTACTGTCTTGTATGTTTAATATTTGATTTCACACTTGTTTTGATCATTTTGTATCTATAAATTTATTATTTATTTTTTATAATGAGACTTGTAAGATATAGAAAAATTTTACTACGTTTTTTTAAAAGAGTGTACTGATAGACACCGGCCTATCTATTTTGGCATTCAAAATTCTTTTTAACTTAATTTATTTTCATAATCGTGTACGTTATAATTATTTAATATATATAAAAAAATTTTAAAAAAATTTAACACGCTGAAAAAATATTTAAAATGTCTTCGGTAGAACTCCCATTTTTTGTAATACGTACATGTTTAAATTTGGATGAATATCATATATTGATGCTAAATTCTAAGTACATCATTTTTGTCTGGTTAGAATAAATTTGAAAATATATATATATATATATTTTAATTATCATTTACAACATCTACCTTATATTTTTGGGCACATGTCGCATCAAAAAGTTATTGAAGACGTGTGGTAAATCTGGACCTACTGAATAATTTGAGAGAATTAGACAAACTTTATATTATATTATATATATTATATATATATATAAATATATCTTCATGGGGAAAAAAGTTTTAAGGGAAGGTGGCCATTAATTTAACGTGTGGAATTATTACTAGTATATATTTAAATAAGCATAAGTACTGTTTATCAATCAAAGAAACAAATTAATAATTATCATGATATTCTCATGTTCTCATCATGTGTTGGTAGTACAATTTAATTTGGAAAAGTATATATAAAAAGTTTTTCATTGAAAGCCAAAACCCAAAAACACACGAAAATTACAAAAATATAAATCTAAATGCTAGTATAGATATTATAGCAAGCCACGCTTGGAGCACTCACAATTGGGTAATGTATGATAATTAAAAAAAAAAAAAAAATGTCAAAAAAAGCTAAATCCAATAAATGAGGAGAAAATTACCACTTTACTTAACTTGTTTTAATTTTTATACTTTCATTTCATATTTTTTTAGATATACCCACTTATATGGATGGTGTCCCTATTAGACCCCTTAAGTTATGTAAATTATATGCTAGACTTAAGTAAAAAATAAGAGTATATTAGGCAATTTACTTAAAAAAAAATAGATATATTTTAATAAAAAAAATATGAAGATATTTTTGATTAATAGATATAAAAGAATACATATTTTTCATTTGTTATTTTGTTACAAGGCACAGAAGATATCTTAATAAATTCTCATACAAATAAGTTTTATGTTTTAAGACTTGCAATGTTGTTTTATTTTTTGGGAATGTTATATGTGATTGTAAAACTCTAGAGGATTTAATTGATGTTTTTGTTCTTTGACACTGTGAATAGTGTTGTTCATTTTTAGCTAGAGCATCTTATTTTATTGTTGGTCGTGTTATCAGAAATAATGATATTTCTCTTCATTTTCACAATGTAATCTTAAAGGATTGCATTTAATAAATTGATGATTTATTTTTTTAAAAAAATATTAGAATATTGATGCTTCACCACATATTCCTCAATGATAGATGACTTGCATTAATTAAACAAAAAGCCGGTCGAATATATAGTACAATTTTAACAAACATTTTTCTTTAGTAAACCTAATAACTTATCATAATTAAACTTAACTTAATTTCAATGCCTGAATTAATAATGCAACGACTTATTGTTTCATTTAATTTAATATAATTGCATATATATTTGTTTTCCAAACTTTTAGGAAAGCCTAAACATGTAAATATATATATGTGTGGGTGTGTGTATGTATGTATATGTCTAAATGTCTAGGAAGAAACTAATTAATAACTGCATAAGTTTTATATTTTGTATTGTATTAAGGTTTTAGGGTTGTTTTACGGTTATTTGTTTAGTTATTCTATGGTTGTTTTAATTGTTTGTTTTTCTATTTTAAGGTTGTTTTATAATAAGATAATAATTTTATAAAATTTGTATAACAGTAAAATTATAAACTTTTGATTTTTGTTTAGAATCTAATATTTTGTAAAAACTCCAAAGATTTTTATTTTATAACACTAAACAAAGACCTTCAATTCATTGGATAATATATATGAACATGTGTACTTTTAGTAATGAGCTGTATTTTAAAAATAACTTAAGGTACACTCATTTATAGTATAAAATATAAATAACTTATTGTACTTATCTTTGAGGGTCAATGACCACAGTGTCTCTAATTGAGTGCTTTGTCGATTCTGTTTTTACCAAATATTTATCAAACATATTATACCTTCAAAGTTTTTTTTTTTTTGATAAAAGGCCGATTCATTAAACCAAAGCAAAACCAGAAAAACAAACACACCAGGGCAGCCGAAACCCCACAACCAGGCTTAGTTCATGGCCAATAATGACCTCAAAACAGAATGGGAAAAGCAATTACTGAAATTATGGGACGCAGCCCATTTCGCAAGCAAATGAGCATTGGAATTCAGCGAACGGGGTATCCAAACCACCTTAGTATTCACTGCCACCTCAAGACAATTGAAAAGATGAAGAAACCACGCTGTGCTCTTCCAGCAAGGGACTTTACGGGCAGCCGCCGCCTCCACTGCAACCTTGCAGTCCGAGAAAATGCAGGCATTCATCCAACCATGCTCTTGACACCTCGAGATTGCATGGCAGATAGCCATCGTTTCCGCTTCCAAAGGAGACTTCACCCAAGTCTTCACAGAAAAGGCCTCAATAACCTCTCCTTGTTTATCCAAAGACAGCACCGCAAGAAAGGCCATGTTGTCCTTGACAGCAGCATCAACGAAAGCATTAAACTCCCCCAACAGATCAACTGCCGACGGAATAGGGGGGGTTTCCCCAACATGGTTCAGCCCCAAGTTCCCATCAATCTGAGTTTCCTGCACTAAAGTCATAGTAGTATGCAACATAGAGTCAACAGAGGGACGGAAGCCATCATGAAAGGCTTTATTACGGGCATTCCAAAGGGTATAAGCCAAGGCAACCGCAAATGAAGAAAGATCATGGAGATCCATCGGGGATAACATCGACGGAGAGTGGGGATTCAAAAGCCAATGGAGAATCTCACGAGAAGAGGAGAAAGTAAGTGAATCACTTCGAATGCCCCACCTACTCTTAAACCAACACCCCCGCGCCAACGGGCAATGAAAGAATAAATGCTCAAGAGAGTCCTCGGCAAGCGAACAAAGAACACATTCAAAACTTCTCCCATAAATCACCTTAAGTCTCTTACCACAAGGAAGAATATCCTTACCCACCTTCCATAAAAACAATTTCACTCTTTCTAAGAAGGAAGAGTTCCACACTTGTTTGAAAAGTACATCCACATTGCCACTTCTATTCTTGGTCAAGGAAGCATGGGCGGCCTTCACAGAAAAGAGGCCATTAGGAGAGTCTTTCCAAATTAGCAGATCATCCGAGTTGCCAGGGAGAGTAACAAAGGTTCTCAATGACTCTAAGAATTCCGGCCGAAACCACTGCGATAAAAGATTAGTATCCAAGTACCCATTACTCAAAATGAATTTGTCCAGCGAAAGCGTAACCGGCCAACGAACATTTGGATTGAAGGCAGCCAAGTATGAATCCCAATCCAACCACGGCGTCCACGGGGTAGTCCACAAGTCAACACAATGTCCGTTACCCACCAACCAACAACTTTCTTGGCGGATGAACTCTCTGGAGGCAAAAATTCCCCGAGCTCCCCAAGAGGCATTAGAAGGAAGAGTTGCATTCCAAAAGTTACTGCCCCACTTGCAATATTTAGCCTTGAGCACCTGGCACCAAGGCGCATCCCCTCCTTTCGCAAGAGCCCACCCCAACTTGGTGATCAAAGCTAAGTTCATCTCAGAAAACTTCTTTATACCCAAACCCCCACAAGCCTTGGGACGACAAAGCCCATCCCAATGGGTCAAGGCCAAGAACCTATCCTTCTTAGAATTACCCACCCACCAGAATTTCCGAGCCAATTTATCCAAAGTCCCACAGATCGAATTAGGCAAAAGGAAGGACGACATGGTATATATGGGGATATTAGTAATCACAGAGTTCAGGAGAGTGGTACGGCCCGCCTGAGAAAGAAGCTTGCATCTCCATCCCTCAAGACGATTCTTAACTTTATCCACTACAAAGTTGAAGTCCCGAGTCTTACTTTTAGTAAAGAAAAGAGGATTACCCAAGAATACCTCAGAAGCCTCCATCCGCCTCACCCCCAAAGCATCCACAATAGAGGACCTAAGGGAGTCATTCGCATTACTAGAGAAAACCACAGCCGATTTAGAGTAATTTATCATCTGACCCGACCACATACAATAACGTTGCAAGCACGTTTTAAGCACATCGATTTCTTCCAAAGAGGCCTTGCAAAAAAGAAAAGTGTCATCCGCAAACATAAGATGGGATATAGAAGGGCTTTGCGGACACACCTTAAAGCCTGTAAGCCTTCCATTAAACTCAGCCTGAAGGAGAAGCCTCGAAAGAACTTCACTACCCAGTATAAAGAGAAAGGGGGAAAGAGGATCCCCTTGGCGCAGACCCCTAGAAGGAGGCAAACGTTTCAGAGGACCCCCATTGAGCAAAATGGAAAAACTGACCGAACTGATGCATTTAGAAACCAAGGACCGAAACTTAGAGTCAAATCCGAAGGCCTCTAACACTTTATCCAAAAACCCCCATTCCATCCGGTCATACGCCTTAGACATATCCAGTTTCAGCCCAACAAAGGCCGATCTCCCCTTTTTCTTCTTAAAAGAATCCAACACTTCATGAGCCAAGATTCCATTTTCTGCAATCCATCTACCCGGAACAAAGGCCGCTTGAAAGGGCGAAATAAGAGTCGGGAGCAGCTTCTTAAGCCTATTTGCCAAAAGTTTCGAAATAACCTTATAAGCAAAATTGCAAAGCGAAATAGGGCGGAAATCATCAAATTTGGCCGCATTCGGTCTTTTCGGAATAAGCACCAAGAAGGTATGATTAAGAGATCTATCAAAATCCCCGGTCCTAAAGAAATCCTGAACCGTACCCACCACTTCCGCTTTGACCGTATTCCAATGATGCCGATAGAAACAGCCTGGCATACCATCGGGACCCGGAGATTTAAGCGGGCCCATAGACCAAACCACAAGGCGAATCTCCTCCTCCGACGGAAGTCTAGTCAACTCCTCATTCATATCATCAGAAACCCCGGGGTTAATGAGATCACTTATCTCATGAGTGAGAGGAACTCCGGACGATCGAAAGACCTCACTGAACTTCTGGATAAAATACTCTCCAATAGGTCCCCTTCCCGAAGTCCAATTAACACCATCTTCAGAAATCGCCCCAATGTAATTCCGTTTTCTTCTAATCACCGTAGAGGCATGGAAAAATCTAGTGTTCCTATCTCCACTCTTCAACCAAGTTTCCCTGGATTTCTGGCGCCATATTTCACATTGACGTTTAGATATCTCCTCAATTTCTAACAAAATATCAGCCTCCAACTCAGTATTAGGCATAGAAGGAGGGCGGGATTGGACTTCCAGGAGCAGCTTCTCGAGAGCGTCAAGTTTCGATTTGCACATACCAAAGAATTCCTTGTTCCATTTTGCTAAAGCCCGTTTCGTTCGATGGAGTTTTGAGATCAATTGAAAACTGAAGCAACCCCGGACCACCGCTGTCCACGCCTCTTTCACCACATCATAGCAAGACGGATCCCTAATCCACGCCTCCAGATACCGAAAGGGTCTATGAGTTGAATCATTCTCCAAATAAAGATCCAATAGCATCGGCGCATGATCCGAGTCTCTAATAGTAAGGACTTTTACCCCTGCTTTAGGAAAGGATAAGATCCACTTCGGGTCTCCAATAACCCTGTCAAGCCGTTCTTTAATAAGAGCCGAGAACTTTCTATTATTAGTCCAAGTGTAAAAATTCCCCACACTTCCAAGATCCACTCCCCCAGTCATTAGCAGGAAATTAGAGAGGTCCTCAAAGTCACCGTGAGACCTAGAGGTCCCACCAAATTTCTCACCCTGATTAAGAATGGAATTTAAATCCCCGATGAGAGTCCATGGTTTATCCAGACCCGCCATCTCAAGAGCTAAGTTCTCCCAGAACATTTTCCGGTCACTCCTAACCGGAGGAGCATAAACGAAGTAGCAAATCCAATCCACACATCCCAATGTATTATTGAACCGCACCACGATTTTAGATTGATCCGAATGAAGCATCCCTACATCGATCCCAGCTTTCCAACATAAGCAGAGACCACCCGCCGAACCCACGGGATCAACAATAAAAGCACTAAAGAACCCCAATCTCCTCCAAATACTTTCCATTTTAGAATTCTTGACCTTCGTTTCCATGAGAAACAGAACATCCGGGTCCTCCCTTCTAACCAAACCCCGAAGGGCCTCCACTGCCTGAGCTTGCCCCAAGCCCCGGCAGTTCCAAGCCAGAGTTTTCATGGAGCCCTGGGGGGCATGATACGGCCCGCCTCCTCGGCCACAGAAAAATCCGCATTTTCCAGAACAGAATTCATAGTAACTCTACCCCTAGCCACATTAGCATCAGAAATAAGGGACATAGAACCAGAGATAGTTATGTAATGTTCACCTGTTGGGAGGCCCGACTCAGGATCAGGTCGAGACTCAGACTTTGCCACTTCCTCGTCTTCGAACAACCCATCATCTTGTTCAAGGGCCAGCAAGCTTTCGGGTTTATTGCTTTTTCCACCCCGGGTTCTTGTACCGCGAATCTCCTGAAAAAGATGATCATCACCTCCTCTACCCAAGTCATCTTTCCCTTGGCCTTCTCTATCTTCGGTATCGGCGCCGGCTTTCCTTTTCTTTCCATTGTCCTCCATTAGACCAAGATTTCTCTCGCCCAACTTAACAGCTGCTCGCTCGTCCCCCAAAAGGAGGCCCGAATTTGAACTACCCTCAGCAAACACATCCTTTGGTCCCCGGTCAATCTCAAGCCCCGGTTTCGTCTTAAGGTTGTCTCCCTCGAATTCATTGTGTCCATCCGAGATTTTCTTTCTCTTTGTACCAACAGCACTCTTATCCAGATCATTAAAATTCCCAAAGATCGGTTTCTTTGGAATCCCACGGGGCCCAAGCATTCTTGAATGAGAGTTTTTATGGGCCATCCTTGATCTCCCTTTGGAAAGCAGGGATGAAACCTTTCCCCTTGCTCTGTTAAGGGGAGTAATCAGCCCAATAAGAGGTTCATCAGAAGGAGAGGTGGGACTTTGAGGGGTGGTTTTCTCGTGAGAGGGAACATTGAAAGAGTTATCACTCTTTTGAATAATACGGTTTGTCACTCCCGCCGAACCGCCATCATGACCTCCACGAGCTAAGAGTGGATCATCTTCCTGTTCCATACTAGTTCGCTCTTTGAAATCCTCTGCATCAAGCACTGCAAAACCATTTTCCAGCCTTGAACCAAACCGGAGCCAAGGGCCGAATAACGGAACGCTTCTACCATCATCCAAAGACATCATTCTCTTCCCCGCCGAGCAAGAACTCTCCAAATGTCCAATACAGCCACATTTAAAACAGAAAAGAGGAAGTCGTTCATACTTGAAATAGCTCCACACCTTTTTACCATCTTCATCATCCAAACCCACCCCTGCCAGGAGCGGTTTAGCAATGTCCAGGCTCACCCGAAACCTCATAAAGTTGCTTCGAAGCACCCCTCTCACTCTCATTTTGTTGGTGGACAAGCACTTACCCACCCTATTAGCAATTTTTTCAACATTCTCATCTGTAAAATACCGATAGGGGACTCCCAGAGCTCTCACCCAAATATTAACATGGTTAAGATCAGCAGATTTCCATTTTCCATCATCCGGCATCAGTGTAACAAGCAGAAAACCTCCACAGGGGGCCCAAGGACCATTCCCCACCACCTTCAGAGCATCAGATTCCCTAGAGAATCGAAAGATAAAGATTTTGGGACTTATCTCTTGAAGACGCCACCCGGGGCTGATATTCCACATCTCGGAGAGGATAGAACGAAGCTTGCCATTACCGATCTTCCTCTTGATAAAAAACTTACCCACCAAAGTTTTCTTGATAGTGTCTTGTGCTACCGCATCGTCTGGGGTCAAGTCCACAGAGAAATCATCCATAGTGACATTTTCGACTAAACTCATCACCTCCTCCATCGTATTCAGATTCATCTCCGGCGTCGACATTGCAGAAACAACCCAAACCTTTAGAGAGTCACACAAGCAAGAAACAGAGGGCAACGAAGAGCAGGCCACCCAGTAATAAGAAAAACCCAAATCCCAGTCGATAAGAGGACCTCTGTTTCTGTGGAAAAAGGAAGAAATAGAGTGGATTGGTATCACAACCCTAGCAGAATCATAAAGGTAATACCTTTCCGGACTATGGACGCCGTGGTCCCGCCGTACACAGGACAAAGATTGCCCCTCCGTACCCATTTCAGGGACGTGCGAAGCCACCTCTCGCGTCAGAATTCCAACATTCCTTCAAGATGTACGGAGAGAAAAATTTAAAATTGCTGTTAGTAAATTTAGTTATACCTTCAAAGTTAAAGTTAAATCATATTTTTACACTTTATTGATTCACTTTTTTCTGGAAAGATTAATTCATGCATACCATTATAAGTAACTTATATGACTTGAAGAAGCAAAATTCCTTTTTCATGATTATTATTACCCTTAATGGAGTAATTAAATTGTGAGTTTTTTTCGGTTAAACTCTCTCAACTACTATTTCACCATTATATTTAACATTCTAAAGTTAAATTTTGGTGGTAATAATTAAAATCCTCCAAACTACAAAATCATTAACATTTTGAAGGTGTCATCTGTTATAGTGCGAATTTTTTACCTAGAAACTCGAGACCAAACTCCCATAAGAGTGATGTGTGGACTCACATTATTTGAGGATTGTTGAGCTGTCAAGAAGGGACTCCTCAAAAATAAATCTCGCCCGAACTAAACTTGTGAGATGATGTGACTGTGACAGAGTATAGTCGCATTATTACGCCTTGCGTAATATAAAATAAAGCATGTTAGAATTTAGGATAAGATGAATGAGGTTTCATCTCAAAACCAATTGACAATGGGAGGAGTAGCTCATTCATCTTATATATGACAATTTATTTTCACACATTAGCAATGTGAGACAAACTCTAATACGCCCTCCTCACGTTTGGGCCTAGAATTTGTGGGTATAATAAACGACCTTTAAGAGACCACATGACTGAACGTGACATTTGAAAGAATCTCACAAGACCAAATATTGAGAAATTTGTGGGTGTACACACTGGGAAATTTATGGATTTTGAAACAGGTCAAAGATCCCAATACTAGAAATTGGCACACATTGGCCGAAAGGTCCCAAATAGAGGTTAAAGGGGAGACAGCGGAAGTATCTTTTTAGATCGGCAGCATTTTGGCTCACAACGGATCACAAACGACTTTTAACGGATCACAAGTGGCTCTGATACCATGTTAGAATTTGGGATAAGATGAATGATGTTCCATCTCAAAACTAATTGGCAATGGGAGGAGTATCCCATTCATCTTATATATGACATTTTATTTCCACACATTAGAAATGTGGGACAAACTCTAATAAAGAAGGACCAAGAAGGGATTATACAAGTCACGCATATACCGAGATATATTTAATGACTAGGTAGCCTTCTCCTGTGACTTAGTAAAGATCATTTCTTTACATAACGAATTAGTCCAAATGACCGAGCATACTCGAGGACTCGATATGAAAGTCGCATACGTTGTTGTACTTAGTGAAATAGATTTAAACTGTTTTTTATTTATTCTTTTACGTTTATTATAATTTAATGTAAAACGGTTCTATAACCGATTGAGTTCTGTGTAACTAAAATGACATTTGCTTTGTATATAAATGAGTGATCCAACGTGAATAAGACAAGACAGAAATCTTTTGCAACAGTGAACTAAGCAGACCATGATCTAACTGAACCACTATACATCTTTGTGTTCAATGTTTTTACTGTTTTACTATTGTCTGGGCAGTCTCGTTCGAATACTCACCGTTGTAGGTTGAGTACTCGCTGTTGTTCGTTAAATACTAATTATTTATTTTCTATTTGCGGTGTTGTCTAAATTTCTCCGACATCACATTGCAGCAAGAAGTTATTGTGAAGAACTTTTGTGGATGAAACAAATGATTATGAATTATGGGTTTGATCTTGATACTTTAACTATCTTTTGTGATAATACAAGTTCTATCAATATTTCAAAGAATTTAATGCAACACTCACGTACTAAATATATTGACATTCATCATTATTTTATAAAAGAGTTAGCTGAAAATAGAGTTCTTGTCCTAGAGCATATTGAAACACAAAAAAAAAAAAAATATTAATATTTTTTTTTTACAAAAACTCTTAATTCGATCGACTTTGGCAATGGTAAAAAAATTATATTTCTAAATCACAAAAAAATCACATGAAAGAATATTTTATTGGTTTAATTTTTATGTCCAAATAATTATTGATATGGTTGGAAAAAGTATTTAATTAGAAAAGAAAAAAAAAAAGAGAGAGAGAAGAATATACATTATAATAATAGTTTGTTTTTATGTAAAGAAAAAAATTGATAAAAAAAAGGAGAAATAAACAAATTAAAGAGAAAAATTATAGAATTTTGACCTTACCAACAAAAATGGTATAATTAGGGTTCGTTAGGTATGCTGTATTACACCGTATTGTATTGTATTATATTAAATTATATTTTATACAATATTTTTATGTAAAATTATACGAGGTATTAATTTTTATAAACACTTAAATATATAATATTTTAATATAAACTAAAGATAGCGTTATATAAAAATATAATATATAATTCAATTTAATATAATACAATACGACATAATATGATGTTGAAAACTAAATTTTACTGAACATTAAACCACACCCATCCCATTCGATATTGATGATATTTAAAGGCTATTGCTGTAAATACTTTGACAATTTAATCAATGTAATTTTCTCTTATAAACTTCAACTAAAAGCCAAGCCCAATTTTAATTATTTTATTGATATTCTTGTTATGACGTTTCTTACTTGTAGTGTATAATTAGTCAAGTTTTCAATGTTATTTTAATATTCAATAAGTTATTTATTTTAGTCTATGTGATTTCCAACAAACAATAGCATGCATTTGAAAATTTGTTATTATCCATTATTAATGTTAATTTTCCATTTTTATATTAGTCCAAAGATTACCAATGATTAGCAAAGCCTTCAAGCTAACCAAATTAAGAGAAGATAGATAAAATAAATATATTGTAATGTTAATTTTATTTATTAAGCAAATTGTTTATACACATGGATTCTACACAATTTTCTATTGTGACAACTAATTCAATTCCTTACTCAATGGAATGTAGTAGTTACTTGGATAAATTTTTTCTTAAAATTGTGTAACAATTAATATGTATAATAGTTTGGTAGCTTCCTACTGAAGTAAAAACGATAACAATTAACAAAGAGTAATCTATAATATATATATATATATATATTTAT